>NC_140586.1:808492214-810892214 GCF_964204655.1 Triturus cristatus
GCAGGAGGTGTTGGTTTTCCTTCTGCAATGTGAAGGGGAGATGCAGTTTAACAGTGTGTTCCATGTATGTTGCCACATTGTACATGTTTACATACAGACTGCATGACATGGTACATTGTGACTGGGAGGAGCTGCCTGTTCGATGAGGGACAGTGGACATTTCTACAACATCACGGATGTGTGTTTGTACTTGTATATTATCAACTCACATTTCCGTGCTATGCCAAATGTGATTGGCCAGTTTCTACAGACAAGCAGCACCAGTTGTGTCCTCTGTTCTGTTGTGGGCGTGTTGAGGTTTGTACCAAATTGTCGTCAATGTTGATGTGCTTTTATTGCTATGTGTGTGTGCTGCATTGTGGGAGAGTTGCCCCTGCAGCTCTGATTTTGCTGCCCCTTATCCCTTTCATGCGGTGTGCCTTTGACTTCTGTGCTTATACAGTGCTGAGATGTTACATACTTGAGTACATTGGTCTCTTGGTGGGTGTTGGGTGTCTGGGGCATGGTTTGTCCGCAGATGTGTTGTTGACGTCAGGGGTTGTCTGTGCACGTGGATGTGTCAGAGTGTGACCTGCTCCATTACGGATGTGGTCCACACTCAGCCAACTCAGTGTCGTGACGTGCAACATTTTGTGATATATTGACTGCAGCAATGCTATTCGTCATGCAGTGTCACTTGCATTTTCAGTGTTGCTCACAGACACGACGCAATGCTGGGTTTCCCACATGTGCATGGGCTGGTTGTGAGATTGGTGGTGTGTGGGAAGGGCCCCCTCTGGTGTGGAACGCAACCTGGTGGCTGGCATCAATGGGTAATGCCCCTGCACCCAAAAAAGTTGCAAAAAATGTGGGCATTCTCGTTGATAGCGGCATGAAAGATCATATACGTGTTCTATGTGGGAAAAGTTTTGCAACACTAAAATTGTTAAGAAGACTTTTTCAGTGGATCCCCTTAGAATGTAGGAGAACCATTGTCCAGGCCTTGCTCATAAGCAGGCTGAACTATGGGAATTCTCTATTTGTTGGCATTGCAGACTACTTATTTTTACGACTACAGCTGGTTCAGAATGCGGCAGCCAAATTGGAGCGGACTGTGGGTGTTTGTTAGGGACTGTGAGTGGTCCCTGATGGGACTTAGACACCCACGTTTGGCATCTAGTTTGGCTGCCATGTGGTCGAACCCCACCTGCACCTGTTCAGCCATCTTCTCCTGGCACCCCAACACATGGCATAGAAGGCCATGTGTTGTTCGTGGGGGTCCTGTGAGGCAGCCGTGGTGGTGGGTACTGTATGCTGTGTGGTCTGTGTAGGGGGTGGGGTCTCATCGATGCAGCTGGGCTGCCCTGCTCCTGCAGGTGAGTTGACGTAGCAGTCAATGAAGTTTTGGAGGGCGTTGGTGTCGAAGGTGTGGAGGTCCTCTTTGTCATCAGAGAAGAGAGGTTCGGTCTGCCCAGCAGGAGGTGTTGGTTTTCCTTCTGCAATGTGAAGGGGAGATGCAGTTTAACAGTGTGTTCCATGTATGTTGCCACATTGTACATGTTTACATACAGACTGCATGACATGGTACATTGTGACTGGGAGGAGCTGCCTGTTCGATGAGGGACAGTGGACATTTCTACAACATCACGGATGTGTGTTTGTACTTGTATATTATCAACTCACATGTGGGAAAAGTTTTGCAACACTAAAATTGTTAAGAAGACTTTTTCAGTGGATCCCCTTAGAATGTAGGAGAACCATTGTCCAGGCCTTGCTCATAAGCAGGCTGAACTATGGGAATTCTCTATTTGTTGGCATTGCAGACTACTTATTTTTACGACTACAGCTGGTTCAGAATGCGGCAGCCAAATTGGTTCCAGCAAGAACAGCTCAGCATCGGAATGTCTGAGGTCATTACACTGGCTCCCAATGAGACAAAGAGCCAATTTCAAATTGTTGAGCCATACCTACAAGGTCTTACACCATCTGGGCTCAAAGATCCTCCAAGATAGAGTCAAATTCTATGCTCCAGCGAGGAACCTGAGATCACGATTCCAGGCACATCACAGTTTTCTTTCCTGCAGAAAAACAATCACAAGAGGCTTTTTCCCTATTTCTGTGTGTGCTGAATGCAGCACACATAGAAAAAGGAAAAATAAGGAGAAATTAAGATATTTCTCCTAGTTGTGCTTCCCGTACGCTTCCCCTGGGGAGGCGTACGTTTTTGCCGCTGCCTCAGATTTATGATTTCTTGTAAATCTGGGTCAGTGTCAAAAAGCCATGGATGTTGCTGGGAATGCCCCCAGCAACACCCATCACACTCCCCTTTAAAGCAGAAAACTGCGTTAAAGGGAACAATTTTTACGAGGCAGCATTAAGCCAAAAAAAGTGGCTTAGTGCTGCCTCGTAAAAATGGAGGAGGCACAAACATCACAAAAAGTGGCGTTCCGACGGCGCTAAGGGCTGCCTCTGGTGTTGATGGTCTCCCCCGGGACATGCACTTCACTGCCAGCTTGAGTTCAGTTGTCCATGTTTCTGTTTGTACAATCGCCCAAAGTTCTGCTGACACTCGGTGATATCTGCCCGGAGAGATAAGACTCGAGTGTTGACATTAATTTTAGATTAAGAGGACTAGATTGTGTGTTCCTCTTAAGTTGGGGAGGAATGAGTTCACCAGTGGTGGAGCATGGATGGGGAGGGAGCAACCCCTCATGAGTCAGAAAGAAGAGTGAAGCCATGAAAAACACACAGAGCATTGAAGCAAAAACAGCCACATGGAAAATTACTGTTCACGGGAGGTCTTCCAACAGGAAGTGCATTCCATTTTCCATCATTCCTAGATCTTTCATTTACTTCTCTCTCTTCTTCTTCCTGTCTGTCGTTCTTTCTTTTTCTTTTTGCCCTTTCTTTTGCTCTTTCTCACTTCCTTCAATCATTTCTTGGTTTATTTCTTTGTTCCTTTCGTTCTTTTTTTATTTTATTTTGTGTTTTCTTTCTGTTCTCCCTATTTTTTCATTCTTTCTCTTTCCACCTCCTTCCTTTGCTCCTTTGGTGGAATTAATGTTCAAGATTATTGCAAGTAATTGGTTATTTAACTCACCCCCACATCATTAACAACCCTATTATATTCTGGCATGCATCATAAAAAGTGTTTATGACACACTATCTGCTAATTAGTAGGGGCTAATTAACACTCGTGTAATTCCCAAATTTAATTAAATGAGGTTGAACTCTGTTTAACGTAGCACCGCATCCTTGGAACCAGGAAAATATTATGGACTTGCTAGAAATGTGAAAATTGTTCCGGCCCTGAGGGGCGGGATGGGGGAGCTTGTTCTGCCCCCCTGTATGTTTCTTCCGTCTGCGTGGTAAAATACTTGCAGGGCCAGCAAGCAGTAACATCCTCCGGGCGGACTTGGTCCTGTGTTGTCTGTGTTTGTTTCCATGGAGATGGTGTTCCACTGCTTCCCTTTTATGCCCCACTCCCTCTTGCACAGTGGTCATGGGGGAGAAGTGGATGCTGTACCAACAGAACTTCAACCGTAAAGAAACTGTCGTGCAGCATTTTGCCTTTTTACCCATCTTCATGTGTTCGATGGATGGTGTCAGTCGTGGTCTGTCCTCCTTCCGCCCAAAGGCAGGAGTAGGAAGGGGCTTAGCTCCAGCCCCCAGGTCAGTTTGCAGAAATTAAAGCTCAGCTACCAGACCATTGACCAGGCTGCTGACCTCGGCTGGTAGAAAGGAGAGAGCAGCGACCTAATCCTTGCGCCAACAGGGGCTGCTGACAGGGCGCCCGTACCCACACACGGACGGCTGTTGGATCCAGCCTTTAACTTCCTGCTTCCCATAGCTGTGGTTCGTGATTTGCTGATAGTGACGATGTGGTGGCGATAGGGGCTTCGCCTTATTTTCAAGGCAGCGTTAAGCCACTTAACATGACTTAACACTGCCTTGTAAATAAGTCCCCCTTTCACGCTGTGTTTAGTGTGAAAAGGGTGGACAATGGGTGTTGTGGTGGGCGTTCTACCGCAACACCCATTGATTTTGATGCTGACCCCTATTTCAAGAGCAGTGTAAATAGGAGGCGCGCTAAAATTAAGATCAGGGAAAACCTGGTCTTAAACAGGCGAAATGAGGAGAAATGTTTTATTTCTCCTCGTTTTTGCTGTTTCCACGTGTGCGCGTTGTGCATCACACGCAGAATTATCAAACCACGAATGATAGTTTATGTGCAGGAAGGTTCACCTTCCTTCACATAAACAATCATTTTGTAAAAATGCCGTTTTGTAACTTCTATGTGTGCTGCATTAAGCAGCACACATAAAAATTACAAAACTTCATTTAAAGATTGTTTATGTGCAGGATGGGGGAACCTTCCTGCACATAAACAATCTTCCCCTCAACACAGGCACCCTTGCACTACGATGCAAGGGTGCCTGCGTTAAGGCGCTAGGCAGCCAAATTTAGTGCCAGCGCAGGGGGAAATGCAGGGCTGCAACATATTCTAGTTAATATGGTGCAGCCCTGCGTTTCTAAAGGGACGCAGCGTGTTGTTAGCCTTCTTGGCTTAACAACATGCTTTGCCACTTTCTTGTGAATATGCCCCGTACTTTTTTTATACATTCGCTCGAAAGTACCTAAACATACCACTGCAACCTGTCCCTACAACGCACTGGTCCTTACAAAGATAGGGGCAGATTTATGTTTCCTGGCGCATCCCTGCAAATCAGCAGGGATGCGCCAGGAAAGATGCGTCACGCAAGTTTACCCTTGCGCCACCACAGATGCGCCGCATTTACAATGCAGCGCATCATGGCGCAAGGATAAACAGATGCGTGACGCATCTGATGGCATAAAGGCGGCGCATTGCTGGAGTCGTGTCGCAAGCACGACGCAACTCCAGCAATGCTCAGGGGCTGCCCATACCGAACATGCTGCGTCATGCCTTACGCCTGCTTCAAGCAGGCACAGGGTTTTGACGCAGCGGCGTCGGAAAAGTGACTCAGTGAAATCTTGTAGATTTCACTGCGTCACTTTTCCGAGGCTTTTTCCGACGGAACGCCCACCCTGCATACATTAAACCTGACGCAGGTTTAATGTAGCGCAGGGCTTTACAACGTGACGCATCTCCCTAGGTGCGTCACGTTGTAAATAAGGCGCAACATGGCGCATGGTTTACGCCGCCGCTGCGTCACAGAAGTGACGCAACGGCGGCGTAAATGTCTCGCAAGGGGCTTGTAAATCTGCCCCAAAGTGTTTATCAGGTTCTGACAAGGTTAACCCACACTGTGAGGACCGAGTCAGTCCCACAGCACGGGTTACGCATGCCCACACACACACACACACTCACACACACACATACACACAATCGATTTAGGCCATAGCTGGCCTTTTAGCCCTTACCCCCACTTAGATATTCGTAGGGTTAGAGATTGCTGGGGAACTGTAGTCTCCTACCTTCATCACCTCCTCCGACATTTACAAAGAAAACATGTAGACACATACATACACAAACAACACACACACATATGGCCACAGATAACAGAAAGCATGAGGACCCTTTCCACCTACCCACAACACACAGGCATGGGGGCTAAAGCTCCATGGCAACTATAACATCACCTGCTGAGGTCACCCTCCCCTGAGCAAAGCAAAGACCTGCTGATGGTACCCACATACGTGTCACTACTGCCATCCCCCCGCACCCTGCTGCATCCATATTCCCACTCCGGCACAGCCCCTCCACCATCCCTGGACTTACAAGCACAGAATGGAGTTGCCCATTTTATCCCTTCTTTCAGAGTAAACTGCAGGCATGCAATTGTCATTATAATTCAGTTAGTCAGCTTATAATTCAGTTAGTCAGTAATCTCTTTAATCGATTTGAACTAGCAAATCATAAAAGTACATAAAAAAGCAATATAAAAGAGCAGTCAGAGCAAGAGTATAAATAAACCATCATAACATATCATGTGAAGGAATGAAACACCCCAGGAAAAAAACATGATAAATGAAAACAGGCTGTAGGATTGGCTAAAAATTGGAGATACAATAAGGCTGGTCTTGCTTGTATGAAATTCAATGATAATAAAAGAGGTCGAATAAACCTGAAATGCAGCCTAGAAAATTTAGGACAAATAAAAACAGTGTGCAAAGTGTGCAATATAGCAGCAGGATCACAAATGCAAAACTCAGAGGGTTTATGTAAGCCGACCAGAAGATGAGGGAATAGGCTGAGATGAAAATGAAAAGTCATCTACGGTGGGCGGGCATATCAACTAGCAGGTAAACATTTACTTTGTTTGAGGATTTTACAAAAAACGAAAGCACAGAGGAACTTTAGATAACACACTTGTGGTCGTATTTTCCTGAACTTTTCAATAAAAAGCTTGTTTGACCCACAAGATATCCGATTTAGTGATACAGTCTGGGTCAGAAAAGAGATCGGGTCTGCCAAGGTCATTCAGAATACATGTAATATAGTTCAGCCATGGTATACGATGCCCATAATCCAGATCCAGGCAATCTCTTAAAATCCTTCTGTGAAAAGCGAGTTCCACCTTAAGCCAGATTGATAGCCACAGTAATAAAGGACGGACTTGAATGTCACCTGAAATGCAACCTACACCTAATTCCTCATGAACAATCGCTGAAGGTACACATTGGGGGAGCCTCAAAACACTTAGAAATATATTTCCATCCACCTGGATGGAATGGCAAACCTTGTATCCCCAACACAGCCATTAACTGCCCCCAGGCCGCCTATTTAAGGACATCTTTTCGCTCCTTGCGGATGACGTATTACAGTTTCCTGGCCTCCTTCACTATCACTGTGTCATTTTGATTATTTCCTGTTACAGGATGTCCGGTTTGTATAACATCCTAGATGAGGCACTTGTCATTGTGGCCCTTTTCTGCTAAGTGTGGGCATGTTTAGTTTCTTCCCAGGGAAGCCAGTGGCTTGAGGACACTTCCCCCATTTTTGCAACCAAGGGGCATATTATCAAGCCAGGCGATAAACTTATCGCCACTTTAGCGGCAGAAAACTGCCACTAAAACGGCGATAATGGGCTTGATAATATACCCTTGAGAATTCCCATAGAAGCCCATGTTAGACGTCCTTCACATTTAACATGGGCTTCAATTGGAATTCCATAGAGCATATTCTCTGCCCATTATCGCCATTTTATCGGCAGTTTTCTGCCGCTAAAGCGGCGATAATTTAATCGCGTGTCTTGATAATATGCCCCCATGTGACTGTAATAATAACTTCATTAACCCCATATATTGGTGGGGGGTATGAAGTTGCAGAACTCTGCTTCAGCAAGGATGTGAGGTTCTTCAATCCAAGCAAATCATCTGTAAAGTTCCAGCTTTGTACATGTTGAAATTCACGTTAAGTTATATTTAGTTGGACACATGATGCAGTAGAAGATATATTCTCCAGAAAACAATGTTTTCCTTCATATTCCACTACTAGAGGATTGTTCCGAGAGTCACAGTTTTCACATAATACTGTATTCAGAGTATGTTTCGCTCCAATTCCTTCATGTTTTTTTTTTTGTATTTCTGTCTCAAGAACATTGAGGACCAGAGAATGTATGTTAGGATGGGGCTCTCTCCTACTTGGTAAACAGGCACGTGCTCCTCACCTGAGTGACCAACTGCGTGTGAAACTGGTATCTTGGTGTTTTGTCAGATGCAACTGTTTGCTTGGATATCTTCTACTAAGCTGCAGAACTGCAATGTTCTACTTGATGCCCACTTGACTGAAGTGCAACTGCTTCAAAAGTCCTTCTCAAAGCTGCAGTACCGCAAGTTTATTTATTTAAACGGTTTTATATAGCGCTGGATAGACCCAAGGGTATCAGAGCGCTTTACAGGGGATGGAAGTGGAAACAAATTGCAATATTACATTAGTACGAAAAGGAAAAGCGTGATAAAATGAGCAAAATGTAAAGAACAATAAATACATAGACAAGCAAATAAGAAATACATTTAGTCCATAACCAGGATTTGGATAGTTGTTCGAGCGTGGGTGACCAGGGATGGTGGGGGGAAAGTATGGAGGTAGGGTGGAACCGAGGAGGGAGATGGGAGAGGAGATAGCATGTGGGATTGGGCAGTGATTATATGAGAACAAGTAGAAGGAGGGTGGAAGTATATGTGAGGGAGAGAGGTGGGGGGAGGTAAGTCAGGTATAATGTGGTGAGAAACAAAAGCACCATCATGGGCAGGTTGTGGGACCCAGTAAGGTGGCAGGATTACTGACCCCAGTATTTGTAGAGAAGGTGTCGCTTGAGATCTTTTTGCAGGCTGAAGTATGAGGGGTTGCAACGTAAATCTTTGGGGAGTGAGTTACAGATATTTGGCGCATTACTGGAGAAAGAGCATGACTGGGTAGATTCCTTGTTTAGCAAGGGAGGTACTAGTATGAGAGTGTTGGTGCTCCTCATTTCTCTGGCACAGCCCACTTTGTCAAGTTTTTGTGAGAGATACAGTGGGGTTTGAAGATGCAAGGCTTTATGTGTAATGCACGCGTTCTTGTAGGTGGATCTGCCTTCGATGAGAAGCCATTGGAGATCTTTGATTATGGGGGAGATGTGATCAAACCTCTTGCAATCAGAATGAAGCCTGGCCGCGAGGTTAAGGACAGACTTGATTGGGGCTAGGTGGACTTTAGGTGTTCCGGAGAGCAAGGCGTTACCATAGTCCAATCTGGAGAGTACTAATGATTGAACAGCAGATTTAAAGTCATCAGCAGGAATGAAAGGTTTGATTTTCTTGAGGTGATAAAGGGAAAAGAGGGCTCCTTTAGCTGCGTTTTATATGTGGGGAGAAATGCTTATTCCGAGACATTTGACTGAGCTAGAGGTGGACAAGGAGCAGTTGAGAGCATTAAGGTCAGAGATCCAATGTTGAAAGGGGAGCCGGTTGTTTTTAGGGGCGAAGAGAATGACTTCTGTTTTTTTAGGGTTGAGTTTCAGGTGATTGTGATGGAACCATTGTTGAATCTTAGTCAGTGTGTCATTGAGGTGCAGAATGTCTGCATGGGATTTGATTTTATAGTAAAGTTGGGTATCGTCCGCATAGAGGTGATATTTGATTCCTGCTTGCTTTAGAATGAGGGTGAGGGGCTCCATAAAGAGGTGAAATAGAGAAGGAGAGAGAATAGACCCCTTGGGAACACCCAAGGAAACGGGCATAGGTTTAGAGAGGCAATTGCTGATTTTAATTTGTTGGGTTCTGTACTGACAGAAGAAGGTGAACCATTCGAGAACAGGACCACTGAAGCCGAACCGATCTTTGAGGGTGTTGAGTAAGGCAGACTGGTTGACAGTATCGAAAGCAGCAGAGAGGTCAAGAAGAATGAGAAGGGATGCCTCCCCCTTGTCGAGGGAGTGATGGATATCATCTACAATGTTGAGCATCGCAGTTTCCGTACTACAGCCCTTTCGAAAGCCTGACTGTAAAGTGTCCAAAAGGCTAAATTAGTCAATGTATTTGTCCAGTTGGAGCAAGGCGCATTTTTCAAGCGCCTTGGATAGAAGAGGAAGATTAGAGATCGGACGCAATCTGTTAAGGTTGTTAGGGTCAGCATAGGCATTTTTGAGGATGGGAGAGATTTGGCCCAGCTGGAGGGAAACAGGTACACAACCAGAGGCCAAGGAGGAGTTGATGATGGTAGTCCAATAAGGTGCAATGATATGCTTTAAATCTTGAACGAGGTTGGCGGGGAGCTGGTCAAAGGTATGAGAGGAGGGTTTAAGCTTAGTGATGATGTTGAGGACTTCTCGCTCGGTGCCTGGGCTAAAGTAAAGCCAAGATGTGGTAGTTTTTAGCTGTGGGCTGGTGAGGAAATGTTCTGGGGGGGGTGATGGTGTGGGGGAGAAGAACAGAGTCAGGAGGGGGCGAAGGTTTAATAGGAGACTTGGATGGGAGGACATAGAGGGGAGAAGAGCTCTGTGGGGGGGAAGTTAAAGCAAAGGATAGATCAATCTTGGCAATTTTCTCAGAAAAGAAGTTTGCAATTTCTTCACATTTTTCGGTAGAGGCAATCAAATTGGGGGGGGGGCAGAAGCTGTTTGATTTTTGATAATGCTGAATAGTTCCCTAGGTCTATTCCTAGCTCGGTCAAGTTGAGCGTGGAAAAAGGAGGCCTTTTCGGTTCGGTTTTAAAGCTTTATTCGACATTTGTCATAAAAGCATTCCCCTATCCCTAATACAATAAATACTACATATAAAAAATACTTCTAAAAATACATATTAAACATGAAATGTCGAATAAATACATAATAAGAATACAAGTACTTCAATTTATCAGATTTCTTAAAATATAGATTTTTCTATAAATAAAATACAATAATCCATATGGCAAAGTGCAAGATTAGAAATATACATAATTTCATTACGATGCAATTGCCATAAGTGAACGAGTACGAATTAACCATGACCAAGCCAGAAATTTTGCTACCCCAACCACAAGCAATATGGAACAATCTGTTTCAAGTATCCTTAGGGCTACGGATTGGCTGCGGGTTCCCAAACTAGAGCACACAGGTTTTAACCATTTACGTCTGGGGGACGAGTACAATGGGCAACAGAACAAAAGATGGGAAATGTGCTCAATTTGTTCATTACAGTGGTGGCAATGTTCATCCCATGCTGGGGACCAGTGCTTCTTAAACGCATTCACCGGGAGTGTACCTATGCGAAATTGAAAATAAAGTTTTCTATCATAGGGTTTTTCAATAATATCCCAAAAAATTTCGCAAGAAGGGTACATTTTTATGTCTAAGAAGCGAGATGTTAGGCTTGTGCTTGTGCCGTCACTAAACATTGTAAGATATACCATTTCCCAATATAGATCTTTCAGCTTTGCCTTCGTAGGAAAGCAGGTTACGTCTTTGGTGTCCCATAGATGATTCAAGTTCAATTTTATAAGGAGTCCCCGGAGCTCCCTTAGCCATGGGATAGTATGGAAACGGTCGAATTTAATAACGTCCGTCAGTGCCGCCGCATAATGGCTTAATTCTGGGGTCACCATAATCCGTCTCCAATATAGAAGAGGGCGTAGCCTCGCTATGTCCTCTATTCCTTTTCTTCCCATATCCAATTTTAGTGGGATTGTGGGTGTGCTTTGGGGGACCATCACAATCCCTCGTAAAAACCTGTTTTCTGCTTGGCCCAGTTCTCTCAAATTAGAAAACCCCCATAATTCAGAGCCATATAAGCAAGCCCCCAGTACTTTCATAGAATATATTTCCAACACACAATTTACTGGCTTTGTCAGCGAGGAGCGGTGTTTTAGGGTAATTGCGCCTGCTAGCTGCCTAAACTTTAGTAAAGTTGTGGTTATGTGTGGTTTCCAACTCATTTTTCCTTGTAGAGTGATACCTAGGTAAGAGAAAGAGTCCACCCTTTCTAAGGGTGTACCTTTATATTTTATTACACCTTTGAAGGTGGACTGCTGGTTGAGGCACATAAATTTTGTTTTGGAGGTGTTCAGTTCAAGGCCCCTCTTGTCACAAAATATACCAAAGGCATCAACCACTTTTTGAAGCCCACTGGGGGTGCGGGAAAGTAAGAGCGTGTCATCCGCGAACATGAGGACAGGTACACGAGAGCCTGCGATTACTGGGGCGTCACTAGCAATCTTCTCTAGATGCTCAACGATGCCATTTATATAAATTGAGAAGAGAGTCGGTGCTAGGACACACCCTTGCCTCACCCCACGTTCTACCGGAAAGGGATCAGTTACTTCTCCTTGCTTGCCCCACCTTATTCTTGCAAAATTATTTTCGTGGAGACGAACAAGGAGCGTAAGCAATTCCTGGCTTAAGCCCACGTCCGCCAAGGTCTGCCAGAGTTTTTCTCTGGGGACCAAGTCGAAAGCGGCTTTTAGGTCCACAAAAACTGCATA
The DNA here is from genome assembly GCF_964204655.1 of Triturus cristatus. Classification (NCBI taxonomy): domain Eukaryota; kingdom Metazoa; phylum Chordata; class Amphibia; order Caudata; family Salamandridae; genus Triturus; species Triturus cristatus. The sequence continues at coordinate 808,504,117 of NC_140586.1, forward strand.
CAATGTCCCCTTCTTTAGAGTAACGTTTCTCCAGTAGATGGTTAAAAAGTGGAGGACTTGATCAACGCTGCTAGTTAGAGGGCGAAATCCAGCTTGATAAGATGACAAGATATTATTTTCGTTGATCCATTGCTGCAGTTTATTTTGGACTAATCGGGCCATTAGTTTTTGTGCTGTATCAATCAGACTAATGGGTCTATAATTTTTGGCCAGGGTTCTATCACCTTTCTTGAATATGGGAATAATTTCGGCTCCCTTCCATGAGGCAGGCACTTTCCCTCCCATTGCCACCGCATTAGCCAGCATTGCAAAATAGGTACACCAGGAATTACGATCCGATAAAAATATATCAGCCGGAATTCCATCCATGCCTGGAGCTTTGCCCCCAGCCACACAATCCAGTACAATACTCACATCCTTTTCAACAAATATTGGAGATTTGTAGAAGACTTGTGGAGGCGGACAACCAATGATAAATATGGGATTACAAGCATACTGTGGTTGGAAGTATTCCACCCAATTGCTTTTCGAAACATGGTTCGTAGGATGGAGTGCTGTGCCACCCTTTTCCCATTTTACTGTGGTCCAGAAGCGCTTAGAATCCTTGGAGGCACACGCCTCCTTGAGTTCGCGCCAACATTCCTCATCCCAACGCTTCTTTGCCAGTTTTTGGACCTGTCTATACTGGTTTCTCGCCAACCTTACTGCTGTTGCATTTCCTGTTCTCAGTTCCACGCTAAGGTTATCTCGTGCTATCCTGCAACTCCTGTCATACCACCCTTTACTCTCTTGGACTTTTTTCTTTTTATTTGAGGCTACTGTTTTGACAAAGAAACTTTGAATTTTCGAAAATAGTTTCTCGTGAGCAGCAATCATGTAGTCTGTAAAATCAGTCCTCCCATAATGGCACTTAATCTTGAATACCTCAGTCACCACTAATTCCTTTAGAGTCTCTAGATTGACAACATCTTCTAAGAGCATACTCCACTTCAGGTGGCGAAGATTGTTTGAGCTTACAAGATCTTGCGTCACCATTTGGTTCCCTCTTGGAAGATCGGACATTTCATGGTAGGGATGGAGTGTCAGGCACAGTGGATTGTGATCACTTTCTATTTTGTCTTTCACTTCCATATCCACCAATTTATCCCAAGCCCTTACGTCCAGTAGTATATAATCTATTCTGCTGGCTGCTCGACCGTTATTGAATGTATTTTTCCCCATTAAATCAGAGGATGCCCGTCCATTTACTGCTCTGAGCCCTCTTGATAGACAAAGACTCTTCAGTTGGATTGCTACTGTGCTCCATTTTCTAATTGCTGGGATATCCAGTTGGGGAATTCTCCACTTGGTATCCTCATCTTCGGCCAGGGTCCTATCCTCTTCGCCCAAAGGTTCGAAGGTGGTGTTAAAATCCCCGCCTATTATTACATGGGGTAGCACTGGTAGCATTTCAATATAGTGCTCGAGGGTCGTTAGGGTCTCTGATGGTTTACCCCTACCAACTCCCCTGGAATAGAGATTGAACAGGGCTAGTTGTTGACCATTTTGCCAACTAATGTCAAGAGCTATAATATCATTAGAGGGTATAGACCTTTGTTTAACTGAGCAATTCAATGTTTGACGTACCCAAATTAACAGGCCCCCAGAGTGTCGACCCACTCGGTTTCTTATGGCTGGGACATGAAAGTTCAAATACCCTTGCCGGAAAATTGGGGAGAGCGCCCAAGTTTCTTGCAACATTATTATATCGTAAAGGTCGATAAAATCGACCCAATCTGGGGTGTTTAGCTTGTTTGTAATGCCAGCTATATTCCAAGAAATAATAGATAATGGCAATATGTCCAGTTGGTGCTGAATCTGATCAATATCAGAAGTGTATATTCGATCTTCGAGTTCTATACCTGGCGCTAAGTCACCATTCAATATTGGTGGATTCTCAATTACCTCTAGTGTTCTTTTTTGCCCCATCCAAACTCTACTTAGATCCTCTGGGGAGGGAGTGGGGGATGCCTTAGAGACCGGGGTCAATTTGTCTAATACAGGCTCATTAGAAATAAGAGTCCTATCATATCCCTGGTGCAGCTGGATTTCAGGAGCGACAGGAAAAGCACATGCGAGTCAATCACACTCGTTTAGGTCAGATAGCGCGGAGTAGTGGTTATCCAACCTTAACCCCCACTCGTATAATGGGTCAGTCCTGGCCCTTCTATTTCCCACAACTGTCCACTTTGTTCTCAATATGCTAGGTTTAGCTACTAGTCCTCTTCTACTATAGAAGAAATCCAGTGTCAGTGGTATTATTTCTGCTGTTCTAAGTTGTGGAGGGAAGATGTTCCGTAGGACATCAGATAAAACTTCAGGGCCCTTAAAATTCAAAACCACACAATCCCCTTGAAATTTCTTTGCCTTAGTGCCTATCCACTTAACCCTTCTTGCTATGAGCAGATCATCAGATAATTTTTCCTTACCCCAGGGGGATATGTGCATGTTATTGCTAAGCCACTGCAAAGCCTTATTTCGTAAGGAGTCCGAGGACTCGATCTGCCCTATTTTCAGCGTTGGTGTGTTTGCAAGTACTAGAATCAAGGGGGAAGCTTCAACGATTAATTCAACTGGGCCAGTTTCTGGATTAAAAGTCTCAGAGGCAGTATTGCCTACTGGTTGTACTGTTTCTAATGTTGAGGCGGTATTAGGAGTCTCACCATGTCCAGAGTAGGCTTGATGAATATGGTCAGGTGGAATTTGTAGGCCTGTATTTATAATTCCCCCAAGTGTTTTCCCTGCAGCCTCTATATGTTCAAATTTGGTTATTATTAGGTTTGATATTTCCCCCACCCCCTCATTGGTTTTTCTTAGGAGGGTCTCTAATTTATTAACTTTATTAGCTAATTGGTCTACTTTTGATATAAGAGGTTTCATTAACCCTGATAATTTGGACTCCAGTGTTCCCATGAGCTTATTTAAAAAGGTATCCTCCCAGTCTACACTTTCGTTCTCTTCTTTCCTTATCCCTTCTTCCACCCTTTTCTTTGCTCTTCTTGGTGGGGTTACAGATTTAGTTTTACAGGAACGTAGGCCACCTCTTCTAGGAGGTACCTTAGTAATCCCTTTTTTAGCTCTTGGTGCAGGGACAGGAGTGGGAGGAGTGTTGCTCTCTGGATCTAGCTCCACAATTGTGTCAGATTTATTTGGCTCTTCTAGGATGAGTAGATCAACAAAGGGATCAAGTTGTTGGACAATAGAAGCCGTGGATACATTTATTGTGGAAGAATCATAGGGGTCCTCAATCGGGTCGATGGTGGTGATTTCATCTCTAGCAGACTGGAATATCCCTTATTGGTTAATTTGGGCACAAGGTGGGGAATCCATAAGTCCCAGGGAAGACCTCCGATCATTATTAATCTTTGCCACTACCTGGACCAAATAATTGTCCATTGTGTTTGCCAGGGTGACAGGTGTTTTTTGTCTCGACATTATGATCAGTTAAACCTGAGCAGAAATGCCCTGATGGTAAATATAATAAGTCAATTACACTTTGAATATGAATATATATCGTCTTACCACAGGTAAATTTGAGGTTAGGGGAAAGAGGGCTGGCCCAGTCCAGTCTCTCACAGTCTAGAACGGGCTAAAACGGGCCCGCCCTTGGCCCGGGCTTCGCCCGGCGTCCCGCTCGCGTCCCGCGAGACGGGGGTGACAACAATTTTATGCGCCTCCTGGCGCTCGATTGACGCGGTCAGCGTCGCCGGGAATGCTGGGAAATGTAGTTTTGGCAAGCCGCAGCACCGTGCTCCGCTCAGCGGTCCGACCCACAGATGGAACAAGGGTCAGGCGGCGGGAGACGGGTGGGCGAAGACTCGGCTTCCTCAGATGCTTGTTCTAGGCAGCAGGAGTACTTTAGCAGCAGATAGGTTTCTGAAAGGTTCCCCACTCGACCGGGGTGACAACAATTTTATGCGCCTCCTGGCGCTCGATTGACGCGGTCAGCGTCGCCGGGAATGCTGGGAAATGTAGTTTTGGCAAGCCGCAGCACCGCGCTCCGCTCAGCGGTCCGACCCACAGATGGAACAAGGGTCAGGCGGCGGGAGACGGGTGGGCGAAGACTCGGCTTCCTCAGATGCTTGTTCTAGGCAGCAGGAGTACTTTAGCAGCAGATAGGTTTCTGAAAGGTTCCCCACTCGACCGGGGTGACAACAATTTTATGCGCCTCCTGGCGCTCGATTGACGCGGTCAGCGTCGCCGGGAATGCTGGGAAATGTAGTTTTGGCAAGCCGCAGCACCGCGCTCCGCTCAGCGGTCCGACCCACAGATGGAACAAGGGTCAGGCGGCGGGAGACGGGTGGGCGAAGACTCGGCTTCCTCAGATGCTTGTTCTAGGCAGCAGGAGTACTTTAGCAGCAGATAGGTTTCTGAAAGGAGGCCTTTTCATTGAGGATGTGTTTTTTGTAATTAGCCCTAGCGGTTCTGATGAGGGCAAGATTTGGGGGGGGGATGTTGTCTCCATGTGTGTTCGGTCATCCTAAGCACACGGCTCTCATTGTTGAGATCAGCATTAAACCAGGATTTGGCAGGGATGTTTTTTGTGATTTTAATTTGGCTGGGGCAATTTGGTCAAGGATCTCAGTGATGGCTTTGTCGTAGTGTTCAGTAAAATCGTTAGCATTTTGTGAGGGAGGTGGAAGTTGAAGTTTTGCTTTAAGTTTAGTCTCCAGTTCACCAGGAGGAATAAGGTGAAGATTTCTGTTTAATTTCTTATGTTGTATGTTTTTGGGGAAAGAGGATAAGGTGATGGTCAGATCAATCAATAGGGACAATGTGCGAATGGGAAGCCAGATCTTTACTAGTGATGATAGCGTCAAGAGTAGCCCCTTTGGAATGTGTTGGTGAATGGCAAAGTTGATTAAAGTCTGTAACATCTAGGAGGTCATTGAGGATGCTAACCGAGGGATCAGCCTTGTTGTTCCAGTGAATATTGAAGTCACTGAGGAAAATGTTTTTGGAGTTGTAAATCGAGGCTTGGGAATGTAGGTCAGACAATTCCTCCACAAAGGGTCACCAGGAGGATGGTAAATATTATGTAGCCGAATAGCAGGGGCCCCCTGAACTTGAAGTTCGGCTCCCATGTATTCGAAAGTGGCTTGATCAGAGCTCTTAACAAGGGAAAGTGGGAGTTCATCTTTATAAATCATGGCTAGGCCCCCCCCCCCAATTTTGTCAGGCCTATCTTTTCTGAGGATAGAGTAACCCGGGGGGAGAGCATGTCCAGAATAGATGAAGAGTGAGCCTTGAGCCAGGTTTCCATAAGAAAAGCAATGTCAATGGCTTCACTCAGGATAGTTTCAGAGATTTCTGTTGCATGTCGAGCAGCCGATCGACAGTTGACCAGCATGCAGTTGAGGGGTATATGTTTGGTTTCGGGGGAGCAGCCAGAATGGATAGTGGTGAGTTGCGGGGGAGGCCTGGGCGAGCTCGGGGTGGTAGGGGTACGGTTTATCCCCAATGATCACGGGAATAGTGGAGTGAAGTGTAGGAGGATCCATAGTCGCAGTGAGATGCGGAGGAGGCCTGGGTGAGCCAGTGGAGGTAGGGATACGGCTTCTCCCTAGGTTCACCGGAATAGTGGAGTGAGGCAAGAGAGAGTCAACAGTCATGGGGCTAGGGGGGTAGGTATTATTTAAGTCCCGAGGGTCAGGGGAGGAGTGATGGGTCAGGGCTTGGGATGGTATAAGGGGACAGGTACCAGGAAGTCCCTTGCCTGAGATGCCGTAAGGGGTAGTGCATCCTTGTGGAGGAAAAGAAGTGTAAGTTTATGCGTTGCCGATTATGAAGGGATGATTGGCAGGCTTACATTCAGAGAGGGAGTTAAAGTCTTTCCTGAGAGATGAAAGTTCCAACGTCAAGATAGAGAGATGGAGTTCAATGTTAAGAAGCGATTGGGTTAAAAGCGTGGACGGTAAGGAGGAAAGGAGGTCAGTGGGGAGGGGGGCATGTTCCACATTATCCAGGGAGGGAGGAATGGGAAGTGGATGAGGAGGGAACCCAGGAGGGGGGAAGTGAGGGGTGTTCAAGATGGTAGACTGAGGAAGGATTGGAGTGTGAGCGCCCATAAACCCAGGGGCCTGGTGGGTGCTATGAGAAGGTGAGGGGGAAAGGGGCAAGTGAGGAGAGGTGCTATCATCTCTTTGGGGGTGGGCATCATTAAGATAGGAAGGGAGTGGTGTCCATCATGGGGCAGTGGGGGGGATGGTGAGAGGGGACTAAGTGTGTAGGGGGGTTGGAATAGGGGGATCAGTCTGCGGGGGATGAGAAGAATGGGAGGTAAGAAGGGAGTGATTGGGGTTGAGTGGGAGAGCATCAGGAGGAGGGGAGAGGGTTTGGGAGGTCGAGAGGGGTGATGGAAAATCAGGAGAAGGTGGAGAGGCCAATGAGGCGGGGGGAGAGAGGGTTTGAGTGGCTAAGTAAGATGTGGAAATGTCAAGCGAGGGAGAGGATGCTGCGGGAGCGGTGCGATCAAAGGTCTGGGATTGGGAGGCTTCAAGGATAGCAGCGGAATCAGGTAGTAGTGGGGTTGGCGTCAGAAGGGGCGGAGTCGGGAGGGCTTCCTGTGAATGTGAGGCTGTAGAAATATGAGCAGGAGAGGATAGTAGTTACTAGCTGTCCCTTTTAAGTCTGATGCAACTGCCTGACGTCTTTCACGCAGCTGTAGCCTGCACACTGTTACTGGATGTCAATCTTGAGTCATATGCAGCAACTTAAAAAGTCTTTCAAAAACCTACAGTACCGCAAGCCGTTACTAGATGTCCCCCTCAAGTCAGAAGCAACTGTTTGAAAAGTTTCACAAGCCTGCAGTACTGCAGAGCGTTACCAGATGCTGCTCTCGAGTCAGATGCAAGACTGAAGGTGTGTGGGTGAACATATATATTTGCAAACAAACTTTGCTATTCTAATGATTGATGCTTGTTTCAATAGGCTAAATAAATATGCCACATTTGGCTTATGAGGATTAGTTTATACTGCAACTTTAAATAAATCTCTTTATTGTTATTGAAGACTGTGATTAAACCCTAATATGCATGGGCATTAACAGTCACTGATAAAATACAAGTGCCTTCAAGCTTCGATTCCCTGAAGGACTATTTTTGTTTTAGGTGGATGTACACATCTGCACTAAAAATATATGTTCTCTTAAGAAAAGGCCGCCAGTGGCTGAAGTGGGCTGACCGGCTGTACCATAGCGAATGGTGTGACGGAAGGGAACAAATTGTGAATGGCATTTGAACAGACCAGTGGATGAAGAGGGTTGACCAAAATACTTCCACTGCTTTCTTGCCACACTCGTACTCATCAGAAATCACCTTAGAAAAGACTAGCAAACTGTGGGTTAAGAAAGCACCTGGACATCCCATGATACCCAAGGGCCAAGCATATAATTTAAAAAGAGATGGTCTGTGCAGGGGTGGACTGGCTGTGCTCCAGAAGTCATTCTCTTCCTGCTCCTCCATTGCATTATATGCAAGAGGTACGTTCACCCTGTTGATACCTACACAGACATACCCTCTCTCCAGCACAATTGGATTCATTGTCTATGACGGAGGACCAAATGTAACAACAAAATCTCACTGCACGTTGATGACACAGGCAGTGGTGTAACGAAACTTGAGGGGGCCCCCCTGCAAAGTACAAGCAGGGGGGCCCTCATGCTCCGGACCCAGTCCGAAGCTCTCAGGCTAGGGGCCTGCCAGTGCCGGAGGTGGCCACTGGACACAGGCCTCTGAAATGGACCAAAAATATAAAAAAACTCGAGATAAAGGGGTTACATCCATGCACTGAGATAGTCTCAAGAATGAGAAAATGTGATTCTAAACACATAAGATACCTACCAGTCTTATCCCAATGAACGTGGCTGCTTCCAGCTCTGTGGGTGAACAGTTTACATTAGTTAATATACATCTGGGGTGGCTACCACAGAGATCATGGAAGAGCAGGGAATTAAAGAAGATACGCTGCATACACCGGTATCTGAAGTCATACCCCTGATCGCTGTGACCACATCAGTGGTTAATGTGTAAAAAACATAAGTGCCGGGGCTCTCGTCAGAAGGCAGCTTGCACCAGACCATTTTTCCTGTTAGCACCGCCTAAAACAGAACCAGCTACTAACCATGAAAGTGGGGATAGGAGGTGGCATAATGTCCAGGGCTATAGACTTTGGAGCTGGGGAACCACGTTTGAGTCCTGGTGTCGGCTCACCGTTGTCTGATTCTGGGCAAATCACTTAATCTCCCCATAAATTAATGTGCCCTTAACTGGTGCTCATGAAAAGCGCTGGTGCTGAGCGATTACGTGCCGATGCTGAGCACCGGAAACCACCAGCTTAAATGAAGCACTGTACCATATGTACCAATGACTATGTCGCACTGCAAACAACCTTGCCCAATCAAAGTGTCTTCTGACCTGAGCAGGATTCTTGCATCCAGGTGTGAGTGCAGAGGTGGAGGCTTACAAGGAACAGCAGCTATCCATCTTTGCATTCACAACTGCAATGTCATTAAAGACAAAGGTTGTCCACTCCTTTCTATGCCCAGAGCTGTCCATCGCACATTAAAAACTGTCCTTAATGGAAGATGTTTATCGGCCCACAATGGGCCAGCGACCTTTCGTTGGTGTGGGACGACATGAGTGCTCACCAAGCATTGATGTTTCCTTGCAAAGAATGGCCAACTTGTTCTTTGCTGACACTTTTTTCTGGTGAAAACGGTACACCAGGTCTTCGGTGTGATTCCCGCAAGTGTAGGAGGAGGAGACCGGCACTCGAGGAGAAGCGCTTTCAGCATAATATGAGGACTATGCTGGAACACACCCATTGATGACTGAGGATTTTTGAAAGGAAGACCCGGTGTACCGTTTTAACTTACATTGTGCCAGGGACCTGCTCGATAGAGTTCTGACTTAAATGCAGAACGCAGTGAGAATGCAGACCGCGCGTTAGATGCCTATCAGTGCCCGAGGGAGGCTTTACAAGTTGTTCCTAATACCTTTGTCCTGATGAGTCCCGGATTAAAGGGCTGAAACGCGTCGACTGTTGAAGAATGGCGGAATCAACCAAATTAAAAACATTGTGTTAAAGTTGGATGTTCACACTACTAAAAAGGTTTTAGAGGTGTAGTTGGTACCTCAAGTGTGCAGAGGAGTATGTGGTATGTGGCTTATTGATATGTAACTAAAAGAAATGGGACTATGTACCATGAAATAGGAGTAATTTGATATATCCTATAATTCCTTTGAATGTATCCATTCCTCAACATCACTTTTTGTATAGTGTGATATTTTCTTGCCTAGATGGTGGAGGGGTATCAGGGCAAACCCCAGTGCTTCTTTTCTTTCCCTGTCACACAGCACAGCGCAGCAAGGTGACGGGCTGCGCTGCGTGATTATTTGTTAAATACGCCCATTACTTTTTACTGATTTATTATGGCGTAGAAAAACATGTTTATGAAAGTTAGCGGAAAACTAGACCTTTCAAGATAAGAAATACATCGATGTTATACGCAAGACATGCTAATGATCCTTGAAATATTGATATGGCTCTTAATCCAAAGCAGCGAAGGCAGAAGATAAGAGGAAAGATCGCAGGCTGTTACAGGCCCGTGATGGATATCCCTGCAGCGGGGGGAGGGTGCAAGGGAGAGCAGGACCAGGGCTAATTGTAATGGGACCATTTAACCGTCCAAAGATTGACTGGGAAGATTAGAAGCTGCTGGAGTTTAGTGAGGCTTAATTGCTTGACATGGGCTGTCCTTGAACCTCTCACAGTGAACACAGCCTATCACCCACGTGTCTGTCCTTGGGGGGAGATAAATTGCAGTGTGTGGGAATACCATTATTGTCATTGTTGTTATTATAATTGTTATTGTTATTGCTATTGCTATTGTTATTGCTATTACTATTGCTATTGCTATTGTTATTGCTATTGCTATTGTTATTGCTATTACTGTTGTTATTCTTATTGCAATTGTTATTGCTATTGTTATTGCTATTGCTATTACTATTGTTATTGGTTTTGCAATTGCTATTGTTATCCTTATTGCTATTGTTATTGCTATTACTATTGTTATTGTTATTGGTTTTTGTTTTTTATTTTTTTCTATTAATACATGCTCAGTGACCTGTGCAGTCAAGGAACATGTACATCAGATTACCTTTCCACATCATCCGCGTATAAGCAACTGGTGAATAGTCATGCAGAATAACAAAACTAGGCCTGGGGTTACACCCGCTATAAATCCCGATACGCCTGCCAAGCCCCCCATATCTTCTCCCATTTCCAGGGGTAGCCTCTGCTCTTGTATATCGTGCGTTCTGCCTGCCAGCACCGGTCCAAATCAGCTTTCCACTCCTCTATTGTCGGCGAGCTGCTATTGTTATTGTTATTCTCATCATCATCGTCCTCTCTTCATCTCAGTTGATCTGTTTCAGTAGTAGTACAAAAGCCATGCCCTTGCTCTCGCTTGCACATGAATCAATGAATCTGTAACCTAAATACCAAATGGTTAAATCAATATTAACTTTCTTGAAAGGAAGTGAGAAGTAAGGTTGTGGAACTATGATTTGCAATTTAGCCTTGTGGAGATGATGCTGTGATTTGCAAGATGGACCTTGCCCAAATAGGTATCTTCAAATATTCCACCTGCTTCAGCATTTCAAGGGGTCATTATCACACACAGTAAACAGTAGTTGTTTTTGTCATTTCCACTTTTTTTCGCAAAACCCTGAACAATAGATTTGGGCAAATTGTTTGGCTCCAACAAGTATCAGCATTGACGGCACATTTTTTGCACAAGCAAGTATCGGCATAGACGGTCAAGACAGGGGAGATGCTTATGTGAGTAGCATTTTCCTCCTGATGACAGCAGCAGCTGAACAGCCATCTTGATTAAAGGAAAGATGGCGTGTGCTGCTTGTAATGGTCAACGGATGGTCTCTTCTCACATCCCTAGTATTTATCTGCAGGAAAGAGCAGGCTGGCCAATGCTCTGCCAGTTCAGGCAACCATGGGTGTCAACTCGCCAAAAAGCCAGGGGTACCGAAAGTGACATCACACGCCATTTGACCTTTACTTTGACTCACACACACACATGCTTACACAATGTCAATGTCAATTTTTTTGTTTTAGTTTATAAAAACCATAAGAATGCATATCCATACAATAAAAAAGGTATAGCCATACAATAAAATAGGCAATTCTGTTAAAAATTGTGCTAAAATTATTAGTAAGAAAACAAGTTCATTTGCTAAAAAAAGAGAAAATATAGGGGCATATCAACAACAACCGGCGATAATTATCGCTGAGTGCACTTAGCGCTCGGATAATTCTCGCCGGCTAGCACCGATTTTTATCGCTGAGATAGCGTGCTATTAGCAACGCTTATCTCATCAGCGATAAAAATCCTAGCGCTAACTGGCTAACGTGAGATTATCGCTGGAAACCCAGCGATAATCTCACGTTAGCTAGTTGATAGGGACTCACAAACTTAGCCATGATATCCACCTTCCATAGGATATCATGGCTAAGTCAGTCCTGAAGCAGGCGTAAGGAAAGTAGCGATAACAGGGGCTATCGCTACTTTTCTTGCCGCTATGCTTCATAGCGTTAGGCTTGCTGATAGGAGAAATGTCGCTTAGCGACATTTCTCCTGTCATGCCAGGTCAGGAACGCCCACTTTGCATCTCATTAGAGATGCAAAGCTGGGCGTTAGGAATCCCCACGCTAAAGCAAGGTTTCACGCGTTAGCGTGGCCTTGCTGATTAGGCCATAAAATTATTGCCGCTTTTCGGCCGAAAACGGCCGCAAAAGCGGCGATAATTTTTTATCACCAGCTTGTTGATATGCCCCATACATTTTATACAATCTCAGATATCTTGCTAATGTGCCTTCTGCCCGCTGCACCTCCCTGTGCAAAGGGGATCTATGAGACTAAAGTGTGAGCGGCCTGGAATACAAAGTCAAAGTCGCTTGTATCGTGCAGGAGGATGTTGTATGAGAGAGCTTGCACAGTGGAGTGTATGAAGAAGACTTCGCGAATGAGAGGTCAGAAGTGCTGTGTTAAGTACGAACAGTTGTTAAAAGGCAGTCAGCAGGCAAGGGAGATGCAAGGGGGAGTGGGTTTGTTTGAAAGGCAAAAGACTGCGTGCAGTACGAAATGGAAGTGTGTTAAAGAGTGCAAAGACGCATACTAGGCACGGATGGCGTGATTAAATAGCGAAATAGTTATCTTACAGAACCGCCCCTCAAGTGGTTATAGCGATGGTGATTGCCCCTGCCCCGATCGCAACGCCCCTGTTGGTCCCAATGCCCCTTAGCCGCACTGCTGACACGATTCAGGCCTTCTGGGTACAGCAATCCGTAATCAGCTTTTGGGTTACATTGGGATTATGAGTGTCAGTAGTTTGAGGCTAAAACTGATCCCTCAGTTCTTTGACGAGTTCCTCGATAAGGCACTTGAACCCGATTGAGTGAAACAGCGATGATGCCTCCATGCCAGCATGAACGTCTTGGGTACGGACGATTGGATTCAGCAGCGTCCTCCTTGGAGCATCGAGCTTGGGAGAACAACACAGAAGGAGCAGCCATGATTGGCGCCTGCATAGCCTGCACACCCCGACCCCGCCCTGTTGGGCCCATGCCGGATTAAAGTCGGCCACTGGTAAGCCTTGTAGACGCATTTACTGTTGATGGCTTCTGAAAGATTTGCTTCTGGCATCACAACCATAAAACGTAAGGCAGATACTCATCTTTCTCTTACTGTTTTATCCTTCACAGGAGAGTTTGCTTACCCTTACTTGTATGACGACATGTTTCAACATGTTAGAGCCATAAGGTCATACCTGCTTGTCAGGACTCAAAAGCACCCTTGCACCTCACCAATCTCTATGATGTATTTATAGAACACATATTGAGGATTCACCTCCTGTCAGGATTCAAACACAGCTGGTTCTGATGGCTTAGTGGACTAATGCATCCACTGTAGAGGCCTGTGATTGACCTTATGGTCACAGGTTCAAATCCAGGGGGGGTCCCCTCCGCCATTCATCCTTCCGAGGTTGATAACATTACTTCCATAGAGTTGGTTAACAATAAACATCTGTTATTGAGGGCCAAGAAACCCTTGGGTGAACGTGCACTTTACAAATACACGTTATGTTATATGTAGGAGGTAATCAACTGCTTGCATATATTGCTGTTAGGGTAAAGATGGCTGAGGGCACTCGCTATATTGTGCTGCCCCTTCCATTTGAATCCCCTTTTTATTTCGAAAAGCCCCTCATGAACAAAATTGGACTCACTTTTGTGCAACAGTTAATATTTGAGAGAATAGATACCCAGGCACGTAGATACGGCGAGGGGGACCGTCCTGTCAAAACATTCGCCAAATTGCTTCAGAAGCCCCGTGCCTCATCCTACATCTCTAATCTTCTTGACTCTGAAGGCCGGAACTGCACCTCCACCCTAGAACTTCTACAAATCATGGTAGATTTCTTTGCCCGTCTCTATTCCACTTCACAGACAGCGACTCCTTCAGACCTCCGAGCGTATTTCAACGCCCTCGAATTAGTATGGCTGTCAGATGCACAGCGGGAGTTCCTGGATTCCCCCATCACTGCAGATTAAATACAACAGGCAATCGCCAGTCTCCCGCCAGACAGAGCCCTTGGTCCGGATTGGCTATCGGTCGCTTTCTACAAAGAATATTCCTCAATTTTAATTCCCAAACTCCTGAATGTCTACCAAGACGCCTTAGCGGTGGGCTTTCTCCTTCCAACGATGCGGGAGGCCGTAATCTTCACCCTCCTTAAACCTGATAAACCAGCTAACCAATGCAACTCCTATCACCCCCTGTCGCTCATTAACATGGACAATAAAATATTGCGCAAGGTGTTTGCAAATCGGTTGCAACTTTTGCTCCCAGTCATGGTCAGACCGGACTAATCTGGTTTTATACCAGGCAGATCCACAGCTCTCAACCTCAGAACTATGTTTGCAGCCATGCCCTATTTACACCCCAGCATCCCAGCAGTGGCCGCCCTGCTCGATGCAACAAAAGCTTTTGACACATTAGAATGGGAATACCTGTTCCCACTGCTGCGTCGACTGGACCTAGGCCTTAACTTTATTGCACAGATTCGTGTTCTCTACACCCGGCCCACCGCCCAAGTGTGCCTCAATGGGCAACTATCAGACCTTTTCCCAGGCAGCAGGGGCACACGGCACGGCTACCCGCTCTCCCCTCTACTTTTTGCCATCGTGATGGAGCCCCTGCCAGCACAAATCCGTCAACATCAAGCGAACCGAGGACTAGGCTTCACTACCCATGGCCTTGCTATATCTTTATATGCGGACAATATTACTCTTTATGTCATTCGTGCTGAGACCAAACTCTCTCCACATATCTGCGAAATCATACATTTCGGCGGCCTGTCTGGTGTTAAGATTAACTGGGCTATATCCAAGTTGTTCCCTTTAACGGACGCCACGACCCCTTTCCCCATCAACGATCCGCTCCAGTGGGCCAGCAGCCTGATCAAATACCTTTGCATCCTCGTGAGCAGGGACATTGAGGAGCTTTGGCGTGTCAACCTTGGCAAAGCCATAACCTGGCTAGAAGATCGAGTTCCACTGTGGTCCAGGCTCCCTCTGTCCATGACGGGGCAGATCGCCATCGCAAAAATGGTTGTGCTCCCCAAGTTCCTCTATCTCTTTGTGAATATCCTCATCCCACTTACGCAAGTCTTTTTAAAACGCCTCCGTTCGAACCTCATCATGCTGTTCTGGGCGGGCAAACAGCTGCGCGTAAAATATGAACTATTAACGCTGCCACAATCACAGGGCGGGATGAGTGCACCAAACTTACAGCTATATGTGTTGTTTGCCCGGCCACACTTCTTGCACTACTGGACACACCCCACACCCTTTCAACTGCACATCGCAGTGGAGACTGATCAGGTTTCTCCGTGGCCCTTATCTACTGCCTTGTTCCTCCCATACAATCCGCACGCCTCAGAGATTGACATTTCACAATGAATGCACAGGGCCTGGCTCGGGATGGCAGGACGTGCAGGAACCCCACACCTTTATGCCCCATCCGTTCCAGTGGCGAGGCATCCCCTGCTACCTCCTTTACATGACAGAGGCGCATGTGCTCCTGCCAGCAAGTTAAATATTCATACCTTTGCTGACCTCTACCCTGCCGATCACTTCCTTGCCCCTCCAATACAGACCACTGATACGTGTACTCCCCTGGACACCTTTCTGTGTTACCAATTGCGTGCGACATGTCGGGAGCTCTATGATACTTTCCCAGCCCCTCTACTAACACTCACAGCATTAGACTATATATCCACTACGCGCTCAACCCGTAAGCTCATAACATCCCTATATAACCACATGCAGCGAGCGGTACCGCCAGCGGCCATGCCTGCCCGGGAGGCCTCGAGCAGCGATCTTGCCTCTCCCCTTACAGATGCACAATGGGCTTTCTACTGTGATGAACTTGGGATGCTATCTCCTAACTACTGGCTGCGACTTATACATTTTAGATTTCTGCACTACATATACCAAACCCCTGCACAAATACACCAAATGGCGCTGTCCCCAGATTCCCACTGCCCCCGATGTAATTCACCATTCTCCACCTTGTTTGGCAATGTCTCGCGATTGCTGCCTATTGGGCAGAGATTTTTGACACAATAGGGAGGGTTGTGAATGCTCTAGTACCCCTGTCTCCACTGGTGGGACTGCTAGGATATGTGAAAGATATACCCCGAGAAATCCGTAAACTGACTGCTTTATTGCTCATACTTGCAAAGCGCAGAATTGCAATGAACTGGGATGGAACACGGGCGCCACGAGCACAAGATTGTATCACAGATATCATTTACCGTCATGAACAATTGTCCAATTAATGGGAC
The DNA here is from genome assembly GCF_964204655.1 of Triturus cristatus. NCBI lineage: Eukaryota > Metazoa > Chordata > Amphibia > Caudata > Salamandridae > Triturus > Triturus cristatus. The sequence goes on from NC_140586.1 coordinate 808,520,082, forward strand.
CTAATGCCCCCGAAGACCCGGCCCGGGACATTTGGGAGCCTATCACGGCCTAACTTCACCAAACAGACAACCCCCACCCCCCACTGGCCCAGATAGCAACAATGCAGAGGGTCCATTTCACATAATACCTCCCCATGCGAGTTCAGCGAGGCATGTTCCTTGTCTATGATACTATACTAAGCTGACTTGTGTGTATTGTGCCATTGCAATTGGGGGAGAATGGGGGGGCGGCCCTGCCAAGATTCGCATGCTGCATACAACTGTGTGTTGTCTACAACTGCATTCCTGCTTTATGTATACTGCCTAACTCGTAAGTCTTCAATTTCATGCCTGTACAATGCCACCCATTCTTAAATAAGTTTTAGGGGTGTTATAGTTAGCTGGACATTTCACTCGAACAAAACCATTGAAATTCCTCTGATAGTGTTAGTTGTACTAACTACATCTCGCGCGCCCGCAATCCACTGCTGATGATGTCACATATTACATCATTCATGACATGGTCAGTGACATCACTGATGACATCTCAAATGATATCACTGATGACATCACTGATGCCAGCATCCACGTGACAATCAGATACACCTCATCGTACACTAGTATAACCTTTCATCACTCACTGTAAAATACAGAGTGCCAGATTTAAAACCATTGACACACCAATACAAGTTTCTAAACACCCACTCAGTGATTCCTAGATCTATACACACATCTAATCACTTACCTATAGATTTACTCATACATGCTGTCAATGATCAATAGAACACTATCAAATATACTTATACACCTATATCGACATTACACACCAGCACACATCCTAATTACTTATGAAGTCATCCTACTCACTTATGCAAACAATGGATCATACTTACTTTTACTTAGCTATACACTTATAAAAACACCACTTCATCTATTCATATAGCTAATAACTCATACTTAGTGTGTTATAAAAACACTATTACAAGTATACAGTCACTCATACAATCACTGAGTCTTATGTATACTTACTTATATACAACAACTGACACATACACTGGCTTTTATTTTTCTAGTTTGTTGGACATGTACCATTGAGACATATATTGGCTCATCACCACACCCATAAAGATATTCACTCACCCAAACAACTGTTATAACATGTAGTTTTAACTTCATATACCTACTGAATCAACTATTAACACATCTTTGGGAAGTCACACACCCCCCACTGAACCACACACACATTCACTCTACTATACAAATACTCAGTTAACTAATCAATAAATAATATAGACTTTCACGTAGCTAGTAACCAACTGGTGCAGCAGTTTACACAACAACTGACAAAGTGATACAGATATTCACACAGTTTGGTCACTATCCAATATATTTAGTGAGACTCTATAAATTAGTCAAGTAAACAGTCAATCACACTGCTACTAAATCCTCCATCCAGATATTCATATTTATATATCCACTCATTCTTCAATGCAAATTGCTATATATATATAATACATATTTCAATAACGAACCAAAACACATTCACTGGATGATGCCATCAGTGATGTCATCAGTGATGTCATTTGAGATGTCATCAGTGATGTCACTGACCATGTCATGAATGATGTAATATGTGACATCATCAGCAGTGGATTGCGGGCGCGCAAGATGTAGTTAGTACAACTAACTATATCGGAGGAATTTCAATGGTTTTGTTTGAGTGAAATGTCCAGCTAACTATAACACCCCTAAAACCTATTGTTTTTTCAGTGAATTTCTAAGGCTTTTTAAATGCTAATTCCTAACTATATCAAGCCTGAAACCTGTGGTTTTTTCAGTAAATTTCAAAGGTTTTGTAAATGACAATTTTTAATGTATTAATTGCTATACTGATTTTTTTGATACTGATTTACTACATTTTTTAAACTATTTATTTTTAGATATTTTTTTTAAATTACATTATACATTACAATACAAAATATACTTTATCAGAATGAATTACTTTAGTTTAAATACTTTGCAAATAGGCAATAGACTTTTAAGTGCGGTAGTTACAGTTGTTACAATGGGCAACACATTTTTAAACACAATGCAACATTGAGCTCAATGTGAATTTCTAGTCAAATGCAATTAGTTACTTTATGGATTACTTTTCTAACCACAGGACTGGATCCTAGATTAAGTCCTTGGACATCTCCTGTAAACAGTTGAGTAAAAGCGTTTTCGTTACAGTAGTGATTTTTAAGGAATATTATTGTATTTTAAAAGTTGACACTTAGAAATGTTTTCACATAGAATCACCAATGTTATCCTATGGTAGAAAATTCACTTAGCAGGTAAGTAGTGTTATTGTTACTCTTTCTTACTCAGTGGTGGATCCTGGATCCAGCACTGGTGAATCTCTTGTAAACAGTTGAAAGAATGTGTTTAAGTCATACAGACGATTTTTTAGAAATATTTTTAGTTTGTGAAAATAGACACTTAGAAACTTTTCTGCTGAAAACCACACAATGGATTCCTATGGAAGGAAATACAAGTTACTGGTAAGTATGCTTAGAATTACTTTTCAGGGTCAGTGCTGGTCTAAAAGATGCAGCACCGGGTTCTCTCCTGATAAGAGGTGAGTAAATCGGAATTCGTAGTTCGGCTGATTTTAGAGGAATATTTGTACAATGGTGAAGGAAGGGGGCGGGGCTTCAGGTGACGTGTGCAAACACGCCCTGTGGCGCGTTTTAAGTTGGGGAATTAATTCCTCTTCAATCCTGCAGTCCCCTGGGGGCCAACTAGCCCACCAGGTACCTCCAGTATGCGCCAGGGAGCTGCGTTGCAGAGAGGTGTTCAGAGGTCACGCCCCTTTTTACAACACTCTGCAACGCAGCTCCGTGGCGCTTATTGGAGGTACCTGGTGGGCTAGTTGGCTCCTAGGGGACCTCTGGATTGAAGAGGAATGAATTTCCCAACTTAAAACGCGCCACAGGGAGTGTTTGCACACATTTCATCTCAGGCCCTGCCCCCTACCTTCACCACTGTGCAAACGCGCCCCGTGGCGCGTTTTAAGTTGGGGGATTAAGTCCCCTTGAATCCTAAGGTCCCCTGGCGGCCAACTAGCCCACCAGGTACCTCCAGTAAGCGCCACGGAGCTGCGTTGCAGAGAGGTGTAAAAAGGGGTGTGGCTTCATTACACCTCTCTGCAACGCAGTCCCCTGGTGCATACTGGAGGTGCCTGGTAGGCTAGTTGGCCCAAGGGACCCCCAGTATTCAAGGGGAATTAGTTCCCCCTCTGCAAACGCGCCAGGGGGCGTGTTTTCAGAGTGGTGTACGGAGGGGGCAGGCCTCCGGCCCGATTCCGTCTTTTAAAAAAAAAAAAAATTTAGAAGGGGGGCTGTGTAGCCCCCGTCTTTTTCTAATTTATTGGCCCTGGGGACCCCATCCCCCAGGGCCTGTCCCCAATTTACCCAAAGGGGGGTCCCAAAACGCGTTTTCCCCATGCAATTTCCCATAGGATCTGTTGTCGCAGCTACAGCCCGAACCGCTGAACGGAATGACACCAAATTTGGCAAAGAGGTAGTCCTCAGTTCGGACTCGTGCCTTTTGCATATTTGGTGTGAATCTGTTCAGTAGTTCCTGAGAAAATTAGGGTAAAAAAGTTAGTGATATCTATGGCCGCGGAGGATCCGCGGACCCTACCCGCACCGTAAGCAAACTCTCCCCGAACCGAGTGCGCACCCTCCCGATCGCGCGCTGAATGCTAATTGGCTGTCGAGCGTCTCTCTACATTCGAAACCAGGAACTGTTGGTGGCCATTTTCTGCCTCGGTAGAAGCGAGGCTGAAGAAGCAAGGGGAATAAGTGCGTAAAACATATAAAGGGGGCAGAGTGGGAATACTCTGACCCTCTAGAGGTGCTTAGGGGGTCCCAGAAGGACCCCCTGGGGGCCCCTTTTAAAAAAAAAAAAAAGGCGAAATGCGCGCACGGTGCGCGCATTCTATCTCGTTGGATGCACGGATTCTCTCGCGGTGGGTGCGCGGATCCACGGCAACGTTTTTTGAAAAACGACAAGAAATCATTGGTTGTATAACAACTTTCTACACTGAAAGGTAGGGTGTATATTTTTGTTTTTTAAAGGTATGATTGTTAATAGTTAACAAAAACAGATTGTAAGGAACATTATATATGATAAGCTGATATGTTGAAAAGTCAAGCACACTTCCTGTCTTGTGTAGGAACATTGTGTGCTGAACTTGTGACCTGTGAGCTCAGTGCAGTGTTCCATGACCTGTTTCTATGGTAACAGGCAGAAGGCAGATTGGGGGAAGGGTTGAAATGTATTTCAGTTGGAAAGGGTTGAAATGTTTAACCAATAGAAATGTGTGTTTGCTTTTGAGTTTATGTGCGAAGGATTGTGATTTGATGTTTACATGTATATGTGTGGAAAATGAAAGGGAAACTTTTCCATTCTTTGCTTTTGCTGAGAGGTGCACAGTGCAGAGATTCTGTAAAAGAAAATATGGTGAGTGATTGATATACTCCTTAATCTACAAAATAACTTGAAAGATGAGTTATTTAATTGTGAGGAGAGAGGAGATGTATGTGGACTATTTTGATTTTAATCAGACTAATGTATTTTTCCTGCTAAAGTGTAGGGAGTACTTTTTTTCTCTACAATGTGTGTGCATGTAGAAACTATTCTGTGATTGGCATTTGTATTTTTCATGTGTTTGTAGAGAGATAACTGTGCAGTTTTTATATTTTGGTAGAATTAGAAACCAGTCATTGTTTATGAATTTGTGAAATGAGTTATGTTATGTTTCTATACTAAAATGTAGTACTACTTCTAGATGAAGAAATGTGTTTTCATATAGTGCAAGGGATAGTGTTGTTTGTCTAGAATCACACAGTGAGTCTGTGTGCATTTGGGAACCACTGTGAGAGAAGCATTTGGTAATACCGTGTATTTGCTGACAGATAAGTGTTTTAAAACCAGTCAGGTTGTCAAGTTTTAGTAGCATTAGAAGCCAGTCTTTGCTTATGTGTTGATTAAATGAGTCAGGCATTGACACTAAAGAGCAGTCATGAAATATGTAGATTGTGTGCAGTTCCCTTATCACTTCCAGTGTTGTGAATGAGTTTTGGTAAACTCCTAGGGATACTGGTGCTTGTCTAGAATCACACTGTGAGTCTTTGTGCATTTGGGAACCACTGTGAAATAAGCGTTTGGTAACATTGTGTATTTGCTGACAGAAAACTGTTTTAAAACTTGTCATGTTGTCAAGTTTTAGTAGCACTAGAAGCCAGTCATTGTTAATGCGTTGATTATGTGTTGATTAAATGAGTCAGGCATTGACACTAAAGTGCAGTCGTGAAATATGTAGATTGTGTGCAGTTCCCTTATCACTTCCAGTGTTGTGAATGAGTTTTGGTAAACTCCTAGGAATACTGGTGCTTGTTTAAAATCACACTGTGAGTCTTTGTGCATTTGGGAACCACTGTGAGAGAAGCGTTTGGTAACATTGTGTATTTGCTGAGAGAAAACTGTTTTAAAACCTGTCATGTTGTCAAGTTTTAGTAGCATTAGAAGCCAGTCTTTGCTTATGTGTTGATTAAATGAGTCAGGCATTGACACTAAAGAGCAGTCGTGAAATATGTAGATTGTGTGCAGTTCCCTTATCACTTCCAGTGTTGTGAATGAGTTTTGGTAAACTCCTAGGGATACTGGTGCTTGTCTAGAATCACACTGTGAGTCTTTGTGCATTTGGGAACCACTGTGAAAGAAGCGTTTGGTAACATTGTGTATTTGGTGACAGAAAACTGTTTTAAAACATGTCATGTTGTCAAGTTTTAGTAGCATTAGAAGCCAGTCATTGCTTATGCGTTGATTAAATGAGTCAGGCATTGACACTAAAGTGCAGTCGTGAAATATGTAGATTGTGTGCAGTTCCCTTACCAGTTCCACTGTAGTGAATGAGTTTTGGTAAGCTGCTAGGGATAGTGTTGTTTGTCTAGAATCACACTGTGAGTCTGTGTGTATTTGGGAACCACTGTGAGAGAAGTGTTTGGTAACATCGTGTATTTGCTGACAGATAAGTGTTGTAAAACATGTAATATTGTCAAGTTTTAGTAGCATTAGAAGACAGTTATGGCTTATGCTTTCATTATATGAGTCAGGCATTGACAGTAAATTGCAATTGTGAAATATGTAGATTGTGTGCAGTTCCCTTACCACTTGCACTGTAGTGAATGAGTTTTGGTAAGCTCATAGGGATAGTGGTGCTTGTCTAGAATCACACTGTGAGTTAGTGTGTATTTGGGATCACTGTGAGAGAATCATTTGGTAACATCATGTATTTCCTGACAGATAACTTTTAAAATCTGTCATGTTGAGAAGTTTTAGTAGCATTAGAATCCAGTCTTTGCTTATATGTTGATTAAATGAGTCATGCTTTGACACTGATGTGCTGTATTTAAATATGTAGATTGTGTGCAGTACCATTAACTCTTCCAGACTAGTGAATGAGTTTTAGTAAACTCCTAGGATAGTGTTGCTTGTCTAAAATCACACTGTGAGTCTGTGTGCATTTGGGTAAGGATTGTGAGAGAAGCATTTGGTAATCTTGTGTATTTGCTGACAGATAAGTGTTTTAAAACCAGTCAGGTTGTCAAGTTTTAGTAGCATTAGAAGCCAGTCTTTGCTTATGTGTTGATTAAATGAGTCAGGCATTGACACAAAAGTGCAGTCATGAAATATGAAGATTGTGTGCAGTTCGCTTACCACTTCCACAGTAGTGAATGATTTTTGTTAAACTCCTAGGTATAGTGGTTGTTGTCTAGAATTACACTGTGAGTCTGTGTGCATTTGAGAACCACTGTGAGAGAAGCATTTGGTAACATTGTGTATTTGCTGACAGATAACTAATTTAAAACCTCTCATGTTGTCAAGTTTTAGTAGCATTAGAAGCTAGTCTTTGCTTATGCATTGATAAAATGAGTCAGGATTTGACACTAAGGGGCAGTACCATGTACTATTCTGTTCACTGTGGCAGAACTGAAAATTTAAAGGTTTTACCTAAGCACTGTCCTAGAAGTAGTCTGATTATTTAGTCAGTTTCTAAGTACCAAATAGATTGCTTCAAATAAAAGTGTTCTGACATACTATACACTTGTCTTTTACACCTTCAATTCCCTAGTCAGTATCCATACACTTCCGGGAAACATCCTGTCACTTCCTTTGCAGTCCTCTAGAGACCCATTCAACAGCATGGACTAATCCATTGACTGTGCCAAAACTCAAACACTTATAAATTCACCTAGACACTCTCTTTCCAGTACTCTAATGATTCAGTCATTGCCTAAGTATTCATGCACTGGGCCAGTTCTTAGCACATGGACTACGTCAAACCCATATCCACTATGCATGCAGTCCTCTAACCACCTACACACTTGTCTTTCACACCTTCAATTCCCTAATCAGTATCCGTTCACCTCCAGCAAACACCCTGTCACTGCTGTTGCACTCCTCTAGTGACCCATTCAGCATCATGTACTAATCCATTCACAGCGCCAAATCCTAATAAATTCACCCAGGCACTCTCCTTGCAGTACTCTAATCATTCAGTCAGTACCCAAGTACTCATCCAGTGACCCAGGCCTTAGTATATGCACTGCTTCAAACCCTTATCCTCTATGTATGCAGTCCTCTAACCACCTACACAATTGTCTTTCACACCTTCAATTCCCTAGTCAGTATCCATACACTTCCAGGAAATACCCTGTGACTCTCTTTGCAGTCCTCTAGTGACCCATTCAGCACCATGTACTAATGCATTCACTGTGCTAAAACCCAAATACTTATAAATTCACCAAGATACTATCTTTGCAGTACTCTAATCATTCAGTCAGTCCCTAAGTATTCATACACTGAGCCAGGCCTTAGCATATAGACTGCTTCAAACCCCTATGCACTATGCATGCAGTCTTCTAACCACCTAGACACTTGTCTTTCACACTTTCAATTTCCTAGTCAGTATCCATACAGTCCAGCACTTGTCACTGCCTTTGCACTCCTCTAGTGACCCATTCAGTACCAAGTACTAATCTTTTCTCTGTGCGAAAAACCTAGCACTTATAAATTCACCTAGGCATTCTCCTTGCTGTACGATAATCATTCAGACAGTACCCAAGTAGTCATGCAATGAGCCAGGTCTTAGCACATGGACTGCTTTAAATGCCTATGCAGTATGGATGCAGTCCTCTAATCACCTACACAGTTGTGTTTCACACCTTCTATTCCCTAGTTAGTATTCATACTCTTCTAGCAAACTCCCTGTGAGTCACCAAGTGTGTCTCCTTATACTACTGTAATCATTTAGTCAGTTAGCATGTAGTGTTTTAGTGAGGTAGGCTTTAGGGCATGAACTGCTTCAAAGTAGTATGCACTATGCATGTAGTGTTTTAATGATCGTCACACTTGTGGTTCAGGGCTATAGTTTCATAGTCAGTTTTTATATAAAATGTGTTTGTACAGTAATGGAATAGTATAAATTTGAAAGTTATTAATATACATTTATTTGTGATTCTTTTTTACAGATACAGCACAGGAGTGTTTCTCATCTGTTTGCACTCTTCTCATGCAAGATTGTTTGGATGAAGGGTCCTTAGGTGTTTCATCATACTTGCTGTGCCGCACGAGTATTTTTTGTTAGGATCTCCTCGTAACAGAACTCTTTGGTAAATCTTGCGAGTGACGAAGGTGGCATTGGTCTTTGTTTGCTCCTTGGAAAAAGTAAAAAATTTCCTCACCACTGAAGAAAAACGTTGTTTGTGTGGTGCCTTCTGCAAAACATTGTCTTCAGATTCGGTAAATATTTTAAAGCGGCAACATTTACAGTTTTTGTAAGTTAAACTTATAATTTTTTTTTTAGCTGTATGCATTTTATATATCTGTGATTTGTTTCTTGTGGTATTTTGTTGTGAATACCATGTTGTTGTTTTTTTAACAATCTTTCTTATTTTCCAGGTCTGTCGTCGACATCCATTGTCCCCACAGTAGTGTTCCGCCTTGTTGTTTTTTATTATTGTTGTTACATTTTGTTTATTAGTTTATTGTTCATATATATGTTAATAAAAAACAAAGTTTGAAAATAGTTTTTCGTTTATACATTTATTATTATAAAAAATAAAGTTTGAAAAAAAAAATAATAACGTTTTTGGTTGTTCTCTTAACTGCTGTGTGACTCTTTCTTGTTCTTATTACTGTTATTTGATGGAGTCCACCATGGTGTTAAATTTTGGGGGACTTATCGCTGGAATACTGGTGATATCTGCAGTTTGCACTAACTTCTGAATAGTGTGTTAGATTTATCTCAACTTTACTTCCGTTAAAGTGCTGATAATGAAATGGAGAGTAGCCGTTCCCGTGCAAAAAGACACGAGGTGCACCTTTCCAATTTATTCTAAATACTAAAATCCTGTATTGAATTGCACTGAGGTATTGGCTGCAGTTACAGTGTACACACAAAATCTATTAAGAAATCTCATTGTATTTATATTGATTGGGAATAGTGCGTCAGGTGCTGGATCTTGATGAGATACACTGCTCAGTTCGTATATTGTTCTGCACACAAAAAAAATCCCATCACAACTTTCACACCAATTGCAATGCGAAACAAATTCCGGCGATAAGACACGTTAGCACCAGAGATTTTACACCTGCTTTCTGCTGGTGTTAAGCAGGACAACTACCTGCACCATGAAAGGGAACACAGTCAAGAGCCACACCAGAACACCCACAGGTACCATAGAGTCAATGAGCATGATACAGGGATACCCATGAGGGACAGAAGACTCATCTCAACAACTCCAGGACCGCCAATGCCCCCCAAACCCACATCTTAGTAAGTGTGTCCCTGTGGTCATTGTCTTAGCATGATAGGCACGAGCCCTGCAACATCACAGTGTGCTGTCACCTCAGCGTTGGCAGTGAGCCTGGATGTGTAGCTACGCACGCATCCTCCTGCATGCACAACTGGCGTGTGCTGGTCTGGGGTTCACAGGTCAGTGCAGGGGTGTGCCTATCCGGCAAGGGGAACGGGGTGTCTCGGACATGTCCGTGTACAGGAAGTGCGGTAAGTGTGTCTCTGTGTTCTGGTGTGGCCTGCTACAAGAGCCGCAGCAGTTGATGTTGTAAACTGGCATGTACCACCTCCAAACGGCACTGTGATGTTGTAGTTGGAATGTAGCAGGACATGCGCAAATAGGCATTACAATGGTGTACTGTACGAGTGCTCGAGATACAACAGCGCACCGTACAAAAGTGTGGGGGCTCGTGGGATGGAGGTGCAGCCGTTTGGCAACATAACACACAGTGAACTCGACCATGTGCCACATGCTGGGCATCTCTTCCATGATGACCACTGTCGCAGACATCCCACAACACCAACGACTGGCCTTTGTACACATCCTGTAGGAATGCAGCGTGGTTTTCACTTCTATGCTCGTTCAGTGGTGTGATGTTGGCGGGTTGTGTGACTTGTGCTGCTTGTTGGTGTATTTCATTTTGGCCATTGTTAGTCTATATGTGTGTTGTACTCAATTGTGCATGTGAGCCATTCTGCCAATCTCCCCACCTCCCCCCACTCCCTGCTTCTTCCTCTTCCTACTGCTGTTGTGTCTATAATTTTGTTGCTGCACACATAAATACATGTAAAGAATAAATTAGAACAGTTCCTTGATTCTTTTAGGTTTCAAAACTTCTCTATTAGTTTCTTTTTAATTTTCCATATGAACCGTTTTTTTAATATTGAACAACACATAGAAGTCAGAAGGGCAACGTATCATATCAACACACTTTCCAGAACATTCTACAACACGTGCAGGTTAAAACTTCATACATTTTTTAAAACTTAACGATATTTTTTTGTAACATTTTCTTGAATATTTAACGACACGTGCAGGTTAAAAGTTGACGATTGTTTTAAGTTTGAACAGTGCCTTTCAAATGCAAGTAGCAGGTGTGGTTGATCTGAGCAAATTTTATCCTTTGATATGTACTCCACGTTGAAACTGCTTTTTCTTAACCAATCACAAAGATGCTTTTCCACAAAACTAATGTGCACCCTACTTTTAAAAAAGAATGCTTTTCATGATATCTTCAGAGATAAGTTATAGATAGGAATTAGCATTTAAAAAAGCTTTGAAATTCACTGAAAAAACCAAAGGTTTCAGGGGTGTTATAGTTAGCTGGACATTTCCCTCGTACAAAACCCTAGAAATTCCCCTGTTATAGTTAGTTCAGCTAACTATAACTTGCGCCCCCGCAATGCACTGCTGATGACGTCACATATTACATCACTCATGACATGGCCAGTGACATCACTGATGACATCACTGATGACATCTCAAATGACATCACTCATGACATCACTCATGACATCATCCATGTGATAAATTAGTGCATCTTCTCACACCCTAATATAACCTTTGATACACCGACTCAAAATTTCAGACTATTTTAGCAAAACAAGGGGACCCAATAGGTAGTTGAGGACCTTGGGTAATTGTTAATTTCAAACAAACAGTGGTCCTCAAAATAGTTTAAGGAGTAAGGGGAATAAATATAGTACAGAATCGAAACTATATTAAGAATGTCCAGCCGGACATCCAGTTTAATTCTTCAATGAAACACAACCAATGATCAACAGCAAAACATATGTGGGACACAGTCCTGTATCCGTTGGGAGAAAAAGACATATACAAAACAAACAGACATTACAGGCAAGGCAAAGGAGCTTAATTACAAAATCCAGTGTTTAAGCTTTTTCCATACAGACAATGCACTTTTTTACGTAATTGGTTAATGTGCACGCTGTTTAGATTGGGGTCGACGACGTTTCGATCCTATTACAGAGATACAAGGATCATCATCAGGACGGAGGAATGTACAAGCCTGGTATTGAAAGAAATTGCCTGTGGGAGAATGAGAGGGGAAATGGGAGTGTAAGGAGGGGGAAAAAAGGAAAAATTAGAACTAGGATGAGGCAGCGCGGAATTTCAACCGTGATTGTGCTCAGTGCACATGCCACTTGTGACAGCATGCATTTTTAGAGTCTTTAGGAAGCTAACGGGTGAGCTAGTGAAGTAACAAGATGAAATCTAATTCAAGAGGGAGGCAAGCATGAGATTAGCGCCGGAAGAGGAGTGCTACAATTGGTATGTGAAGCCGATGGGTGGCGGGGCGCAAAGTGTGTAACCACAATGAAGTAAGCATTGAGTGGTGGCTACCGGTCTTGATAACGGGGTGTGGAGCAGCCAATTGGCCCGCTTACCGTAGAGAGTGAATCGGAATGCAGACGTGGTCAATTGGCGGAATAAAAACTCGCGTCTTGTTGTGCAATAAGGGTCTAGTAGGCTGCTCGTAGGTGCGGGGGTAACCGCAACGATAGCTGGGGAAGGAAGGAAGGCACGTGAGGCAGAGAGCAAGTGAACGAGTGGCGCCGGGGTGGTAGGGGCGACCAGGGAGAGGTACCTGTTTGAGTTAAGAAACAGGCAATGCGATTATCTTGCTCCGATCCAGGAACTGGGAATTAGGTCCAAGCATCCAGAGTTAGCGGGCAATTTCGATCAAATTGCAAGGATGAGTGATCCGTGAGTATGCACTGGAAGGGGGAAAGTGCAGGTAAGTGAAAAGGTCAATGGTGGATGAGCCCGTAAGGGGCAAACAATCAGAGCGCTTACCGAGATCAAGTGGCGTCCTCAGTTAACGATGAACGAGTGACGAGGAGGGCCAGGGAAGCGTGCCGGTATACATGCAGCGTGAGCGTGTGGCGCACTAGAACGTGAAAACGCGCCGCCATGATGGAAGAGGAGAGTAAAGATAGAAGAAAGATTTACCCGAAGGGGAGTCTTTGAAATATTAAAACCAGTACATCAATAGACGAAACATTTTACATGTAAGCAATCCAGAGTAAATTAATAGAGTGTGGGAATGAAAATACAAACAAAAATAAAGATAATTATAAAACCATCAAAAAATGCAATTCCTTCACATTACTGCGTCGTAATGACACGACTACAAGCTGGGGGAAGCAAGGAGATTCAGCAAGGTGAAAACATCAAGAATTGCGACGAGTATTAAGAAAATTACATCAATGAGGCAAACACATTTACGTTTTTCAGGAGTTAAGAGGGGAGAAAGAATTTCTTGATACGCGCCACAATATGACAAAAGGAAGGAACGTATGCCATATAGGAACAGAATATTTCATCACAATGAGAGAGTTATTATGGGGAGAGTCAATCTGAGTCAGACATAAGAAATTTCAATCACAGCACGGTGTGGATTTTCTCAGAAGAGCTGTGAAACAAATTGTCATAAAGGGGAAAGAAGGAACGGAGCCATTAAAGTGAGGATTAAATGAGATTGGTCCAGTCCTCATTCCGATTCAAACCATCTTTGATGCTGTTCATACGAATGATCATTCTAAGTTCTTCTTTATTTAGGATTTTGGCGATGTCCCCACCCCTTGGGGGTTGTTTGATGGTCTTGATAATTGTCCACTTGATATCATCCTCAGTGTGCCCCATTTCAGAAAAATGTTCGACAAGAGGGGCATTGAGGGTTTTGCAGCGCACTCTGCTCCTGTGCTGGCCAATGCGTAGTTTGACTTTTTGTGTAGTTTGGCCAATGTACACTTTGTTACAAGGACAGGAAATCAAATAAATGACATTGCTGGTGTTACAATTGGAAAACGAAGTCAAAGTGATAGAGACATTGTTAAATACAAAACTCTTTCCTTCTATAGTCATGCTGCATACATTACAATTACCACATTTAGCATGACCAATAAGGGGTGCAAGCCCCCAGTGTGCATCCAAGGTAGTCATGGGACGAGTAGAGGGTAGGGTGGCCCTTACTAAATGATCCTTGAGATTACGGCTCTTTCGGAAGGCAAACAAAGGTCGCTCTATGGAAAGATTGCCCGCATTTAACACTGGCCAGTGTTGCAAGATAGATTTCCGAATTTGATTGGACGCGGGGGAGAAAGTAGTGACACAAACTATACGGTCGGTATTGGTTTTAGTTTTAGGGGATAGAAGAACTTCCCTAGGAAAATACCATGCTCGTTTTTGAGCGTTACGTACAAGTCTCTTAGGATACCCTCGGTCTCTGAGTTTTTTGCTAAGGGTGGCAGTTTCAAGAAAAAAATCCTCTTTGGAGAAGCAGTTGCGTCTAATGCGCAAAAACTGGGAGTATGGTAGAGAGTCTCTTAAGGCTCTGGGGTGATGACTTTCATAACAGAGTAAAGTGTTTCTCTCAGTACTTTTCCTATAAAGTTTAGTGAGTAGTTCGCCATTGGAATGATATATGGTGAGGTCCAAAAATGGGATGTGTGATCTGTCATATGTGTTAGTAAAATTCAGGCCTGAGCAGTTATTGTTCAACCAATGGTTGAATTGACATAGTGTTGTTTCATTGTGATGCCAAATTAGAAAAATATCGTCTATGTAACGACGCCATAGGGTGATGCCAGAAAGGAATGGATTTGTGGGAGAGAGGATGGAAGTCATTTCTAAGTGGTCCATATAAAGAATGGCCAGATTAGGCGCAAAAACTGCTCCCATCGATGTACCTTTCACTTGTTGGTAAAAATCATTCTCGAAGGAAAAGAAATTGCGGGTGAGACAAAGTTCTAATAACTGGATGATGAACAGTGTGGGGACACAGTGAGGGCGTGGTCTGGAGTCTAGAACCTGTTGGATTACAAGGAGTGCTGGGATTTGTGGAATGTTAGTGTAGAGTGATTCTACACCCATGGTGCATAGAAGATCATTGTCTGGATCGAAAGGGTGGTGTTCAATAAGGTTAATCATAGACATGCTGTCTCTGATATAGCACTGGGTGAGGGGTACGAAGTCCTTAATGAAATGGTCTATATATTGACCAAGGGGCTCAAGGATGGAGCCACACCCCGATACTATCGGGCGTCCTGGTGGGTTACTCAGATTTTTGTGAACTTTTGGGAGAGTGTAAATGACTGGGGTTCGGGGAGCTTTAACATTAAGGAAGAGAAATTCCTTGTGACTGAGGAAGCCCTGCATTTTAGCTTCTGTAGTTAATTGCAGAATTACTGTCTGTAATTCTTTGGTGGGGTTTGCATTGCCCGTTTCTTAACTCAAACAGGTACCTCTCCCTGGTCGCCCTACCACCCCGGCGCCACTCGTTCACTTGCTCTCTGCCTCACGTGCCTTCCTTCCTTCCCCAGCTATCGTTGCGGTTACCCCCGCACCTACGAGCAGCCTACTAGACCCTTATTGCACAACAAGACGCGAGTTTTTATTCCGCCAATTGACCACGTCTGCATTCCGATTCACTCTCTACGGTAAGCGGGCCAATTGGCTGCTCCACACCCCGTTATCAAGACCGGTAGCCACCACTCAATGCTTACTTCATTGTGGTTACACACTTTGCGCCCCGCCACCCATCGGCTTCACATACCAATTGTAGCACTCCTCTTCCGGCGCTAATCTAATGCTTGCCTCCCTCTTGAATTAGATTTCATCTTGTTACTTCACTAGCTCACCCGTTAGCTTCCTAAAGACTCTAAAAATGCATGCTGTCACAAGTGGCATGTGCACTGAGCACAATCACGGTTGAAATTCCGCGCTGCCTCATCCTAGTTCTAATTTTTCTTTTTTTCCCCCTCCTTACACTCCCATTTCCCCTCTCATTCTCCCACAGGCAATTTCTTTCAATACCAGGCTTGTACATTCCTCCGTCCTGATGATGATCCTTGTATCTCTGTAATAGGATCGAAACGTCGTCGACCCCAATCTAAACAGCGTGCACATTAACCAATTACGTAAAAAAGTGCATTGTCTGTATGGAAAAAGCTTAAACACTGGATTTTGTAATTAAGCTCCTTTGCCTTGCCTGTAATGTCTGTTTGTTTTGTATATGTCTTTTTCTCCCAACGGATACAGGACTGTGTCCCACATATGTTTTGCTGTTTATCATTGGTTGTGTTTCATTGAAGAATTAAACTGGATGTCCGGCTGGACATTCTTAATATAGTTTCGATTCTGTACTATATTTATTCCCCTTACTCCTTAAACTATTTTGAGGACCACTGTTTGTTTGAAATCAAAATTTCAGACGGCCATTTTGAAAATCATAGATTCTCCAATACCAATAACTACATACCCACTCATTAACTCTTAGGTCTACATACACCTCCACTCACTCACCTGTACAGTCACTCATACTTACAGTCACTCTGTACAAGACTATCATATGCATTTATACACCTATATAGACACTCACAAACCGCCAATCATCCATTGAGGTACTGACACACCTAGTCAGTCGTGCAAGTAATTAAACACAGTCCAATTTACTCACCTATGCAGTTAAACACACTCAAGTTCACTTACTCATAAAAATAGTACCACATTCTTACGCTCTAATAGAATCATTGATACAAGCACACACTCATCCATACAGCCACTCTCACGATCACACACTCTCACATATACCCACTTATATACTGCCTTTCACATATGTAGTTAGTCACACATGTACTACTGAGATATACATTCAATCCCTAACACACCCATACATACACTCACCCAACCATACAGTCCATCACAGATGCCCTCTTAAAACCATGCACCCATAGAATCACCCACTCACACATCTATGCATAGAGTCACACACACCCTACCCACACAAACACTCAGGCACCCATACAGAACCTCAGACAACCAATCAATAACCCATATAGACACTCATATAGCTATTCACAAAACCATGCAGCCACTTATAGACCTACACACAAACACATACAGACATTCACACAGTTTAGTCACTAGTCTGCAGTAAGATACATTTAATGACTCACTTAAAGAGTCAGCTACACACCTACAAAATCATCCATTCACACACTTGTACACCCACTCATTTTTTAACAGACCTTTCCCTATATATATTAAACATATTAAAACTGTACAGAAACACATACCTACTGGATGATGTCAGCAGTGATGTCATCAGTGATGTCACTGACCATGTCATGAGTGATGTAATATGGGACGTCATCAGCAGTGCATTGCGGGGGCGTGAGTTATAGGTAGCTGAACTAACTATAACAGGGGAATTTCTAGGGTTTTGTACGAGGGAAATGTCCAGCTAACTATAACGCCCCTGAAACCTTTGTTATTTTCAGTGCATGTCTAAGGTTTTTTAAATGCCAATTCCTAACTATAACGCCCCTGAAACCTATGGTTTTTTCAGTGAATATATATATATATATATATTCGAGAGAATGCAGCTATTGACTCATGGGTTTGCCAGTACCCCATTTCAGCTGCTTATATACTTTTGGAAATGGTTGCCTGCAACACTGTTTAGTCCAATGCCAAGGAAACACCACCTGTTCCGAGCCTGTGGAAGCCAGAAAGTATCGGCGAGCATCAGGTAGATTGTGGAACAGGTCTGGAAAGATGTGCGTCATTGGCAGTCATCATGAAAAGAATGATGAGGACTCTGGTATCTCCAGGATCTCCGCTGCCGGCAGCCAGCAAGAAGTGATGCTGCTGGCAACCGATCTGACCATGTCAGAGGGCTTCCTGGTCTTCCCCAGTGGCAGAACACAGTTTGGGGTTGAGATGGGTAGAGCCAGCACAGAAGCTGGCAGCTTGGAGGAAAGACACGCCCAGATTATGTCTAGTTACTTAAGGCCAGATTTATCAAAAAGTTACGCAATGCAATCTTCTAATATATGGCTAATTTCTTCTCTCTCCTTGCGCTGGCGCACTGCGTACTTCCTACTGCCAAAGCAGGCACCCTTTCACCATTGGGCTAGGGTATCTGTGTTACAGGCAGGATTGTTTTGTGCAAGAAGACCTTCACGCAGAAAGACAGTCTATAGAGGCCTTTGCTGCTTTCCACATGTGCTGCAGAATACAGAAAGAGGAAATATGGAGAAGTGAAGATCTTTCTCCTCGTTACGCCTATGTTCAGAGGGTGCACCTTTTTATGCAATCCCAGGATTACTACCCTTAGTAAATCTGGGATTGCATCAAAATCCCTGGGTGGATGCATGCGAATTCCCATGCTCCGCCCATGGAGTGCCTAACCAATGTAGTGTAACACAAGGTAATTATGTACTCCACCTTGTGTAACTGGACGTACTAAGCCACGCAGAGCCACAGAAGGTAGCTTTGCATGTTTGAGTAAATCTCAGTTATGCCCTGCGTTGCCTTGCGTAGCCTTGCCTGATACAAGGACAATGCAAGGGCTTTGTAAATCTAACTCATTGAGGGGCATATTAACAAGGAACAGGGAAAATTAACGCTAAGGGCGCTTAGCGTTAATTTTTTTAACGCCCGCTATCGCTGGATAATATCGCCTGGTTATCGCGTTATTAGCAACGCTAACTGCCTAGGTGATAAAAAATCCAGCGATAGCGGCATTTTGGGAGGTTATCGCTGTTAATGCAGCGATAAAACTACAAGGATAGGGATATCCTTGTTGATAGCCCATGGTGGACTTCGCCATGTAATCCACCTCCCATTGGATTACATGGCTAAATCTGAAAATTAGCAGACGTAAAAAAACAGCGTTAACCGTGGTTAGCGCTGCTTTTTTTGTCTGTAACAGTGTTAGCGTGAAGCTTGATAATAGGAGAAATGTCGCTTAGCGACATTTCTCCTATTATTTTGCTCTGGAACGCCCACTTTGCATCTCCTTAGAGATGCAAAGGGAAACATAGTGGAAAAGGGTGCTAACATGCGATTTTGCATGTTAGCACCCTGTTGTTGATAGGGCGATATGTTTATCTCCACGTCTTTGGCTTTTAAAGCCAAAAAGCGGAGATAAAGCCCTTGTTAATATGCCCCTGAGTTACGAGTGTCCAGCATGAACACTGAGGAACTGGCTCAGGAGACAAATGAAGCTCCTGGCAGATGTGATTCAGTTAATGTGAGTAACAATGCACATCATGATATGGAGGTTACTGAAATAGCAGCAATTTAGACAATGAAACAAGAACAGCCACATCTGGCTGACTGTAGAGCTACCGATCTGGAGGGAGGTGTGGTACTCGGGAGCACCGATACACCCTCTGTAGAGGCGTATAATGAGAAAGGGCTTTTTGGGGGGAGGTCTATTCGTGGAAACACTGTTCTCCTGCGAATGCCACAACAGATATAGAAAAAGTACAAACTGATTCAACCCATCTCATAACTACACTGTCAGTGTTAAAAGCAAGATCAGAGGCAGAGGATACTGGAAAAGATGGAGAAATACAAATGATACAATACAGACGAGTGGCTGAACCCAAGAACTTTAAAGGTGCATGCTAGCATCGATCAATGATGCATCAGCAATTCAAGCCAAGGACGTGGCAGTGAAAGGAAAGTCACGTCGCCACTCTCCTCTTAAAAAAAGAAAATGAAAGCAATAATAAGGAAGACCCGGAAGGTCAAGTATAGACCATGTATCAGAGCGGAAGCTACATAGGTAAAGGGAACCACAATTTACACAGAGATGTGCCTGGAAAAGAAACAGAGTTGGACAGAAAAGGTTTCCCAGTATGTGTTTTAAACCAGAATTAGCAATCACACATCCAGAATGTTCGTTTTCCAACTCTCAAATTGCTTCCATAAATAAAGACGAAATTGGAGGATCCTCATTAGGGGAGATGCATCAATTGATCCAAAGCCCCAGAAGGGAGACACAATCCCATCATGCGGTAGTAAAAGCCAACAGTCTTAAAATGTAGCGTTCCATACAGGGCTTCTTTTGGCTTTATTATACCCCGGATCACAGAACTAGAGACAGGGGAGTAGCTTGATCAATAGTATTGGGTGGATGCGAGCTTCAGATTTCCCAACAGTCACGCTAGGATATCTTGTTAAAACGCATTATATGAGAAGCAGGATGAAGGAGTTAAAGGGGCAGTGGAAAAAGAGAGGAGGGCAGGTTGTTAGGAGCACTTAAAACACATTTTTTAAACTAATCCTCATTTTTAAGGCCTTCAAAACAGAGACGAGAGAGTGTGTGTGTGTGTTTTTGCCAGGGTGGGCACGTAAATATCCCAAGTGAAATACGATCGACCAGACTGAAACCCCGTGTACCCAACTATGTACTCCAGAATACATTTTTTAGGGGGGCGTAACACCCCAAACACCTCCCCTGAAGATACTCTCCTGACTAGAGAAACAAACGGCTGAAAGAAGAATCAACCACAAGAATGCCTGAGCAAGTCCAAGCTTGCCTAGTTCAAGGTCTTAAATGGAAAGATGGAAGATGTAGAAAATCAACTTTGTGTAAAAGAGAAATCTGAAGGAACTGACACTCATCAAATTATTGTTCATCAATTTCAGAAAGGGTTTTCTGACTTCTCCATTTGAGATTTTGATTCCTAGATTGACCATCCTCATCGATTTCCTATTCAGAAATACGTTAAATCTGGGATCCAGCCCCGGTCAATACTAATTTATAAGGGCAATGTCCTACGTAGACAGGCAATATGCTCAGAGGCACATCCTTCAGTACCTACATCTGTATGTGCAACAACTTTTTGTGTCCGATTAGACTTAGGTCACTCAGTTGTAAAGTGGCGATGGCAGCTGCGCAAACCTATTAGACTTTTGCAAGAATTGCGTGAGTTCACTTTTTTCAGAAAAAGTCTAGATTTAAGGTGATCAGACACGCTCATACATACTTTTGCACTGGTGATTCTGTGGCCAAAGATTTAATTGATCAATGGACTGAGCTGCTAAAAATCCTACAAAATCATGTGGGAGGGTGTGATCATGGTGTAATTTGGGAATGTTAAAAACTAATGATGTGTCCAATAAACCATGCTGATTCACAACACAAGGGACTCTACTATTGATGGTTGGAAATAACACTCCGGATTACAGGATAAGGGGATAATGGAACAAGCACATCTTCAATGCTACTTGTATCCTTTCTTCATCAATGGCAATTAGAGGGGTGAGTTTCCCCTAGGAGGGTAAGTCTGGGAGCGGGTGATTTGAATAGTCTGGTAAAGCATACAAAACGATGGATGGGATGGTTGGAAAGCCAGGCCTGATCCTCCTTGAAATAGTAAACCACGAGGGAACCAACCTTGGTGCCACCAAGCTGCAGAGCCACTGCCCGGCTCATGTCATTTAATTTCCTTGTTCCACTTTTTCACCATTAATTTTCATCCTTCTTTTCTTAGGTTCAATTCATTTTATTCAATCCAAGTTCTGCGTCGATATTCAAAAAGAGGCTCAAAAGCGCAGAATCGGTTCCATGTCATGATTTGTTTTTACAAACCCAATGCATTTCGGGAATGATGTCCCTTCGTCAGGGGCATCTAAAAATACAAGCAAATGCATACTTTTAACCATTTCTATCCAACACTGCAAATCACCACTTTAAACAGCACATACAAATGAAATAACAATAGACCAGTGAGTTACTGTAACATATACGCAACCGCTTCCTTATAGCAAACTACCTCCCACCCCTTCTCTATCCACCTTATTCTCCGGTGTTCAACACTGTGCTATAATTTTCAATAAGTCCTCCTCTTGTTAATAGAGAAAATAATGCTACCTATTTACAAAGGCAAAACTGCTATTAGCGTCTGCAGCTTACCATGACATGCTGATGAACGGTTCCGAAATCGCTAAATATTTAAAAACTGTGACTTCTTCATTTTTCCTGGCGTACCGAGGCAAGCGTGACTCATTTAACTTCCAACTGGATCTGTCGTTTAACCAACCCCTTTCCAATGTTTCCACCCTTCATCACGCGCTTCAGGTGGTTAATTACGTCTATTAGTGTCCAAACCCTGAACCTCGCTTAACAACAGGCTTTGTGTATTACACTCTATCACTCTTTCCTCCATCGTTTTAGGCAGTGTTACTACAAATCCCAACATGCAATATACCACGTCCCCTAAACATGGTGATTCCAAAAACGCCAATTGTTTAAAACCCAGTCTTGTGTCCATGGGGCATATTTACAAGGAGGCGATAAAAAATTACCGCGGCTTTGGCGGCCGTTTTCGGCCGAAAAGCGTCGATAATTTTATCGCTATATTAGCAAGGTCACGCTAACGCATGAAACCTTGCTTTAGCGTGGGGATTTCTAACGCCCAGCTTTGCATCTCTAATGAGATGCAAAGTGGGCGTTCCTGACCTGACATGATAGGAGAAATGTCGCTAGGCGACATTTCTCCTATCATCAAGCCCCATGCTATGAAGCATAGTGTCAGGAAAAGTAGCGATAACCCCTGTTATCGCTACTTTCCTTACGCCTGCTTCAGGACTGACTTAGCCATGATATCCTATGGAAGTAGGATATCATGGCTAAGTTTGTGAGTCCCTATCAACAAGCTAACTTGAGGTTATCGCTGGGTTTCCAGCGATAATCTCACGTTAGCCAGTTAGCGTGAGGATTTTTATCGCTATTGAGATAAGCGTTGCTAATAGCACGCTATCTCAGCGATAAAAATCCACGCTAGCCAGTGACAATTATCCTAGCGCTAAGTGCGCTTAGCGATAATTATCGCCGGTTGTTGTTGATATGCCCCCATGTTTGTTGTTGACCTCATACATCCTTCATAGAAATGCTGCTTCAAAGGTTATTCTTTCCATGAGATGCTTGTAAGTTTTGTTTGTCCATCATTCTCCAACATGACAGGGAACTCAGCTCCTGCGCTGTAATCATCATCTCTGACTTCCACTTTTGGTCAAGTTCTCTACTTTGTTTGATAACTTAATGCTCCATTTTTCATCATGGCCCATGGGTGCAATCTCATGTGAGACGAAAAATTCATGTAATGAGCTAAATAGAGATGATGATTACAGCGCAGGAGCTGAGTTCCCTGTCATGTTGGAGAATGATGGACAAACAAAATTTACAAGCATCTCATGGAAAGAATAACCTCTGAAGCAGCATTTCTATGAAGGATATGTGAGGTCAACAACAAACATGGACACAAGACTGGGTTTTAAACAATTGGCGTTTTTGGAATCACCATGACATTAGATTGGCGACCAGGGAGCCTCTAAATTGGGGTGATTAGCAACTAATCCATGCCTAGTCATAACAACCACTATGATGTTCCCAAGTATTAATGCCAGCGCAGCACCGTCTAATATATCTGGAGAGCAGCTTCAGAAATTTGGGTGGGAGGATAGGGCTAGTGTAGGGAGGGCCGGCTTTAGGAGAAATGCTATGTTCATGCTCAGAAATAACTTTCGGTTTTTAAAAGCACCTGCTGTTTATTTGCGTACCTAGCATTTTTCAGGCAGCAATAAAAATGTCAAGATAACCAGGTGATTAATGTTTCTGTTGGAGAGAGATGGGCGATTTGTCTAGTGGCAGCTTTCACTAGTCATAGTGTAGTACAGAGGGTTAATATACCTGCTGCAAAGAACGTGTACAGACAGATCGCATAACGGTAATTACTCCTTGTTGTTTTGTGTTACGTTTCATACAGAATGATTTCCACACGTATAGTTTATTGCCTCTGTATAACATGTTGTGTGATTTAAAGTGCTTTGACACCGTAGGGTTGTTATGAGTAGCGCTATAAAAATTAGCATTGGCATAGCCAATAGGTCTCGCCTTTGAGACCTTATAAGTGTTTAGTTATCCAACACAATATCCTTGGTGCATCAACATCAAGTGTTGCATTGTTAAACACTTATAAGCTCCCAAAGGTGAGACCTATTGGCTATGCCAATGCTTGTTATGTTTGTATTGTTTTCCCATCCCTTTTGCTCCACCCCAGGCTTTGGTCTGCGCAGGGGTGTTCTGAAGCAAGCCCAATGATGAAGCATGTCACAATTTTCTGAGAGAGCAGTATTTTCTCACTGAGCACGTGCCACCTTTGAAGTACATTTCCCTATTCCTTTGTGTGTGTTGTGGTTACTCTTGTTATGCACATTTCCCCAAATTATGCTTTTATGCAAGATCACGAATGCAACGTTCGTGGTAAAAATGTACTGCAAATTCATGGGAACAATCTGAACAACACAGCATGAGTGGCTATTGTTCATGGTGGTTTTTTTGCACTGATATTTTAGGGCAAAATGCATCCTTTTGTCCAACATGTACATGAGGATGCATTTGGCACTGAAATACAGCGACCAAATGGCATTTTTGCATTTTCAGTAATTAAGCGCCATTGCCGTAAAAATGTACAGCATGCGCACGGGAACAACACAAGAGACAGAGCAGGAGTGTCTGTTGTTCTTGATGCTATTGCTTTTTTGCACTAATTTGTGGGGGCAAATGCACCCTAATGTCCAACATGGATGTGAGAATGCATTTTGCGCTAAAATGCAGCGTTGGATGGCAGTTTCGCATTTTGTGTAATTGAGCGGCCTTTTGCATAATGTTGCTGAAATTTCATACAATTAAGCAAAATCAAATTGTGAGTATTTTGCACACTCTGATGACAAGAATTATGTTCTTGATTTTATCAAACTCTAATTCCACATAATTAACTTCACTTAGCTGTGCCACTTTGGGTATTTGAAACTCTGACATTTCTACATCCCTTTTCGAAATTGCCATGTTTTTCACAAACTTTGCACTATTTATCCTTTTGCAGAGCAACCCTGAAAAGAAGCAATATGGAACGCACTGTCACCCCAGTATCAGGAGAGCATGCTTCCTCCTATTCTATCTTTGAAGTCTTCGGGTTTAGCCCTCCTGTCAGCTGTGCTACATACTTCCTACCTCTCCTTTTGGATCTCTTTTCATTAACTTCTTTCACCCTTTAAACTGACTCTTCGGTGGCCTTGGCATGAATGGCTTTCTTCAGTTTTGGATTCCGAAAGAATCCGTAATTGTTCCTGGATTATTTTTGAATTACTGCTCATCCTTTTTGTCACTAATCATTTCATCTTCAAAGACAACAAAGTTCCAAGACTTGGGTAAACTTTTTAATGATGTTAAAAATTCCCTGAAAGACCCATTAATTTCCTGTCCCCTTGTAATTGGATGTCTGAACACTAGCATTAATCATCTTGTTTCCAGTCTTGCTATAGCTTCATCTAATTCATTGCATTTGCCAGCACCCTCTGCAGGAATAACTGTGGACAACAGCGGCGGCTCCTCCTTTATGGCGGAGGAGTGTCGCCCCGCAGCCCGCAGAGGCAAATGAAAAGTAAAATGCAGATTATTTGATTTTTCGACTTGTAGCCCAGTCTGGGGCCAAAGCACTGCAGCAGGGGAAGGAGGAGTGGTGGGCACTGCTGTCAGTGCACAAGGCGGTTTGGCCGGGTGTCTTAGGGCGGCAGCCAATCATGGGCACTGACATCTCTCAAACCCAGCTATGTTGTTTAATGAAGAGACCAGCAGCCACAGGCTCCCAGCTCCTGGTGGAGCGCACAACAAGCCCGCTCCCCTAATCCCAACACTGCTCTCATGGGTATGAGAGCAGTGTCTGGATTGGCCATAGGGAAGGCTGGGAGCTTCAGCTTGTGCCCAGAGGAGCAGACGACTGGCAAGCAGAGTGGCGAGCAGAAGACCGGCATGTATGTTTTTTAAATTGTTTGGTTGTTACCGCCCCTGTGCACCACTTTGGTGTCCCCATACCGCACTGCCACCACAATTGCTGACACCAGCCGCTACAGGTGGACAATGCACAAAAACTATCCTGACCCTAATGCAGGCACCCTTGTGTTTGTGTGAGGCAGCACAAAGTGCACCTGCACAAGGAGAGAGCAGAACTGTGTCATTTCTTTGGAGATATGGGGCAGTCCTGCTGAATCCCTTTCACGCAGTGCAGTGCAACACCTTCACTTGCTGCGCTGTGTGACATGGATTCTTTGTAAATATGCCCTTTAATCCACAAAGTAACATCTATAGTCTCTGACATAAATATGCATTAAAGTGTTTTGCTGCACAATCTATGTCCACTGTTTAACCAAGTACACTGCCTAACTGAAAGCACTATTATTAATAAATAACATTAAATGTAGACATCCTAATAAGGTATACTTAAAAGCATATTTCTTTAGAGACATTAAATACACATCACTTGCACCAAAAAAGGAGTTCAAATCCTGTGCAAAGACAAACAATGACATACTACCAGGTATCACCTCTTTTGAAGCATCTCTTAGGGCACTGTGAAACCCTGGATTATTATAAAATGGGCAGGGAATGAGCTCCTGCAAAGTAATACTTCAGGGACTTTTCAGGCAAAGCAGATTTCAGTGAGATTCCTGGGCCCAGCCTGGCAGCTTTAGCTTAAGTCATTAGTCTTTCTGAGAGAGAAGTATGTGTTAAGTATTCAAAGCAGCACCAAACAACTTTAGAGTCAAGAAATGAACAATAAAACTCACAATTTAATTCATTTGAGGAAAGGAAAAATAATAAGTAAAGCAACCTCAAAAGAAAAACCTTGGTTTTGATCAGTAGGTTAGACGTTTCGAAGTCCAAAATGCAAAAAATAAAAAAGCTTCAACAATTGTCCATGGGTAGTGGTGTCTGGGTCCTAGATGGTTCCCAGCTGGTTATCCTGGTCAAATGTTTTACCTTCATAATCCGGTTCTCATGTACTGCCAGGCAGCTGTTCCCCAGCCTACCAGCTCAGCCAAGGGTATGGCCTCTGCCCCAGTGGCTGAGGACTGATCACCACATTTGGCAATGCCTGTTTGCTTGGTGGGATTCACTGTGATGAAAGTGTGGCCGCCTTATTCGCGGATGCACCTGTGAATACCAAGTGGGCCTCCACGTTTTAGTGATTTTATTGGCATTTTATTTCATGTTTTGGAATAAAAAATCCTACAGCTAAAATCTATGGTAGTGTGCCCATTCTAAATGGAGTGGGCTCAGTCACTGCTTCCTGGGGCACTGTGGAAAAGGGTTTCCAGAGGCAGAGTGAGCTGAGGCTCCTCTATTGGAAACCTAGCAGTTCCCCATTTATATGAGGCAGGGGGAACATGGGTTTAGTTGGACGGGAGCTGCGGAATTGCATGGTGTAGACCCTGTCCCAAATACCTTTACACCACATTCTTAGATACACATCTTTATTTATTGGTGCAGGGACTACCATATTTCCAGTGGTGGTACTTCACCTGGTTCTAACATTAAAAACCCTTGACCTTTTGACCCAGGACCACAGGACTGCTAGGCCATAGTGATGGATACCTTACCCTATTTATGATGGGACGCCTGGCATTGACTTTTCCTGCCTGGCACCGCCAACCGATGCCTCAAAAACCCATGATAGAAAAGTGGAAAATGTCCCTCAGGTGGACAGAGAAAACTCTCGCGTATTAGGGATATTTTTCTTTTGCATTTCAGAAACAATTTCACCAGCAGTGATGAAATTGCATCCGCTCCACTGACAGATGCCCTTTCATCAGATAGATCCCTTCCATGCAGGAGTGGGACTATCAATTGGGCAAGTGATCTGCAGCCCAAGGGGCAGAGGCAAGGGTCTTTACCAACAAGCAAGCTGGTGGAGCGCGTGTCCTGCTCTAAATGACCACTGTAGTCTTTTTTTCTGGAGCTTAAGGCAGGATGCCGTGGCCAGGAGGACTCTAAAGTTGTTTTGGGGTCCTGCATTAGCCTTGAATTCTGGCTCCCAAAAGCCAAAATGTGGCAACGTTGGAAATCCTAGTAGACAGAATTGTTTCCTCACCTGGGTAACTTTGTTGCTTTTGCTCACTCTCTCTCCCTTCATTGGGATATTACTTTATTCAAGTCAAAATCCTCTACTGGAACAAGTCTAGATGGAAAAGCCAGGTACAGAAGGGCAGCTAGTCTTGCCCATAAGAATCAATTTCAAAGTGTGGGTAAAAGTAGAAGCAGGTTTCAAGTCCTCAGCTCCTTCCACATACTAAAGTATACAAAAAGTGATGGATGGATTTCTTGAATTAATCTCAGCCACCAGTAATTACTCGGGCCGCATCCCAAACCATTATTTTTTTGTACAGCATGCCACCTCAGTTTAAACCCAGCTATATGTAAATCAGTTTTGATGCTGCTCCAGTGGGAAAAGTCCAAGTTTAGGGAGGACCTAACTTGACAGTTCCAGCTGGACTGTTCCCATTGGAGCAGGGTCAAGAATGATTTTAATTAAGGGTGGGCGTAGTTGGCGGAATACCACTACGCAGAATTGATCAAAAACACAACACCGTTCCGTCTCACCCCACTTAATAAACCAGAAACCTCACATTCCCTTGATAAAACAACAAGTAACTCTATCATTACATGCACAAAGATAAAGTCATCTCAAAAAAGTGAAAATGAAAATACAGCAAGCAGTGAGAGAGGTGATGATTTTGGTGTCCTCACTAACCTAGGGAGAGAACCAAGCAGATGCCTTGAACACAAAGAGCACATCATGCTGAATGATTGGTGGTAGCCTCATCCTCCTAGGACCACCCCAAGCACAGTTATGGACAAAAATACAATCCCAACCAAACGCCCTGCAAAGCATTATGGGACAAAATGATAGAGACACTGGGGTATATTTTCAAGGACCTATCGCCGAGTTAGCAGCACTTTATCGGTGCCAAAGTCGCGATAAAATTATCGTCCCATTCACAAGCTGGTGCTAACATCTGATATCACCAGTTTCCCTGCGATAGCAGCTGCAAAAACATCGCCACAGATGACACGGCAACTATAGTTAATGAGATGCAGAGGAGGCGTACCTGTGCAAAAAGCCGCAACAACAACCATTCGCAACATTCACAACGACCAGTCAGATCAGCGATTAGATCATAAAACAGACGATCAGGTGCGTTAGCAGCAGGAGTTCAACACCTGCTCATAGCAGGCTTCCCCCACGTGTTGGGGGTAATTGACTGCGCATATGTCCTACTTGTGCCCCCTGCCGACACTGCACACAATTACCGCAACAGAAAGCACCCGCATTCCATCAATGTGCAGGCAATAGTGGACCACCGGGGACTCTTCACCAATGTCGTCACCAACTACCCAGGCAGTGTGCATGATTCCTACATCTTGCGACAGTCCATCATCAACCAGCGCTTCCAGGATGGCACCTTTGGGAATGCACTGCTCGTTGGTAAGTACCAATTGAACACACCACACACCTCAACTCCACAATCATGCAACCCACCACTATGGGGATGTACACATTACAAACTCACATACAACATGCCAAACAACATGCCAATCTGCCAGACCCGACAGCACAACTTACTTTGGTAACCTGGGCTAGCCATGTACATAAGCCATCAACGGCATGGCACCTCAGACACACAATAGCAGATTGTGGGGAGAGATGGGAACCAGGCATGTGCGAAGGAGGCAAGTGACCCATGAAAGAGAATGTACACAATGCCAAGTGTGGCGTGGATGTGCTGGCCAGACTGCAGTATGCAGACCACAGATATGTCCATGTCGAAATACACTGCTGGTGTTTGGAGTGTAGTGGACAGTGGACGCAACCATGTTACCTCGGCCAGTGGGGAAGATCGTGGAAAAGTAGCTTGTTACATACCTCCCTGTAAGTGTGAGCGGAGTGGGCTGGCCCGGCGTATGCCAGGCTAGCGTAGGGGTGTGAATAAAAAGCACGTAGCTCTGGGCGTGGTTCTCTTCCGGAATGGCCAACGTGTCTGCCAGGGCGGCGCCTCTCACCCCGCCATGAGGCCGACGCCGTGAGTGGTGCTGCCTGCGCTCCTGTGCGCCTGCTGCACCCCAGGCCGCTGGTCCCCAGACCCGTCTTGCCCGCCCCTGTGCACCCAGGCCTCACTGACACCGGCGTGTGTCAAAGAGGGCCCACCACATGCCAGTGCAAGCTCCAAGCCCGAGGCCTGCGAACTTGGCAGCCTCCTCAGGCCATCACGGCCTCCGCGACACAGACCCGCAGTACTCCTTTCTCGTTGACGTACTCCACTGCTGCCTCTGGCCTACACTGCGGTCTAGTAGGTCACACATTTGGAACTGAGTCTTGATATCATGATGGCCGAGTTCATATGTCAATGGCCACATTCATATCACTATACTCCCTTCGATGTGGTGCCAACAACTCTCTACATAGCATTCCAACGACACCGTTCTGTGGTCCCTTGCTCACTACTGCCTTCAGCCTACACTGCGGTCAAGTAGGTCACACATTTGGAACTGAGTTTTGATTTATTTATGGCAGAGTTCATATCATTTTACGCAAGGAAAGGAGTAAGAGGAAGACGCGGTTCAGTCCGGAGGAAAAAAGGATCATTGTTACGGAGGTGTTCGGACACTACCAACAACTCCTCTGGTGCCACTAACTCTGTGCATCGCAAGCCAATGACACGTGGCTGTGGGCCCCTGCTGACCGCTGCCTCCGGCCTACACTGCGGTGGAGTAGGTCACACATTTGGGACTGAGTCTTGATTTTATTTATGGCAGAGTTCATATCATTGCACAGGCCTCATCGCAGACTGCATCCCCTTTCAGCTCTGGTGCCACTAACTCTGTGCCACGAAATTCATGGACACTCTCTGGTTGTACTTTGGTGGCATCTGAGTATATGGCCTAGGGGTTGTCTTCATCATTATGTAGCTGATTCTTACTTGGTGTTAAGAATGAGTCTGTAGCATTCATCTCCTCCATATTGCCCGTTCCTGCTTGGTTCTGCCCTCTGCATCATGCCCTGGAAGAACACTTTCCACTGTCCCCCGAAACACTCCGCAACATCCACCTTGGACATCGACGAGGACCCGCTCAGCTCTCGTGGCCCTACCTCAGTGCACCGCAAGTCACCGTCCCGTGGCGGTGTGCCTGTGCCGGCCGCAGTGCATCCGGGGCCATTCTGTGCAGCTCAAGTCATGGACCGTTGCTGTTTGAACTTTGAACTTCTGATTGTCTGATCACTGTTGTAGTTGTTGCCTGCACCAACCACTACCTGAGGGCTGGCTTACACTCACCCCACACCCATCCAGCACAGGCATCACTGGACATGTGACCCTGGCAATAAAAGGGGCTGGGCGCACCTTCCCGTAGCCAGATCCACAAACTATCTAAGTGTGTCTGTGTGGTCATTATGTATGCATGAGGGCCCCCGGGCCCTACCAAATAACATTATGCTGTGTACAGCGGACGCAACCATGTCACCTCAGGCAGTGGGGAAGACCTGGGACATGAAGCTGCGTCGTACCCCCCTGTAAGAGTAAGCGGAGTGGACTTGCGTACGACAGTCCAGTGTAGCGGGGTGGTTTATCAACCCGGAGCTCTGGGCGTGGTTAAGTTTTGGCCTTGCAAAGGAAGCAACTAATGCGTGTGTCTCTGTTGTAGTGTCGGCGCCACCCGTCCCCGTCCCGCAATGGACAATGTTGCAATGTAGTATGCCCCCGGAGTGCAGGCTCGGCTGAAGGGGTAAATGAGGGAGAGCAAGCCCGCTCGGGTCAGGGATCATACATGCCAACTGCTGTGTGTGTCCCTATTACCGCAGCATAAGCCAAAGGTCTACCCCAACCGCATCGCAAGTTCAGCCAGCCAAGAACTCTACATCTGTGTCCGCCCTATCCTTACCATAGGCCTACACACACTTGGCCGGCCACCTTCAACGCACAGCATCACAGTGTCGTTGTCAGGCTTGTGGACATGCGCAGACAGGGAGTGCAAGTGATGCAATCGCGCTGCGCACACTAGTAAATAGGCTCGGGGGAGGGAGGAGCAGCAGTGAGGCTACGTAATACACATTGATGCAGCTCATTTGCTACAAGCAGTACATGTCATACAGGAATCACAAGGTCATACATATCACACACCAATGAACCAGTGAACCAGTGAGCCTGCCAACACATCATGCAGAACCAACTATTGACTCATCTCTCTCTGCACTGTCACAGGTGACCAAGGACATGCACTCTGCGCTTGGATGATGACACCCCTCCGAGCCCCGAACACACAGGCCCAGAGGCAGTACAATGCAGCACACAAATGCACCAGGGGCATCGTGGAACGCACATTTGGCATGTTGAAGTCATGTTTCAGGTGCCTGGACATCACAGGTGGAAGGCTCCTGTACACCCCAGACATCGTGTGTAAGATGATCATTGCATGTTGTGTGTTGCACAACATATGTGTACGCACCAATGCCCCATGGATACCAGTGCCAGATGCACCGGACAATGATGAGGAAGATGAGGCAGGTGGACCACACCCCACTGCAGCCGCAGCAGGAATAGCCCGTATGAACACCATCATTGACAATTTCTTCACATGAGCAAGTCACATTGTCACAGGCCTTAGCAATCATGGGACAGTACAAAACTACCACAGGCACAGTATGTGCAAATAAATTCCTTCCAACACACATTCCCTGAGTGCATGTCACTCCTCTGTACAGGGACGTCACTCTGACAAGTGTAAGTGCAACATGTAGTGCTAACGGTCTCATAATTGATGGTGGGTGTGTCACCTCTGTACAGCAATGCGTGACTTTTGCCCGAACAGATGAGTCAGAATTTCTGGCACATCTGTCAATCCTTGCGCCATGGTGCGCGGTATTGTAAATATGGTGCATCCATGGTGGCACAAGGGTTTCTCAGGGTCGCGCAGAGAAAGTGAAGCATCTCTACAGATGCGTCACTTTCTTGTAAATCTGCCCCATGGACTTGAAAAAGGTAAACCCTTCAGGAGGAAGAACTCCATTGTGGTCGGCCTGAACATGTGAGTTTACCCTAGTGCAAACTGACCAGATAAGCGCAAGTAGTGCTTTGTTCTTTTTTGGCGCTATTTTCACCTAAAATATTAAAAACTCATATCTTTGGTTCTACTGGTTGGATTTTTATTATGTTGGTGTCATTTTGTTTATTACATTTCAATCTGTTTTTCTAAATAAGCTTTGGATTTTTCTTGTGTTGTGTTTTCACTTTATTAATGTTTGAGTGCTGCATAAAAACTTAACACACTGTAAATTAAGCCTGACTGCTATTGTGCCGAATTTCTGGAGGGTTAAGCAAGTTTATTTAGTGACTTTTGAGGATCACCATGACAAGGAGTGCAATTTGCATCTGACTGGGGCTTCTACGACTCTCACCTGATAGCCCAGGTTCTGACAGTAGGCCATCTCAGCAAGAACACATTTGTTAAGATTCCTTAGTAAACTTTCTTTTAGTGAAAGTCCACACTAATTATCACAAGCTTGCTGCCATGAAGCACGATACTTAATTTGAGCGGGTGGTTTCAGGTGGGGCGTAGGGGCACTCATTTTGGGGGACCTGCATTTACTTTTCCTTATCAGACTTCGGCTCAGAGCAAGAGGACACGTTTTTCCCCCCGCACCATTTGTGCATAATCAATACTTTTCAGAATTGCATGTTACCTTTAGTATATCATGACGTGTGCTTTTGCAGGAGCAATGCCTACGATTTTGCAGCCACAAAATCCCTTCATTCACATAATGTAACAATAAAAGTATTTTACTAAGTGCCAGGCGAAGCACAGCGTTTAGCAGCATGGTTGCAGGTTCAGCCTCCTCTGCAGATGTGCAGCTCCCACACTAACAGCACACACTGCAGCTCCTGCCCTGCACCCCAGGGGTGGGTCCCCCCTCCCTGGAGCATCCTTTAGCCCCAGCAGCGGGCTCCCCTTGCAGCGCTTCGGTGTAATGGACGTTGACGAAGGTTGAAAGGCGGGGTTCTCTTCCCTGACAGTGTGTATAAAGGATCCGCAGCCAGTGTCACCGAGCCTTGAATGCAGATTATGTTACCACGGCACGAGGGCTGCTGTTCCGAGATAACTCGGCCTATCGGGATTAGCTATTGACTCCAGATAAACCAATCGGCTGCTGGTAATTAGGTGGGCGCGAGATGCGGGTGCCCCTGAGATAACACCTTTGTTATAACCCAGGGCGTGCAGAGAGGCTGAACTGCACGGAATCTTATAAATAATTCATGAGCAATTCAGAAGCATGGACTCATTTTCTGCGCTCCTTTTCTCTCTACCTTTCTGACCTTCCAGGTCTCTTACATTTCCTCTGTCACTCCTCGGATCTCTATGGTTGCCAAACGTGTGTTTATGTGTGTGTGCGCGCCCGCGAGTGTCGCAGCCAGTACTGCTCAAATATTTTTTTACTACCATTCAGTATGTTTGAGAATAATGCAGTGTTTCCTAGACTCAATCTCAATTTATTGATTATTAATATTTCCAACATTTTAACAAATCCACCCATGCCCCCAGTATTTTACTACATGCACCACCAGCAAACTACTGTCAGTTAGGGCAAACATCACCTCACCTGCCCTCAGTCAGGGCAAACATCAGTTCACGTTCCCTCTGTCAGGGCAAACATCAGTTCACCTGCCCTCAGTCAGGGCAAACATCAGTTCTCATGCCCTCAGTCAGGGCAAACATCACCTCACCTGCCCTTAGTCAGGGCAAACATCAGTTCACCTGCCCTCAGTCAGGGCAGATATCACTTCAGCGTCCTCAATCAGGGCAAACATCAGTTCACCTGCCCTCAGTCAGGGCAAACTTCACCTCACCTGCCCTCACTCAGGGAAAACATCACCTCACCTGCCCTCAGTCAGGGCAAACATCACCTCACCTGCCCTCAGTCAGGGCAAATATCAGTTCACCTGCCCTCAGTCAGGGCAAACATCACCTCAGCTGCCCTCAGTCAGGGCAAACATCAGTTCACCTGCCCTCATTCAGGGCAGATATCACTTCAGCGTCCTCAGTCAGGGCAAACATCAGTTCACCTGCCATCAGTCAGGGCAAACATCACTTCACCTGCCCTCATTCAGGGCAAAGATCACTTCACCTGCCCTCAGTCAGGGCAAAAATCAGTTCACCTGCCCCAAGTCAGGGCAGACATCACTTCAGCTGCCCTCCGTCAGGGCAAACATAACTTCACCTGCCCTCAGTCAGGGCAAACATCAGTTTGCCTGTCCTCAGTCAGGGCAGACATCACTTCACCTGCCCTCAGTCAGGGCAAACATCAGTTCACCTGCCCTCAGTCAGGGCAGATATCAGTTCACCTGCCCTCCAACAGGACAAATATCACCTCACCTACCCTCAGTCAGGGCAAACATCAGTTCACCTGCCCTCAGTCAGGGCAAAACTTTGCTTCACCTGCCTTAAGTCAGGGCAAACATCACTTCACCTGCCCCCAGTCAGGGGAAAACTTTGCTTCACCTGCCTTAAGTCAGGGCAAACATCACTTCACCTGCCCCCAGTCAGGGCAGACATCGCTTCACCTGCCCTCAGTCAGGGTAGACATCGCTTCACCTGCCCTCAGTCAGGGCAAACATCACTTCACCTGCCCCCAGTCAGGGCAAATATCAGTTCACCTGCCCTCAGTCAGGGCAAACATCAGTTCACCTGCTCTCAGTCAGGGCAAACATCGCTTCACCTGCCCTCAGAGAGGGCAAACATCGCTTCACCTGCCCCCAGTCAGGGCAGACATCGCTTCACCTGCCCTCAGTCATGGCAAACATCGCTTCACCTGCCCCCAGCCAGGGCAGACATCGCTTCACCTGCCCCCAGTCAGGGCAGACATCGCTGCACCTGCCGTCAGTCAGGGCAAACATCGCTTCACCTGCCCCCAGACAGGGCAGACATCACTTCACCTGCCCTCAGTCAGGGCAGACATCGTATCACCTGCCCTCAGTCAGGGCAAATATCACTTCACCTGCCCCAAGTCAGGGCAGACATCACTTCAGCTTCCCTCAGTCAGGGCAACCATCACTTTAGCTGCCCCCAGTCAGGGCAAACATCAGTTCACCTGCCCTCAGTCAGGGCAAACATCAGTTCGCCTGCCCTCAGTCAGGGCAGACATCACTTCAGATGCCCTCAGTCAGGGCAAACATCACATCACCTGCCCACAGTCAGGGCAAACATCACTTTCCCTGCCCTCAGTCAGGGCAGACATCACTTAAGCTGCCCTCAGTCAGGGCAAACATCACTTCACCTGCTCTCAGTCAGGGCAAACATCACTTCACTTGCCCTCAGTCAAGGCATACATCACTTCAGCTGCCCTCCATTTTGCTCTTATCAATGGGCAGGAGATGATTTAGCCGTCGCTGTTCGCACGCAATACTCAACATTACTACAAAAGTCATATTACAAAGTCCCTGTCATAGGTTAAGCCCCATTAGGGAATACAAGTAGTTAGCAGTTGGTTGTATGGGGCGTAATGGCGGACTTTCTGTGAGCTCCGTTCCGTCGCGGATCTCGGACGCGACTATGGAACCTCACACTCACTTTTTTATGGAAAGGGGGACTGCCATGTGATGTGGACACTGCAGTGAGTCTTTTTTGCCGCTTTTCTTCTCCCGTTTCACCAATTTAAACGGGTTTTCACCGTAGCGGCTGTTTTCTCCCTCGGAGATGCGAGCGGCCGCCATTTTGTATCGCATTTTTGCGGTGCTCGTTTTTTTTTTGTTTCACCTTTCTAACGAATCTACACGTGGTCTGAAGCTTCTCAAGGGCATTAATAGCTTATATTTTCTGCTGACTTTTCATATCTACTGCTGCTGCATTGGTTTTTCATGGACTTTACCTCTAAGTCAGTATGTGAGTTTTTCCTCTCATGTTTTCTATGGCGTGAATTTCCTCTACCATTCATGGTCTCCTCAATTTTTTACTGATTTTGTGAGGTATTTTTTGTCCGACATCGTTGTGCCACGTTCAGTCACGGTGGGGTCTCGGTGAACTGTGTCCCAGTGTCCACCGGATTAATAGCTCTGGAATATAATATACCATATCAGGGTTCCAAGCCTTGATTTCTGGCTGTGTTCCTGCTTTTGTGGGTTTACTACTGTCCCGCATTAAAGTGACGTCAAGTCTTTTGTTGCTTTTGGATTACTGTGTCTCTGATTTTCTACTGTTCAAGGATGGCCAACGATCCCCATGCACCCAGATCCTCGATCTCTGGTACAAAACCGAAAAGGCACAAAAACGACCCGCCTTCACCGATTTTATCTTCACAAAATCCAGTCCTGGATTCCATCTTAGATGAGGTTCGTGGCCTCCAGCCATTCATGTCCGCTACCAATGATAAGCTTAAACAAATTGAGGAAAGATGGATTGTTATGGAAAGTAAGGTACTAGACCTCGAACAACGGGTCAGCGATTTACAAGATTTCTCTACAAAGATCCCTTTACTTGAACAAGAAGTTCTTAAACTAAAGCTCCACACAGAGGATCTTGAAAATCGTAATCGCAGAAATAACCTTCGCCTTTTTGGCCTGTCGGAAAATGTTGAAGGGGCTGACCTAGTATCATTCCTAAAGAAATTCCTTCCAGAGCTTCTAGACCTTCAATCTACATCAAATCCTCTTAACATACAAAGAGCACACTGGTTGGGTCGGCTTCAACCTTCTGCTAACAGACCGCGTGGAATTATAATGCTTTTCTTGGAGTTCACCGATCTTATGCAAGTCTTGAAAGCTGTTAGAATCAAACGCCGTCTTATCTGGTCTGGCCATAACATTTTCATATCTCAAGATATTTCTAATGCTACCAATGCCAGACGCAAAGAATTTCTTGCTCTTCGACCTCAGATGCGGCAGCTCAATATTCAATATGGAATTCTTCATCCCTGTCTGTGCAAAATCACACATGAAGGTCGCACAAGCTCCTTTGAGGATCCGGAAAAACTCAAACTTTTTCTTCACAATTTCTCTGCACATGGCATGGACACTAGCTCTTGATTTCCTTCCTATTGCTGGATTGTTTTTTCTTTTTTATTGTTATATTGATCTGCCTGTTTTCCTTTCTTGATTTTCTGTTTTCTTTATACTCGTGAGGTTCTCGTACATTTCATTGTTCTCTACATCTGCTCTCACCGTGGTCCGCGTCCTTCGGTGTCACTATGCTCCTCGTTCTTAGACCTTCTCTCTTTTTTCAGATCTGAATGTTCTTCCTTGATCTGTTTACTTTCTTCTATCTCTCTCTCTTGATGTACTTTTCTCCCCCTTTTATTTGTTTCTATTTCTCCTTTCCTCTCTCTTCCTTATTTTTTAGCCTGTTTCCATGTTTTGGTGTTTTTCCCAAGATTTTGTCCTTCGCTTTATCTATTGAAAATTGTCTTTCTTTCTCTTTTTTTGTCACTCCTGCAGTCATGTGGTCCCATGTTTGTACGTTCTACTTCATCCAGAGGTATGGTTAATGTCGTTTCATGGAATGTTCGTGGTCTGGGTCACCCGGTCAAGCGTCAGAAGGTATTGTCTCATCTTGCTAAACTTAACACACAGGTTGCTTTTTTACAGGAAACCCATTGCAATGACAAAGAATCTCTTAAACGTCAATGGGTTAACCAGATTGTTTTCTCTCCTGCTACGGATCGACATGGTGGTGTTGCTATTTTATTTCATAAATCTATTAATGTTCAAATTTTGTCGACTGACTGTGATCAAAATGGTCGTTGGGTATTGGCTGAGGTTATTATAAATAAGAAGCAAATAGTTTTTTTCAATCTTTATGGTCCTGTTAAACCAGATTTGGAATTTTAGCATTCTGTAAAACTGAAACTTCTGTCCATTTCCAATTCTAATATTGTGGTTGGTGGTGACTTCAATAATTGGTTAAACCCGTTCACTGATAGACAATCCAAGTGCAAGTTCAAACCTGACAAATCCCACAAATCATTTCAAACTGCCATCTCCTCTCGCCCTCTATTTGATTCGTGGAAAACGTGTAACCCTGATACCTCAGAATTTACATTTTTTTCACCTGTACACCATACTAGATCTCAAATTGATTATATACTTGTCTCCAAATCATTGTTACCTTGTCTCTTGTCTTCTGACATTGGGTCCATCTTTATATCTGACCATGCCCCTGTCTCCACCCGTATTGATTTATCCCTCACCACTTGTAAACAGGGCAGATGGCGTTTCAATAATTTCCTTTTATCAGATCGTACTTTTATTCTAGAAGCGACCTCCTTTATCAAGGAATTCTTCTCTTTTAATAATTCCTTAGACACCTCCTTACACAACAATTGGGATCTTTTAAAGCATCTTTTAGAGCCTTCACTATTGCCTATTCCTCAAAGAAGAAAAAATTGCTGCATACCAAATATAAAGAAACCTTAACCCATATAAAATTGCTAGAACATAATTATTTTTCTTCCAAATCTTCTTCATCATTGCAAGAATTAATAGAAGCTAAATCCACCTTGAATAAGATTATCACCAAGGATGCCTGTAATACTTTCCTTAAGATTAAGTCGAAATATCATGGAGGCCAAAACAAAGCCGGGAAATTACTTGCAAATTATCTAAAAATTAAATCAGAACGTAAAGTTATTGGTCCCATTCATTCAGAATCGGATGATGCACTCCTCTCGTCTGATCCTGATATTATTGCCACATTTCAATCGTATTACAATCTCCTGTATACCGAAACTACCAAACCCTCTAAAGAAGATTTTGTTTCTTTTTTCCGTGATATCCCCAAGCCCAAAACCTCCCAAGACAATTTCCAACCCCTGGAAGAAGATATTTCCCTACAAGAATTAAATGATGCTCTTAAATCTTTGAAGAAAGCAAAGGCTCCTGGCCCCGATGGCTTTTCAATTGAATTAATTTCTGCTTTCTCCTCAATTTTTGCTCCCAAATTATTAGAACTTTTTAATTCTTTTATCTCCAATTCCCTGGCATGTGGCTCTTTTTTGGAAGCCCTTATCGTTGTAATCCCCAAACCTGATAAAGATCCATCCTATTGCAAAACTTTTCGTCCTATTTCACTAATTAATTATGATTGTAAAATTTTTGCAAAAAATATTGGTGTCTCGTTTAGAGAAAATTATCCCTATACTCATTCATCCAGACCAAGTTGGTTTTGTTAAAGGTCGTTTGGCCTCTGATAATGCCAGGATGTTTTCCAATATTCTTGCCCTTAGTAAAAAATATCCTTCCCCACTAGCTGCTCTATCCTTGGATGCAGAAAAAGCCTTTGATCGTGTTAATTGGGAATTCTTGATTCATACATTACAATGGTTTGGTTTCGGCCCGAAGTTTATTTCTTATGTTAAATTGTTATATACTAATCCTAAAGCTTGTATTTTTGTCAATGGTATCTTTTCCCCTTATTTCTCCCTTCAAAGAGGTACACGTCAGGGCTGCCCTCTTTCTCCATTACTGTTCCTGCTGTGTTTAGAGCCATTTCTGGAACGTATTAGGAATAACCCTCTCATTACTGGTTTTAGTCTTAAGTCAACACAAATTAAGCTGTCTGCCTATGCTGATGATGTTCTTGTTTATATGTCCAATCCTGTATCTTCATTACCCCCCTTTTTGCAGGAAATCTTATCCTTCGCTAAAGTTTCAGGTTACAAATTAAACTTCTCTAAGACTGAGGTTTTACCCTTAAATCCTTCATGTTATAGATATATGTTTGATCTGTCTAATTTTACATGGTGTTCCCAAAAAATTAAATATCTCGGCATCTGGTTCTCCCCCAACATTCGCGATCCATTATCTCAGAATTTTTCTACCTTAAAACTTAAAATTACTAATTTGTTAAATCTTTGGTCCCCCCTGTTTCTCTCTTGGTGGGGCAGACTTGATACAATTAAAATGATGATTGTCCCCCAGATTCTATTTATATTGTCTATGCTACCATTTAAAATTCCTAGATATTATTTCTCTCAAATTAACTCGATATGCACCAAGTTTCTATGGAATAACAAACATGCACGTATTGCCTTGTCTAAACTGAGTCGACCTAAGAGTGAGGGAGGGGTAAGATTCCCTGATTTTAATTTATACCATAATGCATTTTTGATTCGTCAATTTTTTGCTTTGTCTAAGGATTATCAGGATCTACCTAAGCCTCCATGGGTTAATGTTGAAAGCTCACTGTTAAATGATTTTTCAATACGAGATGTTGTTCACATGACTAACTGTACTTTTATTTCCAAGTATCCTATTTTGAAACATTCTCAAGTTTTGTTGCATACACTTCTCTTTAAGACACTCAACAACTACCAATCCTTTCTAGTGTCATCACTCTGGTTTAACAAATACATCAAATTTCGCCACAAATCGTTTTACTACAAACAATGGAAAGAGAAGGGTCTTTTTTATGTACATCAAATGTTTGCCAACAATGTAATTCTTTCTTTCCATCAGTTGCAAGAATCTTTTCAATTGCCTGATTCCTGTATTCAGCAATATGATACTTTAGCTCCAATTCTACAGGGGTGTATTCAGACATTCCTCTCTCTTCCAACTCCTACTTCCTTTCTTCCTGACTCTTCTTTATATCAAATTTCTAATCATACTATTCCTACTGCCTCTTTCATCTATAAATCTTTATCTACCCCTATTGTCACACGGAATAAGTCTAAGGTTGAATTGGAATGGGAACAGGACCTCTCTTTGACTCTATCAATATCACAATGGGATAAGTTTTGGCTGAAACTATTTAAGACATCTAAGGCTGCTAATCTCACACAATCCCTATTTTTTATTTATAACAGAGTTGTCAGTACTCCCCTTTTGTTACATAAATTCAATCATTCTGTCACAGCATCTTGTTGGTCTTGCCTTAATGCTGAAGGTTCTTTATTGCATCTATTATTTTATTGTCCTAAGGTTTATGCTTTCTGGGATGTTATTTGGTCAAAATGTGCTTTGATTTTTTCTCATAAATTACAACTTAATATTCAAAATGTATTTTTAGGCACTTTGTCGCCAGCTT
The DNA here is from genome assembly GCF_964204655.1 of Triturus cristatus. Classification (NCBI taxonomy): domain Eukaryota; kingdom Metazoa; phylum Chordata; class Amphibia; order Caudata; family Salamandridae; genus Triturus; species Triturus cristatus. The sequence goes on from NC_140586.1 coordinate 808,561,698, forward strand.
TTGATATAGTGATTCCTATTTCACCATTACTGGATTTATTTCTTGCTGTGGCCTTTAAAGTTATACTAACTTGCTGGAAAGACAACTCTAAATTATCCTTTTTACATTGGTGGAACTATATATGTGATGAACATAGAATCGCCTCTATTCCTCAACCTTCCATTCATCTACAAATCAAATCTGACTTACTATGGCTTCCCTTTACGTCTTTTCTGTCATCAACAACATAATCTTCTTCCTCTCTTCCCCTTTTCCTCTCTTTCTCTTCTTATTCTCTTCTTTCTTTTCTTTTGTTTTCTTTTTCTTTTCCCCTTTTTGATAAAAAATTAACCTCCTATTTAAATATTTTATTCATTCTCATTATATACTCAGGATCTTTATGTCCTATTGTAGTATAATAATTCTTGTTATTGCCTCTTGTTTTTAGCAACATTAATATCTTTGTTCATATAGTATGTAACCTTTTTATGTATAATTCGCTTAGTGTATAGTCACTTTCTATATTTGCCTGTATGCTTATACTTATGTTCTTTATTGGCTTAATCCATACTTGTAATCCTGTGCTTTCTTATCTTCAATAAAAATTATTTAAATAAAAAAAAAGAAGTTGGTTGTATCAGATGGCACAAAGGGGAGTAGAAGAGGGCTAACATAGAAGGATAAAAAATACAGTTATGTGATGTATTCCGTAGGGCCCTCCCCCGCCTTAAAAAAAGCAACCCTTTTAGAATTGTCACTCATCATATTTCTTCATAAGTCCTTAAATCTTTTAATCACCCCTGGTTCCTTTAAAAAAAATCGACAATGAAACTAACATAACATACATTCCCACCTTTCTTAATCGAACTACAACTTATAATGTTAATGTTTTAGCAGTAGTGGCCCGTGGAGGGAGTTCCGTGGGGTGGTGGGGCGGGTCGGGGGAGGGTCAGGGTGGAGGGTAGTAAACTCCGTCTCACGGCCAACCGGAGTAATGTAAAGAAATAAATAAATAAAACGAATTTCGTTGTGCGCGCTTGTTAGACCTAGCACCTTGGCGTGGGTCTCCCTTCCATTTTTGCTGTTGCCTCATGTGTTTTTGCTGGTGTTAGTTGCTCAGGGCACTGTGCCACTGCTGTCCAGTGCCACAGTGCAAGTGCTCCCTATTGTAAATTAATGTATGAATTTGTGATTCCATGATTGGTCGGTTTGGTTTACCTGTCAGACCCTAGTACAGTGCAACAGGAGTGCCCAGGGCTTGTAAATCCAAATGCCGCTGGTGGGCTTGCAGCACTGGTTGTGCCACCCACAGAAGCGGCCTGTAAAAGAGTGTCTAAGGTCTGCCATTGCAGAGCCTGCGTGCAGTCTGGTACTGTCATGCTGACTGGGCAAGTGCACCCAATTGCCAGTCCCTAAACCTTCCCTTTTCTTCATATTAGACACCCCTATGGTAGGCCCAATGGCAGGGTGAATTGTAAGGATAAGGTAGGACATGCCCTGGTGTGTGTGGCATGTTCTAATAGTGATTTACAGCCATTTTCGTTTTTCACTATTGCAAGGCTAGCTGTTCTCCATAGGCCAGAATGGGCAGTTTGATTATTACATTTTATAATCCTAACTGACTCAGGGAACATTGTAGAAATTCGAATTTAGTATGCCAGAACTCAGAATGATAAACTACATCTTTTAGTGAAGTTGGTTTTAACATTCTGTGTTTGAAAATGCCACTTTTAGAAAGTAGGATCAACAAAACAGCTGGCGTGCACTCAAATTAATCTGTTAAACAGAATGAATCGTATAATCACAAACATTTTTGAACTTGGTGTGCTGTCCCTGAGGTGGTTCCACAGTTGCACAATGACCGTGAAATGACTAAGTACATCATACAGAGGGAATCCTTTTGGATTCGGTACCTTAACACTCTGCATCCCAAAGGACTCAATGACAAAATTGAATTTGCATGCTTCTTATAGTATTCCTTTCAGAATTTCATGGATAGGGGAGGCATGTTCTGTCGCTATTTCATCAGTCTAGTTTGCCCACTTAGCTTTAGCACATTTTGGATTACCACCAATAGATAAATTTGGGTTAGAATTTATTTTCATTTTATTCATGTTTTATTGTACATTTCATTTACTCTGTTTAAGATACGATACAGGTTCAACATAATATGCATAAAGAGACTCTGGCATTATCTTGGGTCACTTTGATGTCACGATTTACCATTCTTGTTTGAGCATTTCGATGTTCCATGTTTGTACTTTGTAAGGTTGATTTCAGACTATGTTGGTGTTGTATGCAAGTATTCATAGAACCCCGTTATGGCTTCAGCATTCAGGCTAATCTCGCTATATATGCTGATCGTTTTCCAGTAGAAGCACCACATTTCGTTAAATCCTTTATGTTTGTCTAATGTTCAATCGTGTATCCGTTTATATTAATTAGGGAACTGTGTTTAAATAATTCCATGTCTGTACTCAGTAAGGTTGATCTTAGACCATGTTGGTGTTGTACGCAAGTATTCATAGAATCCCATTATGGCCTCAGCATTCAGGCTAACTTCGCTATATATGCTGATTGTTGTCCAGCAGAAGCTCCACATTTTGTTTAATCCTTTAGGTTTGTCTAATGCTCTATCGTGTAACCGCTTATATCAATAATGGAACTGTGTGCCAATAATTCCTTATGTACTTGCTGATGAAAAAATTGTTGTACTAGCTTTCCATCATTGTTTCACTCACAGAACCAGTATCTTGAAGAGATTGTACTTTCTTCCTTTTTTAATCTTTTTCTAACCTTTTCCGCGATATACTCACTGACACAATTCTTTGGTGGCATTGTTTCACGTTTATCTTTCATTTACTTTTCACTTCTCACCGCCATTTCTTCTTCTTTTGTCGTTACTGTTACTTCCACTCATCATATTTATCCATTACAATATGGCCGCCAACCAGCCACGTTAGTAATCCCTCTCAGTCCATCTACTATGTCCATGACACTACAACGGCTCATGCTAGCATGGTCCGGGCGGTTGATTTATTTTCAGCAATTTCCTCTCATCGCACACCTCTACACATTTGGATTCACGCGTGCGGCGAGCATTCATCATCATCAGGTAAATTTTCTCTCCGCTTGGGGACATGGGAACACATGCCATTAGGACTAGCACTGACACATATCATGCACGTTCCTTTTTTAGGATTTGATATTCCGTCCATGGTTCAAACGATTGCATCACGCTCTCTACACCGGACATTCTATTCTAAACCCTCACGCAGGCGTCAAATCAGTGAGTTATCTGTTACGGCGTGTCGTTCACGCTTGGTGAGTTTCCTCCGACAATTGTTGGATTGCTTCATTATACCTCACAACCTGCAGCACAGTCATATTCTTTACACTTCAACTTTTACAGGTCACGTATATTGACCACGACCGCAACGCACACCAAATTGGCTTTGCTTACTTCAAGGTAGAGTTTTTATACGTTCATAACACGTGGTGGCTGGGTTAACTCATTCATATGGTGACTTTGAGCCTTTCTACATCTTCCGCTAGCGACTGCTCTTCCTCCTCTCCCATTTCGCTCATCGGTTTATCATGAACTACTGGTGACGTAGCTGATATATTTCGATCTTCTGTTTTATCTCGCAGTATTCACAAACGCTTTGGTGGCGTCGAGCTCATCTATTCCTTTCATTTGAGTACATTTCGTTTCATGTTCACACAAGTTTTTGAATACATGTATTTCGCTTTGTTATAGATATCCCCTGAAGAAGGGTGGAATAGTCACCCGAAATGCATTGGGCATGAAAATTAAGCTTTGCCACAACGTTCTAACATTTGATTTGGATTATTCTTTCATGAACTTAACATTTTTGGAATCTGAAGTCTCCACAATAAGGAGTGTGAATAAACAACACTTCAACCAGAAGACGAAACGCTTCATTTCTTCATATATTTTTGTATTGCCTTGGACATTATTGTTTTAAGCATTTGCCATAGTAATGTACATATGTTTTAAGTACCTTAAATCATTCTACTAGTATTGTCAAGCTTGTCATATACTCATTTCTGAGTTACGTAGGTGGTGCAGTCTCTGTCCAGAGCACACTGCTCTAGTTATCTTTGCACTTTTAGAAAGTAGGCATTTTCTTGTCTAACCATTCAAACCTGCCTCTGCGGGGCTGTGTATTCCTTGTCTGGAGTTTGAGTGACCGGGCTGGGGAATTCCAGGAGACAGGGTGAGGTGGCCCAGTGGTGAATAGAGAGATCTGCATCTAGATGGGAGGGAGGAGTTGCACCTGAGACCTGAATAGGGCTGTGCCTTCCCTCCACAATGCTGGCTCCACATCCTGTGGTGCGTCTGATGTCTCTGCCCTGCACTCTGAAAGGAAAGAAGGAGTCAGGTAAACAAGGTGCTCCAGGACTGACCAGAACCGGTTTGAACAAGGCAAAGGCCCCTCTGCCCTCAGAGGACAAAGGGTTTTGGGGCATAAGTATTGGGACCCTGATCCCAAGAAATTAGATCACTTTGGGAAAACAAGAAGAAACCTCTGCTGAGGAGAGGAACCAAGAAGAAACTGAGGAGAGACTATCCCTGATACTGGGGGATTGGCCTGCAGGGGTTGCCTACTGCCAAAGAGAGGAGAAAGGAACTTTGTGTGTACTTTTGCTCAACTTGTGAAGGATCTCCAAGGGCTTGGAAAATAGCTTGCCTCCTGCTGAAGTCTCAGGAACAACAGACTTCAACCACCAGCTCCCTAGAGTTATTTGGAAGTGCCTGCTGCTGTTTTGGGGCCTTCTGAGGGACTGCGTATCGCAAGGAGCTGGAAGCGCTACTCAAGAAGGAGAAGCGTGTCGCCGTCGGAGCTGTTGTCGTCACATCGCGTAAAGGGGTGTCACTGCTGCAGTTGTCGCATCGAGCGGAAGCGTCTCGCATCTTCGCAGAAGTGTCTCACAACGCCGAAGAAGCGTGTCGCCATCGCACCCATTGTAGCTGACGCATTACACCGCATCAAGAGAAGAGTTTTGCATCGAGGAAGAAGCATGTCGCCATCGCAGCCATCGTAGCTGACGCATTGCACCGCATCAAGGAAAGCGCCTCGCATCCACGGAGAAGCGGGCCGCCGTCGGAGCTGTTGTCGTCGCATCGCGTAAAGGGGTGTCGCCGCTGCAGTTGTCGCATCGAGCGGAAGCGTCTCGCAACGTCGGAGAAGAGTGTCACCGCCAAAGCCGCTGTCGTCGCATCGCGTAAAGGGGTGTCGCCGCTGCAGCTGAACCATCGAATCGAGCCTTCTCGCAACATCGGAGAAGCGTGCCGCATCTGGAAGATCTTCACGTCTTTATTTCTTTGCATCAAACTTTCATCGCATCAACATCGTTGCAACACTTTAGTTGCCCTGCGTGTCGCATCTACAGGTACATTGACTTAAAGTGTTGCATTTAAGAACTAAAGAGAACTAAGCTAAATTCTACCATCTTAAAGTAACAGTATTGTGGATTTTTGTCGTTTATGGTCTTGTGGTACATCTATATAAAGAATACTTGTTTTTGATATAAAACCTGTGTGGTGTCTATCTGTAGTGTTGTCACTTGATTACTGTATGTGTTCACAAATCCTTTACACACTGCCTCTGAGATAAGCCTGTCTGCTCGTGCCAAGCTAACAAGAGGGTGGGCAGGGGTTATTTTAGGAGTGTACCCCTTTACCCTGACTAGAGGCGAGGGTCCCTATTTGTCACAAGTGCATACCTGTGCCAACTAGAGACCCCCAAGTCTAACAGCGCTGAAACGCCAAATGAGTTTCAGCGCGCGCAATGAAATTCGTTTTATTTCTTTCTTTCTTTACATTACTCCGGTCTGCCGTGACCCGGAGTTTACTACCCTCCACCCTGCCCCTACCCCGCCCCACCGCCCCGCGGGACTCCCTCCACGGTCCGCTACTGTATTTTAGTGCATTTTGAAATAATCCAATTCCTTCATCAGGAGAATCTCTAAAAATTCTATTGTATCGTATCTATACTTAAGGGACCAGATATACATGGTCATGTGGCCTGTGGACGCCCACCCATAAAGAGAAAGCCACAAAAAACCCTACAGGACTGGGAGTGCTGCTGTATGTATGTGTGTTCGTATGTATGTGGTATTTTTATAGTTTGATTCTAGCCAAAAGGCAAAGAGAAAGTCAACATGAAATTGCAGAGGTAGCTGGTTTATGGGTTGTTACTGCATCATCATGTAGTGTTCTTTAAAGAGGCATCAAGCTCTTTACAATATTTGAAGCAGGGTTGGGGTACTCTTTATAGATCCAGGGATATTAGTTCAGTGCACAAATGGAGAAGACATCTCGCCTTGTGTTTTTCTTCTTTGTCTCCAATCAGATGATGTCCTGGCACCAGGTAGCCAGGGATGTTGAGATTGTGGACCAGGTAGGCAGGGGTACCCTTCTTGATGAGTTTGTAGATGATGCAGGTGGTTTTGAAGATGATGTGGGCCAGCAAGGGAAGCAAATGGAGTTCCATCAGGGAAGCGGCGAAGTGGCCATGTTTCTTCAGGACCTTAACAACAATAAAAAGGTGTGCTATGGTGTATAGTATGCCTTTAAGGGGGAGTCATTGTGGAGACTGGGAGGCCATGGAGAGGAGCATTACCACCACCCAGCTGTATGAGACAGTAAACTTGACCAACATTTCTGAGGTCACTGTCTGGAGGCAATAGTTTCACTTTCTTAAGCAAAAACAGCTGGTAACAGGCAACATCTTGTTTTGTTAACCATGTGTTTCTTGAGCATTGGTGATTGGTGTCCAGGGTGAATCTGAGAGGCTTGGACATTGGTTGAAAGTTGGGTTGTGGAGGGATGGTGCCAGAGTGCCTGCCTTTTAGATGGCCACACTCATTGAAGCTCTTTGTGTCAGGATAACTACCTGTACCAATCTCAGCTGTGATTGATTCTGTGCCTCTATCCTAGCATTCATATTGGGTCGAGATACCCACAGCAGCCTCTTGACATGGCTGTAGACTGCATCTTTTGATCACGGCTGTCTGCGAAAACTAGCGCTAGGCCCGTGGGTACTTACAAGATGGGAGCTCATTAAATACCGCCAGAGGCAGGGTGCAGCAACTTGTGCTGCGCCCAGTGTTGGAGAGGTGACAGATAGGGACTGTGAGATGTGACTCCTCTGATCTGAAGTCAGTGCAGACAAACTACAGTACCTGAAACTGTGCCGTGACCTCGTGACATTGAGGCTACCCACCGTGAGTGCAGGTAGGTGTCCGCGCCCAAGCCTGGACTGAGGTGCATTGGTGTGATGATGCCTACTTCCCGCTTGGATTCCTGGGAGCTCCGTAAGCACAATGAGATTACATCGGGCCCAGTCAACCCACGTGAGCTCCCCAGCATCTCTATAGCACCATGTGGGGGGAGCGGGTGAGCCTGGCCTCACAGTTTTCACGCCTGTGAGTCGGGGCCCAGTCAACCCACGCGTGCTCCCCGGCATCTCTATAGCACCACGTGGGGGGGAGCGGGTGAGCCTGGCCTCACAGTTTTCACACCTGTGAGTCGGGGAGCAGGCAACCCACACAAGCTCCCCGGCATTTCTGTAGCACCAAGTGGGGGAGCGGGGTTGTGCCCGGCCTCACAGGTATCACACCTGTGAGGCCGGGCACACCCCGCTTCCCCCACAAGGTGCTACAGAGATGCCGGGAGCTCGCGTGGGTTGCCTGGGTATCAATCTAAACTCATTGTGCTGGCAGAGCTCCCGGGAATCTAAGCGGGAAGTAGACACCATCACACATCAGTGTGCAGAGCAGTATAGGAAGGACTGGAGAATTCTGCTCTGAGTCTGAAATGGGTGATATAGTACTGAATGAGAGACACAGATAATGTTTTCCTTGACAGTGGGGGCCCACAGCAGACATTATCTTCCCAGCTGAATTAACTAGACATTGTTTTAACTGTGAGATTCTTCAGTCACTGATTTGGCCTCTGATGCTTGAATAGCTTACCCACTTAGCTCTAAACACTTAAATCTGCTTTGTGAGCGAGCCATCACCCTAAATGTTAGCCAGGGAAGCAGTGCATGAAAAAGGTACAAAATACTGAACACCATTCACATGCTGGGATGATTATGAATGTCTTGCTGGTGCCTGTCTGTCTTGCTGTAGCAAGACTCAGTGCGATCTGTTTGAGTGGGATCTAATATCATCTATGACTGTTTGCATAGAGTGATGAACAACCTCATCTAATTAATGCAGGATTGCCTACACATTTGACTCCGCCCCATTGGAATCTGGTGCCATGGTGTACGTTACGGCAGTGAAATTTCCCAATGAGGCAAAGATAGGTAAAAATGACTTACTTGCATCGGAACGCCCACCCTGCATACATTATACCTGGCACAGGTATAATGTGGCACAGGGGTTTACAGAGTGATGCATCTATCTAGATGTGTCACTTTGTAAATATGACACAACATAGCACATTTTTTACACTGCTGGTGCGTCACAAAAGTGACACAAGGGCTCATAAATAAGCCTCCTAATATCATTCAATAACACGCTGATTTTACTTATGTCCAGAGTGGACCAGATGATCACTACTAAACAAGACAAGGGAATCTCTGCTGCAGGACCACACATATTCACCCTTGAAAACAACACTGCTGGAACCAGTAAAAAAATACTGGACATGACTAAAGTTCTCAAAGTTATCCAAGGACACAACAACGACCTAGAGGACACATCTAGGTGCAAAAATCTGAGCTCAGTGAGATTCTTTGAATCTACAAATACTGGTATAATGGCTAAATACATTGAATCCCTTATTAAGACGGTTTTTGGAGATGAAAACATTTACCACTGTTTGCAGTGGAACGAGCTCAAAGCACATAGGGGCATATTATCAAGCCAGGTGTGAAGGACATCTAACATGGGCTTCAATTGGAATTCCATAGAGCATATTATCAAGCCCATTATCGCCATTTTAGCGGCAATTTTCTGCCGCTAAAGCGGCGATAATTTTATCGCCCGGCTTGATAATATGCCCCTTTGAGACTCGAGCCACCTCTGGATGCATCTCCCCACCCTATCCTGTTTGAATATCTTTATTAAACATTTAGATATGTTTTGTCAAACAGGTGTCGCATCCAAATTATACCTATACTGCATACATTTTTAGCACTCTCAGAACAAAGGCACGAAAATTGCATGAGACAATATAGGAAAGAGAAAGAGAGCTCTTGATCAACTTTATTAGAACTGCTCAAAGGCAAGATTTTAGCATGCTGACTCCTCTCGGGCTCTGTCCCAGTAGCACAGAAATAACATTACCATAACTGGCTGGTGGGTCGTCACCCCCCAGACTGAAGTTGCGACAGCCATGCAAGCCCACAGTGAGAATTTGTCTGAATGTCCTACTCTCAGAATCCATCCCATTTGGAGATACCCACTTTCCCCTCCTATAGAACCCTTGGTGTGCATTGTCAGACAAGTCCATGTTAATAGGGGTCATTTTCACTTCCTGCAACAATATTACATCCCTCTGAGCTGATGATATTACTCTATATTTACACAGTCCTTCGTAGAATCATAGGGGCATATGTATCAAAAAAGAGTTTTGCGAATCTCAAATAGCGATTTTTAATGATTCGCTATTTAGAATTGCAAAACGCGATGTATATCAATATTCGCAAAAACGTAGTGATTCGGTAATAATCGCTATTACCGATTACCAAAATTGCGATTTCTTATTTGCAAATTCGCTATTAAGAAATCGTAATTTTGCGAATCCTCTATTCCGGAGTAGATTGATGACATCACAACCAGGAAGTGTTACGGCCCATGCTGTTCCTGATTGCCTGAGGCTGTGTCAGAGGCTGGGAGCAGGAGCACACTACTCTGAGCTTCAACACCATCCAAAACACAATGGACGCACAGGAGAAGAAAAAGGAGGCAACTGGAAGGAAAAGAAAACAGAAATTTTGTGAGCAGGAACAGGAGGTCCTCATTGAGGAGATGGTTAAGAGCTATGTAGTGCTTTTTGGCAAGACATTTCTGCACATCCCAGAGTCTGAAAAGCGCAAAATCTGGCTGGACATACAGGCTAAGGTTAATGCCATAGGTGTGACACAGCGCTCCATTGGTGACCTACGCAAGCGCTGGTATGACATGCACTCAAGGTCTAAGGACAAGGTCGCCACCAGGCTTGCGGAGGTGAAGAAATCAGTGGGGGTCTATCCACAGAGCCTGCATCCACACCCCTTGAGGAATTGGTGGAGTCCACCCTACAGCCTGAAAGCATCAGCGGGTTGAAGATATCGACAGCTCCGCCACGTCCAACACCAGAGAAGGTAAGATGCATGCTAAATCAACCCTGACACATTACCCACTTAAGAACACAGTCAGGAAAGCCCCAATTTCAAAGTAAGAATGCTACCCCATTGAACATTTTCCTGCCCACCCAGTAATGCATCATGGGAGATGTAGTCACGCACATAACACAGTTGAGTAATGACACACAACAATGAATCTGCAGTTGACATAAAACAGTAAAACCAAAAATGTAACACAGCACTTAGGTACCCAAAATTCAACCAAGTTTATTCAGTGAACAGTGGAAAGTAGGACACAATAAATAGTGCTTTTGTATTTACATGTGAACCTGCAACACAGGGTGACAACACAGAACCTGAGGAGGCACGACAGCCACAGTACCAGGCAGGGGTAGAGGGCACAGATCAGACAACACAGCCAACACCTGTTCCAAAAAAACGCTTTTCACACTGTGCCTCCACTCCCAGAGTTGGAGGGAGAACTTGAAGGTATACAGGATAAGGCACATCCAGAGCAAGAGCAGGCACGGCAGGAACATGATCAGCCCCCTATGCACCGTAGGGATGACAGTTGCAGGAGAAGCAGGCCATGGGCACAAACCAGTACAGTGGTAAGAGATGATCCGTCCGTATTCTCAGGCCTGGAAGGCACAATGGTCAAGGTCCAGCGTCTGCAAGACAAAAGAATGCGATCAATAAACAGGCAGCTGGTGTCTGTCAACCATAATCTCACAAACATGAAGAAGGGCATTAGAGAGCTCAATCACACAGTTGAAGAGGGCGATAAGGCATGTGCAGACAGCATTATGGAAATGACTGGAACAATCAGCGAGCTCTGTGCTACAATGCAAAGGGACCATGCATCCAGACTCAGGGAAAAACAACGTCTGTTCACCCGTATGGATGTATACAGTAAGCCGATCAACCGTTTGTGCAATGCCACATCTGTACTGTCAAGACACACAGTGGCGATGCAGATAGAAATGGCACACTGCAGCCAGGATGAAGCAAAAGGTTTGGTGCAGGTCACAAATGCAGTTGACCAGCTGCAGACAGCAAACATGGGTGGCACATGTCTCCTGGGGGCATGGGACAGTGAGGAGGTCTCCAGCCGCAGCAGCATCACCTCACCAATGACAGAACCTAGAAGATGTAGTGTGAGGCAGGGAACTCCATCAGATGCCTCATCAAGGGAGGTCAGTCAGCACACTGAGCGTGCAACTGCAGGAAGTGGACCGAAGAAATAGACAGAGTTGCCACAGCTGAATGCTAATGGGTGAAGTAACCCATGGCATACATACATTTGTCATTCCATTACTCATGTCCTGTGAACATGACATGTGCAACAGCAGGTGCCACACATATCGTGTGTTTGTAGACTGTGTGAATGCAATTTACCTGATGCTAAGGTACATTAAAACACAGTCAATCTCCAATCATTATTGGCTTTGTGTCATCGTTACTCACCTAGAATTAGTTGTGTATTATTTCTTCATGTCTGTGTCGGCAATCAGCTGCCCCCACACCACCTGCTAGTCTGCGACGTGGACCTGGCACCTCATCCTCATCTGATTATGTATCTGTGAGTTCCGCTGGTATGCCTTTTCTTGACCCAATGTTGTGCAGCATGGTACAAGTAGCCACAATCTTGCAGCAGGTATATGGCCCATATTGCAGTGCTCCTCCACTCTTGTGCAGTCAGTGGAACCTGCTCTTCAGTATACCAAATGTCTGCTCAATTACACAGCATGTTGACTTGTGTGCTCGATTGTATCTTCGCTCACTCGGATTAGCCGGATTGAGGTATGGTGTGGGGATGAATGCACGCACAGCATATGCACTGTCACCTACACTTTGAAAGAATTACGGTTAATCACTGTCCTATCACTTCAGCTCTAAAGTGTATATCAGAGTGGTTGATATTAGGCCTGGGCTAAATTTCCGTTCCGCTCACGGAAATTGCGATAATTTGAAATTTTCGCGTTCCGCGGAGAGCGCGAAAATGTCAAAATTTCCGCATTCCGCAGCTTAGCGATAATTTGTTTCTTGCTCGCGCTGTAAAATAATACATCCTTGCGCGCGCGCGATTGCCTTACCTGAATCCCCGTGTTCGCCGACAAGTTTTCCCGATCCGGTCGCGTTCTCCACGAGATGTTGGATTGTTGGTAGCCATTTGCGCTGTCTCGCGACAGTAACGTCATGCGTCGTGCGATCACGTCTTTCTTCTCGCGATCATGCACCGCGAGAAGAGTGAAAACAAGACGGCCACGCCCGTGAGCAACCGCATGGGTAAGTTGGCGAGCCGCGACCACGCAAAAAATACCGCGAACGGGCGGGAGAAAAACTTCCGCATCTTCGCGATATTTCCGCGTGTTTGCGGAGATTTTTAACATTTTCGCGATAATTTGCGAAAGTCGCTTTTGCAAATTCCGCCCACCCCTAGTTGATATGCATTTACGTAGCAGGTATCCCTCACCAAATTCGCCCCCAGTGAGACGTGTGTACATTCCACTGTGTCTAAAAATGAAGGAATCGTGAATACTGCCAGGATATTTTGCAAGTATATCAGTTATGTTTTTTGCGTTGCAAATGACCTGTATGTTGATTGAATTGAATGATTTCTGGTTCCTGAATCCGTACTTATTGTCTGAGGGGGGGTGAGAGAGCTCCATGTGTCCCATCTATGCAACCAATTACATGGGGAAACTGGACAATCTGGTAGAAGTCCAGTTTGGTCTGCTGCAATGCCTGTTGTGTGTTGGGGAATATGATGTGATGGTGTATCCTCTGGACCATTGCATCCACGAATGCATGGAAGAAGCGTGGCAGGAAACTCTGGGACACCCCTCCTGCTGTAGCTATAACCCCCTGGAAGCTCCCTGATGCCAGTAAGTGCAAAAAACAGAGGTCCTGTACATGTGGTGGAATTGTTTGGGTCCTGCAGGTTGGTTGTTCAAGCATAGTTTTTAGTTTAGCAATCAAGTCTAGTATGGTAGCTGGGTCCAGCCTATACTTCTCATGTATCTCATCCTCTGTCTGCTGGAACCGAGTGATGCGCACTCTGAAGACCCGTTCCAGTCTCCTCCTTCTCTGTTCTGCTGCTTGAATCCGCATCCTCCTGGCTATGACATACAGCTCTGCCATTGTGGAAGTCCCTGGGGCATTCTGGGCCTCTTTAAATAGGTTACACCTGGCTTGAGTTGGTGGTAAATTCCAGGTGCAGAATTGCGAATTCCACATATTCGCAATTTTTGATAGATTGGTTTGCGAAGTCGCAATTTGCGACATTCTTTTTTGCGAATTTGCAGATTGTGGCACAGTAATTGCAAATTCGCAATTGATTTTTCGCAAAACGGTGGTCTCACAAAATTGGTATTCGCTATTTTTGCAAATCTCTATTTTGCGATGCGAATCACTGACATACATTGGAGAAGGCTATTTTGCGATCGCAAACACTGTTTTTTTCTGATTCGCAGCATTTGCGACCTCCAAATTGCTTGATAAATATGGCCCTAAGCCTGATCATAAGAGAATTCACAATTTTCAATACACTATCAAGAATTGCAATCAACGGGAACAAGACAACCATATTTTCACTAACCCCTGCACCCATGCTTGCACACTTGATTTCCCCCTCCCCTGGTGTCACTTATCAGTGAAATACTTAGGTATCTGGATAAGTTGTGACAGAGATAGAGTTATAACTGAAAATTATGGGGCAGCCATGACTAAAATGGAAGAACAAGTTAGGAGATGGTGTGACGTCCATGTGAGAAGTTGGCCTGGTATATGCTGTCCACTAGTTATAGTGGGCACCTTGTACCAGTCCAAACAACCCTTATTGATGAATAGGTTTAAGACAACCTTTATTGAAAGCTATCCTAGTGGTAGCTTTGGAGAGCAGCCTTCAGGCTAAGTCTTGAAGGACTGTAAAGCAGCTTGGTTTACCAGATTATAACCTCTTGAATAACTAAATGAAAGGAGAACCACACAAGGTATATATATATAAAATATATGTATTTATTTCTAAACACTCTCTACTAACCTCTTTATGAACTTAGAGAGCAAGACACACAATAAAACAATTATTAAACAACTGTAAATAGCACATTATACATTGGGCCCCAGGGAGAGACCGAACCATATATTAAGAAAGTGGTATAAGAACCATGACTTGGCTAGACACAGTGCTTAGAGCATGTAGAATCGCTGGGATCCCAAGGAACCAACCAAGGCAGTGACACAGGAGACCCACGGGGGACGTGTGCAGTGTGAGAACACAGCCGCGAGCCCCGTACAATTCAATAGGAAAGTCACGGTTGGAATTTTAAAGAATAAGGACACTTAGGATAGGACTTTGAGCAAACCCCTTTAGACTTAGAGGGTTCTAGGACCAGCACCCACCGGAGCACCATAGTACTCATGTTATCTCACCCAGGGAAGCCGGGTGCATAGGTATCAAATGGTGTCGGAAATCGTCATTGATTTCAATGGCGATGTGCTGCAAAGTGCTGCTGCTGTGGAAAGGAGAAGTGTCCGGTGTGATCCAAGCCTGGCTCGAAGATGTGAAGAACCTGAAATCAGAGGGGACAGAGTCTTGGTCACTTGCCAGTGACCAGGGGCACAATAGACGAATGCCCACCGATGTCGGGTGTTTCAGGTGCGAAGAGGTGAAGCTTGACTCCACTGCCACGGGGACCAGGAGGCTTCAACAATGACCACAGTCCGCAGGTGAGCTGTCCCACAAAGGATGTCGGGTGCTGGGGGTCAGTTTCCGGATTGGAGAACAACAAGCCTTGGCAACAGCAACCCACACGGTGAGAGAAAAATGGCTTTGGTGTGGACCAGCAAGGTCCTGTGGACTCCCCAAGCAATGGAGAGTCAGGGCACATTGGAGCAACCAGGAAAGCCCATTGAAGGTTAAAGTACCCTTCTCAGGGACCCACAAGTTGACGGACAAGGGATCACGAAGGGATCTCAAGAGGAAACACTAGATACCAGCCCACGGGTTGCTCGAGGAGTGTAGGCCAGCAATCTTCAGTGGAATCACTGCTCGGGGTCTGGACTACAAGTAGCCCAAAGCACAGCCTCAGGGATTGCCAAGAAGCATATGCTACTGCAAATGGTCGCCGTGTCCAGGGGTTCGGGTTGCACGGTCCCCATGAGGGCTTTGGATCTCGAAGTTGCTGAGAGCACGGTTCGGCCTCGGGGAAGCTAGGAAACCCACCTCTTGTGTTGCAAAATTGTCGGGGTCTTTCGGGAGCAGAGTCGATGCAAACCGAACAGATTCGTCTTTGGTGCCTGCATTGCAGGGAAGTTATTCCTTTACTCCAAGGGAGATTCTTCGGTCATCCAACGTCGTGTAGATAGTAGAAGTTCTGGGATTCTGTAGCAGAGTTTCATCCAGGTAAATCTAAAGTCCTGTAGTCAGGGGTTCATACTTTATACCGGTTTGAGCTGGACTAAACACAGGGACACCAAATGTGCCCCAGTGCAGACATCAAAGTACTCTTGGAGTGCACCCACCCAGCCCCAATACACTAAAGCCTGTCTGGGAGGTGGTTACACCTCCCTATGACAGGAAATCTATTGTCCAGGCCTCCCCTTCTGGAGTTTCGTCCAGCAGCAGGAGGGCAGACTCGTGTCTATGGCTGGCAGCATACAGTTTGTGATGCCAGAGTCTGTTAAGTTGGTACCGGGTATACCGGTGCTATCATGTTTCTCCCTCTAGTAGGGTGGAATCATACCTTCCACACCAGTTACTGGTGTGGGGGTATGATTCCAAGGTGTTTGACACCAAACACAACATGTTTCCATGTAGCCATTCCAAAGTTAGCATTTACCGCGAGGTTATAATGCACTTAAGAGTATATGGTTTGGCTGCATCACAAACAACCCTGGAACAAAGGTTTCAAAAGCTGCAGAGGGGCTCTGCTCATGCATGGGCACCCTCTCACATGAAACCCAGCACCCTGCCTTCAGGATTGTTAAGGCCTGTTATAGGGGTGACTGATAGGTTTGCATGTGTAGTGATATGGAGAGATATAGGTAACCTATATCTTAGTAATGGGTGCATACCATCTTACACAGGCTGCTGTAGCAGACCTGTTGTGTAATTTTAAATGGCTTCCCAGGGGTGGCACAATACAAGTTGCAGCCCCTGGTAGGCCTCTGGGGTACCTATGCCGTGGGTACATAGTATACCATATACTAGGGACTTATAAGAGTACCCCAGAATCCAATCTGGAGTGTACCTAAAGTACATGCGATCAATTTAGAGAGGAAGCAGCTATGCTGGGGCCCTGAATAGCAGGGTCCCAGCCAGAATAAAGTCGAAAAACAGTGAAACATCAGCAAAAAGTGGGGGTATTCATAAGAAGCAGATCCTACTCTCCTACAGTCCACCTGTCATTAATTAGTAGAATTTGCCTTAAGAAAAATAATTATTCTGCCCACACTGCTGTACCTTTTACTGCAATATTCCTATCCCCTTGATTAAATACTTTTTTAGGAACCTGAAATCCATTACGATTACACTTGCATGGGCCGGGCAAATAACCCGGGATCTGACCTAAATACTAACAATGGCGAATGGATAGGGGGGTTTGGTAGCCCCAGATTTGGATATTTACTATAACTGCGCACAAGCACAATTTACTTAATATTGGTTGCTCCCTTGTCCAATTATGGCCCATTTGGCTATCGAACAGGACATCACAGGCCCCTCCTCCCTGATTTCACTGCTTGGTCAAATTCCACTGCTCAGTCACATAGAAATGAATGCCTTCAACAGCACACAATTAGCATTGTATTGGGTTTGCAAAAGAATGCCCTGCTCTCTCTTCTGTGCTCCTGAACAACCCCTTACCCACTATCCCTTGATCCATCTCACCAAAAGCAAATCATACCTTATTAGACTGACTAAATTAGAATTAGACAACTTGGGAGATTTATTTCCAGATGGGCCATTTCTTGAGCATCTCGAATCACAGACAGAAACGACTATCCTACATTAAATACTTTCAAATACTTTTAATTGTGGGCATTATGGTGAGCATAGCATCATCCCTTCCCCTGCCACTTAAACCCCGAAGGGCACAATGTTTGAATGCAACCTCTGCGATGACTGAGGTTAACATGAAGATATCACCCAAGTTGACCCTCCTGGACTGTACTGTTGACACGCCCTGGAGCATACAGCGATTCGTTTCGATAGCTCTGCTGATGGCAAAGAGAAGGGTGGCGCGTGTTTGGGCGAGAAACCTAACCCCCACCATTAAAACATGGTTGTCTGACCTCTTTGCTGTAATGAAAAATTGGTGACCTATTATTCCACAATTCCCCATACTCATAGGCTGGCAACTTCAGGACTCTCATACAGTCTTACTTGGGTGGCATGGACATGGCCGTTTAATGCATATGTGATGGCAGCCGATCAGCATAATGGAGTGATAAAGCATGCTTTATATCGTGGGCTGGCGAAGAGGGCATGTCAAAGCCCATTTCTGGAGTATGTCTGGAGTATATGCTTTTTATAGTAGTAAATAAAAAAGCAGAACATTTGAATATAATGTAGTGTTACATTAAATAGATGTATATATAAACATACACACACATATGTATATATATGTGTGTGTTTATATAAGTATATATTTATATATATAGTATTGAATATTATTTATATTTATTTAATTTATATTATATGACTGTTATGTATTAACATTTTTATTTACTATTTTAAACTATATATTAAAAAACAATATTTTTGTATGTTTTTTAACGATATTAGTGTGAAGGGATATTTTTTTCTCGATATTTTTGTACTTAAAATTATAAGTATAGGGGCATGATATTTTTGTGAACAATATTTTTGACACAATATTTTTGCTTCACGATATTGTTGTTTTTGATATTGTGTCAGTGATCCAAAATTGAGCAAGACATAGGGATTTTGTCCAAGATAATACAGTATGGTTCATTTGAGAAGCCGGTATTTGAACAGACTTTCCATATCTGACAACTTAGCCACTAGACAACATCTCCATGTCTAGCTTCAAAAATGTACCTAGGGGTGTCCTCATTAAGTATAAAAACATATTTTTAGTCCAAAAAACCCATAAAGGGCTATGTTTCGAGGCTTAGAGTAGCACAAAGGGAGTGAAACCTATTCATAAACATTCCATATAAGGTGCTCGATACATTCCTACCCAGTATTCTTTCAAAAATATTCTTAGTCTCCACTATTACTCAAAAGGTGGGAAAGTAGCACAGTGGGGTAATGTGCCTGCAACATTGTGTAATATGCAGTGCTTAGGTTCAATTCTAGCAGGATTTACTCAGCCTTTCATTCTTCAGTGATCAGAAGCATGAGTGTAATAGGGTTCGCTAATTAGGTTATCTACCTCATCTAGGATGTCTGGGACAATGGTATATTCAGTTTATGGTGAATAGTTTAGTAAATGTTCTTGGTGCCTGCTGCATCATTACAGAAAATTAACGTAAATGAAACTGCCACTGAGCTGTCCAAGGATCTACAGTTTGTCGGTTTTGTTAGAATCATCATTGATCCAGGAATAGGCTTTACATCTGCTTGTGACCTTGGTGAAGGTCAGAAAGCGTAAATCACCCCCCCCCCCCCCACCAAGTTCAAGATGTTACTCTGATCCCGCCAACAAGAAAGCGGCCACAGCCATGATTATATGCCATGTATGTGTAGGGAGAAGGATTTCTTGAAGGTCGCCCTTCTTCAGCACCTCCATACATTTAAATTGCTTTGATATACATTGAGATGAGGATTTTGTCAGCTTCACAGAGCACAGAGTGGACATCCACTGCCCTCACGTAAGTTATGGCGAAGACTGAGGCAGCTGCAAAGAGCAAAAATGCACCTCGTGTGATGCTGCAAGGTCAAAGTAAGACATCACGCCTCGCGTAGTCATGCATTTCAGGTCAAACTCCGGCATGCTGAGCCCGCACGTCACGAGGACCTATTTCTAAGCTAAAAAATATTCTTAAGGAGAACCTGGCGCTATAAAAGGGCAGGCTTGCTTTAAAAAATCGGCAAATAGACCACGGGGATGTGAAAAACGCGGGCCCTTCTGACGGACTTGAACTTAGATATTCGCACAATCACATAAACTGCCAGTGGAGGGGGAGGGGTTATGGTTTGGAGGGCATATGTGGACAAAACTCTGAGCCCAGAAACCTTTCACTTGGCTCTCATGACCTTCCATTTCCTCCTCAGTCCTGCTGTTCTACTCTTGAAGACAGAATATGGCGTAATAATGATGTCAGGTGGCTGTAACACTGCACCATAGACAGCAGTATAATATTGTGCTCTGTTAGTTCCACCCATCTATCCTCCCCCCACCCCTTCTCCTCTCTCTGTAATGCGGATCACTTGCCATCAATACAATCTTCTCTTTTTTTACTCCTAGAATCAAAGATGAACACCTGTAAGTGATCCCACGCCCTTTAAAAATAATTTAACTCTTCCAAAGTCTCATTGCACATCCCCATGCACTGATTTACAACTGAATGGATCAGAGCTGTGTAAACATGGGACCCTCTGCCATAAAAAATCAAAATCAACCTCTCCACTTGGCGCACACTGAAGAAGAGACACTGAAGAGAAAGGAGACGCCTCAGTACTTTAATCGGGCTACAGTTGTTATAAAGTTCCTAACAAAAACAAACTTGGGGGTACAGCTTCTTCTTAAAGGATTGCACCATTTTCACCAGTGTGCAAAACCCCATTTTTGATGCCAACAATTCACTCTCCTTTCTCCAATGACGACGGCGTATTTACCCTAGTAAAACGTCACCTTGTGTTTTGTTTGACTCCACTGTCACATTTGCAATGTTTTTCTCTGTAACTCTTCTTAGACCTATTTTTTTAATCTATTATTTTTGTACAATTAAACACTGCCGTGGAATAACTTTTTTTATCGGATTCTCTTCTCTCCACCCCTATTACAAATCATTACACCCTGGTGTAACTCAGCCTCTCCGTGATTAAATGTCAGATCCATAGATCCATAAATGCTGCGCGCTTGCTTTATTTTATCACAATTTCAACAAGAAAAAAGCCGAGAAACATCTCATCAGAGATAAAATGGCACAGTGGGGAACAATAACTGCTTTTTATGCAGCATATAAGCCCGGCGGCATAGTGACACGCTGTAATAATATTTTGGGGGGTACTAACATCCGGTGCATTTGTTGATCCTGCTAGTACTGGAGAATATGCATGGATATCAGGTGCATTAACCTACAGGATTATTTTATCGGTTTAACCAAAAATACATTTTATTCAGGTGCATTCCCGAGCATATTTCTGAGAGATATGTTTATAAGTAGTCAAATATTTCATGTAGACAGCGACTGACAATTCCTAGGTAAAGAAAGAGAATACATTCCTAATCAACCAACCCAAACCTTTGCCATAAATATATTGATCCAAGTGGGATTTTTTGGGGGGGCAAGACATGAGTGACTAATGTTGTTAAAATCTTTGCGGCATATTTATAATAACTGACGCATCCCTGCATATCAGCAGGGATGCGCCAGTTATTTTGCGCCCCAGCTCCGCCACCATGGATGTGCCGCATTTATAATGCGGCGCACCATGGGGCAAAAACGGCACAGATGCGTCACGCATCTGTGCTGTAAAAGTGGCGCATTGCTGAGGTTGCGTCGCAAGCGCGACGCAGCTCCAGCAATGCTCTGGGGGGCCCTATCTTCACAATGCTGCGTCAATCCTTACGCCTGCTTCAAGCAGGCACAGGGTTTTGACGCAGCATGGGCTCAAAAGTGACTGAGTGAAATCTTGTAGATTTCACTCAGCCACTTTTAGGAGGCGTTCCTGCGCCGGAACGCCCCCACCTGCCCTGGAACGCCTACATGTGGCGCAGGGCTTTACAACGTGATGCATCTCCCAGATGCGTCACGTTGTAAAACCCCGCACCATGGCGCAGGATTTGCGCCGCTGCTGCGTCACAAAAGTGACGCAACGGCGGCGTAAATGAGGCGCAAGTCAAACATAAATCTGCCCCATCGTGTTTTTGAGTACGACACGTGTTTATTTTTTAATTTGAGGTGGGAAAGAAAACATTATTTTGTTAAATTAAATATTCCCTCAGTGTGAGTTTTATAATAATGTGCACCCTGAAGAAGGGAGACATCTGAACCTTCACACAAGAGTCACGGAGGGGGTTACAGCTTCAAAACACGCTCAGGGGCGCAGCTTCCATTGGTACAGCAGGTGCAGTGGCACCGAGGCCCAGGGGCCGCAGGGGCCCACCGAACCCAGAATATTGTTGTATTTCACAGTTCAAACAACAGCCTGAGCGGCCATTTTCTTCCTTGCACTGTGGCACATGACACACTGGCTATGCTGCTGAGCAGGTGGTCCGAAAAGGACGGCCTTGAACACGACCCAAGCAATTGTCAGCGGCTGGGACTTTTGAAGCGGTCCTTCCATCACCTTTGCATTTTCCTCATAAACCTGAGCTGGCTTTACTCAGGTCCATGCTGCTGAGATTTCAGGACACCATTTAGAACCTCGGGAGTCTGGATAGCGGCACTATTTTCCCTGTCAAACATGCTACGCGCTAGTTGGTTGTTAAAAATCTGACCTCTAGGGGTAGGAAGTCCAATCACCAAGAAGCAGCCACAGCTCGTGCAGGTAAGAGCTGTAGGACAGTGGGGCCGGGTGGGGGGAAATTTCGACAGACGAAGACGAGGGAAAATTAAATAAATAATTAATTTGCCCTCGTCGTTGACCGCCGAAATCCCCCTTCACCGGGCCCCACCGCTCCTACATGCACGAGCCGCGGCTGCCAAGAAGCAATGCTGAGCACAGTAGGAGGTACATTAAATGCATGTTATGTTACGGGTACCTGCACTGGGCCCCACTTGCACTCATTTTAGGGGACCGGTGCTCTTCGAAAGCCCATTACTGTTGTGTAAACTTTGCAACAGTGGTGTGCCCTGTTGGTATTCCACCAGAATACAGACCCCAGAATGTCATGCTACCGTAATATCATGGACAAAATATAGAGTGTACCTAACTTCATGACATCATCAAGGTACAGCTAAGTAAAGTAAACTTATAGTTACCTTCTTGTTTTTTTGTCCTTGATATTTTGGAAACGCTGTTGCGGTATGTGAGGTGCTAAGCAGGCCATGGCGGGGCCACAAGTTATAGTTACTCAGTAAACTATAACTTGTGAATTTCAGGTTTTTTTCATTTAAAACATGTTGTTATGACTGACATTGCCACCTAACTATAAAGTCACTTTAACCTTTGTTTATTTAGTAAATTTCAATGTTTTCTTTTTATGTAAAGTCAGGTATTATTACCAGGCCTATCTAAAACGTCACTTTGACCTTTATTTTTTTCATTGAATTTCAGTTTTTTTATTTTTAATGTAAAGTAGGATCTTGTTCCCAGGCCCAACTTCTGAGAGTAGCTAAACCCCTGCTGCACATGGCCTTTGGCTGTGTGCAGCGTGGAGATGTGCTACCCGAGGCCAGGTCTTGCGGTCAACCCCACAGCCACACATGACCTCCAGCCAGGCCCTGTGAATAAACCCCACAGGTGCTCAAGACACCATGAACAGCCACTGGCCCGTAGACTCTGACCCCACATTCTTTATTTCCACTTTTTTCGGTCCTGTGACGCCTTTGGGCCTTTGTAGTGGTACTACATGTGCCCATGCCAGTCTTTTGACATGTAAAAGAATAGCCTATGAGAGGGGTGTTGGTTAAGTGATCCCCTCCCATTCTCCAATTCTGTAACCATGTCAAGAGTCACATCTGAAGAGCAATGGCATCACGCAATTAGTGCTTTCCTTGAATCTCCAGGCTGTAAATCCTCTTTCTCTTTTTCAAGTAATTCTCCTTCAGAATAAGGGGCTAGGAAACAAAACAAATCATCAACCTTGCCTTTTTATGTGGGCTGGCTGTGTGTGATTGGGTGAAACTTAAGGGTGGATGAAGTTGGCGGAGTACAACTACGCGGAATTCCGCTGAATAGAACAAAACTCCGCTTCGTCTCACCCCAATTAATAAAACAGAAACCTTTAGTAAAACAACAATTAACTCTATCTTTACATGATAAAATGCATATAGTCATCTCACAAAAGTGAAAATGAAAATATAGCAAGCAGTGAGAGAGGTGATGATTTTGCGATCCTCCCTAACCTTGGGAGAGAACCAAGCAGATGCCTTGAACACAAAGAGCATGCTGAATGATTCGATGGTGGTCCCATCCTCCTAGGACCACCCCAAACACAGTTATGGCCAAAAATACAATCCCAACCAAAGGCCCTGCAAAGCATTATGGGATGAGCTTCTAGAGCGCAGTGAATATTATAGTATCCAATATCAAAACGCTCCTCAAGCAGCAGCAGCTTTCCTGGCTCAGCTGAGAGATACTATAATATTCACTGCACTCTAGAATCTCGCCCCATAATGCTTTGCTGGGCCTTTGGTTGGCATTGTATTTTTGCCCATAGCTTTGCTTGGGGTAAGGCTGTGGGATGTGTCTGAGGAGGGAGCATCGTCATCGGAGAGCCTTGAGTCGAGGCTGTGGCAAAGATTTTGTACCTCTGGATTCTTTTTTGGAAGTCGAAGACCTCCAGCAGGTCGAGGCAGAGAGCTGTATGTGAAAACAGTTCCACAAGACCAGATACCCCTTTGGCAAAGGGCTGAAAAGGATTTGCTACTGTGGTTAGGAAAGTAGCAGGAGAAGCCACAAAGTCAATCCCACCGGTGATGCACCTCAGGCAGAAAGGCAGGTAGGTTGCAGATGCTTTCCTCCTGGTTCTCAGAGCAGTTTTTAGCCAAAAATATTCGAAGCCCTCAGTTTTGGGATTGGCCATCTGGTCACCTTTAGCACCACAACCAAGAGTCCAGAACTGCTGGAACACCACATGGGTGTTAATGACTCACTCAGGCTGGGTCCAGGTGCGGTTTCAAGATGATGAGAGACTCTTGTGTCCATGTGGCTCTGAACAGGAGGCCAGCAAACTAGTCATTGGAGTCACTCTGGTAGTCCTGGGTTCAGGTGAAGATGCAGTGCTCCACAGCAGGGCCGGCCTCAGAGTTCAAGTCAGGTTCCAGAGAGCAAAGCCATCCTTCCAGGAACAGAAAAGCAGTCTTGCAGAGTGCAAAGCAAGTCACAGAAGCAGCCATTCCTCTGAGAATCCTTCCGCAAGGTCCGGGAGTGAACTGAAGAGTGGGCATGAAGGTTTTATTTTTATACCCTGGTGCCCATCCTCAAGAAAGTGGGAGAAGTTTCAGGAAAGGTTCTTTGAAGTGCATGGAATTTCCTGACTACCCTGACTTGGCTCTAAGCTGGCTGCTATGACCATGTGGAGGTGATGTGGAGATGTGTGTGAAGGAAGAGCACACCCAATTCACTATTTGCAAGCGTGTCTCTACTCAGCTAAGCCCCTCATCCTGCCAATAGATGGCTCATGCAGGCACTCCTAATCCCTCTGTAGTGTGACTGTCTGGGAGGAATTCAGAAAGTCTAACTGTCACCTACACCCAGTCCTGTGACCCAAAGCAGGCTGCAGACACAAAAGGGCTAAGGCCAGGAAAATGGCAACTTTCTAAAAGTACTGAAAATGAGAAATGGATGTGATGCACTCCTTCCCTTTCGTAGCTTCAAATTTTTTAAACCATTTTAAATGATGCTCCAGGCAAAATCTTGGCGTGCGCACTCAGAAATATGCCTTGTCCCAACGGCACAAATCGAATGTCAAGAAAATATCTGGTGCAGCATCACAAACCAGTTTCAGGGCACACTGCCGGTCAATTGTCTCAATAAACCATTATTTAGTCTTGCCAATTACCATATTCATAAGTAGTTATCTGGCAATGTGATATAAAAGACCTTTAATTGCTATAGGAATACCCATCCAGGCTTTTTCCAACAGCTCGGTAAATCACTTTCCATTGCAAATCACCAAATTGTGAGTCCACCCAATGCATTTGGGGCTACTAGCCCTTCGTCAGGGGTAGCTAGAATTTAAAGTTATAAACTGCCCTTCAGAAACCATGTGTAAATATATCTCACACTTTGTCACAAACATATTGTATACCATACATATTGTGCTCAAACATTTGTTATTCCAAGAATGAACATTCCTATTATCAAATAGAACTCAAATAATATGAAAATGTGACTATTCACCCGTGAACACAGAAATGAAATAAGCATGTTAAACAAGAAACAAACGGGTGCCTGTGCTTGAATAATTCCATACACAATATGTCACATGCACCAACCACCCACCTCAATAACACTACAAGCATCTGTTATAATTCACCTCAGTCCCAGCCTAAAACGAATTTAGGAGTTTTCCACAAAACTTATAAGTACATGTCCAGCCTTTTAAGTACAATGCACCCTGCTCTATGGGCTGCCTAGGGCCTACCTTAGGGGTGACATATACGCAATAAAAGGAGAGGTTAAGGCTTGGCAAGGATGCTATATTGCCAAGTCAAATTGGCACATACTGCATTCAGGCTGCCATCTCAGGCCAAGGACATATTTTAAAGTGCCACTTAAGTGGGTGACACAATAAGTGCTGCAGTCTCGGCCTACTGGCAGCATTTAACTTACAGGCCCTGGGAATATGGTACACCATTCTACAAGTAAATCAAACATGCCAATCAGGTGTAAGCCAACCCAACCATGTTTAGGGGAGTGACTTTTAGCATTGGTTAGCAGTGGTAAAGAGCACAGAACCCTAAGGCCACCAAAAACGAATTTTAGCACAAAAATGGAGGTAAGTAAGCAAAACGTTTGGGGGAACGACCACCCTGAGGCCGACAGGTTAGCACATCTAGCCCCCAGCTTCACAAAATACATAAAGGAAACAGAAATATCTAGATGATGCTGTGCTGAACTGACTGCTTGCTGTGTGGTCTTATTTAAATAAAATAGTACAATAACTCTGCTGCATTAAGCACTGATAGTGGCTTTAATATTTATGATTCCATTAATGTCTTGAAATGTTTCTGTTGCATTTAATGATCTAAGGAGTCGTTAACTGCATGACACTGGGATGCATAACTCTTGTCTCTGGAACAAAGGCAGGTTCCTCGTCCACGCTCGGGCTCTCTCAATAGCAAATCATTATGGCACAGGGAACAAAGAGCGAATAAAAATCTCTCGATTTATTTAACAAGGGTATTTTTTAATTTGAATGCAAATACTGTGAGTTCCTCTCGGCTGACATAAAGCAGTCACTCAGGCTTACAGCAACAATTTGACAGGGTAAATATTCGTAACGTGCAGTAATTACCTTCGGATGAGCATCTTTTATACTGGGAAGGTTTCATCTGCTTTACAGTCCAAGCACGAAACACTGTGTTACACTAATGCCTCTGAGTTGCTCCCAGCCAAGTTGAGAGA
Source organism: Triturus cristatus (assembly GCF_964204655.1). Taxonomy (NCBI): domain Eukaryota; kingdom Metazoa; phylum Chordata; class Amphibia; order Caudata; family Salamandridae; genus Triturus; species Triturus cristatus. The sequence goes on from NC_140586.1 coordinate 808,588,437, forward strand.
GCACAGTTGTTTCATGTAAACAGGTCAATAAGATTACAACATGCACCTCCAGAGACAAGTTAAATACTTGGGGATTTCATAGTCATAGATTCTGCTCTGCAGCTCTTGCTACAGCTAAATAAAAGATGTTACTACAGTTACTTCACAGCATTGACATAGGAGTGTGCAGGTCGCACTGGGCACCTGCTCTCTTTCGTTTGGCCAGCATGTGGCTGTTTCCAATTTGCACAAATGTAGATGGCACGGCAAAATGTTTCTGCCAAGATGTATTCTTTAGGCCCTCGGCTGGTATTCCTTATAAAGCAGCAGAACATGCACAACAGATGTGTTGCTGTATGTACTATTACATAAATGCCAATAAAAAGGTTTTATTAAAAAATAAAGCAGCAGAACATCCACACTTCTATTTTTTGTGGTTTCCTCTTTTTGTGCTCCATTGGCATTGCTGTTTTGAAGGCTCCTTTAGTTCCACCAAAAGGTATTTGATACTGAATTTTGGTTGCATGTTACAGGCAACTAAAATGGTTCCATTTTATCAAGTTTATCAGGGGGATATGACAAGTAAGTGGCGGAGTGAGGCGTTAGCCTTCCTGGCTTAACGCCTCTCTCCTCCACTTCTGAAACGCAAGACTGCATCATATGTACAAGGATATGGTGCAGCCCTGCTTTTCCCCCTGCGATGGCGCGAAGTTTAGCAACTTAGCACCAACGCAGGCACCCTTGCACCAGAGTGCAAGGGTGTCTGCGTGCAGGGGAGGATTGTTTATATGTAGGAAGGTGTCCCTTCCTGCACATAAACAATCCTAGAATGCCATTCTGTCACTGTCATGCGTGCTGCTTCATGCAACACACATGAAAGTCACAAAATTGCATTTTTTTAAATGATTTTTTGTGTACAGGAAGGGACACCTTCATGTACATAACCAACCATGCAATTTGCTTTTTCCATGTGTGCTGCACAAGGGAGCACACATGGGAAAAGCAAAAACAAGGAGAAATAATGCATTTCTCCTCGCTTCGCCAACTTAAGTTCTTAACTTTGGCGCTGCCTCCTATGTACGTCACCCTTGTACATAGTGTGCAGTGTCAAAATGAATGGGTGCTGCGGTGGAACGCCCACCACAACACCCACTGCCCACCCCTTTCACGTTAACCATAGCGTAAAAGGGGGCCTTATGTACAAGGCAGCATTAAGCCATGTTAAGTGGCTTCACGCTGCCTTGTACATAAGGCAAGGCCCCTATCGCCACCACAACATCAGTAGAAGTGACGTTGTGGTGGCGACAGGGGCTTGTACATATGGCCCTCGGTGTTTTAGTTTGGGGCTAATACAGGTGGTCAACACAGGGTTAACTGCAAACAAATTCAGCAAGGATTGACCAGGGCGGGTTGCCCATTGGGGCATTAGGGTTTTGCCCTTCCCCCGTACTACCACAAGCCACTATATTTATAATTTAAAAGTACCACTATTTTTCTTTAAATCCTTTTCCCTTTTCCCTGGCCATGCGCTGTGTTGGTCAATCTAGCGGGATGTGACCAATCCTGTTGATTGGCAGGCTGAAGGGGTGCCACCATGAGTAGTCAAGTGCCCATGTCAGGCTGGGCATGTCCCTTGTGGTGCCCAACCCAATATACGCGCTTCAAGCCTATTGAATCTGTGTTGTGTTAGGGAGCCCCTATCTTGCTCTGGGTTCCCCCACACCCCAACCAAGCCCCGCCCTGCTCTCGCGCTGTTTACTACCGTCAACAGGATGAAAGTAACGTCTGGATGGGGTTATGATCACAATGGTTCAGGTCTCAGCATACCCGCACTCACATGGCAGAGTGAGTGGAGAGGATTAGAGAACTTGCCAATCACTGTGTGCCTTTATTTTGAGGCCATACATTGAATGGTCATGCTTCTAACAAGTGTGGGTAACACCATACTCTCCCCCTCACACACAGTGCCAATGAAGGCATCGTGCACGAAGGGAGTGGAAGAGAGCAATCACTTTGGAGTCTATTCCTCCAGCTTGCAGGCCTCATAGAGTACACGCTTTCAGGTTCTGCCTCAAAGGTGGTCCAGACCTGTTCTTGGACTCTGTGAAATGGGCATAAGTGGACCTTGATGGCAGAGTAACTTTGGTGCCCTGGTGATTCATTACTGCTAACTTAAATAAGAAATGTAATCTAAAGTGTTTATGTAATGGCAGGGAAAACCAAAACAGCACATTGTGAATATACCTATTGTGAATATAGCTATATATCGTCAATATGACTGCCCTCTGGAAAAACTGATATCAAGACATAACCCTGCCCATGGTATCGATATAATTTATGTTATTTTATTGACACAGTGCTCTTAAAGCTGCCTCTTTTTCCTTAGCAAGGATGTCATTTTTCAGTGGAGTCCCAGTGCTATTCTAATGTAGCACCTTTTCTTTACCGTTGTCAAATTGTTTAGTAGTTTTCTTTCTAGTGCCATGGTACCCCATTTTGGGGGTAAGTGCACTTTGCAATTACCCTAAACTAAACGACATACATGGGCTTTCAGTCAGCTCTTCATCTATTTGTCTGTTCAAGTGCCATTCAATTTTTGACTCCACTCACCAAATAAAACACCCCTGTGCAGTGGTTCAGCGCACTTCAGTGCCAGTGACTCTATTTTGTTTGTGCATATTTCACATTTGCCTAAAAAGTAGCAAACTACACAGCAATCGCAACTTTAATTTCTGCTTTAATTTAATTTTTCAAATTTATTTTTGTGATAGGTATTTTTTACTTATTTTATTATTCTATTTTTTAAAAGGTATAAATGCCATCTTTAGACGGCAGCAATGTTAATTTTTCTTACTTTTACACTTTAATATCTACTACATGTTTGAAAGCATTATTAGGCAGCTTTTCAAGGCCAGATCTTTTAGATTTTCCATTGCTTGATTTTTTCTTTGCACTCTAGTAGTTGTAGTCTTTACATCTATACATTAAAAAATAAAAATATACAAAATGGAAAGAAAAATCTAAGCTTAGAAAAGTTTCATGCATCTGAAAACTTGAGTATTTGGACTTGGAGTCTATTGTAACTGTTGAACATGGCTGGCTTTAGGGCAGTGCGACTGGTGCAGCCGCACTGGGTGCTGACCAGTGGCGGGGGTGCTGACCTCAGGGATGGGCGCTGTGTTTAGCAATAACTTCTGATTGAAGAGATGAGGGGCACTTTCGCCCAGTGGTAGTGAGAGAATCCCAGGAGGTGGTCATGGGGTGCTAAAAATGATTGTCGCACTGGGCGCCACCAGCGCTAAAGCCAGCCTTGCTGTTGCATACATCATAATCTTTGCTTGCTTACTGTACCATTACTCTCAAATACAACAGAAATAGCAACTCTCACGCCCACAAATCCTATTTGAGTTGCAGTTTTTTTCTTTGGAACAATTCTTTATTGATATTTTCAATGTAATGGCATACAGTAAATACCATTCTGTTGAACATATATCATAGCAGAGTCCTCAACATACAATCCAGGAGATACCATTATAAGGTCCCTAGATCATCGACCCCCCCTGGGCCATCTCTCATCCATATATTTTCAACATTCCCCCAACCCTTGTCTGTACATTCATCATCAGGAGGTTCTAGAGATCCATTGCACCCTACAGGAACACACTTCAACAACTGACCCGATGAACACATGCAACCCCGCCCTACAACTGAGTATGTACAACCTCCACTCTGAGAACTCCTAGTCTCACATTAACAACACATCTTACTACCTGATTCAACATCACACAGTCTGGTTCTGAGGAATGGATCCAAAACCAGTTCAAAGTAGGGTATCTGGACACTTTTTTTAATTTTTTTTATTTGTATTTTCTTTATTGGTATTTTAAAACAGAATAGTAACACTTTACAAACTGATAGCCAGTAATAAAGCAATGAAATTAGAATTACAGTGCCTTTCAATAGGAAGGACAAGTAAAGGGGCATATCTACAAGGCGGCAATAGAAAGTTATCGCCGCTTTTGCAGCCGTTCTTGGCTGAAAAGCGGCGATGATTTTATCGCTCAATCAGCAAGGTCACGCTATCGCATGAAACCTTGCATTAGCGCACGAATTCTTAACGCCCAGCTTTGCATCTCTAATGAGATGCAAAGTGGGCGTTCCTGACCTGACATGACTGGAGAAATGTCGTATCATCATGCCCCACACTATGAAGCATAGCGGCAGGAAAAGTAGCGATAACCCCTGTTATCGCTACTTTCCTTACGCCTGCTTCAGGACTGACTTAGCCATGATATCCTATGGAAGGTGGATATCATGGCTAAATTTGTGGGGCCCTATCATCAAGCTAACGCCAAACTCCGTGAGATTATCGCTGGGTTTCCAGCGATAATCTCATGTTTGGCAGTTAGCGCTAGGATTTTTATCGCTTTTGAGATAAGCGTTGCTAATAGCACCCTATCTCAGCGAGAAAAATCCACGCTAGCCGGCGATAATTATCCTAGCGCTAAGTGCGCTTAGCGATAATTATCTCCGGTTGTTGCTGATATGCCCCTAAATTAGACAAGCTTGCTTCCTCAGTGGATCTGCAAAGAAGGTGACATCAACATAGTGCATACCATCACTGCTAGGTTCAATTAAATCAGACACTCATTCACATTACAGCCAATGGAACACAGTAAATAGGGAATATTACGGTGTCATACAGGGACTTACACGCTACATGCCTCATTGTGTTTTCCTTATCCTTCCCCTGTGAGTGGTATCGTTTCCGATGTTTGTGCTTCCCCTCCTCCTTCCTCGTGTTGTGAGTGGGCCCACTGCACAAAAGGTTCCCAGATATCTTTAGGTCTGGAAGCTGAGGGCATGAGCTCCCAGAAGGTTGCTAGTTGAGTATGCCCAAAAGTGATGTCATGTTTCCACTGCTTTACGTTAGACGTAGCTTTTCTCCCCCAATGTTTGGCTACACAGCGTTTAGCGAATAACAATAACATTGCGTGTAGTTTGCGGAATTGCACCGGGGTATCTTTAACATAGCCTAGTAACCCGCAAATAGGATCCGGGGTAGCTGGTGTGTCTATAATTTCATGAATTGTTGTGAACACCACAGAACAGAAGGGCCACAACCTCGGACAGGTCCATGCCATTTGTAAAAAGGAGGTGAGGGCGGCGCCACTTCTCCAGCAGTGATCGTTTTCGTTTAAACCCATTCGATGCAGGCTGATAGGAGTTCTGTAAAATCTGTGAAGATATTTGAAATGAATTAACCGGAGTCTCTAGTTGGGCGAAAGGGCCTAGAGTTGGCCGCACCAATAGGCCCATTGGCCGTCTGTAAGTGGGGATTGTAGTTCCGCATTCCATGCCTGGAGCGCTCGCTGTTGTGTTGGTGGGGCAGTGTTTGGGGTATGGTTATATATCCGTGTTATTAATTTGTGCAGTGATTCTGAGTGCAAAACATTTTCCAGTGCGCTTAAAGATGGCGGGTGGTGCGGAAACGTGTCATGCAAGGACCGACAAGTGGCTTTAATCTTGTGATATAGAAATGTTTCCGAGAATGGCGCCTCTCTGTTTTCTTCAGCTGTCGGTGGAAACTCTCCATCTGGGTATAAATCTGCAAACGTGTGCATGTTCATTTTGGAAGCTAAAGAGATGCTAGAACTTTCTGCCATCGTTGGTAACATTGGATGATGTGCCAGGGGCATGGAGGGAGAGTAGAGAACAGGTGCCTGCACTTTCCTCTAAGACCATCCTACGCCCATCTTAAATTGCTGACGGTGTTTATTTCGGCTCTAGGCCGTTCATATGGGTGGTATAGCGCCACTGGAAGAGGGGTTGGTGCGGCGACGTCTGTCTCAATGGCAGTGTGTGGCTGGAAAGGAGTTGGGTGCACCCAGTGGTATAAGAGTTATGCCTGTGCGCACACTGCATAGAGGGACTTATCTGGTGCTCCCAACCCGCCTTGCCGTAATGGAAGGGTGAGGAGGTCCCATGATCTCCTTGCCTGTCCCACCGCCCATACCAGTGAGATCAGGTGTGTTTTAAGAGTTTTAAAAAGGGCCTGTGTGAGGGGTAGAGGAATGTTGACGGATAAATAGAGTAGTTTTCGCAGCACCACCATCTTCACTAGGACAATTCTGTCCGCTAGTGACAGAGGGAGTTTGGCCCACGCCGTCACCTTTTCCTCAAGCCAGGTGATAGCGCGTCCAAAGTTTAGATCCTATAGGTCCTGAGTGTTCCTACTCATTCATACACCTAGATATTTGACTGACTCATTTGCCCATTTTAGAGGGTATTCAGTGGGAGTCGGAGTGGTGGTATCGGTTAAAGGGAATATAACTGACTTTGTCCAATTGATGGACACAACGGATAAGCCTCCGAATTTTATAAATTCTCGCATTAAAGGATTTAGATTTGTTTCAGGGTCAATGACAGAGAGCGTTACATCGTCAGCGTATAAGGAGATTAGTAGACTTCTGGTACTCTATCCAATGCCCCTGGCTGTGTGATGTTGTCGTATACAAGCTGCAAGAGGCTCCATTGCTATCGCAAAAAGTAATGGGGACAGCGGGCAACCTTGTCGCGTTCCCCAAAAAGGGTATCTGGATACTTAGTTTATAAATAACTTATTTATGTGTAGCTATCCTAGACACCTCAGGCAATGAAATCATGGGTTTCGCCAGTGCCGCAATATTCAGATTTTGGCAACAGCAAGGACGTTGCCAGCCACCATCACCTGCGGTTACAGTATATGTTCAGACATGCCATGGAGGAGTGCAAGGCGATCAGATGGTACTAGTGCAATGCCATTCCCAAGGCCAAATTCTCCCACTGCCAGTAAGTATACATGACAGGATATTGGCACAGGATATGGACAAAATCACAATTCTGGCGTCCACACCTCCAACAGGTTGAATGGGATATGAGACCACCTGTAGAGGAGTCCAGTGCCAAACGTGAAGTACCTTGAAATACAAATGATTTCAACTGGCATCTCTCAACAAACTATTGAGTGATGAAAGTAATGTGGACCAGTCCTCTGGAGCATATTCATGATGTAACAAGTTATGAACCGCTATTGCCTGGGGCCGAAGTATGAAGTATCAAGTAAAATACTATATATCCCCGAAACCCCTTCCCCAATTTCCCGATGTAAACTCTGATGGCCAACAGTTGAAAAGGCGGTCTAGTTCTTTGCAACCAACCCCTCAGATAATGTAGTAGCTGGATGTGGTGATATTGCAGAGTCCTTAGACCAAACTCATTTGCTAAAGTCTAAAAGGAATTTATTTTATTTTTATTTTTCTATAAGAATTTTTATAGTGCAAACTTGACCCAAGGGGTATCAGAACACTTTAAAAATGGTCTTGTGAAAAGAAACAAGAAAGCAAATAACAAATATTCGAGAATGGTATAGGATGTAGCAGCTCGAAAGGTGGTGAGAGCTGCCACCGCAAGGTCCAAGCTGAAATGTATATACATACAAGATAGTAACAATCAAGTGCAAACAAGGATGATAACATTGCGCCGGATCAGGGAGTAGAGTCCTATAGTTTCTAAAGTAGAGCATTGTTCATCAATGGCACTTTAACGTTCTTTTTGAATGATGCAGTTGATGGGTTCAATCTGATTGCAGGGGACTGGGAGTTCCAAATTTGCTGTGCAATACTTGAGAAAGCTCGGTTGTAGGTTTTCTTTTTGTGAAATTTCTGTAGTTTCAACAATAAAGTGCTGGTGCTTCTAGAGGATCTGCAGCCACCAGAAAGCTCCAGTTTTTGTGTTTGATAACTCAGGGTGTTGAAATATAGGGGTTTATAGGTCATGTACACAATTTTTAACTGTGTCCGTTCCTCATCTGGGAGACATTTTAGGGATTTCAGATTGGAAGAGATGTGGTTGTGTCTGCTCCGGCCCATTTTAGTATCTCGCAATTATCTACTAGAACCCACTCTGGTCGGATGGAACTTTTTACTTGCCCAATAGCGTGGAGGGAATAAACACAATTATCAAAAATGCTGTCCACAATCTGTCATAATTAAGGACTCGAGACTTAATCTCTTGGCTCTCTGGCTTTTATTATCAGCATAAAGATTTGCAGATACAAGGTCCTCAATACGAGGCACAACAAGTACATAGGCACTAACACAAATGCTACTCTACGAAGAATCCGCATACGGCTAAAAATAACTAAGAGCACAATCTCTAAAAGCATGAGGTAGAAAACTACCAGGCCAATGTCGATATTAGGGACACTGGACCATACCATCTCTGTCCCTACTCTGTACTAGATGACATCCCTACTTAGCAATCCCTTGAGACCCTCAACCGAAAGGTGTCAGAGTGAAACTTCCTAAGAAGTTTTCACTTAGAGAGCTTGATCTAAGTTGCCCCCTCTAGCTCTTCGCCTACCCTTCTCTGCTCTGGGCTGCTCTGATCTGCCTCCACCCTCGGGGCGCTGTCCCTAATACAGAACCCCAAGTCTCAGAACACGCCCTTTGTGCCTCCTCTTCTGCGGGGTCGACTTTCAGTAATTTTCCACAGAGCGCTGTCCAGTTCCATCGTCCATCGCTTGGCCTTGAGTCCCAGACGCCATCTGCACTAGGAGTTACGATTGGCGCATTCCAATGCACTCCCATGTCTGGCTTCTACTACATAAGTCAATTCATGAACAAAGAGCTTCTCTACTAACAAGCAACTGTCCTTGCACCTGGGGTGAGATCATGCAAGGCAGACATACTTCACATCTTTTAACTTGCAATTTACTACAGCCTAAAACCTCTACCGGAATAAATCCTTTTTGGCCTATTGCCCTTGGCTAACATAAGAAAATACCAGGCCTTTCGCCTCAACGATATATGCGAATTCTGGCCACTACTTCGGTTACACAAGCATGTCTAAATCACAGTATTGACATTTACGTCTTTCTTTCATGTGTGGTCAAACTAAACAGTCTACAGACACGAGTTCTAATCTACACGTTTTAACATCACATTGTTCAAAGGACTAAACTCTATGCATTTCTCTAATATATACACAATATGCTTGTACATAGCTAACACTTCTATTGAAATCGATATAAGTCATACAATTCTTTAATACATTGCACACAAAATACCTGAGTACACATTTGATTATATGCGGGTGCCGACTAGTAGTGAATATAACGCACCCCTACGATTTTCAACCTTTTAAACGCTACATCAGTTCCCCCCTTTGATGACATCTGTCATCACACCATTACAATCTTCTTCTTTGGAACTGATTTAAACAGTGCTGGTCATGACTCTGCCATGCCGAACTCCCTCCATTCTCTTAAGACTCTCATATTGCTGCTCCTGAAACTTTGCCATTCTTTTCTCGTTTGCTCTAAGAGCTCTTTCAACCTTGCCTCCTTGATACCACTTCCACGCTTTCACGCATCCCCACAAACAAATCACACAAACAACCGCAATGATAATTGGCTTCAACACTGATCCAAGAAATCCTCTTCCCAAATTCGCAAACCACGTTCCCACTCTTCCAAATCCTTGTCCAATCTTTTCCCATACATTCTCCTCTGTCAAGTCCATAATCTCCTTGTGAATAGTTGTGATGTTATCTATGTACTTCCCTATCTCCTTCGTGTTGTCTGGAATATATGTGCAGCATTCTTGAACCTTCAGTAATTTGCAGACTCCGCCTTCCTTGGCTAATAACACGTCCAACGCAAGGCGATTCTGCATAACCATATTTCGTATCGACAACATCTCTCCAGCCACTAACAACAAAGACCTCGCCGTGTTCATAGACAACTCATCAACTACAGTCGCCAACCTCCTGATCTTCACGTCATTCAACACCACGCCCATACTAGGTATCATTGCTCCGTATATGTCCCCAATCACTGCACCTGCGTTTGCAGCCCTACGTCTTCTAGAATGTTGTCTTGTTTCTAACAACTCCAAGTCCTCTGTATGATAAATCTTCGGGAATATGATAGCCAAATAGCATATGCCATACCAATTTGCGGGTAGCCTGACATAAGCGTTCTTCCCACATACATAATACACTGTCGGAATCACTTCTACTGGACCTTGCATAAAACCCTTAACAGAAGCGTCCAGAGTGAAAGTCTGTGAACAGGTGCTATGTCCTACTGCAACCTTCTCCGTGGCCGATTGAGGCCGTCCAATACACAAATTCCCTCTCTGCACTTCATCTAACGCTATTGGTCCATAACTTCCCTTAGACTTGTGAGCCTTCTCCTCCGCTGTCCAATCTACTGGACTATCTCCGGTGTGTCGTGTCTGGGTCAACTTTCTATACCTGTCCTCTACTTGATCAATGAATTTCTTCTCCGTCTCAGATAACGCACATGTCAGGTTATTCCTGTGAGCATGCGCCGTATCCAACTTCACAGTCGGTCTAAAATACTTCAGGAGTCTGTCCTCTTTCTTATAATAATCGTATTTATTCAAATGCTTGATTGCTGGAACTTCAGGAAGTACTGTGTCAAAATTTGAAAAGAAATACTCGAACTGCCTCCTGTCATAAAATAGACTGAGCAATAAACTACAAGAAATCCCATATGTCAATGGGAAATGATGATACTTGATACCTTCATCCACTGAAGCAGGCAACTGCATACACACATAACAGTCCTTCACATCCATCGCATCAACATATTCATACAATAACTTTGCATACGCATTAAGCTTAAAATCACCCTTCGACAAATCCATGTGGAGTCTGCGATCCTCACTTAACTTTGACGTTCCCTGTTCCCTGATACTGACACCTCTCTGCCCTGGGGTAATGGGTGTAGGTGCTCCCTGAACCTTCCCCTCCTGCCTGTGAGCCACCATGTATGAACTTATCACTACTGCAAATATAGTAACTACCACAACCCCTATCAATGTGCCTATTATCAATTTAGCCCTACGATGTGTGTTTTCAGGATCTGCCATCTTCGGGATATTCTCAATGTCCAATACAGTTTCTGGAATGGTAAGTCTCTTTCTCATTAATGTCTCTTTCGTGAACTTAGGCAAACCCTCCCTAACTGTTCTTCGTTCTATAACGGAAAAATCCCTAAATTTGTTCTTCTTCCGCTCGGGTCTAGGTTATCTTCTTCCCTGCTTGCAACCCTCTCAAATCAGTCCAACATAACCGCCGGTCCCAACAGTTCCAGGACTCCCTGCAATATTTCGAGCTTAAGAATGATCAGTTCTTGTGGGTCTGGCACAGTAGTGAACGTCGGGAACTCTAGATTGTCCAAGATCATACCTCGAATGACGCTCAGGAAAGGTGGACTCGGAATGTGGATCGTTAGAATTCCTTCGATCTCCAATCCCGGAACTTTCAGTAACACTTCCACTCTCTGGAGCGGGACACTGTTGACCAATGTCATCGACCTCAATCTTCCCGTGCTCGGTAACCCTGGCATCAGTCACTGGATATGCCCACTCTGGTGAAGTGTACTTCCGACTTGGCACTCTAGTTCTCTTGGATCTTCTCACACCACTTTGAGTATACTCCTCGTCACCTGATTCGTCTTCTGGTTCTTCCGAAACTGGTGCAAGATCTGTGTCCGGTACCAACTTCAGGTTCACCCGTTTCTGTCTGGCGGGCCAAACCCTGTCTGCTTCTGTGGCACCTCCGGTCTTCCCTTCGATACCCTGTGCACTGACCTCCTCCTCTTCGGCAGAACTCGATTCCGTACTACCCACTGCACCTCTTGCCCCTTCGCCTGTTTCTGGGTCAGTACTTCTTTCACGTCCTTCCTCAGCTCGATTCAGTGCACCATCAGCCGCTTCAGCAACCCTTACAGCTTGACTGGCCCTCTCAGGTAGCTCTGTCGGCTCAGCTGGGACTTCGTTCTCGAGAGGGGCTGTATCTTCTAAGGGTGCTGGGACTCTGCGGGTATGGGAAGCATGCACACAGTTCGGTAAACCTCCACACTTAACGGCTGTGTTCGTGACGAGGATCACTTGAAACGGGCCGCGCCACCTTGCATCCAAGCAACTCTTCCTCACGTGCTTGCGGACTAAGACCCAATCGCCTGGGCATAAGTCGTGGCACAGGTCACTCGCAGCTGGAACCGTTGCTGTCTGCACCTGCTGAGACACAGAACGGACCACGTCAGCAAGACCTTTACAATAGTCCAGGATCATATCATCAGTGATATTTATCAATGCTGTAGCGGGTATTGCAGGCAAACGCATCGCTCTTCCCATGAGGATTTCATGGGGTGACAACCCAGTCCTCTTATCAGGCACGCTTCGGAGGCTCATAAGGACCAAGGGTAATGCATCAGGCCATTTCAGTGACGTAGATGAACACACTTTCGCCATCCGAGCCTTCAGAGTTCCATTTACCTGCTCCACTATCCCTGAAGCTTCTGGTCTATAGCTACAATGTAACCTCTGATCTATATTCAAGGCAGCACAAAGCAACTTCATAACTTCGCTATGGAAGTGAGTTCCTCTGTCCGATTCAAAGGACGTCGGGAACCCGTACCTTGGAATGAGTTCTCTCAATAGTAGTTTTGCTACCGTGAGTGTGTCACATCTGCGTGTAGGGTATGCCTCCACCCACCTGGAAAAGACACATACTATCACTAATATGTACCTCAACGCATTACACTTCGGCATTTCAACAAAATCCAGCTGCATCCTATTGAAAGGTCCCCCTGACCTCCCTATGTGACTCAATGTCACAGCTGTCCTCTTTCCTACATTCATCTGTTGACAAGTGACACACCTCTGGCACACGGTTTCAGCCACTGACCGAAACTTTGGGTTGTACCATGTCTGACGAAACACTCTCATCATTGCGTCCCTACCTAAATGTACAGCACCATGTATCAGCCTCGCCATGGGGTTCAACAAACTTTCCGGCAACACTGCTCGTCCATCATTCGAAACCCATATATCCACCTCTCCTTTCTCACATCCAGCTCGTATCCAACTGTCTCGCTCCTGATCAGAAACCCCTTCCTGGAGCTGCTTCAGTTCCTCCCATGAGTCTGCCATTGCTAACATTTGATCATACACCAATTCCTCCTCTGTTTCTTCAATGTAAGTCTCTGTAAAATTGCATCCCTGCTCTGCACAAAACCGAGCCACTTCATCAGCATAATTATTACCCAACGAAACAAAATCATTTCCCTTCGTGTGTGCTGCACATTTAACAACGGCAATTTCATCAGGACCTTGCAATGCTTCAAGCAATTTTCGTACATGGTCACCATTTCTTATAGGAGAACCTGAAGACGTCATAAACCCTCTCTGGGACCATAGCTGTCCGAAGTCATGAACCACACCAAACCCATACTGGCTGTCCGTGTAAATAGTTACACGGATCTTCTCGGCTGCCAAACAGGCACGAGTCAAGGCAATGAGCTCAGCCACCTGCGCGGAGTGTACTCCTTCTAAACAAGCGGCTTCAACCACCCCCGTGATGGTGCATACAGCAAAAGCTGCTCTCAATCGACCGACACTGTCTCTTAAACATGAACCGTCCACAAAGAAAATCTCATCTGACACTGGGAGCGGTTCATCGACAATGTCAGGTCTCGGTTTGGTGCATAGTTCCGTAACGTCGAGACAATCATGGTCCTCACAATCTCCATTATCATCTATATTTGGAACAGGTAACAATGTAGCAGGATTTAAAACAGCACACCTCTTCAATGTCACATTATCGGCTGCAAGGATAACTTGCTCATAACGAGTCAGCCTATTATTCGTGAGGTGCTGTGTTTTAGTCCTAGTCATCAACAATTCAACAGAATGTGGCACATGTACAGTAAGAGGATGACCCATCACAATGCTCTCACATCTCTCGATGCTGACACCTGTTGCCGCAACGGATCTGAGACATCCGGGCAACGCAGAAGCTACTGGATCTAAAGTAGCTGAGAAATAGGCAACTGGTCTACGGACACCTCCATGATTCTGAGTTAACACTGCTAATGCGCAACCTTCTCTTTCGCAGCAGAACAATGCAAATGCCTTGTTGTAATCCGGCATTCCCAATGCAGGAGCGCTACATAAGGCTTCTCTCAGCCTTAGAAATGATTTCAAACAGTCGTCGTCCCATGGTACCGGATCACTTACATCCTTTCGCGTCAGCCGCTGTAAAGGCTTCGCTTCAAAGGAAAAGTTTGGGATTCACTGGCGGCAATAGCCCACCATTCCCAAAAACATTCTAACTTCCCTCTGCGTCGAGGGAACTGGCATTCTCAGAATCGCATCAATGCGATCTGGAGACACCTTCCTTTTACCCTTCTCGATTCTGTGCCCCAAATACTGTACCTCAGGTAAACAGTATTGCAGCTTGTTTGGAGACACCTTGTGACCATTCTCTCCCAGAAAGTTCAGCAGCGCAATGGTATCGGTTCTGCAAGCGTCTTCTGTTTCCGACGCAACGAGCAGATCATCAATATATTGCACTAAAACAGAGTTTTGTGGCAACACAAGACTTTCAAGGTTTTTCTTTAGCAGCTGATTAAAAATCGATGGGCTCTCCGTATACCCCTGTGGGATACGACACCACGTTAATACACGATTTTCTAGTCTAAATGCAAAAAGAAATCTGCTCTCTTCGTGTAGAGGAATCGAAAAGAATGCCTGACACAAGTCAATCACTGTGAACCATTCAGCTTCACAAGGGATTTGAAACAGTATCACGGATGGATTCGGTACCACTGGACAACATGGAACAACTATGTTGTTTATTTTCCGCAGGTCTTGCACTATCCGGAACTTCCCACTTGGTTTCTGCAGTCCCATAATGGGCGAGTTACATGGACTACCCATGATCTCCACCAGTATTCCCTGCCTAATCATAGACTCGATCACAGGTTTGATCCCAGCAATCGTTTCAGGGGATAATTTATACTGAGGTGTTCTCGGGAATTCCACGTTTGGCTTAACCTGTATCTTCACCGGTTCCACTCCCCTGACTAAGCCAATCTCCTCTCCACTTAGGTCCCACACATCGGTCGATACTGACTCCCTCAAATCCTGTGGAAGCTCCTCCACTGTCAAAGCTGGGTACATTTCCACACACACCCGCTGGTTTGCAACCTTAAAGGTCGCGTCATCATCCCTTGTCTGCACCTCTACTCCCTTCGGGGTACAGTAGATTGTGCAATTGAGCTTGCACAATAAGTCTCTTCCCAACAAACAAACAGGACTAGAATCGCACACCACGAACTGATGTCGATCCCTAAAGTTTCCTATCCTGACTGGAATCGGTTCTGTCAAGGGGCTTACTAGCCTCTTGTTTGCCACCCCAACCACTTGTATGCTTTCTCCAGAAAGGGCTACACCCGGAACTACTGCTGATCTTATAGTTGACCTGGTAGCCCCCGTATCAACCAAAAAGGTAGTAGGGTGTCCATCGAGTTCTGCTTCCACAAAGGGTCCTCTCTGATCCACCTCTAAAATGGCCCTAAGTATGCAATCATCGTCCTGGCCTAAACTCAACCGGGCCAACAAATCCACATCCTTCTCCTCGCTTACTTCAAACATGGGCATCTGTAAATAAGTTCGAGCTCCCTGCTGTATGTTCTGTATTCTGGGTGGCTGGGGAACCTGCACTTGCGAGATGCCGGTCCCCCCTTGCATCATTCTCGGTACAGTCACCGTCTGTACCTGTTCCGCCCCAGGGACCTGACTCATTCCTCCCTCTATCTGTGGCTGATTATAGGGGTTCAAGGGACACTCGCGCCTCCAGTGTCCCACCTGATGACACTGGTGACAAGCTGTCGTCTTTTTCAGTATTGCTACATCTATGCCTGTCCTAGGGTCTACGGGCCTCGGCCTTCCCTGACCCTGCACGTTCTGATTCCCTGTCTGGTAGTTTCCCTGTCTCCTTACCACTGGACCCCCATTCGGCGGTCCCTGGGCAGCTTGCATCTGAATGAGCAATAGGTTATCTTTCATCTTCTTATGCTTCGACTAAATCTCATCCGTGCAGTACCTGGCGTACTGCAAGATCTCATCTACGGGCTTATTCTGCCAATAGATCAAATGCTGCTGTATCATGAGACTAACCTCGGGCTTCAAACCCAGCACGAACTTAGAAACAAACTGTCCCATATCTTTCGTCTCCAGCTCGTCTAGGCCACTGTACTGCTTAAAAGCTTTCAAAAGTCTCTCATAAAACTCATGTACTGTCTCCTTAGGCTCCTGCACCGTCCTGTCTATTTTCACCCAATCAATGTCTTGGGGTGAAACCTTCGATTTCAACCAGGTAATTACTTTCTCATACAGCCTCATCACCGCTGGCGACGGACCATTTGTAATCATATATCTCTCAGGCTCATAGTCCGGCCAATCAACAGCAATTTTACATGCGTTCCACAGATCTCCCGGAACCACAATATCGAATAAGGTATTTAGGTCTATCCACAACACCTTCGAAATCTTAACAAAACGCTCAACCTGCTTGTACCACTCTGCAGGCTTCTCCCTGAGCCTGGGAAAATCATTTGTAAATGATGCCAAATCCCCCCTGCTCCATGGTACATGCACATATCCTCCATTCGCCACTTCCCTCAAGGGAAAGGTCTTTGCTAGTAACAACCCTTCACCCGGGGTCCCTCCTTCCGCTCCCCTAGAGGTCTTTTTCTTAGACCATTTCTCTTCCCATTTATCCAGCGTCAGCCATGGCCGCATGGCTAGAACCAGTTCTCTGGCATGTGACCTCAATCCAACAACCCTCTTCTCCTCCAACTCTCGCTCAGTATAATGCATCCTATGACTTCCTTGCAACACCCTAGTCTTGGATAAATCCACATCATATTCCTTCGCCAATCCCCTCAATTTCTCGTGTGCCATTCGTGCTTTCCGAGTCACATCTTTCGCTACAAAAAACAGTTCATCCAGATTGTAAGATACTATTCTCTCAAGAGGCAGACTTCCATATATAATTTCGTCTACCTCTGCCTTGAGTCTCACTATGTCTATCATCCCTGCCTTCAAGGCTCCTTTCAACACCTGACAACTTGCTCCACGTCCCTCATCATATTCGCATTCTGGTTCCTTCTCTCTCCTCTCTTCTGGTGTTTCTATGGGAGCAGAATAACTCTTAAAGTTATCTTGAGCTCTCTCCGATTGGACCACATTAGGGTTCAGGTGCCTTTCTGACGGTACCCATGACCTTAAATCTGATCTCGATTCCATCAGATTTCTCGGTCTCACCGGTCTCCGTTCCTCTTCGCCCCTAGACGTGTCCGATACCGCTGCCAATGGTGTACTCCATTGTACAGGGCTTGGAGGTCGGGCCGTTGCCCCTTCCAACCCACTTTCCTCACTTTCTCTCCTTGTTCTTTCTGCCACTCGTTCAGACCTCTCACTTTCCTCTGATTCCGGACTGTATATCGACACAATCGGTCCAATGGTGACCGGTACCCTCAATGTATCCGGTAACCTCATCTCTCTTTCAATCCTCCCACTAGCCTCAGACTGACCCTGTGAACTCGCTGTTTCGAACGAAACCAACCCTTCCACTCGGGTCTCAGGTTGGATCGTTACCCTTCTAGTTTCTCCTCTCTCACCCCACCTATCATCCACTTCGTCTGGATTATAAGGAGGTGGTCTCTCGTCTAACAATCTTTGCAATACCCCATCATCGGAGTCACTCTCCTCATCCTGTGCTTTCACATGCCTTATCCCCGTCGAGTCTATCAGCAAGGGATACAGTTTCTCTTCCTCAATTGTCTGCACTCTCCATTTTTTCTCCGCTGCGTCCCACTTGGCATCCTGAAATGCCCTAATCGACTTTCTCATCCTCTCCTGACTTCTTCCCTTTTCCTTATCATGCGCCGCTCTAATCCACGCATGTAATGCTTCGAACTGTGCCGGTCTTGGCAAGGGTCTTAAGGACCCCATCACCGTCTTCAGTTGGTACAGCACCGCTAGTCTAAATGAGCCATACCTCGGGAAAGCTAGTTCCCCTTCACCTCGTGTAATCTTGTGCCAATTCTCAATCCAGACTATAGTATGTAACCCCACATTCTTTGCCATGTAATGTGCTGGGGTGTCCTCAGGAGGGGCTTCTTCTCCCTCCCGCACAACCACATGCTTATCGCCTCTACACAATTCTCGCAAAACCCTAAGACACTTCATGACGAGCGAATTCGATCTCGCGCTCTGTTTACTTCTTGTTCTTAAGTCCTCCAATAACAGCGCGACTCACACCAACCGGCCTATCACAGCGCGACACTCTCTGACGTCACCTTCCTCCGTTCGCAGCAGTTCCCTTCTCCACACACGTTCACGCCCTTTCATACACTGAAATAACTGATTAAGTTACTTCTCTGGCTGTCCGTCCACAGCCTCTGACTGTTCGTCCACAGTCTCTTGACCTTGTTGACCTCGATTGGCGCCCGTCTGCCCCCGTCCGGCCAGACAGATCGCCACTGATAGGTTACTAACACTCCGATCCACACACAACAACCCACGACCAGCGTTAAGTTGCCATACACACACACGTTCGCTCCCCCTATCTCGGTCCAGGTGATCGATGGTACCTCACGATCTCCTTTGGGTGGTCAACAAAATCTATCTCAGGTGTCTTCTACACCACAACTCCCGGGCTGCGCGCGCTCACAGCCTGATCTCACAATCACACGACATAAACATCAACTCCGCAAGACATCACACAACAAATCAACACCGCAATCTACAACATCTCATTTTCATACTCACTCCTGGAACTGCTGCTTCCTGCCGCACTGCTACTCGCCGTCGATGCTCATCTGCTGCCGTCTGCTGCTCGCCATCTGATGATTCACCATCACTTATCGTCTTTTGGGCCTCAAGGATCACTTATCCTTATCTAATCTAATTGTCCCTCGCTATCGGAAGTAACCATCCGTTTCTGCTACCAACTGCTCCGGCCCATTTTAGTATCTCGCAATTATCTACTAGAACCCACTCTGGTCGGATGGAACTTTTTACTTGCCCAATAGCGTGGAGGGAATAAACACAATTATCAAAAATGCTGTCCACAATCTGTCATAATTAAGGACTCGAGACTTAATCTCTTGGCTCTCTGGCTTTTATTATCAGCATAAAGATTTGCAGATACAAAGTCCTCAATACGAGGCACAACAAGTACATAGGCACTAACACAAATGCTACTCTACGAAGAATCCGCATACGGCTAAAAATAACTAAGAGCACAATCTCTAAAAGCATGAGGTAGAAAACTACCAAGCCAATGTCGATATTAGGGACACTGGACCATACCATCTCTGTCCCTACTCTGTACTAGATGACATCCCTACTTAGCAATCCCTTGAGACCCTCAACCGAAAGGTGTCAGAGTGAAACTTCCTAAGAAGTCTTCACTTAGAGAGCTTGATCTAAGTTGCCCCCTCTAGCTCTTCGCCTACCCTTCTCTGCTCTGGGCTGCTCTGATCTGCCTCCACCCTCGGGGCGCTGTCCCTAATACAGAACCCCAAGTCTCAGAACACGCCCTTTGCGCCTCCTCTTCTGCGGGGTCGACTTTCAGTAATTTTCCACAGAGCGCTGTCCAGTTCCATCGTCCATCGCTTGGCCTTGAGTCCCAGAAGCCATCCGCACTAGGAGTTACGATTGGCGCATTCCAATGCACTCCCATGTCTGGCTTCTACTACATAAGTCAATTCATGAACAAAGAGCTTCTCTACTAACGAGCAACTGTCCTTGCACCTGGGGTGAGATCATGCAAGGCAGACATACTTCACATCTTTTAACTTGCAATTTACTACAGCCTAAAACCTCTACCGGAATAAATCCTTTTTGGCCTATTGCCCTTGGCTAACATAAGAAAATACCAGGCCTTTCGCCTCAACGATATATGCGAATTCTGGCCACTACTTCGGTTACACAAGCATGTCTAAATCACAGTATTGACATTTACGTCTTTCTTTCATGTGTGGTCAAACTAAACAGTCTACAGACACGAGTTCTAATCTACACGTTTTAACATCACATTGTTCAAAGGACTAAACTCTATGCATTTGTCTAATATATACACAATATGCTTGTACATAGCTAACACTTCTATTGAAATCGATATAAGTCATACAATTCTTTAATACATTGCACACAAAATACCTGAGTACACATTTGATTATATGCGGGTGCCGACTAGTAGTGAATATAACGCACCCCTACGATTTTCAACCTTTTAAACGCTACATCATGTCTTTATGGGCCATATTTATGAAGGCATTTTGGATTTCTTAGTGGTGCAAATCGCTATTCTGTGTCGTTAGGAAATGCAAAATGCCATTTCCGTATGTATGAAAGGCATTTGCGGTGGTGCAAAATGTGATTTCTTTCTAGTAGAAATCGCATTTTGGAAATTGCTAAAAAGAAAATCCCAAATAGAGATTTCCAAATAGCGAACTGCTAACACTATGTAGAAAGGATTTCATAATTGCGAATAGTCACAAAATTTACATTTAGGAAATGCAATTACCATCAATGTGGATCTGGTGGTAACCAGATGCAAACTAAAAAGAATCACCCAAAATGCATCTCGCTCATTCAGAATGGCAGCTCTGTAGGTCTTGCTGAGAAGGATAAGGATTTTGGATGGTAGGCAGAGAAGGAGGCAGAGACAGTAGAGGATATTTAGGGTGAGAGTCACCCTTTTTTAACACACTTAGTAGGAATTATACGAGAAGTACAGACTCAGTAGTTAGATAATTGTGGAATTAATTGCTGAGTTACAACCTCACCTACAGACCCCAACAGTCCGAAGAAATGCAATCCCACCACCTGTGCAGGTATTGTGTTGTCCACAACCTTTGGCTTCAGGCGGCACCAGGGAGTCATAGCAGTGGCAGGAGGGGTGTCACAAAGCATATTTTCTACGTTTTTTCACACGTTTTTGGACATCATGGTGTAGTGGAGACAGGGTTTTATGTGCACACATCGCTATGTTAGCATAAGCGTTTTGGAAGCTAAATGCCATCTTGCCGCTTTGCTGCTATAGGTAACTGTTATTACAAGTAAAACTGCTTGCTTGCTTTTTATTCACATGAGAACGGTCTGTTGTTCACATCCCTAGACGTGCACCGCGACCTTAGTCTGAACACTGTGTGCAGAAGCCGTCAAGGTCAAATAACAATGTATGCTGTTGAATTTAGGTAGATCGGCCCACGCTCTAGACACAACACGCACACAGCTGCAAAAATCTGAAACTCGGGTGCCTTTAATATTGCATTTGCATGCATGATTCAGACACTTGAAGAAAACCTTTCCCGACACAGAGAGCATAGCTGATCCTGTGATGTGATTCACCTAAGCTGGTCTGTGAGGTATGGGGTTCCCCATTCAAACCTAGAGACCTTCTATTAGTTTATAAAACTAGTTTACTAGCCAAGGGAGGGTGGTTCACAAAGTATTATAGGACTTGTTTTCCACTATCATTTTTAATATGATTTCTCCCTACATTTTCTATGGTATTGTAACAGTGCTGATGGTTTTATTTGTAATCATTTGTCTGCTTATGTTAGCCAAAGTACTGCACCTTAGAGCACGTAGTTAAAAATAAACATTTTAAACTTTTCCGTGTCTCTGATTACTCTTGTTGTGGACTGATATGAGAATAATAACGAAAAGGTATTTCTGATTCCCACCATTCCTGAGAGTACTCTAAGTCGCTTGTTCTGGGTTGTCTAATCATTGGTAGCTTCGAGATGATACGGAGAACGAATGAGACACTGATGCTAGTCGGATAGGGGTTCTGGGTACTGAGGTGAGTTTTTTGGTACACCATAACTCACTGAGGTCCTGGTTTCTTGTGCATAGTTCTGTGCATGAGCAGGATCCCCGCAACATGGCCCACCTAATGTTTTGGTCTTATGATTGAGACGCCTTAGTAGTGCTTATATTTGTCCACAACACCCTCACTCTTGTTTCCGGTTAACGGGAGTGACGGTTCAAACCTACCTAAATAGTTAATATATAGGTTCACTCAAGCTTGACAATTAAAAATGTTTCATTTTATCGTATACTCTTTTTGTGCTACGGTTTACAATAGATTGTTTTTCTTCTCTGTGTCCTTATGGCTGAAGTCGCTATTGCAGTGCATAGTCGCGCACCTCTCAGGCGTCATTTGATGCAGTTTGGGGTGCCCGACGATGGGATGTCTATTATCTTTGTAGTGAGTGCCGATGCATCGTTTACCTATGAGCTGTTTTACTCTTGGGTTACTTTGCCGTAGGTGAATGCGGATGATAAGACGTTTCACACATAAACTCCTACGGCAGTCTCAGCTAACTACACGCTGTATAGGATGCAGGAAATTCCCATTTCTGCTTGGCAGCATCGTATTTGGTTCGATGGCGCCCTCCCCCACACCGTTACACCGGTTCGCTTGGGTCCCTTATCTATTCCAGGGGCCACTTGGCCAGTCTTGGCCGGGTTTACACTACATCCACGTTATTTGCAAGCCCCGGTGGATGAGTTATGTCAGCTCCATACCGCCTTGATTACGGTACATAGGGCTTTAGTGCAATACGTCTCTCGAAATGTCCAGGTGGGGGCACCTGGGTTTGCTGCGCAACCAGCTGGCCCAGCCGGGATTACTATTAGTCCCGTCATGGTTAATTCGGTTATGGGCAAGCGCCCCCAGAGTAAGGACGATATGCCTTATTGGCTTGCTGAGAAATTTGACCAGCTGGGAGCGGTATTTCCAAATTCTACTCCTGTGGAAAAACACAGGATCCTTACCATTAGTTTGCAGAAAGACTTGGTCCCAGAGGTAACTGATTGTGAGAACTGGGGTAAAGTGTTTGCAGCAGTCTACTCCAAGTGCTTTGGCACACCGTCTATGACTGTACTGCCCTCCGTTATCAAACGTGTTCAGGATCAACACGGTCAAGAGGCGGCGATCAAGTTGAGAATGAGGCTTGTCGGCGTGTTCGACAAAGTTGCTGATCTCATCCTTGCTAACGTCAAGGGAGATGTGGTTAACTTTCAAGTGTCGAATGCCCTGTGCCTCGTCGACGATGTCGCTAAACCCCGGCAGTTACCAAAAATTGCGGAGACTTATGAGACCATTGGCCGCAATAGATTGGGTGTTAAGCCTTTTGCTAAAACAACAGCGCAACCGCAAACTCAGACAGTTAAGTCTACTACAGACGACCGTCCAGCTTTTCCTAAACAGAATTGGAAAACTAAGAAAAATGGAAAGCAGCAACAGAAACAGGGGTCTCGTCCCGCGTCACCGGTTCAAGTGACTACTGAATACATTTATGAATTGCTAGATCGCACTAGAATTAGGTCTCCTGATAGATTTCAGGTTCCTGAAAAACATTCTCCTCGTTCTTCACAGGAAACATCGGTCTCGCAGTCCGGTGGAGGAGAACGTGGCAAAGGTCGGGGTGCCCAACAAGGACATGAGTAGCTCCGCCCATCTGATGGTAAAGGCAGCAGGAAGAGTTTGCACGTCAACGACCCCCATTTCAGAAAAAGAAAGTTGCTGCACTAACAGCGAGGTATGCCACAGATAGTGAGAACCCAGCTTTGGAACCTGACATGGGCACTAACGCTGCTAGACAGCGCAGTGGAGGTTACAATAGTGCAGCAAGCACTGTGTCCATATCTGAAGGCGACAGCAACTGACACATTTATTATTGTAGAAACTGATGACACTAGATTGGCTCCCCCTGACAGACTATATGACATAGTCCTTTTAATTGAAGGTGACATACAACGTACCATAAAAGGGATGTTTTGGGAAAATCTGACCTCTACATATGACATTCTGTTAGCGTAGGCGGACTTGCCCCCAGCTTTTGTTTTGGCAGCTCTGAGAGGGGAGGAGGTAATCCTCCCGTCCTTCGCGCATACTGTGCCGAAGGAGCAAGCTCAGAACTTTGCAGGCGAATGGGCACAGGTGTTTGCTCCGGCGTAGTACCGTACTCAGGTTGGGTGGGATAAATTGTTGCCAAGCCATGAGATTCCATTACGGTCTATGCCCCAGCCACAACCCCAATATCCCAAGCGCCGCAAAGCTAGATCTCACGTCGCAGAAATAATTGAACAATTGGAATATCAAGGTGTAATTGAAACATGTGTGTCACCCATGAATAATCCTCTTTTCACTGTAACCAAACCTGATGGGTCGTACCGCCTAGTTTTGGATTATCTGCATTTGAACTGTCATTGTCGGACCTGCGCGGTACAAAATACCCACAGTTCAGCCTTCGTTGATAGTCTCGTGAGAAAAAGGCTTAAGACCACACTTGACATATCCAATGGCTTTTATAGCCATAACCTGTCCTCTATTAGCAGTCAGTGGACAGCCTTTACTTCTGGCGACAAACAGAAACAGTTTAAAAGATTAGCCATGGGCTACAAAAACAGCCCTGGAGTCTTTGCCCCGCGTGTAGTCTCTCTGTTGGAGAGCATTGACCCTGATGCGTACTCGTATGTTGATGATATCTATCTCACAGACGACGAATTGTGGCCGCATCTGTGTCGCGTTGACCGCATCATTGTTATGTTTGCGGACTTCGGTTACAAATTCAACTTTGCAAAATCACACATTGCAGAGTACACAGTGTTGTTTTGGGCTATGAACTCAACAACGAAGGTCAAGGTCTGGCACCTCACTTCCTGGAGAAATGTGCACGTTTGCGCGCTCCAACAACTCTGAAAAAACTACATTCTTTGCTGTTTTTTTTTTATTTCAGGCGTACTCACATTCCCGATTATGCCCAGCGTATCAAGCCGCTATATGCCTTGGTACAACCTACTTTTTCCAAATCGAGCTGGCTGCCAGAACATTCAGCTACCCTGCAATCTTTGCAGGCTGATCTTCTTGCTTCTAAATACTTACTGACGCATGATAACCACACAAACCTGGTAATAAGAATTGTGCCTGGCGCAGTGGGTTTCACGTACTTAACGTTCAATGAGGGAGACACAGTCCCTATTGCTTACAAGTCACACCTGTACACTTCGGCTGAAATGCGCTTTTCCACTGTCGAAAAAGTATTGACTGCAGTGCAGATGGCGATTCTGAAAGAGAGAGCTCTGTCGCAAGGGAAACGCATGTTGGTTGTCACACCGTATCCTGCCCTAGAGGCAGTAACGAAAGTCAGTGTACCAAATTCTAAAGCTTTGCATCCACGTTGGATACAATGGGCCACTTCTTTAACGTCTCCGGATGCCACTTTCATCTTTGATGCCTCATTGCAGACTCAGGAGTATTTGCAGTATGACTTTGTTCATCCAGCTCCTCTGTCCTTGCGCCCGCTTGAGGATTACTATTGTATCATTTACACTGACGGTTCGGCGCAAGGGGCAATGGAATCTAGACATGCTAATTCAGCAGTCTGCGCAATAGTGGCTGGTACTTTCGTGAATGGTGAATTCAAGTCTGATGTCGTGCACACGCACACATTAGGTGATTGTACCGCCCAGTTGGCAGAGCTTCGTGCTCTGGTGCTTGCACTGGAGTTTGCTGATCCTCGAGTGACTACTCTTATAGTGAGTGACTCTTTTTACTGTGTTCAGTCTTTCAACAACAATTTATTCTTTTGGTCTCAAAATGAGTATCGTGGTTCCAAAGGTAGCACATTCAAGCATAAAATGCTTTGGGTTCGAGTCGCAGAACTTAAACAACGTCTGCCGCTCGTGAATGTAATTCATACTCTTGAGCACCAATGCGTAGGTGTCTACGCTGTTGGCAACAGTTTAGCTGACGAAGCAGCGAAAACAGCAGTGGCAACATATCTAGTAGCAGCAGTTACAAGATCTAAAAGTAAGATTGATGATAACATCTTGGCAGCAATTGCTGCAGCAGAGAAGGGTGATAATTACCCTCGGGGTTTCCCTTCTAAATACTCTTATCATTTAACACCTGATAAAGTTCCCTATGTGAGAATTAACGACGTTGGTGACAGATTGATTCTCAACGCGGACTGCAGACTTTCCTTGATAACAGCCGTTCACGAAGGTATGGCTTCTGCCCATGCAGGCGTTTCTACTACTGTTACTATCTTACAACAACATTACTGGTGGAGCGGATTGTATAAACAGACTCGTGCTTATGTCCTTAATTGCGACATTTGCCATCAGATTAAAACTTCGCCTGCTGCGTGTCTACCTCAAACACAGTTGTACATATCTAATAAACCGCTTGGGTGTGTTTATTTAGATCACTGCGGTCCTTTCTCCTCTGATACTGCGTATAAGTACATCTTAGTTGCAGTGGATTCGTGCACACGTTTTCTATGGGTCTAGCCACAACGGAGTGCTGATGCTCGAACTGTCATCAGGGATTTGCGTGTCTTTGTGGGAATTTTTCCATGTGGTACCCTTCATTTGGACCAGGGTCCAGCGTTCGCCTCTAAGGCGTACAAGGATGCTATGAGATCTTTCGGGGTCCAAGTCAAATTTTCATCTCCATACTGGCCTGAGCGCAATAGTGTTGTGGAGCAAATGAACCGTGACTTAAAGCAATCCCTGACAGCTAGGGTTTTAGGTACTGGCAGCAACTGGTTGGCCCATTTGTATAGCGTTCAACGTGCACTTAATAATCTCCCTAGAAGGTCTCTGGGTGGGCGGACCCCATACGAAATGCTCTTTGGCATAAAGATGTTTGTCCCGGACCTTGATGGTCTAGACATGGCGGCGTCGGCCGCACCCTTTGACGTAGATGATCATTCTGCTGTATTAAAGAATCTACAAGAGACCAAGACAGTCTTGCAAAGGAACACTTGCCCTCCACAACTGATGCTGCACTTCAGATTCCGGTAGTTGGCTTGCTACCTCGAGTTGGTGACCTGGTCCGTGAGAAGGTAGAGAACAAGAAGAAGTTCGACCCCTCTTATCGTGCACCGGGTCCAGTGCTTGGCGTGCAGGGTACAAGAACAGTCATGTTACCTCCACTTCCTGGTCGCAAGGATAACAGGTACATCTCCATTGACAATGTCAAACTACAACGAGTGGCCGATTCTTCTTAGTATGACTCCAGCGGTCTCTTGTCCAGCTATGCTGAGAAATTCTGTTTTGGCTCCTGCAAATACGAACAGCCCTGACATTTTGCCATCGAGATGCATACAGTTACTAATCCTTTATTGACACCGGCTGGTGGGTCTGTTGAAGATACTGAGTATACCTATCCCACAGATGTGTCGTTACCTGGTGTGCAATCAAGTGCAGTTGACCAGTCACGTTTTTTATTTGACACTAACTCTACAACATCAAAGCCCCATCGAAAATTTCTATTTTTGCTGTTTGGTTTAAAAGACATTTTTTAATTCCCCCTTGGACTTACATTTGGCTGGTGCTCATATCTATTTTTGTGTTTATGTTGATTGGATTTGTAGTTGGTTTTTTCGTCTAGTAAATGGACACTATCTAACTGAAAGATCTGCAATTAGATCATCATGCAGAGAGACCAGACTTTTGTTAATATTACTGCCTGGCCTGTGTTAGATGGGATTGTATGGGATGCTGTGAAATTTCAAATTCATGGTCCCATAGAGGTGATTTATGTCCCCAATGTACTTTGTGCTTCTATGGGGGATGTTGTGAAACAAAATATACGCTCTGATCTTTGGGATGTCCAAGCCGTAGAGGCTCTTTTTTCTGATTTGAAATATTATGCTGCTTTTGATGCCGAAGATTTGTATTTAGGCACAGCAAATTATAGAGAGTTGTTTTGCTACCAACACTATGGCAATCATTTCCTGCATAAAGCAAATACATTTAGAAATATCGTCAATTATACACAATGGGAACATTGTCCAGCTCCAATTGAGCGCAGCTCCAAAACTCTAGAGACATTTTTTTCATATTTTTCTGATTTCAGTGTATCTAAAATGAAGCCTTTTATTTTAAAATGGCTGCTGAGTCAGCTTCCAAAGTTAGACTAACCCACACTAAATGATTGTATTCCAAGTCCTTTATGGATGAATTGGCTACAGCGGGCTATGAGCTGTGGAAAGATACCATTGATCCTAAATCGGTTTGGGGTTCTATGCTTGGCAGGTACAAGGCACAGAAGCTCTGCATGGTACATGTCTTATCACAAACCATATGTTGTTTTTGAATTCTACAATTTTTCAGACCACCCGCTTTGGATTGGCTACTTCTAAAAAGATGAATTCCCCTACTATTCCTGATCTGACCGCTCATCCAACCTGGGATAATCACACAGATCTGTCCCTAGATAAATCAATCAATCAATCACAAGATTTGTAAAGCGCACTACTTACCCGCGAGGGTCTCAAGGCGCTGAGGGAGAGGAGGGGGGGGGGGGGGGTTGCCGCTAATGGTCGAATAGCCAGGTCTTGAGTCGTCTCCTGAAGTACAGCAGGTCTTGGGTCTGTTGTAGGTTGAGGGGAAGGGCGTTCCAGATCTTGGCGGCGCAGTGGGAGAAGGATCTGCCTCCGGTGGTGGTTCTCCGGATGCGCTGGGTGGTGTCCAGGGAGAGGTCGGCGGAGTGGAGGTGACGGTTGGGAACGTAGAAGGAGAGTCGACGGTTGAGGTAGGCTAGGCCGGTCTTGTGGAGTGCCTTGTGTGCGTGGATCAGGAGTTTGAAGGAGATTCTCTTGTCGACAGGGAGCCAGTGCAGGTTTTTCAGGTGGGGGTGATGTGGCTGTGGCGTGGAATGTCGAAGATCAGGAGTGCAGAGGCATTTTGGATTCTTTGCAGTCGTTTGATGAGCTTGGTCGGGGCTCCTGCGTGGAGGGCGTTTCCGTAGTCGAGTCTGCTGCTGACGAGGACCTGGGTGACAGTTCTTCTCGTGTCTGTCGGGATCCACCTGTAGATCTTGCGGAGCATGCGGAGGGTGTTGAAGCAGGAGGAGGAGACTGCATTGACTTGCTTGGTCATGGTGAGCGTTGAGTTGAGGATGACTCCCAGGTTGCGTGCGTGGTCGGTTGATGTCTGGGGTGCCCTAGTGACGAGGGCCACCAGGAGCCGTCCCAGGCTGATGGGTTGGATGAGGATCGCCGTCTTGTCTGTGTTCAGCTTAAGTCGGCTGCATTTCATCCAGTCGGCGACGGCTTTCATTCCTTCGTGGAGGTTGGATATGGCGGTGAGGGGGTCCTTGGTGAGGGAGAGGATCAGTTGAGTGTCGTTGGCATAGGAGATTATGTTGAGGTCGTGCTGTCGGGCGATGCGTGAGAGTGGAGCCATGTAGATGTTGAACAGTGTTGGGCTGAGGGAAGATCCCTGGGGTACGCCGCAGATAATCTCATAGGCTTCGGATCGGAATGGGGGGAGGCGGACACTCTGGGTTCTGCCAGAGAGGAAGGAGGTGGTCCAATCCAGGGCCTTGTCTCAGATCCCTGCGTCGTGGAGGCGAGTGTGTAGTGTTTGGTGGCAGACAGTGTCGAAGGCGGCAGAGAGGTCCAGGAGGATGAGGGCTGCCGTCTCGCCGTTGTCCAGCAGGATCCTGATGTCGTCTGTGGTGGCAAGGAGGGCGGTCTCGGTGCTGTGGTTGCTGCGGAATCCTGACTGGGAGGGGTCCAGGATGCTGTTATCCTCGAGGTAGCGGGTAAGCTGTCTGTTGACTTTCTTCTCAATGACCTTAGCTGGGAATGGAAGCAGGAAGATGGGCCGGAAGTTCTTGAGGTCGCTCGGGTCCGCCTTGGGTTTTTTTAGTAGGGCGTTGATCTTGGCGTGTTTCCAGCTCTCTGGGAAGGTCGCGGTCTCAAAGGAAAGGTTGATGACGTTGCGCAGGTGGGGTGCGATGGAGCTTCCGGCTTTGTTGAAGATGTGGTGTGGAAAAGGGTCTGATGGGGAGCCGGAGTGGATTGTGCCCATGGTCTTGATTGTGTCCTTGATGTTCACGTTGACCCAGGCTGTCAGGGGGTCGTGGTCAATAGGGTGCGGCTGGTCTAATGTGTCGGGGCCTGTTGGGTTTGTCTGGGAGTCGAAGCTGTCATGGATATCTGCAATCTTGCGGTGGAAGAAGGTGACGAGGGAATCACACTGAGCTTGCGTCGGCGGGATGTCGTTGGCGTTGGAGCTGGGGTTGGAGAGTTCCTTCACGATGCTGAAGAGCTCCTTGCTGTTGTGTGCATTGTTGTCGAGGCGGTCTTTGAAGGAGGTCCTCTTGGCGGACCTGATGAGGTGATGGTGGTTGTGGATGGCATTTTTGTGGGCTGTGTGACTGTCCGGAGTCTTCTCGCTGTGCCATTTGTTCTCCAGTTTCCGGCAGGTGCGCTTGGATGCTAGGAGTTCCGGGGTGAACCAGCTAGCTCTCTTGCTGGTGTTTTTGTGGGTTGTTTTTTTCAGTGGGGCTAAGGTGTTGGCGCAGTCGTCCATCCATCTTCTGAGATTGTGGGCGGCGTCGTCGGGGTTGGAGGGGTCGGTGGGTGGGCTGAGGGCGCGGTTTGTCTGGAGTTGGTCTACGGTGACTTTGCTCCAACATCTATGGGGGATCTGTAGGGTGCGGTTGTGTGTGGTGGGTTTCTGGAAGGTGAAGTGGATGCAGTGGTGGTCGGTCCAGGTGAGTTCGGAGGTGTGGCTGAATGAGACGTGGGAGCTTGAGGAGAAGATGGCGTCGAGCGTGTGTCCGGCGATGTGGGTCGGCGTCGTGACGAGCTGTTTCAGTCCGAGGTTGGCGAGGTTGTCGATCAGGGTGGAGGAGTTGCTGTCATTGTTGTCCTCCAAGTGAAAGTTCAGGTCTCCGAGGAGGATGTAGTCGGTGGAGGTCAGGGCGTGTGTGCTGATGAAGTTGAAGATGGAGTCACTGAACTGGGGTTGTGGTCCGGGGGTCTGTAGATGAGGGTGCCTCTTACGGTGGTGTTGGGATCCTTGTGGATCTGGAAGTGCATGTGTTCGGCGGTGCTGAGAGTGTCATCGATGCTGGTCGAGACCCTGATGGTGTCTTTGTGGACGATGGCGATTCCTCCTCCGATTCTGTTGGTGCGGCCTCTGCGGGTGATCTTGTAGCCGTCGGGGATAGCTATGGCGATGTCGGGTGCGGAGAATTCGTTCATCCAGGTCTCTCTCAGGAAGGCGACGTCCGGTGATGAGGTGTCGAGTAGGTCCCAGAGCTCAACGGCGTGTTTGCGTGCGGAGCGGGTGTTTAGTAGGATGCACCGGAGATGGTTGAGGTCCTTCTTGGCGGGAGTCTCAGGGTCTCCGAGGCAGGTGAAGCTGCAGTTCCGGCAGGTGAAGGGACCATGGGTGCGTTTCGGGGTGGCTTTGAAGCAGGTGGAGGTCCGTCCTGGGTTGAGAGCGATGAGGGTGCTGGCGTCGTATCGGAGGCAATCTTCGTGGCGGATGCGGGGGCCAGGGGTTCTGGCGCTGGGCGCGGTCCAGGCACGGATGGGCGCAGACGGACTTGCCTTAGGCGCGCCTAGGGCGCGCCTTCAGCACGGGTGCTGCGCGTGGCCGCCATATATGGGGAGGTGGGAGGGAGGAGCAGCTGGGAGGCGGGAGGCAGGGGCAGCGAATGGTCAGCGAGGGGGGCAGGGCCGCAGGGGACACAGCGGCGGGAAACTGGAAGGCGAAGGGGTACAGAAATCAGAAGGGGCACAGGGGGGCACAGAACGAAAAACAGTGCACAGCAGTGGGGGCACAGAATAGAAGGGCAAAAACAGTGGAAAACAGTGGGGGCACAGAACAAAAACAGAACAATGAATTGCAGTCATACATTACTAATACATCCTTCAATATTTCCAATGTAGATCCTGAAGGATGGCTATTATGACAGAAAAGTTCAGATTCCTGTCATCATTGTTTTCTAGGTCTACACTCCGGTTATACATAGGTTAGGGTAGACCCCGATTTGAATCTTCCCATTCGGTCACTACCTATTCTGTAGGTAAATTATGTCAAAACTGGCTGCAAAACTCCACCTTGGCATCTTTTAAACTTCATTTATCCAAATTAAATGATAAAGTAGATTTGAATGAATTTGTTAAAGGCCCTGTGAGTGGCAGGTCCAAAAGATGAGTGCATGCTGTTTACAGCGAAGTTTGGAAATTATATCAAATTGAAGCTGCGTCTAGATTAAGAGCTATTGATCAAGCAAATTTGGAAAAAGTGCTTGCTGTCATTGATAATAGCATTAACACCCTTTCTTCCAGAATTTACACATTAGATAATATTGTTTCATCTGTTGTGGGTATGGTACAGGATGATGTGCCTGTTTTATTCCATGGTCAAAATCAATTGCGTTCTATAATGCAGTTTGCATGGACTTTACAAACATTGAAGGCTGGGAAAGTTCCCTGGGACTACATGAACACATCATCTTTATTCCTGCCATTTAATCTGACTGATAAACAACAGTTCATGTCCATGAAGGATGCATTATGCATATTGAAAAATTGGAACTTTTACTATTCTCTGTGGCAGAATCGAACTCAGCTGTGTGGCTTATCCATGGATTGATCACTTTACCATTTCCATTGTTTAAGTTCAGTTCATGTATAAAACACTATGCCTTAGGCAGGTACGAACCTTTGGGTACCGCTTTCCTGCATGAAGTTTGGTCACTCCCATTTACATACAGGTGCCTGAGAGAGGGTAAAGAGGTTTACTTAAAAGGAGAGAAATGCACTTCCACACCTGATCACTCAGTAGTCTGTAGGAACATTCAATTGCATGGCGCATGCAACGTTCACGCACCGAATTTAGCTTGCATTCTGAAGGGAAATCCGGTGCCAGCGATTACATCCACTTTCACGTTATTAGCTAACGGTAGTTATTTGCTTTTAAATAATGAGGCATGCTCCGGGATGCTAGTAGGTATTCCATACATTGTAACTGTCTCACAACGAGTAGTCTGTTGTAAGAATGTCCTTTTCCCGCCCCTGCAGGGGAGACTGGATGTATCCATCTGGCTTTCCATACCAACCTTGAAAGCAGAGTTCAACAGGATGAGCAGAATAAGGGCTCTAATGTCTCAAAAAGAAGTCACCCTGACTTCCTCCCTTGAAACATTTGTTCTTCACGTAGCAAACACCCGTGCCGAGGTGCATGTGCTTTTAAATACTGATCTCCCCCTTCATTTCGGTGCTCTGATTCCTACTATATTCAATGACTCGTCAACAACTGGCTTGGTGCATTTTTTCAAAGTTGTGGGCTCTGGCCTTGTGACCTCCTTCCAAACAATATTTGGTGTGATACCGGCATTTTTTCATTCTAGTTTTTTCCAGCATCTTCGGCGGGCTTCCGTTAATTCTCGCCTTGACTGCTGATGTGCTGCTGTTGGTTCGCTTGCTCCGCAATGGCTGCGCCATCTGTATCACACAACCGCCTGCCCCGGCTGCATCAACTGCGCAACCGGATGCTTGACTTCTATGGAACACTACCACTGGCCACCTTGAGCGTAGCCTATGGATTATCCTTCCGGTTCTCATACTTTACTTGGGTGCAACCTGTTTTCCATTGCCTAGATTGTCCATTCCAATGGACTCTGGATTTGTGCCTGTCGAACACGGCGTCTCCTGCCCCGGATTATGATCGACTAATGAGTCCCTTGGTGGCTCATGAGTTGAACTGTTCTGGTATTGGGATTATGGCCTGTGGGGCGGCGCACAGAGTCTTAGGGAACTGGGATATATATGCGGCAGCATATGACTTCCTTGCGCAAAGTTATCTTGAAGAACACACAAGTTGTCCTCTGATGGTGCTAGAGGCTCCGGTTATCGAAGAACATGTATGTTCATTTACTTTACTTGACTGGATGGCTGACTCTTTTACTGAACATTATAATGACTTTCTCTTGGAGGCAGTTGCAATTTATTGTGCCTACACGTTGATGGATTAAATTGACAGTTGTCCATCTTCCGCACATCCTAATCCAGATTTTTTAATTTTTCTTTTTTTACTCCACATTGGGCTGTATACCGCCCCTGAGAGATGTTTTTATTTTTTGATTTTCCCATCAGATTTTTCGAACTTTCACTACCAATTATATGGATTGGCAATATATGAACTTGGTTCTGTCTCACTCGAACTTGAACTCTGCGTTCCTACATTGCTTCCCTATTCTGTTCGTGGTCCGATCAAGGGAGGGTGCAGTGGAGACAGGGTTTTATGTGCACACATTGCTATGTTAGCATAAGCGTTTTGGAAGCTAAACGCCATCTTGCCGCTTTGCTGCTTTTGCACACGACACTATAGGTAACTGTTATTACAAGTAAAACTGCTTGCTTGCTTTTTATTCACATGAGAACGGCCTGTTGTTCACATCCCTAGACGTGCACCACGACCTTAGTCTGAACACTGTGTGCAGAAGCCGTCAAGGTCAAATAACAATGTATGCTGTTGAATTCAGGTAGATCGGCCCACGCTCTAGACACAATACGCACACAGCTGCAAAAATCTGAAACTCGGGTGCCTTTAATATTGCATTTGCATGCATGATTCAGACACTTGAAGAAAACCTTTCCAGACACAGAGAGCAGAGCTGATCCTGTGATGTGATTCACCTAAGCTGATCTTTGAGGTATGGGGTTCCCCATTCAAACCTAGAGACCTTCTATTAGTTTATAAAACTAGTTTAGTAGCCAAGGGAGGGTGGTTCACAAAGTATTATAGGACTTGTTTTTCACTATAATTTTTATTATGATTTCTCCCTTCATTTTCTGTGGTATTGTAACAATGCTGATGGTTTTATTTTTAATCATTTGTCTGCTTATGTTAGCCAAAGTACTGCACCTTAGAGTACGTAGTTAAAAATGAACATTTTAAACTTTCCGTGTCTCTGATTACTCTTGTTGTGGACTGATATGAGAATAATAATGAAAAGGTGTTTCTGATTCCCACCATTCCTGAGAGCACTCTAAGTCGCTTGTTCTGGTTTGTCTAATCATTGGTAGCTTCGAGATGATACGGAGAACGAATGAGACACTGATGCTAGTCGGATAGGGGTTCTGGGTACTGAGGTGAGGTTTTTGGTACACCACAATTCACTGAGGTCCTGGTTTCCTGTGCATAGTTCTGTGCATGAGCATAATCCCCACAACAATGGATAGAAAAGTAAAGAAATACATATGTTTACCAAATTTGGCTTAATATTTTCAACAGACCAAATTAATGTTTTACAGGGTAGCACAGTTTCCCAATGTAATTGGCTGTGTTGATGGCACGCATATTGCCATATGCCCCCCTGTGCAAATGAATTCAAATACAGAAATATGAAAAGCACCCATTTGCACAATGTATAGGTAGCATTGTGATGCTTCATAAATGACCTTGTAGGCAGATTCCCAAGCAGCGCCCATGACTCCATCATATTTTGCCACAGTGGAATACATAACTGACTGTCTTAGGGCGAATGGCTTATTACATGGTCAGAGAATTGCTTACTCAATGCATACAGCGGCCAGAACTGTTTGCGTAATGTGACCATAATGGTTTATCCTTCTCATGCTCTTTAAGGAGACAGTGCATATGTGTTGCGTCCTTGGATACTGACACCATACTAGACTTCAAGAACCAGAAGTGAAAGGCAGTACAACAGGGCATATAAGACAACACGGTCCATCACAAACTGACTTTTGGAACACTGAGGTATAGGTTTCGCTGCCTCCACACAGCTGGCAGAGTACTACTTTACAGACTTGAGACCACCCAATTTGGATGGGCAGTGTTAGAGGTCAGTTTCCACTGCCCCTCACTACCAGCAAAACCCTGGCAGTAAGGGGCAGTAAATACTGCTAAATTATCCCCTTACCATGGCAAAGGACTCCCATGGTGATGGGGGAATTTTATTTTGTATTTTCAGAAAGAAAATCCAGATTCAGGATTTTGTTTTTGACATTAATAAAGAAAACACTGTGATGGAGGGCTCCTTCATGTGGATGGAGCCCTGCATCAAACTGTAAACAGCATTGACAGGAATCACTGCGACAGCGGTTCCTGACAATGTTTTAGAAATGTCTGCCGTCTTGACATCATTTACAAAATTGGTGGGTGGAATAGTCCCGACATGGCGAACGTTAAATCCTCCTCCAGGCCAATGGAGATTACTCCATCTGCCAAAACTTAAATCAGGCCCTTGGACTAGTCATGTGTTGTGGCTTGGTCAAGCACAAACTATTTATCAACATGCTATTGGATACATGCTCGGGATGGATCGCAAATACTAACGGGGATTAACCAATGAGAGGAAGTGGAGGAGATGTTGCCACAGTACGTAACTTCCAACAACTACAGCTTGAAATTGGGGTGACTGAAAATGACTCCAATGTGAATCCTACCATAATGCTTGGTAAGACAATGCATGCCCCATGCTTTACCCAGGTTCTCCACATTATAGTGACACCGTTTGTCAGCCACTGCATGTTTGTCAAGAAATCTCTTGCATGGTCGCGGAAATGCTTTACCCATATCTCTAGGACACTATGATTTACCACATCAACAACTAAAGCTGCCAAATACTATCACCTATTTCCAACATTACACATGCTTAGACACCTGTATCCATAATGCCATGTGCTATAACAGTAGTCAAACCTGAGCTATGGAGAAGACCTTCATTACACTGCCTAATTTAAGCTGATGAGCAATACATGCAGTGCTCTTTCCAAATGAGTAGAAATAGGGCTGTGTTAGACAAAATGCTGTGCCACTTAGGCCCTAGGTATGAGGTGAATGGAAATATGTTCAGGGATAATATTTCACTGGTAATAACATTTCCTGGACAGTATCCTTGCACATAAATCAGTCCTTTATGATTATTCCCCCCTAGAATGGGGAATAACAGGTGAGCCCAGCATTACCAGGTTCAAATTCAGGTGCAGTGTCCCTTTTTTTTTAGCACAAATCGGCTTTGATTTACCACATGGTGGTAAATTGGAGTGGGGGTGAGGCAGTAAGAGTTGAAAGAAAACTGAGGCGGTGTGCTGGCAGAAGGGAACATTCTGTGATCCTCTGCGCCATGGGAGGGTGTTGGGTCGGTGACAGGTGAAGGCATTGCTGCATTTATTTCCCAAACCTAAAGAAAAATTACTTTTCCTATTTTGCAATTTCCTATTAGGAAATCGCAATTTTGCAATTCCTAAACTGAAGCTTCCTTTTGCAATTGCGAATCTGTAGAAACTGCTATTAGAGGAATGCACTGTTCCAAACATATAATTTTGCAATTTCATAATAGCGATTCCTACAGATTCACTATTTGGAAATCGCAAAGCCAAACTTTCATAAAAATGGCCCTCATATCCTGTGATGAGTTGGGCAGCAGAGTTGAGACAGGCTTTTAGTGGAGCCAACTTAGATCTAAGTAAGCCACAAAGGGTTGCACTTCCATAATCCAGCCTGGAAAACACTAGAGCTTGTACAGCTGACTTGAAGTTATTGGGAGAAGGAAGAGCTTTATTTTCTTATGGATGTTTATTTGCAATTTCACAGCTTTGGTAATTGTACTGATGTGCTCCTGCATCTTCATGTTCTTGTCAGCGTTATTCCAAGTGATCTTTTGGAATTTATAACGTGTGGTAGATAGTTAAGAGCCATTAGTTGCGTCATCCATCCTTCAATGTCACGTGACTGCTTGGGAGGGGAAATTAAGAGGAATTCCGTCTTTAGAGTGTTGAATTTGAGGTGGTTACAGGCAAGCCAATTTGTTTTTTTTCATAGAGTTAGGTTGAGAGACCTGATATCCTTGAGGGAGGAGATTTTCAAGTAAAGCTGGGTGTCATCAGCATACATGTGATAGTGAATGTTAGATAATTTCAGAATTTTAGTTAGAGGTTTCATGAATAGGTAAAAGAGAGTTGAAGAACCAGAACCTTTTGGACCTGGCGGCGCAGGGTACGACCTCCGTCTTCTGGGTTCACCTGCTTCGTTACACAGAGACACGGGACACTCTGTCGGCGTTAGAAGATTGGATTTATTAAGCTGCAGCTAGTACAGTTATCCTAGAAGTACACAAAGTAGGTTCTCAGGAGACTGCCACTTCACTCTGTGGCGCATCAGATTAAATATCATACAATACAGAATTATTAACAAAACACACGCCCCAAGCAAAGAAGAAAAGAGCCAATAGGGTAAGTGGAAAACAAAGCGGAACCAGTAAGAAGGGTTCGAAAACAGAAAGATCAGATGACTCGAAGAGACCTCTCCTCCAACTGTGTTTGTCATCCCACCCCGAACTTAATTTATTAACAGATTACAACTGACTTGCAGGTGGTGAGATACGTTTGTGTGTATTGGAGGACAGGCATGACACAAGAGAATTTTTTGAAAATAACAAGGACCCCCTGTAAATGTTTAGGTAAATTCCTAGGACAGGGTAACAGACACAATGAAGAGTATATTCCTAGGCAATTACATTAGATATAGATATCAGCCACTCGGTCAAGAGATATAAAACTAAAAACGTAAGAAAAGCTATTAATGAAAACCAGTGTACCTTTCAATAATAAAGATTAAAACATTTTTTTATTTTTGACAGTATAAAATCATATTTTGTGTTTAAATCAACGAAGAAAAAACACAATTCAATTTCTAAAAATGTACATAAGTTTTTTTAAAAAAGAACAAAACTTTAACCAAATATTAATAAGAATGCAGACACAATAACACAAAAAGACTTATTCAATAAACACAATGTCAATTAATAAAAGTGAATCAAAATATAGACAAAACTAGATGGAGTTGCGGCAATGGATTATCTTCGACGCGCGTTTCGGCGCAATGGCGCCTTCGTCAGGAAAGCCACACAATGTTTCTTAAAAAACAGTGAAAATGAGAAGTAGGGATTTGGTACTTGCTGATAAAGTAGTCACTTTTAATTGATATTTTTATCAGCTCTCGCACTATGGTAGCTGGAATATTTTAAACAGGTGACTGATGAAGCAACTGTTGTATTGATGGTTTCTAGTCGAATTTAGCGACAGGGATAAATGGTAGTTCGAGATATAAACTTCTAGTTCCTTTCACGTGTAGAAGTATATCTTCTTTCTTGGTTTCTTTCTTTTTGTTTGTATCTTATTTTCTTTCTGTCAAGAGGTCTATTGATAGAAGATCCTCGTAGCGGTTTGGGCGTATCTCACTGCCTTCTTTGCCACTCACGGAAAATTTTCGCCATTGGCGAAAATTTTTCACTGTTTTTTAAGAAACATTGTGTGGCTTTCCTGACGAAGGCGCCATTGCGCCGAAACGCGCATCGAAGATAATCCATTGCCGCAACTCCATCTAGTTTTGTCTATATTTTGATTCACTTTTATTAATTGACATTGTGTTTATTGAATAAGTCTTTTTGTGTTATTGTGTCTGCATTCTTATTAATATTTGGTTAAAGTTTTGTTCTTTTTTAAAAAAACTTATGTACATTTTTAGAAATTGAATTGTGTTTTTTCTTCGTTGATTTAAACACAAAATATGATTTTATACTGTCAAAAATAAAAAAATGTTTTAATCTTTATTATTGAAAGGTACACTGGTTTTCATTAATAGCTTTTCTTACGTTTTTAGTTTTATATCTCTTGACCGAGTGGCTGATATCTATATCTAATGTAATTGCCTAGGAATATACTCTTCATTATGACACAAGAGAATGTTAGCAGGAGACAGTGAAGGCCAGTCGATAAGATATGATCAGGAAAGAATGGTGTGAGCCTACAGATAGTTGAAACAGGGATTAGAAAAGCCAGACACGGATTAGTGTACTCGGCTAGTCCAAACATCAGCTTCACAAACAAGGCCGAGGACGGATTTCGACACCAAGCTACGGGAAAAAGCAGAATAGACTTTGTTCGCCATGCTGCCTGAGTGATGGCAACACAAAATGGCGGCGGGTTACAAAATGGGGAGTCGATTCGATCGTGATCGAAAATCGAAGTTCCTCAGACCCTCCTTTTGCCAGTACTCAGGCAAGATAGACTCACGTTAATCTGAGTCCACATCAATAGCCATGAGATCATCAAGCTGTTGTTGTAACATCATCCTTATGTTTTCTGTTACTTGAGGTTTGGGTCTCGAAATGCACATGGTAGCACAAAGATCACAGATAGCGGGACCACAGTGCATACAAAGGCAACAGGAAAATACGATTGTCAAGATTATTCCAAGGCATGTCAATGCTTTCCAGCCCCATTTGGACAGTAGTCCCCAAAACCATTCCGTTAAGGACCAATCTCCTTCGTCCTGATGAATAGACTCGGAGATTATATGCAACTTGGAAATAGCTTGGTATACTGTCGGAGCGACATTAGGAATGAAAATACAACAGCTTGACCCGATCAATTTACATACTCCAGCACGATCGGCAAGAATAAAGTCTAAGGCAACTCGGTTTTGCAAGGTCATAAGACGATCCGCCTGTAGTTCCGCCGTGATATTACTCAAGGCTCCTACAGTGATGTCTATTGTAGTTTCTACAACACGGACCAGTTGCCTTATATTTCTGCTATTGGCCATTGGACCCCAGAAGGGAAGAAAACCTTTAAGGAAATCTCCTCCTTCTTGTCCCGTGGTGTCTTTTGAGTCAATAATTCCTCGACTGAGACGGGTTCGGTGATAATTGGCAGAAGCAGTGTAAGTAGGAGGAAGAAGGAAAGCTATGTAGCAGGTACCAGAGAAACCCGTTGGCAACCAGGTATAAGCTCTATCATGACAAATGAAACAGGTGCCTTGAGATGGTACTAGAGGAGGTGAGTTCAGAGAGGAATAAATGTATGTGTAGGAACAGTTACTCTTTGGTGCAGTGTCAGAAGAGCGATCGTTTATTTTTAAACAGAAGTTACCTTGATGCGGTATAGTCCAGATTGGTGGGGATTTCTCCTTTCCCAATTTATTATTAAGACTCGACATGTATTGGGTGACGTTCCAATTGGTGTATGCTTTTCTTTCATCGATAGAAATCTTGCTATTCTCCATGATTTTAGCCATAACTACCATACCCTTAATCAAAGAACTATGACTAAAATCCGGATAATTAATTTGTGAAGCAACAGACCGTCTGAATTTACTTTGATATGCATTTACGAAAATAACAAAGAATGCCCAAGCAGAACCCTCGTAGGAGAAAGGAAGAACTAGAAATGGTATTCCCTTCTCAGTAGTATGCGGCATAAGACCACATACCCAACAATCAGTTGTGTTAACCACTAATTGATGCTGGTGTAATAGTTGGACAAAAGAATTGTTGTAATACTCGGTTCTTCTGACAAGTTCATGTGAAGGAAAAGTATGAAAGAGGTGTGGAGAAATAGTAGAAGAAGGCAAAGAGGAGGAAAGGGAGGTGTTTCTTGGCTGTAAAACATAAACTATCCAACCAATAATCGCCAAAACAATACATAATGATATCAAAATACATAGAGTTATATTGTAACGACTGTACATTATTTTACAAGATGCTTTCTTCATTTCATTTCTTCTCTCTTTATTACTTGGTGTAGTTTCCATTTTCACTAGTGGATGCTCAAGGCAATCTTCCTCAATCACTGAAGTCACGATGCTCAACCGTCCTATGACACTGGAAATCCTGCAGACCTATTGTCACTACTCAGGTCGTGACCTAGACTCCTACCGTGACCCTGCAACCTAATCAGAATACTACACAAGGGAGAAGAAGAAAGTTCAATTGTTCTTTGGTCTGGGCCTGAGGTGGTAGCGCTCCTTCCCTAAAACACTCTGATCTTGAAACAATGTTCTTGGTTCAGTCGTATTGAAGCGACGATGCAATGGAATTGCTCCCTGTAAAATGTCGTCGTCCTCTTTTTCAGACAATGTCCCATTCAGGTGTGCATCGCTAAAGGGCATGAATCGTGGAACTGTTTCGCCTTCACAGTCACCAACCCCTCTACGAACCCACTGATCAAAAGGCAAGGGCAAAGGTACTTTCTTGCAATGCACACCGTGAATCCAATTTTTCTTTCCTTCAACTTTAACTGCTGTCCTCGTCGTTAGTAGGACCATTCGGGGCTCCCGCCATCTGGGCTCCAAATTCTTCTTCTTCTGAAAATTTCGGGTGCAGACCCAGTCACCTGGTCGTATGGAGTGACCTGGATCTGTGGAAGCCTCCGGCAAAGCACTCTGAACCTGTCGATGAAGGACATGCAATTTAGTTGTAAGGTCATGCAAATAGACAATTAACATTGAGTAGGGCAAATCTGAGAACTTTTTAGGACGAGGTATTCCCCATATGTTGGCCGGACGGCCAAACACCACTTCGTAAGGGCTAAGTCCCAGACGAGAGTGTACTGCAGTTCTGGTGGATAGCAGAGCTCACGGCAAAGCATCAGGCCAATTAAGTCCCGTACTTGCTTGAATCTTCGCTAATTTTAACTTCAAGGTCCCATTGTAACATTCTACTAAACCCGCTGATTGGGGATGATTTGCCGCGTGGAACTTTTGCTTGATTCCAAGACCTGCACAAACTTTCTCCATGATTTGGCCAACAAATTCGCTCCCATTGTCACTCCAGACAATGCGCGGCAATCCAAACCTGGGAAAGAACTCTTTCAGAAGGATTTTGGCTGTGGATAAAGCTGTGTTGTCTTTCAAAGGGTATGCTTCTATCCATCTTGAAAAGGCACATACTACCACCAGAACATATTTGAGGTTGTTGCATCGATCCATGTGAATGTAATCGATTTGCAACACTTCAAATGGGTATGTCGGAGGAGCAAAGTGACCTGCTGGAGTGGGGGTTCCTTTTCCTGGATTATACATCAGACAAACAATACAATGCTTTACTACGTTGTCTGCACATTTCGGGATACTTTCATTCTGCCAAACTGGAGCTAGGAGTTTACAAATGCCTTTTGCACTAAGGTGAGCTGGACCATGAGCCTTAGTAACCACTGGGAGTACATAAGCATCCGGTAACAACCAACGTTGATGTTCGGATAATTCTACCCAACAACCCATCTCATCTAACATTCCCGTACTTTCTCTCCACTTGCTTATCTCTCTTTCTGTAGCCTCTTTCTGAATCGTTTTCACGCTTTCCACTGTATTCTCACACATTCCTCTCTCTCTGACCCAATTCGCAGGACCTGCCATATACATTTGACTCGTTGAATCTCTCGCTGTTTTCTTTGCTGTTTCATCAGCAAATGCATTTCCTCGTCCAACATCATCCGTTATCTTCTTGTGAGCACTACACTTCACTATCGCTATTTGGACAGGTAAAGCAAGTGACTCAAGGAGATCAGTCACTAACTGACCATGCTGTATCTTAGTGCCATGTGAAGTTAGGAAACCCCTCTCTCTCCAGAGACGCCCAAAATTGAACGCGACACCAAAGGCATACTGACTGTCAGTGTACACGTTCACTCTTTTCTCTTTTGATAATACACAAGCTCTTGTCAGTGCTATCAATTCTGCTGCTTGCGCTGAATTGTGTCTAATGCGTGCAGTTTCCACAATCGTATGTAAGGTAGTTACAGCATAGGCTGAAACCGTATCTCCTTTAGGCATCTTAAAACAAGAACCATCTACCCATAGAGTCCCATCTGGATTCTCTAACGGTGTGTCTCTCAAATCAATCCTTCCTTTTGTCTCTTCCTCAGTACGGAAGAAACAGTCATGTTGATCCTCAACACTCTCCTCATTTGGAAGGGGCTATAAAGTGGCTGGATTCAGAGTATTGCATCGTTTGATGTGTACGTGACTAGCCAATAGCGTCAGCTCGTAACCAGTTAAACGTGCACTCGTGAGATGCTGTGTCTTCGTTCTGTTTAGTAAGGTGTCCACTGCATGTGGTACCATGACAATGAGAGTGTTATCTAACCCTATCCCAGCGGACTGTCGGATAGAAATCGCTGCGGCTGC
The DNA here is from genome assembly GCF_964204655.1 of Triturus cristatus. Classification (NCBI taxonomy): domain Eukaryota; kingdom Metazoa; phylum Chordata; class Amphibia; order Caudata; family Salamandridae; genus Triturus; species Triturus cristatus. The sequence continues at coordinate 808,632,113 of NC_140586.1, forward strand.
TGTGGCTTTGAGACAACTAGGCAATGCTTTTGCTACGGGATCTAACGTAGCTGAAAAATAAGCACATGGCCGCTGTCTATCTCCAAATTGCTGTGTCAAGACTGATAATGCACAACCTTCTTTCTCGTGAACATACAGCGTAAAAGGCTTAGTGTAATCTTGGGTACCCAGCACAGGAGCAGAACACAGAGCAGTGCGTAAATCAGTGAAACTCTTTTGGCACTCTTCAGTCCAAGGAAGGGGCTGAGGCGTATCTTTTAAAGTGAGTGCCAACAAAGGTTTAGCAATCAAAGAGAAGTTAGGGATCCACTGTCTACAATAAGAAGTGATTCCCAGAAAAGCCTGTACTTCCCTTTGTGTGGATGGTACTGATATTCGAGCAATCGCCTGAATTCGCTCTGGTGTCAATCGTCGTCCCTTCTTTGATAGGAGATGACCCAAGTAGGTAACCTCTCGACAAACATACTGTAGTTTGGAAGGTGAAACCTTGTGTTTCAGCTTAAACAAGTGACACAATAGTGCAACAGTGACATCCTCACAGATATCTTCTGAATCGGCAGCGACTAACAAGTCATCCATGTATTGGATAAGAGCAGCACCAGACGGCAAGTGAAAAGTATCAAGATGACATTTCAAAGCTTGGCTGTAAATGGAGGGACTTTCACAGTACCCTTGGGGTGCGCGCTTAAATCGGAAGCTTCGGCCTCCAAGAGAAAAACCAAAAATATCCCTACTCTCTTCTGCAATTGGAATACTGAAGAAGGCATTCTTTAGATCAATAACAGAAAACCAAGTCGCTGTGGAAGGTATCGTAGTCAACAAGGCAGTGATATCTGGAACAACAGGAAATTGTGGAATCACAATTTTGTTTACTTCTCGCAGATCAATCACAAACCGGTACACAGGAGGCTGAGAAGGATCAGTACGTTTAAGAACAGGAAGAATAGGACTATTGCATGTGTTGCCTCTCGTTTCTTCAACCACACCCTTCCGAATAAGATCATGAATGATTTCTAAAAGCGCCTTTTCACTTTCAGCAGAAGTTCGATATTGTGGAATACGTGGTAATTCAACATTGGGCTTGAGAGTAACAACATAAGGCGGTATCTCAAGACAACCCACATCGTTCGGACCTGTGGCCCAAAGTGCTGTCGGAAGAGAAAGCAACTCAGGAGGAAACTGATCTTTAGACAGATACATTGGGGAGATCAACTTCTGACCTAGAGTGAGATGTACGCCTGAAAGAGAACAATATATTGTAGCATGCAGTCTTTTCAATAGGTCTAGACCCCACAGATTCTCACCACAACCATTCGTTAACAGAAGTGAAGCTTCCAAGTCATAAGGACCAACGGAAATAGGCAAAGGACAAGAAACCGGATTGCGAACAGGGGCGCCAGAGAATCCTACAGAAACATTCGTTAAGCCAGACAAAGGTGCCCTAGGGAGTTTAGAATGAATAATAGAACTTCTCATTGCTCCAGTATCTAGAAGAAATGGCTCTGATACACCCATAGTAGTGACGTTGACATAAGGGCCATTTTGGTCTACTGGGATTGGCACAACTCCTCTACTTTGTCCATGGCTGTCCTAGTTGGCATGAAGACTCTCATTTTCGCCTTCAACATAATGATCCTCATTATAATATTGAGTGGATCTCACATTCTGCTGATCAAAGTAGTTCATGGAATTAGGAGAAGGAAGGGCACGCTGTTCTTGAGTTAACATACCTCGACCTCTACCTCTGTTTGCTGACTGGAGGCCAGCACGACCTCGTGGAGCAGATGACGCTCCATTGCGCTGCAATAAAACCGGACAACTGCTCTTAAAATGACCTTCCTCTCCACAATAAGCACATTGATTAGGACCTAACGAAGGTCGCGGAATGTATGGCTCAGGTTTCTGATACAATCTCTGAAACTGCGTTGGCTGTTGAGTCTGAGGCTGAACATAACGTGGCGGATAAGCTTGCTGCAAGAGAACCTTTGTTTTTAAATCTTTCGTCTTCTTCTCTTGCTTTTCTTTTTCTTCTTTGTCCCTATTCTCGTAATATTGTGCAGTAGCCAATATCTGGGCAGAAGAAGAACCAGCCCAAGAACTTTCTGAATCCTTTAATTTGTGTGACAGCTCGGGAAGCAAATTGAATACAAATTTGTCCACGAATAGTCGCTGTCCACCCTCGGTAGCCATGTCCTGACCACTATGATCAATAAATGTCTCCTCGAAACGAATAAAGAAATCAGAGACACTTTCATCTTTCTTTTGTTTACATGCTGCTAGCATATCCCAATTCACTCTCAATGCAGGCATCATAGTTTTCATTAACGTAATGATTCTACCAGGAAGCTCCGAGATCAAGGCGTCAGGCGTCAGGCTTTGCACCACCCACTTGGTCTCTATCTGTATCAGCTATGACATCCCAAGTAGCACCCAGTTCCTGTGCGTGATCCTCTCTACGAATCTTAGCCCATATTGTCTGTGGGACAACATTACCCATTAACATATCAATATCTGCCAGATTCATAATACAAGCATCGATTGTCTGCGATAATTCTTTATAATAACCTGCAGGGTTCTTACAAGGATCTGGTAGAGTCTGCTTAAGGGCAAAAACTTCAGATCTCTTCCATGGTACATGTACCCATATACGCTGAAAGTGAGCTGGAATAGCTGGATTAGCACCTACTCCCGCAACCTCTTCCTTCCATACTGGCGGAACCTCTCTCATAGGGTAATTTTTGATGTCAATTTAACCGACGGATCAGAATCAAGAAAAATCTGAGAGAACAATAAGGTTCTATAGGAGATGAGTGTCCTTACAGCTTCCTCAACTTTGAAACCTACAATAAGTCTTTTTTCAAAATCGGCTTGGACATCTAACAAATCTTGTGAGATCAGACTCGAACTCACATCTTCCCATTTTTTAATGAGAATATCGCACATTACATTAAAAACATACCTTTGCGTAGGTGCATTCCATTGCAAAAAGGTAGGCATAATATCAGACATACTATATTGTGGACCCTTCTTGATCCATATTCGTGCCAGAGAATCTAGCTTCTCTCGTTCCTCGAAATCTGGGAACTGACTACGAGATTGTCTTCGAGCAAAAGCCGGAGACACATTAAGAGTTCCAAAGAAAGGAGATAGAATACTAGTGACAGAATCTGTGAGACGCTTACGCATAGATGGTGAATTAGACATCAGAACTGGAGACAGAATATTAGGAGAATTATCAAGAGGAGAACTAGAATTCACAGGAGGAGCAGAAGGCAAATGAGAGCTAAGATCAGGAGTTGAAGGCTGAGAAGCTGAAACTAATGGTAAAACCGGCAAGGGCGGTAGTACTGGAGGAGGCAAATGCTGAAGAGCCGGAACCGGCGGAGGTACTACCAACAACTGAGCAGGCTGTAACGGCTGAGGCACATTAGCATTTTGCGCATAGGGCGGAGGCAACCTCAATAAACGGGACATTAGGGGATCTTCTTCTATATCTTTCTTGTTATCAGAAGGAGAAACAGGCAACACCGGATAGCATTTATCTATCGCCATACGATGTTGTCTTTCTGAAATTTCAGTCGCATTGTCAATTTCATCATTTTTGAACTGTTGGGCAGCCTGTATAATCGTCATACCCTGTGCTTTCCTAGCTCGTTTTGCTTGTTTAATTTCTTTCTGTTTGGCTTCCTTACGCCAAAGGCGAAGAGAGTCAAACATTGCCGGCCGGGCTTTTCTTTTGAACAAAACTGTTTCTAAATTATCTAGCACATCAGGGTCAAAACTACCGTTTTCTGGCCATTTAAGAACACCATCCTTCTTCGTGTATCGAGTCCATGTCTCGTTAAAGGCAATGGGGCCGATACCATGTTTCGAGTAGAGCTCATATGTGGGAGTTCCAACCGAAGGAATCGGACAAGAGTCCTCAAGTCGGGAGTCCCTATTACAACCAAGACAACAAATTCTTCCAAACTTAGTCAAACCAGGCATTTCACAATGTCTCTGGACTGTTCACAAACTTCAAGTGAGTAAAACTCAGTTTACGCAGCACAAATGCACTCACCCTCGGCTTTAGTCTTTGCAAGGACTAAATCTAAGTAACCTAAGGACATCAAACAAAGAACCAAAATTTGTGGGCGCGACCCACGAAAATACTTAACTTAACTAAGGACGTCTTCTTCCACCAACAGAGGTGCGTCTATCGTCTCGCTTTACCATACATCACCAAAGGAATGGGCCAAAGCAGGGCAGCAGTCAGGGCAGCGGTCGCCAGTAGCCGTCAGGAAGGAGTAACCGCGCTGCAAAAGACCTTTCGGACCACTTTCGACATACAGGGGTCACTTAGTTTGGCTCGCGAACCCTCCGGAATTTTCTTGCGAGGTTCCTCACGACCTTCAAGCAGAACCGGTACCACTGAAGCCGCCCCACGTTGGGCGCCAATTGAAGAACCAGAACCTTTTGGACCTGGCGGTGCAGGGTACGCCCTCCGTCTTCTGGGTTCACCTGCTTCGTTACACAGAGACACGGGGCACTCTGTCGGCGTTAGAAGATTGGATTTATTAAGCTGCAGCTAGTACAGTTATCCTAGAAGTACACAAAGTAGGTTCTCAGGAGACTGCCACTTCACTCTGTGGTGCATCAGATTAAATATCATACAATACAGAATTATTAACAAAACACACGCCCCAAGCAAAGAAGAAAAGAGCCAATAGGGTAAGTGGAAAACAAAGCGGAACCAGTAAGAAGGGTTCGAAAACAGAAAGATCAGATGGCTCGAAGAGACCTCTCCTCCAACTGTGTTTGTCATCCCACCCCCGAACTTAATTTATTAACAGATTACAACTGACTTGCAGGTGGTGAGATACGTTTGTGTGTATTGGAGGACAGGCATGACACAAGAGAATGTTAGCAGGAGACAGTGAAGGCCAGTCGATAAGATATGATCGGCAAAGAATGGTGTGAGCCTACAGATAGTTGAAACAGGGATTAGAAAAGCCAGACACGGATTAGTGTACTCGGCTAGTCCAAACAAATGCTTCACAAACAAGGCCGAGGACGGATTTTGACACCAAGCTACGGGAAAAAGCAGAATTGACTTCGTTCGCCGTGCTGCCTGAGTGATGGCAACACAAAATGGCGGCGGGTTACAAAATGGTGGGTCGATTCGATCGTGATCGAAAATCGAAGTTCCTCAGAGTGGGTGAGAGCAAAGACCCTGTGAGACACCTAGTGTGACCGGTGGGGGATTGGACAGGGACTGATTAACCATGATCCTTTGAGTTCTGTCATGAACGAACAAGGCAAACCATTTTAGGACAGACCCTGATAGCCCCATCCTGTGTTGCACTAAATCTAGGAGTCTGTCATGTTTGACCGTATCGAAAGCTGACGAGAAATCTAGAAGTATTAGAAGACTGGATTTGTTCTGATCCAGCATTTTTATTGCGTCATGAACTATTTCTGTTAGAGCCGATTCAGTGCTGTGGCCCGGATAGAAGCATGATTGGAATTGGTCTAAGAGTCGAAATTGTTGTATGTGGTTGCATAATTGGACATGAACACATTTCTCCAGGAGCTTTGCTAGAGTTGGGGTGTTGGAGATTGGACAGAAGTTGTTTAGGTCCATGTGATCCACTATGTTTTTTTATGATCAGGGCTACCTGCCCTGGCTTTAGGCAGTCAGGTATAGTGCCTTGTAGCAGTGATGTATTTATTATCTTGGTCCAAAGTGTCAGCAGCGATGATTTAATCTTGCAGAAAAAATTAGATGGCAGAAGGTGACTGAAGAGGTTTGAAGGTTTTAGTGCTGTTAACATTTTAAGAATGGCAATTTCATCAAAAGGTGCTCCACAAAGCATTGGTTTTGGGGTGATCCTTTGGAGACAAGGGGGCTCAGTTATCTGGTAGGGGACTGATAAGTGGTATGACCGGAAAGTGCTCCTGTGGTGTCCTTAATTCACTTTCCATCATTTTAGTCTTTCCCACGAATAATAAGGCAAATTCCTCACAGTTTGGTTGCGGACAAGAACCACTTGGGTAAGGGTTGAGTTGCCTATTGGTTTGTTGCTTGACAAGTTTGAACAGGCAGATTTCTGGCATTATCTAGTTGGTTTCTAAAGAAATTCCCTTTTGAGCTTCAAATGCGCTAGTTACAAATACTCCTCAGCAATTTTCAAGTACTTGAGGTGTTTGAGGGGTGGTGAGAATCCCCATAATCATTCAGCTTGTCACAGATTACGTCTTTCTATATTTAGGTAACCGTTGCACCATGGTTTGGAGTCTTTGGTGGACATTCTTTTTAGCTGTAAGAGTGCACTCCCGTCTACAAAGTTAATCATGGAATTACTGTATTGATCTGTAAGGTCTTGGACATCTGACCTGTCCGCTGGAGGAGGAAGAATGTTATTACTGAGGGATGTAAGTTCCTTCAGGTATATGTTTCGCAGGTTCCGTATCCAGTGTCTGGGTTTCTTTAGTTAAGCCTGTTCTAACTAATTCCATAATGAGTAAGGTGATATGGTGGGGGTCTGACCTGTCACACGGGCCGATATATTCAAATTGAATGGAGTTGGCTTTAGCAATGATTAGATGCAAGGTTGCACACATGTTGTGGGTAGGACTGTCACAGGTTTGGGTTAGGTTGAGGTCTTACAGAAAGGTTTTGAAGCTATTTACACCCTGGTCATTTGGGTCGTTCTCGTGGAGGTTAAAATCTCCGATGAAGATCTGGGTGCAGTGTTGTCCCACGTTGGTTGAGATGATTTTCATAATTTGTTCTATGAATGTGAGGTTGTCTCCAGGGGACAATGGATCGCGTGTAGTTTGCATAGTGGCGTGCTGTTACTCACAATATTGATGCTTAAGTATTCACATGGGGATAGAGCAACGTTTTGTGCTTGTTTCACTGAGAGACTATTGCGGTGTATGCAGGCAATACCTCCACCTGGTCTGCTAGGTCTATCTAATTTGATGATGTCTTGGTTGGGTGGGACTAGTGTGTAAAGTATTGGTGCAGAAGAATCATTCAGCTATGTTTCAGTTAAGATTAAGAGGTGGAGCTCTTGTGCAAGGATGAGGTCAGCAATGTACGCCGCATGTCTCACTGTCAATCTACAGTTTAATAGCATACATTTCAGGTGTGGTTTAGTGTCCACTGGGGTAGTCTTAGTGATGAGAACTCGCAAGAGATTAAAATGGGAACAGCTCTCGGGTTGAGCCTGGGTTCTCTGTGTGGGTTTGCAAACATTTTTGGAATATGACCCAAATTGTCAGGATTACTGTAGTTTGTGATGTTGTATGAGAGAGTGAATGTCACTGCTGGATAATGGATCTTTTAGTCTATTGGGCTGAGTAGAGGAGTTGGGATAGGGTATAGTTCTCCATCTCAGGTGAGGTGACATCGAGATTAATGGATATCGCTAGCTGGGGGTGAGATGGCAGCCTTGTGTAGTATTTATTAGGTTGAGAGTGTATGTGCCTATTTTTCCCTGGAGTCCTGGTGGGCCAGCAATTGTTTGCCAAATCTGTGGTGATGCATATAGACTTTGTATATTTGCCTTAAATTGTTGCAGATCTTAACTAATCTCGCCTAGTGTGGATTCTAACGAGGGATGGAAATAAGTGAGTGTGGATTGAATTGAGGGGTCAGATGGAGCGGGGGCGCTCAGGACTGGGTTGTTCGAGTGTTGCTGGTCTGAGTGAAAATGTGGGGGGAGGTCAGACTGGAGAAGGAGTTAAGCTTGAGGGGAGGAGGTATAGAGCTTTTAAGCGGGCTAGATAGGGGCCCTATAGTCATATGAGTCATGGTGCTCGTTAGATTTGGGAGCTTGTATTTCGAGAGTGCCATCCTTTGGGCTATGGGGAGCAACTTAGGTGAGCTAGTGGTATCAACGATGGTATGGTTGGAGGATGAAGGTAGAATCGGGGTGTTACTACCATTACTGTGTACCATTACTGTGTATCTGTGACCCCTACTCTAGAGGTATAGTATGGGTATTCATGGAGGAGGACTCAACCTCCTTGGGTGAAGGTGGAGAGTAAGAATTGGATGAGCTGCTTACTGTGGAAGAGCAAGGATGGAAGAGGTGGAGTGCTTAATGTGGTGAGGATAAGTGAGGATATTACTTTACAAAGAGTGCCCCCTTTTGTCAATTATTCTATTCTTGTGATCCTCCAGCTATGTTCCATCTTTCCTTAGTCACAGAAGAGCTTTCAAAACCCAAGCCAGCATTATCTCTAAATAGGGTCAAAGAATGTGGCAAGGATCTACCTTTATTCAATTATGCGTCTGTTTTCAGACAAAAAATAAGTACCGACGCACATACAAGAAATCTATTTAGTTGCAGTCTTTCAAAGAATCAATCAATACTTCAAAGTCAAAAAGATTGTTCTTTGCTGTGCATTATTTATTCCTTTTGTTTATTCTCACAGTATCTGGTGTGTTCAGACATGACAAGAAAGCAGATGTAGCCTACACATGTTTCTTCAGATGGACTTTTCAAGGCTGCAGAGAATATGCATTCATATAAATGTATTTCATCATGTCACCAGAACTACAAGGATGTTATTCTTTTAGACATTTACATTTGTGACCATCTTTCAAACTCTAAGAGTGCTTCAGCTATCATTCTCTATCATTCCCTCTAGTCTTCTATTTAATAGTATGTTGAGGTACCTCGATCTGACTCACCCGTTTGATGTGAAATCCCTCCACACTTGCACTTGTTGTAATTGGTAGCGCTTCACACTTCTCTTAGTGTACCTTGTATTCTCAGAACTGAGTAAGCGATTCTATCAGCACATCACAGCAGGGACTACAGTTGCTGGTCCTGTAAAAGTAATGAGGACGTCATCCACATATGAAATGGCTTTAACAGGACTAGCATATATACTGATGCCCTGAATCTCCACTGAGGATCTTGCAGCCACTGCAAGAGGTTGAAGCACCATCAGGAATAATAGTGGTGATAAAGGACAACCCTGTGCATCCCTTCCATTCACATTTCTGCATCAATAATATTTTGCCCCAATTAAAATGATTCTTCTTGCAACCACGTATTGCGTGAAAGGTGTGTATAAATCTGAAATGCCCCCACCACCACAGGCTGCAGTTCAATGGATAGCTACGCCTGGTAACCCTGCATTACCTGTATAGGCCACTGCATCCTTTACACTTTCCTTTCTTCTGATGCAGCAGTAGGGCAGAAAACCAGTGTCATGATTCAGGAGCATAAAGTTTATATCATCTACCAACTGCCGTTCCTGTATTTGACTAAGAGTTGTGGCCATAGGTTGTGGTAAGGAGGATCATTGCACACATCATTCTATGGGAATCTTGATGCAATGGAAACCATAGAGCACAAAGCCTGCTGGGTAAGAAATAAAAAGCAGTGGTACCAAAGAGCATCCTAGACTACCACCATTGTGTGTACTAAAACAGTGTATAGTGTATACTCTCTTCTCATTCTTCATCACTGTCACAGTACATGATCCTATAAATTGACCTCTGTCAATAGCTATAATTCTCTGGTGACACAATTTAAGATGATCTTAAACTCTAATATGTAGGAATCATGGCCAGAAAATAATCGTGCAGACAGCTAGGTACTGTGCTCCAACTCCTTTACACCAGTTGTCTCTCATGAGCCTTTGGTGTGTCACAGATACCTTTAGACTCTGACCACCAGGTAGAAACAGAGAGGAGGAAAGTCAAATTCAAAGTCAAAGTCAAAGGAACTTATTAAGCGCACATATCACCAGAGGGTCTCATGGCGCTTGCGAAGACTCCGTGCGAACTGACAATCCCATATGACGGCATTATTGAAGGTCAAATAGACAGGTTTTTAATTCCTTGCGGAAGAGCTTATGATCAGAGGTGGAGAGAAGATGCGACAGAAGCTTGTTCCAGATGGCAAGTGCGAGAAAAGAAAAGGATTGACCGCCATTCTTTGCAGTGCGGATTCGTCGCGGGGTGAGGAGACATTTAGTACTAGATCTGAGTAGTCTACTTGGATGATTCCAACTAAGTTTCTTAGCTAAATAGCTTGGTCCAGTTCCATACAAGCTCTTGTGAGCGAAGACACAGGATTTAGAAACAACCTCGCTTCTTAACAGGGAGCCAATGAAGAGTCCTCAAGCTGGGCGCTGATGGAGCTCTTGATGGAAGGTTTAAAATCAGTCTGGCAGCGGTATTCTACAAGACTTGAAGCTTGGAGTGGAGCTCCTCATTTATGGAAGCTAATAGGGCATTGCCATTGTCCATACGGCTTATGATAAGCCTCGTCACCAGCGGTTTTCTGGATTCAATGGGAATCCATTGAAAGATTTTGCGTAATTTACGCAAAATGCCATAACAGACACCTATTACATGATTTATATGGTTTTCCATTGACAGCGGATTGTCAATCATTATTCCGAGGTTCTGCACTACAGGTTTGGGAGATGGATATGAGCCTATGTTATGAGGCCACCAATTACTGGAACAGTACTCATCCGCTTTCCCAAAAAGAATGATCTCCGTCTTGCTTCCATTAAGCTGTAAGTGATTGATACACATCCAGTTGTTGATATGGGTCATGCAATTTTTAAAACGGATCATTGTATCTGTGGGGTCAGGGCCAAGAGTGATTAACAGCTGAGTATCATCAGCATATGACACTACATCAAAGCCATAGGACCTGATTACCCTAGTCAGAGGTGTTACATACAGGTTGAAATGCATAGTACTGAAGATGGAACCCTGAGGAACTCCTATGCTTACAGACCGACTGCATGAGGCCAGGGTGCCTATTTGTACTGTGGTGGTTTGGTTCATTAGATAGTTCCTGAACCAGTCCAAGGCCCTGCCCCTAACTCCCACCTCCCAGAGCCGCTGTTCTAGAATGCTATGGGAGATGGTGTCAAAAGCAGCTGACAGATCCAATAGGACTAGCATGGCTGACTGCCAAAGAAAGTAAGTAATAAGATGCAAAGAGGTGGGAACGATAGGAACATATGAGGATCCCATTGGAAATTATTGTTCTCAGCATTTCACTGGAGCCAAGTCATGGAGGAAGTCAAGAGCAAGCAGCAACCTGAGAAGAGCAGCCAGACGAGCGGAGAGGGTGGTTCAAAACAGAAAAGTGTAAACAACGTCCTTTCTTGGATTAACTCTATTAAATTGGTGGCTCCTTCCAACACTTACTATGCGGTAGGATGGCAGGTATAGTGCGGATGTGATCACCTTGCTCAGAGTGGGATAGGAATAGGGGTGGGCGGAATTTGCGAAAGTGACTTTCGCAAATTATCGCGAAAATGTTACAAATCTCCGCAAACACGCGGAAATATCGCGAAGATGCGGAAGTTTTTTTCCCGCCCGTTCGCGGTATTTTCTGCATGGACGCGGCTCGCCAACTTACCCATGCGGTTGCTTGCGGGCGCGGCCATCTTGTTTTCACTCTTCTCGCGGTGCATGAGTGCGAGAAGAAAGACGTGATCGCGCAACCAATGACATTACTGCGGGCGCGAACTGTCGCAAGACAGCGCAAATGGCTACCAACAATCCAACATCTTGTGGAGAACGCGACCGGATCGGGAAAACTTGTCGGCAAACGCGGGGATTCAGGTAAGGCGATCGCGCGCGCGCGAGAATGTATTACTTTACAGCGCGAGCAAGAAACAAATTATCGCTAAGCTGCGGAATGCGGAAATTTTGACATTTTCGCGCTCTCCGCGGAACACGAAAATGTCAATTTATCGCAATTTCCGCGAGCGGAACGGAAATTTAGCCCAGGCCTAGATAGGATGGCCAGTACAGAATGAGTGTGGCCATGTGAAAATGGCAGGTAATAACCTGTAAACTAAGTTTGGGAACCCAAAATGGACAGATTTTATTCCACAGTTTTAATATGGCCTGTTCAAAGGAAAGTGAGTCTTGAGGGCTATTCAGCATGAATGCTTTCGGTGTTTGGTGCTGCTTTTTGTTGAATTTTTAGAACAGCTGATGCCATGCAGCTAAAAGCATCAGAAGTAGGTTTTGTGATTGTACCTAGAGTCCAAGATGTTCAATTACAGTTTTTTCCAGGAATGTTCTAGAGTTCTTGGATGTAGTTGTTGATCCAAATTGTGATCTCCGGGAATTGTGGTGTTGAAAGATAAGGCAAGATTGTCATTATATGCTGGGGTAGAAGATGGAGTGTGGGTATGCACTGAGCATTGTCGAGAAATCTGTCAAGTGATACTCCGGTGGCACAAGAGGCTTGTAAATATGACCTTTTGAGTCAGCTATGTATCAGACATCCTGGCTCTCTGCCCCTTACTTAGATCGTTATCTGTCTGGTCGGTGAGCAGTCCTTCTCATAAAAAAGATATAAGGTACGGGTTGAAATTGGATGGGTTACGCCAGATCAAATGGCTGACCTGTCTTAAATTGATGTTTCACCCTCTCAGACATCCTAACCTGTTTCAGGTGTTATTTAATTTCTTCACAGGATGCATTTCACTTTATTTTGTTTGTAGGTTTTATGTGAATTTGAAGTCTGCATCATTTGACAGTACAAAGACCATTTTGAACAGCCCATTTAAACATGTGGCGCAACATGTAGGCCGGCTTCCTCCAATATGCTGATAGGTTCTTGTATAATATGGCCCATAACTTTTTAATATAGCTCTGCAGGCACCAACTCCTCATTGAAATTCAATGTTCACTTAAGCATCAGCAATGTTTTGGTGAGTTAATACCTCCAAGTTCATCTTGTTCGATGTTGATCACCAGAATTTATCAAGTTGCACAAGTATAGGTGTTGAATTTTGATGCAGGCAAGATCAATTGTTCCACTTGTAGACATTCATCTGATTCTCTCACATTCTTAGTGAGATAGCTCAAGATAACTATCAAAGACAATATGCAGTTCTTGCTAGGTGCAGACTGACTTTGATATCTGTAGAACCATCTGAACGACCTCTTTGAAGTTTTGCAAGGATGAAATCTTGACTATTTGCAATTGTGACATTCAGTCCACAACTACAGCAGTTTTCAATGAGGGCACCTTTTCGATTGAAATTCGTCGGGTGAAAGTTGTTTTTTAGCTCTTGTACAAGTTTGTGCTCCACTGGTTTGGTTGCAGCATCTCCATCAAATAATGCGTTTGTTGGATGAAGACCATCCGACAGAATGTCCTTGATAAATTCAACCTTTTCTTTTGCTACATCCATCTCTCTATATGCTTTTAAAGGTTGTTTTTTGTAACCTATTTTGTAGCAGATGGTTGGACAAAACCCTTACTATATCAATTAAAGCACAGAAGTTTAACTATAGGGATTATGTAAAACTGCTGTTTCTCTTTCAATACAAATATCTCCTGCTTCAGTTCTGCGTATAGTTTTGATCCATGTTCCAGGACATCTAGCAGACATGTTTTTATATCGTTATCCACATGTTGTTTGGTCACGAAGCTGTGTAGTCGCACAGGCTCAATCATTTCAAAGGGGCTTCTTTGCTGCTGCATGAAATGAAGAAGACTGTCAACATGTTTATTAAAATGCTCCCCTCTCTTTCCCGCAAGTTTGTCGTGAGGAACAGTTTTACGATAATCCATTTTGAATTTGTGATCTCTCTGAAAACAATGCAAATAGAAATGAGTTCATGGTAAACTACCTGCCATTGAGCCCCATATTCACTTTTACTTGTCTGACCAATAGCTCCCTTGGAGTTTTTCTGTGATCGCTGGATCGTCTGTTCCAATTTCATATCTGGAACCACAGCATTGAACCTTTGCTCTCTGTCTTTCACCAAAACATTTCTTTGTTAGAATGTTTTGTAGGGGTATGGTTTTTCTACATCTAGCCCCTTCATTCTTTTCAAATACCAGGACCCATATATCAGGTAGTTTATGCAAAGGAATTCGCAAAACACATTATTCAGTGACTCCACAGTCTTCATGTGCAGCTCCCAATCACCTTTCCGATCAACATGTACCATGTTTTTCACTAGAGCTATCAGGTGTAAAAGATTTCCCCAGGACTTGCAAAGCTCTGATTTTTCTTTTTCATATTCTTTGACAAACTCTACAAACTAGTGTAGACAGTCAAAAACTAATTCTGTCATTGTTCATTCTCACCAGAAAAATCTTTTTTTCATTATTATGGATCAATATAATTTCATCAATGTTGACCATTATTTCTCTGATCTCACTGAGTGTGATACCATAGCCAGCAATCAAGAGTGGATTTAAAACTTGCTTTCTGAAAGAGTGCAAATTTAACTGAAGGCTGGCGGTCACATTGCTGCTGGGAGGTCATTGTACATTCATATTTTCGAATGCATGCACATATGCAGTATGGTTGGGCATACAAATCCGCTGCAAATACATTCACCTCACTGTTTAGATCAGTTACTCGGCTGATAACTTCTTCTTGTAAAAAACTAGCTGCAGATAAAAACATGTCTGCCCTTTGAGACTCACATACTCTGTACTTTATTCTTTCGTCAATCCCTTTGGACCTTGTTCTGGCTAAACCACAGTTAATACATTGAAGATCCTCCGCTTTCTGATGAGTGTTTGGATGTGGACGAGGGGTAAGTAGATGGGCATTGGGTTTGGTTGTTGTCCCTTTCTCAGAAGACTCAAATTCTTGTTGTGATTCAATGGTTTCTGCTATCCTTTGACTGTGTTTTTTTTCAGGCTTTGTTCCATTGTACACGGCTTGTAGCACTTGTTGTTACAATGATAAAATATTTGATATTCTTCACCCATCAGTTTCAATCTTTTGTGAACTTTGTCTGCCGTATTTCTGCAGCATCTCAAACTCTCCTTTTTCCAGCCGCAGTTGATGTGTTAGCTTTTCTTTTGGATTAGTTTGGCATATGACACATTTTTCTTTGTTGAAGGAGTCCTCAGATTTTGTTGTTAGCAACACTCTGTCAGGAGGTAAAGATCCTCTGCTACCACCTGCTTCGCTCAAGTTTACGAATTTGAATCAATGGAAAACCTGAAACAGAAACAATATTACAATAAATTACCATTATGATAGTTACGACACATCATTATAGAACAGCCCTTTTGGAAAATAGCAGAAGCGTTGCTCTGAGGAGTTATTTTCTGTCTCTATAAGTCTACCTGACCACCAAAACCTATGTTTTGACACCAAAATTAAGTATATAGGTATCATGGTTCCTGAAATATTATATCATCACTGCGACATAGCCGCCATTTTAAAAAATGCCGTCCACAACAATTCGGCCCGGATTGGCAATGTCTAACCAAGCTAAATTACTTATCTAATGATACAAAAACACAAATCAAAAAAGAACATCTCTGGAAAACAATTTCTTTAAGGAGGTATATCAGGGGGCCAGGACTAGTGTGTCTGGCAGAGTGTATTGGTTCTGTAATGAACTTTGTCAGTTCCAAAGATCTGATGTCTGTGAGTACTCTGTTTTTTGAGACTCAATCTTTTTCACATGAGTGATGGTTTGAAGTTGCTTAGCAAAACAAGGTTTGGGTTGCTTACACTGTGTCTGGTAACAGTATCACAGAAACTTGTTATGAATGAGTTGCCTTGAGGTGGTGGGCAACAGATCAGCAAGACAGAAATTGAGTCATTGGGAGATAGGTTTTGTTTGACTAGGAGAGACTTCCATTCTGGTGCAAGGTAGTTATACAGGCAAGTGGTTTCTAGGTGTTCCTTACACATATTGGCATCACATCCTGCCCTTTTGTTCGCCCGTTTTTTTCATGATAATATATCTTGGTGCTATTCCTTCATGGATGACAAGGTATGTATCATCTGCTCACCATCCTTTGGAAATGAATAGCCAATCTAGTTGCATGTCCATGATTAGGTCATGTACTTGATATTTATTCATCAATGTAGATCTTGCATTGATGAGCATGCAACCGTCTCAGTAGCGAGCTTTATGTTTTTTTTAGTGTTGTGAGTGATATGAGGCTGTCATGATGACTGTATATCAGAATTCTTTATAGGTGTCCTTGTGCTGCGATTGATTTTAGGTAACAAGCGTCCTTTGACTGCCTAAGAGGATTACCTTTGGGTATTTATGGACCATTTATTGTCTGGCAATGATTTTTTGCAGTACCACAATAAAAGATGGCATTAGCTGAAAAATAATATGAACTTTGTGTGAAAAACTGAACTACAACTACCAAGAAGCTATGGGGTAATGGCGCTGTTACATTCAAGCAGTGCTTTCCTACCCACTTTCACTGATAAAAGGCTCTCGCGAGACACCCTAAGTTGACACGCTTTGGAACTCCTGCACGCTATGATGGGATTAAACCTGAGAAAATTGGCAGCATGTCCAACAACCCGTAAATATTCTCTACTGGTGAGGGAGGCATCCCGAAACACTGGTATCTAGAGGTATGATTTCAAAAGATGGTATTGGCTGAAAATTAATGTGAACTTTGTGTGAAAAACTGAACTACAACTACCAAGACGCTATGGGGAAATGGCGCTGTTACATGCAAGCAGTGCGTTACTACCCACTTTCACTGATAAAAGGCTCCCGTGAGCTGCCCCCAAACTCATGAGCTACGGAACGCCTGCATGCTATGAGTGAGTTTATACCTGAGAAAATTGGAGGCATGTCCAGCAACTTGTAAATATTCTTTACTGATTAGGGAGGAATCCCGAAACACTGGTGTCTAAAGATATGATTTCGGAAGATGGCATTAGCTGAAAAATAATATGCACTTTGTGTGAAAAACTGAACTACAACTATCAAGACTCTATGGGGTAATTGCGCAGTTACATGCAAGCAGTGCATTCCTACCCACTTTCACGATGAGTTGTCTGCTGGTTTGCTTTGTAGTGACATAGGTTAGGTGTGTTGTAGATTTCTTACCTGCCTTTACTGGGTCAGTTATTCAATAGGCATGAACGATTGACTTTGCTGATATCTCACCCCTCTTTTTATCACGATTGCATGTCGTTTTGCTGTGCCGGGACGTTATCTGTTATATATATGTTGACTGTTCTTGTGGGTTTCTTTTAGTATGTCTTCATGACTCTCCACGTTTTAGTGTTTTTTATTTCCAGGGTGGGGCGTGCAGCACAAGTAGCTATACATGCCACTTCAACAAGGTGTAGCATGCTGCTCGTCCAATAGTGCTCTTCAGTGTCTCCTCAGGGGGTTTGAAGTGCTATATAATAGCATCTGTGCAATACAATGCAATGTCTTCCTTCCTCCTTTCCTCCATTATGCTTTCATCCTTTTTCTGCCCTCATTTCTTCCCACCATTCACAAGTGCCCCTCTTCAAAGTTGTCCTTACTCCCTCATCTACAGCTTTCATTTACTCTTATTTTTCCCTCTTCAGTCAGTTCCTCTCCTCCTCTTCCTCCCACCCTTTACCCCTCTCTACTCCCAATTTTTTTCCCACGTTTGAATATTCTGTCTGACTTTTACTTGCTTTGTAAATTCTACAGAGAAATGTACGGAGGTGTGACACCAGAACTCGGCAGTAATTTGACGGCAGTGCATAGCTTCAGGGACAATTCCCAAAGCAGATGTCACATACGTGCATGTGCATAAGAAATGACTTTGCATGAATTACAGATACATTATTCAGACCAGCATAGCCATCGGGCTGAAGGGCACTCAGGCTGGCCTAGAACTTTGAAAGCTGATGAACTGAACTCCAGCGCATGGCAGGAGAGACATTCCATAGATGCAGTGGTGAGCACACAGCTTAGTCAAGAAAGCACTTTACTGCATCTTAATTCAAGTGCAATGTTAGTTTTATATCTATTTGTTGTCATTCTTACTTCAACATGTGTCTGTGTAAATTGGAACTTCCTTTATGCTACCCATAGAGTACGTATAAGTTCATCAGCATATGACAATGCTGCGTCAGTATGGCACCACAACATTGAGTGATGTACATGTGTGTGGGTGCAAGAGTAGGTTGGAAGCTAAGAAAACAGGTTGGCGTGGACCTTCGCTCCTTTTACTTTGCTTGCATAGTGTGGGAGACATCCTTTAGTTCTCATTTGATACATCGCATGCTATTACAGCGCAGTCGTTACAACGACCGCGTTGTTACATCGCATACGATTACATCGCAAGTTGTTACCACGACTTGCTGTAGGGGGCAGAAGGTATTGGATATACAATCCAACACCTTTCCTGCTGTTGCACAAACTGGAGTAGGAATAGTAAATTATAATATTCCTAAATCCCGAACGCCCCCTACAGCAAGTCGTGGTAATGACTTGTGATGTAATCGTATGCGATGTAACAACACTGTTGTTGTAACGACCGCATTGTAATGGCATGCGATGTATCGCATACGTGATCACAATGTATATTCGCATAGTGCACACTGCAGTAACTATCTGCTTCTAGGCACAAAGGCATTGAGTTGGGATACAGAGAGGATGGGTCTGACGAAGGTGACATAGTCCAGGTTACGTAGAGGTATGGACAAGTTCAGGCTAGCTACATACACTGAATAGCTGAAGCAACATAGTTAGAAATAGACGTGCTGTACAGTATAATGTACAGGAGGCCTGAAGCAGGGGTTTAGAACTGGTGTTATTATATGACACAACATTCTCCATTTCCATAGAATATCAGATCAACACATAAGCACAGCGTTGCTAGATTAGTTCAAGCTTGTATCATAACAGGAGGTCAGCCTGACACTGCTGTATAAATTCAACATGCTGTAATAATCAATGTGTGTCAAAAATATAAGTTACACAAATCCTCTCCCATTAAGGTCATGTAAGTAAACCTGTGTCCCTATAGTTTGACATATGTTGATCACAGCACAAGTGGCCGACCTGAAAAGGTCGAGCTCATAAAAGGCAGAACGTCCTGCGTTTCATACGAGCAGTTTCTATGTCCTCTGTTTACATTTGCATTATTGGTCACCTGGATGTATACACAAGTCTCAATAGAGTTCCCACCCACACTGTTGTCTGTGACTAGAATTAGATCCTGGAATGTTGAGAGCGCCACTGAAGACCATGGAATGCTCAGGGCCTATAATGGCTGACGTAGGCCTTCAACTCTAACATTCCACTGTTTGCTTATTTAATTTTTTCAGCTTCATTTAAAACATTCCACCTTCAGTGGGTGGAACGTTCTACTGTGGGCTATATTATGCATTTCAAAACCTGCAAAGCTCCCCTCACATTGTTTAAAAGGCAGAACCTGAATGAATCATCGCTGCTGCCTCCTAAGTGTAGATGTTCTTAGATAAGGTTGGATGGGCTTCCTTTCCAGGAGCCTTGCCAATATTGTACAAGGAGGAACTGTTGACATCCTCATCTATATACTTCCTCTAAAAGCTTCCTGGGGCTAGTACACTTGGCAGATCATAGAGTTTGCGCCAATTACAACATAGAAGGTCCCTGTAAAAGCCATTGCCAACACAGCAGTCAGCGGTGACGCATTGCTTTAGGCACAGCCAATGGTCCTTGGGAAATGTAGTACACATGGGTATGGAACATGTTACCCATCATGCTGACCATGTGGGCTTGAGTGTTCCTTCTCAAATGTAACTTGCTGTAGATACATTTAAGATGGTATTGCCTTGCGACATGAAATTTGTTTTAGCATTAGGTATCACTAACTGAGCATATGTGGTGGGCAGACTAGTACGAATGGCAACTCATAGAGTGCAAACAGAGTGGCTAATCATGCCTTTTACAGTTGAGCTATGGTGCCAATCACACAAACTCTTTGGCTTCTGATTTGGGGTAGGTGA
Source organism: Triturus cristatus (assembly GCF_964204655.1). Classification (NCBI taxonomy): domain Eukaryota; kingdom Metazoa; phylum Chordata; class Amphibia; order Caudata; family Salamandridae; genus Triturus; species Triturus cristatus. The sequence continues at coordinate 808,651,823 of NC_140586.1, forward strand.
AATTGCGTAATTATTTTAAAATTGAAATGCTTGTAATTTTCGCAAACATTACATGAAATATGCTTGAGTGGTGTCCTGCGTGAAAATTTAACAGGAGGTGTGTTCTCGCATACAAAAGGCACATGAGAAGCTTGCACAATCGATTTTCATACATGATGAACCTTGATAGAGCAGGCATGCAGCCACGGCTAATTTCACAGAACCCGAGAGACATTTTATTTTCAAATCAGTTTCCAGCGAGCAAAAATTACAAGGAATCCATAATCATAAGACAAACAAAATTTATGTGAAGCCCAGTGTGCAAGACATTTTCAAGATTAACTTAGTGGAAGCTTTTTTGCCATTACCAATGGAGCTAAGGAGTCCAATATTTCCATTACAAGGGTATAATGTAATTGGAATTGACTTTCCAGCAGCTGCTAAGAAATGTGAGGAGCCTTAGAATTGGATATTGATGAACCACAGTTCTCTGGGGTCTCCTGAACTTAAATTTCAGCAATGAGATGGGGCAAGCGGAAGAATGGAGTGCAGATCACTGTGATGAAGTCAGCCCTCGGTTAAAAACATTGTATTCTCTCTAATAGGGTTTTTGTTAATAAGAGACATTTCAATACAAGCTGCTGCATTGCACATTTCTCTGTTGTAAGGGTTGAAAAGAATTCCTATTGCTGTACCTCTGTGTTCTGCTCTTGAATGTGGAATGCTAAATGTAACCTGTTCTTTATAGGAGAATTACATCCTGTCACTTTGTCAAAATACAGTTCAGGGCGACGTCCTCCATACAAAATGTGTACAAAATCTGTCTGCGCACAAGCATTCCTGGACTAGTGGCTCAGTAGGGTAATTAATCCACAGTAGTGTCTGTGTTTGATTCTGTGGTATCAGCCTTTCATCCATTTGAGGTTGATAAAAAGAGTATCATTGAGCTGGGTAATAATAAACTGATATCATCAGTGATGCCATTTGAGATTTTATCAGTTCATTGCGTATGTCATGAGTGATGTATATGTGAGGTCATAAGCAGTGCATGGCAAGGTTTCAAGTTATAGTTAGTTTAGTAAACTATCACTGGTGAATTTCAATAATTGTTTTTAGTTTAGAAATGTATTTTTCAGATGACATTTTGACCAAATTATTTATCTATCTATCTATCTATCTATCTATCTATCTATCTATCTATCTATCTATCTATCTATCTATCTATCTATCTATCTATCTATCTATCTATCTATCTATCTATCTATCTATCTATCTATCTATCTATCTATCTATCTATCTATCTATCTATCTATCTATCTATACACATACATATATCTAGCAGTCAGGCTCAATTTAGAGGCAATATGTAAAGTATTTGTGCAACACTTCAAACAGTAACACAGTGAAAATACCAAACAAAAAGATCCCACACTAGGTTAAAAAACATAGAGCTACATTTAATAAATAAAACAAGACCAAAATGACCAAAAATTCAATCATTAGAACCAGAGTTATGATTTTTTAAATAATAAACTGTAAAATAGTGCCAAAAAGCAGAAAGCACCAACCACTGCTCTCTAGTCGCGCTGGACCGGGCCAGAGTCAAAGGTTCAGGCCAACCGTGATGGAGCGTGGGTCAAATACAGTCCCAGATTAGTCCCGCTGAAGTTTTACCTTCTCAAGTTTTCTGCCAAGCGTCCTGCTCGTATTGGAGAGGGTGGCAGATATCAAGGAGAGCATCACGGGCGGTTGTCGGCATGGCATGAAGAGCAGTCCGGTCCTAGGAAGCTTGTTTCCGGTCCAGGGAAGGCATGGCTTGGCAGTTCGGGCTGGACTGTTCCCATGAGGCACAGGGTCAGACTGATTTGCATATGGCCATGTCTGAACTGGGGTGGCAGAGTGGGCTAAAGAACGGTGATGGATCAAATGCAGATCTGTTGACTGGGTGTGAGTGTATGATTGGTTCTGATACTCCGTCCATCACCACCCCCTTTTGTACCGCTTTGTTCGCCATAAGTTGGCAGGGTATGCTCAGACGTTGAGTCCCTTGCTCACTTTGCCACTGGATTCAAGCAAGCCTGGCTGAAGACAGCTGAAATGCCAAAGCCGGTCCTAGGAAGCTTGTTTCCGGTCCAGGTAAGGCATGGCTTGGCAGTTCGGGCTGGACTGTTCCCATTAGGTACAGGGTCAGACTGATTTGCATATGGCCATGTCTGAACTGGGGTGGCAGAGTGGGCTAAAGAACGGTGATGGATCAAACCCAGATCTGTTGACTGGGTGTGAGTGTTTGATTGGTTCTGATGCTCCGTCCATCACCACCCCCTTTTGTACCGCTATGAAGAGCAGTCCGCACATCGCAGACGGGCGGGTGCAGCATCGCATTGGTAGTACCGCAGGCTGTAGATGCAGCTGTTTGAAGAGAATTGATTTAATCAAACCGCTTATAATAAAATGCTGGTAAGATGATTCCTCATTTAAACTAATTATTTAAGACTACGCCTGCCCTAGGCATGAAAAATATACTTTCATTCCACTGATGACATGTGAAGATGTGTATATATATATATATTCACTTAAAAAAACATAGGTTTCACACATGTTATAGTTAGCTGGACATTTCCCTCGTAAAAAACCAATGAAATTCCCCCGTTATAGTTAGTGCAGGCAACTATAACTCACGCGACCGCAATCCTCTGCTGATGACGTCAGATATTACATCACTGTATTTAGACACCTATTTACCCATGTCTTCTTCCATTAATCTTTAGCTATACATATATTAAAATATTTATTTTTCAGAAAGACACATATGTAATTAGTGATGTAATATCTGACGTCATCAGCAGAGGATTGCGGTCGCGTGAGGTATAGTTGCCTGCACTAACTATAACGGGGGAATTTCATTGGTTTTTTACGAGGGAAATGTCCAGCTAACTATAACATGTGTGAAACCTATGGTTTTTTAAGTGAATTTGCAAGGTTTTTTAAATGCTAATTCCTAACTATAACGTGTGTGAAACCTATGGTTTTTTAAGTGAATTTGTACGGTTTTTTAAATGCTAAGTTATGTATTTATTAATATTTTTTTGTTCAGGTTTTTCACCGTGCGCGCACGCTGCACTTCGCGCAGCGTGCGCGCGCTGCGGGCACTCGGTGCGCTTCGCGCACCGAGCCCCCACGATGCGTTGTACGTGCCGTGCGCGCACGGTGCGCGCACCCCGCGCTTTTTCTTCAAAAAAATAAATGTTTTTTTCACCCTTGGGGGTCCTTCAGTGACCCCCTGACAAAGGCTAGGGGGTCAGGACCTGTCCACCCTGCCCCCTTTTCACGTTCTCCACCTTTGTTTTTCTCTGCCTCAGACTGCGAGAGACAAAATGGCGGCCGACACTTCCTGATTTCGACCGATTCGAATGTTTACTGACATCTAACAACAAATCAGAATTGCGCTCGCGCACGTCACTGTGCGCGCACTTATAGATATATATGTACTTTTAACTGAAATTTTCTCTGGAACTACTGAACAGATTGACTCCAGATATTCAAAAGGCACATCCCTGACCTGAGGACTACCTCTCTGCCAAATTTCAAGTAATTCTGTTCAGCCGTTCGGGCTGTACCTTGGACTAAAGGTCCCTATGGAAAAATGCATGGGGTAAACACGTTTTGGGACCCCCCTTTTTTCTCGGCCCCCGCTTGACTAATCACCCCGAGACTTTCAGGGTAGGAGCGGAGCGGAGCGCCCCACCTATTTTGAAAAATTCGCGAGGATTCGTCAACCGGCGCCACAGTTATTCAAAATAGAATTTTCAGATTTCCTATGGAAACACGGTCCTAACTATAACTATCTACTGGCGACCGCCAGTAGATAATATATTGCAGCTTTTATTATATATGTATATCTATATATCTATATCTATATCTATATATATGTATATATATGTATATATATATATATATATATATTCCATACACAGATCGCTCTGTCCTGAGCCACTTTTAGAGTGAGCTCATGGCTGGGAAGCGCACCCCATATATCCATTCTTGTATTGATTAAATGAAAACAAACACTCCGTGGCTCTGCTTCAGCAAGCGTGATTTATTTAGGAGCAAATCACAAACTATATGTATATATAAGCCACAAAAGTCCTCATAGAGCCGGAACCCAGGACCAGCACTGTCCTGCGCGTCGAGGTAGAGTATCACCTTGAAGTTCAAGTCACTTCCGGTTGCTCAGAAAAACGCAGGGGAGGGTGCACTTGCCCTCCACAAACAGACAATCTCCAGTCCGGTGTTAACTCATGAATGGGTTTTTAATGCAAAAAACCCAACTCGTTTCTGCGTTGAACATGACTGTAATAAGCCGAGAAAAATAGGGGTTCAAAAAAGGTGTGTTTCCCATGATAATTCAGATAGGGGTTTTGAACATGACTACAACCCGAACCACTGGACGGAATTATACCGACTTTGGCAGAAAGGTAGCTTTTAATTCAAAGCCATTCAGTAGTTTTGGAGATATTAAATTTGTATATCCTGGTGGAGCCTAAGCACAGATCTCATGATGGGATCTGATTGGCTGCCAACACTTCAACCAGGAAGTGTTGGAATCCATCTTGGGACCAATATACCTGAAAACACCTAAATGAAATGCATTATAGTGAATGGTAGGTTTTGAGGGTCACAAAAAGGGGAATGTATAAAGGGTGATAACAGATTATAGTTACAATATAAATCAGTTGTTGATGGTACTATACTAATTTAAGGAATTGTGGTGTGTTCTAAGGTGATTTTACCTGCGGAAAAGCCTTCTGCTGGGATTTCATGAATCATGTTAGAGAAAAAACTGTTTTCTAATGATTTTTCCATAGAGGTTATGGAAGTTGCACCAGTAGCTAAAATTAAAGCATATTTTCTGTAAATTCATACTATCTTTCTCAGTCACATGGAAATGAAGTCTGACATTCTCAGTAAATCATATGCTTCCAACAGAAGCAGTCAGTCAGTTGATCAGTGTTGTCAGATTTTGAGACCCAACCCAACCCAAAGCTTTCCATGATCAAGCCCATATTCAGCCTGACAAAGACTAGTATCAGCCCAAAAACCAGCCCAACGTTGCAGCCTTCAAAGTATGCAAAAACAGGCTTCAGGAAACATTCTGACCATAATTGTAACTTCTGTTCAATATGTGTATAATGGGAGGAGTTTCAATGGGCACCTACGCACTTCTGCAATCATGCCCAAATTCTATTAATAATCACTAGTTTTGAAGATTGGTCCCCTCTATGACCTATTAACTGGCACTTCTATCACCACAAATCTAAACCTGAACCTGGCACCGATATATTAACTTTACAAGATCAGATTATAACCCATCTTAATTAGGCCCAAGTGGGAAAATGTTAAATCTCATTAAGTAATGTGACTCCTAAAACAGTATGTTTAATAGGCTTGGGCAGATCTCCACGAAGTGACCGAAATACTCCACCGAGTTACACAGAGTTTTGCAAGCAGCAGATTGCATTATGTCTCACCGTTTGCACAAATTGTTTGCACCGGGTGTTTGGCCCGCACTGTAAAATCAGTATGAATGGCACCACGTGCAGTGCAAGAGGGCGCTGCTTCCTTATGCCGCTTGTGTCAATGTTCTACAGCAGCTTCCTCAATGTGAACGGAAGGTTTCTCAACACGAGCGGTAGCGACCATCCGAAACCGTCCGTGTTGGAAAATCTCACCGGTAGGTGGTCTGGAGTAAGATTTTCCTCGATCGCCAACTTATGTGTATGTACTCGTATAGCGCACTGCCACCCCCAACGGGGGTATCTTGGCGCTTTTTTACTCATACCGCTGTGGAACCCTTCCTGGCCTTTCCCTGTGAAATGTCCACTCCTGGGCACTCCCATGGTGAAGCCAGGCATCCCAGCGCTGCTGGGGCCATTGTGGAGATTAAGCAAGCTATTGCACAGAGTTGCAACGTGGGACCCATGATTAGAATAGGCACCGAGGCGAGAACTATCAGGTCCGAGGAAATTGAATCCAAGACCCGCCGAGGCGGGGGATTGAACTCTGGTCCCGGGCCAGAACTCTGCATCAGGGTCTGCCGCTCTAACCATTGAGCCACACTTCTCCACTTAATGTTGGCCAGCGAGGAAAAAACTCTGCTCCACTGAGTTTTTCAGAACTCCGCACACTACGCAGGGTGGGAAAAACTTCAAGGCGGAGTGAAATTTCCTGCCCAGGCCTAATATTAAACAAATCTTGCAGGATTAAATGATGGGGAGTGGTGCGGTAGACAGAGGTAAACAGGGGATAGTAATGATGATGGGGAGGGAGGAGAGGAAAGCAACAGACCACTCCTCACCTTATAAAGTGGACTGATGTGCAGTAAAATGGCTTTACAATGGAAAAGCATAATCCGTAAGTGGTCATTTAAGTTGACAGTGTTATGGAACAGCGCAAGCTTCTCGCTGCTCAATGCATACCAGACCTGCTGACGCGAAGGAGTGAAGAGCAGTCCAGAACAAAATTACCAGGAGAGTTTAACCATTGTACAAACTATGGACTCTACATGAGTGGGGAACTCTGAAGTAATATTTTATTTTCTCAATGTGAGCTGACAAGAATGTTATAGGGACGACTTCTTCCCTCTGTGATGTCAGGAAGGGCAAAAAGAACCTGTATTTACACTGATTAAAATTAAATATTTTGCTAATCTCTCTTAATAAACTGAGCAGGGTGTTCGGAAATTTGTGACACATGCTATTCTGCATAATTATGTGTCCATGCTGAGCTCTGGCCAGTGCCGGATTTCCTTACATCAAAATTATTTTTAAACTTTGTGGCTCAACAGAAATCAGTGTGAGAGTCTTTCTCGCTTTAGCCACTTTCTTCAACCTATGATATTCACCTAATGAAGCAAAATGAAGTCTTACTTTTTTTTCTTCTGCCAAGGAAAAACAAGATTGACTGTGTTATTCTACAATATTTTGGGGGATATTCTCAAGGACCTATCGTCGAGTTAGCAGCACTTTATCGGAGCCAAAGTGGTGATAAATATATCGCACCATTCACAAGCTGGTGCTAACAGCCGATAACACCAGTTTGCCTGCGACAGCCGCCGCAAAAATTATCGCCACGGATGATACCGGCAACTAACGCTAATGAGATGCAGAGTAGGCGTTCCCGTGCAAAAAGCAACAACAACACCACTTCGCAATATTCACAATGACCAACAAGATCAGTGATAACATCCCTAAACATGCGATAAGGCCCGTTAGCAGTAGGGATTTAACACCTGCTCTGACTTGGTGTTAAGTCGTAAGAAAACCTGCACCAGAAACGGTAGTCCAGCCCACAGCCACACCAGAAGAAAAACAGATGCCATGGAGCCACTGATCATGCAGCTTGGACACCCAAGAGGGCCACAACACCTACCCCCACCACTCCCGGCCCGCCACCCCCCCCCACGGCCCTACCCAGGCCCCCTCCCCGGTCCAAGATATTGTACATCAACTTTGCAAATTCATGAACAAAACAATTTGCCCAATGTCACACAAACACAACAATCAACTGTCATGTGTGGCCAGAGAAAGGAGAATCAATCATTCATCATTGAATTCCAAAAAACAATCTTTATTTCAAAATAAACTCAATACAACATTTCTGAAGAGTCATGGCGGGTCATGACTGGGCAATCTGTAAGTCACAGCCTGCAAGACAAAAATCAACATAAGGTGTGTCATGTGCTCATCAAAGAAGAGAGAGAGAGAGAGAAAAATGGAGAGAGAGAGCGAGTGAAAGAGCGAGAAAGAGAGAGAAAGAGAGAAAAATAGAGAAGGAGAGAGAGAAACAGAGGAAGAGAGAGACAGTGAAAGAAAGAGAGGGAGAGAGAGAGAGACAGTGCCCCCCCTGCGGACCCAGGCCTTATTGCTCACCTACTGCCACCGGTGTGTCCCCAACCATGTGCTGGTATATACTGCAGTCCACCCGGGCCCTTATCTGCAACAAAGTCCAGAGTTAATGAAGGCAGAGTACATATCATTGCAAACGGCGCCATCGCCTATCCGCCCCTGCGCACACAGGCTGCTGCACCCCAGCCCCTCCCGCCGCCCTGCGGTGATTGCCCACCCCTGCGCACCCAGACCCCAATACTCACCTGCTGCCACCGGTGTGTCCCCAACCACGTGCCGGCATACACTGCAGTCCACCCAGTCCCTAATCTGAAACAGAGTCCAGAGTTAATGATGGCAGAGTACATATCATTTAAAACATACCATCACTTGCCCGCCCTTGCGCACACAGGCTGCTGCACCCCCGCCCCTTCTGCCACCCTGCGGTGATTGCTCACCCCTGTGCACCCAGGCTATACTGCTCACCTACCGCCACCGGCGTGTCTCCAAGAGGGCCCACCACGGACCGGTGCAAGCTCCAAGCCCGGGGCCCGCGACCTTGGCAGCCTCCACATCATGCAACCAGGTCGCACACTAGATTCTGGGTCTTGATTTTGCAATGGAAGAGATCACATCAGTGCATACATCATCATCGCAGGCTGCACATCCGCTCAGCCCTACAGGTGCCACTAACTCTTTGACCCGCGAGGCAATCCCACGTGGCGGTAGGCCTGCTGCCTACACTGCGGTCCAGTAGGGCTCACACTAACCCTTACCAGTCCAGACCACCAGGACGGGGCAGGCTGCACACCAGCTCAGCACCTTAGGTGCCCCTACCTCAGTGCCGGAAAGCCACCGTCCCATAGAGGTAGGCCCGTGCTGGACGCAGTGTATCCAGTGTATCCGGTGCCACCAATTCTGTGCAACGCTAGTCATGGACCCTCTATGATTGAGTCCCGTGATATGCCAGGCGGATGCAACCATGTCACCTCAGGCAGTGGGGAAGAACTGGGACAAGTTGCGTCGTCCCCCATCTTTATAGGTATGCCGAGTTGGCTGGCTCAGCATATGCCAGGCCAGCTTAGGGGTGTGAATAATTATCCCTGGCCTCTGGGCGTGGTCCATATCTCTGCTGCGCAGGAAACACATGGCCCGCCATCGACAATGTTGCAATGTTGCATGCAAACGGAGGAGGACCCGCACGAAGGGATTGTACAAGGAGAGCAAGACCGCTCGGGGTCTTGGCTCATACATGCCAACTGGTGTGTGTGTATCGCTATTGGTGCACCATAAGCCTAAGGCCTCGCATCAATTTCAGCGTGAAAGACACAACACATTTCCATAATGAAAGCAGTAATCAGACTGATATCAGGGATGAAAGCTCCTTTGTCCCAATACAGAATGCGGAAGGACATCTGCACCTCCAAGTTGGGTTTTGCATGCGGCAGGCACCCTCTGAAAGATACACCATAGCAGATGATGACGACTCCCACAGTACGCACAGCGCTAATGATAGTCCAACATAACCACACCCCACACACAGATGTCCTTGCTCGAGGTACTCTTGGATGGAATGCCCTTGACACTTACGTACACAACAACACATACGTCCAAACATTGCACACTCATACGACCCATTGCTCCGAGCAGTGGCATATCATCCACATAACTGACACAGGTCAGAAGAGTGCCGGTTCTTCGAGAGCCACCAACGCAATGGCTGGACATCCCGGGCACATGCACAACCCCCGTCACGTAGGACTGTACCTTGACCAAATGCTGCATTTGTTGGGGATACTGCCACTGGCAGTGTTGCGCATCAGTCAACGGCTAAGCTTCCGCCTTGCCAACGTCACCTGCGTTCAGCCTGTGTTGCATTGTCGATTGAGCATATTCGAGTGGCCCATGGATGTCTGCCTATCCAACTGGACGGTAGCTGAACTGGATCCTGACATGTGTGTGTGCCCCCTGTTGGCTCACGACCAGGAGTGTCACGTGATACCCGTTCATGGATGCCTTGATACTTGGCATACATGCTTGCAGCTGGACATGGGAGACTGCACAACTCCTCATATGCAGTGACCCCATTGAGACGATCCCCTATTGGGCTGTGATGCATATTGGTGTAAGGGGGTGGATGCAGCACTCCTGCCCGGACCATTGCACAGGTCCCAACACCTTGTGGCATCCTGGAGAACTGGTCACATATCCCACGACAACAGTGGACACGGCTGCCTCTGCCTGGACTCCGAATACATAAGCGGACAACAACGTGGGTTGACACACACATGTGGGTAGCGGTGCTTGGTAACGTACCTCAATCTGACATACTGCTGGAGGGAGAGTACACATGTAGGCATGCGGAGAGATGTACTGGTGATGAATGTGATGGGGGACACTACTTCAGGACTTCCAACGACTTTGACATTTCATACACAGCACTATTTCAAACATTGCATGGATCAAAGGTGTTAAATTGTGCAGTTGCTGTTTCATGGCAATGGGGCCACGGCTAGTGCACACCTTCCAAGTCATCTCATTGGCCATATGGGTCACGGTCAAACATGCGCATTGTTGCCATTTCCCAGGGTGTGCCTTTTTGTGCAATCAATGTCACTACATTCATCCATACTTACATACTTGGTTGATCATGGACATGACACATCTGTGTGCATTTGGAATGTTTAGTTCATGTTAGGTGGAGTGTGGGAGCTGGATCGGTACATGGCCATGCAAACCCCACATCACTTTGTGGCCCAGTGGAGGGCCAGCCAGAGTCCTCCAGGGCTTGATGGGTACATTGGAAGATGAAGAGTACAGTCCGCAGTCTGATTGCTGTATCATTGGTAAACAAACAATATATGGCTGTCCATGTCGAGGTCAATGTAGCAGAGTGTTTCGTGGGACAGTGGGAAGTGTTGTCACAGGCATGATACAAAGGGCAGAACCAAGCAGAAACAGGACATATAGCGGAGATGGATGCTAATGCCTCCTTCTTCATACAAAGGTTGATTCACCCGCATCGTCGTCATCTATGTCATCTGGCTGACATATGGGTGCTGGCGTTTGGTCTCCAGCACTGTGTGCCACTGACATATCAGAGGTCGCAGGTGGTGTGGCTGCAGCACTGGGTGCCACTGACACATCAGAGGCCGCAGGTGGTATGGCCGAAGCACTGTGTGCCACTGACACATCAGGTGCCGGAGATGTGTGTGTAGCAGTACCAGCAGCATTAATTTGCTACTGCCTTAGTGGCAGCAATGCGATGATGAGGATCTGCAGGGCATGGAAGATCCCAAGAAGTCTTCGCATGTGTGCATCCGTGGCAGCCATTCTTTCCGCATGCCTCCGCTCCATGTTCTCCATTATCCTCAGCATCTGTGCCAACTCTCGGCTGACATCGCTGAGGCTGCTCTGAGCAGACAGTTGTTCTCGTCTCATAGTCATGACTCCACCGATGTCGGGCATGGATTGTTGGACATAATGGAGTGAACTGTGGGTGTCCGTTAGGGAGTGTAAGTGGTCCCTGATGTGACTTTGACACACACGTATGTCATCTAGTTTGGCTGCCATGAGTTCGAACCCCACCGCACCTGTTCAGCCACCTCCTCCTGGCAGTGTAACACCTGGCCTTGGACTTCCAAGTGTTCTTCTGTGAGGTTCTGGGAGCAAGCCGTGGTGGTAGGTGCTTCCTGCTGTGTTGTCTGTGCAGGGAGTGGGGTCTCCTGGATGCAGCTGGGCTGCCCTGCTCCTGGAGGTGGTTTGCCGTAGATGTCCATGAGCTGTTGTAAGACGTCGGTGTCGAAGGTGTGGAGGTCCTCTTCATCATCACTGATGAGTTGTCTGGTCTGCTCTGCTCTGCAGGAGGTGTTGATTGTCCTTCTGCAATGTGAAGTGGATGTGCATTTCAACATTGTATTGACCTGTATGTAGACGCATTGTTCAAGTTTAAATACAGACTGCATGACAACGTATATTGTGACTGTTTGGGAGGATCTGACTATTTGATGCGGGACTGTGGACATTTGAACTACATGACTGATGATAGGTTGTACACGCACATTTTCATTTTACACTTTCCTGCTATGCCAGATGTGATTTGCCAGTTTGTATGCACAGGCAGAACCAGTTGTGTCCTCTGTTTTGTGGTGAAAGTGTTGCACTTTGTACCACATTGTCGTCGATGGTGATGTGCTGTGTTGGCTATGTGTGTGTGCTGCAGTGTGCCTAGAGGATCAGGGACATGGTCCAGAGTCATTGTGGGTGTACTGTACTTAATTGTGCATGTGTGTCATTGTGCCCATCTCCCCCTATTCCCCCAGTCCCTGTTCGGTACTCACGCTGGTGCTGTTGTGTCCGGTCACGTTGAGCAGTGTCCGGACCCCCGACTCCTGCCACCCTCTCCCCACTGATGACTGTGGAGACTGGTTCCTCCATCTTATCCAGGTCCTGGTGTTGCGCTGGACTGCCACCTCCAGTCTCCATTGCTGCCTGATTGTTATTAGCGAGTTTCTTCTTGGTTATGCGCTTCACATCATTCCAGCGCCTCTTGAGCTCGCCAATTGTCCTTCTCCTCCCTCCGACTGCATTCACCTTGTCCACGATGGACTGCCACCAGGGCCGGACTGGCCGTAGCGGGCACCGGGCAATCCCCCGGTGCGCCACACGGGTGGGGACGGTTTTGGGCCCCTGGGGGCCGTTTCTGTTACAGGGGGAGGAGGGGTCGGCCGAGCACTTTGCCAGGTCCGGTTTTGGTTCCCAGTCCGGCCCTGACTGCCATATTAAATTTTTATTTGCCAATGGCACGTTGGGGGTGACGAACAGTTGTTGGTGGTGTTCTATCACCTCCGTGGTGATGATCCTGTTTTCCTGCGGACTGAACCTCGTCTTCCTCGTCTTTTTCTCCTTGGCCTTCCGTGACCCGAGGTCCCAGTCTGAGACTCCTGGGGGCTTGTGGGGGTCTTGTCATCCTCTGTGCTTTCTCTGGGTTCCTCCATGGTGCTACACAGTTGAATTTATTTTGTTTGTGTTCTTCGGTGCTTTTATGGTGCATTTTCCCGCATGATGCGTGGGAATTGCAGGCCTGTCTCTGGTTATCACTGATTTTTGTATCGCAGTTGGTCACTTTTTTCGCGTTGGGGTTTCGCATTTTTTCGGCGTCGCATTGATTTTAACGCGGTCATTTGGCGCATTATCTTATTTTGGGACTATCGCATTGTGCTGCCGTGTTGAGAATACAACGTTAACAGTGTTATTTTCCCGCGATAGACTGCGATGTGCAAAGTTGCGTTAAGCTAATTTTGCAATAGTTATCACACGTTCTTGAGAATATCCCCCATAGTTTTTTCTCCTTGTTTACTGGATCCCTGTTGTTTCCGGTTTATAATCTGCAAAACATATTTCTTCAATACTAGCAATGAGAGAAGTGACTCAGCTGCGGGAGGGAAAGGACAGCGACATCCAATTTTACCCTGATAATCTGCTTGGGGTCAATAGGGCTCTCTGGTTCAGTGCTTAATTTGAGCCAGTGGTTTCCGCTGCTCAGCACCGGCACTTATTTGTCAACACCAGTGCTTGTGCAGTCTGCTACATGGTGGTGTTGTCTGGCTAATTTAGGGGCATATTATCAAGACAGGCGATAAAATTATCGCCGCTTTAGCGGCAGAAAACTGCCGCTAATACGGCGATAATGGGCTTGATAATATGCTCTATGGAATTCCAATTGAAGCCCATGTTAGATGTGAAGGACATCTAACCTGAGCTTCAATTGGAATTCCATAGAGCATATTATCAAGCCCATTATCGCCGTTTTAGCGGCAGTTTTCTGCCGCTAAAGCGGCGATACTTTTATCGCCTGTCTTGATAATATGCCCCTTAGAGATGACCACAGCAACAGGCAACTAATAATTCAATACACATTAAAAGTGACTATTCCCTGCCGCCCAAGCCATTGTTCTAGCTTTGGGGGCCTGAAATAGTTTGAAATGTCACAATTGTAAGAGTGTGATGGTTAGTAGTTGTGTTACTCTCACTGGCAGCATGGCAGGGGCAATGTGTGGTGCAAGCTGCAGTGCTCTCCTGACGAGAGCCCTGGCACATATTTGTTTTTTTTACAAATTAAGCACTGTGTATATATACAGTTCTCTGTAACTATTGCCGGCCCTGACTGGGCAGAATTCTTGTGACGTGTATGCCAACCTTTACCTGCATGTGAAAGGGGGAGAAATAAGGCCGCCATGCAGTTGAGGAGGGAGTTATTTATTGTGCTGACAAATGGTAGCTGACTTTAAAGACAGCAGCTGGCGTAAGTAGTGAAACTATGGGGCACTGTGGTAGTCTGGAGATTTGGAAAAGGAATTACAACTGGAACACGGATATGATAGAGAAACATGGCCGCAGTTCTTGTGTGTTACGTGTCACTGGAGCTGACCTGAAAAGTTACACTGCAAATTTGTGCTAAATTCCACTGAAAACCGTTTGCACAAATCATAAAACACTTATTATGACATTTCTTACCTTGTGATGAAACGCCACTACAAGCTGCAGGCCAATGTTGAAATGTTACCATTATCTCAATTCCAGTAGCATTCATTAATCAAATTTGTTCAGACATTTCGTGTTTCTATTCATTAAAAAGTTAATTAAAAAATGATTTCGTGGGGAAAATGTCTTTCAACTTGTAAAAATAAATTGTAGCAGTGCACATCCGGCCAGCTCCACCTGGTGGGAATTCCAGCTGACTCGTGGCAACCTGGTTATTCCAGATGCAGCTCTTGCATGGGACTTTTTGAGCATCACAGACCCAGCAGAAAAAATACAATGGCAACCCCTTATGATACCACGAAACACAATCAGGATAAATTAATAACAGGGGGCTGCTGACTGAGGATGTGGCTTTGAGCCTCGGCGCAGGCTCATTAGAATCATGGGAAACTCAGCCTAAAAACTGCAAAGCGCTGCAGCACGTTTGGGTCGAGTTCGCGCTATACAAAAATGCCGAAAAAGAAGAAATATTACCTCAATTCACAGTATGGGCAACGGAGAGACCAATTGAATTAAATGAATCTGTACTTACCTTGACCCATGCACAAGGTAAAAAAGAGAGTGAAGTCTCCAAGGCTGCTAAATTAGAATAGTAAAGAATGGGCAGATTGAAATCCTTTTTCATTTTTGTTTTGTTTTTCCTAAACACAAAAATAGGTCTCCAAACGACAATGCGAATGCGCTATAGGCTTGATCTACAACTGATAACAGGCCTGCCCCACATGTCATTGGTTGAGACATTGTGGGGGCAGCCAGCAGCATGAAGCAGGGTCGTCATTGGTAGCACGTTTGTGCTATCAATGATTGACGTCACTGCCAAATTGCAACACCTACAATCAGTGGCCTGAGGAACATTTTCTTTGGCGGCGGGGCCGCATTCAAAGATTTTGCGCACAATGGGCAAGTAAAGCAAAAAATTGTGCACCCCACCAGGAGAGTTATTTTCCACACAAATGGGAAAAACCTTGCCCATTTGTGTGAGAAATAGCCCAATGTGGCAACACTGCAGTTGATTCCTTTGTGTTCTACTGCAGCCTCCCAAAGGGGCATATTATCAAGAAACGGCGTTAAAATTATCGCCGCTTTAGTGGCAGGAAAATGCTGCTAAAGCGGCGACAATGGGCTTGATAATATACCCGTGAGAATTCCCATAGAATCCTATGTTCTGGTGGCAACATGGGCTTCTATTGGAATTCTCCAGGGCATATTATCAAGCTCATTATCGCCGCTTTAGTGCCAGGTTTCTACCGCTAAACCGGCGATAATTTTAATGCTGTGCTTGATAATATGCCCCAGAGTGTTCTAAAGAACAACTGGAGGGCTAACAATGTTACTTATGACAAAGGTATGGCACACCTGAAGTCATGTTAATTGAATCAAACTGGTAACACTTAAAACATTTAATTTAGAAAGGAACAAAATAAGGGGGTTCAATTTGTCATAGAAATTATGGTTAGTGCTGTAGAAAGAAAAATTAGGACACAGTTTAAGTGACTTCTCAAATATCTTCCTCTTCTACTTAAACATTCTGATGTGCAGACCGAAACATGCAAGTTCAACACCAGCAGCAGACTGCCAGGTAACTCCCTGGTGATCAGCAGCTTTACTACAGTGTTCTAATGAGCAACTAGAGTGCTAACATTTTTGAATTTATGCCAAAGATCTGGCACATCTGAACGCCTTCTTCATGGTAGCCTAGTAGAAAACTAAAAGCATTTTCTACTGAGGATACTGCAGTAAATTAGGAAACTAGGAAGCTTCAAAACAAAAACGTTTCCCAAGATGTCCACCAGAGAAAAAAGAGTCAAAATATAGCATAAATATCACCCAAATGTAGCCAAAGTATAGCCCAATGACAAAAATTTGCAAAACACATAACTCTTTTTTTTTTTTGGCAGTTTTATATAGTGACCTGAAGGTGTAGGAGTGCTTTACATGAGCATGAGTTACATTACATAAAAACACAATCATTTTGGTTTTAGGCAAGGAGGGATTAAGTGATTTGCCCAGAATCATTGGATGTCGAGCTGACGCCAAAACTTGAACCTAGTTCCCCATTTGGAAAGTCTGCAGCTCTGGCCATAACGCCACATTCTCCCACTTAAGTGTAACATATAATCAAGTGATCACCTGAATAAAAAAACATAAAGATAGCAAATTATTTAAAAGGGCCTTCAAGCACATGCATCAACCTTTAAACAAATCGCAATAATTGCGAATCGCAAAAATAAACCATTTGCGATCGCAGAGTACCCTGCAGCAATGCATGAACCAATGTTTTCGCAAAATTAAAGAATCACAAATTATTCTGAGAATAAATTTGTGATTCTTTAATTGCGTCTACCAAACAGCGAATCGCAATTAAAGAATCGCAAATAAATGCATGAAAAATCGCATTTTGCGATTTTACAGAAAATCGCATATTTGCAAGTGCAAAATAAGAAGGATCACAAGCAGGTGGTAATAATTAGTGCATATCAGATACAGCTGAAAGTCAACAGAAACATACTTAAATACACACAGAATGAGCCTGAACATTTCACAGTGGCAGGGATTTACCTGATGGCGAGGCTCCAGGCAGCTGCACACTGAAGCATGAGAATACAGGAGCGCATCTTCAGAGTCTGCATTACTTTGCTAGGACAGACAGTAGATGAGATATACGACAAGTATTGGCTCAATGCAGCAATGATCCATGATTTAATCATTGAATTGGATCCCATTCTGCAGCGACAGATACGTAGGACCAATGCCATACCCACACATGTGCAGGTCCTATGCTGCCTGCACCTACTAGGGTCAGGCAGTTTCCAGGGGGTCATAGCAGTAGCTGGAGGTGTGTCTCAAAGCGCACTTTCAAGAATCTTCAAAGCATTCCTTGATGCCATGATGTCCCGGATCAACTCACAAATTAGCTTCCCCACAACCGCACATGACCTCACCAAGACTAAACAGGAATTCTACCAGATAGCCCGCTTCCCACAAGTCTTAGTCTGCATTGATTGCACCCATGTGGCAATATGCCCCCCTGCAGGAAATGAATACATATATAGGAATAGAAAATGTTATCATTCCCTCAACATACAGGTAGTATGCAATGACAAAAATATAATAACTGACATTGTGGCGCAATACCCAGGGAGTGCACATGATTCCTTGGAGAGGGACATCTGCTAGGTAAACATGTGTTATTAATGCTCACAGACATTGTACGTATGCAAATGTAATACGGCCACTGACCCTTCAGTTACTTCCATGTAGGTGACAGCGCATACGCCTTGCGTAATTACCTAATGACGCTGTACTTCAATCCTACAACGGCCAAATGAACAGAGGTATAATGCTGCGCATATATCGACCAGGAACATCATAGAGCGCACGTTTGGGCTGTTGAAGAGCCGCTTCAGATGCCACCATAAAACCGGTGGAGCCTTACAATACAACCCTGAACAATGCTGCAAGATAGTAGCAGCATGTGCCATTCTACACAATATTGCCACAAACGGAGGCATAGCAATTGAGATGTCTGAAAGCGACTCGGAGGATGACACCATCAAGGGCCACTCCGCCATGCAGCACATGGGGCAAGCGCAGCAGAAGGCAGCAGGAGACATATGGACATAACACAAAATTATTTCTGAGGTGATTAATGATGAGACAAAACACGGATATTGCTGTCAAAGTATGTTTATCTTAAAAAATAATGACTTGAGTGTTGAAGCTCATAGCTTATGTGCCCAGTAGCACAGGAATAGCAGTAATGTACATAAATGTCTTTAAATCAAATCATGACTTGAAAGTCAGTCAAAAGTGTTGTGTCCGTCAATGGTTATCTCACCATATCTGTATGTCAGTGTACATGGCAGTCTATCGCTTCCTACCACGCACACCGACGCCTTTCAGATGCTGTATCTTCATCCCCCATGTTGGCAGCGGAGAGGGTACTGCTGCGTGTCTTGCGCCTTCCTGGAGTGGTAACAGACAGAGACAGACTGCTCATGCTTGAGGCCTCCTCACTACCCTCTTCCAGCGTGACAGAATTTGACTCCATTGTGGCAGCTTGCATCATTTCCACTGCATTGGTCACCTGGCCCAGTGCCTTTGCCACATCCCCACTCCAATGGGACATCTCAGTTTGCATGGTCACAGACCTAGGTGCCAGCAGTGCAGTGGCTGTGGCCACCCTATTATTGGATTTTGCATACACATTCATGAGATGCATCAGTTGGCGATGGTGTCTTGTCTGTGACACATGTCCCTCCTGCATCACCCTGGTCAGTTCTTTCACGCAATCCGTCACTACTGCTATATTGGCTGCCATCTTGCCTATTTGTGCCTGCACTAAACGTGTTTTTTCGCCTGCAGGCGCTGCACCTGGAGCATCTGTCCCTCAAGACCACCCCAGGCATCATTAGGTTGGCCCTCCAGCTGTGTGATTAGTGACCTCGCTCTACGCTGCCGGCCTCGGGAAGTGCTGCTGCGGACCTGTGTTTGAGGAGTCGGCGTGGTTGTCTCTTGCGCCTGAGTGGCCACTGGTGTTACTTGTGCCTCGTCCTCAGTTTCCATTGCTACCAGTGGTGGGACAGTTGCCCTGCTTGTGGTAGGGGCATGTGACTGATTTTTTGGCACCACAGGTGTGTCCGTCGCTTCTACTGTGCTAGTTTCCGGTGTGTCAAGGAAGTCACTGTCCTCTGCAACTTCACGTTCTGCATCTGTGAGTCAAACAGTGCAAAACAGCCTTAATTTCTTGTAGTGATGTCATGTCACAGAAATCATGATTTCCCTATAAATAAATATTTTGCTGTTACACTAATTTTGAGTTGGTTTATTCCTATTTGTGTGTTTGCCATAGTACCTGCCTGACCTGCCTGCATCTCCCAAAGTGCACTTTGATTTTTAACCAAAATGTGTACTGGATTTTCATTGTGGACACGTGTGCTGTACTGAGCTGATGTAATACCTTTCAATTTATTGACATTTGACCACATGCATGCATCTTACCTTCAGATGTGTTTGCCGCTCCAGAGGTGTCTAGCTGCGTCACCCCA
This sequence comes from Triturus cristatus, assembly GCF_964204655.1. Classification (NCBI taxonomy): domain Eukaryota; kingdom Metazoa; phylum Chordata; class Amphibia; order Caudata; family Salamandridae; genus Triturus; species Triturus cristatus. The sequence continues at coordinate 808,671,276 of NC_140586.1, forward strand.
ACAACAGCTTCAGGCTGGAGTGTCTACTCCACCATGTCCTCCGTGGGTGTGTTGGCAGTCTGTGTCGGGGTTCCCCCTCCTGTCCTCCTGGCTTCCTTAAGCCGGTCGGCAATGCGTTCCTTTGCACGACTGCAGAAGTCGAACCATCTTTTTTTTAAATCATCGATGGTACGGTGTATGGCCCCAACAGCGTTTACTTTATTTTGGATCCGGATCCATATTTTGCTTTTCTCCTGCTCTGCAACTTTCAATGACAATTTTCCAAACAGCTTGTCATGGCTGTTTATCACACCCTCGATTAGTGTGTCTATTTCCTTGTCAGAAAACTTAGTTTTCCTCTTTCTGGCACTTTGGCTGTTCTCTCCTGTTGCTGTATCCATTTTGTGAAATGGCCAGGTGTTGTTCCAAATGTTACTTTCACACCTGCAGTCAGCTCCCTCCTTTCACTATGACTGTGCACTGAATGAGGCTTGGGTTGCTGACTTCCTGGTAGTGATGTCATCAAGATGCATCAATTGTGCGACTCCGCTATTAGCGATTTCGCAATTTGCAAAATCGCAAATAGCGAATTCGCAAATTGTGATCTCGCTATTTACGATAGCGATTTATTGCAAGTTGGTAATATTTCGCAATTTTTTTGATGCATCGATTTTTGTGGTTCGTTATTTGCGATTCTTCATTTCTTGCAAATAAGGAATCGCAAAATTTCACATTGATGCATGTGCCTGTTTGTCGCTATTTAAGAACTCAGAAAATATGTCATTAGAAGAGCTGGGTTCCACTTTCTAGATTTACTCTGGAACCTTAGGCCGATGTCTCTTTTTGTCTACATGAAAGTGTGGAAGGGAGGAAAATCATTAACAAATCAATCATTACTGTTCTAATGAACAATGGCTCTGAAGAATCACAGACTCCCATTCGAGTTTAGACAATTTATTACAAAGACAAGAACAATTGGACTTACAAGCACCTCAATACGAGGGTGAAAAAATACATTGGAACTAATACAAAGCCAAACCTACAAGTAAAGTAGAGACAGTGCAACATGCACAGAATAATCAGTTCTAGAGTGAGGATACAGAAGAGAATGGCTCCAACATCCAAATTCCCCTTCATTAGGGGTTAATAGGTGAAAAGCATTAGTCTGTCCCTACACTACCATAACGTGACATCCCTACTTAGCATTTTCCAGACAAGTTCAGTAAAGGTGTCAGCGTGTGAACGCTTTCTAAGAAGTCCATTCACGTTGGGTGTTTCTTTGAAGGGGGTGTTTCTTTGAAGACTTGGTCCTGTGAGGCTGTGGCTGTATTTCTCTGCATCTTTCCTGCCGACCTCGCAGCACCCGCTCCGCGGGTGCTGTTTCGTGATCTGGGGCAGAGGCACTTTGGACGGCTAGAAGGAGCCGAGTTCCGTGGGCTCCTACAGGAAGCTTGCATCAGGGCTGCGAGCGTTGCAGGGACTCCATCTCCCAGGAGCCCCTGCCTGACCTAGAGACATCACCTGGTCCGCTCTCCCTGTTGCTCCGCCCACAGCCCACCTGAGGGGTTTTCTACCGCCTGCCTGCACTCCCTGCGTGGGTGTTTCTTTGAAGACTTGGTCCTGTGAGGCTGTGGCTGTATTTCTCTGCATCTTTCCTGCCGACCTCGCAGCACCCGCTCCGTGGATGCTGCTTCGTGATCTGGGGCAGAGGCACTTTGGACGGCTAGAAGGAGCCGAGTTCCGTGGGCTCCTACAGGAAGCTTGCATCAGGGCTGCGAGCGTTGCAGGGACTCCATCTCCCAGGAGCCCCTGCCTGACCTAGAGACATCACCTGGTCCGCTCTCCCTGTTGCTCCGCCCACAGCCCACCTGAGGGGTTTTCTACCGCCTGCCTGCACTCCCTGCGTGGGTGTTTCTTTGAAGACTTGGTCCTGTGAGGCTGTGGCTGTATTTCTCTGCATCTTTCCTGCCGACCTCGCAGCACCCGCTCTGCGGGTGCTGCTTCGTGATCTGGGGCAGAGGCACTTTGGAAGGCTAGAAGGAGCCGAGTTCCGTGGGCTCCTACAGGAAGCTTACATCAGGGCTGCGAGCGTTGCAGGGACTCCATCTCCCAGGAGCCCCTGCCTGACCTAGAGACATCACCTGGTCCGCTCTCCCTGTTGCTCCGCCCACAGCCCACCTGAGGGGTTTTCTACCGCCTGCCTGCACTCCCTGCGTGGGTGTTTCTTTGAAGACTTGGTCCTGTGAGGCTGTGGCTGTATTTCTCTGCCTCTTTCCTGCCGACCTCGCAGCACCCGCTCCGCGGGTGCTGCTTCATGATCTGGGGCAGAGGCACTTTGGACGGCTAGAAGGAGCCGAGTTCCGTGGGCTCCTGCAGGAAGCTTGCATCAGGGCTGCGAGCGTTGCAGGGACTCCATCTCCCAGGAGCCCCTGCCTGACCTAGAGACATCACCTGGTCCGCTCTCCCTGTTGCTCCGCTCACAGCCCGTAATCCTCCCTACTTCTTGGATACAGCATCCCGCTGCGCGGGAGCGCCGCCGGGCGAAGCCCGGGCCAAGGGCGGGCCCGTTTGTGCCCGTTCGTGACCGATCTTCTCCGGTCCGGGCCCCCCCTCTTGCTTCCGCTGCTACATTTTGCTACATTTTGCTACCTCTAGCGTGGGGAGATGTCTTGTCGTGAAACCAGGAGCAAGTCATCCCTAGCTGGAGCGGCCATTTCTGGAGGTATGGAGAAATTTTTGATTAGACACTGAAATAAACGTTCTCGAGAAGCGTTTATCAAAGGAATTATCGGCCTTCAAAAGATCTTCCCTTGGTACTTTGGCTAATGCTAAAACCCCCGAACGACCTACAGAGTCTACTAACAATGCTGCGATGGGCCCTTTTTCAACATCTACTGTGACCAACTTGGCGTCCCTTGATCTGGGTATTTTGGTTAACGAAATTCTCCCAGAAATTGATATGGTCCTTGATACTAATGTGCCCACTCCCTCAGACTCCGTTGTCACTTGTGATACTATACCAAATGGAGTTATTGAAGGGGTCGCAACTAAATGTAAAAGGCCGTATAATTCGAAACCTGGTGGCAAATCTAAACCAGCCAAACATAAACATGATACCACAAACCCCACATCAGGCCTTTCTCAACACATACCTAGTTTGGACCTCTCTTTAGAAACTTTGGGAGCCCTCTTCAAATCCCTTTTATTCCCCCTAGAGTCTAAATTGGAACGCATAGAACTCCGTCTTACCATCATTGAGAAAACCTCTGCTGCTATATTAGCTACTAGATCCCCCAAGTCCAATACTTCTTCAAACCCCCAAATCACTCCTACTAACCTAGGTAATCTAGGCCCCTCCTTAGTGAATGATGCCGCTCCCCCTTTGCGTCCCCCAACGGGCAATCTAGCCCCGATTCAAAATAGCAACTCTAACATTCCCCCTTTGCTACCTGCAGGCCCAGTTCAATCTATGACCACTACTAACGGGGCCACAACTAATGGCCACATAGCTTCCCCACCCCCTGATAAGATTGTCCCTAGACCATGTAGGCCTTACCTGCCCCCTGAAGCTAACCGCTTCATGGTAGTCCTGGCCGGTGTTCCTCCCTTAGAAGTTGGAGAAGCTGAGAATTTTCAATCTCTTAAAAATAAAGTCATTAAATGGCTGAACTGGAATAGACCCCTCCCGGCCCACCTTCATAATGAAATCATCTTGGTTAGAAGGGTACCTTGGCTGGGTAAAACTAGAAAGACTATAATCGGGGACTGTATCATGGTGAGCTTTAGAGACCCCAGAACAGTCTCGCACATATGTGCCGGGTTTAATAGATCCTTCGATTCCACCATCCAGACGCTGCCAGTGTCTTTTTTCTTTACCCCTATCCACTTGCACCATGATCAAGGCCGAGATAATTGGACGAGGGTTGAGCGGAGGGGTAGATTCCGTGGGTACGAAGCAAGACCGGCCCTGTTGTCTCCGGAGACTCCTTTCTGTGATTTTAACCGATTTAATTGTCTTAACGGTTTAGATGGAGTAGACTGACTATCCACATTATATTTCCCTTTTTGCATCCCCCCTGCTACTGGTAATAGTTTAATAGCAGTTATGGGTAAAAGTATATCTATCGATCCAGCCCCTGTAATGCCCCTCACCCCTACCCCTGCACATTTACCATCCCAGGGAGTTGACCCCTCTGCCCCACCCCACCTTCTTGTATCTACGGTCTCCCCTGTTGTTACCAGGCCATCACTGGGATTTACTAGTATACCGGAGGTTATTGAACTAGCTCCATGAACCCCCGGCTTCAAATCTGCTAGCTGGAATATTGCTGGCTGGAGCCGGCAAAAGTCGTCCTTGGGCTGGAGCGAAATTCTTTCCCAGTTTGATGTCTTATGTTTACAAGAGACCTGGGTAACAACTGATATCATCCTTGATGGATTTGTGTCATATAACAACCCGGCACAAAGGTCCAATATGGGCAGGGCTAAAGGGGGGCTAGTAACTCTACTTTCTGTGAACCTCCCTGTTCGTGTGAAATCGCACCAGACTGTGGGTTTTCACTCGCAAATTTTAAGCATGGAACACAAAAGGGGCCATGTAACCCTGCTGATTAACCACTATAACAATTTGTTTGATGCTACAAATACCTCAGTTTTGGATCAGTTGGATGTAGCAGTGAGAAACATCTGCAAAGGCATCCATAAACCTCTTGATATCATCTGGGGAGGGGATTTTAATATTCGTACTTGCCCCCACTCTTTCACCAAAGTTTGCGGGTACGACGGGGATAATGGGGAAAACCGGGCACATTTTATACACTCACCATATGGTGACTCCCTCAACTCCTTTATGCTTAAATTGGATCTTTTTTTTTTTTATTTTATTTTGTTTGCAGTAGGTACATAATGACATCATAATACATAAAAAAAAAACAAAAAAAAAAAAAAAAACCAGTACATAAATTTTAAACTTACAGTTGAAGCATCTTCTTCAAAAGCCTTTTGCAACCTCAGAACAACAGATAACAAATTAAATTCCTTCTTTCTATTCACTATGACCTGCTCTCCTCCTCACTCATTCTCTTGATCTTGCCTTCCTCCAGCTTGTAATGGGAGCCCAAATACCTTTCCCGAAATCACCTATTTTTTTCCCCTTCTGGGCGTACAGCATGATCTCTATATTATGTAAGCCAAGTAGTCTAGTAAGCCACATTTGAAAAGAAGGAGCAACAATATCTTTCCAGCCTGCAGAAATTAATAACCTAAGTACTGCAACGGAGATAAACACCATGGCCTCCTCCGTTTCCCCCAGATTTAGCCTATTATCGGTACCTAGTATCATAAGGGTGGTTGACAATAAGATTTTTTGGCCTAACAGCCCCTCCCAAAATTTTTCTATTTCCCTCTGTATTCCCTCCAAGGCCTTACAATCATTAAACATATGAAGCAAATCAGCCTGGCCTGTCTTGCATCTGGGACAACGATCATCTTCCCTTATCCCCCAAGAATATAGTTTCGCAGGCGTATGGTATAAATTGAACAAGGTTTTATAGTGTTGCGCCTTCAAGTTAGAGGAGCGGAATATTTTCTTTTGTAAGAGAAGGGCATAGTCTAAATCTACGTCAGGATTCCCCAATTTCATAGCCAAAGAGGATTCTATTTTTTCCAAATCATCTTGTATTGAGCCAATAAATGAAGTATAGAAAACCTTAATCTTCTGACACCCCTTGACTAGCTGGTCCATAATGGGAAATTCATCTACCAGTAGAGTCCTAGGTCTTACAGCCTTCATCCAGCTTGTTAATCTTAAATACAACAGCCAGTATTTGCTAGAAATGCCAACACTGTGTTGTAGTGACTCAAGATCCAGAATCTCCTCCCCGCTCATTAAATCCCTGACTGTCCTAATTCCCAAATTCCCCCATGCCTGCAGATTTCTATCTTCTGCCATCTGAGGGAATACCCTAGAATTATGGAGGTGAAGGTATCGATTTACTTTAGGGATACCAAAAAACTTTGACACTGCCCTCCAGACCCCCCAAGCCCCTTCCAATACCTTGAAGCGGGCCTTTCTGTAATACCTTCGATCAACTTCCCGCATAAGTAAACCTACCGCTTTACGGCCAATTAATAATTCAAATATTGAGGGGGGCATCTGAATACCAAGATTCCCCTGGGCAGGTTTAGCCTCAGTCTGAAAGAGGATAGACATATGTACCAGCAAACATGACCAATGATAAAGCCTCAGATTCGGTAATGCCAGACCACCCCTATCCCTAGGGAGAGATAATAAATTAGTAGAACGCCTGACTCGCCCATATTGCCAAACAAATTTTATGAAAATTGATTCCAGACCTTTAATTACTGTTTCATCTATAAGGAGGGGTATGGCACGGAATAAATAAAGAATTTTGGGGAACATAGTCATTTTTAATACGTTGACTCTTCCAATCAGTGAAAGGTGTAGAACATCAATTCTTTTTAGCTCTGTTTCTATAGATTTACTCAATAATCCAAAATTCTCAGCGACAGTTTTCACTGTTGCCGCATTAATTCTGACCCCCAAGTATGTTGCCGAGTCAACAAATCTTTCATCAATTTTGCTGATATTTCCAGTACAAATAATTTGTGTTTTGGATTCATTCAGTAAATATCCTGAATCTACACCGAAGTCCTTTGCCATTTGTACCAGCACAGGGAGTGCCTGATGCGGGTCTACTGTGGTCACCGCCAGGTCATCCGCATATGCCATAACCTTAGTTTCGTATCCCTGACATATCACTGGACTAATTCCCGGGCATCCGAGAATCTTTTGGATAAACGGGTCGATATATAACGCAAAAAGGATGGGGGAACAAGGACAACCTTGACGTGTACCACGATTTATTGTTATCAGATCAGATCTCTCACCCATAACCACTACTCTGGCGACTGGGTTGATATACATTGCTCTTAACGCTCTCATAAGTTTCTCACCAAATCCTCTTCCTGCCAAAATCCCCCAGAGAAAATCCCAGACCACTCTATCAAAGGCCTTCTCTGCGTCGAGCAGGATCATGGCCATCCCGTCTCCCGCCGTGGACTGGGCATCAAACAGTGTTATAGCCCTCCTGATGTGATCCGTGGTGCCCCGTCCAGGAACAAACCCGTGTTGCCAAGGGGAGACGAGATCACCTATGACCCTGCCCAACCTTTTGGCCAGAATTTTAGAATAGAGTTTGGTATCAACGTTTATTAACGAAATGGGACGATAGGATCCAGGTTTTTCCTTAGGCTTCCCTTTCTTGTGAAAAACCACTATATTAGTTTCCCTCCAAGAATCTGGGACCGCCCCTGTATAAACTATACCATTAAATAAATCAAGCAGATATGGGGTAATGGCAGAAGCAAAGCATTTATATACCTCAAGCGGGATCCCATCCGGGCCCGCTGCTTTGCCAGTAGGAAGCTCCTGCAAGGCATTTACTAACTCACTCTCACTAATATCGTCCTCCAATTCCTCCCTGGCGGTGTTGTCAAGGCGTGGGCCGGTATCTAAATACTCGTGGCCTCGTAGGCCTTTAACATTTTCCTCCCTATAGAGATCTTGGTAAAAATTCTTAAACACCTGGAGGATGTCTTTAGCTTCCGTGTACTCTTTCCCATTATCTTCTATCTTAATAATGTTATTTTTAACTCTTTCCTGTTTAATTTGCAGTGCCAATAACCTACCGGCTTGCTCTCCAGTTTCATAGCGTTGAATCCTGGTAGTTTTGAATTCACTTGTTGCCTTGAATGTAAAGGCCTTCTGTAAATCTGCTTTGGCTGCTACTAATTTCCTTTGGCTCTCTGAGCTATCCCTGCCTTGTACTATATCGGTGGTGTGTTGAACCTCGGCTATTACGAGTTCCCGCATTAATCTTTCTATCTCACTCCTGTCTTCCCTTCTCAATCTTGCCGCACAGCTTATTAATTCGCCTCTTAAGGCAGCCTTAAATGCCTCCCATACACAATTGCGTGAGGCGCTATATCTGTTAGCCGAAAAATATTCCTCGACCCATTCCCTAACATGTTCTACAAATCTGTCGTCAAATAGTAATCTCCTTTCCAATGTCCACCTTGTTCGTGCCCTTTCTAGCCCGTCCAGATTATAAGTTAAAACTAAAGGGTTGTGATCCGATAATATCTTTGGGGATTTTGAGATTGTTATCCTGCTTATTACGGAATCTGATATTAAAAAATAATCCAGCCTGAAATATCTCTGGTGGGGATTTGAAAAGTATGTATACCCTGGATCTTTAGGTTCCTTTATCCCCCAAGCATCTAGCAGCCCATGTGACCTGATTAAAGATGAGACTGCCCTAAAAACTTTGGGTTTTCGCCCTTTATAAATTGCATTCGGACCCCAGTCTGCTGAAATATTAAGGTCACCACAAAAAATTATGGGGGTTAACCAAGTAGCTAACTCTATTTCCAGAAAGTCGAAAATCTCTGGGTCATCGTTGTTTGATCCATAGACTACGCAAATTGTGAAGCCCTTTTCCAGCTCAGCCAGAACCCATCTCCCATTTCCATCCACTTTAATCCGTCTGACTCCTCCCAAAGAAGCTCTAACCAAAACTGCAACCCCCCTAATAGTAGATGATTGCGTCGTGCATGCCACTAGCTGATAACCTCTCACAGACATGAGATTCCTTTTGGCCCATGGGAGGTGCGTTTCTTGCATACACAAGACATCCAATCTATTGAACTTGAGGAAATGGGCTAAATTTTGGCGTTTCCTACAATCGTTCAGACCACCAATATTAACTGTACAAATCCTAATGTTCGCCATCCTGAGAGTCTACTTGAACGGCAAAAACTGTCTGAAGCTTCAACTTATACATAATCCTAAAGATCTTACCCCACCTATTGGACCCATAGTGTACCAAACTGCGAATTTTTCCCCCTTTTTCCCCTAACCCCCACCCCACTCCCAAACCCTCCCCTTCCAGCCCCTGACTAAATCCCCCCCCCTTCCAGCCCCTACCTACCGCCGTCGACGAAGCGCTCAGACCTGGTCTGTGCACATGATGGGCAGCGATGTCTGCGATGGGGACAGCTTGAGAAAAGCTAATACCTACTAGAACCCTTTTAATCTAAGGAATAGACATATCCAGCAAGTATAAGAAAAATAAAGATAAAAAAAAAAGAAACAATGAGAGAAAAAAAAAAGAAAGGAGAAAGAGGCCCATTTTTAACTTTGCAAATTATATTCCACTTAGATTCCCACTACCTTGCTCCCGAAGGGGAAAGGTGCAGATACATTTTAACACCTAATCCAGAAAGTGACTTATGGTCTGAAGACTAATTACCACCAGAGTCCAAATACTCCTTAGCTTTAATTTCCGAGTTAAAGTAGAGAGTCTTGCCATCATTGATTACTTTTAACTGTGCCGGATTTATCACGAAGGCCTGCATTTTCTTGTCCCGGAACGGTTTAATCATCTCCCTTAATCTCCATCTTCGCTCGACAGTCGAATGGCAATAGTCTGGGCGGACAAAATTGGATCTATTGATACATTCCCCAGCTGCAGACCATGAGGGTAACCCTGTACCGACTTTTGTAGGAATGAACTTGGCTTCTGTTATTGACCATTTATTAGTTTCTGTTCATATTGTTCCATTTTGTATGGTTCCTATTGTTGTAGATTTTGGAAGTAGCGACCATAATGCCATCACCATGTCGATTTCTATTTGGGGGTTTCCGGTTAACATCCAGCGTATGATAGTAGAAGACTTAACCCCCTGTAGGCAGAATGGTATTCGTATCAAATGGCGTGTGGATAATTCAGAGAAGCTGCAGCATAAAATTGTAGAAATGGGGTCTGTAGCGATACTCAAATGTTTGGACTCAGAGGCTTCCCCCCAGTGCATTATAGCTGATTTTGTGGAATTGGGTACCATCATAAAAAGATCCCTCACCATCACCAAAGGCTTAACGAAGAAGGCAGCTACCGGTTGGTTTGATAATGCGTGTACCAAATCCCTCCAAGAACTTAAGCGGGCACTTTCTAAACAACCCAGAGACAGGGAGGCCATTATATACCTCAGGCTGTTATACAAAAAGCACCTAACACGTGGAAAACAAGAGCTAAGGGAGCTTGCCTGGGACGATTTGACTAAAGCAGCAGTATTGCGTGACAGTAAGCTCTTTTGGAATACGGTCAATAGCCCTTTTTTTGTAAAGGAAGAATTCCCTATATTATCAGCACAGGTTAGCGAAGATAATTGGGTATTATATTTTACAGAAATCTTTGACTCGGCTAGGGAGGACTGTGCTAGCCTTTCTACCGTCCTGTATGAACCTAAGCTATCCCTGGGTATTACCCTTCAAGAGGTGGAAATGGCCATCAGCCAGAGCAAAGGGGGGAAGGCACCGGGACCAGATGGGGTCCCGGTTGACCTGTATAAATCCAACCCGGCACTTTGGAGCCCGCTCCTGACCCAGGTGTTCAACGCATCAGTTAGGCATAGTACACCATCCACCTGGAGTGAATCCATAATTCTACCGATCTATAAGAAGGGAGATAGAGGAGAAGCTAAGAACTACCGCCCTATCTCCCTTCTGGATTCCTCACTCAAGATTATGAGCAGGGTCCTACTGGTGCGACTGGAGGAATGGGCGAAGGAAAATAAAATTCTAGCTGAATCTCAATATGGCTTCCGTAAGGGTCTTGGGACAACAGAGCAGTGTATCAATCTCGATCTTATCATCGGGAAATACACTAAAGCGAAACAGGGCTCTTTATTTCTCTGTTTCGCTGACCTCTCAAGTGCCTTTGACCTAGTGGATCATACTTTGTTATGGTCCACTATATTGGGAATGGGAGCCCCCCCAGCAATAATATATTTCCTGGCCAGACTTTATAATAAGCTATCAGCCCAGATCCGCTTTGGCCAGGCCGGGGAATGTACCAGGAAAATCAGGGTCAAATCAGGCATAAGGCAAGGCTGTGTGTTGGCCCCGTTGCTTTTCTCCCTTTTTTAAACTCCATGGAGTGCGAATTGAAGAGGGTACATGCAGATTCCCCACAGGTTGGTGGTCACCCTGTCCCGGTCCTGCTATATGCAGATGACACGGTTCTACTCTCGCGTTCTCCGAATGGACTCCAAAACCTTATGAGCTATTTTTACGACTTTATCAAGGGGAGAAAACTAAAAATAAATAACTCTAAGACCTTCATTATGGCCTGCGGGAAACGGATTAAACGTTCTAAACCATTTCATTTTAATAATCATAGAATTGAGGTAGTGGACAAATTCTGTTATCTTGGCATAACTTTTAATAATAGAGGAACTTGGGCACCTGAGATTTTAAATGTGAATGCCAAGATGAGCAAAAGCTCCTCTCAAGTATTCCGCTTTGCATTCAAATTAGGCAGTCGTCGCATCCCTGAAATGTTAAACATCTATAGGCATAGATGTGTATCTATTGCCTTATACGGTTCAGGTATATGGGGCTACTGTAAACACAGGGATCTACAAGTTACAGAGAACCAGTTCCTTGAAAGACTCCTTTGCCTTCCCTCCTCGGCATCTACTGAACTAAGTCATAGAGAGGTGGGCCTTGATTATCTTACAGATCTAACGGGATTGAGACCTCTTATGGCTTGGAGGTCAATTTGGGCTAAGGATGAGACAGGATTTACCAGGCAAATCATTTTAGACTGTCTTCGGTTGGATAATGTCCATAAGATCCCCTGGTTAAATTATGTTTTATCTTCCTACAGTGAAATTTTTAATCTTGACATTTTTGATGAGCCCCTGAGCGCTGTCACTATACCTAAAAAGGAGCTTAAAAACGTTTTTGTAGGGACCAAATCTAACCTGCGTAGTGTTCAATGTAGCCTCTTGTCAACCCATGTTTTTTACCACTCTAACATGTCGGTTGTCTCGGGCTTGCCTATGTATTTAAAAGCCATTACCAAACAATCTCACCAGTTTGTTCTCACTAGGTTGAGATTAGGCATTGCCCATAACCTGGTGGCCTTTCCACAGATGAAAATTTATAGCCCAACACCTTGCCCTTGTGACGGCTCAACTAAGCAAAGCACATTGCACTTTATGCTTATTTGCCCTTTTTATCTGCATCTTCGTCTTTACTATCTCAAACCTGTTTTTAAGAAATACTTTGTGTTCACTACTGCCCAAGCGATGAGACTGTTATTTGGACTTAATATGTTGGACATTTGTTTTTTTACCGCTACCTTTATATTAAAAGTTGTCTCCCATAGGAAAAGCCTGGTGTTCTAACCGTGGTTTTTCTATAAACATTAGATTGTCTGGCCGACATACATGATGCCATTTAAGCTGCTTCGTTTACTGTAATATCTGATGTATGTTCTGTATTTTATTCTGTATTTTAACAATGTATGCTTTTATGATTGTTTTTTAATAATCGAATAAAGCTTTGAAATTTGAATTTGGGTCAAGTAGCATAAAACTACAGAGCTCGTTCTAAGATGCTCTCTCTATCAAGGCAAGGGAGAAGTCCCCGGCCTCTGTCCTTACTTCAATACAAGAACTTCTGGTAGAATCCCAAAATACATTGTGGCATCACCCTATCCGAGCAAGCCACTTCTTCATAGGTAACTTTCCATGTGGCTGAGATGTGCCCAGGCCTTGGTTCGCTGACCTTGATTCCGAGGCTCTCTCCGATGATAAATAACACCTCATTATCAATATCACCATTCAATGTATCTTCTCCTCCCTAAGCCTAACTTCTAAAACAAAAACATTATTTTAACCAAAAAGGATGCATTTCTCGACCTGCAACAGAAACGTGAGAAAGAACAAATTCGACATGCACATGAAATTCACTAGCAAGTCTAATACGAGAGCTTCCAGGGAGAAATAGAATTCAGGCCTACAGAATCGGTCAACATAAGAAATGGCACATCATTTTATAAAGCACGCATCTAAATGAACCTTATTACTGAACACAATCGAATCAATGCATTACATACGCACATTAATTGCAAAAATATTCATTAGCTACATATATGAACTCTACACATTAAGATTTTCATCTAGCCACATGTAATTGCAATGCTGATTTCTTCACATTTACATTAAAATACACCTAACACTCACTTTTCACATTATTGCAATACACGATCTAATGACCCAATGTTAGCACGATAAAGGATTATATGCGGGCGCGAACTACTCATGAATATAATGCACCCCTACAAATGAAAGAGCCAAATCGCGCTCTAACATTCTCATTTTGGTTAATTAGAGCACTAACCATAATTTCTATGTGAATAAGACCCTCTCATGGAGGAGGGTGCAGAGACAACAAATTGACCACGCTGTGCAGGCGGGAGAGGCAGTGGCAGCACAATCGGCCATTGAAGGTAAGGGGAAAGGGGTGCAGAGGCAACAAACCAACGATACAGTACAGGCAAGAGAGGCTGCAGCAATATAAAAGACCAGTGAGGGCAGAAGGAAGAGACAGTGGCAACACAACCATACATGCCAACAGACTTGATTCAGGCAGGAGACTCCCAATGTCTAAAATGTCCTCTTTTTCAATGTAAGTCCATGGAGAAAATCAATTTCTTATCAAGTTCAAAATGTTGGCACGTAAGGTACATTGGATCACAGAGGGCAGGAGGAATGGGGTAGGGACATGGACTCAGATAAGAGAGGGGAGGAAGGAGATGGGCAGGGGAATCAAACTGACCTTACAGGGCAGGTGTCAGGGGTTACAGCAGTGGAATACACCACAAAGGGCAAGCAGGACGGCAGTGCAGTACATTGGCTCATGGAAAGCAATAGGGCCATGCACATGAACAGCATTGGGGAAGGAGGCAAGGGCAGCAAGCGGACCATACCGGACATACAGGAGGGACAGTTGCAACGTAACTGATCATGAAGGGCCAGAGGGAGGGGGCAGGGGCACAACAGTGGACCGGACAAGGCAGACGGGGAGATAGGGGTCTGCACATGGAAAACGGAGGGCAAGGAGCAGCAAGCTGACAACAGAGGACAGGCAGGATGGGCCCTGGAAGCACAAAACACCCCGGGGGGCCACAGTGAGACTAAAATGGCATTCACACATACAACTGAGGGAAGGTGGGGGTAGGCTCAGGGGCAGCAAGCTGGGAGGGCTGTTACAGCACAGAAGGCCATGCATGGCAAGCAGGAGGGCTAGTGGCAGCACAACATCCATTGTGAGGTGAGCAAGAATGAGAAGGAAGGATCATGCACAAAGGAAAATGAAGGACAGAATGGAGAGGTAGGGGTTGGACACAGACAAAAGAGGGCAGGGGAAGGTGGTTCACAAAATGCCACACAGGGGAGCAGTTGCAGCACAACAGAGCATTGGGGGCAGAAGGGAGTGGCATCAAAATGGACTATGGAGAACAGGCAGGAGGGGAAAGGGGCTTGGAACTTAGACAGGAAGAATACGGGTGGCAGGGACAGATGACATCCATCTGACCATGCTAAGCAGCAGGAGGGGCAGTGGTAGCTCAACAGAACACTCAGAGTAGATAGGATGGTGGCAGGTCCATGGAATATGATGGGGAGAAATAAGGGAGCAGGGGCAGGCACGCCAAATTTGGAGGGCAGAGGGATGGAGAGTAGGGGCAGCAAGCTAACAAAGGAGGCTAAGCAGAAGGGTAATGAAGGGGCATATAATTGGGGAAGAGAGGGCAGGATGAGTGGGCAGGGACATCAAACTAAATGAAGGGTAGTGGCAGCACATCAGACAATGCAGGGCAGGAGGGAGGGGCCTGTTCATGGACTCAGACAACAGTGGGTAAGGAGGAGGTAGATGGGGCAGTAAGCCAACTGTTTAGGGCAGGCAGAACGGGCAGTGGCAGTACAACGGCCACACACAGCTGTAATGGGGAAAAGGGTCATGGACTTGGACAATGGATGGCAAGGAGGAGGAGGGGCAAGTGTAGAAAGGTTGGGTGGGGGCAGCACAATGCTAGGCCAGGTCCTGCATTCAACCACACCGGTGCATACGGGCATCTTACTTAATGTTAAAAAACCTTAGAAATTTGCTCAAAAAAACAAAGGTTACAGGGGTGTTATAGTTAGGAAATAGAATTTTAAAAACCTTAGAAATTCACTGAAAAAAACAAAGGTAACAGGGACGTTATAGTTAGATTCAGATTTCACTTCTACAAAACCAGTCAAATTCAGCAGTTATGTTTATCTGAGCTAACCATAACTTTCACCCCCGCAATGCACTGCTCATGACTTCACAAATAACATCACTCATGACATGCTCAGTGACATCCCAAATGACATCACTGATGACATCATCCAGTGACTGTGAGTGTTTTCTAAATGTTTGTGAGTGTTAAACACATGTTCTATGGCGCTACAAAAGTACTGCATACAACTAGATGTACAAATTTGATTTTTCTTTAATATTTCCAAAACTACTGAATGGATATACACCAAGTAACAAAAAGCGTGATCTCGGAACAAAAGCTGCCTTTTTTGCCAAATTCGGTGTAATTCTGTCCAGCTGTTCGGGCTGCCGGCATGTCTAAAAACTCTATAGGAATTAACATGGAAAATGTACTTTTTTTGGGCCCTCCGTTTCTCGGCCCTGCTTGATAGATCACCCTGAATCTTTTTATACACAACTAAAATCCCGGGCACACTTTTTTGGGAAACTATTGTGAAGATTCGTCAACCGGCACCAAAGATAAAAGCAATTCAAAAAACGCTTATAATTCCCTTGCCACCCAAAAACCTATACCCACCCTAAACCCTAAAACTTCCCTTGCCACCCTCAACCCTAACAAATCCCCTGCCACAAAAACCCCATTCCCACACAAAACCATAAAAATTCCCTTGCCACCCAAAAACCCATACCCACCCTAACAAAATCCCTTAGCACCCGAAAACCCATACCCACCCTAGACCCTAAAAATGTCCATGCCAACCAAAAACCAATACCCACCATAACCTAAAAAATATGTTACCACTCAAAAACCCATACCCACCCTAAACCCCAAAATTCCCTTGCCACCTAAAGAGCAAGACCCATCTAAACCCTAAAACATCTCTTACCACTCAAAAATCCACACCCACCCTAAACCCTAAAAATTCCCTTGCCACCCAAAGACCCATAACCACCCTAAACCATAAAATATAGCTTACCACCCAAAACCCCATTCCCACGCTAAACCCTAAAAACTCCCTTACCATCCAAAACCCCATACCCACTCTAAACTGTAAAACTTCCCCTGCCACCCAGAAACTCATACCCACCCTGAGCCCTAAAAAATCCATTACCACTCAAAAACCCACCCACATCCTAAACCCTGAAAAATCCCTTACAACCCAAAAGCCCATACCAACCCTAAACCCTAAAAAATCCCTTACCATTCAAAATCCCACACTCACCCTAAATCCTGAAAAATCCATTATCACTCCAAAATCCATACCCACCCTAAACCCTGAAAATTCCCTTGCCACCCAAAAACCCATACCCACCCTGAACCCTAAGAAATCCCTTATCTGTCAAAAACCCACACCCACCTGAAACCCTAAAAAATATCTTACCACCGACTCACAGAACTACTGAGCCGCTCATGCACTCACTCACACACTCGCTCTCAAAGGTTACAGGTTATAGTTATGAATTACAATTTAAAAATATCTTTAAAATTCACTTAAAAACCAAAAGTTACAGGGATTTTATAGTTAGGAAATAAAATGTAAAAAACATACACAATCATTGAAATTCAGAAGTTATAGTTATCTAAGCCTACTTTAGTTCATGTTACTGAAATGCACTGCTTATGACCTCACACATTACATCACTCATGACATGGTCAGTGACCTCACTGATGGCATCTCAATTGACATCCCTGATAACATCATCCACAGAACCACTCACACCCCTATACAACCTCTCATATACCCACTCAAACACTCACATACCCATTCACAGACCCATACAAGTACCCACAAAACCACTCACTCCTCATTAGAGCCACTCACATGCCCACTCACTCACTCATACAGCCACTCACACAACCATTCACTAACCCATTTAGCCACTCACAGAACCAGTCACTCACCTGTGCAGCCACTCACACAGCTACATGCTCACCCATGCAGCTACTCACACACACACTTAATCACCTATACAGCCATTCACATACCCACTCACTCACCCATATGGCCTCGCAACACAGCCACTCACTCAACCATACAAGCACTCACATATTCACTCACACGACCACTTACATACCCATTCACACATCCATAAAAGCACTCCCATATCCGCTCACTCACCCATACAGTCATTCACACAGACACTCACTCTCCAATACAGTCATTCACATACCAACTCACTTGACCAAACAACCACTCAAACAGCCACTCACTTACCCATACATCAACTTGCACACCCAGTCACTCCTACAGCCATTCAGATACTCACTCATCCATACATACATTCACTCACACACCCACTCACCTACCCATGCAGCCACTCACACAGCTATTCACACAACTATACAGCAACTCGCACACCCATAACGCCACTCACTCACCCACACAGCTACTCACACACCCAATTACACACCCATATAGCCAATCACATACCCATATAGCCAATCACATACCAGCAACACCATTCACACACTCATACAACCACTCAGATGCCCATTCACACACCCATACAGCCACTCACACACCCATACAGCCACTAACACACCCTCAAAACCATTCACACACTCATACAACCACTCAGATACCCACTCACACACCCATACAAACACTCACGTAACCACTCACACACTGACAGAGCTAGTCAGAAAGCCACTCATACAGCCACTCATGCATACACTCAGACAATCATACAGCCTCAGACACCCACACCCACACTGATACAGACAGTCACACAGCCACTCAGGTAACATGTTAGGAATGGTATAACTCGTTAGTTGTACAATCAGTATACTAATCTAACTTTTGTAGTAGGTTAGTATATATTTTGAACACTCATAAACTCTTAGAAAACACTTACACTCACCCGATGATGTCATCAGTGATGTCATTTGAGATGTCATCAGTGATGTCACTGACCATGTCATGAGTGATGTAATGTGTGAGGTCATATGCAGTGCATTGCGTGGGTGTATGTTATTTTGAGCTTAGGTAACTATAACTGCTGGATTTCAATGGTTTTGTATGTTTTTTAATGTTATTTCCTAACTATAACATCCGTATATATATTCACTAAAAAACAACCTAGAACTAGAACTTGCACCTACTGCAATGCACTGCTTATGACCTCACATATTACATCACTCATGACATGGTCAGTGACATCACTAATGGCATCACTGATGTCATCTCAAATTACATCACTGATGAGATCATCCAGTGACTGTCAGTGTTGAAAACAATTATGAGAGCATACCACGATGTATTGGTGAATCAGTGGGTGTCTGAGTGCCTGTATTGTTGATTCAGTGGGTGCATGAATGACTGTATAAGTGAGTGATTAGGTGTCTCAGTGAATGTATGGGTGAGTGACTGCTTATGTGAATGTCTGCATCAGTCTGTCTGTTGGTGTTTAAGTAGTTGTATGGGTGTTGTATGGGTGTGTGAGTGGGTGCATGAGTGGCTGTATGGGTGAGTGATTGGTTGTCCAAGTACCTATATGGTTGTCTGAATGTCTGTGTGGGTGGTGAGGGGGGATGTGACTGCCTGTATGGATGAGTGAGTGGGAAGGTCAGTGGCTGTGTGTGGGAGGGGCTGCATAGGTGAGTGAGAGTGTGTATGGCTGTGTGCATGAGTAAGTGAATGTATCAGTAGTATATGGGTAACTGGGTATGTGAAAGGCAGTTTGGATGAGTGATGGGGTATATATGTGACTGTATGGGTGAGTGAGTGAATGTGATAGTGGCTGTATGGGTGAGGGTGTTCTTGTGTCAGTGGCGGTATTGGTCCAAGGACCCTCAGCAGGCAAGGGGACTTCATCTCCCAACCAGCAGCATGTCAGGAGGTGTGTTTGTAGAGTGGTGGAGAATGAGTGTGTGGCCTCCAAAGACCTCTCAGAAATCCCTCTGTGTGATACTGACTGGAGGAAACAGGAGGGCTTGTTGGCCCCCAAGAACCCTCTGGAGACAAGGTGGATTGATCCCACAACTATCAGCATGCCAGTAGGCATGTTTTCAGAGTGGTGGAGAAAGGAGGTGAGACCATCGATGAGTTGCTGGGCGCTTAAAAAAATATTTTTTTATGGAAGGGGGCTGCGAGGCCCCCCTCCTGGCCGATTTCAGCACTGGGGATCCCATCCCCTGGGGCCCGGCCTCTGTTTTGGTGCCCTGGTCCCACCCAGGGCACCCACTTGTAACTGATGGGGACTGTAGGAGGAGCTTCAAGGACAACGCGGTTCCTGCCAGCTTCCCACCTCCAACCAGCAATCAGGAATCCTGCTGTGTAGGACTTACAGGAGGTACCAAGAGGGCTCCCTGGCCCCCAAGGTCCCTCAAGAGTAAATTAAACTTTATTCCCCAACCAGTTGTGCACCAGGAGCTGCGTTTGCAGGGTGATGGAGTTAGGGAGCATTGCCTCTGAAGACCTCTTAGCAATCCCGCTGTGCGGGACTTTCTGTTACCTCCATTAAGTTCCAAACAGTGAGATTTCTGAGACCTCATAGGAGGTCATGTCCCCTTTCTCCACCACTCTGCAAACGTGCCCCCTGGTACACTACTAGTAGAGGGATGAAGTCCCCTTGGCAATAGAAGGTGCTTGGGGCCAACTACCCCTCCTGTTACTTCCAGCAAGTCTCACACAGTGGGTTTGCTGAGAGGTTTTTGTTGGCCCTGCCCTCTTTTTCCACTACTCTGCAAACGCACCTCCTGGCATGCTGCTGGTTGGGGGATGAAGTCCCCTTGGCTGCTGAGGGTCCTTAGAGGCCATCAAGACCTCCTGTTACCTCCAGTATGACCTACACAGCTGGATTGCTGAGAGGTAGTCAGAGGCCATGCCCCCTTTCTCCACCACTCTGCAAACACGCCTCCTGGCGCACTGCAGCTTGGGGGAAGAAGTGCACTTTAGTCCTGAGTCCCTCAGGAGGAAAGAGACCTCATCCCCCCACCAGCAGTGCACGGAGAGGCTTGTTTGCAGAGTGGTGGAGAAAGAGGATGAGGCTTTCAACCACCTCTCAGCAGTCCCACTGTGTGTGGCTTACTGGAGGTAACAGGAAGTCTTGTTGGCCTCTTAGGACCCTCAGCACAAGGTGACTTCATCCCCCAACCAGCAGCGTGCCAGGAGATGCATTTGCAGAGTTGTGGAGAAAGGGGACAGGGTCTTGGCGAGTTGCCGGACTTTTTTTTTACCCAAAGGAAAGGGGGGCTGCATAGCCCCCCTTCCCTGGACCAATTTTGGGTCTGGAACCCCATCCCCCATGGCCAGGCATGTTAGTTAAAAATGGAGAGGGGGTTGTGTGGCCCCTTCCCGGGGCTATATTTGGCTCGGAGGACCCATCCCCCTGGGGCCCACCCCTTTGTTACATTAGTTTATTTTTAAAGGGATGGGGGTACGTGGTTCCCCGCCTGGGCGGGTTTCAGCCCTGGGGACCCTATCCCACAGGGCCCGACCTGTAGTGCGGGTGTCCTGGTCCCACCCAGGTCACCCACTTTTTAAACGTTGGGGACCACAGTGGGTGCCTAAAGGCCCCCACGGCCCCTGCCGGCTTCCCGCCTCCTGTGCGAGCCAGCATTGCTTTGAGACCCAGGGAGCTGCTAACATGCAGCTCCCTGGATCTCAAAGCTATGTGTTTGTTTCCTTGTTTGCTTGACAGCGGACAAAGAAACAAACATAATCCACTTTCAGCAAGCGAGAGCATTTTCTGCTCTCGCTTGCTGAAAGCGGAGTGTTTGCTATGGCTTGGCAGGAGAGGTGGTCCCCCCAAGCCATATAGCAAACTGCAATGTCCTGGGGTGGGCAGCCAGGGACATTAATGGAGCCGGCCTTGGCGGGGTGGTGATCCTGAGGGCCATCTAGGGCCCCAGGAGGGGACTGTGTGCCCCCCTCCTTTCTTTGTCTCAGCCCCAGAAAGGTGGTGGTCACACAGTCCCCCACTTTGCTACGGGGGGTGGTGGTCCCTGGGGCTGCGGGGGTGGCCGCAGGCCCCACATTAATATTATATTTAGCCCCAGGGAGGTGGCGGTCCCTGAAGATGCAGGGACGTGTAAACCCCGCATTTCTGTTATGTTTGCCCTGAGGAGGTGGTGTTCCCCAGGGTGCAGGGGGGCCCGGTGGTTCCCCCACATTATAAAAAACTTGCCCTGGGGAGGTGGTGGTCCCCAGGACATGGAGGTTGCTGCAAGGCCAACCCCCACATGAATGATTAAACATGCCCCAGGGAGGTGGCGGTCCCCAGGGCTTTAGGGATTCTAGGAGTGGGGCCCTATGAGCCCCCTCCTACATATCATGGCCTAGGGCCCTGGCCCACACGGGGCTGACAATATACGAAGTGCTGGAACCCATACTTTGTTTTTTTATAATTTGTCATCCGGATCCAGGGATCCCGCCAAACTTTTCAAAGCAAATGCTTTTTTGGTTCTGGAGGCCCAGGGAGTCAGGGTGTTCCTACTTTGTCTCCTTCTTTTTTTTTGAAAACTATTTTGAGGGGCTCTGTTCAACCGAGTCCCAAGATGGCTGCCAACACTTTGTGGTTGAAGTGTTGGCAGCCAATCACATTTCAATAGGGTCTCAGTAGGCTGCTGGGCTCCCAGATATCTATATTTTTCAAACTTTAATTTCTCTGAAACTACTGGATGGATTCACACCAAATCACAAAAAGCACACTTTGTTGTCCAACATGTAGCTTTCTGCCATATTTGGTGTCATTGCGTTCAGCCGTTCGGGGTGCAGCCATGTGCAAAAAATGAAAAATACCAATGAACATACATGGGGAAAACGCGTTTTGGGACCCCCTTTTTTCTCGGCTCCTACTTGACAGATCCAGCCGAAACTTTCAACATAGCAGCTGAACCAAAACGGGGAAGTTTTGGGAAAATTACGTGAAGATTTTTCAAGTGGCACAAATGTTATTGGCAATGGAAATGTTTGCCCTAGCTATAACTGCCTACTGGAGACTGCCAGTAGGATTTATATATAGAGAGTCTTTTGAGTCAATCCGTCCCCTTCACAGAGTTCTGCATAGCTGCAGTCTTTTATCTCTATATTTCAATCCCTCCAGCGGGCCTCAGAAAACCACTTGCCTGGTTTTGATTCACAGCACTGCTGTGAAGCTTCCAGGTTTAGCAAAATTCTCAACCCCTGCAGCCTCATTAGCATGAAGATAAAGGTGTGCAGAAATCGAGCAGAAAAAGAGCAGAACTCACTCAGGCACTCATGCACCCAGTTACAGAAGAACTCAGACACATACACCCACTTACAGACCCAATCAGACACTCATGCACCCACTCACAGAATCACTCATACTCTCTCTCACCCACTCACTGACCTACTCAGAGACTTACGCACCGACTCACAGACCCACTCAGTACTCAAACACCCATTCACAAACCCAGAGACTCACTCACCCACTCGTAGACCCACTCAGACACTCAGGCACCTACTCACAGACTGATTAACACACTCATGGAAGTACTCGCAAATCCACTCAGACACTCTCAGAGCCACTCACAGATCTGCTCAGACACTCATGCACCCACTCAGACACTCACACACCCACTCACAGACCCACTTATATACTCATGCACCCACTCACATAACCAGTGAGACACGCACCCACTCACTCACAAACCTCACTGAAACACTCATGCACTCACTCACAAACTCACTCTCAAAGGCTGAAGGTTCCAGTTACAATTTAAAAAATCTTAGAAATTAACTGAAAAAACCAAGGTTACAGGGACATTATAGTTAGGAAATATAATTTTTAAAACCTAGAAATTCACTGGAAAAAAACAAAGGTTAAAGAGACGTTATAGCTGGGCCCAGATTTCCTCATACAAAACCAGTGGAATTTAGCAGTTATAGTTACCTGAGCTAACAATAACCTATGCCCCCGCAATGCACTGCTTATAATCTCACATATTACATGACTCATGAACTGGTCAGTGGCATCACTGATGACATCACTGATTAATTGGAACACACCAGAGTTGAGAAGTTGAAGGACATGTAGCCGCATGTGTAAAATATTTACCAGTAAGAGGAATTCATTTTGAGCAGCCGAAGTAATATTATAAACTATCTTGTCAGTAGACAAAGGGAGGTAAACTTGATGGTGAACTGAAACAAACTTGTTCCTCAAGAATGAACCTGATAGAAATGCTCTTTATCATTAATGTATTGAGAGGCTGCACGCATTGCTTAAAAAAGAGTAATTTGTATGTTTTATTGTTTTAGCATAGTAAATGTGATTTTATAATATTCATGGGTTCTCGCTGCAGCTAAGGACTGAAACCAACTCGTTTTGGGGCAGTTCTTTATGGAACAATAAGACCTGGGCCTTCAAATTGCTAATTACGGTGCATTCTATGACGTTTTTGCTATTATAGCACGAAAAGGCATAAACTGAGTTTATTTAATTTATTCAGTTATATAAATGATTTATTTTGCATGATGATCTTTTGCACTAAAAATGGTGGAACACAAATTTTAACATGTTACATTTATAATTGATAAGAAGCACACTGAGTTTGTTAATTCGTTTAATTGCAGCTATCAAGTTGAACCTGAAAGTATTTTGTTTATGTCTGTGCATTAATTGAGTATATACTTTTTTTACAAAATGGCGCTTGTCAGTTGATAAGGCTGTTGACACAGCTGAAACACGCTCTGTCTGGAGTGCTCAGATGGAATAAACAAGTGTTAATCCTGTGCCGTCCCAGAGGACCGTCTCTGTCACAGATGGGGGAAGATGTTTGCGGCATATCTATATATTGAGCAGTCTTCCCCCTAACCTTTGGCCATCCTCCCCTATTTTTGCTGACCTTGTTTCTGTTGGCCATGGGATTCTGTGTACTTTACCGTTGCTAATCAGTACTAAAGTGTGTGTGCTCTATCCTCTAAATATGAGAAAAGTGGCTACACCCAATTGGCACATTTAATTCACTTGTAAGGCCCTTGTAAAGTGATACTACATATACCCAAGTCCTGACAATTAAATGCTACTAGTGGGCGTGCAGCACTTTTTGTTCCACCTACTTCAATAGTCTTTAAACATCACAAGCCTGTGTACAGTTTTAAACTGCCATTTTCATCTGGCAAAATAAACATTTTGCCAAGCCTAAACCTCCCTTTTTAATATATGTAAGTTACACCTAGGATAGGGCCTGAACAGCCCATACAGCAGGGTGCAGTGTATTTAAAAAGTTGGACATGCACTTTTACATGTTATGGTAATCAAAAACTCTTGCATTTGTTTCTCCCTACTGTGAGGCCTGGCTCTTCCATAAGATAACAGTGGGTTAACATTTTACATTTAATAAGTGATAACTTTCAATTAGTAGCTGGTAGGAAGGTTGAGTTTGGTGTCTATGAAACTGTCATTTGAAACCCTCTTTATTAGTAATATCAGATTTTAAATCACATTCCTGAAAATGACACTTTTAGAAAGTTGGGATTTTTTTCTACTAACCACTTGGTGCCTGCTTATATCCTGAGTCACATGATTAGGTGTAGCTGGCAGTTGGTCTTTCTGATTTGCTCCCAGACAGTGAGACAAAGGGCAATATGTTGTGGCAGGATGCGCCAGGAGAGGTACTGTCACCTACCACACATGCACAACACAAAGGCTCTCCCTGAGCCCACTCACAAAGGGTTTGACACTAGTCTTTTTTGACCCTATACAAGCTGGGGCAAGGGCAGGGAGGCAGGAAATTCCAAACACCTCTAGGGGTGGAATCCTCCAGAATCTTCTCCTGCTTCAAAGCTGGCACCATGTATAAATAATGGACCTTTCAGACCCAACTGTTCAGTACACCCCCGGACCTGTGGAAGACTCAGAATTAGTGATGTGCCGCTCTGTAAGAAGGACTGATACTCTGTTGCCCTGCTGTCTGCTGCCCTGCTGCCTAGGACTGGACCTGCTTCTTGATACCAGGACCATCAGAGGGACTGCAAGGGCTTGTTGTCGGGTCTTCTGAACAGAACCTCATGGATAGAAAAGGCTCCAACCATCCTGAACCGAGCACCTGGACTCTACTTGCTGTGAGTCTTGAACCCCAAGTGATGCTACCCTGATCCAAGTCCCTTGGAAGTGGGCCTGAATGTGGTCTGCCAGCCCAGGTATAGTCCTATAAGCACAGTGCAATGCATGTCCTCACAGTCACATCGGAACTACCAGTGCGCCACACATCCCCAATCCCACACTTTGTATCGCAGCCCACATTCTCCTCAGAACCAGCCCTACATCAACGGCATCCTCAATGATGATTCAGGACTTAACATCGCAGCCCTGCAGAATCTTCGGAATCCCCTCCCTATGCATGATGCTTATTTGACACAGGACTTCACATCGCAAACCCCTCGTCGACGGCTTCCTCAACAATGATTCAGAACTCCGCATCACAGCTCCGCAGCTTTCTCAGAACTGCCGCTGTGCAACGCAGGATCTCACAATGCTCTGTAAACCAGGATTTAAGGTATTTTTGTTCAGCAGGTCTAACATGGTCCCTGTATCCAGCCAGCGTTCTTTCGCAGTCGGCCAACTTGTGACTCTGTCCCGGTCCACTACGACCAGATAACCACACTTAGCACTTTGTGCTTTTAGGCATAATTCTTACTCAAAACTTCAAAATTGCATATCTCTGGCTCTACTGATTGTCATTTTGATCTCAAATAATGTATTCAAATTTACTCTATGGGGCATATTAGCAAGCAGCAGCAATAATTGTCGCTAAACACGCTTAGCGCGTTTTTTTCTAATGCTGGCTATCGCTGGAATTCATCACCATGGCGAAAAAAATTCTTTTGATAGCGGGGAAATGGGCCAACGTCGCTGGAAAATCAGCGATGTTTACTGAACAACGGCGAGAAGCTTGTTGATACGACCTTGTGGTCGTAACCCCATAATCCACCTCCCATGTTAGGTATGCCTAAATCAGGATTTTAACAGACGTTAATGGCGCGTTAGCACGATTATGCTTATCGCTACGCCAGACGGGGCCTCGTTGATATATCACGAAGGTGCGTTAGCGATATTTTCCCGTGGAGTTTTGTCAGGCATGCCTACTTTGCATCTCATTAGTGATGCGATGCGATGCATGATGAAAACGTGCGCTAAGACTTGGAAACACGCGCTAGCGTGCCCTTGTTAATTATGCGATAGAATTATCGTGGCTTTTCGGCCGGAAACGGCCGCTAAAGCGGCGATAATTGGCTTTATAATATGCCCCCAAGTTTGTAAATTGGTGTGGGATATTCCTTGTGCTGTGTTTGCATTTTATTACTGTTTTAAGTGCTGCATTAAAACTTTACAAACTGCCTCTAAATCAAGCCTGACTGCTTAGTGCCAAGCTACCAGAGGGTTAAACATAGGTTAATTTGGGGTTTGCTTGTGTTTCACCCTGACAGGGATTGTGGTTGATGCTTGAGTAGGTCTCTAGCCTCTCAACCAGTAACCCAGTTTCCAACAGTTCATGAAACAAATTGGTGCTGCAGATAATTCCCCCAAAGCTATTTTTCAGAAATCCTTTTGAAATCCAGAAGCTGGCAAACAACGGATTCCCTCGTCTCAACCACTCACTGATAATTTATCAACTTTCTTTCACGAAAAGGTGTAAAATATTTATTATAATTTTGAAAAGACAATGACAAATACCCACCTAGGACCAACTCATGATTCCACTCTTAGGACTACTGAATCGGATCTCTGCTCGCGGAACAGACTATGCAAATCTAAATCTCGTTCCCCTTTGGATGTCTGTCCCATCCATATTTTGACTCAGGCAGCATCTTCTTTTAATGTTTTCATTAACTCTTTACTCAATCTGTCACTTGAGCAAGGAAAAGTTCAGTCAGTCCGGATTCTGGATCTGGTTCGGCTTC
Organism: Triturus cristatus; assembly: GCF_964204655.1. NCBI lineage: Eukaryota > Metazoa > Chordata > Amphibia > Caudata > Salamandridae > Triturus > Triturus cristatus. The sequence goes on from NC_140586.1 coordinate 808,698,300, forward strand.
TTTTGAAAAAACACTAACTTAGCCCAATAATTTTGAGCAACTGTAGACCCATATCTCTTCTCCCCGCAATGGGTAAAGTGCTGGAAACTCTGGTAAACTCTCAGATCCCTGGTCATTTTTAAAGAAACAGCTTTCTCCCTATGTATGAATCAGGTTTCTGTGCAGGTTTCAGTACAGAATCAGCATTTTTAGAGATCACCTAATTTATTAGAATTAATTTATATTTAGGAAACGTCTGTGGTTATCCTTCTTGACTTATCTGCCGCTTTCGATATGGTGTCCTGTGACATTTATTTATTTATAAAGTTTTATATAGTGCGAATGTGACCCACGAGAGTAGCAGAGCGCTTTACAGTATAAGAACATAAATGGATGAGGTGGAATACATGTATTCAAATGTGTCAATTCGTACAAAAGAAATATAAAATATATGGATAACAAACATGGAGGATCGTGAATCTGCAGGACATTGCACAATACGCAGTTATTGAACATTAGGTGATAGTGCTAGCAAACAAAACATAATATCCTCATTCGATTCACAATGGATATAAAGTATATAGATAACCAAGGAGGACCCGAGGCCAGCTAAGCTTTACATTACATACAGTTATTGAGCAATAAGGACTGTGGTATTAGACTTTCATAAAAATAGTCTCGTCCATTCCACCTGAGATAAGCAAAGGTATTCGGGTCTTCAAGATGACTCGGTGACAACCTAGAATTAAGACTTAGGACATGAATTTGTTAATTAGTAGTATTTTTACTTCTTTTTTGAGTGCGGTAAAGGAAGTGATTCCACGCACTACTGGCAGTAAGGAGTTCCAAATCTTTGGTGCAATCCCTGAGAAAGCTCTGCATCCAGTTCTCTCCTTATGGAATGATTGAGGATTCAGAAGGAAAGTACTTGCACTTCATAGTTGTCTGCAACCTCCAGACCTTTCCAGCTTCAGAGCTAAGTAACTGGGTGTATTGTTGTGAATTGCTTTGTGTGTCATGCAGGCCACTTTTAGGTGTATTCTTGCCTCGTAAGGCAACCAGTTCAGGGCTTTCAAGGTTGGAGAGATGTGACTATTTCTTTTGGTTCCTGATACCAGTCTAGCCGCGGCATTCAGTGATGCCCTCAGTGGAGCCAGCTTGTATTTAGGGAGACCACGGAGGGTGGTGCTTCCATAGTCTAATCTTGGCAGCACTAGGGCTTGTACTGCCATTTTTAAATCAGCCTGAGGGAGGAAGGGTTTGACTTTCCTTAATATACTCAACTTGTGATTTGCTCCCTTGGTGGCATTAGAGATGTGCGACTGCATATTCAGATGTTTGTCTATGGTGATGGTGCATATCGGAGCTTCCGAATCCCCTCTACTTCCACGGACGGAGTGATCTCACAGTCACACACACACACTCACATCACACGCTGGTGGGGCCCATTACACCAACATTCATCCTACCACTCTTATCCGTGCCATGTATAAGGGGAAACACTTTCCGATACCTATCCAATCTGCATGTACTTCTGAGGTCAATGGCATCTACTAGTTGCTTATAAATCTGGAGAAAACATTTCCAATAATATGCAAATAAATTCAATAAACATGACAAGGAAATAACCACCCGACACAGAGATTCAAACAGAATATTCGTTTATCTAAAAATTGTAAGAAAAGCCAATTAAATGCAAATTCATTTCTCTCATATTTACCTATTCTGTCTAAATGTCAGATCCTAAGTCAGAACCGATCCTCACCAAAATAGAGTTTCTAGCCATCATGTAGAGTCACCGTCCTCTCCGTCAGCGTCGGGACCTCTGATCATCAGTTCGGGAAGAAGTGGCGCTAGACCTCTCTAGCCTACTAATATTTATACTAAAATTTACATTCTGTAAAGTTACAATTCATTGTTCAGAACGGATGAATGGCGGAAATAATGTCATCTAGGTACATTTGCGATACAGTGCAAGATTTTCTCACACTTAGATTGTCCCAAATAATGAATAGAAAATAAAGATGTCCATAACTAATTCGATACTTTTACGGATGTCTTTTTCAGATCAAATGTATCCCAGTCGTGGGATCATCAGTTCATAAGTTCAGCATTCATTATTGAAACAAATTTCATGTCTAGGGGCTCTTGGCATTCGTCCTGGATTTGTCGTCATGATCACGGCTTTTCAGTTTCTTCGAGTGGGCAAGGTCACAGGCAGCACGAAGCTTCCTTGCAAAATTTCCATCAACTCGAATGCAGGCTGCGGGTGGTAGCCATTTTCTGGTAGGCCACATTGGTTAACTTAAGCAAATAAAACATAAAACAGAATTACTGCACAGAAATGATTATACATTGTTATTCCCCTGCTAATACCCTTATGTGTATGTATTTATCTAGCCATTTGCGACATCAAAAGCTATTAATGCATATTAATTATATGCGCAAAACACAATAACATTACATAAGCAACATCTATTTTTGTCAGTTTGCTCACCAACTTAATTCACTTATTATTTTAGCCATGCAATAGCATTCCCACGTGTAATTCTCTTGTTAATAAGGTTGGTTAGACAAGACTCGACAAACTTTTAATAATTTTTTTTTTTTTTTTGAAACCGTTTATTGCAATCTCAAATATATACAAGTATGGGCCTACAACCTTCCGGCCGGCCGCTAGAGTGACAGGAGCATATGACATACATACAAAAAAAAGGCTCTTGGCGTTGCAGAGAGGTAAACCAGGAGGTATCAACGACGTGGGCCACATGACTCCGAGCCCGCAATACGGTTTCATTTTATAAAAACACAGCAACACAAAAAAAAAAAAAAAAAAAAAAAAAAACCACACCCGCAAGGCAACCCGCAATCCGAAGTGACAGCACGTGCTCCTTAAGTGGGGGACCCCAACCATCCACAAGAATCTAAAGAGGGGAACGGGAAGAGAGCAGGGACTGGGGGACCCTGTGCCCGGGGCCGGGGGAGGGGGTCAACTAGGGGGACGGAGCTGGCGAGGCAGCCGGCAGCAGTGGTGGCTCACAAATACCCCCGCGGTAGGCGTTCCAGGGGCCCCAAACTTTCACCCACGCCCCAGGCTTACCTCTCGCCACGTACACCACCTTTTCTCGGAACATGCACCAATCCATGTGTTCTTTCCAGGCCGACACCGCCGGGGGCCTCTGGGATCCCCACAGCTGCGCGATGTCACGCTTAGCTATCATATATCCCAGAGTCACCCATCGTGTCTGCGGAACCGAGTAGTCAGTTGGTTCCCACACATTCAGCAAGCATCTCCTCGCTTCAGGCAACAGCGCGACACGCGTAACCACTCGCAGGACCTCATGCACACCACGCCAGAATCGCTCCACCTTCGGGCATTCCCACAGAATATGCAAAAAAGTCGCCAAAGCACCACACCCACGCTTACACAGCCCATCCTCGGCATAGCCCATACGCAGAAGCCTTGGCCCCGTCATGTAAACCCGGTGGAGGATCTTTAGCTGGACGAAGCGAAGGCGAGCCGGTATGGCCACCTCCTTCGGAGAGGCCACCGCGGAAATCCAGTCCTCGTCGTCCAACTCCAGCCCATCGGCAACCCAGGCCTCGCGGAGGCCAGTCAGCAAGCCCGAGCGATCATTAATCAGTTTTTTGTATATGAGGGAGATCGTGCTGTCCGGAACATGGCCATCCAGCACTCTATCCTCCAGGGGGGATGACTCCGGAATGGAGGCGACGTCTGGGAAGACGGAGCCCAGTGCGTGGCGGACCTGCAAGTACCGAAAGTATTCACTGCCCTGCAGCTGAAACTCCGTCTGCAGCATCTCAAATGTTTTAAATCCCCCCCTCGTCCAGAGGTCCCCCACTGTACTGATGCCGATCGTGTCCCACTTCTCGAAGCCCTTCGAGGTCCACAGGGAGCCCAACCTCTCAGACGCGTATAGCGGTGACGCCCGGGTCAAACGGTCCTTCCACCCCATAGCTGCGTTAGCCGCGTGCCATACTCGCACCATGACACGCGTAGGTCCCGTCAGGCGGGGGTCGGGCGCGCCAGAGTAGAGCGCTCGATTGTAGTCGCCACCAGGCAGGAGCATCTTGTCCATTTCAAATGCCGGGTTTAAGGCGGGCCCGTAAAGGCCATGATTAATTGCAGCTAGCTGGGAGGCCCAGTAATACCGTTTAATATCCGGGAGGGCAACCCCCCCGTCGTACCACGGGAGCGTCAACTTCGCCAAGGCAATACGCGGCCTCCCGTCCCAGAACAAGCGACGCTGTAGACTCTCCACCTCACGGAAGTAGCGTGCCGGGACCAAGTCCATAGTGTTCTGGAGAGCGTACAGGAAGCGTGGCAACGACATCATCTTAAACAATGCCGCCCGGCCGAGCGGCGAAAGCGGCAGGCGCCGCCAACGCGCGACGTCCTCCTTCAAGCGCTGGAGGGGGGGAAGCAAATTCCGCTCGTAGCGGGCCTCCGGGTCCAGAGTGATATAGATACCCAGGTACCGGAACCCCTGAGAGGCAATCTGGATCGGACAGTCCCGCGGGAGGACGGGAGCCTCCCCGGAAAGCACATACACACATGATTTAGCCCAGTTGATGACAAGGCCTGAGTTGCGGCCGAATGAGCGCAAAACATCAACCAGGACAATAAGTGATTTACGCGGGGAGGCGAGGTACAAAAGGATATCGTCAGCGTATAGGGACACGCGGTCCTCATACTCGGGGGTCCAACGGAGACCACGGATGGAAGGGTGCCACCGCAGCCACTCCGCCAGGGGTTCCAAGGCCAGTGCAAACAGGAGAGGCGACAAGGGGCAACCCTGTCGCGTGCCTCGTCCCAGCGCGAATGGGGCCGAGACTCGTCCATTCACCACCACCTGCGCCAATGGGCCCGAATACAACAATTTGACCCAGCTGATGAATCCCGGTCCAAATCCAAATTTCGCCAGCATCGCCCAAATGTATGGCCACTCGAGTGTATCAAACGCCATGGTGGCGTCTAAAGACGCCAAGATGGCCGGCTCCCGCACAAACGGAACACGCGCGAGCACCCCGTGCAGGCGCCGCAGATTAAGGGCCGTGTTGCGATGGGGTATAAAGCCGGACTGGTCTTGGTGGACCAGATCGCCCACCACGCCGACCAGCCGGTTGGCGAGCACCTTGGCGAGGATTTTGGGCTCCGCATTCAAGAGCGAGATAGGCCTATAGGATGTGACCCGTTCTCGGGGTCTCCCCTCCTTGTGGATCACTACGATTGTAGCCAGACGCTGGTCCGGCGGGAGGGAGCCCCGCGAGTGGGCCGCCAGGAACATCGCACGAAGGTGGGGTGCCAGCACATCCGGTCGCAGCTTATACAGCTCGATAGGGATACCGTTTGGGCCCATGGCCTTGCCAGATGCGACCGAGCGTATGGCAAGGGCAATTTCATCCGAGGTGGGAGCAGCCTCCAACGACTCCCTGTCCTCCACCGAAAGGGAGGGCAGCGCGATGTCCCGAAGCAGGGCATGGGAATCTTCCTCCGAGCAGGGAGAAACCGGGGAATACACCTCGCGGAAATAATCCGCGAAGCAAGAGACAATGTCTTCTGGCTCGGTGACACGCACACCATCCATTCTCTCGATCAGCGGGACCACACGATTCGCTCTCTCCTTTTTATCCAACCACGCAATCAATTTACCAGCCTTATCACCCACATCATACAGTCGCCCCTGTTGCTCTCTACTGAGGCCCCTGGCCGCCTCCGTGACGAGGGCCCTATAGGCCGCCTGCTTAAGGTGTAGAACATGTAGTGCGGCATCCGTCACCCCACTCCCCAGGTCACCCTCTAGTTCAGTAATTTCGGCTTCCACCCGGGTCACCTCCTCCTGTTCGCGCCTCCGGGCATGGGAGATAAAGGAGAGGGCCTCCCCTCTAAGAACTGTCTTGAAGGCTTCCCAAAGGGAGATAGCCGAAGGGACAGACCCCACATTCTCCTCAAAATACCGCTGCAAGGATTTAATCAAGTCGGCACGAATAGTGGGGTCGCGCAGGTACCATGCATTGATTGGAGCTACCCTGCCCTCCCCCCTCGGGAAGACATCAAAATGCAACAGGAGCGGGGAGTGATCTGAAATACCCCACGCCAGATGGCGCACCTCTCCCACTCTCCCAGCATAGGCCGCAGGGACAAGGACATGATCAAGCCGCGAGAGGCTTCCATGGGCACCCGAATGAAAGGTGTACTGCAGCTGCGCGGGATGTTTTAGTCGCCAGCAGTCTACCAATCCCAATGTATCTAAGAGGCCGGGCAGCCACGCCTGTGCCCGGGGGAGGTCCCTAGGGGGGTAACGATCCATAGTCCCAGAAGCCACCGCATTGAAGTCTCCCCCAACCACCAGAAGCCCCCCCGGGAGGTCAAGGAGGAGGCGCCCCAGGTCCGCAAAAGTGGTAGATTGTAACCCCGGTGGGACGTACACTGATACAAAAACGACTACTTTACCCTCCATTCTCCCCACTAAGACCGTGTAACGTCCCCTCTCATCATGGCGCACCTCATCTATTTCCAGCGGGAGCGAGTTCTTAACCATGATGCCCACCCCCCGCGAGCCCGACGTGAAGCCCGAGTGGGCCACCAAGCGATAGCCCCGCCGATTCATGGCATAAAAGGAATTACCAATAAGGTGTGTCTCCTGCAGAAAGACCACATCTGGAGAAATTCGTTTCAGATACTGCAGGACCACACCTCGCTTAATCCTATCCCCCAGTCCATTAACGTTCCACGACAACAGAGTCAAATCCCTACCCCCCATCACATACAGAAGCCATCATTTGTCCCCCCAAGAGCACCTCAAAAACACCAACACAGTAAAGGGTTTGCCTTGCGGTAAAAACGAACAACACCCCACCCCAACCCACCCGTCCCAACAGAACTCCCCCCTCCCTGCACCCCTGCATGAGCCCAGACAGCCCCCCCAAAGTGCAGTGTGCCTGTCGCCCCATAGATGAAAAAACTAACTAGTCCCCCAGAGGAGGAGGGAAAGCCCCCAAGAGACCCCACACGACCTCCACAGGAGGGGAACATACACGAGCAGTCAATGATAACAATAATATTGTCCCGAGCAAGGCCTACTATTTGTCCCTCAGTCCTGATCCGGCGGGCCCTCCCCACCAACCGCACCCCCCCACCCCCCCGGCCCCGATCCCCGGGCAAAGTGTCCAACCAGTCCCCGGCCGCCTCGGGACGATCAAAAAAGTGCGTGCGGCCATCCACCTCTACCCTCAGCTTAGCTGGAAAAAGCATTGCGTACTTAAGGTTCAGGTCCCGTAGGCGACGTTTAACTCCGAGAAAACTCAGTCTCTGTTTTTGGACTGCCGGAGTGAAATCAGGATAGAAATTGACGTCCATGTTGTCAAGTCTGACCGGTCCTTGTAGCCTAGAAGTCTGCAGGATAGCGTCCCTGTCCCGAAAATTGAAAATCCGGGCAATGAGAGGCCTCGGCGGGGCTCCGGCCTTAGGTCTTCCTCCGGGGACCCTGTGGGCACGTTCCACCGCAAAGAGTTTACTCAGCCCCCGGGGCTGGAGATGGGTGAGAATCAAGTCCTCCACAAACAGATCCGCCGCCTCCTCCTCTCGTCCCTCCGGCACCCCAATAATGCGGACATTGTTCCTCCGGGCCCGACCCTCGGAATCCTCCAGTCGACGATCCATCAGGGCGCTCGCCTGGCCAAGCCGGCGCACCTCCTTTTGGAGGGCTGCCACGTCCGTAGTGAGGCCCGAGGTAGTGTGGGCCAAAGAGTCGACCCGGTCATTCGTTTTGGACAAATCGGCCCTTACCAGGCCCACATCCACGAGGACCGAGTCTATCTTCTGCGCCAGAGTGTCAAAGCGCTGGTCCACCGAGGCCTTCATCTCGGCGATGGCGCCCATGACGTCTCGGAGGGTCAGATCCGCGGGCAGAGCAGGAGCATCAGTCGGGCCCGCAGGGGACGTACACGGCGCCTCAGGAGATCCCTTCTGGAGGGTGTAGCGGTCCATGTTGTTGGACTGATGGGCCGTGCCACGGCGGGTCGATTTCACCTTTGCCCGGTCGCCATCTTGCTTTGTGGACATGGTTGCAGTCCCCAAATCGTGCCAATCTCCTCGAAAGGGCCAACAAACCAGTTCACGGGCTCCGGGGGGGGGGCGACCACAGGTCCGCAGGCCAAATCACAGACGGCGGGTCGGCCGGGCACCCGGGCAAGGCCACACCACCGCACACCGCCCCGTCAGCAAGGAGGGCGCAAAAGCGAAAGTGAAAGTGCGGGGTACGCGAGTCGCCCAGCCTTGCCCGCCGCTGTTGTTCACTTTGTCTCCGGATCGCCCCACTACTCCAATCCGGGGGGCCGGCGTGGAGAAGGCCGCAAACCTCAATCGGTGCTCCCGCCGGTGTCCGAGGTCCGATTTGGAAACGGAAAACGGGTGTCACCTCAGCTCGGGCTCACAAACACAGTCCCCTCATCTAGGACAGGATATAGTCAGGATTAATGCAGGAGGTCGCGGAGGTCCTTGGGAGCCTCGCACCTACGCGGCCATCTTGGTTGCGCGCTAGGCTCCTCCAAAACTTTTAATAATTAATAATTAATCAGTAGTACTTTTAATTATAACATGCAAAATTGAAACAGGTATTCGGGTTTAAAGTAAAAACCCTGCTCCCTCAATCAAAGAAATTCCCACTGCTGGAATTAAAGCTCCAAAAATATCTCCTACAATTTCTGTCCATGTTTCTCTTCTATAGCATGTTAATGGGTTAGAATGTTCAGCATCATCTACTCTATCCATGTGAAAAATCTTTGGAAAGACCAGGCCAACATAACATGTACCAAACCAATGGTCAGGCAAACGGTAATAAGCCTTGTTCCCACAAATATAATACACTCCCGGAAAAACTGGATCTTCTCCTCCTCTAAATCCCCATCCGGTTGCAATAAAGTATGTATCATGGCACTCACTAGTCCCTATGAAATAATAATCATACTGGGATCTCTTCCTGGTAATGCACAGTTTGCCTTTCTGTGGGGCATCTATAGCCATAGCTGGATTGGCTCCATTTTTCAACTCCTTTTCTTTCTCAATATCCCACATTGTGTCACTCATTCTATGCCCTTCTGCTTTCTTGTGCATGTTCAACCTTCTTCTCTCAACCATGTCTAGAAAATTCTTTTCCTCTCCCTTCAAACTGCAAGTTAAATTGTTTCTAAAAACATATTCTAAGGTTAATTCTTTGGTTTCTAAAAAAATCTCACTTAAAGTGTTAGCTTCTTTTGCTGGATTCAGTGCTTTATTCATAGGCAGTTGCCCAAGAATATTATCTACATTAGACATATTATAATCTAATTTCCCTAACTGATAAAAATACTAATCAGCACACTACAGGAAATTCCATACGTAGCCGGAAGATGATGATAAGTCACTCCTTCCGAAACAGAGGCAGGTAATTGCATGCAAACGTAGCAATCCCTTACTTCCATTGTCTTTACGTACTCATACAACAATTTAGAAAAAACATTGCTAGAAAAATCATTAATTGACCTATCCTTCTGTACATGTATATTGCTAGTTCTAGTTGGTACTATTTTCTGTGAACTTTTCCCTATATTAGTTCTGTTCTCAGTATGACCTTCTAAAGTGTCTATAGTGACTCTAAATGAAATCAATAGAGCAAGTACGCTCCAAAGCAGCATTAATAAACCTGTACAGCAGCAGCACATCTTGCACCATCTTTTCAGAAAGGTACATCTACTTTTATTATTCTCAGTGTTAGCCATTTTGTTAATTTGACCGTGTCTTTTGACTTAGTCTCTTCTACTCCTCTACCGAACTTTAAGGGCAGCAAGTACCCAACAGATTTTTACCATCTACTAGTTTTAATATTGCTTCTTTTCTTTTCCCCTCCAAATGATTTTCCTTGGATTTACTCAATTTGGATTTTCATCACTTTTCACTGTCTCTTCATCATCATCAAACTGTATCAGGTCCTGAACATCCGTCTCTTCTCCAATGTCGGACAAGATAACTCTCAGGATTCCCACAGCTTCTTCTTCAGCAACCTCTTTCAGTAAAGCCTCCTCTGGACTTCCTTGACTGTCTGCCTCTTCTCCTTGTTCAGGCAGTGCCACATATGTCCATTCCGGTGACTTGTACCTCTGGTTTGGTTTTCTTATTCTTTTAGTTTTCTCAGGTATCTTTGTTTCTTCTTCTTTAGTTGGATTTTGACTTGACACTTCGTTCACTTGTGCAGCTTTCGAAGAGTTAACTCGTGTCAGTCTATACCTCAGTCTCTTTATCTTATTCGGCCAAAGATCTCCTTTAGCATTTCTCTTTTGTTTTCCTTCTTTATTGTTTCTTTCTCCAAGCCAAGTTCTCTTTCTCAGAACTCGTCCTCCATGTATCTCATTGTCACTTTCATCAGACTCTGTCTCAGTTGCCTCTTGTTCATTAACAGTTTTCTTTTCCTCAACAACTTCCTTTTCTCCAACAGTCTCTTTTTCCACCAATTGAGATTTCCCTACTTCTGTCCCTCCTCGGGTCTCCGACACGCAATTTTCTTGCTGTCTACTTGTCCCTTCACCTAGCTTGTTGTTGATGTTCCCTACACCTCCTCTGGGTTTTTCCGCAATCTGTCCCTCTCTGTCTTTGTCTGTCCCTTCTTTTTCTATGTTTATCTCAGGCGGAACTTGTCCAATTTCCTCATTTGATTCAGGTATTACTTCTGTTGGAATGTTCTTTTCTTTTCTTTCTTTCTTTTTGTGTTGGTCACTGTTAAGTGGAACCTCAGGTACTTCTTCAGAATCTGAACTCGCCTCTGTGGTTTGCACTGCTCTTTTCAGAACCTCCTCTGGTGGGATGAAAATTTCCCTTGCCTCACTTTCCCCACTTTCAGGATTCTTTTTCCTTCTTACTGTCTCGCTGTCTGCATCATCACTGAAATCTGATTCTTCAAAGTACTCTTTTCCAGTGCCGTCTCTTGGATTTGGAACTCTCAGTGTGTGACTTGCATGTATCCAATTTTTCACTCCAGCACACTTCACAGCTGTCGTTGTGGTCAGAATGACTTGTCTTGGCCTTCCCCACCTTGGAACCAGACAATTCCTTCTTCTGTGGACTTTTATCCTTACCCAGTCCCCTGGGCTTAGATCATGGGCTGGTTTCTTCTCAAGTGTGGTAGCGTCTTCTCCAACCTGGTGAAACACAGAATGAACTGCGTCAGCCAGGCCTTTACAGTAATCCAAAATCATGTCATCAGTTATAGTCATCAGTTTGTTGACTGGTACAAAGGCATGTCTCATAGCACGTCCCATGATAATTTCATGTGGACTCAAACCTGTTGTTCTGTCTGGAGTAGACCTAATGGTCATCAGGACTAGAGGCAAGACATCGGGCCATTTCATTCCTGTGGCTAAGCACATTTTGCCAATTCTGTTTTTGATGGTACCATTCATTTGTTCAACCACAGCAAAAGCCTCTGGTCGGTAAGCACAATGTAGCTTCTGCTGTACACTCAATGCTTCACAGATTAGACCCATGATTTCATTATAAAAATGTCCTCCTCTGTCTGATTCAATGGTTACTGGGAACCCATACCTTGGGATAAACTCTCTCAACAGTAATTTGGCCACTGTTATCCCATCATTTCTTCTTGTTGGACATGCCTCCACCCACCTGGAGAACAAACAGACCACCACCAGGACATACCTCAATCTGTTGACTGGGGGCATTTCAATGAAGTCAATCTGCATTCTTGTGAAGGGTCCTCCCTCTCTGCCTATTGTTCCTAGGCTCACCACTGTTTTCTTTCCAGGATTGAATTGCTGACATATCAGACATCTCTGACAGAGACTTTCTGCTATCAGCCTGAACTTAGGACTGTACCAGGTTTGCTTAAAGGCTCTTATCATAGCATCCATCCCCAGGTGTCCTTGGCCATGATACATCCTTGCCATTGTTGATAGAATGCTATTTGGCATGACTGGTCTTCCATCTCTATAGACCCACACATGATCCTTTTCTCTAGGTGCACAACCTGCTTTCACCCAATCTTTCATTTCCTCGTCTCCTGCCTCATCCTGCAATTGTTTCACCTCATCCCATGTTCCCACTTCATTAGTAAACATCAAGGAACAAGAAAATATTTCTCTCTCTTTACTCCGATTAATAGAATGATTGTTTCTTGCACAGTATTGTGCTATGTCATTGGCGAATTTATTTCCCACAGTAACAAAATCATCACCTTGACCATGAGCAGCAAGAACTAGCATAGTTGTTTAGGCAGCTGTATCGCCTCTAGCAATTTTCCAACTACTTCAGCATTCTTTATGGGAGTTCCACTTGAGGTCAGGAAACCTCTTTGTAGCCATAGCTGGCCAAAATCATGAACAACTCCGAAGCCATACTGGCTGTCAGTCATCACAGTCACTCTCACATTCCTCCCAATCTTGCAGGCTTTTGTCAGTGCCACCAATTCTGCCACCTGAGCGGATTTAACTCCTTTCAAAGGTGATGCTTCCACAACTCCTGAAACTGTACACACAGCATAAACTGCACTCAGTGTTCCTTCATCCGTTCTCAAGCAAGATCCATCCACAAACAACACATGATCACTCTCAGGCAGTGGCAGATCTCTTATGTCTGGCCTTGGCTTTGTACAGTAATCAAGCACATCCAGGCAGTCATGATCAACTTCATTCCTTACTCCCACACATTCAGCATCAGGCAACAGTGTCGCTGGATTCACATTCACACATCTCTCCAGAGTCACATTTGTTGCACCAAGAATGACTTTCTCATATTTAGTCAGCCGACTATGAGACATGAACTGTGTCCGGCTCCTTGTTAAAAGGATGGCCACATCATGAGGTACAAATACCCGTACAGGATATCCCATTATGATTCCCTCACTTTGTTCCAGGCTTTTACAGGTAGCAGCTACTGCTTTCAGGCAACCTGGTAAACCCACAGCTACTGGGTCAAGTGTTGCTGAGAAATAGGCAATTGGCCTCCTCAGGCGTCCATGTTTCTGGATTAGCATTGAAAGTGCACATCCATTTCTCTCACTACAATACAACTCAAATTCCTTTTCATAATCTGGCATTCCTAGGGCAGGAGCTTCACATAGTCTGTCTTTTAACTCTCTGAATGCAGCCATTTCTACTGGGTTTAGTTCTAATGGGTCTTTCACCTCACTTTTGGTCGATTTAATCAATGGTTTGGCAATCAGGGAAAAGTTACTTATCCACTGACGACAGTAACCCACCATTCCCAGGAACATTCTCACTTCTCTCTGTGTCATTGGGGCTCTCATCCCTCTAATGATTTTAATCCTGTCAATGGTCACTTTTCTCAGACCATTCTCAATGTTATGTCCCAAGTACTGGACTTCTTTCTTGCAAAATTGCAATTTGGCTGGAGATACTTTCTGCCAAGTGATTCAGTAAAGCTATGGTGTCTACTTCACAGGCTTCACGGGTTTTTGATGCCACAAGCAGGTCATCAATATACTGGACCAAGACTGAATTTTCAGGGCATTGTTAGACTTTCCAGAGATTTCTTCAGCAATTGATTAAATATTGAAGGGCTCTCTGTATACCCCTGTGGAATTCGGCACCATGCCAAAATCCGCTCTCCAAATCTAAAAGAAAATATTGGCTGGCTGTCATGATGCAATGGAATTGAAAAGAAAGCATGACACAAATCAATTACAGTATACCATTCTGCATCATGGGGAATCTGATACAAAATTACTGATGGATTTGGCACAATGGGACAACATGACACAACAATCTTGTTAATTTTTCTCAAATCCTGTACTATTCTGAATTTTCCATTAGGTTTCTTCAGTCCCATTATTGGTGAATTACATGGGCTACTCAATATTTCCCTTAACACCCCCTGCTGAATCATCTTCTCAATTATGGGTGTTATTCCTTCAATTATTTCAGGTGTCAGTCTGTATTGCGGTATGTTAGGGTAAGCCACTCCCTCTTTTACAGTAATCTTTACTGGATCTACATTTCTCATCAGACCCACATCTTCTCCAGTAAAATCCCAAACTGCTGCTTTCACTGTCTGTTTCAATTCTGGGGGCAATGCATCTGGATTAAATATAGCATATGTTCCCAAAGCTTCACATTCCCTGTTATCCATGGTCATTCTGTATAGAACATCCTCATCTGGTGTTTCAAAAGTTATTCCATCTGGAGTACAGAAAATAGTGCAATTCATCTTGCACAGCAGGTCCCTGCCTAACAAGTTCACAGGACTGGTGTCACACACCACAAATCGGTGCATTTCTGAGAATTTCCCTATTTTAACCCTTACTGGTTCAGTAAGTAGAGTTTTAATCTGTGTATTGGACACACCAACTACTTGGATTGCTTCATCCGAGAGAGGAAGATTCTTTATATCAGCTGACCTGACAGTCGATCTCGTGGCTCCTGTGTCAACTAAAAAAGTAACACTTTCACCATTAATTTTCCCATCGACAAAAGGCCCTGCCTGGTCTATTTCTAGAGTTGCGCCAAGTACGCACTCCTCCTCCTCTCTTCGGCACAGTCAGAAGTCACCCTCAGAGTCACTTCCTTCATTCTTCAGCCAGTACTGGGGTACAGCGCTTGCGCGTTTTGGCTTGATTACCTGCTCTTCATCGTAGAACCCCGACTCCTGGCTGTACTTCTAGGATCCTCTTCTCTGTGGCAAGGGTGGTTTCGGCACCTGATTCTGCTGCTTATCAGCCTTCTGCTGTTGCTGATGCTGACCACACCCCTCACTCTGCACCTGTGAATTCAATGATGGATTGTCATCATTAGTAGACGGTGGATTCTTACACTCGGATTTCCAGTGCCCAAATTTTCCACAGCTGTGGTATGGGAACTTTTTCTTCGCTTCCTCAATGTTTCCTTTCCCTTTTCCTGGACCAAATCTGGGTTTATTTCCTGGGTTATTTGCTTGTTCAACCAACTGAGCTTCCTGTCTTTCTGCGACTTTCTCCTGTGCCCACATTGCCTTTTCTTTTAACTTCCTCTGCTTTGCCTCAATTTCATCACTGAAGTATTTTGCATGTCTCAGAATCTCATCAATCTTCTTGCTCTGCCAGTCTACGGTATGCTGCCTTATCATTTCACTGATTTCCGGCCGCAAACCATACACAAATCTATATACAAAATGGCTCAGGTCCTTGTCACCCAGATGTTCATCTCCACTGAACTGTTTGAAAGCTAATATTAATCTTTCATAATATGCATGGACTGATTCTTTCAATTCTTGATGTGTTCGATCTATTTTAACCCAATCTGTTTCCTTGGGGGGTACCTTATTTTTCAAGAAGGCCATAACCTGCTCATATTTCTTCATTACCTACGGATCTGGAACTCCTGTCTTTGGATCTCTCGGGTATTCCTTAGTAGGCCAGTATATGACTATTTTACATTCTGCCCACAGGTCTGCTGGTACAATTATATCAAACAGACTATTCAGGTCAATCCACAGCACTTTTGACAACTTCACAAATCTGTCGACCTGTCTATACCACTCGACGGGCTTTTCCCTTAGTCGAGGGAAATCATTTGTAAATGATAAAATATCCTGTCTGGTCCATGGGACATGTACATACCCACCTCCTGGAATCTCCCTCATAGGGTAGGCTGTCACTGCTTTCTCCTTTTCTTTCAAAGGGAATGTCGAATAAGTTCTATCTGTCCCATCCTCTCGCTTTCTGTACCATCTGTCTTTCCATCTTTCTACGTCTCCCCATTTTCTCAACAAAGCAATCATCTCCTTGATCTGCCCTGTTCGGCCTGCATTGTTCAAATTCTCAATGTCCTTATCTGTAAAATCCACTCGGTAAGGCTTTTGTAAAGCTTTTACCTTGTCCATGTCAATTCCCAATTCACTGGCTATTCCTTTCAATCTGTCATGTATGTTCTTTGCTCTCCATGTGATACTTTTACACAGGAAGAGGATCTCCCTTTCCTGACAATTTTTCAGCGTTTCTATAGGGATTGTTCCCACAATCATTTCCTCCATTTCCATACGTAGCCTAGCTACATCAATTCCCTGGGATTCTTTTTCTTTCTTCTGCAAAGCCTTCAGCCAATCATTCAAATCTTCAGCAGTTATTCCCACAGATTTTTCTGCACCCCCTGGCTCTGTCACTCTTTGTGGTTCTAAGATTGATCCTCTATTTCCTTCCACACATCCAGAATTCAAACTTGAATTAGTCTGCACACTCAATTCTCCTCCACATATGGTATGTCTCCACTGATTTTCTCCCGTTCTCCACTGTGTTTCTCCTGCTCTCATTTCTGCCTGCTCCGGAGGAACAATCAATCTATTGCCCACATATGGTACTGTCAAACCACTTTCGCCCGTCCTCTGCTTATCAAAAATCGGCATAACCGGGCCTATTGTCACAGGCACTGTAACTGCCTCAAGATTCTTAGTCAGTTCTCTGATTTTCTCTGTCAGTTCAAAGGTAGTTCTTGCTAGTTCTCTGGTCTTTTTATCCTCAATTTCATTCTCTCTTTCTATCTCTCTTTCTATCTCTCTTTCTCTCTCTCTCTCTCTCTCTCTCTCTCTCTCTCTTTCTCTCTCTCTCTCTTTTTCTCTTTCTCTCTCTCTTTCTCTCTCTCTTTCTCTCTCTCTATCTCTATCTCTCTCTCTCTCTCTCTCTCTCTCTCTCTATCTCTCTCTCTTTCCCTTTCCGCCAGAGAACAACTGCTTTTCAATCCAGGGGTGGTACCCTCTGTCTTAATAATCCGCAAGGTATCCCTCATCGGGGTCACTGCTGTTCCTACCTCTGGTTCTCATCTATACGGGGGTGTTTTTTTTATAGAGCATGTCTTCTAAGACATCGTCATCAGACTCATTCACCCCATATCTCCTGGTCTCTACATTATGTTCTTTCTCTGTGCACTTTCTCCCTTCTAACTCCTCTGCTGTTCTTACAGGATATAATCCCTCGGTCATACTGGCATCACGCCACCTTCTCATCCGGTCATGATGGGTTTCACGATCATACTTTCACCCAAACATGTACCTGTAACTCCCTCCAGCCCTCTGCTTTTCACGTTCATGCATTTCATCTTCCCATTCAGTTAATGCCTCGAATTGCGTCGGCCTAGGCCGAGGCTCTAGACACATCATTCGCTCCCGTAAGTTTCTCAGTATGGCCAGATTAAATGAGCCATGTTCCGGGAAAGCTAAAACTCCATCTTCTTTTGTATACTTCACCCAGTTATCTAACCAAATACAGGTATGATACCCATACTTTGCAACCATGAAGGATGCGGGGGTCCTTATCGGAGAAAGTAACTGTCCTTCCCTAGTCACAATATCTTTATCCTTGTCAAACCAGGTCTTAACCTTACTAAACAAGGATTTCTTTTTCTTTTCCTCAGCGTGGTAATACATTTTCGTATTTTTCCGTAACCCTTTGTCTTTCTACAACTGTACGATCTCCTATCCAATTACAGCGCGGCTCACACTAACGCACCAATCCTGGAGCGTCTACATCACTAATTCAGTCCACGAATCCTAGCGCGACCCACACCAACGCACCAATCCTGGAGCGTCTACGTCACCCTGTATGTCTTCCAATCCTTGCGCGGCGTACACTAGCACACCAATCACCGTGTTTCCACCGTTCCAAACCACTGTTCAATCACAGCACGGTCTCCTGACGTCAGCAGTCGCTGCAGCAGCTTCTGCTCCTGTCTCCTGTCTCTCGTCTACCCCTCCTTTACAAGACTACTTGGTAGACTTTGTTTCAACTTCTACGAGTCTGTTAAATACAACATACAAACATCTCCATTGTCTGCTTCGCTAGCCACAAAACAGCAAAAGACCTTTCCCACGAGAATTCTGCCTTTCCCGAGAGCAGCGCTAACCTCTGCCCTACTACAGAATCGTTACTTCCGTTGATAAAGTAGCACATCCCTCTACTCTACCCTTCTAACAAGCACCAATTAACTGTTTTCTCCGGAATGCTCCTAAGAGTTTCACAATTAACCAGAATGCCTTCTCATTCATGCACTTTCACACCAGAAAATGTAGTTCATTCACACAGAATTCTGTCTTTCCCGAGAACAGCGAACAGTCTGTCCTTCTACAGAATTATATCACACGTTAACAAAGCAGCGCTTACCTCTGCTCTGTCCTTCTACCAAGCTCAGTAAATACCTATTACCTTTCCAGTGGAAAGTTTTAACGGAATGTCATACGGATCCCTAAGACCTAAGACCAGAATTTCACAGATGACCTTCGCTATCATATATACTTCTCTCACACAGAAAATACGTTTCTAATGGCAACACACGGCGATGCTACCTCATCGAACCCAGACAATGCGACGCGCAACTTCAATTGTCACACGTTTTCCCCTGTCTGCATACAGGGCCAACAATCCCGCCTTTTTCCGAGAACAGCACTCCCTCTGTCCTACTACGGAACTGTCACCGACTCCCTACGTCCCAGAAGCCGTACACAATACATAAAACTCAATACACTTCGACATATAGTGTTAGTACAAAAAATCAATCAATAATCAACAAACCTATATACACGTAATTTCGCCAGACCAAGACAATAGTAAACCATCATTCTGCTACCAAGAAACTGGTGCAGATCGGAGCTTCCGAATCCCCTCTACTTCCACGGACGGAGTGATCTCACAGTCACAAACACACACTCACATCACACGCTGGTGGGGCCCATTACACCAACATTCATCCTACCACTCTTATCCGTTCCATGTATAAGGGGAAACCCTTTCCGATACCTATCCAATCTGCATGTACTTCTGAGGTCAATGGCATCTACTAGTTGCTTATAAATCTGGAGAAAACATTTCCAATAATATGCAAATAAATTCAATAAACATGACAAGGAAATAACCACCCGACACAGAGATTCAAACAGAATATTCATTTATCTAAAAATTGCAAGAAAAGCCAATTAAATGCAAATTCATTTCTCTCATATTTACCTATTCTGTCTAAATGTCAGATCCTAAGTCAGAACCGGTCCTCAGCAAAATAGAGTTTCTAGCCGTCATGTAGAGTCACCGTCCTCTCCGTCAGCGTCGGGACCTCTGATCATCAGTTCGGGAAGAAGTGGCGCTAGACCTCTCTAGCCTACTAATATTTATACTAAAATTTACATTCTGTAAAGTTACAATTCATTGTTCAGAACGGATGAATGGCGGAAATAATGTCATCTAGGTACATTTGCGATACAGTGCAAGATTTTCTCACACTTAGATTGTCCCAAATAATGAATAGAAAATAAAGATGTCCATAACTAATTCGATACTTTTACGGATGTCTTTTTCAGATAAAATGTATCCCAGTCGTGGGATCATCAGTTCATAAGTTCAGCATTCATTTTTTAAACAAATTTCATGTTCAGGGGCTCTTGGCATTCGTCCTGGATTTGTCGTCATGATCATGGCTTTTCAGTTTTGTCGAGTGGGCAAGGTCACAGGCAGCACGAAGCTTCCTTGCAAAATTTCCATCAACTCGAATGCAGGCTGCGGGTGGTAGCCATTTTCTGGTAGGCCACATTGGTTAACTTAAGCAAATAAAACATAAAACAGAATTACTGCACAGAAATGATTATACAGTGTTATTCCCCTGCTAATACCCTTATGTATATGTATTTATCTAGCCATTTGCGACATCAAAAGCTATTAATGCATATTAATTATATGCGCAAAACACAATAACATTACATAAGCAACATCTATTTTTGTCAGTTTGCTCACCAACTTAGTTCACTTATTATTTTAGCCATGCAATAGCATTCCCACGTGTAATTCTCTTGTTAATAAGGTTGGTTAGACAAGACTCGACAAACTTTTAATAATTAATAATTAATCAGTAGTACTTTTAATTATAACATGCGAAATTGAAACAGGTATTCGGGTTTAAAGTAAAAACCCTGCTCCATCAGTGATTCCTAGGGGTTTTGCTGAGTCAATGATGAGGGGAACAAAGTCAAAGGAGGTTAGGTGTTTTAACCATAGGTCTAGCTTCGGTATGTGGCTCGGTGGCGAGATGAGAATGAATTCCGTTATTTTGGTATTCAGCATGAGGTGGTTGTTAGTGAACCAGCATTGTGTGTTCAGTAGAATAGTGTTGAGGGCAATGAAGTCTTCAGGGGTGGAGATTTTCAGATACAGCTGGGTGTCATCCGCGTACAGGTGATAGAGAATGTTCGCTGATTTCAGTGCGTTCGCCAAAGGCTCCATTAGGAGGTTGAAAAGAATGGGTGATAGGGCTGATCCCTGAGGGACACCCAGAGTGACCACAGAGGGTTGTGAGAGTGAATTCTTCATCTTGATTCTTTGAGTTCTGTTTTTCAAGAAGGAGGAGAACCATTTCAACACTGTGCCCGAGAGGCCCATCCTTTGTTTCAATAGGGACAGAAGGTTGTCATGCTTGACCGTATCGAAGGCGGTGGACAGATCAAGAAGTATCAATAGGCATGATTCATTGCGGTCAAGCATTTTTAGTATGTCATTCATAATGTGTGTGAGTGCAGATTCTGTGCTGTGTCCTTGGCGGAAGCCGGATTGGTGACTGTCTAAGAGGTTGTAATTCTTAATATGGTTGCATAATTGATTTTGTACACACTTCTCCAATAGTTTCGCCAAAGTGGGGATGTTGGATATAGGACGGTAGTTGTTGAGATCAGATGGAGTGGCGTCGGCTTTCTTTAGTATAGGTGTGACCTGCCCTATTTTAGGGCAGTCCGGAATGTCACCTTGACTCAGGGAGGCGTTTACAATTTTAGCCAATAGCGGTAGGATAGATGTTTTTCAAATTTTGAACAGGGCAGGCGGCAGCGGGTCAGAGAAATGATTGGAGGGCTTTATTGCTTGAAGAGTGTTGTCAATTATTTGTTGAGAGATTGACATCCTCTTGCAGAGATTGTACAGGGCGAGCATCGTGGACAAAGCCTGAAAATGGATGAAATGTTTTCTTATAAACAGACAATAAGCAGTATTTTTACCACCTTATACTTAATGCTTTAGAGAAATAAGATGTGGTTCTGCAGGGTTCGGCTCTTAGCGCCACCTTATTTAATGCTAAATGGCTCCATTGGCTTTAGAAGTTCAGCAGTTGGGAATTAATATAGTATCTTAAACCCAGTTGATGTTTGCATTTCAACAACTGCACAACACTATGGGGGAGATTTATAAAAAAAGTCACACAACGTGGGGGCGAGTCTGCGCTGCGTTTCGCGGCGGGGAGGGAGCAGGAAGGGCACCATATCTTCAGAGATATGGCTCTCCCCTCCTCTTTCCCTTGCACCAGTGCTGATTTCAGCGGCTGTGCGCCTTGCACAGACCTTAGCGACATAGCGCTAGGGTGTGTGCATGACTCTAGCATAGGTTTTGTAGGGGAAGGGTACCATTCTTGTAAAAAATACCATGCCTAGACACGATGGAAAGCTTTTCACGCTTTGTATGCGTGCTGCTCAGTGCAGCACACATGCAAAGTCGAAAAAGCACAGACAAATGAAAGCATTTCTCCTACTAGCGCCTCCTTTGAAGGGGCGTTAGCTTTTGGCGCAAAACCATGTCTACAAATCTTTGTAACTATGGATTTGCGTTAAAAGGCATGGGTGGTTGCATGGGAACGCCCATGTTCCACACATGTAATGTCCCCTCAGCGCTAAGTAACGCAAAGCAGTGCTTAGCGCTGCTTTGCGCTACTTTGAGGGTGCTTTCCGGCATAAAACAAGTTTTGCGCTGGAAAGTAAATAGTAAAAAAAAAAATTGCCCTGGTTAGCGTCACTTTTTTGACGGTAACCCAGCACAAAATGTTTGTAAATCTCCTCCCTTGACTGCTAAAGTACCAGGATGTTTTTCATTCATAAAACATTGGATGCGCAGTACCCATCTGCAGCTGAATTAGTATAAATCAGATATTCTGTTTTTTGGAAATTCTTCGTCATTGGTCATCAGGAGACTATGGCCAACTGAGCAGGTGGAACTTCCATTCAAACATCAGCTGCCAGAAACGTGGGTGTGCAACTGGACCCCATACTATCATTTCAACCACCTATGCTATCCACTGCAGCCATATGCTTTACTCTATATAAATATTTTTTAAACTTTAACATTCCTTCCAGTAGTCACTCGGAAAGCCATTGTACACGATTTAATAACCTCTAGATTAGATTATGCGAATGTATTGTACTGGGACGCACCCATGAAATTGGTAAATAGGCTGTGATTAGTGCAGAACACAACAGCACGACTTATTCTGAATATTCACAAATGGCTTCCCATTCGGGATGGTCTGAAGCAACTGCACGGGCTGCCAATTAGGCATAGAACAACGTGTAAAACACTAATGATTGCCTATAGAGCCATGCACCAAAAAAGGTCCATCTTATATACCGGAGTAAGTTAAAATGTACATACCCTATATGGCACTTTTTTCAGCAAAAATAATCTCCTGTGTGTTCCTAGGGTACCCAAGGCCAGAGCGGGTGGAATATCTTTTTGTTTCCAGGCTGCTAGCCTGTGGAGATCCCTGCTGGACCGGGTCCGGGCCACAGTCTTAGAGCCCGTTTTGATGTCCAATCTGTAGATTTTTATGTTTAGAGAAAGGTAGAAACCTCTGGTAGAGAATTGTAAAAAGATGCTACATTCCGTCAGCTTAGCGCCAGGATGCTTCATTCATTCATTATGTTGATATATACTCATACAAACATTAGCAAAGACCCAACATTTCATCCCTTGGCATAAATTAGATTGCTTTTCATATAAGATATATGCATAGACGCATACATTCAAGGTGCAATCTATATAAAGGAAAAGCAGTGCTGGTGTAGGCGAATCTGCACAAGAGTGATACAAAATACACTGGGGCAGATTTACGACTTCTGGCGCATCTCTGCTAATCAGCAGAGATGCGCCAGAAGAGATGCGACGCATCTGCCCACCCGTGCGCCACCACTGATGCGCCGCATTTACAATGCGGCGTACCGTGGCGCTCGGATGGGCAGATGCGTGACGCATCCCCCGTCGGAAAGGCGGCGCATTGCTGGAGTTGCATCGCAAGCGCGACGCAGCTCCAGCAAGGCTCGGGGGTGCCCTAACCCTAACACGCTGCGTCAATCCTTACGCCTGCTTCAAGCAGGCGCAGGGTTTTGACGCAGCATGGCCTTAAAAGTGACTGAGTGAAATCTTGTAGATTTCACTCAGCCACTTTTAGAAGGCGTTCCTGCGCCGGAACGCCTACATGTGGCGCAGGGCTTTACAACGTGATGCATCTCCCAGATGCGTCACGTTGTAAATACCCCGCAGCATGGCGCTGGCTTTATGCCGCCGCTGCATCACAAAAGTGATGCAACAGCAGCGTAAAAGAGGCGCAAGGGGCTTGTAAATCTGCCCCACTCTACATATCCCGGTTATCAACAGTTTGGAACACAGTTCATGTTGGAGGATTATATAATTTCATATATTCCCTCCAAGTGATTCTGTAACCAGGGAACTGGGAGTTGACGCTTAGACGCAATGTCAATTATAGGGTCTCATCAGGACCAATGTCACCTGTCTACAGCTTCAAGGGCATTGGTAAGTATCTGTACGAACAGTCATGAACAAACTCCAGAGGAACACATCCGTGCAGGAATTCACATTAGTACACAATCCATCAAATTCAACTTCAAGTGGATGCCTCCAGTAAGTGCAGGGCATGTGCTGCTCTACACCACTGCATCTGCCATCTCATTCAGCAATGCAGCTGGGTATGGTGGCTTAGTGGACTAATGCTCCACTGTAAGGGCCTGTGTATGACCTCATGGTAACAGGTTCAAATCCTGGTAGTTCCACTCAGCCTTTCATCCTTCTGAGCTTGATACATCAGTGGCATTGAGTTGGGTAACACTAAACATTTGTTATTTAGTGTCAAAATGCCCTTTAGCGAATGTGCGCTTTACAAATGCATGTTATGTTATGAAGTACGAGAAAGCATTTTGGAAGAACGATTGCTCCCTCAGAGGCACCTGTACAATATACAAGTGTTACTCACATCCTCCACTCCATCCCACTGGTTCAACCCACCAAGATGTCCTTGTGCGAACAGTGCTGGCTTCTGTACTGCACCATGTCAACCATTCCTCGATGTCACCGTTCTAAATGCTCTTCTGTTTGTAATTGTGTAATTGCCCTTTGGCAATGCCCTGCCTGAATCATCACTGCCTTGCAGTAATCCTCGGATTAGGCCTTCTGGGGTTCTGCTATGAGTGCTTTGAATGTGCCCTTTGAGTGCGTTGAATGTGCCCTTACCTAGCATTAGGGGCTGCCCCAGAATCTCTACATTCACCACAGTTTAGGGGCCATGGAGGTTGGCAGTGTGTGATTTAAGCCTGCTTGGATGGGCCAGGTGCTGCCTGTTGGTAATAAACTATTGAAACAGCTGCATGGCTTAATTTCAGCAACCTTTTGGTCAATCAATCATTATTTGTAGAGCGCAGCTTGTCACCCGCTTCGGAGAGCCAGGTCTTGAGTCCCTCCCTTCAAGGAGGGCGAGGTATAGAGGGGAAGGGTGTTCCAGGCTTTGACGCTGAGAAGGAGCGTCCTCCAGCGCAGCATCGGCATATGCGAGGGATCTGCGAGAGGGCGAGGTGTGTGAAGTGGAGGATCCTGGGGCTCATTTTTTGCCTTGTAAAAGTTTTCTTTTGCCAAATAAACATTGATTGACCAAAATACGAGCCTGTTAGTGAACCTGGAATTCTTCTCTTTTCACGTTTGAAAAGGATTATCGTTGCCATATTATGTTAATATACATCTTGGCTGGTGGGAGGAGCAGGTGCTTGGGGGTCCAAAGCTGAAACATTGGACTGAGAATGTCCTACTATGGGTAAGGTTTATTAATGATGTTTTCGTGCTGTGGCAGGGCACGGAAGCCGATATAGATCTATTTATCAGTGACCTTAACCTGAATAATCTCAAATTAAAATTTGTGGGACATTGCAGCAAAACCTCCATAGATTTCCTTGACATCAGAATAAAACCTAAAGGAGACAAGCTAGAAACTACCGTCTTCTGTAAACCCACTGCTGGCAACACCATTTTGCGTGCAGAAAGCTCTCACCCTATGCCACTCATCAGGAGTATCCCTTTTGGTGAGTTCTATAGGGCACGGAGGACCTGTACTAATGCAGAAGAATATGACAAGGTGGAACAGGAGCTGACTAGTCATTTTATTCAAAGGAGCTACCCACTAAAAATTATACGTGGAGCTGCAGAAAAAGAAAGAAGTTTAGTCAGGGAAAAGGTACTGTTCGAACCATCTAAAACTCAGCAAAGAAAGAAACAACAGGGATATGAGAAAACGCATAGGTTCATAACGACTTTTAACACCCAACATAATCAAGTGAGGGCCATTTTAAAGAAACATTGGCACCTTATTAGAGGAGATCCGGTGTTGGGATCGAAGAGTAAAAAATATCCAGAAATAACATACAAGAAATCTAAGTCGCCAAAAGACCAGATTGTTAAAAGTGAATTTAAGGAGAGTGTAGGCACTTCCTCCTGGCTGCAACAGACAATGGGTTTTAAAAAGTGTTTTAAATGCAAAGCGTGTCAGCACGGAGTTAATCGTACAGAGTTTAAAACACCTTTTAACAAGACCAATAAGATAAACGGCTTTTTAACATGTAGGCCAACCTTTGTAGTTTATATGCTAAAATGCCCCTGTGAAAAGATTTATATAGGGAGCACCACTTTGCCTACCTATAAGAGAATACTACAACACAGGAGAGCAATTGCCAACAGAGATAGAAGTTACCCGGTTGCCAGGCATTTTGAAAAAACTCTTTAGAGTAATCCCGCACTGACGCAATACAGTTGCGTAGCAGAAGTCCCCAGAAAGAAGAGAGGTGGGAATAGAGAGAAGGAACTCCAGAGAATGGAAACATATTTTATTCTGGAGTTCGACAGTAAAGAACCAAATGGTTTAAATATAGATGAAGATTTATTTATTCACTTGCCTGTATAAAGAAGAGTTATTGAGTCTGCATATTCGGCATCCATTTTTTCTTTTTAAACATAATTTTTGTACAATAACAGAGGACACTGGCACATTAAAATTTAGCACTTTAGATAATTCATTAGAATTATTAGCACCAAGCACTTTATAGTATTTAGAGAAGTATATGAATTTTAATATACAAAAGCACTAGCACTTCCATTATCAAAGTTCTGTAAAAGCCAAAAAAGAAATAAAGGTAGAAAAAGGAAAAGAGAAAGTGTAGAAATTACAAAGTTGAGCATTAGCACTTTAATTGTAAGATTTATTGCATTTGAACTTTTGAGGACAAATTATGAATATGTTATGGGTAGCCAAGAACACGTTACATAAGAGTTTTTACGCAGATGTAAGAAAATGTAATTCCCCCTTGTTTTTGGTTCCATTATCTGCTAAGTTTTGAGTAAGTGATGAATTATACTGCTCAAACCTGGATATGGTTTCTATTTTGCACTTACACTTTGGAAATGGTAAAAACCTATATTTAACATTATCATATAAACATGTTCCAATATGGCGCCTAAAACACTGTGTAATGACAATCAATGTGCCAATGATTTGTTGTCCTTTGTTACTGTTTGTGAACTATTGAAAGTGTTTTTAAACATGATGAAAATGGCGCTTTGCATGGTGAACAAGACAGTATCCTGCTGCCAAAACTCATAGATGCCGTCACAGTAATCTAATAAATTTCGAGTAAAAAATTTTCCAGTGGAGTTCCAGATTATTGCCAAATACTGGAGTGGTGATTTTCAAAACATATATATGTGTATAATATATATATATATTCACTGAAAAAACCATAGGTTTCAGGGATGTTATAGTTAGTTGGACATTTCACTCATACAAAACCACAAAACCATAGAAATTCCCCCGTTATAGTTAGTTCAGCTAACTAACTATAACTCGTGCCCCCACAATGCACTGCTGAAGATGTCACATATTACATCATTCATGACATGGTCAGTGACATCACTGATGACATCTCAAATGACATCACTGATTACTTCCAGTGACTGTGTGTTTCTTTAAAGTTTAAATATGTATTATATATATATACCAAGGTGTATTGAAGAATGAGTGGGTGTATAAGTGTCTGGATGGAGAATTTAGTAGGTGTGTGACTGACTGTTTAAGTGAGTGATCACATGTGTGTTACTGAATGCATGGGTTAGTTAGTAAACTGTTTGCATGTCTGTATCAGTCTGTCTGTTGTTGTATAAGCTGCTGCATGGGTTGGTCAGTAGCTACATGAGTGTCTATATGGGTTATCGATTGGTTACCTGAGTATTTGTATCGATGTCTGAGTGTGTGTGTTGGTGGGTGGGAGGTGCTTGACTCTGTGCATAGATGTTTGAGTGGTTGTTTCACTGGGTGTATGGGTTCAACAGTGCATGTGGAAGCAGCTGTATGGGTGGGTGAGTGTGTGTATGGGTCTGTTGGTGAGTGAATGGATGGCTCAGTGGTACATGTCCAAGTAACTACATATGTAAAAGCCAGTGTATGTGAGAGTTGAAGTATATAAATGACTATACGTGAGAGTCAGTGATTTTGAGAGTGGCTGTTTGGATGAGTGTATACTTGTATCAGTGATTGTATAAGAGAATAAGTATGTGTTACTATCTGTATGAATAAGTGATGTGGTGTGTGTATAACTGTATAGGTCAGTGAATGGAAGTATGATTGATTCTTTGCATGACTGACTAGGTGTGTGGGTAACTGTGGATGAGTGGTGGTATGTGAGTGTCTGTATAGGTGTATGAGTGCTTATGATAGTGTTGTATTGATGAGTGAATGCATGTATGAGTGATTGTATGGGTGAATGAGTGGATGTGTGTGTAGACCTAGTAATCAGTGAGTGCATATGTAGTAACTGGTTTTGGTGTGTCGATGGATTCGAAAATGGTAGTCTGTATTTGACAGTGGGTGTATCAAAGGATATATTAGAGTGTGAGGAGGTGCATCAGATTTTCAAGTGGATGATGTCATCAGTGATGTTATTTGAGATGTCATCAGTGATGTCATTGACCAACTCATGAATGATGTAATATGTGACTTCATCAGCAGTGCACTGCAGGGGTTCGAGTTATAGTTAGCTGAACTAACTATAACGAGGGAATTTCTATGGTTTTGTACGAGTGAAATGTCCTACTAACTATAACGTCCCTGAAACCTATGGTTTTTTCAGTGAATTTCTAAGGTTTTTTAAATTCTAATTTCTAACTATAACGTGCCTGAAACCTATATTTTTTTCAGTGAATTTCAATTTTTTTTTAAATGCTTATTTCTAACTATAACGTCCCTGTTAGAACCGGGGCTCTAGTTGGCCGGGGTATGCACCCTAGTCCAAGTAGGGACCACTGCTTCCGATAGGGTAGCTAGGCTTAACGTCAGAGGCAATGTGTAAAGTATTTGCGCAACACACACCAATGGTAACACAGTAAAACACACAGAAAAGTGACACCACACCAGTTTTTATATAAAATTGTGCGAGATCCAAGAGCAGGTAAATCCAGTTTCCAGGCAAGATCAAGAATCAGATAAATCTAGCTGCATATAAAGAGGGTAATGTTATCCTTATCTGGAAATTGTGCAAGGTTCAAAAATAGTAAGAATTCCCCACATGCAGTCAGCAGGCGTCAGTCAAATGTCTTTTGGCAAGGTGGATACTCAGTTCCTAGTAGAGACTGACTTTCAGTGGGAGTACATTCAGGCAAAGACGGTTCCTCCAGCGGAGTGGAGGATGGGCTCTGAAACGCGTGGTTGCCAGGGGGGGGGTTATGTCCTCAAAGCAATTGCTGGGGCAGAGTCCACTGTTTAGGCTGTGCTTTTAAATTGCCCCGCCAAAGGTACCAGGTCCCTCCCTGGCAGGCCCTGTTGTTCACAATGCAGTCTCCGATAGTCCGCTATTAAGTGATGCAGGTAATCACAGTCCCGCTCTCAGAGAGGCATAGTCAACCACCCCCCCCGTTCCCTGGAGTAGGCCCGCGGTTAACCTAACCCCGTCTCGGGCACGATTTCAGGAGGAATGCCCAACAGTCCCTCAGCATCCCCGCCCGTGGGAATTCCAGCACCCCGCTCAGAGTGTTACCTGGCGCCGGCACGAGGCTCCTCTGATCCCCGGGAGCCCCTTGCGAAGGCAGTTGTCCACGCAGCTTCGCTCCCTCGGCCCATCCCAGAGTAACTCGAAGCGCAGCAGCTGATGGTTGGGACGCGGCCGGGCTGCTCGGCGGTGCTGCAGGTTTTCATTCCTCAGCGCGGTTCCTCTTCTGGCCGAGCCCCTCGTTGTTAGGCAACTCCGCACGACCACCAATCCCAGAGCAGCCTGACTCCTGACATCAGCGATGACATGCACAGGGTTCACAAGGCTCCCGGCCAGCAACTGTGATTCCAGGGACAGTCTATGTGTGCCTGAAGCCCGGGCCTGTGGCGGTGATTCCCACAGCAGTTTTGGCGCAGTTGAGATCAGGGGCAATTTCACGGGAGTTCAGCTCTGACCCGCAGTGGCGATCTCGGGCGAATTCTGGTCACATGACAAGCCCCACGTTGTGCACAGCCACAGGCGTGCCGCGTGATGATCAGTTTTGAATGCAAAAGTTCTCTTTAAAACAGGCAGCTCTCCTCCGGGCACAGGCCGGCGGTGGTGACCTCTGGGTGTAAAATAGCGCTTTTCTTTACAGCGCTTCCAGGACACAGTGCGGCAGGGTGCCCGGGCCGGCAGGGGTGATTACAGGTGAAAAAGCGCTCTTCTTCACAACGCTATATAGCGCTCCACAGTGCCTTCAGGTCCCGTAGCCAAAGTCCTCCCACAGGGCAGTCCGTGATGTGGTTTCTGATCCACACGCACAGCACCACGGGGGCAATTTAAATTAGGCGCTCAGTCCACACTGGCAGCGGTGACGGTGGGGAGATGAAACAGATGGCTTTCCACACCCCGTGTGGCAGAGGCAGTCTCTTTAAAGGTCCCAGGGCCAGCAAGGCTGCACGCAGACACAGCGTTCCAGGGCAAGTCTGGGAAATGTTGTTGTTCCAGAAAAGGCAGTCCTTATGAATGTTGTGGAGACACTCTGGAGATGTTGCTTCAGTCTCCTCTTGGCAGGGTCAGATCAGCAGGCAGTAGGGCAGCTCAGCAACAACAGGGCAGCAGTTCCTAGGAACAGTCAGCTCCAGCAGAGTGGCAATCCTCCTGGCGCAGCAGTCTGTACTCCAGCAGCGTTTCGCCTTTTTCCAGCAGTGTAACAAAGATGTGAGGCCAGGACCCTCCCTTATATACCCTACAGCCCAGTTACTAGAAAGTGGTAGAAGTCTCTGGAAGGGTCTGGGGGCAGGGGCTTCTGGAAGAGTCCAGGGAGTTCTGGGATGTTCCTTGACTTCCCTGACCTGGCTGTCACAGTGACGAGATACAGGGCCGTTAAGGCTCCAGTGGGCAGCCATTCACAGCCCCTTCAAGGGTAGAAGGTGCAAATCACCACTCCCACCTCCCAACCCAGGCAGCTATCAGTGTGTAGATGGAAGGGGGGAGTCTGCAGTGCCCAGACTAAGTGTAGGCATGAAAACATCCACTTTCTAAAAGTGGGATTGCTAAAGGAGTAGTGCCCAAACCCCATATATCATTGGAAAGGGTTCCCCGCCCCGAGTCCAACAAGACCAAACATGACAGACTTATTAGGTCCCTGTCAGAAATTATCCCATAAGGGGGGTTCCCAATGTTAGCCTATGGAGGGTTAAGCCTCACTGTAGTAGCAGGGGCTTGTGGCAGATATGCCAGCGTCGCAATGTTTTAGGGGAGAGCACCTGCACCTCAGCACTGTTTAGCAGTGGTGAGGTGCCCAGAGGCCTAAGTCCAACAAAAAGGTACGGTGAAAATGGGAGGCACAAGGGCAAAAATGTAGGGGGAGACCACCCTAAGGCTGACAGGTCCAACAGTCCCTGAAACCTATATTTTTGTTTAGTGAATTTCAATGTTTTTTTAAACGGAAATTTCTAATATAATGTGACGCAATCCTATGTTTTTTTTCAGTGAATTTCTAAGGATTTATAAATGATAATTTCTAACTATAACATCCCTATTACCTCCAGTAAGCGCCACAGAGCTGCGTAGCAGCAAGGTGTTCCTAGGCCATGCCCCTTTTTACACCATGCTGCAAACGCAGCTTCTGGTGCACTGCTGCTCGGACGATGAAGTCAACTTGTGTCCTGAGGTCCTCAGGACACAAGAGAACCTCATCGCCCCACCAGCAGCCACGTTTGCAGAGTGGTGTAAAAAGGGGCGCGGCCTCGGACCACCACTCTTCAATGCAGCTCTGTGGCGCTTTCTGGAGGTACCTGGTGGGCTAGTTGGCCCCCAGGGACCCTCAGGATTCATGGGGACTTAATCCCCCAATTTACAACGCACCAGGGGGTGTTTACACACTTGTCATATCAGGTCCCGCCCCCAGCCTGCACCACTGTGCAAATGCAGCCCCTGGTGCATTGTAAGTTGGGGGATTAAGTCCCCTTGAATCCTGAGGGTCCCTGGGGGCCAACTAGCCCACCAGGTACCTCCGGTAAGCGCCACAGAGCTGATTTGCTGAGAACTTCTTTTTTAAAAAAAACTAAATTTTCACCCTGGGGGTCCTTGTAGGACCCCCCGAGCAGGCCTAGGGGTCAGGGTGTTTGTACCCTGCCCCCTTTTCTTGTTTTTTCACTGTGTTTCACTGTTTTCTTGTGACTCGGTTCTACCAAGTCACAAGGTGGCTGCCAACACTTCCTAGTTTGGAGTGTTGGCAGCCAATCACAGTGAAGCTCGTACTCGGGAGGGTTGGCGAACCCACCGCTGCCCCAGATATCAAAACGTTTTCTTTTTCTAATTTCTCAGAAACTACTGAACAGATTTACACCATTGAGAAAAAAGGTTGCTTTCTGAATCATGACCTACCTTTTTGCCAAATTTGGTGTAATTCTGTTCAGCAGTTCAGGTTGTAGCTTTGTCTAAAGTTTCCTAAGGAAAATAACATGGGGAAAATGCCTTTTTGGGACCCCCTTTTTTCTCGGCCCCCGCTTAACGAATCACTCTGAAACTTTCAAAACAGGAGCTGACCGGAGCCGGGCACTAGTTTTGAAAATTTCGCGAAGATTCCTCAACCGGTGCCAAAGTTATTGGGAAAAGAAAAACGCTTTTCCTATGGAAACTAGGTCCTAACTATAACTAATATATATATATATATTCAGGAATATATCATCTGGAGCATGAAGATACAAGAAAATATTATTACAGTAGTATTTCCTACTAGTGGTTGAATTAGTATCTTAAGGCTGGAACCATATATTTATATTTTTTAGTTTTTCACACATTGGGGCCGATTCCGATCCGGGTCGGAGAGCACTCCGACCAAGTCGGATCCGGAGTGTTTTCTGACCGAGCCGGACCCCTACAGTCCGACCGAGCGAGTACGATGTGCACATATGCTGTCGGACTCGGTTCGGTCGGACTCCCATAGAAGTCAATGGGAGCCAGTTGTACGACGCGTACATGCCCTCCCATTGACTGAATGGGTACGTCTCGAACAAGTGCGCCCCTACAGTGGGTACGCATCGGTGCCATCCGCACTGTACATGCCAGTGTTGGTGAGACCCATAGGTCTCCCCCTGTGTGCGAGTCGTACCGCTGCGGGTGTCGGGGGGTCCGACGCGGACCCCCGAAGTCCGACTCCGGGAGCTTTTGCGAGCCGGACACACCGGCTCGCACAGGCTGTCCGATGCATGCATCATACTGGCTCGGTCATGAATCGCATCCATTGCACGCCACGGTTAGCTTACGACCGAGACGTCAGTGAATTTCATGTAGCTCGCATCGTACTGGCTCGCTGGTACAGCTGTATGAGTCGGCCGGAAAACACGCGTACAGCTCGATGTTTTTCCGGCCGGATCGCGTTCGGTGCCCTTCCGACCCGGATCGGAATCGGCCCCATTGTATAGGTTTTGGGTCAGCACCATATTAATTTAAGGTTCACAATTGGATTGGAATGTTATGAGGATAATCTTATGGCATTTAAGCCAACATGATTAGCATATTTATATATTTACTGTGATTATTATACAACATTGATTTGTGGTGTCCACTTCACATTAAAGGATTTTTATAGACATAGAAAAATATGATGACAGTAATGTAACATTTATGAGTATATTCTGTGGGACACTTCAATTGGAAACAAGTATGTTTTCTATATCCATTGTGATGTCACCTGCACTAGCACTTTAAATATTGGGGTAAATGTCTAAACTGTGTCATGTGATCAAGGGCGGGATAGCCCGAAACGCGTCATGGCAGACTGGCAACATATTAACACAGCACAAATTTTAGGTATACGCTCGTTTTTTCCTGGAGATTATGTTGGAGTGCTGAACGACATATTATGCCGGATTGACTTCCTTCGGCTCGTAGACCCCCTTCCAGAAAGCGGCTCCGTATCAGGCAAGTCTTGTTCCCGGCACCCTGTCAGAAGCATCACGGGCTCATGGTGCGTCCTTGGCGGGGACCCCGGGCCACTTGTCAAAGTTCCGAAAACGGAAAAGACGGAGCCCCCTGTGAATCAGCAAGATACAACGTACTATCGGTGGTGGAGGTCAGCATAGTGGTTTCTCGCTTCGGGGTGAGCTCAGAGGAGTATACATCGGGAAGAGGAACCGCACAGTGTATGACCGGTCCTCCAAGGTACACAAATATTGATAATCTACGGGTTGGGAGGTGTGCTTACCGCAATGTCCTTGAGGTACTAACCGAACGAGAAAGACCGACTGGGTAAACAGTTTCTAATATACAGCCAATATGTCTGCAGACACACTTAGAAATCGCAAACTGGCAGCAGAGGGGATGTTTTCAGAATCTCCCCCGGAACCACAAGGCACCAGCAAGGATACTAAAGAGGAGCTAAGCAGCAGGGGCAAAGGGCTCAAGGATAATTTTAGAGTACTGGAAAAGCTCAAACATCAATATCAATCTAAATGGTGGGAGGCAAGATCGTTTCAGAGATATTTAGATGTGGGGAGAATTCCTAGAGGTCTCTGGATAATGATCGCCCCCAGTTACGAAGCACCCAACCCACTCATGATGGCTGAGTGGGGCGAGTGCAATCTGGAATAATCTCGTAGATTGGTCCACATTTTTGTAAAGTATGCGGACATTGACAGGAGTGAGTTACAAGTAAAAATTGAAGCTCTGTAAAAAGTGATGGAGCAACAAGTGTGGAAATTTAGCGTGCAAACTGAACATTATCTGCGCCATCTTGCCTCTCCCCAGCGCCACGCATAGCGAATGCACGGCCGCCATTTTAGGCACCCCACTCTCTCCCCGCTCACTCTCGACCGCAAGCATTTTCCCCTGGCGCTGCGAGCATCCCCCCGCGCGCCGGCCACCCCCGCTCTCTCATACAGGCCATAAACCCTCTCCTTCTGCGCGACCCTGCTACAGAACCACTTCCGACCGACAACCCATACATGGTCATGCCTCTCCTTTGATAACCCCCCTTCCCCTGCGCCCCATTGTCTGAACTGGTCCCAGGCCATCACCTAGCCCTGCGGATACAGTTTATTGCCCCTACTGTAAGGGAAACACCCCACATCAAAGGGATTACAGTAGAATCAAAGCCCCTACCCCCTGAGACCCGGCCGGTTGCACACACCCCCGGGAATTAGCGGAATTCCCCGCTGCGCGATAGCCATCTCCCACTGCGGGTAGGGTGGGAACCTCTACTGTAACCATGTGTGGGATCGGATCTGAGCCGGGGCTTCAGGGGATATTTCCCCGCACATCAAGGGAATCTCAAGAATGTACTATGTGTAATAAAGCAATAAACCAGTGTATAAGAGACCAGGTCTCAGAGATGCAGTTAGAGCACCTCGTGACGATACCTTGCTGTCTGATCTGATGTGTTCTGCTCCGACGGAATAAAACCTTGTTTCCTGCCTTCCAGTCTCCAGCGCCTGCCTCTTTTATTGGTAAATTATCGAGTGGTATGAGAGGCGATTACCGCCGGGCAAATACTTGAAAGGATACCGACTGAAACTGCCGCTACCATTTAACAATTGGCGTCCCAAACGTGGGGCCCATCAGCGACACGTGGATCCAGTGGGAGAGGTCCCGACGACAGAGTGAACGACTGCAACGATCGGGAGAGCTCCTGCCCAATAGACCCTCGTCTGGCAGCCGATCATCCGAACTTCACTGGTTCCGAGCAGACCTCTCTCGAGTGATCTACGGTCCTGACTGGGAACCATCAGGAGTGCCGCGGCAAATACGGAGAGTAGAGGACGATCGGGCGCTGGAGGCGGAAGACGAGAAACTGTCCACGCGGTCCGGGTAAGGTCGTGATACACGACAAATTGAGAAATAATTGATTGATTGTTTAATGCTCTGGAAATACTAGTATTGCTCATTGACTGTGCTCATTGATTGTTCTCTTTGAGATATTCGCTGTCTACAAACGGGGAGGAGTAGAAATCTCTCTCTCTCTCCCTTTGCAGATAGTGAAGGGTAGGTAACGCAGACTTTTGTCCCCGTTGAAACCCGTCGTGCCTATCTTTATCTCCCCATTGATTGATTGTCCGAACATTGATTGTTTTGAAGAATAGTGCTTTTTGAGATATTCTCTGTTTGCAAATAACGTAGAATAGGAATATTCTGTCTAGTCTTTGCAAATAGTGAAGGGTAGGTAACGCAGACTTTTGTCCCCGTTGAAACCCGTCGTGCCTATCTTTATCTCCCCATTGATTGATTGATTGATTGTCCGAACACTAGTTGTTCGATATTGGTTCTTTGGAGGTATTCTCTGCTTACAAATAACGAAGAATAGAGATATTCTGTCTAGTCTTTGCAAGCAGTGAAAAGATAAGTAGTGCTGACTTTTGTCCCCGTTGAAACCCGTCATGCCTATCTTCTCCCCACTGATTGGTAGTTGGCTCTGCCCGGACCGCTTATTAGAGGTGAACCATCCGGCTCCACTGGAAGGCACCCCTAATAAGGACATGTTCACTAAATATGGACTAGTCGCCGTAGCCTATAGCAAGCTGTGGCATAAATATACCAAGAAGGACCCCGAAAGTCAGTGGCCACTGATGGGATCCTTCGACGACCATAAGATAGAAGCGCTAGAAATAGCTCTGCGTAGCAATAAGACGACGCCTACTATGCTTGACAGTATCGGCATGTGGCGCAAAGAAGCAACGCAACGGAAAAAGAGGGAAGAAGTAAAAGCAGAAAAGGAATTACGAAAGGCAGCTCACCTTGCCGCTAGAAAGTTAGAAGAAGACATAAAAGAGAGAAGGGAAACTAAACTAAGACAGGAACCCGAAACCTCAGGCCAGTACGCTGTTAGGACCCCTTCTTTGCTCTACCCTGAGTTGTCCTCCAAGCAGCGAACGAATGACGAGTTACTGTTAGGTCCTCCGATCATTTACATGCCCCCTCCGTATGCACCCTCCCAATCAATAGTACAACACCCACAACCCCCGAACACGAGCGAAAGC
Source organism: Triturus cristatus (assembly GCF_964204655.1). Classification (NCBI taxonomy): domain Eukaryota; kingdom Metazoa; phylum Chordata; class Amphibia; order Caudata; family Salamandridae; genus Triturus; species Triturus cristatus. Next base: position 808,734,840 of record NC_140586.1, read on the forward strand.
AGTACAAGGGCCTCGGCCCTCACGGCCTCCGCGCCGGCTGAGCCTCTTGTGCCGAACCCAACGTCAACCACAACGCCAGTCGACCATGAGATAGGAAAGAGAGAGTCCACCAGAATGAATCGACTAACTAAGGATGAACGAGCAGGAATTGACAAGATAGTAGGGACGCTGGTGGAACGAAAAGAAAGTGAGGAGTATATAACAGACGTGTATAACTCATATGCCGACAGCCGCAGACGACACTTCGTCGTACGGCTCTGTTATCACGCCCTGAATGCATATGAGGATAGGTACCACAATAAAGGTCCCGAAGGCTTAGCGGCCCTATATAGGAAGGTAGACATTGGGGAAGAAAGAGAGGGCGATGTAACGAACCTCTTCACTCGTACACTCGAGGTCTACCGACACCTTAAAGAACATGGACAGATCACCACAACAGAAACCCCCATAGCAACTAAGCCCCAGGGAGGAAGGGCCGATGCCATGATGCCCATTAAAGAAGCTGCCCCCTACTGGGTCCCCCCACGGGGTCAGGGAACACACGACGACATCAACCACCAAGATGCGAAGGGAAGGGTTGTATATAACTGGGTCTACCAGCCGTGGGACCGGCAAGATATTTTGACCTTTAGAAAGACTCTACCCGACTTGAGAAAGAACCCGACTGCCTTCTACACTGAATTGGGTACAGCCTTAGGCTCAACGATAATGACGTTAGCAGATATCGACTTGTTCTTTGGGCTATGCCTGCCGGCTGATGTGTGGAAACAAATCCGGAAAGTTGACCACGCTGAGCCGTTCGGATATACCTGGATACAACTCGATACCATAGATAAACAGCGAGAACCAGGACAGAAACCCCCGAAAGCCATCTTAGAGCTCCCAGACAAGATTGTACAAAAGCTGAAGACTCTAATCCCAGAAAGAAAGGTAGACTGGTCGATAGTGACGGCTTGCCGCCAGAAACCCCAGGAAGATGTGTCTGAATACTTCTCCCGATTCGAGACTGTGTTTTCCGATTACGGTGGCCAAGACATAACCACCGCAACCGGACACCACCTCTTTGTCCAGAATTATGTAAAGGGTCTGTCACAGGAAGTTTCCCAGAAGCTACAGACCAGCGAGAGTAGTTGGGTAGCCTCCAAACCCGCAGCGATTCTCCAGATGGCCCAATACTACGAAAATCAGAAAAACGAGAACGATAGGGCATCAGAGAAGAAGAAAAAGGAACTGAAGGAGAGAATAATGATAGCACAGTTGCAAGGGGTGACCATAGGAAGGGAACCCCCGAAAGAGAATTACCAACCAACCGCCCCTAGAAAGCTACCCCCTAGAGACCATACACCTGCACCCTACAACGGACGGAGAGACTTAGATGGAAATCAATGTGCGTTCTGTAGAGGGTTCGGACACTGGAAATCCCAGTGCCCGGTCCTTCTGGAAATGAACAAGAATAGGGACCCCAGAGACACAGCATATGACCCCAGAAATAGAGGACAGGGACGAGGGCACACGAACAACACCATCAACGACAGGCCAAGCAGACCAAACACCTTTGATCGCCCCCGCCAAAACCAGTGTCAGCAGTCCGACTATGAGAGCACTCATGACTTCGCATAGGACCGCCAGGGGCAAGGGAGGGATCCAGTCGAACTCCGTGTTGACCAGCAAGGTCCTTACGTCACCGCTAAGGTCTTGGGCACAAAATCTCCATTCCTGGTAGATACTGGGGCGACACGTAGTGCGTTATCTAAACGACTGATTCCTAGGGCACCCTTGTCTGGCTCACACGTAACCTCAATAGGCTTTGACGGAACGCCCTCCACTAACCCCTTATCAACACCAATCTCCTTTGACTTAGACGACAACACCACTGACACGACCTTTCTGCTCTCCTCCAACACCCCCGATGCTATTATGGGACTTGATTTGTTAAAGCATTTTCGAGCCACCATCAGATGCTCCCCAGACGGAGTTCGAGTCATCCTACACGATAACCCAGATCTGTCCAGACCCTGTCACACACGGCGTATGCTCTCTATAACCGATGCTGATATGTCCCTACTCGACACATTACCTTCACATCTATGGGCTAAAGCCGACTCAGATGTAGGGCGCATGGTGATCGACCCGGTACACATAACCGTCCGACCGGACGCAGTGCTCCCAAAGCTTCCACAGTATCGGATATCACCCGAAGGCGAGAAGGCATTGGTGGAAATCATCGAGTCCCTGGTCGAGGCAGGAGTGGTAGAAGAAGTAGTCAGTAATGTTTGCAACAGCCCTATCCTACCCATTGTAAAGAAGCAAGGCGAGGGGGATGAGAAAGCCTACCGTTTCATTGTTGACTTGCGAGAGGTTAACAAAGTAGTCATACCCCAGTACCCCGTAGTCTCAGACATCACCACCATCCTCACCCTGATTCCATCCACTGCCACCATCTTTACTGTTATTGACCTCAAGAACGCATTCTTTTCCATCCCCATCCACCCAGACAGCCGCTACCTGTTCGGCTTCACTTTAAAAGCCCGTTCGTACAGATTCTGCAGGGCACCCCAAGGCTACACCGAGAGTCCCAGTATTTACAGCCAAGCCCTCAAGAGGCAACTGGATGCAGTCCAACTACCCGATGGAGTGGTGTTGATACAGTACGTTGATGACATTCTTTTGGCGGCCGACACCACTCCTCTCGCCGTCACAGCCACCATTCACCTCCTCCGCTTCCTTGCGGAGAACGGTCACAAGGTCTCCAGAAAGAAATTGCAATTCTGCCAGCCCCAGGTAACTTATCTAGGCCACCTACTATCCAAAGACGGGAGGAAACTTACCCCTGACCGAATTCAAACCATCCTAGAAACCCCTGTTCCCAAAACTCAGAAGCAAGTACGATCCCTAGTGGGCCTCACCTCCTTTTGTCGACAGTGGTTGCCAAACTTCAGTCTTACCATAAAGCCTCTGCTTTCCCTGCTGGCTAAGGATGTCCCCTTCCCCCTCCCCTGGACACCTGAATGTCAATCCTCCTTCAAAGAATTACGAGACGCCCTCTGCTCGGCCCCAGTCCTAGGAACCCCAGACTACACTAAACCTTTCTCCCTCTACACCCACGAAAGGGAGGGATGTGCGTTGTCTGTCCTAACCCAGTCCATAGGCCCTAAGCAACGCCCTTGTGCCTACTTCTCTGCCACTCTTGACCCCGTAGCCAGAGCTTTGCCCGCCTGCCTTCGAGCAGTAGCCGCCGCTGCTGTCTCTATCCGGCAAAGTGAGGGGATCGTGCTCTCGAACCCCCTCACAGTATTGGTACCCCATGCTGTCGATACCCTCCTGAACCAAACCAAGACTCAACACCTGACTAGCGCACGACTGACTGGGTATGAACTGACTCTGCTTGCGCCCCATATCACATTGAAACGATGCACCACTCTGAATCCAGCTACTCTACTACCTCTTCCTGACGCTGACCCCAATGCATCCCCTATACATGATTGCGTGACCCTCACCGACGAACAAACCAAGAGTAGGGTTGACCTCCGGGATACTGCCTTCCCGGACCCTGACGGAGAACTGTGGGTGGATGGCTCATGCATCAAGCTCCCTGATGGCACCACCTCAGCTGCCTATGCAGTCACCACAGCTCGAACAGTTGTTGAGACAGCCCGCATCACACAGCGATCCGCACAGGCGGCTGAACTAATTGCCCTCACACGAGCCTGCATCCTGGCAGCAGGGACAACCGCAAACATTTACACAGACAGTCAGTATGCCTTTGGGGTAGTTCACCACTTCGGGCTCTTATGGAAAGAGAGGGGATTCTTGACTTCTCATGGCACACCCATCCTGCATGGAGATCTAGTCTCTGCCCTGACCGAAGCAGTCCTCCTCCCCACACGGATAGCTGTGATCAAATGCCAGGCACACAAGAAGGTGACAGACATTATAGGTCAGGGAAATGCACTAGCTGACATTACTGCCCGAACCACAGCCGAGAATAGGTCCACGACCCGCATGTACGTGACCAGGTCACAAACTGAGAAATGGAAGGATGCTAGGGAAACGATTAGGGATATCCAACTAGCCAGCACACCACACGAATTAACTGAATGGGCCCGGGTGGGATTGAAGGACGATGACGGTTGTTGGCGAACTAAAGACTCGAACAAATGGTTACTACCCGACTCATACTTGATCCCCATGCTGACCATGGCACACTCCCCCGCACACATAGGGTCTGCCCCCATGATCGAACTCATCTCCAAAGTCTGGCACAACGACAGAATATCAGACTCAGCCAAACGTCTGGTCCAACAATGCCTAGTATGCCTCCAACACAACCCTGGGAAAGGAACTGCTGTACCCCGGGGAGGGTTTGGGGTCCCCAATCACCCCTTTGAAGTCCTACAAATGGACTATGTCCAGCTAGAAAGGTGCCAAGGTTTAAAGTATGTGCTTGTCGTTGTGTGTGCCTTCAGCAAGTGGGTGGAAGCCTACCCGACCCATGACAACACCGCTATGACTACTGCAAAAGTACTGCTGAAGGAATTCTTCCCCCGATACGGCCTTTGTCGAATTTTGTGGAGCGACAATGGCCCCCACTTCGTAGCCGAAGTTATCCAACTCATCTTAAAAGGGTTGGGTGTAAAACAGAAGTTCCATGCGGTCTTCCATCCCCAATCTGCAGGCCTGGTTGAGCGACACAATGCCACATTGAAGCTTAAGATAGCAAAAATAGTCGCCACCACAGGACTAAGATGGCCAGACGCTCTCCCACTAGCATTGCTATCAATGCGTTCCACCCCCACCAAACACCACTTAACCCCCTACGAGGTCGTCTTCGGGCGGCCCATGAACCTTTGGACTGCACCAAAACCGACATCCATCCACGACGTCCCGGACGTCCTCATGTCTGATTATCTGTACAATCTAACTAAAACGTTGTCTGTTATCCATCAGCAGGTGCTGCACGCCATTCCCGATGTTTCCAGGGGCCCGGGACACGACATCCAACCCGGTGACTTCGTCTTAGTGCGTAACTTCCAGCGCACCAAGAGTTTGGAGCCCCGGTGGACGGGCCCCCTGCAAGTCCTGATCACCACCCGAACAGCTCTTCGAGTGGAGGGGAAACGCAATTGGCTGCACGCACACCACTGCAAGAAGGTATCACCGACCCTGACAACCACGGACAACATCACCGCCCAAGAGGAACTTCTGGACAAAGACCGACCATCCCTGAGCCGCTGCCCGGATACAGAGACACTTGAGTTGATTGAATATCCCGATCCCACTGTGCCATCCAAAGAAGGGTATAACTTGCGACGAAAGGAGAGAACTTCGGCTAAGCAGACCACAGGCTAAGTGGAAATCTCAGAACGGTAGCCTAGGCACCTCAAAGGCCACCAGGAGAGAAACTAAAACAAAGTCTGTGGTTCTGCCCGCTACCGAGTCTCTTGAAGGTGATGGAAGCGCCCGACATGAAGATGATGGAAGCAACCGGACGTCCGAAGATCCACTTCAAAAACTCAAAGACTGACCGAATGCACAGCTTTAAGACAATAGCACTTTTCATTTCCCTTCTCTTTTGCCTTCTCCTCGTGGTCACCTTCTGGATCATGGAGGAGAGCACACCCGCTCATAAGACATTGCTGACTACCGTTCAAACTACCACCACGAAAGAACACCATCTGATCTCACTTTCACCCCAACTCCGAGAAAGGCGTAAGGAGTTCTGGAATAACTCTTTTGTGCAGTTACTCCACCAACACAATCTTGCCACCAACGCCACTAACTGCTGGATCTGTGGATTGCTGCCCCATGCCACTGGGCACTCAATCCCCTTCATCCCTTCACCTTTTTCCGTCCATGGTTCCTGCCTCGCCTGGCTGATCCTCCTGCAGGAGAGCTACAAGGACAATGCCACTTCCGGCAGAACCATGTCACACTTCTACCATGGGTTCTGGCTGAACAAAACTGGTAGAACCTCCGCCCTCTTCTGCCCTCTGAGATCGAACACTTCCTTTCACATGGACATCCCCGCCAAAGAACGAATTGAAATGCAGGTGTTCAACAATCCAGCCAGACCCACCTTCTCTTACCTCCGAAAACGGACAGCCGCCACCCTAACAGTGGCCCTGTCCGTCATCAACATCACTGGATCTGTATGCCTCGAAGGCCTGGGGGCACAGCTGGTGGGCCACAGCTCCTGCCTCATCACCCGAACATTGGACTCAGTTGACCCACCTTCCTTTGTTGCCTCCCCGAATATGTACTTCGTGTGTGGTACTAAGGCCTACACCTGGCTCCCGAAAGGTTGGGGAGGCACCTGCTACATCGCCTTTGTCCTTCCTCCGACGTATGTGGCTCCAGCAAACCATCACCGACAGAAACGTGCCAAAGACATTGTACAAACCGACTCCACCAGAGCACAGTTCATGGACGCAGTAAAGGGTCTTGTTCCGCTCTGGGGTCCGATGGCAAACAGCCGTGCCATCCGCCACTTAACCCAGGCGGTCGAAACAGCAATGAACATTACAGCTGGCGCCCTCGCCAACAACACCGCTGAGCTTCAGGCCGTCCGCCTGGTGGCTCTCCAGAACCGCCTTGTTCTAGATGTGGTTCTGGCTGACCGCGGAGGAGCATGCCACATCATTGGGTCCAGCTGTTGTACCTACATACCGGATAACTCACCCTCAGTCTACAAAGCAATTGAACACCTCCACAGACTGTCCACAGAGGTCCATCAAGAACAAGAAGAATGGTCGCTGGGGAGTTGGTTTTGGGACGCTATTAAAGGTTGGGGATGGAGGCTGTTTTCATTTATCCTCATACCAATCATGATACTATGTGGATGTTGCTTGGGGATTCAGTGTCTGCCACCTTTATGTTCGTTTTTTATGAACTGCATCTGCCCTAAGACTTTGGACTTTGAAACTGAGCGGATGAAAGCTCTGAATGAGGTGGAGGTACGGGGTATTATGGGGATAGATCCAAACTAGGCAAGCTGGCGAGACATGTTAAAAGGGAGGACTGTGGAAATTTAGCGTGCAAACTGAACATTATCTGCACCATCTTGCCTCTCCCCAGCGCCACGCATAGCGAATGCACGGCCGCCATTTTAGGCACCCCACTCTCTCCCCGCTCACTCTCGACCGCCAGCGTTTTCCCCTGGCGCTGCGAGCATCCCCCCGCGCGCCGGCCACCCCCGCTCTCTCATACAGGCCATAAACCCTCTCCTTCTGCGCGACCCTGCTACAGAACCACTTCCGACCGACAACCCATACATGGTCATGCCTCTCCTTTGATAACCCCCCTTCCCCTGTGCCCCATTGTCTGAACTGGTCCCAGGCCATCACCTAGCCCTGCGGATACAGTTTATTGCCCCTACTGTAAGGGAAACACCCCACATCAAAGGGATTACAGTAGAATCAAAGCCCCTACCCCCTGAGACCCGGCCGGTTGCACACACCCCCGGGAATTAGCGGAATTCCCCGCTGCGCGATAGCCATCTCCCACTGCGGGTAGGGTGGGAACCTCTACTGTAACCATGTGTGGGATCGGATCTGAGCCGGGGTTTCAGGGGATATTTCCCCGCACATCAAGGGAATCTCAAGAATGTACTATGTGTAATAAAGCAATAAACCAGTGTATAAGAGACCAGGTCTCAGAGATGCAGTTAGAGCACCTCGTGACGATACCTTGCTGTCTGATCTGATGTGTTCTGCTCCGACGGAATAAAACCTTGTTTCCTGCCTTCCAGTCTCCAGCGCCTGCCTCTTTTATTGGTAAATTATCGAGTGGTATGAGAGGCGATTACCGCCGGGCAAATACTTGAAAGGATACCGACTGAAACTGCCGCTACCATTTAACACAAGGAGATCCCCAAATCAAGCATAAATTAAATGAGGAAATGATAAACCGATTATGTAAAGAGGAAGAAAAAATCTAAGTGAGAAAAACTTATAAATTCAGGAGGGATCGTGATAACTACGCGAACGGTCAAATCTTTACGTTTGCGAAATGATATGATTCAATGAGAACAGCAACAGCTAATAGACGAGTACAAAGTATTAGCCAAACAGAGAGAGGGCAAAAACCGAGCGAGTCACCTTCGATATCAGACTTGAGCTCTGCAGTAGAGAGTGAGTCTGAAAGTGAAAATGTGGGAACTAGATCTGAGTCCAGCAAAATAAGACTGACCTTGGGGGAAGAGTTAGACATTTTAAAACGAAGTAGGAAAGAGTCATTGCGTCCACGCAACAAAGTTCCGGTCAGACGCCATTTTGTGTGTGACAGTGAAAAAGAAAGGTGGAGAACGTGAAAAGGGGGCAGTGTAGAGAGTTCCTGACCCCCTAGCCTTTGCCAGGGGGTCCCTGAAGGACCCCGAAGGGTGAAAAAAACATTTTATTTTTTTTCCAAAAATCGCGGGGTGCGCGCACGGAGCACGCACGGTGTGCGCACCATGAAAAACCCTTAAAAAAAAAAAAACATTTGAAACTGTTTATAAGTTTATAGAAGATATTAACTATGCTGTTCAACTTTATCCAAATTCAAAATAAAAGAGCTGAGCCATTCCATATTAAAGGATACAGTCAATCTATAACTATATACATAGGTAGTTTATTGTAAAATAAATATATAAAAAATATAATAATACATGCATAAATTAGCATTTAAAAAACCTTACAAATTCACTAAAAAAATCATAGGTTTCACACACGTTATAGTTGGAAATTAGCATTTAAAAAACCTTGCAAATTCACTCAAAAAACCATAGGTTTCACACACGTTATAGTTAGGAATTAGCATTTAAAAAACCTTGCAAATTCACTGAAAAAACCATAGGTTTCACACATGTTATAGTTAGCTGTACATTTCACTCGGACAAAACCATTGAAATTCCCCCGTTATAGTTAGTTCAGCTAACTATAACTCGCGCGACCGCAATCCACTGCTGATGACGTCACATATTACATCACTGTATTCACTAAGATACTGTTAATAAGTCAGTTATACAATTAATTTTACAAAAAAACATCCATTTAGACACTTATTACCCATTTATTCCTCCATTAACCTTTAGATATACATATATAAAAAATATTTATTTTTCAGAAAGACACATATTCACTGGATGATGTCATCAGTGATGTCATCAGTAATGTCATTTGAGATGTCATCAGTGATGTAATATGTGACGTCATCAGCAGTGGATTGCGGTCGCGCGAGTTATAGTTAGCTGAACTAACTATAACGGGGGAATTTCAATGGTTTTGTACGAGTGAAATGTCCAGCTAACTATAACATGTGTGAAACCTATGTTTTTTTCAGTGAATTTTCAAGGTTTTTTAAATGCTAATTCCTAACAATAACGTGTGTGAAACCTATGTTTTTTTCAGTGAATATATATATACATACATACATATATATATATACATATATATGTATTACCTACTCACCAGTAGCTAGTTATTATTAAGACCCTGGATACTGTATTCCCAGCGGGGCTTCTTCCGCGGTCAGAGCAGACCGCTAACATCCCAACACAAGTTTGCCCAAAAATGGAAGAGCCTCTGCAGGTAGGTTTAGATCTGTCATTTATTCCATGGAGGCTGCATACAGGTTCGGTAAACCGGCATCCTTCTTCTCGTGCCAGACGCATTTCGAGTTTTCACTCTTTCTCAATGGCAGTCACGTTTTGAAGATTGGTAACTGCAACCCTTTTTAAAGTTCGTAACATATAACAATAAATGACAGATCTAAACCTACCTGCAGAGGCTCTTCCATTCTTGGGCAAACTTGTGTTGGGATGTTAGCGGTCCGCTCTGACCGCGGAAGAAGCCCCGCTGGGAATACAGCGTATCCAGGGTGACGCCACATGATGTTACCACTGTTGCGGGTGAGGGGTCGTCCATGGAGGAATAAACGTGCAGCAGAGTAAAGTATGCTGAACATCATCCCACTGTGGTTTTATTTTTGTAAATATCACGGTTTTTTGGACTCACTTGAGGTTTATAGACTGCAACCATTTAAACTACAAGTACCAGAGGGCCAGGTGAAGTGGCCACGCCCACTGCGGCGGATGTTACGAACTTTAAAAAGGGTTGCAGTTACCAATCTTCAAAACGTGACTGCCATTGAGAAAGAGTGAAAACTCGAAATGCGTCTGGCACGAGAAGAAGGATGCCGGTTTACCGAACCTGTATGCAGCCTCCATGGAATAAATGACAGATCTAAACCTACCTGCAGAGGCTCTTCCATTTTTGGGCAAACTTGTGTTGGGATGTTAGCGGTCCGCTCTGACCGCGGAAGAAGCCCCGCTGGGAATACAGCGTATCCAGGGTGACGCCACATGATGTTACCACTGTTGCAGGTGAGGGGTCGTCCATGGAGGAATAAACGTGCAGCAGAGTAAAGTATGCTGAACATCATCCCACTGTGGTTTTATTTTTGTAAATATCACGTTTTTTTTGGAGCGGACTCACTTGAGGTTTATAGACTGCAACCATTTAAACTACAAGTAGCAGAGGGCCAGGTGAAGTGGCCACGCCCACTGCGGCGGATGTTACGAACTTTAAAAAAGGGTTGCAGTTACCAATCTTCAAAACGTGACTGCCATTGAGAAAGAGTGAAAACTCGAAACGTGTCTGGCACGAGAAGAAGGATGCCGGTTTACCGAACCTGTATGCAGCCTCCATGGAATAAATGACAGATCTAAACCTACCTGCAGAGACTCTTCCATTTTTGGGCAAACTTGTGTTGGGATGTTAGCGGTCCGCTCTGACCACGGAAGAGGCCCCGCTGGGAATACAGCGTATCCAGGGTGACGCCACATGATGTTACCACTGTTGCGGGTGAGGGGTCATCCATGGAGGAATAAACGTGCAGCAGAGTAAAGTATGCTGAACATCATCCCACTGTGGTTTTATTTTTGTAAATATCACGTTTTTTTTGAGCGAACTCACTTGAGGTTTATAGACTGCAACCATTTAAACTACAAGTACCAGAGGGCCAGGTGAAGTGGCCACGCCCACTGCGGCGGATGTTACGAACTTCAAAAAGGGTTGCACTTACCAATCTTCAAAACGTGACTGTGTGGTAAATAAAATATCACGCTCTCATAATTTCAGAATATCAATAGGATCATGCATAAAGCAAGAGGCTGAGTCTGTGGTATCAGGTTCATAAAGGGATTTATTCCAATAACTCGAGTCAAAGGGAGAATATTTCCATCACCAAAATTGGATCTGGAAAGGGGCTCAAAAGTATTCTCAATATTCTCAAAACATTATTCACAGAGTACAGTATATATACATTTCTCAATTGTACGTAAGCAAAAGAGCAAGAGAGAATGAGATAAGAGCATGTGGGCGTGTAAGTAGGCGTGAAGGTGGGCGTCCATGTGGGCGTCCACTTGATGATAATGGGTAATTTGTCATGTGTGGGTGGATACCTGGAGAATCCTGCAATGTCAGCAGAAATATTTGGCAGAGATGCGTGCGCAGTCGCATGACGTGTGATAGACGTGCAACTAGAGGGAGAAAGGGACTTGACATTTAGCTCTACATGTGGAGACAAAAGTCTGGGGTTATGTCAACCTAATCCCAAATCATATCTAATATCCTATGTTTAAAGAACTGTGTTATCCAAAAAGAAAGGTCTCTTGAACAAAATCTATTCTATACTGACTGTGAGTGCGTGTACAAGCGTCTAAGTGTCTACACTAAATGCGAGGGGGTAGGAATATTCCATGGTAACAGGGCTATGAATTACTTGCATGAGGACAGAGAAGCCGGGCCTTTTGCTCAGTAGCTGGAAGAATGTTTACTTAAACTACTAGACAGGAATGCATTGGATAGGGACGGAGCAGATAATTTCGAAGGTGAAATACAGTTTTTGGCAGGCAACAAGCTGATGTCAGGCACTGTTAGCTGCGCAGAGAATGAGGACAAAGTTCATGGATACAGATGCAGGCTCAGACTGGAGCTCTCAGAGGCAGAAGGCAGGAAAAGCTTGATGGCAGAATCAGGGCCTACTCGCCTGGACTGAAAAATAGCATAAGTGAACCATATAAAGCTGGTGGCCTTTCGTACTTAGGAATGGAATATCCGGCCCATTCATGGCGGATCTGAAAGAGGACATGTTAACGGTGGACGCACATGTATTTGCGTCTTCATAACTGGAACTGGAGGGAACATACATGTACTTGTGATTTATACATGAAACCGTTGGGGTCCAAGATAGGGGACATAACTGATCATAAAAATCCATATTTCCACATTCCCTCCTTGTCCCCTACTTGCCCGTCAAGAGATATCAATCTTCATCAATCCATTGATCTGTTCATATAGCATCATTTGTTCTTCTTTTTTCTTCTGGGACGAACAAAATCTTGGTGGTGGAATACACGATGTGGCACACAGACCACAAATCGCTGGTCCACATTGTAGGCATAAGCAGTAACTGAATAGTATGAGAAAGCCAATACCTAGGAAGGATAGGACCCTCCATCCAAAGGTAGATAATACACTCCAAAACCAACCGGACCAAGTCCAGGTGCCTGGATTCTGGTGTATCTGGCTTACAATCTTATGAAGGCGAGTTATGGCTTTATATACAGATGGCGAATTTTCTGGTATGAAAAATGCAACAGCTTGATTTGATGACCCTACAAGCTCCGCCCCTATCGGCCAGGATAACGTCAAGGACAAGACTATTTTGAAGCACAACAATCCGCATAGCAGACTGCTCTTCTGTTAAATTGCCTAAGGCGGAAATAGTTTCGTTCACTACTGCTTCAAGGGTTCTGGTTAATCTACGTATCAGCTTACTATTGGTAACTGTACCTATATAGGGAAAGAAACCTTTATTGAAATCTGTGTATTTTTCCCATGCTGTTTCAGTGTAATCGACAATTGGGAGATCTCTCTGCTGTCTATTGTGTACTAAATGAGTATTTCTATGATAATCAGGAGGAGCTAGGAAAACAGGTGGTAGGAGGAATGCTATGTAACAGGTACCATCCCAATCTAGAGGTAGGCGTATATATGCGGTCTGGCCACATATAAAGTAGGAATGACGAGAAGCTCTAAATGTAGACTTGCCTTGATCACTGAATTTTATTACAGTGGTGCATTTACTATGGCCCATGTGTATGGAGCCATTCTTTCTTATACATAATTCCCCTTTTACTGGGAATACGAACATGGCGGGCAAGATTGGTGTAGCTTCAGATTCAACGTTCAGGATCATGAGGTTAAGTGTAAAATTACCTAATCCATATACTTCATTTCTTAGATCAGTTCCTGTTCTTTTGGGAAGTCCCTCCTTGTTAGGGTAGCAGACTTTAAGCAAAACTAAGTTCAGGTTTCCCCATACCCAGTTGTCTTGATAAACTGCGGAATTCGAATCTAGGGAATTAATCAAACTAAACCATGCTCCACAGGAGCCATTGTGTGTGAACGGATAGAGAAAGAGGGGCAAAACTCCCTTATAGTTCTGATAGGGGGGGAGTCGGCCACAGACCCAGCAGTCTGTAGCATTGCTAGTCTGATGTGAATGGTGCAGCATCTGAATAAAGGTATAGTTGCGTAAGGCAAGTCGATATGATAGCTCATAGGATGGCAGATCACTAAATGTGTGCTTTATGGTATCATTAGTGGAGGAGTGTAAAAGTGAGGCAATAGGAGGAAAAATAGCATGTAGTATTAAGCTGATACATATTATCGTGATGCACATCTTGCTCTTTTTTTTTTTTTTTTTATATCAATGTTATTGTCCAAGATCTTATGCAAGCCAGAATACATGTTCAACCGCTTCACCACCTAGTGGACTTAATTGATCAAACGGGTTCTGACTTCTTAGATCAAAGTTTAGCTTTGTGGAAACTTCTGGGGAGTCTCCTCTAGAAAATGGTGTTCAAAATCCAAAATCCAAGTTTAAAGTCTTTTTCCTTTGTAAAAGAGTGGTGAAGGTGCACTTTGACTTTAACGGCCGTCCCCGTGGTCCAGAGCACTGACTTTGGCGCCTTCCATCCAGGAGCGATGGAGTATTCTTTGACCTGGGTGTTGTCAGGGAAGGCGGCAGCAACCTGCGAACAACAAGAGAGTAGTGCAGACATCAAGGAAGCCAGGTAATCTGTCAGCATGTTATTATCTTTTAGGCATTGGAGTGCCCCACATATTTGGTGGTCTACCAAAGACCACTTCATAGGGAGATAAGCCTGTTCTAGAATGAGCTACCATTCGCATGTAAAAGAGGGCAACCGGCAGGGCTACCATCCAATCTACACCTTTGTCTGCGCAAATTTTTAATGTCTGTTTATGTCTTTCTACAAGGCCTGCTGCTTCAGGATGTCGCACACAATGGAATTTCCAGGTATACCCTAACAGAAGGGACACCTGCTTCATTAGTACCAGGACATATTTGTAACCTCTACATCTGTTTATTTGGATATAATCCATTTGGAGCACTTCAAAAGGGTGGTCAGGTGGATGGAATCCACCTTGTTCCATCGGAATGCCTTTACCTGCATTGAATTGGCAACAGATCATACATGTTCTGACCTTTTGTTTCGCTGCTGCACGCAGGTGCTTGTTGAACCATATATTCTGTAAGCTATCTATCATTGCTTTCTCTCCTAAGTGTGCAGGACTATGTGCGGTATTTATAATCACTTGTACCATCGAATCAGGAAGAAACCCTGATCAGTCAGTACCCCTCCTTGTTCCGACCATTTCTTTAATTCGTCCATAGTAGCATGTGTCTGTATGTCTTGTACATCCTTGGAAGGATCCCTAACTGTCATGGCTTTGGACACTTATTGAACCTGTAACTTTGTCATGTCTAGTGGGGTCTGAGCTGTCTGTTTAGCTGTTCGGTCTGCCAGATCATTGCCTTGGGAAATGGTATCTGTGGCTCTAGTATGTGCTTTACATTTTAGGATAGCTATGGCTGTTGGTAAATGTATTGCTTCCAGTAGGGCTTGAATATGGGGGCCATGCTGTATCTTGGCCCCATGAGAGGTCAAGAAACCTCTTTCTCGCCAGAGAATCGGTGTAAATGTTTACTCTCAGGTGCTTAGCTCTTATGCACGCTTGTGTCAGGGCGATGAGCTCTGCTGCTTGTGCTGACAATATGTCTATTCTTTTAGTCTCTATTATTACAGTATCAGTAGTCACTGCATATGCTGCCACTAATTCTCCCGCCCCTGTCCTCATGCATGAGCCGTCAACTTATAGTGTTAGGTCGGGGTCTGGGAGTGCAACGTCTGTCAAGTCTTGTCTTGGTTTAGTCACGGTATGTATTACTTCAACACAGTCGTGTGGTGAAACGCTTTCTGTACTGGAGGGCAAAAGGGTAGCAGGATTCAGTATGTTGCATCATCTGATCTCTATGTGTGGTTGAAATAACGTTGGCTCATAGCCTGTCAGTCTAGCTACAGTCAGGTGTTGTGTTTGTGTCCGGTTCAAGAGAACCTCTACTGCGTGTGGTACTTGTACTGTCAGAGGGTGGCCCAGCACTATCGAGTCACTTTGTCTTATGGCTAAGGCCGTTGCTGCAACTGATTTTAGACACGCAGGCAAAGCCTGTGCTACTGGGTCTAATGTACTAGAAAAATAAGCACAGGGCTCGTGTTTTCCTGCATGATCTTGTGTTAGGACAGATAGTGCTGTTCCATCCCGCTCTGTCACAAAAACATAAACGATTTGTTGTAATCAGGGTTTGCTAAAACTGGTGCTTGACATAAAGCTCTCTTTAATTCTTCAAATGCCACAGTGTGTTCTTGTGTCCAAGGGAGGACTTTAGTAGAAGCTGTATTAGGGGCTTGGACTAATACCCCTGAAAGATCACAATAAAACATGAGAAAAAAGGGAAAGCACCATACCTATTTCCTCGACTTAATTTCGAAGGGGGCTTATTTCTAAGGGGCTTAATTTCTTAAGGGGCTAGCGGGAAGCGAACCTCCTCAGGGGCCAGCAGAAGGCCAATATTCTCCTCCTTCCCCCCCTTTTTGACAGGAGGAAATCTGAAACAGATTTCACTGCTGTCAAACACTATCAAACCCTGTGTCTTGTCAACACTATTAATCCCTGTGTGTAGCTACTGGGCGTAAGCAAAATTATAGGAGATACACAGCGTATTTGAAACGGCGAGAAATCCTTCAAATTAATGTACAAACCTCATTGTGTTAGCTCATAAGCTGGCCAAATGACATCTCATATGCAAATGTCCCTATTACATGAACCTACACCAACCTGAAGTCAATATTAATACTAGTAGGCCCTAATAGGAATGCTAAATTACCTAAATATTCGGAAAACCAAGTTTAAGAACAGTTGTTAATGTTGATAATTAATAATTTATCTGCTAAAGAAATCAGTCATTTTGCAATAATTTCCACCTATACAATAAATAGCCTAATTTAAAAACAAGTCAACTTTTGGGGCCACCACTTACAAGAATGAGCTTACTAAAGCAAACTTTAAAAAGGAAATCCTGTCAGATATTTTCTCATTACCCTAAATACCGAGCCTCATTTGTCACTCTGTGGTGGCAGTCCTTATCTAAAACAGGCCTTTCAAGAGTTAAGATGCGAGTGCACAGATCATAAGTGTTCCTTAATGTCCAATCTGGAAACATATGACCGAGGCTGCCTGTCTATAAGAGAAAGGCAGTTATGTGAAAAATATTTTAGTCTTGCATAATTTTTCCTTTTATTTCATTCATCTCCAACACCAATTAGACATACACTGATAACGTGTTGTCTGCTATTTTGACAGCATGATAAAGGTAATATCACGTCTGTGAAATTTAGTAATTGTGAACAAGTTCCAGCCAAGCGCTGTGCAAAGATCGCCGTCGTCACGACTATCTCTGTACTTGCACAGGAGAACTTGGTATTAAACGCTAAACAGACTGGTCAATACAACACAAAAACAAAACATATATAAAATACATATGCCAAGCCATCAGTATACCAAGCACAGAAAGCATAGACAATTGCACTAACATATATAAATGAGCAGCGATGCGCAATTACAGTACCTACAGCTCAGAGGCGAACATTCTGGCCTGCTTAATTTGTCAGGCTTATAATCAATAATTCATTTACCTGCCCTATACACCCCCATCTGAAATCACCGTGTCAAGTCTGACACACAGAATCAGCAATAATAATCAAAAACGAAGAACACACGAACCTGTTTGTTTTCTTTTATAAAAACAGAATCAGCAATAATAATCAAAAACGAAGAACACACGAACCTGTTTGTTTTCTTTTATAAAAATGAGCTATGCATCTTCGTCAACACAATGTACCCTAATGTCCCAGACGAAGACGCACCTCTCATCTCTCCTTACAGACTTTTAACCACTGGATCATTTATCCAATGCAACTGGTGGCAGCTTGTGGCCACAATTCAAAAATGTCTGAATTTGAAAATCGTTTTTATATAGGCACATAGCCCTTAAAATTCCAAGCAAGAGCAACATTTTACTTTCTGGCCAGAAGCAATATAGCATTTGCTAAAAAATAAAACAAATCTTCTCCATAGACATTTCCTCGGGGCACTCGTTTTGCACAGAATAGAACAAGGGAATCTTTCTCGACTTACATTTCTCAGCTGCCCTGTCTTATCAGAGAATTTAAAAATAGCCCCTCAGCGCGGCCTGAGCCTGGGCTGCCAGCCAACTTTTTTCGTTGTTCCGGCTGCAGGCATTACACAGATGCGATGTCAGAGAAGCTTTCTAAGCAGTGCCTCTGTTCTGCTCCTCTCACCGGCCCCCACCTACACTGGCTACAAGGTCAGAATCTGTCTCCGATTTCTGTATCACATACTGCTCTACACAGCCCCCACCTTCTCCTCACTCTGAAGCTGTCAAAGACAAAAAGACTACTCAATTCCATAAAAACTGCAATAATTCGCTCAATTGAAAAATTATTTTTACATACAATTTGCACTCAGGGGGTCATAATCTTACCGACTTGACCCAGCACATTGGCTCACTGGACCACCAAGAACACAAACCTGGATTCTGGAACAATTTTGTAAATTCGAAATACCCACAATTTTTCTCAAGCTAAACTTTTCACTAATTATTTTTCATTAACACTTTGTACATTAGGGGTGTCATCAAATCACAGGTGTTGCTCCTTCTCTAGCTACACCCCTCTCAATTTCCTATTGACAACGTAGTCAAATGTTGGACCATGTAAACACCAGCTATGCGCTGTTCATTTGGTGGGTGGCTCAAGAACCTTTGGGCTACTATATCATTATTATATGTATCGTGGTACTTGCGTTGGCACTCTAACTGGTCTTTCTACTGGGGCCACTCTTGCTAGGTCCTCTGAAAGGACGGGATAAATACCAGCAACGTCAGTATTTCTTTCTCTGTCAGCCTGCGCTCATTTTACCTACTCCAATTACTCCTGTAACATCTGTTCCTTGGCTTTTCCAGACTCCAGTCTACTCCTCTCTGCTTCGTGAAACACTTACTCTGACCTACTATGTGACTCCTTGCGCCAAAACTCAATGGCATCCTTCCAAGCTGGTCTACATTTTCTCTTTCATAAGAGTGTTTCGTTGTCCATCTACTTGTTCTGCTTTTACTCGTATACCTTCCTCAACTAACACGTTTTCTCGGGCTTTGTCTGAATCCTCCCTACTTTTCTCTTCTTTTCTGAGCGCTTACTCTGTGCGTCTATGCTATTCTTTACGCCATAATTCAATGGCATCTGTCTGTTACTGTCTGGCTATCTTTTTCCATAATTCTTCTTCCACTCTCAT
This sequence comes from Triturus cristatus, assembly GCF_964204655.1. Lineage (NCBI taxonomy): Eukaryota > Metazoa > Chordata > Amphibia > Caudata > Salamandridae > Triturus > Triturus cristatus. The sequence goes on from NC_140586.1 coordinate 808,753,619, forward strand.
GATGCAATCTGCATCCCATGTCCCAACTGCGGGCCACCTCTGACTTTCTGGTAAATCCCTGGTGCAGTCCACCCATAAATCAAGAAATAATACGGCATCTAGGCCATGCTTATGATACATAAAGTACCCTGGAGTGTCCCTAGGTGGAATGGGAACAGCTTCTTCGAGTACCCCTTTTCTAGTTTTGATCTGTCTTAATTTTGAAAATAGCGGCATTTTTAGACCTTATTACTTGAACACACTTAATACAATAAACACAATAATGAACAGTCATTCATACCACAATATGTAGGACGTATTAACACATTTAACATTTAACATTTAATGAGCAACAATGATGATGATGATCTAAGAAACTGGTCACTAAACATAATACTCGGCATGAACTGGATTATTCTGAATTTATATACTTGATATACTAGATATACTGCTAAACAGTACAGATACACTGCTAAAACAGTGCAGACCGGATTTGTGTACCCAAACCCGTCTTGACCGGCACAACCTATGTGCACGTCAGAACGCCTCCCCGGCAATGGTACTCACCGGGTAGCTCGGAACGGAAGGCCTCGGAACTGAACTGGACTAGACCAAACTGGACTGGACTGGACTCGACTCGTGACTTGGATACTTCGGAACTTCGGAATCTGGTGGGCCTCTGTATACCTCGGACACAGCTCTCTCGCAGGTGGGCTCTGGGTAGGACAATCTGCGTTCCTCACCGCCTCGTATGGATGCCTGGTCGCAGTCTGTCCCCTTCGTTGGCCTGAGGGAGTTGGCGGGAAGACCCGCGACGTGCGCGCTTGAAGTCCATCACGGCTGTGGAAGGGGGCAAAACTGGACCTTCATCTCCGGCGTGTGGGGAAAGAGATTAAACTATTCGGGCGCCATTCTGTGGTAAATAAAATATCACGCTCTCATAATTTCAGAATATCAATAGGATCATGCATAAAGCAAGAGGCTGAGTCTGTGGTATCAGGTTCATAAAGGGATTTATTCCAATAACTCGAGTCAAAGGGAGAATATTTCCATCACCAAAATTGGATCTGGAAAGGGGCTCAAAAGTATTCTCAATATTCTCAAAACATTATTCACAGAGTACAGTATATATACATTTCTCAATTGTACGTAAGCAAAAGAGCAAGAGAGAATGAGATAAGAGCATGTGGGCGTGTAAGTAGGCGTGAAGGTGGGCGTCCATGTGGGCGTCCACTTGATGATAATGGGTAATTTGTCATGTGTGGGTGGATACCTGGAGAATCCTGCAATGTCAGCAGAAATATTTGGCAGAGATGCGTGCGCAGTCGCATGACGTGTGATAGACGTGCAACTAGAGGGAGAAAGGGACTTGACATTTAGCTCTACATGTGGAGACAAAAGTCTGGGGTTATGTCAACCTAATCCCAAATCATATCTAATATCCTATGTTTAAAGAACTGTGTTATCCAAAAAGAAAGGTCTCTCGAACAAAATCTATTCTATACTGACTGTGAGTGCGTGTACAAGCGTCTAAGTGTCTACACTAAATGCGAGGGGGTAGGAATATTCCATGGTAACAGGGCTATGAATTACTTGCATGAGGACAGAGAAGCCGGGCCTTTTGCTCGGTAGCTGGAAGAATGTTTACTTAAACTACTAGACAGGAATGCATTGGATAGGGACGGAGCAGATAATTTCGAAGGTGAAATACAGTTTTTGGCAGGCAACAAGCTGATGTCAGGCACTGTTAGCTGCGCAGAGAATGAGGACAAAGTTCATGGATACAGATGCAGGCTCAGACTGGAGCTCTCAGAGGCAGAAGGCAGGAAAAGCTTGATGGCAGAATCAGGGCCTACTCGCCTGGACTGAAAAATAGCATAAGTGAACCATATAAAGCTGGTGGCCTTTCGTACTTAGGAATGGAATATCCGGCCCATTCATGGCGGATCTGAAAGAGGACATGTTATCGGTGGACGCACATGTATTTGCGTCTTCATAACTGGAACTGGAGGGAACATACATGTACTTGTGATTTATACATGAAACCGTTGGGGTCCAAGATAGGGGACATAACTGATCATAAAAATCCATATTTCCACAACTGCCATTGAGAAAGAGTGAAAACTCGAAACGCGTCTGGCACGAGAAGAAGGATGCCGGTTTACCGAACCTGTATGCAGCCTCCATGGAATAAATGACAGATCTAAACCTACCTGCAGAGGCTCTTCCATTTTTGGGCAAACTTGTGTTGGGATGTTAGCGGTCCGCTCTGACCGCGGAAGAAGCCCCGCTGGGAATACAGCGTATCCAGGGTGACGCCACATGATGTTACCACTGTTGCGGGTGAGGGGTCGTCCATGGAGGAATAAACGTGCAGCAGAGTAAAGTATGCTGAACATCATCCCACTGTGGTTTTATTTTTGTCAATATCACGTTTTTTTTGAGCGGACTCACTTGAGGTTTATAGACTGCAACCATTTAAACTACAAGTACCAGAGGGCCAGGTGAAGTGGCCACGCCCACTGCGGCGGATGTTACGAACTTCAAAAAAGGTTGCACTTACCAATCTTCAAAACGTGACTGCCATTGAGAAAGAGTGAAAACTCGAAACGCGTCTGGCACAAGAAGAAGGATGCCGGTTTACCGAACCTGTATGCAGCCTCCATGGAATAAATGACAGATCTAAACCTACCTGCAGAGGCTCTTCCATATTTGGGCAGACTTGTGTTGATATATATATATATATATTCACTGAAAAAACCATAGGTTTCACACATGTTATAGTTAGCGGAAATTTTACTGATAAAAAACCAGTGAAATTGCCCCGTTATAGTTAGTGCTGGCAACTATAACTCACACGACCGCAATCCTCTGCTGATGCTAATACTGTATTTAGACACTTATTTGCCCATGTCTTCTTCCATACATTTTTAGCTATACATATATTACAAATATTTTTTTTTCATAAAGACACATATGTCATCAGCAGAAGATTGCGGTCGCGTGAGTTATAGTTGCCAGCACTAACTATAACAGGGCAATTTCACTGGTTTTTTATCAGTAAAATTTCCGCTAACTATAACATGTGTGAAACCTATGGTTTTTTCAGTGAATTTGCAAGGTTTTTTAAATGCTAATTCCTAACTATAACGTGTGTGAAACCTATGGTTTTTTCAGTGAATTTGTACGGTTTTTTAAATGCTAAGTTACTTTACGCCATTCGAGGCGTGCGCGCCCACTTAACGCAGTTCGTTCCGTGCATGGTTTTTATCAACTTTAATAAGCCCTGTACATTTGGTGGCCTTCGGCCACCAAAAGCACAGGGGGTGGGGTCAATGTGGATAGTGTTTTTTTTATTTCGATTTTATAATTTCATGTTGCCAAAATTTTTTTTTTTTTACCTATTAATAAGCCCTGTACATTTGGTGGCCTCCGGCCACCAAAAGCACAGGGGGTGGGGTAAGTGTGGATAGTGTTTTTTTTTTTTTTTTTTTTTACCGTACGCTTACGGTAAGCGTACGGTAAGCGTACTCGGCGAAATTGCCGAAAAAAAAATAAAACCGTTTTTGCTCTTGGGGGATGTTTGGGGACTCCCTCAACATGACTGTGTGGGAGGGAGTTGTCAAAAATGCCCCGTAACATGTTTTTGGGCATCAAGTTTGAGAAATAACTCTCAATGCGAGAGACAAAATGGCGGACGCCGCTTCCTGGTTTCGGCCGATTCGAATGTTTACTAAGATCTAAGAGCCAATCAGAATCGCGCTCGCGCACGCCACCGTACGCTTACGGTAAGCGTACGGTAAGCGTACCGTAAGCGGGCTCAGATATATATATTGATTTAAAGGCTATTTTCTCAGAATCTACTGAACAGATTTACACCAAACCTACAAAAGGCACTTCCTTGACCTAGGGACTACCTCTCTGCCAAATTTCTAGTAATTCTGTTCAGCCGTTCGGGCTGTAGCTCGTTCTAAAGGTCCTATGGAAAAATGCATGGGAAAAACGCGTTTTGGGACCCCCCTTTTATCTCAGCCCCCGCTTGACGAATCCCCCCGAGACTTTCAGGGTAGGAGCGGAGCGTAGCGCCCCACCTATTTTGAGAAATTCGCGAGGATTCATCGACCGGCGCCAAAGTTATTCAAAATAGAATGTTGAGGTTTTCCTATGGAAAAGGGGTCCTAACTATAACTACCTACTGGCGACCGCCAGTAGGTAATATATATATATATATATATATATATATATATATATATATATATATATATATATATATATATATATATATATATATATATCCAAGACTATTCCCGCCTCAGCCATAGAAACGGGTCTGACACATGCTCGGGACCTCTCCAGGTAGGCTTTATTCACCACTCAGACTGGTACAAAGTCACAGAATAAAACACCTGGCAGACGCGTTTCGGCGAATGCCTTCCTCATTGCCAGCATTGTGTTTCACAATGTTAATTTGAATGGGGCTTAACATACTGTTTGTTGTCATCCTATTGGTCCTCATGCAACCAATCAGAGAGCTTGATTGTAAAGTCTCTATTTTCAGTATGGTAATCAATTGCGCTGATGATCTTGAAGCCCCTGTTATCAAGTGACATCTGAAGACTCCCATTGCAACGAGGCATGTAGGCAGTTCCGTTCAGCGAACGTAGGTTAAGTAACCGGTTCGCGCATTAAGTAATGCACTGACGATGTCAGCTGTAAGGCCGCCCACTCTTCATTGCGAGGTCGTCAATGGCGATAATGTTTGCCTGGAGGTGTCCCGTTCAGCAACGATTTGCTGCTCTCTTTAAATGCTAATTCCTAACTATAACGTGTGTGAAACCTATGGTTTTTTCAGTGAATTTGTACGGTTTTTTAAATGCTAAGTTACTTTACGCCATTCGTGGCGTGCGCGCCCACTTAACGCAGTTCGTTCCGTGCGCGCACGGTGCGCGCACAGTGAGCACGCGGTGTGCTTTGCGCACCGCGCGCCCACTTTACGCAGTTAGTGCCGTGCACGCACGGTGGGCACGCGGTGCGTGCACCCGCACCGCGTGCCCACGTTACGCTAGATGGGCCATGTACGCACGATGCGCTTCGCGCACCGTGCGCACATGGAGGACATATGATGCACTTCGTTTTGAAAGGTAATATTTTACTTTTTTATAAAATTTTATAAGCAATGCACAAATGGTGGCCTTCGGGCACCATTTGCACACGGGGTGGGGAGAGTGTGGATAATTTTTTTTTTTAATATTTGTTTACCGTACGCGTACGGTAAACGTAATCGGCGAAATTAGCAAAAAAATATAAATTCCGTTTTTGGCCTTGGGGGATCTTTGGGGACTCCCACAACATGGCTAGGTGTTTTGGAGCTGCCCAAACAGCCCCTTTACATGTTTTTGTGCTTTGTGTTTTAATCCACACTCTCAGTGCGAGAGAGAAAATGGCGGCCGCCGCTTCCTGGTTTCGGCCGATTCGAATGTTTACTAAGATCTAAGAGCCAATCAGAATCGCGCTCGCGCACGCCACCGTACGCGTACGGTAAGCGTACCGTAAGCGCACCGTAAGCTGGCTCAGATATACATATTGATTTAAAGGCTATTTTCTCAGAATCTACTGAACAGATTTACACCAAACCTACAAAAGGCACTTCCTTGACCTGGGGACTACCTCTCTGCCAAATTTCATTAAATTCTGTTCAGCCGTTCGGGCTGTAGCCCTGTCTAAAGGTCCTATGGAAAAATGCATGGGAAAAACGCGTTTTGGGACCCCCCTTTTATCTCAGCCCCCGCTTGACGAATCCCCCCGAGACTTTCAGGGTAGGAGCGCCCCACCTATTTTGAAAAATTCGCGAGTATTCGTCGACCGGCGCCAAAGTTATTCAAAATAGAATGTTGCGGATTTCCTATGGAAACGTGGTCCTAACTATAACTACCTACTGGCGACCGCCAGTAGGTAATATATATATATATATATATATATATATATATATATATATATATATATATATATATATATATATATATATATATATATATATATATATATATATATATATATTATCCGTCAGCTCACAGATCTCCACTTATCTGTAAGTACGAGCCACACGAATCCAGTTGATTTTCAATTTTTTAATGTTACGGGCAAACAAAAATGACGCGTTTCGAGCAAACGTGCTCTTGGTCACATGACCATAGGTTCCGAGTTCAATGTATTTAAGCTCATACAAGAACATAGACAAAAGACTTATCAATTCATACATTTTAGAAACAATAATATAAAACAATGGTATTTTTATAAATCATCAAGCTGCTGCGCAATGGTAATCATAGGTATGAAAAGAGTGTATTTTAAATAATTTTTAGAAAAAATAATAAAGGAACACCATTTGTTTTCTAGTGTGTCTCCTGTGAACAATCACATATATATGGTGACCAAGCAGAATTTACATACTTCATTATGCTATATTTATGTGAATACATATAAAACTTATAGTAAGTCAAATTCAACATACATTTTGCCCACGCCATGATATGCTAAGAAAATAGTAAATAATTCATTATACTAAATTTTCACCCGAAATCAAGGTATAGTACCCTATCAAGCTAAAGAAAAGTGTGTTTCAGGTTCTTTTCATTATATACTATGGTAGAGAATTCAGTGACCCTTAAGGAGATGGTGCTAAACAAATAGTCACCAAATGCTCCGTGCTCGTATCAGATAACAGTAACGGTGGTGTCTGTCAATTTCCGGGTCCCATCTAGATGTAAAGACAAGAATAAAATTTTATGTTAGAGCACATATTACAGTGTCAATAGAAACACAAGATTACAATGTAGTATATCTGGTTTTTCCCCTACCACAGGATTTTCAATAAACAGGCATATCTACAGCGTGGGTCATAAAATCAGCCAAGTAAAATTCTGCAGTCATGAATGGAGGCCTATTACATAAAGTGTATGGGTTATCTAATACAAAAAGTTTCATAAATAATACCATGCATTGCAGCTAGAAAAGATGATCTACAGTGAACTCATATAACTTGGAACAGGAGTTACTATACTATATATATATGCAAAACAAAGTCTCCAAGCCCAAGGAGCCCCCGACCCTTCAGGGTGGCCTCGCGGAACAGTGAGCATGGAGCAGCTCACCAACACACGCCGTGACCAAACAAAGATGCGAGGCCCATCACGGAGATAAAAGCATTTATTTCGAAGACAGCAGCACTAATCTTCCATCACCTTACACGTTTCGGCTGTCGCCTTGCTCACAGGTAAGAAGTTAACAAATGCAAAGTGCGTTGTACTTGCTTTTTTAAACAAAATGTCACATGACCAGGCATTTGAAATACTAGCCCCATAATGCATTGTACAGTTCGTAAGTTCATTACACATGGAATCATGATTGATCCTCAAACAGCGTTATTTCAGCATTTTTTTTCTTTGGTACCTGCATCATTTTAGTGGAAATAAAGTCTCGCAGCCATGTGTTTTTTCCGATTATATGCAAGTGCTCACATTCAGCATAGGTCTTCCAATTTGCATGTCTCTCCGAGCGGTCAGAGCATGGGATGTTCTCCCATCCGACTCCTTTCCACACAGTCTGCTCTTTTTGCTTTCGTAGCGTTTCCTGATTAGGTAGGGCGACTGCAGTGGGTCATGCTCCCGATTTGAATGCAAAACAAAGTCTCCAAGCCCAAGGAGCCCCCGACCCTTCAGGGTGGCCTCGCGGAACAGTGAGCATATAAATATATATATACATTTTATTTATATCTCTATATACAGGTACATAGTATATATATATATTCCAATTGCAAGAACCCGACATTTGGAGGCCCACTCTCAGCGTGTTTATATCTTTATTCTGCAAGGCAGCAACGGTCAACAGCACGGTAGGTACAGCATGAACTTTAGCCATCAATATCCCAACGCGTTTCGGGCTTCCTCTAGCCCTTGTTCACGGGATGGCAATGAAGAGAGGTAGCTGGCAGTTTTCTCATAAGTATCCATGTTCCACCCAGTGGGTGTGTACACTCGTTGCACTCTGGTAGTTGCAAAGTTTGTAACCTATAAAAAGCATTCCTATTTGCAAATGCGCGTCATGTGATCAAGTCCCCAGGGAGGGACGAAACGCGTAATGACTGCCGTTCCTGTTTTGTGAAAAGCATGAAATAAACTGAGCGGAATTTTAAAGGATTTTGTGCTCCATGCTCTTTGCATCCAGCATCCGAAAGAATGGAAATATGGTGGAAGAGTATTGAATTGATTTAATACGAGGCAGTTTCCGACTGCTCCTGCCTCTTACACGGATCCATCTGCAAAATGGGCTCACCTGTTTCAAAAGGAGCTATCGCTCGGGCTCGAGCGTTCGACTTTAAATCCGGAAGGAATCTTGACAAAGGAGCCCCCCAACGAAGCCAGGAAAACAGGAGCGGATAGCTGACATCCCGTTCAATACATAGGTAAGCGGGGGACGTGCCGGAAGGCGCGACTAACGTGTTGCCAGTTTGTACGGGTGTCAGTTAGCCCTAGTTCTTGTAGCTTCGTGTTGGGTGCAGAGTTGTCCAAGCTGTTTAATTTCGAGGCTTAACTGTTACACAGTGTGAGACGAACTTTCTCTAAGCCGAAAGCACTAAGCCACCGCAGTAATTTAAAGCAATATTCACACACAGGGAACATGGCAACCAACGCTCTAAAAGAAAGGGAGGAGGCAGCAGCAGCGATGTTTAACGATGACATGGCCCCAGTAAAAGACTCAGTCACCCATAAATCACCAGCATTAATCAAAAATGCGGACATTAGGGATAAATGCAAACAATTAGAAAAGATGATGAGAACTGAACAAAAACGCTGGTGGGAAGCCAAATCATTACAACGCTACATTGATGTGGGGCGGGTCCCCAGAGGTCTAAGAATACTTATTGCCCCCAGCTATGAAACACCGGACCGTGAGATGATGCGGGAGTGGGCAGAAACAAATTTAGACTCATTGCGTAAATTATTATTCATTTTGGTCAAATATGCTGAAAGAGACTGTATAAAATTGGCTGAGGATATTGACAACCTTAACAAAGAACTGGAACTAATGGAGGGACAGGATGAAATTGAAAAACTTAAAACGGACATGAAAAAAAGACTCAAGAAGGAGGAAGACATAATTAGGGAACGAAAAGCGTTCAAATTCCACCGGGACCGGTGCGACTATGAACAAGGCAAAATGTTCACTTTCGCAAGAAAATTTGAGGCATTGAAGGCCGACCAAACAGGTACTACAGTAAGTCAACAACATGGGGCGGGAGCAATTAATGCGCAACCTGATTTAACTTCTGCATCTGAATTAAGTTCGGCCGTAGAAAGTGGGTCTGAATCTGAATTCTGCACAAAAGCCAAACAATCAACGACATGCAGACATTCACTTACGGAGGAAGTGGATTTTTTATGTCGAGAACGCCTCCAATCGCTCAGACCAAGAAAACAACAAGCGAATCCAAAGCGAGGCGAAACAACAAACAAAGGGAGAGAAGGAAAGCAAACAGACGAAAAAACAAACAAAAAGCCACCAAGACGTCAGCAGAAGAAATTCTGGAAAAAATAGGGGCCATTGATCCAACAACAACCAGTGATAAGACTGTTATCAACTTAACTGATGTAGTCCTTAACTCTGCTGAAAAACAATTACTTGCCTTGGGTCTATCCTTCTGCCCTGAAAGTTCATTCAACTATGCTAAATCACGTGTGGATATTTATAAGAGTGTTAGAAAACTTAAGCTCCAAAAATATCATGCGCAATCCAGAAATATGGAAAGAAATGCTGGAACGGAGATCAAGATCAACAACCAGCCCACGCAAATTGCTCCCCCAAGACCTACTCAAAATGAATCCTGTAATTTGGTGGATACCATTTATGATTTAATTCACGAAGATGATGATTTAAATGACAAGGCCAGCGGCGAAACAGTGATAACCAATACCAATTTATGTCAGACACCCTTCAAGCCGCCATCCAAATTTTATCCACTCATGATAAAGGATACAATAGACAGTTTCCAGGAACAAGTCATTAAAGACTTAAAACAACTAAATAAAGTTACACTCAAAGAAAAAAACAAGACTGTCAAAAACAAAAAAGAGCTCCAATATCATCAACTAATGACGAAAATAAAAAACAACAAGGAAGTACTCATTAGAAATGCGGCTAAAGGCGGCAACGTCGTGCTATGGAAAAAAGAGGATTATTTGGCAGAAGCAATGCGCCAACTGAATGACAAAACATGCTATGGAAATAGCAACAAATTGATTTTCAATTCAGTACAAACGGCGTTCAAAACAAAGCTGATGGGATGGCGTGACACTGGACAATTAACCTCTGATGAATATAAATATCTATGGAATGCCAATCCAACTATCCCCATCATGTATTTCATCCCCAAAGTACATAAGAACGAAAGAAACCCTCCAGGCAGACCAATTATATCGGCAAGGAACAGTATTTTCGAAAACACCTCAATCTATGTTGACTTTTTTTTTACAGGAACATGTTCGGAAACTAGCCTCGTACATCAGAGACACAGGGGATTTCTTGGCCAAAATGGCTAATTTTTCTTGGCATAATGACTATTTATTGATCACCCTTGATGTGGCCTCATTATATACTTCAATCAAGCACAGGGACGGGTTACGAGCTCTACAATATTATCTGTTGAAAAGAGGGTCCCAATATGCTGACCATACTAAAATGTTAGTAAATATGGTAGAAATGTGTTTATTGAATAACATTTTCATGTTCCAAAATACCATGTTTCAACAGTTGCAGGGAGTAGCCATGGGAGCCAGCTTTTCCCCCAGCTATGCCTGCCTACACATGGGCTGGTGGGAGGAGCTGGTTCTCAGGAACAAATATTTTGAAACTCTAGAAACCCACGTAAAATGTTGGTGGAGGTTCATTGATGACCTCTTCTTAGTATGGCAGGGCACTGAGGAGGCAGCATTGAAATTTATTGAATCCATCAACATCAATGATCTAAATCTGAGTTTCACCGCCAACATCAGCAAAACCAATGTGGTATTTCTAGATGTAGAGCTCATTGTCAATCATGATAAATTAGACACCAGGCTACATAGGAAACCTACGGCAGGAAATGCCATCCTTCATGCAAGAAGTGCACACCCAAAACACTTAGTGCAAAGCATTCCATATAGGGAACTACTGCGCACTAAACGCATTTGCAGTAATGACAAAGATTTGGAAACAGCACAATTGGAATGCTTAACCAGATTTAGAGAACAAGGCTACAGTAAAACATGTTTAGTCAAAGCATTTAATAAAAGCAATTTGAAAACAAGGGACAATCTGTTAAAACCTAAAGTACAAGCAACAGAGCTAGGCATACCACCTAGTAAATTCAGATTTATTCTGGAATATAATCAGCACGAGTCATCAGTACGAAAGATCATCAACAAAAACTGGTATCTGATTAAACAGGATCCAATAATAGATGAATCAGTTTCTAAAAAACCTTCTATAACATATAGAAAAAATACTTCAATGAAGGATACCTTGGTGGACAATGACCCCTGTGAACTAAGGGGTCATGGTTAGCTCAAAGAATCGGATTTTTCAAATGTAAAACATGTAAGGCTTGTCAGTTTGGAGTAACTACCACCGAATATTCAACTCCTTTCGGTGGACCGAACAGACAAATTACCAAGGCCTTGAATTGCAAAACCGAATATGTGATATATATATTGGAATGTCCTTGCAGACTGAGATATATTGGCAGTACCATCTTGCAAGGGCATAAGCGTATACTTCAACACATACGAGCCATTAAAAATCATGACCAGGCTTATCCTGTGGCACGTCATTTTCATGAGCAACATGATGGGGATCCAAAAGGTCTTAAATATTTCCTATTAGATTCTGTCCCCAGAAACAAACGAGGAGGTAACAGGGAAAGGACCCTTCGTATATTGGAAATGAATTATATTCTAAACCTAGATACCAAACAACCCAATGGGTTAAACAGCTCTGAAGAATTACATGCCAGTTTGCAATAATAATTATGGTCCACCAGTATAAGTACCAAATGAATCATAAGAATGACTTTAGAAGTACATTTTGTAATGTTTATAGCACGATAGCAATAACAAACACAGAGAAAACTGCGATAGTCTTAAGAAGTAGCCTCTGTAACAAATGTATTGACAATTCTAACAACAGGAAATAGATTTGAAGTTACCATGAATCTCAAGACCAATCAGCCTACCAAATTCTCCCTTTTAAGTGAACCTTTTTTTTAATCACTTTTTTTAGACTAATCTTAGGCACTCAGCACTTTTTTATAAGCACTGAATTTTTGTACATCAATGAGGGATGAGCACACAACATAAACAAACAAGCATTTACAATGCAATGGTCTCGGCATTGGTAAAGTTTGAGCTATTGGCAGTGCTCATGACATTATTTTTGTTTATGTTTTTGTTTTTAAAACATTTAAAGAAACGGCATTGTCATGAGCAATGCCAATAGCTCTAACTTTAACAATGCCGAGACCGTTGCATTGTAAATGCTTGTTTATTTAATACAAGTTGACAGCTGGGGTGGACAGATAGACAACCAGAATATATCCTGCTGGCTGGATCCCTTTGAACCCACGGGGGTGGGGGGGCTCTAGGCGACAACATTATCTCACAGCCCGTGCCCCTGCATTCATATTACACTATCACTGTATTCTCTGAGCCCTGTCTTATCATGTCTGCATGCTTGCAGTGTCTCAAAGCGCTTTGAAACAGCAGACAGGCAGCATACCAGCGCTACATCAGAATTTGTAAACAAACAAAACAGTTCAGACACTCTTTGTCACTCCTGTTCTTTACAATGATGCCCTTATCTGTTCTAACCCAGACCCCTAACCCCCAACCACACACATAGCGCCCAGAAACATTAAGAGGAGCTCAGACCACCAGTCCGGTAATAGCGCCAGAGGTACATGAGGCTGGGGGTGATTTTGCATGAAAATTCATTGTTTTCCCTGTGTGCCTCGCTGCGCTATGTTAGCACTGAGTGCGAAATTCTAGTTTCACAGAGCACTGTATAGACTGGATCGCTTCTGGGTGCTATATTTAAAAGTAATTCTGCGAAGGATGTCCCAATGACAACACAGGAAAAGAAATTGATGCAAAGGAATTGCAGATCACACGCTTTTCAGGTTGGGCAGGTCCAGCCCCCTTTAGTTTTATTTCACGCGTTGCATCATGGTATTCGTAGTCTCAATTGGCAGTCATTCCTTCTCAGCACTGTAAGTCTTCACAAACATATGTTGATTTGTCTGTAATCTTTGTCAACAAAAAAAGCATCTACTTACAGTGTAAACAATGACGCATTTCAAAGGTCAAGCGACAGAATTGCCTCTCCGGGGGCGCACGCACCCCTGCGCAGGAAGCAAGGCTCCGAGGGACCACGTTCATATGCTTGAAAGCGTGAGAGCTACCCCGACAAATCCGCTCGTGCTACATTTAAAAGTGCTCGGCTCCCGTTGAGGGATTCGTTTTACCACAGGCATTATGGGACTTGTAGTTTTGTATATTTTCCATTCATTCCTGATTTTTCACCATTTTAGTTCACGACATGTACATACTTTGCTTTCTTTTATGCTAATCATGTAAAAACTCACATTTCTGTGCAGTTAAATAATTTTGGAAGGCAAATAGAAGAGTCCTTTAAATAACCACGTTGATAAGAATCACCCTGCTGTCTCTTGTCGTGATATCATTTAAAAGACGCTTTTGCTGCCAATGAATCACTAACCCTCAAAGTGAAGGAAACACATTTAAGTGGCTTTTACGTCACCTTTCTTTGTATTGGTTACACATTTCTTTTTACTTTTGCACTTTCTATTGCTACCGGTAAACAATGACGGGGGAAGTGAACAAAGTGTAAAAAGCGCTTCACACCGCTTAGGCGCTATGCTTGAACACAGAAGCAAACATTATTTGCACCAATTCTTAGGGAGGTGGCAACATCTGAATTAGGAGTGGGCATTTCAAACTTCACGCGTCTCACTATGAGACCTCAGCTGAGACAGCGCACGGGGTGCAAAGCGGAAGCCGAGCCACTACAAACAAGCATTGGCAAACCCAATGTATCTGGACTTGGCAAGCTGTTGCAATGGATATTTAGCAAGCGGCACAAAAACAAAAAGAGAAAACAGGCGGCTACCTGACCAATCCACTATATGCTTGCAATAAATATTGTGAAATTAAAAATAATAACATCGGACTGTTTTACTGGTGATGTTCTGTCACAAGCATTTCAGTTGTATCGTGCATTTAATTATTATGTGACAGGGAGAAGAAACAATCAACACCGAACAAAACAATTAAGTTAAGGGGAACACTTATAAAGCAATGTGTTAGGTTGTGTCTCCCAGACCGTGCAAGAGGTCTGGTTGCACACAGAGGCGCAACTAGAGCCCAATTACGAGGGGAGGGGGGGGGGCGAAGACATTTTTTTTGCGGGGGGAGGGGGGGGGGCCTGGCCTGAATCTTGAAGCAATAGGCAGAGTGGAGCTGCAGGGGCTCTTAGAAAGGGTGAAACACCAGCGAGGCCTCATTAACATGCAAATGGTCTTTCAAAGACCTGTGAAGTGCTCGGGTGCGGCTGTGTGGGCACTGGGAAGCTGTCTCATCCCGGGCTGCCACACACGAGGGGGGGGGGGGGATGAAGCCCTTTGAGTCCAATTGGTGTTGCGCGCCCGGTCCCTGGGGACGGAGATGAGGAAGTAAAAGGGGGTGGGGGGAGGAGTAGAGAGGTGGGAGTGTAGGGGCCGCCACAAGAGGGCCCTACCCCAGTTTGTGCCCTGCTGCACTCGAGCACCATAGTAGTAGGCGGTATTTTTCTACTAATCCGATTTCACCCTATAATTGAACAAAGCAAAACCGCACTGTCAATCTGTCTATACCTTGGAGCCCTAACAACAGTATTCACGGCCACATGCGCCCTCACACAAAATGATATTTAAAAAATCGTAGCATTTTCCACATCAAGCCAACTAGGCCTGATAATATAAAACTAATAGTGCATAGACAGCAGAATCGCAGGCCTGCCTCAAGAGCAGGGGAGATACAGAACCGGCACTTAACACCCCACTCCTGCAAAGAACAGGAGTGGGGTAACCAGCAATGTAAGCTTCCACACACAGTGTGTGCACCACATGAGGTAGAGCAATTTCCACCATAAATAAAACTGATAGTGCATAGGCAGTAGAAGCGCAGGCCTGTCTCAAGAGCAGGGGAGATACAGAACTGGCACTTTACAAACCCATCCTACAAAGAACAGGAGCGGGGTAACCAGCAGTGCAAGCTTACACACACACGTGCACCACGTGACGCAGGGCAAGCTTCCTTCTCACAGAAAATAGTACAGTGTGGGCAACACTAGGCCTAGCTGACCTCACACGCAGACAGAACAGACCCAACAACAGTACAAGCTTCCATCAGACACTGGGCGTGTAGAGCACAGACAGGAGCGCGAGAAGCTTCTCTAACACAGATCGGGCACAACAAAGCAGTACTGTAGCTTGATGCAGAGACCGAACAAGTACAGCACAAACTGCGGCAGTACAATTTCACTCACTGATGTATTTTGCCGTTTTCTATGGATGCGACGGCCAGCGGGTAGAAGAGTAAGCAAGCTTCGCTCGCATACTCAACGCTGCATCATACTTCAGCAATGCAAGTTTACTTTAGACGTAGAATCAGGACAGCTAATGCAGCACTGTAAGCTATGTGGGCAGACACACACACACGACAACGCAAGAAATAGTATTGATAATCTCTCACAAACACACAGGTGCAACTGAACAGTAGCATGCAAGCTTTTACAGAAGGGAGGGACAGCATAGGCAACAGAGCAAGGCCCCCTCGAGCACAAATATTGGTAGTAGAAGTACAGACGTGTTCAACACTTTCTTAACCGTGCTGGGATCCTCACAGAATAGACCAGTGCAAGCTTCCCTGACATACACAGTAGTAGTACTGAAGCCATGCACAGAAACTTGGAAAATCGCAGCTCGATTCTACTGAAATTGGTTATAGCAGCATTCTATGAGAGAGACAGTAGTTAAAACTTTGCAACGGAGGAACAGGAGCACAACTACTGTGTGAAAGTGTGGACGGATGTGACCATTGCAGCTACAGACGAAAGAAGTCGGAGAGAGTTGTCAAATGGGAGGACACAACCGCGAGGGGCTAACACTCACCGTTAAACTTACGATCGGTGAAAGGGGGCACTGGATTACGATACTGAGAACTCGGACAGAGGTAAAAGCCTAGGCCAACACCGACAGAGGATTTTAACAGCCTATCAAGCGATTGTAAAGTACTTTCCCGAATACCTCCCCACATCGCCCAATCTCTCTGACTTTTACACGTATACATATCATTTCACATAGCCTCAAATCGAACAACTTGCATACCCCCTGCCAGTTCCTTACCGCGGAGTCGTTATCCAGGACCTGATCCTCCGCTCCCACAATGGCGGCCTCTGTACGTCCACAACGCGCTCCCGGAAGCAGAATTCTAACTCTCCAGAGTTTTCACCAGTAGAGCGCTGCTAGGCAAATAGAGGAATGGTTTACACCAATGAAAAGCGGGGTACTAGGAGAAGGCGGTACCGCTATGCCAGACAGACAGGCAGCTATCATCATAACAAGGATGCCGATATAAACAATAGACAGAAAAGAAACACTACAGAACATAATGCTTCATGCGTATAAAAAGTGGACTGCAACAATCAAAGACCAATACTGCCAATAAAATCGAAGAAAGAATATGTAAGAGCCACAGAGAAGACCCAGTTACGCTAAGTTCGATTGATAACGGCCTGAGTCAAACTCCTTTCTGCAAACGAAACACAGCTTCTGACTTTGGAACTGAGGAATCGGGTGCAATGTTTGTTGCTGGTGATAGCACGGGCATCCTTCTCAAGGCATCGAGATGTGATCAGACGTCATGGGAGAGAGGCGAGGAGGAGGGAGGGAGGCAGAGAGGCAGAGGCGGAGGGACTGGGGGAGAGAGGGCGCTGGGCATACTAATGCTGAGGGAGGTCGGGTCCAGCGGAGACTGCAGAGGAAGAGGCTGAGGAGGGGGCGGCGGGGGAGACAGTGAAAGGGCGAGAGAAGAGGCAGAGCTGAAGCCTGCCGGTAAAAAAAACACAAGAAGACCCTTGAAAAGGTGAGGAGACCAGAGCAGCAACCGGACGAAAGGGGAGCGGACGAGCACACGACTGCCTTTCTCCGAGGCAGAGCAGAAATGCCTCGGAGAAAGGGAGCGTCCTTTTCGGATTCGGGGGCGTGTTTTGCTGTTGTCTCCTCCCTGAGACTTTTCGCAAAAAACACGCCCCCCGATCCGAAAAGGAGGGGGCCTAATCGGAGTGACTGACCTCTTCTCCAGTGGCTGGCCTGCATTTACGAGGCCAGCCAATGGAGAACAGGGGAGAAGAGGGGCGGGTTCAAGCCCCTCTTCTCCAAGTCATTATCTCTCGCGAGCGAGACTGCGCAAGCGCAGCCTTCGCTAGCCGAGACCTAAAAAGGGGCAAGGGGAAATGGGGAAAAAGCCGATATGTGATATCTTAGCCACTGTAGGGTGCGGCCCTTACCTTTCTCATTCTAGATAACGTGACCTTCATTCTAGAGAGCAGACAGATCCTTCTGCTTTTGAAAAATACTCGACCCAAAGTACTTCACCAACTACTGATTTACCACTCACCTTCCAATGCTGGGTAAGCAGTTAACAAAGCAGTTGAGCATCAAGACCAACACTCTCCTATCAATAAGGATTTAAGCTACAGGATAGATGGCAACAATCTAGGTGGCAGATGGTGCCTTCAACATCACTTATGCATTACATATGGGCTTTTGTGGCACAGTCCTACAGTGGGTAATCAACTACCTAAACAACATAAACCACCTGCTGCAAATTAGAACCTAATGATCAGAGTGTATATAAGGACTATTTTATCTCCAGTCATCTTCAACCTCTACAAGAAACTTCTAGGCAGGCTTGTGACTGGACACCCAGTTCAACTTAAAGTTCTCAACTCTTGGCAACACAGCTGGCCGAAGGATCCATTTGCCATTGTTCAAGCCTCCATGTTGAAGGGCTCTTTCAATCTAACTCCCCTAAAAATAGGTTCCGCACTGATTGCTACAAACCGCAAACAAGTTTATATACAAGAATAGCTCACACAAAAGAACCTCAACCACTTTACACCTCAACTCTTGAACTGTGCCAAATCACTGGTCGTCCACATTGCAGCGGGCTCAGTTCAAAATTCACATGGGCAAGAAGACCCAGATAGCCAGTCACCAGATTTCCCTTACACACATTACCCTGAAGTCAGAGTACCAAACTGTTGTTCAAGCTGGGTTTTAGTCTCACCCGGACCACAGCAATGCCTACTCACCAGCATTGCGGACAGCCATCTGACATTACAGAATAGCAATCCAAGTATGACTTGATCCCACCGATGCTTAAAGAACTTAACTAATAACCCCGCGCAATCACCAAAATACATATTGATTCATCTATAAGGCATTATTTATCTTCAATAAGGAGGATTTCAGCACAGATTGAAGAGTACCATGAAAAACAGACAAACAGAGAAACTTGAACAATATTAACACAAAAGTCCAATGAGAGGCCAGGTGCTAAATTTAGCAGAGAGCATCAATACATGCATTCATTCCCAAAAACAGGATAGATATGCCATGTTGAGCAAATACACATGATAGAAGATTTTCTAAATTTGGAGAATACAGGCAAAAAAAACAACAACATCGAAATGCAAATGATTCAGGGCACAATAAACCAGGATGGGATAGTGGGGTTGGAATGTTGGGACCAAGGACTAACAAAGAATTATAGACAGGCCTAATGGAGAGTAAGGTCCATATCAGAACACAAAACTCTATAAGTTAACCCCATAGAGTGAGTTTCTAGCTGCAGGAAGACAAACAAGATATCAGCAGAGCACACCAATGCCTAGGAGAGAGGATAAATTAGAAAACAAAACCAAGATCCTGGTTCATAAAATATGCCATTGAGGGCTGGATGTCAGAAATTTTAGAGCAGTTTTGCTAAACCATGGCATACAGTTTTAGACTTGTTTAAAAGGGTCAGGGACAGCAGCCTAAAGTTACAGATAGCATGGCATGAAGTAAGAAAAACAAAGTTCACCCATACATATGAGGGTTGATCCAAGTTGGATAGTTTAGTAATTCTGGTAAATGAACAAAAAAAGCAGATGATTCAGCAGAAGTGTAGAAACGTTGAGGTCAACTTTAGAATTAAAAATTACAACTCTCATTGTACCAATATCTCTGTGGAAGAGTTTTATAAGATTCTTGCAGTGGGAACCACACACTTTAATAGCAGTGTTATCAGATGAACCACTGGGGACAGATGGCTGATGGGGTGATAATAGATATTACAAATCAGTGGAATGACATGACTGACAAATAATAAACCAAGATGTAGTCTTAAATCAGGACTAAAGTTCTTGTAGACAGGGTACCACCAATTAATAAAATTTTAATTTGGTGGTGGATATCACAAACTAAGCTAACCACATGAGAAGACTGATAAACTTAGTGCGGGTGAATAAGGAATAAAAAATAGTGGATGCCTCTCCTAACTAAATACCAAAAAGGTGCTCAATAGAGTAGTATGAGCAGTTAAGAGAAACTAATGTGGTTTGGGATGCATGCAGAATTTCTGAAGAGGAAATGTATACTATGTAAACAACAGAAGGTGGCTGTAGCAGTAAATGGACAATGTCAGTGAAATGTAAACATGAAGGGAGAATGAGGCAGATCGACAGCACCAACATGAGATGTCAGTAGACTAAACTGTAGGTCATTTGTACTGTAATAATATAAACAAATTAAGAATCCCAACAGAGATCTCCATAAAATAGAGAGATACGTAAAACAGTTATGTGAATACAGAGGAACAAGAAGCTGCAGAAAAGATGCGCAGGCAAACACCTGAGGCAGACTTACCTGTAAGAACCAGAGTGGAAAGTTCCTGGTCAGAAGGGTGATGTGTCATGCACCGACACATGAGAGACAGACCACTGCACAGCCATTCCACTGCCACCCCATGGTCACGAGAGCTGTAAAAGGGACACCACATTCAGGGTTATTCACTTATGATTAAGCAACACCGAGGAATAAAGGCCAGCTTTCACCATTCACCATACATACGAAATAAGCTCTGGCACATGAAGCTCTTCCATCAAAGAGAATTTCTGAAGCATCACAAGCGTTGCTCATGAGTGTGCATTATGCTAAGCAAAGACTACGCAGGCCAGAATGATTGTCAGGGCCAGCTTAAGCACTGGTGGAGACTGGTGTGACAATCTTTGCTGGCACCCCCCCAATGACTGACTGCACCACGGAGTCCCTCACTACCACCCTCCAACTGTGACCCTCATCTAGCCATAGCCCTGCTCTCACAGGTATTTCATTTGTTTTATAGGACTAGTCATATCAGTTTAGTGTGTCAGAGCACATTACATCACACATGCATTACACAAAGATAAATAATCATCTGTGTGCAAATCAATGTTAAGGAAAGGTTACATAAGACAAAGAGGACTACAAGGTGTAGAAGTCACATGTTATCCATACTGACATGTAGAATATTTTAACAGTGCTTTGCTTGGGGAAGCCCAAAATGAAGATGTAAAACGTAACACAGTGGTTGGAGTTGACTTTACTAATAAGAATGTATTTCTGCCTAAATGAACACTTTTTAACAACATTAGGATAACGAACGACTGGGGGAAAAACTAACATGGTAACACATACCTTGCAGTTTGCGTGCTGCTCTTTGAGGACCGCTCATACGTCCCTGTGCTACATTAGGATTGTGACTTATGAACTACAAGTAACAAAAGGATCTCTCTGATGTACAAAAGTACAGAAGGTACGACTGAGATTCTTAGACCTAGCCCTCATCTTGGCAGTAAGAGCCCTCACCATGAGATGGAAATCCCCCAGGTGCCCAGCGGTGTCCAGCTGGCAAGAGGACATGATTCAGTGGGGGAAAGCTGAGGTTGCAGCTCTCCGAAGGGAGTAAGAGAAAGGCCTACGGAAGACCCCAATTTCGATGGAGTGTGAGCTTATGCTACACGAGTTCGAATTACTTGACTTACTACCTCCACAAAGTACCCCACCCCCATAACACACAATGTCGCTTTACGACTATTCGCCATTAGGTTACAAGACTCAGACCCATACACTAAGACCTAGGGGCACTGCAGACCCCTCAGAACTACACTGCTAGCATCTTCCTCCAATTATTATGGATCTCAGGCATTGACCGACCACGAGTATGGGTTGGGAGGGTTAGGGAGGGATGGGATATAGTTGAGATTGTTGCTCTCATTAATTGGAAATGTATATGCTTTATGATGTAACTTTATCTGATACAGATGCAATGATATGGAACTCATGTTGTCACCGGAACCTTTTGCCTTTCATTTCCTACCAAATAGTACAAACACGGTATGATAGACTCATGCGATGTATATGTTGTATCTGTTTTAAATACAAAAGACCACCTCTCTATGGTATTCATTGCACTGGATATGCTGTCACGGTCATCAATAAAGTATGTTAAAAAAAAAAAAAAAACGATATCTCTGACAAAAGCAGTAACCCACTGAGCAATTCTGTCATCTGTAAGGTAAGCGTGCTTTGCAGCAGATATATTAACCATTTGCACCACTTTATTTTGAGTCAAACTAGCTACTAGACAAATTCAGAGTTTTATATAACACTAACTTGACCCGAAGGTATCAGAGCGCTTTACATGAGCACCAGTTGCGTTACAGACGGACACATTCATTTTTTTCTTACACACGGAAAGATTAAGTGATTTGTCCAGAATCACAGGATATTGAGCGTCCCTGCCAAGACTGTAACCCGGTTTACCAGCTTCGAGGTCGACAGCCCTATCACATCCTCTCCCCTCTAGAGTTCTCTTGACATTTTTTTTGTTACCCAAAAATTGCTGCAAACACAAGGAACTGTGCAGCTAGTGGTTTTAAACTCATAATTTATTTCAAAGCACAGCTACCCTGAGCTTGGCGCCTGGTGCGGTGACACCAGTCGCACCACCCTAAAGCCGGCCATGATGATGGTTAAATATCTTAATTGTCAGTGCCTGTTAGGGAGGCCACAGGGCAAACATGGCAACCAGGCCTCAACCATTGAGGCTGAGGTTGTTTGCCACTGGTGACCTATGACCGGTAATGGTAATATTATGGTAATGATAATATAGTGCACAGCAAGTGAATCTAGATTAAGTTAATGATGCAAAGAACACAACCTCAATCAAATGGCTAGTACAGTGCAGAAGAAAACGCACACCTATTGTTATCTACACACCAGAGAGCATTTTGAAACAGCTTCGCCACAAAATAGAAACACATGCAGGAGCTGTGGATGTCCAGTTTTCCACTGTGAAACGGTCACACTTTCACTTAGACAATACTAAGCAGAATTTGCAAATGTTGGACCCTAACCCTGCAGATTGAACTCTGGAACGCACTAAAACAGTACACACCTTTCCAGCAGTTCCTCCAACTCCACGACCTCCTTGTGCAGGTGCCAGACAGCCTCCAACACTGGGGGGGTCTGAGGGTGAAGAGAAACAAAGTCACACTTTACACCATCGCAGACCGCCCATGACAATTCTACTGAAAGTTGCATCGTTCTCTTCTCTAACAACAAGGAAGTTGTGGATTCATTATGAGGATTCATTTTGGAATTCTCATTAATAGTGATGGTAATCAGAAACATTCATTATGGTCCCAGCGTAAAAGCATCCTTCGATAGGTTTTTTAATATAACAAATAACCTATCTATCTCGCTTATAATATCGCCACGTCAATACGTTTCAAAGGTTTAAACACAGAGAATTATACAATTAAATAAAAAAGATTAGCTTGAATGCCTACAATGGACTGAAATGTGCTTTTCTTGTCATTGATGGACAGTAGGTCCCGTGGGACGTGTGCCGCCTGGGGGAGATTAATACTGCTTCTGCATTTAGTCTCAGACAGCTTCTGGCCACCTCCAAGAAAAATTTCTGAATTTCGGGGACGGGGGGGGGGGGGGGGCAATTCTTCAAGCAATAGGCACAGTGTAGCTGCAGGGGCTCTAAGAATGGGTGAAAAACAACCAAGCCTCGTTAGCAAGTAAATGGTCTTTTAAAGAGCTTTGAAGTGCTCGGGTGCGGCTGTGTGGGTGCCCGGGAAGCTGTCTCAGCCGGGCTGACACACACGAGGGGGGGGGGGGGCGCGGGGTTGCTGAAGCCCTTTCAACCCAATGGGCGTTGCGCCCCTGAGCACGCTTATGTGATCTTCACAGCTGGGATAATTTGAGGTGGTTTAGACTTTAAGGGGTCAACTATAGTACTTGTTTTTATCAAATTATAAAAGTGAAATCATGCTGGCATTCCGTAAATGCTATATACAATAAATGTTAACTCATTAGGTTCAGAAATTGAACTCCACGAATGAAAAGAGTTTCTTGCTTTGTGTAACACTTTTGTGTTCATTCTTCAATTACACGAGTTACACTGATGGAAATGAGGAGGATAGAAAACTTGGACACAGATTGGATTGCATGGGTGTTTTATGGCTTTTCACCAGTCAGTTTACTAAAATGGTCATTTTAGTTCTAAGGGGAAAAAATACCTTGTTCGGAGCGATTGCTTTTTTGTATTCAACTTGTCACTAGACATGCCTTCCAAGGACCCTTATCGAACACATCTAGGCTTCTTCAAGTGCTGTGTCCTCCCAAGTGCAGTGAGGCTCATTGTGATGGCATGGGGGGATCTTCATAACTCACCTGCACTCTCCAAAGCTCCTGGCAGAACACTGAGCGGCAAAAGGAGTTCTGGGCCAACAAATCCTTCACCATCTGCAGCAAAGACAACAACTTATCCTTGAAAGAACAACAGAAAGTGAGTGACAAGCTCTATACCTACGATAACTACGAGGGAGGAGAAATCAACTGAGAAAGCGAGTTCTTCAGTAAACATGCTAAGCACTATAAAGCCAGTAGCGGTAATGACATCATCAACAAAAACACTATATTGTTCAAACTGTACACTTGCCAGCTCTGAGTGGTTATACTGTCTGTGGTGAACACCAACTCGAGAAATTCAAAAAATATAGTGGTGTTTAATCTATACATACAACTTGCTTTGCACAATATACCTCGGAGGCCTGGGTGTGAGCAGCTTTGATTAGGGAATGTTGGATAAACAGCATTTAGGGCTGATGTGCCACATTATGGATCTCTGTCGCAGAGGATAAAATAATGTTTCACTACTTCGAGCATCCAACCTCAAATAAACTAGTGGTGCCAGCCAAGGAGGACAGTCCTGTCGGGGGAAAGGTAAGGTTCTAAGAGCTTTGTGGAAAGGTGGTGCCAAAGGTCTTGTAGAAGGTCATTGAATAATGCGGTATTTACAAATAGATATAAAGCGCCTGCAGAATGATAACAAACAAGGTCCTTGAACCTTCCTCGGATTTTGAACAGAATACATCAAAGTTGGTTAAGTCCTCACTCCTACTTTCATACTCTTCTATGCCGACTCTTGCCAAAGTCCCTACAGATTAGACACTCGCCTTGGAAGCTGAACTGTGCCGAGCTGTGTGACCCGGAGAGAGGCGGCCGGCCCCTGTAACTCGAGCTCGCGGCTTTGGAAGCTGAACTGTGCCGAGCTGTGTGACCCGGAGAGAGGCGTCCGGCCGCGGTGGCGGAGCTGAACGCTGCGGGCGGCTCCTGTAACTCGAGCTCGCGGCTTCACACGTGGTGCGGGCCCCGGCCACGAGTGCAGGGGGAGAGACTCGCACTTTGGTGACCCTCGGAGCGGCTGTGGTGAGAAGTATGCCGCGTTGAAATGAGGCTGAAGATCAGGAAAGCAGGAGTTGAATCCTCCAAGGAACGAACAACACGGAAGCCGACAGCAGGGTGAGAGGACGCCATTGACACCACCGCCTTTCTCTGAGGCAAAACAGAAATGCCTCGGAGAAAGGCAGCGTCCTTTTCGGATTCGGGGGCGTGTTTTGCTGTTGTCTCCTCCCTGAGACTTCTCGCAAAAAACACGCCCCCCGATCCGAAAAGAACGGGGCCTAATGTGAATGACTGACCTCTTCTCCAATGGCTGGCCAGCATTCAAGAGGCCAGCCAATGGAGAACAGGGGAGAAGAGGGGCGGGTTCAAGCCCCTCTTCTCCAAGTCATTAAATCTCGGAGCGAGACTGCGCGAGCGCAGCCTTCGCAGCCGAGACCTAAAAACCATAACAAAATCTTTTAGTAAGTGAAGATATAAGATATCATTTTAAGTTCAGTTTCAAAAATGGTTGGTTAGATTACCAACTCATTGAATAAACAATATTCTTCAGCTTACCAATATGGGTAGTCTGATATATGCAAATGATTAAAATCCAAGAATCAAAAATGGATCAGCCTATACTCTATATAAACACTATTATAGCAAAAAAGAGAGTATTTGGGCAGGTCTAAAGGATTTGGATTCATCCTTTTATATAAATTTTATGCATTTATTTATTTATTAACTTTTATGAAATGATGCAATATATTTAATTACTATATATGATATTGTTTTTACTATTTTTACTACTTTTAAGGCTGTATTTAAACAGGAATTGTTTAGGATTTGTAAACAATTATTTATCTAACTATTTATTTATTTAATTGCAAATTTGTACACAATATCTTGCACCTTAAAAGTAGCCATGGGACCAACTTTGAAACTGTATTTGAATTACCCAAGCCTATAACTTACGACAAGGAATACCAGTCCTATGTTGATGTCTTCTACTCGCCTTTAATTGTTGGTATGAATATCTTGAAGAAATCAAACCAGGTGGTGTTTACACACATAGCACAACCACAAATAAATAAAGTTAAGGGATTATCTCGAAAAAAAAAATACGAGGGAAACAATGAAGGAGAAAAAAAGTTTAAAAAGTGCGTAACCTATAAAAAGCATTCCTATTTGCAAATGCGCGTCATGTGATCAAGTCCCCAGGGAGGGACGAAACGCGTAATGGCTGCCGTTCCTGTTTTGTGAAAAGCATGAAATAAACTGAGCGGAAGTTTAAAGGATTTTGTGGTCCGTGCTCTTTGCATCCAGCATCCAAAAGAATGGAAATATGGTGGAAGAGTATTGAAGTGATATATATATTATCTACTGGCGGTCGCCAGTAGATAGTTATAGTTACGACCGTGTTTCCTTAGGAAATCTCCAAATTCTATTTTGAATAACTTTGGCGCCGGTTGACGAATCTTGGCGAAAGTTTCTAAACTAATGGGGCGCTCCGCTCAGCTCCTACCCTGAAAGTCTCGGGGGGATTCGTCAAGCGCGGGCTGAGAAAAAATGGGGGTCCCAAAACACGTTTTCCCCATGCATTTTCCCATAGGACCTTTAGTCGAAGGTACAGCCCGAACGGCTGAACAGAATTACTTGAAATTTGGCAGAGAGGTAGTCCTCAGGTCAGGGATGTGCCTTTTGCATATATGGAGTCAATCTGTTCAGTAGTTCCTGAGAAAATTGCAGTTAAAAGCACATACATATCTATAGCCGCGCACCGTGTGCACACCGTGCGCGCACCGTGCACGCACCGTGCGCGCACCCTAACGCGCGCGAGCGTAATTCTGATTGGTTGTTACATGTCAGTCAACGTTCGAATCGGTCGAAATCAGGAAGTGTCGGCCGCCATTTTGTTTGTTTTCAGTGCGAGAGTGGAAAAGGAAGGTGGCGAACGTGAAAAGGGGGCAGAAAAGGAAGGTGGCGAACGTGAAAAGGGGGCAGGGTAGAGAGTTCCTGACCCCCTAGCCTTTGTCAGGGGGTCCCTGAAGGACCCCGAAGGCAGAAAAAAACATTTAAATATTTTTGTTTTTTAAATCGCGGGGGTGCGCACACCGTGCGCGCACGGTGAAAAACCATAAAAAATAAAAATAAATAATACGTAGTTTATTGTAAAATAAATATATAAAAAATATAATAATGCATACATAACTTAGCATTTAAAAAACCGTACAAATTCACTGAAAAAACCATAGGTTTCACACACGTTATAGTTAGGAATTAGCATTTAAAAAACCTTGCAAATTCACTTAAAAAACCATAGGTTTCACACATGTTATAGTTAGGTGGATATTTCACTCGTAAGAAACCAATGAAATTCCACCGTTATAGTAAGTTCAGATAACTATAACTCGCGCGCCTGCAATCCTCTGCTCATGACGTCACATATTACATCACTCATGACATGGTCAGTGGCATCACTCTTGACATCACTGATGACATCATCCTTGTGATAGAGTGGCGGTCGCGCGAGTTATAGTTATCTGAACTAACTATAACTGTGGAATTTCATTGGTTTTTACGAGTGAAATATCCACCTAACTATAACATGTGTGAAACCTATGGTTTTTTAAGTGAATATATATATATATATATATATATATATACATATATATATATATATATGTATATATATATATATATGTGTATATATATATTATCTACTGGCGGTCGCCAGTAGATAGTTATAGTTAGGACCGTGTTTCCATAGGAAATCCGCAACATTCTATTTGGAATAACTTTGACGCCGGTCGACGAATCCTCGCGAAATTTTCAAAACTAATGGGGCGCTACGCTCCGCTCCTACCCTGAAAGTCTCGGGGGGATTCGTCAAGCGGGGGCTGAGAAAAAAGGGGGGTCCCAAAACACGTTTTCCCCATGCATTTTTCCATAGGACCTTTAGACACAGCTACAGCCCGAACGGCTGAAGAGAATTACTTGTAATTTGGCAGAGAGGTAGCCCTAAGGTCAAGGAAGTGCCTTTTGCAGGTCTGGTGTAAATCTGTTCAGTAGTTCCTGAGAAAATAGCATTTAAATCAATATATATATCTTTAAGCGCGCTCCGTGCGCTTACGGTAAGCTTACCGTACGCGTACGGTGCCGTGCGCGAGCTCAAATCTGATTGGTTGTCACATGACTGTAAACATTCGAATCGGACGAAATCAGGAAGTGTCGGCCGCCATTTTGTGTGTTTCCCACAGAAAAAAAAAAGGGAGATATCGTGAAAAGGGGGCAAGGAAGAGAGTTACAGACCCCCTAACATTTGAAAGGGGGTCAAAGAAGGACACAAAATTACGAAAAAAACATTTATTAATTTTTTTAAAAAATCGCGGAGTACGCGTACGGTAAGCTTACCGTACGCGTACGGTAGAAAAAAAAAATAAAAAAAAAAATAAAATTCAGATTTAAGTGTTTAGATATTAGGGGGCTCTAAAAAGAGCCGTTGTGTTAATGAAGTGATTTTTTAGTGGTACCTACAAGTAAGTACCGATGCAGAGTCTAAGGTTCAAGAGGAAGACTCTGTTCCCTTCATCAGTGAAGTGTACACCATCTCCTCTATAAATGTCTTGCATGTCGTAACGCAAGTTGTTGTGGTAAATGGAACCCATACCATAGTCTCGGAGGAAAGCAGAAACAGATTTGTTGACGTGTTTCCTAGCTTTCTCAATCTGTGGACAAAAATGATTGGACCAGTTCCATTTTTGCCTTTGGCATATGTTAGAATACGCAAAGGCAGTTTTAGGGAAAAGGGAAAACAGTTGTGCAAAGGTGTCCTTCATAAGCATTTCCAGACCTACCCCAGTCAAAGTGCCTAGGTCATTGCCACCACAGTGCACTATTATGAGGTCAGGGTGTTGGATTTGCATGAAGGATTTCACCAATGGAATCAATTGGTGCCACTTTAACCCTCTCTGACCAATCCATTTAATGTCTACATTTGGCAAAGCAAGGTCTCTCACCATACCTGTTTTCTCTGCATACTTTTCACTCCAGAAGACATAGCTGTGCCCTACAATCCACACTGTGAACATCTTCCAAGGAGATCTGGATGCACTCAGGAGGTGTATTTCAGTAGAATGGGAAAAAGAAATGAAAGACAGTTTGGAAATGGAGGCATACATATTTTTTTTAAATAAAAAGAACTCATTGGCTGTTTCATACCATTCTACACTAAAAACTAGGCTGTATGTGTCAATTTATAGAAGCATGTTTTGTATTGGTACAGAAAAATGTGTTACCAAAGAACAGTACTATGGATTTGCTGTTAGGTTAGAAAAGTCAAGCACTCTTGCTGTTTGGAAATGAAACATTGTGTGGTGAACTTCTGACCTAACTCCACACAGCAGTGTTCCATGAGCTGTTGCTATGGTAGCAGGCAGAAGTCAAGTTGGGGGAAGGGTACTTTTGGAAAAGGGTTGGTTTTCATCCAAAAGAAATGTGTGATTACATTTGAAAAAAAGGGGGAAGCACTGAGATTTGAAATTAACATGTATATGTGTGGAAAAAGAGAGGGAAACATTGCCATTATCTGGTTCTGCTTAGAGGAGAGAGGTGTACAGAACAGAGATCCTGGCTCTGGCTCTTGCTCTTTGGAAATGAAACATTGTGTGGTGAACTTCTGACCTAACTCCACACAGCAGTGTTCCATGAGCTGTTGCTATGGTAGCAGGCAGAAGTCAAGTTGGGGGAAGGGTACTTTTGGAAAAGGGTTGGTTTTCATCCAATAGAAATGTGTGATTACATTTGAAAAAAAGGGGGAAGCACTGAGATTTGAAATTAACATGTATATGTGTGGAAAAGGAGAGGGAAACATTGCCATTATCTGTTTCTGCTGAGAGGAGAGAGGTGTACAGAACAGAGATCCTGGCTCTGATAATCTGCTGTTTGAGTGCCACATTTCTTTCACAACTAACTAATTTTAAAGGTGAGTTATGAGTTTGAGAGGGGATGTATGTGGTAAATTAAGAAATGAATAATAGAATTTGAATTCCTTTTGTTGAAGTTGTGTTTATCATTTTTTTGGGGGGGAGAAATTTAAATGTAAGGCACATGTAAAATATTATGGACTATGTTTTCACCATAAATTAAGGTGTACTGGTATAAATGAGGAATACTGTTTTCTAATTAAATTTTTGGGTGGGTCAGGTAAGTCAGAAATTAGATGGTCCCTTTTTTCCACTTCTCCTCAAACAGATTTTCAGTATTTCGTTATTAATCCCTCAAGGACCTTGTGATGTGGTAATTGTTTTGTTTTTTTTAAAAAAAAAAAATACGCTTACCGTACGCGTACGGTAAAAAAAAAAAAAAAAAGTTTTAAAGAAAAAATTAAAAAAAGTTGAGAGGTAAGGTTGGCTCTTAAAAGAGCCGTTGTGTTCATGCAGGGACAGAGGAAAGGAAGAATGGGAATATTAGCTGGTAGGACAAATGTGCTGGTCTATTCTGTTGTTAATTAGGGGAACACTGGTCTCCCCTCGAACAATTAGACCATGGCAATTTGAGCACCGCATTGTAACCCTCGCAAATCGATGGTTAGTTTCCAGAGGACCAGAAAAAGGTGAATCTGCCCCCACAGATGAAGGGCTCAGCTGAGCTGCCGAAGATGGACTCGGCTGAGCTGCTGTGGATGTGCTTGCACGACTTACTGAAGGGTTTCCTCTAGTATGTCGAGCATGTGTCCTAGGGTGTACATCCTCAAGGTGTCTTAACATAGTGTGATTCCCGAAGGAATACTTCTTGTTAGGATTACCTCTAGAAAGTACACGCTGGCACAGCTTGCAAGTCACTAAAGCAGCATTTACTTTTTTCTCGCCCTCAGGAAAAGTAAAATACTCCCATATAAAATAGCTCTTCTGTTTCCTCTTTCTCTGCCTGATGGTGGTGCTGCTAGCCTCACTCTCAGAAGAGGAGTGCTGGTCTGCCATCGTATCCCAAAGACAACTCAGCTCCTTCTCCTAAGGGATCACAAGCAGAAATGAGGGGAATGGGTGTGGTGTAGGAGAGTTCTAGAACTGAAACTACTTTAAACCAATCAAAAGTTTTGTTTCTTGATCACATGACCCACCGTGCGCGTACGTTACGCTTACGGAGCGCTTACGGAGAGCTTACGGTAAAAGTACGCATGCGCGTATAAAAGACACGCGCACGCGCGCATGCGCATAACAGGCATGCCCCAACACTTCCGCGTAACGTGCGCGTGTAGCGTATGCGCTTACGCGCCGCGTACGCAGTACGCACGGCTACGTAAATTGCGTATCCATACGCAAAAAGAGTAGAAATATTACGTACATTACGCAAACCGTACGCTTACCGTAAGCTTACTGTACGCGAACGTAAAAAAAAAAAAAAAAAAGGAAAAAAAGAATCACTATGTTATGCTAATATATCTTACCTGTTTGGTAAAAAAAAAATGAGAAAAAATAATATATTGCAGAATTTTTTAAATTTAAGCATAGTGTTTAAAGAGAATATAAAGTAAAAAAAAAAAAAATGTAAAAAACCTTGCAAATAAAAAAAAAAATCACACGTTTAATATAAGAATTTGTATTTAAAAAAACATACAAAATCACTGAAAAAACCATGGGTTTCACACACGTTATAGGTAAGAATTAGCATTTAAAAAACCATACAAATTCACTGAAAAAACCATGGGTTTCACACACGTTATAGTTAGGAATTAGCATTTAAAAAACCTTGCAAATTCAGTGAAAAAACCATGGGTTTCACACACGTTATAGTTAGGAATTAGCATTTAAAAAACCTTGCAAATTCAGTGAAAAAACCATAGGTTTCACACACGTTATAGTTAGCTGGACATTTCACTCGTAAAAAACCAATGAAATTCCACGTTATAGTTAGTGCAGGCAACTATAACTCACGCGACCGCAATCCTCTGTTGATGCTAATACTGTATCTTTAGCTATACATATATTACAAATATTTATTTTTCATCAGTGATGTAATATCTGACATCATCAGCAGAGGATTGCGGTCGCGTGAGTTATAGTTGCCTGCACTAACTATAACGTGGAATTTCATTGGTTTTTTACGAGTGAAATGTCCAGCTAACTATAACGTGTGTGAAACCTATGGTTTTTTCACTGAATTTGCAAGGTTTTTTAAATGCTAATTCCTAACTATAACGTGTGTGAAACCCATGTTTTTTTCACTGAATATATATATAGATACATTTTGTTTATATCTCTGTATATAGGTACATAGTATATATATATATTCCACTTGCAAGAACCCGACATTTGGAGGCCCACTCTCAGCGTGTTTATATCTTTATTCTGCAAGGCAGCAACGGTCAACAGCACGGTAGGTACAGCATGAACTTTAGCCATCAATATCCCAACGCGTTTCGGGCTTCCTCTAGCCCTTGTTCACGGGATGGCAATGGAGAGGCAGCTGGCAGTTTTCTCATAAGTATCCATGTTCCACCCAGTGGGTGTGTACACTCGTTGCACTCTGGTAGTTGCAGTTCTAAATAAATATAAACCTCCAGTGGGAGCCGCTGCCAGTCTCTTAACAATGTTTTTAAACCACAGTATATATTCACTGAAAAAACCATAGGTTTCAGGGGTGTTATAGTTAGCTGGACTTTTCACTTCTACAAAACCATTGAAATTCCCCCGTTATAGTTAGTTCAGCTAACTATAACTTGCGCGCCCGCAATGCACTGCTGATGACGTCACATATTACATCACTCATGACATGGTCAGTGACATCACTCATGACATCACTGATGACATCTCAAATGACATCACTGATGACATCATCCAGTGAACGTGTGTTTTTCTGAAAATTAAATATGTTTTATATATGTATATCTCAAGGTCGATGGAAGAATAAATGGGTATATAAGTGTCTAAATGGATGATTTGTTTTTGAAAAATTGATTGTGTAACTGACTGATTAAGTGTATCATAGTAAATACATGGCTTAGTGAGTAATGTTTAAATATGTAAATATCTGTATCAGTCTCTCACTTTTTGTATAAGTGGCTGCATGGGTTGGTGAGTAGCTACATGGGTGTCTATATAGGTTATTAGTTGGTTTTTTGAGTATCAGTCTGAGTGTCTGCATGGTTCGGTGGGGGGTATTACGTAGTGCATAGGTGCATGAATGAGTGACTCACTCTTTGTATGTGTTGAAGACAGCATGTGTGCAGGACTGCATGGGTGGATGAGTGTGTGTATGGGTGTGTTAGTGAGTGAATGACTGTCTCAATAGTGTCTTTATGAGTAACTACATATGTTTTAAACTAGTATATGTGACTATTGGTGTATATAAGTGAGTATATGTGAGAGTGAGAGATTGAAAGAGTTCCTGTATGAATAAGTATGTGTTTCTATAAGTGATTGTTTAAAAGACTAACTATGTGTAAGTTTCCGTAGAAGTAAGTGTGGTGGTGTGTGATAACTGTATATGCAAATAAATGTATGTTTGATTCTTTATTAGCATGAGTGACTATGTGTGTGAGTAACTCTATGGATGAGTGGCATTGTGTAACAGGATGTATAGGTGTATGAGTACATATGATGAGTGAATACATGTATGAGTGACTGTATAGGACTGTTGGTGAATGAGTGGATGTGTATGTGGATCTTAGAATTACTGAAGAGGTTGTTGTAACTGGTATTGGTATGGCATTGTTTTGAAAAATTTAGTCTCTATTTTTGAATGTGTGTATCAAAGGTTATATTAGGGTGAGAGGAGGTCTGCCACTCTATCACAAGGATGATGTCATCAGTGATGTCATCAGTGATGTCATTTGAGATGTCATCAGTGATGTCATGAGTGATGTCACTGACCATGTCATGAGTGATGTAATATGTGACGTCATCAGCAGTGCATTGCGGGCGCGCGAGTTATAGTTAGCTGAACTAACTATAACGGGGGAATTTCAATGGTTTTGTAGAAGTGAAAAGTCCAGCTAACTATAACACCCCTGAAACCTATGGTTTTTTCAGTGAATTTATGAGGTTTTTTAAATGCTAATTCCTAACTATAACGTGCCTGAAACCTATGTTTTTTTCTGTGAATTTCAAAGGTTTTTTAAATGCTAATTTCTAACTATGCCTACAGAGATAGGACATGTGAAGAAAGAAGAAAAAATGCACAGAAAGAAAAAAAAGAAGTGCAGAAAGAAGCAACAGAAGTCCTCAAAGACGAAGAAAAGTGCAGGAAGAAGGATAACGTGCAGAAAGAACAAAAAGAAGAGCAGAAAGAAGCCTTGTTGCAAAATCATCCTGTACCCTCAACTTTTTCAGACGGATACTGGTGGTAACTGAGTCTGACTAACCAGTCCTAGAGCCAGTGCTATGTTAAAAGACACTTAGAATACAGTGAAAACACCTACATACACTAGGGAACATTATGCGTTGGGGTCCCCCTGTGATTAGCATGACCTCCTCTGTAAGCCCCTAGTATATAATAGGGCAGGGGGATTAAAACTACCTCTTAAAACAGGCCACAGGGCATTTTTGCACACGTTAACTCAAGCCCCGTCCCCTCCCTTCACCACTGTGTAAACACGCCCTGTGTCCGTTTTTAGTTGGGAGATTAAGTTCATTTGAATCCTGAGGGTCCCTAGGGTCCAACTAGCCCACTAGGTACCTCCAGTAAGTGCCACAGAGCTGCGTTGCAGAGAGGTGTAAAAAGTGGCACGGCCTGGACCACCTCTCTGCAATGCAGCTCAGTGGCGCTTACTGGAAGCACTTGGTGGGCTAGTTAGCCCCCAGGGGCCCTCAGTATTGAAGGAAAATGATATCCCCAATTTAAAACGTGCCATAGTGCGTGTTTGCACACGTCACCTCAGGCCCCGTCCCCTCCCTTCACCACTGTGTAAACGCGCCCTGTGGCTGTTCTAAGTTGAGAGATTAAGTCCCCTTGAATCCTAAGGGTCCCTAGGGTCAAACTAGACCACTAGGTACCTCCAGTAAGCGCCACAGAGCTGCGTTGCAGAGAGTGTAAAAAGTGGCTTGGCCTCAGAACACCTGTCTGCAGCGCAGCTCCCTGGTGCATACTGGAGATGCCTGTTGGGCTAGTTGGCCCTCAGGGAGCCTCAGTATTGAAGAGGAATTAATTCCCCAACTTACAACTCGCCAGGGGGCGCGTTTGCAGAGTGCTGCAAGGAGGGGGCGTGGCCTCCGGCACGATGCCAGTCTTTTATTTATTTTAATTTTTTAAGAAGGGGGGCTGTGTGGTTCCCCTTCTTATTCTAATTTATTGGCCTTGATGACCCCATCCCCCAGGGCCTGTCTCCTAATTATATTTTTTTGACCCCAATCCCCAGGGCCGGCCACTGTTTTTTATTATTTTTAAAAAATATATATTTATAGACACACCTAGGACATGCTGGACAAACCGTACATACCTATCACCATGACGATTTGCGTGATATTCATTAAAAGGCGACTATGCATACAATGAATCCACGTGGAATGTATTTACACCACTAGTGAAGCTCTGACATGTCTGATGCCCTACCGTGCCTAATCCCGGTAGACACCCTTGTTGTTTATTTATACAAACATGGGTAGCTATTGACGGGCACATTTAATACACATGCCCACCAAGCCATTTAAAGGGGATTCGACAAAAATTCGACCAAAACTATGCAAGAAACCCCCCTCACGGTTAATAAAACACACATCCACTGCCGGATGTGTAATACTTTTTATTTTACTCTCTGGAAAGGGGACGAACATCACTTGAGAGTCACAGCGCGCTCCTGGCAGAGCCTAATGCTGTGTTACACCCACCATTGCCTGCTGAGTGCCACACACCTCTGTGTTGTATTCCACTAGCTAGTGCATATGCTATGACACTCTCTAGCCCATGTGCACTGTAACACCACCCCGTGAATATGTCATGCCACACTTGTCTTCGCACGGGTTATATTGCCCCATCTAACGTGCCTTCCTCGATGCCTATGTTATAACGCACAGTGCTATGCCATACATATTACAATCTGGGATCCATATCTTTGTCACAGTGCATATGCAACGTTCCACTCCCCAGCACATATTTTATATTACAACTTTAGAGACTAGTTAGGTTACACAACACTGCCCTGTGCATATTACACTCCAAGGCGCATATCGCATAGCACGCGCTAGTGCCTGTGCTATATCGCGCTCTCCAATGAATCTGTCATTGCGCACAATGTATTGCATATTATATTTCACGCCCGGTTCATCTTATATCACACTTTTTGGTGCATAGTTTATACCATACACTAAATCTAGTGCTCTCAGGACTATGTTCTATATAACACTGTGTTCACCTACCCTTTTCACGGGCATTACATTTTACGATAGGGGGTGGAGGGTCAGGGGGTGTTTCTGCCAAGTGAGCCCGGAGTCACAGTCACAAACGTCCTCTTCTTCCTGAATAAAAGTGAGATTATGCTGCATACTTGTTCATATTTTAAGTAGTTCGCACAGACACACGTTTTAAAAACAATAAAGTTCCTAATACCCGCCTTCTCTGAACAGTTAGCTTGCTGCCCCATCCCCCTCCTCCCTATCCTCTGTTGTGTGAATCCATGGACTAGCCTCCTCCCTCCTGCCATGCATGGTCTTCTGTGCTGCCATGGCCCCTCCCACCTTCCCTGTGTGGTCAGTTAGCTGCCCCTGAACCCCTCCCACCTTCCCTCCATGGTCTGTGTGTATGCCATCACAGTCTCACTGTTGCTCTTCATGGTGTGTCTTGCTTCTAGTGCCCATCCTGCCTGACCTCCATGGCTATCTTGCTGCTCCTGCCCTGCCCCCTTGCCCCCAGCCCTCTGTTTACATGTGCAGACCCCTACTCCCTCCCTCCTGGCTTGTCTGTTCCATTGTAATGCCCCTGATCCATCCCTCCTGCCCTTTATGGTCTGTTATGCTGCAGCTTTCTCTCCTGTCTGTCCATTATGGTCCTGCCTCTTGCCCCTCTGTTCTCTGTTGTCCATGTGCATGGTCCTGTCCCCTCCCTCTTGCTCTCTATGGATTGTTGTGCTGCACTCCCGTCCTGCATGCCCTGTGTGGTGTATTGTGCTGCTGCAAACCCTGATGCCTGCCCTGCAGGATCAGTTTGGTGCACCTCTCCATGTCCCTCCTGTCCTCTGTTATCCAAGTCCATGTCCCTACCCCATTTCCTTCCATGATCCAATGTACCATACTTGCGAACATTTTGAACTTGGTAAGAGGGAGATTTTGAAAAAAAAAACTGGGATATTGATTTTCCCCTTTGAGTTACATTGAAAAAGAGGAGATTGTAGACAGGAGACAGATAAAATAAAGCCCATTTGAGCTTAAAAACATTGGACGTTTCATGGCTGAATCGGGTCTGTTGGCATGTATGGTTGTACTACCATTGACTCTTCCTTCTGCCCACAATGGTCTATTACATTGCCACAGCCTCTCTTGCAAGTCCTGTATTGTTGTTTTGTTGCCCCTGCCCCCCTTTCCACTGCCCTCTATAGTCTGTTGTGCTGCCACGGCCCTTCCTGCCTGCTCAGTGTGGTTAAATTGTTGCCTTTGCACCCTCCTACCTGCCTACAATTTTCAGAGTCCGTGCCCCTGGCCTCTGCCTCTCAACAGTATCCTAATGAACAACTAGATTGCTAACATTCTATATTTATTACAAAAGTGTGGAACGCCTGACGTCATCTTGATGTAATCAAAACTGTAATACCTAGAGCATTTCCTTTAGAAATTACATATATGAGAGGGTCTTATTGGCATCAAAATTATGGTTAGTGCTCTAAAAGACTAAAATAAGGACATATTTTCTGAGTTTTCAAATAGCGAGAAAGCACTTTTAAATTATTTGTTACCTTTATGTTTTTTTATGCAGTTGACCACTTGATTAAATGTTGCACTTAGGGGAGAGGATGTGGTGTTACTTCCAGAACTGCAGACTTTGCAACTGGGGAACCAGGTTGGAGTTTCTGCTTCAGCTCGACATTCTGTGATTCTGGTCAAATCACTTAGTCTCCCCATGTCTACAACCAAAATGAATTTGTTCTTGTGTGATGTAACCAATGCTCATGTAAAGCACTCCAATACCTGACAAGTCTGCACTATATAACACTGCAAAAACACAAAATAATAAGTGTTTTGCACACTTCTGTCATTGGGCTATATTTGGGCTACATCTGGGTGATTTTGGGCTACATTTGGGCTCTTTTGTCTAAGGTGGCCATCTTGGGAGATTTATTTGTTATGAAGTTTCCTAATTTCCTCATGTACTGCAGTCTCCCAGTCTCCTCAGTAGGAAATGCTTTCAGTTTTTTACTTTGATTCATGAAGGTATTCAGATATGTCACACATTTGCCATAAATTCTGAATGTTAGCACTCTAGTTGCTCATTAGATCACTGTAGTAAAACTACTGTTCACCATGGAAGTCTGCTCCTGGTATTAAAAGTACATGTTTCAGTCTGCATGTCAGAATTTTTTAATGAAATAGAAGAGGATTTGAGAAGTCACTCAAAATGTGCCCTCATTTTCTTTCTTCAGCATTAATCATAATTTCTATGGCAAAATGAACCCCCTCATTGTGTTCCTTTTTAAATTAAATGTTTTAAGTGTTACCAGTTTATTCCAATCAAGATGGCTTCAGGTGTGCCATACTTTTGTCATAATGAAGACAGTAGGCGCTCTAGTTGTTTTTAAGAACACTCTGGGACATTCTGTCATTGGGCTATACTTGGGCTACATCTGGGTGATATTTGGGCTACATTTGGGCTCTTTTGTCTCTGGTGGCCATCTTGGCAGACTTATTTGTTATGAAGTTTCCTAATTTCCTCATTTACTGCAGTCTCCTCAGTATGAAATACTTTCAGTTTTTTACTTTGATTCCAAAGGCATTCAGATGTCACACATTTGCCATAAATTCAGAATGTTAGCACTCTTTTTGCTCATTAGATCACTGTAGTAAAGCTACTGCTCACCAGGGTAAAATGCTGCTGGTATTGAAAGTGCATGTTTCAGTCTGCATGTCAGAACTTTTTAATGAAATAGAAGAGGATTTGAGAAGTCACTCAAAATCTGCCCTAATTTTTCTTTCTGTAGCACTAATCATACTTTTTATGGAAAAATGAAGCTCCTCATTTTGTTCCTTTTTAAATTAAATGTTTTAAGAGTTACCACTTTAATCCAAGCAAGATGGCTTCAGGTGTGCCATACGTTTATCATAAGTAGGACTGTTAGCGCTCTAGTTGTTCTTTGGAACACTCTGGGAAGCTGCAGTAGAACACAAAGGAATCAACTGACAGTCTCTGCCCTTGTTGGATGTACATGTTTTACTGAGAATGTCAGACTTCATTCTCTCATTACTGAGAAAGATAATGTGAATTTACAGAAAATAAGCTCTCAGTTTAGCTTATAGATCACCTTCCAAACCTCTGTGGGAAAATCATGAGAAAATATTTTTCTCTCAATCATGATATCCCAGCAGAAGGCTTTTTCACATGGTGAAATCACCTTAGAACATACCACAATTCCTAAAATGAGTATGGTACCATCAACAAATGATTTATAATGTAACTAAAGTCTTAAAACCTTCTATGAACTGCAATGCTTTTTAATGAGGTGCTATCATGTATATTGGTCCCAAGATGGCTGCCAACACTTTTTGGATGAAGTGCTGACAGCCAATCAGATCTCAGGATGAGATGTGTGGTTAGGCTCCGCCCACATATATATATGGTTTTACTTTTGATTTTCTCAGGAACTACTGAACAGATTGACACCAGACCTGGAAAAGGCACATCCCTGACCTGAGGACTACCTCTCTGCCAAATTTCAAGTAATTCTGTTCAGCCGTTCGGGCTGTACCTTTGACTAAAGGTCCCTATGGAAAATTGCATGGGGAAAACGTGTTTTGGAACCCCCCTTTTTTCTCAGCCCCCGCTTGACGAATCCCCCCGAGACTTTCAGGGTAGGAGCGGAGCGGAGCGCCCCACCTATTTTGAAAATTTTGCGAGGATTCATCAACCGGCGCCAAAGTTATTCCAAATAGAATGTTGCGGATTTCCTATGGAAACACGGTCCTAACTATAACTATCTACTGGCGACCGCCAGTAGATAATATATATATATATATATATATTTTCAAGCTCCGGCAGTGGGAAGGCAACTGAGAGGATTAATGACTGCGCTACAAACCGAGGTCCATTGTAGGACTTGTAATTGGGACACAGTAAGATTTCAGTGCATCCATACAGGATTTATTAAAAGGACACACACTACAAAGTCCATAAGCCTGTGCATTTTACTTATCTAAAGTGGCCCATCTGAGGGCGTTTAAACAGTGGGTGTGTCTCAAGCACATTTGGTTATGCCGAGTCTTTGAGGAAGGAGCGAAGAGCTCTGAAACGCGTCAGGCTGTATTCGGCACCCTGACTGTTTACTGATTGGAATGCAGAGCAGTTTCTACCTTTGAATGCCTTGCAGCAAGTTTCCTTCCGAGTGCGCCTCCGCCTGAGGGCACCTGGAGCTTGAATATATATATATATAAAAGACATGATGGGCTTTCTGTGGAAATAATCTGTTGTGCTCGCAGCTACTGGAGCAAGAACATCCACTAAAAGATTAAAAATGCTGCGAGTAAATCAGTGTGTGCTGGCGAAATAACGTTGGAACATTGAACTTTTCATTTGTGCTTATTTAAGCAGTCATCCAATCAAAGACAGCAAGCACGCATTTAAAATCCGATCATGTGTTCATCTAATTTTGAGGAAACCAACATTGAGAAAGGCAAATGTGCTGAAACGCGTCTGTTGGCTCAATAAATCAAGGTAAAAGACCCGTGTGTGCTCCTACCTTTGTTTCTAAAAAATTTATTGTGAAAGCCACTCTCAACGAGGAAGCACCCGTTACGAAGTGTTCGGCAGCATTCAGTGGCCATTGGAGTACATATATATATATATATATATTTGCACACCTGTTTTTAACAAACATCGCGCCGAAGTAAAGCCCCAGCTGATGTGGCTGAATCCA
Organism: Triturus cristatus; assembly: GCF_964204655.1. NCBI lineage: Eukaryota > Metazoa > Chordata > Amphibia > Caudata > Salamandridae > Triturus > Triturus cristatus. The sequence continues at coordinate 808,794,562 of NC_140586.1, forward strand.
AAGTAATGGTAGATCTGAACTAAATACAACAAACTAAAGATGAATCGAAGTAAGAAAATCTGAAAGTACCTAAGCACACCTGTTGAAACACATTGGAAGCATTTTCTCCTGCTTTTTGCCAACTATTTTTTTATTTTCATTTGTAAAGTCCTGCGTGATTAATACCACTCTAAAAAAATCCGCCTAATTTCTAAATGTAGTACTGGATGTGTTTTTGCTTTTATGGTATTCGTATTTAACAGTTCGGGTCGGACTGGCCTACAGAGCAATCAGGCAGTGCCCAACAGGCTGTTCTGAAAGAACAGTGTGTGAGCCGGATTTTTTGCTGCTTGTGGACCTGGCTTGCTGGTCCAGTTTTAACTGTTGATTTCCCTGATATTAAAAGAAAAATTGCCTGCAACAAGCACAAAACCATGTACTCTTCCATACCTTGCAAAACACTTATACAGCAATTAGCAAACATGGGCCACTTTTTAAGAAATCTAATTCACTAAAAGGGCAACTTTTATTTTGGTGGTCGGGCCTATTTTCTGTCCCGCTTTGTCTCTGATTGAACTCATAAAATGTAGGCACTTTGGGGGCTTCAACAGGTACCAAAAGGACTCTATAAATGCCAATATAAGATAATATTGTAACTGTGCAATACAGAATGTGGATAACTCTGGTAGTCAAAGTGACAGTGTCTAGGTATTGTTTTAAGGTATGTTCTTTTCTTCACTCTCTGTGTTTGTGTGCTGGCACATGTGCACATATCTGAGTGATTGTGAGACCAATTTGAATGACAGGGTGGCTCTACTTTTATAAGATGTACTCTAGAGGTTTTAGAAGACACTATTTAGGGAGCGTAATCAGCAGTCATGATTCATCTTTATGGAGGGTGACAGGGTGATTCCCAAGTTGGTTGCTGACATGTAGATTAGCGGTCTAAATGTTAACAGACCTGCCAACTCACACGGTGCCACAGTGTGTCACACGCTATCGGCTCCCTTTCAGACGGTCACCCGGCAAGGAGCCGATATCACATGATGGCAGGCAAGGCGAGCTGGAAACCGCTGCAAATAGTGGATTTCTAGCTCGTCTTGAGACTGTAAGCAGCCGAAGTCAATGAAAACACCACAGGACAACAGCAGCAGCCTAAGCAGACTTTTGTTTTTGTGAGGGGGTAGTGGGAGGAGGAGAAGGTTGATGTGGACAGGCGATGGAGGCAGAGATGTCACTCGGGTAGTTCTCCGCATTCAGCCCCTTCCTCTCCAAGCCACACCCCCTTCCCACACGACATATTTTCTTTTCAAGTTGGTAGGTATGATGTTAGTTAAAGCTGATATTTGATGAAAGTCATTAAAAGGCATGCAGAGGTGCTAATAACGTAAAAAAGAATAATCACCTTCTAAGTGAGAGCCAAGTAGGTGTGTGACAAGTTCGAGTCATTTGCTTTTGTGTAGTTGCTCAAACTTTTGAGTAAATTATGCAAAATTCTGTGTCATTATGAGACATGCAAATCTGTCATTTAGCGCCACAATTTAGTGCAAAGTGTATCTTCATGCCAATTTTCGACACAAGGACACATTTCGTGCTCATAAATAGCACAAACACACAAGTAGCAAACAACAGCGGTTCCCTTCCTAGGATTGCAGATACGCCTCCTAGCCGTTAGCAGGATTCGTGAGAGCTTGCTGCAAAATGTTGCCACAAATGGTGTGCAATTATACAGCATGGCCTAATAGCATAATTTTGGGAATTTCCCTTAACAAGCAAAACTTGAAATTTCCAAAATTATGCAAATTGCCCTAGCATAGGTCACATTTTACCCAGGTTTAGTGACACGGTGGGAAAATGATAAATTTAACGCCTGAGAACGCCGACAACCAGATGGGATAGAAAAATGAAGAACACTAAAGTAAATCTAATTTTTCAGTGGTATATAGGTCACATATGTAGAGCCAAGAGATAAAGGTATTGACTTAAATTGAACTCTTAAAGCGTAAAGGCTTTTGGGCATATCTACAAGGCGGCGATATAAAATTATCGCTGCTTTTGCGGCCGTTTTTGGCCGAAAAGCGGCGATAATTATATATAATTATATCGCTTAATTAGCAAGGTCACGCTATCGCGTGAAACCTTGCATTAGCGCCCGGATTCTTAACGCCCAGCTTTGCATCTCTAATGAGATGCAAAGTGGGCGTTCCTGACCTGACATGACTGGAGAAATGTCGCTATGCAACATTTCTCCTATCATCAAGCCCCACGCTATGAAGCATAGCGGCAAGAAAAGTAGCGATAACCCCTGTTTCAGCTCTTCTGGGGTCAGGTTCCTTTGGGATACACTAGTACCTGGATTGAAGGGTGTTCTATCCCCACCACCCTCTACTGCACCATCCGGCTGCCCTCCAGCATTCTCTTCCTCATCCCCGGTGGACTCTCTCGTTTCCCACCAGGCCTTTAGCGCCTTCTGGTACTCCTCTTTCCTAGTGAGGCCTATCACAGGGACTGCAAATTGCTTACAAAATGACTTCAGCTGTCTGGCAGTATAGGTATCTAATCTTTCCTCCTCAAAGGTGAGATCCTACGAAGCATTGGACGTTGGCCTTCCTCTACTAGCAGTACTCATGGCTGCTATCAACAAGTCACTACTAAGACAACCAACCAAACACTACAAAAATGTTTGTGGCTGTGATTGGTCTACACTCACCAGTGGTGTTTACCAGTTATTGTACGTGGATCATAAAGGAAAGTTCTGATCCTCACCGCTGACCGCCAATGTTAGAAATGGGGGTCCCTAGTTGGCCATGGCTGGCGCCAATGTCCAAATAGGGACGGACCCTTGTTCCTTAGTCAGGGCAAGTGGGCTACTCCCTTTGATAACCCCTGCTCAACCTTGTGGTAACGTAGCACGAGCAGTTAGGCCTATCTCAGAGGCAGTGTGTGAAGCATTTATGGCCACGTACAGTAAGGCAGTAACAACACCACAAAAGGACCCAACTCAGGTAGATATAAAAAAATAATATCTTTATCCAACAGTTTAACTCAAACACTCTCAAAGCGTTTCAACAACTACAATTCACGTCAACCCGTAGGGACTAAAAGAGACAACAACGTATTCACCCAAAGCGGGACACGGGCTGAGTTCAGGGCCGGGGCCTACGCGACCCGTTGCGCACCAGGTACCTGTCGTTGAAAGGGACTACAGCACGCAGCTTCTGGAAGAAGCGGAGACGGTGACAGGCGGACTCCCAGCAACCATAGGTCTTGGATGCTGAGGTCCGCAGCGTGCACTCACGGTGGTTCGGGCACTCAGGGGCAGGTGGGCGCTCAGTGGCAGCAGCGCGCGGCTGCGGCGGCCCGGGCTAGTGGTGGCGATGACTCTCGTCGTGCAGCTCCGTGGGGGGCTCACAGCGGCAGCAGCTCTCTCTTAGCTGCGGCGGCCCATAGAACAAATCCCAAGGATGCAAAGTTGTCAATGGTGCGGGCGCTCAGCGGCCACAGCTCTCTCTTAGCTGCGGCGGCCCACAAGGCAAATTACGAGGATGAAAATAGCACGAGGGGTGGGCAGTCAGCGGCTACAGCTCTCTCTTGGCTGCGGCGGCCCACTGGACAAATCACGATGATGCACAGTACAAAAGGGTGCGGGCACTCAGCGGCAGCAGCTCTCCCTTGGCTGCGGCAGCCCATGGGACGAATCATGATGGTGCACAGTAGCAAAGGGTGCGGGCACTCAGCGGCAGCAGCTCTCTCTTGGCTGCGGCAGCCCACAGGACGAATCACGTTGGTGCACAGTAGCAAAGGGTACGGTCACTCAGCGGCAGCAGCTCTCTCTTGGCTGCAGCAGCCCACGAGACGAATCACGATGGTGCACAGTAGCAAAGGGTGCGGGCACTAAGCGGCAGCAGCTCTCTCTTGGCTGCGGCGGCCCACGGGACGAATCACGATGGTGCACAGTAGCAAAGGATGCGGGTACTCAGAGGCAGCATCTCTCTCTTGGCTGCGGCGGCCCACGGGACAGATCACGATGCTGCACCGTAGCAAAGGGTGTGGGCACTCAGCGGCAGCAGCTCTCTCTTAGGTGCAGCAGCCCACGGGACAATTTAGGGTCTCGACCAAGCGGGCACCATGGTGGACTCTCAGCGGTCACAGCACTCTCTCGACTGCAGCGGTTCACACAGATTCAGCAGATGGTCCGAATGTGCCGATTCAGGCAGGCTCTCAGCGACGGCATCTCTCTCTTAGCTGCAGCGGCCCACACGGATCCAGCAAAAGGTTTGAAGATACAGATTTAGCTGGGCTTTTACAGGCGGCAGCTCTCTCTTAGCTGCAGCGGCCCACACAGGTTTAGCAAGAAGGTTCCAAGGTTCAGAGTCAGGCGGGCACTCAGCGGCGGTAGCTTTCTCTTAGCTGCAGTGGCCTGCACAGGTTCAGCGAAAGTTTAGAAAGTCTCAATTGTGATTCAGGCGCACTCTCAGCGGCGGTAGCTCTCTCTTAGATGCAGCGGCCCACACAGGTTTAGCAAAAGTTCAGGTGCGCCCAGTCCGCGGTCCTCACAGTAGAACTAGAGGCTCCGGATTACTCAACGCAGGCCTCACCTGCAAGCAGAACTCCTCGCACAGGAATTCCGACGGCGGACGGAGTGAAGACTAATGTCTCTGAGACTTCTGCATGAGGCGCTCTCGATTTAGGCCCTCGGTTAGTTTCTTCAGCAAGCTTGATGAAAGTTGCAAAGTCCTTTCCTCTGTTCACTCGGACAGAGTTTCATCTTGACCTCCAGAAGGAACACACCTGGCCAAAGTTCTAGCGCAGCATTTTTTACCTAAAAAGTCTTTGTTCTCTAAGGTTGCAAATCACTGACTCCGGTCAGAACCAGTTTGGTGGGGTCGGGGAGCACTTGGTTTACGAGGTGACATCCTGCCCTTTCAGAATGAGGAGGTCTGCTATCAGACACCCAGTGAGAGGTGGGGCCATCATTCACCTTGCTAGGCACGGCCCTGCTCGGATCAAAGAGTCACCCCTCCCCATGCTCTGAATACCAATCTCTCTCTCCAACCAGGTCTGACCCAGCTGGCCCTGCTCCTCCAAAACCAGACGGCCAATATACACATACGCGCAACAGCCTACAGTAAAGCTTAGGCAAAAAACTACCAAGTTTTCAGAAAAGATATTTTAACACATGCAATATATAAACGGTCCTTACTAAAAGGTGCCCTGAGCATATACGTATCAAACTTGAGGGTCCTATCAGGTTCCTAGGGCCCGATAAAATGACAGAAAGCAATCTTTAACCAGCCCATCCTGGCCTATGGGAATGGATCGTTTCGCAGAAGCGACAGTGAAATGGAAGGTAAGTCACTATTGAAACAGGCTACAGCGATGTAGGTATTATAGTTATCCTTATTCATACAGTCATTTATATACAGGGAGCATTTGTGCTGTGGCACTGAGTAGCAGTGGCAAGGCGCCCAGAACATCTAAATCCAGCCAATATAAAAGATAGGGAGAGTGGAGAGGAAGGGAGACCCATGCCAATGATGCCAGGTCTAACACACTCCCATCTGGATTTAGACTATTCCATCAAATTATGACTTCCAGTGCAAGGCGTAATAACGTCACAGCAGGTCCTGAATCTGGCTGCAAGATTCTTATTGGGTGTGAAAAAAGTTGATCGGATTGCTGGCAAACTGGGAGAGTTGCACTTGCTTCCACTACAGAAAAAGTTAGCCTTCAAACCTGTGTATATAATGCGCCATGTTTATCATCCAGACTGCGCTATCCTCTTGGCAAGAATGCTCCGTATTTACAAGTCAGTGGCAAACCTACATTCACTCTCCATCTTTTTGTTTCACTCTAATTAAACTCATGTGTGACTGATGAGGAATAAGAACTTTCTCATTTCATAGCATCATATGGACCTCCTTCCTTCCCATTGTAGCTGAGACAAGACACCAACTTTCTCACCTCTTTGAGGAGTTTGAAGACTTTGCTGTTTTAAATTGTGAAGACTTTTAGCTTTGTTCCCTAATGCACGCTTAAGGCTCTTTACAGCACCAAGGTGAGCACTGAACATGGAACAGAATAGAAGAATGAACTGATAGGTTCAGATGCCCCACATGCTGCGTTGCATCAGCCAAACATAGAAGCCTTGGTTATGTTGAAACTCAACCTCAGTAAAAAGTTTGGCTAATTACCAGCAAAGTTTCGTAACCCGAGAACCACGCATGATTCGGAATATGCAACAGGATCCCCAAACGTCACTACAGGTGGGAATTCCCTTGGGTTTTACATTGACGACCACTTTTCCTTGAAGCCCCTCTCCACCAAAAACAGCTCACTGCTGAGGGAAGCACAACCCTTTTCCCAGAAATACATTCCACCAGAGTCCAGAAACGCATCTCCTCACACCTCAGTGGATATATGTAAGAGCACATGGAGGTGGACTGCTATGGAAGGCTGTTCATGGTTAAGCCCCCCCCCCTGGATGTTGTGTCAATGGCTTGTCTGGGTGTTCTCAGTGGAGGACTTGTTAGAGCGAATCATATATGCCCAACTATTATACCTATAAAGTGGGAATACTCACTGTATGCAATTTAATGAACTATTGCGTGACTCCCTCGGTGGAAGACCTATTTGAATGAATTGCAAATATTTTAACACTTTGAAGTATTATATTATCTTCAAAGGTGCAATAATTAACCTTACTCTAAGTGAAACTATTATATCATTGATAGATTAGGTCCTGTTTAAATATAACATACATCCATTTGTCAAAATGAGTAATGTTGTACAAAATATTAATTAATGGCACTAGCAGCATAGAAATGACACCAAAATGTATCCACAGTACACAAATATTAGCTTTATTTTCTAAACAATCTAAAAACTCTTGGCAGTAAAAACACAAGTTACAGTGGTGCATAATTATTATTCCTTCATGTGCACAAATGTCATCTCAATCACATGAATTAAGCCATAAAAGCTATGTAGAGAAGAAATGCCTAGGGACTGAATGTTGCCTGGAGTGTTATTACCCTCACATTCTACTCCCTAGACTCATTCCTTTAAGTAAAGGAGATAACGCAGTCAGTCATATATTATTCATAAGCCCGTTTGAGGCTTATCTGTCATTGACGTTTCAACACTTCTTCTAATTAGGTGTCTCCATCATCAGAACAATCCTGATTTTTTATTTGCCACTATGAATATTATATGTGTGCCAATCTAATCCAAATTACAATAGATTTATATTAACATTTAGACAGTTTAAAAGACACTCAAACCACTTTCAACCCGGTGCTACAAAGGATCAAATTTACCTGAACAAAACCGAAATCCTGCTACCCCCTCAATCATATTTATTCCTTTTTTTAGATTTATAATTTTACAATAATTAAAATTTAAAGCTACTGTTTCACAGAGTGGGGCCAAATTGTCTTCATAACATTGTACATGCCCTCGAAGAATTCAAGCATTCAATATTCACTATTCATCACCCTTCAAAAAATCAATTTCACTGCACACGAAATAGAGGGCCATATTATCAAAGAACAGTGATAACATTATCGCCGCTTTAGCTAAAGCGGCAATAATGGGCTTGATAATATGCTCTGGAGAATTCCAATAGAAGCCCATGTTCACACCAGAACCTAGGCTTCTATGGGAATTCACAGGGCCCCTGCCTTAAAGAGAAGGGGTAGGGAGCACGGGAAACCGGCCCCACGGTTCCCACTGTCCCAGAGGGATCAGACCATGAGGGGGATGCCCTGGAACCTATAGGGGAACAAGTGGCTGAACTGGGGGACATACCAGAGCTGACCCATTGGCAGCAGGAAGGGGGGGGCCTCCAGGGAGGAATTTTGCAAGCAACAAAGAACCTGCCCTTCTCTTGAGGGGGTGCGGCAACAGGCCGCCGCCCAAGCAGCAGGTGATCAGACAGGGTCACATTGGATCTATTGGGAGAATAACCTCCTTTACAGCGAGCCTAAGGTTGCTGAGCCTGGGTCAGCCCGTGCACTGGTGGTACCCCAGCGCTTCAGGTCCTTCCTACTGGGGTTGGCTCATGACGTACCATTGGCAAGACATCTGGGGCAGACCAAGACCTTTGAGAGGCTGGTCACCCACTTCTATTGGCCCCAGATGCGCAGGAACTCAGATGCTCACTGCAGGATGTGTGAGACCGAATGTTGTGAGTACCCCATTCGAGAGAGTGGGCATTGATATTGGGGGGTCTCTGGATCCCAAGACAGCCATGGGCAACAGTTTCATCCTGGTCTTGGTGGACCATGCCACCCGGTACCCCGTGGCCATCCTGCTCAGGACAGTGACGGCCCCCATGGTGGGACGGGCACTGATGGGGATTTTCTCCCACGTGGGTTTCCCCAGGGAGGTGGTGTCCGATAGGGGAACTCATTTCATCTCCAAGTACATGAAGTCTCTGTGGGAGGAGTGTGGGGTAACGTATAAGTTCACCACCCCTTACCACCCCCAGGGTAATGGGCTGGTTGAGAAATTCAACTGGACCCTTAAGAGCATGATTATGGGCCTAGGGGAGCCCATGAGTTGTAAGTGGGATGTCCTCTTGCCATGCCTGTTGTTTGCCTACCGTGAGGTGCCACAGAAGTCCTTAGGGTTCAGTCCCTTTGAGCTACTCTAAGGTCACCCGGTAAGAGGGCCTCTGAGTCTGGTCGAGGAAGGCTGGGAGCAATCACCCAGGAAACCTCCCCAGGATGTGTTTAATTACATGCTGGCCTTCAGAAACCAGACTCAGCATTTCAGGAAACTTGCTGAGGCAAACCTGGAAGCCAGCCAGGAAGAGATGAAACGCTGGCACGATCAGAATGACACTCTGATCGAGTTTCAGCTTGGACAAAAGGTTTGGGTCATGGCCCCAGTTGAGCCCTGTGCACTCCAGGATAGGTGGGCCGGCCCCTTTGAGGTGGTGGAGCGCAAAAGTCCTGTTACCTACGTGGTTGACTTGCAGTCTCCCAGGAACCCCTTGCGGGTCCTACATGTTAACTGCCTGAAGCCCGACTTTGAGAGGTCTGAAGTGGGCATGCTTCTGGTCACAGATGCTGGGATGTTGGAGGAGAGCGAGCCCCTTCCTGACCTCCTGTGTGTCGGGGAGCGAGATGGGTCAGTGGAAGGTGTGGTCCTCTTTCCCACCCTGACTCCAGAGCAGCAAGGGTGATTGTCGTTAACTGTTGGGGCAATACAGTGATCTGTGCTCCCTGGTGCCTAGTGTCACTGATTGGTGTGTCCATGATGTGGACACCGGGGACAGTCCCCCCATTAAGCATAAAGCTTACCGAGTGACTGACCAGGTAAGGGCCTACATTAAGGACGAGGTTACCAAAATGTTTGCCTTTGGGGTGATTGAGTCCTCTAGCAGCCCGTGGTCCAGCCCAGTGGTCCTGGTCCTGAAAGCTGCCGCGCCTGGTGCCACCCCAGAACTTCGGTTCTGGGTGGACTACCGGGGCCTCAATTCAGTCACGAAGACTGATGCGCACCCCATCCCCAGAGCTGATGAGCTCGTAGATCGGTTGGGGGCTGCCAAATACCTCAGCACATTTGATTTGACGTCTGGGTACTGGCAGATCACCCTGATCGAGGGAGCAAAGGAGAGGTCAGCATTCTCCACACCCGATGGGCATTACCAGTTCTGGGTGATGCCTTTTGGAATGAAGAATGCCCCTGCCACCTTTCAGAGGTTGGTCAACAGGGTGTTGGTTGGGCTGGAAGATTTCAGTGCCGTCTACCTGGATGACATTGCGGTGTTTAGCTCCTCTTGGGAGGACCACCTGCACCACCTCTGGGAGGTATTGATGGCATTGCGGAAGGCAGGCCTCACAATCAAAGCCAGTAAGTGCCAGATTAGGCAGGGTTCTTAGGCAGGGTTCTGTAGTATATTTGGGGCACCAAGTGGAGAGCGGCCAGGTGGCACCCCTGCAGACCAAAATTGAAACTATCCTGGCGTGGGAACACCCGAAGACTCAGACGCAGGTGAGGGCCTTCTAAGGATTCACGGGGTACTACCAGAGGTTTGTCAAGGGATATGGCAACATTGTTGCACCCTTGACTGAGCTGACTTCTAAAAAGCAGCCCAAGAAGGTTAACTGGACTGACACCTGTCAGAAAGCTTTTGACTCCCTGAAGAGTGCCATGTGCACCGCACCCGTGCTTCAGGCGCTCGACTTTTCAAAGGAATTTGTTGTCCAGACGGACACCTCAGAGCATGGTATAGTGGCTGTTCTGTCACACATCAATGGGGAGGGACTGGACCAACCGGTAGCCTTCCTAAGCAGGAGGTTACTTCCCCGGGAACAGAGGTGGAGTATCATTGAGCGTGAGGCATTTGCTGTGGTCTGGGCACTGAAGAAGTTGAGACCATACCTGTTTGGGACTCACTTCCGGGTTCAGACAGACCACAGGCCCCTTAGATGGTTGATGCAGATGAGCGATGAGAATCCTAAGTTGTTAAGGTGGTCCATTTCCCTACAGGGTATGGATTTCACGGTGGAACACCGCCCTGGTACAGAGCACTCCAATGCTGACGGTCTGTCCAGATTTTTCCACCTTAGTGTGATGAGAACCCTCAAGGGGATGGGTAGTTCTCCCCACATTTCAGCAGGAGGGATCACGTGTTAGACTTGGCATCATTGGCGTGGGTCTCCCTTCCTCTCTACTCTCCCTATCTTTCCTATTGGCTGGATTTAGATGTTCTGGGTGCCGTGCCACTGCTACTCAGTGCCACAGCGCAAATGCTCCCTGTATATAAATGACTGTATGAATTAGGATAACTATAATACCTACATCGCGGTAGCCTGTTTCAATAGTGAGTTACCTTCCATTTCACTGTCGCTACTGCGAAACGATCCATTCTCATAGGCCAGGATGGGCCGGTTAAAGATTGCTTTCTGTGATCCTATCGGGCCCTAGGATCCTGATAGGACCCTCGAGTTTGATACGTATATGCTCAGGACATTGAGGGGCACCTTTTAGTAAGGACCGTTTATATATTGCATGTGTTGAAATACCTTTTCTGAAAACGTGGTTGTTTTTTGCCTAAGCTTTACTGTAGGCTGTTGCGCGTATGTGTATATTGGCCATCTGGTTTTGGAGGAGCAGGGCCAGCCGGGTCAGACCTGGCTGGAGAGAGAGGTCGGTATTCAGAGCATGGGGAGGGGTGACTCTTTGATCCGTGCAGGGCCGTGCCTGGCAAGTTGAATGATGGCTCCACCTCCCACTGGGTGTCTGATAGCAGACCCCCTCATTCTGAAAGGGCACAATGTCACCTCGTAAACCAAGTGCTCCCCGACCCTACCAAACTGGTTCTGACCGGAGTCAGTGATTTGCAACCTTAGAGAACAAAGACTTTTTAGGTATAAAATGCTGCGCTGGAACTTTGGCCAGGTGTGTTCCTTCTGGAGGTCAAGACGAAACACTGTCCGAGTGAACAGAGGAAAGAACTTTGCAACTTTCATCAAGCTTGCCGAAGAAACTACCCGAGGGTCTAAATCGAGAGCACCTCCTACAGAAGTCTCAGGGACATTAGACTACACCCCGTCCGCCGTCGGAATTCCTGTGCGAGGAGTTCTGCTTGCAGGCGAGGCCTCCGTTGAGTAATCCGGAGCCTCAAGTTCTACTGTGAGGACCGTGGACAGGCGCTTCTGAACTTTTGCTAAACCTGTGCGGGCCGCTGCATCTAAGAGAGAGCTGCCGCTGCTGAGAGCCCACCTGAATCGGAATTGAGACTTTCTAAACTTTCGCTGAAACGGTGCGGGCCGCTGCAGCTAAGAGAGAGCTGCTGCCGCTGAGTGCCCGTCTGACTCTGAACCTTGGAACCTTCTTGCTAAACCTGTGTGGGCTGCTGCAGCTAAGAGAGAGCTGCCGCCGCTGAGAGCCTGCCTAAATCTGTATCTTCAAACCTTTCGCTGGATCCGTGTGCGCCGCTGCAGCTACGAGAGAGCTGCCGCCGCTGAGAGCCCGCCTGAATCGGCACCTTCTGACCTTCCGCTGAATCTGCGTGGACCGCTGCAGTTGAGAGAGCGCTGTGGCCGCTGAGCGGCCACCGTGGTGCCCACCTGGTCGAGACCCTAAATTGTCCCGTGGGCCGCCGCAGCTAAGAGAGAGCTGCTGCCGCTGAGTGCCCACACCCTTTGCTACGGTGCACCATCGTGATCTGTCCCCTGGGCCGCCGCAGCCAAGAGAGAGCTGCTGCCGCTGAGGGCCCGCACCCTTTGCTACTGTTCACCATCGTGATTCGTCCCGTGGGCCGCCGCAGCGAAGAGAGATCTACTGCCGCTGAGTGCCCGCACCCTTTGCTACTGTGCATCATCATGATTTGTCCAATAGGCCACCGCAGCCAAGAGAAAGCTGTAGCCTGGTGCTTTTTTTCATCCTCGCAATTTGCCACGCGGGCCGCCGCAGGTAAGAGGGAGCTGTGGCCGCTGAACGCCCGCACCATTGACAACTTTGCATCCTTGGGATTTGTTCTGTGGTCCGTCGCAGCCAAGAGAGAGCTGCTGCCGCTTTGAGCCCACCACGGAGCTGCACGACGAGAGTCATCGCCACCGGCAGCCCGGGCCACCGCAACCGCGCGCTGCTGCCACTGAGCACCCGCCTGCCCCTGAGTGCCCAAACCACTGTGAGTGCACGCTGCGGACCTCAGCATCCAAGACCCGTGGTAGCTTTGGAGTCCGCCTGTCACTGTCTCTGCTTCTTCCAGAAGCAGCGTGCTGTAGTCCCTTTCAACGACAGGTACCTGGTGCGCAACGGGTCACGTAGGCCCGGCCCCGAACTCAGCCCGTGTCCCGTTTTGGGTGAATACATTGTTGTCTCTTTTAGTCCCTACTGGTTGACGTGAATTGTAGTTGTTAAAACGCTTTAAGAGTCTTTGAGTTAAACTGTTGGATAAGGATATTATTTGTCTAGAACTACCTGAGTGGTGTCCGTTTGTGGTGTCGTTACTGCCTTACTGTACGTGGCCATAAGCGCTTCACACACTGCCTCTGAGATAGGCCCAACTGCTCGTGCTACGTTACCACAGGGTTGAGCAGGGGTTATCAAAGGGAGTAGCCCACCTGCCCTGACTTAAGAAGAAGGGTCCCTATTTGGACATTGGCGCCAGCCATGGCCAACTAGAGACCCCCATTTCTAACAGAGTGTACATAGGCACTTATCGTTGTGACCTTTTTTTGTAAAAATTAAGAAAAGCACAATGTGTTTATGATCACTGAAGTGCATAAAAGAGACCTTTGACACCGCAGAAAGTGTGCAGTCAAGGAGATGGCCATGTCAGTGCAAACGCACAGATGTTTCTGAGTACCACAGCCAGGGTTGAACACCAACCCAGTGAGGTAGGTCTTAAGCTGGAAACCCATCGCCAGGAAAACTTCTGAGTTGGAAAGATATAAGTCCAGGAAGTCAGTGACCAACCACAATAATACAGTGAGATTGAGCTACCATCTGATTATTGAGGTAATAGATGTCATTATTATTCACTAGGATTTCTAAAGTTTCTATTTAAATGCAGAATATATTTGGGGTATCTACTGCACATTATAAGAATATTGCAAGCCACCGAGGAGTTCCATGACCACACAGAGGCTGAGTTCCTTGACAAGGTCAGGAACTCTGCGGTGACTTTATTTCTAATAATACGTGGTCACACATCACCCTTCCCACAATTCTTGATGTGATGCTCTTTCATATGAAAGAAATAAACTTAGAATCTCTAGTTCAAAACTATAAACGTCAAAAAGCAGTTAGATTTCTGTTGCAAGAATCATTTTAATACGCCAGATTTAAAAATAAAATACTGTAGCCTAGAAAATGTAGAAACAAGCACAGAGATTCCATCTTTTTTATAATCACGTCAACAAATAAAAATTTTACAAAATACACATATCCCTTTTCTCATTATCACAGTTAATTGAGAAAAGATGCATTGACTAGTATTATCCAGGATGTATAGTGCATCATTCGCCCTTTGGACATGGTTCTCTTACTGCTGATGCTGCTGTTTGTACCAAAGTAAACACAGAAGTGATGGGTGGGAAACTTAAATTTAACTCAGCTTCTGATAATTACTCTGGACAACATCCCAGTTGTTTATTATTGTTTTGCCCACAATGCCACCATAGATTAAACCCAGCCATATGCAAATTAGCCTTGAACCTGCTCTACTAGAACAGTCCAACCCGAACTGCCAAGCCAGGTCCTCTCTGAACCGGAACTCAAGCAACCCAAGTCCGGTATCACCCTAGTTGGGGCTTTTTTGTCCAGTGCAACTTGGTTCCAGTAGCAAAGTGAGAAGAGGACCCACATCTGGGCATACCTGTCACACTTCGTGCATCGCACTGAAATAAACAAAAATGTGATGGGGATGCTTGATATAATCTCACAAACTGGTAATTACTTGGGCCTTCCGCCCAGTCCATCAATTTTTCCCCCACAACACCACCTCATATTAGACCCAGCCATATGCAAATCAGCCTTGACCCTGCACCAACAGGGACAGTCCAGGGTGAGCTGCCAAGCCAGGTCCTCCCCGAACCACAACAGAAGCAACCCAAGACCAGTCTTGCCCTAGCTGGGGCTCTTCAGTCAGGTGTAGCTTGGTTCCAGTGGCAAAGTGAGCACGAGACCCACATCTGGGGACACCCGTCGCACTCAGGGCTACCTGGTACGGCTTCAGAAGACAGTGTTACTGTATGGAAACAAAGGAATTTGCTGATGCAGTCAAATAAAGACGGAAAGGCACATCCAACCTTAAGACTATCCCATTGTCTCTTTCCATGATGATCTATCTTCCTCCATCCCATGGTGGTTCCGCCCTCTCCCGCCCATTCCGTCTGTGTTGGATTAGAGCCGGGGCACTGACAGCCCCAGCCCCTCGAATATACAACCTCCAGCCGCGGCGGCGAAGATTTGAGCGCGAAAGGGCAGCGCGTGCTCTGTAATTACCGCCCTGCATAATTCATGAAGCCAGATGAATACCAATGGGCTTCAGACGTTGGTCTCAATAAAGATCATTTACGCGCTAACAGGTGAATGGAGGCACAGCATTCTCTCTCCCTGGCAAACCCCGCCCTCATTTGTCACTGGCACCTTCCTCATTAGTCATTAAATGGCGACTGCAGCACTGTCCGACCTCTCAGGCCGCTCCCCTCCTCCAGGTAGAATGCATGACACCCCTGTGATTAACGCCTTACATGATCCGCGCGTGTTTAACAACAAACAGAGCTGGTATCTCCCTGTAACTAATGGCTTCTCGACCATGCCCCCTGTCTTCTTCCATCCCGAGCTTATAGGGTTGGCGCCTGTCATGCATTTTTTTTAAATATTGGAAAAATTAGTGAAAGACAGTTTTTATTCTGCTTCTGAAACATAAACCTAAAAGGGCAAACACACAAATAAGTCATTTGAAAATTATTGCAGACCTGTCAAAATCGTTTCAGAATGATTATTAGAACAAATGAAGAATTGCAATGTTAGAAAAGAATTGTGACAATTTTAACCACATTATTTTCCACCTACCAGCTGTTCCAGAAGAGTTCAAAGTAAACAAATGGCAGGCAGGAACTTATCAACCTTATCCTTCACATGACTTAGAAATTCAGAGAAGAAGCAGCGTTTGGCGACCCTGCGGCTGCTTCCCTAAAATACAGTCAGTGCGCAGCATTCATGTGCAATGCCAAGCACAGAGCTGCTTCCCTACAATACAGTCAGTGCGCAGCATTCATGTGCAATGCCAAGCACAGAACTGCTTCCCTAAAATACAGTCAGTGTGCAGCATTCATGTGCAATGCCACGCACAGAACTGCTTCCCTACAATACAGTCAGTGCGCAGCATTCATGTGCAATGCCAAGCACAGAACTGCTTCCCTACAATACAGTCAGTGCGCAGCATTCATGTGCAATGCCAAGCACAGAGCTGCTTCCCTACAATACAGTCAGTGTGCAGCATTCATGTGCAATGTCAAGCACAGAGCTGCTTCCCTAAAATACAGTCAGTGCGCAGCATTCATGTGCAATGCCAAGCACAGAGCTGCTTCCCGAAAATACAGTCAGTGTGCAGCATTCATGTGCAATGCCAAGCACAGAGATGCTTCCCTAAAATACAGTCAGTGTGCAGCATTCATGTGCAATGCCAAGCACAGAGCTGCTTCCCAAAAATACAGTCAGTGCGCAGCATTCATGTGCAATGCCAAGCACAGAGATGCTTCCCTAAAATACAGTCAGTGTGCAGCATTCATGTGCAATGCAAAGCACAGAGCTGCTTCCCTAAAATACAGTCAGTGTGCAGCATTCATGTGCAATGCCAAGCACGGAGCTGCTTCCCTAAAATACAGTCAGTGTGCAGCATTCATGTGCAATGCCAAGCACGGAGATGCTTCCCTAAAATACAGTCAGTGTGCAGCATTCATGTGCAATGCAAAGCACAGAGATGCTTCCCTAAAATACAGTCAGTGTGCAGCATTCATGTGCAATGCCAAGCACAGAGATGCTTCCCTAAAATACAGTCAGTGTGCAGCATTCATGTGCAATGCCAAGCACAGAGCTGCTTCCCTACAATACAGTCAGTGTGCAGCATTAATGTGCAATGCCAAGCACAGAGCTGCTTCCCTAAAATACAGTGTGCAGCATTCATGTGCAATGCCAAGCACAGAGCTGCTTCCCTAAAATACAGTGTGCAGCATTCATGTGCAATGCCAAGCACAGAGCTGCTTCCCTAAAATACAGTCAGTGTGCAGCATTCATGTGCAATGCCAAGCACCGAGCTGCGTCCCTACAATACAATCAGTGTGCAACCTTCATGTGCAATGCCAAGCACAGAGCTGCTTCCCTAAAATACAGTCAGTGTGCAGCATTCATATGCAATGCCAAGCACAGAGCTGCTTCCCTAAAATACAGTCAGTGCGCAGCATTCATGTGCAATGCCAAGCACAGAGCTGCTTCCCTACAATACAGTCCGTGCGCAGCATTCATGTGCAATACCAAGCACAGAGCTGCTTCCCTAAAATACAGTGTGCAGCATTCATGTGCAATGCAAAGCACAGAGCTGCTTCCCTAAAATACAGTCAGTGTGCAGCATTCATGTGCAATGCCAAGCACAGAGCTGCTTCCCTACAATACAGTCAGTGTGCAACATTAATGTGCAATGCCAAGCACAGAGCTGCTTCCCTAAAATACAGTGTGCAGCATTCATGTGCAATGGCAAGCAGAGAGCTTCTTCCCTAAAATACAGTGTGCAGCATTCATGTGCAATGCCAAGCACAGAGCTGCTTCCCTAAAATACAGTCAGTGTGCATCATTCCTGTGCAATGCCAAGCACAGAGCTGCTTCCCTACAATACAGTCAGTGCGCAGCATTCATGTGCAATGCCAAGCACAGAGCTGCTTCCCTACAATACAGTCAGTGTGCAGCATTCATGTGCAATGCCAAGCACAGAGCTGCTTCCCTACAATACAGTGGGTGCGCAGCATTCATGTGCAATGCCAAGCACAGAGCTGCTTCCCTACAATACAGTCAGTGTGCAGCATTAATGTACAATGCCAAGCACAGAACTGCTTCCCTAAAATACAGTGTGCAGCATTCATGTGCAATGCCATGCACAGAGCTGCTTCCCTACAATACAGTCAGTGCGCAGCATTCATGTGCAATGCCAAGCACAGAGCTGCTTCACTACAATACAGTCCGTGCGCAGCATTCATGTGCAATGCCAAGCACAGAATTCAACATACTGGGTACATCACACCTGCACTCGAGGTAGGGAACTATTCAGTTTATATGATGTTTTTCGAGAGTACGCACTTTATGTTATTGTGATATTTTGTGTGTTAAAAACACACCAACAATTATATTAATTTATCCTCTAGATGGAATGACAGAGAGACAGAAGACAAAATATACAGGCAGAAGTACGTGTGTGTGTGTGTGTGTGTACAGACACACACACACACATAAAGACGCCCTCTCTTATTTAACCTCTTCAGTGCCCATGACGAGATAGTCTCGTCATGGAGCACGGTTGCGCTGTGCCCATGACAAGACTATCTCGTCATGAACCCCGCCCGCTAATGTAACGCCCGGCACAGGGCGGGGAAAGGGCGGGGCACTGAAGGGGTTAAAAGAAGAGATTAATTAAAAGCAAAAAGTTAAACAATGGAGGAAGAAAAGACAATAGGTTGGAAAAGGCAAATAAAGAGAATAGGACAAGGTGAATGGGGAGGGGGAGAATTCATGAAGAAAATGAAGGAAAAAAAACAGAAAGATACAATGAAAATGAAGTAAAATAACCCAGAAAGGGACAAGATATAAATATACTGGCACCTCCTGAGAGGAGCTCAAGGACGCGTCTTGAGACTAGTACTCTTCTTTGCAGCGAAAGGCCTCACTGTGATGTCAGAGATAGGTTTGACATGTCCTTCAGTACGCCCTGGTATCAGCCCTTGGACCACGAGACCAGTCACTTATAGATTACTCAGTATATGAGTGCATTCTAAAGCCAGTGCTGTGCTGTCATTGATCCTGATTTAAAGGGTTCATCACTTTAAAATGTGGTTGTTTTTTCGTAGTTCTTCAGACTTTTCCATTGTCTTCCTTAAATACCTTCATTTTCACATTCAGAGTAAGGGGGAACCTGCAGCTTGACTCTACTTAGTTGGAACCCACCTTGTGTTAACTTGTGTTTATTATTCAATAATATGATAAACAGTAAATAGATTTATTTTACTGTCTGCTGGCATCAAAGACAACTTTCCTGGTAAGCTTCAATACATTTTATGGCTAAAAGGTTCTCTACAATCAATGGTGCAGTGATTATCGCCCCTCTTCTTTTTTTATCTTGCTCTGTGTCTGAATACACGAGATCATTTCATTTGAACTCTACACTTTGACACATGGAGTCTAATTTTTGCTTGGAGAGAGCACCTACCTCCATTTCCTGCTCTTTAGCTCAGGTGCAGACTGAGCTCTCCTTGTTCATGCTCACTCTCGTCTGTAGTGGTTGCTTGCTGTAATGGATAGATCCTGGCCGCTGGTGGCTGCTCGACCCCACTGAGTCTTTAAGGTTGACTCTCACTCATTATTTAGGCCTGGCCTCTCACTGTGACTCAGACTCATGGATAGGACTTGCTATCTGGAGGCCGCTCAGTCTCGGTCATCAGTTCCGCCCTCTGGAAGCCCTCTGCTCATATTCGCCAGTACTGCTGGCCACACACATTTATTGATTGAGCCTGCACTCTTTCTGATGCACCTTCTCAATATTTATACTCACCCTTCATTGGGTGCTCATTTTGAGCACCAAACTTTGCTCTGGTTGTTAATTATTCTTATAAACAGATCCTGCACAACAGTATTTCCACTCTCTTTTAAAGGTCATCTTTTCTTGGTGGCATAGTGCTTTGCCCTCATTTATATGCCCCTTTAATTAGGTTCAATCTCTGGCAGTTTCTCAGCATCATTGCTGTGCATTTTTCTTATTGATTAATCACTCTGCTCTCTGGTGTTTGCTTGTTCTTGCTAGGTGCCATTCTTTGGTGGTTGGCCACTCCTTTTGACAGCCCCTTCTCCCTGGTCGTTCCTTACTCTCATCAACACATTCTGGTCTCTAATTGGTACTTACTTACGTCTACTGCCCTCCTGGGGTATAGGCCATCAACCAGGACTCTCCGGCCATCTCTGTCCTGGGCTGTTCTTTCAATCTGACTCCAGGTGTAACCCATCTTGCTGTCATGGATCAGACCTGCTGTCTGGGCGTTTAACGCTCTTGCGTGGTTTCTTATTATCAAAAGTGCTTGTGTGCATGAAAAACACCTTTTGCACTGGAAAGTGAATAACCGCCGATGAGTTGAGCCCCTCCACGTAAAGCCTTAGTTAGGCTACGACCAGGTCCCATCACAGAAACAGCAAGACATAGGAAAGGAGAGATGGCAAATGCCAGATAGAGAAAAAGAAATAGAGAAGGTTATAGTGCACAATAGAAGGGGGGGGGGGGCAGGGTTCCAAAAAAAGAAAGTGACACATTTCCAAGCAGAGAGATAGAGCCAAAGGTTGTCAGTCAGAAATAACACAGGAGTAGGGAGAGTGAGGCAAACGAGAGATCTAGCGAAACGGACACGAACAGAATAGAAGGGACTGAAAAAGTGTGTGTGAGAAGGAGATGGAAAACGAGGGGAAATAAATATATAATTGGAGAAACAGAGAGCGCACAAGAGTCACAGCAAATGAATATTTAATTTTCTTGTGTGCCCCCTGGCGAATCCGACTTTAGGGATCTAAAGTACTTTTTTAATATAAATAAATAAATAACCATTGACAAGTGTAGACTGGCTTCAGGCGTGAGAAGGTATACTACTTTTCCGTTTTCCCAAACACGACAGTGCTAAGCAGAGCCGGAGACCTCTAGCGAATCCCTTGTCTTTTACGTGGTATCGCACATCAATGTCTGCCAGCAGGGGGCAGTAAGTCTGTACACAACAATGACCATAAATGGGTTTTCATCCCCAGCACCCTAAACCCTGCTGCTCCTCTAAATTCAATGTTAAACACCGCGTGATTTTGGGCGTTGCTGAGGGAATTAGGCGTGAAACCACTCCGCGCCACGTGCCAGATTTCTGAAGCTTTTGCTCGCCACCCTCCAGCCCCTATCTGGCTATGCTGCCTTTGTACGTCTGAGATCCACAGGCGCCCAATAAAAAAGGCAGCTTTTGATTTTGCAGACTGCTCATTAGACAAATTAGGCGTTTCCTTTAGGGAATTATGTAGGACAGAGAGCAAAAGGCATTCATTACTAATTCAAGAGATGCAAATTTAGACTGAAGGGCACTGGGTTGCTATCCCATGGCAGACAGTCAAAACTCTCAGAAATTCAAATACGAAAATCCAAAGAAAAAAATGTATTTACAAATCTTGTAACACACAGTCCTTTAGCAAGAGTCTCTCATAAATCGATTTCCGCCAAGCCTATATTTCCTATTCAGTGACGTCAGCAGCTGCATTTGCTTATTACCTTCATGGTAAGACATCCAAATTCCAAATATGGTAGTGTCCACTAGGTACAGTAGCCGTCCACGTCACGGGAACACCGCGGCCTTCAGTACAAAGGGCCTTGTAACCCTCCTGGTAACACTAGCCTCTGGAGTTACCGCTACTGGGGGTTCTGGTAACTCTGAGGACAGAGTAACTGGGTGGTTACAAGCGGGCTCATGAGGGTCTGCTTTCCCTGGGTATTCCTCATTTAGCCTTTGAATTTCCCCTGTTCTCAGCTGCTGAAGGCGAAAAAACTAAGGGGCATATCATCAAGGACCTGCGATAATTATCGCTAAGCGCACAAAGCGCTAGGATAATTGTCGCCGGGTAACGTGGAATTTTATCGCTGAGATAGCGTGCTATTAGCAACGCTTATCTCAAAAGCGATAAAATTCCAAGCGCTAACTGCCAAATGTGAGATTATCGCTGGAGATCCACCGATAATCTCACAAAGTTTGGCGATAGCTTGATGATAGGGCAAGGCATACTTAGCCATGATATCCTCCTTCCATAGGATATCATGGCTAAGTCAGTCTTGAGGCAGGCGTAAGGAAAGTAGCGATAACAGAGGTTATCGCTACTTTGCTTGTCGCTCTGCAGGTTAGCGTGGCCATTGACAATTGGAGAAATGTCGCTTAGCGACATTGCTACAGTTATGTCAGGGTAGGAACGCCCACTTTGCATCTCATTAGAGATGCGAAGATGGGCGTTGGGGGAAAGGGCGATAATGCAAGGATTCACGTGATAGCGTTACGTTGCTGATTAGGCGATAAAATTATCACTGCTTTTCGGCCAAAAACGGCCGCAAAAGCGGCGATAATTTTTTATCGCCGCCTTGATGATATGCCCCTAAATCAGCGGTGTTCCCATAGAACTCAGCATTCCGGTAACGCCTGTTACTGACTCTGTTGTAATTACCGGGTCACTCATAATGAGGGTCTAAATGTTCTGCAGTGGACTTGACTTACAAATCTCAGCCCTGAATCTTTTTTTATTTGACAAGCAAAATCCGTCATATTTCTGTGTTTGTGCAATTTCACTGATGTCCAGGTGAGAATGGCAAAATATTGGGAGTTTTTAATTCTTTAACAGTGGCCTGGACAACTAATCTTTGGGCCTAAATTTATGACATGTGAGTCCAAGTTCGGTTGCAATGGGAGGGACTTGAAATCTCAATAACAGTCATTGGCACTTCCCCTTTCTTTAAGTGCTGTTCTAGGTGTAAAATAGAAAAAAGTGAGTGCAATTTAAAGCTTGGATCATCACTCTCTGCTTAATAATTGTCGATGCGGTACAAAAGGGGGTGGTGATGGACGGAGCATCAGAACCAATCAAACACTCACACCCAGTCAACAGATCTGGGTTTGATCCATCACCGTTCTTTAGCCCACTCTGCCACCCCAGTTCAGACATGGCCATATGCAAATCAGTCTGACCCTGTGGCTCTTGGAAACAGTCCAGCCCGAACTGCCAAGCCATGCCTTCCCTGGACCGGAAACAAGCATCCTGGGACCGGTTTCTGGCATTTCAGCCGTCTTCAGCCAGGCTTGCTTGAATCCAGTGGCAAAGTGAGCAAGGGACTCACGTCTGAGCATACCCTGCCAACTTATGGCGAACAAAGCGGTACAAAAGGGGGTGGTGATGGACGGAGCATCAGAACCAATCAAACACTCACACCCAGTCAACAGATCTGGGTTTGATCCATCACCGTTCTTTAGCCCACTCTGCCACCCCAGTTCAGACATGGCCATATGCAAATCAGTGTGACCCTGTGCCTCATGGGAACAGTCCAGCCCGAACTGCCAAGCCATGCCTTCCCTGGACCGGAAACAAGCATCCTGGGACCGGTTTCTGGCATTTCAGCCGTCTTCAGCCAGGCTTGCTTGAATCCAGTGGCAAAGTGAGCAAGGGACTCACGTGTGAGCATACTGTGCTGTTCTAGGTGTAAAATAGAAAAAAGTGAGTGCAATTTAAAGCTTGGATCATCACTCTCTGCTTAATAATTGTCGATGGCTGTAGGCGGTGGGCACCAGCACTCATTTTTGTCGTCCTAGACTTATTTTTTATCATCAGACTTTGCCCTAGAGCAAGAGAGAGAAAGGCTAAAGGGTAGAAAGGAGGGGAAAGACATTGGGGCATATCAACAAGGGCTTTATCTCTGCTTTTTTGGCTTTAAAAGCCAAAAAAGCAGAGATAAAACTAGCGCCCTATCGGCAACAGGGTGCTAACACGCAAATTCGCATGTTCGCACCCTTTTACTCTACGCCTCCCCTTGCATCTCTAATGAGATGCAAAGGGGGCGTTCCAGAGTAAAATAATAGGAGAAATGTCGCTAAGCGACATTTCTCCTATTATCAAGGATATCGCTAACCCTGTTAGCGATAAAAAAAGCAGCGCTAACCGTGGTTAACGCTGCTTTTTTACGTCTGGTATTTTTCTGACTTAGCCTTGATATCCTATGTAAGGTAGATATCATAGCTAAGTATGTCTATCCCTATCAGCAAGCTATCGCCAAACCTTGTGGGATTATCGCTGTATTTCCAGCGATAATCTCACAATTGGCAGCTTGCGCTCTGAATTTTATCGCTTTGGAGATAAGCGTTGCTAATAGCACGCTACCTCCGCGATAAAATTCAGAGTTGGCCGGCGATACTTATCCTCACGCTAAGAGCGCTGAGCGATAATTATCGCCGGCCCTTGCTGATATGCCCCATAGACAGGAAAATAGTGAGAAAGGGGAGAGAGGTGTTGTGTCCTTTACATATTCCTGCCACCAGTCATCAGCCACGGTCGAATTGTCTGACTTTAAGCATCTGTCTGACAAACACTGCGAAGAACTTGTAGCATCTACCAAGCCTTCAAGCTCATCACTGTATGCCTGTCCTACCCCGTGTGTTAAATCTATTGAGTGATACATAGCTCCTTCAGTCACGGGTGTCATCGAGTGCCTGAGCTCTTGTAGTGTGCCGTGTGAATTTAAAGCAGGCATTCATTGGCCTCTTCTGAGAAAGACCTCCTCAAGTACAGAGGATACAGCAACACTTCAGCCAATCTCATTGCTGCTTTACAAGACGCGGTTGCTGAGAAGATAGCAACCACTCTGCTGAAAAGCTCTGCTGAAAGCAATGTCTTATTATTCGCTGCTCAGGCAGGTTCCAGACCTTGGTGAGCCGGTGAAGTAGTGATCACTTCAGGAATTGATGACCTACATATGTTGGTTGACACCAGTGACCACCACGTTCTAATCTACTGCAATTCTTATCCAAATATGCCACGTCTGGCAAGCTATAGCAGGGGATATAGTCACTCCTAGCAGATAGAATCAAAAAAGTGTGAATTGGAACCTTATCATTTGATCAAATGCCCTTCTATTGGGGCATCCCACAGGGATCATCTCTCCACTCCTTTTTAACCTATATTGGCAACCTCTTGCTTGCCTCCTCTGTCGGAATATAATGATCACATATTTACATGCAGGCTCAACCCAACTGCTTCGTAATATCCAGGATGACTCAAACAATCCCATCACCTGCATTTGACAAGCATGAGAGGCAGTCTGGGCTTGGATGAGCTTTAATGGCTGGAAATGAAATCTCTCAGTCACAGAAATGTTGCTCACCCTGAGCAAATTAAAATCAGTGTGAATCCCGTCTATAGCCTGCATTAGCAAGCATGTGCCCAGAGCCGTTTATGGTAGCCGGGAACTCTGTAATGATGCTGGGTGCTGAATGGGTCCTTGCACTCCTGGGCCCACATTACATAATGTCTCTGCGCAGCTGCACACCTTTAACTTGGTGCACTCTGCGGAGACCTAGCTAGCGTGCCCTATTTCAGTAAATTCTGTGTCCCCAGTGCAGCTGTGAAATCATGCCCGCTCTAGGGGCAGCACATTAGTGATTGGCAGTCTGGTTCCTTGAAGCTGCCGGTTCAACTGTGCGGGCAGCACCCCAGCCTGCATTTGAAAGGGAGGCAGAGATCCCCTAGCAGCACCTATCTGCAACGGAATACCGGGGCAAACAATGGGTCCCCTTTTCTCACCTGCCCATTCGGACAGTTCCCTTGCTCTGTGCCCACATCTGTATTAATAGGTATACAAAATAGTGATGGATGGATAGACGAACCATGCCACCTCAGTTTGGACCCAGTTATATGCAAATCAGTCTTGACCCTGCTCCAATTGGAACAGTTCAGCCTGAGCTGCCAGGCCAGGTCCTCCCTGAATCGGAACACAAGCCACCCAGGATCCCTGCGACTTAGTTATGGGCTCATCAGCCAGGTCAGCTTGGGTCCAGTGACACAGTGAGCACAGGACCAACGCCTGGGCATACCCGCCCCACTTTGGGTGACACAATAAATACACAAAACAGTGATGGATGGAATGTTTGAGTTAATCTCAGCCACTGGTAATCTCTCAGGGCCACGTTCCAATCCATCGTTATTTTGTTCACCATGCCACCTCAGTTTGGACACAGCTATATGCCAATCAGTCTTAACCGTGCTTCAATAGGAACAGTCCAGCCCGAGCTGCCATGTCAGCCACTGGTAATCACTCGTGACACGCCCCAATCCATCGTTATTTATGTGTGTTAAAGCACAAGTGCAGAAGCAAAGTGTTTCCTCATTTTGCTTCTTCCCCATGCAAATTAGGGCCTGACCCCTTGTGATCACCGCGGTCTGCAGTATAGAAGGTGCAGCAAAAGCATCAGTAGCTCCTTCTTTAATGCCAATGTGCCCCAGGGGCACAAGAAGCAGGTGCAAATTGCCGTTTTGCCACTGTGGCATATACTGTAGTATAGTCCCAGATCCAGCAGTGGCTCCTCCGCTAAGGCGGAGGAGCGTCGCCCCACTGCTCTCAGAGCAGTGCAACAGATTGTTATTATCATTTTATATTTCTGCGTCGAGCCCTTGTAGGGCGGAATGGGCTTTTGCTGCTTCACAGGAGGAGGTGTGGTATGGGCACTACTAAGTCATGCGTACTTAGCATTTCTCCACCCAGCTGTATTGCACAGCCCGGTGGAGAACTGTCCCAAGGCTCCAAGGCACTGCCTGAGCGGCCAAACAGGCCGCTCAGGCCAATCATGAAGCTGCTGTCATGCTTTTGACAGCAGCGTTGTAACTGGCTTAGGGGAGCCTGGGAGCTTCCTGCTTCCTGGAGTCAGGAGGAAGAAAAGAGGACGGATGAGAGGCGGCGAACCCTAACCAGGTAAGTGATTTCTTTTCAATATCTCCCACCCTCCTGCCCCCCAACCCTGTTCCTTAGCTGCCACCACTGCCCAGATCTCAATGCTGACAAAACCTGTTTTGACCTTTTGCGACATTTACACTGCATTCTCCTTTTCTGGTTTTCCCACACTGGCTTTCTTTAGCAAATGCTTTTATCTAGTCCTGCATTGATTACAGATTCTCCACTTACCTAGGCCTACCAAAGAGGGAAAATATAGACTGTGATAACTATCACTGTTTCGAACTAGAAAACAATATGACCATGTCTCTTCCTACACCTGCCAACTCCATTAATTTTCTTTAAATTATCTTGCCTGGAACATAATATATTCTATGGCACTGGGCTCAGATTTTTAACTAGACATTTTCCAGATATGCCTGTCACTTTGACATCCAACTCCCTACTTCTTCTTAAGGTCCCTTATCAATAAAAACATAGGGTGGCAGAACCCTTTGAGTTTGGTCAGAACCTGTGTGAACACCCTATATAATGGTAATAATAATAATAATAGTATTAAATTAAGAAAATAAGCATGAAGAAGAACTGACAAGAGTGAGGTAAAGAGAGGTGGCAACAAGCCTCTTCTCCTCTCCACTGGCCACTTTCTTTTCAGGAAACCTCCTTCTGTGGGGCCATCTTCTTAGCATTAGCAGCTGGCACTTTGGCACTTTGCACTTGGAGCAGAAGCACTTATCAGAGAAGGACTCAAGTGTAATTGTCATCTAATTCGCAGAGTTTTCTCTGTACCAGTAAGTGTGTGATATCCTGTGCACCTGCAAGCAGCAACAAAACAGTCAGTTACATGTGGGGAATCAAAATCTAACCAATGCGACACTAGTGAAATCATCACCATCATCTCAAATGCTTAACAGTAGTGTACCCAAACCACGCTTAAACTATTCTTCACATTACACAGAAAAGGTTGATATGTGTCCCTTCAGAGCCATGAGACCCCTATGGGAGGGAGGGGGTAAAGGGAAAACATTAATTAATCAATTGCTGGCATCCATTCAGGGTCATGGGTCCCTGTGGGAGTTAGGCAAAACCTGTATAAATATATTAAATAGTTGCTGATGCCCCTTCAGGGACCGTTGAGGCTTAATGGGAGGCAGGTAAAAATAAACAAAATGCATTATATAATTGCTGCTACCCCTGCAGAGCCCATGGGGGTTCTACGGGAGGCAGATAGAGGCAGGCAACAATCGAAAATATGTGTTAAAACAACATTACTGTACTACAGTCAGCCACACGGACAATAAATATACATCAGGAAAAATTAACAAAAATGTCATAGGCCTAATTTATCAATGTTCCTAAAAAATGGCTTTTAAAAGTGGAGGAAAAGGGTTGAAACATGCACTGGCTTTAAAAAATGGTGGTAGGTAGCTCACGGAGGGATGGAATACAATGACAAAATGGCCACCAAACACATACACACACACCTCACTGGCTCTACTAAATGGTGAGAAAGAAGGAGGCATAGAGAAGAAAGATAACATGGTGGCCTTTGGCAAACATAGTACGCACTGGTGACTCAAAATAGCCACTGCTGCAAGGCCAGTAAATAAGGCATTTTCAAACAGTACACACTTGTTACACAACATGGCCACCGCCATATGGCAAGAAATGAAGGAGCAAAGACAAAATGGTGACCTATGACAAACACATTACAACTGGCTTCACAAAATGGTCACTATATCATGCCAGCAAAGAGGGAGACATGGAAAACAAAGAAGACAGTTGCTCTATCTTTCTTGGAGCATCTCCCCTCCCAAAAAATACATCTTGAAGCACTACAGGGAAGGATTGCGAAGATAATATCTACCCGATGTCTCTGGGCCCATACATGTAACTGCCCTTTACCCACAAACATTAAACCAACAATCTAAAAAACAACAATTAAATCAAGTTTAAAAATTCCTCCACCACAATATATCAATCATGTCACACATACATAGATACACAGAAAATGGTGGGCAAGCACATGGCAAAGAAGAAGGTAGGTGGGAACCAAAGAGATGCCTAGCTACATGGGTTGGACTCCAGGAGCCACCTCAACCCTAGCCACCGACAGGTACATGTAGACAAAAACAACATAACATTTTCAATGGGAAACAGAAGTACTCAAAAAGGCCTACCCCTGTGGACTTGAGATAGGTGGGTTGATTGGAAAAATTCAGAGTAGTAGTTCAAATGGCAAACTAATTAGGTGATTGATTTGTTGTGTCTTCTTCAATGAACACAGCAAAATCGTGTTATTGTGAGAGTGATCAGCAAGGTACATGCAGCTAGTTGCCTGGGATTTGTTTTACTAAATTAGTCCTACTTTCTTCTTAGTTAATGGTGCACCACTGCAGCAGTCTGTCCTCTGCCTTATCCTGCTATTTATGCACCATGATGCTAATTGCTTACATCGACTCTCCAATATTGACATTTTAGAGCTTCAACTTTGTGGTTCAGCCCTGTTCCCCAAGACGAACAATGCCACAAGAATAGTAAATGTGCCATCCATTTGTATACAGTATCATTTTTCTTTTCCTAACTATAACAATATTTTGAACTGTGTGAGTCCTTCCCATTTTCAAGACTAGGTAACAAATTGATTAGCAAACTTGGTAGTCTGGGGGCTGCAGGACTGATTGCATTTGGTAACTGAACTGTCATCTCACTTCCACAACAGATGTGATATGTGCATCGACTTGATGAATGTTGAGTTTGTCTATTTATCATCTTTCCCCAATTCCCCCTACTCATCCATTCATGAAACCTCTAAACCTCTTCCCTTAGGATTGTGTTTCATCAGTTGAGGTGTGTGTTAGTGTCCACCATCAACAGATATTACTCTTGGTGGAGCGAATGTGGTTAAAGTGACACCAATTATTATAGGCAGGGGTTACCAAAATTGACACATTTGCCCAACCTGCCCATCCTACCCAGGAATGAAAGGGACGTAGTGCAGAGGCTTAATTACAACAATATTACAAAGCTATGCCTGATGAATTCTACTGAGTTTTATCACCAAAGACTTGAGGGCTTCATTATGCTTATTTTAATAAGTTCAAGTTCAAGTTCAAGTTCAAGAAAACTTTATTTCGGAATAAATCCATAAAAGCACATAAAATCAGTATAAAACATTTGGCAACAATAATAAAATCTTTAAAAATAATGCATCCAAACAGCTAATACATACTAATTACATGCATAAATCAAATCGACATTTTTAGGTATTTTTTCCGTTTGTGCCAGAAAGCCCCCAAGAATTTTGCCACTGCGAAGACAATGTGCGCGGCTGTTTCGCTCTTAAGAATTCTAAAGGCTTGATGGCACCTTACGAAGCCCAGGTTCCTACAGATGGGAATGATCCACTTTCTTCGGAACTCAGTATAGCCTGTGCAAAAAAATATAAAATGCAGCTCAGTTTCCTCACTTGCGCTGCATGCCGGGCAAATACTGGGTGTCGACTGGGACCAGGAGCTAGTGAAAGCACGAATTGGCAAGGACCCGTGCCTCCATTGGAGGTAGAGCTTCCTAATTATTACGGGGTAAACATTATCCAAGGCCGATTCGAAGATGTATGTACTCTTCATAAAAAGGAATTGGTTTGTTAGGGACCCTACGGATTTGGAGGGTCGGAGTAAAGGAGCCTTAGAATCATGATACACCTTGGTTAGAGCCTTTTTAGAAAGTTTGGGACAAACATTACCAGGATCGTTCCATAGTGCATCTAGTCCTAGGCTCATCAAACTATTCCTTATGAATTTAAGCCAAGGAATGTTCCCCGAATTTGGGAAGCTGAGAACTTCCTGGAGACCCTGTCTATAGTGAATCAATTCAGGCACTGTCCATAATCTGCGCCAGTAGATCACAGGACGAAGTGCCAACTCTTCCTCCAGTGGTCTAATGCCTAGGTCAAGTCGTAAAGGCACTAGCGGTGTGCTCGGTGGAAGAGCTGCTAGACACCTAAGGAATCTGTTCTCCTCCTTTGTCAGGCTATCCAGGATTTTATGACCCCATAATTCACTCCCATAGGTAACTGCTCCTCTTGCTTGGACTCTATAAATATGAAGAGGAGGGCCTATGGGTTTAAGGGTTGACCTATTCTTCCCCACCATTGCTAGTATTCCACCAATATGTTGCGCCAGCTTCAGCCTTGTTTTCTCCTGGTGTTGACCCCACCCCAGTTCCTCGTTGAGTGTGACACCAAGGTATTCAAATGTGCTCACTCGGTCTAATACATTTTCCCCAATGCGAGGAATGCGGTGAAACCTGGGTGGCGGATTGAAGGCCATAAATTTGGTCTTTGTGGTGTTAATTTCCAATCCATGCTCTCTACAGAAGTCCCCAAAACCATCCAGAACACGCTGGATTCCCATAGGTGACTTGGAGAGAAGGAGGGTATCATCAGCGAACATAATCGCTGGGACCCTCCTTCCCGCCAACTTCGGGACATCCGAATTGGGGACCCCATTAAGGTGGTCAATAACCCCGTTGACAAAGAGGCAGAACAGGGTCGGTGCAAGTACGCACCCCTGCCTAACCCCTCTCTCAACGGGAAACTTGTTTGAGAGTACACCCTGCGCACCGCACCTCACACGGGCATAGGTGTTTGTATGGAGGCGGATGATCATATTCAGGAGATCAGCTGGCACCCCAACTTTCGCCAAGACTTCCCAAAGCTTACCACGCGGAACAAGGTCGAACGCAGCCCTTAGATCTACAAATACAGTATAGAGGCTGCCACCCTCCAGCTGTATTGTTTTCCAATAAATAAGGGACAGCCTAAAGACCTGGTCCACGGTAGAGATCTTTTGGCGAAACCCAGCCTGGAGAGGGCTCAGGACATCCCTCTCCTCAATCCAGTCCAAAAGTCGATCCAGCAGAAGCCTCGCAAAGAGTTTCTGTGGAACGTCTATCAGACTGATCGGTCTATAATTGGCGGGGAGCAAAGGTGAGCCCCTTTTAAAAATGGGCACAATCTCCGCCCCCAGCCAAGTTGGGGGAAGTGCCATCCCATGAATAATTGCGTTGAACAGTATCAGGAAGTAGAATGCCCAAATTCTGACTTCGTGCCTTAGGAGGTCACCTGGAATCTTATCTAAGCCTGGCGCTTTTCCTAAAGAAAGGCAGGTGATTGCCCTTTCCACTTCCTCCAGCTTAAAGTCTTCCAGCACCATGCAACTATCAGTGGGGTTCACTAAGCTCTCAGGCGGAGTTCCCATTTGGTCTATCCCAACACTGCTATAAAGGGACGAGAAGTGTTTTTCCCAGACTTCAGCTGTAACATTACCATCTATTGCCTTAACAGGTTCAGCAGAACCATGTCTGACTATGTGCCAGAATTTTTTGGAATCTCTGACTTTGAGAGCAGATGTTATTTCTGACCAATTCTCCCAGTCCCAGTCTATTTTCGCAGCTTCAAGACTGGACTTATAGGCCACCCTCTTTTCCCTGATCACAGAGGATGTTTCCTTATTCTTAAGTGCTTGGAGAAGATCTTTCTTTGCCAGCCTACAGCTGGCGTTGAACCAAGAGGCTCTTTCACTCCTCGTTTTCCTGCCCCGAACCACAGGATTCAATACCTCAGCTAGGTTGGCGCAAAAAGTCTGATGGATATCCTCAAGGGAAGAACAGCCCTCCGACGAGGGCAATTGAGGGAGAAGGCTCTCCATTCTTTCCAAAGTTACAGCCACTTGCTCATATATAGCCCTTATACAATTCGGTTTCTCTAATAGTCTATCCCACCTTAGTCTTCGTCTGTTGCTAGACAGAGTGAGGCTAGGGGCAGGTAAACCATTTCCCCGAGTTTCTGGCCTGAGAAAACCATCCACAGCTAATGAGAGGATTAAGGGGTTATGATCACTATCAGCCCTTTGGGCAATTTTAAAGTCTAATGCCAATTTCCAGTCTTGGAGTCTGATCAGTATGTAATCGATCCGGGACTCCTGCCTTGGTCTATTAAAAGTTGGCTTGGGCGGATTATCCCCCTTAAACCTACCATTGCATGCTCTAAGTGAATTTGCCAATATTAATGTTAGAACTTGCAATAGGAGCGGTGATGCTACCCTGGCTGGCGGACCTGTAATTCTCTGAATTCCCCAGAAATCATCCTCCTCACTGCTGATCCCATCTAGATACGCCGGGAGTGGTTCGAACTGAATATTGAAATCCCCTCCGACCAAGAGTATATCTGGGCCAGTGAGGGAGTCAAGAAAAAGCCCTAAATCCTCCAGTGACCTTGAGGTGGCTGCAACTCCAACCGGTCTAGAGTATATATTTACCAGTCTCAGACCCGCCCCATTGGGCCAACGCAGGACGACACATAGGATATCCAGAGAGTTAGTTTCTACCACCTCGGCAGTGCAACCTAAATGACATGCAATCCATGTTGATAGGCCACCAGACGGGCGTCCCTTCCCGCCCCATCTAGCTGGAATATCAAAAGTAGCAAAACCAGGGTGGCTAAGATTTTCTCTGGACCACGTCTCTTGGAACATACATATGTCCTGTTTTTTGATAAAGGTTTCCCAATCAGTATTGCCTAACTTATTGGGGAGCCCAGCCACATTCCATGACAGAATCTCTAAAGCCCTCAAAGTTCTAGTTACAGGCATAAAAGCCTCGTGCGGGGTAATTTCTTCTATCCTCAATAGAGCACAGACCTCCCGCGCACTTTGTGCGTTGCATGAGGGCCCCTGTGGAACTTTGGCCTTTCGTGGGAAGCAGCCACCCACCGCCTCGACCCCGTTCTCCATGTTTGCGGAACAGTAAGATTCGGTAGCTATTTCGTCTGTGGCCGCCAGAGCATGTTCCAGGGGCCCTGAGCGACCCACCAGTAACTCAACACTATATTGCTAGTTGTAGTTGTGGCGTCATGGTGGTCTCAGTCTTGGATCGTCCACTCAGTTTGAGTTTTCTTTTAGTCTAGGTGCCTGTGATGCATAATGACAATGTTGTGGCTAGTTCACTTCAACAGCATCATTTAAAATAAGAAGAACCTTGCTTTTCCTGTGATATCAGCCCAGTTAGCCCTGGGCCACTACCCGTATTAAGAAGGCCCTTTGGAAAATGCAGAAGTGAGGTGTGGGTCGATTGTGATGGATAGCAGAAATCGCTTCATCTACGCAGGTGAAAAAGAACTCCTTGGGAAGGAAGGATTGTTGTTTTGGTGTATGTTGACAGACCCCAATAGCGGTCACTAGTTACACCCTACCCTGTGTAACTAGTGACCGCTATTGGGCTCTGTCAACTAGGCCTGGGCTAAATTTCCGTTCCGCTCGCCGAAATTGCGATAATTTGACATTTTCGTGTTCCGCGGAGAGCGCGAAAATGTCAAAATTTCCGCATTCCGCAGTTTAGCGATAATTTATTTCTTGCTCGCGCTGTAAAATAGTACATTCTCACGCGCGCGCGATCGCCTTACCTGAATCCCCGCGTTCGCCGACAAGTTTTCCCGATCCGGTCGCGTTCTCCACGAGATGTTGGATTGTTGGTAGCCATTTGCGCTGTCTCGGGACAGTTCGCGCCCGCAGTAATGTCATTGGTCGCGCGATCACGTCTTTCTTCTCGCGATCATGCACCGCGAGAAGAGTGAAAACAAGATGGCCGCGCCCGCGAGCAACTGCATGGGTAGGTTGGCGAGCCGCGACCACGCAGAAAATACTGCGAACGGGCGGGAAAAAAACTTCTGCATCTTCGCAATATTTCCGCGTGTTTGCGGAGATTTGTAACATTTTCGCGATAATTTGCGAAAGTCACTTTCGCAAATTCCGCCCACCCCTACTGTCAACATACACAGGCAGTAAATTACACGGGCAGTAACTGTCAACATACACGGGCAGTAAGTAAGTAGAATGCAACTATCACTAATGGGAGGATGCGTGCAGCACAGCCAGTTCAAGTCATCAAGGGTGAAAGGCTTGACTGACCATAGTCAGTGTTGTATTTTGGCCTTGGGCTATGCACTTTGTGATGAGACAGTTGCAGCGGATAGCCTCGTGTCACTACATTGGTAGTGCTTCCTGTGCAATTAACTGTGATGTTATACTGACTAGTAATGCAAAGACAGATTTTCAAACAAAAAAGTAACCCAATAAAAAAAACTCCCCCCATCTTTTCCCAAAACTGGCCCAACCCCTCACTTAAGAAACATGGAAAACATATAAAACAAGTACCCTGCCCTCATTCCACAATTGTCCTTATACCCTCTCCCCCCACAACAGGCCCACCCCACCCCACACCCTTGAAGACAATACCCTACAACACTAAAAGTCCAAATACCCTGACCCCAACTGTTCCACCGTCACCTCCTACAACAACAGTCACACCACCCCACCTATAGAAAATAGGTCTCTAGTATCTTAGAAAGATCCTGCTGGCCCTTCTTCAGATCCTCCAGGTCCTGAGTAATTTTATTAAGGAGGGCAGTAGATGGTGGTGATGGTGTTGCAAGTGGGTGGCTAGGAACCTCTGCTGCCTACAGCAGTGACGTTGCTGAGTTCTCTGCAGCTGTTGGCCTGATGCAATGGTGGCTGCTGACTCCTTTTTGACCTCAAGGACCACCAGTACTCCACCATAATTGCCTCTATTGTCTAGAGGCACAGTCGAGCAGCTCTCTCTCGCCGGGAGTGGACCACCGGGGCAGGTCCTCCAGGAGCAGCTAAATGATCCCTTGAAAGAAGAAAAGAGCATGAATTATAGTACTCAACGTAAACACTTGTTAATACACAGTCGCACAGTAGCAGAACATTGCTGTATCATAAGGCCATTAGAATTGGTGTGATTCTTGGTCACAGGGCCAACATTTTTCCAATGCATACTACATACAATGCGGTAGCAGTGCATGGCACAAATTAATCCATGAAAATAACAGGTGCCGAAGCAACTGTATACCGATTGCACTGCTAAAAGTACCTCTGTATGTACTCCACTGAACCTATGCTTGTTGCTAATGAATAAAGTAAACCATGATGTAAGCAATTGTTGTGCTGGTTTCAACTCATTTAATTCATGAGCCTCCAAACCCACAAAGTAAACAAAATATTAACATCAATGATGTAATGAATATACATTATAAATGAGCAATAATTACGAATTCCTTGTAAATACACATTGAACAATGCAGATACAAGATTCCAAAATGTTATGCAGCATGACAGTAGATGTTGAAGATAGCCCAATGCATTTCGGGATTTACAGCAATCCCTTCTTCAGGGGCCTGTGTATAAAAGAAAAAATTGAATACATTTTGCAACATGTAATAAAATAAACGAATATCTACCTGAATTTCATTTCTATTAGAAAAAATTTTTTGGGGTAACATCGTCTAACTTTCCAGAGAGGTCTGATCGTGCCTGTACTTGTCCTACACATGCACCGAAAGTGAGGTTAAAGTAGAGAAATAAACCTGTGCGTGGGTGTGTTGGCTTAAGAAGCCAGATATGAAAAAACATCATAGATTCCAAAAATTGACCACTACACGCCACTGTTAATGGATTTGATCCAGTGAAACGATGAAGACCACCTGAAGCCCAGTAGAAAATGCATATAAGAGAACCCTTACGTGAAAACTGTCGAGTTTAGCATTTCAAGATAAATGGTCTCAAGCTTCTCCTAATGCAGTCAGAGGGAGAAAAAATGCGTAGCAGTGCTGGGGTCTGCTTCAGATCTTTGCAATAGCCTATGTACAAAAAATGGCAATGTGATGTGATAAAATCGCTATATCTTGTTACACTAGCGTTTAATTACACTGTCATGTCGAAAGAAGTCACCATATTTACCTAAGAGTATGCCAAGGACAACTCGGTATTAGAATGGGAATCACGACAAAACAAGCCTTCCTTAGATCGCGTGAAAACAGCCTGTAGACAAAAAACAGAATAACTCAAGATGCCTGCTCCCCCCACATGAAGCCCCAAATCTATCTAGCAACACGCTGAGTTACCGCTGGCTGTGGTATAAATGTGCCTACCTCGCGTAGCCCTTCGGAACTCTTCAAAGCTCTGAAATGTGAAGACGAGCTCCGTGTGGAAACGCGCTCGCCCATCTTGTATTCAAACACTTCCGGACTGTTATAGACGGATGTGCGAGGCATGCGCGAGCCGCTGAAATTGAAGAAGGACTGAAATCCATGTTAGCCTGATAAAAGTTGAACCCATCTAAAGATGGCGCGTTAAAACTGCCGTGAACCTGTTGGAAGGTTCACGGAACATGAAGTGTGTTCAGCTGTGGATGTTACAGCGTAATCGGTAACTGTGAGGTTGTGATTAACTCAACCCATGCTGTGATGGCGCTCGTAGCCCCGTGATAGCAGAACTGTGCTCCTGAGTACTTGCCAAGCCAATATAACTCCGTATCCTGTAATGTGATGTAAATAAACACTGATTGACCCTAAGAAGCAAAAAAAGTGCAGGCATGCTTCTACACAAATACGGCCAGGAGACTGGTGCTGTGGTTGCTAAGAGAATAGTATGCCCAATCCAAAATGGCGTACTGTATATAAAATCTATGAAATATGAATCCTCAGTAATCCGGGTCCTGTGGGGAGTTGAAAAAAGAACTGATGTGATAATACCTTACCAAAAATTGGTGAGAATGAAGAATAAAATGTGCAAAATGTGGAAAAAATTTAAAAACGAAGTGACTAGAGGATAAGATGTTGCTCAACTAGTAGTGAAATTATAAGATGAAAATAGATCCCAAAACCAAGAGAACGTGAGGACAGTACTTACAATCTATATACATACATTGAGAATACAATTCCCATGATCTATGCTGGTTACAAAAAGCACACAAGTTCCAATTTATCGTTCAATCCTGCTGGTACCAATGTATTTAAAAATTTAACCCACCATACCTCTCTTTGGGCCAGTAGTTTGGCTGTATCTGAATGAGTGTTGAAAGGTACCATTTCAAGAATTGTAAATTTTAGTTGTGCAATGGTATGTTGATGTTCCATCCAATGTAGTACTAAATGTGATTTTTGATTCTTTGTGCGAATTGTACTTTTGTGTTCTGATATGCGGATTTTGGTTTTGCGCGATGTTTTGCCCACATATAGCAATCCGCATGGACACTTAATGGTGTAAATAACATTCAAGCTATTACAGCCTCCACTGTATTTGAGTTTAATGGATTTACCGGTGTGTGGGTGGTTGATGATGTTACCTTGCATAACATTGTTGCAGTTCACGCAATTGTAGCATTTCTGCATCCCTGAGAATGGTGTAATAGCTGTTGCTGCTGGTTGTTTCAACAGTTCTTTGATATTTCTACTCCGCTTGTATGCCAACAAGGGTTGCTGTTGGAATAGACCATTGAAGTCTGGTTCTTGTTGTAGTATCTCCCACCTCTTTTTGATGATTTTACTTATTGCAGGGGACGTGATAGAATATTTAGAGACGAAAACTTGTCTATTTTGGCTGCTCGTGGGCTGAGATCTAAGTAACTCACTGCGATCTTTGAGATTAGTTTTACCCACTGCTTTTTTGAGAACTTGTTCAGGATAACCCCGTTCGTGAAACTTCAAGTTTTGCTCAGAGAGAGCTTTTTCTAGCTGGTTGGGGTCTGATGTAATTCTTTTGGTGCGTAACAATTGTGAAAAAGGCAAATTCTATAATAGAGAAGGAGGATGGAAGCTCGAATACAGCAGCAAGTTGTTCCTGTCTGTGGGTTTAGAGAATACTGAAGTTACGAAGGAATTGCTTGTCTTGGTGATGAGTACATCAAGAAATGACAATGATTCTGTGCTGATGTTGTGCGTGAATTTGATCCGGCTGTTTTTTTCATTCAGTTCTTGGATTTTGAATTCAAGGTTGGCTCGTGAATCAATCCAAATCAGAAATATGTCGTCGATGAAACGCACATAGAATGCAAGGTTCGTTTGCCATTCATTGTTGTTAAAAATATGATCATGCTCAAATTTAGACATGAAAGTGTTGGCATACGCTGGTGCCCCAGACAAACCCATGCTGGTACCACTGATTTGAAGGTAGTACTCATCATGCCATTTGAAATAACTGTGTTGGAGACAAAAAGTTAACAATTCGAGAATGAATACCTTGTCGGTTGCCAATTCTGGTAATTGTAGAAGCGCCCATTCGCACGCGTCAATGCCCTCTGAGAGAGGTATGGATGTGTATAAAGATGTGACATCTATGGTACACAAAAGCCAAGATGAAGAAAAGCGTGCCATTACTGTGTTCAAAAGATTTTAAAAATGTGTGGTGTCCTTCACATAACTTCTCCAAGATTGTACAAATTTCTGGAGAAAGTGATCAATGAATTGTCCTGCTGGTGTAAACAGAGACTCGCACCCCGAAACTATGGGGCGGAATGGAGGATCATGTAAGTTTTTGTGAACTTTGGGCAACATGTACAATGATGGTCTTCTGGGATGTGTGACTGATAGGAAACTGCGGACTTTAGGAGAAATCCACGACATTTCCTCCGCGTGGTCTAATATGTGTTTCAAAGTATCCATGATCTTGGTGGTAGGATCCTGTTCTAGTTTCAAATACGTATCAGGATCTTGTAAATGTAACTCTACTTTGTGATCATACATAATTTTATCCATAATCACTAGTGCACCTCCTTTATCAGCCATCTGAAATACTAATCTGTTGTCTTTAGCCAAGTGACGTATGATGGCGATCTCGTGTTTTTTAAAATTGGTAGTGGTAGGTGCATGAAATTTCAGTTGAGACATATCCTTGCGGATAAGTGTCTCAAAAGTGTCTAGTGTCTTATGCGTGACTGGTGCCATAAACACGCTTTTGGGTCTGAACTTGCTCAATTCAGAGTCGTGATCTTCTTCAATGACGTCTAAACTTGGTGTACTGGGAACAACGTTTGTAAAAAAATGTCTCAAGCGTATGTTCCTCATGAATTTAAACACCGCAACCTCAAGTTCAAAAGAGTTAGTCTGGTATATTGGTACAAAAGATGTCCCTTTGTTAAGAACTGTCAATTGGCTGGGTGTAAGTTGAATGGAAGAAATATTGATTACAAGACTTTTCTGCTCCTCGTACTCCTGATGTCTCCTTCTTTTGCCCCTCCTGATTTTTTTAAATCTGGTGGGCGACCAGCAGTTTGGCCGCTCTCTAAAAAAGAAGCCGATTGTGTCTGAGATGTGGAAGGTTGAGGAGCTGCTGATGTAGCTTGGTCCTCTCCACTTGTAGGTTCTGATTGTGTGTTGATAGGAACCCTAGCAGGATCTAGTTCGCGATCAGATACCACTGACTCTTGAGAGGAGGAATGAGGTTTTTGGTAAGGTTGTCTGCGAGCGTATACTTCCGCCCAAGTGTACACCTCATTCAATTTATAATCGATGGTGTCTCGTCGAAATTTGCGTAGTTTTCTTTCTTGAATTTCTTTGCCGTAAGTGTCTAGTTTGTTGTTAAGATCATCTAATGTGAGCTTCCAGTAGTCAGCTTCACACCGTATCGAGAGATCTGTTTTAATGGTATTCATCTCTTCTTCAAGCTCTTTTATTGTACGTGATAATTCTTCTATAAGTAGAATAATTAAATCTAGGGAACACTTATTCAAAATGGCCTGCCACTTCTCCATGAAGGCTTTATTAAATTGGAATTTGTATAATAAAGGCTTGATGGGTAAACGTAATCCCCGGGGGATTCTTTGCACCTTGTGGTATTGTATGAGTGTAGATGCATGTAATCTCTGACTCAATGCTCTGCGAGCTATAAATTCGAGTTGCCGAATTTGTTGTGAAATTGACCCGCTCTGGACGTTGAAAGACGGTGTATCCTGTATTAAGGCATAAATATCCTTAACTTCTGATGTTGTAAATGACAATGTCTCTGCTCTATTGTCAGTTAGGTTAGAGATGCTGTCAAAAGACATGATAGAGAATGTGTTGTGTGTGCTGCTGGCTAAGAAGTGGCTAGAAGATGAACATGCAATCTGTGGAAGTCAGCGCACTACTCAATTATCAAAATGATATTATTTGTTTCCACTATTAAATCGTGCTAAAACTAGAACTGCGTGCTAATCGGAAAAAGGTGGCCACCCTCGTACAACATGAAAATAACAGGTGCCGAAGCAACTGTATACCGATTGCACTGCTAAAAGTACCTCTGTATGTACTCCACTGAACCTATGCTTGTTGCTAATGAATAAAGTAAACCATGATGTAAGCAATTGTTGTGCTGGTTTCAACTCATTTAATTCATGAGCCTCCAAACCCACAAAGTAAACAAAATATTAACATCAATGATGTAATGAATATACATTATAAATGAGCAATAATTACGAATTCCTTGTAAATACACATTGAACAATGCAGATACAAAATTCCAAAATGTTATGCAGCATGGCAGTAGATGTTGAAGATAGCCCAATGCATTTCGGGATTTACAGCAATCCCTTCTTCAGGGGCCTGTGTATAAAAGAAAAAATTGAATACATTTTGCAACATGTAATAAAATAAACGAATATCTACCTGAATTTCATTTGTATTAGAAAAAAATTTTTTTGGTAACATCGTCTAACTTTCCAGAGAGGTCTGATCGTGCCTGTACTTGTCCTACACATGCACCGAAAGTGAGGTTAAAGTAGAGAAATAAACCTGTGCGTGGGTGTGTTGGCTTAAGAAGCCAGATATGAAAAAACATCATAGATTCCAAAAATTGACCACTACACGCCACTGTTAATGGATTTGATCCAGTGAAACGATGAAGACCACCTGAAGCCCAGTAGAAAATGCATATAAGAGAACCCATACGTGAAAACTGTCGAGTTTAGCATTTCAAGATAAATGGTCTCAAGCTTCTCCTAATGCAGTCAGAGGGAGAAAAAATGCGTAGCAGTGCTGGGGTCTGCTTCAGATCTTTGCAATAGCCTATGTACAAAAAATGGCAATGTGATGTGATAAAATCGCTATATCTTGTTACACTAGCGTTTAATTACACTGTCATGTCGAAAGAAGTCACCATATTTACCTAAGAGTATGCCAAGGACAACTCGGTATTAGAATGGGAATCACGACAAAACAAGCCTTCCTTAGATCGCGTGAAAACAGCCTGTAGACAAAAAACAGAATAACTCAAGATTGCTGCTCCCCCCACATGAAGCCCCAAATCTATCTAGCAACACGCTGAGTTACCGCTGGCTGTGGTATAAATGTGCCTACCTCGCGTAGCCCTTCGGAACTCTTCAAAGCTCTGAAATGTGAAGACGAGCTCCGTGTGGAAACGCGCTCGCCCATCTTGTATTCAAACACTTCCGGACTGTTATAGACGGATGTGCGAGGCATGCGCGAGCCGCTGAAATTGAAGAAGGACTGAAATCCATGTTAGCCTGATAAAAGTTGAACCCATCTAAAGATGGCGCGCTAAAACTGCCGTGAACCTGTTGGAAGGTTCACGGAACATGAAGTGTGTTCAGCTGTGGATGTTACAGCGTAATCGGTAACTGTGAGGTTGTGATTAACTCAACCCATGCTGTGATGGCGCTCGTAGCCCCGTGATAGCAGAACTGTGCTCCTGAGTACTTGCCAAGCCAATATAACTCCGTATCCTGTAATGTGATGTAAATAAACACTGATTGACCCTAAGAAGCAAAAAAAGTGCAGGCATGCTTCTACACAAATACGGCCAGGAGACTGGTGCTGTGGTTGCTAAGAGAATAGTATGCCCAATCCAAAATGGCGTACTGTATATAAAATCTATGAAATATGAATCCTCAGTAATCCGGGTCCTGTGGGGAGTTGAAAAAAGAACTGATGTGATAATACCTTACCAAAAATTGGTGAGAATGAAGAATAAAATGTGCAAAATGTGGAAAAAATTTAAAAACGAAGTGACTAGAGGATAAGATGTTGCTCAACTAGTAGTGAAATTATAAGATGAAAATAGATCCCAAAACCAAGAGAACGTGAGGACAGTACTTACAATCTATATACATACATTGAGAATACAATTCCCATGATCTATGCTGGTTACAAAAAGCACACAAGTTCCAATTTATCGTTCAATCCTGCTGGTACCAATGTATTTAAAAATTTAACCCACCATACCTCTCTTTGGGCCAGTAGTTTGGCTGTGTCTGAATGAGTGTTGAAAGGTACCATTTCAAGAATTAATCCATGACCACCACCACAATCAAAAATTATTTATAAACATGATGAAAAGTTGAAGCGATTTCAAGAAGTAACACTTGCAACATTTTTTTTTAAGCAAACGTTATTGATTTTCACAATGTCTCGTATCAATTACAAACATTTATCTTTTATATTCCTTGCCATTTTACATTCTACCGTATTTAAATGAGTGCATTACATTGCCGCAGTGCAGGTTAACAACATTTTTGATTTTGTATATCATTATGCAGTACATTGCTTTAATTTATAGGTGTCCACATTAAGAATAAGGCTATCACCTCAACTAAGATCAACTGCCCCCCATCCCCCCACCCACGTTCTGGCCCATCACGTCTACTGTCTAGTGTGCCGATAGTTCGCAACAAGAGTTGCATAATATTCTGAGTTGTGCGGGTGCGTGTATACTCTGGTCGCTCTATTGCATCCCATAGTGTTGCTACATGACTTGCATTTTACTGTGTAGCTGGGGTGTCGTGATGAGGATTGAGGTCCATGGCTTTAAAGTTTTCCAGTATAATATCTCAGTCCATGGATATCGTGTTCCTGCGCAGCCCCCGAGCCTCCTCACGCCTGATAGCTGCACTTTCGGCACCGCTACATCATACTACCTCGCTATGCCAAGTGTATATCGCAGGAGGTCTCATTGACTTCCACCTCATAGTTATGGACCATTTCGCTATTATAAGAGCGAGGTCTAGGAATCAAAGCTGAACTGTCTGAGGGCCTGTGCGTTTCCGTAGTCCTAACAGGCACTCTTCAATAGTGTCTGCAACTTGCAGGTGTGTGGTTACCCCTATAGCGCTACACACCTCCTCCCAGAACTCTCTAAGGTGGGGGTAGGCCTACAACATGTGTATGAGATCCGGTTCATCCATCTTACAACGAGGACAGCAATGTTGTGTGTTTGGGAACATTCGGTGAAGGTGGCGTGGTGTGAGATAGGACCTGTAAAGAACCATGCATTGTATAAATTTAAACTCTGCGTTTCAGGTCACTCATTTAGGATGTTCCAAAATAGCAGCCCAATCCTTATCGGACAGTTCCCGCCTTATCTCTCCCGACCATTTGGTTGTCAAATCAGTAAGGGGCACTGCTGCGTGAGCTCGGATGCCAACAATTAGCCATTTTATGAGGTGCCGTCCTTCACCCGTGTAGTATAAAGTAGTATAATGAGCGAACTAACTCATGTGGGGATGTTCCATACTCTGGGAGCCCCAACACTTCCTTACACAGTGCAGTACGGTGGCATGTGTCAAATACAAGTGATGCAGCGCCCCTGTCACACGTGTAAAGTTGTCATGATCTAAAAGAGTGTTATCGCTAAACAGTGCTCCTACCGTGTCTATTCCTACATCAGCCCAGGCATGGTGCGAGCAGGGCTTAATTTGTGCTGGTGCTTTCCAGTGCTTGGCACCAGCAGTTAATTGTCAACACCGGAACTTATGACAGTCTTCCATGGTGGCGCTGTTTGTCTAATTTAGAGATGAGCACAACAGGTGTTTATTAATTCAATATACATTAAAAATTAATAATCCCTGCCGCCCAAGCCATTCCTTAAGCTTTTGGGCCTGGAATAATCTGAAA
The DNA here is from genome assembly GCF_964204655.1 of Triturus cristatus. Classification (NCBI taxonomy): domain Eukaryota; kingdom Metazoa; phylum Chordata; class Amphibia; order Caudata; family Salamandridae; genus Triturus; species Triturus cristatus. Next base: position 808,838,502 of record NC_140586.1, read on the forward strand.
TGTCACACTTGTAGGAGTATGATACTTAGTAGTTGTGTCAGTACGTTCATTGGCAGCGCTGGCGGGGGCAATGGGTGGTGCAAGCTACATTGGCCTCTTGACGAGGGCTCTGCCACTTATTTGTTTTACAAAACAAGCACCGGGTGTGAGGCTGCGTGTCATGCAAGGCATCCTAATGTGGTAAATAAAATCTTCTTTACCGGACTGAATTTTATACGGGATCTTAAAATAAAGTAAAATAGCTCAAAATAACAAGAGGCAGAATCCGTGGTATAAGAGTTTCTAAATGGGCTTTATTCCATTTTAAATGGCCGACTCGAGTCAAGGCCTTCAGGTTCCGTCACCACGAGGGTTCAGGAAGTGAAGTACAATACTTTATTGACAGACATGCATTTTTATAATAAGTACATTACAATGAAACGAATGTAGAAGGCGTAACATTTGATAAGAAAAGTGACAAAACAGGTACGTAATCGAAACTAGGCGTAATAAGGAATAAAAGAAACATGATTGGTTAGGATTATCAGACATAGGTGGATTTATAAGATAATACTTGGCATAGATGCGCGCGCAGCAGCATGACGTGTGGGTGACGTGCAACTAGGGGGTGAAGGGACTTGACATTTAGCTCTACATGTGGAGACGAGAAGTCTGGGGGGTCAAGTCAACCTAATCCCAAATCATATCTAACATCCTATGTTTAAAGAACTATGTTATCCACAAGGAAGGACTCTCGGACAGAATCTAGTCTATACTGACTGTGTGCGTGCACAAACGCCTAAGTGTCTATATGAGATGCGAGAGGCAGAAAACTTTCCATGGCAGCAAGGCTATGAATCACTTGCAGGAGGACGGAAAGGCTGAGTCCTTTGCTTGTGAGCTAAAGGAAATGTTTACCTAAATCACTAGACAGGAATGCATCGGCTGAAGAGCAAAATAGATAATTCGAAGGTGAAATACAGCTTCTTGGCAGGCAGGCGAAAACTGGCCGAGGCAGGCACCGTTAGCTGCACAGGGAGTAGGACAAAGTTCATGGATACAGATGCGAGCTCAAGCTGAAGCTGTCAAAGACAGAGAGCAGGGAAAGGCTTTGAGGACAGAATCGGGCCTACTTGCCTGAACTGTAAAAATGGAGTAACTTAGCCATATAAAGTCGGTGGCCTTTCATGCTTAGGAATCGAATATCCAGCCCATTGATGGCGGATCTGACAGAGAACATGTCGACGGTAGACACACATATGTTTGCGTCTTAGAAACTGGAACTGGAGGGAACATACATGTACTTGTAACATGCATATAGAACCGTTGGGGTCCAAGATAGGGGACATAACTGATCAGGAAAATCCACATTTCCACATTCCCTCCTTGTCCCCTACTTGCCCTTCAAGAGATATCAATCTTCATCATTCCATCGATTTGCTCATGGAGCATCATTTCTTCTTCCTTCTTCTTCCGGCATTTTGAACGAGAACTGTGATATGGAATGCATGATGTGGCACACAGACCACAAATCGCTGGTCCACATTGCAGGCATAAACAACAACTGAAGAGCATAAGAAGGCCAATACCTAGGAAGGATAGAACTCTCCATCCCCAGGCTGATATCACACTCCAAAACCACCCGGACCACGTCCAAGTGCCTGGATTTTCGTGTATCTGGCTCACAATCTTATGAAGGCGTGTTATAGCTTTATATACAGATGGCGAATTTTCTGGTATAAATATGCAGCAGCTGGATCCGATGACCCTGCAAGCTCCGCCCCTATCGGCCAGGATGACGTCAAGGACAAGACGATTCTGGAGAACAACAATTCTCATCACTGATTGTTCCTCTGTCAGATTGCCTAGGGCGGCTATAGTCTCGTTTACTACAGCTTCAAGAGTCTTGGTTAGTCTGCGTATCAGCTTACTATTTGATATTGTACCTATATAGGGAAAGATACCTTTATTGAAATCTACATACTTGTCCCATGCCGTCTCAGTATAATCGACAACTGGGAGATCTCTTCGCTCTCTATTGTGTACTAAATGAACATTTCGATAATAATCAGGGGGGGCTAGGAAAACAGGTGGCAGAAGGAATGCTATGTAACAGGTACCATCCCAATCTAGAGGCAGACGCATATATGCCGTCTGACCACATATAAAGTAAGAATGGCTAGAAGCTCTAAATGAAGATTTACCTTGATCACTATATTCTACTGTAGTAACGCATTGGCTATGGCCCATATGTATGGAACCAACTTTTCTCACACATAATTCACCCTTGACTGGAAATACTGACATAGTGGGCAGAATTAGTTCAACTTCGGATTTGACATTCAAAATCATAAGATTAGGCGTAAAATTACCTAATTTATACACTTCATTTTCTAAATCAGTTCCTGTTCTACTGGGGTGACCCTCCTTATTGGGGTGACAGACTTTGAATAAAACTAGATTCAGATTTCCCCATATCCAATGTTGTTGATAAACTGCTGTGTCTGGGTCTATGGAATTTAATAAACTAAACCATGCTCCACAGGAGCCATTGTGTGTGAACGGATGTGGAAAGAAAGGCAGAACTCCTTTGTTATTCTGATAGGGAGGGAGTCGGCCACACACCCAACAATTGGTGGCATTACTAGTCTGATGGGAATGATGTAACATACTAATGAAGGTGTTATTGCGCAGCGCAAGTCTATAGGACAACTCATGTGGGGGTAATTCACTAAAAGAATGTTCATCAGTTATATTGAAAGCACGTTTAGAAACAGGATAATACATATGCAACAATATACTTGCAGTAACTATTAAAAAACTCAAGGAAAACAAAATTAATAAAGTCACAATACAGTGGCTACGCAGTAATTTACAATAAGCATGTCGTTTCATTATGATTCTGGACTCTACATCATTCAGACCTAAGGGATACATGTCGGGACAGATTCAACCGCTTCACCTTGGAGAGGACTTAAACAATCAAATCGTCCGACAGTTTAGATCTGGACCTGAGTTTCTGCTTATAGAGTTCGGTGCTACTGGCCTCAGCCAAGGGTAGCTTTGAGTCAATGGGGGAAGACACACGGGGAGTACTGTTTGTGTCAGGAGGAAGTCCATGAAATTTCTTGATATGGCTGGAATGCACCCAGCCTTTTCTCCCTTCGATCTTCACAGCTGTTCTGGTCGTCAGCAGGACCAACTTAGGAAGCCTCCACCTTGGCTCCAGTTGGGTTTTCCGATCGAAATTCCTGACGAGAACATAATCGCCGGGAATTACATCATGAGGTTTCACCTCGGTGTTGTCGGGAAAAACTGCGACTACCTGTGAACGACAAGATTGTAGTGCAGACATCAAGGAAGCCAGGTAATCTGTCAGCATATTACAGTCAACATCAGTTATTTTACGGGGTATAGGCGTCCCCCACATATTCGGTGGTCTACCAAAGATCACCTCATAAGGGGATAGCCCTGTTCGAGAGTGTGCTACCATCCTCATGTAAAATAGCGCAACTGGTAAAGCTACTATCCAGTCCACACCTTTTTCCTGACATATTTTAGACAGTCTGATTTTTAAAAGTTGATTATGTCGTTCCACGAGACCTGCTGCCTCGGGGTGTCGGACACAGTGGAATTTCCACTGATATCCCAACAAAAGCGAGACATGTTTCATTAATTCGGATGAGAAAGGCTGGCCGTTATCTGAATATACAACACGTGGTAAACCGTACCGTGGGAAGAATTCTCGAACTAGCTGCTTGGCAGTAGTCGGGGCAGTGTAATCTGATACGGGATACGCCTCTGTCCAACGGGAGAGAGCGCAGACAACTACGAGAACATATTTGAATCCTCGACAACGTTCCATCTGAATATAATCCATCTGGAGGACTTCAAAAGGATGGTCAGGAGGCTGAAATCCACCCTGCTCTACGGGAACACTCTTTCCTGGATTAAACTGACAACATATCATACAGGTACGAACTTTTTGTTTAGCTGCTGCTCGTAAATGTTTGTTGAACCAAATGTGCTGAATGCTGTCTAGCATAGCCTTCTCTCCTAAATGTGCTGGACTGTGAACTGTAGCTATAATGGCTTGAACCATGGAATCAGGGAGAAACCATACAGATTTCTCCTTCGTCATCCATCCTTGATCTGTCTGGATCCCTCCTAGTTCAGTCCACTTCTTTATTTCTTCTGCTGTGGCATGTGTCTGTATGTCAATTACGTCAAGTGCGGGATCCTTAATTGTCATACACTGTGTTGGTGTCTGAACTATTGGCTTTGTCATGTCTAATGTGTGATTCTGAGCAGTCTGTTTAGCTGTTCTGTCAGCTAAATCATTGCCTTGAGAAATGATATCAGTAACCTTCGTGTGTGCTTTACATTTCATAATCGATATAGCAGTGGGTAGATGTATTGCGTCTAACAAGGCATGAATGAGGGGTCCGTGCTGAATGTGGGCACCATGGGAAGTTAAATAACCTCTCTCTCGCCACAGCACGCCGAAGTCGTGTACAACTCCGAATGCATAACGTGAGTCAGTGTATACATTAACTTTCTTATTTGTGGCTTGAATACAGGCTTGTGTTAGAGCAATAAGTTCTGCTGCTTGGGCTGACAAAGTATCTATACAATTTGTCTCAATAACTTCAGTGTCTGTTGTGACTGCATACGCGGCCACTAAATCTCCTGTACTTGTTCTCATGCACGATCCGTCTACATACAACGTCAGGTCTGGATCTAACAATGGAACGTCTGTCAAGTCTTGTCTAGGTTTCGTCTTTATTTCAATGATTTCAACACAATCATGAGCTAGTGGGTCTGTTCCAATTACAGGTAATAGTGTAGCAGGATTCAATGTATTACACCGTCGGATCTCTATGTGTGGTTGAAACAATGTCAGTTCATAACCGGTAAGTCTTGCTATGGTCAAGTGTTGTGTTTGTGTTCGGTTCACAAGAACCTCTACTGCATGTGGTACTTGTACTGTCAATGGGTGTCCTAATACTATGGCATCGCTTTGTCTGATTGCTAAAGCTGTCGCTGCCACTGATTTCAGGCATGCAGGCAAAGCCTGAGCTACGGGATCTAATGTACTGGAAAAATAAGCACATGGTTTGCGTGATCCTGCTTGATCCTGAGTGAGTACTGACAAGGCAGTACCTTCGCGTTCTGTAACAAAGAGTGTAAAATGTTTGCTATAACATGGTGTTGCTAAAACAGGTGCTTGACATAAAGCTTTCTTTAAGCTCTCAAAAGCTTGTGTATGTTCCTGAGTCCAAGGGAGAACAGTCGATGTGGCTGCCTCCTGTGTGGTTAACTGAATGAGTGGTTTTGCTAGAAATGCGTACTGAGGGATCCACTGCCTACAATATGAAGTGAGGCCTATGAAAGCCCGCACCTCCTTTTGTGTCTGGGGTATTGACATGTTAGCAATTAACTGGATGCGATCTGGTGTAAGCTGCCTTCCCTCCTTGGACAGCGAGTGACCAAGATAAATAACTCGCTGGACACAGAATTGCAGCTTAGAAGGAGACACCTTGTGCCCTTTGTCGGCTAGGAAATGTAAAACTGTCAGAGAAGCTTTTTCACATTCTGGCTCGCTTCTCGCTGTGATCAGCAGATCATCGACATATTGAAGCAGTGCAGTATTGACTGGCATGTGGATACTGTCAAGTTCTCGTTTCAGTGCTTGGCTGTAGATGCTGGGGCTTTCTGTGAATCCTTGGGGAGCGCGTGAGAATTTAAAACTGCGCCCATTTAAACTGAATCCGAACAAATATTGGCTTTCCGGATCTATTGGGACGCTGAAAAAGGCATTCTTGAGATCGATTACAGTAAAGAATGTTGCTTCGGAATCAATTGCTGTCAACAATGATGATATATCAGGGACCACAGGGAATTGTGGTACAATGCACTTGTTTAGTTCACGCAAATCAATAACCAATCGGTACACCGGTGGGGCAGTAGGATCAGTTCGTTTAAGAATCGGAATTATCGGTGAATTACATACATTGGAGTCTGTTTCTACAACTACTCCCTGGACAGTCAGCTCATCAATGATTTTCAGCAAAGCCACTACAGCATCATGCGGTAACTTGTATTGTCGCATTCGTGGTAGTACCACTCCTGCTTTCAGTGTGACTCGATAGGGTGTAATGTTCATGCAGCCAACATCCGTAGGGCCTTGTGCCCATAGATGTACTGGTAAAGTCTGTAGTCGGGGATCCATGTCTCTAGACACATAGTGACCTTTAAAATCACGTAAAAACAACCTTACTCCTTCCGAAGAACAACATATTATGGCTCCTAGTGCTTTCAGAGTTTTAATTCCTAACAGATTTTCTGGGCATGATTTAGTAAGCAATAAATCTGTAGTTCGTGTCAAAGGTCCTATCGTAAGTGGTAGGGGCTGTGATACTTCATTAACAATAGGTTTTCCTGAAAAACCAAGGGAAACATTTTGAGAGCCTGAGAGGGGTGCCCCTGGAACTTCACTACGTTTTATGGTTGTTCGACTTGCCCCTGTATCGAGTAAGAATTTTCTATCTTGACCTAATAATTCACTATGTACATAAGGTCCTTCTTGATCTACAGGGATCTCGATAAGCGGTAAGTCAACTTCCCTCTCTAGGCTGGTTCATGCGTAACGCTGATACTCAGGGTATTCATACTGTGCAGTCTGATACATTTGTCGTGTTGTGGTTTGTGTGGCAGTAGCAGGCAACGGTGGTGCAGCTGGCACAAACTGTATGGGTTGCTGTGAGGCTGGCATGGACTGTCCATGCTGCATAGCTCCTTGTTCATTCTGATCTTGTCTAACTAATCGTGGTCTCTCCTTTGCAATACCTGTAGCTATATTACGCTTCAGGACTGGACAATCGTGTACATAATGGCCTAGTTGTTTACAGTAATTGCAGGTTCCCTTTACAGGAACTGCAGAATCACCAGAATGTGTCACACCCTTTTTGTGACCATCTGCTGGTACTGTCTGAGAAACTAGCATTTTCATTTTTGTATCCTTCATGCGTCTATGCTCGTGTTCTTGTTCATCCCTAATTCTATTGTGATGATACTGTAACATTTGTAGCATTTGCGACGGAGTGTTACTTTGCCAGGTACTCTCGAATTTCAATATTCTATTCTTCACTGGAGGCAATGCATTTTCCACTAATTTTGTCACAAATAAATGTGGATATGAGTCACTACTTGCTTTTATACCACTATTTATACCAAAACATTTTTCAAAACGAGCATAATAATCGCTTGTGTCTTCATCTTGCTTTTGTTTGCAGGCTGTGATTGCACCCCAATCTTCCTTTTTTGTAGTTAATAAACGTGGCAGTACCTGTACTAGTAAACCTGGTAACAGTTTAACTTTATCCCCGAGCCCTGAACCTGCAGTTCGGCCCCTTTCTTCCTCTGCTAATGCTGTCCAGTCTATCTTTTGGTCACCCACTTCCCACTCTTTTTCTTTCAGTTTTTCATAAATGCCAGCAGGCAAAAGCACCTTTAATATCGTCATAATATCAGGAAAGGTGTACTCTCCCATCAGTAACATGTCTTTAATTTCTCGGTGGAAACCCGCTGGGTCTTTGTCATGACTAGGTACTACTTTTTTCATTTCCAATAATTCCATTTTTGATATGGGTGTGTAAACAAATACACGGTGAAACTCATTGTCTTCGCCTTTTATTGGGTGCACTTCTCGTAAAGGATTTTGTCTATCCATATAGTACGGCGCTCTTTCTCTGCGGGGCAGCGAGAGAGAATCCGGACTTACAAAAAGGACATACTGCTTACGTGACACTAATATCTCTTTAATTAGCTTGTTACTAGAACCTCTCCATCTGTTCGTGAGTAGTTCCGTTAATATATCAGGTAAAGGACCAGGGTCAGCATGTTGGCTCTTATATAATATGAGGAGTTGCTGAATCATATATATTCCAGCTAAACGTTGTTCATCTGCACTGAGATTAAAAAACGTGTGTGCTACGGTCTCATCGCCGTATTTTTCAGGACTGTCAATCCAGTGAACAGCTGATCTGGCTAATTCTTGCTCATCCATGGAATCGAGGAAGTGGTAACCCCTTCGTTCTCGTAGTATTTTATCTGCGGCTTGAAACGAATGTTCAGGAGACTTCAGATTTATTATAGGCGTCGGATACGTTCTGCTATTATTTGGGCATACTGAGTGTATGGGATCAGAAAAACATCTAGTATTTTCACAGGATCTTCCTCTGCCTACATAGGCTATGGTCTCTGACTGTCTTGCGGAATTCCCTGATTCGGACACTTCATCTTGCTCAAACTCGTCTGTTCCCAATCTTTCTTCATGAATACGCTCTATTTCTTTACGGATTTTTCGGCACATGGCTATTATACAATTTTGCTTATCGTGTCTCCCTTCTGATATATTCTGACTCCATCTTGTAAGAATAAGCATTGCATTCGGGTCTACCCCCGGGCGGTCTTGATTTCTGATCACACAGTTTATGAGGAAACGTAACAGTTCCCCCTGTATTTCTACTTTCTGGAATTCCATAGCTCTGTTAATACATCCTGGATCTCGTCCTGTTTGAACAAAATGATATATGTTATCTAGATGCGTAGTCATTCCTGGTAACCTTGCTAAATACTCTGCGGCTCGCCTGATACGTAATGATGCCAGGACCATTTCGTCCTCTTTACCAACCACCGGATCATATCTACAATTTACAAGGAGTTCCTTAAGCGTACGTTCACTTACGAATTTAGGTGTACGTGAATGCGCTGACTCTTGAAAAACAAGTTTATTTATTCTAGGTGGTGTAAAGGTAATGCTAGCACCTCCCGTGGCCCCATCTGGGGCGTCGGGTGTGAATGGGTTCGTTGAACGTGACACGGCAACTATGGGTGTCGATACCTCTGTAGAGTCGACTGCGGAGACAGATGCGGAAACAGATGTGCTTGCCGAAGCTTGTGTCGGGACTTGCTGTTGCACGGGGACAGATACCTGATCCTGACGTTGAACCCCTACACCAGACGGTCTATGTGGTGCGGCGTTAGCATACTCGGGAGCTGCGTCGTCTAGATATGAGGAAAGAAAAACATCTTCTGCGGTTCTGGGATGCCCTTTTGGATGTACCTTAATTGGAAATAATGGGGGTGGCAAGTCTTTTGGCATCTCTGGAGCAGCCTTAGGTAGTCCTTCGGCTAGAAGGGGATACATACCATTCATAAGAGCATTTCTTTGCCTATTTACTTGTTCTGATTTCACTCGGATACCTTCCTCAATTAATAGACTTTCTTGAGCTTTATTTGAACTTTCTTTACTCCTCTCTTCTTGTCTACGTGCTTTTTCTGTTCGTCTATGAGATTCTTTACGCCATAACTCAACAGCGTCTTTCTGTGACTGTCTGACCTTTCTTTTCCATAACTCTTCCTCTACTTTCATGATGCACTCTGCATCCCAGGTTCCCGCTGCGGGCCACCTTTGACTTTCCGGCAATCCCTTGGTATAGTCTACCCATAGATCAAGAAACAATATGGCATCTAAGCCATGCTTATGGTACATAAAATGCCCTGGAGTGTCCCTAGGAGGAATAGGAACTGCTTCTTCAAGCACCCCTTTTCTGGTAGTAATCTGTCTTAACTTCGAGAAGAGCGGCATATTGACAACTGATCTGATACTTACTCTTGAATTTACTTAATACGAAAAACACAATAATGAACAGTGAACAATGAACAATCATTCATACCACAATATGCAAGACATTTAAACACTTTAAATATTGAACATTAAATATTTTAACAATGACCGACAATGATGACAGTCTGCCTAACTAATCACCACGCTGAATTCTTGACAATAACTGCATACTTCGGAATACTTGATATACTGCTAAACAGTACATATACACTGCTAAACAGTGCAGACCGGATTTGTGTACCCAAATCCGTCTTGACCGGCACAACCTATGTGCGCGTCAACACGCCTCCCCGGCGATGGTACTCACCGAGTAGCTCCTTGAAACGGAAGGCCTCAGAGAATGGACAGGACTCGATGACTGCGGACAGCGGACCCTCTGGACATCGGGATTTCGAGAAACCTGGTGGGCCTCTGTATACCTCGGATCTTGCTCTCTCAGCTAGGCTCTGGTCGGGATACTTCGCACTTCTCACCGCCTCGTCTGGGTTGATCGCAGCCTCAGTCGCCCCCGCTTGACCGGAGGGAGCTTACAGGAAATCCTGCTGGTACGCGTTTATGGTCCGTCCAGCTGTGGCAGGAGACCGGGCCTGCAACGCACCGCCGGCGCGTGAGATGAGAAAGTGTCCCTGTTCGGGCGCCATTATGTGGTAAATAAAATCTTCTTTACCGGACTGAATTTTATACGGGATCTTAAAATAAAGTAAAATAGCTCAAAATAACAAGAGGCAGAATCCGTGGTATAAGAGTTTCTAAATGGGCTTTATTCCATTTTAAATGGCCGACTCGAGTCAAGGCCTTCAGGTTCCGTCACCACGAGGGTTCAGGAAGTGAAGTACAATACTTTATTGACAGACATGCATTTTTATAATAAGTACATTACAATGAAACGAATGTAGAAGGCGTAACATTTGATAAGAAAAGTGACAAAACAGGTACGTAATCGAAACTAGGCGTAATAAGGAATAAAAGAAACATGATTGGTTAGGATTATCAGACATAGGTGGATTTATAAGATAATACTTGGCATAGATGCACGCGCAGCAGCATGACGTGTGGGTGACGTGCAACTAGGGGGTGAAGGGACTTGACATTTAGCTCTACATGTGGAGACGAGAAGTCTGGGGGGTCAAGTCAACCTAATCCCAAATCATATCTAACATCCTATGTTTAAAGAACTATGTTATCCACAAGGAAGGACTCTCGGACAGAATCTAGTCTATACTGACTGTGTGCGTGCACAAACGCCTAAGTGTCTATATGAGATGCGAGAGGCAGAAAACTTTCCATGGCAGCAAGGCTATGAATCACTTGCAGGAGGACGGAAAGGCTGAGTCCTTTGCTTGTGAGCTAAAGGAAATGTTTACCTAAATCACTAGACAGGAATGCATCGGCTGAAGAGCAAAATAGATAATTCGAAGGTGAAATACAGCTTCTTGGCAGGCAGGCGAAAACTGGCCGAGGCAGGCACCGTTAGCTGCACAGGGAGTAGGACAAAGTTCATGGATACAGATGCGAGCTCAAGCTGAAGCTGTCAAAGACAGAGAGCAGGGAAAGGCTTTGAGGACAGAATCGGGCCTACTTGCCTGAACTGTAAAAATGGAGTAACTTAGCCATATAAAGTCGGTGGCCTTTCATGCTTAGGAATCGAATATCCAGCCCATTGATGGCGGATCTGACAGAGAACATGTCGACGGTAGACACACATATGTTTGCGTCTTAGAAACTGGAACTGGAGGGAACATACATGTACTTGTAACATGCATATAGAACCGTTGGGGTCCAAGATAGGGGACATAACTGATCAGGAAAATCCACATTTCCACACTAATTAGAGCGCCAGGTGGGGATGACCAGAGTACCAGGTCAATATTAGTAGATACGGCTCTGCAGTTTTCGAATGCACGTGGTGCTACATCAGATATGATGCCGTCTGATGCATCAGAGTCGCACTTTGACTTCTCCTAAGACTAGAGATGCGGAACATGGGTGGGAGGGTTGCACCGGATGGCCCGGGGGATGCAGGGAAGTGCATAGCGTGTTAGGCTGCGCTTGTGACTCTTAGACTCCTAAGTAATGCACCTGCTGAAGGAGCTTATCCAAGTGTGTCATGTGGATCTCTAGAACCCTTGCGGTGGCCTGGGTTCCCCAATCCAAACTCATGGCAGCCCCTGCGTGGCCGAATGAGGCCTTTGACTGAGCGCTCAGTGCTGGAAGCGGCACACCGATGGGTGAGACCACCTCTGCCCTGACCATGCATTGTAGCAGTGGTATGCGCCCATCACTTTGCGTTCCACTATTGAGCCTACACAACATATTAACTTTAAAAATAAGCAAGTATAAGACAGTAGTAGCTGACCATTCTGATCTCAGCATTCTCTGGTTATTTAAGCTAATTTCAAACCTGCAGTGAGTGCAAAAGCACTGACTGTGTTTCATACATTCAATTTACCTTTGGGCTTCTAAAATACCTCTGCACTGTTCATTTTCCTGCTGTCGATTTATCTCTGTTTGTTCTACACATTTCCCGGAACAAGAGATCCCTGTAGTCTTTTTATGTTTCTTTCTAAGAATGCAGCTAGTATTCTTTTATAATACCAAGCACTGCTTCGGCACAGGACCCAGAGGCATATATCAAGGGCACTGCACCACCGGAGGGTCACTTTTTTGGACGCTCCGGTGGTGCAATGCCCTGCTCCATATTTTCAAGGCTGCGCTAAGCCACTTTGCGTGGCCTAACACAGCCTTGCAAATATGGGCATCCTCGCCACAGTTTTCTGAGAAAAAGGGGAGTGCATTGGGTGCTGCTGTGGGCGTATCCACGCAACACCTGTTGCTGTTTGACACTTCCCCCAGATTTACAAGAATCTGTAAATCTGAGGCAGCACCAAAAACTAACGCCTTTAAAAAGGAGGCGTTAGAGTGGCAAACGGGGATAAATACTTTTATTTCTCCTCTATTTTTGCTCTTTTTATGTGAGCTGCATTCTGAAGCAAAATTAGAAGGAGCAAAACGCCATTAATGATTGCGTTTGTGCCGGAAAGCGCACAAACATAATCATCCCTCAAAACGCAGGAAGGGCGCCTGCCCTGGCGCTAGGCAGCTTTTTTTGCACTGACGCAAGGGAAAGCACAGGGGTGCGCCATATTTTTATCAATACGGAGCATCCCTATATTTTTTAAATGGCGTGGTACTACTAAATTGCTTGAAGCGCTGCGCCATTTAGTTGTAAATATGCCCCCAAGTGTACTAAAGTCTGTTGAAACAACAAAAAAGCGATATACATATAGCTGAAATTAAACCACAAACTGACACGTGCACCATGTCTACTCTCAAGTATCCCACCCCAGTGCTAGAAAAAACTGAAACCAAGCATATGAAATGTCCGTTTGGCCTTTGCTCTTCCACGCCTCTACCCACAAGTCTTATCTATTAAATAAATGCCAGCGTGTCGCGAGCCAGGCGGCCAGTGATCAGTCATCCTGATGAAAAATCGATGGCGTCATCACCGAGCGCCAGGAGTAAAATGATCTCTCTATTATGGGTCCGAGGGTTCACGTCCATCCGTGAACTTTTCTCTTGTTACTGGATTAATTTCGCCGCAGCCAAAAATGTAAGACTCGTTCCTGGCTCGCGCTTTTTTAACGTAATATATTTGTAGCTAATGTCAAATAATGTCTAGCTTTACAAATGATTTATTTTAAAAGCAGAGACGCTGAGTGAGGGAGGAAAGACCTGCGGGTCAGTGCGCCAGGCCGCTCGGCTCTATTTTCTTTTGTTCAAACATTTTATTACGTTTTATGTCATTACAGTGGCAAAAAAAATCAGTACACTCCCGAAGGAAAAATAATATATATCACACGGGAAATTGATATGAAAGGCGATAGGGTATTCGTAATGCAAAATATCACTACCGCAGTAGGTTACATTCTGGTTATGGGGCGCGTGTGTGAGGTTGAAACAAGAGCAACACCTTACTGTAAACATCCCTAGGTGGACTAAAGACTGGCCCCAGTGCTGGCGAGTCATCTGATACCAGGCGTGCAACAACGGCTTCAGCCCCCACCCCAGGGGCGTAGCTAGAGCCCGTGGCGCCCGGGGCCATCCCACAGACTGCCGCCCATGGCATCCGCAGTCCCATGACCCTGCGAGGCCAAGTCTCAACTCGAATTTCGAATCTCACCCCACTGTCAAACCTCAGGCACAAATATTTCTCACATGTATCACCGGTATACCAGCTCCACACCAGTCCACCAACCAGTGCAAGCAAGTGCAACCATCTGAACTCGCAGCCGCAGAGGGCCGCGCACAGCACTCCGGGGCCACTCGCCCAACCATACTGGTGTGATTCTTCCTAATACCTCCAAACATATCCATCAGCCTACCTGACTGTGATCGGCACACGCGTCCCGCAAGCTCTCCCGAGGCCCGCCCAGCAACCATGCCATCACGCACATGCTCACCGCGGTGGCCGGAGTCCGTGAGTCAGCTGACTCCAATTAATCCACAGTATAGGCCTGAGGCAATCGAGATCTGTGCCAGGGACTCCCACATCCCGCCACAGTCTGGGCCCATCTCTCACCGCCCCTACCCATGTGCCGAACGGCCTATGTCTCACCCCGCCACCCACACAGAACAATTCCACAGGTGGGCACAGCCACCCTAAAATCCTGCTCACCACAGCATTCAACACACCCAATGCAATGTGTCCCCTTCCCACACATCGGTCTGAGTCTCAACTGCTCCCCTATCCCAGCAAGTGTGTCACTGCGTGGCAGCCACGCCGGCATAGCAGCTAAGGTTTCAGATTGCTATGTGTGACATTTTTTAAATTGCAGTGCAATTATGAGTGACATTTCAACCACTATGAGTGACAATTTCTCGTGAGCAAAACCTAGCAATGAAGTCCATGGAAATGAATAAACATTACAAATTATACCCTTTTGAGCTGTGAGAAACTCGAAAAAGATCTTTAAACTGCTGCAGAGCACTTCCTATTGATCACAGCACATCTGCTTTTCATAACTAGGTGCATTTTGTACTGTGGATATTGTACGTGCATTCATTCTGATAGGAAAAGAGAAAACTATTAATCTCAGCATGCAAAGTGTTTAGGATTAACAAGTCAGGTTTCACAGTGTTACAATTCACATGAAACACACAACAGGAAGCAGCTATGGATGGGCTACATTATCGTACTTGGTGTTAAGTGACACTCAGATACACCCTCTGACAAAAATGTAATTTAAAGCCTTCTCCCCCACCACAATAATAAGAAGCTCCAACCAGGCTTGGACCGGCCCAAAAGCAGCAGCAAATGCTGCTCAGTGTGCACATTCACCCTCCTGCCATGAAGAAGAACCTGAGCCTGACCAGGGTTGGACTGGCCTGTTTGGATTATTGCCTTCACTATTGCTCACTGTTACTACAGTAGATCCCAGGTAGGTCCTACTGTACCAGTCACTATGGGGTTACCACTAATCTGTTGTTTTTACTGGCATGATCAGTATTGTATTGTCCTGGCTCAGGGTCATACAAAAAGCCGAGATTTTTTCCCTCATCAGTGCATACTTTTAAGTGTTCTGAAGCTGCGAAGTTAAACATAACTGTCTCATAATTAAAGTAAATAAAGACAAAGCTCATTGTAAAATGTATAAACTTTATGAAGACAATGTTTTTTTTATAATTTTGTCATGCTTAAGCTTTAAATCAACATAAACAAATGACCAGTATGGCAGTATTTAGCAACCTTACCAGAGAGTGGGAAACGCTGAATGTGCCAGAATGGCTCCAGTGCTGCTCTCCATGTTTTCTCAATTTAGTGCTGCTGGCGTCAATAGCAAGGCAGGGGCACCGGAAGGGGCTCTCTCTCGGGGCACAAGGCAGTCGCAAGGCGACCAGCCGCAAGGCAGACATTAGTCAAGTTTTTCCCAAGTTAGTGGCCTCAGTGGTGCTACAGGGAGAGGCTCTCTTGACCCTGGGGCAGAGGCGTCAGAGTGCGCAGCACAGACTGCTGACAGCCTGCAACATTGGTGTCTGGTGCAGAGCTCAGTCCAGCCAGCCCAATGTAGTCTGTGTGAAATCAAGCCAGGCCTGGTTCGTCACTAGCATCCATAAGGTATATAACTAGAATGAGATCAAATTGTTACTGACACCCCACAGCACCATGCTGGTATCTGCCGAGTGCAGTACAGCACTAGTGTCTGGAGAGCACATCACAAACGCATGTAGTGCACAATACTTCACTAGTATCAGTGCAATATGCTGATGGCACCTGTACTGTTCAGTACATCACTATCATGTGCAGGGCTTGCTTTTTGTGTATATATTATGTATGTCGTTACTAGTCTCTGGAACATGTGGTTGACATTTGCCAATCACATAAGTAGCATGTTTAAAACATGCGTCTGTAAAACATATAATAAAAACCGCAAAGAATGGCATATAAATAAGAGACGTGGAGCGAGTTACTAGCACCAGCCCAATATTATCACAACAGACACTGTGCGTGCCCCTCACGGCGGCGCTAACACAAGTTATAATAAACTGTGTACAGCAAAGTCATTAACGGCTCTGCACGCATTGGCCAAAGTAACACACACTTAATGAATTGTTCAGACTGTCTGCTGGTTCCTCCAGGTCTGTCCGGCGGTTGCGGCATGCCGCACAGGGCTTCGAATAGTGGCTGCACAGCTGCAGCACACTGCATGATGCACTCGCCAGTCTTCTCCCAGACTGAGTCACTGACCCGTCCCCCACCTGGCCGCACCACTTTGTGCCCGCGATCATCATCACCATGATGTTGATGCCACTGATGCGCGGCGGCCGTGAGTGTCTCTGTGACAGAAATGAATCAGTCACTGACACTGGTCTTGATCTGGTCGCCCTTCTGGCAGCGCCGGGGGGTTTCATAAATGTATTCTATTGTGCAGTCAGCAGCGCACCGAGGACTGTCACTTGAGTTGACTCCGACTCAGATTTAAGTTCCCCACCGAATCTGACCTACCTCACTTCCTCTTCCTTCAGGTCTTGACGAGGAACTACGGTGGTCACATCTGGATTTAATCCCGGGCCCCCTAGTCAGTCTCAGTGTGGTGGTGCGTCTGAAAGCCGCGCGGCGCCGCAGGCCACAGGAAATATGCTGCCGGGCATATTTGCTACATTGTAGCACACTCAGCCTGCTCCAGCGCAGAGGGCAGATATTTAAATCTTAATTTACTGAGCCCAGCTGCTGGCAGCACGTCTGCGGGGAGCAGCAGAGCTGGCATACATCTTGGAACTGTTGTGAATAACACGCACTTGATTCAGAAAACTTGCACCAAGCTTGTGCCTACAGCGACATGCTGGGAAGGAAGCCAGAAGCTATGCTTCCGAATGCCGCTCCTGCCGCCATTTACAGTATGCACAGTGTAAAATAAAGTCCACCTTCCTGCACATAATACCGCTCCCAGTGCACTTTACCGCGCAGGCCTTTTCCGCAGCCTCCACTGCGGTGTAGTTTGCTGCTGCATAAAAGCGTTGCTGCCTCCTGCACGCCCGATTGACCGCCGCATCGCTGACGTTCCTGTCTTTTCAATATTGTCAGGCGCTCGGGGAGGCAGGAAGGCATGGATGGAAAATAATGAATTAATCCGCATTCCTTCATTATTATTTCAAATCAATTTCCTGTTTAGCTGCAGTAAAGCCAGAGGCGTAGCTACACTGACTGACAGTAGTGTCAGTGAGTGTCCCCAAGTAAACTACAAAGGCCGCCGCCCCCAAAATAGTGCCGCCTGGGGCGGACCGCCCCCACCGCCCCCCCCTAGCTACGCCACTGCCCCACCCCCACCTTGGTTGTGTGTCAGCCCGGGCACCCCCACCAGCGTTGTGAGGGGTCTGAACGCCATGCTTCGACACTCAGATGGGGAATGGAAGCCTGGGCATGTGCTCCACCCAGGCTATAATGCAGCCTGGTTCACAACATGCAAAGTGCGCTAGAATGTTTCGCCGAGACGGCTGGCCAAACAGTCATGCGCACTTGCAGAGTGCCCACCAATCCTCCCCTACTCCTTGAGCAGAGCAGCCCCACCAAGCCGCATGAAAAAATAAAATGATAACATCGAGTTATCGTTTATTTTTTGTTTATTTACAATACTCAAAGCAGTGGGGCAACACTCTCCACCTTAGCGGAGGAGCCGCCCCTGGGTGGCACCCAAAAGCTGCTACTTTACTTACCCTTATTGAACTACTGAACTACTGCCCAGGAACATGAGCACGGCTGGACTGGGAACGCAAACCAGCCCTGGGAATTAACATGGACTGGCCACAGGTGGGGGGGGGGAGGTGAGCGGGGTGGTATTGGAAACACTGCTGCTTCTACGCTGCTGCGGCTTTTGTTGCAGGGGGCCGCCGCAAAACTGGGCCCCAGTAACAAAATCAACCCCACCGGTCCAAAACCGGCCCTACCATTCCGACTCAACAAGAAAACGCCCGGAGCCCGCTACGGCCGGTCCGGCCCTGAACATGTGGACCATCTCGCTGGTGCAACAAGTAGCTAACAATTAGCTTTCTTTGTAGTACCTTATTAAGTACCTTATTATGGAGTACCTTATTAAGACTTACAACACCTGCACAAATTGCATCATTTATAAGTACTAATTTAACTTCCTTATTGGAGAAATATGATTTTGCACTTGTAAATGGATTTGCTCACACATCGCAAAAGTATGTCACGGGGTGGTGTGTGCGGTGTTTCAGGGTGGGCACATCACCAAACGATGGTGAGGATCCATAAACGTGCATCTTTGTGTCTGTTTTCCAAAACCTGCGCATGCAGTTACCCACACTGAAAACAGTCAGCGATTTACTCCTTTTAAGCGGGGCGGCGTGCCCATGAGAGGGGGAATCGGGTACGGAATCCTGCCAGCCCAGAAGAAGCAGGGAGGAAGAAGAGATTGGCAGAGTGGTCTGAAACTCTCTCAGAGTCGACAGTGGTAGTAGAAGTACAGCAGAGCAGGGTGCAGCCACACAGTGGGCATGTGAGTGGATGCCCAGTGTGCAGCCACACAATGGGCATGTGAGTGGATGCCCAGTGTGCAGCCACACAGTGGGCATGTGAGAGTGGATGCCTTCAATTATACCCTGTCATGAATGCCCAGCAGAGTGGTGAGGGCGGGCACCAGAAAAAGCGGCAGTTCTTTCGCCCATCATGGCAAAAAAGAGGTTGCCTGAGTGAAATCATATATAAAGGAGGAAGGGAGGGTAACTGAAGAGTGCTACGGAGACCGAGTGACACAAATGTGTTTGTGAGTATGTGTGTTTGTGTGATGAAGAAGGGGATGTAGAACAGTCAGGCAGATTCAGAATAATGCTTAACCAGGCATGTTGCGGCCCTGGCATGTTGTGGTATTTAATTGTTCATGACATTAAAGTGAATTTTCCTTAATATAATGGCTGCATTTTCTCTCTACAGCATTTTGGCTAACTATGGCATACTGAAGGACCATTCCTAGCACACTGGGGCCATTTTTGACAACATTTTGGTTTTCTCTGTGATAAAAGTGCCTTGACCATACAGATATCCACATTTTAGGTGTGGGAACTGCAGGGTATGCCCACTAAAAGTGGAAAGAAAATAATATGTATATTTTAATACACGCATACCCCTCAATCTCATCTCGATTCCCAGAATTATCACAGAATGTTATTCACAGTATTACGTTTCAGTATGGCCAAACTAGTCACTGAGAAAAAGAATTGGCCAGCATCGGAGTAGGATCTGTTGTAGGTTTCCCAAAATGGCCTTGTTATTCTACTTAACAGAATACAATCACTCAGAAACTGATATCAGATGGCAGGTAGTGGAAGCGCTGTATAGTCCACCAGGAAGCAACGGTAATATCAAACTCCTTAATAAAACAGAACAGTGCAGCATTCAACACAGGCCTGAATATACTAGAAGACAGCATGCACCTCTGTAGCCTGGATCAACTGCCCTATTGATTACTGATTGTATGCTGACTGTGATTTTAAGGCTTTGCATGAGACAGCGCAAGCACTGTCGCTTGCAAGGTATTTTGTTTATATACAGGGGGCTTAGAGCCTACCCATTTCTTACCATTGGTTGGCTTCATCATCAGTCTTGTTTCCTTGCTTCTCATTGGTCAGCATGCACAAGCTCAATTTCCTCTTCATCTGTTTGTCCCTTTGATGGAGCATGAACCAAATACTAATTCATTTTTAGGTCTCGGCTAGCGAAGGCTGCGCCTGCGCAGTCTCGCTCGTGAGATTTAATGAATTTGTGAAGTGGGGCTTCAACCCGCCTCTCTTCTCTCCTCTTCTCCATTGGCTGGCCTCTTAAATGCTGGTCAGCCATTGGAGAAGAGCTTTGCCAAATAAGCCCCGTCTCTTTCGGATTCGTGGGCGTGTTTTTTTGATTCTTTCTCTTTTTTTAAGCCCCGCCCCTTTCCGTCCCTTTTACACGTGGTGGGCGTGTTTTTTTTTTTTTTTTTTTTAACATTGGATGGTTCGGCCATTTTTTGCGCGGTCGGAACGGAGCGGGACGTGGGGTCGCCTCTTCCTTGCTGCAAGGCTCAGCGTTTCCTGGATCGGCGTTTCAAGTCCGGCAAAGCGTTAAGGTAACAATGTTGTTCCTGCTTGCATTTCACATGGTTCACGGGCGTATCTTTTCCGGGTTGTTGAGGCCCCGAATATTCCAGGATAAGAGTTTAATGTGCTTCTCCCCAGCAGGCAAGCTCTTTACATGCAGGTCCAAGTTGTGACGTACTCGAACATAGCCACGCTGCCCCCAACAGAGTTCAGTGCCCCCTCTGGTTTCCACTCCATTGTTATGGCCTCCTTTATGCTGGACATCCACGTCTCCAAGGGCACCCACCAGGCCACAGCAACCCAGGCTCACAAAGCAGGGGCATCCCCCTCTGCCCCGCATCAGTGACTCTTCCCAGCCCCGGAGAGCCTCATCTCTTATTAACACTGTATGCAGGAGCCGTCACTAGCTCGCATTCTTCCACCGCAGTCTTTAAAAAATGAGCCACAAGTCACCACTGCAGGCCCCGGTAGCCCCTTCAACAGCTTCAAGGCAACAAGTCCGCAGGTGGCGTCGCCTGTCCAATGGCCGCTCCCAATCAATGGAGAAGTCAGCTGGTCCGCGGGAGCACAAGCCCCCTCCAAAGCAGTAGAGGCCAGCCCAGAGCCACTAGCAAAACCTATCTGTCCAAACTGGAAGGATGCTCACTCTCTGTGCAGTCTACCGGGCCCAGCTACGTCCCAAATTCACTGTGGGGCCACTGCCGCACTTTAAGGCAGAGGCGACCAACCTTCCTGGACCCCACGTAACATGGGTCTCCACAAAGCCCAACAGGAGCCGTTGTAGTCTCTTCTGGCTCCCGGCTGCACCCAATATGGCTTCCCAGGCAGCGACCTTTCACCACAGTCTCTGCGGGCGACCATGAAGCATCCTGTGGTCCTCCTTCAACACCAGCAGGGGCTGCACATTGGCCCAACAGGAACTGCCGCTTTCTCAAGCAGTGCCTCCAGGTCCTACATTCAGGGATGCCCTCACTCCGCTCAGCACTGCATCAGGTGCACCGCTTCTGCTCTGCCGCTTCAGCTGTCCCCCCCCACTCTTTCATTCCTCCCTCTCTTTCTGTCTAGCAGTTCTTCTCTTACTGAAAACCTTGACTTCAAGACGGGGTTCTCACTCTCTTTCCTCTACTTTCTTTTATTTGCTCCCCTGTGAAATTGATCCAAAAAAGAAAATCATTTTTGCTGGAAATGTTGTATTTTAATTCTAAGGTGCAGCATCTGGAATAAAAGGTTAAATATATGAAAAATAACGAAATAAAGTAAGAAAGTGGTAGCAAACTGGCCAGATTGATTTTATTCACACCCAAACACATTAGCGCCACTTTTTACAGAGTTTGTCAGTGAAGCGCTATTGTTGTTTCTTGTCTTTGTTTTCCCTGGGCTTGCAACTAGTGCACCAATCCTGGAAGTACTGCAAAGTGTGGATTGGAAAACAAAATGTGTACTGCGGCTCTGCGTCCAGGAATGTGGTCTTTTTACCATACTGCTAACGTTTTGTAAGGATATCAGCAATGGACATTGAAATGGGACCATTCAAGGCCCCTTTCAGGCAAAAGCACTCACTGATTTCTGAATAGTGAGTGTAAAAGCGTTAAGGTAACATTGATGTTCCTGCTTGCATTTCACATGGTTTGCTAAATTTTGCATTCCCCTATGAGTGTTTGCTTTTTCCAGGATGATGTTACTTTTTTTTGTAGGCCGCATATTGCTCTTGTCTATTGCGTCATTTAAATTGAGCCTCATCCAGGTGTTTATAGCCGGCAGCAATTGGGTTGTAGTTGAAGGCAGTGTGAGTTTTTCTCAGGGGGACAGTATGGTGTTCAGTGGGGGAGACGATGTGGCACTATGGCCAGAGCTGCTGAATTTGGAACTGGGGAACCAGGTTCAGCCTTAATAACCAGTCCACCAGACGACTCTCCTGAGAGAGCACAATCCCATGCTAGACCTTAGAAGGCTTCGCAAGACCTTAGAAGCGCTTGTGTCTTAGCACCAGCTGGTGGACCCTAGCACTGGCAAGTATGGGTTAACCTTCAAGGTTTGTCCACCACAATCCATACTGAAGTTCACCTCCAGTCTTGCTAGCAGGCCTCTGAAGCAGCACAGCCAAGAACAACAGTGACTCTGTCACTGAGGTCACAGGACTCTTGAGAAGGGCCAGCTCTAGTGCAGTGCAAACAGTGTGACTGGGCACTGACTTTGGGTGGAGACATTATGTTTGCAAGTAAATTAAGGTTTTAAAAGCACTTGCTGCCTCCTTCCAGGCCTCCAGCAATTTTCGGCAACAAAAAAAATGTCAGGATGACTCTGGTGTTTAATGTTCTTCCTAGAGAGAGATCGGAGTTTTGTCTAGTGGAAGTTTTGACTCCTGGAAAGGTAGCACACAGGGTTAATGTGCCTGCAGCAAAGAACATGTACCATGCAGATCACAAAGTGCGCATAATGTAAATAGGTCAGTGGGCTTCTGCGTGTGTGTGTGTAGGTGGCTCTGTGGGTGGCTCTATTTGTGTGTGGGTTGCTCTATGTGAGTGGCTCTGTGTGTGTGGGTGGCTTTGTGTGTATGGCTCTGTGTGTGGGTGCAAATGCAATAGGTCTCGCATTTGAGAGTTATTAAGCTATTGACATTGTAAATAACAATGACGTTTCTTTAAATGTTTTAAAAACAAAAACATAAACAAAAATAATGTCATGAACAATGCCAATAGCTCTAACTTTAACAATGCCGAGACCATTGCATTGTAAATTCATGTTTTTTATTGCTGTCCTTCTGCTGTTCGCTCTCAGATTGAGGTACTTTTTTAATTGTTGCTTCCCCCGCTACATCATCGTTGCTTCCCCGCCATTGTTGCTTGCACCTTCCTTATCCGTCACACTGAGACGTGTTTTTGAGGCAATGACACAGGATTGTATTTTGAAGGTAAGACTCATGCCTTTTGCGTTTAACTTGTAAAATGTGTTTGTGTCGCCTGTCATTATTCCCCTGCAGGTAGTGTTTGCCATTATAATGCGCCTGTCAAGACTTATTCAGGAAGCAACTTCAGTGTTATGAATTGGTCTCAGCCTGTATTTACTCCAGGTCTCAGTCAAAATAGTTATTTTAGAAGTTTAACAGGATAGTGTCTATGAAGCATATGAGAAACTAGATCTGAAATGGGTGTGTTTCCTAAGAGATCTTCTGAAAAAGTATCTTCTGAAGTGTTGTATGGAGAGTTGGCATGTACATTGGGACATGCACCAATTGGTAAGTTATAAGTTACATTTTGAAAATTTGGATGTTGAGTTAAAAGACATAACGATGATTAGGTGTGTTTGCTTCAAGAGTGCATAATATGGAAAGAGCAGTGTTGCCTTAAACGCTTTAAAATGCATTGGATATGAATTGGATAACCAGCCTTTGTCAGGAAAGGGTATTCTTTGTATCATTAACTTGTGGTGATGGAAGGCATAAAAGAAAATAGTGTTTAGGTTTTGGGTGCTGCGTGGATCAGTGAGGAACTACAGGCTGAGTGTAGGGTGAATAAACATTGAATGTGGATGGTGATGGATCTTTAAAGGCCAGGGCAGAGGACCTCAGCCGACATTGCCTTGCAGATGACGAATGACAGTTACACTCAAAGGGGGCACAGGACCTCTTCCAGCAATGGGGAGAGCACTAGCCAGATCTATTTGGTACCCCAGCGAACGTGCAGTGCCAAAGATTTTGTGGGTTGGATTTTCAAAGGCAGGTCTTCTCTGAAAGACACAATTCACCTACATTGCGGGTCGGGACTCGTACATGCCTTTCTGTCTTTCCCTCTCCTGCCCAGAGGGCTCAGTCAGATCAAGAGAGGACAGGCCCAAGTCATCCAGCTGGCATCGGACTGAATATGGAGAGTGTGGTACTCAGAACCACTCAGCAAACACAAGGAGATGATGGACAGAGCGCTGAAACTTTCCAGACACTCACCCCCAGTCACAGATCTGGGTTGAATCCATCATCGTTCTTTAGTTCACTTCGCCACCCCAGTTCAGACACAGTTATATACAAATCAGTCTTAACCCTGTGCCTCATGGGACAGTCCAGCCCGAACTGCCAAGCCATGTCTTCCCTGGACCGGAAACAAGCATCCTGGGACCGGAACCACTCACCTTGAGCACATGTCCTCAAATCCAGCTGCCCCTTCCGGAGGATTTGGGGCCACGATCCTCCAGAATATTCTTGCACTGAGCTCTTGAATGGTGACAGTTGATGGCTATCGATCTTCTTGCCAAAGTGGTGGGTGTCATCCTTGAACCCAGGTGCCGTCCACCAAACATGCAGGAGGCTGTACGAAGATTTTTGTCAGGTGTTACTCCTGAGATATTCATTCCATGAATGCAGTTATTGGATGTTCTACTGTTCATTCTATCCTTAGTCCAGCTAGGCGTTGCTTTGGCAAGAGTTATGGGCTGCCTTTCGGCCCCTCAACGTTTCTGCATTTATCTGATCAGCAATCCCTCTTCAAGTTGAGATGCATTTGATGAAGGGGCTGATCCACATGTGCCTGCCAACACCTTTTGTGATGCTGCAGTGTGACCTTAATTTGGTTTTCAATAATTGATGAGTACTCCCTTTGAACCGAACATCTGCCGAGCGAGTTAGTGAACTCCAGGTATTTATAACGCCAAATACACAATTTTTTTCCAGATAAATTAGTCCTCTTGACAAAAGGGAGATTCATGCCCAAGGTAGTCATGATCTTCCACATAGGGCAATCCATCACCATGCCATCTTTATGCGCTGTACCCCTCCCAGAAGGAAAAACGGCTCCACCACCTTGACCCTACGAGGGCAATCAGCTTCTACATTGATCAGACTAGGGGTTTCCAACAGGATGACTAACTTTTTATCGTTTTCTCTGGGACTCAGAAAAAAAAAGCAATACAAAAGAGAACCACCTCCAGATGGATTGACTTATGCACTAAGATCTGCTGTGGGTTAGTCAAGAAGCAGCCCCCAGAATGTTTGCGCACTCACTCCAACAGAGCAAAGACTGCTACCACTGCACTAGCGCGGCATGTGCCATTCACTGACATTTGCACCCCCCACATGTTCACAAAGAATTACTCCTTGGGTAGCCAGGTCCGACATTACGGGCATTTCACCCGATCTGTCCTGCAAGACTTCCTGGTGTAAGCCATTCCACAGACCTATCACCGGTGGAGTTGTACTGCTTTGGTATCTGGTCACAGGGTGAGAAATCCTGAGGTTAGAAGTCTCTATCAGAAGAACAAGTTACTTACCTTTGGCAATGGTTTTATTGGTAGAGACTCTAACCACAGATTCTTCACCTACCCACCGTTTTCCGCATTCTGTTGAATGGATTCATACAGTCACATAATAAAAAGATACCAAATCTGAAGATCTGCACACTGCACTGTCTGATCCTGTTAGCTCCGCGTCCGATGGCACAGACATTAATCACAAGGAAACTGACGTCAGCACATGGAGGTGACGGAGCCGCACAACACCACCTACAGACGCACAGGTGAATTGCTACAAACATTTCTGGGTCCAGTCTAGCACATAGGGAAATATACAAGGTAAGGAATCTGCCAGTGGCGTAACAAAACTTGAGGGGGGCCCCTGCAAAGTAGATGGAGGGGCCCCCTTCCATACTCACTTAGGAGCTCACAGGCCAGGGTACTGTGCTGAGGAGGCCCCCTGACACTGCGGGGGCCTTTGTTACGCCACCGGAATCTTTGGTTATCTCTACCAGAAAAGGCAATACCGAAGGTAAGTAACTTGTTCTTGGTAAAACTTATTTTGCAAGATAATTCTCCCGCAAAAATAGGTTATGTTGTTGTTTTCTCATTGAAATCTATAAACGTTGTAAAGCTCAAAGTTTGGGAAGTTTTATAAAACCTTATGTACACTTGGTCTAGATGACATTACACAATTTCAAACACACCCATCACCCTCATTAGATATATTACAGGTTTTCCTGTTATTCACCCAGTATTCCCAGTATTCTCACAATTCTCCAGGTTTCCCCATCATACGAGAATTGTCACCATGATACTCCTGGCGTTGCCAGCCTCTACCAGTTTCTGACATTATATGGGTTGTGTATAACCCCATCAAAAGAAAAGTAACCTCCTTTTTATTGCATGTGTCTCCTTGACATGTCAGACTTTTTCACTATGTCTCAAGTATCCCCATCATAAAGCCACTAAAGTGGCTATAAACTGCATGTAGACCATCATTAAAACTCGATTTACATAAACAAACCATATGCTACCTAATTCCATAAGATGGGAGGTACTCCCATCACATGACAAGTATCATCATATGCCAGGTATCACCGGCCTGTCATATTATCCTTATTCTACACCAGGTATCTCCATTAGAGGCAAAGTATCCCATTCTTTGCTAGCTTACTCCATCATTTAGGAGTTATGAATATCCTCTGGCTAGTACCGTGACTCCATGGTAGGTTTTTCCATCATATAGCCGGTATTAACATCCTTTGACAGCAATCTCTATCAGATGCTCTGGTATTGACCACATACATATGTGTATACACAAACACACACGCAAGCCCATAATAATAAAGAAATACATGATCATACACAAAGCACTATGTTTGACTTTAATGCCTTGGTTTAAGGAATCTCAGGTTTGGGGTCTTAAAGGTACTCAGGAGAAACTGATAAATCAAATTAGCATTTTAAGGGACATAGTGTGAACTTGTGGCCGTACTGCGCTGCTTTGATCATAATCTTTTGACTAATCACACCCCTGAAGGAACGGAGGAGAGAATGGAGTATGTATTAAATGTTCTGAGTTTTCCAGTCCAGATGCAGGAGTTGCTCCATAGGTTGTGTCCTGAAAGGGTGCAGCGCCTACCAAAGGATCAGCAAATGGTGCACAACCAGGGTTTGCAAAAGTGTACTCAGCAAGCTGCAGCGTAACTGACTATAGTATGACAAGCAAAACAGGGATATGAGAGGCGGACACAACTTCTTTGCATTTGCCACCTTTAGTGCAGTTTTCATCATTGTTGGATTGTTGGAGTCAGGCACGCAGTCTGCCAAATACAAGGAATTGTTTAAGACCAATGTCTGGATGAAGGGCTGAAAGCCCGTACGTGGACCCATACCTGACAGAAGAGCATCTTCTTCAAGTTTTGAGGACGCAGATGATCCTGATAACCATTCCCATGTTCAGTCTGGTATCTTTCTGTCTTTACAACAATACCCTGGCCCCGGAAGAGGGGGTTGTGTCAACATCCTTTTCCAATGGCTCTATCTTATCTGTTGAACATCACACATCAATTCCTCAAAATGACTGTTATAATCTTAATTAGAACATTGGAATGTTGAGCGCTCAATTGAAGACAATAGAGAGCTCGGGGCTTCAAAGGGCCGGTAGAAGCAAAAAGCATCAACATTCCAATGTTTCCCTTCCACAGCTGTTGCTGTGAACACATGCCTCAAGGAACCCAGGGGATTTGAACCCCTTCGGGCTCCGTGAGGCCTTTGTTTTACTAATTGGAACAGTTTACCCTATACGGGGCGGAATGTTCTAATAGCCTTATGGCCCTCTGTAGCGGGCAATACCAGCCATTAAAGGCCCGCTCCCTTGTTAAAGGTCCGAACATCAATTTACTATGTGCCATTATGCCAAGAGAGGCCCAGGGCTGGCTAGTAACCTCAGAAAACTGGCCATCACAAATACTTAGAGATATTGTTACTTTGATTGCCGCTAGGGATGTCTCTTTGACTGCTGCCTGTGAGCTTTGCCCCTCTAAAAGTGTCTGAACAAAATAAACAATTGTAAACAAAACAGAGGGGAAGCCCCTGCTGATTTCCTGGATCATTTGAAAGACTTGATCACCATTCAGTATTTGTAAATCCTGCCAAAACAATCCAAGAAGTGTTAGGAGCAGCTTTCCTTCAAGGGTTTATAGGGAGAACTGAGAGCTTTATCAATTGCATGGTAAAACAGAAATATGCAGAGATTGGTTTCTGAAGCAAAGCACTGCATGGTCGTTCAAGAATGTAAAAAAGAATCCACTGAAACTCTGTGTTCAATATTTCGGCCAGAGCCTTTCGTCTGGACAGACACACCTGCCTGCTAATTGCATTAAGGCTGTGCTTTCGCGCCTGTCCTTGCTCTGGGTTTATCTCATTATGCCAAAACCTTCACTTTCTTCTGCCCCGAAAGGAGGGGCTTGGCTTGTGCCGGGTGGTACAGGATCATGGTGAGAAAAAGGAAACTATTGCTTGTTATTCCTTTGCTTTTCATGCTGTGGAAAAGGGCCTGCTTCCGCAGTTGTGCCCTATTTCAACAGCTGCCCACCTTGTTGGGTCTCCCATCAACATCACTATAATGCGTGCTGTCTCTGCACTATTGTTAACCACTAAAATCCAGCACCTTTCCGTGTCGAGATTGTCAAAATATGAAATATGTTCACCATCAGCTGCTCACATCACTTTGGTCGCTGTCCCATGTTGGACCCCTCTTCACTCTTCTCCACACCTTCGAAGGCGAACTATGCGGTGTATCGCCATTGCATGCCTGATCGAATCCCGATGTTACTGACACACCCTTCCCAAATTGTGATCTTGTAAGTTATGTTGATGGTTCTTGCCTCAGAAGTGGTGAAGGAGCATTAGCTGCTGGCTATTATATTTACACTTTACATTAAATCTTTGAGGGTCGGTGTTTACTTCAAGTATTTTCCACACAAGTAGAACATTTGATTGCCCTTCTATGTGCTTGCATATTAACTGCCCAGTACTGTAACCATTTTTACTGAATCTTAGTATGTGTTTGTTTTTTGTTTTTTGAGTTTTTTTATAGCGCGAACTTGACCCAACGGTATCTGGGCGCTCTACATGAGCACCAGTTGTGTTACAGACGGACCCATTAATTTTGTTAGCACGAGGAGATTAAATGATTTACCCAGATTCACAGAATGCTGAGCATCTCTGCCGACAACACTCAAACCTGGATCCCCAACTTCGAGGGTGACCGCTCTTGCCATCAGGTTACATCCTCTCCCCAAATTATGCCCACAAGCCCACCAGTCATCCCAAGATACAGTATCCAGAGGTAACACTTTTGCTGATAGTACTGCTAAAACTGCTGCCTTCTCCCCTGGTTTCATTTGAACTTTGTATGTCTCCCAAGCAGCTGAATCCCTTTTTCACACTTTACAGGTTCTTGCAGCTTTGCAGAATCAGGCACTCGAAGGTGAAAAGATGGTATTGAGAAAGAACGGTCATGAGGAGATAAGATGGTAGTTACCCCTATGGTACTGCTCCCGAACATGCCTGGCTCAGAAAAATAAAGTAACTAAGATATGAATGGAAATGGTTCCTCCCTAGCCAGAGGGCGAAGTTGAGTCCATAAGAGATTTGAATGGGCAGATCCGTGATTCTTCCTTCCACCCCTCTCAAACCTTACTCAATTTGCATTAATCAGATGACATGATTCTAGAATACTGCAAACAACGGATTCTCTGTCTTTATAGCTTCTGTTCTTACGTTCAAGCTGCTCTTCTCATCAGCCCACTCAAAGTCTACTGTGATCTGTCCCGCAGTAGAGCGCATGTGAAGATCCACCAGCGACAGTTGGAGCCTTCAGACCTGCTGGGGTGGTCTTTTTGAGATCCTGCTCACCAGTAACACAGCTTTAAAGTGTCTAAAGACTTCCCATCAGGAGCATGCATCACAATGCAAGTGGACTTTTGCACCAAAAGATAAAGGGCCACCAGACAGAAGAGCTCCTGCTGCTGCAGGTGTTCCATGAGGATTTCATCAGGAAGCAGCCCCTCTCCTTGACAATGGTTACGACCTACGTCCTGGCTAGTGTGAAATCTTCCAGCTTCCTGATTCTTCAGGGGATTTGGCTGACCCTCTTCACTGCAAACCTATTTAGTTCGAACACATGTGGCTGTATCAGTTGTTGGAGTGCGGAAGGCTAGAAGAAATCAACCACCGTCCATTCCTTGAATAAATGCTCAATATATAAGTCTAAAATCAATACGAGTGGAATCTGAACCTCTCTTCATGCACACCAATGATCCCAGTTAAGTTTGAGTTGGTGGGACAATGTGATGACTTACAACTCTGTGGGCACTTTATTCCTCAAAGTGATAAGTATACCACCTGCATCACCCTTGCTAATCTAACAAGGTCCCTGACTGATGAACAGATCCTGTGCCCTGATGTGTCTATTGATTCTGTGACAGTCTATGAAGGTATTGGGAATGGGATTCGAAATGCTAACGAGTTATTCCCCTTGCCATTATTTATGCAAGTTGAGATCTTTGCATCCGGAGTACTGCTTACCCACAGTGGTATGTTTAATCAAGCTGTGACTTATCAAGTGGTGTTAGACCTGACAGCCTTAGGGTGGTCTTCTCCCAAACGTTTTGACTGTTTGCATCATATTTTGCTAATTTCTTTTTGTTGGTTTTAAGACTCTGAGCACTTTACCACTGCTAACTAGTGCTAAGGTGCATGTGCTCTCTCCCCTAAACATGATCTGATTGATGCATCCATAATTGGCATATTAATTTACTTATAAGTCCCTAGTAAAGTGCACTGCATGTGCCCATGGCCTGTAAATTAAATGCTACTAGTGGAACTGCAGCACGTATTGCGCCACCCCCTCAAGTGGCCCTTTAGACATGTCTCAGGCCTTTTATTGCAGAGCCTGTGTATGCAGCTTACACTGCCATGTTGACTTAGCATTTAGTATCCCTTGGCAAGCCGTAAACTTCCCTTTCATTACATATGTCACCCTTAAGGTAGGCCCTAGGTAGCCCATAGGGCAGGGTGCTATGTAACTAAAAGGTAGTACATGTGCTTTTAAGGTTTACATGTACTGGTAGTGAATAACTCCCAATGTCGTTTTCACTACTGCAAGACCTACCCATCTCATATGACAACATTGGGGATTTCTCATTAATTTAATAAGCTGTAATTCCAGATTGAGAAGGTGTAGATCTGTCACGTGATACACCTATAGATTTGTAATGAAAAATTCTCCTTAATAGTAGAGTTGAATTTATCATTACAACTTTGAAAATACCACTTTTAGAAAGTTGACATTTTCCTGCTGGTAGCCCTTTTGTTCCTGCAGCCTGTCTCTGATCAGTCTGGGGTGAGTGACAGCTGAACTTGGTCTATTCCCTCTAGACAGCCACACATAAAGGCAACTTAAGTGTGACTGGATGGATCTTCCTGGGAGGATAGAAGGGAGTAGCTGAGCACATCCCCACACTTTCACCTGAATAGGCTGTGTCTTGTCCACACACAAAGGACTGCATACCCCCTGTAGTGAGCCTGGAGCCCGGGCAAGAAGGGAGGACCTCTGTGCACTTCAAAGACCCTTCTTTGAAGTCACCCCCACTTCAAAGGCATAACTGGGTATAAGTACCGTGTCTCTAACCCCACCAAGACAGTACACGCCTGGAGCTGAAACCATTCTGCCAGGAAGAAGAGCTGTATTGCTAATGGACTGCCACTCTTCTGGACTACTGCCCTGGAAGACTGCTGCCTTGCTGTGTTGCCCTGCTGCTCTCTCTGACTGGGTAAAAAACTGGACCTACAACACTTGAAACCAGAGTGACTCCAAGGGTTAGCTGACTAGCCTCCTGATCTGAAGTCTCAGGGACATAACAGACTTCCACCCCTGTCCTGCACCTGGACCACTGGAGGTGGGCCTAAGGTGCTTGCTCCAGCGGAATCGACACATCCTCTCCTGCGAGAGCAGAATCAATGCATTGCCGCTGTTGCGGGGACGGGCCGTCAAATCGCACTGGCATGGCCCCTGGAACAGTCGCATTAGAACCACTGCATAGCTGCCACTGCAGAGGGACAATCGAGCATCCCCTCAACTGCGTGGAGAAACCCGATGCATCAGCTTTGGAACCATCGCATCTCGGAACCGGGGCATCTCCTTTGAAACTGGCACATCGCCGTGTGGTGAAAATCAACAAATCATCTTGACTGCAGGATCAACCCCAACGCATCGCTTGGCTGCACCACGCATCTTCACTATTGCAACCAAGATAGTTTTGTTCATCGTGCCTTGCTGGGTACCTGTATACAGCCTGTGCTTTATCGCAGACGGTCTGAACTTTTGACTTTGTTCTGGGCTGGCACGACCAGATATCCTAAATTGGCGCTTATTACTTCTAAGCGCTATTTTTACATGTAATCTTTAAAATTCATATCTCAACTTCTACCATTGGATTTTTTTGTTTTGGCCTTGTTTTAGTCATAAAATTGAGTTCCATTTCTCTAACCTGGGGTGGAGTCTTTTTGTGGTCTTTTCACTGTGCTACTGTGTGAAGTGTTGCACAAATACTTTACACATTACCTCTTAAGTTAAGCCTGACTGGTCTGTGCAAAGCTACCAGAGGATAAGCACAGGTTAATTTAGGGTGTGTTTGTGACTTACCCTGACTAGGATTGTGGAACATGGGTGCATACCTCTGCCAATCAGAAACCCAATTTCTAACATGTGGCAATTGTGTTTATGTGTGGCCACTCAAGGCTGGTCTAGATCTTGTTATCCTGCTTACAGCGTGTCCACTATCAGATATTTTTTACACAATCTTCTACCTGGTGAAGGAAACTGATTTAAGACATTTTCTGAGAGTGCTTGATTCCTTGCCATACTGATCGCAAGCTACGGAATAGAACTTATCATCTATGAGATGTGCTCAGTCATCAAAGTACTGAAGAAGAAAATTCAACTTAAAAAGCCCACCGATCTGATAACCACTCAATTGGGGGATCGGCGAACTGTGGCCTTACAAAAATAAAATGGTTCTCAATTTTGCCTTGTTGCTAAGGGTGTTGTGTACCATATAATTGGGGTGAAATGCAGTACTTACATGCCCGGCGATTCTCGAGGTATTCATGAGCACATTGAGAAAATATGTGAACGTTTTAAAGATTTAAATACTTTTGATGGTAATTTGGTTTCGAAGGTTGAGACCTCCGGACTTGGTTAAAAAGCATTTTTGGAAGGCGGAGTATGAAAATACTGTAGGTAGTGTTGATTATTCTAGTTGTCCTTTAGTTGATTTGCATTTTCATATGAGCCTGTAGTATTTCTATTGCAAGCATCACCAGAGGTCAGGGTACTTCCCCTTTCTTACCCCTTGACATTCTGTGATGACAATGATTATGAGATGAATCACAAATCTGATTATGGTACCTTGGAAAGTAGTAACGGAAATGTTGAGCAAGAAGTATTTCAATTAATTGAAAGCTGCACTGATAAATAGCCTGAGAAGAATGGATTATGAAAATATAAACACCTTTTCTTTTCTTTGCTTAACTGTAACCTGCTTCAGCAATGTTTTTCTGCTCATGCCAATATTGCCCACAAGGTGTACCCATCTCTGACATTGAGGAGCTCTGAGTGTTAGCATTCAAGTCGTGAAGTAAGGAGAAGCCTGCTCAGGGGAACACTATTTACATTTTTATAATCTTGTAGGGAATTTCTCCACTTCTCATAAGGTCAGCTAGGCACCTGCTTATATGTGATAAGTCTGTCATATGATAGCTGGTTGCATGATGGAACCCCACACACATTTACCACGCATGCCTTTACAACGCAGTCTCTACCCTGACTGCGACGTTACCATGCGTTCCTTTACCAGGCAAGTCATTGGAATAGTATAATTTACTATTCCAGCTCAAGAGTAGGGAAGGTGCTGGACCTAAATTTCAACACCAGTCCAACAACGCACGGCTAAAGCAAGTTGTTGTAATGACTTGCGTGGTAAAGCAAAGCGTGGTAATGTCACAGTCGGGGTAGTGACTGCGTTGTAAAGGCAGATTGTGGTAGTGACTACGTGTTAAAGGATGTTTCCCATAATAGGTACTAGAAACTCTGTGTAGTAAAGCATGCATTGGAGTCCCGCCTGTCCTGAAGAAGCTTGCCTCCGCTGACCATTTTACAGGGATCCCCAGGTCGGTTGATACTGTGATTCACATATTTATGTATTTATTTTTTTGCAACAAAATGGGAAGTAAAGCTATCTTCAGCTTATGATAGTTATGTTATGCTTTTTAAACTATGAAAGCGAGATGTTCTTTGCCTCATAATTAGATGCCCCATTCTTTCATAATTAGTTTACTTTTGTCTGAACCTTTTCGTTGAAAATGATATTTTCAAAATCCGTCTGGGCAGAAATGTTGCACACGGAACAGATTCACTATTTTATGGCAAATCTGTTTAAAGGGCAGATATTGTGAAAACTCTAACACTTCTTGTGGAATTTCGCTCTCACATAAACCAGCAAATGGAAATGAACTGCTCAAATTTTGTAGCAGCAAAACAACCTGAACAAATTCGA
This sequence comes from Triturus cristatus, assembly GCF_964204655.1. NCBI lineage: Eukaryota > Metazoa > Chordata > Amphibia > Caudata > Salamandridae > Triturus > Triturus cristatus. Next base: position 808,873,101 of record NC_140586.1, read on the forward strand.
GTTTAATATTTTTCTTTCCCTTTTGCATTCCAGAAAAAAATGTCTCATTCTATTAGAAAGGTTTCTTGCTGTGCAATATTTTATCATCTGAAAAGACCTTCACTGCTTGGTAAGATGATGAACTAGGCAGCATCCTCTGCTCTGACCTGTCTCCGTTCTGCAATTTCGACGTCCCGTCTCACAGCAGCACAACGCTGGCAGCAGTCATGGTCTTCAGTCATGCACAACAGCAGCAACTGGAATGAGTCCCAAGTTTTGCTGGTAGTAGAATAAATCTGATATATGAGGCCCCACTTCTTTATGTGATGACTAGCAAGAGAACTGAATGCAGTCGTAGAGGAAACCAGGGCCATTATTTACGGGAATTTGGTGTAGGGGAAGTCATCTTACTGCGCTGCCCTACTCCCTCGCTGGCACCGTTTCAGCTGCCTAGCGCCAACGCAGACACCCTTGCGGCAAGTGTGCCTGTGTTGTCAGCAGAATTGTTTTTGTGCAGGAAGAGGTGCTTGTGCTTCCTTGCCTTACTCCATATCTAAGAATCTATTTAAAGTCACGCACATTGGTTTTGCGTGGCCTCAGCGATATGATTTTGTAATCTCCGACAGAGCGTCACAAAAAGTGATGCACCGGCGACGCTTGGGACTCATAAATAAGCCTCCAAGTCTATGTAGAGTGAGGGACAGAAGGTGAGATATGGAAGCAAAGGCACATTATTTGATACATTATGATAAAATAACATAATGAGGCAGACTGTCACATTAAGTGAATTTTCACACTACGACATACCATATATATATATATATATATATATATATATATATAACATACCATAGTGCAGCATAGTAACTTAAAAAATTATTTTACACAATATAGCGTACCATAATATAACATATCATGGTGCAGAATGTAACATTTACACAGTTTACACAGTATAACATACCATCATATAACATAATATAGTGCAGTAGAATAATACATTAGGTAACTTTACACATTACAAAATAGCATAATATATCATATCAGTGTGCAGTACAATGCAACATGTGGCAACTTTACACATTATAACATAGCATAATATAACAGACCACAGTGCAGAAGAATGTCATATAAAGTATCTTGGCACATTATAATATAACACCACTCAACACAACACAACACAACACAACACTGTGTAGCAGAATACAGAACATAACGTTTTTAAAATACCATAACATAAACTAGTGCAGCAGAATGTAACATAACTTAGCACATTGTATACATCACAAGATTATGAAAGCGAAATGTAGCATAACGTAATTTGACACAATTTAACATAACATAAATTTGCATAAATCCGCAATTGAATGATGCATAACACATCATAACATAACAACATAAATCGGATTATAAAGTGACATAACGTTACACAGAGTAACAGGAGTTATCATAGCACAATGACATAACTCAACACGGCATAAAAAACACACCAAGCATAAAACCACCTGCCGTAGCTTACAAAAAACATAACTATTTACGTATTTACTATGCGTTGTTTATAAAGTGCAACTTTACCAGAAAAGTGTCAGCTCACTGCAGACACACCATTTGAGAAGAACTAAGGGGCATATCATCAAGGACCGGCCATAATTATCGCTAAGCGCACTTAGCGCTAGGATAATTATCGCCGGCTAACGTGGAATTTTATCGTTGAGATAGCGTGCTATCAGCAATGCTTATCTCAAAAGCGATAAAATTCCAAGCGCTAACTGCCAAATGTGAGATTATCGCTGGAAATCCAGCGATAATCTCACAAAGTTTGGCGATAGCTTGTTGATAAAGCAGGGCAGACTTAGCCATGATATCCACCTTACATTGGATATAATGGCTAAGTCAAACTAAAAGCAGGCGTAAAGAAAGTAGCGATAACCAAGGTTAGCGCTTCTTTTCTTATCGTTATGCTTGTTAGCGTGCCCATTGATAATTGGAGAAATGTCGGTTAGCGACATTTCTCCAGTTATTTTGGGACGGAACGCCCACTTTGCATCTCATTAGAGATGCAAAGGTGGGCGTTACGGGAAAGGGAGCTAAAGCAAGGGTTCACGCGATAGCATGACGTTGCTGATAAGGCGATAAAATTATCGCCGCTTTTCGTCTGAAAACGGACGCAAAAGCGTCAATAATTTTATATCGCCTCCTTGCTGATATGCCCTATAATCCTTTACAGATAATCAGCCAATAAAATTGGGTATCAGAGTCATTTTCAAGCAAGTATGGAAAAACATAGTAAAATACGGGACACTAGGGCATAAGAACATCACATGGTGGTACGTAGTATGACGATGTCACGTGACATAACACTGTGCAGCGAATGTCAGGTAAATACTATGGGGCAGATTTACAAGAAGGTGCCGCAGCGTGGCACCACAAGCCCTTTGGCTGCGCCATGCTGTGGCACTTTCAGAGACTGGAATGCAACATATTTACAATGATATGTCACGTTCCTGTGCTCTCCCCTGCGCTGGCACACAAACAGCTGCCATGCGCTGGCACAGGCACCCTTGGTGCAAGGATGCCTGCGTCATGGGGAGATTGTTTTTGTGCAGGAAGGAGCACCTTCCTGCACAAAAACAATCACTACATGCATTTTCCTCTTTCAACACATGCTGTAGAATTCAGCACACATTGAAAGAGGAAATAAACGAGGAGAAATTAAAACATTTCTCCTCGTTGCGCCTCGCTACGCATACTGACGCATTTCCATTACGAATCTGCGTAAATCTGGAAATGGGTTTGGTTCCATGGTTGTTGCGTGGGAACACCCACAGCAACACCCATGGAACGCCCCTTTCACGCAAAGTGTTGCTTGTGACGTATTTACAAGGACAGGAAAAGCCACGCAGGGTGGCTTTTCCTGTCCTTGTCAACATGGGGCAATGTAATGCGCTGCCAGTGCGTCACAAAAAGTGACGTACTGGCAGCGCAAGGGGCTTGTAAATCTGCCCCTATGTTTACACCGCCGCGGCAGAGCACGCGCTGGTTTCGGTATTGAAAAAGAGAGAGCCGTCAGTCTCGAGGGTGCTTTGTTCTCAGGATGCAGTATGGGCAGGCTCAGGCGGGGGCTCTCTGCATGCAAGAGTGGTTGCACGGCGGTCCTGTTCAAACCCTGTGGCTGCCGGGGCTGCCGGGAGCCCATATGCCATGCAGCGCACGCGCACGTTTCACAACACACATGAAATCAGAGGCGGATGAAGATGACAAGAGCTGTTATGGCCTTTATCCATCACAGGGACTCGAAGGGGCGGGCGGGCTTCTGTCAGCCTCTGTAATCAATCAGGCGGAATGCACTTCCGTGCCTTTTTAGGGGCGTGGAGACTGGAGCAGTCTCTGCAGAACAAATCACTGCACAGTTCAAGAACCAGCTTCAGAGATGAAAAATGCTATGGTACATTAAAGGTGGCAGGACAACATAATTTCCAAACAACTTGCTCATGGGGTTTTATTACCAGCTTGTTTTATTAATTTAGTGGTAAAGGATTCTGGGAAGGTGGTGGTGGTGGTGGGGGGGGGGGGGGGGGGGTCCTTGCTGCAGAGGTCTTAAAATCAGAAACATATAATGCTTTTGTCCTGTGATCGTTCTTGTGTGAGAGGGATGCAGACACACCCCATCAGAACACCCTTCTGTTGGTTTGACATCCCCTCCACACCTTTCTTAGCCCCTATTTGCCAACTCTGCTCCTTTTCAAGGAAACCCCCAGCGCTTTTGACATCCACGTTTTTTCTTTCTTTGTTGTTTGTTGGTGTGTTTCTTTCCTCCTCCCTCCTTCCCAGTGTCAGAGCACTTTACATAGATCAGGTTGCATTACAAATTCAATGGCAATATCTAGGGCAAGCAAACGCACAGAGGCGCAAACAACTGTGTGAAGCAACCAATGAGGCAAGTGGCAGAAACAAAAGGGATAGACTACAGTAACACAAAGAGTAGGGTGAATGCAGAAAAGTCGGAGGGGGGGGGGGGAGTTTGGGTCAAAGGTCGTACCACGGGAGAGACATGAGTGTGGGAGTACGCCAGCCTGTCCAGTCCTGTGAGGAGTAGTTGGCATCAGGCAGGTGGCTAGAGTGCAGACGGCATGAAACAAAGGTTGAAAGGGAAGAGTTGGTTCCTTTTTGAAGGCAGGCATGGGTAAACTTGTACGCAGTGGCGTAGCTGGGGTTGGGGGTGGGCGGTCCGCCCAGGGCGGCAGGAGTGTTGGGGATGGTGGCCTCTCCCTGTTCTTACCGCGGGGCGGCAAATGCAGAGACCGCCATGGACGGGCAGAGGGCTAGCTACGCCACTGCTTGTACGAATGGCAGGAGAAAGAGAGTTCCGCACTTGGGCGTCCATTCTGAGAAAGGCTGGTTGGAGATGTGTTTAATGTTGAAGGCCAAGACTCCCTGTAGGGTTGATTCAGAAGTGCTGAGATGTTGAGCGCCTCCACAGACCATCAGTTCCTCGAACAGATAGTGGGGCTTTTCAGAATGGATACGGCTATGAACTACGCATATCAGTTTGTAAGTAGATCTTCATTTAATAGGAAGCCAGCGTGGAGAGTACAACACTGGGGTGATCGGATCCAAGCACTCAGCCTGAGAGATCAGTGGAGTGAGATGCATTTGGGGAAGCTTTAAGAATGCTTCTGTTTTTTTAGATTAGTAAGAAAAGAGCAAATTCATCACATTTCTTGGCGGGGTCAATTATGCTAAGAGTAGGTGGAGGATTTGTGGAGATCTGATGACTTTGAAACATTTCCTGGGTCTACTTTGGCCAGATTAATATGAGTTCTAATGGCCTGAGATTTTGAATCAAACATTGTTCTTTTTATATGTTCATTTGGCCACGTGGAAGTGTTGTGGATTTACCCTGGCTAAGTAGTGTCTCCACTGTAGTTGAAATAGTTGTTTTTCTACATTAAGTTCCTTGCTATGTTAGGAAGCAGATCATTTTCTCTTGATTCTTTTTTCCTTGAGTGGAGCAAAAATGTGTAGGATGCCTGTCAAAGTGTCATCAAAAGAATTTTTAGCTTTATTCATGTCCTGACCATCGATGGGAAGGGTAAACAGGGAACAAGACAATAGGCAGGATCGTTGTGGTTGCAGCTTCGGCCTGTGCAGGTAAGAGCGGTAGGGCAATGGGGCCGGGTGGGGGGTATTTCGACTGACAACGACAAGGAAAAATGAATTATTTATTTAATTTTCCCTCGTGATCCTCTATCGGATCCCCCACAGTCCGGCCTCACCGCCCCACCGCTCTTACTTCCATGGGCCGTGGCTGTGTGGTTGAGATTAATAGTATCCCTGAGAAGAGTTGTGGGCCTCTTCAGCTGGCCACATATCAAAATACTAGTAAAGCATATGAGAACAAGCATTTGCAATGCAAATTGGTCTGGCAGTTTGATTACAGTTAATAGCTCAAAGTTCTATATTAGGATTTTAACTTATAAACTACAAGTAACAAAAGGAGCTCTCTTACAGAAGCAGTAACCCACTGACCTATTTAGATTATGCACTTTGTTATCTGCATGGTACACGTTCTTAGCAGCAGGCACTTTAACCCTCTGTGCTACCTTAGGATGAGTCAAAACTTCCACTAGACAAACTTCTGGTCTCTTTCCAGGAAGATGATTAATCACCAGAGTTATCTTGACATTATTAATTGATGCCTGAAAATTGCTGGAGGCCAGGAAATCAGCAGCAGGTGCTTTTAAAATGATAATATACTTGCAAAAATGACACCCCCACCCCAAGTCACCGATTGCAACGCCCTAGAGCCGGCCCTGGTGTGTGATGTGGGCTTGCAATTAGGGCAAACTCTGCTGTGGTGGTGCTAGTAGGCGTCGGTGGTGACAAACACTTTTAAACAGGATGGTGGCAAATCAAAATGCAGAAAATAAAGTGTTCAAATAAAAACATTTGATCATTATTTTTTAAGGCGCACGCCATGATATTGCACGTTCACTGTGCTGTATAATACACTCCACTGTCTGACATGGCTAGAGCGGTGATACACATATACTGCAAATAAAATACGAGTGCGCCTGTGCACTCTCAGCGACCTGGCCAACGAGGGCATGAAAGAGCTGTGATCCTTCAAATGTCCCTGTTGCAGTAACTCAGGGCCTGTGATAGGGTTTCGTCATTGAGCCCTTTCCAGTTCCTTTTGAAAAGTGTGTTCTTTCCACCAATGAGTGTTTCCTACGAAGAAGACTAGGAGAGAGAGAAAGAGAAAGCAAAGAGGTCAGTCCAAGTAAGTGGGAGAGGATTAGCAACTTTGAGCGAACTAAACTTCACACTGCAAGAAGGAACAGGTCTCAACCTCCAAAGTAAATAGGCGGAGAATGTAGTAGTCTATAAAAAGTTTCAAATACACATATAGTATGCTGAGTAGTGAGTTTGTGAACTGCTGGGGATGTCAGTACGCCATGTGTTAATCAGCAGCAAGGATAATCTTCGAATATACACCTTTTAATCCTCCTCCTATATACTTTTTCTGCCCTCGCCACATCGCCCAAACTGTCCACAACAACTAAGGCTCCCTCCTCATATTTTGCTGCAGACCTAATGGGAAACATTTAAAAAACACAATATAAAGTTACATTTCCAGAAGGATGTAAACAGTGAGGAGGTTCAGTGCACTTGTTATTTGAATGTACTTATTTTAGGAAGAACACTAATGCAGCTGTAAAAGGCACATATTTTAATCAATGGGGCTCTGAGCCGTGCTCACAAGCACCCTCGCAGTTTATTAGATATATCGGTAGAGCCAAATGCGTTACTTAACAAATGTGCGGGAAGTCACGTTGGTGGCTTAGAGGCACTGAAAGGTTTTCTTTGGTGTGCAGGCTGTAATGGTATATATATATAGTGTGTCTAATAGCATTAAGCTCGGACCCAAAGTGAGGACCCGTGCGTGTTTTGGTCTGCGTTAGTCTACTGTATTGGCAATGCGGGAGCCAGTGAATCTGCGTGTCTGTTGAAACGGCATTGAATTTCAAATGGCTGCATCATCAGACATACGCAGCACAGAAATTATTTGCTGGGCGATGTTCTGTTGTGTTTGAATGGCTTGTCATGGAAGGATCTTCAGCTCAAGTGCATGCGGTCAACTGCAACACCTAGGGGCATATTAGCAAGTAAGGGCGATAATTATCGCCTGTGCCAAGTATCTCGGGGCATATCAACAAGGGCTTTATCTCTGCTTTTTTGGCTTTAAAAGCGAAAAAAGCTGAGATAAAACTAGCACCCTATCAACAACAGGGTGCTAACACGCAAATTTGCATGTTAGCACCCTTTTACTCTACGCTTCCCCTTGCATCTCTAATGAGATGCAAAGGGGGCGTTCCAGAGTAAAATAATAGGAGAAATGTCGCTCAGCGACATTTCTCCTATTATGAAGAATGCCGCTAACCCTGTTAGAGACAAAAAAAGCAGCGCTAACCGCGGTTAACGCTGCTTTTTTACGTCTGCTAATTTTCAGACTTAGCCATGATATCCTATGGAAGGAGGATATCATGGCTAAGTTTGCCTGTCCCTATCAACAAGGTAACGTGTGATTATCGCTGGGTTTCCAGCGATAATCTCACGTTAGCCTGTTAGCGTGTAGATTTTTATCGCTATTGAGATAAGCGTTGCTAATAGCACGCTATCTCAGCGATAAAAATTCACGCTAGCCTGCGATAATTATCCTCACGCTAAGAGCGCTGAGCGATAATTATCGCCGGTTGTTGTTGATATGCCCCCTGGAGTTTTGTTATCGCCTCCTTTCCCTGATAATTTTCGGCTTCTAACCGACATATTATCAACACGTCTGTGAGAGGCGATAGTGTCAGGGAAAGGGCGCGATAACTCCCGCTAAGAGGAGATAGGTTTTCAGGCGATAGCTTGCCATCGGCAGCGATGGCGCACAGACATCAAAGAGATACTTGGCACGGGCGATAATTATCGCCCTTACTTGTTAATATGCCCTCTACCTCTTTGATGTCTGTGGGTCTTCTGATGGGGATCTGGCCTTAGTCAGGTTTTTAGCAGGTGTTAAAAACCTGCGTACATCGGAGGTTAGCGCAAATTATTGTATCGCGAGATATCCTTGATAATACAGCGAAGTGCTGTTAGCGATTTTTACCATGAAATTTAGGTAAGTAACCCCTACCTCGCATGTCATTAGGGATACATATCGCTGACATGCAAGGCGATGAAAAAAACGGCAGCTAACGCTGGAAAGCTTGCGCTAACGCATGTTAGCGCAGGCTTGCTAATAGGGCGAAAAAATTATCGCCGCTTTATTGGCAAAAAATGCCGCTAAAGCGGCGATAATTCCCTTGATAATATGCCCCCTAATTCCTTCTACCCATGAGGTGCAGCGGCTTGTTCAACCGTCTTCATGCCACTTACTTTCATTTTGTCTTGCAGAGGTCCATGTGAGGCAACATGAGCAGGAAAGGTGCGTTTGTGAAAAGCGCTTCTAAAGGGAAAAAAAAAGCAACAAGGGCGGAAAGTGACGGCAGAAAAGCAAAGTGGCGGGCAGAAAAGCGAATTGATGGGCAGGGCAAAGATAGGCCAGGGAGGGAGTGGAACTAACGGAGCAGGACGATAAATAATCTCTGCGGCAGGAAACTATCATGCAAAGATTGCCCAGCCATCGTGCTATGAAGGAGCGTCGTGGCAGACTAAATGAAACCATTAGTGAAATCGCCACCAGGCGGAACAGACACATAAAGGAGGGATCAACACTGACAAACACCAATAGCAAGCCAGCATTTCTGAATGCCACAGATAATAACCAATTGCAATATGTGAGTGTGCGTAAAACCCACAGAATATACTACAGAGGGTCAAAGCTCGGCTTAAAAAGGGATTTGACAATGATCAGACCAATGAAGTGTATATGTCCTTATTCATGATAATCTAGTCCAGGATAGTGTCTTTGATATGAGGGGGTTTAAGGCAGTGTTGTGTTAGGTTGTTCTCTTGCTGGAAAGAGGAGTGTAATTGGAAAGAGGGGTCACCCCATTGGTGGATGAACTCTCCAATGAAGATATTGTGTTTGCTGGATGTGATGAGCCAAGAAGGAATGTGAGGCGGGCTCCGTAATTCCATGTAAGGTTGGGCGGTCTCATTGAGCCATGTTTAAGTTAGTAGGAAGACTTCTAAGTCTGAATGGACAATAATGTTTGCAGTCTCTTTCCACTACTTGGCTGCCAACCTGCAGTTGTTCAGCAGACTTCTTTGACTAGAATTAGCAGTCTACTAGTTAGGAAGTGCACTTGGCTATATCTCAATGAGCTTGTGCCCGATTTTAATATTTTGAGCTCTTTAACCCATCTCTTCCCTTTATTAGTCTATATACCACCAATGGCAAAGAAGCGCACCAGACCCATCCTGTCTGCCTGTTCCCAGTTTGTTGTAGCATATTTGAACCTCCTTGGCCTGTACACTCAAGTCCTGTTATTTTATATGCATTTATATGGTGCACGTTCTGAAACTGGTATGAGCTTTTAATTTATAAAAAATTCCTGGACTTCTTTGGCAAACCAATGTTAATGAGGGGGCATATTTACAAGGTCTTTATCTCCGCTTTTTTGGCTTACAAAGCCAAAAAAGCAGAGATAAAACCAGCCCCCTATTTACAAGAGGGTGCTAACATGCATAATCGCATGTTAGCACCCTTTTTCCCAACGCCTCCCTTTGCATCTCCAATGCGATGCAAAGTGGGCGTTACTGGACGTACCCCGGATGGACTACCTTGTAAATATCGCTGATGTTTACATCACAATATTTACAAGGCAGCCCACATGATTTTAGCAGACGTTAGATTTTGGCAAAAACTGCAGTTTTCGCCAAAATCTAATGTCTGCTAAAATCCTGCTGTCGCCTAGGTGAAGGGCAGTCATGTGTCTGGGTGAAACCAATCCCCTGTAGGCAAAAACGCCATTCGTCTTCGGTGGTTTGTCTATCTGCAGGACAGGAGATCAAGTCAAGGTACATTTAACCTGAGGCAAAGTCAAGAAACTTCCCCTATTTTTGAGAAGGGCAAGTTTCCAAAATTCATTCAACTTGGAGGGTAGAATTTTCATTTTGACCAACCCTAAACCTACAGCTGAGCCTCTAGGTTATCCCGACAGATTCCCTAAGGTAGCCCTCCATATTTGTGTCTTTCACAACACAACAAGCAATTTCCGTCTGTCCATTACGTTGAGGTTAGTAAAGAAGCATTTACATGCTAAACACTGCTTTTAAAAAAACGAATATTGCATTGTTTATGACAAACAAACTGGGTTCAATGATCCTTGATGCTTGGTATGGAAGAAACATTTGTGGCAATAATTTAATTTTACAAATCCAATCACCATCTTAGTGACAGGGACTGTCATGAATTTGATTCCGTCCATTTACTCTGATAATTTATCAATTCTCCCTCAACTTCCTTCTAAGTTTCCTCCTTGTATGCCAACTCTTCCACTGATTTCTCTTCCACCCTCCGTTAATCACTCAACCTGTCAGTGGTCGAACATAAACCTACCCACACCCTGGCTTACAAATTAACTAACACTTACCTGCTCCCTAACCCAGGAACACTATCTTTTGTACTGGTGATGAATTTGAGCTGAGGTGTGGGGAGTAGGACGTGAGATGGGACTCAGAAATAGGGAAAGAGTAGTGCCACTAGAATTATTGTTGTTATGTGCCAATATTTGTCCACAAATCATGCTGCCCTAACCATAGGTTGCATGATATTGTAAAATAAATTGTTAAATCACCAAAGTGTTCAACGGCAATTTCTATAACTTAGTCATGTTTTTAAGTGTCTGGTGAAAGAAAGTGCCACCTCACGAAATTATTCATTTAAACTTTTCTATTCTTTTCCATTTGAGCAAAACGTAAATTAACTATGCAGTTGCTTGTGTGGAATAATAAGTACATAGTACTGCAAATAGTAATTATATGAATAATGTGTAAAAGATTCACACAGAATCACATAAAAATTCCACTGGACTAAGAGAACCAGCAACTCCATGTTCTTGACAAACTATAAAAACCTGCTTGCTAAGGGATAATGTTCGTTGCTTCTTTCCTCACAAGATCCTGGTGTTCCCATGGGAAGCCCAGGCCCAAGCTCCAGTGACAAGGAGTGGTGAGAGGTAGCCACTTGGCTATGCCACCAGAATGAGAAGGCCATCATTGTGGTCTTCTGTCATCAAAAGATACTGCAGAAGGTGGAGGAGAAGGACAAAACAGAGATTTCTTCTTCCTCCAGAACCAAGGTCAAGGCACCATTGCCCCAGCCGCCACAGAAGATTGAATGGACCACCTCATGCTAAAGTTGCCACCAATCCCCCTCATCCATAGTGTGCCTCCTCCACAATGTACTCATAGATATAGAGGACATAATGGAGGGCTGGAGGGACATTTTCAATTGACTGGAAGTTTTGGAGAGGCATTTTGAGTAGGCCCAGGTAAAATTTAAAGTACGCCCAAAAGGAATAACGTGAATTGCCAGACACAAGAGGCTCTTTATTTTTGACATAGGAAGTTAAGCATTTTACTCTAAAATGTAGGGTAATGCCTGATTTGCAGTACATGCAATTACACCTAATTTTCCTGAAATTGCGTGGAAGCAAGCTATGCGGATTTCACACATCCCTAATTCGGTATAGGGAGAGAAGTGTGGCTGTTGCTGGTGCAGTGGGTGAGAACAGATGAAGAAAGGGCAGATTAGAGTAGGATAATTTAGCTCTGTGTGTTTTTTACGGTTTGGGGAGAGAGGTGGGTCTGTTGTGGTGATGTGGGTGGGAACAGTTGAGGAAGGGGTAAGTTAATTTAAGATAGATTTGTATGTTTTGTGAGCTTTAGGGAGAGGAGTGGGCCTGTTGCAAGTGTTGTGATTGGGAGCAGTTGGAGAAGGAGTATATTAATTTAGGATAGATTTGTGTTTTTTAAGTGTGTTTAGGTAGAGTAGTGGGTCTCTTGTGGAGGGAGTGGGTGCTTTCATTTTTTGCTAAATAAAGACTTTCTTTTTTCCTTCTTATGCGTTTTTTATAATGGTTATAATTATGGTCATTATCACTAAGGTTACTAGTTGTTTCATTTGTTGTACTTTTTACTGTAACATCTGTAAAACAACATGCACCACCTCCCTACCGTCAGAGCAGACACTGAACCCCAAATATGGCCTATCACGACAAAAATGTCCACTTGTTCATCCCCTCACTCTCTCTCTCTAGACTACTCTCAACTTGACCTGAGCTCTCTTTCTAGGCTAATCCTAATTATTGCCTCCAGTCCGTCCTCCTGCAATTAAACTTTGGAAAATTGATGACACATTACCTTTACCTTCCCCTTCATTCAATAATGTCACCTGAAAGCACCCACACCCAATCAGTCACTAGTAGTAATATCTTTCTGTTTCCTTACCCTCTGCCCCTCAACACCACTCATCAGTAAACCAGCCAATGGAATACAAGCGATGTGTTTATATTATGCAGACTGCTAACTCCTGTCCAATCCCAACCCTACTACTCCATCCTTCCAGTTCTTGCCTGAACTGAAAGGTGTTGTGTGCCACCTTCCCATGACTTGCTGTTGTTGATGGTGATGCAATGTTTTTGCCTGTCGAAGGGGACTAAATGCTGGTGCCCCTAACAGGCTCAACCGGGGAAGATGTCACAGGAAAAAACAAGGTTAGCCTCATAGAGAATGGAACTGGTGAACCAGTGAAGAGGGATTTTTTTCCAACATGAAACCAAAATAAAAAGATTGAGTGAATATCCAAGATAAAGACCGGCATAAACCAACACAGTGTAAAGAGGAGGAAGCAGATGACGGCACAACAGATCTCACAACTTAAAGGAAGAGGGTTAGGGTATTGTTGATTGAATGGGGAGGAGGAATTAGGGAAAGGTTTAGAGACAAAAACAGCATTCAGCAAGTACATGATCACGAATCATGAAAAGAAGTTGACAGTTAAGGTAACCTGTTCAGTTTATAGCAGCCAACAGACTCCCAAGTTAGTTATAGTTCTCTAGGCTGAAATCCAAAATAGCAACAATACACACAGTGAAAATATATTTATAACAAAAGTGATGTAAATTGATACTGTACACAAATGGTGCAACTGCATTCTTCTGCCATTGTCCTTCTTGGCAGCAGGGGTAAAAAAACAGGGCAGGAGCACCATAGATGTTACACTCCCTGGAAGAAGAGAAGGTTTGTAGAATGAGAAAATAAAAATTACAGTATTTGAGAGTCAAGGTAAACAGGTGTGCGAGGAGCCAGAGTGTGAAGCATATGCTGGCATACAACTAACTAAGGGTCAATCGTGTAACACCTATCACAGACAATTTGCTGCAAGTAACCTGAATTATTGATCACCTAAACAATAAATAGGTTTATCTGTGCCTGTCATCATTATGTCCACCTCAACCACTTAGGACTTGCCACTTGAGCCACTAGTCTGCATTAATTTAAACAACTCACCCGTTTCCAGTGCACAAAGGTGGGTCTCTGATTTCTCTGATTTCCATGCAAGTAGATAAGCATTGGTCCTTCTTTTGCATGCTTTGTCGAGACATGCAAAATTAATTTCTCCCAAAAATATACAGACCTGTTGAGCAAATTTCAGAAGAATCAAAAGTGCTGGAGGTCAATTATCAAAGGCCAATCATGTAACACTCTCAGCATTCATTCTGAATCAAATCATCAGCTAAGCCCTTCACATGAATCATCATTTGGCATTTATTGTTGCAAGTTACCTGTACCAGTGTAGTGTCCATGTACCTATCTAAACGTCTCTTTTCGCCCAGAAGAGTGACATACATAAGCTGTGCATTCCTTCACATCTTCACTTACAGCTAAGCTTATCTTGCTATCACCTTGCCACCGCCATCACTGAGGCCAGGACTACAGGAGCCAGCAGCCGCTGTGCACTGCCCACGTCACCTGGAAGCACCAGAAGGCACTACAAAAACCAAGGCGGGCTCCCGCAGTGCGGCAATCCCATCTTGCCATCACCTTGCCGCCCCGTCACTGACGCTAGGACTACTGGAGCCAGCAGCCGCTGCGCACCAATACACATCACCTGGAAGCACCAGGAGGTGCTACAAAAACCAACGCGTGGGACGCGCATGGGCAGCGCCCTGGCAAAGCCCAGGCCAAGGGCTTGCCCGTCCTTGCCCGTCAGTGTCTGGAAGAGGCAGGGCAGGGCCACCTCTTTTGACCGTGGATTTCGGTGACTCTTGCGACCAAAACTGCGAGTTGGTTTCCTTCCCCTGCTCTCTCCTCTTATTTTCTTGTCCTTGAAAACAAACTGGAATTAGTATTTGTACTAAAATTGTGAGGGGCAAATAGTAGATTCAGTGTGCTCGTCCAATTCAACACAGTTATTGAGTGGGTGGTACTAAATCCAATTCTGCTCACTAAACGTAGTCTTACCTTACGCCACTTTTAAGGCATTTATAATCCTCAGTGCCTACGAGGGAAGAGAATGGATGAGACTTCCCTCTTTGTTTTCCTCGGCTTGGTTTGGTTTGTTTTGACGGAACTATGCTCAAAGTGGACTAGTCCTCTTTTTAATGCTGACTTGTATGTTCATTGTGTATAAATAGCAAGCCTATTGGAACAAAGGCTTTCTCTGTTGCCTATTGCAATTGAAATGTACATCTATGGGACTATTTGTTTTACATGCTAGTTTTTATTTAATTTCTGTTTTATCCTTTTGATCTATTGTTATGATCGATTGTTTTCTATTGCAAGCATGGGCAAAAGGAAATCCCGCGAGGGCGATATGGGCGAGGGAAGAAAGAAAAAGGGGTAAAAGGAAAAGTCTGGTTGGAACTCAAGGGGCAGGGGAGGGGGTGATGAACAGAATAAACAATCTTTTGACTGAATGTGAGGTCTTTTCAGACCCTATTCAACATGATCCCACGACCGCAGCATTAAGCAGTGTGGAGGAAGCGGGCTCATTAACAGGCGAATTTCAGATATGTTTAGAAAGACAGCTAAAAGCCATGATACCCAAAACTCCCCTAGCCCACTTCTTGCGAGTCCAACTGTAGATAGATCACCTACTCCGCCCATATCGGTTGTCATGGCTGCCTTTCCATCTTCAAATAGATTTGACATTCTGAAAGAGCAGCCAGAGACAGTGACCACTCCCCAAATTGTTCTCTCCCAAGATTGTAGGGAGGCCATAATGAGTATTTTGGCCCACATCACCGAGGATATAGAAGGATCAGGGGACGCAAATTGCACTGTAAGAGGGCATGGCACTAACATTCGACAATCTGATAGGCTCCCTATGGAGCCATTACAAGGCTCACCGCAAAGTTCCGTTGCCATACAGTTGACTGTCATTATGAATAAGATCCAGTGTCTTAAGGCCTCCGTTTGTAACTTAGTGGATTCCCTAAGCAAGGCCCACTCAGTTATCCAGCAGGTTAAAACCATGTTGAGAGAACAACCTCGAAATAATTTAAGCATAGTGGGGGACATGAGTAGTAATAACCAGTCAGACACCCATTGCCATGCTAAACCTCCGATTGGTAATAAAAACCATGGAAAAAACCCTCAGCAAGCCTCACTAACATGAGACGTAATCAATTAGATAGGGGATCCAAAGCAAGACCTACAAACCAACATCTTAGACTTCAAACTCTAGCAATTTCGTCTCCGGCCAACTATGACCATCTAGGAACTACTAGATTGGGGTTGCCTAAGGAGACCCCTATTAAAACAGGAAAGAAAAATATAGTATACATGACTCATGTCCCTAAATGCAATGGCAACTCGCACAAGGAAGATGTGGACTCTCTTCGCAACAAATGTTTACAGTGGATACGACATGTGAGGGGTTGTCATTCAGTAATTAGAGAAGACATCCTTATGGCTAAATGACACTCGACACCCGAACTACCATTAGATTATATTGCATTGACACTTCCCCACGCTATTTGGTAGAAAACCTTGTTGATTTTGATATTCGTACTTAAAATATTACTTGCTCTACTATTCGTATCAAGCTCAATCCCCCAGAACCAGCCACCCACCTGGGTTTCTCTCCGTTAAGAGAGATAGACGGAAGGTATCTTTCTCTCGCTGACCTTCCAATTACACATGTTAGATCATTACCTGTCAGCGAGACTACTACTATCTCTTCCTCATTAACTCAACCAAACACAGCCTTGTATAATTTACCCCCTAAAGACTAAAGATACGGTTCTCGAGGGAAGGAAGGGGGATGTAGTAATACAAGTCCCAGTGCACAATGAGCATATTGAGAAATCCCATACCTCCACTAGTATCTATCTATCATGAAATATAGCTGGATTAAAGTCAAGGGGTGTATCCCCGGAGTGGCATACACTTATAGAGCACTATGACATATGTCGCTTCCAAGAGACATGGCTAGTGAAGCCCCTTTTCCAGCTATGGTGCCTAAATCATCATATCAAGGCTAGATGTGGAGATAAAGGGAGGCTCCCAGGGGGGCTTACAATCTGGGTTAGGCAAGCCCTAAATATAAGATAATTGAGCTTCCAAATATGTGTAATGATATCCTAGCTATTAGACTGGCAGCGGGCCCCCATGGGAACATCGACATCTACAATATCTATGCCAGAGGGCTCAGTGGGGGCAAGAGATCAGCGACCATAACAATCCTTGATGAGCACTTAGACCATCTCTCTAAAGACTCCCAGGTGATAGTGGCGGGGGATCTTAATTCAACTTTTGAGCCACTTGGTATTGAGGACTTGACAAAAGAGGAGGGCGCACAATGGGGAATACCAAGCCTTGAGCTGACACCTGTACAGAGGTAGACAGATGTGGCAATTCAAATCAAAGCAACTTGCCTGGGAAGAGGTCTAAGGGCGGCAAATGGAACAACTCTCTCCGATAGGCATGGGGCCAACACCTTTAACAATGGTCGACATACGAGTCGCATTGATTATATGTCAATTAGCCTAAAGATTTTTTGCATACCCTCTTGGACATGGAGGTCTGTGATCGCCTGGAGAGTGATCACAACCCACTGTGCTCAACTTTTAAATTATTGACCCAACAGGCAGATAGCTCCCATGATATTCAGCCAACTACCCGCGATTTGATGTCCACCAATGATATGAGGCGACTTAATTGGGATATGGTCTTGGAGAAGCCACATATCCCGGATGCTATTGCCATGGAAACTGAAGATGCAAGCTCAGATCTCGAGGCTCTCCTACCCTACTCCGCTCCCCTTGAGGTCATGACCATATCTCATAATAAATTATTTTCTAAATTGTGACCTCTTTTTATTAAAGAGGGTAGGGCTAAAAGTACGTCCCGAAAAAACTCATATCATTAATAATGAATGTTAAGAGGCCAGGAGTAATCTTGTGGATGCGAGTTCCTCTGAAGAGTCTTGCAGTGTGTGGATAGCAAGGGCAAAGTATAGGAAGGCCCAAGTTAAAGCAAAAAAAGCTTATTAATGCAAGGTTAGACAGGTAACTTGTGGTTTTCAGGAAATGGTCTAAAGTCATCCATTGTACACTTAGATACTTAGATTGATTGCTCACTGCAAAGTATACAGTTGACCCTAAAGTTGAATTAGTCTTCTTTCTCTGCCACCTATAATCACTACACTCTTGCAATAGCCAAGAAATTACATTAATCTGGGCTTGTCTCTTGTGGAGTTCTTCATTTTTGGATATGAAATGTTTATTATTTTAGTCATCATACGTCTCTCTACATGTTCGGAGAGGACCTGGTCCTTCTGAACAATGACAATTACCCCAGCAGCACTGAACACCTCCAAAGATACACAAGCTACAGGGCTTGCAAGGTACTTTATTGCTAGCCTATTGAGTTCTAGCCACTGTTCCTTTTTCGCATGCCAGTAGGTCAACTGCGCTTGATCCAAATAGATTTTTGTTTGGTCATCTAAAAAGTTTTGTGCTATTTTGTTATAGTTGAGGACACTGTCTGTTTCATGGTTGCTTGGGTGCTTGATGTAAGTCATGGTACATTTATAAAACCATCCATTCCAGATGTTGGAAGTGAATGTGATGTTGTTGGTGCTGTAGGTTTACCAACAGGGGATTGTGTTACACTGGTGGGTGCAGTTACAACTTGCTTCTCGAGTAGCAGCAGCCACCATGCCCTTTCGGAGATAAAGTGTGCTACAAGGGACAGTGCTTCCAGTGCACTATGTAGAAAATATATTATAATAAAGAAGCTCAATGGCATATATTTATGGGAGCGGATTGTCAGAGGGAGAAGCAAAACCATGCACGGATGAAGTTTCTAAGTTTTTTACTAATTTTTGCATTTCATATAGTGAAAAATAGTTAAAAAAGCAGTGTGCTCGGTGTCCCAAGTGGCTGAAACCTAAACAAGGCAGGAAGGGGCAAAGTGACAATTTGTAAAATACAATAGGATTTCAGTTTATACTAAAAACGACCACAGTTACATATAGGCAGAATATGAACAGCCTTTTAACACAATAATAAAGGCTGGGAAGGTGGTTTGTTTAATTTGCATATATTCTGCCTAATTAGAAAGTTGTAAGTCTTTCTAGCATGCCTTTTGATCTCTTGCTTCATGATCGATTTCTGGAACCAAATTGACTTTTAGGTAAATATTATTTTATGAGCTATAAGTACTGTATGTTGTGATGCAAGATATTATTGTGAAGTACTACAACGCTTTATTCATGCCAGTACAACTATAACTTCAAACATACACTAAAATATAATACATCTAAAATTGCACACTATCCCAAATACTGCTTAAACAACAGTTTAGAAACTCAAAAGTGTTCATGCCACATATATGTGCATTGTAGGTGAAGTGCTTAAAGAACTGATTACTTCAGAGCACTCCAGAGAATAAACAATGTCTCGCTGATTTCGAAACTTTACTATCTGCAATGATTTTTCCAGCACAGTACACCCCCCTGTTTTGTTTGATCGACATTGGAATATGTGAGTTCTGTTTTCAAAGGCCTCCCTAAATCATTCATATTTTCCTTGCAGGCTGCCTCCTTCTCCTCACATGCGGAAGGCGATCTACCATCAACCAGTGAAGAACACAGCATCTTACAGGAACTTCAGATTCCTAGGAAGAGGCAGGGGGCACCGGATAATCAAATAAATTGCTATTCTACAGATCTGACATTCAGAGATGAGAACAAAGAGGCATACATTTCTATATTTCAGGGATTCTCAGGATAGCATGATTCCTCCCTCTGGGAAAAGTTTGAACTGTAATATTGTGGCAGCTCGGTGTTGTATATTTCCACTTCTTTTCAGAAACAGCTTCGATTTTCTGATTATAGATGCTCTACTTGCTTTAAGTTACTGAAACATGTTAGCTTGAATGGAATCCTTCCCTTCTCTTTTCTCCTTGTGATTCTATGTGTGGGTTGTATGTTCTGGACCATCTAAGCCTCCTGGTGCTTGACTGAAGAGCACTCCTGAGGTGCATACCTTCTTTCTGGGATCAAAGGGGGTTCTGCAATGGCTGCCAGGCAAACTGTTGGCACTTTAGAAAGCGCAAGAAGAAGCAAATACAATAAGAAGGAAAAGAGCAAAGTTAAGTCATGAGAAACATTGTATCTCCTCAATATGCTCCTGGTCTGACTCAAGCACTAGAGCAGCGGTTCTTAACATGTGGTATTGGGACCTCTGGGGGTGGTTCACAATGCCTACTCGGGGAGTGTGCGACTGCTTAGAAAACGAAATACTATTATAAGTGTATATAAATAAAGCAGCAGAGGGTGCTCTATTTGGGTGTAGGAGCGTCACACCCCACGGTGAGCACGGCAAAAGTAGGAAATAAAATGGTAATAAAGCGACTTTATCACCATTTAATGTTTTGCTCTGTCAGCCTCTGGATATGAGATTGAGGATACTGCAGGGTGTGACCATTTCTGCAGTGCACACTGGGAGCAGGGGTGCCTGGCTACACCAGTTGAAACTTTGGACGGCTGTGTTGCGACGGCCAACCTGACATGCGCAGTTTGAACTACCCCAACATGAGCTTTGATAGACAAGCGGGTGTATAGAAAACACAGGCCCCTAGTGCCGGTTTGAGCACGGAGGCAGCTGGTTAACAGCATGAGAGCAGTGTCGGGACTGGCTAGGGGAGTTGACTCTGGGGATATCACCCAGCACCACTAGAGCTCACCTGAGCGAATACAGAGGCATAACTTCCTTGAGCCGACTTGGTGATCCACCGCTGAGTAAAACTTTGAGACAATAACATTGGGGCCGAGGCCCAGCGACTCCCAGGTCAGTATGTCACGTGGCCCATAGTAATTTTTCATTAACTTAGCATGAGCACGTTGCAGCTTGCCTGCTGCTTTGCACACGTTACTAAGCGTCTTTATTTTTTGTAATATTGTCAAAGACTGATTTCACATGAGAACTCATCGCTGTTTTCGCTCTGCATGTTCCTGGGATTTTGACTGAACATTATGTGCAAGGTCGAACAACAATGCCCCTTGTTATTTTGTTGTGACCAGTCCTTAGCCCTTAGACAAAACGTACTGATGCAGCTGTTGTTTGGACAGCCTACTTGGGTTTTTAGTTGGTTTCACGAATAGGTGACCGACACTTGGAGAGGGACCTTCCCAGGGAGAAGAGCACCCATGATGTAGATCTACCATCTATAGGCTAAGGTATGGGGTCTGCTGACAAAGGCCAGAGATCTTCTATTATATAATAATACTTCTTCTTAGCAACGGGAGGGAGGTTAGGCACTTTAGTCCTTTCTCCATTGTCTTCTTATGATGACATCTCCCTTCATGATCTATGGACTGACTAGCTAGGCTGACATTATTTGTACTATGCATTTTCCTTCTTGTTTTGGCTCCTATACTGCATATTAGGGCACATTAGTTAAAATAAATATTTTAAACTGTTTCGTGTCTCTGTCCGATCTTATTGTGGATGAGTACAAGAGAGTGAGCGAAAAGGTGTGTCTTGTTACCGCGATTCCTGAGAGATCTGGGAATGTTGTGTTCTGGGGTGTGTTAGAAATGGGGGTCTCTAGTTGGCAGAGGTAGGTACATTTGTCCAAATAAGGACCCTTGATTCTAGTTAGGGTAAGGGGTATACACATTTTAGATAAACCCTGCTCACCCCCTTGGTAGCTTGGCACGAGCAGACAGGCTTCTTTCAAAGGCAATGTGTAAAATATTAGTACCAACACTCACAGTAACACAGTGATAACACCACAAATGGACACCACACCAGTTTAGAAAGATAAAGTAACTTTATCTACACTAACCAAGACCAAAACGACAAATATCCAACATACACAGTTAAAAATATGACTTTCAAAAAGGATTCAAGAAGTTGTACTATAGAAAAGTATGGATGTGTGACTTTTCACCAAAGTACCTGTAGATGCGTCAAAGTTCACAAGCCAAACACCCGCAGCGTCGGAAAATAAAGAAATGCGACACTCCTGAGACCTTGGGGAGGTGATGCGACAGTCCCGCTGCTCGCAGAGGAATTGTTGCTTTGAATCCTTTCTGTACAGGGAGTGATGCATCGATTCTTCGTGACGGTTCCGGTCCATGGGTGATGCCTCGGAAGAATGTGCAGCACAGGTACGATGCGTGGAAATCTGCGGAATGCGTCGGCAATAGATGCTGCGGCGTCGAGCGGCGCTGCATCGATCCCCTTCAGCCGCGATCCCTCGATGTGTTGATTCTTGCAGTAGTGACAGGCGCTGCAACGGTTTTCGCAGCGGCACGGCGATGCGTGGAAATTCTTCTTCCAATGCGGAGATGTGTTGAGAAATCAGCCGCAAGAAGAGAGATGCGTCGATTGTAGCAGTTTTTGACGTTTCTTCTTTCTTTCAGCTCCCAAACAGTAGCAACAACCTCCAGAGGCCCAGAACTGGCACAGGCACCTCTTGGCAGGCTAGAACTCACAGCAGCAGAGTTCAGGGGAGCTGGGAATGACGTCTTTGTGTCCCTGAGACTTCAGAATAGGAGGCCAGTACACTTCAGGTCCTTGGAGATCTCCTTCAAGCAGGGGACACAGCACACAGCAAAGTCCTTCTCCTTTCCTTGGCAGAAACAGCAACTGCACGCCAACCCCAGACACACAGCAAGGGCAGTACTTCTCCTCAGTCTCTCTAGCTCTTCTCCTTGGCAAAGGTTCCTCTGGAATTCTAGGAATGATCTAAAGTCTGGGGTTTTGGGTCTGATACTTATACCCCAAAATGTCTTTGTTCTCTTTGTGCAAGGGGCTCTGAGCCCAGTTCAAACCAGTTCTGATGGGCACTCTGCAAGTGCACAACAACATCTATTGTCAGTGTGAGCCTTGGCTCCAGACACACCACAGGGAGGCGGAGCCAGCATTGTGGAAGGCAGGCCCAACCCTATTCAGTTACATGTATTACTCCTCCCTCCACTCCAAATGCAGATCAGGCCAGTTTAGCCTAGTGCTGACTCATCCAGACTCCTGGAGCCACTGCACCTCACAAGCACCTGTCCCTCCAAAGTCAGACAGTCAATCCACAAACAGGCAAAGGCACACAGGATGGTTGAGCAAGAAAATAGCCCCTCTAAAAGTGGTATTTTCAAGCACACAATTTAAAAAACATCTTACTAAAAGATGTGTTCATAAATCCTGAGTTCAGGGATACCAAACTCCATTTTTCTATCCTATCCCTATGGGAAGATATGCTTGTAAAATGTTACAAAGCATTCCCCTTTCTGTCCGCTTGGGGCAAGATAGCCTTTCAATAGTGAAAAACGAAATCTGCAGTATTTCACTATCAGGAAATGTTATACACACCAGTACATGTCCTACCTTTCACATACACTGCACCCTGCTCAGGGGGGGTACCTTGGGCCTACCATAGAAGTGCCCTATATGTAAGAAAAGGGAAGGTTACGGCTTGGCAAGTGGGTGCCCTTGCCAAGTCGACACAGCAGTTAACAAATTGCGCATAGGCACCACGGTGGCAGGCCTGAGACATCTTTTTAGGGCTACTCATTTGGGTGGCACAATCAGTGCTGCAGGCCCACTAGTAGCATTTGATTTACCAGCCCTGGCACACTCAGTGCACTTCACTATGGACCTACTAGTAAATCAAATACGCCGATCATGGATAACTAATCACAATAACAATTTACACAGAGAGTATATGTGCTTTAGCACTGATCAGCAGTGGTAAAGTGCCCAGAGTCCTATAGCCATAAACAACAGTTCAGGAAAAATAGGTGGAAGAAGCAAAATGTTTGGGGATAACCCTGCAAAAAGGGCAATTTCCAACAGGTTGTCTAATCATTTGTTTCTCTGGGAGTGAGTAGGAGAGCAAGTGAGACACTATAGCTAGTCGGTCCTAGGTTCTTGGGTCGGAAGACTCAGTCCCTCTACACCAAGGTCCCATTTCCTGCGCATAGCTCTGTATTTGTGCAGAATCCATGCAACATGGCGCCCAATGTTGTGTTCTGGAGCATTTCGTATGGAGTACAACGTGTACTAAATAACTTCCCAAGAAGATCTCTGGGTGGGCGGACCCCCTACTAAATGCTCTTTGACAAATGTTTGTTCCAGACCTTGATGGTCTAGACTTTGTGGCAGCTGCCACAACCTTTGACGTAGATAATCATTGTGCTATGTTACAAGATCTACGAAAAGCTCGTGATTTACAAGCAAGATCCCAGTTGCCCTCTTCCGCGGATCCATCTGTGCTGATTCCTGTTTCTGGCTGGCTTCCTGAAGTTGGAGATCTGGTCCGTGAAAAAGTGGAGAACAAAAATAATTTGGTCAATCCTGCCATGCACCGGTCAGAGTCCTTGGTTTGAAAGACACCAACACAGTGATCCTGCTTCCTTTACCTTGTTGTAAGGGGAATCGTTACATTTCAATCAAACATGTCAAGTTACACCATACGGCCTATACTGAATACTATGCCTTAAAATGTTCCAGGTCAAGAACTTTTGCTGAACCCAATGGTTTCTGTTTCTTCGGCTACTCCCCAGCAATTACAAGGGAAGATGGAAACTTCAATTAATTTATTACCAGTTTTTCCTTCTACATCTACGTCTGTGGATAATGAGTATGATTCTCCTCCAGTTGATGTCATAATTGCCATTCCTGAGAGTACCGTACCTGATGCATCTCATTCAGCACATCCCCCGTTGTTTGAACTTGGGTCCAATGGTTATTATATGGACTGTAATAGCTTTTCTTCTGCCACATCTTCCTCGTCATCTTCTGTGCAGGAGACACTTACCCGTACCAGTGTCTTTATCTCTTGGTTCAAAAAGACTTACTTGGTCCCACCATGGACATATATTTGGATGGTTCTTACAATGATATTCCTCTTCATTTGGATCGGATTTGTGACTGTATTTTTCCTGCTCATTAGTGGCCATTATTTACCTGAACGCTCTGCTGTGACCTTTGTTGATGGAGTTCTGGCCCCTCGCACATTCGCCCACATAAGGAAAAGAGACCAAGCCCTTTTCAATATATCAGCGTTCCCTGTTATTGATGGCATCGTCTGGGATAAAGTTGCATTCGATATCCATGGCCCTAGGGAAATTTTAAACATTCCATACTTCTTCCGCGTTTCTTTCGGAGATGGGGTTTTGCCAGACATCCGTTCTGTTGACTGAGATGTTCATGCCGTTCATTTGTTATTTTCTGATTTAAAATATTATGCTGCATTTGACACTGAACATTTGTATTTAAATTCGGCTAATTATGCAGATATATTTTGTTGTCAACATTATGGCCATCCTTTCTTACACAAGACAAAAAAACAGAGAACCTTTTTTAATTATACCCAATGGGTGCGTTGCTCAACACAATTTCTGGGAAGTTTGAGGACCCTACAAAGTAAATTTGTATATTTTTCTGGTTACCATCTATCGGACGCGCAGTCCTATTTTTATAAATTGAAGATGCCGCCCCTAACTAAATTTATGTTAACACAAACTAAACTAGTTTACTCCATGTCCTTCAGGAAAGACTTGTCCGTGAAGGGTTATGAGCATTGGAAGGAAACAATTGATTTAAAATCCATTTAGGGTACTAAAGATTGGCAAGTGCAGGGCACAGAAGCTTTGCATCGGGCTTGTCTGCTACCTTCTCAAATCTTATTTTTAAATGACACAGTATAACAGACTACTTGTTTTGGTTAAGCCACGGCTAAAAACCTATATGTACACCCTCCAATCCATTATTGATTGCATAGGATACATGGCAAACACACACTAACTACACAATTGAAGACTTAGCTGTCTTTTTTCAAAATGGCACACTTAGCTCGTCCAATATTGACCCCTTAGGATGGTTGGTGTGGCCGACAACTTCAAATCCATGTCTATTACGTTTTCCTAATGCGACAAAGGGTTTTACACAAAGTAGATCTGATCAACATTTCCCACATTCACATACAGTTACCACATATTCTGTGGGTAAATTATGCCAGCAATGGTTGGAACATTCCACCCTATCGTCTGTGAAACAACACCTCACTCATTTGTCAGGTGACATCGTTTTGGCTGATTCTTTTTTAGGTCCAAAGTCCCCTCAAACAAAACATTTTATTTATTACTCATATAATGAATTTTGCAAACTGTCGCAGATGGAAGCTGCGGTGCGTCTCTGCCAAATTGACAAGGCTAATTTAGAAAAAGTCCTTTCAGTAGTAGATAATAGCATTAATACACTGTCTTCCTGTATATATACTTTAGATAAAATGGTATCTTCTGTCATTGACGTTGTTCAACATGAAGTGTCTGTTTTGTATCATGGTCAAAATCAGTTCCGTTCCATAATGTAGTTTGCTTGGACGTTGCAAACACTCAAAAATGGAAAAGTACCATGGGATTACTTGAATGCTTCTGAACTGTTTTTACCGTTTAATTTGACTGATATACAGAAATTAATGTCCATGAAAGATGCCACATACATACTGTTACATATTGAACAATTTGAACAGTTACCGTTTTCGGTAGCCGAGACGGATTCAGCTGTGTGGTTAATACATGGGGCTATTTCATTGCCTATCTCACTTTTTCAGTTCACAGCATGTATGAAACATCCCGTTGGGAGTTATGAGCCCCTCAGCAATACTTTTATTCACAAATTGTGGTCTTTACCTTTCGCTTACAGATGTCAATGTGCAGTAAAGGAAGTTTTCCTCACAGGGGAGGACTGTGATTCGACAGTAGGACATTCCCTGGTCTGTAAACAGGTAAACAGTCTAAATATCGAATTCTAAATATCGAGTGGAAAAAATATTGAGTTTTCAATATCGAGAGGACAGAATATCGACTGTCAAATATATAGTGGTACAGAATATTGATTTCAAATGATCTTTATTGAATTTTATGAAAAAGAAGGCAAAAAAGAAAAAAGAAAATGAGAGGATCATAACAGGAGGTGGTAACTAGGCCTGGGCAGCAAATTCCGTTCCGTTCGCGGAATTTGCGGAATTTGGGTAATTTTGCGTTCCGCGGAGAACGCGAAATTGCTCAAAAATCTGCGTTCCGCGACTTCGCGAAATTTTTTGCACGTTCGCGTTCTCAATATGCGTGTTTGCGAGATATTTCACCCCGACCACGCAAACAGCGATCGCGAACAGGAAAAAAGTATCACGAACAAGCAATTCCGCGTGTTCGCGGAATTTCTGCGTGTTCGCGGAGATTTTTTACCGTTTCGCGGAGATTTGCGTAACGCGATTCCGCAAATTCCGCCCACCCCTAGTGGTAACATGGCCAAGTATCACAATGTACATAATATGGTACTTCAAATAATCATAAAGCAATTACAGGCAATACATGTACATCTTGACAATAAAATAACCTCTTAATCACCAGCTCAAGAGAGGATGAAAAAATAGAATGAGGAAAAGAAAGAGGAAAAGAAAACCAGAAGAGGAAGAGAAAAGACAGAAGAGACTGTCCAGAACCTCGAGCCCTATACTTAACATAACATAATACAGTAAATATCTGGCAAGCACAATTTTCATAAATGTAAGGCCCGCATAGCAATTATCGTTCAAAATAAAGAGTTGATGGTGGTTTATGAGAAGCAAAGTATTCGTCCAGGGTAGACCACATTCTCCTCGTTGAGGGTTTCCAGGGCGAATTTTGCAAGTCAGTGTTATCTGCCCCCCTGAGGTGTATGACCCAGTTCATCCAGCAATTGTAGGAGGCATTGCTAGTATCTTTCCAATTGGTGAGTACCATTTTAACTGCAGAAATCAACAATAGATCAAGAAGAGCTCGGTCATCCTCCGACTGCAAATCCATCTGTAAAAAAGCAGTTACCACGGTTGGTAGATCCCTGGGAAGTACACAATTAAATAGTTTATTCAGAAACAAGTAGACCTTATCCCAGAAGGGTTTCACTACAGAACAATGCAAAATAAGGTGAGCCAAATCTCCTCTGCCTTGTTTACAATTCCAGCACATGTCATCCTCCCGGATCCCCATGGAAAACAGCCTAGACGGTGTCCAAAAAGCCTTATGTAATAACCAGAATATAGTTTGAGATAGAACTTGGGGAAATCTTATTGTGTGAAACCGAACTCCATAATGAGGACCACGAGTCTTCTGGTAACTGAGTAGACGAAAGCAAGTTCCAGTAATCAACTACCTTAACATTAAGCTTTGAGGATTTATCAACTACCTTAACATTAAGCTTTGAGGATTTGGGACGCAAACGTTTTGTAGATCTGGGAGAGCTGATGGCCAAGCTTATTAATTTTTGTTACAAATGTGGGCAACGATGGGTAACTAGGGGACAGTCTGGATTTCGCAACGGCAGCCCTCACTTTCAGGAAATTATAAAATTCTATATCAGCTAATTGATACCTAGTTTGAAGTTCCCTGAACGCCATTGGGTATGCAGTATTTTCCAATTGGTGGAGAAAAAAAATACCTTTTTTGCACCAGGAGTCAAGGAATAGGGGTTTACCATTATAAAGAATTTTGGTGTTTAACCAAAGCGATTCCATGTTGGAACCCTTCATACTGACTTCCATGGTCCTATCTATTTTCAAGAGAGCTATTTTAGTGTTCTTGAAGATGGACCTAGAATGGGTGGTGACAAGACGATTGGCCGTGAGAATGGAAAGGTGGTTTATATTATTGAGGAGAGCCATTTCCACTTCCAACCACACTAGTATATAGTCGCCAGGAGGAGAAACCCAAAGTAGGCCCTGTTTCGCCAAAAAGGCGTATTGGTAGAGACGAAAGTCAGCCAGGTTAACGCCTCCAGCATCTTATTGAGCCTCGATTTTTTAATGCTAATTCTACCTTTTTTCCCGCGCCAAATGAAGGATGTTAAAAGCGTATCTGATTTATGATGAAAGGAGTCAGTCAGTATAAGTGGAAGCATACATATGAGGTAATTAAGTTAAGGGGTAACCATCATCTTGATAGTCTCAATTCTCCCCCACCATGTAATAAATTTTGGGGACCAGGCATCCAAAAGTTTCTTAATTTTCTCTAGAAGCACCTTCCCATTTTGTTCCAGGGTGTCCATAATGTTATTTCCAAATACAATCCCCAAGTATTTAATGTAACCCGATTGCCATGTTAAACCGGAGTCCCCCAACATATCGCTAGTGCAAAACACGTTTAATGGTTTAACTTCCGATTTGTCTCTATTGAGTTTATTCCCGGAGTGTATAGAATATAATGCTATTGTTTCCATCAGGGCTGTTATTGAAGAATCCGGGCGTTCTGTAACTATCAAAATGTCATCCGCATATGCGGCCTATTTGACTCGTACGCCATTGATATCAACTCCTGTAATATCTGTGTTGAGTTTAATGGCCTGAATAAGAGGTTCCAATGCCAAGAGAAAAAATGATGGAGATAAAGGGCATCCCTGTCTGGTACCCTGATAAAGAGGGAAGGCCTCCGAAAGTGACCCATTAACAGCTATACGGGCAGTCGGTTTTAGGTAAAGTGACATAACCATCTTAATAAAATCATTACCCAAATTAAAGAAATGCAAACAACGTTCCAAGAACGCCCAAGAGACTCTGTCAAAGGCCTTCTCGGCATCTAACGTGATGGCAACAGCGGGTTAATTTTTTGTTGTAGCAATTTCTAATACATGGCATAACAGATGTGTATTATCATTGGATAAACGGTTCCGGAGAAACCCCACCTGGGAGTTGCTTATCAATTTATGAAGGACCGAATTGAGCCTAACCGCAAGAATTTTGGCATATATTTTATAATCAACATTGATGAGTGAAATAGGTCTATAATTTTTGGGATATACAGGGTCTTTCCCTTCCTTGGGGATAACGACAATGTTAGCTTCGGACATAGAGTCAGGTGTGTGTCCTGTGGTGGCAATATGGTTAAAGACCTGTTTCATAGTAGGACCTAATTGAACTAAAAAGGATTTATAGAAGATTGCCGTGAAACCATCTGGCCTAGGCGCTTTATTCTCTTTCAAGGACCTGACCGCCTTTTCTATCTCCGAGCTATTGATTTCCATACCTAACATGGCAGAATCCACTTCTGAGAGTTATGGCAGATTGAGATCACGGAGGAAACCAGTGCACCTCTCACTGTCAAAAGTCTGATTATTTGAATACAGGTCTTGATAAAATTGTTTAAAAGTACTGAGAATGTCGTTATGTTTCGTATGAGTTTGATTATTGGCATCTTTGATTGAAGAGATGACATGTTGGTTTTGTCTATGTTTAAGGTATGAAGCTAAAGGTTTCCCTGCCTTGTTGGCCTCACATACATTCAGAGCTTTAAATTTATTAATCCACACCCCGTACGTTCGCTTAATATCTTATTGTACTCATATTTCTTCTGTGTCAATGTCAGCAATAGACTAGAATCATTTAAGGAAGCAACGTGGGCAGTCTCTAAATCTCTAATTTCCCGTTCTAGCTGGAGTAGTCTTTGGTTCAGGCGTGTATTTATTTTTGTTTTTATTGCAATGACTAGCCCCCTTATAGTGACCTTTAATGCACCCCAGTGTATATTTATATTAGTATCACTCACCTTATTATGTCTCAGATAGTCTGAAATGGCCTCCGCAATCTTCTCTCTGTCCTCAGGGTCTGACAAGACATCGTCATTAAACCGCCATCTTTTAGGAGTTTGTTCCTTGTGACTTCCCGTTAATTTAAGAGAAATGCAAGAATGGTCAGAAATCAACCTTGGGGCTATATCAGTAGACTCGATGAGGCGGGTGTCTGCCCCAGAAACAAGGATATAGTCAATCCTAGTGTACGAGTTGTGAGAGGCCGAGTAGAAAGTGTAATCCCTTGTGTCTGGGTGCTGGAGTCTCCAGGGAGCCTTTGAGATTATAAGTACCAAGTCATAGAGAGAAGAGCCAATTCACATGGGGAATATCAGAAAACCAACAAATGTATGCTGTGAGTTTGGTTTAATGGATTTTAAGCACAGAGCATTTCATCTAGCATATTGCATCAAAAATTGAACAGAACATCAGACAGAGAAGAATATCTCCCTTGTTATCATGTATGTCCCAAATCTTGCAGTTCTTGTGAATGCTAAGTTTTGACACGTAGAGTGTTCTCTCTGAAACAGCCAACGCGTGTTTCGTCACCACCGTGACTTCCTCAAGGCTGTAAGGTAATAGTAAAGCAAACATTGAAGTGTCTTGAAATTAATGCCCAAACTGCTGTAACAGTCCTTTATAGAAAAAAAAAATTCTTCCTTAAATGAATTTGATTTAAAAATTCAAGTACTGTAAAAAGCACTGAACATCATTGACAAGAAGACTAGTTAAAAACAAGTCCTATATACAATGTCACCCTAGTGTGTGAACCAAAAAGTGAATAATAAAGACATGCAAAGAAAAGAAAAGGAGTAATATGTGAAGCGTAGAACAAACTCCAGATTTAGAAAAAACGGTCAGACTGACCCGAAAAGTGTTCATACCTACGCAAGAGAAAGTA
Source organism: Triturus cristatus (assembly GCF_964204655.1). NCBI lineage: Eukaryota > Metazoa > Chordata > Amphibia > Caudata > Salamandridae > Triturus > Triturus cristatus. Next base: position 808,904,031 of record NC_140586.1, read on the forward strand.
GGTAAGCCAGTCTAAGAAAGATAGAGTCTAAGAATCCGTGTTCACTTCCTGAATAAGTTACAGAAAGATGGCTCTATTATTATGAGACCAAGTAAGAAAGAAGAGAATTAGAGATCAAATTCTTGTATGTTGTTATATCACCTTCAGATATGATGTTTGCATAAATGTTGGCAATGGCTATGGTAGGCCCGATCCCCTATATATCTCCGAGGTCCCCAGGGAGTGATTCGATGAGTCCAGAAATCCACTGGCTCCTAAAGTTGCAAGAGTCGTGGCTAGAAAAGGAAAAAGAGCGCAGCAGTCCTCGCAATATTAGATAATTCAGTCTAATTAACAATTAAAGAGCTTAGGTATTGTCCTTCCTATTCCAAAGGCCGATAAGCCAAAAATTCACCTTTATTTATCTTCAAGTGTGTAGTAAAACATATTATGCTGTGATGGGGCCGTTTACAACCTCCAAAGTTCTGTAGAGTATAGAGATCCCGTAAACCAGACGTGGTGTTGTACGGTTTGGCAAAGACTGCATATAAGACAGATAGAGAAAACAAATGTAAAGTAGTTCCTAGAGAAAAAGAAGAATTATCAAACCTTGTAAAACGTAAGCACATCGTATACGTATGACTTACGTGCACATAAGAGTTTAGAAACACCGGTTCTTAGATCCAGAAATAATGAATGTCTCTTGTCATTTGAGCCAAGTAAAAATACGTCTATGGACAACAGAGAGTGTGCACCTTAAATGCATACAGCAAAAAGACTGATTTAGTTAAGAGAAGAGTAACCTCATATTCAATAACCATTACAAAATAGTAAAAAGAGTAATTTAAAACTAAAAAAGAGCACTTACACAGTCACCAGCAAGCTAAATAAGCTCTGCTATTCTTCAGATATCCCGTGGATACTGCTTAAGGAGCCATGATAAGGTCCTAAGGTATGTAAGGAAAGTGTTTAGAAAATTATAAAATTATATAACGCAGTCATTTAGATTGCTTGGCCAAAATTAGGCTAATGTAGGCAGATTTATAAAAAGGTACCACATACTTGGCCAGCCTTGGTGCTGCACTATCTGGTAACAAGGTATGGAGCAGAGGGTCCCCGCTTGTGGGTACAGCTACTCTTAACCAACAACGTGGACCTCCCATCAAGTACCACACTATCCACCACACTTGTCCCCAATCTTAAAATATTAGCATTAGTGGTTGGAGCCATTTATCAAACAGGAACAGAAAAGTGATGCATCTTAATCACTTTTGTTAGTACGCAGAGCCATTTAAAACGTTTCAAACAGAATGAGTTCACTAACGGTTGTGACAGCCGATAGTACGTAAGAGCAGACCTCCCGCTATGCGCCACACTACCCACTGTAAATACCTTCAATTTTGCAAAGTCCTCGTCCTTAGAATCCTATCGTCCTGCAACAGGCAGTACCGCTCGAGATCTAGTTTATGAACCTTTTCCGTACCGGAAGTATTCCTAGTACTGTGTCAAGTGCGCGAACACGCACATACATTCAAAGACGGACTAATGTTCGTCGGTGCGGGTGCCATGTTGGAGTAGGAAAAGATTCGGAAAAAGTTATTTATGATATTCATTTGTTAAGGTTACCACCAACCCATTATTTTAGAACATAGAGTGTCCCCAAAAAAATGGTAATACAGAGAGGTGTGGTGTTCCTTACATTGTTTCGAGCGAAAAGGAAAAAACACTTACATTTAGAATGGGTAATGGTTTTACAGTGCGTGCGCCATATTGAAATATGGAAATTTTTAAAAATTAATTCAATTCGTATAATGAGGTCGCTATTAGCCCAAAAGAGTTAAAGTCCCAAGAATGTGGTGCATAAAATTCGTGGTACAAACAATATATACACTTCAAGTTTCAGTATATAGATACATTTAGAAAGAAAGAAGGAGAGGGAAGTGCACAAAGTTTGGAAGGGGAGTGCAGAAAGACCCCCGTCCGCCTTGATTCGAGAATTCGATAGTCAAGTCTATTATTTGCGTATCTATACATTCTCCGACATCACCATTAGAGGAGTGCTGTACACAAAGAGCAGGACAAACGTTACAATTAATTTTGTAGCGGTATTCAATGATTATGGTTGACATCCAATATAACATGGCGTAAGACACAAGTGAGCAAAGTCAAACCCCAATATGTTTTAGTTTCAGAATTCAATAGGCCATTCTATTGATAAACATCTATACAGTTTTAGTAGGGCCATTTGCGAAATACTGTAGTCAAAGAGCAAAGCAATTATCACAGTTCATATACTAACAATGTTGATTATTTCAAGGCAGCCTCTCCAATAACTATAACAAGCTTTGTTCTCCATTGGCAGCTTTCCCCAGAAGGCTACATCAGAAAATTGTATAGGTATTGGAGAGGCTAGATCTTAACTAGAACTAGATCTCGAGCGGTACTGCCTGTTGCAGGACGATAGGATTCTAAGGACGAGGACTTTGCAAAATTGAAGGTATTTACAGTGGGTAGTGTGGCGCATAGCGGGAGGTCTATTCTTACGTACTATCGGCTGTCACAACCGTTAGCGAACTCATTCTGTTTGAAACGTTTTAAATGGCTCTGCGTACTAACAAAAGTGATTAAGATGCATCACTTTTCTGTTCCTGTTTGATAAATGGCTCCAACCACTAATGCTAATATTTTAAGATTGGGGACAAGTGTGGTGGATAGTGTGGTACTTGATGGGAGGTCCACGTTGTTGGTTAAGAGTAGCTGTACCCACAAGCGGGGACCCTCTGCTCCATACCTTGTTACCAGATAGTGCAGCACCAAGGCTGGCCAAGTATGTGGTACCTTTTTATAAATCTGCCTACATTAGCCTAATTTTGGCCAAGCAATCTAAATGACTGCGTTATATAATTTTATAATTTTCTAAACACTTTCCTTACATACCTTAGGACCTTATCATGGCTCCTTAAGCAGTATCCACGGGATATCTGAAGAATAGCAGAGCTTATTTAGCTTGCTGGTGACTGTGTAAGTGCTCTTTTTTGGTTTTAAATTACTCTTTTTACTATTTTGTAATGGTTATTGAATATGAGGTTACTCTTCTCTTAACTAAATCAGTCTTTTTGCTGTATGCATTTAATGTGCACACTCTCTGTTGTCCATAGACGTATTTTTACTTGACTCAAATGACAAGAGACATTCATTATTTCTGGATCTAAGAACCGGTGTTTCTAAACTCTTAGGTTGTAAACGGCCCCATCACAGCATAATATGTTTTACTACACACTTGAAGATAAATAAAGGTGAATTTTTGGCTTATCGGCCTTTGGAATAGGAAGGACAATACCTAAGCTCTTTAATTGTTAATTAGACTGAATTATCTAATATTGCGAGGACTGCTGCGCTCTTTTTCCTTTTCTAGCCACGACTCTTGCAACTTTAGGAGCCAGTGGATTTCTGGACTCATCGAATCACTCCCTGGGGACCTCGGAGATATATAGGGGATCGGGCCTACCATAGCCATTGCCAACATTTATGCAAACATCATATCTGAAGGTGATATAACAACATACAAGAATTTGATCTCTAATTCTCTTCTTTCTTACTTGGTCTCATAATAATGGAGCCATCTTTCTGTAACTTATTCAGGAAGTGAACACGGATTCTTAGACTCTATCTTTCTTAGACTGGCTTACCTACTTTCTCTTGCGTAGGTATGAACACTTTTCGGGTCAGTCTGACCGTGTCACTATTTGGAATGACTGTTTTTTCTAAATCTGGAGTTTGTTCTACGCTTCACATATTACTCCTTTTCTTTTCTTTGCATGTCTTTATTATTCACTTTTTGGTTCACACACTAGGGTGACATTGTATATAGGACTTGTTTTTAACTAGTCTTCTTGTCAATGATGTTCAGTGCTTTTTACAGTACTTGAATTTTTAAATCAAATTCATTTAAGGAAGAATTTTTTTTTTCTATAAAGGACTGTTACAGCAGTTTGGGCATTAATTTCAAGACACTTCAACGTTTGCTTTACTATTACCTTACAGCCTTGAGGAAGTCACGGTGGTGACGAAACGCGCGTTGGCTGTTTCAGAGAGAACACTCTACGTGTCAAAACTTAGCATTCACAAGAACTGCAAGATTTGGGACATACATGATAACAAGGGAGATATTCTTCTCTGTCCGATGTTCTGTTCAATTTTTGATGCAATATGCTAGATGAAATGCTCTGTGCTTAAAATCCATTAAACCAAACTCACAGCATAGATTTGTTGGTTTTCTGATATTCCCCATGTGAATTGGCTCTTCTCTCTATGACTTGGTACTTATGATTAATTTCTAACGAATGTGTATTGTGTATAAATTAGTTGAAGAGTGCCGGGGTCCTCCCCTTTTGCTTCTATTACAGACCATGTATGGCCTGTTTAATTGATATCCTTGGTAGTGGGATATCTGACCTCGATTGGCACCTTCCTTATATTGTGTTTCAGTTGGATATATATATTGTATTGAACTACCCCACTATCTGAACCAAACAGCTCAAGTGATTGTGCGACTCATTATCCACCACTACCTTGTGTATGGACTAGCCTTTGAGATTAAATTTAGAGCAAATAGTTGTAAGTACTGCGTGTGAGCTCGTGGGTTGATAATGGCAGTTGGACTGCCTGTCAATTATCGGGTCCAAGGGTAGATTAAAGTCTCCTGCCATTACTATAAGATCTTCCTGAGGTATACTATCTAACCTGTCTGAAATGCTGGACCAAAAGGAAGGATCATCCGTGTTAGGAGCATATATATTGACCACGTGTAATAAATCCTCGCCTCTCCTCAAGTGAGTGATCAAAAACCGACCTTCATCGTCGTGTGTATAGGATTCTAGCGTTATGTTAGCTGATCTCGAATTCAAGGTAATAACACCTCGTTTCTTCTTATCTCCTGGAGAGCATGCCATTTTTGCGAAATCCAGTTACATTTAATGAGTTTATTGTCATCCTCAGAAAGCTTTATCTCTTGTCACAACACAATGTCACTTTTTGTCTTGGCTAAATACTCAAAGACTTTATGTCTTTTCACAGGGTGATTAAGACCTTTAACATTAAGAGACACTAGCTTAAAATCGCTTGATAGGGCACATTGTTTGTTAGTGGCCATCAGGAACGGTTTCAAATGGTGAACTCAATAAGTATGGGTCTTGACATAGGAACATTTGCGAATAATTTAAATACCACATAGTAGGGCTCATATGACAGACATCAAAGTCATATACCTTCAACAGCATAATAAACTTGAAAGTCAGATATTCACATCCTGAAAATTGTACTAGGGATTCTGGGCACCAGACATGTCTAGCGAGTAGAAGAAGCCAGGAAAGGAGAAAAATGAAGGAAAAGAAGAAAAAGAAAGAAAAATAGATGGAGAGCAGCCAAGGAATCAAATGTATAATCTGTGAAAATGTTATTTAGATCTTGGGTGCTCTCAACCCAATCCCCCCGTCCCCACCCCAACCTGAATACTTAGCATGTGGGAGGTGCGACGACAGGAGTTTCCACCTGTACTCCAGAGGAAACAACATAATCAGATCATATGCAGACCTTCCCAATATCTAACTATCAACCAACCTTCGGCTAATATACAAGTCTAAATAGAAACAATTACCATCACAACCAATGAAGGACATGTACATATCATCAAATTACTTATGAATAGATACAATACACCGAATCTTCTGAAGGAAACAATGTTAAAAGGTACAATGGAACCAAGACTAGCATTATGCCGGACCTGGCGAGGACTTTCTCTTACTGGCAGAGAACTGTGATGAATCCATGTCCTGAGTAGGAGGGCCTTCTAGATAATTTGCAAGGTCTCTGGGATCGTTGAAAAAAAGGTGTCTTCCCCCATCAGTGATCTTAAACTTAGTAGGACCAACAAAAGAAAACTGGATATTTTTGCTCCTCAACTTATCCCTTAGGTTTAAGAAACCCCTACGTGTGTCAACAGTTGACTTCGAAAAATCTTGGGTAAAAATATTTTTTGACCATTCCAGAGGAGTTGACGTTTTTTCTGGGCATAGCTAAGTATTGTTTCTACCTGTTGAAATCTCAGAGGTTTACAGATGATTGGGCGGACCCCCTACTGTGATGAGGATTTCAATGACGGGATTCTGTGTGCTCTGTCTAATTCAAAAGCATGATCAAACGTTATGCCAGTAAACTTAGGAATCCAATCCTCTAGAAAAGCTAAACAAGAGCCTAGAGCCTCCTCCGATCCCTCCGGAACACCAAGGGTTCCGATGTTACCTCTCCGATTACGATCTTCCAACTCAGCTGTCTGTCTCATGAGCATAGACGTCACATTCTTCAAGGATTTTGCTTCATTACATGACTTGGTTACAATGTCCTCAACATCACTGATCCTCTGTTCGGCTACAGAAAGTTCACAGTGTTCATATCTGCTCAAATGGCTGTTATCTCCAGCTGTATAGTATCCGTTGTTTGTTTGGTTGTATTGGCTAACTCATGGACATCAGCCAGCTTTTTAAGGATCAGGTCCAATGTTTTGTTGATATCTGATTTCACTTTGATGGGTGATTCTGACTGTGAGGATTCGCCTTTGTTTCTTTTGTGCATCAACTTGGAATCGCGGTCAGCCATTTTAAAGATTGTAAAGTATCTCTCAATGAAAGCGACGGCCACTTAGCGATCTGAGTAATGACTGGAGGTCAGGCGAATGGCAGGGACTAAGCAATGAGACTAGGTTGATGGACTGTGGCCATGAGATCATGAGATCAAGGAGGCCAAGTTAGTGGCACAAATGTAGGTGGACCTGATACACACTGATGTGACCTTATATTCAGCTCAGACGTGTCGAGCGAGGGGAGTTCCAAGATAGGCCACACCTACATTGGTTGTATCTGATTATCTCCTAGGGGTGGCCTGGCTGATCCAAATTCAAGAATGGAGCATGAGTAAGATAAGCGGCGTACACAACCACCAGTTTATGATGTATTATAGCTACACAGTGGCCATACTAGAAAATCCAATAGCACAAGAATCTCAGAGAGCAGACGACGCAGGTATATCCACCCCTGCTGGCGTAAGACAAGACATGCACCCAATCCGTCAATACAGCATCACTACAGTCTGGAAGGCACATCCAGCAGTGTCTTCATACCGGAATCTCCGCTATTTATCAGCCCCTCTGAACGCAGCACAATAACACTGAGTCCAGAAATCAGGTGGAAGCATGTCAGGCACAATGTGCAGGGAGCCCAATTCTCTCTATATACGAACTACATAGAGATAGGAGCCTCGTAGGAGAGAGTCCCAGACCACATGAAATAAACAGTGTTCTGACCCAGCAAAACATGCCCTCTCAGTTATAAAGTAAATGCAAGGGTGCACAACTTCATACATAAAGTACCTTGCGCACTCTCAATGTATGGAGCCACCTCCATAGGCAGTCATTCACTGAGCCGTAGATATTTGCACAATTAAGTAATAATATGCGCCGCTGTGCTCACCAAATCCATTGTCGTTCCTCCAGGAACCTCAGTCTCAGTAAACACAGTGCTCTTGCAATCGCCGATATGCGCAAACCAAAGTGGCAGTTCTAGGCAAGCTGTACAGCCTCTAGAGAAGGGTAGCGGGTGTATCCCTGGAGCATCGCCGGCCACAGTAACCAAATCCAACCCCAGAACAAGCACACTAGTGTGCATCAGTGCCGAGACTCGCGTGGAGACGCCATTACAATAGCGCTCATGTCGGCAAGCAGCGGGTGACCCAAACAATGCAGGATACTCGCAGTCCAGATGAATTTAGTCTCGAGTCGCCCCAGTGAGCCCTCTGGTAAAAAGAAAATAACGTGCGGCAAGCCCGATACTTTCTGTGCCGTTTACATCTTTATCCCGCCGTTCGGAACGCCGCTATCTTAGTGGCCACGTAGTTTCCAGCCGGCGAAAAACAGGGCTGAAACTGCCTCAAAAACGGCAATTGGGGCAAAACAACGTAATTTCATTCTTATTGAAAAATTATTATTTTTTATATTTTTTTTAAAGTTATTTTATTGTATTAATTGTGTGAATTAATTTATATTTGATGGTTATTAATTTTATTGTTAATTGTTATTTGTTAATTCATTGATAATTAATTATGTTAATTGATTAATATTTTACAATATTGGTGGTGATGTTTTTAAATTAATTATTTGTTAATTAACGTTAATTATATTGCAGAAGTGGGAATACTAAATTAATCCCTTACGCTATCCAACACTTTCCCTACTGTTATACTTGGTGGAGTAGGAATAGTAAATTAATCCCACCACTATCCAACACTTTCCCTATTGTTACACTTGGTGGAGGGGGAATAGTAAATTATTCCCACCCGCTATCTAACACTTTCCCTACTGTTGCACTCGCTGGAGCGGGAATAGTAATTTTTACCCAGCCGCTATCCAACACTTTCCCTACTGTTGCACTCGGTGGAGTGGGAATAGTAATTTTTACACACCCGCTATCCAACAGTTTCCCTACTGTTACACTTGGTGGAGTGGGAATAGTAAATTATTCCCACACGCTATCCAACATTTTCCCTACTGTTGCACTTTTTTACACTTCCGCTATCCAACGCTTTCCCTACTGTTACACTTAGGGGTCGATTCCAATCCGGGTGGGCAGCTCCCCGAGAGCTGTTCGTAGCCTTACCTTGCGACTGACCCGTACCCGGAGCCGGTCCGTCCTGTTGATGAAGTACGATGCGCATAACTGCCAAAAACCCTACCGACACGTAGGCTGTGATTCAAGCTTCATTCTCTGTCCAAGTCGTAACTCTGAACGCTGAACCGAGTCCCTGGAAGCAGTATCCCTAGCAGTTTCCGGCCGGACAAGTACGATGCGTACTTCCTAAGCGCCGGACGGGTCGCCACGTACGGCACGTCACAGCATCTGGAAAAGAAGCATATCAGGTGCGATTCGCGGCAGAACTCAATACATGGCTACGAGACGGACCAGCTAATAACGGGTACGAGACGGAGCAACAAGCAACGTGTACGAGACGAACACATCATGAATCCCATCGCGCAGGTCATACCAGTACTGTACATCTGTGACCGGATCAGGAACAGACGCAGATGGCGCAGACGGTAAGTCAGACACCCACCACACAAACAAACGGCATGCACCCGCAAAATGTCACACACACACAGGGGATCCATATCCTGTCCACTAGCAACAGGCCACCTTAGGGGTTGCATGGCCAGCACCACTACCACCCCCACCCATAGGGCTTATGTTGCCCATCACTACTGCCACCCCCACCCATAGGGGACCTGTTGCCCAGCACCCCTGCCACCCCCACCCATAGGCCTTATGATGCCCATCACTAATGCCACCCCCACTCATAGGGCTTATGTTGCCCATCACTACTGCCACCCTCACCCATAGGGCTTATGTTGTCCATCACTGCTGCCACCCCAACCCATACGGGACCTGTTGCCCATCACTACTGCCACCCCCACCCATAGGAGACCTGTTGCCCAGCACCACTGCCACCCCACCCATAGGGCCTATGTTGCCCATCACTAGTGCCACCCCCACCCATAGGGGACATGTTGCCCATCACTAATGCCACCCCCACTCATAGGGCTTATGTTGCCCATCACTACTGCCACCCTCACCCATAGGGGACCTGTTGCCCATCACCCCTGCCACCCCCACCCATAGGCCTTATGTTGCCCATCACTAATGCCACCCCCACTCATAGGGCTTATGTTGCCCATCACTACTGCCACCCCCACCCATAGGGGACCTGTTGACCAGCACCCGTGCCACCCCCACCCATGGAGCCTATGTTGTTCATTACTCTTGCCACCCCCACCCATAGGGGACCTGTTGCCCAGCACCCCTGCCACCCCCACCCATAGGCCTTATGATGCCCATCACTAATGCCACCCCCACTCATAGGGCTTATGTTGCCCATCACTACTGCCACCCTCACCCATAGGGCTTATGTTGTCCATCACTGCTGCCACCCCAACCCATACGGGACCTGTTGCCCATCACTACTGCCACCCCCACCCATAGGAGACCTGTTGCCCAGCACCACTGCCACCCCACCCATAGGGCCTATGTTGCCCATCACTAGTGCCACCCCCACCCATAGGGGACATGTTGCCCATCACTAATGCCACCCCCACTCATAGGGCTTATGTTGCCCATCACTACTGCCACCCTCACCCATAGGGGACCTGTTGCCCATCACCCCTGCCACCCCCACCCATAGGCCTTATGTTGCCCATCACTAATGCCACCCCCACTCATAGGGCTTATGTTGCCCATCACTACTGCCACCCCCACCCATAGGGGACCTGTTGACCAGCACCCGTGCCACCCCCACCCATGGAGCCTATGTTGTTCATTACTCTTGCCACCCCCACCCATAGGGGACCTGTTGCCCATCACTACTGCCAGCCCCACCCATAGGGCTTATGTTGCCCATCACTACTGCCACCCCCACCCATAGGGGACCTGTTGCCCATCACTACTGCCTATGTTGCCCATCACTAATGCCAACCTCACTCATAGGATGGGTGATGCGCCACACATCCATCATACACCAACATTAGGTATGTCAGCAAAATACATCCACCCTAACATCATGACAACAGTGTGTAGTCTGTGACAAATGCACACACAGTGATTATGATTTCGAACATACAATGTAACTACCATCACAAGTGTGACCAAAAACTGAGTGTGGCCTACACAAGGCAAGCATCACTAGCACTGTGTCAATGTAAAAATAACACCCCCTCACTGTCTAGAACAAAAGTTAAGTATGTGCTTCCAAAATGCAGTAAATGTTGAGCATTGTGGTGATGGGGTCGAAAACCCCCCTCATCACAGTGACCAAAAGGTAAGTGTCATCATGGTTAAAGCTGCAAATGCCAAACAGCATGTATGATTCCTGCTCCCAACACATGAAACACTTTTGGGGCAAAGTAGTGGTTGTGTCCCATACCCACAGGCTAACAGTGCTGTGAAAACCTAACATACTCTCGGCCATGTGCAGACAAGCACCACCCATGGGGGCTGACCATGCATACAGTGTACAATGACACAAAAGCAGAAGTGACCATCACAAAGCATACACACATCTCGAAAATAGACACAAAAATCAAAACAACCTGTGTAGACTGTAGGTGTCAGGTCACAAACTCCCATTCCATGCCAGCAATGGCACCTAACAACCAGGATGAATGTGCAGAATGATGTGATATGACTCGCAGGGACAGCAGGGAAAATCACAAAAACAATATCCAGACAATGGCCCACAACAGCAATACCAATGCACTGGTGCAGATGCACAAACACAAACAGGCAACCTCACACTGCACATCTGACACAACATGTGTGTGTGTGTGTGTGTCTCAGTATCCCCAGGCAACTACACAACACATGAGGGGGGCTGAACCACAGTGAGACAGATGTGGACACAGTGCCATACAAAAGTAAACCATCAATGGTTCCCCCTTAGTGGGCAATCATTCATTGTGAGATGAGAGGGAGCACAACAGACACATGTGACACAAGCTGGAATGAACAGCAACTAACACAGCAAGAGACTGACACACAACAGCACTAACCCCAGGGACCAGACATTGGGGTGACAGAAGCATGCATGACACGTCCACTGTGATGACAAAGGTAGATGTCGTACAAACTGTGAAACCCAGACATGTGTCCTGTGCCACAAACGTACATCACACATACACAAACACAAACCACTCAGCATGGCTCTTCATCCATGGACAAACGGGAGCTAGGGGCCCATCCATGCAAACATTTACATCAGTCCACCCTCAACACCACACACCCTGAACTGCACCAATGTGCATCTGTGAAGCCCACATGGACAGGTGACATTGCACATGCACCCATGACAAACACAGTAATGTTGGGAGGAACTAAGGTGCACAGACTCATCACACAAGGACAGTTTACAACCCTGGTGAATGACATAAATACTGCACAGTATGCGGTACATAGCCATGACGTCAAAGCTCGCGTAACCTTACGAATACCTGCCACAGTCCCAGGACAATGCAGAAGCCAAGGAGAACCACAAGGCACACATGCTGACACCTGCAAACATTGCAGCCCTGAACCGGACAAGTGGGAGCAGTCACACACACATACACATGTCTCAATCACTGAAAGGTACCACCTAGGGACAACTACATGATATTGCGGACAAACAAGTGCCTTGGGGACCCCTGACTGTGTCCCATCTGCGTCTGACAACATCATCACCACTCAGAACAGACAAATCCCAATGATGACACACCAATTAACAATAGTGTGTCATGCACCCACACATCTGGTAGCTCATGGCAAAGTTGTGGGATGAACACAGTACCACTCAGCAAGCATCAACAACAGGAACATATCAAGGGAACACTGCCTGTGTATGAAAAGGGATGTGGACACACACATGCTCACACAACACACAACATGGGCCCTGGCAATGTCACGGAACAACACACTTACTTGAGGGGACTCAACTCCTGTGGAAGCTCAGCTGTGCCAAACATAGCCCCAGCAGGTCTCGGTCATGTCAGCAGAACACTTGGTCAGTCAGCCATCAGTTACCACACAATGAAGGCTCTGTTCACAACAGCATGGGTGCGGCAGTGTCCCTTAAGTCATCTGCACATACTCAATACATATGTTTAGCAAGTTGCACAGAGGACCCAGTTGCTCCTACACCAATGATGCCCACACTTACATGTCCAGTGGAGATGCGCCCACAGTCAGGGAAATAGACAAATTGGACAATGGGAAGCACATCATATGTGCATGTGTGCAAGCCACAGATGTGACCATGCAAATGAAATGTTTACAGAGTGTCCACAAATTGTTAATCATGACTCACCCAGTTAGCTGTAAAGGATGATATGGATAACGACCAGAATAGGATACATATTTCATGGACCACATGGAGTACCTCACATCAACACCTCAGTATTCAACTTTTGAAATCCAGAATTACAACTGCAAGGTCATGCTAAACATCAACATAATGTACAGCTAAATCAAATTCACAAGGATAAAGAAAAAATCTTTATTCAGTAAATGAAAAATGCAAAGTCCTTTCATAACAAAGGCCAATTGCCAGTCCATATCCAAATGACAAGAAGTTAACTTGAGTGACAACTGTCACATGTTGCTTGCCTGCACTGGTAAGGACAGGGGACATCCCATTGGAGGGGCATACATGGGGGCAGGCCAGGCACCACAGGGACAGGATCAGGGCACAGCAGAAGGAGGCAGTAAAGGGGTGGTGGATGCAGGAGAGTCACTGGCAACTGCAGTGGAGCTGACTGAAGTAGTGGGTGCAGTCACAACTGTGGGGCACAAGTCAGATGGGGTGTGTGCCGGCACAACTGCAGTGGGCAGGTCAGATGGAGTGGACTGGGTCCCCACTGCAGTGCCCAAGTCAGACGGGGTGGCCGTGGACTCCCCTGCAGTGCCTAAATCCATGGGAGAGGTATGGGGTTCAGGTGAGGTCGGCAGGACAGAGGGGGGACACGGTCCCCACATCAGTGGCACAAACTGTCTGGCCGGGGGTGGAAGAGCAAGAGGTAGGGGGTGAGGGCCTCAGCATTTTGGGGATGGTGTATCTGTGGGTGGGGGAACCTGGGGCAGGGTGTGGCGGGGGAACCTGTGGAGTGGTGGCCTGGGTGATGGAGGACGGAGACTTCGTCGTGGAGCTGCAGGGCGGGGGTGGGGTCTTGCTCTTCCAGCTCCGGGGGGACTTGCGGGTGGGGGCCTCAGTCTGACTGCATCTAGGGGAGGGTGTCTGGGTATGAGGGGCACTCCCCTCTGTGTGTGGGGACTTCCTCTTCCCCTTGTAAGATGGTTCTGCTGGGTCGGTGGGGAGGAGGCAAAGGTCACAGAGTAAGAGCTTCTGTGGAGATGGGGTTGCAGGTGAGGTAAGGGAAGGGGGCTGGGAGGGAGAGGTATTGGAGTACTGCGGAGTGGTTGTGGATGACTGTGTGTCTGCAAACCATCCCCTGTGAGTGTGGTGTCAGTCCCCTGCGCTTGCTTGTGTGCACGTCTAGACCTTGGTTTGGGTGTTTGTGTGCTGCCCGTGTCTGTGGGTTTGTGAGAATGTGCAGGTGTGTGTGTGCTTGGGACAGGTAGGGTGCTAGGAATCGTGGGTGGTGCAGGGGTAGGAGAGGTGCGGGACTGTTGGAGGAGGGACACTCCTACCGCCAGGGAGGAGGCCGCGGACTGATTGGTCCTCTGTAGGGCAGACATGCCTGATGAAATGCCCTCTATGAACGACACCAGTTGTGTCAACAGACTGGTGTGTGCATGGAGGACACTCAGCATTGATGTCTGCCCTACATGGATCTGTCTAAGCAAGTCCACAGACTCCTCACTCAGGGCAGCAGGGGACACAGGGGCAGGGGGTGCAGTGCCTGGCACAAAGAAGACATGCTCCCGAACACGGGAGCCTCCACGGACCTCTGGGATGGGAGCAGATGAGAGGGTAGTGATGGTGGTGGTGGTGGCGGGGACAGCCTCACTAGCTGGGGTTTGGTGGCTGCTGACACCCACCTCCACAAGGGAGTCCTCCTCTGAGCTGCTGTGGCCCTCAGCTGGGGTGGATGTTGCTGAGGACTCCTCATTGTGGCTCCACTCACCCTCCGTGCCACTGGGTCCCTCCAACTCCTCGCCTTCTGTCCCAGTCAGGCTCTGTGTCTCCTCCTGGTCCGTGGAGCTGTCTCCTCCTGTGGCCGTGGATGTATCTGGATAGAATTAGCAAAAAAGAGAACAACATCAGTCACCTGCACTGACTGCGCACACCACAGTGAGTACATCAAATCACAGGGCAAGCCCTGGCATCATCAGCTGAACACAGCCCAAAGTGCTCACACTGTTTAAAACAATCCAATTGTCAGTCTCACCATCAACCATGGCACTCATATCCCTCCTGAACTTGCACCCATATGTCTTTTGCAAATTGGATGCTAATACCCCAATGTGCCGACATGCACCACCCACACATTTGTTGGACATGCAAGTGACCATGTAGGAGTATGTCACTATACACACAGCACATCTCTTGCCTCTGACTCAGTACAGATGTCAGGATGAAGGGATGGGCAGAGTCTCATTTCGCATGCTTGTGATGCATGCCAGCAACACACACTATGATGTTCTCATGTCCTGATAGTCAATGCCACAATGGGGTGCATTGAGCACAATTGAGCACAACGCAGGATCACTCATAGCAAGTTAAATGCCATGGCACTGGCATGCCTGGAAAGTCAGTCAACACTGTCTCCTGTCACAGGGGCAGGGCATCCAGACAACAACAGTATGCACTGTGTCACAATCATAGCTCAGGGATAACACAAACTCTGCAGCTGACAAGTGCACTTGCCCATCCCCTGCAAACAACATATCCCTGACCCAGAAGACCCCACATCATACAAATCAGACATATGAGTCTCTGCGATCACAACTCCCTGTACATTAGCATATCACAGTCTGCTGTGCATGTAACCCAGCTGCCTGAAGTGCACAGTTGCATACACCATTGTGCTCTGTCAAGTGATCACACACCTATATGTCACACAGGTCAAGTCTCTCATAGTCACATCTCAGATGTCCTGCTGACCCTCAAACTCATGAACACCCCAGTTGTACGTAAAAGGAAGCCACACCACAATGACACAGAGGCAGACACCTGAAGGCACATGTCACTAAGCACAACCTGTAAGTTGATACACAGGAGTGGGATTACAGACTGTTTCTAAATGCCCTTGCGTAGGCATGACTGCCCAGGTCTACGTGAAACAGTGTTTAGCCCTAAACAGTAGTCAGGTGGCTAAGCCCCTGGGTATCTGCATGGCAAAGATCTGTGATGCCTGGGAGACATCATGCCTCACTTGTCACTGTGGTGTGTGTTTGTAACGTCACAGCAGTACATTGGTAGGGTGACACAGCCCAATGATTGGCCATTGCACTACATGGGACTTATGTGGACATGTGGACTTGAGATGTGAGGTGATGGCCATGTAGGTGACATATGTGTCCATGCCCAACAGCACACACCTCAGTACATTGTGTACTGGCATGATGTATCATGTGATATTTTGATTGGTCATAGCCACATGGGTGGATGAACCGACAATCGTCCTTTGTGCATCTCTGTTCTGCAGGGCACCAGCTGTCCATAGACCGTTCCCAGACCTTGAAACCATGCAGGAACGCGACAGCATCCGACGGTACCGCTTCACCAGGCCACTAATTGAGGAGTTGGCGGAGCAGTTGGCGCCACATCTGCTACCTGGCCGGACATACCCTACAGCACTGACCCTAGAGGTGAAGGTGATGGCAGCCATGCACTTCTTTGCTACTGGTACCTTCCAGTACACTGTGGCTACTGCTGGTGGTATGTCGCAAACTATGCTTAGTCGTGTGCTACGCGATGTCTCGGAGGGGATGTTGCATTTCCTTGACCTGTACATCAAGTTCCCTAGCCCAGGTCAACTCCCTGAAATAAAGGATGCCTTTTATACACTGGGGAGGATGCCAAACGTCATCGGATCAATTGATGGTACACATGTGGCCCTGATACCACCACAGGCACATGAGCAGGCATACCGGAGCAGGAAACATTTCCACTTCTTCAATGCTCTGGTGGTATATCTTGCAGACAAATGTATCACACGTGTGTGCACGTTTCCCCGGTTCTGCGCACGATGCCTACATCATGAGGAGTAGTCGCATTGCAACGCTGATGTCACAGATGCCAGACCAATGTGCCTGGCTTGTCGGTGTGTACTGACTGTTTACCATTGTGTGTGTTTAGCATTGTTGTATTCCGCCCTCCTTCACAACTCTGCTAATTGTTCAATTGTTTGTGTGTAGGTGACTCCGGGTACCCCAACATGCTGTGGTTGCTGACACCCCTCAGGAACCCTGTGACACCAGCCGATATGCGCTACAATGAGGCACATGGTCGGAGCAGGAGGGTGATTAAGCGGACATTTGGTCTCCTGAAAAGCCGCTTCCGCTGCCTGGACAAGACCGGAGGGGCCCTCCCTTATGACCCTGCAAAGGTGTGCAAAATTATCCTTGTATGCTGCATTCTACACAACATGTCAGTGCGGAAGAAGTTGCCTCTCATCCAGGATGACAATGACCGACCTCCGCCACCTGTGGAGGATCCAGGCCTGGGACACGATGCCAGTGATGATGATGATGAGGGTGACGTCCGCACACAGCTCATCAACAACTTCTTCACCTGAATGTGAGTTTACAGGGTTGTTATGTCAATGTATGGAGTTAGCCTGAAATGTGTTGTGGCTGCTCTGTTGCTGTTTGAGTGTGTCTGTGTGACACTTGACTGGATGCGTGCAGTGATGTGTCCATTCAGGTGGTCTGTACTCCACAATAGTGTAGAACTGCTAACTTGTTTCTGTGTAGGTTTCTTGTGACATGTTTTGTGCATGCGTATTGCATTTCTCTCCTGTTCTGCTGTGCTTTTGACTGTGTCTTGTGTCTGTCCTTCCCAGGGTACTTTGCCTGTGGTATGGTCAACACTGACCCCCAACACCCAGAATCCAACACCAGTGTGGGAGTTGTCAATTCCCATCAAGTGATGTGCCACACACCCCTGAACTTCAATTCTCAGACACTTTGTGACCGTGTGTCCACTGTAACGTACAATTACCTTGCAACTATTTTGGAATAAACATGTTGCTGATGTGTAATGAAGCTGTGCTATGCTTTGTTAGGTGTGTTGTCTGTCTTCCCACATCTGAGTGACATTTGCTTACCTCACCTGTGGACTTGTTACCACTGACTGTGGATAGGTGTTGTGTCTGTGCATACCAATGTGTTTTTACGGTCAACATAATTGTGTGGGATGAGTTACATGGCCATGGTGAGTATGTGTTGTTTTGCCATAGTGGTGTGTCTCCTTCACATGTGTAACATCACCATGACTCACATAACGGTGGTCACATTGTTGCAGTATTTGGCATGCACTGTGTTGTTTAGCAGATCAACATCTCCATGACACATGACAAGTTGGAATCACAACAGAGGCAAGTATGGTGTACTGGTGAGTTTATTTACAAACATGTGTGAGGATGGTGCACAGGATGGTGGGTGCTGTACATTGGGTTTTGAACCCAAAGTTCACAGTAGAGTTGGAAGTGTTGGTAGATGAAATGTCCAGAGTAAAGTCCACAGTCATCTGCTACATTGGACCAACATAAACCCTCCATGTCATGTAGGCGAGATGTGTTGTTGACAAGGTGAATGGGTTGCGCACAAAGAACATTATCCAGAACAGGTTTAGAGGCCCTGGGGGACATCTGCATCTCACATGTCCTTCTTCGGATGACCCCTCGTCTTGGGGGGGGGGATCCTCAGGTGCAGGCCTCTGCGGTGCAGGGGACTCTCCGCCAGAGCCATCCTCCCTCCCTGTGGCACTGGCAGATGGTGTGGCAACAGATGTTGTCACCACACAGGGAGGTGTGGACATGTTTGTGCTGATCTGGCGGAGGCATTGGAGTATGTCCCGATGCACTGCAGTAAGTACATCCCACTTAGCCTCCATGCGGGCATAGTGGGCAGCCTGCTCCTGTTGAATGTCCTTGGGGATCCTCACTACCTGGCCAAATCCTCCGGTGCTATCCTGGTACGCATCTATGATGCGTGCCAGTTGGGGGTCAGTGTTTAGACTCGGGAGGGAGGGCAGCCCTCATAATGTTGGACCTGTCGGCAGCATTTGACACCGTCCCTCATGCTCTGCTCTTGACTTGTGTTGGAAGGCGTTCCCCGGGGAGGCTGCGGAATGCGTTCCCGACCACCCGGAGGCCCACCTTACCCAGAGTTAGGCCGAGCAAGAGCAGGGAGGCCCTTCCTGTAAGGGTCTCGTACCTAGGATCGCACACGCTGCGCTTACTCTCTCTTCGGATAGAGGGACACCACACAGTAATTCGTTGTAAGACAATATGCTTTTATCGGTGGTTGTCAGGGATCTTTATGATCCGGCAGGCAGGTGCAGAATTAATGCCACAAGCGGCTGCGATCTCGTGAGGAGGGAAAGGGTAGCGGGACAGTCTTTGAATCAGTGTCTCTGCGAGGTATCCGGCGCACAGCTCTCAATCCTCGAGCTGAGGGGATGTTGCTTCTCTCGGCAATCTCTGCCGATTCTCTTGGAGGAGCGGGCCGCGAGTCACTCAGCAGGCACCGGAGGGTCGTAGTTCAGGGAGCCGCGACGGCGTCAGCAGGGCTCAGATGGTTCAGAATTCGGGGAGACGCGACGGCGTCAGCAGGGCTCAGATGGTTCAGAATTCGGGGAGCCGCGACGGCGTCAGCAGGGCTCAGATGGTTCAGAGTTCGGGGAGCCGCGACAGCGTCAGCAGGGCTCAGATGGTACAGAGTTCGTGGAGCCGCGACAGCGTCCGCAGGGCTCAGGTGGTTCAGAGTTCGGGTAGCGTTCTTCTCTTCGGTGAGCGATCGAGCCGCGACCAGGTCAGCAGGCTCTCGTCAGTCCAGGTCTTCTCTGCTCCCGTCCCTTCAGCACCCCTTGTTATACTCCCCCTCCTCTTTGAAGTCCGGAGTCCTCGCGGAGAGGGGTCTGGTGCCTGGGGGGGCGGTGTGACGGGGTTTCCTGTCGCTCGGCCCTTTGATCTGTTCAGGTGAGTCTGGGAGGGACTCCAGACACCCAGCAGGCGAGGTGCCCGCTCACCGGGGGCCTGGTGGTCGATCGGAACCTCCCTCGGGGGAGAGACCAGAGGTGTGACAGGGTCGGCGCCTCTCGGTCTGGTTTGGGGGGGGGGGTTCGTTCTCCCTCAGCCGGGCATGCGTGTTGGGGATCTGGTCGGCCCTCGGGATGTTGGCCCACGGGAGCCAGAAGGCTGTGTCCACGAGGTTCGGCGTGGTTGTAGGGTAACTTGCTGGTCGGGAGGGCCCACGCCACGAGGCCGGTCTCACAACTTGGCTTGCTAATATTGGTGTCACCGGTAGAGCCCTGAAGTGGCTGGAGTCCTTTTTAGAGGGACGGTCTCAACAGGTCTGGCTGCCGCCGTTTTCATCTCTTCCGCAGCCAGTTACCACGGGTGTTTCACAGGGGTCCTCTTTGAGTCCCCTGCTGTTTAATATTTATGTCACCCCTCTGGTTGTTTTGGCAGAGGCGCGGGGTGCAAAGGTTGTGGCATATGCCGACGACACCCAGTTTTTGTTTACCTGGAGTAAATCGGATTTTTCCACCACAAAGGTGCAGGACTGCCTGATAGCTGTTTTTCATTGGATTATGGCGGCTCAACTTAAATGCAATGAGGAAAAGACCGAGATCCTTCTTTATGGTAACTTTCCCCCTCGATTCCGGGAATCCCTCTGGCCTTCTGATTTTCCCCTACCCCTGTGCTCAGGACTCCCAGCAAAAAATCTAGGGGTCTGGTTCGATGAGCAGCTGTCTTTTTCATCCCAGATTAAAAGACTTGACGGGGAGCTGCTTTGGGATTCTGAAGTCCCTTAAGAAGTTTCTTCCTCTGCTGCCAAGACCAGCGAAGGAATCAGTGGCGCGGGCGCTGATCCTCTCCCGGGTGGATTATGCCAATGAGCTGTATCTGGGCCTCCCTGAATATATTTGTAAAAAACTGCAGGTAGTCCAGAATGCGGCAGCCCGTCTGGTTCTGAACATCCTGCTGAGGTCAAGCATGGCCCATCATCTACACACGCTTCATTGGCTCCCGGTAAGGAAGCACGTGGAGTTTAAGGCTTTGGTGATCACCCATCGCGCCTTATATGCTGGTGGTCCGCCATATCTCAGGAAACGTTTTGCTTTTTATGTGCCAACCAGGCTTCTAAGATCATCTTCTCTGCTGCTTGCAAGGATTCCTCGGGTGCGCCTTCAGAGAATGGGGGGCAGATCCTTTGCTGTTAAGGCAGCGTTGGCTTGGAACTCACTCCCCGTCTCTCTACGGGCCATCAAAGAGATTATTCAGTTTAAAAAGCAGCTTAAAGCCTTCCTATTTTAACTCCTCTCCTCTTCTGGATCTTCACAGGCTCGCGCCGGGACACTCCTAGGAGTAGCTGTGCGCGCTACAAAAATCCATTAACATAACATAACATAACATCATGCAGTCCAGACCCCTCGGCAAGGCGTGCCCTCTGCCTCCCCACCCCTCCCAGCACCCCTATCCACACGGGCAGGACCAGCGGCGGCACGCACAGGTGACACTGGGACCCCTTGGGTGGTGTTGCTGGTGGTGTTTTCTGTAGCATCCTGGGGGTCCTGTGTCCCTGTGTTGTCGGTGTTCTGTGGCCTTGGTCAGTCCGTGTTGGCGGGGTGCCCTGTCTGTTTCCAAATGCTGGAGGCGTGGCTACAGGGGGTGCAGATGTTGGTGCTGCTAGTGCTGCATGATGACTCACACCGGAGGTGCCAGGTTGTTCGTCGTCATCCGAAGAGGACAGAGACAGATTCAAACCAGAGAGCTGAGGGTCCACCAGAGTGTGGGACTGGGACTCCTCTTCATTTGGTGCTGTGTCCCCAGCACCACCTGTGTTTGGAAGAGACACACAATGTAAGTTAGGTTTCTATAGGCATCAATGGTTCAAATACATGACATTCTCTACTGTACATCCGGATGCCTACCTATACACTGCTTTGTCCAGGGTTGTCACGGACAGAGATTGATATTGTTGTTGCACATTGCCCAGCCAAAATGAAACATTTCAATGTGCATGTTGAAGTGTGTGCATGCCCAGCTCATGTATAGATTTGTCTGTACATGGCCATTACTACTCAAGGGCCATCACGTTGCTGACACAGGTGTGTCATCCCTGTACACATGTGAGCTTTAACAAGGACATACTTGCTATTCCACTGAGGATATGTTGTACTATTGGGGCATGTGTGGTAGCAGATTTTGCTAGTCTTTGTGTTCCACATTGGTGTATTGGTACGGCATTGTCACAGTCCGGTATGCCTGTGATCTCTTTGGAGGAAGTGTTTTTTTTACAGTGTTCCTAGTTCCCATCTCATTTCATACAAGTAATGATGTCACCATCATTAATAAGTCTGGCGCTGAGTTTTGTACGTGCATATGTGATTTGACTTGTCAATGTTCTTCATGGTGACATGGATTGGGCAAGGTAGAACTCTGGCTTTTCAATGCTTATGACAGTGAGGGCCGGTGGTGTGTGTGTTGCAGTTTTGCTCCTGTGAGTAGCATGTCTCCTCCAATGCAGTCCAGGTTAGACCTTGTGTCTACAGTGTCTATGTCAGTGAGTGGTGTGTTGTGTGAAGGATGCATATGTTTCAGCACGATGTAGGAGTGGAATGCAGCTCACAACAGCACCGAGTGTGAATGAGACCATGCTATGGTGTCGGCTATATTGGTGTGTCCATTCCATTCACTGTCAGATGTCCTCTGTCAATGATGTATATGTGAGTTCCTGTGTGTTTTGTGCAATGTACCATAAATAGCTCTCCACACTTGTCATCTGCAAGACACACCTCCCCAGTCTGGCCAGGGAGCACCCCTGGACACTGCATCCCCAAACAATGATTTTGAACGTATGGTTGCAATGGATGTGTGTGCGACCGGGTTTTGTTTGGCCAGTGCATATGTGTGGTTGTCAGCTACATCATTTCTCAGGCCCAGTGTCAGACATCTTGTCAGTCCATTCCCACTCCCTGTGATGCGAGCATGGTTCAGTGTGAGCTTGCTGGGCCATGTGGGTGGCTCGGGATTGTCTGTGACTGCAACTCCCATCATGCTCTTGGCTACACCCTCCTTCCCAGCATGCCCATACTTCCTTACTCTTGACTCTGCTTTCCTGTGAGGGGGCGTGACAGCAATGGCAAGATGGCTGATTGTGCAGTCCTGGTGTTTGTTGGTGCTCAGTTCCCTGCATGGCCGTGTGCTCCCCACAACAGAGCCCAGTGTCAGACATCCTTTCAGTCCATTCCCACTCTCTGTGAGGTGAGCATGGTTCAGTGTGAGCTTGCTGGGCCCTGTGGGTGGCTGGGGATTGTCTGTGACTGCAACTCCCATCATGCTCTTGGCTACACCCCCCTTCCCAGCATGCCCATACTTCCTTCCTCTTGACTCTGCTTCCCTGTGAGGGGGTGTGATATCAATGGCAAGATGGCTGACTGTGCAGTCCTGGTGTTTGTTGGTGCCCAATTCCCTGTATGGCCTTGTGCTCCCCACAACACAGCCCAGTATCAGACATCCTGTCAGTCCATTCCCACTCCCAGTGAGGTGAGCATGGTTCAGTGTGAGCTTGCTGGGCCATTTGGGTGGGTGGGGATTGTCTGTGACTGCAACTCCCATCATGCTCTTGGCTACACCTCCCTTCCCAGCATGCCCATACTTCCTTCCTCTTGAGACTGCTTCCCTGTGAGGGGGTGTGACAGTAATGGCAAGATGACTGACTGTGAAGTCCTTGTGTTTGTTTGGCTACAAGTCCAAAGAGAGTCCCTGTGCTACACACAACAGCACCCAGTACGGTGTATCTTTGGCTGATATTTCACTAAGGTGTGAGTCAATGCATTCTACCCGGTGAGTTGTGTGGAGTTTGTGTTGAGGGGTGTGTGTGTCTCCACATGCTGGTAAGTATGGTCAGAGCTGTCAGTTCTCCTTCCCACCCGGCCATGCATCCCACCGTGAAATGTGCTTTCATTGGAGGGCGTGCAAGTTGTCTTTCAGGATGTCAGGCAGTGGTGTCCTGCTTCTGATTGGCGCACAAGCCCTACCCACAGCAGGACCCAGTGTCAGCCATCTTGTCAGTCATTTTCCACTCCCTGTGATGTGGGCATGGTTTAGAGAGGTCTTGATGGGGCAATTTTGAGGGGGAGCATTATCTGTGACTACAAACCCCACCATGCTTTTGGATACACTCACTTCACCTGCATACCCACTATTCCTTCCTGTCAGTCAGCTGCACTGTGAGGTAGTGTGTTTGTGGTGGCAAACTGTCTGACAGTGTTTATTTGTTTTTTTGCCACTGCCTTGCTCTATTTGTTTGTAGGTTGGTACAAGTCATGACACAGTTCCAAGTCACTATGAGATGGCAGGTATTGTATTTGTCTGACTAGCATACACATCTTGGGATGATTATCTATTGGTTGCTGTGGCTTCGCTAACGGTGCATGGTTTCACTGTCCCCTTGCCACACAATATTGAGTATGTTGTTTGTGTACTCACCAGGCTCTGGTATGTCTGCTAGATCATGGACGCTCTCTGGTGGGAGGATGTCCCACACCTTCTCCTCCCAGGTCCTGAAGTAGACTGGTTTGTCAGGAGGGCCACCGCCAGTGCGCTGACTCATGGTGTGATCTTTCTCGATGAGTTTCTTGACCCTCCTGCGCACGTCATACCATCTGTTCTGGATATCGTCCTTTGTGCGCAATGTTGGTGCTTGTGCGTTCACCTTGTCCACAATCCTCGCCCATATCTTTGTTTTCTGTGACATGGGGGTCCTTTGGACCAATGTACCAAACAAATGTGGCTCTACTCTGATGATCTCGTCTACCAGCACTTCTAACTCATCATCTGTGAACTTTGGATTCTTCTTTGGGGGAATGGTGATGGGTGGTGGTGATGAGTGATGTGTGTGTGTGGGTGCAATTGAGGGTGGGTTAGTGTTGGTTTTGCTAGCTGTATGTGTGTGTGCTTTTGGTGAGGTGCTAATGGTGTGAAAGTTGTGTGATGGTGAGTTGTTAGTGTGTCTGTGGTTGCTGTGTGATGGTGTTTTGTGCTGGCTGTTGTCTCCTATTTGCAAAGGATCATGGTAGTGATTGATGTCCTTTATATAGGTGGAGTTGTGGGTGTGTCTTTGTTCCAGTTTTTTTTGTTGATATCTATTGGCTTTGTCATTGCTTGTTTGGTACATTTTTGTGTTTTTTCCTTTGGGTTTTCTAGGCATGAAGGAGACGTTCTTCTGACCGAGACAGACGCTGATGTAGGCTCGTGCGGGCTTCTCTGGGTCGTTCACGCTGACTTTCTTCTGTGTTTCATACGCGTTGGGCGCGGAGATCTCTATTGCTTGAGCTCCCTGTTTTCCGTGCGTGTCGGTCATGCGGCTTGGGCTCCTTGCGAGTCGGTCGGGATTTACACGCATTGCAACGTACTGCGTGGATCGGACATCGCGGGTACGTGTCGGTCGGGTTCATTCCGGGTACGTGTCGGTCGGTGCAACTCGCTTCGGTTTTCCGGCCGAATCACTGTTTTCCCTATGGCTCGGTCGTACGGCTTGTATTCCATACCTGTCTGTTGTAATTCACACGCATTGCATCGTACTGCATGGGTCGTACGGCGCCGGTCCGTCTCCGTTCCGGGTCCGTGTCGGTCGGTACGTTTTGCGGCCGGAATCGGAATCGGCCCCTTGGTGGTGTGGTAATAGTAAATTATTCACACTTGCTATCCAACACTTTCCCTACTGTTGCACTCTCTGGAGTGGGAATAGTAATTTTTACCCACCCACTATCCAACACTTTCCCTACTGTTGCACTCACTGGAGTAGGAATAGTAATTTTTACCTTCCTGCTATGCAACACTTTCCCTACTGTTACACTTGTTTGAGTGGGAATAGTAATTTTATCCCCTACGCTTTGTAATGTTTTTCCTACTGTTATTACATAATGTAGGGTGAAATATTATTTTAAATAAAATAATCATTTTAATAATTCAATTTATTATATATTAAATTAATTTTTATATGTATATTACAGGTTTATTCAGATATATATGTAATTATAATTTAAATTATGTTTCCAACATTTTATAACTAAATGTAAGTTAATATATATACAAAATTAATTATGCATGTTTAATATTTTTTACATTACATTTAATATTTATAATTACATTTTTTTTAAATAATTCTAACTATGTTTTATTTCATTAGATTTATAATTTATACAATTATATTTTTAACAACGATATTTTGGTATCGATATTTTGGTACTTACCTTTATGGAGATAGGAAGTCGATATTTTGTCTATCGATATTTTGGACACGATATTCTGGTATCTCGAGATTTTGACTGACGATATTATGCCAGTGATCCCTGTAAACAAGTTAAGCTACACGGAGTTTGTAATGTTTCAACCCCTAATCTAGCTTTTTTTTTAAAGATACCCCTGTCCCAGCTATTATTGCAGTTTGCTTTCTAACTGTAGTAATCTTGTTTTGAATAACCATGATTGCTGCGGCTTGAGAGCTGGCATCCTCTATATAGTAAACGCACACTAGCCCCAGGTTCTACTGGGGAAGGGAACTAGAGGCACACCAGGGCGATAGGAGCCGGCCAGCCTCCAACACAAATTGTTATACACAAATGGGGCAGCTCCTATTAGAATGACCTATGAAGCACATAGGGTAAAGTTTGTGGGTAAGAGGTGGGAGATAAATCTCCCCTGTTTTTATATTCACTTGTGTATTCACGTATGACAGACACGTGTTATACACTTAAACCACACGCGCTTAAAATGTGTGGAGTGGTGTTTGCCTTTTCATGAATGACCTTCACTTCTGACGGTTGCTTGGTATGTGTTGTCTATTTCTTTCTTACAGGGTACTAAAGACCCCTAGACAGCAAAGTGTGACAAAGGTCACCTCACTGAAGGTTTTTTTGTAAACACAGTGTTGGTAAGAGTGGAGCCCTTCATATATTATATTATCTAGGTCCTGATGAATGTCATGTACCACTGTTGACACAAGGCAGAAACACGTCGACCCAATTCTATACGGCGAGGGGTCAATAACTTTCCCCATTTCTCAGTTCACTTGTTTTTATACACCATACAGCCACCTAGTTCATTAAAATTAAATGAGGTAACTGTAATGGCTTTCAATTTCACTCACTCACTCTGGGCCCCCACTTAGTTAGAAGTGCATCCCTGTCCTCAGGTGTATGCCCGCCCTCTATCAAACCGAGTTTTTAGAGGGCGAGGACTGGCCAATGATGAAGCATGACACCAGGTGGTGTGTGAAGCCAGTCCTAAACTTTTTGTGAGATGTCCACACTCACATACACATAACACTTCTAAGCACTTTTTAGGTCATTCTAATAGGAGCGGGCCCCTTTGTTTATCCTCTATATAGTAACAGTTTCTCAAAGAGTTACATGTTACAGCAATGTCCTATTTCCACCCCTGCATGAGATTGTAGATAGTTCGCTTTGGCCTTCCATTCAAACGTTGAAACCAGATTTCAATAAACCAAGCAGACTCAAAGCGCTACTGTAGTGGCTCTCACATCGGCTCGAGAGACCTTTGAACTGTAGGTGGCAAGAACCGCAAGTGAGATACACTCTCTGCTAAACACAAATCTCCCACTCCGTTTGGAGAATTAATACACCAAATATTTAATACGTCTGATACGGAGGGCCTTGCTAACTTTTTTAAACTTATGGGATCCTTCCTTTCAGGCTATTTTTGAAGTAATTCCGGCCTCTATTCATTCAATTTTATCCAGTGCCTTCTGAGGGTTTTCCCTGGTGCTCTGTTTGCTTTGCGGCATGCTGGTTCTCCTAGTATTGCTCCGCAATAGATGCTCGATCTGTGGAGCTGCCAAACCCTGTCCAGTTGCAACTGTACCGTGATCGTATGTGGCAGCTCTTTGGTGCTATGCCAGTGGAGTTTTTTGCCATGGACTACGGGCTGCGCCTGATAGACCACAGTTTCATCAAGGTTAACGCAGGTTGCCCTGGGATACTCCTAACAGCTTCTGGATATGAGGAGTATGTGTGCTCGGCCGACCTACTAAACAGGATGGCATACATTTTTTCAGTGGAAAGAATGGACAACGTTCTGGAGTTCATGGCATTCTGCTTTTCCAGCAAAATTTTTTAAATTGGCGACTAACTATGAATGGTTAGCAGTTTTTGAGGGGCCAATTGGCAAAAGTTTGGAACATTATAACCTGGCAGTACAAAAAAAAATGTTTGGCTTCAAAATTACATAAATTGGCCTCTGCTTAACTCTGATTTTTTTGCATATGGTTAATGTCCTAGCCAAGGGGAGGGTGTCACGTGGCCCATAGGGACATTGTCGTTTTTCGCTAACTTAGCATGAGCACATTGCAGCTTGCCTGCTGCTTTGCACACGTTACTACGTCTTTCTTCTTTTGTAATATTTACAAAGACTGCTTTCACATGAGAACTCATCACTGTGTTCGTTCTCTGCATGTTCCTGGCATTTTGACTAAACATTATGTGCAAGGTCGAACAACAATGCCCCTTGTTATTTTGTTCTGGACAGTCCTTAGCCCTTAGGCAAAACATACCGTTTCAGCTGTTGTTTGGACAGCGTACTTGGGTTTTTAGTGGGGTGCACAAATAGGTAACACACACTTGGAATGGGACCTTTCCAGGGAGAAGAGCACCCATGATGTAGATCTACCATCTGTAGGCTAAGATATGGGGTGTGCTGACAAAGCTCAGAGATCTTCTATTATATAATAAAACTTCTTCTTAGCAAGGTGAGGGAGGTTAGGCACTATAGTCCTTTCTCCATTGTCTTTTTATGATGACAACTCCCTTCATGATCTATTGACTGACTGCTATGCTGAAAATATTTGTACTATGCATGTTCCTGCTTTTTGTGACTTGTATACTGCATATTAGGGCACGTTAAATATTTTAAACTGTTTCGTGTCTCCGTCAGATCTTATTGTGGACGAGTACAAGCGAGTGAGCGAACAGGTGTGTCTTGTTACCTGAGCGATCTGGAAGTGTTGTGTTCTGGGGTGTCTAATCATTTGTTTCTTTGGGAGTGAGCAGAGAGCAAGTGAGACACTATAGCTAGTCTGTCCTGGGTTTTTGGGTACTAAGGTGGTAGAAAGACTCAGTCCCTATACAACAAGCTCCCATTTCCTGCACATAGTTCTGTATTTGTGCAGAATCCCTGCATCAAGTACAGAGCAATGCAGCGTGTGCAGGGGAAGGGGGCGCTGTTCACGACAGGGGAGGGTGCTGGAGTGTGAAAGGTAAATAAAATGGCTCTGGTACGGGGTACTGGATGGGTAGGGAAGGTAGTGGTGAGACGTCTCAGGTGAGCGATTCTGCTGATGTCTATAGCACAGTTTACAGAGGCAGAAAACAGGCTGTTTCTGCTCCTTTCATTTTGGGACAGAAAGTCGGGGGAGGGGAGATGGGAACTGGAAACTTCCTATTGAAGAATTATATTTAATTGAAGGCACAGATCAACACAACACCCCACCGCCCTCAAAGGCAGAATGACCCTGCTCCTTTTCGGCGTCAAAAGCCATGGTATCACCAGGTGCTGAAGTGTGTTCCAGTAACCGAACCATTTTCACCTTATAAATTTAGTGCTTACTTTGAGCCGGTGGTTTTCGGTGCTCAGCACCGCTACTTAATCACCAACACCAGCACTTTTCATGAGCATCAGTTAAGGATACATTCATTTATGGTAGGCATGAGGAGATTAAGTGATATACCCAGAATCACAGGATGTTGAGCCGATTCCGAGACTCAAACCTGGTTTCCCAGCGCCGAAGTCGGCGGCTCTGGCCATTATGCCACATCATCTCCCCTCTTTCATCTTTAGTAGTTGTTTTTTCTGTTTTGGGCGGGGCAAACAGGAGGAATGGGCTGTTGCAAGTGGCCTCCTGACAAGAGCCTGGCACTTATTTGTTTACAAATTAACCACTGTATAAAATCTATCCCTCAACATTGCATGGAAACTAGGCCTTGCCTTGATATACTTTATTTTCAGTCATTAGTGAAATATGTACTTTCTTGTTTTGCTTTTACTGTTAATCCATTCGGTAGATACAGCGTGTGGTTATTTAGGTAAAACATTACACTCTATTGACAATGTGGGACCCATGTTTGCGGTTGTGAAATCGTTTAGTGTGTTGCTTCCAACTCCCACAAACCGAAGGCCAGCCAACATGTGCTGTGCAGCTTCATATTCCTAGAGCACACTCCTGGTGCCGCTTGCTGGCCTTTTAATAAAAACTTCGATTTTCTGCTACATTCATTCCACCAGGCCCCTTACACCCAAGCACATATCGGCAGGAACAAAAGATCCCCGACAAAGAGCCCCGGTTTCGGGAGCCCGTCAAGGATTGCAGCGCCGACTTGACGAGGGGCAATGCTCATATGATGAAGCATGACACCTAGCTTGCTGGGTGTGTGAGAGCATTAGTTCCACCAAGGGAACTTCCCTGGTCTCCTGTTGATCTCCAACAAACCTTTGTTGACTTAACCTTCCATTTACCTACCTTATCTCTTCCTTCTAGTACTTGAGGAACTCTGTACCCCGTTTTGGATATTGAGTTCAAACTGGAACGCCATGGTGAGCAAAAAAACTATGGATTTAGGCCCAGATCTCTATACTGGGGTGAATGTATGACATTGTTCTGTATTTTGTCCATCAACTGTTGTTTTTGCATTATATATATAGCAATCTGCATTGAAGAATGAGTGGAAGTATAAGTGTCTGGATGGAGGATTTACTAGCAGTGTGATTGACTGTTGAAGTGCCTAATTTAAAGTGTCTCACTAAATATATAGGATAGTGATTAAACTGTGTGAATATCTGTATCACTCTGTCTCTTGTTGTGTAAACTACTGCATAACTTGGCTACTAGCTATGTGAAAGTCTATATTAGTTATTAATTAGTTAAGTGAGTATTTTTATGGGAGAGTTAATGTGTGTGTGGTTGGGTGGGAGGTGTGTGACTGTCCAAAGATGTGTAAATAGTTGATTTAGTAGGTATATGAGGTTAAGACTGCATGTGGAAACAGTTGTTTGGGTGAATGAATGTCTTTATGAGTGTAGTGATGAGTAAATATATTTCTCAATGATACATGTCCAACAAAGTAGAAATAATAAAGGCAGTGTATGTGACAGTTGTTGAATATAAATAAGTATACTGTGGAAATATGGATTTTTCTGATCAGTTATGTCCCCTATCTTGGACCCCAACGGTTTCATGTATGAATCACAAGTACATGTATGTTCCCTCCAGTTCCAGTTACGAAGACGCAAACACATGTGCGTCCACCGTCAACATGTCCTCTTTTAGATCCGCCATGAATGGGCCGGATATTCCATTCCTAAGTATGAAAGGCCACCGGCTTTATATGGTTCACTTATGCTATTTTTCAGTCCAGGCGAGTAGGCCCTGATTCTGCCATCAAGCTTTTCCTGCCTTCTGCCTCTAAGAGCTCCAGTCTGAGCCTGCATCTGTATCCATGAACTTTGTCCTCATTCTCTGCGCGGCTCACGGTGCCTGACATCAGCCTGTTGCCTGCCAAAAACTGTATTTCACCTTCGAAATTATCTACTCCGCTCCCTGCCCAATGCATTCCTGTCTAGTAGTTTATGTAAACATTCTTCCAGCTACCGAGCAAAGGCCCGGCTTCTCTGTCTTTATGCAAGTAATTCATAGCCCTATTATTATGGAAGACTTCTGCTCTCGCA
Organism: Triturus cristatus; assembly: GCF_964204655.1. Classification (NCBI taxonomy): domain Eukaryota; kingdom Metazoa; phylum Chordata; class Amphibia; order Caudata; family Salamandridae; genus Triturus; species Triturus cristatus. The sequence goes on from NC_140586.1 coordinate 808,935,511, forward strand.
TCTAGTGTAGACACTTAGACGCTTGTACACGCACTAACAGTCAGTATAGTCAGTATAGAATAAGATTCTACTCTAAGAGACCTCTCTTTTGGATAACATAGTTCTTTAAACATAGGATGTTAGATATAATTTGGGATTAGGTTGACTTGACCCTCCAGACATCTGTCGCCACATGTAGAGTTAAATGTCAAAATCCCCTTCACCCCCTAGTTGCACGTCAATCATACGTCATGCTGCTGCGCGCGCATTTCTGCCAAGTATTTCTGCTGACATTGCGAAATTCTTTCATGGAACCACCCTATTATGACATCATACCTGATGACGTTCTTTAGTTACACCCAGTTACGCCCACTTTTGCTACGCATGTATGTTTTATCTGTACTATCAATTGTTACGCCTCCTGCATTTGCTTCACTGTAATGCCTATTGTATAAAAGTGATTACTTATCAATAAAGTATGTACTTCACTTCCTGAACCTCCGTGGTGATGGAACCTGGAGTCAACGATTCGAATCGTCCATTGGAATAAAGCCCATTCCGAACCTCTAATATCACGGATTTTGCCTCTTATTTTACTGAGCTATTTTTATTATTTTTCTGTATCAAATTAAGTCCCGGTAATTAAATTATTTACCACATGAATGGCGCCCGAACAGGGACACTTTCTCATCTCACGCGCCGGCGGTGCGTTGCAGGCCCGGTCTCCTGCCACAGCTGGACGGACAACAACGCGTACCAGCAGGATTTCCTGTATCTCCCTCCGGTCAAGCGGGGGCGACTGAGGCTGCGATCAACACCCAGACGAGGCGGTGAGAAGTGCGAAGTATCCCGACCAGAGCCTAGCTGAGAGAGCAAGATCCGAGGTATACAGAGGCCCACCAAGTTCCGAAGTTCCGAAGTTCCGAGGTTTCCGATGTTCCGAAGTTTTCCGAAGTTTTCGAGTCCAGTCCAGTCCAGTTCAGTTCAGTTCCGTTCCGAGGCCTTCCGTTCCGAGCTACCCGGTGAGTACCATTACTGGGGAGGCGTTCTGGCGTGCACATAAGTTGTGCCGGTCCAGACGGGTTTGGGTACACAAATCCGGTCTGCACTGTTTTAGCAGTGTATCTGTACTGTTTAGCAGTATATCTAGTATATCAAGTATATGAATTCAGAATAATTCAGTTAATGCTGAGGATTATGTTTAGTGATTAAGTTTTCTCAGATCGTCATCATCATTGTTGCTCATTTAAACGTTAAATGTTAAATGTATTAATACGTCCTGCATATTGTGGTGTGAATGACTGTTCATTATTGTGTTTATTGTATTAAGTTTGTTCAAGACCAAGTATTAGATCTGTTCTCAATATGCCGCTCTTTTCGAAACTAAGACAGATCACAACTAGAAAAGGGGTACTCGAAGAAGCTGTTCCCATTCCTCCTAGGGACACTCCAGGGTACTTCATGTATCATAAACACGGCTTAGACGCCATATTATTTCTTGATCTATGGGTAGACTACACTAAGGAATTACCAGAAAGTCAGAGGTGGCCCGCAGCTGGGACCTGGGATGCAGATTGCATCGTGAAAGTAGAGGAAGAATTATGGAAAAGGAAAGCTAGACAATCACAGAAAGACGCCATTGAATTATGGCGTAAAGAATCGTATAGACGTACAGAAAAAGCACGTAGACAGGAAGAGAGGAGTAAGTGAATTCAAATAAAGTCCGAGAAAATCTATTAATTGAAGAAGGTACACGAGTGAAATCAGAACAAGTAGACAGACAAAGAAATGCCCTTATGAATGGTATGTATCCCCTTCTGGCCGAGGGATTACCTAAGGCTACTCCGGAGATACCAAAAGACTTGCCACCCCCATTGTTCCCAATAAAAATGCATCTTAAGGGGCATCCTAGAACAGCAGAAGATGTTTTCCTTTCCTCATATTTAGATGACGCAGCTCCCGAGTATGCTAACTCCGCCCCACATAGACCGTCTGCCGGGGAGGTTCAACGCCAAGATCCTGTATCTGTATCTCTACAGCATCAAATCCTGACACAAGTTCCAGCAAGCACATCTGTTTCCACATCTGTTCCTACAGCTGCTTCTACAGCTGTGTCCACACCTATAGTTGCTGTATCGCGTTCAACGAATCCTTTCACGCCCGATACCCCAGACGGGGCTACCGGAGGTGCTACCAACATTTTTTCTACGCCACCCAGAATAAATAAACTTACTTTTCAAGAATCAGCGCATCCACGTACGCCCAAACTCATAAATTCCCGCACGCTTAAGGAACTTCTTGTAGATTGTAGATATGACCCTGTGCCCGGCAAAGAGGACGAAATGATCCTGGCATCATTACGTATCAGACGAGCTGCGGTGTATTTAGGGAAGCTACCAGGAATGACTATGCATCTAGATAATATATATCATTTTGTCCAAACAGGGCGAGATTCTGAATGTATTAACAGAGCTATGGAATACCAGAAAGTGGAGATACAGGGGGAACTGTTACGTTTTCTCATAAACTGTGTGATCAGAAATCAAGACCGACCGGGGGTAGATCCGGGAATAATGCAAACTCTTACCAGATGGAGCCAGAATATATCAGAGGGAAGACATGATAGGCAAACATGTATAATAGCCATGTGCCGAAAGATCCGTAAAGAAATATAACGCCTACACGAAGAGAGATTAGCGGTAGACCAGTTTGAACAAAACGAGGAGGAGGAAGGATCAGGACTGCCCACAGGACAGTCAGAAACCGTAGCCTATGTAGGTAGAGGAAGATCTTGTAATAGTACTAGATGTTTCACTGACCCGATACGTCCGATATGTTCAGATAATAACAGGAATTTCCAAACACCTATAATAAATATAAGGTCCCCCGAGCATTCGTTCCAAGCCGCTGACAAATTACTCCGAGAACGAAGGGGTTATCATTTACTCGATTCTATGGATGAACAAGAATTAGCCAGGTCAGCCGTTCATTGGGTTGACAGTCCCGGAAAATATGGTGATGATACAGTAGCACACACATTTTTGAACCTCACCCCAGATGAACAGCGTTTAGCTGGGATTTATATGATTCAACAACTTCTTATACTTTATAAAAACCAACATTCCGATCCTGGTCTTTTACCTGATATATTGACTGAATTACTCACGAATAGATGGAGAGGTTCAGGTACTAAGTTAATTAGAGATATACTAGAATCAAGAAAGCAGTACATTCTTTTTGTATGCCCAGAACATGTCTCACTGCCCATCAAGGAAAGAACGACGTATTACATGGACAGACAGAATCCCTTACGAGAAGTACACCCAATAAAGGGCGAGGACAATCAGTTTAAACGTGTATTTGTATATACGCCCATATCGAAAATAGAATTGTTAGAAATGAAGAAAGTGGTACCCAGTCATGACAAAGACCCAGCGGGTTTTCACCGAGAAATTAAAGACATGTTACTCATGGGAGAGTATACCTATCCCGACATTATGACAATATTAAAGGTATTAATGCCTGCTGGCATTTATGAAAAACTTAAGGAAAAAGAGTGGGAGGTGGGAGACCAAAAGATAGACTGGACAGCATTAGAAAATGAAGAAAAGGCCCGAGGTCCAGGTTCGGGGCTTGGGGATAAAACTAAAGCACTACCAGGTTTACTAGTACAGGTACTGCCACATTTATTAACCACGAAAAAGGAAGACTGGGGTGCAATCTCAGCCTGTAAACAAAAGCAAGATGAAGACACTAGTGATTTCTATGCACGATTCGAAAAATGTTTTGGTATAAATAGTGGTATAAAAGCAAGTAGCGAGTCATACCCACATCTGTTTGTGACAAAATTAGTTGAAAATTCCTTGCCTCAAGTGAAGAATAGAGTATTAAAATTCGAGAGTACCTGGCAAGGTAATACCCCATCACAAATGTTACAAATGTTACAGTACCATTACAATAGGATTAGAGAGGAACAAGAACATGAACAGAAACGCATGAAAGACACAAAAATGAAAATGCTAGTCTCCCAGACAGTTCCAGCTGAAGGTCATAAAAAGGGTACGACACAGTCCGGTGATTCAGCAGGACCTGTAGAAGGGACATGCAACTATTGTAAACAACCAGGTCATTACATACACGATTGCCCAGTCCTGAAGCGTAATATCGCCACAGGTAAAACACAAGAAAGACCACGGCCACCTAGACAGGATCAGAATGAACAAGGAGCCCCGCAGCATGCACAATCCATGCCAGCTCCACAACAGTCTATACAGTTTGTGCCAGCCGCACCAGCGCTGCCTGTTGCTGCCACACAAACCACGACACGACAGCTGTACCAGACCGCACAGTATGACTATCCTGATTATCAACGATACGCATGAACCAGCCTAGAGAGGGAAGTTGACTTACCCCTTATCGAGGTCCCTGTAGACCAAGAAGGACCTTATGTACATAGTGAACTATTAGGCCAGGATAGAAAATTTTTACTTGATACAGGGGCAAGTCGAACAACTATAAAACGTAGTGAAGTTCCAGGGGCACCCCTCTCAGGCTCACAGAATATTTCCCTTGGTTTCTCAGGAAAACCTATTGTTAATGAAGTATCACAGCCTCTTCCACTTACGATAGGACCTTTGACCCGAACTACAGATTTATTGCTTACTAAATCATGTCCAGAAAACTTGTTAGGTATAAAAACACTGAAAGCTCTAGGAGCTATAATATGTTGTTCTCCGGAAGGAGTAAGATTGTTTTTACGTGATTTTAAAGGTCACTATGTGTCTCGAGACATGGATCCCCGACTGCAGACTTTACCTACACATTTATGGGCACAAGGCCCTACTGATGTTGGTTGCATGAATATTACACCATACCGAGTTACACTAAAGGCAGGAGTGGTACTACCACGAATGCGACAATACAAGTTACCACCAGATGCTGTAGTGGCTTTACTGCAAATTATTGACGAGCTCATTGTCCAAGGAGTGGTTGTGGAAACAGACTCCAATGTATGTAATTCCCCGATAATTCCGATTCTTAAACGAACAGATCCAAAGGCCCCGCCAGTGTATCGATTGGTTATTGATCTGCGCGAATTGAACAAATGCATTGTGCCACAATTCCCTGTGGTCCCAGATATCTCGTCATTACTGACAGCTATTGATTCCGGAGCAACATTCTTTACTGTAATTGATCTCAAGAATGCCTTTTTCAGCGTCCCAATAGATCCGGAAAGCCAATACTTGTTCGGATTTAGTTTAAATGGACGTAGCTTTAAATTCACACGCGCACCTCAAGGATTTACAGAAAGCCCCAGCATCTATAGCCAAGCACTGAAACGAGAACTCGACAGTATCCACATGCCAGTCAACACTGCCCTGCTTCAATATGTCGATGATCTGCTGATCACCGCTAGAAGCGAACCTGAATGTGAGAAAGCATCACTGACAGTTTTACAATGTCTAGCCGAAAAAGGGCACAAGGTGTCCCCTTCCAAGCTGCAATTCTGTGTCCAGCGAGTTGTTTATCTTGGACACTCGCTGTCCAAGGAGGGAAGGCAGCTTACACCCGACCGCATTCAGCTAATAGCTAACATGCCAATACCCAAGACACAAAAGGAGGTGCGGGCGTTCATAGGCCTCACTTCATATTGTAGGCAGTGGATCCCTCAGTATGCATTTCTAGCAAAACCACTCATTCAATTGACAACACAGGAGGCAGCCACATCGACTGTTCTCCCTTGGACTCAGGAACATGCACAAGCTTTTGAAAGCCTAAAGAAAGCTTTATGTCAAGCACCCGTTTTAGCAACACCATGTTACTATAAACAGTTTACACTCTTTGTTACAGAACGCGAAGGTACTGCCTTGTCAGTACTCACACAGGAACAAGCAGGATCACACAAACCATGTGCTTATTTTTCTAGTACATTAGATCCCGTAGCTCAGGCTTTGCCTGCATGCCTAAAATCAGTGGCAGCAACAGCTTTAGCAATCAGACAAAGCGATGCCATAGTATTAGGACATCCATTGACAGTTCAAGTACCACATGCAGTAGAGGTTCTCTTGAACCGCACACAAACACAACACTTGACTATAGCACGACTCACTGGTTACGAATTAACATTGTTTCAGCCACATATAGAAATCAGACGTTGTAGTACATTGAATCCTGCCACACTGTTACCTGTAAATGGAACAGACCCACTTGCACATGATTGTATTGAAGTTATCACTATCACGACGAAACCCAGACAAGATTTGACAGACGTCCCATTGTCAGACCCAGACCTGACGTTGTATGTAGATGGTTCATGTATGAGAACAGGTACCGGAGAGTTAGTAGCCGCTTATGCAGTCACAACAGACACTGAAATCATTGAAACAAATTGTATAAATACCTTGTCCGCTCAAGCAGCAGAGCTCATCGCTCTGACACAAGCCTGTATTCAAGCCACAAATAAAAAAGTCAACATATACACTGATTCACGTTATGCATTCGGAGTTGTACATGACTTCGGCGTGCTGTGGCGAGAGAGAGGTTATTTAACTTCTCACGGTGCCCACATTCAGCACGGACCCCTCATTCATGCTTTATTAGATGCAATACATCTACCCACTGCAATATCAATTATGAAATGTAAAGCTCATACGAAAGTTACTGATATCATTTCTCAAGGCAATGATCTAGCTGACAGGACAGCTAAACAGACTGCTCAAACTCAAACATCCGACATGACAAAGACAATAGTCCCGACACCAACACATTGCATGATGGTTAAGGATCCCGCTCTTGACGTAATTGACATACAGACACATGCTACTCCAGACGAAATAAAGAAATGGACTGAATTAGGAGGGATCCAAACGGATCAAGAATGGATGACGAAGGAAAAATCTGTGTGGTTCCTTCCTGATTCAATGGTCCAAGTCGTTATTAACACTGTACATAGTCCAGCACATCTAGGAGAAAAAGCTATGCTAGACAGCATCCAACACATTTGGTTCAACAAACATTTACGAGCAGCAGCTAAACAAAAAGTTCGTACCTGTATGATCTGTTGTCAGTTTAACCCAGGAAAAAGCATTCCCGTAGAACAGGGTGGATTTCAGCCTCCTGATCACCCTTTTGAAGTCCTCCAGATGGATTATATCCAGATGGAACGATGTCGAGGATTCAAATATGTTCTCGTAGTTGTCTGTGCTCTTTCCTGTTGGACAGAGGCATACCCAGTTTCAGATTACACTGCCCCGACTACTGCCAAACAGTTAGTTCGAGAATTCTTCCCACGGTACGGTTTACCACGTGTTGTCTACTCAGATAACGGCCAGCCGTTCTCATCCGAACTAATGAAACACGTTTCACTTCTGTTAGGTTATCAGTGGAAGTTTCACTGTGTCCGACACCCCGAGGCAGCAGGTCTCGTGGAAAGACATAATCAGACCCTGAAAATTAGATTGTCCAAAATATGCAGAGAGAAAGGTGTCGACTGGGTAGTAGCGTTACCAGTTGCACTCTTTTACATGAGAATGGTAGCACACTCTCGAACAGGGCTATCCCCGTATGAGGTGATCTTTGGCAGACCACCAAATATGTGGGGGACGCCTATACCACGCAAAATAACTGATATTGACTGTAATATGCTGACAGATTACTTGGCTTCCTTGATGTCTGCACTACAATCTTGTCGTTCACAGGTAGCTGCAGCTTTTCCCGACAACACTGAGGTGAAACCCCATGACGTAATTCCAGGGGATCTGGTCTTAGTGAGGAACTTTGATCGGAAGTCTCAGCTGGATCCTAGGTGGAGGTCGCCTCAGCTCGTATTGTTAACGACGAGGACAGCCGTAAAGATCGAAGGTCGAAAAGGCTGGATACATTCAAGTCATATCAAGAAATTTCATGGACTACCATCAGATGTAAACGACACACCTTGCGTGTCTTCCCCGAGTGACTCTAAACTTCCTTTGGTTGAATTGAATAGTCGTGAACTATATAAACTAAAACTCAGGTCTAACCAGTCAGGCAATTTGATTGTTTAAGTCCTCTCCAAGGTGAAGCGGTCGAATTTGTCTCTGACATGTATCCCTTAGACCTGTACAGAGAAAGAAACAAAAGGATAAAGCTGAAACGACATGCGTACTGTAAATCACTGCGTAGTCATTGCACAGTGACGTTATTAATTCTGTTTTTCCTAAGTCTTTTAATAATTACTGCAAGTATATTGTTGCACATATATTATCCTATTTCTAGACATGTTTATAATGTTACTGCTGAACATTCTTTTAGCGAATTACCTCCACATGAATTGTCATATAGATTTGCGCTGCGCAATAACACGTTTATTAGTATGTTACATCATTCCCATCAGGTTAGCAATGCTACAAATTGTTGGATATGTGGCCGACTCCCTCCCTATCAGAATTATAAAGGAATTTTACCTCTCTTTCCATACCCGTTCACACACAACGGCTCCTGTGGAGCATGGTTTAGTTTAATCAATTCCCTAGATTCAAATTCTGCAGTTTATCAAGACAACTGGGTATGGGGAAATTTGAACTTAGTTTTACTTAAAGTCTGCTACCCTAACAAGGAGGGACTTCCCAAAAGAACAGGAACTGATCTGGAAAACGAAGTGTATGGATTAGGTAATTTTACGCTTAATCTTATGATCCTAAATGTCGAATCCGAAGCTACTCCAATTTTACCCGCCATGTCAGTATTTCCAGTAGAAGGTGAATTATGTGTAAGAAAGAATGGTTCCATACATATGGGCCATAGTAGATGCACCACTGTAATAGAATTTAGTGATCAAGGCAAGTCGACATTTAGAGCTTCCCGCCATTCCTATTTTATATGTGGTCAGACGGCATATATACGTCTGCCTCTAGATTGGGATGGTACCTGCTACATCGGATTCCTTTTGCCACCTGTTTTCCTAGCTCCTCCTGATTATCATAGAAATACTCATTTAGTACACAATAGACAGCAGAGAGATCTCCCAATTGTCGATTACACTGAAACAGCATGGGAAAAATACACAGATTTCAATAAAGGTTTCTTTCCCTATATAGGTACAGTTACCAATAGTAAGCTGATACGTAGATTAACCAGAACCCTTGAAGCAGTAGTGAACGAAACTATTTCCGCCTTAGGCAATTTAACAGAAGAGCAGTCTGCTATGCGGATTGTTGTGCTTCAAAATAGTCTTGTCCTTGACGTTATCCTGGCCGATAGGGGCGGAGCTTGTAGGGTCATCAAATCAAGCTGTTGCATTTTTCATACCAGAAAATTCGCCATCTGTATATAAAGCCATAACTCGCCTTCATAAGATTGTAAGCCAGATACATCAGAATCCAGGCACCTGGACTTGGTCCGGTTGGTTTTGGAGTGTATTATCTACCTTTGGATGGAAGGTCCTATCCTTCCTAGGTATTGGCTTTCTCATACTATTCAGTTGCTGCTTATGCCTACAATGTGGACCAGCGATTTGTGGTCTGTGTGCCACATCGTGTATTCCACCACCAAGATTTCGTTCGTCCCAGAAGAAAAAAGAAGAACAAATGATGCTATATGAACAGATCAACGGATTGATGAAGATTGATATCTCTTGACGGGCAAGTAGGGGACAAGGAGGGAATGTGGAAATATGGATTTTTCTGATCAGTTATGTCCCCTATCTTGGACCCCAACGGTTTCATGTATGAATCACAAGTACATGTATGTTCCCTCCAGTTCCAGTTACGAAGACGCAAACACATGTGCGTCCACCGTCAACATGTCCTCTTTTAGATCCGCCATGAATGGGCCGGATATTCCATTCCTAAGTATGAAAGGCCACCGGCTTTATATGGTTCACTTATGCTATTTTTCAGTCCAGGCGAGTAGGCCCTGATTCTGCCATCAAGCTTTTCCTGCCTTCTGCCTCTAAGAGCTCCAGTCTGAGCCTGCATCTGTATCCATGAACTTTGTCCTCATTCTCTGCGCGGCTCACGGTGCCTGACATCAGCCTGTTGCCTGCCAAAAACTGTATTTCACCTTCGAAATTAGCTACTCCGCTCCCTGCCCAATGCATTCCTGTCTAGTAGTTTAAGTAAACATTCTTCCAGCTACCGAGCAAAGGCCCGGCTTCTCTGTCTTTATGCAAGTAATTCATAGCCCTATTATTATGGAAGACTTCTGCTCTCGCATCTAGTGTAGACACTTAGACGCTTGTACACGCACTAACAGTCAGTATAGTCAGTATAGAATAAGATTCTACTCTAAGAGACCTCTCTTTTGGATAACATAGTTCTTTAAACATAGGATGTTAGATATGATTTGGGATTAGGTTGACTTGACCCTCCAGACATCTGTCGCCACATGTAGAGTTAAATGTCAAAATCCCCTTCACCCCCTAGTTGCACGTCAATCATACGTCATGCTGCTGCGCGCGCATTTCTGCCAAGTATTTCTGCTGACATTGCGAAATTCTTTCATGGAACCACCCTATTATGACATCATACCTGATGACGTTCTTTAGTTACACCCAGTTACGCCCACTTTTGCTACGCATGTATGTTTTATCTGTACTATCAATTGTTACGCCTCCTGCATTTTCTTCACTGTAATGCCTATTGTATAAAAGTGATTACTTATCAATAAAGTATGTACTTCACTTCCTGAACCTCCGTGGTGATGGAACCTGGAGTCAACGATTCGAATCGTCCATTGGAATAAAGCCCATTCCGAACCTCTAATATCACGGATTTTGCCTCTTATTTTACTGAGCTATTTTTATTATTTTTCTGTATCAAATTAAGTCCCGGTAATTAAATTATTTACCACAATACATAAGACTCAGTGATTCTATGAGTGACTGTATGGATAACTGTATACTTGTAATAGTGATTTTATAACACACTAAGTATGAGTTACTATCTATATGAATAAATTAAGTGGTGTTTGTATAAGTGTGTAGCTGAGTAAATGTAAGTATGATCAATTGTTTGCATAAGTGAGTTGGACGACTGCATACGTGAATAGGATGTATGCTGGTGTTTAATGTTGATGTAGGTGCATAAGTATATTTGATAGTGTTCTATTGATCTTTGTCAGCATGTATGAGTGAATCTATAGGTAAGTGTTTAGCTGTGTGTGTAGATCTAGGAATCACTGAGTGGGTTTTTAGAAACTTATATTGGTGTGTCAATGATTTCAAATATGGTACTCCATATTTTATAATGAGTGATGAAAGGTTATACTAGTGTATGATGAGGTGTATCAGATTGTCACGTGGATGATGTCATCAGTGATGTCATTTGAGATGTCATCAGTGATCTCATCAGTGATGTCACTGACCATGTCATGAATGATGTAATATGTGACATCATCAGCAGTGGATTGCAGGCACGCGAGTTATAGTTAGTAGAACTAACTATAAAAAAGGAATTTCAATGGTTTTGTACGAGTGAAATGTCCAGCTAACTATAACACAAGGTTTTTTAAATGCTAATTCCAATGTATAACATGTCTGAAACCTATGGTTTTTTCAGTGAATTTCAAAGGTTTTTTAAATGCTAATTGCTAACTATAAAATGTCTGAAACCTATGGTTTTTTCAGTGAATTTCAAAGATTTCTTAAATGACAATTTTTAAATGTAATAATAGTTATATTTATTTTTTTGATACTGATTTTCTACATTTTTTTAACAATGTATTTTTACATATTTTATTTTTAAAATAAAATTATATATTTTTCATATGAATGGAAAAAAAATGAAATATCGAAACTCTAATGTTTTGTTTTATATATTTTTTTAATATATTTATATTATTTTCTTTATTGTTTTTTTTGTTGTAAACTTTTTTTGCGAGTCGCACACCCAAAGCGTACCTTTCTCGATCACTGCGCAGAACCTAGCCGCCATTTTAGGGTTGTTGTGTAGGATCCGCGTAGGATGTGCGATGGGTGCGTATTTTCGTGCGCGATCGCTATGCGACCAGTACGTGACTCCAGGTGCATATACGACACATACGTATTACTTTACATGAAGCTTGCGCGTGAAAAGCCCCGGGGGTTGGCGGTTCCCAGGGCTGGGGGGGGCTGTGAGCCCCCATACATAATTTTATAAAGCCCCGGAAGGTGGCGGTCTCCAGGGCTGGAGGGTCCCTCTGGGCCCCCCATTCACATAATAATATTGCCCCTGGGACTTGCCCCCCCCGGGGGCTATTTACCAACGAACGGCGGGAGCCAGCGGTTCGTTTTTTTTAAAATCGGCAGGATCTGCACACCTTGTGCGCATCTTCCCGTTTAAAAAAAAAAACCCTAAGCAGACCTAGGGGGTCAGGGTTTTTCTACCTGTGGAAATTTAGCTTGTAACTGAACATTATCTGCGCCATCTTGCCTCTCCCCAGCACCACGCATAGCGAACGCACGGCCGCCATTTTAGGCACCCCACTCTCTCTCCCCGCTCATTGCCGATCACCAGCGCGCCCCTCAGGCGCTGCGAACATCCCCCGCGCGCTGGCCACCCCCGCTTTCTCATACATGGGCCGTAAAACCTCTCCTTCTGCGCGACCCTGCCATGGAATCGCACCCCGTGCCTGACCAACACCTCCTTTCACCCCATACATGGTCATACATCCTTTCTGATAACCCCCTTCCTCCGCGCCCGATTGTCCGAACCGATCCCAGGCCATCACCTAGCCCTGCGGATGCAGTTTATTGCCCCTACTGTAAGGAAAACACCCCACATCAAAGGGATTACAGCAGATCAAGGCCCCCACCCCCTGAGACCCGACCGGTTGCACACACCCCCGGGAATTGGCGGAATGTCCAGCTGTGTGATAGCCATCTCCTACTGTGGGTGGGGTGGGGACTTCCACTGAAGATATGTGTGGGAACGAGCTCGAAGTGGGGATTCCGAGGATGTTCTTTCTTGTATCAAGACAATCTCAAGAATGTGCCATGTGTGATAAACCTGCAATAAAGTCATAAACCTGTGTATAAGAGGCCAGGCCTCAGAGATGCAGTTAGAGCACCTCGTGACGATACCTTGCTGTCTGATCTGATGTGTTCTCCTCCGGAGAGAATAAAACTTTGTTTCCTGCCTTCCAGTCTCTGGCGCCTGCCTCTTTGTTGGTTTAGCATCGAATGGTATAAGAGGCGATTACCGCCGGGCAATACTTGAAAGGTTATTGACTGCGACTTCCGCTACCCTTTAACAATTGGCGCCCAACGTGGAGCCCATCAGCGACACGTGGATCCAGTGGGAGAGGTCCCGACGACAGAGTGAACGACTGCAACGATCGGGAGAGCTCCTGCCCGATAGACCCTCGTCTGGCAGCCGATCATCCGAACTTCACTGATTCCGAGCAGACCTCTCTCGAGTGATCTACGGTCCTGACTGGGAACCATCAGGAGTGCCGCGGCAATAACGGAGAGTAGAGGATGATCGGGCGCTGGAGGCGGAAGACGAGAAACTGTCCACGCGGTCCGGGTAAGGTCGTGAAACACGACAAATTGCGAAACGATTGATTGATTGATGGAAAAATACTAGTATTGCTTATTGATTGTTCTCTTTGAGATATTCGCTGTCTACAAACGGGGAGGAGTAGAAATACTCTCTCCCTCTCCCTTTGCAGATAGTGAAGGGTAGGTAACGCAGACTTTTGTCCCCGTTGTAACCCGTCGTGCCTATCTTTATCTCCCCACTGATTGATTGTCCGAACATTGATTGTTTTGAAGGATAGTGCTCTTTGAGATATTCTCTGTTTGCAAATAACGTAGAATAGAAATATTCTGTCTAGTCTTTGCAAATAGTGAAGGGTAGGTAAGGCAGACTTTTGTCCCCATTGTAACCCGTCGTGCCTATCTTTATCTCCCCATTGATTGATTGATTGTCCGAACACTAGTTGTTCGATATTGGTTCTTTGGAGGTATTCTCTGCTTACAAATAACGAGGAATAGAGATATTCTGTCTAGTCTTTGCAAGCAGTGAAAAGATAGGTAGTGCTGACTTTTGTCCCCGTTGTAACCCGTCATGCCTATCTTCTCCCCACTGATTGGTAGTTGGTTCTGCCTGGACCGCTTATTAGAGGTGAACCATCCGGCTCCACTGGAGGGCACCCCTAATAAGGACATGTTCACTAAATATGGATTAGTCGCCGTAGCTTATAGCAAGCTATGGCATAAATATACAAAGGGGGACCCCGAGAGTCAGTGGCCACTGGTGGGATCTTTTTTTGACCCTACAAAACTAAAAAGAGGCTAGGAAATAGCCCTTTGTGGGATATATGAAACTAGGGGAAGGAGCCAAGCTCACGGTCAAGACGGCCACGAGGTAGCTCGGCTCCATCGCTCTCGCTGCCTAAACATGTCTGCCCTACCACCCACCCCGCCCAGTAAACACGACAAAAATCACACACAACCGGAAGCCTGCTGATACCCACCATCGACGTCACCGAACTGGACTAGGATCACGCACAATTGGACTATGCCATTTTCCGATTACACAGTAACTAGATTGCAAATATGTACAACACTCCAACAAAGTAGTATGATTAAAACATTTTAATAACTTATAGGTATAACAACATTCCGACAAGGTGAACAAGTTAAAACACGTTTTAAACAACTATTTACATGACAATCTGCTGCAACCTCCATCCCAAAGCATTTACGTCCGCGTGACACCGTCCTCGCCTCTCCTTCCTCGAAGTTGCAACATTGGCCTGTTTTGGGCGGTCCTTTTAGTCGGCTTTGGGCTATAAAAGCCATGCAAAAATCCATCGACATCAGTGGCGGACAACTGTGCGAATAGGCCGGAAGCTACATGCGGCGCCAAGACCCTGGCAACGCCGAGGTGGGGTCTGCCACGTTCTCTTCTTCTTCCTTCAACAACGAAGGGTGCCCTGGCGGGGGGAAGCGACGCGGACGGGACTCCCCCGCCTCCCCAGGTGGAGGCTCGCCAGCAGATGAGGGCACCCCAGCCGTCTCTTTCACCGGCCAGCTGAGTTGCACCCAGCCATTTCACTCGCCGCCCAGCTGAGTGGGCGACCCTGCACCCACCGACCGGCTGCAACGGGACAGCCATTCAAGTCTTGCCTGCCGGGTAGCCCCTCAGGCGCAGACCCACTAAGATTGCCATTAGCGTTTCACCCGAGAAATGGGCCCCCGCGGCCGAGGGATCGAGGGACCCACCCCGGTGGCTGTAACGAAGAGCTGCTGCTGCTGCCTTTGGACTCCGGCGGTCGGTTCTTCGGATCCAGGCCTAGCCCACCGTGAGACGGCCCTGGACTCGGAGGCTTGTCTGCTCAGGCGTGGGCCCCACCCCTTGAAAAACACCCTCTCAGCTTTGCAGGTTCTGCGGGAGTCATTGACATTCGACTCCCGTGGGCCTCCGGTGGGGACAATCGCCGCTATTTTTCTTGATTATTCCACGTTAACTTGTCCTTGCCCCGGGCAGCAGCCATCTCGCCTCCGTTTGGTGTCGTAAAAGAAAGACTGATTCAGGGCGACGGCGGAAGAACCCGCCTGCTGTCCCGCCCCAAGGACGAACCACGGCATCGCTACAAGACCGCGGTGACGCCATGCTGACGCAAGCTGACGCTGATGAAAAACTCTCGAACTACCGAAGGGGATTCTGGTCCGGCAGCTAGTTAGTGGAAAGACTTATAATTGTGCACTGAACCCACCCGACCTCGCCCCAAAATGGCGCCGAGACGCCTTTCACACCGTGGCCGGCCTGAACGGTTGTAGGCCTGTATTTGTAAACTGACATTGTTTTAAATAAAGGGCATCTTAAAGGAATTACGGAATCAGTGTCATGACAAATCATCTAGGTTGGTAAAGGTTTTCTTTTGAATAAATGATTGTTACTCCCAAGCAATAGAAAACAGATAATGCAGACCCCATTTACCTGAATCTTTTTTATTAACGGAATTTGTACCTGTCACACCTGTCTTTTTCCAAGAGTTGTCAGAAAATGATCGACTATAGCTTGAGGTATATGCCGAATGCAAGGTATGGTATCTTGCACCATAATATACGACCGATTGAGAAATACATGTACGACCAGGGAACCCGAATTTAGGAGATGAATGAAATAGAGCGTCTTTGTTTCGGAATAAAAGAATAATAGGTCTGTGGTATTACCCACTCCTGCGGCTAGCCTGGTACGTGGTAAGTAGAACTTTTTCGTGTCTACGCGCGCTAATGTACTTTGAATACTGCACATCCCCTCCCCTCTTTTCCCCCTCTATAGGTCACGACGAAGTTCCGACTAAAGAATGGAGTGGACATGGACCGCACCATGTTCAATATAGGGAAAAACATAGACGAACGTTGTGGGATAATGCGCAAAGTGCAGACCACCATTGGGAACATGAAAAAACTGTATGATATGATTGTGCGTGTGTGCTACGATTATGCGGCATGAATGTGTATGCATTTCATGCTTGGGTCGCTTGAGGAGAGCGTCATCGTATGATTGAAGTGCTTGTCTATCAATCAAAGGGAGGGGAGTAAAAGGTCCGACACCCCCCCCTCAAGATAGACTACAAGATACTGAAAATACGCAGCATGCATAGGAAAGAGGACAAGAAAGGAAAGGTCCCCATACTCAACGTAGCCCTGTATCTCCGTCTTAAGTTTCTGCGCTTGATGTATGTACTGACACGCCCTATCCGGTATTTTTGTGTACGTGATCACCAAATTTATGTCTTTCCCCCGCTTGTGTTTTCTTACATAGAACTGACCCACGCTACTCCAATATTGTGTGTGCACCAAGTAGCCTATTATCGTACACATGTTACTCTCTCTCTCTCGTTTTGTGTCGTACGTATGCCAAATAGCCTACTTGATGCGCACGCCTCTCTCTCTCTCTCTCTCTCTCTTTCACTCACTCTCTCTCTCTCTCTCTCTCTCTCTCTCTCTCTCTCTCTCCCTCTCTCTCTCTCTCTCTCTCTCTCTTACTCTCTCTCCCTCC
Organism: Triturus cristatus; assembly: GCF_964204655.1. Classification (NCBI taxonomy): domain Eukaryota; kingdom Metazoa; phylum Chordata; class Amphibia; order Caudata; family Salamandridae; genus Triturus; species Triturus cristatus. The sequence continues at coordinate 808,952,460 of NC_140586.1, forward strand.
CTCGCTGAAGGCTTTCTTGCCCTCTTTGTTTTTTTTTTAACAAATTAACGACACATACCTCCTCAGTATGTGTATAATTGGCCTCGAACGCGGCGGTGTTCGAACAAATTGACAGAAACAAAAACGACCGTAGTTTACCACGGTACTACCTCTCCTTTCTGCAAATGTTTAACTTAATTGGCTGAGAAAGAAAGGACAGGTAAGACGACTGATGTCTCCCAATTTGGCCCTCATCACGGGGACTATATGTCAGTGGTTTTCGTTTTTAGAGCTTTAACAACACCATCTCCACCGCCCAGAATTGCCCCCGCCCAATTACCCCGAACTAGAATGTCTAAGCACCCCGTTCTCCCAAAATAACCCCAGCCCTGTACTAGCCGTCTCAGAGTATTTCGAACAAAACAGCTGATGACCTTATTCTCTAAAGGTACATCGCCTAAGCTGATAAGGGTTACCTATTGTCTCCAGCAAGAAAAATGTTTAGCTTATGTCCCTCCCCGAAATAGATACCTGTGAACCCATGACAGTAGCACCTCGCATTTTTTTTCTTTTCATAAACTTAGCAGTCCTCGGAGGAAAATGTGTATTAACAGAACTTGTGTTAAGATGAACGAGTCTCTACCGGAGAAGCCGGTTCGAATTTTTGATAAACCAGAAAGTCAACAGATGTCAGGCTTCCTGCAACGATTATAGGGCACAGGAATCGACACCTAGCAGGCCAGAAGATGAACAGGAACACCCACAGAAACCTGCACCACAGCAATGATTAATAGATTAGTAACACACACCGACATAAGAGTTAATAGACATCAATCATGCAGCGACCGACAAAAGCATTTCCCTAACTACTCGGTGGTTGGGAGAGAGGATGAAGTGTGTAAATGTCTTCCCTGCCAACTCTCTAAGATTTTGTTTCTTGTACTCATTCAAAGATAACCTGCGGCCATCGGAAGAGAGGGGTCGGACGTGACGCACAGCCTGGCTGCGGACCATGGAACATCTATGGCATCGACCAAGGGGGAAGCAACGAAGCAAAAAGGGCGTGAGACGAGGCACCATTATCAGGATGATAAGCGATAGAACGAAGGGCTATCTCGAGGCCCCCTGCTCACTGACCAGCGTGCCTGAAGTCCCAACCCATCGGGCCCGATTGATGGGCCCAGTGCTGGAAGATTCTGCTCTCCTTGGTCCGCTTTTTGATCCGATCCCACTCCACCCCCTCTTCCCTCAGCATCCCGAAGCACACCACACCCCTTCTCTCTCTCTCTCCCTCTTTTATATGGATTTTGAATTTGACTTAACTACAGAAGAACAAAAAGCGGGTACCCCGTCTCAAAGTACCTATGATAAAATGTGTTAGGGAACAGGACTGTGATCGGAGAACAACGAATGGTCACACCCTGCTACGTGAAAACTTGGATTTGAGCTGGACCTTAGCTCCACCGCTGGTGCTCAACAGTGCCAACAAAAGAAGAACAACAATAAGAGCTTACCAGTGATGGCTCGTCATAATAGGACACTGGAAAGAAGAACTCCCTTCCATGACTGTAACTCATGTTAAGTTGAATTCCTCTCCCAACCACCTTTTTACATTGACTATCTTCCAGTCGAGTTTTCATGATATTGCGTCAGTCACTTCCAACTGTACATTGATAAGTTAAGAAACTCTAACTTTGTATAATGACATTCGTATAACACCAGCCGTGCACACGACTATGCTGACTATTTTTGATCCACACGAAGTCTGGGCCTTCAGTAATGTACGAAATATCCCTTGTTTTGCCAGAAACATTTTTGCTTTACGGTATCATGTTTGTGCTCAAACAAGCTCCCCTCCTCCTATCCCTGGGCCTGACATGCGGCACAGTGTTGCAATTAAAGAAAGCCAGGTAGTCCATAGATGTGGTCCAAGATCTTAGCTTTATTCTTTGGTTAGGATCCACAACAAGTTCATGCTAGGCCTTAATCAGTGTCCAGCAATGCCCCACCAGGAGCAGCCTCCCTGCTGCTCAGCCCATCTCACCAACTGATCTTTGCTTCCACTCAAACCCACTCAACATTCCGATGACATCACACAGACTGAGCAGCAAGGCAAGGACAGCAACAGAGAGTAGATGCATTATAAACTTCCTAGATTACAACACATCCCCCCCTCATCAAATTAGAGAAAATACGAACATGCAAAAACAATGTACTTTTGTGCAAATTGTGAAGATAGTAAAATGCAAAAACAAAGTACATTATGCAACAAGGCCAAATAAATAAACTGTGCGAAGATAGAAAAACACACATCCTAAAAACCAATGAGCTTCAAGTAAAAACTTGAAAAGGGTAACATTGGATCCCCTGACAAACAAATCAAGATGATAAAAAGATAAACAATTTCTACGCGTGCGCTCCCATGACGCACAGGCCAACCATTCTAACCAAGTAACCTATTAAAGGGTACAACCAGACAAACGTCTGAGAAGGCTCACATTAGGAGTCTTCTAACGTGCATATTGATAACACGCAGACCAACACCTCACACGAGGTAACCACTAACCCAAACGTAAAACCAGACAGTAAAGTCTGAGAAGCCTTGACAAAGGTCTTCTAATGTGCGCACCCACCACGCACAGGCCAACACTACACACAAATAACCAACACTCATGAGTAAAACCAGACAGATAAGTCTGAGAAGCCTTAGTAAGGATCTTCTTACGTGCGCACCCATAACACACAGACCGACATCTCACACGAGGCAACCACCAACTCATGGGTAATACCAGACAGGCAAGTCTGAGAAGACTTAAAACAAAGGTCTTCTTACATGCGCACCCATAACACATAGACCGAGACCTCACTCGAGGTAACCACTAACAAATGGTAAAACCAGACATACGTCTGAGAAGACTCACATTAAGAATCTTCTGACGTGCGTACTCAAACACACAGACCAACACCTCGCACATGGCAAAGTTAACAAAACATACACTAACAATACTAGAGACACACAAAACCAAAGACACAATACCCTCTTTCTCCCTATTTCCATACAAACACACACAAGAACAACCCTCATGAACACCAGCTCCCAGGACTGGAAACACAAAACACCTCCCCTACAACACCCATTTACGCACTACAGTGCAGCTACACCCGCAGGACTTAGAAGGTGACACAAACACCCTCCTCTTCTGCAAAAACCCAGGACTTAGGACATACGTAAACCCACACCTGCATACACCTACCACCTCATGCAGGTGATGCCATACATAATACAACGTTCACAATCACATTGAATATTTCTTCAAGAGAACAAAATAAACATAAATATGGCATTAGACATAAAGCACAACATAGACTTGGCAATAGAATAGTTAGTTAAACAGTCATAAACCACCGGTGAGCGACTTCTCACCCGAGGCTCACAGTTGCCTTATAACAGTATAGACCAAAAGGAATTCCTCCACGTGACTTCTGCATTCCCGCTGCAACTCAAGACAGAAGGAAATCTTTCTAGTTGGCTGCCTTCTAGTTCAGGACTTATAACGTTCCTTCCTTAAATCCTTGTCAGAGAAACGGTGATCAAAGTTCTGCAACAGGAGTTTACAAAAGCTCAAACCTTGCATAAAAACGCCGCTCCATTCCATGCGACACTGCGTTACCCCGCTCCATTGCATGCGACTCTGCTTTGCCCCTGACAACCAGAGGAAAGTCTCCTCTCCTTCAATTGGACCCCGAATCCAAAATGGTGGCACGTAGGTGACGGCGCTTCGGGTGGCTTACGACACGTCGTTGCATGCAGGCTATGGAACAGGCACCGGCAGTGCTCAACGAAGAGGATCCATGGCAACCTCCCCGCTCACCAGCTCACAGGTACTTCTGCGCGCGCTACCCAGGCACGAGCGTTGTTTTCAAATTACAGCGTAACGGCCAACAAATGAATCCAAGAAACGCTTAAAAACAGGAACAAAACACTGTATAAATGCCTCCACAGTCCATTTACATCCAAGAGCAGTTGTAGATCCAACACTCATCCGTGCTGACACACGCTGGTTGGTTGTATACATACGACACTTCTCTATTCAGCCACAAACCGTACAATATTCCTCCATTTAGACACACCCCAGATAACAACTTGATCCGCTCTTCAAAGCAAGATGTCACGAACACTGGGGTATTACTTCCGATATTCGACTGGAATGTCAGCAAGAGCAGGAAGTCGAGCCCTTTCAGTAAAATAAACAATAGGACCTTAGGAGAGTCTTTCACAGCAACATTAGAAACATCACAGCAGACCAACATAGAAGAGGGTAGATAGGCAAACAGAAACTGGCACGTCGTGGGCGACCGTTGACAAGGTCACTGGTGGGGCATTAGGTGTGCCAGGTTTCTTCAAATCCAGGTGATACACTAACAGAAATTGATTTCTTCACCTTAAAAAGTCCAACCAGCACGCAGGTTCTTCTAACTCGTCGCCAGTGTTGCAATTAAAGAAAGCCAGGTAGTCCATAGATGTGGTCCAAGATCTTAGCTTTATTCTTTGGTTAGGATCCACAACAAGTTCATGCTAGGCCTTAATCAGTGTCCAGCAATGCCCCACCAGGAGCAGCCTCCCTGCTGCTCAGCCCATCTCACCAACTGATCTTTGCTTCCACTCAAACCCACTCAACATTCCGATGACATCACACAGACTGAGCAGCAAGGCAAGGACAGCAACAGAGAGTAGATGCATTATAAACTTCCTAGATTACAACACACAGCTGATGTAATTTTGTATGCACTACCTCCTCGCCTACTTTATCAACTATATGTAACTATATACAATTGTGTCAGATTGCTCCTGCCTGTCCTAAAAACTCTGTACTTTTAAGGAATGCATGAAAAACATTCACGGTATTATAGCTAAAGGGTTAACGAAGGTGAATGTCGGCCAGGCAAGCTGGCGAGATACGTTAAAAGGGAGGACTGTGGAAATTTAGCTTGTAACTGAACATTATCTGCGCCATCTTGCCTCTCCCCAGCGCCACGCATAGCGAACGCACAGCCGCCATTTTAGGCACCCCACTCTCTCTCCCCGCTCATTGCCGATCACCAGCGCGCCCCTCAGGCGCTGCGAACATCCCCCGCGCGCTGGCCACCCCCGCTCTCTCATACATGGGCCGTAAAACCTCTCCTTCTGCGCGACCCTGCCGTGGAATCGCACCCCGTGCCTGACCAACACCTCCTTTCACCCCATACATGGTCATACATCCTTTCTGATAACCCCCTTCCTCCGCGCCCGATTGTCCGAACCGATCCCAGGCCATCACCTAGCCCTGCGGATGCAGTTTATTGCCCCTACTGTAAGGAAAACACCCCACATCAAAGGGATTACAGCAGATCAAGGCCCCCACCCCCTGAGACCCGACCGGTTGCACACACCCCCGGGAATTGGCGGTATGTCCAGCTGTGTGATAGCCATCTCCTACTGTGGGTGGGGTGGGGACTTCCACTGAAGATATGTGTGGGAACGAGCTCGAAGTGGGGATTCCGAGGATGTTCTTTCTTGTATCAAGACAATCTCAAGAATGTGCCATGTGTGATAAACCTGCAATAAAGTCATAAACCTGTGTATAAGAGGCCAGGCCTCAGAGATGCAGTTAGAGCACCTCGTGACGATACCTTGCTGTCTGATCTGATGTGTTCTCCTCCGGAGAGAATAAAACTTTGTTTCCTGCCTTCCAGTCTCCGGCGCCTGCCTCTTTGTTGGTTTAGCATCGAATGGTATAAGAGGCGATTACCGCCGGGCAATACTTGAAAGGTTATCGACTGCGACTGCCGCTACCATTTAACATACCCTGCACCCTTTTTGCGTTTTGCGCACTTTTTTTTAAGGATTTCATGTGCCTCGGTTCTACCGAGGCACAAAATGGCTGCCAACACTTCCTGGTTTGGAGTGTTGACAGCAAGTTGACAGCCAATTAACATGCAGCTCGTGATCGGGAGGGTGTGCGCAGGGTGCGCTCAGGGTGCTCGGATCCACCGCGCCCATAGATATATATGTGATTTTACTTTTGATTTTCTCAGGAACTACGGAACGGATTTACACCATTTAACCAAAAGGCATGACTCTGAACCAAGGGCTACATTTTAGCCAAATTTGGTGTAATTCTGTTCAGCAGTTCGGGCTGTAGCTGCGACTAAAGGTTCCTACGGAAAATTGCATGGGGAAAACACGTTTTGGGACCCCCTTTTTTTCTTGGCCCCCACTTGACGAATCACCCCAAGACTTTCAGGATAGGAGCGGACAAGAACTGGCCAAAAGTTTTGAAAATTTCGCGAAGATTCGTCAACCGGCGCCAAAGTTATTGGGAATAGAACGTTGCGGATTTCCTATGGAAAATAGGTCCTAACTATAACTACGTATTGGCGACCGCCAATAGGTAATATATATATATATATATATATATATATAAGCTCTGCACTTCCAGGCAGCTGGCGAACAGAGACACAAACCCAGCGATATGAGGCCAGATGGTATTTTATTGAAGAAACCTCGAACCTGACGCGTTTCGGTTATCTAGTACCCTTGCTCACAAGTCAAGTAAGAAACGTAATTCGCCATTTTTAAATGCAATGCAGTGTTAAAGTGTCATCACCATGTGTTGGAAGGTGGTTCTGACATTATGGGCCGCACGGATTTTTCGCTTTTTGAGCACCTAATTGTTGAGCTTTTACTGTGGGGGAGCCTCATAAGTTGGGACTCACCCACAGTGAATTCAGGATGTAAGAGACTGCATGGGGATTTTACTGGTGTTCCCCTGGCTTGACCAGGCCCCTGCGCAGCAGCTGGAGTAAGGGACACCGGGCTGGTTACATGCAGACACGTGTGTACATGGCATAGGCTTTATAGGCTGGAAAGAAACATGCCAGGGAAAGTCAGTGTGTTTTACTGTGTTTTCACTTCATTATTCCCCTAAGGGAATGTGGGGCCCATGGCTAGATTAACTTCTTGTTAGGCCTACAGATTCCAGACACGCACTTAAGTCCAATGTAGTGAATGTGAAAATGAGTATTCTGCAGAGTCCAAAGTCATATTTGTACTGCTTTTGGGTCATCCAGAACTGTCATATTTCTCTGAGCCAGCCATGACCAGACCCAGGCTGAGGGCTGACCTCAGCTGGATGGATTGATAACCTTTCTTCCACAAGCGAGGGCCTCCTCTCCACGAAGAGAAGATGGGTGGGGCTACAGGCCAATCCATCAAACGCTGTCGCTGAGTGCAAGGCACCAGGCTGCACCAAGGAGGGAAGGCAGCTTGGGGGGAAGGTGCATCCGAGACATGTGGCAGAAACCCTGGACGACGCTATTTTGAACAAGGTCAGAGGCTGGACAAGAAGGAGGGAGCAGGGACGTGATGTGTCGCTGTTTGATAGGACCAACAGAGACTTCCTGCCAGCCCCCTACTCAACTTTTAAAAAGTGCTTGCACAGGAAGAGAAGGTCTCTCTGGGGTGTGGTCTGCTGAGGGTGAAGGTGTTGGAGCCTGGCGCAATGGGCAGTTGGAAGGAGAGACCCCCTGACTGCCCCCAGGACCCTATCAGCACCAGAAGAAGAGCTCAGGACTGGTGCACAGAAGCAGGGGCCTCTGCGCAGGGAGAGAGGCCCAGAAGGAGAGCCTAACGAAAGGCTGGCGCAGGGAGCCAGTAAAGACAGCACACTGCTGAATCTACCCTCTCAGAGACCCAGAGGGCAGAGGAGAGTGTTCCCAGTGGCTGGGGCTGGTAAAGAGGAGCATGAAGCGCCCCATAATGCCTCGCCAGGCATTTGGAAATCTGCCGTTTAGGTGCTTTGTGGCCCCCAGAGGAGGGGGTCACCCTCATGTGTGAAAAGGGGTGCAGGGGGGCTGCAGGAGCACCGCAGCCTCCCCCAGCATAATGAAGAACAGTCCACCCCTAAGTTTCACGGGTCATCTGAAAGAATAACCCCTCAAGGGCTCAGCCAGCCTTTAACACCTTCTAGGCTGGAACTTATGTTCTACAGCTGAGGGTGTACTATGAAGTGCATCATGGAGTGAAGGGCTGAGTTGGGGATGTCTGGAGAAGGGCATCCCCTGGAGGTGAAGTGGTGTAATTGCACCGAAATGCATTTACTATTGGTTATTTCTTTTTAGGTGGGCTGAAAGTCACATGTGTAAAGTGAAGTACCTGTGTAAGGTGATGTTAAGCTAAATGGAGTTATGTTGCTGGACCTTCCTGCTAGGGGGTCTGGCTGTATTTACGTAATCCCATGCTTTTACCTGTGATTCCTTTTAAAGTGAAGAGGCGCACTGCAGGAGAAGTGTAGTTGCCATGAGTACTTCTTTTGAAGGGACTGTAAGTCACATGTGTAAGGTGATGTTAAGCTAAATGGAGTTATGTTTCTGTACCTTCCTGCTAGGGTGTCTGGCTGTATATGCTCAATCCTGTGATTTCATCTGTGATGCCCTTAGGGGCTGTAATTGCAATGCATTCAAATGATCAACCAAGGTGATGAGTACTGTCATTCTAAAGTGTGCGTAAACATGGATTCTTGCTGCTGCGCTTAGGTGAAGACCCCAGACTGCTAGCCCTTAAGATATAGAGGTGCATACTTTATGGTCAGTAGGAGATGCTCAGTCAGGGTCATGTGTCACCAAGGCAGGTTTACCCCTTTTTAATGCTTGTTGAGGTAATGGGGTGGGTCGCCACTGGGATGGTGCCAGTGCGCAGGGCCCTCGCTCCAAGTTATGTTCAAATAACTGCATTGGGGGCAAGTTGATGTGCATACATGGGAGTGGTGGTACTAGACCCCACCCCTCCCCTGCGGGAGATGTTATGCAATGTCACAAAGTAATTCCAACAGCTTATGTATATTTGTAAATTGGTGCATAGTATTGAGTGGTGTGTGTGTTTAATAAATGTACTCTTACTTTTATAAAGCAAAGTACAGACTGGACAATCAATTATTGAGTGTTATTTTTGTGCACCTGCAAATGGCGATTACTAGCCCACACCACCTCCCTTGAGTAAGCCTCAGACTGCTCTGCAACGCTACCCTCTGAGAGTCAGGCGCTACAATTGGGTGTTTGGTTCCCAGTGAAGGACAAATGTAGTCATGTTATTTGTGCAGGCCTCACAGATGCTGCCTCGTTTTCCAACACCATGTGATTAAAAAACATAGAAAAAACACTGGTAGTCTTATTTGAAGGCACTTGCGAGTCTGTTTTCCAATCGTTGTAAATACCAGCCATCCATGGGTTCTCAATGTAAACAAGAGACATAATATTGCTGCGTAAATGCATAAAACATGATGTTATAATATTGCAATTCCTTTCAAGGTAATAAATCTATATTAGAAATGGGATTTCTGGTTGGCTAGGGCTTGCGCCAAAGCCAGGCAGAAACCACCACTCTAGTCAGGGCTGGGGAGTTACACACCAAAGATAACCCCTGCTCACCCCCTTGGTAGCTTGGCACGAGCAGTCAGGCTTATCCCGGAGGCAATGTGTAAAGCGTTTGCGCGCGCACCCAGCAACAACACCCAAGGCCCACCACAAAAGAAACTCCACACAAGGTATTATATAAAAATAGCCTTTGTATTATACCAAAACACATTAGATAATATTCACACAATTTACACTGTGCCAACTGGCACTGGGCAGAATTTTACAAGGGATTATATGTACAGGGGACAGGGCCACATGGACCACTGTCAGGAATTAGCACTTTTAGGACTTAGCACTTAGAACATAGGATATAAAATTACTGTAGCACAAAATCACACATGTAGCACACAACCAGTAACTACTGGTAACAGGTAAGTACCACCTACGCAACCCTAACCACCTTAGGAAAATGTCACGCAGGGAACCAGGACCTCACTAGCACCACCTGTACTAGGAGAAAAACAACCACCGAAGTCTCACAATACCTGTAGGGGTATAAGCTCATTACACATGATGCATCACAACACATTCAGAGGTGTAAACACAAGGCACATGACGCATAAAACACATTCAGAGGTGCAGGTTAGGAACAATAGCGCAAAACTCACATTAGCCACCACCTGTGGCAGTCCCTAGGCCAACTGGCCTTGTCGGGGCTAGGAAGCCCTGTGTCCCAATGTCAGGGGCCTAAACGGAGCAGCTGCCCACGAAGTGCTGGGCAGCTGGGAAAATGAGCATGGGCACCACGGTGACTGTAAATCGAATATGGCATCCGTTGGAGCCTCTCTGGGCTCTGAAACTAATATGCCCGTTGGAGCCTAGTGGGCTCGAGAAGAATGAGGTCCCCAAATGTTGGAGCGGCCCGCTGCCTTCCGGGGCTGCTCTGACCACAAACAAGGTGCCCCGTCGTTGGAGTCCCTCTCAGGGACTCGAGAGACTAATAATGCCCCTTCGTTGGAGCCTTGGGGGCTCAAAACAACAATGCGGCCCGCGTTGGAGCCTGTGGGGCTCTAAAACAAATATTTGCCCCCAGAAGCTGGAGCCACGTAGGCTCTGTACAATAATGCGCCCGCGTTGGAGCGGACCGGCACCTACAGCACGCGCACGGAGTCCCCCAGCCCTGCTCCACTCACCGGGCTGTTGCTCTGGGGGCTCCCGCGTCGTCTCCGCTCTCTGCTTTCTGCTCTCGGTAGCACTCCGGCGGGGCAGCAGCGTCTCGCGGCCTCGCCTCCCCCGGTCCCCGTCCTCGGGACCGGGACTAAGTTCTGTGCTTGCTTGCAGTCTCCTCCGTCGTCACGGGAGCGCGGGGTAGGCTCCCATCTGCTTCCGGGTTGAGGCCCCGCCCACGTCCCAGTCAGAGCTGCCTGACTTCCTGGGCTTCCCCGGCCGCGGCGGTGATTCTCTGGCCGTAAGAGGGGTAGGCTCCCTCGTAACCAAAACAAATAAGCGGGGTGGGCACCCGCCAGCTAAATAAACAAATAAGCGGGGTAGGCACCCGCAACGAGCACACAATGCGGGGTGGGCTCCCGCCTTAAAACCGGAAAAAGCGGGGGAATTCCTACGTCGGGTTCCCTTTGCAGATTGTCGTAGCGCCGCGCTGCTGGTCACACTGCCGGCGCTTCTCAGCAGTAAAGGTGCAGCGCTTCCCAGGCGCTGGCAGGCAAGGTCCAGCAACAAGGTCCTGGCAAAGTTCAGGAAGGTAGGCAGGGGGCAAGGCTGCAAGGCTGGGCCCAGAGCCAGCTCACTGGGCCTCCAGGCAGGGAGGTAGTCCAAGTGGCGGTCCTCTGGCCCAGCAACAGCAGCAGCCCCCTCAGGCAGGATCCGGGAAGAGAACAACTTCTGTGGGGACACAGCCCCATTTTTATACACCTTTTCCCTTTGTTCTTGGCTCAGGGTGAGGGGGAAAACCAGTCGCAGCTGGTTGGGGAGCAACCTTGATGTGCTCAGCCCCTCACTCTATTCACTGGCAGGGCTAGGGTCATCAGTCGCACCACAGGGGGCGGAGCCAGCATTGTTTGGGGAAATCCCAGCCCTATTCACAGGACCCAGGTGCACTTCTCCCCAGCCATCAGCATGCTAATCTCACCCTCACCACTGGGGCAGACCCACCCAGACTCCTGGAGCCAGGCTCACCAGCCAGCTCCAGCCAATCACACGCCAGACACATTTTACACTAATATGCCAACTCCTAGAAGTGGCACTTCCGCACATAACATAATCACGCATTATACATCATTGCAAAGCATTCAATCACACGAGTCTGCACATACCAAACTCGAGCCTGCACACCCCACGCATCAGGAACTACCAGGGACACATACATTCCCCATGCATTCCTATGGGAGGGCAGGCCTATCTCACCACATGCACTCAGAGTGCGCACGCACTTTACTCTGGGACACAGGGAAAGTGCGCAGAAACTAAAAATCACTACCACCAGGTCACCAGTAAAAGCAAAAAGTTTAGGGGTGAACCTGCCAGAAGGGCCAAGTCCAACAATAAATAAATAAATAAATAATTAGAATTTATAAAAAATACCTGAGCCATAACGAATGCTTGAAATTCACATTCTGAGCGTGCAAAAAATGCATACGAAAATCATGTACCGTATATTTATATATTGATAGAAACATGAAAAACCGTACTAATAGTGCAAATTATGGCCGTGCAAAATACAATAATTATTGTGTAAACAGTATATTTGTTAGACTCTTGTCAAGATCTTATACAGAGCTAGTCTGTTTTCAACTTTCAGCTTAAATGCTGGATATTGCCTTATCTGAATGCAAGGCTAAGATGTGCAAACTCGCAAAAGAAAGTGCCAAGATATATTGTAAAGTGCAAAGAGATCCTAATGGATCCACATAAAGTGCTAGTGCTTAATACTATTTAATGAAATATGCTACAACTAAAACCACTGAGTAAAAAGGTAATGACCCTATTCAAACAAGGTTAAAAACAGAGCTAAAACCTTAAAAACCGGCAGCATTTTAAATTACTCCTAATTTAAGAGATCACAAACAAACATATTCATATCTAAATGGGTTCATTTCTGTGAGGAATGTTTTATTGAAAATGATACAGATCCTCTGTGTTGTTAAGGCCATTAGGTGTTTTACTGTCCAGCTCTAAGATCATTCTCGATGCTAGTTCGCTCAACATTTTTTCCCTATTACCTCCCCTACGGGGTTTGGGAATAGCTGCCACGACAAAATATTGTAAACAACTGAGATCATTATTATGCATAGATTTAAAATGCCGGGCCACCGGATATGAGGAATCGTTGTTGACAATGGCCCGCAAGTGCTGCAGTATTCTGACGTGCACCTGCAGCTTGGTACTACCCACATATCTCAAGCCACAGGTGCACGTCAGAACATAAACTGCAAACTCAGTTTTGCAATTAAAACTGCCCCTAATCAGAACCAAGTCTGGACTGAAGGGAGAAGAATAGGAGGCAGTATTCACACCGAACCTGCATACTCTGCAGGAGGAACACTTAGTGAACCCCTGCTTTGGTTGTAGCCATTTTTTTACTGTTGCTAGTTGGGGAAAAGTCTTCACAATTTGTGTTGTCATGGAAGGCCCCTTCCTATATGTGATCGAGGGTTGAGATGGTAAAATAGGAGCCAAAACTCCATCTGTCATGATAATGGGCCAGTTACGCCTTATGATGGACCTGATTTTTCTCTCCTGTTTATTAAAGGCAGTGATTAATCTTGGGGTGCTCATGGTGGTATCACTATGTTCCACGTGGTTTACTTTAGGTAAAAGTGTTTCCCTCGGTTTCATATCTACTTTGTTGACTGCCTAAACAAGGGTGGACTCACTGTAGCCCCTAGCTCTAAATCTTTCTAGGGCATCATGTTTGCATGTAGCGAAATCCTCATCTGTGCTGCAAATTCGCTTAAGGCGTATTAGTTCTCCAAATGGGATGCTTTTTATTGTGTGATGGGGATGTGCACTGCTGGCATGTAGAGTTGTATTGCCAGCTGTGGCCTTCCTATGAAGAGTAGTCGCTATGTTCCCATTTTTTATGTATATTTTAACATCCAAAAAATCCACCTGTTGTTTGCTTATCTGTGAAGTGAATTTTAAATTGGCAGTATTGATGTTAATTTTATCAATAAAATCACTAGCACTCTTCTCATTTCCCCTCCAAACAATAAAAACATCGTCAATGTATTGCCACTATTGCACTACATGGTTACAGTACTCAGAATGGAATGTGTGCTTCAGGACCTGTTCCTCCCACCAGCCAACAGGCAAACATGCATAGCTGGGGAGAAACAGGCCCCCATCGCCACGCCCCTCTTTTGCAGATACATTTCATTGCCAAACAGAAAAAAGTTGTTAAAAAGACACCATGCTGTTAAGTCTAAGAGCATCTTATTATGGTTATAAAAGTCCAATGGTCTGGTGCCCAAAAAATTAGATAAGGCATTCAGACCCGTTTCATGCTCGATGCTCGTGTAAAGAGATTCGATGTCTAACGTCATAAACAACAAATCTTCCGCCCATTGTATTTCCGTTAGTTTGTTCAATAGATCTCCGGTGTCTTTAATAAAAGTAGGAAGTTCTTTCACCCATTCTTGTAGAAAAAAGTCCACATATTGCGTTACGTGCTCCCCCACGCTGCCAATGGCTGCGATAATAGGTCTGCCTGGAACAGGGGTAGCTTGTTTGTGGACTTTGGGAATTAAGTACAGCCTGGGCAGTATAGGATGTTCAACATGTAGGAAATTGTATTCCTCTGACGATATACATCCATCTCTCTTCCATTGTAACAATTTCGCTTTTAAATTCTTTTTGGCTGTATTGTACTTTTTCATATCTATTTTTTCATAGCAAGACTGGTCCTCGAGATGCCTTCGCGCTTATACTTTGTAATCTTTTTGAGTCCAGATAACAATGTTGCACCCTTTATCCGATTTGGTAATTATTATTTCATATTGGTCCCAAGTTTTTTCATGAGCTTAGAGTACTGCAATTCATGATCGCTTTTTTGGCGTCTTCTATGTTTGATTTGGTGGTGCAATTTTTTGATCTCGTCTGTTACAACCTTATGGAAAATATCGATGGCATCCTTCGGCATCATCGGAATAAAGTGTGATTTAGGCTTGAAGGGACTGATACCTGCTCCACTTTGTTAGATCTGGGCCATAGCAAGTCTTTCCTGTGTTGGTAACATATCTGTGCTATCAGATGCTGCAGTGGGCCTCTCTTCAAACAAATTGTGGAGGGTTAAAAGGGCAGGAACATCTTTAGCTTGAAGTTCCACATTGGTCTTGTTGATATTATCGTCCATTTGTATTTCTTTCATGTCCTCCTTGATGGAAAATAACTTTTTCAATTTCAGCTTACTAATAAAGCAAAAAATATCGACTCTAGTGCGAGTATAGTTGAAATCACTGATGGGACAGAAGGAAATCTCTAAAGCTAATAACTGCTTTTCGGCTTCTGTGAGAGTAATGGTGGACAGGTTGACTATAGTATTGTCATTCATTTTTATTTTCTGCGCCAGTATGTTTTTTTCGGTGCTTTCACGTTCCTTCCTTTTGCGCCTCTCCCTTCTTCTTGTATTTTTTCTCCTTCTTCTTTCTTTTTCGGTTGTCTCGGTCTTAGGGTCTGGCTACGGTCCAACGCTATAAATCCACCTCCTCTCCGAGATCTAACACTCTATTGTGTGCCTGGTCTCCCAGGCTGCTTCCTCCATCTGATGAGACCTCGCTGGCCAAAGAGTCCACATCTGAAATACTCGTTAGTTCACTTGTTTCAATATTGGAATTTATTCTTGCGCCCTGTTCTTGTGATTTATTCCCTTTGCTGTTAAACTTGACTTTTTTAGTTGTTTCATATTTCCGGGCAAATGTAAAGATGCGGCCTTGCTCATAGTCAGCTATATCTCTAGCGAATTTATAAGCTTTGCGAGCCTTAATTTTGTCTTCTTGTTTGCTCAGACGATCTTTTATCTCCGCTCGTGTTTTGGAAATAAAATCATTAGGTTTAAGTTTATTCAGATTTTCATTGATTTGTTCAATCTCTAACATAAGGGCTTCTCGGTCGATGTCTGCATATTTGACCAAAGTTTTGACCAAGTTCATAGATGCCTGTAAGTTACTTTCACCCCATTCCCTCAGCATACTTGGGTTGGGGCTTTCGTAACTTGGAGCCAGTAAAATCCTCAAACCTCGTGGCACTCTTCCTGCCTCCACGTATTTGGACAAAGATTTTTGTTCCCACCACTTAGTAATTTCGGCTTTCATGCACTTTTCAAGCTTTCTCAATAGGGCTTTAATATCCCCCTCTTTGACTGTATTGCTATCGGTGGGTATTTTTTGTTGGTTGTGTTCATCTCAAACGAGCTACTGAAAAGCTATTCTGCCGCCGCTTCCCATTCGCGAACAGTTTCTGCTGACATGTCGAGGTACAAATCTTGTTTAGTTATATAAAATGCTGTCTGTTGCTTGTTGAAGTAACTACAGCCGTGCCTCTTTCTCCTCCCCACCTATGCGCTTTCTCCGGTTACACTCACCGCCTCGGAACGCTCTCTGCAGCTGGTCAGCCGACCGCGTCGTGGATTACCTTCCTTCAGGCTGGTGATTCGATTTCCAGTTGCACTAGGGGGCCGCCGTGAATGCTCCTCTCACGGACTCTGCAATTCTTCGGTTTACAAACAGCAGCCAACTTCTTGGAGAGTGGGTTCATACACGGAAGAAACCGGCTTCCGTAATTTTATGAAATGATCCTAAATCTCTGCACTCCCAGGCAGCTGGCGAATGGGGGCCTCGGGGGGAGCAGAGCGGAGCGGTCTCCCCCCGGGGTCATTCGCCCAAATGGTACGGGCATGGAGAGAAGTAGGCAGCGTAGGCGTAGCGTGCAGCGCGAGGCGTAGGTTATATAAGGAGGTCAGGGGCGCGAGCGTGGAGTGGCGCAGCGTCGTTTTAGAAGCAGTTAGGTGTGGGAAGTTTGTTTTCTGAGGCACTTTAGCCAGTGAAGGAGCACGCGACTTGCCGGTTTTCCTTTGCGTTTCTCATGGCGTCGGAGGCGGAGTTACACGCAGCGCTTCAGCTTCTGCGTGAGGCGGGGAAGGAGGACTGGCTGTCAGGTGCAGCTCCGGCCGCTGGGGGCTCCGCGTTGATAGCGCCGAGGGGAACACCACACAAGGCGTCATTGGGAGTAAAGTCGGCGGTGGCTGCTTGTCTAGGTGAGCCAGTTCGCAGGGTGGGCAGGTCAGCTGGGAGGTGACCTGCTGCAATGGGCGGGAGGAGGGGCATGCGCTCGAAAAGGTTGAGTGTGCGTGCAGAGGCCCCGTATGTCAAAGATGTTGGGAGGATTACTAGTGTCATAGTGAGGGGGCGCGCCCTGACCAGAAATAAGTCTGGAAGGGGCAGGAGTGCCTCCAGGCATGACAGGCGTTTTGGCCCAGAGCAGATGGCAGTGGCTGTCACAAGGGCGGCACAGTTTGGTGAGGAGCAAGGCCGGAGGGGCTTGGGGAGGAGGAAGCACTGACCGAGCGGGCCCCCCCACCCCCATTTTGTCCGGCGCACATATGTGGAGTGCCAGCCGGCTCCTCTCATAAAGAGGCCAGGGGAGTGTGCCAGTTTGGTGGCTTATTCATCTGACAGTGAGGAGGATGAGGTGCACGATGTGCCAGGGGGCGTTGGTGGTTTCTGAGGAGGCCATGGAGCCGGTAGCGATAGCCTGGCGTGGGCAGGTGGCAGGCCGCCACACTGCAGAGTGGCCGGTTATGGAGGTGGACCGTCATGTTGAAAGGGACCCACTAGATGGGGTGGTCCTAGAGCTGGAGGAGGAAGGTGGTGAGGGCGATAATGGTGAAGATAGTGACTTATTTAGCCCGGTTGGTGACTCGTCGGTTTTGGCAGTGAGTCATAAGGGCCAGGACCGCATGAGTCGTTATGACATGCAGTATATTTTTCCTAAGGCACGGCCGAGGCCGGGTCTAATGCAATGCGAGGATGAAGATGGGGAGGGTCCTGAGGACGGTTAGTGGGTATGGGTGCCGCATTGACAGGAAGGCGTTCCCAATAGGGCGTGTTCCTGTGGAGGGGTAGTGGGGGTCTCTCAGGGAGTCCCGGGGTGGGGGAAAAAGAACGAAGACAGGTTTGGTGCCGCAGGGAAAGAAGTAAGTTTGGCTAAGCAGACTCGGCTTCCTTATATGGGTTTGGCGATGCCCCTGGGGTCCCATTTAGCAGGTAAGACAAAACAAAAAATATGGAACCACGATTTTGTGGATATATTTCGGCTATTACATAGGGATGTACAGGCCCCGGAGGGATCTAAGGAGGAGGAATTGGAGTTGTCCCGGCGTCCCAGAGTACCACGTAACGTGGATAACTGGACATCAGCGTTCCTTATCTTTGCAAGCATTTATGTGGAGCGTTATCCTGAGAGGGCGGCATCGTTGTTAAAATATATGGTCGTAGTGCGTAAAGCACATATGAATTTTGGAGGGTACTTATGGTTAAATTACGATGAGGAGTTCAGAGCCCAGATGAGTGTTTGCGTGGATAAACCTTGGGGTGAAATAGATTCTGAATTATGGCTCCAATGGATGTCATATTCTAATCCTCCCACAATGACACATACTGCAAGTGGGTTACCGGTGGCTCATCTGCCTTTTCTTGGGCGTCCCGCCCTTCAAGGAGCGGGAATGGTTGGTAGAGGGCAGGCAGCAGGGTTCGGGGCTTGTTGGAACTTTAATAGAGGCTTTTGTTCCAGGCAATTGTGTAGGTTTCGCCACGAATGCTCACAATGTGGGGGAAAGCATACAGTCGCCCAGTGTTTCAGTACGGTGGCGGGCTCAGGGGGCCAGAGAGGGCAGGAGCACGGGTTGTCAGCTAGAGGTAGGGGAGCACTTTGGTTCCAAAAGGCGCCTACCCCAATTAGTTTGGAACACTTAGTTCCATGGTTAAACGAATATCCAGACCGAAGGGCGGCAGCTAAACTTTATTGGGGTTTTTTGGAAGGCTTTAAGATCAGCTACCAAGGGCCACGTAGGCGGCGTTGGGCAGATAACTTAAGATCAGCAGAAGAGTTTCATGACATTCTGGGTCAGAAGTTGGCAGAGGAAGTGGAGCTGGGCAGAGTAGCGGGCCCGTTTGAATTCTGTCCTTTGGAGAACCTCATTGTTTCACCATTAGGTATCATTCCCAAAAAGGCAAAGGGGGAATATCGTATGATACAGCACTTATCCTGGCCAGAAGGACAATCTATTAATGATTATATCGCGACGCAGGATACTGCGGTCATATACACGTTGGTTGACGAGGCATTACACATGGTTTATTCCTTGGGGGAGCGGACAGAGCTAGCAAAGTGTGACATTAAGTCCGCTTTCAGACTTTTGCCAATCCATCCGACAGATTTTGAACTATTTGGGATGTGTTTTGATGGATGCTATTATGTTGACAAAGTACTCCCTATGAGATGTGCGGTGTCGTGTGCACTTTTTGAACAGTTTAGTACTTTTTTGCATTGGGTACTTTCTTCAAGTGGAGCAGGAGGTGTGGCATGCCATTATTTGGACGACTTTTTGTTTATGGGACGTGCTGGTACACAGGACTGTCAGCAAACACAGGACAGATTTCAGAGTATGGCGGAATATTTTGGAGTGCCCTTAGCACAGGATAAGACCGTAGGGCCAGTGACCAGGCTCACTTTTTTGGGGATAGAGATTGACACGACGGACATGATTGCTAGATTACCAGCGGATAAGTTGGGTGAGATTCGCGCTTGCGTGGCCAGTGCCCTGGAGCATAATAAGCTCGAGCTCCGGCAAAGCCAGAGGTTGTTGGGATACCTGAACTTCGCTTGTAGAGTGGTGCGGGCGGGCAGGACCTTTTCTAGGGCTTTAGGTATGGCATTGTCGGGGCGTGGCTGCCCCACCATAGATTGAGGTTGTCCAGATTGGTCAAAAAGGATTTACAGATTTGGCTGTCATTTTTGGACGACTTCAATGGTGTCCCTCTGCGATTCATTGACGATCAATATCAGTGGCAGATTCAGATCTATTCGAAAGCAGCTGGATCGAAAGGTTTTGGCATTTTTTGGGATGGGCGTTGGTGTTCAGAACCTTGGCCCGCGCAGTGGTTGAGTGAAGGAAGAAGTATCACTTTCTTGGAGTTTTTTCCTTTACTGGTCGCGTTGACACTTTGGGGGAAGGAGTTTCAGAATAGGTCTGTCCTTTTTAATGTGGATAACATGGCAGTGGTCAATCTCATCAACTACCAAAAGGCCAGGGATGTGCGGGTGTTGAAGTTACTGCGTGCATTCATGTTGCTTTGCTTAAGGCGAATATAGTTTTTAGGGCAAAATATATACCTGGTGCAAATAATGTGATTGCTGATGCACTGTCCCGGTTCGATTGGCAGCGTTTTCGAACATTGGCGCCGGGAGCAGCAGACAGCAAAACGCCTATTCCGGACAGGATTTGGGAGCTAGGTTATGTTATGTTAATGGGTGACTTGTATAGCGCACGGCTACTCCAAGGAGTGTCCCGGCGCTTTCTGACCCATTACTGAGAAAAGAAAAAAGAGAACAGAAACATAACAGAATTACTGATTAAAAAGCCAGGTTTTCAAGGCCTTTCTAAAGGCAAACAGGTTGGGAATAAGACGGAGATCAACAGGAAGGGAGTTCCATAGTTTGGGAGCGAGATATTTAAAGGAACGTCCACCAATTCTGACTTTCCTAATGGGAGGCACCATTGCCAGGCCAAGATTTTCCGACCGGAGAGATCTGGAGGGTTTGTAAAAAGAAAGCCGTTTCTGAATGTAGGAGGCCCCCACCAAATGGAGTGCCTTATGGGCCAGTGTAAGAGCTTTGAATGTGATTCGCTTCTTGATCGGAAGCCAGTGAAGGGAGGAAAGCAACTCAGATGATCTGGCTTGCCGGGGTAGGCCGAAGATGGCTCTTGCCGCTGAATTATGTACAACCTGGAGTTTATGCAAGAGATAGTCCGGCAAACCCAGGTAGAGGACATTCGAATAATCAAGCCTGGAACAGATCAGAGCTTGTACTGTCAGCTTCCTGTGGGCTAAAGGGAGCAAAGGAAGGAATTTACGCATCATTTTAAGTAGACCAAAACAGGTACCCGTGAGACCTGTGATCTGTGTTTTCAGAGCCAGGGTGTTATCGATTTTGACCCCAAGGTTTTTAGCGACCAAAGAGGAAGAGGAAGGGGGGGACATGCAAACCGGCCACCATTCCTGCCAGGGCGGTTCTGCCTGACAGCCGAAGAAGAGCACCTCGGATTTATCAGGGTTGCACTTAAGGCTGCTCCGCTGAAACCAGTTGAAGACAGCCCCAAGGCAGCCACGGATGCTCTCCCCGTCAAACTCCATGCCCTTCTTGCAGGTGAAGAGGAGCTGGGTGTCGTCAGCGTATGACATGATCTGGGCACCCATCGACTCCGCCAGTATCGCCAATGGAGTCATGAAGATGTTAAAAAGGGTCGGGCTCAGCACCGATCCTTGAGGGACTCCGACATTCATAGGCGGCACCTCGGCGGAGTACGGGGGGGCCCAGACCACTTGTCGACGACCCGCTAGGTAAGATCTCAGCCAGCTCAACACCG
The DNA here is from genome assembly GCF_964204655.1 of Triturus cristatus. Taxonomy (NCBI): domain Eukaryota; kingdom Metazoa; phylum Chordata; class Amphibia; order Caudata; family Salamandridae; genus Triturus; species Triturus cristatus. Next base: position 808,973,491 of record NC_140586.1, read on the forward strand.
TCCCTCTGAGACCGATCTCGTGAAGTCTTCTCAAGAGGGCCTCATGCGGGACGGTGTCGAAGGCCGCCGACAAATCCAACATCACCAGCATTGCTCTTCCTCCTGAGTCGAGAACTTCCTTAATGGCTTCATTAACTTCCAAAAGAGCGGTCTCCGTGCTCAAGTTGGAGCGGAAGCCAGATTGGGTAGAGTGGAGTAACCCATGGTCTTCAAGGAAGGAAGAAAGCACAGAGTGGATGTGCTTCTCGACGATCTTAGCCAAGCTGGGCAGGAGAGAAATGGGACTATAGTTAGCATGTATCTCTGGGTCAAGGCCTGGTTTTTTAAGAAGGGGAACGACCATTGCCTTCTTCCAGGCTGGCGGAACAGTGCCGCTGGACAAAGATAGGTTCAAAACAGGAAAGATTAAGGAATTCAGAATCTTGGCAGTCCTGGCTAAAAAGCTCGCCGGGCATGGTTTGAGCGGAGAGCTAGATTTAATCCTGAGTAAAAGATCCAGAGAATTAGATTCCAATAAAGGAGGAAACTCCGATAAAATGGGGCAAGAATCAGGAGGTAAAGTCATCAAGATGGAGTCATGCACTGAAGCACTTGGGGCAGCTGGTGGAAAAGATTCTTGAATCAATTTGATTTTCGTATTAAAGAAAGTGGCCAGCTCCTTTACCCAAGATTCGGAGAACTTATGCTGGACTATGCTAGATTTAGGAGAGATAAACTCTTTAACAATCGTAAAAATTTCTTTACTGGAATTTGAAGCAGACTCAATTCTATTTGCAAAATAGTTCTTTTTGGCCTCAAGAATGTCAGAGTGGTAAGATTTAATAGAAAGTTTATAGGCAGACTTAGCTTCTTGGTCAAATTGCTTCCGCCAGAGTCTTTCGGCTAACTTACAGTTACGCCGTGCCAGAGCAAGTGACTTAGAGAACCAAGGAGCCGATCTGCGCTTGACAGATGAAAAGGGGGTAGAAAGAGGAGCAAGATCATCAAGCCTTCCAACTAACCATTCCTGGAAAGTTTCAAGGTCCCTCTCCAGATGGCCGGATAGGATACAGGGATATTCGTGAAGCGCTAGAGCAAGATTCTCAAGGGTGATTTTATGCAAAGGTCGTCTGGGGTGCCTAAGGTGGTCTGGGTTAGTATAAGATGTTTTACTTCTGCCCTGAATTAAAAAACTAATCAAAGAATGGTCGGACCAGAGAACAGGGGTGGGACGGGACATAATAAGGGGAAAGGTGGAGAACACTTGGTCAAGCGTGTGGCCCTTATCATGAGTCGCACTTGAGATGTAAGGAGTTAGACCAAGAGGAACAGTGATGTCCTTGATTTTGACCGCTTCACTGTCCAACTCAACGTCCATATGGATGTTAAAGTCCCCTAACATTATGCAGTTTTCCACCTTCAAGCAAAGAGCAGTAATAACAGATTGAAGGTCGTCAAAGAAGGAACCCCGCAGACCCGGAGGTCGGTAGACCAAAAGCCCAGAAAAAGATTGATGCGGGGAGAGTGCAATGGAAAAGGCGAGGGATTCGCAGCCAGAAATAGGCTGAGATGGGATAATTGTGCAGGCAAAAGATCTAAGAACTGCAAGTGCAACCCCACCACCTTTACCCACTGTCCTATCCTGTCTGTAAACAATATACTCTGGCGGAAAGGCTGCCGCGATGTCAGGATTAGACGACTCACAGAGCCATGTTTCTGTGAGCAAGAGACAGAGTGGGTTCTCCGAGGTAAGTAACTCAAAGATGTCCAAAGCGTGCCTATGTAAAGAACGGGTGTTGAGCAATAAGCACTTAAACTGTTTGGGAGGGAGCGGACGGGAACCCTCAGAAGCCCGATATATGTTGGGATACCATCCACACCCTGGACAGCAGCATTTACCTTTGAATCGGCCGGGAAAGACATACCGACAGGTAGCGGTATTAAGGTTAAGTGAGAGTAGATCCGCTGCAGAGTAGGAAAGCCTATGGCCAGAGCCTGCCGCCGCGCCGTCCGCTGCCGTATCGCGGACGGGCGCAGACGGGCAGGACTCTGGCACGACTCCGGCGCAGATCCGGCGCGCCCGCTGATCGCGTCCGCTGCGCGGAGTCATCCCTGCCCGTTTTTATAGTGCTCTCAATGGCGTCCCCAACCCAGCACAACCCAAGATGGCCGCCAAAAACCGGCGCCCGGTGCTCTCAGCCGAGAGCAGGACCGGCACAGCAGGACAGGTAAGAGTAGACTTCTGGGTGCTGCTAGGCGCTGGGGGGTCTCAGCACACCTCTAAGATCAGGTGTGGGGCAAAAACGAGTACCAATACAAACGCAATAAAAACGAGTTACAAGTGATTTAAAAACACAGGGACAGACAGGAGACCTCCCGGCTTCCGCCTCAGGAGGGAAAAAGGTGCGTGCAGTGTCAGAATAGGCGATTACCTGCACCAGGCACCTTTTATAGTGCTCTCAATGGCGTCCCCAACCCAGCCCAACCCAAGATGGCCGCCAAAAACCGGCGCCCGGTGCTCTCAGCCGAGAGCAGGACCGGCACAGCAGGACAGGTAAGAGTAGACTTCTGGGTGCTGCTAGGCGCTGGGGGGTCTCAACACACCTCTAAGATCAGGTGTGGGGCAAAAACGAGTACCAATACAAACGCAATAAAAACGAGTTACAAGTGATTTAAAAACACAGGGACAGACAGGAGACCTCCCGGCTTCCGCCTCAGGAGGGAAAAAGGTGCGTGCAGTGTCAGAATAGGCGATTACCTGCACCAGGCACCTTTTATAGTGCTCTCAATGGCGTCCCCAACCCAGCCCAACCCAAGATGGCCGCCAAAAACCGGCGCCCGGTGCTCTCAGCCGAGAGCAGGACCGGCACAGCAGGACAGGTAAGAGTAGACTTCTGGGTGCTGCTAGGCGCTGGGGGGTCTCAGCACACCTCTAAGATCAGGTGTGGGGCAAAAACGAGTACCAATACAAACGCAATAAAAACGAGTTACAAGTGATTTAAAAACACAGGGACAGACAGGAGACCTCCCGGCTTCCGCCTCAGGAGGGAAAAAGGTGCGTGCAGTGTCAGAATAGTGTGGGAGAATAGTTCAGCTGATTGAAAGCTCAGTGGCGCCATCCACAAGGAACGCATACCGAAGAGCATGGGCGGATTTTGCCAGTTATGTACGGTTGGTTTCTAGTAATAAGTTACATGAGGTGAATGTACCTGTAGTGTTGGATTTTGTTTTGGATTTAGTGGACAAAGGTTTGTCTCCGTACACCATTGGGGGAAAGTTAGCAGGCATTTCATTTTTTGGCCAGTTATATTGGGGTTTTGACCCAGTGGCTGGCATTTTAGTTACAACAAACAAATGATGGACGGAATGCTGACAATGCAGACATTCTCCCCCAGTCAAGAGATCTGGGTTAAATCCATCGTTATTTTGCCCACTACGCCACCCAAGTTCAGACATGGCCATATGCAAATCAGTCTTGACCCTGTGCCTCATGGGAACAGTCCAGCCCGAACTGCCAAGCCATGTCTTCCCTGGACCGGAATCAAGCATCCTAGGACCGGTTTCTGGCTATCAGCCGTCATCAGCCAGGATAGCTTGACTCCAGTGGCGTAGTGAGCACGGGTCCCACGTCTGGGAATACCCATCCCACTTAGGGCGAAAAGCGTTACAACAAACAAATGATGGACGGAATGCTGACAATGCAGACATTCTCCCCCAGTCAAGAGATCTGGGTTAAATCCATCGTTATTTTGCCCACTACGCCACCCAAGTTCAGACATGGCCATATGCAAATCAGTCTTGACCCTGTGCCTCATGGGAACAGTCCAGCCCGAACTGCCAAGCCATGTCTTCCCTGGACCGGAATCAAGCATCCTAGGACCGGTTTCTGGCTATCAGCCGTCATCAGCCAGGATAGCTTGACTCCAGTGGCGTAGTGAGCACGGGTCCCACGTCTGGGAATACCCATCCCACTTAGGGCGAAAAGCGTTACAACAAACAAATGATGGACGGAATGCTGACAATGCAGACATTCTCCCCCAGTCAAGAGATCTGGGTTAAATCCATCGTTATTTTGCCCACTACGCCACCCAAGTTCAGACATGGCCATATGCAAATCAGTCTTGACCCTGTGCCTCATGGGAACAGTCCAGCCCGAACTGCCAAGCCATGTCTTCCCTGGACCGGAATCAAGCATCCTAGGACCGGTTTCTGGCTATCAGCCGTCATCAGCCAGGATAGCTTGACTCCAGTGGCGTAGTGAGCACGGGTCCCACGTCTGGGAATACCCATCCCACTTAGGGCGAAAAGCGTTACAACAAACAAATGATGGACGGAATGCTGACAATGCAGACATTCTCCCCCAGTCAAGAGATCTGGGTTAAATCCATCGTTATTTTGCCCACTACGCCACCCAAGTTCAGACATGGCCATATGCAAATCAGTCTTGACCCTGTGCCTCATGGGAACAGTCCAGCCCGAACTGCCAAGCCATGTCTTCCCTGGACCGGAATCAAGCATCCATGGCCATGTCTAAACTGGGGTGGTGTAGTGGGCAAAAGAACGATGGATTTAACCCAGATCTCTTGACTGGGGGAGAATGTATGCATTGTCAGCATTCCGTCCATCATTTGTTTGTTGTAACGCTTTTCGCCCTAAGTGGGATGGGTATTCCCAGACGTGGGACCCGTGCTCACTACGCCACTGGAGTCAAGCTATCCTGGCTGATGACGGCTGATAGCCAGAAACCGGTCCTAGGATGCTTGATTCCGGTCCAGGGAAGACATGGCTTGGCAGTTCGGGCTGGACTGTTCCCATGAGGCACAGGGTCAAGACTGATTTGCATATGGCCATGTCTAAACTGGGGTGGTGTAGTGGGCAAAAGAACGATGGATTTAACCCAGATCTCTTGACTGGGGGAGAATGTATGCATTGTCAGCATTCCGTCCATCATTTGTTTGTTGTAACGCTTTTCGCCCTAAGTGGGATGGGTATTCCCAGACGTGGGACCCGTGCTCACTACGCCACTGGAGTCAAGCTATCCTGGCTGATGACGGCTGATAGCCAGAAACCGGTCCTAGGATGCTTGATTCCGGTCCAGGGAAGACATGGCTTGGCAGTTCGGGCTGGACTGTTCCCATGAGGCACAGGGTCAAGACTGATTTGCATATGGCCATGTCTAAACTGGGGTGGTGTAGTGGGCAAAAGAACGATGGATTTAACCCAGATCTCTTGACTGGGGGAGAATGTATGCATTGTCAGCATTCCGTCCATCATTTGTTTGTTGTAACGCTTTTCGCCCTAAGTGGGATGGGTATTCCCAGACGTGGGACCCGTGCTCACTACGCCACTGGAGTCAAGCTATCCTGGCTGATGACGGCTGATAGCCAGAAACCGGTCCTAGGATGCTTGATTCCGGTCCAGGGAAGACATGGCTTGGCAGTTCGGGCTGGACTGTTCCCATGAGGCACAGGGTCAAGACTGATTTGCATATGGCCATGTCTAAACTGGGGTGGTGTAGTGGGCAAAAGAACGATGGATTTAACCCAGATCTCTTGACTGGGGGAGAATGTATGCATTGTCAGCATTCCGTCCATCATTTGTTTGTTGTAATGGCATTTTAGTTAAGCGCATGTTAAAGGGGTTGGAGAGATTGTCAGTTGGGGCAAAGAGTGGCCGAGCCCCTATTACATTTTTGTTGTTACAAAAGATTTTGATGGCACTCCCAGCATGTTGTTATAGCCAACAAGAAGTTGCGTTATTCCGCATTTGTATGATATGGCTCTTTTTTGGGGCTTTCAGGGTATCCGAATTGTTGGGTTTGAAGGGTCAGGGAGGTTTGAGGTGGGATGAAGTGGTCCACGAGGGTGAGCGAGTGAGAATTTGGCTACGGAAATCAAAAACTGACCAGTTGGGGAGGGGAGTGTGGATTTTCCTTCATGGCAGTGGCAGCAGTAATTGTTGCCCTGTACAGGAATGGGTAGTTTTCCACCTGTGTACAGATGAGAAAAGGTTTTATTTTCATACACTCGACGGGGAAGAGGCTGTCGGCGTCACAGGTATTGGCCATGTTGAGGAAGGCACTTTTGTGGGTGGGGGAGCATCCCGGGGATTATGGGACACATTCGTTTCGAATAGGGGCGGCAACTGAAGCAGCCCGTTTGGAATTGGGTTGGGACACCATCAAACGTATAGGCAGGTGGAGATCAAGTTGCTGCACTAGTTATGTTCGTAAATAATGTGCATTTGTAGGCTGTTGCTCATTATGTTTTTCCACATAGGTGACGTTCGAGGCCTGTCCGGCAAGCAGCAAGTGTGGTTGGTAGGCCACTCCTTTATAAAGTGGGCTGCTATATTTGCGGAGCAGCAGCTACCCAGCAGTGGGCACGAGCTGGTATGGAAAGGACGTGGAGGCATGAGGTGGGATGAATTGTTTCCTACTCTTACACGCATGAAATGTGTTAGAGGGTCTCCAGCGTTTTTAATACTGCACCTTGGGGAAAATGACCTCGTATCGCTCTCTGGGTTGTCATTAATAAAGCGAATGCAGCTTGATTTAACTGTTTTGAAGAACAATTGGCTTGGTACACGACTTGCATGGACTGAGTTTATTTACAGGCGGCGTTGGAGGAATGCAAGAAACGAAGCTGCAGTGGACAAAGCCCGAAAAAAGGTGAATTGCGCAATGAAAACATTCTGCAGTGCTATGGACATAAAGTATGTTAGCCACTCAGACATTATAGGCAAGGATGGCCACTTGTTTCGTTCGGACGGGGTACACCTCTCACAATTGGGCCTTGCGTATTATTTACTTGAAGTAAGAGATTGTTTGGCCACGGAGTTAGAAGTGAATTTATGGGGCAATGTTTAAAAAAAAAAAAAGTGGGGTCTGTTTCTCTGAGAAGGTGGGGTCCAGGAAAACTCTTCGGTTTTCCTGGGGTGGCAAGGTGGGGGAGGGTAAATTTGGAGCGGATTTTACCCAATCCTCGTTACTGGTAAGTTGTTAAAGAAAAGGGAAGAAAAAGGATTGAAAACAAAATATGGAAATGCAAAAGTAAACATTGGTTTTGCTTGGAAAATGTACTGTTTGTTAGGCATAGTGATAATAAAATGGTTTTGGCCCAAATTGCGAAATTGTTCAAGGAAATTAAGTTGCCTGAAGTAATATGAGTTACCTTGTCCAATAAAGTGGCCTTTTCTGCTATTGAGTTACATGTGTGGTATCCGTTATTTTGGGCGATGGGGGCCTCGGGGGGAGCAGAGCGGAGCGGTCTCCCCCCGGGGTCATTCGCCCAAATGGTACGGGCATGGAGAGAGGTAGGCGGCATAGGCGTAGCGTGCAGCGCGAGGCGTAGGTTATATAAGGAGGTCAGGGCGCGAGCGTGGAGTGGCGCAGCGTTGTTTTAGAAGCAGTTAGGTGTGGGAAGTTTGTTTTCTCCCACCCTCCCACCCAAAAAAAAAAATATATATATATATATATATATATATATATATATATATATATATATATCATGTGATCAAGGCCCGAGTGGGGGCTGAAACGCGTCATGGCGGACTGGTACAGAGAAAATATGAAATAAAATCTCAGTGATTGGCACCGAAGTTTTTGGGTCCGTTCTTTCGTCTTTCTAACCAAGGCAGCAGCATTAGAGACGAATTTACATTTATATATATATATATATATATATATATATATATATATATATATATATATATATATATATATATATATATACACATGAGGGGACCATGCGGGTTGGGTTTGGGGAAGTGTGTCTCGCCACAGTTGGACAGGTACTCGCCCAGGCACGTATAGTTGTGTAGGCCAGATGGGGAGGGTAAATTTGGAGCGGATTTTACCCAACCCTCGTTATTGGTAAGTTGTTAAAGAAAAGGGAAGAAAAAGGATTGAAAACAAAATATGGAAATGCAAAAGTAAACATTGGTTTTGCTTGGAAAATGTACAGTTTGTTAGGCATAGTGATAACAAAATGTTTTTGGCCCAAATTGCGAAATGTTCTAGGAAATTAAGTTGCCTGAAGTAATATGAGTTACCTCGTCCAATAAAGTGGCCTTTTCTGCTATTGAGTTACATGTGTGGTGTCCGTTATTTTGGGCGACAGAGACACGAACCCAGCGAACCCAGATGGTATTTTATTGAAGAAACCTCGAACCTGACGCGTTTCGGGTATCTAGTACCCTTGCTCACTGGTCAAGTAAGAAACGTCATTCGCCATTTCTAAATGCAATGCAGTGTTAAAGTGCCATCTCCATGTGATTAAAAAACATTAAAAAACATAGAAAAAACACTGGTAGTCTTATTTGAAAGCGCTTGCGAGTCTGTTTTCCAATCGTTGTAAATACCAGCCATCAATGGGTTCTCAATGTAAACAAGAGACATAATATTGCTGCGTAAATGCACAAAACATGATGTTATAATATTGCAATTCCTTTCAAGGTAATAAATCTATATTATAAATAAATAAATAATTAGAATTTATAAAAATACCTGAGCCATAACGAATGCTTGAAATTCACATTCTGAACGTGCAAAAAATGCATATGAAAATCATGTACCATATATTTATATATTGATAGAAACATGAAAAGCCGTACTAATAGTGCAAATTATGGCTGTGCAAAATGCAATAATTATCGTGTAAACAGTATATTTGTTAGACTCTTGTCAAGATCCTATACAGAGCTAGTCTGTTTTCAACTTTCAGCTTATATATATATATTTATTTATATATATATATTTTTTTTTTCTTCACCAAATGCTACTCTTGTGACCTTCAAACACTTTTCAGATCAGGTGCCTCCTTTAGCGTGCCAATGGTTGCACGCATTTAACATTTCCAACAACAACGCTCCAATAGGAACATTCAGGAGCACACAGCGGATTCCACAGCCCTTTTATTTTTCCAAGCAGACAGGTTTCGGCGAGAATTCGTCTTTCTCAATGCTTGTCTCCACCGAGGGTATTATGTTATCAGTTCTTTCATTTATTTAGCAAAACACACTCCCATTGATTGCCAGATCTTTTAATCCTTCCAATTACAGTGCCTGTGGATTGAAAAGAATCACCTTCGGTAGGTAATGTCTCTCACAATGACGGCAAGTTCCACAATGCATCTCAAGTTCTTACTATTATTTCATGAGCAGTTTGGCTTAAATTAATATGATACTCTCTGACCCCCTCGATCGGCCGCAGGGGTATCTCACCCTTAAACGCTTGTTTTGTAACTCACGCTTACCATTTAGTAATGGGGACTCAGGGCCTCATTTATGAAAAGTGACGCATCACTGCGTGAAAACAGTGATGCGTCACTTTTCACTGCGCCCTCCCTGCGACTACAATGATGCGTCATATTTACAGTATGACGCATCATGTCGCAAGGAGTCACAGATACGTCCGTATTTCTGACGTATCTGTAGGCGCAAAAGTGACGCATTGCTGGAGTGTGTCACAAAAGTGACGCAACTCCAGCAATGTGTCCTTTCACATGGGGCAAGCCCCATGTGAAAGGGCCTGCGTCAGTCTTACGCCTGCTGTGAGGCAGGCGCAAGATATTGACGCATTTGCACCCTAGAAGTGGCGCAGTGAAATCTCTGCGTCACTTCTACGATGCTTACTTACGTGGGAACGCCCACCCTGCATACATTATACCTGACGCAGGTATAATGTAGCGCAGGGGTTTACAAAGTGACGCATCTAGGTAGATGCGTCACTTGGTAAATATGGTGCATCATGGCGCATGTTTTACGCCACTGGTGCGTCACAAAAAGTGACGCACCGGTGGCGCAAAAGTGACGCAGGGGCTCATAAATGAGCCCCTCAGTTTCTATGGGTATAAGTGTCCTTTTAGTGAAGTGACGGTTCTGACAGTGTCCATTTCAACATTTCACCAAATGCCACTCTTGTGACTGCCGAACACTTTTCAGATCAGGTGCCTCCTTTAGCGTGCCAGTGGCTACACATATTTAACATTTCAAACAGCAACACTCCAATAGGAACATTCAGGAGCACACAGCAGATTCCACAGCCCTTTTATTATGCCAAGCAGATGCGTTTCAGCGAGAATTCGCCTTTTTCAATGCCTGTCTCCACCGGGGGTCTGATGTTAGCTGTTCTTTCATTTTTTTTGCAAAACACACTCCCATTGATTGCCATATCTTTTAATCCTTCCAATTACAGTGCCTGTGGATTGAAAAATATCACCTTCAGTAGATAATGTCTCTCACAATGACGGCAAGTTCCACAATGCATCTCAAGTTCTTACTATTATTTCATGAGCGGTTTTGCTTAAATTAATATGATACTCTCTGACCCCTTTGAACAGCTGCAATTATCACATTCAGGGTATCTCACCCTTAAAAGCTCATTTTGTGACTCACGCATGCCATTTAGTAATGGGGACTCAGTGTCCATGTGTATGATTGTCCTTTTAGTGAAGTGACGGTTCTGGCAGTCTCCATTTCAACATTTCACCAAATGCCACTCTTGTGTCCGCCGAACACTTTTCAGATCAGGGGCCTCCTTTAGCGTGCCATTCCCTCACCCACCAAAGGTGGCTTGCTTCATCATTGGGAATCTCCTCGTTCCGTGATACCTAGTCACGGAATGGGCCACAACTCCCTCACTGAGAGGAGCATACCACTCCTTTACAATAAAACATCACTGACCTCCTCCCTCTCAGTGAGGGGACTGTTGCCCGTACCGTGACATTGTATCACGGTATGAGGAGATTCCCAATGGTGAAGCAAGCCACCTTTGGTGAGTGAGGGAATTTGTCAATTGGAGCTAAGCCTTCATTTGTAACATATCTATATTTCTTAGACCCAAGGGTTTCTTGATTGTGGTAGACTTATAGATTGCGGAGTCAACCCTTGCAGGTCTCTAAATCTCCTCAGACCCCCTTTTTTCTGGTCATTCCAGGAAGCCAGGATTAAGATACCAGTGAGCATCTCTAAGACTTCAATGTACATGTTGGTCAAGCCAGTTTTGGGCTCGGCGCTGAGGACCCATTAGAGTTACCAAATGCGGAATTGGCTTCAATTGATTTGTACAGCATTAATGGTAGTTGGATGCCTTATTGATTTTTTTATTGCTTATTGTGAGACCGGCCTCGTGGCGTGGGCCCTCCCGACCAGCAAGTTACCCGACAACCACGCCGAACCTCGTGGCCACGGCCTTCCGGCTCCCGTGGGCCAGCATCCCGAGGGCCGACCAGATCCCCAACACGCATGCCCAGCCGAGGGAGAAGGAAACCCCCACCCCAAACCAGACCGAGAGGCGCCGACCCTGTCACACCTCTGGTCTCTCCCCCGAGGGAGGTTTCGATCGACACCAGGCCCCCGGTGAGCGGGCGCCTCGCCTGCTGGTTGTCTGGGGTCCCTCCCAGACCCACCTGAACAGATCAAAGGGCCGAGCGACAGGAAACCCCGACACACCGCCCTCAGGCACCAGACCCCTCTCCGCGAGGGCTCCGGACTTCAAAGAGGAGGGGGAGTATAACAAGGGGGGCGGAAAGGACGGGAGCAGAGAAGACCTGGACTGACGAGAGCCTGCTGACCTGGTCGCGGCTCGATCGCTCACCGAACAGAAGAACGCTACCCGAACTCTGAACCACCTGAGCCCTGCGGACGCTGTCGCGGCTCCCCGAACTCTGAACCATCTGAGCCCTGCTGACGCTGTTGCGGCTCCCCGAACTCTGAACCACCTGAGCCCTGCTGACGCCGTCGCGGCTCCCCGAACTCTGAACCACCTGAGCCCTGCTGACGCCGTCGCTGCTCCCCGAATTCCGAACCATCTGAGCCCTGCTGACGCCGTCACGGCTCCCTGAACTACGACCCTCCGGTGCCTGCTGAGTGACTCGCGGCCCGCTCCTCCAAGAGAATCGGCAGAGATTGCCAAGAGAAAAAACATCCCCTCAGCTCGAGGATTGAGAGCTGTGCACCGGATACTTCGCAGAGACACTAATTCAAAGACTGTCCCGCTATCCTTTCCCTCCTCACGAGATCGCTGCCACTTGTGGCATTAATTCTGCACCTGCCTGCCGGATCATAAAGATCCCTGACAACTACCGATAAAAGCATATTGTCTTATAACGACCTACTGTGTGGTGTCCCTCTATCCGAAGAGAGAGTAAGCGCAGCGTGTGCGATCCTAGATGCGAGACCCTTCCAGGAAGGGCCTCCCTGCTCTTGCTCGGCCTAACTCTGGGTAAGGTGGGCCTCCGGGTGGTTGGGAACACATTCCACAGCCTCCCCGGGGAACGCCTTCCAACATTTGGTGGCAGGCGACGGGATACGAGCCAACACCTAGAGATCGTGCAGTAGACGGCTTACGCACTACCAAGAAGAAATGGAAGGAGAAACTTCCCTAGGTGCCGCAGGCACCAACCCGAGCACGGCATTTCAAAAGGACCAGTTAGAATCTTATACGCACCGAGAACTGAAACAATTTTGCAAAGACTTTGGAATCGCTACCACCGGACTAAGCACGAAAGAGGACTTCCAGGGGGCATTAAAAACCTGGATCGAGGCAGGAACTCCCCGGACACAAACAGAAGGAGAGCCTCCCAACGAACCACGAAGCACCCCGGGGAGGAACGGCGCCCCCGAGGGGGGCCTATCCCCAGAGGAACTAGCGGACCGAGAAAGAGGTCGCAACCACGAACTGGAACTAGCAAAATTAAAAATCGAAGGAGAGATAAAACTGGCTGAGAAAAAACTAGCGGTGGAACAGTTACGCCTACAAGGGGAACTAGAGGAAAAGAAACGACAGAGAGAACACGAAGAAAAGAAACTCCAACTAGAGCACGAACGTAGCCTAAAAGAAATCGAGCTCACGGCTAAGAGGGCGGAGGCCCGACCCTCGGAAACCCAACCCATCTCCTCCACCGTGGAACCGAAGGTCCACATCCCCAAAGATGTGGTGAAAGAATACTATAAGAACGACGACATTCAGCAATGGTTCAAGGCCTACGAAGTCGCCATGACCTCCCACCGAATCCCGCAGAAAGACTGGGGGGCTGGGCTGTGGGGCCGGTTCCTGAGTGAGGGGAGAGATACCCTGCTGGACCTGCCCTCCACGGTGATGAACTCCTACAGTCACATGAAAGAGGCCCTGGTAGCCAGATATGGGCTCACCCCTGAAATGTACCGGCAAGGGTTTAGAGACTGCAAAAAGATACCCGGTACCACCTGGGTGGAGTTTGTGAACTTTTACAGGCTGGCCTTGGACGGATGGATCAAGGGCAGCAAGGTCTCCACCTTTGAGGAGCTGTTCGACCTAATCGCATGGGAACACTTGGCCGCTAATTGCTTCGTAGAGCTGCGCCAGCACCTCCTGGACAGCAAACTCACAGACCCTCGAAAACTGGCCGTCGAGGCTGACCGGTGGGTGAACACCCGGGCCTCCCGGGGCCCCGTGGGAGACTACGGTCGCCACAGTCAGGGACCCCCCGCCAGAGGGGCGGAGGGAATCAAGGCCGGCAAAGGGAGCTCCCGGGGGGATCCCCGCTCAGCCCTCCCAGAGGACAATCTCCGCTCTTTCCAGCTCCACCTCCGGCCAGCACCGGGCCACCAGGGAGGCCGGGGCCCCGAGTGAGGATCACCTGTTTCCGCTGCCAACAGACCGGACACTATGCCAGTGACCCTCAGTGTCCCCTGTACCAGCGGACCGCCACAACAACCCCGCCGGCTCGACAGATGGCCTCTGTAGCCCTGGGGGAAGAGATGGAAGACTCCGAAGAATGGGAACCAGCCGCCATGGCCTTGGTCTCCCTAGGGGACCGGGAGATGGTCCCCGGAACGTCCCTGCCCGCCAACACGAAGAAGTACCGACAGCAGGTAATGGTCAACGGTCACCGCATCGAAGGGCTCCGGGACACGGGGGCGAGTGTCACGGCTGTTCATTGTCACCTGATTTCCGAGGATCAGATCCTGCCTGACGCCTTTTGCCCCGTCATATCATCAGACAATTCCGAGAGCCTCTGCCGGATGGCCCTAGTCCCCTTCGAATGGGGGGGAGTCACCGGCAAGTTAAAGGTAGCGGTCCGAACCTCCCAGCCCGTGAACTGCCTCCTGGGCAACGACCTGGAGAACTCCCCGTGGGGACAAGTGGAACGAAGGGCCCACCTCGAGATGATGGGCCTACCCGAGTGGGTATGCGCCACCACGCGCTCGATGACTTTCCGGGCGCCTTCCTCCGAGGGGGGAGAGGCCATGCCACTGAGCACCGCCACCATCCCCGAGATCCAGAATGCACCACCAGAGGCCAACAACCCCCTTCTGGACGGACCAACCGCTCCCGACGAAGGATCAGGGCCTTCCGACCCCGAAACCCTGACCAAACTCGGGGACTTGCCAGAACTGGCCCCGTGGCCCTGCGAAGGGGGCCCCTCCCGTGAAGACTTCTGCCAAGAACAATCCACCTGCCCGTCCCTCATTGGACCCCGACAACAGGCCGAGGCCCAAGCAGCAGGCGACCGGACTGGCACCCACTGGGTATACTGGGAGAACGGACTGCTGTACAGCGAACAGAAGTCGGCCGAGTTGGGATCGGCCCGAGTACTAGTGGTACCCCTACGCTTCCGAAGTCTTCTCCTGGGCCTGGCCCATGATGTACCCCTGGCCGGACACTTAGGCCAAGATAAGACCTACCAACGACTCATCACCCACTTCTATTGGCCCAAGATGCGAGCAAATGTGGAGGCCCACTGCAAGTCCTGCCCCACGTGCCAGGCCAGCGGAAAGAGTGGGGGCAAGCGCAAGGCTCCGCTCCAACCCTTCCCCGTCGTCAGTACCCCTTTTGAGCGGGTAGGAATCGACATTGTAGGACCACTGGACCCCAAGACCGCCCAGGGCCACCGGTTCATCCTCGTCCTGGTGGATCATGCCACCTGTTACCCCGAAGCCATGCCTCTCCGCACCGTGACAGCCCCCGTGGTGGGCCGGGCCTTGATGGGGATCTTCTCCCGCATGGGGTTCCCCCGCGAAGTTGTGAGTGACCGGGGTACGAACTTTATCTCCCGATATATGAAGTCCCTCTGGCAGCAGTGCGGAGTATCGTACAAATTCACCACCCCGTACCACCCCCAAGGAAACGGCCTAGTCGAGCGCTTTAACAAAACACTGAAAGGGATGATCATGGGCCTCGAGGAACCCCTACGCCGGAGATGGGACGTCCTCCTCCCCTGCCTCCTGTTCGCCTACCGGGAGGTTCCCCAACAATCCCTGGGATTCAGCCCATTTGAACTACTATATGGACACCCCGTCCGGGGACCCCTGAGCCTGGTCAAGGAGGGGTGGGAAACAACCCCCCGGGGGACCCCTCCGGATGTGTTCCGATACATCTTGGCGCTCCGCAACCAGACCCGGAAATTCCGAGAACTCGCAGAAGCAAACCTCGAGGCTAGTCAGGAAGAAATGAAGCGCTGGTATGACCATAATGCTACGCTGGGCGAGTTTCAGCCGGGCCAACAAGTCTGGATCATGGCCCCGGTAAGACCCTGCGCCCTCCAAGATAAATGGACTGGACCCTTCAAGGTGGTCGAGCGGAAGAGCCAAGTCACCTATCTCGTCGATGTACAGTCCCCGCGGAACCCCCTCCGGGTCCTCCATGTGAACCGCCTCAAACCTCACTTTGTACGGACAGAATTGAGTTTACTCCTGGCCACCGACGATGGGGCCGAAGAAGACACCGAGCCCCTTCCAGACCCCCTGGGGGCGAAAGAGACCGATGGGTCCGTGGAGGGAGTGAAACTGTCAACCGCCCTCACAGCCCAACAGTCCGACGACTGCCGCCAGCTACTAGGGCAGTTCGCGGACCTCTTCTCCCTGACCCCTGGGGTCACCAACTGGTGTGTCCACGACGTGAACACCGGTGACAGCCCGCCAGTGAGACATCGGGCCTACCGGGTCCCTGATCGGGTCCGATCCTGCATCCAGACCGAGGTGGCGAAGATGCTAGCCCTCGGGTTGATTGAACCCTCCGACAGCCCCTGGGCCAGCCCGGTAGTCCTGGTTCCGAAAGCAACTACCCCGGGTGTTGCACCCGAGCTGAGGTTTTGCGTGGACTACCGAGGACTCAATGCGGTCACCCGAGCGGACGCTCACCCTATCCCCGTGCCGACGAGCTCATTGACCGCCTTGGGGCCGCTCGCTACCTCAGCACCTTCGACCTGACTAGTGGATACTGGCAGATTGCCCTCACCGAGGGAGCCAAGGAGCGTTCCGCCTTCTCCACCCCGGATGGGCACTACCGCTTTAGGGTGATGCCGTTTGGAATGAAGAATGCCCCGGCCACCTTCCAGCGGCTGGTGAACAGGGTCCTGTCCGGACTAGAGGGGTTCAGCACAGCATACCTCGACGACATAGCCGTCTTCAGCTCCCAATGGACCGAGCACCTCCAGCACCTCCGTCAAGTCCTGCTGGCCCTGCGCCGGGCCGGCCTCACCATCAAAGCCAGCAAATGTCAAATTGGGCACGGCTCCGTAACCTATCTGGGGCACCAGGTGGGAAGTGGGCAGGTCGCCCCCCTCCAGCCGAAGATCGACGCCATCCTGTCCTGGGAACCCCCCGCAACCCAAACGGAAGTCCGAGCCTCACCGGCTACTACCGAAGGTTTATCAAGAACTATGGCAGCATCGCAGGCCCCCTCACAGAACTAACCTCCAAAAAACACCCCAAGAAAGTACACTGAACTCCCTCCTGCCAGAAGGCGTTCGACACCCTCAAGGCCGCCATGTGCGCAGCTCCAGTGCTCAAAGCACCCGACTACGCCCAGGAGTTTGTGGTCCAGACGGACGCCTCGGAACACGGCATCAGGGCAGTCCTCTCCCAGTTCGACGACTAGGGCATAGATCGGCCCATAGCCTTCATCAGCCGAAGGTTGCTGCCCCGGGAACAGCGGTGGAGCACCATTGAGAGAGAGACCTTCGCAGTAGTCTGGGCCCTCAAAAAGCTACGACCCTACCTGTTCGGAACCCACTTCCGAGTACAAACGGATCACCGCTCCTTGCGGTGGCTGATGCAGATGCGAGGGGAAAACCCCAAGTTGCTACGCTGGTCCATCTCCCTCCAAGGGATGGATTTCACGGTGGAACATCGCCCCGGGACGGACCACGCCAACGCGGACGGCCTGTCCCGATTCTTCCGCTTCAGCGAGGAGAACCCCCAAGTGGATGGGTAGTTCTCCCCGCCTTTCAGCTGGGGGGGGCACGTGTGAGACCGGCCTCGTGGCGTGGGCCCTCCCGACCAGCAAGTTACCCGACAACCACGCCGAACCTCGTGGCCACGGCCTTCCGGCTCCCGTGGGCCAACATCCCGAGGGCCGACCAGATCCCCAACACGCATGCCCGGCCGAGGGAGAACGAAACCCCCACCCCAAACCAGACCGAGAGGCGCCGACCCTGTCACACCTCTGGTCTCTCCCCCGAGGGAGGTTTCGATCGACACCAGGCCCCCGGTGAGCGGGCGCCTCGCCTGCTGGTTGTCTGGGGTCCCTCCCAGACCCACCTGAACAGATCAAAGGGCCGAGCGACAGGAAACCCCGACACACCGCCCTCAGGCACCAGACCCCTCTCCGCGAGGGCTCCGGACTTCAAAGAGGAGGGGGAGTATAACAAGGGGGGCGGAAAGGACGGGAGCAGAGAAGACCTGGACTGACGAGAGCCTGCTGACCTGGTCGCGGCTCGATCGCTCACCGAACAGAAGAACGCTACCCGAACTCTGACCCACCTAAGCCCTGCGGACGCTGTCGCGGCTCCCCGAACTCTGAACCATCTGAGCCCTGCTGACGCTGTTGCGGCTCCCCAAACTCTGAACCACCTGAGCCCTGCTGACGCCGTCGCGGCTCCCCGAACTCTGAACCACCTGAGCCCTGCTGACGCCGTCGCGGCTCCCCGAATTCCGAACCATCTGAGCCCTGCTGACGCCGTCGCGGCTCCCTGAACTACGACCCTCCGGTGCCTGCTGAGTGACTCGCGGCCCGCTCCTCCAAGAGAATCGGCAGAGATTGCCAAGAGAAACAACATCCCCTCAGCTCGAGGATTGAGAGCTGTGCGCCGGATACTTCGCAGAGACACTAATTCAAAGACTGTCCCGCTATCCTTTCCCTCCTCACGAGATCGCTGCCACTTGTGGCATTAATTCTGCACCTGCCTGCCGGATCATAAAGATCCCTGACAACTACCGATAAAAGCATATTGTCTTATAACGACCTACTGTGTGGTGTCCCTCTATCCGAAGAGAGAGTAAGCGCAGCGTGTGCGATCCTAGGTGCGAGACCCTTCCAGGAAGGGCCTCCCTGCTCTTGCTCGGCCTAACTCTGGGTAAGGTGGGCCTCCGGGTGGTCGGGAACACATTCCGCAGCCTCCCCGGGGAACGCCTTCCAACACTTATGAATTAAGATATAGGTTTAAATATTTTTATATTTGAATTTTTGGTCATAAATCTGTAATTTTAGACTTTGGCTAAAATGGTGCTCTCTAAATAATTGTCAGATACAAGGTACTGTTAATAATGAGGAAGTAGTCAAACCTGAGATAAGATTGTATACCACAACTGTGGTAACATTGTTACAGTATTTGTAGTATCGCTACACATTTAGCACCAAATTTAAGACAAAGACATTGGTGTAAGGTTTAGAGACTTAAGTACATCTGTATACTCAAAGATTAGTGGACCTCCATTGGTCAAATATTGTTAAGGGTTAATATTGAAGAGGGGGCCACTTACTGTGACTCTGAACCAGTCAGTGCTTAATTGGTAAAGATGGGGGAAGAGAGAGAAGGAAAATCATGGCAAATGGAGAGCGAAGGAACCTGTAAGAGGGAAATAAAGGAACGCAGAGTTTCTGTTGGCGGATTAAAGAGACATGGTGGAGTCAAGAGTATGAAGCCTTAGTATTCGGCACAACGACATTCAGTAGCACTCGCCACAGACTTCTTATTAAAACATTGGGCTCCAGAACTGATTCTTTCACAAATGAAGCTGCATGTAGAACATCTATTTACAATGTTTGAAAAAGAAATATGGATTCAAGGTCATATCAAGCAATTCTGCTTATGGATCTTCAGCAGAGTTTCTCCTGTTCGTGCAAAACATTTATTTGCTTAGCTGCCTCTCTTATTATCTATTTGTTTATGAAGTTATTTATTCGATTTTTTAAATTTATATTAACATAGATTAATGGGTTTTATAATCATGATTGGCTATGGATATAATTCATTGTAGAAAATTGAAGTATAGCCCTTTTTTGTGGGGGTTCCAAGAGCGACATAGTGGGCACTGACCTTACACTTCCTCTCACAATATGGTTATTGCCTCCTGTTTATTGTGCAACTCTAACCAAGAAAGGTGGAAGATACTTCTGAATTTAAGGTATCAAATTTGGATGTGATGCTCTGAAAGGATTACCTCGCCAGTATGTGTGAGCTTCTAGGCACTCAGTAGGTGTTCCCCGTGTCATTCTTTATATTCTAAGTGTCACAATAAAGGACTTCCTGGATGAGGGTACTAGAACTGTTTTCAATAAGAAGCGATCATTTTTCAAGCTTGGCCCTCGCTCATGTGCAGGTCCAACCCATGCCCACATGTACTTGTTATTACTGGAACTAACTACTCTTTTTGTAAACAAGTCCTTTTCTCTTTAACAATCTCTTCAATGGCTTGAGGAGATCGGGGTCATGGGCAAGGCCTTGGACTGGTTTGCATCTTTCTTGGCTGATCGCTCCTTTCATGTCTCTGCCCCTCCCCATTTGTCCAGCATCTATCCTCTCGGTTGTGGTGTCCCTCAGGGCTCTGCCCTGAGCCCTACATTGTTCAACGTATACGTCCGCCCATTGGCCCTCTTGGCTAAAGCACGGAACATTAATATGGTATCTTATGCTGACGATACCCAATTGGTATTTACCCTTTCCAATAACCTTAAACAGGACCAAGTGAAATTACAAGAGGATCTTCTGCCCATCTCAGACTGGATGGCAAATAATTGCTTTCAACTGAACTCTAAGTCTGAGGTGCTCTTGGTGGGTCGTAATAACCATCAATGGGACAACCAATGGTTGTCTACGGCTCTAGGTGCCCCCCTTACAGAAAACCGTGGTAAAGAACTTAGGGGTCCTGTTGGACAATGCCCTCTCATTTGAGAACCACGCAAAACAAGTGGCGGGGACTTGTTTTGGCCTCTTACGTGGCCTGAAACCCATCTTGGGATACTTCGATGCACCCAACCGCCAAACGATCATCCAATCTGTAGTGCGGTCTCGATTAGACTATTGCAACAGGCTCTTACTCGGCGTGAACAAATCGGTAACTAAAAGACTACAACAGGCACAGAATGCGGCAGCCTGCACTCTTTTGCCCTACCAAAGCACTACCATGCCGCTAATCTTCTTTGCCTGCCGTCTTCACTGGTTGTCAATTGAACAGAGAGTCCAGTTTAAGACTCTCTGCACTACGCACAAGATCCTACATGGCCAAGGCCCTCAAATCCTGCAAGGGCTCTGTTCACCATATGTTCCGACTCGAGCCCTAGGTTCCGCTGCCTTGCACCTGGCTTGTACTCCCCGAGTGCGCAGGGGATGAGCAGGGGGGCACTCATTTGGGGCAATGGCCCTTGCCATATGGAATGCTTCCCCTCTTGCTGCTCGGAACACACAAGATTACTGGGCATTTAGGAAATTGATTAAAACCTGGCTTTTCTCTACTATTTAGTTTTCCTCTCTATAGCCGCCTGTCTGTCAGCGCTGGGACGCCCGGGGCGAGGGGCAGCCATGCGCTTTATAAGTTTGCTTAACATAACATAACATACCATATACACAGCCAAAGGAAAGCAATTGACCACAAAATTATAAAATATGGTATGGCACTTTAGAGCTTACAGGTGCAAGCATACCCGCTAAAACAAAATAATACACTCAGCAAATTAAGCAGGGGTCCCAGCCTCATGAGAGATCTTTCCTCGGAGCACACATGTAAACAGTAGACCAAGTGGTTCCCCAATGCCTCGCATCATCAGCATGATACCAATGTTTATACGATAACTTTATGCAGAATCTGTGAGGTATTTATGGAGCGCACAATTTCCTCTAAGGTGTTCTGGTGCTGCAATACTGAGAACAACAAGGTTTCAGCACTATGGGTGGAGTCTGTAAAAAATATAGTTTTATGTTTTTCGGAAAAGAAGGAGTTAATCAGAGGGGGCAGCCTCTTTGTAGTTGGGCCATTTATTAATGCAGCCCTCTGCCATACTGTCAGGAGGCGGTCACACCTCCTCCCACCAGCAGGCCTTTAGGTCCCCTTTCCTGACAGCCAGGCAGGGGGGAAGCAGGCTCTCTTGGGTGACAAATGCTGTAGTGAATCAGAAATGGCTACTAGAATTTTGGTAAAAGAAGGTGGTAACTTTCTAAAGTCACCTTTACATTACAAGTGACCTTAAATTCAATGTCAGCTCTAAATCACATATAACGTAGCAATTAATGTGATCCCTTGAAGTCCTATATTTGATAGTCCCAAATGGAAGTTAGCTCTTAGAAGCTGGGATAGTGTATCCCCATGTTACCGGGCTAATGCTCAATACGCTAAAGGAATACTGAGGGTAAGACAGGTTACAGCTAGGGTTCTAACTCAAAGACAGGCTATCTTTATTTTTTTTTAAAGAGCATTCAGCATAGGGCCTAAATATTTTAAAATATATGATGAGCTTTCACATACTGAAGGAACTGAAAAGTGGTGGAGAACATGGAACATCAAATGGCTAGGGCTGAGGTTCAGAGTTTGAATCTGGAGATCAAACTTTTTAAAATGTTTCATTGCGATGCTTATTTCATGTTAAGTTTTGTTTATGGTATAAATAGATGTCAATATATTTTATTTTTATCCTAACTTTGGAAATTAAATGTAGGACTACAATTGATGATTGCAATGAGAACATTGGTGAAATAGGCAGTCGTGCAGTTGAGGAACTGGTAGACAAATGTTGAGGGAGATGGAGCAGGCAGTAGCCATCTTTGTCGGCAGTCTACATATAAAACGGCCATTTTGAGGTATTTTAGAATTCATATACATTGTTTAAATTAGGTGCTATGCCTGTTACTTTGCTGAGATCATCAGGTAACCAGAGGGCATATCTACAAGGCGGCGATGTAAAATTATCATCGAAAAGCGGCGATAATTTTATCGCTATATCAGCAAGGTCACGCTATCGCGTGAAACCTTGCCTTAGCGCCTGAATTCCTAACACCCATCTTTACATCTCTAATGAAATGCAGAGTGGGCGTTCCTCCCCAGGATAACGGGCGACATTTTTCCTATTATCAAGCCTCACGTAAAGCAGCATAGCGACAAGAAAAGTAGCGATAACCTCTGTTATCGCTACTTTCTTTACGCCTGCTTAGAAACTGAATTAGCCATGATATCCTAAGTCAGGTGGATATCATGGCTAAGTATGTGAGGCCCTATCAGCAAGCTATTGCTAAACTTTGTAGGATTATCGCTGGGTTTCCAGCGGTAATCTCACGTTTGGCAGTTAGCACTAGGATTTTTATCGCTTTTGAGATAAGCGTTGCTAATAGCACGCTATCTCAGCGATGAAAATCCACGCTAGCTGGCGATAATTATCCTAGCGCTAAGTGCGCTTAGCGATAATTATCGCCGGTTGTTGCTGATATGCACCAAAGTGTTTATGAAAGTAATAGCGTTACTGTTTTGTTTAGTTTTGAAGTTAATTGTTGCACAAATTGGGAATGAGTTTTTTGTGTGAAGTTTATATGTTTTGCAGTGATACTGAATCGAGAATAACTTTTGATATTAAAGACAGACCAAAGTCTTAGTAAAATACAGATAAAAGCCTTCACATTGATTTTATTTATTTACTGGTGAGTGAAGGGGTATTTGAAAAGCAGTAACTTGAAGGACGAGATACATGTACCATGACCATTGTTCTATTAATGGTAATGGATTTGAACTGTTTTTCTGCATAAGAGTGCGTACATAGCTTTTCAGCATTTTAGAGTGCTGAGAGGCCTAGGGATTTAGAGGTAAGATGTACCCGGAGAGGTGTAATAAGTCAACAAATGCAGGAGATAATATTTTATGACGTGTTGAGAAACCCTGGGATTTTGAGAAAACAGATGTGGTAGTCAAGTGAGTATAATTTAGGCATTAGTAAATGTAATACTGAATTATCATATGAGGCTGCAACCAAGACTCTACTAGTTTAGTGGGATTTATAAATGAACTTAAGATGTTTGTGATGATGTCACAAATTTTGAAGATGGATTAAGGTCTGCATTTGCATTATAAAGACCTTTTTGTAATTATAATGAATTGTTAATCTTGAGCAGGTACAGATAGCACAAGTAAATATGGAATAACTATGTGAAAAAACAATGATTGTTCTATGAATATGATAAGCAGGAAACATGTCTTTTTTTAATATTTAGTGCCCTGCCATATGTGCTTCTAAGGCCTTCCCTAGGGGTGATTCATAGATATTAAAAAGGACGGTTTGGACTTGGCAAAAGGGTTTATTTTGCCATGTTGGATTGGCAGTTTAAAGGGTGCCTGACAAGACAGCAATGGCAGACCTATAGCCATGTTCTCACTTGATCACTTCAGTAGTGGCAAAATTAAGTGCTGCAGTCCACTAGTGACATTTAACTTACTAGTCCGGGGGTACACATGATATATACTAGGGACATATAGGCAAATTAAATATGTTAATCTGGGATTGGTCAATTGCACAAACTCTTTGAGGAGTTAGAGCACATGCAATGGAGCCAGTGCTCTGCAGAATAAAAAACAGAAACATCAGTCCACAATTTTGGTGGGTGATCATGCAAAAAGAGAGACTTTCTTTCATCGGGTGTAACAAATTATTTCTAAGCTTGATACAACACTTCCCCAAGTTCTAAACTGAGTCAGTTGGGACTTTTGGAGAAATTATATATTTTGAGAAACAGAACAAATGCAATATGCCAGGTAACTAAACAGGTGACAGAAGTCCATCTTCATACGGTTATGCATTCTAAGAACTATATGCGGCAGATTTAGCCACACCGATTTTCACCACAGCCCATTTGGGAAATGGAGTAGTAAGTGGAACAGGACAGGTGTAGTAATGTGTCAGGTTATTGAGCATCTGGGTGAGTGCTACTGTGTTCGCAGGTCATACAGTGCCAGGCTCAGGGCTTGTGTGGTGTTTGAGGCAATAAGATAAAGTGTAATCAAGTATAATCAGGGTCAGTGTGGCCATACCCATGGGTAGAAAACACTAGAAATACTTGATAGTACAGATCTTACTGGCTCTTCACTACTGCCAGTCCCAAGGTCTCCCAACACAATAAAAAATCTGGCACAAATTGAAATGGACAGCTATTGATAACGGTACCTGTCCAAATACTGCCAGTACCTGTTCAGATTCCAAAATTTTAGCCCACCAGAAGCACATGCTTGAAGGATTCTAATAGGCACAGTTTTCAGGAGCAGGTCTAAGTCAGGGGTGTATAATGTCTCTCATCCATTGACTGTATACAGCACTCTATTCATTTGTACTGGGGATTATGTTGGTGATCACCACACAGAGGAGGAGGGGAAAAAAACAGCACTCTCTAAAATGCCAACCATGACACCTGCAAGAGTTGAAGCAGTGCATGATAACAAACATGACACCTGCAAGAGTTGCAGCAGTACATGATAACAAACATGACACCTGCATGACTTCAGGGAGGAGATACTCATCCTGTGTACACTGCGTACATGCCAGACCTCAGATTGTAGTGTGCCTGCAAAGACCTCAGAGATTGTAATGTGCCAGCAAAGACTGTGGCAGCCAGACCACACAAGTAATCTCTGCAACACACACACAAAAGGTTGAACTCAGTGCAATGAAACTGTCCCCTGTGGGAAGCCTGGGCCAACCTCAGTATCTCATCTATGCACAGCCTTATGAAACCGCTCCATAAACAAAACAGGGAATGTCACAAATACCACCTTTTAGCACAAAAGCAAAAACTCAACCACATGCTGGTGCATGCCTGTAACAGCACACCAAAAGGGACATTGGGCAAGTGGGTTGACACGTGCCAAATAGCAGTAACAACACCCTGAGACAAGTCCACACCAGACCAATGCACCAGTTCCCCCTCAGCGAGTCTTGAGAACACAGCATGAAATACTACAGGAGTCATGGTGCAGCATGTCTGCTCCATGCAAACTAACAATAACATTAGTATTAGACCTTTTTCATGCAAGGATGGACTAGAGCAGGACAAGCAAATGGCGCTTACTTGTGGAAAGGCATTGGATGGGTCAAAAGTCCATTCCGTCATAAAGATCACCATTATTTAAAGCACCGACTGCGTGGGTGTAACGCCGCATTGGGTCACCTTCAGCCTCTAGTGCAAGGCAACAGAATGACCCCCAACTGGTACATGCGGTTTAACATCATACAACTTTGTGCATGCTCCCCTTTGATGGCAAGAGCCACAGAGAGGTGGATCTATGTGACAGGGTTTGTGGTCAGAGTGGCTATGTCCTCAAAAGCTTACAGATAGAATTGATGGTGCGGGCAGTGGCTCGAATGTCATTGCTTCCTTGAGGAGAACAGCACGATGCAAGAATTTGCTTTACACATGTTCACATGTTCATCTTGTACGGACAAAGGTTGTCAGTGACTATTCTCCTGTCTTGGACATGCTTGTATGTGTGCAGAAAGTTGGTTTGCATGTCAGCTTGTTGTACAGCAATGAATTTCCATTAATTTGATGTTAGCTGAACCACAAAGCACCACACCATCAGCTGGAAATATCTGGATCCACCTGCTGGATTATGATATTCCACATGTCTGGCTTCCTTTGTGGGCAAGACAGTGCTTCTAGGCACTCCATGAGCTACAGGGGTGGCCATGCTGTGGGAGGAAGCCTTGCTTCACCAAGGGTACGTTTTTGCCCCTAATCGAATATTTGAAAATAGTTTTATCAGTATTTGAGTGGAAATGAAAATCCTATGGAGACTGATGTTAGACAAACTGTGTTAGGCAATTACTTTCCATCTTTCACGAACACATTGAACATCTGTTGCCATTTTTCCTGGACGCCTGCACTAAGTTGAAGGTAGCTGGATCTCTGTGTGAATACAGTTGCAAAACACAACCATGCACTGCCGAGACACTTGGAGAAGTAGTGGCTCAATGAACAGAGGCAGAAACTACAAGTAGTGTCGGGGCAATCCCCTCGACCCAGTCTGGTGATCCTTGTGCACAACTCGCCTGGGCATTTTACAAGTGCCCTGACGGTCCCAACAGGCTGGTACCAAGTAACAAGGAATAACCTGGGGAACGGAACTGGAATTACCAATTTCCCAGGAAATTAATTGTTACCTTACAGACCTTCAGGGTCCTAATTGTAATAACAGTTAAGTCCACCCCTCCTGCCGCCCCCCACGCCACCAGGAGTTACAAATGCCCCTACTATCGCTAACTCAGGAAGGCAGACATAATGGGGCTGGCTCTTGAGCACTTGTATTGAGACACTCACGGGCATATCAGCAAGGGCCGGCGATAATTATCGCTCAGCGCTCTTAGCGTGAGGATAATTATCGCCGGCCAACTCTGAATTTTATCGCGGAGATAGCGTGCTATTAGCAACGCTTATCTCCAAAGTGATAATATTCAGAGCGCAAGCTACCAAATGTGTGATTATCGCTGGAAATCCAGCGATAATCACACAACTTTTGGCGATAGCTTGCTGATAGGGCCTCACATACTTAGCCATGATATCCACCTTCCACCTTCCATAGGATATCATGGCTAAGTCAGTTTCAAAGCAGGCGTAAGGAAAGTAACGATAACAGAGGTTATCGCTACTTTTCTTGACGTTATGCTGCTTTGCGTGAGACTTGATAATAGGAGAAATGTCGCTTAGCGACATTTCTCCTGTTATCCTGGGGAGGAACGCCCACTTTGCATCTCATTAGAGATGCAAACATGGGCGTTAAGGGAAATGGCGATAAGGCAAGGTTTCACGCGAAAGTGTGACCTTGCTGATAAGGCGATAAAATTATCGCCGCTTTTCGTTCGAAAATCGACGCAAAAGCGGCGATAATTTTTTATCGCCTGCTTGCTGATATGCCCCTGAATGTGTTGGATGGAGGGGCACCGTTGCAATGTGCGCAGTGGTCAGGCAGACCTCCCTGTGACATTTGACCTGCTCAGAGTCTGAATCTAGAAGCAGTGTCTCTTGAGCTGCACAGAAGCTAAATACATATTAGCAAGGCACATGCCAGACAGTAGATGTTAAACTACTGTCACCACACTAGGGTACAATCATAGGATGATCCTGTACTGCAGAAACCTTTGTGTCTGAACACTGGAGAACATCTCTGTTGTTCATCCAGATCAACTCATATTTATCAAGATGAATGAGAACCATCTCCCTGCAGACTTTGTTAAGACACCATTACCGGCGCTTGCACAAAGAAAGTACCAGGAGTCTGTCGATTCACCTCGAGCTCAAAGAATGGCCAGCTTTCAAGTGTGTGTGTGGGGGGAGTTCAGCAAGACAAGTTGAGTGTGGACACTATTGTGTCTTTTAATATTTAAATGTACAAAGTTGTGGAAGCCTTCTCCGGGGACATTATGCACACCAGCGATCTTTATCACCACCCTCCAAGGGGTGTTGTACTCACCAATAATTGTTATCAATGAGTCCAATACTCATGCTGTGCACAGAAACAATTTTAGTGATGCTGCCAACAGGTGAGAGTCATGCAAACCATCAACTACTGCAAGACATGCTCTGGAATTGTCACACACACCGATAACCATTATTTACGTCCCAAAGTGAAAAGGCATTTGGCACCCAGGGGAGAGACATCAACAAGGTTCAGATGCTTACAGGAGGTTTAAGTCTGAATTGATAGGGGTTGCATTCTGAAGCACTCTCACGTCTGAGCTCAGATTCTTCATGTGGTGGGACTCTTTGCAAACAATCATTAATAAACCTTAGTAACGCTTAGTAGATACAGTCAGCCAGATTTATCAAGGTTTTGTGTGACCCTTGCGCCACACAAGGGGGCGCAAGGGCGACGCAAAACCTAATTAAGGTTTAGCAAGCCAAGCAAGGCCACCTTGCGTGGTCCTGCATGGCTTGATACATCTTGAGTATCGCACTACTGCGCAAATCGCTGCCTTGCGTTACTCTGCCACAGGGAATCGTTCCATGGGTGGAGCGTGCGTGTTCCCACGCATTCACCCAAGGATTTTGACCTACTCCCAGATTTACCAACACTGGTAGACCTGGGAATGTCTCAAAATGCTACACCTCCCCACGGGCGGTGGCATAGCTAAGCACTTTGACCCCCGTGGTGGTCGCTGCCTGCCGCGATGAAGAGCGGGGTAGGCGGTGCTGCGGATTATGATTCCTCCGCAGCACACTTATGTAAGAGCGGGGGGGAGCCACCGAGCCCAAAACTCGTGTGCCCGGGGCGGACTGCTCCCCGTCTTGCTACGCCACTGCACACGGGTGCCTGCTTTGGCGCTAGACAGCCAAAAGTGTGCCAGTGCTAGGAAAGGACAAGAATGCGCCATATAATGGTAAATACCGCACATTTCTACCCTTTTCCTTTCACGCAGCAGCAAGATGGCTTGCTGCACTGCGTGTAAGATTGATTAATCTGGCCCAGTGTCCATCAGGAAGTGTTACATGCACAACAAAACTTTTGAGCAGTGCTGAATGTTTGCCATATGCAAATGCAACACAATATATGTTGCTAACTCCCAAGCAACATAGTCCATTTTTTAACTCTTTGCAATCTGTTCATTACTACCAACACCCTTTGCGTTGTCAGCCATTTTTCTCACCTGCTGTGTCTGTAGAAGAACATTTCTGCGTAAGTAGGAGACCACAAGATCAGCAAAATTCAGAAGAACACCCCAATGATAGTAGTGTCCTACATACCCTGGTGCCAATGTAGGAAACTGGCTCTGTATGGTGTGTATAAAGTCCAGGTGACCCCAGAAGTAGGCAGAGGTTAAAGTTAGATAGAACCTTACTCTCTATTTGTGGTAGCTTGGTCGAGCAGTAAGGCACTATCAGAGGACAGTGGTAAGCATTTGATGTACACACCCAGACAGCAAATGGATTCACACACTCAAGGACTGAACTCTAGACCAATCGTTTTTGTATAAAAAATATACTGTTGTTTTATTTTAGAACCAAGCAAGCCTGGAACAGGTAAGCGTTAAATACTTTACAGTAATAAGTTGCTGAATGTCGAACAGTTTGAAAATGCAATAGGAATTGTACGCTGTTTGATTTACAGGGACTGCAGTGGGTTGTAATACTTAGCAAGTACAGTACACTGGAAATGAATAGGCTTTTTCAGTAATTTATAGGTAAGTTACATTTTACATTACTTTTCTTACTCAGTGCTGGATACCTAGATTCAGCACTTGGACATTTCATGCAAACAGATAAGTAAATACATTTTGGTTAATCGTGCGATATTTAAAGAATATTTTTAGATTTCAAAACTCCACACAGAAACTTTTTGGAAGAAAAATTATCAATGTTATCCTATGGAGGAAAAGTAGGTTATCGGTTCAAATCTAAGTTATCGACTGCGGGAGTTAAGGTTCTGGGGTTAGACTCAGGGTTCCCCCAGGGTCAGTGATGCACTCTTGTTACACCCTCAGCGGCACTAGGGCGGCCGGGTGCAGAGTGTTGAGGCCCAATGTTATCCTATAGGGGGTCTCCGGCTGGCGGCTGCCAGCAAGCAGGCCACGCGGCTGTGGGAGCAAAGCTCCTGGGGTTTAACACAGGGCAATTGGGGTTGCTGGTCAGCACAAAAGATGCACCTTCAGCAGCACTGGGGTGGCCGGAAGCAGAGTGCTGTTTTGGCGTCGGGCGCCCTGTTGTTTACAATGGAGAGACTGCGGTCAAAAGAAACATGCAGGCTCAGGGAAGAAGATCTTCTAGGTGCGACCACCACTTCGAGGGGTAAGTTGGGATGTCTTGAATTGGTTAGGCTCCGTTGGTTGGGGCACACAATGCCGTGGGGCGTCGCGTGCAGGAGTGCCTTTTGGAGTTGGAAAGTCATACCCACTCTTGGTCGCGGTAGAGGGGATCCTCTGGATTGAGGCTTCAGGCGTCGGCTGGGGATCTTGAGGCTGGTCTGGGATCTCGGGTCACGATCGACCTCCTCGTTGAGTTTTCCACTCGAGCGCGGGCCGGGGTCGGCGGACGCAGAGTGGGCTGGATCCGTGGTCTCCGGCTGCTGCCAGAAGTTGCAAGTTGAACATGTCTGCTGTTCTCGGGAGACACAGTCTTTTGAAATGAAGACAGGCAGGTCCTTTAGGTTTTTGAGGTTGCTGGCTGCAGGACACACCGGGATTTCGCAGGAGCAGATTCGAGGGGAGATAGGCCGGTAGGGCTGGGGCCAAGTCAGTGGGCGTCATCCTCTTGTTAGCTTTGCACTGCTCTTCATTCCTTCTTCTTATCTTCTTTCTTGTCGTTTCTGGATCTGAGGAAGCAAGGTTCAGGACGCCCCCTAAATACTAGATTTAGGGGCGGTACAGGTATGTAGAGGGCAGGGACCAATGGGTCTGGGTCCCTTCCCTGGGGTGGGTGGCAGAGACTCCGAGTTGTGCTTCACCTCGCCTCCCCCACCTGAGGGGTGGAGTTGGCAAAAGTGGGCACACCTCTCTCCCTCACTTGTTTTTCCTGCCGGTTGTCCCCCCCCAAAGTGGGGGTCAGAACCATTGGGGCCAGTTTCTGAAAGCAGCAAGTGGTCTGGGGAAGTTCACAAAGGCGGCTTGCCTTTGAAGCTTCCCCTTCGTGAACCCTGCCCATCCTGGGGGAGGAGGCCTGGCACCTCGTCCCAGGCTGTGCATTATTTCAGGCCCCCGAGAGCAGCAGGCTCTCGATCCAGGGGTCCAGAAACATGTCTGTTGGTGGCAGCCTAAGCAGCCACTCATTCGGGACACTAGAAGTTGGTCAAGTTTCAGGGGGCATCTGTATGATGCCCTCTGTTGTGCATTTTACATTAAATCCCACACTGGTATCAGTGTGGGTTTAATGTGCTAAAATGTTTGATACCAAACTTCCCAATTTTCAGTGTAGCCATTATGGTGCTGTGGAGTTCATAATGACAAACTCCCAGCACCATATACTCTTAATGGCAGCACTGCCCTTACAGTGTCTAAGAATGGACTTAGAACCTGTAGGGGTACAGGGCTCATGCACCCCTACCCTCACCACTGGTATAGTGCACCCAGCTCGAGGGGTGGCTGACCTATGCCAGGTCAGTGGGTTGTAGGATGGCATGTCGACTCTTCACTTTGTTCTGCACCAAAACACGCAGCCTGCAAAGCAGTGTGTGTGTGTAGCAGTACAGGGCCTCTAAGGGTGGCACAATAAGTGCTGCAGCCCTTAGAGGTCTTCCCTGGTCACAGTTCCCTGGGTACCTGTGGTGCCATTTACCAGGGGCTGACCTGTGGCCAGAGATGCCAATTGGGTTTGTTTTGGGGAAGGAACACAGGCCCTGGGAACCTGATTGGCAGGGACACATCAAGTCAAAATGCATCAGTGGTCTGGCAAAAAAGTGGGGGGGGGGGGTTTACTGCAACAGACACCCACTTGCCTACACCAGTGTCATATGTGGTTTTGGAGGGCAGTGAACGAGTGGCATTGTCAGTATGCGAAGACCTCCATTCTAGCACCTTAACAACCATAAACGTGACAAGTATGCCCTTCAGACACGTCACCTGACCTTTCAGCTCTGACGTCTGAACCGCTAGTGTCATCTCATTCTCTTCCTCATCCTGTCACCCTTCATGCGTGTCCCCCACAACAACAGATGGAATTGTAGAGCAACCCTTAATCAGGTCTGGTGCATTGAAAGAGTAGCTTTCTGCCTGAAAAAGAGGACAACATAGCTACATCAACCTTCCCATCTAGGTCGCTAAACTCGCTGAAAGTGACCATACCATCCCTCTCTAACGAGTCATGCATCTTCATTAAAAAAAGTCAGCCCAAGTACAACAAAATGAATCACGAATCACTCAAAACAAGTAAAAAAAAATAGGAGTAATAAATGGAAGTGAACATTAAGAAAGCCTGAGGATGACAGGAAAAAGAAAAACCCAAAAAAGTCAGAACCGGTATAACTGAAAGAAAAAGGTAACCACCAAAAAGGCAAGCTTTAATTGGGTTTCAAATAATCAAACGTTCCCTAGACAATTGTGCAAAGCTCTACAGAATAAAAAATTAAGATAATAAAACAAACTTTTGCTCAATTCAAAATAACGTCATCATAACAGACAATGAGCAAGAAAACCGACCTTTTCCCAAAATCTTTTTTCTCGAGCTGTGAATGAGTCCATCCCTCCTTCCGGAAGCCAAACCAAACCCACAAAGGAAGGAGGAAATGGAACTGCAATTTAGAATAACAGAACTACTTTCCCTTACAGCAAGCTCCCCCGAATGTCACGTGAACTGATGAAGCTCACATGTGCTATTCAAGAATGTTCCGCACTTTCTTGTCCTTCAACCAGCTTTGTGCTCTGCATATTCCAATGCATATTTGTGCACTTACATTTCCAGACTCACTTCAAACTTACAAGTAGCCAACTCACAATGATGCCCTTGGTTGGATCATGGGTAACTTTGAAAAGGTTCGTCTGGTTTTCTGGGCCTACCAAGGACAACCAGTGCTCCCATGCACATGACTATTTTGTTCCAAGCTTGTCTCTTTCCGAAGTCAGCAACTTCATTCCTTGACCACATCTTGTGGGATGCAGTAGCACAGATGAAACCAAGTGTCCACATCAGTTCTAATATAACACACTGCACACAGACAAGTCATAGAGATTGTTTAGGTAAATCAATTGATAACTTTATTGGTCCTGGGTTCAGTGCATTGTACTGTAGCAGTGAAGACAAGAACAAACTATCTAACAATTACAAAAGTGTACACTTCAATTCTAGGTACGACAGCTTAGAGAAGGCATAGATGAACGATCAGTCTCTCGCTGCTCATATTTAAAGTAATTGAGCAGGCGACCCGAGACTAGAGGCGGGGCGCCCTTAGTCGTGCCACAGGCTGGAGACCTGTCTTGCACAGGAAGTGTAGGCATGGAGGGTAACCCAACGTCATCAATTAGCGCAGAGAAGCATTGGCGGGCTACTTAAGCCTGTACACTACAGATCGCATCCTCTTTGTCTCTTTCATCATGCCTGGTGCGGATAGGAAGCAGCCACCACTTATCAACCACCCACCCACCCCTGGACTGGCGGTATTCCTGGCAGATCAAAATGGGGGATACACAAGAATTCTGATTCTGGGACTGGACGGACCCCTTGGCGGGGTATGATTTGCATGGACACCAGGCTGGCGGGAGGGGTGACTGACCTGCTGGTGTCCAAGATTCTCCTGCCCTACCCTGCGATGCCTGAATTTGAACTTTGGGGATTACACCTATGTTTAGGTACCCCGGTAGCCAGGTGCGCGATGCTGTGCCCTCGATTCGAATTGTGGTACTCCTCTGGAATGGAGGAGATGTGGAAAAGTTGTAACAATGATCTTCCTTTCAATGCCTTTTGGTAAGCGTGCATGGATGCCCTGGGTGGAAAAAGGGTCTGTTGCAAGTAGGGGCCATCTGGCACTATGCGCATATCGGATCGTGCGACAAAGTGTTCTTGATGTTCTTGGAATGTGAAATGTGATATTTGACTTGTGTATCTCATCTTACTGCTTGATTTTGTGCTCATACTAAATGAATGTTTCTAAAGGAACACCTGACCCTTGACGGTCTTTGTTGATGAGCAATTTTAAGTGTTGGTGTGAATAAAAAGCTACCCCGTCGGAAAAACCACACATGGGTTCTAATATCTTTTTTGGAGCACTGCAGAATGTGGAGATTGAGTGGGGGCGAGTTGCACGTGTGCCAGTACTATCACCCTGAGCCCCACTACTGTCAGCATGGCTGTCTGCAGAAGACGTCATTCACTCTGACCTACCGTGTTTCATATTACGACTTGGACAATGAGTTGTGCCTTAATTATGTCACTATGATCATCATAGAGTATGAAGAAAGACTGCACTTCCGCGTCGTGGTTTAATCACATACCCTGCCCACTCAGTGTGTAATGAGATGTTATGAAAGTGGAGCTCAGTGACGGGGTCTACGCATCTAGCCAACCAAATAAGGTTGTTGTTATATTTTAGGTTATTTACCTTTAAGTGCATGCACCTTGTTAGTTGTGGCATGCGCTTAGTTATTATTTACAATGCATTCTAGGTTCTGTTTTAGAATTTTATGTCTATGCCCAGTGTTAATCAGTTACTTGGGAAGCCTTCAGCTGGAAGGACATACTGCCGTGCTGCCTTGATTTAAACTACTTGAAGATTAACTCTGACTCATTCTTAATATTGGCGACGAGCTAGAAACCTCTCCAGTCAGTAGCAGCACAGGAACGCAGAGATAAAGAATCTACAGAAGTAAGGAAAATTTGATTTTGTGGGGATTTAAAAAAAAAAAGAAGACAGAAGAAGAAGGAAACTAGGAGGAAAGGATTCATTTTTATTTAAGCAATCTACATATGAAAAAGGAAGACTGGTCGATATAAAGCTGGAAGCGTAGTAAAAATGATGAAAGGGAGATATGATTTTGAAGATAAATAAAGAGTACCGTGAATCAAAAGAATCTCGAGGAGGAGCGTTAGCCGTATCCTTGCACCGTTGAGGAGAACGCAGCGAAGGAAGGTACGCGCTCCGGGAAGCTACGAGGAAATCGTCATCAAGGTCAGCGTCTTTGTCAAGACGTTTGCTGACGTAGAGAGCGTCGTGGGAGGCAACGTTGTTGCTAGGTTACCAACACTCAATTAGAAGGAAGGAGCATTAGTGCGCAACACGCACAGAGACGCGCAGAGCATAGTGGAGCCAATGTGGTTGCTGAGCAACCAATACATAACCAGGAGGCAGGAGTGTCAATGCGCATTACGCACAGCGCGACGTGGAAGCCATTGTTAGATTGAAAGGGAAACTTTCACAAGAAGAAGAAGAAGGCTTGGCGCGATCGTTTATTAAAGTGAGGAGAAATTCTTTAGCGGACAAAAGGAAACAAGGCAAAGGTGGGGAACAAAAGTGCATTTATTTTTCCTTTGTTTTGCATAATGTTGGATAAAGAGTAAGATGTTGACTATATTTTAAGCCTGAAAGGAAAACTTTATTTACATTATTTTGGTGAGCTCATTTTTGGGACATTATATATATATATTATTTTTTTTAAAGTGAAGAAAAGAGTTTGATAAAATACTTTGTGGGAAGAAGGATTCAGCAGAGAGAGTTGTGTGACAAGTTTCTGGAATAAAAGAGGAGAGCACTTACATATACTTACTGGAAAGTGAAGAAGTAAACAGTTGCCATTGTACATTGAATAGAATTTAAAAAGGAAATAAAAAAAAATAAAGAGTAGTCAACATTAGAGCGAAGGAAGTTAATAACACATAAGAAAAAATGCAGTTTGACCCCCCAGAATTTTTTTTACAGAATAAGGGAGATCCACCTTTGCCATGGACAAGGTGGAAAGAAGAGTTTTTAACGTATATGAAGGCGATAGATGGAGAACGAATGGGAGCAGAAAGGAAAAAAAAGTATTTTACTGCACTGTTTAGGATCAGAAGGTCAAGACATTTTCAGAGCCTTACCACAAGTTATACCACAGTTAAGAGAAGAGATCTTGAATGTGTATAACAAAGCTTTACAAAGACTGGAAAAGCGGTTCAAACCAACTACCAGCATTGCTTTGAACAGATTTAAGTTCTACACAAGGGCACAGAAGGAGGATGAATCGTTTGATGACTTTTTGACCGCACTAAGATCATTTTCTGTTCATTGTAAAATCAGCATGATGGTTGATGAAATGATAAGGGATCAGATTATTGTGCATGTGCGGAACAAAAAAGTACAAGAGAACTTGTGGGTGATGGGTGATCCAAGTTTGTCTGAAGCAATAGCTAATGCAAAAGCAGTAGAACAGTCTGAGAGTTGGATGCAAACGGTTAGACAAAGTACGAAGAAGAATGAAAGTGTGCAAGAGGTATGTGTTATAAAGAATAATACGGGAAATAGTACGCAAGGGCGAAACAGCAAGCCGGA
Organism: Triturus cristatus; assembly: GCF_964204655.1. NCBI lineage: Eukaryota > Metazoa > Chordata > Amphibia > Caudata > Salamandridae > Triturus > Triturus cristatus. Next base: position 809,009,638 of record NC_140586.1, read on the forward strand.
TGCTTTCCAAAAGAGGCCTGTAAGCAACAGGTACAGCAGTGGTAATGCATTTAGAAGTAATGGGAACTTTGAAGGTCAGAGTATGTGTTTCAGATGTGGGAGTAAAACACACATAGCGTCCTTCACAGGTTGTCCTGCTATCAATAGAGAATGCAGGAAGTGTGGAAGGTTTGGTCATTTTAGTAATGTCTGCAGAGAAAATAGAAGGAATAATTCATCCACATCTGTTTCTAGATCAATCGACAGTCAGTTCCGAGTGTGAAAGACAATTTGTGGTATCCATTGTTAGTAGAAGCGTAAGTGAGGGAAAAGAAAATTCATTGGAGTGTCATTAATGTACGGTGGAAGTTTTGGGTGTAGAATGACAACTCATGGCTGACTCAGGGTCACCATGGACGATAATTTCTAAAGAATATTTTGAAGAGAAATTGAATGAAGTGTGTAAGGGGAAGAAATCATATGCTAGTGACGTGAGGGGAACAACCTTTACAACGCAACTGTTACAACGCACTACACTTACAACGCATTTTTTACAACGCAAAATCCATTACAACGCACTACACTTACAATGCATTACACTACAACGCATTTTTAAAAACTACCTTTACAACGCATTCTATTACAACGCCTACCATTACAACGCATAATATTACACTACACTATCCAACACTTACTCTACTGTTGCACCCCCTGGAGTTAGAATAGTAATTTTTACCCCTATACTATCCAACACTTACCCTACTGTTGCACCCCCTGGAGTTAGAATAGTCATTTTTACCCCTATACTATCCAACACTTACCCTACTGTTGCACCCCCTGGAGTTAGAATAGTAATTTTTACCCCTATACTATCCAACACTTACCCTACTGTTGCACCCCCTGGAGTTAGAATAGTAATTTTTACCCCTATACTATCCAACACTTACCCTACTGTTGCACCCCCTGGAGTTAGAATAGTAATTTTTACCCCTATACTATCCAACACTTACCCTACTGTTGCACCCCCTGGAGTTAGAATAGTAATTTTTACCCCTATACTATCCAACACTTACCCTACTGTTGCACCCCCTGGAGTTAGAATAGTAATTTTTACCCCTATACTATCCAACACTTACCCTACTGTTGCACCCCCTGGAGTTAGAATAGTAATTTTTACCCCTATACTATCCAACACTTACCCTACTGTTGCACCCCCTGGAGTTAGAATAGCAATTTTTACCCCTATACTATCCAACACTTACCCTACTGTTGCACCCCCTGGAGTTAGAATAGCAATTTTTACCCCTATACTATCCAACACTTACCCTACTGTTGCACCCCCTGGAGTTAGAATAGTAATTTTTACCCCTATACTATCCAACACTTACCCTACTGTTGCACCCCCTGGAGTTAGAAAAGTAGTTTTTACCCCTATACTATCTAATACTTACCTTAAATGCAATTTAATATTATGCGTTGTAATGGTATGCGTTGTAAAGGTAGTTTTTAAAAATGCGTTGTAGTGTCATGCATTGTAAGTGTAGTGCGTTGTGATGGATTATGCGTTGTAAAAAATGCGTTGTAAGTGCATGCGTTGTAAAAGTGTGCGTTGTAACGTCATACATCCGTGACGTGATTGCAGAAAGCTTTGATGGAACAAGAATTGATATGGAAGGTTATTTTAGTGTCACTTTGTGGTTCAAAGGAAGGTGTGCTGAAATAAAATTGTACATTGCTGTTAAAGGAGTAAATGTGCTAGGATGGCGTGATCTATGGAAGCTGGGGATTATTTTAAACCCACGAGCTTCAGATCCGGTCATTTTAGGTGATTATTTTCCAAAAGGAAAAGTGGCGGTTTTAGATCCCAATGACAAAGTGAAGAACTTGGTTAACAAGTACAGGAATGTTTTCAGTGATAGGTTGGGAAGACTCAAGGATTTTGAACATAAAATTATACTAAAAGAGAATGCACGACCAGTTGTACAAAAATTGAGAGGTGTACTCATAAATGTGAGAGATGAACTCAAGGATATGTTGAAAGAACTTACTAATGAAGGAATTATTGAAGAAATTGAGTCGTCAGAATGGGTTTCACCCATAGTTTTGGTACGCAAGGCGGATAAGAATTTGAGGGTGTGTGTGGACCTGAGAGCTTTAAACTCGAATATTGTAATTGATTGCCATCCCCTTCCAAATATAAACAAGGTCGTATCAATGTTGGAAGGAGCGAAACTTTTTTCAACGTTAGACCTAAAGTCTGCGTATCATCATATCAGTTTGTCTGAAGAGTCAAAAAACCTGACAGCATTCATAACCCCTCAAGGCCTGTATCGCTACACAAGGATGCAGTTTGGTTTGGCATCTGCCGCATCCGTATTTCAAAGAGTTATGTTTAGAGTTTTTAGAGATATTGATCATTTTGTTAAATGTTTTCAAGATGTCATTTGAATTTTTTCAAAAAACGAGGAAGAACATAATGTACATCTTAAAGAGGTTTGTGGCAGGTTAGAAAAGAATGGTCTCACTCTCAAGGAAAACAAATGTAAGTTGTACAGGAAGTCTGTAGAGTACTTAGGACACACCCTGTCTGGTGATGGGGTTGTTCCAAAGAAATCTAATGTGGAAGCTATCATTAATGCCCCAGCTCCTACAAACAAAGAACAATTGTTGAGTTTTTCGGGGATGTGTGAGTATTATAGTAAATTTGTAGATAATTTTGCTTCAAAAATGGAACCTTTGAGAGAGTTACTTAGAAAAAATACAACCAACATTTGGAGCAGTAGTCAACAGAAGGCGTTTGAAAACATTAAACAAGACATAGTGCGCGCCCCTACTTTGAAACCGTTTTGCTTAAAAAAAGAGTGCATTATCACAGTTGATGCAAGACTATATGGTGTTGGTGGGGTACTTTCACAGAAATATGGTAGAGAAGAATGGAATGTGGCCTTTGCTTCAAGAACGCTAAATTAGACAGAGAGAAATATGCTGTGATTGAAAGAGAATTACTTGCCTGTGTCTGGGCCATTAAGCATTTCAAGCTGTATGTATGGGGTAGCAAGTTCACGTTAAGAACTGATCACAAGCCTTTAGTCAGCATCCTTTCATCCGGTGGAGGGTGGAACTCTACTGCTAGAATTGCTAGGCTTTCGTCTAGACTTGAAGAATACAATTTTAAAACGGAATATGTACCTGGGAAGAAAAATGTAACAGCTGATTTTCTTTCAAGATCACCATGTGTTCAAAGTGGTGTGGATGTTGTTAAAGAAAAAGATTTTGTACTTAACATTAGTGACATTATGCCTGAACAGTTTCAGGAGATTAGTGAGACACTGTGGGAAGAGTGTGTCAAAAAGGATAAGGACTGGTTAGAAATTAAAAAATATGTGATGGAAGGATGGCCAAAAAAACATCAGATTAGACCCGAGTTGTTACCTTTGTTCAAGGTTGCAGGAGAATTAGAATTTGAAGGGGATTTTCTGTTTAAGAGCTGTAAATGCATTCCCCCTAAAGGAATGCAAGATGTTATCCTTAAAATAGCTCAGAAGACACATCCTGGAATTTCCTCTATGAAACGCCTTGTTAGGAATTTTTTTGGGTGGCCAGGCATCGACAAATTTATCGATCGTGTAGTCAGGGAGTGTGATTCATGTGTTTCAAGTGAAAGGATGCTCAGTGTGAAAAGTCCTCCTTTAAGAATGGTTGAATGGCCAAAAGAACCTTGGCAAAAGTTAGGGTTTGATATTTCTGGTCCTCTTAATATGCTCCCAGAAAAGTTTAGATTTGCTTTGGTGTTGGTGGATTACCATTCAAAGTGGCCAGAAGAAAAGTTTGTAAATAAAATCACAACGGAAGTTGTTTTTCATTTTTTAAGAGAGGTTTTTGCGTGTGAAGGTTGTCCATCGTACCTCGTCACTGACAACGGCGTGCAATTTACATCTTCAGAGATGAAAATTAGGTGAAAGAATGCGGAATTAGACACGTTTTCACGTCCCTTGACGGGCCACATGAAAATGGCCAGATTGAAAGATTTAACAGAGTTTTGAAGGATTACATAGTGGAGTCTTTAAAATTTGGGGATGACTGGTTGAGTAGAGTTAGAGAGAAATTATGGTTATATAGAATTACTCCTCATACTACGACTGAAGTCAGCCCGTTCAAATTGTTGAAAGGAAGAGAACCAGCCTCTAAGATTTGCCCATGGTGGTTTCGACAGAAGTGTGTCAAACAGAATTTGAGTAGTGAATGTGTTAAGGACATTGCTTCTAAAGTAAAGAACAAACAACTTGGGGGCATGTCAACAAGGGCTTTATCTCTGCTTTTTTGGCTTTAAAAGCCAAAAAAGGAGAGATAAAACTAGCGCCCTATCAACAACAGGGTGCTAACACGCAAATTGGCATGTTAGCACCCTTCTACTCTACGCTTCCCCTTGCATCTCTAATGAGATGCAAAGGGGGCGTTCCAGAGTAAAATAATAGGAGAAATGTCGCTAAGCGACATTTCTCCTATTATCAAGAATGTCGCTAACCCTGTTAGAGACAAAAAAAGCAGCGCTAACTGCGGTTAACGCTGCTTTTTTACGTCTGGTATTTTTCTGACTTAGCCATGATATCCTATGGAAGGAGGATATCATGGCTAAGTTTGCCTGTCCCTATCAACAAGGTAACGTGAGATTATCGCTGGGTTTCCAGCGATAATCTCACGTTAGCCTGTTAGCGGGAGGATTTTTATCGCTATTGAGATAAGCGTTGCTAATAGCACGCTATCTCAGCGATAAAAATTCACGCTAGCCGGCGATTATTATCCTAGCGCTAAGTGCGCTTAGAGATAATTATCGCCGGTTGTTGTTGATATGCCCCAAAGTACTTGTAAGTGGTTTGATAAAAAGTGGAAAACTCGTGTACCATCTTTTAGAGTTGGTGATTGGGTTAGAATTTTAAAACCAGGAATCATCAGTAAGGGTTCTAACAGATTTGGTAAGCCAATTCAAATTAAAAGAGTTTTTAGGAACTCTGTTGCCACTCAAGATGGCAAGGTTTGGAACGTTAGAAGAGTGGCAAGGTGTCCAGTCAACATGCGAAGCAATTTCTCTGCAAATCTTTCTAAAGAGACAGACCACTTTCATGATAATAATGTTGGTATCCCTGGTGATTCAAGCATGTTGGATAAAAACAATTCTGTTGGTTCTAAGACTCGGATTTCTAACCGTGTAAAATATTTTCCCAAAAAGTTGAATGACTATGTCTAGTTGTCTTTTATGTTGTCTTTTAATTTTAGTTTTGTTTTCATTTACTTCTCTGTTCTCTTTAAATGAGGGAGATGTGTTATATTCTAGGTTATGTACCTTTAAGTGCATGCACCTTGTTAGTTGTGGCATGCGCTTAGTTATTATTTACAATGCATTCTAGGTTCTGTTTTGGAATTGTATGTCTATGCCCAGTGTTAATCAGTTACTTGAGAAGCCTTCAGCTGGAAGGACATACTGCCGAGCTGCCTTGAATTAAACTACTTGAAGATTAACTCTGACTCATTCTTAATAGTTGTCTAAAAGCAAATAATATGGCCGAAGAGCCGGAGGGTGTACGATGTATATTCCTCTCCACTTTCCTCTCCACGTGTGGTTGCCAGGCTATAGCTAATGTTCCCTCAGAGCTCCAAGCTGTGACGGCAGTAGCGCGCGCGCTGACATAATTACTACAACCTCTTTGGTTGGAGGAGAGCGGAAATGAGCTTTAAGTGGTCAGAGGAGAGGTGCCTTGAAATGGCGCTGTGCAGCCTTTTAGCCTCGACGGGATATTATGAAAAGAGAGCCAGGCTGCCATGGGTGTCCATTCGCTTTCTTGTCTTAAGGGTCAGAGTGATTCCAGACGTGAAGGGTACTGCAGATGAGCTGGGTGAGGTCACCGCGTGAGGTCAAACCATTGCCTGGCTGAATCACTCGCAGTCTAATAAAGATGGTGCACGAGGGGGACCTGAGATGAAAAGGTAATAGGATAATTAGAGACAAACAAGGCGTTATCAGTAAGTGCTGTCCTAACTGAATGAGTAGCGTCTGTTAAATGACCAATATTTGCAGCAGCAGCTAGCCACACATTCCTCATGAGCAATGGTGACTTCACAGTCAATTTAGCAGGCAGGGGTCTTCACTTTCAATATTTAATCTTACACACAGTGAAGCTGAGTTTCAGCAATCTTTCCAAGAAAGATCTCGCAAATGTTAAACATTGTATATTATATCAGGAAATTGGTGCTTACATCCCCACGTGATTTCATATTTTTTTTTACTCTAAAGAATATGCTGAGCGGCTGACCCTTGGTCTCTGGGAAAACGTACAATAGCTTTGACATTTTGTATCCATTTCAGCTGTACCTCAAGATTATTTGCATTTCAAACAGCTGATGTTGTTTGTATAGGGTTTGCATGGGGACATGTGCATAGGGCAAACCTTGGTGGTCAAGGGTGATAGCCTGTGAGATATTTTCTTTTTGACAGTGAGGGAAAAAAAGAGAAAACAAGTGCAATACGCAATCTACAAAGGCAATGTTTCACCCTGTCCAACATTCTCCCCAAAAACCTAGCGATGGCAAATACATTTGGTTTTGGAGAGGTCAGCCAGGCATGCCCACTGACATACCTGCTAAGCGTGCACTTGCAATGGTCATTCTATTCTCCGAGTTAGGGGGTGACCACCGTTGTCCCAGGATGTTGCCAGGAATGGACACCATTATGCTAGGACCAGCATATTCCAGAAATAACTACTAATGAGCCAGGATCAGCCAGTTTCAAGGGATTATCGCTATTGTGCTTGGGACAACATGTTGCCCGGGATTACAACTAGAGAGGCAGGGCAGGCATTTTACCATGAATGACCACCATTGTGCCAGGGTGAGCATGTTGCTGGAGATTCAGCATCACTTTAAAAAGACTTTAGGATGCTAAGAATTGCCACTATTGTGGCACCACTGTGCCTGTGCTATCATTTTAACAGGAATAGCCACAGTTTTGGCAGGGCCTGCCCGTTAAAAGGACTTACTACCATTGTGCCAGGATCAGCCTTTTGCCAGAAACTACCACTAATGTGCTACGGCCCGCATGTTTCCAAGCATTACCACCATGGCTTTCATTTTACCGGAAATTGCCACCATTGTGCCAGAGGCAATGTTGCCAGGGAGAACCACCATTGTGGCAAGGCCAGCATTTTACTAGGGATTACCACCATTATGCCAGTGCAAGAAATTTACCAGAAACTACCACCATTGTTCTACGGCCTTCCACGTTCCAACAATTATCACTATTGTGAGCATGTTGCCGGGAAGTACCTCCATTGTGCAAAGGCCAGCATGTTATAGGGTATTACCAACAATGTGCCATGGTCGGCATGTTGCCAGAGATTACAACAATTGACCTAGGGACAGTATTCTACCAGGAATTACCATCACTGCTCCAGGCCCAGCATGTTGCTAGAAATTACCCCCACTGAGCCATGGTCAGCAGGTTGCTAAGGACGGCCAGCTATTGTGCAACGGTCTGCATATTGCCAGAAATTAACACCGTTGTGCCAGGGTCAGCATGTTGCCAGGACCATCAGATTGCCAGTAATTACCACCATTCTGCCAGGTGCAGCATTTCATAGGTGGTGTCCGTGGGCAAAACACTTGCATAGACACAGAATCACGTTGGTACACACAAAGACACACAAACATGCACATGTGTACACACACCCATTTACGCAGACATACACTCACAGATATGCACATGCACACACACATAGGTGCAGACACACAAACATTCAAACACACCTGTACAGAGGCTTACAAGCACACAAATATACACAGGCTGGTTGTAGCATCGGAAGGAATGCGAGGCAAGCGGAGTGTGAAGTCGATGCAGTTTTCTTTATTCCAAGCTAGATACAATTAAGTTACAGAGTAACGGAACCCACAGAGAAGGCAGCTGCTGAAGGCGAAGTACAGCGATAGAATGAAACAGAGCGCAGAAGGATTCTAGAAGATAGAATGATAGGGAAAGAATAGAAAGAGACAAAGGGCAAAGAGCATAAGGAGAAAGGAGGAAGAAAAGGGAAAAAGAGAGATGGAAAGATAATACAACATCTCCCTTTCTTTACAAACAAATTAAGACATAATAAAATCTTTATAACGTTGTGGTAATCTGCAAATTCTTCTTGCTGGCGACACAGAAGAAACAGATGAAGGAGCAATAACAATGGGAGAAGATGCATTAGAAACATTCAATTGGGAATGAAGATCATTCAAATGAGAATGAACATCAGACTGTGAGACAGAAGCATGAGATGTTTCAACAGATGGTACTGCAGTTTTCTCAAACAAAATGGAACCATCAGAGAGACATGGTACAACAGTTTTCCTGTGAATGTCAGCTTGTAAATCAGAAATGGGAAGAAGCCTTCCCTTGTTCCACCACCCCCTATCTTGCAACAAACAAGCACTTAGGCTAACCCTTTCAATTTTGCAAGGAGAAGTAAAAGAGGATTCACCCTTTTTGACACCAAATGGTTTCTTGATGAGAACCCAAGCACCGACAGTGAATTCTTTGTTGTGGACATGTTTGAGATTATCACAGTGAAATTTCTGTCTATCTTGTGCTGAGGAAACCGTGTGTCGTAGAATGGAATCTTGATTGAGATTGGAAGGGCCAGGAATAACAGAGTATCGCTCCAACCAAGAGGGTAGGAGTTTGGAACGACATTTTCTACCCATCAACAATTCAAAAGGGGTGTAACCATTGGCAGGTTGAGGGGAATTATGGTATGCATTCCCTTTGTCTTTAAGAAAGAGCTTGTAATCTAAATGTGAGGAAAGAGCAGTTTGAATGCCTTCCTTGAGAAAGCGATTAGCTCTTTCCACTAAACCATTGGCAGAAGGGCTATACAAAGCAACTTGCAGATGTTTGATATCAAAACTTGCCAAAAAGTTTTTCAAAGCAGTGGAGACAAAGTGAGTGCCGTTGTCAGGGACTAACTCCCTTGGAGGACCTTCTAGGGAGAAAACATTTTCAAGGAATTGTAGAACAGATTGGGTGGAAGCAGAATCCACAAATGAAAAGTAAATCCATTTGGAGGAGTAGTCAATTAGTACCAATAAAAACTTTGAAGAGCTGGGCAAAAGATTGAAAGGACCAGCAAAATCCAAGGCAACTTACACCCAGGGACCATCTGGTAGAGGGACCGGGGCGAAGAGGATTCTGTGTGGAGAAGTGTGGCTCAATGATTAGAACAGCAGACCCTGATGCAGAGGTCTAGCCTGGGACCAGGGTTCAATTCCCCGCCTTGGCCGGTCTTGGGCTCAAAAAAATTCCCAAAAAATGCAGTTTTTGCCCCATGGTGCGCCGCATTGTAAATGCGGCGCACCATGGGGCAAAAACGGCACAGATGCGTGACGCATCTGTGCCGTAAAAGTGGCGCATTGTTGGAGCTGCGTCGCAAGCGCGACGCAGCTCCAGCAATGCTCTCGGGGGCCCTATCTTGTTAATGCTGCGTCAATCCTTACGCCTGCTTCTGGCAGGCGCAGGGTTTTGACGCAGCATGGGCCTAAAAGTATCTTGTAGATTTCACTCAGCCACTTTTAGGAGGCGTTCCTGCGCCGGAACGCCCCGCCTGCGCAGGAACACCTACATGTGGTGCAGGGCTTTACAACGTGACGCATCTCCCAGATGCGTCACGTTGTAACTACCCCGCACCATGGGGCAGGATTTGCGCCGCCGCTGCGTCACAAAAGTGACGCAACGGCGGCGTAAATGAGGCGCAAGTGGTTTGTAAATCTGCCCCATTATTCCTAATTTCTGTAAAGTGAAAAGGCATCCGTTCCTAGAACATACAGAGGTAGGTTCTTGGACATAAATTGTGACAAACAATTTCTTTGTGCAAATAACTTCTCCATATCATATATAAATGCACATCTGTATGCATATTAATTCTATCTGTACTTCAGTAATTCAATAATTGGAGATATTCCTTGGGCACTGGGATACATCTTGATTGCAAGGTACACTCGCACCAGTCTGTCTTTTTATTGTCATTTTCACCTATTTTGTGTACTGATATTATTTTAGTGTCTCAACTTCTTTTTGAGTGTTCATTTTGCTACTTTTGAGTGATGCACTAATAAACATAACTTGCTTGGTGCAATTTTTGGAAAAACCTTTTCTGTTGCTTTCTTAAAAGTAGCATGTGATTTATAAGTATAACTTCTTTCTTTTATCTTTACATTGAAGCTTGCTTTGTGTGCTAAGCTCTTCACGCTGTGGACAACCATCAAGTTAAAAGAGGCTGGACTGTGGCTACATTTTTATTTAATTTGGGTGTGTATAATTTATGAGGGCTTCCATTTTGCTGGAAGCTAGGACTTTTCCTCAAGCTTATGCATATCCAAAGGTATCATTTCAATATCACGGTTACTATGAGGCACAAAAACGTAATAATAATTGTGCCCTGTTACCGGCCAGGTTTTTGCGCCCGATTCATACTCAGGAGCAAAAAGCAGGGACAATTGCACCAATATGTGTTTTTTCAATGTGCACATGGTATTACTACCTTTTTACAGTTGTGTGTTTGTTTTTACCACCAAAGAGCACAGCACTTAAGTGTGCATGGGCTAGTACTAAAACAGGTGAAAATATAATTTGCATCCATTTTATCACTAGCCCCAGGGTCTAAATGAAATCCAAGAAGTCCCATCCATCAATTTTCTGTTCTACACAATACAAAATAAGCCCTTTTAAGTTCCAAAAGTTGTATTAAATTGTTATGTTTTTATTTCTTTAATATATATAAGACGTGCTTTATTTGCAGTATTGAACACAAGCTCTATTCTCTAAGGTCGAAAGAGAAATTAAAAAAATGTAATGGGACTTAAATGTTAGAATTAAAATCTATGGATAGCTGGCCATGCAGAAGAGGAGAGGTAAGGGGAGCAGGAGGCGGCAAATGTCTATAATACTGATATGAATATGTAAATAAACTAATCAGCATATCTCAAATGGCTCAGCTTCATGTAATTGCTGAAGCTCCATTGGAGCAGGAAAGGCCTAGCTCTGATTAAGGACTAGAAATCCCAAGATGCTGCAATGGGGGAAGCTAATTTATAGGCAAGGGATTTGATGCCTACCAAATCTCCCAATTACCTCCGAGAGGAGAAGAAACTAACTGCACATCACATTTATTAGAAGCCATCATAATAGGCCTAATTGAAGGTAAAGATTGTTGCAGACACTTTAATATCCAGGCAGAATCTGAGAAAATTGTTCAAGAAGTGGTTGCCCCCTCGGATGTATGACGTTACAACGCATGCTGTTACAACGCATGCTGTTACAACGAAAGTTTTACAACGCGAGTGCATTGACAACGCAGGACATTACAACGCAAGTCTTTACATCGACTTGCACTAGATGGCGTGCTTACATTAAAAAAGTGTAATTTACTATTCCAACTCCAGTCCACGTAACAGTAGGGAAGGTGTTGGGATAGTAAACTACACTATTTTTAATGTTAGCACGCCATCTAGTGCAAGTCGATGTAAAGACTTGCGTTGTAATGTCCTGCGTTGTCAATGCACTCGCGTTGTAACAGTTTCGTTGTAATGGTAGTGCGTTGTAAAAGTTGCGTTGTAAAGGTTGTTCCCCTGCCCCCTCATATAGCAGTGCATACGTTTTCGATTTGCTTGGTTTTGCGTCGCCCCAAATGTGTTAAATGTATTTCGACGTTAGCAGTTCCTATTCTGAACATAGTTATTGACCGTGCACAAGAGTGCCTCTATTTACCCAGAGTCCTCTTTTTCCTGCTTCTAACCAAGGAATCTGAGCAGTCAAACTGTGTCTGTCCTAGACTGCTGTCCCAGAGCTCTGCTACTTCAATAAATATTCACATTGATGGATTTGCACAAATTACCCAGTGAACCTTAACTTTTAATAATCATTTTATAATTGTATTCCTATCTTTAGGCTTCTTTCTATGAGCACAAATGAGAAATGGTTATGTAATAGCAAGACCGTTTTGAAAATTATACTTGACGAATTGTTTACTCAATTGCAAAATGAATCTTACCTTATTATGAGCACTTTAGCATTTTATTCCTACCTTAAGGGTAGTTCTGCCTTGTGCTACTTTGCACTGGAAAGGCGTTCCAGGGTTGGTGTGTGGGTGTTCTCACGCTTCCACCCATGGTTTTTGGAACATTCTCATATTTACTAACATTAGTATACCTGGGAATGTGTCAAAATGCTACACCTTTCCAAGGTGAGGCGTAACAAGAAGAAACGCTTATTTCTCCTGTTTTTTTCCTGTCTGTATGTGTGCTGCATTCGCAGCACATAAAGAAATAGAAAAAAGTTTAAGAGACTTGTTTTTGTGCAGGAAGGTGCCCCTTCCTGCACAAAAACAATCCTGCCAGTAACACAGGCACCTTTGCACTATAGTGCAAGGGAGCCTTCATTGGCACTAGGCTGCACTCAGCGCACCACCATGCGGGGGGGAGCAGGAACGCCTCATATCTTAGTGTAAAGGGAGCCTTCATCGGCACTAGGCTCCACTCAGCGCACCACCGCAGGGGGGGAGCAGGAACGCCTCATATCTTTGTGTATAGGGAGCCTTCATTGGCACTAGGCTGCACTCAGCGCACCACCGCAGGGGGGGAGCAGGAACGCCTCATATCTTAGTGTATAGGGAGCCTTCTTTGGCACTAGGCTGCACTCAGTGCACCACCACAGGGAGGGAGCAGGAACGCCTCATATCTTAGTGTATAGAGAGCCTTCATTGGCACTAGGCTGCACTCAGTGCACCACCGCGGGGGGAGCAGGAACGTCTCATATCTTAGTGTATAGGGAGCCTTCATTGGCACTAGGCTGCACTCAGCGCACCACCGCAGGGAGGGAGCGGGAACGCCTCATATCTTAGTGTATAGGGAGCCTTCATTGGCACTAGGCTCCACTCAGCGCACCACCGCAGGGGGGAGCAGGAACACCTCATATCTTAGTGTATAGGGAGCCTTCATTGGCACAAGGCTCCACGCAGCGCACCACCGCAGGGGGAGAGCAGGAACGCCTCATATCTTAGTGTATAGGGAGCCTTCATCGGCACTAGGCTGCACTCAGCGCACCACCGCAGGGAGGGAGCAGGAATGCCTCATATCTTAGTGCATAGGGAGCCTTCATCGGCACTAGGCTCCACTCAGCGCACCACCACAGGGGGGGAGCAGGAACGTCTCATATCTTAGTGTATAGGGAGCCTTCATTGGCACTAGGCTCCACTCAGCGCACCACCGCAGGGGGAGAGCAGGAACGCCTCATATCTTAGTGTATAGGGAGCCTTCATTGGCACTAGGCTCCACTCAGCGCACCACCGCAGGGGGGAGCAGGAACACCTCATATCTTAGTGTATAGGGAGCCTTCATTGGCACAAGGCTCCACGCAGCGCACCACCGCAGGGAGGGAGCAGGAACGCCTCATATCTTAGTGTATAGGGAGCCTTCATTGGCACTAGGCTGCACTCAGCGCACCACCGCAGGGGGAGAGCAGGAACGCCTCATATCTTAGTGTATAGGGAGCCTTCATTGGCACTAGGCTGCACTCAGTGCACCACCGCGGGGGGGAGCAGGAACGCCTCATATCTTGGTGTAAAGGGAGCCTTCATCGGCACTAGGCTCCACTCAGCGCACCACCGCAGGGGGGGAGCAGGAACGCCTCATATCTTAGTGTATAGGGAGCCTTCATCGGCACTAGGCTCCACTCAGCGCACCACCGCAGGGGGGGAGCAGGAACGCCTCATATCTTAGTGTATAGGGAGCCTTCTTTGGCACTAGGCTGCACTCAGCGCACCACCATGCGGGGGGGAGCAGGAACGCCTCATATCTTAGTGTAAAGGGAGCCTTCATCAGCACTAGGCTCCACTCAGCGCACCACCGCAGGGGGGGAGCAGGAACGCCTCATATCTTAGTGTATAGGGAGCCTTCATTGGCACTAGTCTGCACTCAGCGCACCACCGCAGGGGGGGAGCAGGAACGCCTCATATCTTTGTGTATAGGGAGCCTTCATTGGCACTAGGCTCCACTCAGCGCACCACCGCAGGGGGGGAGCAGGAACGCCTCATATCTTTGTGTATAGGGAGCCTTCATTGGCACTAGGCTGCACTCAGCGCACCACCGCAGGGGGGGAGCAGGAACGCCTCATATCTTTGTGTATAGGGAGCCTTCATTGGCACTAGGCTGCACTCAGTGCACCACCACAGGGAGGGAGCAGGAACGCCTCATATCTTTGTGTATAGGGTGCCTTCTTGCTCTCGCTCTGTCACGCAACGCGGTGCGGCAAGTTATCTTGTCGTCTTATCTTGCGTGATTTTATAGTAAATCTGTCCCCTAATGTCAAGTACAAAAGCTTGCCGACAATATTTCCCATTTCATGGGCAATGCACAGCAATTTTCGAATAATAGAGTTCAAAGATAAAGAAAACGATCCCCCTCCAATAAAATCTTTGTTGCTCACTTTCTGGAAATGATTTTGTGTATGGGTTATAGCGGGTTAATAGCGGCCCTGTGGAGGGAAGCTGTGCAGAGTGAGGGATGTATTGAGTTTGCACAAAGGGATCACTTGTAATCTTAACAGCAGCTTAAAATGTGCGCAGACCCTGACAAATATACACTCTCCTGACTGCCAAACGAGGAGAAGAGTGTCCGAACCAGCACACGACACAAATACAATAAAGATGGCTGCACGCTTTTCGCCATCTCGTCTACACCTATAATAGATGGCGCCTGGGACAGCACGCTTGATGACTTAACCATTGGTTCCTATTCATACGTGTATCTGCAGCTCTTTACATTTTCTTTACTGCTGTTTTGCAGTTCTAGGTTTCAAATACATTGGAGGATCAGGACTAGCCAAATGATACTTATCTAGTGAAATGCAGATAAGATGGTAGAAGGTCCGTAGCCAGCTGTATATTTTTAGGGGGGCATGGCCCCCTGCTATGACCAAACATTAAAGCTGTGCACTATACGTGTATTCTTTCCCAGGTGTTCGTAGGGGAAATGTACAGTATGCAAGGTTGTAAAGCACACAATGCTTTATTGGTGGGATTCTATTTGAAGGAATACCTGGATTTTTAAATAAAAAATATGAAAGCATACTCCATCGGGTTTCCACAATCCACTCCGAATATGCGGACTCCTGCAGCCCTAGAGGCAACAGAGGTTTCGCTTTCAGAAAGCCCCAGGAGTGTGCGCCAAAAGCGGTGAAACACGTGTGAGTTGCCTTTTACATGATACTCCAAAAATGTTTTGGTTTGAACTATGAATGTAAAATTGTGAAAATAAACAATTGTGAGAATAGAAAATAATTCACTGTTTCCTGTGAACTTCAAAGCACAATATTGATCATTGTCAAAAGTGTCTATAATAATAGTACTGACTCCCCGATACCATTTTTCCTATTGTACTGTTTTTTGTTCTTCTCAAACAACATAAATCTGTCTTGGGCGGGGAGAGCTTCTGGTAGGTGCTGGGCATCAGGGCTTTAAGTGGGATGAAAAAACTGGGGGGGGTCTCTCAAAGGGGCGTGGCCTATGTAATTAAGGGCGAGGTTTAAAAACAGTAACCTAAAAATCTGTGACTTAGCATAGTGTGCAACCCGACTTGTATTTTAATGTTTCTGTCATTGCTTCCAGATATATGATAAAAGTAACATCATACCTACAACAGGTCAGGACTATTGGCTTTGTCAATTGTTGTTAGTTGCATAAGATAAATAAGCAGCAACTATTACTTGTATATAATATTGAAAAAGCTTCCACTTAAAGCCCTGATGACACCACGACGATGTTGCTGCTCCTGCGTTTCAAAAAGAGAAGGAAAATCCAGAGAGAAAATGATTCCCTTTAAAGGATTTCCCTTCCCCTACAACGCTCACCTGGCATGACATCATGCCGTATCTTCTCCACTAGTGAGAAGTGTGAGCACGCACACATCAATGTGCCTGCTGTTACTGCAGTCCAGAAAAAAACGGACCGCTGGGGCACAAAACAGAGCCCGATAGAGACCCGTTTCGAGGCCTCCTTCAAAAAACTGCCGGTGCTGAGCACCTCTTAAAGCCCTGCTGGGCATCCAGGTCTGGATGATGCGCCGGCAGCGCTGGAGGCATTTGATGCCAGAAGGGGAGGAGGCTTTCGAGTAGAACTGTGTATTACCCGTGTGTCGGATGCAGCTGAGAGGTCCAGCAATATCAGGAGGCAGGGGTCATCTTCATCCGTGGTCATCAGGGCATTGTGTACGACGAGTAAGGCCGTGGTCTCAATGCTGCAGCCTGATCGGAAGCCAGACTGGTAGTCATACACAGGTAAATGGCTTCATTTTCATGTGCAAGGAATTCACAAATGGGGGCCATGTAGTTGTAAATCTCTTACTTACGCATAATATTACTCAAGATTGCATGATATTGCTCATGAGTAAATACGGGGAAGGGAATACGTGTTTGAGGATTTGGATGCCAGGGAATGTTTTGAACGTACGCTTTTGTGAATATCTTTCCAACTCTTTCATACTTTGGAAATGATTGGAGCTTTACTCCTTTTTAGCCTCCAGACAAAATCCCTTTGGAACAGAGGAATAGGCCTAGAGCTCTCGCAAAAATGGGGTGGCATACGGGAAAGGGTTTCTCCAAGATCAAATATATTTTACAAGAGGGGAAAAAAGGCAATTGCAAATAGAAGTTCCTAATTATGAAAAAGAAGAAAAATGTTTGGATCAACACCTGTGCCTGTATTTCCTCTTCGTTCTTTTCTTCCCCTGATGAGAGGTGAAATCTGGGCCCAATATTAGTGGTGCTCTGAAAATGCTCTTATCTGTTGGACAAACATTTAACAGAGGCATCACGGATTTGCAGTCGCCAAAATGCTAGGAGTAGCAGAAATACCTTCTCTCTCTGTTTGACCTCAGTGATATCATAGGAATTGTCAACACATAACCTTTGACCGCACTCATCAAAGGAAGTGACTTCACAAAACCTTTGAATGCACATCATCACACAAGTTGACAAAATTGTTAAAAACTGCATAATAAGCGCACAATTAGTAGTTAATAAGGCACAGTGTGAGTTTGTTTGTGTTTTATTTATACCACCCATATGTATCGACTAGGTACCGCCACAATATCCTAGTCATCACCTGCCCAGGTAAAATCATCATATGCCTAACACAGTTATGTGCAGGTACATCCTAAAACACAGAGGCACCACCACTGTATGTCCAGCCTTTTATTGCTTACCTGTTCCTGCCAGCATTTAATTGCAATCCAGGTGCTACTCCAGCATTGAATGTCCACTGCAACCTCCCCTCTAGCCTACAATACACAAATCCAGCCTCCAGAGCCCGGGTACACCCCTCCCAGGAGCACCACTGGTCTCCAGTGCCTGGGGCAATCTTCTTGGGAGCAACCCAAACTGTCTACCGCCTAGTCTGCTATACGTTTACTGTTGTTTGATGCTCTCCATCAGATCCGTCAATTGAAATCACTTTATTGTTGATTAATAAAAATCATTACAAACAGGAGGTATATATAAAAAACTATAAATTGTACTTAGACACAACAAAACACTGTAAAGTATAAAATAATATCGCGGATACGTTATGTTTCAATTCAGTAATCACACCATAATTAAGCAGCATTTTAAGGATGTTTTCTCCAGATCCTAATTTAAAGTGCCATTGGAAAGTGCCTTTATATGTAACCGTTACAAGGAAGCCAACCTTCTCCGGTTGACATTCCATTTCTAATATTATTATTGTGTGAATTTTGTGAATTTCACACAATTCACAAAAGACAACGCTACATTATTTGTAAAACTAATAGTTAAAATTTCTAAGAAATTCAATAAGATTTGCCTACACTGCCCCGTATTTTAAAATTCGAAGGTAAAAAAATTCATGATAGAAAAAAAATCATAGGTAAAGTGCTGCTGTGCGGTTCCTTTTTAAATGGACCCTTTCACAAAATCTTCTAAGAATTGCTTAAGGTGCCACTGTGCAACCCTTTCAGAGAAGCCTTTCTTACGTCATTCTATATAATTGTCAGATTATGAAGGTATAGTTGACAATAACATCTTTGGGACTGCTTCGTTGAACAGGCCGCCTAACATCAGGTGGCACTCTCTAAGGTTCAGACCCATCAGATCTCTTACTTTCCCACTTTTGGAAACAGGATTGACTTGCCTGTCTCATGTAATGTCAATAGTGCTTTGAATTACTTCTGTAATCCATTAATTTTCAGTGTGATGCTGAAGTCACATATGTATTCAAATCTGTTTTAAGACAATGGACTATTAATAAACTGACGATTAATATCTAATGTCATTTGTGAAAGTCTTTCAGTATGGAGAAGCAAACAGGCCACCTTGGTTATATATAGTTAAGGAACAAATCATGTCACAAATAGAGTATTTGAAGCACAGCCCAGCTCTGTTGTACACATAAAATGTAACATAATGGAAACTTCTCAAGGTTGATGCTTTATTATACTTGGGAACATGAAAGGCATACTTGGGAAGCGCAGGTACACCCAGCCAGCCTGTTGATAAAATACAGATGCTTAATATCACCCTCTCAATAGCATTAATTGTATTCCTTCTGAAAGGTGAAGGCTGGATTGTCTAGCTTGTACTCGAACCTTTGACAATGGAGTCAAACAAAGACAGTTGCAATGCGTGTAGGAATCCACTGAGCTGACCCAGGATAAAATATGCAATGTCTGCACTTCTCAGCAGAAGAATGTTACTACCAGTGGACAGTACCAGCACTCCACAGAGGACATTTAAGGAATAATGACCAGAATCTGACACCCCCGGTAGCACTTTCAATGACCGCTAATAGACATTACTACCTTCTAAATATTTCTTGTTTGACTTTCATTATAACAGAAGGCGTCCATATTTGTAAAACAAGACTAAATGTGTTTTTAATTATTGTGTGTTCCATAAAATATCAGCACAAAGAAGCTGTACCAGGCTTTCACCCCCTCCAGCTATTAATCTGCATTACCTTCAGAGACTCAGGAATCCTCAGCTTGACTTGATGTTCCTTCTGTGTCGTACACTAGTGTTGGAAATCTGCCCTTCCCGTAGGGTCAAATGGGATTTTTTGCCTTTTACTTAACTCTATTTTTGCTGGCTGTAGAAGTCTGTGCACTTTAACCCTGCTAATCAAGAAAAAAGTGCTTGTGCTCTCAAACATGGCAAATGTGGTATACACATGATTCTCACATTCAATTCACATAAACGTCCCTGATATATGTTGCCACCTGTACCCAGGGCCTGCACGTTAATTGCTACTTGTGGACTGCAGCACCCATTATGCCACCCACTACAGCTAGAATGTCTCAGATCTGCCCTTGCAGCCTGTGTGTGTAGTTTTAAACTGTATTTTGACTTGGCAAAATAACCTTTTTGGCAGCCTATACATTTCATTTTAATACTAATAAGTCACCGCTAAGGTGGGCATTAAAAGCCCATACAGCAGCGTGTAGGGTATTTAAAAAGCAGGTCATGTGCATTTAATGTTTTGCACGTCCTGGCAGTGAATAACCTCCAAAGTCATGTCTCACTGTGGCAAGGCCTGCCGCTTGCATAGCTTAACAATGGTTTGGAAATATTACCTTTAATAAGTGCTAAATTCAGTTTAGGAATAGCTAGAAAAATGGTTCAAGGACTCATTTTAATAGTAATTTGAAATCCAACTTAATGGTCAAAGTCAGATTCTATATTACTACTTTTAAAATGACACTTTTACACAGTTGTCATATTCTGCCTCAAACCATAAGGCTTTGCTGCCAGCGTCCAGCTGGAACCTGACCCTGTGGCTTCCCTCCATTGAGCTGTGTATTACTCCCTGACAGTAGTCGAAGGGCTCTGGGTTTGGGTAGCGGGACTCCACCCTTCTCAAGACGGCTTGGGAGCTGTGCCCCTTCCTGAGCATCAAAGTATTGTAAGAAACTGGCTCTATATATACTGCACCAAAGTGAGGTACAGTGTGTATAGAGTCCAAGAATCCCCAAAGGTAGGCGGAAGTTAAAGTTAGATAGAACCTTACTCTCTAAAGTGGTAGCTTGGTCGAGCAGTAGGGCAGTATCAGAGGACAAGGTTAAGCATTTGATGTGCCCACTCAGTCAGCAAATGAATTCATACACTCAAGAACTGAACTCTAGGCGTATTGTTGTTGTATAAAAATATATACTGTTGTTTTATTTTTCTAGAACCAAGCAAGCCTGGCACAGGTAAGCATATAAATACTTTGCAGTAATATGATACTTTGTTTGTAATACAGTTCAAAAATGTAGTAGAAATTATACTGGTTTTGGTTTACAGATAATGTAGCAGGTATAGTACATTGGAATGAATGGACTTTTTCAATAAATTGCAGGTAAGTTACTTTTTCGTTACTTTGTCTAACTCAGTGCTGGATGCCTAGATTCAGCACTGGGACATTTCCTGAAAACAGTTGAGAAAATGCGTTTTTGTTATTTGTGTGATTTTTAAAGAATATTTTCAGATTTCAAAACTTCACACTTAAAAACTGTTAGGAGCAGTACATTGAAATGAATGGGCTTCTACCATAAATTGCAGGCTAGTAACTTTTACGATACTTTTTCTAACTCAGTGCTGGATGCCTAGATTCAGCACTGGGACATTTCCTGAAAACAGTTGAGAAAATGAGTTTTGGTTATTATTTCGATTTTTAAGGAATATTTCAAGTTTTCAAAACTCCACACTTAGTAGTTTTTTCGAAGAAAATTGTCAATATTATTCTATGGAAGAAAAATAGGTTATAGGTTTGCAGGTAAGTAAACGACTGTGGAAGTTAAGGTCAGGCCAGGGTCAGTGATGCACTGTGATTGCACCCTCAGTGGCACTAGGGCGGCCGGGTGCAGAGTGTTGAGGCTCAATGTTATCCTATGGAGTATAGGGGGCTTCCGGTTGGCGGCTGTGGGAGCAAAGCTCCTAGGGTTTAGCTCAGGGCAAGTTGGGGACCAAAGTAGCACCAAAGGTGCACCCTCAGCGGCACTAGTGCGGCTGGGTGCAGGGTGTCCTTTTGAGGTTGGGTGCCCTGTTGTTTTCAATGGAGAACCTCTGGGACAAAGAAACACTGCAGGCTCGGGGACGAGGATCTTCTGGGTGCGACCACCACTTCGAGGTGTAAGTTGGGATGTCGTGGGTTGGTTAGACACCGTTGGTTTGGGCACACAGGGCCGTGGGGCGTAGGGTGCAGGGATGTCTTGGGACGTCAGATTTCTTGCCCGCTCAAGTCGCGGTGGGGTGTCTTCTGGATTGAGGCTGCAGGCGGCGTCAGGAGGCTTGAGGCAGGTCAGGGGTCACCAGATCTCAGGTCAGGATGGCCGGGTGGACCTCCTCGTGGTGTTGGTTCACTCGAGCTCGGGCCGGCGTCGGTGGGTGCAGAGTGTGCTGGATTCGCGGTCTCTGGATGGCACCAGAAGCTGCAGTTTAAACAGGTCCGGTGTTCTCGGGAGTTAGAGTCCTGGAAGTGAAGGCAGGCAGGTCCCAGGGGTTTGTGAGGCTGCTGGCTGCAGGACATGCCGGGATTTTGCAAAAGCAGGTCCGATGGGAGACAGGCCTGTAGGGCTGGGGCCAAGTCAGTGGGCGTCGTCCTCTTGTTAGCTCTGCATGGCTCTTCGGTCCTTCTTCTTATCTTCTTTTTTTGTGGTTTCTAATCTGAGGAAGCAAGGTTCAGGGTGCCCCCTAAATACTAAATTTAGGGGCGTTACAGGTAGGTAAAGGGCAGGGACCAATGGGTCCCTTCCCTGGGGTGGGTACAATCCCTATTCTGCCACTCTCCTTTGGGAGGGGGGCAGGAACCTGTCCCTGGTTGGCTGGGTCCCTCCATCCTCAAGATGGCGGAGACTCGAGGTTGTACTTCACCTCGCCTCCCCACATGAGGGGTGCAGTTGGCAGAGGTGGGCACACCTCCATTCCTCACTTGTTTTTCCCGCCGATTCTCCCGACCAAAGTGGGGGGCAGAACCAGTGAGGACCAGTTGCTGAAAGCAGCAAATGGTCTGGAGAAGCTCACAAAGGTGGCATGCCTTTGAAGCTTCTCCTTTGTGAACCCTGCCCATCCGGGGGAGGAGCGTTGGCACCTCATCCCAGGATGTACATTGTTTCAGGCCCCCCAGAGCAGCAGGCTCTCTACCCTGGGGTCCAGAAACATGTCTGGTGGTGGCAGCCTACGCAGCCACTCAGTCAGGTCACTAGAAGTTGGTAGAATTTCAGGGGGCATCTCTAAGATGCTCTCTATTGTGCATTTTACATTAAATCCCACACTGGCATAAGTGTGGGTTTAATGTGCTGAGAAGTTTGATACCAAAGTTCCCAGCCTTCAGTAGCCATCATGGTGCTTTGGAGTTTGTAATGACAAACTCCCAGCACCATATACTCCTAATGGCAACACTGCACTTACAGGGCCCAGGAATGGACTTGGGCACTGTAGGGGTACAGGGCTCATGCATCTGTACCCTCACCACTGGCATAGGGCACCCAGCTAGAGGGGTGACTCCTGTATGCCAGGGCAGTGGTTTGTGGGCAAGGCACACAGGGATGTATGCCAAGTCGACTCTTTGTTTTGTTCTGCATAAAGACACGTAGCCTGCAAAGGCAGTGTGTGAGTGTCAGGGTACAGGACCTCTAAGGGTGGCACAATAAGTGCTGCAGCCGTTAGAGGCCTTCTCTGGTCACAGTGCCCTGGGTACCTGTGGTACCATTTACCAGGGGCTGACATGTGGCCAGAGATGCCAATTGGGTTAGGCTTCAATGCAGGTTTAAGGAAGGAACACAGGCCATGGGTACCTAAATGGCAGGAGCCCAGGGCACACTCAGTCAAAGTACATCAGCAATTCAGCAAAAAGTAGGGGCATACCATGCAAGAAAGGGGGCACTTTCTCACAAGGATGTCTAGCCATGCCTCGAAAAATCAATTTGTTTTTACCAGACATGCAGGTCTAGTGACTTGAATAATCTACTCGACCTAACTGTAAGCGTTTGACCCATAAACCCGTCTCAAATTGTGTGATCCTAGGCAAATACTTTATTTCACTGAGTCACCTTCTCCTTCATTACCACATATGAGACCACCTTCAAATATGTGAGTTCAGCATGTCTGTGGTACAAAAAACTCTTTGGTTTGATTTAATAGGCTAAACATTTGCTCAATCTATAATCATAATCTAGCCCACAAATACGGTACACATGACACCTAACTTACCTTTTAGATCACTAATAGAATTACCAATAGGGAAGGCAGCTCAAATGTTTCTCATTTTCTATTTTAAAACTCTATCTTTTGATAAAAATATATCAATAAAGCATGATGAATTATCACACTGCCATTTACAGACAGACATTTTCCATCAAACTTACTGATAAAACTAAATATGTGCAAACAATAATGTGTAGAAATCGGATTTCAGCAAATATGCATCATTTGAACCAAGTAAAGTATTGTGATTTGTTTTGATCATATTAAAACCTTTGTTTCCATATCACTTCAGAATTACGAAAAAAGTACTTTCCCAACTACTAAAATATATTTTGAAATATTTGTGCTGTTCAGGTACAAGCTTGTGTGCTCAGCACGATTGTCATACAGTTCACTTTACAAAATCATCTAACTTTGTAGTCAGCAAAAGAAAAGTAAACACTAATCTCCATGTTAAAATAAGCAGTGATTTATTAGAAGACATAGCATGACATTTGACCTCTGTCTTTAAACACAAAGCAAATTTGACAAGAAAAAAACAAGATTTAAAGACATATTTATTGCCAATTCACTTTCTGAATAAACAGAACACCTGTTCTTTGCCAGCATGCCAGACAGGACAAGTAAGCCCTAAAATTTGCTTGACCGTATAAAATCTAACTTATCATAGAGAGGGGGCAAGTAGATTTCTCCAGGCCAGCTATCTTGTCACTGGCAGGAGGACCTCACACCTAGGCCTGCCTCCCATCTGTCTCTCTCACCAAGGTGCTACCAAACCCAGTGAAAGGGGAGGAACTGACCAGATATGGTTTATGGGCGAACAAAGGCTTTGCCTCCACCCATAGGCCAGCACTGGGCATAAAAGTAGACCCAACAGACCTCTCTTCAGAATACTCCTGCTCAAGTGAGGAATCAGAAAAAGGACTGCCCTGCTCTCTGAAAAACCTCAAGGAAGAATGCCCTGTGTGCCTTGAGCCCAGGACCCAAGAAGAGATGCCAAGAGTCAGTTGGGTGTCCTCCTGTTTGAGCTAGAGGGACCTAACAAGCTTCCAGTGGCCTCTCTCTCTGCAACTACCAAGCTGACCAGTTTCCACTGGACCTGCCCTGGACCCTGCTGCTGTCCTCTGTTGAAGTGAGTCGTAAACCCCAATTGGTGCCCTCAGGGCCAGCACCCTTGGCTGGTGTTAGAGTCTACTCCTGCCCCCAAACTGCAAGAAGTGGGACTTATAAACTTTTTGCCAGCTTTCTGCCTGGAGGACCGACAGAGACCGGGATCGCCACCAGAGCTGCAGTCGTTGATGTCAAATCGCCAGTTGGCCTCAACTTGCTGGTTTGCCCTGCTGAAGGAAATCTGACTTCTAGAAATGTTTTTAAGTCTGAACATAGATGGCTTCATCGGAACCCACACGAAACAGTAACCGATCGACATTGAGGCCTTCCCAGGCACAGACTTCAAACTTCGCCCGCTCGCTTTTCTGCCTCTATCAACTACCACACTGTGATCCCACTCATCAACAACACGCCATGATCAAACACTGTTTGAAATCCAGTTTGCCCTGCCAGCAACTCTTCAGACACCACATTTTCACCATAAACGTTTCTAAGTCAGAAGGTAAACGTTCCACTTGCGGGAACCTTGTCCCATTATCCGACGCATGCTCCATCGCAGTCGTCCTTAACTTTTGATTTTGAACTGGCCTGGCATGATCAGATGGCCAAAATGGGTGCTTATTCATATCTCCGACTCTACTTATTGGATTTGTATCGCTTTGGTACCATCTTGTTTATTAAAATGTTCTATATTTTTCTAAATTGGCTTGTGTTTTTTGTTTTCTTGTGTTTACCTCTTAGGTTACCCAGGATCGACAGCACTCTCAGTCCAGTTCTATGGTGTGGAAGAAAGTCAGCATGTTCATGATGGAGGAGGTTATGCAGTGCTACGCAATACAGATTTGAGACCGAGAGGCCCACTCTAATGCTTATATTGAAAAGGGAAGGAGAGAAATAGGGTGGTAGTTGCAATGGTCTGTCATATCAAGGGTTCGCTTCTTTATTTTCCTTGCTTTATTTTCCTCTTCCACTTTCATTTATTCCCTACCCTCTTTGCCTGGTGCCCTGCCACTTCCTTAACAGCACTCTGTTTGTTCTTCTCTCTCAACTTGAGTAGTATATAGGTATAGCTTTCATCAAAAAACCGTGTTCGCAAAAGTGACAGGTCTGTGTCCGCAAAAGTGACAGGTCTGTGTCCGCAAAAGTGACAGGCCTAGTCTTAAACTTGTGGCCTTAAATTTGACAGGCCTGCCATCAAAAATGGACAGCTGCAGGGGAACAGCTGCGGGGGCAGTCCTGAGGCCACGTGACCGTGTTGTGTTGTAGAGGTGTACGCCTCTTTTAGGGGTTGTGGCTTCTTAGAATACATATAAGCATGTGGCAAGAGCCGTGCACAGCAAGCAGACGTTTGAATACGAAAAGGGACCCACAGCCAAAATGAAGAGATACAACCCGCTCGTGAAAAGCGCCATGGTGGATGGCTCCCAGACCCTTATCAATAGATATTACCGCAGCTTAACACCTCTGGTAATGGACGAGAATGCTCAACAAGAAACACCTCGGGATATGGGCTGCGACGTTACTGGTTTTGGCACCGGCCTGTGTAGGCCTATGGAAGAACTTAGGCTCAAGGATTACGGATGTCGGATGGTCCCGGTTAAGGGCGACAGCAGCGAAAGTGAGGGATCGTGTAGTGACAGTGTGCTTGCTGGCCTCAGCTCAGTGGACATGGAGGACGTTGAAGAAGTTGTAGCACCTCCTAACACACCCGTCTGTGAAGACATGGACCTTCAGGAGAATACGGATGCTGAGAAGGACGGGCTGCAACAGACCGGGACAAGCGTCGAAAATGTTGGGGCCTCGCAGGACATTAACGACTCGCAAGATTTCAGAGCCGCAGCAGAGGGCTGTGATAACGCAGAGGTTAGTAGGAAAATGTTATGAACAGGTAGTTACAAAAAAATGATGTATTTTATTTCTTCAGCTAGCGTATTGTCATTCTGTCTTCTTTTGACCCCATAGAGAGCAAAACCCGCTGGATGCACATACTCCATAATGCGCTATGATAAAGAGGCTGTAGAACCCCCTAACACACCCGTCTATGAAGACATGGACCTTCAGGAGAATACGGCTGCAGAGAAGGAAGGTCTGCAACAGCCTGGGACAAGCGTCGAAGATGATGGGGCCTCGCAGGACATTAGCGACTCTCAAGATTTCAGAGCCGCCGCAGAGGGCTGTGAAAATGCAGAGGTTAGTAGGAAAATGTTATGAGCAGATAGTTACAAAAAAATGATGTATGTTATTTCTTCAACTAACGTGTTGTCATTCTCTCGTCTTTTGAACCTAGAGAGAGACCCCCAAAAGGTCTGCTACAGAGTGGAGGCATGTGTCAGGGTGGCGACCTGCAAAAGCGAACAATGTAATTTTCAATTGTCTGTGGTGTTCAAAACAAACTGAAAGTTCCATATGTCAAAACCGTGAGTGCTGCGACAAGTGTGTATGCGGCTCTGACGCGTGTGAAAAGGAAGAGCAAGGATTGCCCGACGACGTCCGACAGGCAGTGAAGGCTTTCGCCGCGTCGGTGGTACTAAATTGTGTCAAACGGGACTATTACAGCCTTTGTCAAGGTCATCGAATCAAAGATCCTCAGCAGGCGGCGCACGAATGCTTGTGTGAATCATACAGAACAAGAACAATACGTTATATTTGTACTTTGCTAGACCCTTACAAGGTATATAAACTGCTAAGGGTTGTGTATGGTTTGTACAATGAAAAGAAAGATGTCCACCCCGATATGTTGATGATCTTGATAGGGGCACTCAATGAGATCCGATACGCCTTAGACCCGAGCTCAAAACTAACCGTTATGCAGGGAATGGACACTGCTTTCAATAGAAGGATGATAGAAAGACTCATAGCAAGGCGTATGTGTAATGTGTATAAAACAAATAGACTAGCAGGGTCTTTGGCCCCCCGAAGACTGTTTTAAGCAGGTTCTTATGTAACGTTACATGATAGCGTGTATTTAGAACAAACTAGTAGAATGTTAAACCCAAAAGGGTGACGCGGTGTTAAGTCGTACTATGCAGAATGTGAAAAGATATGAAACCAATGTCTATGATTTTGCTAATAGTCTTTATTTTTTAATAAAATGTTCTTACACAAAACAAGCGTCATTCATTGCAGTGTGTAACGGCTGATAACATGCAGGGGGGCGTGTTAAGAAAACTTTATTACGATACTCGGGGGGTTGGTAGCTTTGGGAGCGCCGAAGCTCCATATAGAAGGGCTGTGGATGAAAAGGAGCCGGTAAGCAGAGAAGCTGTGAAGACTTGGTTATCAGGCGAGGAGGCGTATTCACTCCATAAACCGGCCAGAAGACATTTTAAGAGACGCCCAACAATTGTTAATGCGCAAATAGATTATCAATGGCAAGCGGACATAATAAGTCTACAAGATATAGCAAAACATAACAACGGATCTTGTTATATATTAACCGTCATAGATGTGTTGTCCAAGTACGCCTACGCAGAGGCGCTGCGTGATAAAAGTGGGTCTAGCGTCACAGCCGCTTTTAAAGCCATCTTCGATAAGGGGCGTATTCCTCAAAAACTTCAAACAGACGCCGGAAAAGAATTCTTAAACAAGGCATTTCAGAAATTATTAAAGCAATACAATGTTCAACATTTTGTAACACACACGGAGGTAAAAGCAGCTGTTGTAGAACGGTTTAACAGAACCTTAAAGTCTAAGATGTGGAGGTATTTTACGGCCCACAACACCTACAGATACGTGGATGTCCTGCAGGCTTTCTTAGCTGTATATAATGCCAGTTATCATAGGACCATCAAAAGGGCCCCCGAAGATGTGACACCTAGTAATTCGTTAACTGTTTGGAGAAATGTGTATGGTCGTAATTTCGATACAAAGGTGAAGAAGCCTGTTTTTAAAAAAGGTGACCACGTAAGGATTTCAAAATTGAAAGGAGTCTTCACGAAGGGTTACCAGCAGACTTTTAGCGATGAAATATTTATAGTGGAAAGTGTGGAGCTTAAGGAAGGGCTGTATATTTACAGGTTAAAGGACTACGATGGGGAAACGGTGTCTGGGGTTTTTTACAAGGAAGAGTTACAAAAAGTGCCAGATGATCCGGACAGGGTGTACAGGGTTGAAAAGGGTCTGAAAAGGAAAGGTATCGGGGCTAAGAGCCAGGCATATGTCAAATGGCGGGGGTGGCCTGAGAAATTTAACAGTTGGGTGTTGGCCAGTTCCCTGAAGGGTGTGTGAGCTCAAAACAGCTGATACGATGGAGACAAAACCCTTTTATATAACCTTACCATCCAACGCCTCTAAGGGCATGTTCCCCAACAATCAGATTTCTAATTACACCGTCAAACTGGCTAAGCCTGTGGACCTGAAAGGGGACTGGGAGGTTGCCCTAACAGAAATCCAGTACCCTAGAACATGGAATACCTTTACAGCGGCCGAAACCAAGTTCCAATTCAAGCGTGAACAGGACCCCAAGGTCCTAAACGTATCCTTCCCTCACGGCTAATACCCAAGCGTTTCAAGCGTTGTCGAAGCCATCAACAAATCCATAGCTGCCCTAGAACCGCTGCCGAATATTCATCTGGTGCTAGATAACGTTAGAAGGAAGGTGTTTCTCAAATCCATAAACCGCAATACTCTGTTTAACTGCTCCGGTAAATTAAAAAGGGTTTTAGGGACAGTACAACATGTGAAAAGTCCGGTGGAACAAGATCACACGTGCCCCGATATTAACGGGGGTTTCTACACGCTCTATGTGTATGGTGATATTGTAGAGGCTCAGAGGATCGGGGATAGTTACTCGCCGCTGTTAAGATGTGTTCATGTACAGGGTGATAATAATACCATGGTCAACATCCAATTTAACAAACCTGACTACGTCGCAGTTTCTAAAAACCATTTTGACACTATTTCAATTATGATCTACGATGATCAGTCTGAGCCGGTGGCCTTTAAATACGGGAAAGTTATTGTCAAACTTCATTTAAGGCCTAGACACGACAGGGGATATTAAGCAGCAGCAATGGTGGTTATGAAAACCTACGGAGATCCGTCTATGTACAGAGACTATTACAGAAGTCAAGCCGGTTATGGAGGACCGCCGTACTTTCAAGGGTCACCTGTTATGTACGGGGCTGGATTAGGAGGATTCTTTAGAAGTCTGTTTAGAAGAGCTATGCCTTTCCTGAGAAGAGGCTATGAAATTGCAAAACCCCATGTTAAGGCGGCTGCCAAGAACATTGCCCAGGAGGTGGTGGGGTCTGTTACATCGGCGGTTGCAGAGCGCATGAACAAGCAACCTCAAGAAGGAGCTGGTTTGATGTATAAACCACGCGCGAGTGTCAAAAGGAAACGCGGGGTTTCCAGACGCAGGGGCCCTCCGGCCCCCTATAAAAAAAGGAGGAGCTCTTCAAAACGCACTCAGAAAAGAAGAGCCCCAAGAAGGAAGAGAGCTGCCAAGAAGCGAAACGGCTCTAAAGTAAATATTTTTTAAAGCCTCGTAAACACAGCCATGGCCTTCGTACATTGTGGATCTGGAGAGTGCGCCAAATCAGAGTTAGACTTGTTTAGTCTAAAACCCACGCAGACAAGCATCGAAAACAGCTTCTTCATGGAGGTATCACCTTTAGCAGCATTGACGCCGCTGGCCCCCATAGAGTTTTTTGTGTCAGGGTCCACGGATATGTATTTGGATCTCAACAACACGTTGCTACATCTTATGTGTAAAATCGTCAAAGCCGATGGGACCGACATTGAAGACGACGCTAGAGTGGCAACGATCGCTTACCCGCTAGCTACCCTGTTTAACCAAGTGGACATCACCTTGGGTGATCGACTCATCACCCAGAACGATAACATGTACGCCTACAGAGCCTACATTGAGAGCATTCTAAATTACAGTAGCGATGCCCTTGACACACAACTTTCAGCTGGTCTGTTTCACCGGGATACATACGGACAGTTTGAAATCACAACTCTGGATGGAGCCAATAAGGGGTTTATAAAAAGAGCGGGGCAGGCGAGAAGTAGTCGTACCTTTGACCTCCTAGGTCGCATACATTCAGACCTCTTCTTCCAAGATAAACTGCTCATCAACGGAATTGATCTTAAGCTCAAGCTCACTCGCAACAAGGACTCATTCTGCCTCATCAGCGGGGATGCGGAACACTACAAACTGAGCATCCTGTCCGCGAGCCTGTTTGTAAAGAGAGTGAAAGTGTCACCGAGCGTCAGGTTGGCGCACGCCGAAGCTTTACAAATATCCAACGCCAAGTACGCTGTGGAAAGAGTATCTCTGAAGGTATTCAGTATACCTGCAGGAACCCGCTTAACACAGCAGCAGAATTTATTTCTGGGACAGCTACCCAAACTCATCATCATAGGTTTTGTGGACAATACAGCTTTTAGCGGTACCTATGCCTCAAACCCCTTCAATTTTAAACACTACAACATCAACTACGCGGCGCTGGTCCATGAGGGTAATGTGATTCCTGCAAAACCCTACACACCCAGTTTTGCAGCCCGTCATTACATCAGGGAATAGCAGGGTCTGGTTTCGATAACAGGAAAGCATCAAAGGGACTGTGGTGTAGCCGTGTCAAGAGAAGGCTATGGGAGCGGATACACGCTGTTCGCATTCGACCTGACACCGGACATGGAAGATGGCGATCACTACAACCTGGTCAAAAATGGGAATCTAAAAGCTGAAATACGTTTCGCCGACCCGTTGGCTGCTAATGTGAACATGGTCGTATTCTCTGTATTCGACAGCATCATTCAGATCAACCACGCAAGACAGATTTTGTTTGACTATCTTTAAAAACATTTGCGAAATGGATACTGTGCAGATACGTGACTTCTTAAACAGACATAAATACGCTAGGAAATACTTTTTGGGTGTTTTCCCTAGCGATGGGTTACCAAGCGAAATAGGGCCAGAAAGACCGTGCACCCTAGTCTTTAACACAGACCCGCATGACCAGGCGGGGACACACTGGGCCGCCTTGTTTATAGCTAGGGACAAGGTTACAGTGTTTGACAGTACAGCAGAGTTCCCTGAACACAGACTCTATACACGGTCCATATTCAAGTTTGTGAAAAAAGCTGCAGCGGTGGTGGAGTATAACAAGCTGAGGGTGCAGGATTCCACGGCCATCACATGCGGGGAACACTGTATTTATTTTATCAGTAAAATGTCAGAGGGTGTTTAGTTTAGAAATTTCTTAAATCTATATTCGAGGGATCTTGTTAACAATGACAGTATGGTTGTGAAATATGTAAAAGAAAACACAAGGTCGTCGGTCAGACCTTTGAAAATAGAATATGCAGCTTGTCAAAACTGTAAGGGTTTATAACAGTTGTATGCTTAATGTTGAACATGTAAAATAAAGACATTGTATTTTAAAATAAACATGTATTCAGACTCCGTATTTCAATATACATACACCTTAAATGTTTTAAAAGATGACTGAGACGGATTGAAAAGTTATAACATGTGTTTATTACAAACAGGTTGGTAGTGGGGTCATTAGTTTCACAAACTTTATTGAAGAAACCAATGAAGTAGAAAACACCAGGAACGTTTATACATATAATACACGCAATTATTCGAAAAGTCTGCGGCCCCATCAAGGCGTAATCCACGGGAGGGGTTTGGGCATAGTCTTTTTTTTGCGCGGTGGTGCCTTAGGTGCAGGGGTCGACCATGTCGGGGATAGCCTTCGAGCTTCAGAACCTGTAGGCGATGGTAGTAGGGGATCCTTCAAAGTGTATAGCCTTCGAGCTTCTGAACCTGTAGGCGATGGTAGTAGGGGATCCTTCAAAGTGTCTAACAGTCTTCGGTGTTCATTATTCCCAACGAGCGTGGAGGGTATATTGAGTTCAGCAGCGGCTTGCAGAAACTGCTCCCACCCTCTCGGTGCATTTTGAGGCGTTAGGATTTTGGGGTGCGTGAGACCTTTGACTAGATCGTACATGTGTGACCCTGCAACCGGGTGTCCCTTGTAGAGAAATTCACCTCGCTCATTCCAAGAGGTCAGGTCTTTAGAAGCGGCTAGTTTACTCATTAGCATCTGCGCAGCCCCTCTGTGCCTCTGGCTTATATTTTTTAAGAGATCGTCAACAAAGGTATCTGAGGCTGTCGCAAGATCGGGAGGCGGCTGCAGGGGTTGCGGGGCGTTGGCTGGAGCTGGTGGTTGTTCAGAGTCTGGGGTGTATAGAGTCAGCTTGTTTTTCTCGGTATTCCATAGGGTGTATGAATTTAAGAATTTTTTGAGAGTGGCTGTGTAAAGGTTAGCCTTGTCGTAGGGATTTAGATCAGTCCTGCTCAAAATGTCTTGAATTTCAGTATCCAGGCGTAGAGTCTCATTTCTACGTATATCCCAGGCGTTGTCCGAGGAAGACCCCAGATGCTCCATTTGCTGTCTAGGCACCAGATACATTTTTGTGGCATGTTCCATCACCGCCCCGTGATGAGGCTTGTAATTATAGGTATAGCAATGCCCAACAAGTTACCTATAAAACCCCCAGACTGTTTCACCAGCTTCTTCTTTGTGATGAGTGAGGCCCTTTTATTACTGAGCTTCCTGATAAGACCCCTCTTCTTCTTCAACACATGTAACTGACGCTTTGATATAGGAACATTGCCTTTTAGGGTGTTTAGGGCTATTTCTGAAATGGCAGACACTAAATCGTCAGAAGCGGCGCCCAGGATGGCCTTTCTGTGTTGGGGGCTGGCGGTAGCAAGCATTTTCAGGAGCGCTAGATTGCGACGTAGGCGGTCAGACATGGTCACCACTGAGCGTTATAATGGCTGAACTGTAAATGGCTCTAAAAGACATCAGCGTTGCTTTTTATAGGGCCTAGTCTTGGGCTTTGGGGTGTAAACTACAGGGAGCTCTGGGGGAAAAATATCAGCCCTTAGTCTATAGTCTTCTAGAGTTTCATTTTTTAAGTCTACCAGCAGGTACCCGTGGGGTTTTGATGTAGCGTCGCTAAAGGCCTCCATGAAGAAGTGTGTGTTTCCGGGGTACATCTGTTTAGCTATGACGGATATTTGTTGTTTGTCACGGGGGTTTTTAAATAAAACAAGGTATGAAGCGTTGAGAGCTATAGACCGACTGTTCTTGCCCTTGTAAAACAAGTTCTGCACAATGTAGCAGATGCTTAGATTACGATGATGTGAATATTGAGTAAAAGTTCTCTCTAACTCGGGATGATCACCCCCTTCACGCATCAGGTCATCAACAATTATCATATTTACATGGGTTGGGGGCAGTAGCTCATCATCGTTGAGGTTATCCGGTATACCCTCTATAAATTTGATATGGGGGGACCGACGGCCCAAGTCTGTATAAAGAGGCTGCCAGCATGAATAAAGCCATACAATATTGTTAGGGGTTTGTGATAAAGCAGAGTCGGCATTTTCTAAGAGCTTTTTTATAAAGTAGCTTTTACCGCAGTTTGAGGGGCCTGCTAGAACGCAGGAGAACGGGTGCTGTAACCGGGTGTCCATGTTGTGGCGGTTGTCTCTCTAATGGGTCTAATAACCATAAGGCAGTGTTTTATAGTCGCTGGTCAGGACCCTTTTATCAAAAACAACTCGCAATGTTTTATGTAGAGGTTGGGTTGTGATTTCCCACTTCTTTTTGGATCTGACTATGCAGGGCTGGTTCACGACTATGGTTTTAGCATTCTCAGAATCGTCTGCTGTAGCGTATTCATGCACCAGATTCTTCAGACTATCAAAATTGATTTTTAGGGTGTTGCTGACATTTAATGTTATCCCTTTGAACTTCATACAAACCTTGTTCTTGTTGGTACGGTAACTGTATGTTTTAGGCCCTGAGGAAGTATATTCTTTTATATACTCATCCTCATCTAGCTCACTGGTTAGATTACCCAGATAATCTCCTAGAGGAGGGTCTTCATCCCCAGGCTTGCTGAGAAAAATCACTGAATCTGTATCATGATACAAGCAACGATCCTGGAGCTTATCCATAACCCCATAAAGCTCTAGACGAGCGTGGGCTGTCGTGAAGCATGCTATGAAAATGTTTATGTTGTTACTCGTTGTGGGGTACTCTTGGGCATATTTCCAACACAAAGCCGCGGTATCGTCATCGATAAAATCGCAGCTGGACACCTCGTAGCAGGGGGCAAACAGGTACTTGAACAGTTCATCAGGATCTGATATTAAGGTAGTATTTGAAAGGTTTGTGCGCTGTGCAAATTTTCCCCATAAGGAGTTGAGACAGAGTTTGGCTAACTGTCGGCGTGCAGGATTGACCTCTATCAGGTGGGGGCGTAAACGGATACCCTCATGAGCGTAGTAGTCGGCGATGTATTTCTGTTTTGCACCCGTACTAGTACACCATTCAGGATACCCTGAGGCCTCCTGTTTGTCTCTGAGAAACAAATTAATGTAGGGGGCAAAGAGTTGTGTTGTAGTGCTCTTAAAATGCCACACTTCGTGTACTCTACCTAACCTGTACCCTTTCTCTAAGGCAGCTTGTACCTCGTTGCTACACCAGGTCCCTGTGAGCATCCTTTGTTCATCGGTGTGTCTGCACCCCGCAACCTCTTTAAACATCGCACATGTTCGACAGAGGGGGAACAGCAGCTTACCATCAACTCTACATGGTAACACCGGGAAGTAGAGCTGCTTAGGCGGATAGATTTCACATTTGATAAGCCCAAAGTATTCGGATAGGGGCTTAAAATCTCTATAGATGATGGTGGGATGACCCAGTGGGTACAACTTCATTTTGTTCACAAAAGGGTACAGACTGGTGAAGTCATAGTAGTGTATTTTCTCACCCTCACCAGCGACCTTGTACAGTTGTATGGCATTTGTGCGCCCCCCAAATAAGGCATCTCGGGGCTCCAAAGGTGTGGGTAAATCATGAGTCTTAAGAAACGAGCAGAGGGCTGTGTCAGTTTTTAACATATCTAACCACTCGTGCTCCCAAAGAACTCTCATAGCAAAGCCCTGATTTTCAACATACTGGGCCTTTGTCAGAGTACGTCTGAATAAGTGTTCAAATTTGGTACCCAACATTTTGTTATACTCGTGGGGTTTGTAACACTTGGGGCAGCCGTGGTAAAAACAACCGTTGAATTCAAAGGCTGTCGGCACACCCTTAATTACAGAGTACCCGTCCAGGTAATAGGGTCCCAAGCGGTATTCACCACCCTGTAAGGCATGTTGAATCTGGATGTCCTCCTTCTCAGAGATGTGCATGAGCCACTGGATAGAGGGGGTTGAATAACGTTTCTGTTTACCGTTATAGAGGTCTGGCGGTACTAGAGCTATAGTTTCCGGCACTAAAAACATGTGTTTGTAGATGGACATACACATGGATGCCAGAGTGACGTTTTGAAATGGGTCTATGTATTCGACCGCATGTTGTATTTTAGGGGTTTTGGATGTCAAGGCCTTGACTTTCTTAGGTATTGTCTTAGGTTTCAAGACCGTGACTTCTTTAGTCATAGACACCACAACATCTCTGAAGAGGTT
This sequence comes from Triturus cristatus, assembly GCF_964204655.1. Classification (NCBI taxonomy): domain Eukaryota; kingdom Metazoa; phylum Chordata; class Amphibia; order Caudata; family Salamandridae; genus Triturus; species Triturus cristatus. The sequence goes on from NC_140586.1 coordinate 809,045,508, forward strand.
ACAAGCTTGCCTGAGGATCATTACATCAGCCTGACAATAAGCTTTCAACTCTGTTTGAAAGTGAAACTCCTTTTCACGGTTTTCAGAGTACCACTGTATAAAGTGCGCTTTCTCATCAGGCATCATGTATTCAACCCCGTAGCTGTCGGGAGGAGGCATAGGACCCACATAATTCTGGTTAGCCCAGGTGTTAAAAAAGTGTGGAAAATAACCTTTACATCCTGGGAACCCGAAGGCCTTTGGCAGCATGCTCAATTTCATGGGGAGGAAATTCAGGGTGTCTATGAACCGTATTTTTAAAGGGCATACCGTCATCAGCATCAGTTTAGAACCTTGGGTTATGAGTTCCACCTGTATCTTTTCACGAATCATGTCGCGTAGAATAAAGAAGGAGTCATAGGCTTTCGAGTTGTGGGCGAGCATGGTATATCCTTGGAACTTGGCTTGAATGAAAGTGCTTAGGAAATCACCAACACACGTTCGCCCCTCAAACTCCCAACTTACGTCGGAGGTTAGATGGTGTGCGTAAATGTAGTTAGGCTGGTGTACCCCAGTCTCTTGTGTGCACTCTATATCAAATACTATATCGTCTTCGGTCCTGGTCTGCGGGGGACCTTTAACCATATAACATTGGTGGTTGGTGCCGGCCTTGTAAGACACGTGGCAGCGGGGACATATCATACCTTTGCACTTGTGATCCCCTGCCACATATCGCCCACACTCGGTGCAGTCCTTTTTAGGGACGCAGTTGTAAGATTTCTCGTGTATGCTCAAGCAGTTTTGCGAGCGACAAAACATCCTACATGTGCCACACCTCACCTTCAGGGTGGTGTCTTCTATACAACCGTCCCTCTGACACATCTTACAATGCATTTCACACTGGTGAAATGCTTTATTGGTGTATATATGGTCGCAGTGGGTGCACACATACCTGGTTCCCAGAAAACCTTTTAGGTTCAAGATGCCGTAAAAATGATTTTCAACGTGGAGGACATATACGGTCTTGTTTCTCACAGGTCCCCCGGTTGTAAAGTACTTCCAGGAACCATTGTGATAAAGAACTTTCACCGTCACGGCGAAATAGTTCTCAAAAAGACCTATATCGCCAAAGCCGACCATTCGGTCAGGAGGTATTTCAAGAACCTCATGGGCTTTAGCAGCTCTAGACATGATGACAGCGTCAGGGGTCTTGCAAGCCATCAGCAGCCCCACGATGCTGGCCGCCAGACATGTATTGGCCGAGGCGCTGCTAAAGTTGAGCAGCCACCTCTGTTTCTTACCAATTAGTTTACTGTATAGTATGCTCTTTAAGGGTCTGGAAACACCTCCCCCCTCACGCCCTCGTACAATAAGGGCTATGACTCTAAAAGTGCCATAGGCGACTAGTTCAGCCTTACTCTGTAACAGCCTTGAGAGGTTTTCTAAAAATTGCACAGCGTCAAAAACATCTCGGCTCTTCCGCCTGGTGAACAAAGGAGTGTCAAAACCCTGCCCCTGGAAGCGGAGTTGGAAAAAGTCATTAGGCCCCACATCGTGTAACAACCTTTCTATGAGCGCCTGCACAGCCTGATGTATAGCTAGAACACCATGAGTGTTTGATGTTATTTGGTGTAGGTTAACAAATCTAAACTCCTCATAGTGTTCTACGGCCCTAAACCTCTCTACTTCGCGAGTGTAACTTCTAACACTCTCTAGAAACAAGGGCTCGGGTCCCTCATCAGTAGGAGTGTGATTTGTGGAGTTGTTCTCTGATGTGTCATTTTGGGGGGTAGGGGTGGGATCTGTCTCAGGGGTCCTTGTAAACCTACGGGTAGCGCATATTCTAGCCTTCTTCAGCTTATGTATTAAAAGCCGTCGTTGCTTTGTACTATTAAGCCACTTGTTTTTTTTTTTACGGGCCCAGGCTTTTCTAGATACAAAACCCCTGCCTAGCTGAACAATCAGGGGTGTATCAGGGGACACCTTGTTCATGGAGGCAGCCGCTACAGTTCCACCCCTAGGTCCTTCTGAAGGCTGTGGTGTTTGGAGTTTTAAAGCCTGACCCCCTACTCCCTTCAAATGGCCAACCCTCGGTATGTTATACCCTGACCCTATGTATTGTCGTTGGTGAAGTGCGGGGTTAAGTGTACCAGGAGTTGGTGTTGAAGCTGCGGTACCCTGGTTGAAGGGGTTTAGGGAAACAGCTGGGTCTTGTCTGCGGGGATGTGGGGAAACAGTTGGGTCTTGTTGGTGAAGTGGTGGGTTAAGTGTTTCAGGCGGGGCTGTTGAAGCTACGGTAACCTGTTTGAAGGGGTTTAGGGAAACAGCGGGGTCTTGTCTGAGGGGTTGGGTGGAAACAGTGGGGTCTTGTCTGAGGGGGTGTGGGGCAGCAGATGGTCGCTGCTGGAGCCGTTTTAAGAAGCGTACAGACTTTGTCACTAGCCTCTGGACCTGACGGCTATATTTTAGAGACCGCTTATGAGCACCAGTCGCTGTGGGGGTCTTTAGGGGTTGGTCTTGTCTTAGTCACCATTGTATACCATGTATGTCGCCCAGGGTTGTCTGACACATCTGTATGATCTCATTTTTACACAGCCCTGTCCTTGCAGCTATCAGATGTTGGGCCTCCCTCCTGTTACAGCTCTTGGTAAACCCTAGATCAATTCTCATGATTGCGCGGTTCCCCTGACGCCTTAATTTTCGAACAGCCATCTGCATCTCTTTTACATGAGCCTTGAATACATCTTCTGCGTTTACAGACACATCTTGTCCCTGCTGAGGGGGGCACACCTTGCACTGTCTTATAAATGGCGGCAACTCCGCAGCACCAGCTATACTGCCACTAGCGGTCGCAGGGTTGGAAACAAGACTGTACACTGGGATGGCAGAGGGGTTGGACACAGGACTGTACACAGGTATGGCAGAGGGGATGGACACAGGCCTATACACGGGGCTAGCATCGGGGCTGGACACAGGACTGTACACAGGTATGGCAGAGGGGCTGGACACCGGCCTGTACACGGGGCTGGCATCGGGGCTGGACACAGGACTGTACACGGGTAGGGCCGCAGGGCTGGACACTGGTCTGTACACGGGGCTGGCATCGGGGGTGGACACAGGACTGTACACGGGTAGGGCCGCGGGGCTGGACACGGGTCTGTACACGGGGTTGGCAGTGGGGCTGGACACAGGACTGTACAAGGGGATGGCCACGGGGCTGGTAGGGTCGTATGCTCCCGGTGGGGTAGCGGGGGACAACGGGTACGAGGATTGTGAGGAGTTGTCGTTGTAATCCTGGGGCCGCGCTGAAATGTCGGTGCTAGGGTGTTGTGCATGGTTACCGGTGTTCTGTAAACCCTCTGTGCTCAAAGACCCAGGGCACGCCTCTTCTGGGGTTCTACCTATGCTGTCTACCAACCCCCTCATCAGCGTGAGTGCGTCGGTACCCGTGCTCGAAGGCCCTTCTAGGGGATGTGTATTACCCACTGTTGAGACCCGCGGCCGGGCCTGAACACTTACAAACGGCTTAGGGGGCTGCTCTGGGGCGTGCACCTCTACACGGACAGTTATTTGCTTTGCCAATGTCTGGGGTTTCAGGACGCTGGGCGGCTCCACCGCAGCCTCAGGGTTGCTGAGGCCCGCGGCTATCTGCAATTTAGGGACCCCTGGTTTCAGCTTCAGATATTTTCTTGAGAGGCGTGTTGTTTTAGCGGGTTGCGGGGGCGCCACCTCTTCCTCACCCTCTGGTACATCTATCGTTGCCAGGGGTCTCTTGGGTGTATAGGCCTCATTCAGGGGCTTAGCGTCCTTTTTTACAGATAAGTCCAAGGGGCTATCTTGGGACGCAGGGGTCCTCGGGTTCTTCTTCTCAGGGCTTAAGAGCGGGGCTTGGACCTCTGTGAGTACCGGCGCTGTCTTCTTGAGGTTTAAGGGCTCGGATTGGGGTTCTGTGAATACCTTGATGGACTTCACAAGTTTTAAAGGGTTGTGACGGTTCTCAGAGTGCCTGTGATCCTTCTTGATGAGGTCTGTGCTTGAGACACCTTTCCCTTTTAACACCCTGAGAGGGCTCAGACCCTTTGTAGCTGCTTTACACAGACCCACCCCTGTGCTATCTGTGTTTGTAAGCACTCTGCCGTTGTTGACCCCGCCCCTATGCAGAATGTTCAACCTGTTGTTTGGGGTGTAGTACGTAGAGAGTTTCTCCTGGCGTACACTGCTACTCACGCCTTTTGCGCCGCTTCTGTTGTTCTGGACGACTGTTGTTATGTCCCTTAAGGGCTGCGCCGACCCCCCACCAGCCGCATGTTTCTGAGAGCTTCTAAAATATAAACAGAATATATATTAGATGAAACATAAAACAACACATGCAGTCAAAACCATCCTGAGTTCTACACAGCCACCTTTTTATATAGGCCTTGGTACAAGCCGTTGTACCCATCTGCTTGAGAGTCTGTAACACTGGTAGTACTTTTCACACCCTTTTGTAACAAACACACCTGGTAGTGGTCTTTTTGCAGCTCCTTTCTTTGACAGGGGTCCCACTTTAGAAGTTGAAGCATTCCTCTTCAGAGGGTTTTCTTTTGAACTCTGCACCGCATCTTGGCCCGTGCCGCCGTCCAGGCATACCGTGGGGGCACCTGTAAAGAAACCTAATACCCAACATTAGGCATCTTTCGCCGGAGTCCTCCTATACACCCGCAGGGTCAGAACTCTGGCCTACCCCGCCAGCTCCCTAGCGCCTTAGACAGTTTAAATAACAGCGGTCTTTTTAATTACTTGTAGGAACTGTAGTGTTTTGCACAGTGTTCATAGCTCCTTGAGCCTCGATGTCCCTCATCATCTCTTCAAAAACTTGTTTTAGGTCATGTTCATAAGCTGTAAAATCATACATACACGAGAAACGCATTAGAAAAAGAGAACTTGTGCGTTATTGGTTTACAAAACTACGTAGAACTACACAACTCCTAATATATATATATATACCTGGTTGCGGTGCTGTCAGCTGTACTGGGTGGCTAGTTATTACACTGGTGTCCATAGCCAGGGGTACACCTGTAACTGCGACATTTGCAGGGTCTTGCATCTGTATTAAATAAAAAGCAACTGTTTTAAAACACACCTTTTCTTAAACAAGGTATTACAATTTCAAACAATTCTTGTAGGCACACACACACACACACACACACACACACACGCACGCACGCACACACACACACACACACACACACACGCGCGCGCGCGCACACACACACACACACACACACACACACACACACACACACACACACCTTTTCCTTTTGTAACGTATCGTTTGCTACCTCTTGTATTTTGGGCTGCTTTTGAAACTTGCACAACAGCCACCACTGCCTCATGTAACGTAACTTTTGTTTTAGTGTTTTGAGTGTCTGCCATTTATTGCCCTTTGTGTACTTTGTATGCCTGCACACGTCACTTTTTCCTTTTGTAACGTATCGTTTGCTACCTCTTGTATGTTGTTTGCTCCTGATACTTGCACAAATGTCACTATTGCCTCATGGCCCATAACGTTTGATTTTGTAACATGCTCACTTGTAATTTTTCTCCTTATGTATCATTTCTGCCCCTATTGTCAAGCGCTCTGACACCTACGGTAAAGTCCGCGCTATATAACAGCGCCTTACGAAAATAAAAAAACACACACACACGCACACACGCACACACACACACAGCTTCGCCGCCGGGACTGCTGTGTAAGGCCCCGCCCCTACAGTGATGTCACCATGCAGTCACTGTAGGGGCGGGACCTTACACAACAGTCCCGGAGGCAAAGCCGGCAGCAGCCACGCTGCTGCTGGCCCCAAGGAGCCCCCCGGAGCAGCGCGACCCCCGCCGGAACCAGGCAAAAGACCCCCGAGCAGCGCCATGGCGAAGCGGGCTCGGGGTCATTTTTTTTTTAAAAAAAGCGGCAAATAGCTCATTCGGGGGGCACGAAGCCCCCGCCCGGACACCAGCACCATGTCCCTCAGCCCCGAGCAGCGCCACGCTGAAGCGGGCTCGGGGGCATTTTTTTTAAAAAAAATAAAGCGGCAAATAGTTCATTCGGGGCTCGGAGCCCCTCCAGGACACCAGCGCCATGCCCCACAGCCCCGAGCAGCGCCCTGGAGAAGCGGGCTCGGGGGCATTTTTTAAAAAAAAAATAAAGCGGCAAATAGATCATTCGGGGCTCGGAGCCCCTCCAGGACACCAGCGCCATGCCCCACAGCCCCGAGCAGCGCCCTGGAGAAGCGGGCTCGGGGGCAGTTTTTTTTAAAAAAAAGCGGCAAATAGTTCATTCGGGGCTCGGAGCCCCTCCCGGACATCAGCACCATGCCCCACAGCCCCGAGCAGCGCCATGGAGAAGCGGGCTCGGGGCGACTTCAAAAAGCGGCAAATACTTCATTCGGGGGGCACGAAGCCCCCGCCCGGACACCAGCGCCATGCCCCACAGCCCCGAGCAGCGCCATGGAGAAGCGGGCTCGGGGCGACTTCTTTTTTAAAAAAAGCGGCAAATAGTTCATTCGGGGCTCGGAGCCCCTCCCGGACATCAGCGCCATGCCCCACAACCCCGAGCAGCGCCATGGAGAAGCGGGCTCGGGGCGCCTTCTTTTTTTAAAAAAGCGGCAAATACTTCATTCTGGGGCTCAGAGCCCCTCCCGGACACCAGCGCCATGCCCCACAGCCCCGAGCAGCGCCCTGGAGAAGCGGGCTCGGGGTTAATTTTTAAACAAAAAAGCGGCAAAGCCAGCATTCGGGGCACGGAGCCCGACACGTGCACCAGCGCCAGGCCCCCTCAACAGACCCCTACTTCTACACCTCAAAACAGCGGCTTGGTGAGTACAAAAAAAAAGCTTTATTTTGACCAGTATGAACTGTACATCACATGTTTGTGCCCCCACCCTACTTAAAGCAGCAGTAGCCTCTAACATTTTAGCGCCATTAAATGTATAACAGCTTGTTTAAATGTTTCTAGGTTCTGTAAAATATACATTACCCCTCGGCAGGTACCCTCCTAAGGCCTGCAACATTATGCCCCTTAAATACTTACCCTGTAAACTCTACCCTACAGCCAGCCCCTTTAACATTAAAGCCCTACAAACACACAGCTTTAAACTACGCGCCTCAACAAAACCTTTATTCACTTTAAACACATTTACATCGCATTTCACGTCTTGTAAAAAACTTCAGTGTCACCATTAAGCAACACACATAGACTTAAAGATTAACAGTTTACAATCCAGCCTGCATAGTACTATTTAGCATTTTTAAAAGTGCACCTTTTTTTTAAAAAAAACCTACATATACACCCTAATACATAATTTGCGTCATCCTTTCTTTACCTGATTTACATGTTGACAGGCGGCTTCAATCTGGGAGAAGTTGCTCAGATCCATTCTTGTTTTAAGGGTTGGCTCTGCACCTCCAAGACTATCCAGGCCAGTCACTCCCCAAGGGTCTTGAATAGGTGGTGGGGCAAAAAATCCACAAGGTGTCGCCAAAACAATCCAGGCCAGTCACCCCCAAAGGTTTTTGAAGGGCTGTTGGTGCAGAAATCCACAAGGTGCAGCAGAACAATCCAGGCCAGTCACTCCCAAAGGTTTTTGAAGGGTTGTTGGTGCAGAAATCCACAAGGTGCAGCAGAACAATCCACGCCAGTCGCTCCTCAAGGGTTTTTTGAATGGGTGTTTGACAGTGTTCCTTGAGGGGGCCTTTTATACTTGGCCTAGCAGGCTAATTAGAAGCCCCCCACACCCTTTATGACTTGAGAAGTGTTTAGAACGACGTCCTGGAGGTCTTTGATGGGAACCTTTTTTTCTATCCTTGTACAGTATAACCGGTACAGCATTTATTACTTTGGGGGCTTGGGTGGCCATCCCCCAAAACTCTTCACACCTGCGTGACACCTCCTCGTGGGATGTAGGGAGCCCGGGAACAGGGTCTAGCTCCAATCCTAAACCCCCCACCGGTCTTTTTTTTTTGAAGGCCAGAGTTTTTTCCTGCCAGAGCTGTCAAATTTCCAGCCAGCCTTGTCAATTTGGGACTATCCTGTCAAAATTGGGGACCAGGGGCTTTGGGGTTGTGTGAATTACATCCTGGCATCTGACACCCTGCTTCAGGTTCTCATGGGAAGCTTTGGCTCTACAGGACACCTGTCTTTTTCGCATCTCAAAGCTCCTTGGGGGGCTTGGGTGGCCATCCCCCAAAACTCTTCACACCTGCGTGACACCTCCTCCTGGGATTTTTTTTCCTGCCAGAGCTGTCAAATTTCCAGCCAGCCTTGTCAATTTGGGACTATCCTGTCAAAATTGGGGACCAGGGGCTTTGGGTTTGTGTGAATTACATCCTGGCAGCTGACACCCTGCTTCAGGTTCTCATGGGAAGCTTTGGCTCTACAGGACACCTGTCTTTTTCGCATCTCAAAGCTCCTTGGTGGCAGGGGTTTATATTTTATAATGGGCTTGTATTAGCATATTTTGGGAGACCTGCCAGAGGAAGGATTGTGAGGACCCTTTACCACTTTGACACCTACATGCCATAGCCTTCCTCCCAGGCCCTGGGCTGGGGAGACTCAGGACTGCCCCGCAGCTGTTCCCCCTGCAGCTGTCTGCAACCCCCACACTGTTTTGAAACAGGCCCTGACATTTCCTACATGCACTCACTTTTCTGCACCCTTATGGGCTTGTATTAGCATATTTTGGGAGACCTGCCAGAGGAAGGATTGTGAGGACCCTTTACCACTTTGACACCTACATGCCATAGCCTTCCTCCCAGGCCCTGGGCTGGGGAGACTCAGGACTGCCCCGCAGCTGTTCCCCCTGCAGCTGTCTGCAACCCCCACACTGTTTTGAAACAGGCCCTGACATTTCCTACATGCACTCACTTTTCTGCACCCTTATGGGCTTGTATTAGCATATTTTGGGAGACCTGCCAGAGGAAGGATTGTGAGGACCCTTTACCACTTTGACACCTACATGCCATAGCCTTCCTCCCAGGCCCTGGGCTGGGGAGACTCAGGACTGCCCCGCAGCTGTTCCCCCTGCAGCTGTCTGCAACCCCCACACTGTTTTGAAACAGGCCCTGACATTTCCTACATGCACTCACTTTTCTGCACCCTTTTAAACATATACACAACTATCCATGTTTTGCAGCCAGACCTGCCACTTTTAGGACTACCCCTACATGCAAACCCCCTTTTAAAACCCGAGTTATTAAGGACAACAGTTTGCGGCCAGGCCTGTCAAATTTAAGGCCACAAGTTTAAGACTAGGCCTGTCACTTTTGCGGACACAGACCTGTCACTTTTGCGGACACAGACCTGTCACTTTTGCGGACACAGACCTGTCACTTTTGCAAACACGATTTTTTGATGAAAGCTATACCTATATACTGCTAACTTGTTCTCTGCAGTCCATCTCTGTGTTTCCTTAGCACAGTCAAGTCAGTTTCACCCAGATTACTTATGACACTGCGATTGAGTGTACAGTTCAGCGCCGTGGGCGTATAGAGATCACTTAACTACCTGCAACAGGATGCAGAGGCAGCAATAAATAAGGTTTCTATCATAGGGTGCAGGGTGACACAAGCAGCAGCATTTTAAACGTAACTCATATGCGGTACTGATACTGCACAGATAGCAGCATTGCAGGCTTTATACCCACACAAAACAAACAGAACACAAGTTAGAGGGCGAGATTCCATCACACAGAGAAGAGGTATACCTTTGACAGCAGGACTAGAAGCTTCGCTCACACAAGCAGTAGTGGTAAAACACCAAAGTAGCTGTGCAACTTTCCCTCAAACATAGAAACATTGGCAGATGCAATGCAAGCTTTTCCTCAGACTAGGACAAAAAAGGCACAATATAGACAGCAACTATAAAAGTCACTCATAGGAAAAGCAGCAGATCCATGGAAATTAGTTGGGCAGGCATCTCTCCCACACAGCGGTCATAGTCAGTGCATAATTTGAGCCGGTGCTTTCCGGTGATAAGCACCGGCACTTAATTGGTTTCCGGTCCTCGGCACCGGCACCTAATTGCCAACACCATACATAGAACAGTCTACCACATGGTGACACTGCTCATCTCATTTAGAGATGAGCAGAACAATGGTTCTTTAGGAATATAATATATATTAAAATTGCTAATTACCTGCCTCTCCATCCACTTCTTTACCTTTGGGGTCCTGGAATAATCTGAACTGTCGCATTTACATGCAAGAGAGGTGGTTAGTAGTAGTTTTGGCAGCGATGACAGCAGGGCCGGACTGACTACCGGGCGTTTTGGAATTCTGCTGGGCAGGGGGCTGATTTCACTGCGGTGGGGGCTGATTTTGTTCATGGAGACCTGCGTGTACTTCGAAATAATTAAAGCAAAACGAATTTCGTTCAGTACACGCAAGTCCCCATCAACGAAATCAGCCCCCAGCTCAGCAGCATGCCAAAACGCCCGGTAGTCAGTCCGGCCCTGGATGACAGGGGCGATGGGTGGTGCAAGCTGCAGTGGCCTCCCGGACAGAGCCCTGGCACTTAATATTTTACAAATTAAGCACTGGTCATAGTGCATTAAAAAAGTATGGGAACTGTGATGCCGCATGCAATGGGTGAGGGGTAGTGGTAGGGTTAAAGGTGTGGCTACAAAAGAAAATATTATGTAACTTGTTTTGGTCTTTCACCGTTAGGTATCTACATATAAAGTAACGCACAGCTTAAATGAAAAATAAATAAGATGTTACTCAGTGGGAAATGCACTATAGTACATTATGAAACCTCTATTAGTTAATGCACTGCAGGGCTCTGCGTGTAACCAGAGAGCCAGATAATTCAATCTTGTTTGGTGTAGTGGGGAATAGTGACTTTGGTCATTTTTAGTGCTACAAGGTCAAAGCCTGTGACAGAAAGCACTGCAAACATGTAAGTCATTATTTCCAACTTACATTAAACAGAGTATAAGAGTTTTTCAAAATGCGCAAAAAGGTTTAAGATAAAATAATGCGTCCAAAATATAGATTTTAGTAATATCCAAACTGTACATAATGCAATTGTTTTTGATAACTGTCCCTCCCTCACCCCGCGTATGGGGTAGTAAGTACCATTTAAATACAGATCAATTAAAAGCACACACTTCACAGCTCATCTTTTGTTAACTCTTAACACTACCACTCAAAAAGAATAGGGCCTGATTTAGATCTTGGTGGATGGCCAAAATTCTATCCTATGGAATTTATATCTTGGCAGACAAAATAACCATCACCGTTATGACTGAGTAACCCGTCTGCCAAGATCTAAATCAGTCTCGAAATATTTATCATCACAAAGCTTTGAGTGATTCGATGAAAGCCAGTGCCGGCTGCCAAGCATCCTTTACATTTGCATATTACCCTTAACATTTGCAGAATTAACTCTTTGCTCACATTTGCACTTCTTCCAGGCAAGCAGGCACCCCGGCAGTAAGGCTTGTTTAGCTGTCTGTCCGTCTTTGGCTTCACACAACAGGAGAGTCACTGAATGACACTTCAGCAGAGGCATTTAAACTATCGCAATTAAACATCCCGGGACGGTTGTGGGGGAACTGTTTTTCATAAATCAAAAAAGTATGGGCAAGCCGTGCCCCTCTGATCTCAACCACTTCGACCGCTGCTCCCACAACATGGTACGTCACAGTAAGCAGTTGTGCAAGTGTCCTTCACATAGGTATATGGAGTAGCAGGAGAAAGCTCCCTCACAATATAGGTAGAGGATGGTATGTGCTGAGTGTAAACGATGAGCAGCACGTGCAGTAGCTCTTCAAATAGGTAGGGCACTGCAAGCAAGTGTTATGGTATGCATATCTGTGGAGCGCACTATCACCAGGGAGGGTGTCCAGGGGCTAAAACTCACCTTCACAAAATATACAGCCTGGATAACAACTGTGCAAACCTCGCTCACACAGCAGGACAATGTGTACAGAAGGAGAGTGTAGTGAAGATCGTTATCTATATACATACAATATTAAGTTAGCACAACCGCGTTAGATGTTAGAAAGCCATCTTGCCGCTTTTGCTGCTTTTGCACACGACACTGTAGTCACATGTTATTAATTGAGAAATGCTTGCTCGACTTTGCTTCACATGAGAACTGTGTGTTGTTCACATCCCAAACAGTGAGCAGCGACCTTGGTCTGCACATCGTGTAAAGAAACAGTCTGGGTCGCTAGACGGTGCATGTTGTTGGGTTCAGGTTGATCGGCCCACTATTTAGCCATAACACGCACGCAGCTGCAAATACCTGAAAGTCGGGTGCTTTTATTATTGCAGTGTTACATGTTTTTCATTACATTCAGAAGAAGAGCTTTCCCAGGAGCAGAGCCTTGCTGATCCTGTGATGTGATCTCACTGAGCTGATCTTTACGCTATGGGGTTCCCCATTCAAGCCTAGAGACCTTTCACTAGTCTAGTAATAATAATATTAGTTTGCTAGCGAAAGGAAGGTGGCTGAGATCCACTGTCATTTTAGTATGATTACTCCTTTCATTTTCTATGGTATTGTAACTATGCTGATGGTTTTGATTTTAATCATTTGTCTGCTTAAGTTAGCCAAAGTACTGCATCTTAGGACACGAGGTTTATAAAATAAACTCTTTAAACTTTACCGTGTTTCTGTTTATTCTGTTGTGGACTGATATGAGAATAATTACGAACAGGTATTTCTGATTCCCACCATTCCTGAGAATACCCTAAGTCGCTTGTTCTGGGTTGTCTATACATTGGGACCGCCGAGATAAACCTCGGATAACGAATGGGACACTGATGCTGGTCGGATAAGGGGTTCTGGGTTCTGAGGTGAGTTTTTGGTACACAGCAATTCACTGAGGTCCTTGTTTCCTGTGCATAGTTCTGTGCATAAGCAGAATCCCTGCAACATGGCGCACCTAACGTTTGGTCTATTGATTGAAACGCCTTAGTAGGGCTTATATTAGTCCCCAACTCCCTCACTCTGGTTTCCGGTTGACGGGAGTGACGGTTTAACCTACCTGTGTTTCGACTAATAGGTTCCTTCAAGCTTGATCATTAAAAAGGTTATTTTTACTGAACCCCAGTGCTACTGTTGATATCGTTGATACTCTTTAGTGTGTCCTAATGGCGGTAGACATAGCCGCGCATAGTCTTGCACCCCTACGCCGTCATTTGACGACGTATGGGGTGCCAGATGATGGGATGGCTGTTATTTTTGTGGTGAGCGCTGATGCGTCATACCCGTATGAGTTGTTTTACTCATGGGTGACTTTTCCGGCAGTGGATGACGATGATACGTTTCATACCTTTACTCCCACACAGCTGCCTGCGGTCTATACGCCGTATAGGACACAAGAAATTCCAATCTCTGCCTCGCAGCATACCATTTGGTTTAATGGCGCCCTTCCCCATGCGGTTGCACCGGCAAGAATGGGCCCGTTGTCCATTGCAGGGGCCACATGGCCGGTGCTGGCCGGCTTTACACCTCATCCCCGCTATCTCACGGTGGCGGTGGCTGAGTTGCGAGTACTACACACAGCCCTGATTACAGTCCATAGGGCTTTAGTGCAGTACGTGTCGCGCAACGTGAAGGTGGGGACACCTGCTGTAGCGGGACAACCAACGGACTACCACGCGGTGGTCATTAGTCCTGTTATGGTTAATTCGGTTATGGGCAAGCCCCCTCAGAATAAGGATGATTTTCCTTATTGGCTTGCTGAGAAATTTGACCAACAGGAGGCGGTTTTTCCGCATACAACTCCTGTGGAGAAACACAGGATACTCACCATTAGTTTGCCGAAAGACTTGGTCCCAGATATGGCTGATTGCACAAACTGAGGCAAGGTCTTTGGCGCGACCTACTCGAAGTGCTTCGGCACTCCGTCTATGTCTGTACTACCCTCCGTCATCAAACGTGTTCAAGAGAATCACGGTGCGGAGGCTGCTGGGGAATTGGGAATGAGGCTTGTCGGGGTGTACAATGTGGTGGCTTCCATGGTAATGGGCAACCTCAAAGGCGATGCCATGCAGTTCCAAGTACTAAATAAGTTGGACAGCGTGGATGAACTCGACAAGCCCAAGGAGTTCGCAAAAATAATTGCGCAAGCCTACAGGAAAGTTGGCCGTAGTGCGTTGGGTGTTAAACCAGCCGTTATTATTCCTGATATAGTACAGCAAACTAAGGTGAGCTCGTCAACTAAAGACGAACGCCCAGGCTTTCCTAAACAAAGTTGGCGAGCAAAGAAACAGGGTAAGCAGCAACAGAACAGGGGTCTCGTCCTGCATCGCCTGTGCAGTCGTCCAGTGAACGCACATTTGATCTGCGCGATCGATCTCGTATTAAGTCACCTGATAGATTTCAGGTTTCTGAACAAGACTCTCCTCGTTCTTCACAGGAAACATCGGCTTCACAATCCGGTGGCGGAGACCGTGGGAAAGGAAGTGGTGCCCAAGGTCGTGAGCAACCCCGCCAGACTGACGGCAAAGGACGAGTCTGCGCGTCAACGACCCCCGTTTCAGAAGAAGAAAGTTGCTGCGCTAACAGCGAGGTATGCCACAGATGGTGCGGACGCAGCTTCAGAACCTGACATGGGCACTAACGCTGCTCGACAGCGCGGCGGAAGTTACAGTAGTGCGACAAGCACTGCGTCCATATCTGGTAGAGACAGCAACTGATACGTTCATAACCGTAGAAACTGCTGACACTAGAGTGGCTCCCCCTGACAGACTATATAACATAGTCCTTTTAATTGAGGGTGACATACAACGCGCGATTAAAGGGATTTTTTGGGATCATCTGACCACTTCATATGATATTCTATTAGCAGAGGCAGATTGGCCCCCGGCTTTCGTTTTAGATGCTCCTAGAGGGGAGGAAGTAATCCTCCCGTCCTTTGCGCACACAGTACCAAGGGACCAAGCTAAAAAGTTCACAGAGGAGTAGGCTCTGGTGCTTGCACCTGCTCTGTATCGTAATCAGGTAGGCTGGGATAAATTGTCCCCCAGCCATGAAATTCCGTTGCGGTCCACGCCCCAGCCACAACCCCAATATCCCACGCACCGCGAAGCAACATCTCACTTCGCGGCTATCCTTGAACAATTGGAATATCAAGGGGTAATTGAAACTTGTGTGTCACCAATGAATAATCCTTTATTCACTGTGACGAAACCTGACGGGTCGTACCGCTTAGTTTTGGATTACCGGCATTTAAACTCTCATTGCCGCACATGTGCAGTACAGAATACCCACAGTTCGGCTCTCGTCGATAGTCTCATGAGAAAACGGTTTAAAACCACACTTGACATCTCCAATGGCTTTTACAGCCATAATATGTTCTCTCTTAGTAGTGAGTGGACGGCATTTACCTCGGATGGCAAACAAAAACATTTCAAAAGATTACCGATGGGCTATAAAAACAGCCCTGGTGTCTTCGCCGCTCGCGTGGTCTCTCTGTTAGAGAGCATAGACCCTGATGCGTACTCGTATGTGGATGATATTTATCTCACAGATGACGAGTTGGGACCGCATCTCAGTCGCGTTGATCGCATTATTGTTTTGTTTGCAGACTTCGGTTATAAATTCAACTTTGCAAAGTCTCACATTGCGGAATATACAGTGTTGTTCTTGAGGTACGAATTCAACAATGAAGGTCGAGGATTGGCTCCGCACTTCCTAGAGAAATGCGCATGCCTACGTGCTCCCACGACACTGAAGAAATTACAATCTCTGCTGGGTTTTCTGAATTTCGGTCGAACTTACATTCCAGATTATGCCCAGCGTCTCAAGCCGCTTTATGTCATAAGAATTGTGCCAGGCGCAGTGGGTTTCACATACTTGACGTTCAATGAGGGCGACACCGTCCCCATTGCCTACAAATATCACTTGTACACTTCGGCTAAACTGCGATTTTCTGCTGTCGAGAAAGTTCTGACGGCAGTACAGATGGCGATTCTGAAAGAGCGAGCGCTATCGCAAGGAAAACGCATGCTGGTGGTAACACCATATCCTGCCCTTGAGGCAGTGACAAAAGCAAGTGTACCAAATTCTAAGGCTTTGCATCCAAGGTGGATACAATGGGCCACTTCCTTGACATCGCCTGACGTCACATATATCTTTGACGCGGCACTTCAGACTCAGGAATTTTTGCAATATGAATTCGTTCATCCAGCTCCTCTGTCTTTGCGCCCGCTCGAGAATTACCATTATGTCATTTACACAGACGGTTCTGCGCAACCGGCAACTGGATCAAAGCATGCCTATTCAGCGGCCTGCGCAATTGTGGTCGGTACTTTCGTAAATGGTGATTTCCAATCCGATGTCGTGCATACGCAGTCATTGGGTGATTGTACCGCACAGTTGGCGGAGCTTCGTGCTCTGGTGCTAGCGCTAGAGTTTGCTGATCCCCGAGTCACTACCCTTATAGTGAGTGACTCATTTTATTGTGTCCAATCATACAACGACAATCTACATTTTTGGTCTCAGAATGATTACCATGATTCCAAAGGTAGCACGATTAAGCATAAAACGCTTTGGGTTCGAGTGGCAGAACTTAAAGAACATCTGCCTCTCGTGAATGTTATTCACACTCTTGGTCACCAACGAGTTGGTGTCCATGCTGTCGGCAACAGCCTGGCTGATGAGGCAGCAAAAACAGCAGTGGCAACATACTTAGTAGCAGCAGTTACAAGATCCAAAAGTAAGATCGATGATGACATCTTGGCAGCTATTGCTGCTACAGAGAAGGGAACGAAATTTCCAAGAGGTTTCCCTTCTCGTTACCATTATCGCTTAAGTCCTGATAATGTCCCATTAATGAGGATTAATGACGTTGGTGACAGATTGATTCCCAACGCGGACTGCAGACCATCTTTGATATTAGCAGCTCACGAGGGCATGGCGTCCGCGCATGCCGGCGTTGCAGCTACTGTATCTCTGTTGCAACAACGTTACTGGTGGTGCGGTTTATATAAACAAGCCCGAGCTTATGTTCTTAATTGTGATATTTGCCAGCAGATAAAACCTTCAACTGCGGCGCGCCCACCACAAACTCAGTTGTACATATCTAATAAACCACTAGGTTGTGTTTATTTAGATCATTGCGGTCCATTTACCTCTGATACTGCGTACAGATACATCTTGGTTGCAGTGGATTCGTGCACACGTTTTCTGTGGGTGTGGCCACAAAGTAGTGCTGATGCCCGTACTGTCATAAAGGATTTGCGTGTCTTTGTTGGAAGTTTTGCATGTGGTACCTTTCATTCTGATCAGGGCCCTGCGTTCGCCTCTAAGGCGTACAAAGATGCCATGAGAAATTTGGGGGTCCAAGTCAAATTTTCCTCTCCATACCGACCTGAGGGTAATAGTGTAGTGGAGCGAATGAACCGTGACTTAAAGCAATCTTTGACAGCCAGGGTTTTAGGTACTGGCCGGAACTGGCTAGCCCACTTATATGACGTGCAATGTGCACTTAATAATCTCCATCGAAGGTCTCTGGGTGGCGGACCCCATACATGATGCTCTTTGGCATACGAATGTTTGTCCCGGACCTTGATGGTCTAGACATGGCGGCGGCGGCCGCACCCTTTGACGTAGATGATCACTGTGCTGTATTGCAGAATCTTCAAGAAGCCAGAGACAGTCTAGCGAAGGAACACGTAACCTCCTCATCTGATGCGTTTCTTGCCCTTCGATGCTGAGAAATTCTGTTGTGGCCCAAGCTCCTAACACCGTGCCTGATGTTGCCGTCGAGATGCATACAGTTACTGGTCCTTTATTGCCACCGACACCTGGTGGTCTACCTGAAGATGTTGAGTATGCTTATCCTGCGGATGTTCCATTGCCTGTTTTACAATCCACCACAGTTACCCAGTCACGATACTCTTTTGACTCTAATTCAATGACTTCCATTGCCCCGTCCAAAGTTTCGATTTTTGTGGCCTGGTTCAAAAGACATTTTTTAATTCCCCCTTGGATTTGGCTGGTACTCATATGTATTTTTTTGTTTATGTCCATTGGCTTTGTGGTAGTGTTTTTTAGACTTATCAATGGACACTACCTGAAAGAAAGATCTACAATTATACTAATTGATGGAACTTTGGCCCCCCACTCCTCATCACATATCATGAAAAGGGACCAGACTTTTGTGAACATTACTGCCTGGCCTGTACGTGATGGGATCGCTTGGGATGCTGTAAAATTTCAAATTCATGGCCCCACTGAAGTAATCAATGTGCCAAATGTATTTCGTGTTTCTATGGGTGATGTAGTTAAGCAGAACATCCACTCAGATGATTGGGATGTGCAAGCAATAGAAGCACTGTTTTCTGATTTGAAATATTATGCTGCATTTGATGCTGAAGATTTGTTTTTAGATACTGCTAATTATGATGAGCAGTTCTGCTATCAACATTATGGCACACACTTCCTACACAAAGCAAATACGTTTAGGAATTTCGTAAATTATACCCAATGGGAACACTGTCCCGCCCCTAGGCTGGGCAGCTCCACCACGTTAGTGGACAAATTCACATATTTTTCTGATTTCAGTGTGTCAAATCCGGCCTCCTTTTATTTTAAGGTTGCGCCTGAGTCTGCTTCTAAAGTTAGACTGACACACACCAAATTGTTGTATTCCAAGTCCTTTATGGACGAGTTGGCAATTGGAGGATATGATCTGTGGAAAGCTACTATCGATCTTAAATCGGTTTGGGGTTCTAAACTGTGGCAGGTACAGGAAACAGAAGCTTTGCATCGTGCCTGTGTTATCCCGAATCACATGTTATTTTTAAATTCGTCAATTTTTCAAACCACCTGTTTTGGATTGGCTACTTCTAAAAAATTAAATTCTCCCTCCATTCCGGGTCTGGGTGCTTATCCAAATTGGGGTAATCATACGGATCTGTCCCTTGCTACGTTGCAGTCATACATTTCCAACACATCCTTCAATATTTCTGAATTGAATCCAGAAGGGTGGTTGGTGTGGCAAACGAGTTCGGATTCCTGTCAACATCGGTTTCTGGATTTGGCACCCGGGTATACACAAGTTCGTGTAGACCCCCGTTTTGAGTCATCTCACACTGTAACTACCTACTCAGTAGGGAAGTTATGTCAATCTTGGCTGCAACATTCCACCTTAGCATCTGTTAAACTTCATTTAGCACGATTAAACGACAAAATAGATTTGAATGATTTTGTTAAGGGTCCTGCGGTTGGCAGGTCCAAAAGATGGGTATATGCTGTTTACAACGAAGTTTGGAAGTTATCACAAATTGAGGCTGCATCCAGATTACGTGCTATTGATCAAGCCAATATGGAAAAGGTATTGGCTGTAATAGACAATAGCATTAACACCTTGTCTTCCAGAATTTATACCTTAGACAATATTGTTTCATCTGTGGTAGACATTGTGCAGGATGATTTGTCTGTTTTATATCATGGTCAGAATCAATTGCGTTCTATTATGCAGTTTGCATCGACATTGCAGACGTTAAAGGCTGGGAAAGTCCCTTGGGATTACATGAATACTTCATCTTTGTTCCTTACTTTTAATTTAACCGCAAAACAACAGTTCATGTCCATGAAAGATGCGACTTATTCATTGCTACACATTGAAAAGTTAGAACCTTTACCTTTCTCTGTTGCTGAATTAAATTCCGCTGTGTGGCTTATCCACGGGTTGATCACGTTACCGTTCCCTCTGTTTAAGTTCAGTTCGTGCATGAAACATTATGCCCTTGGCAGATATGAAAAACTTGGTTCTGCCTTCCTGCACGAAGTTTGGTCACTCCCATTCACGTATAGATGTGTGAGAGACGGAAAAGAGGTATACTTAAACTGCACTTCCACTCCTGATCACTCTGTTGTGTGTAGGCACATTCAATTGCATGGTGCATGTAATGTGCACGCTCCTAATTTAGCTTGCGTCCTGAAAGGGATCCCTGTGCCAGTTATAACACCGTCTTTTACGCTGCTTGCTAACGGTAGTTATTTGCTATTAAATAATGAAGCTTGCTGTGGGATGTTGGTGGGAATTCCCTACATAGTGACTGTATCACAGAGAGTGGTTTGCTGTAATAACGTCCTTTTCCCACCCCCGCATGGACGGCTCGATGTATCCATCTGGCCTTCCATTCCAACCTTGAAAGCAGAGTTCAATAAGATGAGCAGAATAAGGGCTCTATTGTCTCAAAAAGAAGCCGCGTTGACTTCATCCCGGGAAACATTTGTCCTTCACGTAGCAAACACGCGCACTGAGGTGCAAGCGCTTTTGAATACTGATCTCCCACTTCATTTTGGGACCCTGATTCAGACTATCTTTAATGCCTCGTCAACAAGTGGCCTGGCTCATTTTTTTAAAATTGTGGGCTCCGGCCTCGTGACCTCCTTTCAAACTATTTTTGGTGTGATCCCGGCATTTTTTCATTCAATTTTTTCCAGCGTCTTCGGAGGTCTCCCTTTGCTTCTCACCCTCGTAGCTGGGGTACTTTTGTTGATCTGCGCACTACGCTATGGATGCACAACTTGCGTCTCACGACAGCAGGTCCCGGCCGTTACATCTTCGTAACCGGATGCTTGAATACTATGGCACTTTACCACTGGCGACCTTAAGCATAGCCTATGGATTGTCTTTCCGGTTTCCCTACTTTACTTGTGTATAGCCCGTCTTTCATTGCCTAGATTGTCCATTCCAATGGGCTCTGGATTTGTGTCTGTCGAACTCGGTGTCTCCTGCCCCGGATTATGATCAGCTGATGAGCCCCTTAGTGGCTCATGAGTTGGACTGTTCTGGCGTCGGGATTATGGCCTGTGGAGCAGCACATGGAGTCCTTGGGAATTGGGACATCGGAACGGATGCAACTGAATTCTTAGCGAGAAGTTATCTTGAAGAGCACGCCAGTTGTCCTCGAATGGTACTGGAGGCTCCGGTGGTCGAGGAGCATGTATGTTCCTTCCCCGTGCTGAACTGGATGGCAGATAATTTTGCAGAACGTTCCAATGATTTTCTCTTGGAAGCTGTTGCAACTTATTGTGCTTATACATTGATGGATTGACCTTTTTGCACTTTCATTTCGTCATAAGTCCTTCAATTATGTTTTTTTTATCCTTTAAATGGTTTTTTTCAACTCTTTTTATTTTTTCTTTGTTTTATCTCTTCAAACTTTTTCACTTACCTTATATGGACTTACAGTTCATGCCCTTGGTTCCGTTCTATCAAACTTGAACTCTGCGTTCTTGCAAGTGTGCCCCTACTGGTTAGTGGTCCGATCAAGGGGGGGGTGTAGTGAAGATCGTTATCTATATATGTACAATGCTAAGTTAGCACAACCGCGTTAGATGTTAGAAAGTCATCTTGCCGCTTTTGCTGCTTTTGCACACGGCACTGTAGTCACATGTTATTAATTGAGAAATGCTTGCTCGACTTTGCTTCAAATGAGAACTGTCTGTTGTTCACATCCCAAACAGTGAGCAGCGACCTTGGTCTGCACATCGTGTAAAGAAACAGTCTGGGTCGCTAGACGGTGCATGTTGTTGGGTTCAGGTTGATCGGTCCACTATTTAGCCATAACACGCACGCAGCTGCAAATACCTGAAAGTCGGGTGCTTTTAATATTGCAGTGTTACATGATTTTCATTACATTCGGAAGAAGAGCTTTCCCAAGAGCAGAGCCTAGCTGATCCTGTGATGTGATCTCACTGAGCTGATCTTTACGGTATGGGGTTCCCCATTCAAGCCTAGAGACCTTTTACTAGTCTAGTAATAATAATATTAGTTTGCTAGCGAAAGGAAGGTGGCTGAGATCCACTGTCATTTTAGTAGATTACTCCTTTCATTTTCTATGGTATTGTAACTATGCTGATGGTTTTGATTTTAATCATTTGTCTGCTTATGTTAGCCAAAGTACTGCATCTTAGGACACGAGGTTTATAAAATAAACTCTTTAAACTTTAGCGTGTCTCTGTTTATTCTGTTGTGGACTAATATGAGAGTAATTACGAACAGGTATTTCTGATTCCCACCATTCCTGCGAATACCCTAAGTCGCTTGTTCTGGGTTGTCTATACATTGGGACCGCCGAGATAAACCTCGGATAACGAATGGGACACTGATGCTGGTCGGATAAGGGGTTCTGGGTTCTGAGGTGAGTTTTTGGTACACCGCAATTCACTGAGGTCCTGGTTTCCTGTGCATAGTTCTGTGCATAAGCAGAATCCCTGAAACAAGAGCATGTCTACTTTACAAAATAGACGGACAGGACGCAATCATCACTTCAAGCCTGCTTCATAAAACAGGTGCACACTGCTAGCAGGGACAGGTGCGCAAGGCTGCCAGGGCATCGTGTCATGTGGCAGGCTTTAGGGCAGTCCTTGATTTTATTTAACAGTACTTTACATGATGTGATGGTTACAGGCATGATTTTTGTGGTAAAGCAAAAGTGCAACGTGTGATTGAATGAAACGCTGGAGTGGTTGATGATGTTATACATTAGGCAGCAGCTGTAGATGTGCAAGAAACAATGCTGATGAGTGCAAGAAACACATTGAAATTCTGTGAATAAATGAGAATACCATGCAGAGTTGTCCTGACAGTACAGCCGTTGCTGTTGTTAAAATGCGCATTACAGCTCCAACCTATTACATACAAAGATTTCAGTACTAACCTTGCAGTTCAAACATTTTTGTAGTTGTATTGATCTTTGCAATATATCTGATGCAGAAAAGTTGCTCAAAAGGACCCTTCCTGCTAGGCTGCATTAGGAAAGAAAATGCAAAACGTACCCGCAACACAGTTTATAAGGAGGGCGTCATTAGGTCGAGCCTAGAGCAGCGCATGCGCTGTAGCTCGACTTTTAGTAAGGGGCTTTTCAAAGTGCTACACTGTGGCCTAGAGCTTGGGTGCATGTGCGCAGGCACGCGCTTACGAGCAGAGGCACCATATGGCTTTCCTCTCTCGTCATGGGTCATCAGATTTCAAGATACGTGAGCTTTCTTTCACATTCCTGAAGTCGATAGCTTCCTTGTTGCTCTTTGTTACTACAACTGTCCACTAGGTGGTGGTGTTCCCACATTGTATATGGAAGCTACTTAATATAGACAACATAGAAGTAATACGGCATAGTGTTGCTTCCTGGCCAGTATTGTATCGACACGGCTGGTGTTTGTATGTCTCGACCATTTAAAAAAACAAGCATTGGCATAGCCAATAGGTCTCGCTTTTGGGACCTTATAAGTATTTAGTTATGCAACTGTTGCATGGCTAAACACTTATAAGGTCCCAAAGGCGAGACCTATTGGCTATGCCAATGCTTGTTTTTAGGTAAAGTTTCAGTGAGCCCTCAGTTTATGCTACGGCCGCTGGGGTACTCTGCTGGGTCACAGCGGTCAGACCCGGCCATTTTTGGGCCTGCCGGATTGCCGCTGATGCCTTATGAGGATCACGGCCTGGGAGGACGGGTGCACCCCGCATCGTGGACTGGCGTGCCTGTGCTCCATGCGGGCTCTACAGCCTTGGACCTGCCGCACACAGCCAAATTCTAAGGGGCTGCTATCTCTTTTCTCCCTCCCTAGCGGATAGCATGGCTGGGTGGTGGTGGGCACCGGCAGCTGCGGGTTACACGTGAGGAGCCCCCCGCATATTGGCGCCGGGACACCGGGGTGTGCACCACATTGTAGCGTGGGCCACACTCTACCACAGATCTCGTGCAGGCCCTGGAGCCCTGCTCGATTTCCCACGCATTGCATTAGGGACCCTCACCAGTAAGCGGTCAACTATGGGCACAGGTAAGGGAGGCACCACTGACAACAGCACGGACTGGGCCCTATAACCACTGGCACTGCAGCTCTAGGGCCCTCATCTCTCCCTTCCCCCGCCGTACGGACAGTGTATGGGCTCCGGCAGGCCTCGTTATTCCCCTGCATCTTGTGGTCTGTGGGAGATATGGCCACAAGATTGACTGGGCAAGGATGCACCACCTCCACAAGTTGTCAATTGAACAACCATTTACCACTACCTCCCTAACAATACACTATGTGGCCAGCCGTCTGCCTCTGCCTGGGACTGGCCCCCTTTCTTCTACACGCAGGGTCAAGACTGATTTGCATATGGCTGGGTCCAAACTGGAATGGCATGGTGAGCAAAAAAACAATGGATTTAGGCCCAGATCTCTGTACTAGGTTGAATATATGACATTGTTCTGAATTCTGTCCATCAATTGTTGTTTTTGCATTTGTCACTCCGAGTGGGACGGGTATGCCCAGACGTGGGTCCCATGCTCTCCATGCCACTGGAGTCAAGCTATTCTGGCTGATGAGGGCTAAATCCCGAAACCGGTCCTAGGATGCTTGTTTCCAGTCCAGGGAGGACCTTGCCTGGGAGTTTAGGCTGGACTGTTCCCATTGGGCGTAGGGTTAAGACTGATTTGCATATGGCTGGGTCCAAACTGGAATGGCATGGTGAGCAAGAAAACGATGGATTTAGGCCCAGATCTCTGTACTGGTTTGAATGTATGACATTGTTCTGCATTCTGTCCATCAATTGTTGTTTTTGCATTTGTTACCCCTTTCTTCTACACCACCACTACACCGCCTGGGACTGGGGGGACTGGTGCTCAAGACATCACCAGCAGGAGTTGTGGGGCTCTGTCACCTTTCTTTTCGACTGAAAGGGCACATTGAGTCCCAGGGAGAAGGCCCCCACCCAGACCGATGGTGATTTGCCTGCTACACTAACGGGACCGCTATTTAATTCTGCAAGAGGACCGCAAGCTCTTTGATACAGGCGTCGGCAATGCACAGGTCATGATATTTCAACAATACACCCTGGCAGTGCAGCGCCAGTGGAACTCATTCCTCCTTTTTCTGCGTGACTTCGTGTTCGGACGCAATGCCTACTGTTTACCCGTGATGTTTCCATTGCTAATGGCCCTTCCTATTATTTGTTACATGTTTATTGCTTTATTCTCCATTACCTCCATTGTGCATTTCTCATGCTTGGTGTCTTTATCTACAGTTAATGTACACGATTGTACCAAACGCTGCACACATTTTTAATTATTGACAATGCATGATTTGGTTTTACTGTGGTTGTTTCACATAAGGGTTTCTGTGTCCCTGCCCCTAGCTTGCTAAACCACCCCCCTTGGACAGTTTGCCGCTATTGGCTTACATGGTTGCTCAGTTTGGGTGGATACACGATGTCTCTCTGCCCTCATGGCAGTCTTTGTTTGTTGTCTCAGTTTTATGTTATTTGAGTTGGTTTTTGTTTTACTGCCGGCGCCCATTCTTCACGTGCACTTCTATGTGGATGACCTGCTGCCACCCCTGTGCTCTGCCAAGTTGCCCTACATTCAACATCCACTGTCATGGCTAAAGTTAACATACTTACCTGGAATGTTAGAGGGATGCACACTCCCTCTCGCAAATGCATTGTTTATGCATATTGCGCCGCCACTCCACACACACAACGCACTGATACAGGAATCCCACTTAACATTGACTGAGGTTGCGAGAGTGCAGCTGTGCTGATGTGGACAAGTATATTGCACAAATTATTCCACATACGCTCTGGTATGATCAGGTTGAGCGATCCCTTCATGGCTGACTCAACAGTTGTTGACCTGGAGGGTCACTACGTCTTTGTTGAGGGACGCCTGGAGGACTATTGCATTCTCATTAGCTCCATTTATGCCCCCAATTCCGACCAAACTGGATTCCAAGCCAAACTCTTGGGGGTGCTTTGGTGATGGAATGGGATACCATGACTCCTTGGAGGGAACTTTGTTTGCCCAGGGTATGGGTATGCCCAGATGTAGGTCCCTTGCTCTCTTTGCCACTGGATTCAAGCTAGCCTGGCTGACGAGGGATGTTACCCTGAAACCGGTCCCAGGATGCTTGTTTCCGGTCCAGGGAAGACCTGGCTTGGCAGTTTGGACTGGACTGTTTCCATGAGGCACAGGGTCAAGACTGATTTGCATATACCTGAGTCTGAACTGGGGTGGCGAAGTGAGCTACAAAACGATGGATTCAACGCAGATCTGTGACTGGGGTGAGTATCTGAAAAGTTTCAGTGCTCCGTCCATCATCTCCTTGTTTTTGTTGGGAACTTTAACAGTGTCATGAGTGATGACTTGGATCGCTCCTTTCTCCCTCTCCCCTGTATGGCGGCGAAGTCCAATGCTCAGGCACTGTCTGACTGGCTTGGGCACTGGCAGCTATTGGACATATGGCGCATATTCAATGCACATACCAGGGTCTCCTCCTTTCACTCGCATCTGCACAGACTTCATGTCAGCATAAATGTTATGTTATGTTAATATAACTTATAAAGCGCACAAATACCAGGGGGTGTCTCGGCGCTGAACCTGAGCGTAAGCCCTGAGGGACGGGAGAAGAATTTATATGAATTCACAAATAACCAGGTTTTAAGTTCCTTTCTAAAAGAGACAAGAGAGTTGGCAGCTCTTATGTTCGCCGGGAGCGTATTCCACAGTTTAGCTGTACCATGGCCTATGCTTCGATCTCCCCAGCTCGAGGTTCGAATCGTTGGTACCAACATCAATCTGGCATTGGTTGACCTTGGGTGTCTGCCAGGGTGGTACCAGGAGAAAAGGTTTTTCAGAGATGCAGGTCCTAGATTAGTCAGTGCTTTATAGGCCAGGTACAGTGCCTTGAACTTGATACGTTTAGCCACTGGCCACCAGTGAAGTTTCTGAATGTCTTCCAGAACTGATTGATACTTTGGTAAGTTCAATAGAAGCCTGCCGCGGCATCATTTTGCAGCATCTGAAGTTTTTTCAGATGTTGTTTCTGTAATTCGAGATAGAGACCGTTACAGTAGTCTAGTTTTGATAGTACTAATGTAGTTACAACGGTCCTCCTGAAATCAGGGGAGATGTAGGGCAGGATCTTCTTCAGTTTCACCGGAAGTGAGTGTTTGTCTTTTTGGCACCTCGACCATTCTTCCTCGCATAACGCATATTGATTACCTGGGTTGCACCCAATCAGACCTCAACCCTCAGCACCTACAGCTAAATTGGGATGCCAAGCCCCACCCAATCCCATCATGGAGGTTGCAGCGTTGGATGATCCTCCATTTTGCACCTCGTTGAGCACCTCCATTGCAGAACACTTTGACATTAATGCCAATACAGTCTCAACTCGCGTGAGTGGGACGCCTTCAAGGTCACCACCAGGAGCAATTGGCTGGGTTATACATGGAATGTGCGCCAGGAGCTTGACAGTGATATCATTCAGATAGAATGTGACCTGTAAGGCTATGATTCACAAGGTCTCCCGGGACTCTGAGTGCAAGGAACGACTGCTTCTAGCACAGCGGGAGCGTGCCGAACTATTGGCGGGCCTCCGCTGTCCTAAATATGCAGTCCATATGGCTAAACCCCACAAGAAGGCCAATAAGTCGAGCTTGTTACTGGCATGACTTATCTGCCAGGAACACCCGCGGAAACCCATAGTAGCACTCAAGTCTGTGGTAGGACCCCTCCTCCTCTCATCCAGAAGGCTATCCATGTTGAAATTACATATCTTATGCCTCCTTGTACACATCTGTTACACCTGTATCTACGGACGAGATTCATTCCTTTTTGGCTACTACACCTCTGCCTCACAAACTCGCTGAACAGAAAACTGGAACTTGACAGTGCTTTTACTTTATTTGAGATTCCAGAGATCATCTGTACTCTCACTACACAGAAAATCCCAGGCCAAACAGTCTCCCGACTGAATTTTACAAAGCCTATGCTCCACTCATAGCCCCCTGCTTACAGACACTATACGATGATACCCTATTGGCCACTTGTTTACCGGACTCACTTGGTGAGGCACTGCTCTTCTCCCTTCCCAAACCTGACTGTGACCCTACCACCCTGGGGTCATTCTGACCTTTGGCACTTCTTAATATAGACTATAAGATTCTGACCAAGATCCTTGCCGAAAGCCTGCCCACTTTGGTTTGACTACTGCACCCAGACCCTGCCCACAATACTTATCTTAACCTGCAAAGATTCTTCATGATCATAGAACGCGCCCTCACACCTGACCACAAGTGGGCTGCTTTGTGCTGGATCTGGAAATGACCTTTGACTCTTTGGAGTAGGCCTTCTTCTTCGCAGTGCTCCCCCTGCTATGGGCTAGGGAGGCGAGTCATCCAGCTAGTCAAATTACTTTATACTCTACCGTTGGCCAGAATGAAAACGGGTGCCATTCTGAACCAATTCTGATTCACAAAGGTACCTGGCAGGGATTCCCGCTGTCTGCTTTGCTCTTCTCCCTCACCATTGAACCACTGCCGGTCGCCTTCAGAATACACGGGCAGACCTGGGGGATCCCACACTGACTCGGTTTCACTTTATGCATTCAACCTTCTCCTGTACCTTAGGGACATGCACGCAATCACCCCTTGTGTAGGACTTTTTTTTTTTTATTTGCAACACTATCGGGCCTCAGGTTTAATTGGGCCAAGTCCTACCTGTTAGATCTCGCCTGACCCAGCGCATGCGCTGGTCTGGCGAAACTTATTGAGAGGGCTCCAGAAAGTGCTACCAGGCCAGCCTAGAGCTACAGTGCATGTGCGCGGGCGCGCGCGCCGCGCTTGACCGCGATTACTTTCACTTTCGCTTTGATGTTTGCTCGCGATCACTTACGCTGCCGTACGGCCGCTTGGCATAGCCAATAGGTCTCGCTTTTGGGACCTTATAAGTATTTAGCTATGCAACTGTTGCATGGCTAAACACTTATAAGGTCCCAAAGGCGAGACCTATTGGCTATGCCAATGCTTGTTTTTCTTTAGCGATGCGATGCCTGACCGTGCCTACAGTTTTAATTGTGCCCGGATAGCATGACAGCCCATGATGTTCTGTTATTTGAGCATTTGTGTGTGTGGCAAACCTGCTGACCTGTCTGATGTCGCAAACCTGCTGACCTGTGTGATGGCAATCTCAACCGAGCAGTATCCTGCTGCGGGCACAGATATGATTCCATAGTTCGCTCCGTCTCTCCGTGTTGGGATGGACAGCGCTTACCAAGATAGTGATGCTAACCCGCCTGTTATGTTATTTTGCTAATCTACTTGTGTATATCCCAAAATCCTTATTTTGTTCACTTGAGAAACTCATGAGGAAGCTTCTTTAGCAAAATATATGCTGCAAGGTGGAGCTCCATAAACCATACCTACCAGCAACTGAGGTGGATTTGCTGTCCCAAATTTCAGGCATTATTACCTGGCTTCCCAATTGCATTGGGTGCCACGGTGGATGGTGGGCCTTCAAATTGCTGATACTGCCATGATTTCTCCTGCCTGAAGTCTGCCTCACATATTGCACCACTTTCCCTCTTGCTCTAGAGCACCATTGCACGGCTCCACTCGGTTGCACGTGGCACACGAATACTATAAAAGCAGCTTCTTTCCCATTAAAGCGACTCAGCCGTATGCCCTGGCTATACCATTCCTGGGCACTCCCCGGGGCATACGGGTCACCTCTTTAGTGGACCTCGTCCCTTGGCATGAGGTGCGCCTGCACTCCTTCGGATATCTTTATTGCGTTGGTTCCCTCATTCCACTTGAGTCTCTGATTGATGTCGTGGGGCTCCCTCCTGGCCATTTTCAGCTTTATAACTCTCTCCTTGGGGAATTGGATAGGTGCTGGGGGACATGTACCAGGAACACCCAATGCACCTCACGCTCCAGTGCCTTCATGTTATGGGGTGACGCGCTGGCTCGCCGAACCTTTGTGCACACATGGGGTGCTTCTGCTTACCCCTTTGCACCGACATTGGGAGATGGACCTGGGCTGCCCTTGATCTGACAAGGAATGGGCTGCCATACTGGAATATCTGGCTCTCATCCCATGCAATGGCCACTTTTGCCTTATTCAATATTATATACTTCACAGAGCTTATCTCACCCCAGATAAGATAAACCAATATTATCATAGTACAGATGCTATCTGTCCCCGCTCTTGCCTGCCTGATGCCAATCTTCTACTTATGCTCTGGGGCCTGCCCGTCTCTTCACTGTTACTGGCTAGGCATAACCACACACTTGTCAAACCGCACAGGGCACCCCACTATACACACATGGGAGGTATGCCTCCTAGTCCTGTGCCACAGGGATAAGAAACACAAAGCCACTACCCGCTTCATTGATTTGGATCTCCTCCTAGCCAAATGCTTGATCACCTGTAGATGGGAGTCACCTACTCCTCCTGCGGTCACTACCAGGGAACATTTCATGAGAGCGTGGGCTCAGACACTACCCTACACAGGGAAGATAAATAGGGGTTTACGCAAATGCCCTCTTGCAGCATGCTGAGAGGCAATTCTAGCTAACTTCCAGACCACCCTGCTATCTGCCGCTGAACCGCCCAGGGGGGACCCTCACTCCTGAAGGCACTTGGAACTCTACAGTCACTCCCCTCCCATGAGACAAGTCAGATACTTTGTCATGACTGCTCCCCCTTGCATCACATCTGTTATTCTGAAGGTCATTACTCTAC
Source organism: Triturus cristatus (assembly GCF_964204655.1). Classification (NCBI taxonomy): domain Eukaryota; kingdom Metazoa; phylum Chordata; class Amphibia; order Caudata; family Salamandridae; genus Triturus; species Triturus cristatus. The sequence goes on from NC_140586.1 coordinate 809,076,002, forward strand.
CTATGCATTTGGTATGGAATAGCGCAGCTTGTTACACAGCTTGGAGTTTGATGTTTTATTTCTCATACTAGTTAAATCTAAAGCAACTTTCTCTGTGACCTTAAGACAATTCAGTTAGTAATATGTACAAGTCATGTATAAGCTGTAAAACTTGGAAAATACTTAAACATATTCAAACAAAAAATACAAAGGTGAACTGCCAACTACACCTGTGACCCAGGACACAGGCTGCAGGGACAAAATGGTCAGGGCAAGAAAATGACAACTTTCTAAAAGTGGCATCTTCAGAATTATGACTTAAAGTCCGATTTTATCATTAAAGAGAGTTTTAAATTACAATTTATCAGACACAAACATGACTTTCCTGTCTGCCCCAGATTAAAAGTTATCAATTATTAAATGTAATAAGGTAACTCAATGTTATCTAATGGAAGAAGGAGGCCTTGCAATAATGAATAACAAATTTGAGTGTTTTTCACTTCCAGGACATTTAAAACCTAAAAGTACATTTCCAACTTTTTATATACAACGCATTCTGTCCTCTGAGCTGTTTAGAGCCCGCCCTAGGCGTGACATAGCTTAAAAAGGAAGGTTTAGGCCTGGCAAAAGGTTTATTTTGTGAGGTTGAAATGGCGTTGGCATGCCTGAGACAGGCTTTAAGGGGCTGCATAGGTGGGTGGCACAATAAGTGCTGCTGGCCCACTAGTAGCATACACCAGTCCGGGGTATATAGTATACCACTTTACTAGGGACTTAGAAGTAAATTAAATATGCCAATTTTACTATGTATAGGACTGGGCACAAGCACTTTAGCATTGCTTTGTAGTGGTAAATGGCACAGGCTCCTGTTATGGCAAGTTGCAACATGCCCTTAGGGAATGTGTGCCGCTGGAGGAGGAGACCCAGGAAGACTACCCACTGGATGGGATACTGTTGGATGGAAGAGTGGACAGCAAACTTATATCATTGACAAATGACACTATAATGAGAAACACACAAACCCCCTACTAAAACTGCAGGGCGGATGGGAACAGGATCTGGGGTAGACTGATGATGAAGACTGGCAGATGGCACTGAGTTTACCTGCAGAGGTGGCAATAAAGGCAAGTCAAAATCCTCCACCGAGCATATTACGCTAGTATCTTATTGCAAATAATTGGTGGAGCAGAGAGTGCAGATTGTCTCAGGGGATGTGGAATGGAAGGTACACTCTTACACACATTATGGAGCTGTTTCCATCTGCTGTCCTTTTGGGATGGGGTATGGGGTTTGCTGGAGGAAGCCACTGCAGTATCCCTGGATCTACAGCCCAGATTTGCAATACTGGACATGCGGGGGCCGACAGTTATGTCACAATACCAGAAGCTCCTAGTGAATCTGGGATGCATGATGGCCAAGAAGGACATTGCAGTGTGGTGCAGGGGGGTAGTGAGACTATCCCCCTGCACCACAACTGGGAAATAGGCATGTGAGCTTTTAGAAAGGGGGGTGTACACGTGCAAATTTGAAAAGATCTGGAGTAGTTGAGGCCATGGGTCTACATGAGAGCCTAGATAGCGTCACTTATTAGGGGTTCAACTCGTTTAGAGTAAGTATTTCTAATACAATCGCTTCATTGATTGTTGGTTGTGGGTGGTCAGGGGTGTTTGAGGGATACAGGGTACAAAGGCAAACAAAGTTAATGAATAGTTGTTATATGCTACGTATAAAACAATAAACAAACAATTTAATTAAAAAAGAATGCATACAGGTTGAAACACCAGATGGACATGCAAACCCTCCGGACAGGGTTTAGAATGTAGATATACAGATTGAAGGGGGATATATTGCGCCTAATTAAAGATATGTTCTGGACTTCGTCAGATCAAACAAGCAAAAGGTGATGAAAGGAATGTGTGTAATTTGTCTAACCAATAGCAATCCCTCAGGATAGCATTATAACCCAGCATTCTTTTGCCCACCATGCCACCCCAGTTTGGACCCTTCCATATTCAAACCTGTCTTGAACCACCTCCAATCGGAACAGTCCAGAACAAACTGATCTTCTATGAACCAGAAAACAAGCAACCCAATACCAGTTTTGCCCTAGCTGAGGCTTTTCAGTCAGTTCCAGTGGCACAGAGGGCATGGGACCCAGGTCTGGGCATAGCTGTTGCATTTATAAAGTCGCACTGAAGTTAACATAAAAGTGAAGGGTGAAATGCTTCAATTAATCTGATAAAGAGTTAAAGTGCCGACAAGGGATTTTATTTCAAGCAAATTCTCTAGTTATTGGTTTTGGAAAACTTACTTAGCGGGTGAGTTCAAGAAAAACACCAACCCAAATGTCAATTGACCGAACCAATCATTAAATATACAAAGCACACACACGGGAAATCTGACGTTAGCTATCCTCCCTCTTGGCAAAAAACTGTCACCACGTAGTTCAGAAAATAGAAGTGGAAGGACTATCCCCTCTACATGAATCTACCGCCAGTAACTTGACCAGGATTTGTTACAGAAGCAGCGAGAACGACTTTACCACGATAAAGATTTTTCGTGCTAATTACAATCAACAAAGGGTCTTTTTTATGCAATACCTACTGTCCTGAAGATGGTCTGACGGATTGATGCCATCTAAGACCGAAACGTCGACTCCATCATCTATTTCCACAACATTAATTATGTACAGTTGATTATCATTCTCTTAGTATGAGATACATCTCTGTTGATTTTACTGGAATAGATGTTTCTTCATGAAATGTGGATAAGATTCAAGTTTTCCTTTTTCATGATTTATTGCTGATTCAATTGTTCACCTGTACTCCTTTTTAATTGGATTTAAATATAATAACATTTGTGTTTATTTCACAAAAAGATTTCCCGTGTGTGTGCTTTGTATATTTAATGATTGGTTCAGTCAATTGACATTTGGGTTGGTGTTTTTCTTGAACTCACCCGCTAAGTAAGTTTTCCAAAACCAATAACTAGAGAATTTGCTTGAAATAAAATCACTTGTCGGCACTTTAACTCTTTATCTAGTCTGCCCAAGCCCTCAAGGGTATATTGGGTCTGTTTCCCTACGGTTACATTGTTTTAATTAATCTGAGCCACTGGTAATTACTCTGGATGAAACCCAGTCCGTCATTTTTTTGGGCCACAATGCCACCTAAGACCTAGTGTAATGCAAATCAGCCTTGGTACTGCTCCAAAAGGAACAATGCCGCCTAAATAGCCAAACTAACATCACTCTTAACTGGAACACAAGTATCCTCGTTCAGTTTCATCTTACTTAGGCCTCGTCAGTGAGATAGTGTGTGAGGCCTGTGGGGCAATTTGAGTGGACCTATGTCTGGTAAACTATTGTGTGTCATTGTTATTTATTTATTGCAGGATCTGTTTGACAAATATAGGTTTCCTTTCTCACAATTTTTTCTTTCTTTGTCTATGTGCCTGAGTGGGTGGTTTGCTCGGCTCTAGTGACTGGCTGTCAATTGTTTAAAGGCTTTTAATTTTACCTTTGAAGATAATTAAGGCTGCTGGACAGACGTGTACAGCACCAGCATCCAAACAGAAATAAAAAATCAGACATGGGGAGAGGAGTTGGCCTAACGGCTAGGGCGGTCGCCCTCGAATCTGGGGAACTGGGTTCGAGTCTCGGCAATGATGCTGAACATTCTGTGATTCTGGGCAAATCACGTAATCTCCCCGTGCCTAACAAAAATGAATGTGTGTCCTCATGCAACGTAACTAGTGTTATGTAAAGTGCTCTGATACCCGATTCGAGTTAAGTTCGAGCTATACAAAACTTTATTTTTTAAAAATCGTTTTAGGGCATGTGGATTATCCCAAAACTGCAGTAGCCATTCCAATCATCTGCCTTGTGATGGACGTGTACTTTAATTTCAGTAGAAGACAGCCATTATCGCTGCCAAATAACATTACAGTTGTGCTTAATTCATACAGAACAAAAGGGCTTATCTGTATATCCAGCAGATGATTGTATGATAATCATGCATGCGTTTTGCACACATGCCTTTTCAATGCCGGCATGAGAACGACTGTTACGACTCGTTCCTTTTGCAAGCAAGTCATTACGGCTTGCCTTAGGGGTACGCTGGACTTAAGATTAGTATCATTTACAAATAACTGGTTAATATCCCCCACTCAAAATACTTTCATATTTCACTATACTAATTCACCACTAATCCTTATGGGTTTCGGAGTACGTGCTACTTGCCAAGAAAGTGCTTCAAGACCCCATTAGTGGTAACAAGCGCCATATAAATGCAAACCTTTTTTCCCTCTTTTATCCCTCCACTATCCTTCTTAATCCAAATAACTCAAATTACTTTCATATTTCACTTTACTAATTCACCACTAATCCTTTATGGGTTCCGGAGTAGCGTGCTACTCGTCAAAAAAAGCGCTTCAACACCCCATCAGGGGTAACAAGCGCTATATAAATGCAAACCTTTTTTCCTCTTCTATCCCTCTGCCATCCTTCTGATTCCAAATAACTGACTAACCTATCCACCACTCAAATTACTTTCATATTTCAGTATACTAATTCAACACTAATCCTTCTTGGGTTCCGGAGTAGCGTGCTACTCGACGAAAAAGCGCTTTGACGCCTCGTCGAGAGTAGTAAGCGCTATATAAATGCAATTACAATACAGTATAGTACAATACAATACTTGTCTGAGTGACAGATGTATGTGTGAGTGCTGTTCAGCAGAGGATTCTGGAGTCAACCAATGCTGGAGCACCTGTGATGTCATCAATAGAATGCAGGGGCTGTGATGAGAATCTGATGATGCACAAACCCAGATCTCTATACTGAGGTGAATGTTTGTCATTGTTCAGCATTTCGTCAATCAATTGTTCTTTTTGCATTTTTTGCCCTAAGTGGGATGGGGTGCCCAGACGTGGGTCCCGTGCTCGCCACACCACTGGAGTGAAGCTAGCCTGGCTGATGAGGGGTGTCACCCCGAAACCGGTCCCAGAATGCTTGTTTCCGGTCCAAAGGGGACCTGGCCTAGTAGTTCAGGCTGGACTGTTCCCATGGGGAGCAGGGTCAAGGCTGATTTTCATATGGCTGGGTCCAAACAGGGGTGGCATGGTGAGCAAAAAAGCAATGGATTTAGGCCCTGATCTCTGTACTGGGGGTGAATGTTCGACATTGATCAGCATTCTGTCCATAAACTGTTCTTTTTGTGATGAGAATCTGAGGCAGTTAGGAGCAGGAGGCTGAATAGGGAGGAGTCAGAGTAACAGAAGAGAGAAGAAGCAGAGGCCAGGAGCTACAGATGTTACAGGTACCACTTACAGAAGCCTTCATACTGAGGTATTCGACCTGCCAGCTGTTTTAACATCATGTTGCCAAAATATTGAATCCAGAAAATTGGCAACCACAAGATCGTGAAGATATGAACATAAGGTACATATTGCTGTGCCTGTACGTACATTGATGACCTAAATATACCTGATTTCAGTTTGCTGATGTACCTCTTTCTGCTGTGAAGCCTGCTTTCCTGGCCTGGATTTCCGTATTGCAGTCCCAGTGGCTGCTGACTTTGCCTCCAGCAACACCTCTCTTCTCTTCAGATCCGATTTCACGTGGTAGGTCTCAGTGCTGCTTTGCAGATTCTCTTTGTTTTCCAGGAGATGCACCTGTGAGCACAAAAAAAAAAATCATTGTGCCACATTAGCAGAGGTGTAACAATAACAGAGACCAGGAGCAAATGTGCCAAAGTGAAGTGCATAATCCTGTATTTATAAACCAGGGGGCTTCAAAAGACCTTGAGCAGTAATAGAAAAGAAAACCACAGAAACAGCTGCAGACAAGAGGGTGGAGGAGGAATGAGTCCTCATAAAGCCATTCAGTTCTGAACTCAGTGGCCATGGGGTCCCAATCCTGGTACCCTCAGTTTATCGTGGATGATTTGGCCGCCAACATATCTCCTATTTCTTGAGGACAGACTAACACATGCTGTGAGTCATGTTTCCAGAATAATTTATGAATATGGAAATGTCTAGCATTCTTACCTACTATGCACAAATTTCTATACATTTTTTTTAATGAGAATCCACATTTTTTCTGGTGGGTATTCACTCAGTAATCAAGGCATACTATTTCAGGTATTAACTTTTAGATGCCAGTCTTTTATGCATGGACCAACAAATATCTCACACTAAAGGAAAAGTAGCTTTAACTTCAAGCTATAGCGAATCATGTGAATAAAATGTTCTTTGTTCAGAAATGTACCCACCCAGCATGTGTTGCCCCCCGTCCTCCTCACGTTGTCTCGGTGCCTCTGACTTTTCGCCACGCTGTCTCTGATGGATGTGTTCATCTGACATCAGGACCATTCATTTAATGACTTCAGCATTCCCTCAACTTGGACAAAAAGTAAGGAGTCCATAAATTAATCACACGACAGCCAGGTATCTCTCCGGAGTCGTAGAAAGTCTTCAAGCTGTGGCAGAGTTCCTGGAAATCAGTAATTGCCTAATGGGCCGTCCTTTGTCGGAGTAATTCAGGGAAGAGCCTCAAAAGGCCGCCGCGGCACCGCCATCCACTTACTGCGCGGTGGCGGTGTCATTTTCACGTCTCGGAGTTACGAGATGATGTATTGCGGGACATTAATGCCAAAGCCATCAGGTTAGCGGATGTCACATCTCCCAGCCTCCGATGGGACGGGGAATAGATTAATCTGCCAGTCTGTTGCTTTTGAGGCTGATAAATTGAGCCCTTTGTCGCTATGATTACACTGCAAGTTTCTTTAGCTAACGAAGGCAGGTCAGGGGAGAATTGCCGCGCGCTGTTTTTTTGCTCGCCTTCCATGCAGGTGATTGGCCGGCGCGCGCGTTACCGTATCCCCCCCCTTGTGAAGCGCGCGCTGCAGTTACTCAGACGCTCGCAGATCCATCGCGCGGGCAGCCGGGGGGGAGCTTTTCCGCTAATAACTGTAACGGGGGCGATGTTGCGGAACAAATGTGCTGCGTGAATTAACTTGCCGCTGCCTATTAAGGGCGTCCTGTAATAATAGAACATTAGGGAAGAAATAAAAGGAAATAGGGTTTTCTGTGTTAATGCGGCGCTTGCTGTACAACCGGCACTTGGGCTACCCTTTAGTAGCAATAATTTAAGAATGCTCATCATCGTCGGACGCCCTCGCAGTTACTGTACATCAATATATAATTTTTTGCAGCAGGGTTCAGTCCCGTGTCAATGCACTTAACGATTCAAGGGATATTTATCGCCCATTTCTATTGCTATTTGCATTAGATTTTCCATTTTCTTTATGCTTCAAAACTGCCGAAAGTGAACTTTAAAAAAAGGATATCAAGTGATTTAAAAAGTTTCCAACAGTATAGGACTCATTTTTATCCATGGCCGTGACTGCATTTCAAATATCACACACAGAGGTATCGGAAATACAAGGCTGCAGGATGGGCGTAATAACTCACGTTCCAATCCAAATCGGGATTAGGAATGAGTTTGTAATTTGGGCCTTGGAGCCTTGCTACCGAATTACAATCCAATCTGGGAGGTACAGGATTAAAAATAGGAGTGTGCTACAACTGATCATCTCCAGGGAGGTGGTACAATCGATAAGTGTACCACAAACATGGGGGCATATCAGCAACGAGGCGATATCATTTTATCGTCTAATTAGCAAGGTCACGCTATTGTGTGAAACCTTGCATTAGCCCCCGTATTCGTAACGCCCAGCTTTGCATCTCTAATGAGATGCAAAGTGGGCGTTCATGATCTGACATGACCGGAGAAATGTCGCTAAGCGACATTTCTCCTATCATCAAGCCCCACGCTATGAAGCATAGTGGCAAGAAAAGTAGCGATAACCCCTGTTATCGCTACTTTCCTTACGCCTGCTTCAGGACTGACTTAGCCATGATATCCTATGGAAGGTGGATATCATGGCTAAGTATGTGAGGCCCTATCATCAAGCTAACGCCAAACTTCGTGAGATTATCGCTGGGTTTCCAGTGATAATCTCACATTTGGCAGTTAGCGCTAGGATTTTTATCGCTTTTGAGATAAGCGTTGCGAATAGCATGCTATCTCAGCGATAAAAATCCGCGTTAGCCGGCGATAATTATCCTAGCGCTAAGTGCGCTTAGCGATAATTATCGCCGGTTGTTGCGGATATGTCCCAAAGTACTCAAGACTGGCTGATCCTGTACTAAGAGGAGATGTAGGTGAGTTGGAGAACTTTGGGAGAAGAATGCAGGTCACAAAAACAAGAAGCATTCGAGTTTATAAATCAGAGACGAAGATCTTGAAAATGGGAAACTCCAGCTTGACCTAAATTCAGTGCAGAAATTCCCTGGAATGGCATATAGAAGTATTTTTTGTCAGAGTGGGCATTCTGCTTACAGAGGGCCTTATTTACAAGAAAGTAACGCAGCGTGGTGCCGCAAGCCATTTGGCTGCACCGTGCTGCGTTACTTTCAAAGCAAAGGGATGCATCATACTTACAACAATATAACGTATCCCTGAGCTCTCCCCTGCGCTGGCTCACAATTGGATGCCATGTGCCAATGCAGGCACCCTTGCACGATGGTGCAAGGGTGCCTACGCTGCAGGGATGATTGTTTTTGTGCAGGAAGGGAAACCATCCAGCACAAAAACAATCACAAGAGGTCTTTTCCTCTTAGTATGTGTGCTGCAGAATGCAGCACGTATTGAAAGAGGAAAAAACGAGGCAAAATAAAAGTATTTCTCCGAGTTGTGCCTTCTTACTCCTCCCCTGGGGAGGTGTAGGAGTCTGACGCATTCCCAGGTTTACGAAACGTTGTAAATCTTTGAATGCGGCAGAACCCGTGGGTGTTACGCGGGAACACCGACAGCAGCACCCTTGGAACGCCTGTGCTGGATGAATAGGGGCCGTATTCACAAGGACATGAAAAGCCACACAGAGTGGCTTTATGTGGTCTGTAAATATGGAGCACCACACTGCACCATCAGTGCATCAAAAAAAAGTGATGCAACGGAGGTACAAAGTCATAAATATGCCCCGATATGTTTTGGACTGCACTTCATAGATCTCTCAGCTCCATCAGGGAGATGGGAGCGTGCAATAGAGTTTTAGTTATTTCTACTTACTACTCTGTGATGTTGGAGTGGGGTATTTAACTCGCACTCCAATAGACTGAGAGCGGTGGAGGGCACCAGAAGGCTGCAGACCATTCAGAACTCAGCGGCCAAAATCAAATTCAACCTCCCACATAGCGTTCACATCACTCCCCACCTGAAGGAGCTCCACCGGTTCCTCATACACAAACAAGAGCAATTCAAACGCCTCACCCACACTTTCAAGGCTCTGCATAACACTGGCCCTGCATACCTCAACAATCACATCTACTTTCTCAAACTTTCCAGACAATTTTGCTTTGCCGGACTCCTAATTGCACACATCTCACGCCTATGGAAACCCAGATCCAGTGATTGAGCCTTCTCCTATAGCACTCCGAAAGCATGCAACGATCTGCCACTACACATCAGAGCCTCTTCCTCACTCCTGGAATTCCATAAGAAGCTAAAGACCTGCCTTTTCTCGTAGTCCCACTAGGCCCTAGGTTGAGCTAGACTAACACTTGCTTGTAACCAGGATACTCTCCTGGGAGATAGTTCGCTCAACAAGTCTGTATAACAAAACATCACCAGGCAAAGGCCACATCTGGTGTTAGTACAGTCATACAAGGAGCCAGTGCACGCAGACTCACTACAGAGATTTCTCACTATAGAGATGGCCAATCAAAAAGCAGTTTCAAAAGCATGTCCATATTTATGTGAAACTTTTATGTAGCGTGAATGTGACCCAGGCGGGTATCTGAGCGCTTTACAATTTGGATAGGTATTACATGAATGTGCATAAAAACAACAAGATATTCTTTTGACTACATCTGTTGCAGAAAGCTCCTCTGCATGATAAATAGACTAGGAAGCCCTGCTCTTTTTAAACTATAAATAAACATTAACAAGCATTGGCATAGCCAATAGGTCTCACCTTTGGGACCTTATAAGTGTTTAGCCATGCAACAGTTGTATAACTAAATACTTATAAGGTCCCAAAAGCGAGACCTATTGGCTATGCCAAGCGGCCGTGCGGCCGTGAAAGTAATCGCGGTAAAGCGCGGCGAGCACGCCCATGCACATGCACTGTAGCTCTAGGCTGGCCTGGTAGCACTTTTTGGAGCCCTCTCAATAAGTCTCGCCAGACCAGCGCATGCGCTGGGTCAGGCGAGACCTAAAAATGTCTTTGCATGTTACATTATCAGAGGGCGAGGGCCAAAGCTCGTATGTCATAAATAGTAGGTCAAGGGTTCCGTCAGTGACCCTCTGCTGCATGGAGTTTTCAAGTGTTGCAGCGGTTGACCTGGGCCCACTTTAGTCTCTTATCATCCTAATGTAAATACTCCCACCCCTAGAGGCTTTGGTCTGCCGATGAATCTTGATCATTCTGATTGAGGGGTGAGGGACTAGGGTGTCTCCTGTTGGCTACCCAATGAGGACCATTTAATTGGTAACCAAGTCGCAGATTAGAAATCAAACTCAAATATATTACTCTTAATACCATACTGTAAATGTATAGGATAGCAACTGGTAGCCCAAACCTCCTGAAGAACTTCAATTGGGCAAAGATCATACAAACAAATAATTCCGCTGTTGCTGTACAGAACAATAACATAAGAATCTGAAGTTCTGAGAATAATCTATGACTATCCCCATTTCGCATTTGAGCCCAATTGAATGTACGATCTCTATAGAAAGAACATTTAAAATGACAATTTACGGAATATTCAGACAAAATAGTTTTGTATTAGACAGATTTAGAATTCAAAGCAATAATCAGCCTTTAGGCAACAAGTCATGAGTCTTGATAAGCCGTTACAGAATTCAGTATTAAAGCATGCATTTAGCAGAATTAGAGGGGTTGAGGATCTGAAGTTCAGCTAAGGAGTCCATAGAAAGATCCCTTGGAAAAGGGGTTCCTGCCACCAGAAAGGACAGGAGGACAGTTCAGAAAATATGCTTTCATCATTGGCACTGGGTTAGGGCAAGGTCCGCCAGAAAGAGACCATGGGCACAGGCATTAGGAAGCAGTCAAGTGAAGTGTGACCAGACAGGGCTCAGGTTGAAAGAGTTCGGGACTGACTTCTCCTCAGCTCCCATCGGGCTTCTACCCGAACTCCTCTCCCTCTGCAGGAGAAATTGCTATTATAATCCATCCAGTCCAGACATGACATCGGTTGACACCCCACTATGGTCCATGTCACATGTGACCATCGTGCTCTCACAAGGTGCAAAAGTAGACACTTTGCAGAATTTTCCAAGCAAGTCATCGGAATCTGCTCCGGGCTCACAAGTTAGCCCAAAAAGAACCATTCAAACTGTTGCTTTTCGCAGTGTCAGAAGTTTGATTTCCGGTGTTAAAGCCCATATTGAGGTATCGGAAAAGTATCTTTTAAGTATCAGGAATGTCGTGTGAAAGTACAAACTAGTTAAATGATTTACAAGCAAAGGAAATACTTTTCTCAACAGTTCATGAAGCAAAATGCAAACCTAAGGAAAAAAATCACTTAATGCACGTTAAGGCAACACATCTTAACTAATGAACAAATATGAAATTAGATTTAAGCATAGTGGAAATTATTTAATCATTCATGTCAGATTTTATAAATTGTCAAGGATTATTTCATAGAAATGTTCATTCACAGGTATGGCCTACCACCACAATTTCCAAAGTACCTACATGTGAAATATTCTTAAAATATATTTCAGAGAAATCGTTTTAGGAAATCTAAGACTATTTGTGTGAAGTTTCTACCCAGCGAGTTTCATTCATATAGGGCACGGCATAAGAATATTGCACCAACTTTTCAATCTCTACGTGCAGTACAATAAAAAAGGAATACAAGATAGCTTACATTCATCATAAACATTTGCACATGGGAAATTGAGACTCATGTATGCATGTGTATATAACTTGCCATACATCACAATTGATTTGCATATAAGCAAGGTATACTTTTTATGAATTTTACGTTTCAACCATGTTTTAAGCCACCAGTAAGTAAATTATTAGACACCTAATAAATGAATTTCATTCTATTTCTACAGCTCTAAGCACTCTTTTACGGTGCTTGTACTATGGTTTTCTCACAATCATTGTCATTCACTTAACGTGTATACGGTGCACATTCATTTTCGTGAGGTTTTTGTTGTCATATCCAGTTTCTTTTTGTCATAAAACTATTTGACAGCTTCTAGGCTGCGTCACAAGAGTGCTTATGATTTGGATTAAATCCAGTGCACATGAGTGTGACTGTGTCTGTGTGTACACACTTCTGTATGCAAGTCTGTGGGTGCTCGTATAATACAACATGCCTGTGAGGTGTGCACCTACAGTTTTGCTGGTATTTTTTAATACATGTTTGCGATGTAATATGCATCTGCATGCTTTGGCGACAGGGGAGCTGGGCGGAGGGACCTGGATTTAACTCTGCCATGGCTGTAGGCCATACACAGTGGATCTATTGACCAAGGGATTAAATAGATCTGCCAAGCTAGGACCCCTTGAACAGGCATAAAGTATGACCATTATGCCCAAGTGCGGTTTCTGTGCTTACTGTGCCTTAGGACTCAATGTATAGATCACTAATGAGGCCTAAATAGGCCAAAGCCGTTCTCCGGTTACTTGTGTTTCCTTTAGGAGGGGACCTGCCATGGCAGTTCAGGCTGGACTGTTCGTATTGTTCGTCTTATGTGCATATAGCTGGGCTCCATATGGAGTGCCATAGTGGGAAAAACAGTGGACTGGAATATGGACCTGAGTGACTGCCAGTGAGTGTCACTACTTGTACACATTCCATCCATCACTTTTATGTTTTCCCCAGTGGAACACCCTAAGTGCAATGGGTATGCCCAGATGTGGGTTCAATGCTCACTGTGCCTGAGAACTCAAATTATCCCTCACTGACGGGGTCTAAGTAGACTGAAACCAGTCAGAGGTCGCTTGTGTTCGCTTTGAGAGGGGACATGGCTGGGCAGTTCAGATGGAACTGTTCCTTTTGCATCAGGACCAGCACTGATTTGCAAATAGTTGGTCTCTTACTAGAGTGGCGTAGCGGGTAAACTCAGAGTGATAGTGGCTAAGGGCTAGATTCACAAAGGGACTTATGACTCGTAAAGTTACAGGTGCAGAGTCTCCACATCCGTGGCAGAATCTCTGCATTCCCTGCAGTGCATCGTGCGGAAATTCCACCACGAGTGCAAAGTATTCGAGTCGTAAATTCCTTTGTGAATCGGGCCCAGGGACTAATTTCCAAAATCCCCACCCTAAACCTTGTGTTTTTCTCAGTGCTGAACAATGAACCTGGTCAAAGGCCAGTCACTGTACACAGTGCATACTTGGCATGACTGAATGCCCAATCAGGATCCTGTGGTGGTGTACTGAGGGCAGGGTAAGCCCTGCACCTACAGCCTGCTGAGTCATGTTATTTTATGTTATGAAAAAGCAATGCTTCCAATTTAATTTTGGAAGATCATTAGTGAACTTTACTTTACGTGGAACTGGACAATCCGAATTTAACTAAAATATTAGATACCACTCTACCACTTTGTGACGAGAAACAAACCGAGATCAAATGAGCAAAACAATCTGGGAGATTATCACCCTGCTCACAAATTGTCTGAAATTTGAGAAGGCATTAGAGGAACTACAACAAATCATATTGGAGAGCGAGGGAGAGAGATATATAGCGAGAGAAAGGAAGGGATACAGAGTGAGGGAAGGGAGAATGAGAAGTGTTTAGATTGCCTACTGTGAGTGCCTTGAATATCATTTACTCAAAGAAAGCAAGTGATTCATATTTTAATTGGCCTAACAAAAGTGTTTATTTTCAGGCTTCAGTGGGCAAACACATCACTGTTCCTGCATGTAAATGAGGCCCTGAAAGGTTGCACACAAATGTATTATGTGAAATCATTTATCACCAGCTTCTCAGTGAATTACTGGGGAACATTCCTGCTGACACCTTTTAATCTTACACTCTGGAGCTAAACTTTTCACATTCATCCCATTTTCCCCCACACAAGGGGCTGGACTGAGGGAGCAAAGTCAAACACAATGACGAGTTCAGATTACTTATGTTCGATTCTGATAAATGCATAATATTTACAGCATTAGCTAGATTTCCTCCCACATTCATCAGGCATCCTGAGATCTTCAGAAGTGCAGGAGGTTCTGGAGTATGGTCAGGTGAAGGAGAAAGTGACAATCATAAACCGAGACCTCACCAGAATTGAGGCCATCCGTCAGGGGTGGTTCATTTTGTAAAAACACTCTGTAGGTGGATGTCTAGATTGCACATGGCTGAGGGGCGTAGTTCAACTATGATCCCCTCAAACAAGCTCAATCGATTTTTATTTAGAAGACATACTACCCATGCCTCAGGCATTACAGTATATTGGTTAAAATGTGGCTGTAAGGGTGCACAGGAGTGCATCCCTGAGGCCAATGAAGAGCCACACAGAGCAGGACCCTAGCACTATTCAATGTTTGATAGGACTCTGTGCTTCCAGTCCTATCAAGTGCAGTATGTCTTATACTTTCCCAAGTAAAACTGTGCATTTGTTGGACAACATAAACATCCGGATTGTGCCAGACTGATTCCATACACACCCTCAGGTTATGTTGGCTGAAGTCTTGCTAGCTCACAGTGCACCATCCGTATCTCAAAACCTGACAAGGTAACACATGGATTGTGCAATCTCAGAAGACGACAACCCTGACTCCCCACGGAAATCGTGGTAACAGATCTAGAACCTTTTCGTTTGCTTACTCATGTATGCCAAAAGTACACAAAAAATACACAACCTACAGTTTCAATATTTAATTGTGATTCTTTAGTAAAAGACGTGTGCTGCAAAATCAATTGAAGGAAACAGAATGATGTAATTAGCATTATGAGAATGGTGAAAAGGAGGAACAGTTCCACAATTGTGCTAGTACAGCGAATATATGTTGGCGTATAAGTAGTGTGTATAGTGTACTCCTACCTCGCGCTTCCATAACCTAGTTTTGCCTCGGGTGGGTGATCTATCAAATCCCTGCCAGGTGGTCTAACTCCTCATTACCTGTGGGTAAGTGTCATCAGGCTCCCCGTCTTGGTCGAAAGCAGGGCATCCCTCCTCGCAGACGGTAACAGGAATCAGCTGGACTGGAATGTAGTGACCTCGCAGTGTCAGCAAAATGCTCTGCTGCCTAAAAAAAGGCTTGATGCCATATGTATAAAAACATCCTCCATGTTACCATGCCGAAGCCCAAGCCAGGCTGCTATTTTTTATTGTATTGTGATAACCTGTCATCGAGTGCCCAAACGAATAACAACATCTTGTGTGATGAATTTGGCCCTTGTACAAAATGTTCAAGGGGTTCTGATAGAGTGTCTGCAAAGTGGCAGTGTAAGCATAACTGAGTGTGAAGAAGCTTATCCTGTATGTGCACTGAAAAGAATGTGTGCCAAATGTAATCGTTTTTAGGGAGAGAAGGCATATTAAGAACGTGAGCATATATAGAATGGATTTTCTTGACCGGGCCTAATGTACACATGTGACACAAGAAGCTGGGAGAAGGCTTGAGGTGGGACTGTCTTCGAAACTTGGCCCTTTTGCTGTGTCTGGCTCCTCATCAGGAATCATGACTTCGTGGTTCCCGTGTCCAGCACCTGAATCCTGCTCTGCTGCTGCCATGGGCTCTTAGTTGCTGTAAAAGAAAGAAAGGTAAGTAAAAAAGAAACAGTGTTTTTTCACTAAATAATGCAAAGCTAGAATACAATACCATTAGCAAAGCAAATGGCTTTAACTTAATCAAAGGCGAGACCTATTGCATTTTCAATGCTTGTTGTTGTACTGTCAGTCTGGGCACTAGTAGCAATGACAGCAAACAGACAACTTTCCCATACTGTCCTTTGGTGTTTGGCCTTTACTGAATTTAACTAAATAGAAGAAAAAGGACAACAAACTAAAAAAAAGTGTGGTGCAAAAAAATTTAAAAAACAACTTAGACTTAGATTACAAAACTCCAATTTTTTTCTTACAACCCGACCGTCACAAGTAGTCACTCATTTTTTTTTTAAGAGCTTCCAATCTTTTTCTTGGTTGCCACCAATACATAACAAAAGGTATTCTGTCAACAGAAACCAAGCTGACCAGTTGTTCTGGTTATTTGAGCTCGCATCAAACACGGTATTACTGTATTACCACAGTATCAACATCTAAAGCAATCAAAATGAACACTTCATTCAAATAAGTGCTCAGCGCGTAAATGCCACACTTTGGTATGGGCTGCTCTTTGTACAATAGTGTACTTTAATACACTATTATATTATTTCAGCTTTGGCGCTTATCCTGCTGACAGCCGAAAGGGTTAAATAACTAAACCAAACTCCGCCTCTGAGCGGAAGGAAGGGCATCTAGTCTCCACAAACGTAAGTCAACAACCTGCTCGCCCAGCACCTCTTGAGAGCAGAGGAGTCAATAGCTCTCCCCTACACTCCTTCGAGGGTCTCCTTCGGGCAGGGGGAATTTAAACAGGAGAGAGGATAATTAAAAGTGAACAGTGGTGTTCAATCGATGTCCCTCTTGTGCACAAGGTTGTACATTTGTACATTCAAGTGACAACCGAAGCAGGGCTGAGTTTCCACCTGGGTTTAGGAGACGTTCGACTGAACTGCTTAATGTCGCTCAAATCGAAGAAAATTAGTCCCAGGCACGTTTTAAGTGTAACCAACGGCAAGATGTCCAACTTCATAGAAAGGGGGCTGGTTACTTTATACAAGCTTGTACTCCGACTACTCTGATACTCCACACAAAATGATATATGATATGTTAACATCGAATACGGGGCAGTGGGTTACACAGTAGTATCTTGCAAACAACCCAACGACAATGACTAATTCAATAAAGAAGAGGACACAACCTGTAATTTAAATGCTAATATGAGTCAGCCACCTTCCACTGTGTGCTAGTCAGAACGTTCACTTGTCGGTTGTGTTCTATTTACTGCATATTGCTATACACACAGGAAGTGAAAAAGTTTCACGCAAACACAGGGGCACTGAAAACAAGATGGCGGTCGCCAGTCCAGGTGGGCGGGGCCAAAAGTGGACAAGGCGCTAACCCAAATGCCCGATTTTCAATCACATCCCAGTGTTTAACATAAACGGTGACGCATGCCAATTAAAAATAAGGGCGGGCTTAAAGTCAATTCCGTGACTGTATTGATTACAAAAGGCCCTCGCATGGCGAGGGCAGTGCATGCGCGCTGCTAACGCCAGGAGAGACCTAAAAATGTAGCAGGGCAACAGCACACTTAGCCCCAGATTATAAGATTGGAATTTTCCAGGCGCAGAATTACCACACCTGCTAATCACAATGCTGCAAGCATGTTGCAGCAGCTTTGATGCACAATTAAGCATAAGAGTCACATAACATGGTGTTGATTTGACTTGGTTGGTATGGACTTTTCACACCAATTAATTTCACGTGTGATATTAACAGCTGAGGAGTCAGAGTATGGGGTAGTACCACTAAATAAAACTGTGCGTCAGGTTCCTTACGACGGCCTCCTGAGCCAGGAAGAGAACACCTATACACCCAGACCAGACTAACAGGCCAAGAAAAGTGTTTCTGTGGGATGATGACCTGAAGCAATCAGAGAAAGCCATTTTGGGTAGCACTGCTATCTGCCTCCATCCTCCTCTCACCAAAGCTTGGCCTCTCCAGTCAATATACAATCACATTTTGTGACAAGGAGCAGAAGATCCTGGCAGAAGAGGTCAATAGGGAGGAGAACATGTCACACACCTGCTAATCCTGGCAGAAGAGGTCAATAAGGAGGAGAACATGTCACACACCTGCTAATGTTGTCCCAAGAGTGATTTTGCATCTAAATGTGATTTTGCTCTTCAATTTGCTACCACAATCCTGCTGCTTTGCACTCACTGTGTTTTTCCACCTAAATGTGTTTTTGTGCTGATAAGTGCTATTGTACCTAAATGTGATTTTATGCACGGTTATGATTTGTGGTCATAAAGGTTTTCTGTACTCATGGTGCTGTTGAACTAAGTACGGCACTTTCATCCCTATGTGAGATCATACAGATGCTCACCGTTCACACATAGTGCCTGATTATAAGTTGTTGGGTGTGGAAATCATCATAGAATTGTGCTGTGCCAATTTCTAACATGTCCTGCTATGTCCCCACACCTGGATTCTCTGGGCGTAGAAACACCAGACCCGATTTTCATGTGACATCTTACTACAGCTGAGGTCTTGCCTTCAGTGTCCATGCCCTGTTTGTTATTTACAGTGCTTCTGTGTTGTATTTCCTAACCTTGGACTACTAATGCTAAACAGCGCCACAAGCTTGGGGAATAACAAATCGGACACAGACATAGGAGGACAGAAAGATGGAGGTTGCCCAGAGACACAGCACATATATTCTCTATGCATTTGTGCATTCCTGTATTTACATGCACTAGCACCTTAAAGTCGGTCCTCTTAACTATACAGCTGCTTTTCCACTGCTTGCCTTTTCTGTCCATTAGCACCCGTCTTCATAAAGAGGGAAGCTCCTGCAGAGCATTTTCAGCCCCTCACTTCAGGAGAGGTGCAGAGAGCTGTTAGCTGTCCAGTTTGCTTCCCACTTGAGTGGGTTGAGTGCATGGGCAGCCGACAGCTGTCTCGGCCCGGCATTACATTGATGCATTTTGGGCTAATGAAAACTTAATGAGCTGCAGCATGCCATGTCAGTCCCATTGCCATTTGCTACGACGGTATGGCACCAGAATGCTGTTGCTTAAATAATGTCTGAAAAAATATAGGTGCGTATTTATGGGAATTGTGGCGAGGGCAGAGAAGCAAGTTACCTTGCTGTGCTGACCTACGTCACAGGGAAAGGGCAAGAATGAGCTGTGTTTATCCAGTACGGCACATCATGTAGTTTTCCCCTTCGCTGGTGATGTTTCGGCAGCCGAGCGCCAACGCAGGCACCCTTGCACCATGGTGCAAGAGTGCCTGTATTGTAGGCAGAATTGTTTTTCTACAGGAAGGGGCACCTTCTTGCCCAAAAACAATCCATAGAGATTTTTTCCTCTATGTGTGCTGCAGAATGCAGAATGCAACACACAAAGAAAGAGGGAAAAAAAAAAAGAAACATATTTCTCCTCTCCTCGTTATGCCTCGCCTAGGAAGGCATATTTTTTTTGCGCATTCCTAGGTGTGCCAGGTTTGGTAAATCTGGGAAAGCGTAAAAAACCCATGGGTTTGCGAGGGAAAACCCACCGCAAAGCCCATGGAACGCCTATCTTGCACACAGTAATGCAACGCAGCGATTGGCGCAGCATTGCTCCATATTTTTTAACCCATTCAAAGCCAAGAACAGTGGCTTTGCGTGGCTTCATACATGACTTAGAGGTTTGTGTTGTCCATGTACCACATTGCTTAGTGCAAGCATGACCCAAAGCCCTAAGAAATATGTCCCATAGTGTCCTAAACATTGGTTACATAAAATGATCAGCCCATTGGAGTTAGTAATAGAAACTCTACACCCCATGGAGCAAAACTATTGTAATCTTTAGACTACAATATTTTTGTCAGACAATATTTTCAATGATTGTCTGTCATACAACCCACTTAAGAGCACATTGGCAGTAGCTGATGGCTCTGTCCAGTGGGCTTTGTGTCAACCGGTTCTGGGCATAGGGCAATGCCAAATGCCATGCTGTGGACCGAGAACCCACTAACACTGTGCAGCAGCATCATCAACACGCCATCCTATCCACGGGTTTGAGGGCAGGCTGCAGGTAAGAGCTGTACTAGGAGCCCCCGTAGTCATGGGTGGTTGTGCCCAGAAGTACTTATTGGAAGCGTACATTAAATTCAAACTACTTGCCCAGATATTTTACAGGGTCGGATTGGCCCACGTGGCAATCAGTCAGTGCCACACTGGCTGGTCCGGCAGCTCAGTGAGTTGGCCATTGTTGTGGCTGTTTGTGGGCCGTTTTCTGCTCTGCTGAGCTGGGTTTTACTGTTGATTTGCCTCCCTGATATTAAAACAAACATTGCCTGAAGCAAGCACAAATCCATGAAGTCTTCCATACCTTGCAAAACCCTTATACTGCCGGTCTTTACAAGTTGAAAGCTGACCCAATATGCACACATGGGCCACTTTTTAAAATTTCTCATTTACTAATGGGGGTCACTTTTATTTTAGTGGCTGGGCCTATTTTCTGCCTCAGTCCGACCCTGATACAAACCCCCTAAAACTCTAAGACACTTATGTTAAGGCACATTATCCTTAAGTGCTGATATTAGTAACTTAATGTTATTAAAATAATGATGTATATGACATCACCAATGACATCATATTATTACTACTGTAAATGTAGTTGTAAGGGTGAGGTGCTACTGTCTTCATGTGCATGACCTTAAATTGCCACTCATTAGCTGCATGGATCCTCGCAGGCGTGGGATGTTTCCGCATCTACTGGAGTGTATGATGCAAGCAGTTGTGCCGGAACACAGTTCGGAGTGGGAGTGCGGGCCAGTGACATCTGCTCACTAAAGTTCTGATGTAAAAAATCCAAATAATTGTACTCAAAGAGAGAATATAACAAATGAGTCAACCAAGTTCACTGCCAGAGAGGGTGAAGCGGCAGGGTCTGCATTTGTTCCACACATCCATGGCTAAAACACGGTAGGATGTTGACATTTAGAGAGAGCATGGTTTGAATAAGAAGGACTGCTTTTCACAACTAAGCTACTACAAGGAGCCAATGGGGAAGAAACGCCATGTTGAGTGTAAGGTCAATGTAAACATGAAATAAGTGAGGTGGTCTCAGGCTGGCTGCTGGTTGGTGTGCCTTGTGTTTTGGAGTATTAATGTGCCCCATCACAGAAGCCTTCTCCCAGCATGGCACATTCAGAAAATCAGTTTATTGTGGCTGTGAACAAAGGCTACTCGGGCAACTTTTGTGAGAGCATCCTTCCATGCCACAGTCTGCGAAGAAGGCAAAGCGTGAGAGTGGGGGTGGGGTGGGTGGCCACCTGCTCTAGCCACTGAGAGTGTGGAAGAAATTGCATTTTTCTGCAGGTGGAGGTGTAATTGCGTAATAACTCTCACACTTCGCTCACTCTCCTGTCCCTATACCAAACTCCAATGAGTTATTTGCAATTGTGCAATGTGCAAACATGGCCTTCTGTTCCTCAGCAGTTACAAAACATTAATATCCAGAAGAAACAATTTTGTCCAGTTTGTCTGACATTCCCGAAATTGCCCTTAATGATAGTGAAACACTGAGCCCCATCAGATGTGATGATCACCATTAATACTGCACCAGGAACAGATCGATAGCTCAGGTACAGTGTGCCGGATGAAATAACTTCCACTAACACTGCCCTGCAGCAGAATAATACCTCTCAGTACTGTCCCAAACACCATGGGGATGCGCTACATGGGATATTTTTTGAAGACACATATACAAAATATTACAGAGGAGAGGTGTGGCACAGCGGCCAGAGCGGCTGATTCCGGAGCACTGGGCTAACGGTTCAATCGCCGGCGGCAGCTCAGCTCAGCATCATGTGACTCTGGGCAATAGCTCACTTAATCTCCCCGACGGCCCCCAGCGCCTTGAAACCTTAAGGGGTGATATGTTTGCGCTGTACAAATATGGATTATTATTATTATTACAGACACCAGTGCTAACCAAGAGGAATTTGGTGCCCAGGCCATCTGAGCTCCATAACTAGAATTTCCAGTTTAGCAGATCACCGTGTTACCAGTTGTTTCGTTTCATAAATAAATGTTGTGTGATCTGTAAACCCAGCTGCTTTATTCGAAATAAAATGAATGTACCTCAAAGCAGCCACTGATTTTCTAACTGAAAGTCTAGATCTGGAAACTGGGGATGCTGCTGACATGGAGCGAGCTAGCAAACCATGCCACCAATGCTGCAAATTATAGGCAAAGCTGGATGCGGGCAGAGCTCTGGAAGTAAACATGCCAGCCTTGCCACCTCATTGCCTCCACTGTCCTCAAGCCAAGCCTGGTACCTGCAGAGGTCGAGTTGAATGTATGGGCTGTTGCAGGACACTGCAGTGGAAATATAAACTGAAACGAGCCTGTCAATTACCAACTAACTGAGCTTTGCCATTTTCAATCGAGTTGTTATAAATGTATATTAATTGGCTATTAGAACGTTTTTGTTGTATTAGCTATGCTTGAATTTATGTCATCACTTTTTTAAATCTATGCAGAATGAAATTGGGAACTGTAGGTCACCTAATATTTGTTGTGTGACTGTGCTATTTGTTGAAATAGTATGATTTTAGGAAACAATGTAATTTAAATTTACTAGAATCAAATTTCATCTTTTTGGAGGCCCTCACATTGTGAGGGGGTTGCAAGCGGTATATTTCGGCCACTATTTGTAACAAAAAACTCAGCTAATTTAACCAGAGGACTGAAGGACCTAGAGTTGACTCTGAACCAGCTGTTGAGTACTAATTAATGGTGCATCAGTGGGGTCAATGTGCCTGATGCACAATCTCTCATTGGGAAAATTCAAATACCTTATGCCAAGTAAAAACATATTATCACTGAAATAATGTGCACCATACAAGTTCACAAAGTTGAAAGAAATACAGCGGTACTCTCTCATTTCAACCACGCACTGCTTTGAGAGGTAAAGCCCAAAAGTGCAAAAAAAAAAAATCTGCTCTTTATCTCCTTTTCTAGGGAAAGGTGAGCCATAATGTGTATTAACACCAGTACTATGGGATTTGCATGGTTCAACCTGTTCATTTACTATTGGTGGTATGTTATTTGTAAGGGAGCATGGTCTTGCATCCTGTGAAACAGTATAACCTTGCTTCTGATATGGTAAAACTGAATCACACGAGTCATTTGAGCACTAAACTCATAATGTGATCACGTGAAAATAGTGTTTAGGCACATTGTTGCCATTTGCAACAGTAACACTTTAAATGAGTATAAAATGTTTGAAAGGAAACAAATGCAATCGTATGCCCATTATACTGTAAAGTTGCCATCAAATGCAGCGATTTTAGGGTTTGAAATTGTCTCAGTTTTAAATCAAACTAGGCCATGTTTCAAACAAATAATGTCTAAGTCAGAGTAATTTTAGCCTTGTACATATCACCCAAATTGAAATAATGTGTCTTTGTTTATATACTGTTAGTATCTTCGTCTTGATGGCACTTTATAATGAAGAGAAATGTGATTCATTTATATTCATATTGCTGCTAAGAAAACATTTTAGCATAGGGTCATATTTATCAAAGGTTCTGCATCACCCTTGCGCCACGCTAAGGGATGCAGGGCGATGCAAAACCTAGAATGAGAATTTACCAAGCCACGCAAGGCCCCCTTGCATGACCCTGCGGTGCTCGGTAAATCTGGAGCCGCTGACTTGCATTGCTCTGCACCAGGGAGGTGTTCCATGGGTGGAGCGCGGGCGGTCGATGGGTGGAGCGCGGGCATTCCCAGATTTACCATGAGTGGTAGGCCTGGGAACGCATCAAAATGCTACACCTTCCCAGGGGATGCATGACTAGAAGAAAGAGCTTTATCTCTCCCTGGTTTTTCCTCTCTCTATATGTGCTGCATTCTGCAACACATGTAAAAAGAGGTAAAAGCGTCCCTTACTGCACAAAAACAATTCTGCCTGCAATGCAGGGACCCTTGCACT
Organism: Triturus cristatus; assembly: GCF_964204655.1. NCBI lineage: Eukaryota > Metazoa > Chordata > Amphibia > Caudata > Salamandridae > Triturus > Triturus cristatus. The sequence continues at coordinate 809,099,789 of NC_140586.1, forward strand.
ATAGTGCTAGGCAGCCAAAATTGTGCCAGCGCGAGAAGAGAGAAGGAATGTATCACATCTTGATAGATATGGGGCATTCATGCCCTTTCACGCAGTGCAGCAAGGCGACTTACTGCATTGCATGAAACAATTATAAATGTGAACTCTAGTTTGTGAAGAAAGTATATTTGTGAAGATGCACCTTTGACACTCTATGACTCTCCCCCGCCCCCCTTCTACAGTGACCTCTCTTTGCAGTCAGAAAAGGGCTACATCAGCATAGATTTTTATGGTAAAACAATTCTTCGGTGAGAAGCGTCTTGGCATTTAACCGACCCGTTTAATATATAGCAAATGCTGCAGGCGACAAAACAAAAACACTTCCTTGCTCAATCTCCAAGTAAGGTGCTTCAAGATTATCAGGGTGTGCTGCAGCATCTCCCGCACTCCTAGTTTCAGCAAAGCATGACCACGGGCTGGCACACACATGCACATGCACACATGTGTGTGCACGCACCCACACAAACAGACACTGGCAGCAAGTGAGGAGGAGACGGCATGACTGAGGGACACCTATAGAGGTAGGCTAGTCATTGGAAGATGCAGCCAGGATGGAACCAGATGCCTGGCTCTGGCTCAGCTCATGGTCCTATTGGAGCCTCAAACCCTAGATGAGATGAGATTTCATGGAGGAGATGTGTCCTAGTGCCTAGCTGCTGTCCATGCAACATGGGAAACTAGGTTCAAATCCTGCCTCTGCTCAGCATCCTGTAATCCCGGCAAATCTCCCTGTGCTGAAAAATAAAACCTCTATTGTAGTCGTGTCTGTTGTGAAGCGCTGCTATAGCCTTGGGAAAGGTTCATGCTATTTAAAACTGCCAAAAATAAAAGTGGATTTTGCCTGCCACCTATGTTCTCATTTCATCCTCCAGTAATTAAGGAGAAAGCATTACTCTCAGATGTTAGAAATAGATACCCATCCAGTGGCTGAATTGCTAGCAGTGCTGGATTAAACCCTGTGGAGGCCCCTAGGCAGTCGAAATTTCAGGGCTCCCCCTCGCAAATTATCTCCAAATACCCAGTGCACCAGATTTTTCTACAAACTGACAGCTGTCAGAAGATGAGTTTTTAAGAGAAAACTGTGATGGGAATTTGATGTCTTTAGTTTATGTATTTTAAGTTGTTAATGGGTACATTACATTAATACAGTATTTTCTCTATAGAGTCTTTCATGTAAAGTTTTCGTTTCTGTGAGTTGATTCATTTTTTTCTATCTTATGGAAATAATATTCAAGGAAGCTTGATTGTAATTTTCTTTCAAGATCAAATCAATATTATTTTGATCCGTTGTCGCGGGGGACCCAAAAGGAGTGGGGCCCAAAGGCCAGTGCCTAATGTGTCTATTTGGTAATACAAAACTGATTACCAAGGTGAAACTGGAAAATCTGGTATCAGTTCCGCCCTCCCAACGTGACCAAATTGTGTGATTCTAGGAACAGCAAGCCTCCTTTATACTCATGGTCACATACAAGACCACCTTCCCATGCGATGTGCACTGTACAAAAGCCTCTTGTGTTTGATTTAACAGACAATGGGGGATATTCTCAAGAACTTGTGATAATCACCTCCAAAATCAGTTAAGGCAATCTCACATATCGCCGTCTATCGAGGGAAAATAACTCTGTGCCAATGTAGTATTCACAACACGGCGGAAACATGCGATAGTCTCCCGATTACGCGTCAAATGACTGCGATTAAAGCCCCTGGACTGAGATAACAATCTAAAGCCCAACGTGAAAAAACTTGCAATGGACACAACTGCTAAAAAAAAATCCAGCGAGAAGCAGCGCCAACCTGCAAGTCCCACAAGTCAGGCAGCCAAAACCACTATAAAAGCGGCAACCAAAAACACAGACAAGACCCAAACAACTGCGAAGCACCATGGAGGTGGCCGGAGCAAGTACAGAGGACAACCAGAACCCACAAGCCCCACAGAGGACCAGCCTGGGACCATCATTGGGGAGACGGTGGCAGGAGTTGGGGGACCTGAAACTGCACAACATGACCTGAGCCAACAGCAACAGGGTGAGTAACCACCAGGGACTGGGGGGGGACGGGTGGAGATGAGCACAATGGCACACATGTACAAGTGAGTATAGCACATCTACCAATAAACAATGCCAGAAGTCACAACTCCGACCAGCAGCCCAATTTACCCAAGACTGCAACATCTCTGCACTGCATAAGCTCAGAATTGAAATGCACACTGCCTGAAAGGGTTAAGGGCCAGCCAAATCCGAGCCGAAAGGGCAACTCGCCTACAATGCAGCACACACACATAAGATGCAGAGCACCCCAACACTCACCACAATGCGGCACGAAATGCAACACATTCACAACAGAACAGAGGACACAACTGCTGCCGCTTGTGTGCAGAAAATGGCCATTCTCATTTGGCATAGCAGGAAACTGTGAGATGACAATGCACAAGTACAACCTCACATCCCTGATGGTGTAGAAATGCCAAGTGCCCCGCTTCTGATAGGCGTCTCCTCATAAACAGTCACAATGTACATTGCCATGCAGTCTGACAGTAAACTTGTACAATGTGTGAACATACATATGAACACGTCAATCTGCATTTCCCCTTCACATTGCAGAGGGAGAAACAACACCGCCTGCAGAGCAGACCCAACAACTCAGCACTGATGAAGAAGAGGACCTCCCCAACATCTACACCGATGCACTGCAACAGCTCAGGGACAGCTCCGGCACCCAACCTCCTGGAGCAGGGCAGCCCAGCTGCATCCATGAGACCCCACCACCTGCACAGACCACATTGCAGGAAGCACCCACCACCATGGCTTGTTCTGCTCCGTTCTGCCCTCTGCATCGTGTCCTGGAATAACACCTCCCACTGTCCCCCTAAACACTGAGCGACACTCACCTCGGACATGGACATGGACTGTCATATTTGGTTTCGTCACCAATGACACAGCAATCACATGCGGCCATGCCCCAGATACGCATTGAGACACACACTGTCATTCAAATCAACACACATCACAGTGAAATACAGGTGGAGGTGCGTAGACTTTATTATCAAATGCTTGCCAGTACGGGCAAGGTATGTGCCACAACATGCAGACCAATGCAGCAGTATGCCAGGATGAGGAACCTTGCCAAGCGCCGCTGTCTGCTCCGCGGGAATGCCCCACCCTCCACAGGTGTGTGTTGAGCCTCGTTCATCTCCGCAAGATGTATTTGGGGTCCAGGCCAATGCAGACATGTCCACTGTTGTCGTGGGATATGTGACCAGATCCCCAAGATGCCACAAGGTGTCGGGACATGTGCACTGTGTTCCGATCTGTTGTGGCTGCAGGTTACTCATCCATGAAAGCGATTGCAGCTTCGTAGGCTAACATTTCCAACATGAGGTCGTTTTCGACTTCATCAAACAGGACTGTGAGGCGATCCATCAGCAGGTCCGGACAGATGTGCTGCGTTCACCCCCTTACACCAATTAGCAACACAGCCCAATAGGGGAGCGGTTCGATGTGGTCACTGCACACAAGGATTTGTGCAATCTCCCAGGTCCAGCTGCCAGCATGTAAGCCAAGTATCCAGGCGTCCCATAAACTGGTATCACGGTGACACTCCTGGTCGTGGGCCAACAGGGGATGCACACACATGTCAAAGTCCAGTTCAGCTACCGTGCTGTTGGATAGGCAGACATCCATGGACCACTCGAATATGCATGATCGACCATGCAACACAGGCTGAATGCAGGTGACGTTGGCAAGGCGGAAGCGCAGCCGGTAACTGATCTGCAGCACTGCCATTGGCAGTGCCCCAGTAAATGCGGCATTCATGCACAGTACAGTTCCACGTGACACGGGTTGTGCATGTGTCCGGGATGGCCGGCCATTGCGTTAGTGGCTCTGTTTGAAGCAGCACTATTCTGAACTGCTCCAGGCCAGTGGATGAAATGCCACATCTCGGATCAATGAGTTGTTTTAGTGTGCACCGTTTGTATGATTAGGATGTTGTGGGAGTAAGTGTGAAGGCCATTCCATGCAAGATATCTTCGTGCAAGGACTCCTGTGTGTGGGGTGTGTATACGTATGTCCCTCGTCAAGCTGTGCCTGGTGTGGGAGTCGGCTTCAGCTGCAATGGTATCTGTCCGGGGTTGCCGGGCTCAGGCTATTCCGAGGACGAAGGTGCAGATGTGCTTCTGCTTGATGTGTCAGACAAAGCAGCTTTCATCCCTAGTGTAAGTTTGGATTCTGCTTGCAGACATGGAATGTGAAGTGGACTGTTGGGGGTGAGGTGTGATGAGTGCGACTTTGTCATTCTTTTTTGCCATGCCTTGCATGTGGCCTATGAGCGGCATCACTGTGTGTTACATTGCGTCACAGCTGCTCCTCCCTCCCCTGCACCGATTTACTTATGTGCGCTACGCGATTGCATCACTTGTCCTCCTACGGCACAGTATTGTCATGCTTGTCTGCGCATATCCACAGGCCTGGCAACGACACTGTGATGTTGTCCATTGAAGGTGGTGGGCCATGCAAGTGTGGGCCTATGGTAAGGATAGGCCGGACACAGATGTAGAGTACATGCCTGGCTGACATGGTGCAGCTAATGTGTTTAGGCATTTGGCTCATGCTGCGGTAATACAGATACACACAGCACTTGGCATGTATGATCCTGGACCCCCAGCGGTCCTGTGCTCCTTCATTACTCCGTTCATGCGAGCCCGTCCCCCGGGTGCATGCTGCATTGCAACATTTTCGCTTACAGGGGGGATGGCCCTCTCGGGTTTCCAGAGCTGCATGATCAGTGTCTCCATGACATGTATTGGTCTTCAGATGTGGCTCTGGGCTGGGCTACCTTTCATGCTGCAGGTAGTCATCCTGCTTTACACTAGTGAAAGGCAGGTGTTAAATCCCTGCTGCTAACGTGCCTTATCGCCTGTTTTTGGTTCGCATCGCAGATCTGGCTGGTCGTGAATATCACGAAGTGGTATTTTTGTGTGCTTTTGCACGGGAACGCCTACTCTGCATGTCACTAGCGTTAGTTGTCGCTCTCATCCGTGGCGATGAATTTTGCGGATGCTATCGCTGGTAAAATGGGGATGTGGGCAGTTTGCACCAGCTTGTGAATGGGGAGATGATTCTTTCGCCACTTTTGCTGCGCTAAAGGGCAGATGATTCGGAGAAACGTCCTTGAGAATATGCCCCAATGTTTCTCCAAGTATAACTAGAATCTCAGCCACATATGGGGTGCACAGGACAACTAACTTGCCTCTTAACTTCACTAGTGCCTTGTTGGCATGGTGGGGGTTGGGGAGACAGGAATTCTTCTCAGTTCACGTTTATAAACTCTCACTTTGAATAAATACTTTTTAAAAAAATCTGATCTAAGATGAAACACTTCCTTGTGTTAAAAAATTACACTTTTTAGAATTCTGCACACACTGTCATAGTACAAGATTATGTTTGTTGTATAATTCACATGCCAAATATTTTCAAGGCTCGGTTCGGCTCGTGCACAGGCTCTTAGAGTCAGAGCTGACCCTTGGTTGGCTCGGCTCTCCCTATTAATTTGTTGTCTCGACCACCTCTAAAAGCACACACACACCAGACACAACAAAAGAGAACACCCCAGGGGTCTGAAAGAGAGAGACAGGGCGAGACCTAGAGACAGAGGAAATAGGGGCATATTATCAAGCATGGAGTTAAAATTATCGCCGCTTTAGCGGCAGAAAACTGCCGCTAAAGCGGCGATAATGGGCTTGATAATATGCACTTGAGAATGCCAATAGAAGCCCATATTGTCACCAAAACATGGGCTTCTATGGGAATTCTCAAGGGCTTTTTATCAAGCCCATTATCGCCGTTTTAGCGGCAGTTTTCTGCCGCTCAATCGGCGATAATTTTAACTCTGTTTCTTGATAATATGCCCCATAGACAGAGACGTTGGAGATAGGGTAAATGACAGATAGACCCTGCCGAGCATGTGGTCCTGTGCTGGAAAGCTGTTTCTTAACATTCAATTACTGTAGTTATAGAAAGCCGTCGCCGGCAGACTTGTCTCATTTAAAGGACTCTGAAGACCAGATGTGCCATGCCCTTTGAGGACGCCATCCACCAATACAGCAGCTCATTCTAACAATGGGATTGCATTGTCTTAAAGGAAATGCATTTTCAAGGCCCTGTCTAAATCTGTTACAAAGAGTGCCAGGAAATTGTAACTCAATTCGGACCAAATAGAGCTATCCTTCTCACCTCGCCCCCAGCCTCTGTGCTGCGAACCTCAATTTTATTTGCCTATTAAGATGGAAATCTACCCTTAATCCGACCGCTTTATCAAGAGGAGGAAAACCGTTTTGTAGAGCATTTTGTTGCGGAAATGTTCATTTCTTTATGCGGGCAATAAAGCCACTGAGACAGACTGAGGCTGGTGATATTTCCTTAGAAATCCCTCTTCCTGTTGTTGTCCTTCATTTGACCTCAAGAAGCTCTGGAAAACAAGCACGCTGGGCCGCGGTGCGCTCACCTAGCACTCCAGAGACATGGCGGATACAGGCTCTGCATACATGCCAACAGAGCCGGGTTAGCTTTTCCTGGTGGGTGTTTGACCCCGTCGTCTGATTGGCTGTCAGTCGTAGAATTCCATAGACGTGGCTAATGAAAACTAAAGACAGAGTCCGGCTTCCTCTGCGTTTCTCAGACCAGGCTCTCCGACACGCCAAAGGGATTTTTCCCTAGTGATTTCTGCCTTCATTGTCCTGTCATATTTGAAGGGATCACAGCTTTAGCTATCTCATTTTCCACACGGCCTGTTATCTGAGACTCAACGGCAGCCCTTCTGTGGCCTTACATATCAATTTCTGCAATTTCTTAAGAAGTATAAAAATGGAGCTGGAAAGAAAAGGGTTTAAATGGCCCTTGTGAAATCCTGTAATAGGTAATTTTGATAAGACATCGTTACAAAAGGACCTAGGCATTAGCTTTGAAGTTAATGAATATTTTTATCGGCATTCACCAAAATGTGTGCCCCCTCCCTTCCTCAAATGCTCAGCCTAGAACACTATTCAAAGGAACAGCTCTGTTAGATAGACTAAAAGAGCCATCATCTCTGAAACAATGAAGCATCATGTGGTAATGTGAATTTAGTGTTAGTATTCTATTGTTATGCTTCAACTCTTCCCATGTGTCTGCATGAGAAGCTGTGGTTGCTATGAATTTATTCCACTTGAAGTGTTCTCTTTAGAATGTTTACTGTTAAAGCAGAGACTGTGAAAGTCAGTTCTGCTGACCTACCTTGCTTAGACTGTGCTGGAGTTTCTTCTGTGCAATAGATGCAACTTTTTATTTCTACAATCTGCGAGGAAATTATTTAGAGATCCCAACCTCACATATCATTTATGACTTTTAGAGCCTGTATTATAGCCTTGGCGGGCTATACTAGCCATTAAAGACCCGCTCAGTAAACGCGTGGTGCAGAAAGATAAGTGCCGGTCCCCAAAAATGAGTGCCAGTGGCCTTTACTGGCAACCACTGGTTCAAATTAAGCACTGGAACACACTAGTCTGAAGCCCAGGTTCAGCGCAGAGCAAACTGGTTGAGCGTCCATTTTCAGCTGCAGAGAACACAAGTCTAAAGTCCAGTTTCAGTTGGAAAGTACACTAACCTGACTTCTGGTTTCAGAAGCAGAGAACAGTAACTAGTCTGAAGTATAGTTTCAGCTGAGTTATTTGGGTTAATTTCCAGTTTCAGCAGAAGAGCACACTGGAATGAAGGTGCAGGTTCAGCAGATCACATTGGGTTGATGTCCAGTTTCAGCAGAAGGGCACCCTGGTCTAAAGTCCAGTATCAGCAGCAGAGCACTCTGGTCTGAAGTCCTGTTTCAAGAGCAGACCAAATTGGTTTGACTTTCAGTTTCAGCAGCAGAGCACGGTAGTCTGAAGTCCAGTTTCAGTAGCACAGCATGGTAGGCTGAAGTCTAGTTTCAGCAGCAGAGCACACCAGTCTGAAGTCCAGTTTCAGCAGAACAGCACGGTAGTCTGAATTCTAGTTTCAGCAGCAGAGCACACTAGTCTGAAGTCCAGTTTCAGCAGCACAGCACGGTAGTCTGAAGTCTAGTTTCAACAGCAGAGCACACTAGTCTGAAGTCCAGTTTCAGCAGCACAGCACGGTAGTCTGAAGTCTAGTTTCAGCAGCAGAGCACACTAGTCTGAAGCCTAGTTTCAGCAGAGGACATTGGGTTGATGTTCAGTTTCAGTACCAGAGCACACTGGTCTGAAGCCAAGGTTCAGCAGACAACAGAGTCGACGTCCAGGTTCAGCAGCAGAGCACGCAAGATTGAAGTACAGTTTCAGCAGCACAGCACACTAGTCTGAGGTCCTGTTTCAGCAGCAGACCATATTGGTTTAACGTCCAGTTTCAGGAGCATAGCGCATTGGTTTGACATTCAGCTTTAGCAGCAGAGCATGCTAGTCTGAAGTCTAGTTTCAGCAGCAGAGCACGCTAGTCTGAAGTCTAGTTTCAGCAGCAGAGCACGCTAGTCTGAAGTCTAGATTCAGCAGCACAGCGCGCTGGTTTGCCTTCAGTTTCAAGAGAAATCATCAGTGTGACAAACCACTCGAGTCATGGAACTCGCCAAGATTGTGAGCAAGGCAGACCTTTCCAAGTGAGGTTCCTCTTTCATGAAACGTTTGAATTCTGACTAAACTTTCCATTTTTAAAAGTACATTTTTATGCATATATTGGCTAAAGTAGGTTTGAGAAATATTTTAGAAGAGGATCTCAGCAAATATCCTTTTATTTGATATTTGGCTCATTGTCCAACAGCTTTATTCCCGCACAGAAAATAAACACTACCATAAGTCATAATAAAAATGTTCGTCAGGTAGAAACAGTAGATGCACATACCAAAAGGTTTACGCTGCTCAGGAAATAGGTTAATGCCTTAGTCTTTTCCTTCTTGATTTCTGTGGTTGAGAAATGGTGCACAAAAATATGGGTATCTCTGTTCCAGGACTAGATAATCAAGAGACTGGACATTTGACAGCAGGGTATCTCAGCAGATGGAAATCAGGCACAAGAGTCACAAGAAAAGCATGTGGATTGAAGCTGCATCCTCTGGTGATCCCCAAATTATGTGCTTGAGTCTTGATGGATTATATCCCTCCAAAAATAAGGCTTTTCAGGGCCACTGCAGGAATCTGGCGCTGCACTAGGGCTGTTGCTTTACCTCACCTTAAGGAGCTCCAGTTCTCACTAGGGATGAATAAATAGAAGAGCACTAGTCAAGCTTGGATGAAAAGTGATGAGTTATAATGTTGCTGGTGACACAGAGAAGTTGGGATAGACTACTCGACCAATTAAGAAACAAGGGGGAATATTCACAAGAATGAGTGATAACTACCGCAAGAGTAGCTTAACGCAACTCTCAACATCGCAGCCTATCGTAGGAAAATTACGCCGTGCCAACCAAGTATTCACAATGCGGCGGTAGCATGCGATAGTCACCAGATAACGCGTCTAATGGCAACAAAAATAAACGCCACGGCGCAACAATGCGAAACGCGAACTCAAAAAATCATGCGATGAGGCCAATCGCGGTACAAAAAGTAGCGAAAACCAGCCACAGGCTTGCAAATCCCACGTGTCTGGTGGAAGAATGCACCATGTAAACCACAGAAACAACACACCAGAAACAAGCGAAAGCACGTAGCAACATGGATGCACCCTGCCTCAGCGCAGAGGCCAACGCGAACCCCACAACCCCCACAGACCACCAGCAAGAAACAACAGGGACGGGGACGGCTGAGGAGAAGAGGGAGAAGAATACGGGGTGCAGTCCACAGCAAAACCAGATCAGCGTCACGGAGGTGACAGAACACTACCAGCAACTGACCCACAAGTCGACCACCTGGAATGCAGCGGAGTGGCGAGGAGGCTAAGAGGCGCTGGCATGATGTGACAACCTAAACCAGGCACAAACCCGCTGCCAACAGGAAGGCTGCAACAGCGACGGGAGGTCACAGTCATTAGTGTGGAGACGGTGCAAGGAGTAGGGAGTACGGACACAACTCGAGAGGACCTGACACAACATCAACAGGGTGAGTAACGACCAGGGACGGGGGGAGATGGGCACAATGGCACACATGCACAACGAGGTGTAGCACACTGCACACCCACAATTACCCTGGATCGTGTCCCTCATTCTCTTGGCACACTGCAGCACAAACACATAGCAAGAACAGCACACCCACATTAAAAACGTGGTACAATGTGCAAAGCCGGCACTGCAGAGCAGAGGACACAACTGGCTCCGCATATGCACAGAAACATGCCTACTACAACTGACAGAGCAGGAAACCGTGAAATGGAAATGTACGCGTACAACCTCACATCCGTCATGTAGTCCAAATGTACACTGTCCCGCAGCAGTAGACAGCACCTCCCAAACAGTCACAATGTACATTGTCATAGAGTCTGCATGTAACCCAGAACAATGCGTCAACACAATGTCAACATGCATCTCCCTTTCACATTGCAGAGGGGCACACAACACCTCCAGCAGAGCACAGAAGACAACACATCTGTGATGCCAGAGAGGTCCACCACACCTTCGACACTGACGCCCTACAACAGCCCATGGACATCCCACGCAACCCACCACCAGGACCCGGGCAGCCAAGCTACTTAGAGGAGAACACAGAGCCTGCAACAGACCACACAGCAGGAAGCACCCGCAAGCACAGCTGGCTCACGACACTTTACCCACCCACATATGGCACCCCAATGCCATGTGTCAGCATGCCAAAAGGTGGCCAAACAGGTGTGGGTGGAATCCCAACCCATGGAAGGCAAACAAGGTCACAAACGTTGGTCTCTGTTACCCTTCAGAGACCACCTAAACCCCACAAAGGAGACCCACACTGCCATAGGCACACATGCAGATGCACATTCACAGTACACAACCACGCCCAGGGTCACGCACATATCAGTCACACACCCACGTTGGCCCTGCGTACGATGGCCCAGGCCACTCCCCTTATGAAATGAGTGGGTGACGACAAAGCTACATGTCCAAGCTCAAACCGGATGCCTGCGGTGACATGCCTGCATCCGCTGTACACAGCACAAGGTAATGTTTCAGGGCCCTGGGCCCCCATGCAAACAACAAGACCACAGGGACACACGCAGACACAATGTTAAACTGGCTACGGGCACGTGCGCCCGGCCCCTTTATTGGCAGGGCCATTTGTACAGTGACGCCTGTGCTGGATGTGTGTGAGGTGGGTGCAAGCCAGCCCTTAGGGAGTTGTTGATGCTGGCAACAAATACAACAGTTAACACAATGAATACGGAAACAGACAACACCAGCATCACAGGGACAACTGCGGGTCATCATGGAGGTAGCCTGAGCAAGTCCAGAGGGCACACAATGAGCAAACAGAAGTGTCCGTGAGTTGCAGCGCACTGAGGTCTGGGCACTACAGCTGAGTGCGCCCACGTGAAGAAAAAGTCTCGGATTGTGTCCCTTCGAGATATTCCTGATGCAGATGCAGTGGGGTGTGTTACACCTGCATCATCTTCCTTATCAACGTCCCAGGACTCCGACACTGCTTGTGGTGACATCGCTGCGCAACCTCTCCACAGCACAAAACTCAATCAGTAACGGACGATGGTTTGCGGTGCACTGAGTCAGTGGCACCTGGAGTGCCGAACAGGGTATCAGTCTGATGATGGCATCCACGACAGGTGTGAGCAACTCCATAAGTCTGTCAGGGCCACCGTTTCGACTCTGGCAGATGGCAGTTGGAGGTGGTCCTGCCGGTGGTGGCATGTGCCTCCTGCGGTGATGCGACGTCCGGGCCGGTCAGGACTCGATTTGGTGTGTGTAGCCATGCAATATCTAAGAAGGAGGGGTCCCGGAGCTGACCAGCACAGAGTTAGTGGCCCCGGATGCACAGCAGCCGGCACAGGCACCCTGCCACGGGACAGTGACTTCCGGTGCACTGAGGTAGGACCACGCACAGTGAGCAGGTCTGCATCGATGTCGAAGGTGAATGTGGCAGAGTCTTGCGGTGGACAGAGCATGATGCGGAAGGTCTGATGTTATCCGGAAGCAGCAAATGGTGGAGTGGAATGCGACAGCCTCGTTTTCACCACCAATTCGGTATCAAGCTACATGAGGATGAAAACTAGCCCCTAGTCCATAGACTCAGACGCCACAAATGTACGACCAGAGAGTGTCCATGAATGTCGGAGAACAGACTTAGTGGCACCGGTGCAGAGAGGGAATGCAGTCTGCGATGATGCCGGTACACTAATATGAACTACGCCATCGCTTAATCAAGACTCTGTGACCTACTGGAGGACAGAGTAGGCCGGAGGCAGCGGTCAGGAGTGGCCCACACTCACCTGACGTTAGCTCGCGATGCACAGAGTTAGTGACACCAGGGCGGTTATCGGTAGTGTTCGATCACCTCCGTAACGATGATCATATTCCCTCCGGACTGCAACGCGTCATCCACTTACGCCTCACCTTGCGTGCGATGATGTGTTGTAAGCCTGTGAATAATTGATGTTCAGTTCCAATTCTGTGGTCTACTTTCGCGCAGCATTGGCTGAACGCAGTAGTCCGCGTAGGCCCACAGGTACGTGTGGTTGTAATGCTATGCACAGACTTGGTGGCACCACATCGAAGGGAGTATAATGACATGAACTCTGCCTTAAATAATGTTCACTGCCATGGTGTAATCAAGACTCAGTTCCAAATGTGTGACCTATTTGACCGTAGTGTAGGCCGGAGGCAGCAGTAGAGTATGTCAATGAGAAAGGTCTAAAGGTGGCCTGTGTCGTGGAGGCCGTTATGGTCTGAGAGGCTGCCAAGGTTGCGGGCCTCTGGATTGGAGCTTGCGCAGGCACGTGGTGGGCCCTCCTTGACACACGCCAGTGTCGGAAGGTGATCAGTGTGGCCTGGCTGCACAGGGGCGGGCCTGATGGGTTCGGGGTCCAGTGGGCCTGGGTACAGCAGGCTCACAGGATCGCAGGCAACTCCGCTCATGAGGATGGCGTCGGGTCGTGGCGTGGTAAGAGACGCCGCCCTGGCAGAGACGTTGGGCTTTCCGGAAGAGGACCACGCCCAGGGCTATGTGCTTTTTATTCATACCCCTACGCTGGCCTGCCGTTCGCTGGGCCATCTCACTCCGCTCACGCTTATGGGGGGACGTAACAGACAACATTTCCGCGAACTCCCCCACTGGCCGGGGTGACATGGTGGAGTCCACTGTCCACTACACTCCATACACCAGAGGTGTATGTCGCCATGGATATGGGTGTGTTCAGCATACTGCGGTCTGTCCAGCACATCTTCGCCACTCTTGGCATTGTGTGCTTTCCCAGTCATGGTTCTCCTGCATCCTTCACACATGCCTGGTTGCCACCTCTACCCACATTCGGCTAGTGTGTGGCTGAGGTGCCATGCCGTTGAGGGCTCATGTTCACGGCTTGCCCAGGTTAGCATTGTGAGTTGTTCTGTCGTGTCTTGTGGGTCGGCATGTTGTTTGGCATGTTGGTTTTGATTTTGTGACGTGTGCATTGCCAGAGTTGCGAGTTGCATGGTTGTGGAGTTGAGGTGAGTGGGTTCATTTGGAACTTGCCTTGGTGCCATCCTGGGGACGCTGGGTGCTGCTGAACTGTCGGAGGATGGAGGAATCGTGCACAGTGGCTGGGTATTTGGATGCGAGATTGGTGGAGGTTCCACGGTGTTCGGTTGTTGCACATTGATGTGAGACTTGTGCTTTCTGTTGCGGTGATTGTGTGCTGTGTCGGCAGGGGGCACAGGTATGACATGTGTGCTGTGGATTGCCCCCGAAACATGCGTGCATCCAGCTATGGCCTATGGGCCTTGCTTGGTGTCCAGCGGTTCCTGCGCATTGTGTTGGACGTATAGGGACAGGGGTACCAGGCTGATGGTGATGTCCAGGTCAGGTGTGAGGGACTTAGATGTGGCTGGCTGTGTGACTCCTCCGACTGTGGCGGGTGTTGGTTGGGAGTACCAGGGGCCAACAGGTGCAGCACAGCCAGCAGCTTTATGTGGGGTGGGATGTTGGTTGTCTGTTGTGTTAGTGCCGTCAGCCTGTTGGGCGTTGTTGATCAGGATGCGTAGGATGGTTGTCCTTTTGAGCCTGTAGTGGGCAATGACATTGTCAGGTGTTGGGTCTGTGTGGCTGGTGCGTTTCCTGGGGGTCCTCTGTCTTTGTCTGCGCTGCCTCTGTGGTGGGCTGTTAACACCAGCTTGTGAATGGGGCGATCGATTTATCGCAACTTTGGCTGCGATAAAGTGCTGTTAACTCAGCGATAGCTCCTTGTGAATATCCCCCAAAGTGGGTAATTTTGCCCTGTCTATTTCGGAAAATATTTCAGAGGCAGGATGGAATTGAACACGGCAGGAACAAAAGGAAAATGGCTGCCCACCATGGAACCCCTGGAATTAAATAGTGTTGGTAAGTAGATCCTTTTAATGTATGTTACATTAATATTGACATATCAACGTTATAAAATATTGTTTACTTCAATATTGTGTTTAATATAGTTTTTAGTTGTTTTTATAGTTATAGTTTGTACGTTTTATATTTTGTCTATTAGGAATTTATTATATATTTGTTGTTTTTTGGTGTACATAATTTATTGAAAAAATATTTTTCTTTCAGCAATATTTTTTGGGGGTTGGGTTTTATTGAAGCTTGGAATGGGTAAAACATTTTTTAATTTGATTATTCATTACATTTTATATTGAAATGTATTTTTATTTTGGGTTATTTGGTGTTAGAGTGGTTTGGGTGCATAGTGTTGTAAAATATTTCTAAATATTTTTTGTAATTTTTTTAAACATTTTATATAAATGTTATTTTAAAGAAAGATGTTGTTTGTTTTTGGTATAATGGGTTTTATTAGGATTTTGGGTGTATAATGTCAATTATTCTTTCATTTAAATATTTTAATTAATGTGAATTTTTATTTTTGTAAGTACTATAGTTTCTCATTTTAATTGTTTTAATTATAGTTGTTTGATAGTAATATTTTATTTTGGTAGACTTTTCAATTTTTATTTTTAGAGAAATGTTCTTAAAATCAATTGCTTTTTTCAAAACAGTTATTTTTTGTGTGGGTTGATTTGTTTGTTTGGGTTTGGCTCGGAAGTGTTTTATACATGAACACAGTTTTACTTTTTAAAATATTATTAGATTTTCATTTTTTTGCATAACATTGGAGTATGGAAATGTAAATTGTTTAGCTGTTTGGTTTAATGGCGTTTTGAGGGCTAGTATGTGACAATATGTGTATGTCTTGAAATTTTAATTATTTTTAAATAGTGTTCTATTTTTGCGATATATAAATAAAATATATTCTATTTTTGGATGCTGAGTTTTATTGTTTTTATTAAATAAAAACATCTGTTTTTATAATTCCTTTACATTTAAAAAAAAAAAACATTTTGCATTAATTTTCCAAATGAAAATTCTTTATATAGCAATATTTATTTAGTAGTATTTGGTTTAAAATATATTTTTTTAGAATTATTTTTGGAAAATTGATCTGCATATTAATTAAAAATAAAATTAAAAATATTAATAATATAGTTAAGGCATTTTTATTTTGGGGCTGAAAAATCTGTATTTACAGTTGTTATCAATAATTATTTAAAATATATACTTCAAAATGTGTAGTGGCAATAGTAATTTAACCCCCACCCCATTGTATTTACCACAAAGTGACTAAATTTGAAGTGGCAATAGTACATCTAATACTTTCACACCAGAACCTGGGCTTCTATGGGAATTCACAAGGGCATATTCTCAAGCCCATTATCGCCGCTTTTGCGACAGTTTCCTGCCGCTAAAGCGGTGCTAATGTTATCGCCGTTCCTTGGTAATATGGCCCTACATACTTACCTTTCTCCACTGAAGCTCTCACAGAGGATATGCCAAGGTAGATCCGTTTCCCAATCCAAGATAGCAGGTGAATCAAACTGCTATGACTTTATCCCTATCCAAGATGGCCTCTGAATTTCCTCTGACATAATTTCTTGTTTCTACAGTACATAAGGCTGTGGAGGTCTGAGAGACGTGTGTCGCAATGAACCCAATAGTATTTTTCATTGTGTTCTTCACCCATTGCTCTAGATTTTAGTCTTGCTCAATTGATTCCTTTTTTCCCTCCTTGGACTCAAGAAGCAAGCCCTAGCTGATAGTTCTCTACTCAGTTCAGGGTAGTTTAGTAACCAGGATTTTCATCATAAGTACATGTATTCCCCCCCTCTCTGTTTCTTCTCTTCTCCATAGTTCATGAATACACCCACCACTATTATTAGGCAAGGCGCATGATCCAAACCGCTCTCCTTGACATGTCTCTCATGTTATTCACCCGCTCCTTGGGTGCCCCTATATCCTACCCTACCCTAGTGTGTCGCCTTTCCCTTTTGATACAAACCTGTATGCTGCATGGGTTGTTCATACCTCTGTTATTGTTCAATGCAAAAACCCAATAAAAACACTTGGTAAAAAAATGAAAATAATAATTACCATATATTTCCATGTATTATTCTGAACTGCATTTTACATCTTCTACTCGCATTCTCACTCAGGAAGTTTTTTCCCATTGTGTTTGTTCCTCCTTCCGTCCTTCCTGGGATGCACCTTCTGACCATACATTACCCAACACTGCGTAGATGGCGCTGTGATTTCAGGACGGAGTCGCCATTATGTTTGGAAGTCCCGATATCTAAAGAAAGAGCGACCACCACATCCAGCCCTAGATACAAACGGAGGAAATAACATTCAGATAGAGAAGAGAGAAACAACACAGTTAGAGGCCAGACTGAACTTTGGAAGTGGCTAAGGAAATGACCAATCCTGGACACGTCTACTAGACCCCTTTGTGGGGGATACATTGTCTCCTGGATGGTGGTATCTGTGGAGACAGCATGCTCATTAACACTGTATGATTAATTGACATGTGAATGACAATGTGCAGAACTGCCAGACCTTCCAAAGCACTAACCCCTCAAGCAATCCCCTAATTGCCCTGTAAGCCAGTTCACATCTGACACATCGTATCTTTTTGTTTGTAAGTTACATCTGCAGGTGTTTGTGGTTCCTCGAAGGTGAAGAGACTCTTTGTGCATACTGCAGGTCACACACTTGAATTCTGGTAAGGTAATAAGATAGCTCTATAGGCTAGCCAGCTCACTTGTATCCATTTTATAGTGAATGGAATAACAACATTGAATAAGGTAATAATATCACCTTTAGTCAAAGTACCAAGCACTTTAGTATTCAGTCAGCACCACATAAATGTCGCATTATAATATTATGTAATAAAGGCCCCAGCCTCCCACAAAGCATTTTAATGCCTTTACCTCTCCAATCTTTTAAACATGCCGGGGCAAATGTGTTCTGTTGTTTGTTAATTGACAGCACTTAACTTGGGACCATCTGGAGCTGCCTCTCTGCTAACACATTATTTGATTGATATTTCTTTGTTGCTCCAATTAACAAAAGATATGAACTTTCAATACACAATTTTCAATTAAGCTGCAGCAGTGTCAATTGAACAGAACTTCTTTCCCTGTGAAGTTCCAGATAATTAATAGTCAAAGCAGCTCACACATTTCTTGGGAGGCCTATGGACTACCCACAGTTATTGTCGAGTGGACGCAAGCACAGCTCAATCCCACCACTGAACACCAATTTTATGTTGGAAACCGGGCAACCGGATTAGCAGTCACCAGGTTCCCAGCACAATGGTAGCTTGGCTCGAGCGGTCGGGGGTCAGGCACCGTGCTAAGCGTACGTCACACCCTCACAATAACCATGCGTTCATCCGTTCCAAAAACGACACTACACCGTAAAAATTATGACGAGGTTGTTTCTTGGACGTAAGCTCCGTGAGGGGGGCCACAATGGTCCCATACCACTTCACGAAGCGGCGGTAATATCCTGTGAGGCCCAGAAAAGCTCGGACCTCAGTCTGAGTCTTGGGGGGTTCCCAGGCCATGATTGCCTCGATTTTTGCCTGGAGGGGCTGCACCGCTCCCCTACCCACCAAGTGTCCAAGGTACACTACCGACCCCTGCCCGATCTGGCATTTACTGTCCTTGATCATTAAACCAGCGTGTTTCAGGGCCTGGAGAACAGCTTGCAGGTGACGCAAATGATCCTCCCAGCTGTTACTGAAGACGGCAATGTCGTCCAGATAAGCAGCAGAGAAACTCTCCATTCCGGCGAGGATCTGGTTCACCAGACGCTGAAACGTGGCAGGTGCGTTCTTGAGCCCAAAGGGCATCACGCAGAACTGGTAGTGGCCCTTGGGCGTGGAGAAGGCTGACCTTTCCTTAGCTCCATCAGTCAGAGAGATCTGCCAGTACCCAGAAGTAAGCTCAAAGGTACTCAGATATTGGGCAGCTCCCAGCCGGTCAATCAATTCATCCGCTCTTGGTATCGGATGAGCATCAGTCTTAGTTACTGAGTTCAGTCCCCGATAGTCCACACAGAACCTCAGTTCCGGTTGGGCACCCGGTGGTACAGCTTTTGGTACTAGTACCACCGGACTGGACCAGGGGCTGCTGGAAGGTTCAATTACTCCTAGCTCCAGCATCTTAGTGACTTCACTGTGAATGCTGGCCTTCACCTTGTCCGTCATCCGGTAGATCTTTGACTTCACAGGTGGGCTGTCTCCTGTGTCCACGTCATGGACGCACAGGTGAGTCCTACCCGGAACAAGGGAGAACAACGAAGAGTACTGCCCCAGGACCTGGCGGCAGTCCTCCTGCTGTTCAGGAGTTAGGGATGGGGAGAGAATCACTCCCTCCACCGACCCATCCTTCTCTTGAGACGCAAATAAGTCGGGGAGAGGCTCGCTTTCCACGTCCTCTGCTCCGTCAGTCACCATTAACAATATGACTTCGGGCCTCTCATGGTGGGGTTTGAGGCGGTTGGCATGCAGCACCCGTAGGGGCTGACGAGGGGTCTTCAGGTCCACCAAGTAGGTAGCCTTACCCTTCTTCTCCAACACCTCAAAGGGTCCTGACCAGCGATCCTGGAGGGCGCTAAGCTCTCCTGGTTCGATCACCCACACCTTCTGGCCAGGCTCCAACTCCACCGGGTGAGCATTGTGGTCATACCACGCCTTCATCACTGCTTGGCTGGCTTCCAAGCTGTCAGAAGCTTGCTTCCACAACTTAGCCATTTGGCTCCGGAAGGCCAGCATGTAGCTCACCACGTCCTGGGGAAGCCTTCTGGGAGTTCTCTCCCATCCGTCTCTCACCAGGCTGAGAGGTCCACGCACAGGGTGCCCATACAAAAGCTCGAAGGGGCTGGAGCCCACTCCCTTCTGTGGCACTTCCCTGTAAGAAAACAGTAGACAGGGTAGGAGGACGTCCCATTTCCTCCGCAGGCTTTCAGGCAGACTTCTGATCATGCCTTTCAAGGTTTTATTGAACCTCTCCACCAGACCATTGGTCTGGGGGTGATAAGGAGTGGTGAACCGGTAGGTCACTCCACACTCCTTCCACATCGCCCGCATGTATGCTGACATGAAGTTGGTCCCCCTGTCGGACACAACTTCCTTGGGAAAACCCACTCGGGTAAAGATTCCCATCAGGGCCCTAGCCACAACAGGTGCAGTAATGGTCCTCAGAGGTATAGCCTCTGGGTACCGTGTGGCATGATCCACCAAAACCAGGATAAACCTGTGACCAGCTGTAGTAGGTGGATCTAACGGACCCACAATGTCGATGCCCACCCTTTCAAAGGGGGTGCTAACGACAGGAAGTGGTTCCAGCGGAGCTTTCAGCTTCACCCCTGTTTTCCCACTGGCTTGACAAGACACACACGTCCGGCAGTAGGTGTCGGACGACACTTTCATTTGAGGCCAATAAAAGTGTGGGACAAGACGGGCAAAGGTCTTGTCTTGCCCCAGGTGTCCTGCCAAGGGGATCTCATGAGCCAATTCCAGAAGGAAGGCTCGGTAACGTTGAGGGACAACCAAGGCCCGTGACGATCCATGCATGGGCGCCTTGGGTTCACTGTAGAGGAGGCCATCCTCCCAGTAAATATTATAGTTCCCCTCAACGTTCCCTGCTGCCTGGGCTTCGGCCTGACGCCTCAGTCCCTCAAGGGTAGGACACTCCTTCTGGCCCTTGCAGAATTCCTCCCTGGTCGGCCCTCCCTCCACGTGCCACTCGCCGGGATGGGTAGGTTCTCCAGTTAGGTAACATCCCCCTCGCGGACTCCTGGTCCACCTCCTCCGGTGGCCTATCCGTCACACGGGGCGCGGATGCCGAGGCAGGCTCCTCCTGTCCTCGGTTCTTCCCTTGATTGGCAGCCGGCGGTGCCTTTGTTCCAGGCTCCCGCCTAAACGAACTCCCCCTTCGGGTAGTCGCAGACCTTGTGCTGACACAGGCCCAGTCAGGTGTACCCAGCATCTCAGCATGAGTCCGGTATTCCACCTCCTTCCAAGCATTATGCTCCATGTCATTCCCCAGCAGACAATCGACTGGCACGGCAGGGCTTACGGCAACTCGAAGTAACCCTGCAACCCCTTCCCATTCAAATGGAACCTCGGCCACCGGATAGTGGCCCATTCTGCCGTCAGCCATCGCGGCAGGGTGGAGTACATGGGGAATCACCTGCTCTGGAGACACCAGCTGGCTACGTACCATAGTCATACTGGCTCCTGTGTCTCTCAGAGCCTCCCCTCTTTGGCCGTTGATGGTGACCCACTGCCCATACTTTGTGGTATTTGCGGGCACCTGGATCTTAGGAACCATCTCCCGTTCTCCCAGGGACACTAAAGTGACGCCCACCCACTCCCTTCCCTTATCTAAGGGCATCTCCTCCCCGAGCACTACACTAGCTACTCCGGGGGTCTTTCCTCCGATGGGAGTGGGTGGTCTTTTCGGGCAATTCACATCTCCCTTATAGTGTCCGACACCACCGCACTCGAAGCAATGGACAACCCTTGGCTGCTGACTCTGGCCAGGATTAGGGTTTCTGGGGGGGTTAGCCCTAGGGGTGAATCCTGTTCCCTTCCCTTGGGAACTATTTTGGGGGCCTTTAGAGAACTCCTTTTTCTTTTCCCCTCCCTCTTTCTTCTGGGGGGCGCCCTGTCCGGTCTTTTGAGAGTCCCCTCCGGTCCCCCTTGTGGACACCCGGGTACTAGCCCAAATGTCCGCCTCCTCAGCAAGCTTCCGGGGATTGGTCAGCTTGCTATCCACCAGGTGTTGACGCAGTTCAGGGAAACATTTTTCGAGCAGGTGTTCCTTCAACATTAAATCAAACAACCCCTCGTAGTTCCTCACCTCACTGCCCTGTATCCAACCCTCTAATGCCTTCTTTGCATAGTCCAGGAAATCCACCCAATTCTGTGTGCCCAGTTTGTGGCTACCCCGGAACTTCTGTCTATACTTCTCGGGTGTTAGTCCAAACTTCCTCACGAGCGCCACTTTCATGGTGGGGTAGTGGGTCTGCTCATCCTGCGCCAGGGCCAATAATGTATCCCTACCAGCTGGAGGCATGTATTTATACAATCCCCCTCCCCAATACTTCTCTGGAACCCCATGGACTCTTAATGAGATCTCATAGGCCGCTAGCCACTTGGCGATATCATCACCCGCACTATAGCTACTATGTCTTTTGGCAAATAGGGTTTGGATTCCCTGGTGATTTCTCTTTCTTCGCTGCCACCATTAGGAACAGTGTGTGCCCCGACCCGTAGGATCTGGAGATCTATCTCCCTGAGCCTCAACTCGTGAGCCATCCTCCGTTCCTCTTTTTCATTCTCCAGCTTCGCCAAATCCCATGTGAGCTGTCTTTTCTCCCTCCGGTAAGTGAATTCTGCTTCTAATAAGCCGTGGCTAGAGACACTGCTGCCCTTCCTTGAAGGTGTTCTGGTCCCCGCTACTAGGTTCCCCACCTCAGGTTGGTACAAACCAGCCCCCTCGCTGTCAGGCTCTCCATCCCTGTCCTCCTTCTCAACCTTACTTTCTCGCCGTGCCTCCCCCCAAGCCCTCAAGCTGGTCTGGAGTTCACCCTTCTTTGCACCTTGGGGGCAAAACACCCCCTCTCGCTCACAAAACTCTCTGAGTTGGGCCACAGTATAAGTTTCCACATCCTCTAGTACAAACTCCATTTTGCCCACTCAGGTTAGAAGACAGTTGCTTACAGAAGCTATGCAGAGGGGTACCTTTTGTAATACCTCCTCCCACCACCAGAAGTAAATTTGGAAAAAACAAAACTCAAAATTAGGAAGTCCGCTTGGAGAAAACTCCCGGTGTAGGCCTATGGACTACCCACAGTTATTGTCGAGTGGATGCAAGCACAGCTCAATCCCACCACTGAACACCAATTTTATGTTGGAAACCGGGCAACCGGGTTAGCAGTCACCAGGTTCCCAGAACAATGGTAGCTTGGCTCGAGCGGTCGGGGGTCAGGCACCGTGCTAAGCGTACGTCACACCCTCACAATAACCATGCGTTCATCCGTTCCAAAAACGACACTACACCGTAAAAATTATGAAAGAAAGTAGTTTGTCTTTATCTTTTTCTCTTAGTTGCAGGTTTCATAAAATAAACACAATACAATACAATAAGATTTCCTTGAAAATAGCAGGTCAAATAAATAATACCACAGTGGGGTTTCAATAAATTGGTTCAGGTCATAAATAAACACGGAATAAATATAGGTGCAATAAATACAGAGGGCAAATAAATACTGTCAGACAATAAATACAACGCCTTCAATAAATAATATAAGCAATCAATAACAATTGCAAATCAGATCACATTTATGAGGTAGTCTGGTTTTACTATGCCCAAGTACAGCTTGTGGTCATTTGGATGACATGGGGGGTGTCCCACCTAGATCGGTCAAGGCTGGGCCTGCACTGAGGTAGAATAAGGGTAACCTACGGATCTGGCTCTCCCACAATACACAACCCCTCACAGAGGTCACTGCACCAGTCTCAGTTTACCCCTGGCACTCCCAGGCTGGTTCTAACACCCCTCTAGCCCCTAGAATGGTCTTCTAGGGCTCCACAGGGCCTCAGATGCCCTTTCTACCACTTACTGCCCTTTTCACGATGATCGGCTCCGCTCGGCGCCGGGTCGACGTCGCTGGCCGGCTCCGGTTCGATGTCGCGTCGATCTGTTCCACTTGACGCCGTGTCGATGCCGTCTGGCGGTTCCGGTTCGATGTCGCTGGGCGGCCTCGGTTCGATGTCGCGTCGATCGGCTTTACCTGACGCCGGGTCGGTGCCGTGAGGCGGCTCCGGATCGATGTCGCTGGGCGGCCTTGGCTCGATGTCGTGTTCCGGCGTCACAGGGTCACGGTCTCCCCGCTTCCGGGTGTCTCCGGAGTGCGACCTCCACTCCCGACCTCCGTCGGCTCCACCTCGGGTTCCGGCGACTCCGGAGTGCGATCTCCACTCCCGACCTCCTGCGTGCTTCACCTCGACCTCAGGCGACTCCGGAGTGCGACCTCCACTCCCGACCTCCTGCGCGCTTCACCTTGGTTTCCGGCGACTCCGGAGGGCGGACTTCACTCCCCCGTCGACGCCTCACCTCGACCTCAGGTGACTTCCTACTCGACCTCCGGTGACTCTCCACGACCTCCGTCGGCGCCCTCTATCGACCTCTGGCGGCTCCGGGTACGACGTCTGCTTTCTGTCAGCGCCGCTTCTCCACCTCGGGCTCCAGGTCTCCAGGCTTCTCGACGTCAGGACTCCAGGAGGACACTGCTGTACAGGTCAGGAACTTGCTGGTCTTCTTCTTTAAGGCCTCTTCACAATATTTAGGTCCTTAAGATGGTTTTTCTGGTCTTGGTCCCACACAGGGCTCTAGGCTGGGCTTGGTCAGTAGGGACTAGCATCAAGGGTGGGTTTCTGGACCCCACTCCAAGCACTGGTTTCCACCCCTGCTGCCTCACTCCTTCCTCCTTCTGAATCTCTGTCCTCTCTCCTCTCTAGTCAGATGCCAACTGCCAACTGCCAACTGAGATGGCTTCCCAACATTCTAAACTGCCTCCCTCTATCCCAGGGTTCTAGAATGTTGCAGAAGGTTCTAGAAACCTCTAGTGTGTTCTGGTGATGTCACAGGTGACAATAGGTGGCCACCATTTTGTGTCTCAGGCCCTCAGACCGAAGTTCCAGGGGTAGGGAAAATGGCTCCCTGACACTGCATCAACACTAAAAAGTCTGGTGGTTCCCAAAAAGGAAAAATTATAACAGGGTTTGAGGCAAAGGTGGGACAAAATAAATAATGATGAGGAGGGACCACCCAAAGGGCTGACAGGTCTAACACGCGTCCCCCCCAGCTGAAAGTGGGGAGAGCTACCCAACCCCTTGGGAGTTCTCATCACTAAGGCGGAAATACCTTGAGAGACCGTCTGCATTGGCGTGGTCCACTCCAGGCCGATGTTACACCTGAAAGTCCATTCCCTGTAGGGAGATAGACCACCTTAGCAGCTTGGGATTCTCCCCCTTCTTCTGCATCAGCCACCGAAGGGGTCTGTGGTCGGTCTGAACTAGGAAGTGCGAGCCAAACAGGTATGGCCGCAACTTCTTCAGAGCCCATACCACGGCAAAGGCTTCACGCTCTATTGCACTCCACTTCTGTTCCCTGGGAAGTAGTCTCCGGGATAGGAAGACCACGGGTTGATCCAGACCTTCTTCATTGAGTTGCGATAACACTGCCCCAATGCCATGTTCCGATGCATCTGTCTGGACAATGAACTCCTTGGAAAAATCTGGGGCCCTTAAGACCGGGGCCTTGCACATGGCTTGCTTCAGTCTCACAAAGGCCTGCTGGCAAGCCTCCGTCCAGACTACCCGTCGAGGTTGTTTCTTGGACGTAAGCTCCGTGAGGGGGGCCACAATGGTCCCATACCCCTTCACGAAGCGGCGGTAATATCCTGTGAGGCCCAGAAAAGCTCGGACCTCAGTCTGAGTCTTGGGGGGTTCCCAGGCCATGATTGCCTCGATTTTTGCCTGGAGGGGCTGCACCGCTCCCCTACCCACCAAGTGTCCAAGGTACACTACCGACCCCTGCCCGATCTAGCATTTACTGGCCTTGATCGTTAAACCAGCGTGTTTCAGGGCCTGGAGAACAGCTTGCAGGTGACGCAAATGATCCTCCCAGCTGTTACTGAAGACGGCAATGTCGTCCAGATAAGCAGCAGAGAAACTCTCCATTCCGGCGAGGATCTGGTTCACCAGACGCTGAAACGTGGCAGGTGCGTTCTTGAGCCCAAAGGGCATCACGCAGAACTGGTAGTGGCCCTTGGGCATGTAGAAGGCTGACCTTTCCTTAGCTCCATCAGTCAGAGAGATCTGCCAGTACCCAGAAGTAAGGTCAAAGGTACTCAGATATTGGGCAGCTCCCAGCCGGTCAATCAATTCATCCGCTCTTGGTATCGGATGAGCATCAGTCTTAGTTACTGAGTTCAGTCCCCGATAGTCCACACAGAACCTCAGTTCCGGTTGGGCACCCGGTGGTACAGCTTTTGGTACTAGTACCACCGGACTGGACCAGGGGCTGCTGGAAGGTTCAATTACTCCTAGCTCCAGCATCTTAGTGACTTCACTGTGAATGCTGGCCTTCACCTTGTCCGTCATCCGGTAGATCTTTGACTTCACAGGTGGGCTGTCTCCTGTGTCCACGTCATGGACGCACAGGTGAGTCCTACCCGGAACAAGGGAGAACAACGAAGAGTACTGCCCCAGGACCTGGCGGCAGTCCTCCTGCTGTTCAGGAGTTAGGGATGGGGAGAGAATCACTCCCTCCACTGACCCATCCTTCTCTTGAGACGCAAATAAGTCGGGGAGAGGCTCGCTTTCCACGTCCTCTGCTCCGTCAGTCACCATTAACAATATGACTTCGGGCCTCTCATGGTGGGGTTTGAGGCGGTTGGCATGCAGCACCCGTAGGGGCTGACGAGGGGTCTTCAGGTCCACCAAGTAGGTAGCCTTACCCTTCTTCTCCAACACCTCAAGGGGTCCTGACCAGCGATCCTGGAGGGCGCTAAGCTCTCCTGGTTCGATCACCCACACCTTCTGGCCAGGCTCCAACTCCACCGGGTGAGCATTGTGGTCATACCACGCCTTCATCACTGCTTGGCTGGCTTCCAAGTTGTCAGAAGCTTGCTTCCACAACTTAGCCATTTGGCTCCGGAAGGCCAGCATGTAGCTCACCACGTCCTGGGGAAGCTTTCTGGGAGTTCTCTCCCATCCGTCTCTCACCAGGCTGAGAGGTCCACGCACAGGGTGCCCATACAAAAGCTCGAAGGGGCTGAAGCCCACTCCCTTCTGTGGCACTTCCCTGTAAGAAAACAGTAGACAGGGTAGGAGGACGTCCCATTTCCTCCGCAGGCTTTCAGGCAGACTTCTGATCATGCCTTTCAAGGTTTTATTGAACCTCTCCACCAGACCATTGGTCTGGGGGTGATAAGGAGTGGTGAACCGGTAGGTCACTCCACACTCCTTCCACATCGCCCGCATGTATGCTGACATGAAGTTGGTCCCCCTGTCGGACACAACTTCCTTGGGAAAACCCACTCGGGTAAAGATTCCCATCAGGGCCCTAGCCACAACAGGTGCAGTATTGGTCCTCAGAGGTATAGCCTCTGGGTACCGTGTGGCATGATCCACCAAAACCAGGATAAACCTGTGACCAGCTGTAGTAGGTGGATCTAACGGACCCACAATGTCGATGCCCACCCTTTCAAAGGGGGTGCTAACGACAGGAAGTGGTTCCAGGGGAGCTTTCAGCTTCACCCCTGTTTTCCCACTGGCTTGACAAGACACACAGGTCCGGCAGTAGGTGTCGGACGACACTTTCATTTGAGGCCAATAAAAGTGTGGGACAAGACGGGCAAAGGTCTTGTCTTGCCCCAGGTGTCCTGCCAAGGGGATCTCATGAGCCAATTCCAGAAGGAAGGCTCGGTAACGTTGAGGGACAACCAAGGCCCGTGACGATCCGTGCATGGGCGCCTTGGGTTCACTGTAGAGGAGGCCATCCTCCCAGTAAATATTATAGTTCCCCTCAACGTTCCCTGCTGCCTGGGCTTCGGCCTGACGCCTCAGTCCCTCAAGGGTAGGACACTCCTTCTGGCCCTTGCAGAATTCCACCCTGGTCGGCCCTCCCTCCACGTGCCACTCGGCCGGGATGGGTAGGTTCTCCAGTTCGGTAACATCCCCCTCCGCGGACTCCTTGTCCACCACCTCCGGTGGCCTATCCGTCTCACGGGGCGCGGATGCCGAAGCAGGCTTCTCCTGCCTTCGGTTCTTCCCTTGATTGGCAGCCGGCGGTGCCTTTGTTCCAGGCTCCCGCCTAAACGAACTCCCCCTCCGGGTAGTCGCAGACCTTGTGCTGACACAGGCCCAGTCAGGTGTACCCAGCATCTCAGCATGAGTCCGGTATTCCACCTCCTTCCAAGCATTATGCTCCATGTCATTCCCCAGCAGACAATCGACTGGCACGGCAGGGCTTACGGCAACTCGAAGTAACCCTGCAACCCCTTCCCATTCAAATGGAACCTCGGCCACCGGATAGTGGCCCATTCTGCCGTCAGCCATCGCGGCAGGGTGGAGTACATGGGGAATCACCTGCTCTGGAGACACCAGCTGGCTACGTACTATAGTCATACTGGCTCCTGTGTCTCTCAGAGCCTCCCCTCTTTGGCCGTTGATGGTGACCCACTGCCCATACTTTGTGGTATTTGCGGGCACCTGGATCTTAGGAACCATCTCCCGTTCTCCCAGGGACACTAAAGTGACGCCCACCCACTCCCTTCCCTTATCTAAGGGCATCTCCTCCCCGAGCACTACACTAGCTACTCCGGGGGTCTTTCCTCCGATGGGAGGGGGTGGTCTTTTCGGGCACTTCACATCTCCCTTATAGTGTCCGACACCACCGCACTCGAAGCAATGGACAACCCTTGGCTGCTGACTCTGGCCAGGATTAGGGTTTCTGGGGGGGTTAGCCCTAGGGGTGAATCCTGTTCCCTTCCCTTGGGAACTATTTTGGGGGCCTTTAGAGAACTCCTTTTTCTTTTCCCCTCCCTCTTTCTTCTGGGGGGCGCCCTGTCCGGTCTTTTGAGAGTCCCCTCCGGTCCCCCTTGTGGACACCCGGGTACTAGCCCAAATGTCCGCCTCCTCAGCAAGCTTCCGGGGATTGGTCAACTTGCTATCCACCAGGTGTTGACGCAGTTCAGGGAAACATTTTTCGAGCAGGTGTTCCTTCAACATTAAATCAAACAACCCCTCGTAGTTCCTCACCTCACTGCCCTGTATCCAACCCTCTAATGCCTTCTTTGCATAGTCCAGGAAATCCACCCAATTCTGTGTGCCCAGTTTGTGGCTACCCCGGAACTTCTGTCTATACTTCTCGGGTGTTAGTCCAAACTTCCTCACGAGCGCCACTTTCATGGTGGGGTAGTGGGTCTGCTCATCCTGCTCCAGGGCCAATAATGTATCCCTACCAGCTGGAGGCATGTATTTATACAATCCCCCTCCCCAATACTTCTCTGGAACCCCATGGACTCTTAATGAGATCTCATAGGCCGCTAGCCACTTGGCGATATCATCACCCGCACTATAACTAGCTACTATGTCTTTTGGCAAATAGGGTTTGGATTCCCTGGTGATTTATCTTTCTTCGCTGCCACCATTAGGAACAGTGTGTGCCCCGACCCGTAGGATCTGGAGATCTATCTCCCTGAGCCTCAACTCGTGAGCCATCCTCCGTTCCTCTTTTTCATTCTCCAGCTTCGCCAAATCCCATGTGAGCTGTCTTTTCTCCTTCCGGTCAGTGAATTCTGCTTCTAATAAGCCGTGGCTAGAGACACTGCTGCCCTTCCTTGAAGGTGTTCTGGTCCCCGCTACTAGGTTCCCCACCTCAGGTTGGTACAAACCAGCCCCCTCGCTGTCAGGCTCTCCATCCCTGTCCTCCTTCTCAACCTTACTTTCTCGCCGTGCCTCCCCCCAAGCCCTCAAGCTGGTCTGGAGTTCACCCTTCTTTGCACCTTGGGGGCAAAACACCCCCTCTCGCTCACAAAACTCTCTGAGTTGGGCCACAGTATAAGTTTCCACATCCTCTAGTACAAACTCCATTTTGCCCACTCAGGTTAGAAGACAGTTGCTTACAGAAGCTATGCAGGGGGGTACCTTTTGTAATACCTCCTCCCACCACCAGAAGTAAATTTGGAAAAAACAAAACTCAAAATTAGGAAGTCCGCTTGGAGAAAACTCCCGGTGTAGGCCTATGGACTACCCACAGTTATTGTCGAGTGGACGCAAGCACAGCTCAATCCCACCACTGAACACCAATTTTATGTTGGAAACCGGGCAACCGGGTTAGCAGTCACCAGGTTCCCAGAACAATGGTAGCTTGGCTCGAGCGGTCGGGGGTCAGGCACCGTGCTAAGCGTACGTCACACCCTCACAATAACCATGCGTTCATCCGTTCCAAAAACGACACTACACCATAAAAATTATGAAAGAAAGTAGTTTGTCTTTATCTTTTTCTCTTAGTTGCAGGTTTCATAAAATAAACACAATACAATACAATAAGATTTCCTTGAAAATAGCAGGTCAAATAAATAATACCACAGTGGGGTTTCAATAAATAGGTTCAGGTCATAAATAAACACGGAATAAATATAGGTGCAATAAATACAGAGGGCAAATAAATACTGTCAGACAATACATACAACGCCTTCAATAAATAATATAAGCAATCAATAACAATTGCAAATCAGATCACATTTATGAGGTAGTCTGGTTTTACTATGCCCAAGTACAGCTTGTGGTCATTTGGATGACATGGGGGGTGTCCCACCTAGATTGGTCAAGGCTGGGCCTGCACTGAGGTAGAATAAGGGTAACCTACGGATCTGGCTCTCCCACAATACACAACCCCTCACAGAGGTCACTGCACCAGTCTCAGTTTACCCCTGGCACTCCCAGGCTGGTTCTAACACCCCTCTAGCCCCTAGAATGGTCTTTTAGGGCTCCACAGGGCCTCAGATGCCCTTTCTACCACTTACTGCCCTTTTCACGATGATCGGCTCCGCTCGGCGCAGGGTCGACGTCGCTGGACGGCTCCGGTTCGATGTCGCGTCGATCTGTTCCACTTGACGCCGTGTCGATGCCGTCTGGCGGTTCCGGTTCGATGTCGCTGGGCGGCCTCGGTTCGATGTCGCGTCGATCGGCTTTACCTGACGCCTGGTCGGTGCCGTGAGGCGGCTCCGGATCGATGTCGCTGGGCGGCCTTGGCTCGATGTCGTGTTCCGGCGTCACAGGGTCACGGTCTCCCCGCTTCCGGGTGTCTCCGGAGTGCGACCTCCACTCCCGACCTCCGTCGGCTCCACCTCGGGTTCCGGCGACTCCGGAGTGCGATCTCCACTCCCGACCTCCTGCGCGCTTCACCTCGACCTCAGGCGACTCCGGAGTGCGACCTCCACTCCCGACCTCCTGCGCGCTTCACCTTGGTTTCCGGCGACTCCGGAGGGCGGACTTCACTCCCCCGTCGACGCCTCACCTCGACCTCAGGTGACTTCCTACTCGACCTCCGGTGACTCTCCACGACCTCCGTCGGCGCCCTCTATCGACCTCTGGCGGCTCCGGGTACGACGTCTGCTTTCTGTCAGCGCCGCTTCTCCACCTCGGGCTCGAGGTCTCCAGGCTTCTCGACGTCAGGACTCCAGGAGGACACTGCTGTACAGGTCAGGAACTTGCTGGTCTTCTTCTTTAAGGCCTCTTCACAATATTTAGGTCCTTAAGATGGTTTTTCTGGTCTTGGTCCCACACAGGGCTCTAGGCTGGGCTTGGTCAGTAGGGACTAGCATCAAGGGTGGGTTTCTGGACCCCACTCCAAGCACTGGTTTCCACCCCTGCTGCCTCACTCCTTCCTCCTTCTGAATCTCTGTCCTCTCTCCTCTCTAGTCAGATGCCAACTGCCAACTGCCAACTGAGATGGCTTCCCAACATTCTAAACTGCCTCCCTCTATCCCAGGGTTCTAGAATGTTGCAGAAGGTTCTAGAAACCTCTAGTGTGTTCTGGTGATGTCACAGGTGACAATAGGTGGCCACCATTTTGTGTCTCAGGCCCTCAGACCGAAGTTCCAGGGGTAGGGAAAATGGCTCCCTGACACTGCATCAACACTAAAAAGTCTGGTGGTTCCCAAAAAGGAAAAATTATAACAGGGTTTGAGGCAAAGGTGGGACAAAATAAATAATGATGAGGAGGGACCACCCAAAGGGCTGACAGGTCTAACACGCGTCCCCCCCAGCTGAAAGTGGGGAGAGCTACCCAACCCCTTGGGAGTTCTCATCACTAAGGCGGAAATACCTTGAGAGACCGTCTGCATTGGCGTGGTCCACTCCAGGCCGATGTTACACCTGAATGTCCATTCCCTGTAGGGAGATAGACCACCTTAGCAGCTTGGGATTCTCCCCCTTCTTCTGCATCAGCCACCGAAGGGGTCTGTGGTCGGTCTGAACTAGGAAGTGCGAGCCAAACAGGTATGGCCGCAACTTCTTCAGAGCCCATACCACGGCAAAGGCTTCACGCTCTATTGCACTCCACTTCTGTTCCCTGGGAAGTAGTCTCCGGGATAGGAAGACCACGGGTTGATCCAGACCTTCTTCATTGAGTTGCGATAACACTGCCCCAATGCCATGTTCCGATGCATCTGTCTGGACAATGAACTCCTTGGAAAAATCTGGGGCCCTTAAGACCGGGGCCTTGCACATGGCTTGCTTCAGTCTCACAAAGGCCTGCTGGCAAGCCTCCGTCCAGACTACCCGTCGAGGTTGTTTCTTGGACGTAAGCTCCGTGAGGGGGGCCACAATGGTCCCATACCCCTTCACGAAGCGGCGGTAATATCCTGTGAGGCCCAGAAAAGCTCGGACCTCAGTCTGAGTCTTGGGGGGTTCCCAGGCCATGATTGCCTCGATTTTTGCCTGGAGGGGCTGCACCGCTCCCCTACCCACCAAGTGTCCAAGGTACACTACCGACCCCTGCCCGATCTAGCATTTACTGGCCTTGATCGTTAAACCAGCGTGTTTCAGGGCCTGGAGAACAGCTTGCAGGTGACGCAAATGATCCTCCCAGCTGTTACTGAAGACGGCAATGTCGTCCAGATAAGCAGCAGAGAAACTCTCCATTCCGGCGAGGATCTGGTTCACCAGACGCTGAAACGTGGCAGGTGCGTTCTTGAGCCCAAAGGGCATCACGCAGAACTGGTAGTGGCCCTTGGGCGTGGAGAAGGCTGACCTTTCCTTAGCTCCATCAGTCAGAGAGATCTGCCAGTACCCAGAAGTAAGGTCAAAGGTACTCAGATATTGGGCAGCTCCCAGCCGGTCAATCAATTCATCCGCTCTTGGTATCGGATGAGCATCAGTCTTAGTTACTGAGTTCAGTCCCCGATAGTCCACACAGAACCTCAGTTCCGGTTGGGCACCCGGTGGTACAGCTTTTGGTACTAGTACCACCGGACTGGACCAGGGGCTGCTGGAAGGTTCAATTACTCCTAGCTCCAGCATCTTAGTGACTTCACTGTGAATGCTGGCCTTCACCTTGTCCGTCATCCGGTAGATCTTTGACTTCACAGGTGGGCTGTCTCCTGTGTCCACGTCATGGACGCACAGGTGAGTCCTACCCGGAACAAGGGAGAACAACGAAGAGTACTGCCCCAGGACCTGGCGGCAGTCCTCCTGCTGTTCAGGAGTTAGGGATGGGGAGAGAATCACTCCCTCCACTGACCCATCCTTCTCTTGAGACGCAAATAAGTCGGGGAGAGGCTCGCTTTCCACGTCCTCTGCTCCGTCAGTCACCATTAACAATATGACTTCGGGCCTCTCATGGTGGGGTTTGAGGCGGTTGGCATGCAGCACCCGTAGGGGCTGACGAGGGGTCTTCAGGTCCACCAAGTAGGTAGCCTTACCCTTCTTCTCCAACACCTCAAGGGGTCCTGACCAGCGATCCTGGAGGGCGCTAAGCTCTCCTGGTTCGATCACCCACACCTTCTGGCCAGGCTCCAACTCCACCGGGTGAGCATTGTGGTCATACCACGCCTTCATCACTGCTTGGCTGGCTTCCAAGTTGTCAGAAGCTTGCTTCCACAACTTAGCCATTTGGCTCCGGAAGGCCAGCATGTAGCTCACCACGTCCTGGGGAAGCTTTCTGGGAGTTCTCTCCCATCCGTCTCTCACCAGGCTGAGAGGTCCACGCACAGGGTGCCCATACAAAAGCTCGAAGGGGCTGAAGCCCACTCCCTTCTGTGGCACTTCCCTGTAAGAAAACAGTAGACAGGGTAGGAGAACGTCCCATTTCCTCCGCAGGCTTTCAGGCAGACTTCTGATCATGCCTTTCAAGGTTTTATTGAACCTCTCCACCAGACCATTGGTCTGGGGGTGATAAGGAGTGGTGAACCGGTAGGTCACTCCACACTCCTTCCACATCGCCCGCATGTATGCTGACATGAAGTTGGTCCCCCTGTCGGACACAACTTCCTTGGGAAAACCCACTCGGGTAAAGATTCCCATCAGGGCCCTAGCCACAACAGGTGCAGTAATGGTCCTCAGAGGTATAGCCTCTGGGTACCGTGTGGCATGATCCACCAAAACCAGGATAAACCTGTGACCAGCTGTAGTAGGTGGATCTAACGGACCCACAATGTCGATGCCCACCCTTTCAAAGGGGGTGCTAACGACAGGAAGTGGTTCCAGGGGAGCTTTCAGCTTCACCCCTGTTTTCCCACTGGCTTGACAAGACACACACGTCCGGCAGTAGGTGTCGGACGACACTTTCATTTGAGGCCAATAAAAGTGTGGGACAAGACGGGCAAAGGTCTTGTCTTGCCCCAGGTGTCCTGCCAAGGGGATCTCATGAGCCAATTCCAGAAGGAAGGCTCGGTAACGTTGAGGGACAACCAAGGCCCGTGACGATCCGTGCATGGGCGCCTTGGGATCACTGTAGAGGAGGCCATCCTCCCAGTAAATATTATAGTTCCCCTCAACGTTCCCTGCTGCCTGGGCTTCGGCCTGACGCCTCAGTCCCTCAAGGGTAGGACACTCCTTCTGGCCCTTGCAGAATTCCTCCCTGGTCGGCCCTCCCTCCACGTGCCACTCGGCCGGGATGGGTAGGTTCTCCAGTTCGGTAAAATCCCCCTCCGCGGACTCCTGGTCCACCACCTCCGGTGGCCTATCCGTCTCACGGGGCGCGGATGCCGAAGCAGGCTTCTCCTGCCTTCGGTTCTTCCCTTGATTGGCAGCCGGCGGTGCCTTTGTTCCAGGCTCCCGCCTAAACGAACTCCCCCTCCGGGTAGTCGCAGACCTTGTGCTGACACAGGCCCAGTCAGGTGTACCCAGCATCTCAGCATGAGTCCGGTATTCCACCTCCTTCCAAGCATTATGCTCCATGTCATTCCCCAGCAGACAATCGACTGGCACGGCAGGGCTTACGGCAACTCGAAGTAACCCTGCAACCCCTTCCCATTCAAATGGAACCTCGGCCACCGGATAGTGGCCCATTCTGCCGTCAGCCATCGCGGCAGGGTGGAGTACATGGGGAATCACCTGCTCTGGAGACACCAGCTGGCTACGTACCATAGTCATACTGGCTCCTGTGTCTCTCAGAGCCTCCCCTCTTTGGCCGTTGATGGTGACCCACTGCCCATACTTTGTGGTATTTGCGGGCACCTGGATCTTAGGAACCATCTCCCGTTCTCCCAGGGACACTAAAGTGACGCCCACCCACTCCCTTCCCTTATCTAAGGGCATCTCCTCCCCGAGCACTACACTAGCTACTCCGGGGGTCTTTCCTCCGATGGGAGGGGGTGGTCTTTTCGGGCACTTCACATCTCCCTTATAGTGTCCAACACCACCGCACTCGAAGCAATGGACAACCCTTGGCTGCTGACTCTGGCCAGGATTAGGGTTTCTGGGGGGGTTAGCCCTAGGGGTGAATCCTGTTCCCTTCCCTTGGGAACTATTTTGGGGGCCTTTAGAGAACTCCTTTTTCTTTTCCCCTCCCTCTTTCTTCTGGGGGGCGCCCTGTCCGGTCTTTTGAGAGTCCCCTCTGGTCCCCCTTGTGGACACCCGGGTACTAGCCCAAATGTCCGCCTCCTCAGCAAGCTTCCGGGGATTGGTCAACTTGCTATCCACCAGGTGTTGACGCAGTTCAGGGAAACATTTTTCGAGCAGGTGTTCCTTCAACATTAAATCAAACAACCCCTCGTAGTTCCTCACCTCACTGCCCTGTATCCAACCCTCTAATGCCTTCTTTGCATAGTCCAGGAAATCCACCCAATTCTGTGTGCCCAGTTTGTGGCTACCCCGGAACTTCTGTCTATACTTCTCGGGTGTTAGTCCAAACTTCCTCACGAGCGCCACTTTCATGGTGGGGTAGTGGGTCTGCTCATCCTGCTCCAGGGACAATAATGTATCCCTACCAGCTGGAGGCATGTATTTATACAATCCCCCTCCCCAATACTTCTCTGGAACCCCATGGACTCTTAATGAGATCTCATAGGCCGCTAGCCACTTGGCGATATCATCACCCGCACTATAACTAGCTACTATGTCTTTTGGCAAATAGGGTTTGGATTCCCTGGTGATTTATCTTTCTTCGCTGCCACCATTAGGAACAGTGTGTGCCCCGACCCGTAGGATCTGGAGATCTATCTCCCTGAGCCTCAACTCGTGAGCCATCCTCCGTTCCTCTTTTTCATTCTCCAGCTTCGCCAAATCCCATGTGAGCTGTCTTTTCTCCCTCCGGTCAGTGAATTCTGCTTCTAATAAGCCGTGGCTAGAGACACTGCTGCCCTTCCTTGAAGGTGTTCTGGTCCCCGCTACTAGGTTCCCCACCTCAGGTTGGTACAAACCAGCCCCCTCGCTGTCAGGCTCTCCATCCCTGTCCTCCTTCTCAACCTTACTTTCTCGCCGTGCCTCCCCCCAAGCCCTCAAGCTGGTCTGGAGTTCACCCTTCTTTGCACCTTGGGGGCAAAACACCCCCTCTCGCTCACAAAACTCTCTGAGTTGGGCCACAGTATAAGTTTCCACATCCTCTAGTACAAACTCCATTTTGCCCACTCAGGTTAGAAGACAGTTGCTTACAGAAGCTATGCAGGGGGGTACCTTTTGTAATACCTCCTCCCACCACCAGAAGTAAATTTGGAAAAAACAAAACTCAAAATTAGGAAGTCCGCTTGGAGAAAACTCCCGGTGTAGGCCTATGGACTACCCACAGTTATTGTCGAGTGGACGCAAGCACAGCTCAATCCCACCACTGAACACCAATTTTATGTTGGAAACCGGGCAACCGGGTTAGCAGTCACCAGGTTCCCAGAACAATGGTAGCTTGGCTCGAGCGGTCGGGGGTCAGGCACCGTGCTAAGCGTACGTCACACCCTCACAATAACCATGCGTTCATCCGTTCCAAAAACGACACTACACCGTAAAAATTATGAAAGAAAGTAGTTTGTCTTTATCTTTTTCTCTTAGTTGCAGGTTTCATAAAATAAACACAATACAATACAATAAGATTTCCTTGAAAATAGCAGGTCAAATAAATAATACCACAGTGGGGTTTCAATAAATAGGTTCAGGTCATAAATAAACACGGAATAAATATAGGTGCAATAAATACAGAGGGCAAATAAATACTGTCAGACAATACATACAACGCCTTCAATAAATAATATAAGCAATCAATAACAATTGCAAATCAGATCACATTTATGAGGTAGTCTGGTTTTACTATGCCCAAGTACAGCTTGTGGTCATTTGGATGACATGGGGGGTGTCCCACCTAGATTGGTCAAGGCTGGGCTTGCACTGAGGTAGAATAAGGGTAACCTACGGATCTGGCTCTCCCACAATACACAACCCCTCACAGAGGTCACTGCACCAGTCTCAGTTTACCCCTGGCACTCCCAGGCTGGTTCTAACACCCCTCTAGCCCCTAGAATGGTCTTTTAGGGCTCCACAGGGCCTCAGATGCCCTTTCTACCACTTACTGCCCTTTTCACGATGATCGGCTCCGCTCGGCGCAGGGTCGACGTCGCTGGACGGCTCCGGTTCGATGTCGCGTCGATCTGTTCCACTTGACGCCGTGTCGATGCCGTCTGGCGGTTCCGGTTCGATGTCGCTGGGCGGCCTCGGTTCGATGTCGCGTCGTTCGGCTTTACCTGACGCCTGGTCGGTGCCGTGAGGCGGCTCCGGATCGATGTCGCTGGGCGGCCTTGGCTCGATGTCGTGTTCCGGCGTCACAGGGTCACGGTCTCCCCGCTTCCGGGTGTCTCCGGAGTGCGACCTCCACTCCCGACCTCCGTCGGCTCCACCTCGGGTTCCGGCAACTCCGGAGTGCGATCTCCACTCCCGACCTCCTGCGCGCTTCACCTCGACCTCAGGCGACTCCGGAGTGCGACCTCCACTCCCGACCTCCTGCGCGCTTCACCTTGGTTTCCGGCGACTCCGGAGGGCGGACTTCACTCCCCCGTCGACGCCTCACCTCGACCTCAGGTGACTTCCTACTCGACCTCCGGTGACTCTCCACGACCTCCGTCGGCGCCCTCTATCGACCTCTGGCGGCTTCGGGTACGACGTCTGCTTTCTGTCAGCGCCGCTTCTCCACCTCGGGCTCCAGGTCTCCAGGCTTCTCGACGTCAGGACTCCAGGAGGACACTGCTGTACAGGTCAGGAACTTGCTGGTCTTCTTCTTTAAGGCCTCTTCACAATATTTAGGTCCTTAAGATGGTTTTTCTGGTCTTGGTCCCACACAGGGCTCTAGGCTGGGCTTGGTCAGTAGGGACTAGCATCAAGGGTGGGTTTCTGGACCCCACTCCAAGCACTGGTTTCCACCCCTGCTGCCTCACTCCTTCCTCCTTCTGAATCTCTGTCCTCTCTCCTCTCTAGTCAGATGCCAACTGCCAACTGCCAACTGAGATGGCTTCCCAACATTCTAAACTGCCTCCCTCTATCCCAGGGTTCTAGAATGTTGCAGAAGGTTCTAGAAACCTCTAGTGTGTTCTGGTGATGTCACAGGTGACAATAGGTGGCCACCATTTTGTGTCTCAGGCCCTCAGACCGAAGTTCCAGGGGTAGGGAAAATGGCTCCCTGACACTGCATCAACACTAAAAAGTCTGGTGGTTCCCAAAAAGGAAAAATTATAACAGGGTTTGAGGCAAAGGTGGGACAAAATAAATAATGATGAGGAGGGACCACCCAAAGGGCTGACAGGTCTAACACGCGTCCCCCCCAGCTGAAAGTGGGGAGAGCTACCCAACCCCTTGGGAGTTCTCATCACTAAGGCGGAAATACCTTGAGAGACCGTCTGCATTGGCGTGGTCCACTCCAGGCCGATGTTACACCTGAAAGTCCATTCCCTGTAGGGAGATAGACCACCTTAGCAGCTTGGGATTCTCCCCCTTCTTCTGCATCAGCCACCGAAGGGGTCTGTGGTCGGTCTGAACTAGGAAGTGCGAGCCAAACAGGTATGGCCGCAACTTCTTCAGAGCCCATACCACGGCAAAGGCTTCACGCTCTATTGCACTCCACTTCTGTTCCCTGGGAAGTAGTCTCCGGGATAGGAAGACCACGGGTTGATCCAGACCTTCTTCATTGAGTTGCGATAACACAGCCCCAATGCCATGTTCCGATGCATCTGTCTGGACAATGAACTCCTTGGAAAAATCTGGGGCCCTTAAGACCGGGGCCTTGCACATGGCTTGCTTCAGTCTCACAAAGGCCTGCTGGCAAGCCTCCGTCCAGACTACCCGTCGAGGTTGTTTCTTGGACGTAAGCTCCGTGAGGGGGGCCACAATGGTCCCATACCCCTTCACGAAGCGGCGGTAATATCCTGTGAGGCCCAGAAAAGCTCGGACCTCAGTCTGAGTCTTGGGGGGTTCCCAGGCCATGATTGCCTCGATTTTTGCCTGGAGGGGCTGCACCGCTCCCCTACCCACCAAGTGTCCAAGGTACACTACCGACCCCTGCCCGATCTAGCATTTACTGGCCTTGATCGTTAAACCAGCGTGTTTCAGGGCCTGGAGAACAGCTTGCAGGTGACGCAAATGATCCTCCCAGCTGTTACTGAAGACGGCAATGTCGTCCAGATAAGCAGCAGAGAAACTCTCCATTCCGGCGAGGATCTGGTTCACCAGACGCTGAAACGTGGCAGGTGCGTTCTTGAGCCCAAAGGGCATCACGCAGAACTGGTAGTGGCCCTTGGGCGTGGAGAAGGCTGACCTTTCCTTAGCTCCATCAGTCAGAGAGATCTGCCAGTACCCAGAAGTAAGGTCAAAGGTACTCAGATATTGGGCAGCTCCCAGCCGGTCAATCAATTCATCCGCTCTTGGTATCGGATGAGCATCAGTCTTAGTTACTGAGTTCAGTCCCCGATAGTCCACACAGAACCTCAGTTCCGGTTGGGCACCCGGTGGTACAGCTTTTGGTACTAGTACCACCGGACTGGACCAGGGGCTGCTGGAAGGTTCAATTACTCCTAGCTCCAGCATCTTAGTGACTTCACTGTGAATGCTGGCCTTCACCTTGTCCGTCATCCGGTAGATCTTTGACTTCACAGGTGGGCTGTCTCCTGTGTCCACGTCATGGACGCACAGGTGAGTCCTACCCGGAACAAGGGAGAACAACGAAGAGTACTGCCCCAGGACCTGGCGGCAGTCCTCCTGCTGTTCAGGAGTTAGGGATGGGGAGAGAATCACTCCCTCCACTGACCCATCCTTCTCTTGAGACGCAAATAAGTCGGGGAGAGGCTCGCTTTCCACGTCCTCTGCTCCGTCAGTCACCATTAACAATATGACTTCGGGCCTCTCATGGTGGGGTTTGAGGCGGTTGGCATGCAGCACCCGTAGGGGCTGACGAGGGGTCTTCAGGTCCACCAAGTAGGTAGCCTTACCCTTCTTCTCCAACACCTCAAGGGGTCCTGACCAGCGATCCTGGAGGGCGCTAAGCTCTCCTGGTTCGATCACCCACACCTTCTGGCCAGGCTCCAACTCCACCGGGTGAGCATTGTGGTCATACCACGCCTTCATCACTGCTTGGCTGGCTTCCAAGTTGTCAGAAGCTTGCTTCCACAACTTAGCCATTTGGCTCCGGAAGGCCAGCATGTAGCTCACCACGTCCTGGGGAAGCTTTCTGGGAGTTCTCTCCCATCCGTCTCTCACCAGGCTGAGAGGTCCACGCACAGGGTGCCCATACAAAAGCTCGAAGGGGCTGAAGCCCACTCCCTTCTGTGGCACTTCCCTGTAAGAAAACAGTAGACAGGGTAGGAGGACGTCCCATTTCCTCCGCAGGCTTTCAGGCAGACTTCTGATCATGCCTTTCAAGGTTTTATTGAACCTCTCCACCAGACCATTGGTCTGGGGGTGATAAGGAGTGGTGAACCGGTAGGTCACTCCACACTCCTTCCACATCGCCCGCATGTATGCTGACATGAAGTTGGTCCCCCTGTCGGACACAACTTCCTTGGGAAAACCCACTCGGGTAAAGATTCCCATCAGGGCCCTAGCCACAACATGTGCAGTAATGGTCCTCAGAGGTATAGCCTCTGGGTACCGTGTGGCATGATCCACCAAAACCAGGATAAACCTGTGACCAGCTGTAGTAGGTGGATCTAACGGACCCACAATGTCGATGCCCACCCTTTCAAAGGGGGTGCTAACGACAGGAAGTGGTTCCAGGGGAGCTTTCAGCTTCACCCCTGTTTTCCCACTGGCTTGACAAGACACACACGTCCGGCAGTAGGTGTCGGACGACACTTTCATTTGAGGCCAATAAAAGTGTGGGACAAGACGGGCAAAGGTCTTGTCTTGCCCCAGGTGTCCTGCCAAGGGGATCTCATGAGCCAATTCCAGAAGGAAGGCTCGGTAACGTTGAGGGACAACCAAGGCCCGTGACGATCCGTGCATGGGCGCCTTGGGTTCACTGTAGAGGAGGCCATCCTCCCAGTAAATATTATAGTTCCCCTCAACGTTCCCTGCTGCCTGGGCTTCGGCCTGACGCCTCAGTCCCTCAAGGGTAGGACACTCCTTCTGGCCCTTGCAGAATTCCTCCCTGGTCGGCCCTCCCTCCACGTGCCACTCGGCCGGGATGGGTAGGTTCTCCAGTTCGGTAACATCCCCCTCCGCGGACTCCTGGTCCACCACCTCCGGTGGCCTATCCGTCTCACGGGGCGCGGATGCCGAAGCAGGCTTCTCCTGCCTTCGGTTCTTCCCTTGATTGGCAGCCGGCGGTGCCTTTGTTCCAGGCTCCCGCCTAAACGAACTCCCCCTCCGGGTAGTCGCAGACCTTGTGCTGACACAGGCCCAGTCAGGTGTACCCAGCATCTCAGCATGAGTCCGGTATTCCA
The DNA here is from genome assembly GCF_964204655.1 of Triturus cristatus. Lineage (NCBI taxonomy): Eukaryota > Metazoa > Chordata > Amphibia > Caudata > Salamandridae > Triturus > Triturus cristatus. The sequence goes on from NC_140586.1 coordinate 809,141,223, forward strand.
CCTCCTTCCAAGCATTATGCTCCATGTCATTCCCCAGCAGACAATCGACTGGCACGGCAGGGCTTACGGCAACTCGAAGTAACCCTGCAACCCCTTCCCATTCAAATGGAACCTCGGCCACCGGATAGTGGCCCATTCTGCCGTCAGCCATCGCGGCAGGGTGGAGTACATGGGGAATCACCTGCTCTGGAGACACCAGCTGGCTACGTACCATAGTCATACTGGCTCCTGTGTCTCTCAGAGCCTCCCCTCTTTGGCCATTGATGGTGACCCACTGCCCATACTTTGTGGTATTTGCGGGCACCTGGATCTTAGGAACCATCTCCCGTTCTCCCAGGGACACTAAAGTGACGCCCACCCACTCCCTTCCCTTATCTAAGGGCATCTCCTCCCCGAGCACTACACTAGCTACTCCGGGGGTCTTTCCTCCGATGGGAGGGGGTGGTCTTTTCGGGCACTTCACATCTCCCTTATAGTGTCCGACACCACCGCACTCGAAGCAATGGACAACCCTTGGCTGCTGACTCTGGCCAGGATTAGGGTTTCTGGGGGGGTTAGCCCTAGGGGTGAATCCTGTTCCCTTCCCTTGGGAACTATTTTGGGGGCCTTTAGAGAACTCCTTTTTCTTTTGCCCTCCCTCTTTCTTCTGGGGGGCGCCCTGTCCGGTCTTTTGAGAGTCCCCTCCGCTCCCCCTTGTGGACACCCGGGTACTAGCCCAAATGTCCGCCTCCTCAGCAAGCTTCCGGGGATTGGTCAACTTGCTATCCACCAGGTGTTGACGCAGTTCAGGGAAACATTTTTCGAGCAGGTGTTCCTTCAACATTAAATCAAACAACCCCTCGTAGTTCCTCACCTCACTGCCCTGTATCCAACCCTCTAATGCCTTCTTTGCATAGTCCAGGAAATCCACCCAATTCTGTGTGCCCAGTTTGTGGCTACCCCGGAACTTCTGTCTATACTTCTCGGGTGTTAGTCCAAACTTCCTCACGAGCGCCACTTTCATGGTGGGGTAGTGGGTCTGCTCATCCTGCTCCAGGGCCAATAATGTATCCCTACCAGCTGGAGGCATGTATTTATACAATCCCCCTCCCCAATACTTCTCTGGAACCCCATGGACTCTTAATGAGATCTCATAGGCCGCTAGCCACTTGGCGATATCATCACCCGCACTATAACTAGCTACTATGTCTTTTGGCAAATAGGGTTTGGATTCCCTGGTGATTTATCTTTCTTCGCTGCCACCATTAGGAACAGTGTGTGCCCCGACCCGTAGGATCTGGAGATCTATCTCCCTGAGCCTCAACTCGTGAGCCATCCTCCGTTCCTCTTTTTCATTCTCCAGCTTCGCCAAATCCCATGTGAGCTGTCTTTTCTCCCTCCGGTCAGTGAATTCTGCTTCTAATAAGCCGTGGCTAGAGACACTGCTGCCCTTCCTTGAAGGTGTTCTGGTCCCCGCTACTAGGTTCCCCACCTCAGGTTGGTACAAACCAGCCCCCTCGCTGTCAGGCTCTCCATCCCTGTCCTCCTTCTCAACCTTACTTTCTCGCCGTGCCTCCCCCCAAGCCCTCAAGCTGGTCTGGAGTTCACCCTTCTTTGCACCTTGGGGGCAAAACACCCCCTCTCGCTCACAAAACTCTCTGAGTTGGGCCACAGTATAAGTTTCCACATCCTCTAGTACAAACTCCATTTTGCCCACTCAGGTTAGAAGACAGTTGCTTACAGAAGCTATGCAGGGGGGTACCTTTTGTAATACCTCCTCCCACCACCAGAAGTAAATTTGGAAAAAACAAAACTCAAAATTAGGAAGTCCGCTTGGAGAAAACTCCCGGTGTAGGCCTATGGACTACCCACAGTTATTGTCGAGTGGACGCAAGCACAGCTCAATCCCACCACTGAACACCAATTTTATGTTGGAAACCGGGCAACCGGGTTAGCAGTCACCAGGTTCCCAGAACAATGGTAGCTTGGCTCGAGCGGTCGGGGGTCAGGCACCGTGCTAAGCGTACGTCACACCCTCACAATAACCATGCGTTCATCCGTTCCAAAAACGACACTACACCGTAAAAATTATGAAAGAAAGTAGTTTGTCTTTATCTTTTTCTCTTAGTTGCAGGTTTCATAAAATAAACACAATACAATACAATACAATAAGATTTCCTTGAAAATAGCAGGTCAAATAAATAATACCACAGTGGGGTTTCAATAAATAGGTTCAGGTCATAAATAAACACGGAATAAATATAGGTGCAATAAATACAGAGGGCAAATAAATACTGTCAGACAATACATACAACGCCTTCAATAAATAATATAAGCAATCAATAACAATTGCAAATCAGATCACATTTATGAGGTAGTCTGGTTTTACTATGCCCAAGTACAGCTTGTGGTCATTTGGATGACATGGGGGGTGTCCCACCTAGATTGGTCAAGGCTGGGCCTGCACTGAGGTAGAATAAGGGTAACCTACGGATCTGGCTCTCCCACAATACACAACCCCTCACAGAGGTCACTGCACCAGTCTCAGTTTACCCCTGGCACTCCCAGGCTGGTTCTAACACCCCTCTAGCCCCTAGAATGGTCTTTTAGGGCTCCACAGGGCCTCAGATGCCCTTTCTACCACTTACTGCCCTTTTCACGATGATCGGCTCCGCTCGGCGCAGGGTCGACGTCGCTGGACGGCTCCGGTTCGATGACGCGTCGATCTGTTCCACTTGACACCGTGTCGATGCCGTCTGGCGGTTCCGGTTCGATGTCGCTGGGCGGCCTCGGTTCGATGTCGCGTCGATCGGCTTTACCTGACGCCTGGTCGGTGCCGTGAGGCGGCTCCGGATCGATGTCGCTGGGCGGCCTTGGCTCGATGTCGTGTTCCGGCGTCACAGGGTCACGGTCTCCCCGCTTCCGGGTGTCTCCGGAGTGCGACCTCCACTCCCGACCTCCGTCGGCTCCACCTTGGGTTCCGGCGACTCCGGAGTGCGATCTCCACTCCCGACCTCCTGCGCGCTTCACCTCGACCTCAGGCGACTCCGGAGTGCGACCTCCACTCCCGACCTCCTGCGCGCTTCACCTTGGTTTCCGGCGACTCCGGAGGGCGGACTTCACTCCCCCGTCGACGCCTCACCTCGACCTCAGGTGACTTCCTACTCGACCTCCGGTGACTCTCCACGACCTCCGTCGGCGCCCTCTATCGACCTCTGGCGGCTCCGGGTACGACGTCTGCTTTCTGTCAGCGCCGCTTCTCCACCTCGGGCTCCAGGTCTCCAGGCTTCTCGACGTCAGGACTCCAGGAGGGCACTGCTGTACAGGTCAGGAACTTGCTGTTCTTCCTTTGTAAGGCCTGTTCCAAATGTTCAGGTCCCTTAGATGGTTTTTCTGGACTTGGTCCCACACAGGGCTCTAGGCTGGGCTTGGTCAGTAGGGACTAGCATCAAGGGTGGGTTTCTGGACCCCACTCCAAGCACTGGTTTCCACCCCTGCTGCCTCACTCCTTCCTCCTTCTGAATCTCTGTCCTCTCTCCTCTCTAGTCAAGTGCCAACTGTCAACTGCCAACTGCCAACCTAAGATGGCTTCCCAACATTCTAAACTGCCTCCCTCTATCCCAGGGTTCTAGAATGTTGCAGAAGGTTCTAGAAACCTCTAGTGTGTTCTGGTGATGTCACAGGTGACAATAGGTGGCCACCATTTTGTGTCTCAGGCCCTCAGACCGAAGTTCCAGGGGTAGGGAAAATGGCTCCCTGACACTGCATCAACACTAAAAAGTCTGGTGGTTCCCAAAAAGGAAAAATTATAACAGGGTTTGAGGCAATAGTGGGACAAAATAAATAATGATGAGGAGGGACCACCCAAAGGGCTGATAGGTCTAACACGCGTCCCCCCCAGCTGAAAGTGGGGAGAGCTACCCAACCCCTTGGGAGTTCTCATCACTAAGGCGGAAATACCTTAAGAGACCGTCTGCATTGGCGTGGTCCACTACAGGCCGATGTTCCACCTGAAAGTCCATTCCCTGTAGGGAGATAGACCACCTTAGCAGCTTGGGATTCTCCCCCTTCATCTGCATCAGCCACCGAAGGGGTCTGTGGTCGGTCTGAACTAGGAAGTGCGAGCCAAACAGGTATGGCCGCAGCTTCTTCAGAGCCCATACCACTGCAAAGGCTTCACGCTCTATTGCACTCCACTTCTGTTCCCTGGGAAGTAGTCTCCGGGATAGGAAGACCACGGGTTGATCCAGACCTTCTTCATTGAGTTGCGATAACACTGCCCCAATGCCATGTTCCGATGCATCTGTCTGGACAATGAACTCCTTGGAAAAATCTGGGGCCCTTAAGACCGGGGCCTTGCACATGGCTTGCTTCAGTCTCACAAAGGCCTGCTGGCAAGCCTCCGTCCAGACTACCCGTCGAGGTTGTTTCTTGGACGTAAGCTCCGTGAGGGGGGCCACAATGGTCCCATACCCCTTCACGAAGCGGCGGTAATATCCTGTGAGGCCCAGAAAAGCTCGGACCTCAGTCTGAGTCTTGGGGAGTTCCCAGGCCATGATTGCCTCGATTTTTGCCTGGAGGGGCTGCACCGCTCCCCTACCCACCAAGTGTCCAAGGTACACTACCGACCCCTGCCCGATCTGGCATTTACTGGCCTTGATCTTTAAACCAGCGTGTTTCAGGGCCTGGAGAACAGCTTGCAGGTGACGCAAATGATCCTCCCAGCTGTTACTGAAGACGGCAATGTCGTCCAGATAAGCAGCAGAGAACTCTCCATTCCGGCGAGGATCTGGTTCACCAGACGCTGAAACGTGGCAGGTGCGTTCTTGAGCCCAAAGGGCATCACGCAGAACTGGTAGTGGCCCTTGGGCGTGGAGAAGGCTGACCTTTCCTTAGCTCCATCAGTCAGAGAGATCTGCCAGTACCCAGAAGTAAGGTCAAAGGTACTCAGATATTGGGCAGCTCCCAGCCGGTCAATCAATTCATCCGCTCTTGGTATCGGATGAGCATCAGTCTTAGTTACTGAGTTCAGTCCCCGATAGTCCACACAGAACCTCAGTTCCGGTTGGGCACCCGGTGGTACAGCTTTTGGTACTAGTACCACCGGACTGGACCAGGGGCTGCTGGAAGGTTCAATTACTCCTAGCTCCAGCATCTTAGTGACTTCACTGTGAATGCTGGCCTTCACCTTGTCCGTCATCCGGTAGATCTTTGACTTCACAGGTGGGCTGTCTCCTGTGTCCACGTCATGGACGCACAGGTGAGTCCTACCCGGAACAAGGGAGAACAACGAAGAGTACTGCCCCAGGACCTGGCGTCAGTCCTCCTGCTGTTCAGGAGTTAGGGATGGGGAGAGAATCACTCCCTCCACCGACCCATCCTTCTCTTGAGACGCAAATAAGTCGGGGAGAGGCTCGCTTTCCACGTCCTCTGCTCCGTCAGTCACCATTAACAATATGACTTCGGGCCTCTCATGGTGGGGTTTGAGGCGGTTGGCATGCAGCACCCGTAGGGGCTGACGAGGGGTCTCCAGGTCCACCAAGTAGGTAGCCTTACCCTTTTTCTCCAACACCTCAAAGGGTCCTGACCAGCGATCCTGGGGGGCGCTAAGCTCTCCTGGTTCGATCACCCACACCTTCTGGCCAGGCTCCAACTCCACCGGGTGAGCATTGTGGTCATACCACGCCTTCATCACTGCTTGGCTGGCTTCCAAGTTGTCAGAAGCTTGCTTCCACAACTTAGCCATTTGGCTCCGGAAGGCCAGCATGTAGCTCACCACGTCCTGGGGAAGCTTTCTGGGAGTTCTCTCCCATCCGTCTCTCACCAGGCTGAGAGGTCCACGCACAGGGTGCCCATACAAAAGCTCGAAGGGGCTGAAGCCCACTCCCTTCTGTGGCACTTCCCTGTAAGAAAACAGTAGACAGGGTAGGAGGACGTCCCATTTCCTCCGCAGGCTTTCAGGCAGACTTCTGATCATGCCTTTCAAGGTTTTATTGAACCTCTCCACCAGACCATTGGTCTGGGGTTGATAAGGAGTGGTGAACCGGTAGGTCACTCCACACTCCTTCCACATCGCCCGCATGTATGCTGACATGAAGTTGGTCCCCCTGTCGGACACAACTTCCTTGGGAAAACCCACTCGGGTAAAGATTCCCATCAGGGCCCTAGCCACAACAGGTGCAGTAATGGTCCTCAGAGGTATAGCCTCTGGGTACCGTGTGGCATGATCCACCAAAACCAGGATAAACCTGTGACCAGCTGTAGTAGGTGGATCTAACGGACCCACAATGTCGATGCCCACCCTTTCAAAGGGGGTGCTAACGACAGGAAGTGGTTCCAGGGGAGCTTTCAGCTTCACCCCTGTTTTCCCACTGGCTTGACAAGACACACACGTCCGGCAGTAGGTGTCGGACGACACTTTCATTTGAGGCCAATAAAAGTGTGGGACAAGACGGGCAAAGGTCTTGTCTTGCCCCAGGTGTCCTGCCAAGGGGATCTCATGAGCCAATTCCAGAAGGAAGGCTCGGTAACGTTGAGGGACAACCAAGGCCCGTGACGATCCATGCATGGGCGCCTTGGGTTCACTGTAGAGGAGGCCATCCTCCCAGTAAATATTATAGTTCCCCTCAACGTTTCCTGCTGCCTGGGCTTCGGCCTGACGCCTCAGTCCCTCAAGGGTAGGACACTCCTTCTGGCCCTTGCAGAATTCCTCCCTGGTCGGCCCTCCCTCCACGTGCCACTCGGCCGGGATGGGTAGGTTCTCCAGTTCGGTAACATCCCCCTCCGCGGACTCCTGGTCCACCACCTCCGGTGGCCTATCCGTCTCACGGGGCGCGGATGCCGAAGCAGGCTTCTCCTGCCTTCGGTTCTTCCCTTGATTGGCAGCCGGCGGTGCCTTTGTTCCAGGCTCCCGCCTAAACGAACTCCCCCTCCGGGTAGTCGCAGACCTTGTGCTGACACAGGCCCAGTCAGGTGTACCCAGCATCTCAGCATGAGTCCGGTATTCCACCTCCTTCCAAGCATTATGCTCCATGTCATTCCCCAGCAGACAATCGACTGGCACGGCAGGGCTTACGGCAACTCGAAGTAACCCTGCAACCCCTTCCCATTCAAATGGAACCTCGGCCACCGGATAGTGGCCCATTCTGCCGTCAGCCATCGCGGCAGGGTGGAGTACATGGGGAATCACCTGCTCTGGAGACACCAGTTGGCTACGTACCATAGTCATACTGGCTCCTGTGTCTCTCAGAGCCTCCCCTCTTTGGCCATTGATGGTGACCCACTGCCCATACTTTGTAGTATTTGCGGGCACCTGGATCTTAGGAACCATCTCCCGTTCTCCCAGGGACACTAAAGTGACGCCCACCCACTCCCTTCACTTATCTAAGGGCATCTCCTCCCCGAGCACTACACTAGCTACTCCGGGGGTCTTTCCTCCGATGGGAGGGGGTGGTCTTTTCGGGCAATTCACATCTCCCTTATAGTGTCCGACACCACCGCACTCGAAGCAATGGACAACCCTTGGCTGCTGACTCTGGCCAGGATTAGGGTTTCTGGGGGGGTTAGCCCTAGGGGTGAATCCTGTTCCCTTCCCTTGGGAACTATTTTGGGGGCCTTTAGAGAACTCCTTTTTCTTTTCCCCTCCCTCTTTCTTCTGGGGGGCGCCCTGTCCGGTCTTTTGAGAGTCCCCTCCGGTCCCCCTTGTGGACACCCGGGTACTAGCCCAAATATCCGCCTCCTCAGCAAGCTTCCGGGGATTGGTCAGCTTGCTATCCACCAGGTGTTGACGCAGTTCAGGGAAACATTTTTCGAGCAGGTGTTCCTTCAACATTAAATCAAACAACCCCTCGTAGTTCCTCACCTCACTGCCCTGTATCCAACCCTCTAATGCCTTCTTTGCATAGTCCAGGAAATCCACCCAATTCTGTGTGCCCAGTTTGTGGCTACCCCGGAACTTCTGTCTATACTTCTCGGGTGTTAGTCCAAACTTCCTCACGAGCGCCACTTTCATGGTGGGGTAGTGGGTCTGCTCATCCTGCTCCAGGGCCAATAATGTATCCCTACCAGCTGGAGGCATGTATTTATACAATCCCCCTCCCCAATACTTCTCTGGAACCCCATGGACTCTTAATGAGATCTCATAGGCCGCTAGCCACTTGGCGATATCATCACCCGCACTATAACTAGCTACTATGTCTTTTGGCAAATAGGGTTTGGATTCCCTGGTGATTTCTCTTTCTTCGCTGCCACCATTAGGAACAGTGTGTGCCCCGACCCGTAGGATCTGGAGATCTATCTCCCTGAGCCTCAACTCGTGAGCCATCCTCCGTTCCTCTTTTTCATTCTCCAGCTTCGCCAAATCCCATGTGAGCTGTCTTTTCTCCCTCCGGTCAGTGAATTCTGCTTCTAATAAGCCGTGGCTAGAGACACTGCTGCCCTTCCTTGAAGGTGTTCTGGTCCCCGCTACTAGGTTCCCCACCTCAGGTTGGTACAAACCAGCCCCCTCGCTGTCAGGCTCTCCATCCCTGTCCTCCTTCTCAACCTTACTTTCTCGCCATGCCTCCCCCCAAGCCCTCAAGCTGGTCTGGAGTTCACCCTTCTTTGCACCTTGGGGGCAAAACACCCCCTCTCGCTCACAAAACTCTCTGAGTTGGGCCACAGTATAAGTTTCCACATCCTCTAGTACAAACTCCATTTTGCCCACTCAGGTTAGAAGACAGTTGCTTACAGAAGCTATGCAGGGGGGTACCTTTTGTAATACCTCCTCCCACCACCAGAAGTAAATTTGGAAAAAACAAAACTCAAAATTAGGAAGTCCGCTTGGAGAAAACTCCCGGTGTAGGCCTATGGACTACCCACAGTTATTGTCGAGTGGACGCAAGCACAGCTCAATCCCACCACTGAACACCAATTTTATGTTGGAAACCGGGCAACCGGGTTAGCAGTCACCAGGTTCCCAGCACAATGGTAGCTTGGCTCGAGCGGTCGGGGGTCAGGCACCGTGCTAAGCGTACGTCACACCCTCACAATAACCATGCGTTCATCCGTTCCAAAAACGACACTACACCGTAAAAATTATGAAAGAAAGTAGTTTGTCTTTATCTTTTTCTCTTAGTTGCAGGTTTCATAAAATAAACACAATACAATACAATAAGATTTCCTTGAAAATAGCAGGTCAAATAAATAATACCACAGTGGGGTTTCAATAAATAGGTTCAGGTCATAAATAAACATGGAATAAATATAGGTGCAATAAATACAGAGGGCAAATAAATACTGTCAGACAATAAATACAACGCCTTCAATAAATAATATAAGCAATCAATAACAATTGCAAATCAGATCACATTTATGAGGTAGTCTGGTTTTACTATGCCCAAGTACAGCTTGTGGTCATTTGGATGACATGGGGGGTGTCCCACCTAGATTGGTCAAGGCTGGGCCTGCACTGAGGTAGAATAAGGGTAACCTACGGATCTGGCTCTCCCACAATACACAACCCCTCACAGAGGTCACTGCACCAGTCTCAGTTTACCCCTGGCACTCCCAGGCTGGTTCTAACACCCCTCTAACCCCTAGAATGGTCTTTTAGGGCTCCACAGGGCCTCAGATGCCCTTTCTACCACTTACTGCCCTTTTCACGATGATCGGCTCCGCTCGGCGCCGGGTCGACGTCGCTGGACGGCTCCGGTTCGATGTCGCGTCGATCTGTTCCACTTGACGCCGTGTCGATGCCGTCTGGCGGTTCCGGTTCGATGTCGCTGGGCGGCCTCGGTTCGATGTCGCGCCGATCGGCTTTACCTATACGCCGGGTCGGTGCCGTGAGGCGGCTCCGGATCGATGTCGCTGGGCGGCCTTGGCTCGATGTCGCGTTCCGGCGTCACAGGGTCACGGTCTCCCCGCTTCCGGGTGTCTCCGGAGTGCGACCTCCACTCCCGACCTCCGTCGGCTCCACCTCGGGTTCCGGCGACTCCGGAGTGCGATCTCCACTCCCGACCTCCTGCGCGCTTCACCTCGACCTCAGGCGACTCCGGAGTGCGACCTCCACTCCCGACCGCCTGCGCGCTTCACCTTGGTTTCCGGCGACTCCGGAGGGCGGACTTCACTCCCCCGTCGACGCCTCACCTCGACCTCAGGTGACTTCCTACTCGACCTCCGGTGACTCTCCACGACCTCCGTCGGCGCCCTCTATCGACCTCTGGCGGCTCCGGGTACGACGTCTGCTTTCTGTCAGCGCCGCTTCTCCACCTCGGGCTCCAGGTCTCCAGGCTTCTCGACGTCAGAACTCCAGGAGGACACTGCTGTACAGGTCAGGAACTTGCTGTTCTTCCTTTGTAAGGCCTGTTCCAAATGTTCAGGTCCCTTAGATGGTTTTTCTGGACTTGGTCCCACACAGGGCTCTAGGCTGGGCTTGGTCAGTAGGGACTAGCATCAAGGGTGGGTTTCTGGACCCCACTCCAAGCACTGGTTTCCACCCCTGCTGCCTCACTCCTTCCTCCTTCTGAATCTCTGTCCTCTCTCCTCTCTAGTCAAGTGCCAACTGTCAACTGCCAACTGCCAACCTGAGATGGCTTCCCAACATTCTAAACTGCCTCCCTCTATCCCAGGGTTCTAGAATGTTGCAGAAGGTTCTAGAAACCTCTAGTGTGTTCTGGTGATGTCACAGGTGACAATAGGTGGCCACCATTTTGTGTCTCAGGCCCTCAGACAGAAGTTCCAGGGGTAGGGAAAATGGCTCCCTGACACTGCATCAACACTAAAAAGTCTGGTGGTTCCCAAAAAGGAAAAATTATAACAGGGTTTGAGGCAAAAGTGGGACAAAATAAATAATGATGAGGAGGGACCACCCAAAGGGCTGACAGGTCTAACAGTTAATGACAGCACTTAACTTGGGACCATCTGGAGCTGCCTCTCTGCTAACACATTATTTGATCGATATTTCTTTGTTGCTCCAATTAACAAAAGATATGAACTTTCAATACACAATTTTCAATTAAGCTGCAGCAGTGTCAATTGAACAGAACTTCTTTCCCTGTGAAGTTCCAGATAATTAATGTCAAAGCAGCTCACACATTTCTTGGGAGTCCTGGACTTTGCCTGACTCCAGCCCAACAGGACTGTTCAAAATGTAGATACGATCCTTAGTGATAAACTCCTATGGTGACTGAGCAAATCATGGATTACATTCATACTCATGCATACCAATTGCAAATGTGATGTACATATCGGTAAACAACGTTTACCCTGAAATTGTTCCACAAAGAGAATCACAACGCGGTCGTTAGAACGACCGTGTTGTGATTCCGCATACCATTACTCCGTAAGTCGGAACAACAACTTGCGGGGAGGGGGGGAGAGGTGTTGGATTTAAAATCCAACACCTTCCCTAGTGTCCGCACAGACTGAAGTTGGAATAGTAAATTATACTATTCCAACATCCAGCGCCCCGTAACTACCGCGTTGTGATTCCGCATACCATTACTCCGCAAGTCGGAACAACGACTTGCGGAGGGGGGGGGGAGGTGTTGGATTTAAAATCCAACACCTTTCCTAGTGTCCGCACAGACTGGAGTTGGAATAGTAAATTATACTATTCCAACATCCAGCGCCCCCCCTCCGCAAGTCGTTGTTCCGACTTGCGGAGTAATGGTATGCGGAATCACAACGCGGTCGTTGTAACGACCGCGTTGTGATTCCAAGCGGGGAAAAAGGCTGCGGAATAACGTAGTATATTGGTACATATCTGCTGCACTCCAATTATATGCCTCAGCTTTTGGAAAATCTCATCAATTGTAGGGATTATCTGTGTCTCTACTCAAAAGCTTTTAACCTCTGTAATGTGGTGGACCACCCTTTACGTCCACTGATTTACCCCTGCAGTGCGGTGAATGTGATCCATTTTTCCACAATACTGAAGGAAATCCTTCTAGAGTAAGCCACAGAATGATTTTCTTTTGAAAACACAAAGTCATGAAACAAGGGAAATGTTTCCCTCGCATCGTGAGTTTGTTTTTACTTTTGATTACCGTGATACGTAGCATACATATCTGTTAGGATGGAAGACTCCTCTGCATGGTAATGGACGTGCACCTCTGCCGAGTGCCCATCTGTACTGATGTCTGGCTCACTAATGCTGATTTTTGTTGTCACAAGCAAATATGCATGTGAGTGCAGCATGACATTGACCTGTTTCATGGATTGTGGTCTTGTTGGACCAGGAAGGGCGCCCAAAGCGCTACCCTCATTGTGGTGTATGGTTACTGCCTTCACCAGGAATTAAGCAGCATGAGCGTGGTGGTGGCAGCGTACTGTGTAGTGATCAATAGTAGTGAACAGGTCCTATTTAACGTATGTCACTGAAGTGAGGCCTACAGGCTCACTCATTTTTGAAGTTGCATTGCTGTTACTTAACTCACCCTTGGCCTACATCGCTTTGTTGTGAAGAGCTGCGCAGCGCTGGCTTGGTGTTTCTGCACTGGGTGTATGAGTACCTGGTGTACCAGCGGGGCTGGCGGAGCGGGGGTAGGTCTACGGACGTAAGCCTAGGAACTTCCTAGACACTGAACTAACCACAACCCTATTTGGGTTGACTCCAAATTGATCTACAGGTACCACATTTTTTAGGGTGCTGTAAGGGTAGTCACTTTATTTATTAATTGTGTACCACCACCAAAAAGTGTGGATAATTCACTTTTAAGGTCCTGAAGAACTGCCTTCTAATTGAAGTAGTGGCAAGTAACATGTTGATCATTAATGCACACAATCCTGTGACCTTATAACAGGGTTGCGCCAACTCTCACATTTTTAATCAGGATAGTTGCCACAATCATTAAAATAGTTCTGGGTGAACCACTAGTTCCTGTTTTAACCTCACTTCTACACCCTCCCCATCCACACTCACAGGGCCCTCACACGCACTGCACCTTACGGCAAAGGAAATAAAGATCTCCACCAAAAGGCCCCGGCAAGGGCGCCGATCGGGTATTGCAGCGCCGACCCGATGATGAAGCAAGACACCCCACTGTTGGGGGTGTGTGAGGGTCCCTTTTCCGAACGGAGGAATTTTTCTCCTGCCCACAAGTGTGTGACCCACCACACACCTTGTACACATCGACCTACAGTGTTCACTAGGAACTGCATACCTTTCTGCTTATAAATACCTGGGAAGGGTACAATACAGACAAAATGCACTACTGAGCAGTGCGTGCTTGGTGAGTGCATATGCTGGATGGAGGTGTGCCTATGAGTTGTACAATACTTGAGGGATATAGTGCTTTACAGTGCTCACATATAAATGCATGTGCTGGATGCATGTGTGCCTGTGAATGGTACAATACATGGAGGATATAGTGCTGTGCAGTGCTTGCATGTTATATGTGTGCCTATGAGTGGTACAGAACATGAAAGATATAGTGCAGTCTGTGTAGGTTGTATACATGCACTGGGTGCATGTGTGCCTGTGGTGGTACAATACATGGAGTGCCCTGGGTTCCATTTTAGGAGAAGTAGGCCTGTTGGGTGAAACATGAAGAGAATGTAGAGAGATCCTTCAGATAGATGTGTGTATTGCTGCATTCGTGTAAGGTGGGTAGAACACACTGCCTAAAGAGGGGAGTGCCAGGCTTCCCCTGTACCCTTTTAAGAGTGCTCATTCATTCAGTGAGAGGTCACAAGGAAGGGACCTGGGCACATTTCAGGAAGGAGATAGGGCTGATAAGAGAATCATAAAGAGTGAGGTTGGGTGCCCTGCACTAAACGTATGATGTACCTATCACTGTGGCTGACATCCAGGTGTGAACTCTAATCACTTTTATGGCCTGTGTTGTGGAACTGTCAGCTTTGGAGTCACTCCTGCTGTGACTGACTGCTTTTCAACTTCAAAAGAAGCAGACCCCCAACATAAAACTCCAAAGACTCAGACCCTAAATCATATTTGGTGTCTGGAAATGGACTATTTGAAAGGGAGTTTGAGATCCACAAAAATATAATTTGCCTAACAGCTAGACAGCCTGTGTGAGGAGGGGAATCTCTGCTAGACCTCTACCAGTGAGCAGAACTGGGGGCCAATGCCTGCTAGATTCCCTGCTGACTGAGGGGACATCACCCAGGGAATCAAAGACCACCTGCCCTTTTAACCTTGCGCACCAGCACCTACCTGCATCCAAGAATGCAGGACCAGTGTGCCATGTGAAGAAGAAGAGAGATGGAAGGGGCAAGGTCCAGTGGGTAGCCCTGTGAGTGGACTCCCTTTGTGTGGTGTGAGAAAATGGAGGCTGCACTGATTGGGTCATTGCCAGGGTGCAAGACACAGTCAGCGACACCCTCGTATGCCAGAGGAGGGCCACTGTGAAGTGGGCCATGTACTGCGCTGGGCAAATCGGGCCAGAGCCCGAGCGTAGTGCTGAGATGGCTGTGGTGAAAAAGACTGCTATGCGGTAAGGGCCGTAGCCTTGTGTGGTAGCAGTCCATGACCCTGTATATCAGGGAATGCCACTGCCAAATATTTTACCATGCGAACAGATAGGAGCCTGTCTATTGTAAGTTACAGTGACCCCATATGGCAGCGGGGGTCACCTGGAGCATCAAGAACTGCGAGCTGAACTGCAACCCCCGCCACGAAAGTGAGCACTCTGTTGGAGCACCCGCACACCATCCCTCAGGTGAGGGGCCACCAAGAGGGTCATTGCAACCATCCCCACCGGGAGACAAACCAGACACATATCTCCCAGAAGGAGCCACAAGTGAGGGACTCTGCACCCGCTAAGAGCAGCTGCCTGGGCCGAGTCTGCAGACTCACCTGAACTCAACTGCAGCTGCTTCGAGTGCACGCGGGGGTGCACAATCATGAACTCTAAATGCTCCACATCTACCAGTGCAGGCCCCAGGGGAACTTGCTCCAAGTTAGGGCAATAGTGTTAGAACAATATTGTCTTTAAATTAGAGTCAAAGAGTACTCTTGAAACTCAGACTGTTAGTGGGGCCTACCCTGGATGTTAACAACAGTGAATGCAGAATAACCACTATTGCTAACACAAGGAGAGAGTAGGGCAGGAAATCGCCAAGGAAACACTAGAGCCCCGACCTCAAGGGGGACTGTTTAATTGTTTATGAATGCCATACTTTTCCTTTGGAAGGTGGTAGAAATAAAACACTTTTTACACAAAAGTGAGCATTTGGCTGCTCCTGCGCCTTTTTTGAGTTGTGAGTCCGTGTTCACTATCTTGTATCCACCTCCCCTAGGACTTCTCGGACCACGCATATTCTTAAGAAGTCAAATGCAGAAGGGGTACTTGGCCCAGTTCCTCAAAATCCATAGTATATCGGGCACTGGGACATCAGGAGTAAAAGGTCTCAATCCCAACAGTTGGGCCCAGTAACCCCTGTTTGCCCCATGGACCTCTTAAAGGAGTCCTGACAACAGCACTGGCATAATAGTAAACAAAAGTGAAAGCAGGCGGTGCCATTAGGTGCCATGTGCTTTCAGTTTGATCAGTGCTTGAGGCATAACTCAGCCCCCCCCCCAGCACCAATCTGTGTGGGTGTTTCTGCCTCCATGGGGCATATTTATGAGTTTACCTATGGGGAAGAAAGACCACTAGGCACCAAGGAAATTATTTTAAAAAAAAAGAAAGGGTGGAGCGCCCATCCAGGCATCATGCCGTGCCCCCACTGCAGAACAGGCTCAACAGGCCCACCCACACAGTTTTTATAAGAACAAGTGTGGGAACGCTGAGTGGTGGGAATTTTGAGGATCCCCACCAATTCCAGGTGTTTCCCTCACAAAAATGTGGAGAATTTTAGCTAACGTTTGACTTGCAGGACATTCTGGGTAAGAAAAGGTGGTGGTTTCCATGCAAGTCACACCACCATGGACATCACTAGGTGTTTAGTTTTCAGAAATGTCTGTGCTTGGTAGGGATGTCTAGGTTGTGGACGAGCTTTGTTTCATATTCTACAGCTTCCCACAACACCCAAAACTTTTCATGGCGAAAATTTCAAGTCTCCATGTTGACTTTTTGGGCCCTTCTTGTCAAGTTCGAAAGGCCCAGCCACACACGCCAGGTACTGTTTTTATCGTGTGAAGTGTGGAAATACTGGATGGTTGCAATTTTGTGGTCCCCTGTAGATTTCAGAAGTTTGCCTCAAAGAAACCAGAATAAAATATGAGATGTCAGCTGAAGGTTGAGGTTTGCAGGGCATTCTCGGTAATAAAAAATAGTAAGAGTCATTCAAGTCAGCTGAGCCTGGACCCAAAATTCTGCAGCTACCCACTGGCCTAAATTGATAATTTTTCATGGTGAAAATTGGATGTCTTCGTTTTAAGGTCGACATTGACTTCTTGTTGCGGACGAAAGACCCCACCATGCTATTTTTATCGGAAGAAGTGTGGGGATTCTGAGTGAATCTGGAAATTTCCCTCACAGAAATGTGAGAAAAAATGTGTGATTTTACTCAGGGTTTGAGTTAAGAAAACGTAGTGTGATCCTCCCAAATCATATGACCCTGAACTCCTCTGGAAATTTAGCTTTCAAAAAATGTCTTGATTTGGTAGATTTCATGGATGGCAGCAGAGCTGAAGTCCAAATTTCCCAGCTACCCATATCGGCAAAATGGGCCACTTTTCATGTAAAAAATGTGATGCCTTCCCTTTGCATGTATGGCTTTCACGGGCAATTGGCCCAGCCATATAAGAGGGTACTGTTTTTATTGGGAGATGTGTGGGAATCCTGAGTGGTGGTAATTTTGTAGATCCCCTCAGATTCTGGAAATTTCACTCACAGAAATGTAAGGAAATGCATGACCTCAGTCAAATTTTGAGGTTTGCAAGGCATTCTGGATAAGAAGTAATAGTGGGAAAACCTCAAGTGACACCACCCTGGACTCGCCATATATGTAGTTTTTAGAAATATGTGGATTTGGTAGATTTTTGAAAGCACTAATTTCACAGCTACACATATAGTCAAAATAGGTAATTTTTTATTGCACAAATTTGATGTGTCCATGTTGTGTTTTGGGGCTTTTCCTGTGACAGGCAATAGGTCCACAGACAAAAGTAGGGTACTACTTTTGTCTGGAGAAGTGTGATAGCGCAGAATAGCATAATATTCATTATTAACAATTGAATTTTTTCTCCATTTTTGGCTTCCAAATGTAAGCCAGTGTACAAAAAAGAGCACATTTTGTAAAATGTCCTCTGGGACCCCTAATACTGTATTCAACTCCAAATTTAGAGTTGTACAAATACCACTATTCCTAAACTAATTTTTCATTCATTAGCTCTTACCATATGAATTGAACCATAGTCAATGAATAATGATTATCATCTGCAGCTCAATTGTTTGCTCTGGATTTCATGTTTTTAGACAACCAACAACACTATATGTCCCTACAACCAGAGCGCGGCGGCTCCTCTGCTATAGTGGCGAAGCGTTGCCAACCCCCTCCCCCCCCACCAGCAGCTGCATAAATTGAAAGATAAAATGATACTAAACCAGGTTTATTATCATTTTTTTCTTCACTTTGTGGTGAGTCTTGGGGGGGGGGGGTTATTTGCGGGGGCAGTAACAGAGGGGGTGTGGTGGGCACTGCTGTGGGTTTGGCCGGCCATCTCAGGGCAGCAAAACCGACATGCACACTGAAGCTGTCTCCAATCCGAGCTTTGTTGCTGGGTTGGGGACAGCAGGCATAGGCTCCCAGTCTCTCTGGGAGCGCAAATTGAGGGCGCACAGGCCAGTTCTGATGCTGCTGTCATTCAGCATGAGAGCAGCGTCAGGATTGCCCACAGGGCATTCTGGGAGCCTGTGCTGGTGAAAAGCAGAAGATCGGCGATGCGGCAGGTAAGTTATTTTTTTATTTGTCTTTTGTTGTCATTGTTCGTCCCCCCCTCCCGCCGCACCACTCAGCCCATACACCTGCTGCTATTTCAACCAGAAAGGTCTGACAGACATAGCGGTATATTATTTTTGTAAATCAGTCATCAGGGCAAAAGAATTACAGCTGAAAATGTTGTCACCTATTTCTGTTTTTACAACTTATTGGAATTCTTTTTTATTTCAATCATTAGTTTCTTTGGGAATAACCATGTGCAATCTACACAAATTACTCTTTCCTGATTTCGGAAAGTTGTCTGCTTTTCAGAAATGTATAGTTTTCTGGGTGGGTTTTGAACCTGTTTCCACCACAAACTGTAGAAATAAAAAAAAATAGGAAAACTCGACTACCATTTAGAAAAATGCAAAAACTGTAGTAAATTAATTTTAGTTTTTTTGTTTGAGAAGTCGGGGAAGATGCTAATCATAGCACAGCAAACCTTTTGTTGATGCTATTTTTAGGAGAAAAAAAACCTTCTTGCCAAACACTTTTTTACCATTTTTATTAAAACACTCAAAATGCTGCTATGTTTTGGCTATAGTCTTGGTTCTCTTCAGGAGAATACTTAATCCCTAGGTACCTTTAGAACATCCAGCTCAAGCGCAAAGAGCCCCAAACATTGGAAAAGGGCTCTAACACTATGGGTGGAAAGCCTCTGTAGCTAAAAGGTTAAAATAGGACATCTACATACTAGAACCAGACATGAATCCCTCCTGGGTATCTTGGAATGAATGTTACCCTTTCATTCTCCCAAAAGGGTAATTTTCTGGGGCTTGTCTGCCTGCACCAATATAAAAGAAGGGAGTCAACGTGTTTTCCAATGAATTTATCCTGACTGATATTAACACAAAAAAACTAGAATGATCAAATGTGTTTGATTTGTGTGTATTGAGTATTAGGTTTGTAGTCACTGTAGCGACCTGCTGGTCACTGTTCTAGTCTTGCAGTTGTACCAGCCACTCCCCGAGGGCTGACTTACACCCCAACCCACACCCATCCACCACAGGAATCACAGGACATGTGACCCTGATAATAAAAGGGGCCCTGGGCCAGTTGTACCCAGTAACTAACGGTGTCTGTGTCACAGTTATTTATGAATGGGGGCCTAGGGGCCCGCAGCATTACATTGGTGATGAGCGGGAGAGCCTGAGTGTGCTGCCGCCTTGTGTGTGGTTGAGGAGAGAAAGCATTGCCCATGTCGTGGGCACTCAGACTGACACCGAGGCGGAATGTGCCAGTGTTGGCGCACCGAGAGACCCCTAGAAACAGAGAGGGGTGAGCTGGCTGTGTGGGCCGCCTGTCACGACTCCATCGCCAAACAGGCGAACAGCCAGCTGACCTGGAGGGTGTGTGGTGTGCCCGCGGGGTGCAGGAAATGTGGCAGAGCTGTGCAGGTGCTCCGGTGAAAGAGAAAATGGAGCGGGAGCCCACCCGCATGTGAAGTGCTTGCCAACCCAGTGGGAGTGAGGCGAGCCTGCGGGTTAAGGAATGTGCAGCGAGGGGGTGGCCCCCAATGAAAAGAAGAGGGGAAGAGACCTCCCTAATCCATGCCCAGAAACTCCAATCCAACAATGGAAGGGTGGAGTGGCGTGAGGTGGTTCCAGACACCGGAGATACCCGCTGCGAGTGAAGAAGAGGTGGAGATTCCCCTGTAGCAGCTCCAGCCCCGCACAGCCCATGAAGTAGGAGAGGCTGCTGCAGAGGGGCAGAAGCACAAGACAGGACTCAGAGCGGCAGTTGGCTGCACAGCAATGCAGCCAAGTAAGGCTAAGAGATGAAAAAGACACTGTGCCAGGTACGCCAGCCCCGGCAACCCTCAGTGAGATGAATAGCTGAGGAAGTGGGCTGCCGGCGGGCGAGAGAAGGTGGAGAGGCATTCTGGCATACTGCGTGAAGAGTGGTGCACTAGCACTGTGTAAAGGGCCAGCAAAGAGTGAGTAACTGACAAAAAAAAAAAAGAACAAGGAAGAATACATAAATCAAAGAAAAGACTTACCCTGGAGAGGCACTGGGTGAGACCATGCCGAGTGTGCGAGGGACCGGCGGAATCGGGGGAGGCTGTTTTAATGACACGAGGCCGCAAACATCGACTGTATGCCAGTCCTGCGAGCCGCTCCTTTGGGGGAGTGAAGAGTGTAACACAAGAGCACCCAGCTGGGGATTGAGAGTGAGGGTGCCCGGTATCCTCAATAGTACCAATGCGAGGCAGCAGCATCAGGAAACCTGCAGCGGCCCACGCTGGAAATAATGCAACACTGACACCTACTGGCCGAATTGAGTCACCGCGCCCAAGGTCAGTGCACTGAATGACGGCCTGCAGTTCGATAAGGCTGCTGCCGTCAAAAGGCTAAGAGAAACATGAGATGAATGGGCAGCCTGGCAATAGAAGACCGCATACAGCAGCAGCAATGTGAGGAAACATCTTCGTAGAACACTTTGAAGGCAAGGATGCTCTTATGAAAAATGATGTGTCTCCCATGGGTTATGGTGGTATGCCCATTAACATCATAGGGTATTTTGTAGCGTGTTTTGAATTGAGTGGACGGATGGCTGCTGGGAAAGTGTATGTGGCTAAAAAAGGTGATGCACTCTTGGGTTGGCCCCATCAACGTTTGCTGGGAGTTCTTCTTAATCCTAATGCTGTGCCACAAGTCCAAGTACAGGTTGTAGACAATACAGCAACTATTCTTGCTGAACGTTTTTCTGATGTGTTTGAAGATAAGTTGGATTGTCTGAGAGGTTATAAACATCGTATAAAATTGAAAGATGGTGCTGTACCCATTGTTGCAAAAGTCAGGAGAGTACCGTTGAATGAACAGCCTAGTGTGCATAAAGAGTTACAATGCTTGATTGATATGGGAGTTATTGAGCCTGTTGAAGCAACTTAGTGGTTGTCTCCCATAGTCGTCGCCAAGAAGGCCAGTGGCGACATTAGACTTTGCATAGACTTGCGTGCTCTCAATAAAGAGGTGGTTATAGACAGGTTTCCCTTGCCCAATATTGATGAGATTGTCAGCACTTTGGTGGGTGCTATATACTTCACGACTCTTGACTTAGCGTCTGCATATCATCAAGTGGAGCTCGAGAAGTCTTCCCAGGATGTAACTGCATTTGTAACTCCAATAGGTACTTACAAATTTCTTAGGATGCCTTTTGGGCTCATTTCGGCAGCATCTGTTTTTCAAAGGACCATGTTCAATGTACTCAAAGGTCTCAGAGGTGTTAAGTGCTATCAAGACGATCTGTTAATTTATGGAAGTACCAAAGCTGAACATTTTTCGAGAGTGTGTGCTTTGTTGGAAAGTCTAAGAAAAGCAGGATTGACACTTAAAAAAGAAAAGTGCAAGTTTGAGGTGGAAGAAGTCAATTATCTAGGTCATTGCATCACTGGTCAAGGTGTTTTTCCAAGAAAAGAACCTGTTGATACTATTGTAAAAATAAATGAACCTTGTAACAAGGAGGAATTGCTATCCTTTTTGGGTATGGATGAATTTTACGTTAAGTTTATCCAAGGTTATGCTGACAAGACACAGAATCTGAGGAAATTAACAGGTAAAAATGTGATGTTTGAGTGGAGTCGTGAATTTGCAAGAGAATTTCTTTCTGTTAAGGAAGATTTAAAGAAAGCTCCTTCATTACAAGCATTTGTGCCTGGCCATCAGACCTACATCTTCACTAATGCTAGTGCCAAAGGTATAGGAGCTGTTCTTCTTCAAAAAAATCGTGGTGTAGAACGGTTGATTACTTGTGCCTCCAGGTGTTTAAGGGGTTCGGAACTGAATTATTCGGTCATTGAAAAGGAGTCGCTAGTGATTTTTTGGGCTTTGAGAAAATATAAGAATTTGATATGGGGTACGAAGGTTAAAGTTCTCTCCGACCACAAGCCATTAAAGAAAATATTCTCAAAAAAAGGAGTGGATGCTATCTCATCTAGGATAAGAAAGTGGATTATCGCTCTTCAAGAGTATGATTTTGAGGTAGACTACATTCCTGGAGCGATTAATAACTCTGCAGATTGTCTATCTCGTTTGGTCAATGTTGATGAAGTTGACAAGGAGGATGAGTTTCTTTTGGATGATGTTGTTAATGTCTGTGAGATTACCTTGGGTGCAATTGATGAAAATGAATGGAAATCTGAAGCTGCCAAGGATATAGAAATTAAAACAGTAATTGAACTATTAGAATAAGGAAAAAACAAACACCTTGATAAACCTTGGTTGTTGGTCTGTGATGAATTGGCTGTTATGAATGGTCTGCTTGTCCGTGGCACACGTCTTGTTCCACCTTCTGGTATTCACGGCAAACTTCTTAATCTTGCACATGTTGGTCATTTGGGCATTGTAAAAACAAAGGAGTATTTGAGGATGCAGTTCTGGTGGCCAGGGATGGACAAAGAAGTTGAGAGAAGGGTTTGTGATTGCATTGAGTGCTGCTCCAGTGACAAGATTCTTAAAACCAAACAGTTACCTATGGTCTGTAGAAAATTACCAAAACATCCCTGGGATGAAGTTGCAATTGATATTATAGGTCCTTTGCATGCGGTCAGTGATACCCCATATTTATTTGTGCTATTAGTTCTGTATTCAAGGTGGGTTGAAGTGAGGTCAGTTAGGGACATTTCTTCTGCCAATGTTATACAATTTTTGGAGGAAATTTTTAAGAGGGAAAGTTATCCCAATTGCATTCTTTCAGATACTGGTCCTCAATTTTGCTCTGCTGAAATGCAGACATACTTGAAAGACTTTGGGGTCATTCACAAAAGGAGCTCTGTGTATCATCCAGAGACCAACGGTGCTGTCGAGAGGGTTAATAAAACTCTTAAAGAAAGCATTCAATTAGCCAGGGCAAGTCATCTCAATTGGAAGAATGTGTTACAAGATAGAATCACTGCTTATCGCATGTCTCCCGATACAACCACAGGGAGGTCTCCATTTGAATTATTCAAGGGTAGAGCTTCAAACTCTAAACTATGTCCAGGTTGGATGAGCTTAAACAAAGGTTTGAGAGACAACCAACCAGGTGATTGGAGACATAAGGAGTTAGAAAAGCAGTGGACAAGGAAAATCTATTTTGACAAGAAAAAGTGTGTTCAACTCAATGATGTAAAAGTGGGTGACTATGTAAGAATTAAGGCACCTGTTGGATGTAAGCCGTGGTCAAAGTACATAGGTGTAAGATGAGTTATAAAAATATTTAAGAATGCTGTGAAGACTATTGATGGTAGAATCTGGAATAAGAGCAGAGTAGTAGTGGTCAGCTCTAGGCAACAACCAGTTATGGATAATATGGTTAGCTCTCCCTTTTACTCATCGACGAGTCAACATGATCCTATTTCTCCAAGTTCTAGTTCTCTACCAGTTAATTGTAGACTGAGGAGTCAGAGAATTCGAAGACAACCTCTGTATATGAAGGATTATATTTGTTACGTTTTCTTTTGTTGGTATTTGTTGTAAAGAAAGAAGATGTGTGGCATGGTCCTTTATTGTTTGTATGATGACTCCTTTATGTTCTAAACAGAACATCACTATGTCACGATATTCCTATTCTTAATGGAACATGATGATGTTGTGACATTCTCTTGGTGTCAGTTACTGTGGGGCAGTTGATGGCTGGGGTGAATAAAAAGAACCAGAGACTTACTTGAACTGTGTGGGTCTCACTTCTTTAGAGAACACCACACATAGTGCACGTTGAAGTGAAAGGCAGCACAGGAATGGCTGCTGGGGCGCACAGTGAATAGGGGGAGAGATGGATTGGACCCCCACAGTTTTCATAGGGAGCGTACCATTGAAACAATAGTACATTGCTGGACAAGAGGGGCAGCAATTCCTGCCACATGAAGGAAGTGGACCCCAGCACAGGAACAGCTGCTGCAAACCCCCTTGTCAAGTGAGGACGTTGGAACAAACGGAACCTGGAGGACAAAGGCTGCCTGGGCCTGGGAGAAGGAATGCAGTCCCACCTAGTGGCCACAGGTGGTCATTGCAAAAGTAAGTACACCAGTGAGTACTGCACGTGGACGCCAGGTGTGGTACAGTGCAACAGGCCCCAGGCATCAAGTCTCTGAAGGACTGAAGAATGTCTGCTGCATGCGCGCCCAATGGCGAAAGGACGCCACCGCAAGTGGAAGAAGTGCCCAGTACCCCCAGATGAAGGACGGAGAGCGTAAGGAGAGAAGTGCTCAGACCATCGTACCCGAGACACCTACGAGAAACTAATTATATCGTTTTGCACACATTATTCTGATCCAATATATATGCTCTTAGCAGTCCAATTCATGTAACGATTGTGCAAAACTAGCCAATACATTCTCAAAATAAGAGATATCTGCATGATGGTATTAGATACAATTGCAAGTAAACATAAGGTTTCAATTTCATCAATTTCAGAGGTTGAGTTTTTATTCTCACTAATCTTGAAGAGACCGGAGCACAGTCCGAGTTCTCTTTAGGTATACTAATCACGGTTCCAAGCACATCTCATGCACCTAAAGGTACTTGAGGCACCACAATCTATCAGCAGGGATGCATCAGTGGATCAGTAATGGAACTATAAAGTAGCCTCTAAAGTAATGTCTCTAGAAGATATGTTGTTTGCTTGAGGCAAGAGGTTACTAAAGGTTTTACTCCTCTCTTTCGCCTGCTTCAATATTGTGTTTTCTCATTTCAAAGAAGCCTATTCTCATGAATGTACAGCCGATAAAATCACAGTCTGGTTGACTAACACACATTTCATATCAAAATGAGAGGTCCGTGGAGGAAAAAATCAGAGGGCTCTCATTTATGGCTTTTTTACCATAGGGCAGGGCAGCAGGCCTTGCTGCTGCACTGCCCTACGCCAAAAGAGAAGGGCAGGAATGCGCCGTATTTATTAGATACGGTGCATTCCTGTCCTTTTCCCCTGCACCGACGCACAATGAGCTGCCGTGCACCAATGCAGGCACCTTTGCACCATCGTGCAAGGGTGTCTGCGTTGCGGGGATGATTATTTTTGTGCAGGAAGGCGAACCTTCCTGCCCAAAAACAATCACAAGAGGCTTTTTCCTCTTTCTATGTGTTCTGCTGAATGCCGCACACATAGAAAGAGAAAAACAAAGGAGAAATAAAGATTATTCTCCTTGTTGTGCCTCTCTTACGCCTCCCCGGGGAGGCGTACGTTTTTGGGACCGCCTCAGACTTACGATATCTCGTAAATCTGGGGCAGTGTCAAAAGCCATGGATGTTGCTGGGAACACCCCCAGCAACACCCATAGAACACCCCTTTCACCCAGTTTTCTGTGTGAAAGGGGCACATGGCTTTATGTGGCCTTATAAATATGCCAGGAGCACATTGGGCCACCAGAACGTCAAGAAAGTGACGTTCCAGCAGCACAAAAGTGTCGGTGGGACCTCATAAATCAGGCTCAGAGTGTTTAGACAGTCTTATTATACACTTTTCAATTTAATGGCCTTTCAAACCGCAGTGCAGCCACAACCCCATCTTTCATCAATATTCCATCTCATTTTCAGACAAAAGGATTCTTGTTCATCTTGAACACATAGGTTCTTCTGAGTTTCGTATCTCAGTTATCTTTGGAGGAGAAGTAGGAGTAACAGGTGGCCTGAAAGATGCTTTTGAATTCAACTATCGTTTTGTTCCAAGAGAAGATCCTGTACTTGATTCATATTTGAACTCTGAATAGAACTATTTCACCATAACAATCTGTCAAATGCAGTTCTCCTTGAAGAAAGAGACAGATGTTTCTTGACATGTAGATAGGGTTCCCTCAGAAACCAGAATTGATGAGGAGAAGACGAAGCGGAGGAGGAGAAGGGCGTCGAGCAGGAGCTGGTTGAAGAGGAAGACATGGATGAATAGGAGGGCATTGTTGACCGAACACTGAAAAGACAGAAGGTCGTGTGTATCTGGAGAGCAGTGTTCTACCTACTTCACTTCTGAGGATTGCAAGTCCCCACCCATTAGCCAGGCACCCATGGAGCTTACATCCGCCTACACAACAATTAACTCACAACAGCCCTCACATTACAGGTGTACAAGATAGGAGGAGGTGCACCAGAAAAAGTTGAATTCCAATATGAATTTCAAAGTATCTCCTTTATTATTTTTCTTCGATATAAACGGGTTAAAATCCAACCAATGTGATTCGTGCCATATACTCCTGGATCTTCACCAGGGCAGAGTCTCAAGTCTTTTGGACCAGAACCAAGGGGGCTGGCCCTGCCCTGCCTCTTCCTGTCACTGCGAACTGGTGCACCGCCTCATATCTTGTAATCTTGGATCTACTGGACAGTGGTACCAAACAGCAGCAGGTGCTGGAAGAATTGTGCACAGGATATTATACTTGTTTTGACTGGTGATTGAGGTACAGCCTATATAGTCCGCCGCTAGCTTAATCCTTTTTACTCACATTACAGGTCTCTCCGCACAGCCACAGTCTCTTGGAACATCCGGACAGCTCCCAAAAAGTCCCAGATTTCCTGAGAGATGGCTTCCTCTGCCTCTACAATTGACATAATCACCTCCTTGAATGCAGCCACTAGAACAAGCTCATTTGCACACGATTGGGCATCACAAGCAGGGTATGGGAAATTTGGAGCAGAATTACCTCTTGACTCTTGTTTTTACAGGCAGGCTCTGGGGGAGAAGTAGATGCAGGGGGTGCACTGGAAGGGCCCCAATGGAATATGGGCCTCAAGAGTTAAAACAGAGACTGAGGGCAGGCCAGCTCTAGGGACACCACGTTCTTTTCTTGAAGGCCTGGAGGAGTACCTACATCTGGTGGTCTGGTGGTGCCCAGAAGACAGCAAAGCCTCCCCCGGAGCCTCTTGTTGGAAGACTGCGTAATTCTGCCGTTTGGTTGCTCCTCCTCCTTACCAGTAGTATCAAGGCGATGTGCCTGTCTGTACCGAGGATCACTGTTCTTTCCATTGGTGCCGCTCTGCTGTCTGTTGGCCAACCTGGCCCGCAGCAAATGAATAAAAACAAAAATAGAGTCTTTGTTAAATCATGGGTGAACAATACATAACTTGAACAATATTGCTGGAAATGTGATCACTTTACCAGCCTACTCCCTATCCAGTGCTTTCATATGAAAATGATGTGAATTAGAAGTTCATTAAATTGCTTATTCACAATTTTGATGAGGTATCACCCATTCCACGTATGTGGAAATTTAGTTGAGAATTATGTTATGCTAGGGAAACAATGTCACCTATTTGAAATGTAGCTTGAGAACAGTTTACACACTGTATAACTTAAAGTAAACAACATTTTTACCAGCAGCCTACAAAGCATTGTAAATGAGTTAGTACTGCCATATATTTGAGGGGCAACAATGTTCAGCACATTAATTGGTAAATGTGTGAACTTATAAAATTAAACATGACATATGAATGTTGCTTAGGAAACATGGTAAAGGTATACACTATTAAACTTTCCCAAACAACTATAACCGATTAGTAGTCAAGCCAACAAAAGCAAACAATCAACATAAATGATAATAAATGTGAACTTCACAAACATTCAAACAACCACAAAACATGTTAAATTAAATACGTAAGGATATGAGAAAGCTCTCAATAAACTTGACAGAACAGCTCTCTCAAAACTCATGTATACCTATGTGACAAATACAAATGTGCATGTACTTGCCGCCTCTCTGCTGCTCAAACTCTTCCAGATGAGCATGGAGGATTGCCCGGCTGCTTTCAGGACCCTCCAGTACAGGAGTGTCACGCACTCCTATGAGGACAAGCCTGTAGAGTCCCAGGTCTTAATATCGGCAGAGCAGCACAGGTCTCCAAGCGCTTAAGGCACAGCTCCCCCACCGGTGTGGATATTTAATTCTGTCTCGGACAAAAGGGGTGCCCTCTCCTCAAGTCTCTCAGCATCCTTGGGGGACAAGATTTGGCTAGAGAGCAGCAGGGTGGAGAAGGATGCTTCTCTAATGTGAGGATGACTCAGAATGAAAATATAATAAGCAGCTTTCTCTTCCTCTATGTCATTTCCTGTTTATTAGCGGTAGGTGGAGATCTCCGCCTTGAGTGCGGAATCTGTGCACTGTATGTGGAGAACCTCTGCACACGCTGCAGAAGCTCTTCTTGCAAGAGGGAGACACTATACATATAATACAAAACACAGAAATGTGGAAAAGTGCAAAAATATAAGTTGGGATGTGTTATGCACCTACTATATGTGAGCTTATATAAGATATTTTGATGTTTTCACTAAACTATAAGGTTTGTGTGTGAGATATTGTGTTCAAATGTTGGTCTGGAATAAGTCAGATAGTGTTTTGGAACACAAAAGTAATTGTTTTTCAGATACAGTTAGTCAAATACATTATACAAAGTAAACAGATTTGTCTCAGGATTAGGATGAGGATATCAGTGATAAGAGGCTATCCAGCCACATAAATGCAGTAATCAAACTAGCAGCTCAAGAACAAAAAGAGTTGACCAGCCGAACCAGTACCTGCATACTCTGACCTCAGTTTCCAGGCCCCACCCAGGTGTCCCAAATGTGGACGTAGGTCAGGGATAAGATCTATGTGTAAGCTCTGTCCTAGGGTGATATTGTGCAACACACAACAGGCTACAACAATCTTGCACACAACTTCTGGGGAGTACACCCGCACAATTCACGTACGGTCATGTTATATTTTATATCGGTGCCCTAATATAGGTCCAGTGAACATTGTACACTTTCCTTACATCAGCTCCCGTTATTTCATATGAACGAGCCTTATAAGGACATAACTCCAAATCGGGACAGAATGCCTTATAGGGACATCACGCCTTATAAAGACTGTAGCCTTTTATGGACTAACCCTTTCACCTAGTTCCATGTCGAGGGTGGGTTTTTCCCAATCGATATTGCTAAGACGTCATCCTTAGCACACATGAATAATTGATGAGTACACTCTCCAGGAGGTATACTTCACCTCTCCCATCGACGCACAAGGTTTAATCCCCAATGTCATCCTAATATTAAACAATGGGTAACACACGTACATAGACTGTATAAATACAG
Source organism: Triturus cristatus (assembly GCF_964204655.1). Taxonomy (NCBI): domain Eukaryota; kingdom Metazoa; phylum Chordata; class Amphibia; order Caudata; family Salamandridae; genus Triturus; species Triturus cristatus. The sequence continues at coordinate 809,170,104 of NC_140586.1, forward strand.
CACCTCTTGCTATCAGAAGGCAGGAGGGAACGACCCACACACTGAGCTGAGACGCTGTGGCTCCGGCATGCCATTGCTCCAACTGACAGTGGTCTAACTGTCCATTGCGGGGTGTCCAGCTCAAGTCCAGGACGAAGTCCCACCTTTTCACTATTTAGGTATGGGGGTTCGACTCAATCCTAGCGGGATTCTTGCCTCTTAGATTCTAGACTATTAGGCTCTTAGGCTCAGTAGCTCTTTCGCACCTACTTACATGCTAGGTACACTCAGGTACATCTAGTCAGGCATTTTAGGAGTACGCACTTTATTTTTATAAATGCATTTCATATTCATGTATATATGTTTGTGACTATTGCAAAATGGTAGAACAATACTATTCCATTTTATTCACTGTACTGCTGGTTCTATCTCTCTGCTACTGTGTTACAATTGTAACAGCGCACTTATTCTACATGAGAAGAACTACGGTACAATACATTCTTATTGTAAAAACGCTCAACTATTTATTCTCTGTATCTCTCTGAGAGCAAAAACAAGCAAGCACGAGTGACTGGGTGAAAAGTAGTATATTGTTTCCACGAGTCTGAGATGATTGTGTTCAGAGGTGGCAAAAACTAATCTTTCTGATAACAGAAGATTCTAGTAGCACTACGAGCTAGCTAATGCGAAAACAGGCTAACATATTTGGCGCGGTGTACAGAGACAGTCTATCACCAGACCCACAGTTTATGTTATCCGCAAATGCGTAGGTCCTGCATGCAGGGTACTATTGGAACTACACTACATGGAGCCCAACGTGGTATATTGAGGGCGCACTTACTCAACAGTAGAATCTGAGTAGCCCAGTCGTGCTTATTCTCAGAGACCCTACTTACAAAACCCAGAGGAATATATGATGTTACTTAGCATACCGTTACTCCACAGGTATTTACGTCGAAGTTTTTACTTCGCAAATATCTTTACTACACATGATTTTAGTGCACATGCTTTTACTTCGCAAATATATACAAATACATTAAAAATGCTTTTTCTTCGTAGTTAATTATTACGCATACCGTTACAACCCGTTATTGGTACTTTAAAACAAAAATATTATCGTAATAGTAACCTATCCTCTGGCACGCACCCTGAACCCTAAACATACCCCCTACAACTAAAAACCCTATCTCACCCTGACCCCTAAAAATATCCCAGTACCCCAAAACCTAAACACACCCTGAACCCCCAAAACACCCCAGCACCCCAAAGCCTTAAACGCACCCAGAACCGTCAAAATACCCCATGCACCCTAAAACCCTAACCCACCCTGACACCTAAAATTACCCCAGCACCCCAAAACCTTAAAAGCACCCTGAACCCTCAACCCTCAAAATAACCCATGATACCCCATGCACCCCAAAACCCTAACCCACCCTGACACCTAAAATTACCCCAGCACCCCAAAACCTAAATGCACCCTGAACCCCAAAAATACCCCAGCACCCTAAAACCTTAAACGCACCCTGAACCCTAAAATAACCCCCTACACCCCAAAACCCTAACCCACCCTGACACCTAAAATTACCCCAGCAGCCCAAAACCTAAATGCACCCTAAACCCCCAAAATACCCCAGCACCCCAAAACCTTAAACACACCCTGTACCCTAAAAATACCCCCTACACCACAAAACCCTAACCAACTCTGACCCCTTAAATTACCCCAGCACCCCAAATCCTAAATGCACCCTGAACCCTCAAAATACCCCATGTACCCCAAAACCCTAACCCACCTTGACCCCTAACAATACCCCAGTACCCCAAAACCTAAATGCACCCTGAACCCTAAAATTACCACCCACACCTCAAAACCCTAACCAACCCCGGTTCTAAATTACCCCAGCACCCCAAAACCTAAACGCACCCTGAAACCCAAAAATACCTGTACCCTAAAAATACCCCCTACACCCCAAAACCCTAACCAACCCTGACCCCTAAAATTACCCCAGCACCCCAAATCCTAAATGCACCCTGAACCCTCAAAATACCCTGTGTACCCCAAAACCCTAACCCACCTTAACCCCTAACAATACCCCAGTACCCCAAAACCTTAAATGCACCCTGAACCCTAAAAATACCCCCTACACCCCAAAACCCTAACCCACCCGGACCCCTAAAAATACCCCTGTACCCCAAAACCCTAACCCACCCAGACCCATAAAAATACCCCTGTACCCCAAAACTTAAATTTGCACAGTAACTCCATTATGCGTAGTAAGTGCATGCTGAGTGATGGAACATGCGTAGTAAATGCATGCTAAGTAATGGCATCTGCGAACTAAAATATGCGTAGTAATGGTAATACGAAGTAATGACTGCGTAGTAAAGGTAGAATACCAACCAAGAGACGTCTGGAGTAAGTGGGCAAAAACTCCGCCACAGTTAAGTAGGCGAGATATCCTATGTATTGGCTGTTGGTTAATCAAGCTTGAAAGGAAATATTCCCAACATTGTGCATAAAACCTTTGCATAAAAACCTTTACATAACTTCCTTAAAAACAGTCATTCCGTGTTCTAAACACAATGGTTGAACAAGGGGGAGATTTAGACCATCTAGCCCCGAGACTTAATCAGTCTGGTCTGGTCTGGTGAGGAAGATGAGAAGGCAATACATATTGGACCAAAAGTGAGACAAACTTTAACAGTTAAACTACTCAAACATTATCACCCAGAGGAGGTGTAGTAATATTCGTGATAGAGGCACACGAAGATTTCAAAACAGAGGTATTCTACTCAGGGATTATATTCCCAGCAGCCGAGGCTGTAACAAAAACTTTTCATTATTACTTACATGATGACATTCCAGCGGTCTACACTCCTTTTGAGGAGAATGAGATTTCGCTTACTTTCCAGGAACATAAAAACAAGAGCAAGGCTTGGTCCTTTAGGGATTCCAGGAGCAACATGGCTGAAATTAGCGACCTATGCACCACATCCAGACATTGATTCAATGCCACAGGATGAACTACTTGTTCAACATAAAGAGTTGATAAAACTCTATAGAAACATGACACACTTCGTCTTGAGGACACTCGCGGTCCAACCTACAGTAATCTACTTCAGAACCTACACAGAGCTCAGGTACTGAAATTACTCCACAAACATTACACGTGATAATGGGCAAAGTGCCCACAAAACGTGAACAAATTCCTTTCTGGGTAGCTCAGAAAATAACCCAGTTAGAAGCAGTATTCCCGAATACCCCACCATTTGAAAAACACAGAGGTGCCGATTACGATCCTGGAAAAAAATTCCCCGTACGACTCGTATCCGGTCTTTTTACCGTACGAATCGTATAAGTGCCGTACAAACTGCCAATTACGATTCGCATGGGAAAAACTCCATAGGAGTCGCATTGGGAATAATTCCCCACACGTCCTCGGGTCGGAAAATGTGTCCGACACCTCCCCGGACGATTACCGTACAAACGTGAAAAGTGAAGTCTGACCGCGCAAGTACGATCCATCCCGTGCGTCCGATGTCACAACAGTATGGTAAAAACACCGTCCGCACCGAACTCCCATTGCAACCATGGAGACATGTGCCCACATACGCGCCGACCCACCCCCCCAGCCCCCGTGAGTACGCGCCGTACCCTCCCCCAGCCCCCGTGAGTACGCGCCAAATCCCCAGTGTATGTACACCGCTGTACGTGTCGAACCCCCGTGTATGTACACCCCTGTACGTGTCGAACCCCCCGTGTATGTACACCCCTGTATGTTCGAGTCGTACCCCCACCCGTGTATGTACACCCCTGTACGTGTCGAACCCCCCGTGTATGTACACCCCTGTACGTGTCGAACCCCCCGTGTATGTACACCCCTGTACATTCAAGTCGTACCCCCACCCGTGTATGTACACCCCTGTACGTGTCGAACCCCCGTGTATGTACACCCCTGTACGTGTCGAACCCCCGTGTATGTACACCCCTGTACGTTCGAGTCGTACCCCCACCCGTGTATGTACACCCCTGTACGTGTCGAACCCCCGTGTATGTACACCCCTGTACGTGTCGAACCCCCCGTGTATGTACACCCCTGTACGTTCGAGTCGTACCCCCACCCGTGTATGTACACCCCTGTACGTGTCGAACCCCCCGTGTATGTACACCCCTGTACGTGTCGAACCCCCGTGTATGTACACCCCTGTACGTTCGAGTCGTACCCCCACCCGTGTATGTACACCCCTGTACGTGTCGAACCCCCCGTGTATGTACACCCCTGTACGTGTCGAACCCCCCGTGTATGTACACCCCTGTACGTTCGAGTCATACCCCCACCCGTGTATGTACACCCCTGTACGTGTCGAACCCCCCGTGTATGTACACCCCTGTACGTGTCGAACCCCCGTGTATGTACACCCCTGTACGTTCGAGTCGTACCCCCACCCATGTATGTACACCCCTGTACGTGTCGAACCCCCCGTGTATGTACACCCCTGTACGTGTCGAACCCTCGTGTATGTACACCCCTGTACGTTCGAGTCGTACCCCCACCCGTGTATGTACACCCCTGTACGTGTCGAACCCCCCGTGTATGTACACCCCTGTACGTGTCGAACCCCCGTGTATGTACACCCCTGTACGTTCGAGTCGTACCCCCACCCGTGTATGTACACCCCTGTACGTGTCGAACCCCCCGTGTATGTACACCCCTGTACGTGTCGAACCCCCCGTGTATGTACACCCCTGTACGTTCGAGTCGTACCCCCACCCGTGTATGTACACCCCTGTACGTGTCGAACCCCCCGTGTATGTACACCCCTGTACGTGTCTAACCCCCGTGTATGTACACTCCTGTACGTTCGAGTCGTACCCCCACCCGTGTATGTACACCCCTGTATGTGTCGAACCCCCCGTGTATGTACACACCTGTACGTGTCGAACCCCCGTGTATGTACACCCCTGTACGTTCAAGTCGTACCCCCACCCGTGTATGTACACCCCTGTACGTGTTGAACCCCCCGTGTATGTACACCCCTGTACGTGTCGAACCCCCGTGTATGTACACCCCTGTACGTTCGAGTCGTACCCCCACCCGTGTATGTACGGTGCGTACCCCCAGCATGTACAGGGGGGTTCGACACGTACAGGGGTGTACATACACGGGGGGTTCGACACGTACAGGGGTGTACATACACGGGGGTTCGACACGTACAGGGTTCGACACGTACAGGGGTGTACATACACGGGGGGTTCGACACGTACAGGGGTGTACATACACGGGGGTTCGACACGTACAGGGTTCGACACGTACAGGGGTGTACATACACGGGGGTTCGGCGCGTACTCACAGGGGCTGGGGGGGGTACGGCGCGTACTCACGGGGGCTGGGGGGGTACGGCGCGTACTCAGGGGGGCTTGGGGGGGGTACGGCGCGTACTCACGGGGGCTGGGGGGGGGGTACGGCGCCTACCGGGCCCCCTATTCTGGTCGTTTTGCGGCGTACTTCGCTTTTCTGGCACTTTTTGGGTGCCGTAAAAATATTGCCGTCCGGACTGCTGTCGGTTCGAATTGTACTTCCTGGGTCGTGAAACGCTGCCTGACAGCGTCCCGACGTCACGTCGGGGCATTCCCGGATCACATTCGTCTGTATATTTTCGTTGGACGGTGTTTTTTACGATTCGTACGGAAATGGTGTTTCCGTGCGAATCGTACTTCCATGTTTGTAAAGTTTTACAACCGGGTACGAGTCGGACGGAGAAAACGCTCCGACCGACGGTTCGTACCCGGTTTTTCCAGGATCGTAATCGGCACCAGAATGTTACCAATCTGCTCATGGGGATAACACCACAGCTAGAGGATTGCACCTCTTGGGGGTACAGTCTTTGCTGCCATACATACCAGAACACATAGTATTCCTTCATTAGCAGTGATACCAGATGTATTAAGACAAATACAAAACGACTATGGAGCAGAACCTGCCCTGAACTTAGGGATGAAGTTGTTAAACAACTATGACCAGGTATCAGCCATAATACTAGCTAACATTAAAGGGGAAGCAGCACCAGTGGCAATCCGCCAACGCCTAAGGGAGCTCTCTCCATTAGAACAGGAGAATGAACTACCCAAAATAATTGACACTGCGTATGCAGAATTAGGCAGGGATAATTTTGGGGGAAAAGCTTTAAAACCTCAACTACAAGACAAAAGGACACTTTTAAACAGACACCTACTTCTTCTAAAAAGAAGTGGGATGATAAAAAAGAAAACTCTAAAGACAAGAGATCTCATTCCCGAGGTAGGTCTCCTCAGCAGGAGCACTCTGAAAAGAGGTATAACCTTAGGAATAGGGATAATATTAGGAAACCTGACAGGTATCAGGATACTGATACACGTTCATCTCGTTCCTTTCAGGGCTCGAAGAAAGGCTCCGAAAGAGAAGGACGGTCAGAACACAGAGAGGAGAGGACACAGTCCAGAGACAAGTAGCGCGCTCAAGAATTACTTCTAAAAAAGAAGATAAACAGAATCCAAAACCTCAATTTAAGAAAAAGAAAGTTGCTGGTCTGAAGATCAGACATGCCCAGAATTCTGAGGACACAACTTCTGAATGGAGAATGGGCTCTGACGATGCTAGACAGTGCGGCAGAAGTAACAATAGCTCACCAGAACCTGAAGGAATTTCTGGTGACAGCGCAGTTGAATGATTACATCACTGTGGAAACACCAGACACCAGGGTGAGCGTCCCACATAAGTTATTAGAAATAACACTCCGGATGGAGGGGGACAAGCCCTGGAAAGTAAAAGGTCTTTTTTGGAAGAACTTATCATCTGGTTATGACATCCTGTTAGCAGAACAAGATTGGCCGCCTGCATTCGTAATAGAGTGCCCTAGGGGAGAAAGTATAATTTTTCCTGCATTTTCCAACCACGTTCCCGTTCACCTTAAACATACATATGCACAGGAGTGGGCAGTTGCCCAAGCCCCTGCATTGTACAAAAATCACACACGGTGGGATGAGAACTCAACCTACCACGTGATTCCATTAAAAGTTTCACCTAATGCTCAAAGGCAATACCCAATAAAGCAAGAAGCTAAAAAACAGGTCAGGGAGATCTTAGATGAACTTGAATACCAAGGGGTCATTGAAAAAGTTACCTCTCCAATAAACAATCCTTTGTTTCCAGTTTCTAAATCAGACAATACATATCGTCTAGTATTAGATTACAGACATTTAAACTCATGCACAAAGACAAATGCTGTCCAAAATGCACACAGTGCCGCATTAATGAGTAACATTGTGCGCAAAAAATACAAAACCACACTTGATATCTCAAATAGATATTTCTGTACAAATATAGCACCTGAAGGCAGGTATCTGACGGCATTCAGTGCGTTAGGGTCCCAGCGACAATTCTGTCAACTAGCACAAGGGTATAGAAACAGCCCCAGTGTATTTTCAGCAACAGTAACAGAGTTACTTCAAAATTTTGATGAAGTAGCGTTGTCCTATGTGGATGATATTTATCTGACTGACTACGACTTAAAGAGGCACTTGATGAGGGTAAAAACCATTATTATGGGTTTTGCCGCAGAAGGCTACAAGTTCAACTTTAACCCCGTCGCCGTGGCGCGAATTCTGCCGTGGCGCTGGGGGGTGGGGGGGGTGCGGGGTGAGCGCGGCACCGCCATGCTCGTGACGGAACCACGCCGTCATGAGTCACGGGCGAGCTGTGCTCATGACGGCGGGGTTCCGTCACGACTCCGCCCACTCGTTATTTCGCCCGCACAGGCGGGGAATCAGTGCCGCGTGGGCGGAGCGGCCGCAGCATGACGGAACCACGCCGTCATGAGCACACGCCGCCCGTGGCTCATGACGGCGTGGTTCCGTCATGCGCGTAGAAGGGGTTAAAAAGTCGAAAATAGCCCACCTCAATGTCCTCAAGTTCAAGTTCAAAAGACCTTTATTCAAATTTCATAAAATCCATAAAAGTACACAATAAATCAAAGTACAATTTCATAATTATTAAAAACCAATACAGCTCTCATCAATCGATTTTCAGGGGTTTTCCATCGTTTTACGTACACGTGTTATCAGTCTCAAGAAAGTGCTAGTGCTAAAGATTAATTCATCTGTATCCAGGGAGAATAGCATTGAGCAAGACTCCCCCAAGGAGAGGGGTCTTTGTTTTCTAAAATAAGGTGTTAAAAACCAATTAATATATTTTAAGTAAAATTTACAAAAAAATAGAAAGTACAAATCGTTCTGTGTACTAATGCCATCGCACGGACATGGGTTATATTGTGTTGTGTGGTAATAACCCAGGGGAAAGCCCAATAAAAATTTCACAGAGCCTGCCCTAAGGCGAAATAACAGGGACCTTTCCCAGTTAGACATGGGGAGGGTAAGGTAGGGTGGAAGTGGTTGCCTACACAGATCATTCCCTATGTATGTAACAACGGTGGGTTTGAATATTTCCCTTCCCATTCTTTCTGTATTAAAAAGTGCATATAGTGCTTGTTTGACCTCAACCTTGTCTTTAGGCTCAATTTTGGATGGGTCGGAGAAAAGATCGCCTCTGTCCACGGCACGCAATGTTTTTAAAACTCCGGCAAGCCAGGGGATTAATAAGCCGTGGTCACATTTGAGGCAGTCTTTTATAATGTCTTGTGTTAAAGTTGCTGAGTTCTTCCTCCAGATCCTAATCCAGAATAGAGCTGGTCTAGTTCTAATAAAGTCGCAAACATAGGGGAGGTTTAGTTCTTTGTGACAAATAAATTCAGAGGATGAGATTGGGGCGCCCAGTATTTTTCTGCAAAAACGACTCTCTTCACGCTGAATTCCGGGACTTTTCCCCGATCCCCAGACCTCAGCCCCATAAGTGGCTACAGGAATGCACTGTAATCTAAAAAAATTTAAAATAGCTTTAATGGCGCCTATTTTCTTTGGACGTGAGAGACTCAATATAGAATTGGTGGCTTTCGAGAACTTGCCCATGGCGTGGGCAGAATGCCCACTCCATGAGCCGTTCGCAGCGAAAACCAACCCTAGATATGGAAATGAGGTTACAGATTCTAGTTTGTCTGACCCTATATGTATAGTATTGAGCTTTCGTTTCCCAGACCCACATGGCATAATAAAAGATTTTTTTAAATCTACACGCAGATCTAGGGCCTCCATGTGTTGAACGAAGGTTTCAACAAGCAAACGGAGGGCGTTTGGAGTGCGGCCCATAAGGACCGCATCGTCTGCGTATAATAGACCTGGCAGTGGGTGCCCCTGGATAATTGGGACGTCTTTAGTCACTTGTTTCAGTGCTTTTGGTAGGCCATTAATATAAATAATAAACAGCAGGGGTGCTAAAACGCACCCCTGTCTGACCCCCCTGACTATTTTTATGGCTCCGGATACTTCACCACCCATCCCAATCCTGACTTGTGCCTTAAGATCGGTATGAAGGTAAGCCAGGAAATTTACAAGGGCCTCATCCAGTCCATAATTAAGAAGCATGGTCCACAATTTAGATCTATTGACTAAATCAAAAGTGGATGAAAGATCCATGAATGCAAGGTAGATGGGGGACGATCGAGCAACGTTATACTTATCAATTATCAACTTTAGGTTCAGAAATTGCTCCACCGTACCCACCTTGCTCCTGAATCCCATCTGGCACGGGTCCAATAGATCTGTATCTTCGGTCCACTCTACCACCCTGTTATAGATAACTCGCCCGAGAATTTTTAAGGTATTATCCAGGAGCGAGATCGGACGGTAGTTAGCTGGATCTGATCTGTCGCCCTTTTTAAAAATTGGGACTATAATACTGGTGGCCCAAGTTTTGGGCATGGGCACTGTTGACAGGCTATTAAAAACATTAAGAAGAATTGGTGCCCATAGATCCGGACTGTGCTTAATAACATCTATAGGGAGTCCATCAGGACCTGGGGCCTTGTTACCAAGGCTCTCTCTGATGGCTACTTCTACCTCATAAAGGTCAATCTGTAAACCGCGAAACAGTCCAGAGGCCGAGATAGTTACTTCCTCGGAAGGGGCAGCATATATTTTGGAGAAATGGGCCTCCCTGGTGCTGCTGGTTATATTACAGCTAATTGGGGATAGATGTTTGCCCATGTCTCGCATTTTCCTGACGGCTGACCAGAAGGGGCCGCTGCTCTTCAGGTTAGCACTTCCACCCAGCGATTCCCACTGTTCCGTCAGTAATGCAGCCTTCCTTTCAGCTATTTTTAGTTTGTAATATTTCCTAGCTGTCTGTACCTCTGCTGTGCACCTTGGCTTGGTGGTTAGTGCCCTACGCAGTTCCCTATTTGCTATTGAACAGGCAGAATCAAACCACCTTGGCTCTTTCCCTTTCGTTGGTAGTGGGACTGACAAAGAAGTTTTTATTACTAAACACAGTTTGCCAAAGTCCGTAATTATTCTGTGACTATTCCCATCTAAAGATAAACAGGAGTTAATTAATTCGGGATGTTCATTTTTCACACTTTCTTGTATGGCCCCGCAGTCAATTCCCCTCCATTTTAAACGCAGGCCATCGCCAGATGGTGTGATATCTCTTGCTCCGTTTAAATTAACATATACCGGACTGGGGCCTAAATGTAGGGTGATTGTGAGGGGGTTATGATCTCCAAATGATGTCTCTATCACTTTAGATTCTATTACACGGTCTACTAAATAAGGGGACATAAAGATAAAGTCAATAGTTGAACGGCAGTCCCTCCCTCTGAACGTGGGGACGCAGTCCATCCTAGAGGTTTGACTTGTTTCCATAGCATTGCTAAGAATGTGTTCACTTAGCATGTTGGCTAATTCAATACCCCTTCGTTCAGCTTGATCTAAGTGATTATTATCCTCAGGCCAGCGCTTTTTTATAATTTTCGCATTAAAATCCCCCCGATTAAAATCCCTGTCTCCTCTTCTAGTTCTATATTTGCTTCCAAATGTCGTAAAGTCTTAGAGAGTGCTGTATAGTTCTTATTGGGTACAGAGTAAAAATCATTATTATAAAAATTAATTAAATAAATCCTAGTCTTTCGCTGGAATTCAAGGACCTGAATATTCGGGTTCCCTCCTGATAAATCTTTAATGGTGCCACCCGCCAATGTCCTAATACCAATAAATAGTCCTCCCACTGCACGACCAAAAACAGGCTTGGATGCAGTCACACTAAAGCAATGGTAGCCCTCTATGTATAGATTCCCAACAGCCCATGTCTCTTGAAACATAATAATGTCTTTGCCATCCAATAGCTGGACCCATTGAGGGTCTGACAATCTTGATTCTAAGCCAGCAACGTTCCAGCTAAGGATTGACAAATCAGAATGACTAGAGGAACCTTGGAGCTTGTCCCTTGCACTCTGCTTAGGTTGAGTTGATGTGGTTGTTATATCCTCACGTATGACTGAGGGTAGGACAGTAACGTCCTGCGCTACCAATGACTGGGTTGTATTAGTTTGTATTAGATGTGAATGTTCCCCAGTAACATTAACTACCTCTTCACATTCAATATTACTTTCTCTGTTCCCCAGTCAATCCTGATCTTCTAGGTTTGAAAAGGCGTGTTCAAACCGGTTATAGGTTGGGATGTTGTACATATACCTCAACTCATTCTCGGGCATGTTAAAATGTTGATTAATCCCTGCATGAAGCCTCTCCCTTGGGATATGCTGGGGCAAAAAGGAAAAGAATGGGTGTGACATTGGGTATACTGGGGGTGTGGTCAGGTGACCTAATGGGGGACCGTTCCTAAAATTGGAATTTTTATCCTGGTGGCACAATCCACGGTTATTCCTGATATTGAAATTTAGGTCCGGTTGATATGCTGGGGGGTTAGTCCCGAAATTAAAATTGGAGTCTATTAAGTGCCTGTAGAAGTATCCCAGAGGGAGCAGAGTAGTATTATATTCCCAAGGTGAGGGCAGTGGAGCTTTTGCAAGTGTGGATTGCGCCCATTGCGGGGACCTAAAATTTATAATTATGCAGTCCCCCTCAAACTTTTTTCTCAACGGGCCCACCCACCCCACTCTTTGGGTATGAATAATCTCCCCTGCTCCTTCCATAGGAAAGTTACAATTTCCAGATAACCAATGGAGGGTTCTATTTTAGAGTTGTGAAATTTTCCTCTTGATCCTTCCTCAATTTAGGCACATTATCTAGGACCAACACATAGGCTCCACACTCTGGGGGTAAAGTAATACGAGCCGGTATCTGTCTCATATTAGTTGCTGTAGTTTGATCCAACTTAGCTGATGGGGGATTTAGGGGATTTCGGGCATCGTTATTAGCTTGTCTAGGTTGTGCCCTTTTGCTTTTGGCAGTGGCTTGATCCATACCTTCAGGGGTATCTGCCTTAGTTGTTTTAGGATTGGGTGCCCATTTGGCTGGAAGTTCCGCATTTGATGAGTTTTTACTTGTGCTCGGTTTTGGTGTTGGCAAAGGGGCATTAGTATGGGCATTTGTGTTCGTACTAACCACAAGTAGTTATCCCCGAATTTGGTATAATTGTTAAATTGTGCCCTTTGCCCAATGTTATCACATGATCATCTAATGCTCTCAGCCTCTTATCTATATTGAGGACTTGTTGGTTAATTGGCCCTAAAAGGGTGGTTATCAGGGTCTCCAATCTCCCCCAAAAGCCCTCGTTCCCCAACGCTGCACTGCCTTCTATAATTTGGGAATCCATCTCACTAGATTGACCTTCCCCCTTACCCTTATTTTGCTCTACAGGGGCAGGGGTCCTCTGTAGTTGGTTGTGCCCACCCTTATCTCTATGTTTATTCGGCGCTGGCTCTATGTGTTTCTGTTTTCGCGTAGCTTTTTGCCTCTTAGCTTTCTGCCCCCTAGTTTGCATCGATATACTGACGCTTTTATCCCGGTCTATAGTTAACACATCAAAATCGGGGCATAGTCCTGTCCCCTCTAAGTGTGCCTGGTCATTAACTAGGGGTAAAGAAGAATCAAAGCCCCTATTCATGCTTGACCTTAGCATAGTAGGGGTTGACGAGAGCCTGCTATCTGTAGAAAAATGTCCAGGAGGTACCGTATCTACAATTATACAGTTCTCATTAGAATCTGCGCCTGGAAGCCCCGCATAAGATGTAGCAAGCAGGGAATCCAATGAGTTTTCTTGATGCATAAATAGGGGCAAGCTCGGTGGAAGCGAGAGACGCCTTTCAGTATTCTGGATGGCTGTAACAACAACACCAATAGTCTTCTGTAGCATTTTGTCTATGGCTGTCAAGCTGGGCAATGGGGTAGTGGGAGTTGTTACAGGCATTTTCTGCTTACTATTTCGCCTGGGCACAGCTGGTATTCTTTTCCCCATGATGAATGTTTGGACAGATATGCTATGCAACAGATGGCGTACTTCCTACCAACAGCAGCTAATCAACAGTACCTTATGTGCACCAGCAGGCAGTCAGCGTTAGGGGGGGGTCCCAGCCCTGCCTCTTGCTGACAATGACGGGCAAGGACGGGCCCGCCCTTGGCCCGGGCTTTGCCCGGGCACGTCCCGCGCAGCGGGAGGCGTGTAGTTCTTTTGAAAGGGCCTCTGGCGCCCTCTATTGCCGTGTGGCACTGGGGGCCTCTGGGAGATGTAGTTGTGGCGGTACAGCCGTTCCCCTCACGGCTCGTTTGCGAAGTGACAGGGAAAACAGGGCAGACAGGCAACAAAGCACGGGTTCAGCCGTTCCCCTCACGGCGCGTTAGCAAAAAGGCAGAAGAAGAAGGGCAAACTGGCAACAGGAGCACAGGTTCAGCCGTTCCCCTCACGGCGCTACTGACATAGAGTGAGCGCGTCCCCTCAATGTCCTATTTTTGGGATATGAGTTGTCAAGTGAAGGCAAAAGTCTGGCAGCTAACTTTTTAAAAAGGTGTGCGCTGCTCCAGCCTGCAAAATCATTGAAAAATTTACAATTAATACTAGGATTCCTAAATTTCGGCACAACATACATTTTAGATTACACACAGAGGGTAAAACCTTTCTATGAATTAATCAAACCTGACTTTTCAGCCAAAGATTGGACACAAGAACATACTGATATTCTTCGTTTACTCCAGGAAGACATGATTGCTTACAAACACGCGTAAATGTACGCCACTTGGTGATACGAATAATTGCAGGTCAAAGCGGGTACACTTATTTGACTTTCAATGAAGGCGAAACTGTACCAATCGCATACTAATCACACCTGTACATAAATGCAGAAATGCGTTTCACTTTAACAGAATAAATACTGACAGCCGTTCAAACTGCTGTAGCAAGAGAAAGAGCAATGGCTCAGGGGAAACGCATTATTGTCGTAACTCCGGTACCGGCTTTAGAAGCTGTTACAAAGGCCAGCATCCCAAATGCGAAAGCGTTACATCCAAGATGGATACAATGGGCTAATTCTCTTACTGCAACAGATGTTGAATACAGATTTGATCCAAGTTTAAAAACACAAGCATTCCTGCAATATGAACAAGAATATCCTCTACCAAATGAAATCTTGCCTCTTGACCAGTATGAATATATTATATACACGGACGGATCTGCGCAACCGGGCATAGGAAGTAAGCAACAATATTTTTCAGCCAGTGCTATCGTTAAAGGTCGCATGCGAGATGGCATGTTCCATCCTAGCTGCACAAAGCCGCAATCTCTAGGAGACTGCACGGCTCCGTTGGCAGAATGATACTGGCACTTATAAATACGGGTCACGAATTCCCCACACTAATTATGTGCGATTCTTTTTACTGTGTACAGTCATACAATGAGTACTTACAACATTGGGAACAAAATGGGTTTAAGGATGCAAAGGGTGGCATAATTAAACACAAAACACTATGGGAACAGGTAGCGGAATTGAAATCCGAACTACCAAGGACTCACGTGATCTATACGCTGAGTCATCAACGTGATGGCGTTCACGTTGAAGGGAATTCACTGGCTGATGAAGCTGCAAAGGGGGCTGTTCGCACAGCTTCTGTATCTGCACTGACTCGTTCGAAAAACGAGGATAGATGGAGATATAATGGTAGCTGTCATCACTTCACGCAAAGGCAGCACAGCAGTACCTAAAAAATTTCCACTCAAATGCTCCTACAAGTTAGATGCACAAAACATTCCATATGCTCAGATTCCTGGAGTGGGGGATGGAGTAATACCAAATATGGATCGTAGGCAAGGTTTAATACTAGCTGCACACAAGGGTTTGTGCTCTGCGCACACAGGCGTTATGGCGACTATTTCTTTACTGAAACAGCGCTACTGGTGGCCAGGATTATGCAAGCAAACTAAAGAATATGTATTGAAACGCGACATCTGCCAGCAGATGAAAGGCTCCACTGTTACACGCCCGGCACAGATGCCATTACTGAAGTCAGACAAACCTCTTGCATGTGTGTACTTGGACCACTGCGGCCCGTTACAAATGGACGGGGCTTACAGATATATCATGGCTGAAGTGAATGCTTGCTCAAGATTCGTATGGGTATGGCCTCAGCGTTCTGCTGACGCTCAAACTGTTATAAAAGATTTGCGAGTCTTTATCGGTACATACGCAGGTAGCACGTTACACTCTGACCACGGCCCTACGTTTAGCTCTCTGGCTTACAAAGAGGCCATTGAAGGAATGGGTGTAGCATTGCGGTTCTCATCTCCGTATCATCCTGAGTGAAATTCTGTTATGGAGAGAAAAAAATGAGACTTAAAGCAATCTTTAACAGCTAGGGTATTAGGCAAGGGCGGTAGTTGGGTCACACACCTTTATGGGGTACAGCGGGCATTAAATAACCAGCCAAGAAGCTCTCTAGGGGGTGTCACTCCTTATGAGGTCCCCTTTGGGACACAAATGTGGGTACCTGATCTTGATTGTGAAGGCGCAGTGGCAGATGAAGAACCATTTGACATCAATGATCGTTTGGCTGTTTTACAGGATCTAAAAGATTCTAGGGCAAAACAAAGCAATGTCCATTTAAAGCAGACCGCCACTGAAGAAGTCAAGGTAGTCACAGCAAGACCTGTCTGGATCCCAAAAGACGGGGATCTGGCCAGAGAGAAAATTGCAGATAAAAAGGAATTTGGACCCTCTTATAGAAAACCTGTACCAATCCTTGCAGTACACGGAACAAGAACTGTGCTGCTCCCGCCTCTAGTAGGAAAAAAGCAGAAAAGATTTGTCTCAATTGACTTAATCAAACCACACTATGTGGCCAATACTAAACAGTAGGCCTAGTGGACTCCGATGTAGCAGATGTCCTCCTCTAGCAACAATCCAAGAAGTTCAAACAGAAAGACTCATCATGTTTGAAGAGCCACCTATAAGGAATGAAGGACTAAGCAACAATGCTATGGAACTTGTTCTACTTGAACCAAACATTCAAATTCTAAATGAAAATCAGAATAATTCACAAGTTGCAATTAGACCTAATACAGATGCCTCGTCAAGAGGAAAAGGATATTTCAACTAATCCCGATGCAATCCCAACAATTGATCGAACTGCTTCTGGCTATTTCATTAACTTTGATACGTTTTCACTGGATCCAAGCGAGACGGAAACAACGCCAGCCAAAACACCATTCAAGCAAGAATTAAAGAACTTTCTTCTCTTTCTTCATAAAGACATACCTGGTATCACCGTGGATTGAACTCTGGGTAATTTCAGGGACAATGTTTTTTCTTTTATGGCTAGGTTTAGTATTGACTTTTAGCATGCTTATTAATGGACATTATCTTCAACAAGAATCCACAGCTCGAAAGGTCAACATCCTCCTGAAGCCACACACATCGTCACATCGCAAACAAAGAGACTCGTCATCAGTGAACATTACAGCTGTTCCTATACCCGATGGTATAGTATGGGACAAGGTTGATTTCAACATTTTTGGCTCAACGGATCTTTTGAAAATTAATCATGTATTTAAAATATCTTTGAGTGATATCATTACCTCCAGTACATTTTATGATGATTGGGACACTTAAACAGTTAATAACATGGTATCTGATTTAGAGGAAACTACTGCATTTTCTAACAATGAAATGTTAGAAGGTTCATCAGATTATGACATATTGTACTGTTATTAACATTTTGGTCATCATTTCCTGCACACATCCATTTCACCTAGGAATGTCTTTGAATACAATCAGTGGGAACATTGCCCAACACCACCAAAAACTAGTTCACACAAGTGTTTGCACAGAAATTTGCATACTTCTCGGGGTTTAACGTCACTGATCCAGCCTCATTCATAAGGTTGTACCAACATCAGCACTGAAAATTATGTTGACAAACACTAAACAAGTTTACTCTGCTTCCTTTTTAGCCCAATTGTCTGAACAGGGTTTCGACCTATGGCAAGACGAAATTAACACAAAATCGATTTGGGTTTCAAAGGACTGGCAAGACCAGGGTATAGAGGCACTATTTAGAGCAGGCCTCATTCCACAGCAGATGATCTTTTTAAATGATACTGTGCAACAGACATCCTGTCTTGGAATAGCCAAGATTAAGGACCTGAACGCTCCAAGGTTACCTACACCAACACATGGTTGGCAGAATTCTTCTATAAAGGTGCAACAGTTGATGACATACTAAAGTACAATTGATCAAACCCAAATTGGTAGGAGTGGTTGGTTTGGCCGTTAGACACAAACACATGTCATAAACGGTTCCTGCACATCACCGAGGAACTCAGCATGCATTGGCCAGACCCATGTTGTGTACAGAGAGAACATCCAGGGGTAGTGACATCCTATAGTGTTGGGAAGTTGTGCCTACAATGGCTAGAAACCACAACACTTGCAGAAGTGAAACAACACTTATCTTTAATCTCACAAGACATGGATTTTAGGGACTTTTTACAAGGACCTAGGAAATAACGTCAAAAACGTTTCATATATGCAGGTATTTATGCTGCCTATAATGAAATCTGGAGGATTTCCCAACAAGAATCCGCAGAGAGAATACAGGAAATAGACCGTATAAACTTAGAAAAAACTTTTGCTGTGGTAGATAATGGGTTAACAAGTGTATTCATTGGGCAACATTGTATCTCCTGCTATTGACATACTGGAAGAAAATTTAGCCATATTACAACACAACCAAACAGTTTCGTTCTATTATGTTATTGAGCTGGACGCTGCAATCTTTGCGTGCAGGCCTTGTGCCTTGGCTTTTTATAAACAGTACGTCTCTGTTTTTAGGATACAATCTAACTGATACACAGATTGAAATGGCACAAAGGGGAGCTAAGTATACAATGTTGCAAATTGAAAAACTGGACAGACTACCATTTACAGTAGCTGAATTACCATCGACTGAGTGGCTAATCCATGGCCAAATCACTCTCCCGGTCACTACATTCCAGTTTCACTATTGCCTTGAGCAAAGGCATGTGGTACTTTAAAATTTGGGACCGCGTAGGAGGCAGGGCCCTATCCTGCCTATTCCGGTATCAGCGAACCGCGAATGGCCAATGCTGTATGTACAAGTGCTTTGCATAACGTTTCATCGATAAATGCACTTTGTATACGACATTACACATTGACTTCGTGAGTTCCAATTTGGAGCGGTGGCCATCTTATGGTTGCCCTCACATAGGCTACACATCAAGGACAAACACAGGCCTTCAGAACACATGTGCCTTCCATTGACTTCTCTGTGACCTATGCGATTTGGCTCCACCGCCCCAGGTCAGTCCGGTCCCACGAGCTCCCCGTCCTACGGCCACCTGTGATTAGCATCAGGGTTTGACACACCATAAAGCCTTTTCATCCCACACAAGCCTCCGGCTAATCTCTTTCACACCTGACTCTTCCTGCTTTATGGCTTGTTTTACAAACAGGAGATGCCCGTGTTTATTGGGGTCTGCTGATATCTGATGTGGGATCTGAGCCTCGCTGGGTAAATAATTGTGGGCTGGCTGAACTGGAATGTGGGATGGTCATCATGACTCTGCCTTTTCGTTTGTAATGAATACATATGAATGACCATATCGTAAAACGAGGAATGTGTGCCTGAAGCATGATATTTTGTATATAAGGAGAAGGCCGTTTCTGTAAGTTTAAGCAGTCTCCTGAGAACATACATTGTGTTGTACTTCTCGGATACCTGTAATTGGTCTGCAGCCAATAAACAAGATCTTTGACTTCACCTAGAAGACTCTGTGTTTCTGTGGGTCTGAAACAGGAAGAATTCGAAGTCTTAGGGTGTGTTCCCCTGCACCGCTGGGTTTTAAAAACCCAGTACTTCAGTTGGCGCCCAATGTGGAGCGATTTCAGCGGTACCGGTCCAAGCCAGAGGTTCGTGAGGAGCTTCGTGTGGACATTCCGGAGGAAGGCCGCCACTTCATCGACCCCTGCATGTCGACGTGGTCCGAAAGTCTTTTCTGTGAGGTTCTCCGCGTCCCGACGGCTACGAAGGACTGCTGCCCTGATTAATCGCCCTGTTTTGGACCCTTGACGATTTGGTAGAGCGAAACAATTGAGAGAGTCTTCTGGTGACGCCATCGATCATCGATACCTCAGTTAAGTATAAGTGGAGCGTCTCCCAGTTTGTTTGGTATCCTTCGGGAATTTGGTATCCTTCGGGATCGCTTTGATTTGGAACTTGCAAGTGCCAAAGCCAGAGGACTCGTGTATTCACGAGATTATCGTATTCGATACTCCTTTGAAGTTTGAAACTAGACTAGTGAGCGAAGATGCCTGGTTCTAGTGTATTTGGAAAATTGTTTTGTTTGGGTTGTAGAAGGGATTCCAAATTAGAGGATTCGTGTCCGGTTCCTCCAATTGGAACTCCAACTTATGAGCTTTATGTAAAACATGGCGTGGGCCCCATTGCATATAATGAAGTATGGATCCGATACACCAGAAAGGACGGTGTTTTAAAATGGCCCCAAAATGGTAGTTTTGATACCGATATCTTAGATAATTTGGAAGTTAAATTATTTAAAAAGAAAGCCCGGCCGGCGATGTTTGATTCTTTCCGCCTATGGCGAAAGGAAGCCAAACAGAAGGAAATTAAGCTAGCAAAAAGGAATAAGAGAGAAAAAGGTCTGTCAATGATGCAAGCAGCTGTGCAATTTAAAGATAATGAGGAGGAACAAATGAATGAGCAGTTACATAGACAGCGCAAACTAGGGATCGATAAATGTTACCCAGTTTTGTCACCCCTACCACAAGATGAGACGAAAGAGAAAGAGAAAGATTCCCTAATGTCCCATTTGCTAAGTTCGCCACTCCCGTATGCGCAAAACGCCACAGCGCCTCCACAGCTCGTAAATATGCAGCCTCCAGTTAATGTGCCGCAAGCCTTCCCACAGCCACCAGCTCCTCCTCAGCTGGCCCCTATCCCTACAGTGCAGCCCTCTCAAGGGCCGCCAGTTTTGTTACCTGTTGCCCCCGCGCTTCCTGCGACTTTGCCTAGTACACCAGCTGCCTCCCCTGGCGCTCTTCCTTACACTACCCAGGTACCTGTATCTGCACCCGCTTTTCTTCCCTCTGTCTTTCCCCCTGTTTTCGCCTCAACTTCTCCTTCTGCACGACAACGAATAGCTAATGTAGTTACCAGTTTAATGTCGCCTCTCTTTGGGTCATCTAGTATGACCCCTGGTTTACAACGTAAGCAGTTGCGTAGTCAGCTGCCTAATCCTGAAGAAAAAGAGGTATTAGACCATATGGCACGTAGGTGGATTGTTTTTTCTTCACTCTATAATGTGGAGTCAGTTGTTAACCTTTTTTTACCAATGGGACGCCCCAAAACAGAGGTATGTGTTTGAGAAAATGTGTGAATTCCTCTGTGAGGAATTGGAAGATCATGGTTCAAACTCAAACCCGCAGAAGTTGTGCGAGTGCGATTTGATTTTGGAACAGGTACAAATGTGGGTCCCGATGTAGATAAAGCAGTTGCGATTTTATTGTCCTTCAGGAATGATGATTGTCAACAATCATTGTTCGAACAGGAATTCCCTGTGGGGAAAAAGGTAAAAGCGCGCCAATATCCGATGCGTGAGGTTCCTCCAGTTTGGAGACCTGCTGATGCAAATGCTAATCCAGCTGTTCCAGCTCATTTTCAGCGTGTTTGGGTACATGTCCCATGGAAGCGTTCTGAGGTGTTAGCGCTTAAGCAGACATTGCCTGACCCCCGTAAAAACCCTGCAGGATATTATAAGGAGTTATCACAAACTGCGGAATCGTGTGTCATGAATCTGGCTGATATAGATATGTTGTTCGGGAATGTTGTTCCACAGCCTTTATGGGGATCAATTCGTAATGTAGATCACGCTGCAGAATTGGGTAACACATGGGCTAATATCGTTGCCGCAGACACTAGACAAGTTGGTGGGGCAAAACCTGAACCCCTCGTAGCAGAACTCCCGGGTAGAATTATTACATATATGAAAACTTTAATGCCCGCGATGCGCGTGAATTGGGATAAACTATCCGCATGCAAGCAGAAGAAAGATGAAACAGTGTCCGATTTCTTTACAAGATTTGAAGAAACGTTTATCGACCACAGTGGTCAAGACATGAGTACTGAAGGTGGCCAACGGTTATTTGTTGATAAATTTGTGCAGATTCTACTTCCCGAGTTGTGTAAGAAATTAAAAGAATCAGAGAGCTCTTGGGCTGTTTCCTCTTCAGCGCAAATACTGGCTACTGCACAGTATTACGAAAATAGAGATAAAGACGAGAAGGATAGAACAGACAAGAAAACGAAAGAATTTAAAACGAAGGTCCTTTTACAGCAGGCTTATCCGCCACATGGAGGTCAGAATAATTATAGGCAAACCCAAGGTATCTATCAGCAACCCCAACAGTTTCAGAATAACCAGCAAATGAATGGGTATTATCAACCACGTATCCCTATAGGTCCCAATCAATGTTCATATTGCAGAGAGGAAGGTCATTTTAAGTATAGTTGTCCTAAATTGTTGCAGCGTACCAATAATGCGTATGGCGCAAGAGGTAGAGGTGGTCAGCAAGCTCCTAGAGGCAGAGGGTGTGGAAATGTTCCCCAGAACGCGCGTCCTCTTCCGCCTCACAATACGATAAATAGCTTTGGACAGCAAGCCAATGCAAATGGTAATACAGCTCAGTACTATAATAATGATTATTATGCAGAAGACGACAATATGGAAGGTAATGATTACTAGGACAGCCATAGACAGAGAGAGGGAGTCGTTTCAGTACCAGTGGATCAGAGTGGACCGTATGTTAAGGTGACCACAGCGGGTGTAACAGAGCCCTTTCTGCTGGACACTGGTGCTGCAAAGAGTTCAATTATGCATTCAAAACTCCCTGGCGCGCCTTTGTCTGGCGAAATGAATGTTTCAGTAGGTTTTTCTGGCGCCCCAGTTAGGAACCCGATTTCTAGTCCTATGACACTTTCTGTTGGACCTTGTGAGCTAAAAGCACCCCTCATCCTAACGACAGGTTGTGGTGAAAATCTGTTAGGATTGGATTTGTTAAAAAGATTGCATGCAACGCTATATTGTTCTCCCTCAGGAGTACAACTTACATTGGGTAAGGAAGTGATTTCCCCGATGTACTTGTCAAAGAATACATTGCCACCTGAATTGTCATCCCTTTCGGATGTCCTTTGGGCTACTGGTCCCAATGATGTGGGTCTCTTGGAAATACCGCCATATATGGTCACTTTAAAAGCCAATGTCAGATTGCCACGCATTCCCCAGTACAAGATCTCCAATGAAGGTCAGAAAGCGTTGTTAGCAATTATCAGTGATTTGATTAAAAAGGGTGTCATTGAAGAGACAAGAGGCAACGTTTGCAATAGTCCTGTTTTACCTGTTTTAAAACGTACGGACCCTTCACAGCCACCTGTTTACAGATTTGTGAATGATCTTAGAGAGGTAAATAAGATTGTTGTGCCACAGTTTCCAGTTGTCCCTGATATAACTGCCTTGTTAACTATGATTCCAGCCTCCGCTGCATGGTTCTCAGTGATCGATTTAAAGAATGCCTTCTTTAGCATCCCAATTGCAGAAGAGAGCAGGGACATTTTTGGCTTTACTTTAGGAGGTCGAAGCTTCCGTTTTAAACGCGCTCCACAGGGCTACTGTGAAAGTCCATCGATATACAGTCAAGCTTTAAAAGCGCAGCTTGATGCACTTGTTTTACCTAGTGGTGCTACCCTCATTCAGTATGTTGACGATTTACTAATCGCCGCGGATGCTGAAAAGATTTGTAAAGAAGCTACATTGTCATTGTTGCGTCATTTGTCTGCCTCTCATCACAAAGTGTCTCTCTCAAAACTGCAATATTGTCGACAAGAAGTGACCTACTTAGGTCATCTCTTATCGAAGGAGGGAAGGAAACTGACCCCAGAAAGAATTCAAGCCATTGCACAATTAAGTGTGCCAAGAACACAGAGAGAAGTGCGTGCTTTCTTGGGCATTACTTCATACTGTAGGCACTGGATACCAAATTTTTCTTTGCTGGCAAAACCTTTGTTAGCATTAACCTGTAAAAATACACCGAATCCTGTCCCATGGTCTGAAGAGTGTCAGAAAAGTTTTTGGGAATTGCGTAATGCATTATGTTCAGCTCCTGTGTTGGGTACCCCTGACTACAGCAAACCTTTTACATTGTATGTTCATGAAAAGGACGGTTGCGCATTATCAGTGTTAACACAGCCTTTTGGCGACAGACCGCGTCCATGCGCATATTTTTCGTCAACCTTGGACCCGGTAGCGAGGGCATTGCCAAGTTGTTTAAGAGGCACAGCCGCAGCAGCTATGTCTATTCGACAGTCTGCTGGATTGGTAATGGATAACACATTGATTGTTATGGTTCCACATGCTGTGGACACATTGTTAAACAGGACCAAGACACAGCACTTAACTAGTGCTCGATTGTCAGGATATGAATTGACACTGTTGGCAAACCATGTGCACATAAAGAGATGCAATACGTTGAATCCAGCTACATTATTGCCGATTCCAGCAGACATAGATGAGATTGAGCAGCATGATTGTCCGTTTAGAACAGAAGAAGAGACAAAAGGGAGAGTGGATCTTCAAGATACTCCCCTGACTGAGTGTGATGGTACCTTATGGGTGGATGGTTCGTGCTTCAAGCTTCCGAATGGTGATACAACTGCTGCATATGCTATCACGACTTTGCACACGATTGTTGAAACTGCACGTGTGCCACATAATTCGGCTCAAGCAACAGAATTAATTGCCCTTACAAGAGCATGCGTGTTGTCTGAAGGAATGAAAGTGAACATATATACTGACAGTCAGTACGCCTTTGGCGTGGCCCATAGTTTTGGGCGATTGTGGAAAGAACGTGGGTTCCTGACTTCGGATGGAGCTAAAATTCAGAATGGCAAGTTGGTGAATGATCTCCTTGAGTCACTGACCCTACCGTTACAAGTTGAGATTATAAAATGCAGTGCGCACAAGAAAGTCACTGATGATGTTGGTCGTGGTAATGCATTTGCTGACGAAATCGC
The DNA here is from genome assembly GCF_964204655.1 of Triturus cristatus. Classification (NCBI taxonomy): domain Eukaryota; kingdom Metazoa; phylum Chordata; class Amphibia; order Caudata; family Salamandridae; genus Triturus; species Triturus cristatus. The sequence continues at coordinate 809,194,561 of NC_140586.1, forward strand.
GAAAGAAACAGCAAAAGATGTGAAGACTCGAATGTATGTTGCAGGCCCTGCAAGATGGGTTGGTGATGTTGGAATGTGTGAAGATACGATAGAGAGTGTGAAGTCCCTTCAAGCTGAAGCCACAGAGAAAGAGTTGAGCAAGTGGAGAGAAAGTACGGGTAAATTGGATGAGAATGGTTGTTGGGTTGATTTGTCAGGACATCAGCGATGGTTGTTACCTGATGCATATGTGCTTCCAGTGGTTACTATGGCACATGGAATGGCACATAGTGTGAAAGGAATCTGTAAGTTGTTGGCCCCAGTATGGCAGAACGCTGGAATTCCCAAGTGTGCAGAGAATGTGGTCAAGAATTGTATGGTATGTTTGAAATACAACCCTGGTAGGGGAACCCCGACTCCAGCTGGTCATTTTGCGCCTCCATCATATCCATTTGAGGTTTTACAGCTAGATTTTATCCACATGGAAAGGTGCAACAACTTGAAATATGTACTGGTTGTTGTTTGCGCTTTTTCAAAATGGATAGAAGCATATCCCCTAGAAGACAACACTGCTTTATCCACAGCCAAAGCCCTTGTGAAAGAATTTTTTCCTAGGTTTGGAATGCCAAGAATGGTGTGGAGTGATAATGGGAGTGAATTTGTAGGTCGAGTGATGAAGAATGTGTGTGAGGGATTAGGTATAAAGCAGAAGTTCCACGCTGCAAATCACCCCCAATCAGCTGGATTAGTAGAGTGCTACAATGGCACTCTGAAGATCAAACTGGCCAAAATCCAGGCGAGCTCCGGTCTTAAATGGCCTGACGCTCTGCCTTTAGCACTCCTATCAACAAGAATGACTGTGCATTCATGAGTGGGACTTAGCCCATATGAGATCATTTTTGGCCGCCCGGCCAATGTATGGGGTGTGCCAAGACCGACAAAATTCAGCGAAATCACACATTCAGTACTGCTTGACTATCTGTATGAATTGACGGCTAAATTGCGTGTTTTACACCAACAGGTGCACGATACTCTGCCCCAGGCCTCTGAAGCTCCAGGACACCCTATCGACCCTGGCTCGTGGGTGCTGGTGAAAAACTTTCAGCGAAAGAACAACGATGAGCCCCGTTGGATCGGCCCTCACCTCGTACTTCTATCGACAAGCTCAGCGGTTCGAGTGAAAGGGAAAAAGAATTGGATTCACGGCGCCCACTGCAAACGGATCCCTTTGCCCCTACCATATGACCGGTGGGTCCAGGAGGGTATCGCTGATTCTGAAACAGACACTGTACCTCGTTTTGTACCATTTAGTGATGCACGCGTAAGAGGCGCAACTTCAGAACAAGAAAGTAACGATATTTTGCAAGAAGCTGCGCCACCGTCAATTTGATTGGACACCACAAAGCCTGAACTCTTGTTTCAAGACCAGTCAGTACCTGGCAGAAACCGCTACAACTTGAGACCAAGGCCTATGGACAAATAAAAATTCCCTTCCCTTACTATTTTTGATATTATAGCTCTCCCATCTGAAGGACTTTTTGATTTTTGTTTTTCGAACCACCATCCTGGTTCAGCCGCAGGGTCGCGGTGCCAAGACTTCGGGGTACAGGCCGAAGACGTTAGGTCAACGGTTCTGGTTGGTCTAGGGCGTTCCCTGGACTGACAGGCGTACTCCTTAGCAGAAGATACTCACCCGCCGCGAGCGGCACGATTAGAGGATGGAGTTTTTCAAGATGGAGAGACCCGCTGAGGAAATGAACTTTAAGACGAAAATATGTAGAATAATGAAGAGCAAACGTTTTGTATTATTATGTCTGTTTATATTATTTAGTATGATGGTGTTTACTGTAGGTTATGTATTCTTCTCCTCTCAAGTGCCATTTGCACCCACTGAACAGCCTATACCTCCTCCTACTGCCTCCTTACACTCTTTCCACCCTCTGCCTGAACACGAACAAGCTAGACGTTCCGAGTTTGTAAACAATTCATTCATTCAACTCCTGCACCAGCACCAACTAGTCATGAATGCAACCAATTGCTGGGTGTGTGGTATAATGCCACATACCATTAACAAGGGTATTCCTTATCTAGTGCTGCCGTTTAGCTATAATGGATCGTCATGGGCATTCCAGACCATGTTTCTTTTTGCATTAGATGCCTACTCCCCGCGACAACCGCGTTCCATCAGACCTAGCACAAACAATAAGGCCTTAATGAAAGGAGTTGCCGATATGAGCAGAGATATCGACGCATACTCATCTATTCCCAAGGGTGAATTGCGAGCTTATGTAGGTTGGAACGCGACGGGGTATAGCATTAGTCTGGGTGAAAGGCAGCGAAAAATCTCATCCCCAATTTGGGTCGTACCCCACATGGGTCGGTTCTGTTTACAAGGTAATGGTCAGAATCCAAGAGCTCAACTGGGGAAAAGTGACTGTACTGAAACGTACACTTTTCCATCACAGTTTTCCCCTGCGTTTTTGGCTGCCAAGGGTACATATTTTGTTTGCAATGACCGAGCATATACATGGTTGCCCCCTGATTTCTCGGGCACATGTTATATTGCAAACTTGCTACCGCCAACATTTACTGCTGCCTCTGATTATCACAAGACCAGAGTTGTGAGAGGCGTGATTAGTCAGGAGGATACTGCCGGTCAGGAAGCAGGAGACTTCTTTTTGGGTTTCCTGCCGTTTTTGGGGACCGATGGTCAATAGTAGGAACCTGAGACAACTGACTCGTGTGGTTGAATCCACCGTTAATGTAACGGCTGGTGCCCTTGGTAATTTGACAGCCGAGCTCCAAGCGGATCGCCTCATGACTTTGCAGAACCGTATGGTTCTAGACGTCATACTTGCAGACCGCGGTGGGGTATGTAAGGTCATCCAATCTAGCTGTTGCATTTTCATACCAGATAACGCTCCAACAGTTTATCAAGCCATCTCCAAACTGCATAAAATATCTGAATCTATACACGTGGATAAAGGAGATTGGTCACTGATGGGGTGGTTCTGGGAACTGATATCTGCCTGGGGTTGGAAGATTCTGATGGTCATTGGAATGATCTTAGCCATTCTTTTCCTGTTCTGTCTGTGTATACAGTGCGCTCCTGCGATATGTGGCCTCTGTGCTACATTATGCGTAAGGAAACCTGTATCGAGGGACGAGCTAAGTAATAGGATGATGCTACAGCAACATCTCCATGACTTTATGAATATAGACCTGGACTCGGATTAATATGAGTATAGTTATTGCCTATGTAAGGGGAAAAGGAGGGTCTGTGGTACTTTCAAATTTGGGACCGCGTAGGAGGCAGGGCCCTACCCTGCCAATTCCGGTATCATCGATAAATGCACTTTGTATACGACATTACACATTGACTTCGTGGGTTCCATTTTGGAGCGGTGGCCATCTTATGGTTGCCCTCACATAGGCTACACATCAAGGACAAACACAGGCCTTCAGAACACATGTGCCTTCCATTGACTTCTCTGTGACCTATGCGATTTGGCTCCACCGCCCCAGGTCAGTCCGGTCCCACGAGCTCCCCGTCCTACGGCCACCTGTGATTAGCATCAGGGTTTGACACACCATAAAGCCTTTTCATCCCACACAAGCCTCCGGCTAATCTCTTTCACACCTGACTCTTCCTGCTTTATGGCTTGTTTTACAAACAGGAGATGCCCGTGTTTATTGGGGTCTGCTGATATCTGATGTGGGATCTGAGCCTCGCTGGGTAAATAATTGTGGGCTGGCTGAACTGGAATGTGGGATGGTCATCATGACTCTGCCTTTTCGTTTGTAATGAATACATATGAATGACCATATCGTAAAACGAGGAATGTGTGCCTGAAGCATGATATTTTGTATATAAGGAGAAGGCCGTTTCTGTAAGTTTAAGCAGTCTCCTGAGAACATACATTGTGTTGTACTTCTCGGATACCTGTAATTGGTCTGCAGCCAATACACAAGATCTTTGACTTCACCTAGAAGACTCTGTGTTTCTGTGGGTCTGAAACAGGAAGAACTCGAAGTCTTAGGGTGTGTTCCCCTGCACCGCTGGGTTTTAAAAACCCAGTACTTCAGGCAGGCAGATATTAAAAATTGGGTAAAGAGTACATTAAGAAATCCTGGGATTTACCATATAGATTTTGATGCCGGAGTGGGGATCGAGAAGTGTTTCTCAGTGGTACTAACTGCAAGAACGCTTTTAACGGTTCTCTCATATGCCAAGATAACGTTTTGCACAGAGCCTGTAATGGTTCAGTTTCAAATCTGTCTTTCCACATGAAAGGAACACCAGCTGCCATAATATCGCCAGTGTTCGAGTTACTTTTGAATGGGAGTTACTTGATGCTGAACGATCAAGGTTGATGTGGCATGCTTCCAGACGTTGCATATCTGGTCACCGTGAACACCAGGGTTACTTGCTGTATGCATGTATTGTTTCCTTCGTCAAATACAGTCAGGGAGGCGCTAGTATGGCCTTCACTGAATGTTTGATGCTTTGAGCAGAATGAAAGCCATGCTTTTACAGAAAACCGTGCCACTGACCTCCGCTCGACAAACCTTTGAACTCCAAGTTGCAAGGACCTCGACCAAGATACAAGCGCTAATTCGAACAAACTTTGCCCTACATTTCGTAGAAATGGTGGGACGTATCTTTAATATGTCAGATACAAGTGGCATTATACACCTATTTAAGACCATAGGGTCCGGATTCCTTAGCACTTTCCAGACTATCCTCGGAGTTATTTCTAACTTCATACACTCTGTGTTTGGAAGTATTTTTGGGGGTCTACCTCTGATACTGCTCGCTGTAGCTGGAATCCTGATTATCATCTACCTGCTGTGCAATGGACGGACCATCCGCCAGTGAGATTGCAAAAGCTCTCCTGGAAAGACATTACCGTGAGCGCATGGTATAGCATCTCTGTGCACCTCGCCTACGAGAACTGAGTGCTTATTGGTTCTTACCCTTCAGACCAGTCTTTAAGGACTGCATCGTACCTGTCTTCCGATGCCTGTTCTGCATAGGCAAATGCGAGTTGGACATCTGTCTGACACCTCTGATGGAGACGCCAGCGGACTTAGACTCTCGGCTGGAACCCTTGTTGTCCCATGCACGCCTCTGTCCCCAGCGTATTCCCATCTTGACGCATGCCTTCCTTGAGGAACCGCAGGTGTCTTTCAGGACTGAATTAAATTTCAGCTCCAGCATTGACACCGAGGGCTCGAATCCGGTACCAGAAGCCTACACACCAGCTGTTGGCAACGAGGAGTTACATCTATGCACACTTGACGTAATATGCGAGGTATTGCAATGTTTGTCCCCTGCTGTAGCAAGCTGATAATATTATGTCTCCCAGCCAGGACATTTAATCTGAATCTGGCTCACCGTGTGCTGGGAGCGAATATGGAACTTTCCCTTCCCTTTATATTTCTACAATAACTTTTTCAAATTGACACTTTCTATCACGAAGCATGGCCTTCTAAATATGCTTGCAGTAGTTCAACTTGTGTGATTGAACTCAGTTAGAACTGTGATTTGCCGAACTTTATGACAATGTCAAATGTTACCAAAGAACATTTTTCCTCATTTTAATATGTTTTTAAATGATTTTTTATACAATTTTTAGAAACATTTTAAATAACTGCTTGATAATTTTATACACTGACACTGTTAGGAAAATGTGTATCTCAGAATGTGTATTTTTATTGTTAAGTATAAGGTGGAGTGGGTGTTATATTTCATATCGGTGCCCTAATATAGGTCCAGGGAACATCGTACACTTTCCCTACATCAACTCCCGTTATTTCATATGAATGAGCCTTATATGGACATAACTCCAAATAAGGACAAAATGCATTATAGGGACATCACGCCTTATAAAGACTGTAGCCTTTTATGGACTAAACCTTTCACCTAGTTCCATGCCGAGGCTTCTAGGGACATCACGCCTTATAAAGACTGTAGCTTTTTATGGACTAAACCTTTCACCTAGTTCCATGCCGAGGGTGGGTTTTTCCCAATCGATATTGCTAAGACGTCATCCTTAACACATATGAATAATTGATGAGTACACTCTCCAGGAGGTATACTTCACCTCTCCCATCGACGCACAAGGTTTAATCCCCAATGTCATCCTCATACTAAACAATGGGTAACACATGTACATAGACTGTATAAATACAGAACCTCTTGCTATCAGTAGGCAGGAGGGAACCGAGACTTCAAGACCAACACACTGACCAGAGATGCTGCAGCTCCGGCATGCCATTGCTCCAGCTGAAAGTGGTCCAACTATCCCTTGCGGGGTGTCCAGCTCAAGTCCAGGATGAAGTCCCACATTCTCACTATTCAGGGTTCGACTCAATCCGAGAGGGATTCTTGGCTCTTAGATTCTAGACTAGATCTTAGGCTCAGTAGCTCTTTTGCACCTACTTACATGCTAGGTACACTCAGGTACATCTAGTCAGGCATCTTAGGAGTACACACTTTATTTTTATAAATGCATTTCATATTTATGTATATGTTTGTGACTATTGCAAAATGGCAGAACAATACTATTCCTTTTTATTCACTGTACTGCTGGTTCAATGTCTCTGCTACTGTGTTACAATTGTAACAGCGCACTTATTCTACATGAGAAGAACTACGGTACAATACATTCTTATTGTAAAAATGCTCGACTGTTTCTTCTCTGTATCTCTCCGAGAGCAAAAACAAGCAAGCACGAGTGACTGGGTGAAAAGTAGTATATTGTCTCCACGAGTCTGAGATTATTGTGTTCTGAGGTGCCAAAACTAATCTCTCTGATAACAGAAGATTCTAGTAGCACTACAAGCTAGCTAATGCGAAAACAGGCTAACATATTCGGCGGGGGTGTACAGAGTCAGTCTATCACCAAATGCGTAGGTCCTGCATGCAGGGTACTATTAGAACTACACTACAGTCAAGGCATCTGAATTGCAACTTGAGGACCCCCCCCCCCCCCAAGTGCATTCATTAATAGCTTGTGTATGTAAGTGTGCCCTATTGTACTTCTGCTGAAAAACTGTGGTTGGATATCTGTAGGGTGTGAGGGGAAGGGAGAGAGACCACACCCAGCATCACCTGAAAATAAAAAATCATGAAGAGCCCTAAATTCTATTTGAAGCACTTTATTCATGCTTAACTACATACAGTGTGTGTCAGGCCCATGTGTCTTGATTGTGCTGTAGTCAATTTTGATTAGTGCTGAAATGCCCCCCACACTAACACAAGCTCTGTATAAAGTGTGTTACTTACCAAGAATCCACATGTAACTGAATTCCCAAGGAACCAAACAACGTGCAAGGGATGACCGTCTGAAAATAAAGCTGTCATATGCACTTCTAGGAAAGACAGCATACACATCTGTGTGGGGAGGTGGCTGAAGTCAAGAATGTGTGGGTCAGGAACTCCTTTCCCTAAGATGTGTGCACCTTTATCTTGAAAATACAGTTTTTGAATGTAAGTGTCTCTTGTTAACTTCTGTGAGCACATTGTTAAAATGCGAGTTGTGTTCTAATGAGAAATGGTGTATAACAGTAGCTACATAATTGAAACTAAGTATTCATTTGAATCTTGGTAACCGCGTAACAGTTAATCATGGATACATTTTTCCTGTAATGACGGCCGTCTGCCGATACTATGTATCTAACAGTTTGACATCGCACATGTTCTTCGGGCGCGCTGAGCTTGCGCACAGAATGTTAAACGTTCATATGCTCAGTGTGCATTTTGAGATTTCTTTTTGACAAGGTTATTCCCAGTTTATTCACCATTATGTAGACTGCAACGATTATCATAACATGTATATAGATAGCATTGTACTCAGTGAAGTGCAAGTTGAATTAATATATCTTTCACGCTGTGGAACATGAGTTAGACAGAATTGTCACTAAGGCTTCGTTTTGTTTAAAGCATTTAAGAAATTTTTTGGGGAATGTAAAATTGATTTGTGCTATTCATGTATTTGTTTTCAGAGCCCTGAAGAAGGGTCAAATAAGACCTGAAATGCATTGGGTTTAGAAGAAACTGCTAATATGGAATCTTTTCGCATCTGAGAACATAAGATGCTAGAACATAAGATGCTAGAACTGTAAAGGAATTTTATAAGAAAGAAAAACAAGAATAAAACTTTTTGTTGATCAAATACTTAAATTCATGTGAAAATCATTGATCTACACCAAGAGAAGAAACTGTATGTTTCAAGATAAAGGTGCACACATCTAAGGGAAAGGAGTTCCTGACCCACACATTCTTGGATTCTTAAGGGCACTGCCAGACACAGTGTAACAGATGCTGTAGCACACCATGAATTAAATTGAAGAGTTGAAACCATCAAGCATATTAAGTGCACTAAGAACAATTTATTTGAGCTGGCTGAAGTGCCACATGTGGACACCTAGCACATGAGGGAAGAAGGCAGAAGTATACAATTCCTTTGCCACCCATTCCCTTTCTGTCAGTCACTGTGGCATGAAAATAAACTGGTAAACATTTCTGTTGAGGTATCTCAGCTTGGACTGGCTTGCTTGTGAGATGGCAACATTGTCACCGGATACCCCCTGAAAACAAAATGGATTGCCGCTGGTATTTTCACTGAGGCTATAATAGCCTTGGCGTGCTCTGTATCCAGCTGCTGTTCCCACTCAGTAACCAAGACCACATCTGGTGAGAAGCAGTATCTGGAAATAAGAGCTTGCTTGGAAGTACCAAAGATGTTATAAATCCTTTCTCTCCTCCTCAAATAATTCCCCTCAAAAGAAGGGGCAAACCCATAAACATGCTCAACGGCATAGTGAAGGCACGAAAAGAGGTTTGGTGAGCCCGTTCCTTTTTTATCTGCTCACCTTGGTTGTGAATGGTTGTTGTTGTAATGAGCTTCAGGTGGAGATGGGTGGTGGGCTTGAGAACTATTGCTCCATTCATTACCAAGTGTGTTCCAAGTGTTGAAACTATTGTTAGGTTTATATATTCAGCATTTGCCGCTATACTTTTCTGGAAGTAATATTTTAAACATATGAAAAACCGTATAAATACAAATATAATTAAATTAGGCTATACTAATTTTGTGCAGTGATGAATACATTTTAATGAAGGAATTGTACTGCAATTATGTTTTAAATAAATATATTGTAAGTTCTATTTAATTTATTGCATTATATCTAATGAAAGAAAAGAATTTCATGAATTTATTCATTTAAAAGTCGGTATATTTTACATTATTGTTTGAAAGAAATTTGTTTTACCATTATTTACTATGCTTTTTAGGTCGAGCCCTGAGCCAGTGCGCAAGCGCTTCTCTGGGGTTGATCTGTGGTAGTTCAATACGTGAGGGAAGTCCCGCCCACTCCCCCACCCAGCTTTCATTGGCTTGTGTCTTTGTCCTTCCTAAATGCTGCTTTCCGATTGGTTTATAGGCTTGTTAGTCCCTCCTTATGACGGCCATGTCATCATTTGCATCCTCCCATGGTTACTGGACCCTTTACTTTAAGTGTGGCACGGTATGTGTTATTTAGATTGTGAGCACTATTTTGTTTAATGAGGTTCTCTTACTGCCCCTGCCTTCTCCACCCTCCCGCAGTCCATGCCTTCTCGCCCCCCCCCCGCACTCCTGTTGTTCGTGCCTTCTCGCACCCCTGCCCTCTGCCTGCCCGGACTCCCGTTTGCAATGCAATAGGTCTCGTGTATATGCGAGTCCTATTGCATTGCAAATGCTTGTTAATCTTGTCCTAAATTTTTAGTCAGCAGCTACCCGAGCCAGGGTGGATGTGGAGGAGAGGAGGCCGCATACAAACATGGTGAGTGTCCGATGCCCTGTCCACCCGCTGCCCTCCCCCACAGCCCACCCTGGTGAGGCCTAGAGCAGGAGTGATGCATGGGAGCCATCAGCAGGGGGAAGAGATTCACTGCGACACACCGGAGGCCTTGGCTAGGCCTCACAGCGCTGGGTGCAGGCACCGGGGAGGGGAGAGAGGTGGGAGTCCGGGTCACTGTGGCCACCTGCTCAGAAGCACACTGTTTTCAAGAAGGGGGACTAGGGGCGTTGTGCCCCCCAGCCGAGATGGGAGATGCCCCATCCATGCTGTATTGCAGAGGTGGGTTGTTATTATCCATTCACAAGAGAAGTGGTGTTGAGTCTCTCAGGTTTAACGCAGAAGGGTTGCTTGCCCCCTGCCCTAGAGAAGACTGCCAGCGCTCATCACCACCACCTCTGCACCAGACCACGATTCTCCTTTAAGGCTACCCATGATGACAATCAGGACAACAAACCCACTGTAAAAGTTACCAGGTAACTCCACATTTTACTCCATGCCTGGTGTTTAGTTTAATGCATTGCCTTCTGGGAGTTGTAGTCCTTCATTTGATACAGTTGTACTAACGTTTCTGAAAATAACAATCTGTAAAAAAAGATTACAGGACTCTAACGTTGCTGTTTGGTGACATGTACACATTTAGTAACCTTCCCACTCTGCGTATTACTATTAAAAGCCATAACCCACAAAAAGGGGACTACCATGCAGGGCCTGTTCTAGGATTTTTGGGGCCCTGGGCAGAAAGGGAATATGCGAGGCCCCTCTAAATTGCATAGACATGACACATTCAGGGCTGTTTGCATCTGAATAGATGCTCCTGAAGCTGCAGCCCCTCCCTCTCAGCCATATTTCAGCACCTCTTAACAGCTCATCAAGGACTGAAGGTGTGAGGGTTGCTTATCTCCAGAGAGGGTTAATACTGCCAGGGAGCTAAACAGCAGGGCTATAGCCATCCTGCTGTGCTTCTGCGTGGGTGGGGACCTAATTTCTGGACAAACCTGAGGAATGTGTCTTCTTGTAACTGGGAATGGGGGCCCCCCTCGGGTTCCTCTTGCTACACCATAGAAGTGAGACCAGGGGATGAGGGCCCTTCTAAGGTGGCGCACTTGCACAGTGGCACCTTCATGCTGTGGTCTGACTGTGTTGCATTAGTGCGAGGCCCCAAGTTGGAGGGCTGACTACGGGGGCACGGGCAACAGCCCATGTCTAACTCCGGCCCTGCTACCATGCTCCTGTTATGGCTGCCACTGACCAATGTTATAAGCACCAGCCTCTTTTAGTATGGATTTTCCAGCCAACAACCTCTTGCATGCTGTGGGTTGTAATGCTGATATTTCCATAATAAGTATGAAGAGACTGGTCCCAGCAAGCAATATGTTTCTGGATAAAAAGCCAAGACTGGTTCAAGGTGGCCCATGTGACAACGGATCAGTGCACAGCTATATTTCCATTTCATATGGGTGCAATTTGCTCCTTGTCTGCAAAGTGGTGCGGCCTAGTACCTACCACAAACAAGCATTTGCAATGCGATAGGTCTCGCATTTACGCTAGTTTGGGCTATTAGTATTGTAAATAACAATGCCTTTTATTTATGTTTTCGTTTTAAAAACATTAATAAAATGCATTGTCATTTACAATGCCAATAGCTCAAACTCGGGTGAATGCGAGACCTATTGCATTGCAAATACTTGTTTTAAAAGTTGCTGCCTCCTTTATTTTCTATGGAAGGGTATTGCAGTGCCAGGAATTGGCCATGTGTGGTGATTGACTTACCACTGCTTTTAGTTTGGGCTGTAGGAACTTCAGAATTGCAGTTTGTGGGGGGTTTGATCCTCTCTAAACCCCTCCCTGCTTCTCCCCTTGACAACTCCTGACTTCTCCCCTTCCCTTTAGGGTCATGCCCCTTTTCCCCCTCACTCCCCTTTGACCCCTCACATTTACTATTGAAAGTCCACAATCGGACTGAGATCTCCACACATAAAAAGATATAACAGGCGGAGGCGTAAACTCTGCACAGTTTTTGAAAAGCAATTTTTGTAGTACCACCACTGCTAAGTGCCACGCATCTCGGGTTAAGCTATCACGTTTCAGAGTTTTACTCGCATCCCCTGCAAGCACTCAAAATTGCCATGAAAACCACACTCAATCTCAGAGTGTAGTGCTGATCACGTTTCATTTATTGCCCTAACTTTGACAGTCAGTTTCGCTCTGTTTTGAGACCGCTGCTGAGGCCACCAGTTATCTGCCACTAGTGATGTATTACGTTGGACCCTCAATAAAGTCCAGTCACCATGTTTCTATCCAGTCTGTAGAATGGCTGGGCTTCCCCCTTGGAGCTACACTCCCGAGTCTGTCTGGTCAACTTACAGCAGAGGCTTACTGCACATGCGCGCAGGAGTCCAGTGTGTCATTGAGAGAGGAAAAGCAAGTTAGGTCCCTGGTCAGAGGCGAATGAGAAATGGTTGACAGCTGAATCACCACCCTCCCCCCGGGATTAGTAACAAAGGTCCTGCCTGCTGTGGTGTGTAATACATACAGTATGCTTTATAAACACAGTTACCATACACTTGGCCCTCCAGCCTCACACGGCCTTCTACTGCACATCCGTGATTATCAACTACACTAGGCGCTAAATTTCACTCCAGTGGCGGCTACTGAGAAGGCAAACTGAGGGGGCAGCGTGGGGGAGAAGTAGTACTTACCTGTTGGCCGCCGCCTCGGTGGTCTTCTCCTCCTCTGCTCTTGTCGACTCCCAGCAGCCAATGCACACACTCCCAGACACCCTATGGCCAATCCAGACGCTGCTCTAATACTGGTAATAATATTACCAGCATGAGCGCAGTGCCAGGATTGGTCTGAACAGCCTGGTTTGGTGCTCAGACAAGGATTGGGAGCTTGTGTATGTTCTCCGACCGGCTGTGCAACACAGCTCAGGTTGGAGAAAGGCTAAGTGCGCATGCCGGTTTGGCTGTCCTAAGACGCTGGCCAAACCGACATCCGCACTTAGTACCCACCACTCCTCCTCCGTCAGGATGGACCTGCCCTCAAGACTTGGCTCAGTGACAGCGAAGAAAATAAAATTGTTTTATTATCATTTAATTATTTCTGTGTGCACTGCTGAGAGAGTAGTCGGGCGACGTTCCTCTGCCTTAACAGAGAAGCAGCCGCTGTTCCACGCTCCAGAGTTGCAGAGCACAGACGGGCCGGCCAGGCACCACAAGCTTTTCTCAACATCGTCATGTGCCACTCTTGGCACACTGACTGACAATGTCACTAAGAGTCCAGAGACCACATCTAAGATAACAACACTGGTAAGGGCAGGTGGCTTGTGCCAATGAATAATGAGACATAACTGTCTGGTGTATATAGTTAGAAATCTTTCTTAGCTGTCACATAAACTTCAGGAAAGAAGATGCAGCATAAATATTAATCCAGCTTCTGGCTTACAATTGGCTTTCCAAAAGTTGAATTTTAAACTTATTGACTCAGTTTAGAATGGTTTAAGTTGACAATAGGAACATAGCGCACTGCTAATACGTCAGAATGGCAGCTTCACACAGCCGCACTGCGCGGCATATTTACAACGAAGTGGCGGAGCGTGGCGTTAGCCTCCTTGGCTCAACACCACACTCTGCCACTTCTGAAACGCAGGGCTGCACCATATTTATAACAATATCGTGCAGCCCTGCGTTTCCCCATGTGCTGGCGCTAAATTTAGAAGCCTAGCGCCAATGCAGGCACCCTTGCACCATAGTGCAAGGATGCCTGCGTTGAGGGGAAGATTGTTTATGGGCAGGAAGGTCTGCTTTCCTGCACATAAATAATCCTTAAATGGCGTTTTGTCACTTCTATGTGTGCTGCTTAATGCAGAACACATAAAAGTTACAAAATATCATTTTTTTAAAAGATTGTTTATGTGCAGAAAGGGTCACCTTCCTGTACATAAACAATCAATAGCAATTTGCTGGTTCTATGTAGGATGCATAACGGAGTACACATGGAAACAGCTAAAACGAGGAGAAATAAAGCATTTCTCCTCGTTTTGCCTGATTAAGACCAGGTTTTCCCTGGTCTTAGTTTTGGTTCTACCTTCTATTTAAGCTGCCCTTATAAATAGGAGGCAGCGTCAAAATCAATGGGTGTTGCGATGGCAAGCCTATCGCAACACCCATTGCCCTCCCCTTTCATGCTAAGTACAGCATCAAAGGCTGCCTTATTTACAAGGAAGCGCTAAGCCACGTTAAGTGGCTTAACAATGCCTTGTAAATAAGGCGCATCACATATCGCCACAGGAACGTCATTAAAAGTGACGTTCCTGTGGCGATAGGGCTTATAAATATGCCCCTCAGTGTAACGATGGGAGAGGTAAAGGAAAGAAGAGAGAGAGAGACTAAGTGGGGGGGGGAGCAGGGAAACAGCACAGCAGAACGGAATGAAACTTAGAGAAGGAAGGGAGAGAAGAAAGAATGAGTGAGGAGGACGATAACAGGAGATTGGGAAACGGAGAGAGAGCAGGATGGGAAGTGAACTTCAAGAACACGGAGGTAGCAAAGATATAGAAGAGTGAATGAAAAAGTTAATACAGAAGGGAAATAAGCCATTCAAAGTTTGTTTGGGATCAACAATATTTGCAGTTCGAGGGTCTTCCTGCAGCATTAAGTCAGCGACTGATGTTGTTCAGCCTCATTTGATCAGGTTGTTACTTTCAAACATACACCAAGTATTCTGCTGTCAAATCTTCCACTAACAAGGTAACCAGAGGTACACAGAACCCCTGTGTCTTGTTAGAAAAGCCATAGTTTAGTGGCCTTACAGAGGGGTTTTGTTCCAGGATGGTTGCAGATATTCCAAAGCAGTGGCTAGGACATTACTATCCATTAAATGGGTAATTTCTTGCAAGATATTACATCAACATAGACGCTTAGTGCTACTCAATATAAACTGTCACTCAAAGTGACACACAAAGGAGTTGAATATCACACATAAGTCTACTGACCGCATGGAAACGTCACAATAAAAGAAGAGAAAACTTGGCAGCTATCTAGTACTACAAAACGTACAACAAAGTGCAGCTTGTGAATCAGGCCCAAAAAAACTCATCTTTGCATAAAGAGATTTTTTTCCAGTCGTGATTGACGTGTGCACAGATTTTCTTCAAAGGTCCAAATGAAATAGATCAGTCATCCTGGGAAAATCACTTTATTCCAATGGGCTTTAATTGTCAAATCTAACAAAACTATGCACATCTGATTATAGTATTACTATGAGCTGCGTTGTATTTTTACTATCTGGGGGTTTCACGAGAGAAAAAGTAGAGCGCTGCACACATGTATTCACAGCCGAAGACATACTTTTCTTTCAGGTAATTAATACATTATCATTCCTTCGGGAGCCACAGAGTTACAAGTTTAATGACGAGCAGACTTCGCAGTGCTTACTATACACAGGCAAGCTGACACACTTCAGTGCGTGACAGCCTGATTTTGAAGCTGAAAAATCTCTCCCCGGTGATTTCTCCGCATGTTTTGGGAATTGTAGGCCCGTGCACTCGGCGCTTCAGACACTTTCATTTTGACTTTTCGCACTCCTCGTCTTGCGTGCCTTGTCTCCCGAAGCTCGCCTAGGCAGCCGAGCTGAACCTGCACGAGCGTGTTTATTTCAAGGATTGCGTGCAAACGGTGAAATGTCACGGCTGCGCCGAGGGAGCGCGCGTGCTGCCGGCTACTGCGGAAGTGCACTCTAACCTGTCGCCGCAGTACTTCCGGCCAGGACACCTCGCGTGAACGCCGTGCCATGGGAACTCATAACAATTGTGTTACTGTCTATATTTTTTCCCAGTTGTAGTCGTGTCTGGGGGGCGAACCTAGTTTAATAAAAAAATAGGGACAGTGGACTTCAAGGTCGGCTCTGAAAGTCATCGCTCTTTCAAGATAGAAAAAAATAAAAGCTGCCCACTATTTGTACCTGTCTTGCAACCTAGCCGTAAGCCAGCATCTAACTGATGAACCGCAAGGTTATTTCATGTCTTTATTCATTATGTCCCAGCTAAATACCGAGTTTGCTCGCACGCGAAGTCCTAGTAGGTTCAGCCCCTCCAGCAGTGCTTAATTTGTAAAATATTAACTGCCAGATCTTTGTCAGGCTGCCATGGGGCCACGTAGGGGACCCTCCTAACAGGGCAGCTGCCTTAGTGCCACAGGAAGACAAATGCAAAAAGAACTATTGATGGACAAAATGCAGAACAATGTCATACATTCACCCCTGTACAGAGATCTGGGCCTAAATTCATCCTTTTTTTGCTCACCATGCCATTCCAGTTTGGACCCAGCCATATGCAAATCAGTCTTGACCCTGTGCCATATGGCTGGGTTCAAACTGGAAAGGCATGGTGAGCAAAAAAACGATGGATTTAGTCCCAGATCTCTGTACTGGGGTGAATGTATGACATTGTTCTGCCTTCTGTCCATCAACTGTTGTTTTTGCATTTGTCACCCCTAGTGGGAAGGGTCTGCCCAGACGTGGATCCCGTGCTCTCCATGCTATTGGAATCAAGCTATCCTGGCTGAAGAGGGGTGAAACCCCAAAACCGGTCCTAGGATGCTTGTTTCCAGTCCAGGGAGGACCTGGCTTGGCAGTTTGGGCTGGACTGCTCCCATGAGGCACAGGGTCAAGACTCGTTTGCATATGGCTGGGTTCAAACTGGAAAGGCATGGTGAGCAAAAAAACGATGTATTTAGGCCCAGATCTCTGTATTGGGGTGAATGTATGACATTGTTCTGCATTCTGTCCATCAACTGTTGTTTTTGCATTAGTGCCAAGGCACATGAGTCAGCGTATTAGGATCCCCGGTTTAGGGACCAGAGGGTCAGTCGGCTGCGTCACTTCCGGCCGTGGTGGGGGAGGACAGGGGTACAAATAGCTTCCCTCGTCCACGGTGCAGCCTCTTGCCTGCTGACCGTCTCGCTGTTTGCGTGCCTTCGGGTCGCTCCGTCCAGAGGCCTGGTCTGTCGTCGACCGCGTGCTTGTTACATTCCGGGTCGTGTTGTCGGCGTCTGTTTGCGGTGAGTCGTATCCTCTCCCTTCCCGGGTGTGCGGTCCTCATGGGCGACCCATTCTCCCCGGATGGGTCCCGTCGCTTTCGGGGATGTAGAGCTGTAGCTCAGAGCTTGTGTTGTGGTCCCTTTTCGTGCCGGACATCACGCCGTCTTTAGGCGGTGGACAGCGGGATGCAGAGGCCAAGTCCCTGCCCTGCACCCCGTGATGTCCCCATGTGCACGGTCCTGGGAGTGATTGGTCCCACGGTTGTGGGAGCCCACCTATCGGTTGGGGAGTGTGCGGGCAATTGCTTCCCCTTGGGATTCTGTGGTGGTCGGGCCGGGCGCACCTTTTGCTTCGGCGTTTTGGGGTAGGGATGTTGCAGTGTTGCCTGTGCACCTCCCCTGCTGTGTGGCTATGGCGCGCCGGTTGTGATGCTTGTAGGGCCATACAGGTGAGCCTTTTGGCGGGTTGGAAGGTTTCGCCACCTGCCTGGTAACGCAGTCCTGGAGGCACTGCACTTTTGAGGTGCAGGCAGCGTTGGTGTATTAGGAGGGGAGTCCGGGGCCCATCGGGGCAATTTCTTTTAGCCTCCTGGCGCCCCCCTTTTGGGACTGAGGGCTATGCCTCTGGGCTCCTTGGGGCCTGGCAACATCGGGCCTCGCTGCAGGGCCTAGTTAACGGTGTAGGATGAGGCCTCGGTAGACTTCGTCAGCAATGTTAAAACAAGTCAGCTCCTTTTGCCGGGCAGAACCCTCGCAGCGGTCAGGGTGGCCGGGGTTATATATTTATTTACACACCTCCACCTCTCGCCCTCACGGTGCGAACTATAACTTGTCACCCGGAGCAGGTCAACCGGATCAAGTAGATCGGTTTGAATGGTACCTCACAAAAGAGATTGTGGCGGGAGGAAGGCTGGGAGAGGTGTGCTCAAGGACTGATTGATAAGAAGCGGTTAGTAGGCTGGCAATTTTGGTTGGGTTTGGGGAGAGGGGCAAGAATTTTATTATGCATGATGTTGCATGTCGAGTGTAACAGGGTTTAGTACCTCAAACTTCGGACCGTATTACATTAGTTATGTTTATAGGAATACTTACATGTCCTACATAAAAAATAAGGTAAATTGCACATTTGGGTCATATTCGGAACTTCGTAGGGTACTGTGCGTGGGGCAAAGGTGCTAGGCAGACACAAATGTTCCGACAAGGTTTTCTCTGGATACTTGCTTCTCTCCATTGTGTTCTGGGTCGAAATATTTCCTAATGTTGAAGGTTAGAATGCCTTTCTGAGGCCAGTGTTTCGCACCTAGCCCAGGACTCACCTCCAGACGTTCACAATCTCACGTATTGATGCAGAGAACAGAAAGTCGGTGCTATGAGGAGATAGTGGTGAGATTGGTTCATGTTTAATTTCGGGCCGTGTTTCGGTGCGCGTCCTCGGAGGGCTTGGTGGGTGCCAAGACTCGGGCGGCAGCCAAGGCAGCCCGAACTCGCTCTCGGCTCGGAGAGAGGTGCGTTGCGCAGCGCTCCCGGCCGGGCTCATGAAGCGCTTGTGGCCTGGTAAGCTTAGTTGGGGCCACGGCCTTGTAACCTTTCAACTTGAAACTAACCATGTCCATGGACAACTACTCCCGCATATCTCAAACGCATTCCGTCATCTTACATCAAGAATTTGCTTCCATCCAGTTACAATGCATTTGCAGGGGGACAAGGCCCAGAAGGTTAGTCGCAGGTTCTCTGCACAAACTGGCCCGGTAGAACCTGGAATGCGCATCTGCACTGCTAGCGCCAGTTGCAGCTGGGCAGCTACTGCCTGAGTGGTTACCCTTGAAGGAGTGTTTCTCGTCGTGCCCTGTCCTGCGCCGGAGTGCAGGGGAAAGCATTACAACAATTGTTTAATTTATTTATTTTATTTATTTGCAGTCTTATATAGCGCAGACTTGGCCCGAAGACATCAGAGGGCTTTACAACGAGCAGGACAACAAGTGTACTGCGTGTTAGTTACAGTGATTTAAGACAGCTGCCAAGGCAGACTGCTATGTGTGACATGCTCCAAATTTAAGTGCAATAATGGGACGTTTCAACGGCTAGGGGTGACACTTCCAACATTACAACAGGGGCACACATGATTGGTTAGCAGCCCGGACCTCTTCTGTTTGTTCGCTAAAATGGTTCTGTCCATGGTTTAGGAAATGGCTTCCGGTGTAGATGCGGTGACTCCGGAAGTGAATTTTGATTAGCTTGTTGCTGGCAGTGTGGTGCCGTGAGAATAGTCTGGTCGTATTTGCTCCCCTTTACCCATTGAGCTCCTAGTTTTGACGGTCAGCATGCCAGAGCTCACTGTGGAGAGGCATGTGATGTGTGTTCACGGGTAGTATTGCAGTGCTTGGTGGTAATGGTCGAACGCAAGCAAACGGTTATTATGATTTCTCGGGGCGTTTAAGCGTTATTGTGTTGTCTGCGGGTAAACTCAACCCGAGATCGGAAGCGAAAACTAAGTCTATTCGTTTTTCAAGCAAAGAATGTATTAGCCTATTTGGAGTGAAAGTAGGGGTGGGGTAGCCAGCGTTTTGTGCGTTTGTGCATTTCAATACAAGGCATACTTCATGCCACATGCTAAGAATCATGCTTATACTTGAATAGGGAGGGTATATATTTTAATTGGTACCAGCAGGATTACAAAAGATGGCAAAGGTTACAGCACAGGAACTCTGTTTCATCCAGAATGCAGGGTCATATCTGGCATATAGGTGTAACGGGACTAGTGCATATGGGATTTCACGTTGTTACAAGGTTTCCCATGGGTGCAAACAGGCCTGGTTTGCAGTTATGGGATAGGGTAAAGGAGGGCTTTTACTAAGGGTGTCAGCAGAGGCCCACATGCAGCAGGCGCGCACTGGAGCAACTCTGCAACTAAGTTGTAAGGGTGGAGTGAGAGACAGATTCACCTCTAAGAATTGCAGTATAGATCTTGCACAGTCTCATGATTCAGTACTGCAGCGATTTTCGATTTCTCTCTAGGAAGCCTATTGGTTGCTTATTTGCCTATGCAACTATCAACCTTTGCCAAAGGCAATATTAGGACTGGCGATCAGGGCCGGACTGGCTGTAGTGGGCACCGGGCAATCCCCCGGTGCGCCGCACGGGTGGGGTCCGGTTTTGGGCCCCTGGGGGCCGTTTTTGTTACAGGGCCGTTTTTGCAGCATAGCTGCAAAATCGGCTCTGTAACAAAATCGGCCGAAAACCGGCCATGGCAAAGAGCTCGGCGGCACCCCAACCCCCCGCGGTGGCGAGGGGGGCAGCCAAGCACTCTGCCAGGGCCAGTTTTGGTTCCCAGTCCAGCCCTGCTGGCGATGGGTCCAACGGTTACAGGTTGTTTTATTAGAGGGAAACTGGACAGAAGAGCCAGAACTGTGTGGCACACTAGGTTAGGAAAAGATTGCAGCTTATTGTTTTAACCCAATGCCTAAGATAGGCCATCGCCCAGGCCAGAATCACTGGGCCAGCGGGTGGCTTGACGAAGTACGTTCTTCTTAGAAACAAGCAGGTACTCTGGTCCAGAGTACCTGCACTGCTAAATTTCCATTTTAGCACTGGGGATACCGGATAATACAGGTGGAGCATAGCCGAATGCCATTGCATACCAGACTGTTCAGGTACTATTATACGACCCATATGTGTCTATGCTACACCTTTACCGTACTCCTGATGGTTAGGACAGTCAATTGTGGACCCGAGGTGACATTACTTGGTGGCATTTTGCCCACAGCCTACCTAGCAGCTTTGCACATGCACACATTAGGGTCCTTACTTTGTGTCAGTTAATGTAAGGCCCAGGGCTAGGTGCACTGGTAATCTTTTGTTCCCTTATACAGTATTTATTTAGTAGTTAAACAGGTACTAAGGGGGGATACCTTTGGCAGTATTTTCATGCCTGAACGTACGTAGTGAAGAAGTAACAGTGTCCCAAGTTGCGCAACATGATATACTTTGTATAGGGAGCTTGTTAAAAGTTTCATTTGGTCTAACAGTGCCAGGTTAACGGCGACGACTTGTACAAGAAACAAACATGAGTGGTTACTCAACACTGTTGGTTAGAAGGGATGTGGTCAAGAGCAGAACTCAAACTAATTAGCCTTAAACACATGATGGAGACGATTTAATCGATATGCATAAAAGCTGTAATGTGGTGCTAAAGGGATGGCATGCCAAGGGAGATATCTTCCATATTTCACTGGACCCCCCTCAATCCAACACGCCTAAAGTAAGCGGAGGATGCCGGATGGATTTGTTAGACCTGTTATTAGTTTTATTAAACACACCAGGTACTATGAAGTAGTGAAATTTGTACTCAAATCATAGGTACGTCCAGGACACATGTTGTTCAATACACACACCTCTAGACAGGACTGCCCCCCCCCCCCTTGAGCAAAGAGAAGTAAAACACTATATGGGTTTTCATGCTTTGGCAGACGTTGGTGGCTAGCTCGCACATGTGGGTGTTCCGCTGAGTTTGGGGGGCAGGTTATCATGCTTCATCTTGTCAGTTCTCTGTCAAGAGCCAGCAGACCCCTAGGGTGACAGCGCGCTCAAATACACGTCATGTTGGAGGTAGGTCCAGAATAAAAGGTGTGCTTGGTGAGGCTCAACACCAAAGCGGTTGTGGTATCTTTCCAAGGGGCACATCGGGTTGGGGCAGTACACAAATTTCCAAGTACAGCCAGGGATCCCCTCATTTATGGCAGATCCTGCTTATTTGTGGTTTCCGCAGAGTTTGGGGCAGGTTAACAGGCCGCATCTTGTCTCTGTGGGGTTTGATGTTGGTCAGGTCAATTGACCGAGTACAGTCATTTTCGCTTGGTATATCTGGGCTTGTAGGAATGCCAGGCAAGATCCTAGCAAAGGCAGGTAGCGGTACTTATGGGGTATGTGATGTATTATCTCACTGGCAGGCCACCATGCAAAGGGGACCATGTACCTAGGTCACACACATCAGGCAGAGGTGCCCAGTGGAAGCATGAGGGGGACTGCACAGAACAGGACACTGTACAGGTTCGATGCCGGCGAATTGTGGCTGCACTACTGCACATGGCGAAGTAAACCTGGACTGATTCACATGCGGGGTGGGGTGGTGGTGGCCCTACCTCATTTCACATGATCACTCCCGGTTGGGTCTATCTAATGATCATCTCAATGGCCTTTAAATGTACAGTCTCTCCTGTCCCTGCCATACTGTGACTAGGTTAGCCATGGACTTTAATAAAGTGCTACAATGGCTCTCTAATGCTACAGTACAGCATCTAGTTTACCAGTGCTATTGTACCATCATTAGCACCAGCAGTGGCTCACAGGGGTAGCAGTAAAGCTTCCTTTTATTTCGCCCGGAATTGAAGCTGGCTATTTCATCAAACTTTGCAGCCAAAAAACTGAATAGGCAAAGACATACCTGTGATGGTGCAACGCGCACTCAGCAGTAGAGCTAGCTAAGTTTCAACATAATCCTGGTATACCATCAGTGATAAACATAAGGTCATGGGCTACACACGAATAGGCACTTTCTGTCAGCTGGGGCGTGAGTGTGCCATTCCCAAGAGGGTGTGGGTTGCCTTGATAGTGCTGATATGGAGGTGATGGAGCACTAATACGGACAACTACCAGAGCACATTTTGTAGTCATAGTTAAGATTAAATTGATTAAATTGTTTACATGTTACCAGTTGCTTCGGTTAAGCGAATTTTCCTTGGGAGTTGTCAGCTAACATTGGGACTGCAATTTTGGTGGTCAGCCGGTTGGCAGGCCTTTTAGATGTGGGTTTCTAGCTCAGGCCTGTCCAAGTAAGGGGTAAGGTGCCCGAAGTCTGCCTTGGGAAACAAGTTCACAGGCATGTGGGGCGGCAGAACTGAAAGGGACTTGTGTTCGACCTCTGGTCAACAGGTTCAGATCCTGGTGGGTCCACTTAGCATTTCATCCTTCTGAGGTCGATAAAACAAGTACCATTGAGTTGAGTAACATAAACATGTGCAATTTCTCCCGCCTTATAGCCTTGGCTGACAGCCATACAGGGTGGAAGTTGTCATCCATCGAGTGTGCTGCGGTCCACAAATTGGGGAAACTCTGGGTTAAAGCACTAATGGGCTACAAAGTATTAAAGAACCTTGGCATTCCCAGTATTCAAGAAAGGGCAGGTATTTACACATATGGTTACCCTCCGGTTCAAACTGTCTTGTCTGCTCCCTAGTATACTAGCAGAAGTTTGGGCGGGCAAGGCGTCACCTAGGGGGTGATTGGCTGAATTCGATGGACATACTCTGATAAGCGCTATACACAGATAACTGGGTGAGAGGAAGTAAGGCGGGATTGATATCTCTTACTTCTACCCGCATTGGCACATCTTGTCAGGAGTGGCTTGTCAAAGGTATTGCTCATCAGCCAGGCAATGTCAACATCAAACCAACACCAAACTAATTGTTTTAGGTCATCCTGGGCACAGATACACTCGCTGGGGTAGGGACACTAGGGTGGCAACACAGCACCGGTTGGCAGTTGCCATTATACTAAATGGGGTGGCCAGGTCGATCCTACTATGTCTCGCCTTTTCTGGGCAGCACTGATGGGCTAGGCGAGGCGAGTGCCCCGGATACTGGCCCCCCCCTTCAAATTTCATACTTGGCAGGACATGCTTACAGGTGGGGGCGATGGGAATCCCAAGGCGTTAAAGGGTACAGCCGACCTTAGGCCACCCTGGGGAGGGGTAGTGTTACTGTGCTGGCACTGGAACAGCTTCTGTAGAAGCAGGGGCAAGAGTGGGGGGGTCTCCCCTCTCATCACTGTGGTCTGACACTTGGGAGGCAATGACTTGACTTTCCAGGGTAGGAGGGTCCTGCTGCCAGAATCGAATTCTTCCTGGTGTAAGTTATGCAACCATCGGTGGGCATGTGAGTTTGATGGTCAAAGATAGCCCAATGTAGTATGGGAGGGGCCTGGCCAAGGGTTGCCGGGGAAACCTCACGCAGGAAGAGTTAAGAGTGCCAGGTGTAGAGGCCTTGAACAGAGGGGTCTTGGTTTTATCAGGCTAAGTTCACAGGGAGTTTAGAAAGGATGGGGGCACCTGTCCAGAAGGGGCATGCTGGCCTCCGGTCCAGTATGGGCTTGGACTTGTTTTGGCTGGACCTGGGAGAGGCCTGGGAATCAGCAGGATGTAGGTAAAAATGCCTACCTTGGTGGGGGGCCCTGGATGTGACGGTGGCCACCCCCAGAGCTGTGGAGGAGTTACAGGGCGATCCAGAGTCTGCAAGGTACAGAAGGGTACTATATGCAGCAGCACAACAGGGGTGCAAAGCCAAGTATACCCAGGGATGTCTTAGCATTGTCCCCTGGAAGAGCGACAGCACCCCGTTAGTCCTACGGGCGGTTGTGGGCCTGAGCAACCGGGGGCTGCCTGGAACACTCCGCCCCCTCCCACTTTGGGGGCGTGAGTACGTGCGTGGACTGGCGGTCCACTGATGGGAGGGGTGGCCCCTCCCAAAATTGGTAGCCACCGATTGGCGATGGCCACGGTGTAAATTGGCTCATCAGGCGGGCAGGAGACGTAGGGGCCGGCCTGTCCTTGGATCGCCCGTAAGATAACCCACCATGTTGGCATATTTGTTATGCAAATAAACCTGCAGCAATTTTCTCCACTAACAAGGTGTTGTGTGGTTTATTTATGTATTTTTCTGTACAAAAACTGAGAAGGTGTCTTGTGGTTTATTCATGTATGTTGCTGTATGAGAACTGAGAAGTGTTGCCGATATTGGCACTTTGTCAGGCTGCCCGGGGTCCACGTAGGGGACCCTCCTAACAGGGCGGCCACCTTAATGCCACAAGAAGGCACATGAGTCAGCGTATTAGGGTCCCCGGTCTAGGGACCAGAGGGTCAGACGGCCGCGTCACTTCGGGCCGTGGTGGGGGAGGACAGGGGTACAAATAGCTTCTCTCGCCCAAGGTGCAGCCTCTTGCCTGCTGCCCGTCTCGCTGTTTCCCGCCCTACCGCTTACCCTGCGGACGGCCAAAGGATGGTAGGGGGAGGGGAAGAATCTAACTTATTGTTTTGTGTTGCAGGAGGAGTTACAGTGCGATCCAGAGTCTGCAAGGTACAGAAGGGTACTATATGCAGCAGCACAACAAGGGTGCAAAGCCAACTATAACCAGGGATGTCTTAGCATTGTCCCCTGGAAGAGCGACGGCGCCCCATTAGTCCTATGGGCGGTTGTTGGCCTGAGTAACCGAGGGCTGCCTGGAAGGCTCCGCCCCCCCTTTGGGTGCATGAGTACGTGCGTGGATTAGAGGTCCCCTGATGGAGGGGTGGCCCCTCCCAAAATTGGGAGCCACCGATTGGCGACGGCCACGGTGTAAATTGGATCATCAGGCGTTCAGGCGGCGTAGGGGCTGGCCTGCCCTTGGATCGCCCGTAAGATAACCCAAATAACCCTGCAGCAATTTTCTCCACTAACAAGGTGTTGTGTGGTTTATTTATGTATTTTGCCGTACAAAAACTGATAAGCTGTCTTGTGGTTTATTTATGTATGTTGCTGTATGAGAACTGAGAAGTGTTGCCGATATTGGCACTATGACCAGGAGTCCATTGCAGCTTGCACCGCCCATGTCATTGCTGCCAAAACAACTACTAACCATCTCTTTCGCATGTAAATGAGACAGTTCAGATTATTCCAGGTCCCCAAAGCTAAATGAATGGCTGGGGAGGCAGGTATTAGCAATTTTTTTTAATGTACATAGTTTCCCTAAACAACTGTTATACTGCTCATCTCTAAATTACATGAGCAGGCCACCATGTGGCAGACTGCCCTAAGGGTGGTGTTGACAATTAGATGCCGGTGCGGAGCACCGGAAACCAATTAAGTGCCAGTGCTCAGCACTGGAAAGCACTGGCTCAAACTAAGCACGGCCCTCGGCTTATACACTCAAACCACACTCATAATGGCTGCAGGGTCCACAAGATCTCATGAGACCCTCCAATCTCCTGTACACCCTACCAAATGCATATCCCTGAATGTAACTAAGTCACGATCAGCATCTAATACTAGTGCCTTATTGTAGGCACAGCAATAGTTTGTCGCTCCCTTGAAACCAGTGGCGTAACGAAACTTGAGGGGGCCCCCCAGCAAGGTTCATGGAGGGGCCCCTGCTCCAGATTTAATCAGGAACTCGGGCCAGAGTAGTGTGCTGAGGGCCCCCGTCCCCTGCACCGCGGGAGCCTGTGTTACTCCACTGCTTGAAACACAACAAACTCCTGCCCAAAATGCACTAATGCGCACCTGGGCCACATGTTCTTGGAAGGCGGACATTAATCCTTACAGTTGACAACCAAAGGAATTAAGTCTAGGTACTTTTCCTGGGATCCATTTAGACCCTCTGCCATGACACAGGTAACATTAAAAAAATTGGTGGAACTTTCACAGGCCACCACATTTCTGCTGAGTTTCAGTGCAGCCTTGAGTTTCCTGATTAAAGACCAATTCAGTGAAACATATCAGCCCAGATTACTTCAATACTACATTCAACACTTATGGTGGTTGCTTGACCTTGTCTTTCAGCTGGTATTGTTGAAGGCACTTATAACTCATTCTAATGAGGTCAAAGCATCCATATAAAAGATTAAATGGACATTCTACTAGACTGCGTACCACCCAAAGACACACTGTGGTATGATATCGGTCTTTAAGTGCTTGCATTAATGTTAGCCATAGCCCATTGTTTTCATACGTGCAAATTTGATTTCATATTTCACTTTGCACTGGACTCCTAATTTATAAATATTCTGTATGTCCTCTTTTGTGTATGCTTTTAGGAGGGTGTTAAACTTTAGTATTGTATAGTAATGAATAGTATAGTATAGGTGGTAGATCCCTTAGAATGCACCTTGAATAATAAAACATGTATTTAAGTAATTCAGAGAGAACAAACCACTATTCAACTACATGTAATACAGGTGTCTGTGAACACAGGATTACGCCATTATTTCCTTATTATTGCAGGTACCCGGTGCGCTTGTTGACTCACTGTTCTTCATCTGACCTCCCTCACAATGTGTTGCAGTCTGATGTCAGCCCCACCGAAGGGACCAATAAAGAACAAACATGTGAACACTGCCTTAAGCACCCTATGGCAATCATATTCAACTATCCATCTCTTGAGCAACCCACAGAATCTGGTTTAAACCCGTGGGTTCATTCACACTTGACCTGCTTGGACAAACACTCAGAAAGGTGTGAAGAAACAGCTTTCTTGGAGGCTTACTTTAAAATACTCTCCAATACTTAACTAACTCTAACTTGAACATTGCAGCACAGGCAGAATTCAAAACAATCAGCCATTTACCTGATCAGTCCGGCGCTAACCCGAGGATAGTGGCAGCCACACCATACCATATAGTCCATCAAGCCATGGTGCTATCACTTCGGGGCATCTATGGTTATCCCACTAGGCCATGTGCAGTTTTAATAGCTGAAGGAGCTGAGAGGCGCATGCACAAAGAGCCTTTGTTCTACTAATAATGAAATACACTCCTGTAAGCTAGCTAAAGCATCCCATTTTAGGTCAAGGTAAGAAAAATAATTTAGAATTTAGAAACGAAACACATAGCTTTGGCGGCCTGAAATAGTCTGAATTCTCACAGAAGTGTGATGGTTAGTGTTGTTAATATCATTACAATGAAAACGTGGTCCCAGTACATGAAAATTTCACCAAAAAAACACAATATATACACAAATTAGAAAACAAACTCAAGACAATCAAGTTATATGTTTAGTGAGCAGTGTTGTTTAATCACACTGAACAACGCTATAAAAATATAGGCAGCTATTGCACATAAACAGTAAGTGCCCAGAAAGGAGGAAAAAGGATTGAGGTTAAGTGATTTACGTGGGGATAAAAAGTGTGCATAAAGAGACAGAGAAGTGTGCCAAATACATATTCAAAAATTGTTTCCGAACAAGGCCTATCATTCAGCCCATTGATTCAACATATTGTCCATTTTTTATATATACATAGCCATGTTCCCAAGGGGGGTACCACAGCAAAACAATTACTGTTGGTTATACTGGCAATGAACAAAGTGTCGACGTTTCGACCCCTGAAAGAATGTAGGTTCCTGACTTCCTTGCAACGGGGTCTTCTTCAGGACGGTGGTGGAAAGGGGGAGGGCACCTAAGGATGAATTAGAAAATATAAACTAAATATTCCAACCAAAGGGGATGAAAAACTAGTTACGGCAAAATGAGAAAATCCCATAAATTACCGTGGACAGCCCTAGACGCAGGGCAATTAAAACGATGGGCACATAGGCTCCAAAGGGTATTGGGGAGCGAAAATAAGGCACCTGCAAGAAATAAGGTTCAATTAGACTGTGGACTACCTACCCATGAAGGGGGAGTTTATTAGTTACAACCAAGGATGGAAGTAATGCCATTTACTCAGAGAAAGAATACATGTAGTATGTCCCTCAACAGTCCCCGTTTAGATCACAACCAGAGATCTTGGTTTGATCGCTTAAATTAATTTATCTATAAAACGAGACAAATGTTGTGACTCAAACAGACCCATTATCGGATATTGTCAACAAATCAAACCACCATTGAGCCCCATCAAGAAATACCTTATTCCTATGACTCCATTTTAGAACGAGACTGCGCTGTTAAAATGCGGAGTCTGAAAGACAAAGCATATTACAAAAGCCGGTTTAGTCCAAACCAGCCTGGTCTACGTGTTTAAATTAGGTCCTTAAATAACAAAGACTCACCCCAGGAAATGGGGATGCCGTGAAATCATCGGGTTGCCAAAGCGGTGCTGATTCTGCATGAAAACAGAGTAGCAGGCCAATAGTTAAAAAGTATGGAAAAAGTATCCACGTACGGGAAAGGATTTACTAGTAAATATCCGACGGAAGATGACTCACCGCTACCCGCTCACTGGCTCCATGCATGTGAAATGGAACCTGAGCGCTAAGCCATCTGTGGCTTAAATAGGTAGAAAAAATGCAGCGCGGGTGTCGCTGACATCACTGCACAGACGCTGGATGCTGAAACCGCCGTGTCAGAACAACGCGTGTCACATCGCGGTCAGTAAGAACAGACTCTTGTTTTAGTTGGAATGGTTTATACGGCTTCATCAAGGATGACATAGCCTACAGTCGGTCACGGGCCTAGTGAGACTCGACACATGGGACTCAAGCGCCCTGGGCATTTTTAAGCGACACAAACAACGAAGAGTAGAAACCACATTTGCAGTACTCGCCCTTCTCCTCGCAAAACGAAGCATAGCTATGCACTGGCGCTCACCAAGCGGTCCCCCAATCAACGCATGGTGGGGAGCGGTCAAGAAATGAGGTGCAGCCGAAGAAGACATCATCAGGCAGGAGGAGGCACGCGGCGTGCGACGAAACCCCATATCGATGGAGTGGTCAATGCTACTCGACGTCTTTGTGCACACACAGGCTACCCCCGGGGAGATTCCCTGAGCCACACAAACAGGGCCAGACACTAGCGCACCCCTACCCTCACAGGCCCCCCTTGAAGTGAGCCACCCCTCTGACCACCCTCAGTAGACTGTCCGACTGGTGCTGATAGGTTCTTTCCTTTCACCTTATGGGCACCCCCATACAGGTTTACACCTCAACCTGCTATCCACCCGCAAGGCTGCACGCCCGTCATCCACCAATAGACATGCAGGTACTCATTATGAATCTCTCAATGATGAATGTAACGCCATGATTAATATCACTGCTTGCTGTATAACCTGTATGATATCTGTAAAATCCAATAAAAATGTTTACCAAAAAAAAAAATCAAGGATGACATAGCGGTCAGTGAGAACAGACTCGCGTTACAGAATGGTAAATGGGCTTCATCAACAATGACAGTATTAAAGAACCCTTTCTGTGTGTTACACTCATTACACAGTTTGCACAACATTATTATTGCAAAAAAGTGATCAATCATGTAGAAACTGTCAATTAAACACAAATCAAGCATACCAAAGCAGGAACGTTATCAACAACACAGTTTGCACAACATTATTATTGCAAAAAAGTGATCAATCATGTAGCAACTGTCAATTAAACACAAATCAAGCATACCAAAGCAGGAACGTTATCAACAACAGGTATGTTATTACAGACTTCATGTGTAGGAATTCCATCATAATACGACAACTTCTGTGCTCACAACGACAAACGGAGTCGATTAACATTCATCATCCAACATTTAGCAATACTGCCTGGCATCCATCATTACTCACGTCACCAAGTATATACTAAAAAACATTAACACAGGAGTGTGAAAGAATTACACCTCGTTATATTGAATATCGATATCATAACAAATCCTATACACATTACAGGATCATAATTATATGGTTCCATCATTATATATCGGGGCTATGTCAAAAAACGATAAAATTGCTTAACCCATAGTTAAGAATATGTATCACAGATTCTATGGGGGAAACGATAGAAAGGCAGCCAGCGATGTTACACGGGCCCTCCATTCCGAAGGAAGACTAGCTAATTGTGCATGGCAAGAATCAAGTTCATTTAACCCATTCTGAGTTGAGTCCAAACGGGACATCCATTTGCAATCCCTAGTACTGAGGATTGCGCTGATCTCTCCTCCCCTTGGACCCAATGTAGCTTTCTCAAGAACAACCTACTACAGTTCATCTGGGCTGTGTATTGCATCTCTGCAGTGTTCCACAAGTGGGGCTCCTTGAACTCCGCAGCGTATTCTGCTGTGATGTTGTAGTATACGTGCTTTTATATTCTGTGTTGTCTGGCCTACGTATATCATATCGCAAGGGCAAATTATCCCATAAATATCATTGTTGGTATTGCAGTTAGTGAAAGTTTTCAGCTCAATCATGTGATGTTTAAAGGTAAGCTTCTTGGTTTTGATCGTGGTGGTGCGCGCCTTGCATTGGCCGCATTTATAATGGCCAAGAGTGGCTGGCAAATTCCAAAGTGATTAGAGTGTAGGTGCTTCTGGAGTTTCAAGAAAGGAGCGAACAACATAGTCTTTCACACTTTTTGCTTTTTTGAAAGAATGCATCGGTAATTCAGGTTGTTCTATGTTGTCTGCCACCAAATCCCAATGCTTATTGATCACCTTTTTAATAGCATTACTTTGTGTTGAAAATGTAGTCACACAGATCATTCTTTGCAAAGTGGCATCCACCTTTTCTCTCCCTGTTAGGAGCGTTTCTCGAGGGCTGTACCAGGCCCTTTTCTGTGCTCTCCTGATCAGCCTTTTAGGGTACACCCTCTCCAACAGACGGTTGCTCAAATCCTATGATTCATTCAGATAGTCACCCCTTTTGGAACAATTCCTCCAAAGACGTAAAAACTGTCCAAAAGGGAGGTTATCCCTCAGACCACGGGGATGGTAACTAGAGTTTAATGTCTTCGTTGCGGATAGTGATGTCCAGAAAGTCGATCTCTTGAGAACTAGATTGCATAGTAAATCGAATGTCACCATTATATTATTATCATTGGCACCATGGCGGGGGCACTGTGTAGTGCATGCTGCAGTGGAATCATGACCAGTGGCGGCTGCTGCCTAGAAGCAGCAGTGGGGCGGGGTGGAGGGGAAGAGGCGGGGGGATTGGGTTAAAAAAATTATAATCCCTTACCTCCCGGCCAGACG
This sequence comes from Triturus cristatus, assembly GCF_964204655.1. Taxonomy (NCBI): domain Eukaryota; kingdom Metazoa; phylum Chordata; class Amphibia; order Caudata; family Salamandridae; genus Triturus; species Triturus cristatus. The sequence continues at coordinate 809,226,113 of NC_140586.1, forward strand.
CCGCCACCTCTCCTGCGTAAATGTAATGCATTTATATAGCACTCCGCACCCCCCCGAAAGGGTCTCTCAGGCGCTGTGCACATACCGCTGTGGAACCCTTCCTGGCCTTTCCCTGTGAAGTGCCCACTCATGGGGACCCCCAAGGTGAAGCCAGGCATCCTAGCGCTGTTGGGGCCGTTGTGGAGATTAAGCAAGCTATTGCCCAGAGTTGCAGACTGGGACCCATGATTAGAATAGGCACCGAGGCAAAAATTATCAGGTCTGGGGAAATTGAGCCCAAGACTCGCCGAGGCGGGAATTGAACCCTGGTCCGGGCCAGACCTCTGCATCAGGGTCTGCCCCTCTAACCATTGAGCCACACTTCTCCACAGTCCTCTTCCCGGCTTCTTGGAGGAAACAGGAAGCAGAAAGCACCAGGGGTCCCATGCTCTTTGCAGCCAATCACAACTATGCAATGCAGCTTTGTGATTGATCGGAGCGCCGTGACACGGTGCTCAGCGAGGGGCTGAAGGGGTGGGCAGTTTCTCCACGCAGGCTGGAATGCAGCCTGCATTGAGAACATGCTATGTGCGTATAACTATGACTGTTTGGCCGGCCCAAGAGGGCCTGCCAATCACTCTTGCTCACATAGGGAGTGTAAACCACTCCTCCCCCTGTTCTGAGAGCAGCCCCGCCTCACAAAGATGCCGCAACGGGAAAAAATAAAATGATAATAACCTTGAGTTATTATCATTTTATTTTTCCATTTTTTACACTACATAAAGCCTTAACGGAAGAGCCACCACTGCCCTTGACAAGACACCTGGCACGTATTTGTACTTTTTACAAACTAACCACTGACTGAGAGACCTAGCAAACCCCCTATTCTGATCGATTACTCTCAGAGTAGTGCCAAAACTGTAGCATGGCTTGCAGTAGTCTGATCGTGGTGAAAGTGCTGAACAGGTTTGCCATAGAACTTGCATCATAGAACATACTGGAAAAAGACAGCAGCTGCAGAGCCACAAAATGTGAACATTTTCTACAGTACATTGTCCATCAGTCTGCATTTTGCCAGGTTCTCGAAAATGAAAAAAACGAAAAAGTCACAAGACAGGCTGTAGTATCTTGCTGGATACAGTCTAGTGTTTCAGATGCTGGCCTCGTCCCTTGCAAGGTGACAATAAAGTGGACAGCCAAATATGTCTTCTGTGACCACCCCAGATAAATCCCAGCCGGCACATTGAAGGACACATGACTTGCGAGCAATACCACCCCCAGTGCGCTCCATTCCAAATGAAGACATTCCAGGAAGAGGTTTCTTCCCTGTTGTCCATCGAACACGAAAGTTGACTCTCGAGAGCACTGACAACAATTTCATATTCCATTAGCGCTTCCCGTGAACAGAATAGCAAGAGCTCTGTTTACTCACACCTTGGACATGGACATCTCTGGGGGTGAGCGACAGCTAGATTGCATGCAATGAACCGGGCAGAGAAAGATCCTCGCGAGGTCTCACGAGCGCAGAGGCGCACCGCCTAGGAAAACAGTACAACATCTTCACGGCACTGCCTGGCGGCAAAAAGCAAACTCTAAATAAAGGCACAAAAATCGATAGGCCTCCTTGCTGGGTGTGCTGAAGCGTCTTGGATGCGACAGCGTACCCCAGGCAGTGGCAGTGAAGTGAAGCGCGCCTTGCCCTGGTGGGCTTGTTTTCACGGTGAGTTGCACTTGCTCTGAGCTGATAAAGGTATCACAAGCAACATAGATCTGAAAGTGTGAGACACGTAACCCACAGTGAAACATGTTAAATATTTCAGAGGCCAGATGTATAAAGCTTTTTTGCATTTTCATACGGTTGCCATCTTTTTTTGCTGGCCTCCATAGAAAAACATTAGCCATTCTAGGCAACCCTAAGTTTGCAAAAGGCAGAATCGGGCCATTTGTGACTGCAAATATGCCTCTTGTCATGTACAAAACTCAGATTGAGATTTGGTAACACGTTACGGAATCGCAATTTGGGTTTGTGACCAAATATCGATTTAGTACTTTAACTTTGCATTTTTTAATTTAAGACGCATCCTGGTTTTCTTTAAGGAAAATGGGTCCCAGTAAAAAATAATATTGCCTTGTTTAAAAGCAATCACAGACAGGTGGTCTGCTGTGATGTCTGTGACTTTTAGTGGGTCTTAATTTGTGACCTGCCTCGTTGATATTCAACAGGTAGGTCGAACTGCAACCCACTACGAATCAGGTTTTTGTGAACTGCCCTATTAGCACATAGGTTGGTGCGCAAAAACAGAATGGATTTGGTAAAAATCGGTGCGCAATTTGAGACCCCTTTTACCGAATCCTTTCTTAGTACATCAGGCCCCGAGCGCATTAATGAGGAAAGAAATCCTGATTCATTATTTGCTAGTGCCACGCGGTGGCCACAGATGTGTTCTGTATGGAAGTGGAAAGGCTTTGCCGCCAGAGCACGTCCCTTTCATATTTACACCCTTATGATCTGGTGTATTGCACATTCGAAATAGAACAAGTGTTTCCTGAAGAAACAGGAATAATAAACCTCTCATCGTCCCATCTCCCTAGCTCCCTAACTCACAATTTCTTGTCTCGCCATCTGGCACACGCATTTTCTATTTGCGTATATTTACTAGGCTCTGACCCCTACACCCTTCTGGTTCAAATGCAAACTGTGGCTGCCTACAAGCCCTGTGGGTCTCATTTATGAGGAATTGGCGTGGAGCAGCGCCACAAGTCTTCTTCTTACAACTCTGTATTCTTTAACATACTTTATAATTTTTCTTATTTTTCTGCACCAGTCCTTAAAGGGATTTGTCCTTTCAGTTGACTGGCTCGTGAGTTAATTACGGTTCTGTGCCAACTGGCAGGTCACAACCCCAAAGAAACAATCTGCTTATTTCAGAATATTAACAATCAGCTGCTGGGGTTAGTATCCCCATAGCCTTCATCCTGCAACTATGGTGCTCCAGAACAGTGCACAGTAGAGTGTTGTACACAGTCACCCTGCAAGCTGGGCAAGGTCTTGGGGTGGTGAGTGCCGGCGAGGAGAATAGTCTTCTGTGGAGGACCTTGCTGGTAATGCAAAGAAGACATTGATGCATGTCAGTAAAATCCAAGGAGGATCACATTCCTGAAGCTAATCTTCCAAAGAGAGGAAAGCAGTGGTGACAGAGTCTAGTAGGAGGCTGTAGGAAATTAATCAAAATATGCTGGGAGTCAGGAGGCCCCTCGAAGGCAGTGCGGCCAGAGATATTCTAAAATAAAATGGTTGCTCATGTGTGGCTTAAAATGTAGTGGACACCGTAGGGTAGGGGGCATCTGACACCATGAACACATGCCTGCCGCAACTCCCCTTGCCCAAATGACATCTGTTTACTCCCCAGAGGAGCTTCAGGCCATGGTATCATAAGCCAAGGGTTAATGGTCCTCCCAAAAGAACAAGGAGCACTCACTGTCTCCCTCTACACCCAAGAAAATAAACAGTGCAGAGGAGTTGCTTCGATCTAATGACTTGGAGAACCTGCCACATGGTCAACAAGAGTGTGTTGGAAGGACAGGGGCCTGTTTCAGAAATGGTATCCCACCTGGGCAAAAAAAAACATGAAAGCTGCGGACAGTTGCAGGAGCTACGGTGCACCTCATATTCCCTCAGTGAGAGAGGAAAACATGCATATTGTAATCTGGTGCTCTTGAGGAACATGGGCAATCATCTGGGAGGAGCAATAGCAAACCTTTGGATTCCAACCTCAATGCAGCAACACATGCCATATGACCCCGAGTGCAGGGATACATTGAGTCACTCTATATTTCCCAGGATGGAGAATGTTTATGTCAAATAAGAGCAGGGCAGGACATTCCACAGTAAGCAGCCCCTCTGGGACCTGAGGTCATTTGCCCTTAAGACATATCTTTAAGGTACATGGTTTGCACTCTGGTTATTCTGAGGCCCCTTTAGGCCGGGTTTTAATTTACAATTCCACCAGAATCTTTTCCTATTTGTATTTTTGTGCACAATATGTAGTTATGTGTCCACGTTTTCCTATCAGAAGACCCCATGTGAAGATAAAGCCAATAGGTTTGGTTTTATATGTTTTGAAGTGTCAACGTTTTAATGTCTTGATAAAGCCAATAAGCATATGTTGATCATAATGAAAGGCATGGTCAAAGGCTGTATGCTTTTCTTTTCTAATGTTGAAAAGTAATATTGGGGTTAAGTTTTTTTATTTAACCGCGAATACATTAACAAAGTCAGCATTCATAACTTTTAAATACTGTAAACTCATATGGTTTTGCCTTTGGCCTATGCAGAGAATTGGTCTTTTGGGAATTGGCCGTCCTGGCTGTGTAAATTGTCAAATGGTCGCTTAAAAATGACGCGAATAGACCAGAATAATGGGGTAAGCTGCCACTGTGACATTTCTTTAGGGTATATAATTTGCACTCAGGTTATTCTGCAGGGCCCCTTTAGGCAAGGTTCGAATTTATTATTCACCTGAAACATTGCAATTATTTGAATTATTATACACAATATTTAGGTGTGTGCGCATTAAATTACCTTTCTTTTTTAGAGAAAACACTGGATATTGATTTAATGAGTGGTATTTTGTGCTGATTTCTGAGTTTCACGCCCACAGGTTCCCCCAAGTCATACCTGGACATACCTGCCTTGTTACCTTGAAAGTTAAGTGCTGAAAAGGGTGCTTGGTACCTGGGTTGTGGTTCTACAGTATGGGACCACAGGACACCAGGAGGAAACGTCCCATAACTAATATTCCTTCTAGCTATTATTACTGTGCAGAGCATCAAAAATAATAAAGATATACATAGAATAACAAATATACAAGTATTTGCGAGATACTTTGATATGGTTCTGTGTTGGAAACACGCCGGGTTGTAGTACATTATATCGAGAGCTGACAACTCAAGGAAGGATCATTTCATTTCATATAGTAAAATATGTGAATATTGGCAGCTACAGCTATATACAGGTACAAAGGGATATTGGTTGTGTACATGTATATGTAGTACAATGAAATGTCCCTGCATATGAATCAATTGGGGCCACTATGGGACAGTGAGGACGGCTGGACATGGTCCACAGGAACGTTTGTACTATTATATGTGTGAGGGAATTGTTGAAACCATGGATTTCTTCACCTCATGGGTTGTTGTGTTGTAGACTATGATCACAATTATGTCAAGTCCAGCTAGAGTCTGTATATACAATGTCCCATAGATCTTATAATCAGTGGTCTCAATTTGTTGCAGGCTATAGGGCGATGAATGTGGGGCCATTTAGGAGGAATTATGGAGGAGTATAGTTTTCTTCTTTATTTTGAAGACTTCAAGGGAAGGGGGAATGGTGTTCCATAGGCTGGGAACACATCCTGAGAAGGTTGTTTGAGTGTCCTATTCTTTAGTGGAGGGGATTTCTAGTAGGAGAGTGTTTGTGCTTCAAAGGAGTTGTTTGGATGACCAATGCCTCAACACAATACATCAGGGTCTACATGTAAGGAGCTTTGTGAATAATGCAGGATAGGGCCAAATTCATGATACATTAATTATGTAAAAGAGGGTGAGAGGATATAAAGTGTGCTACACCCCCCAAAGTTGCACATATCTCACAACAGATGTAATAGACAGAAGTCCTATAAGATCAGGAAGACTATCCATCATGCCCTTTTTTTAAGTTAAGGTTTCAAGATACTTCTAGCTTCAATTGGTGAACGTTCAATGAAATCAAGACGGTGAGGATGTGATCGTATTTCCTTGACTTTCATTTAATTCCTTTTGCCAAGCAATGGTCCGCTTTTAATGGAGCCAGGTGGAGTTTAGGTATCCCTGATAGAAGTGCATTACCATAGACCAGACTGGGCACGAGATTGGATTACCTATTGAAACTCCTCGGCCGCAATTAGATGTCTTACTCTTCACAGCAGCATAATTTGAAATTATGCTTCTTTGGTTAAGTTATTAATGTGGGCTGGTAAGTTCAGGCTTTTATCAAGCTGAAAGCCAAGGGATTTTGCGTAGTCAACAATGAAAGGTCGGCATCTGAGGATGTTGGTGGCACTAATCCAGGTTTGCACCGGTGTAGAACTGTTGGAAGATGATGTCAGAAGCAATTCCATCTTTGGGGGTGGAGGGAGGGTTCAGTTGAGGTGGTGGTGGGACAGCCACAATTGTATGTGTGCAGCCATTGGAGCAAAGGATTCAATGTTCTTGGGTTGGGTGATTTTTCAGATGCAGCTAAGTGCTGCCTGAGTAAGAGTGTAAGAGATGCTCGAATCATCAAGGAGGGCACAAAGATGTCCCAGGTAGAGGATAAAAAGAGAGGCATAGAGGATTGAGCCTCCGTGCATTTCTTAATCTTGTGGCATGTTCTTTAAGGTGGAATTTAGACTTTTTATGGGTTGAAGGCGATTGTCCAGATACGGTGTGAACCAATTGAGTATGGTGTCTTTGAATCCAATTCCAGTATTTAAGGAGCAGAGTGATATGGATGTCAGTGTCAACGACTGCCGAAATGTGGAGTATGGTGAGGAGGTAGGATTCCCCTTTATCTGACATAATGGGGTTATTGTCAACAATGCAGACTATTGCCATGTCAGTACTGCATGCTGAAGTGAAACCAGATTGTAAGTAATCAAGCTGTTTCCATCATAAATGAATTGTTTTAGTTGTGATTCCGCACAACTTTCCAGGGCCTTAGCCAGCGTGGGAATTTGAGACCGGGTGGTAGTTATTTAGGTTTTCTGGGTCAGATCCTAATTTTTAAAATAGAGGTAACCTTGCCAATCTTAAGAACGCCTGGTACAATGCCTTGAGATAGAAATACATTGATAAGTTTAATCTATATAGGTTCAAAAGCTGGGTTAAAATTCTTCATGATGGAGAGATCAGAGATGTGAGAGAAAGTTTTTAATTTGGAAATGGTTTACACAAGTCATCTAGTGAAACATCTTTGAATTCTGACCAAGTGGCTGTGGATTTTTGAGTAAGATCACTGAGAGGTAACATAGGTACTAACGAGAGAGAGAGAGCTTGATTTCATTGACTTTGTTTTTAAGGAGTACAGTAAATGTCTCACTGATGGTGTTAGGGTTGGTCTAAGGAAATGAGCTTGTAGATTTTCTGACTATATCAATTTTGTTTTAGGTCGATTCTTTCCTCTTTCCACTGTTGATTTCAGATTGAATGTATGAGTCATTGGATTCAAATATGTGTTTCTTGCACCTTCGTCTCTCAGTTCAGAGTTTTAGGTTGCAAGTGAATGAACATTGTCACCATTTTCCTTCACCAGTCTCACAATCTCTCTGTCCAGATGTTTTTGTTTTATGAAACATTAGGGCATATATTAGAGACATTTCAGCTTCAAAGGCTTCTAGGTGCAACATCATTAATGATTGTGGACAAGAAATGTTGGCATTGGCTTGTCAAGTTTTCTACTCCTTGGGAAGATGGAATGGTAGACATGGACGTGAATATGCTGTAATGCAGGCCCATTAGGGTAGTGTATGAAAAATCTATTACCCATTGTTTGGGGTGTTTATCTTGGCTATTGGTGATCATTTTAGAGGAAGTGACAGAGAGCAGAATTAGGAGGTACTAAAAACATTCTCTTGGAATACGTTTTTCCATTTTAATTTGATCTTTGTTAGCAATAACAAGGTATACTATTGACCTTTCACATGAGTAGAAGAGATAGATATTTGGTAGTAGTCATTAACAATGCGTTACTCCAGGGCGATAAAAAATTCCAGCGATAGCGAGGTTCTCGCCGTTTTGCAGGGAACATCGCTGGTTTTCCAGCGATGTTCCCTGCAAAACGACGATAACCTTGCTGATACGACCCACAGGGTCCTATCAGCATAATTCACCCCCTATGTAAAGCATAGGTAAGTCTGGATTTTAGCAGACGTTAGTTTTTGGCGAAAATGGCCGTTTTCGCCAAAATCGAATGCTAAAATCCTGTGGGCTCCCTTGTAAATATCGCAATGTGAACATCAGCGATATTTGCAAGGTAGTCCATCCGGGGAACGCCCAGTGACGCCCACTTTGCATCTCATTAGAGATGCAAAGGGAGGCGTTGGGGAAAAGGGTGCTAACATGCGATTAGGCATGTTAGCACCCTCTTGTAAATAGGGCGATATTTTTATCTCTGCTTTTTTGGCTTTTTAAGCCAAAAATGCGGAGATAAAGCCCTTGTAAATATGCCCCCTGATCTGTTAAAGATAGTTTCTCAAGGATGAGTTAAGTAATGTGTTCCACAAAGGAGGGGCTTTTCTGAGAGGGTGGTAGATTAGATGGAACTTGGTTAAGTTGATATTTTTAGAAAGGATTTCTATTGAAAGGCATTGAAGCATGTGAATGTCATTATTTTTAACTGTTATGCATTTGATGGAGTACATGTGGATGCTTGCCATTAAATCTCCCATTTTTTCAGTCCTATTACAGGAGAACAGGAGGTCGAGCACTGATTGTGAGGATTAATTGAGCCAGGTCTCTGTGAGGAATAGGAGGTCAAACTACATTTAGGAGCTGCATGATTTCATAGCTGGGCACAGTGCTCCAAGTGCAGGACTGTTGATCTTCATAGTGAGACCTCCAGTAATCCTGATCCTCTTATCCTACCTCTCGGTGGGGAACTGTGGAGGCTGTCACTTTACTTGCTGACTGCCTTCTCTGGACCCCATTGACCGTCTGTGCCTCATGGTCGTACTGCATTTGGCACAGCGGAAGAGACAGCCTACATCCACTTGGAGGTTCACCGGGTAGCAGAGTGCAATGACAGAGGAAGTGTACTTACAACAATTGGATGCTGGAGCATTGAACACAGGGTGTTCCTCTTGAACTGAGTGAATGTACACAATCGGCTGAGATAAAGCCTTGATTTCTTACTGAGCAGTGCCTCTAGAACACACCACCTTTAGTACTGCCATTGCTATAGGGGCTTCCACAGTGGGAACACATTAGCCACATGATTGGAGGTCTGCGATTACCTACTACCAGACACAACTAGTGACTATAAACATCAGGAAGTCCTGGCAGAGACCCACTTCTAGTGGGCCTCATCCTTGCGGCCTCTGGTGTGGGCTTCAGTATGGGTCCATGTTCCCCAGGGGGCTGGTGCATTGAATTTGAGTGACTTGTCAATCTCTGCTGCCTGTTGACCTGCTGACTGTTGCCCTTTGGAGCTCAGGCCTTCTCTTTTATGACTGAAGACAATGCCTGACCACTTTCTACCATAGCACAACTTGGACCTTCCTTCTTGCCCTTATATCTTAGAATTACCAACCCTACAACAGAGGCGAGCGCAGATGCTCTGCTGTAAACTAACTGGGGGTCACTTGATGACCCTCTCACCCCCTTCACTTCTCATACTGCTCCTCTCTGCCTTCCAGGTCCTTTCATGTAATTCACCTGAGGTGCTAACAACATCATTGTGATGACGTGTACCCAATGTCGTCTTCATGCTCGGCAGGCACGACAGCTGCTTTTCTCTGAGGCACTTTCAGCGGGTAGAGCAAAATCAAAACAGAGTTTTGCAACCATGTCTAAAGTGACGTTTAACAGCATTATGAAGGAACTCTCAATGATTGTTTCGCCCAAGTGAAAACTGGACACTAAAATATGAAACATGCCCTCTGAGATGAAGTCAATACGCAGTGACCTCAAGTTGTTCCAGCAACGTCGCGATACCTCTGATTGCAGTTCTGGAATATAAACAAGATCTTCAGCCAGACAGAGAACAGAGGTATGGTCGCTCCGCCTCCGCGCTGTCTTAGAGAGTAGATTGAGGCATGATAATATTCATGTATATGGTGCACCCTGAGGAATGAGAAACCACAATAACATTAGGTCCCTGATTGAGTGAATTCCACCGCTTCCCAGTCTTCACTTTGTGGTGCCAGTGGGGATCCAGAGAGCCCACTCATTAAAACGGTGCAGACCAAACAAGGAAGACAAACCTCAGCTTATTATTGCCTGATTCATGCAACACCAACATATCAGAACGATCCTCCCAGCAGCCAAGGAAAATGTTGGCCTCTTCATGCACTATGGTCAATTGATGCATGTTTGTTGGACGCTTCCTTGGAAACAAACATCAAGAGGAAAAATTCTTGCCACTCCAAACTAGACTGGCTCAGTGAGATATTTAGTGTGAGCTATTGCACTCTGTGACATTGAATTGAATTGAAAAGGCATTTCTAAGCGCATGGGTACCCGAAAGCATCCCAGCGCTACAGCAACCCTTAAAGCAGGTAGAGAACTTAAGGGAACAAAAAGGTATTTAAAAGCTTGCGAAAGGTAAGATAGTTTGATTCACAACGGATTGACAGTGGCAAGTTGTTCCACAGTTTTGCAGCATTGTACCCAAAACGGCGTCCTCCACTGCGTGTTCTCTTTATAATCGGGACTATAGCTAGCTGCTTTTTGTCAAATCTAAGCGACCTGGCCGGGCGATAGGGCTGAATAAGAGATCTGATGATGAGGGGACCTTTGTCAGAAAGGGCTTTATGAGTGATACACAATGCCTTAAAATGAATTATTTGGGAGATCGGCAGCCAATGAAGTGCTGAAAGCGACGGTTTAGCTGAGATGCGCTTAGAAGAGTTAGTAAGTAACCGTGCTGCACAGTTTTGAATGACCTGGAGCCTTTTAATAGCTGACAGGGGAGCTCCTAGATAGAGGGCATTGGCATAGTCCAGGCGAGAAAGAATAAGTGCCTGGACCAATACTCTTCTTACAATTAGTGGGAGCAGGGGGAGGATGTTTCTAAGCATTCTAAGTATTCCATAGCAACCAGCGGCTACCTTGCTAGCCTGCTTCTTAAAGTCCAGGTTATGATCTACCCACGCTCCCAGACTCTTAATTTCCGCTTTGGGAGTGGGCGGGAGACCGAGACAATTAGGCCAGGAAGAGGCTATTGTACGAGGGGAGTGGTTTCCTCTAAACATAAGTTCTGTCTTGTCCCCATTGAGCTTTAAATAAGAATTATCCATCCATCTGGAGACTTTTTGCAGGCATAAAGCCAGATTAGGAGCTGAATTGTCCTCTTGACTAAGTGAAACCACTAATTGGGTGTCATCCGCATACGTGACAATCTGGATGCCATAAGGAATTACTAGTTCCGCCAAGGAGCTCATATACATATTAAAAAGAGTGGGGCTCAGGGACGAGCCCTGGGGAACCCCACATCCAAGGGGCATTAGCACAGAAGCAAAAAATGTTTCGAAGACTACAAAAGAGCAGTCTTCAAGGAAAGATTGCAGCCATTTCAATGCCAAATCGGTAATTCCAACCTCCCTAAGCCTCTGAATCAGAAGCTGGTGGTTAACCGTATCAAAGGCTGCGCTGAGATCGAGCAGGATTAATGCAGCGCTGCCCCCGCTATCCATAATTATCCTAAGACTTTCCACCACTACCAAAAGAGCGGTCTCAGTACTCTGTTGAGCTCTGAATCCTCATGATTGATGGAAAGACTACCAAATATTCAGAACCTGACATCCCCGAGAATTAGCTATGCTCCTTGAATATTACAGCAATGGAAACTGTTGGGGCTCTGTGACACTCAAAATGAGACCTGAAACCTGATGTAGAGTAGTTTAAAAAAATCCACAGCTACTTTGACACCTTAGAGTAGATTCAAAACCCCTTTCTTAAAGACCAGTAATTCAGTTGAAGTCAACACCCTGCTCTCTTGATCTGGAGCGAAACTGATCCCGGTATTTCGGGACTGTGCAATGTAGAAGAAGCATGGGGACACGTTCTGCTTTGTCCACCTGACCCTACTTCCTATATTCACCCTCTTAGCACATAAGAGAGGAAGGCATGTTCTTCCACTGTGTTTGCAGTGTGTTGTTGAAAGCATGGTTGAGTGTCTTCACTGCCTGGATCACTCTGCCGTCTCTGTGGTCACCCGCGTGGGTGTTTCACGAGTTGCCTAAAGCACCGGACATAAAGGACAGTGGTGGACCAGTGGAATTCAGCACTCGGCAGATGCTGTCAACCTTACACTTCATTTGCCGAATGAGTTATAGGAAAGGGGTTTAGACAAGCCTTTTAAACAGCCCTTTTAAAAAAAAATGATGGTCTTTCTATAGGATGCCCTCTGAGTTTTCCAGTCCAAGATAAGGTTGAGTATTTTTTGTGATGTCAGTTCCTGTTTAAATTATATAAGGAGGCAATTTAAGTGGTGGGTGTGCCATAATGCATTTGTTCTCTTTTCTTTGTTGTAAGCTTCAACCCTTTGCTACCATTTATGTCCCTGGTTTTTGCTTTTAGCAGTTGGAACTTCTACTTGGTTCTATAAATTCTTTCTTGGCTCTTATCTCTTGCCTTATATCAGTAGGAGGTTGGCGCTGTGCTAATCACTTCAGTGTTAATCTTCCTCTTCAATCAGGAGCTACAGAATTACCGAAGCGGGCATCTACCCTTTCTGGATTTTGTCTTCCTAATTAGGACACCCGTAAGGAGACGGTTGACACCTTTCATGTGCACTATTCTGTGCAAGATGGCACAGTGGATACAGGTAGGGGTTGCCCATTTCTCGGGCAGTCATGAAGGGCAAAGGGTACTCAACAGCCCTTCTCAGCATCCCTTTCTTGAAAGAAGAATGACAACGGCATATACAACCCACAACATAGAAAAATGTCTACAGTGGTGCATAAAATCTATGTGAGGATCATATTCACATTGAAAAGAAAGAGGCTGATCTGAACTCTGGAGTGAAGCAAACATGTTAGTAAAGTAATGACACAACTTATCAAGAAAAGTATATAAATGCTGGTCAATATTTGCCATGTGTCTCTTTAAACAAATATTTTTATGTTCTTCTTCCACAATAAAGATTGATTTTCCTGAATAATACCATGGGGTACATCACATCGAGCATTCAGATATTTATTTTTTAGATCATAATTTGAGTAAACATAACCACAAGGTGTTGCAAAGTGTGTGAGGATATGCACAGTTTGGTATGCAAATAGTTTCCATCAGTAGGAATGGGCCATATGGACTATAGCAATTAGAAAACATTTCCATTTAAGTGGATTTAGTGGGTCCATAAGGGTAGAAACTACAGAGAGGTCACAGGCATGTACTATATGGAGTCTACCTTGAAGGGACACATGGGGCATATTATCAAGGATGGCGTTAAAATTATCGCCGCTTTAGCGGCGGAAACTGCTGCTAAAGCGGTGATAATGGGCTTGATAATATGCCCTGAAGAATTCCCATAGCAGCCCAGGTTCACACCAGAACATGGGCTTCTATTTGAATCATCTATGGCATATTATCAAGCCCATTATCGCCGATTTAGCGGCAGTTTCCTGCTGGTAAAGCGGCGATAATTTTAACACCGTCCTTGATAATATGCCCCACATGAGTGCTATATCGCCTCCACCCAGGAGCGACAGAGGTACAGACCCACAAGAGACACCGTTAATGAATCAAGATTCCTTTATGGAGGCCACCAAGGAGTGACTGAGTCCCAACCCTAGTGGAGTTTTGGTTAAACAGCTAGGAGTCTAAACAATGTACATCCAGGAGCGACACAGGAACAGTGTCGCTGGAAGCACCTTCCATCTAGGTGTGACAGAGGCCCAACCCTTTTGATTATCAGTGTTAGAAATGGGATTTCTGGTTGGCTAGGGCTTGCGCCAGAGCCAGGCAGAAACCACCACTCTAGTCAGGGCTGGGGAGTTACATGCCAAAGATAACCCCTGCTCACCCCCTTGGTAGCTTGGCACGAGCAGTCAGGCTTATCCCGGAGGCAATGTGTAAAGCGTTTGCGCGCGCACCCAGCAACAACACCCAAGGCCCCCCACAAAAGAAACTCCACACAAGGTTATATATAAAAATAGCCTTTGTATTATACCAAACACATTAGATAATAAATACACACTTTACAATGTGCCACTGGCACGGGCAGAAATTACAGGGGAATTATCTGCAAGGGACAGGGCCTCATGGACCACTGTCAGAATTATCACAAATCACCAAATTGTAAATGTAGAAAGGTAGAACAAATAATAAATGTAGCGCACAACCAGTAACCACTGGTAACAGGTAAGTACATCCTACGCAATCCTAAAACACCTTAGGTACACATCACGCAGGGGACCATGAACTTACTAGCATAATCTCGTCTAGCAAAAACAATCTCCTATGCATAAAAACAGTTAGGCCTAAACTTAGCATAAAGGCAATGCATATTGCGCAAACGCACACAGGTAAATACAATCATGTACCCTAGGTGAGAGCGCAACGCAAGAAAACTGCCACTAGGCCAACTTGGCCTCTCAGGGGCTCAAACGCCCTTTGTCCAGCAGAGTCAGGGCTGAACTGCGCAGGCTGCGCAAGCCAAAGCGTAAAGGCCACAACCTAAACGTTGCAGCTGCCCACTAAGTGCTGGGCAGCTGGAGAAATGAGCCTGGGCACCACTGTGCCGGTTGAGCTCTCTCTGGGCTCTGGAATGCCCCACGTTGGAGCGCACTGGCGCTCTAGAAAATAATGCCCCCGACGTTGGAGCCTTCTAGGCTCTAAATCAATAATGCCCCCCTTACATGGGAGCGCCCCCCTCTATCAGGCGGGGGGGCCGCTCAGGAGATAGACCGGTCTGGGACCGGCACCCACAACACACGCACGGAGTCCCCCAGCCCTTCCCAACTCACCGGGCTGTTCTCTGGGGACTCCCACGTTGTCTCCGCTCTCTTCTATTTTGGTCCGGGCGGCGCTCCTCCTGTGGAGCCTCCGAGGCTCCAGGCACGCAGGACTCGGCGGGATCAGAACGGCCGGCACAAGAAAGCTCCCGCTCCTCGGGGGCTCTCCCTCTCTTACCCGACGGCCTCCTTTCGTTCACCGGAGCACGGGGTGGGCTCCCGTCGGCTTTCGGCTTCCGGCTGATTTCACCCGGGCCGACGCGGTGATCCTCGGTGTCGCTTCCTCACGTTGCCAGGCAACCGCGACGACTGGGCTAATCCCAGCGCGGCGATGGTGACGTCAGCGGACTCTCTAGCTGGCGGCGGTGAATTCGATAAGGGGTAGGCTCCCGTTCTAGATAAAAGTACTCGCGGGGTGGGCACCCGCTAAAGGCGATAGAATTGCGGGGTGGGCACCGGCTTTTCTTTACGCAGAACGGTCCCTGGCGGGGTGGGCGCCCGCTAGGGGTATAACAATGGCAGGCAATGCGGGGTGGGCTCACGCGCTATAAATGATTGGAGTTGCGAGGGAATCTCCATGCTGGAGATTCCCTTTTCAAAAAGGATCGCAGCTCCGGGCTGCCACTGCAATTAGAAGCGCTGCTCCCTGGGTCAGTAGAGCGCTTGTTCGTCAATACAAATAAAGCACTCCTTGAGAAGGGAAGACAAGGTGCTCCTCCCCATAAGGCAAGGTTCAGGGAAAGTCTTTGTAGGAAGGCAGGCGGGGCAAGGGCTGGGCCCAGGGGCCAGCTCACAGGGCCCTCTAGGCAGGGAGGCAGTCCCCAGTGGCGGTCTCTCCTGGCGCCCAGCAGCAGGTCCCCCCAGTTAGGGTCAGCAGAGAACATTTTGTAAGGGGTCACAGCCCCTTCTTATACACAGGTTTCCTTTGTCTCAAGGTGCAGGGAAGGGGCGAACCAGTTACAACTGGTTCCTGAGCACTTTGTTTTGCTCAGCCCCTCTCCCTATTCACAGAACAGGCCAGGGTCATCAGTCGCACCACAGGGGGCGGAGCCAGCATTGTGTGGGGAAAGCCCAGCCCTATTCAGGTCCTAGGTGTACTCCTCCCACCCATCTGGCTGCTGATCTCCCCATTCACCACTGGGTGACTCCTCCTGACTCTGGGGATTCCCTAGCCCATCACATGACCTCAGCCAGCCAATCGCCAGACAAGGCACTCATCTCACACTGCACACAGAAATGCCAACTTCTAGAAGTGGCACTTCTACACTAGGTACATTGACGCCGCACACATCATCGCGCAGCATTTCATCACACGAGTCCGCACATACCAAACTCGCACCTGCACTCCCCATGCATCAGGAACTACCAGGGACACATACATTCCCCCATGCATTCCTATGGGAGGGCAGGCCAACCTCACTACACACACGCACTTTACCCTGGGACACAGTGGTAAAGTGCGCAGAAGCCAAAAATCACTAACACCAGTTCACAATAAAAAGCAAAAGGTTTAGGGGTGAACCTGCCAGAAGGGCCAAGTCCAACACAACCCCCTTCCAGCCAAAACGCAGGGTAGACCAATCACCACCGTGATGGTCTTCCCTGCTTGGGGCGATAAAACACGGACGCAGGCCTGCAACGGCAGGGACATTCTCCGGTTTTACGCCACTCTGAACCCACGTGGTTCCCTCGGAAAAAACTCGGCGGACCAACTGGGCTACCCCACTGGTACTCCTCAGCTGTCCGCGGCCAGGACCAGGCCCTAGGCCATCCAGATACCACTGGTCCTTGCCTAACCCCAGAGTGGGGGGTAGTAACCCCTGGCACATAGCAACCATTTTCCACTCTACCCCTCATCAGGGCAGTTCTAAACTGCCACTGATCCTCCAGCCCAGGGTCTGTACCCTCAAGCTGACCAAAAGTCCTGGGCGAGGCTCTCCTCCCCCTACCTCTTCTTCTAGGGTTCCGTCCTCTCTTCCTCTGAGAGGCACCCTCATAACTCAACTTTCCCACCAGCTCACGACCTCTCCCTGAGAACTGGTCTCCCAACCTAGGGTTTAACCCCTCAGGTTGCACCGGGGTCAGAGGCGAGGACTCCCTCCCTCTGCACCCCCTTCCAGAGTCCGGCACCCTCCCAACTGGAGTGGTGCCCCTAACAGCTACATCGGTCAGGACACTGCTTACAGTCGTCCTTCCCTCCAGGTCAGGCTGATCCTGAACCTGGCCTCCCAACCAGGGGTCTAAACCATTTGGCTGAGTACTTGCCTGGCACTCCAGAACTTCTGGGGACTTACACACCATCCCCCCCGAGGGTAACATATGACTCATATGTTGCGTGACAGTATGCCTGGTGCAGATCTCCCGTCCCCTGTCCCCCTGACAGTGTGCGAAGATCCCCCAGGACAGATGTATGGTCACCATGGTCACCTCTAGGAGACTCAGCCCTCCCGGCTGGTCCCTGACCCACTGGCTCCTCCACTGGGGAACACAGCCCCATGCCACCCCTCTCGCTGGACTTCTGTACCCTCCCTACTGGAGCAGTACTGCCAGACATCAGAACCACTGGAGCTCTACTTACAGATGCTCCAGGTTCTCCATACGCTAGGTGATCCTCCTCAAATGGACTGACAGGACAGCCTAGGCCCCCAACCTGGTGTTCCCTGAAGAAACCATCCAGGCTCTGAGACTGGGTTTCGGGCCTCTGGGGACTCGAAGTCACCCACTCACTCCTACTCCACTGAGATAGGTCGTGAGCCCCTACACCCCTCTCACTACTCTGGGAACTAGCTGGGCTACTCTGAGCCTCTTCCCCCATACTGGACGGGAAGATACCTGAGCCACTACTGTTGGAAGTACTCTCCCATACCTCATCATAACCTTGGGCCCTTTCCCAGCGGTCTGCTTCCTCTGCAAGGTCCCACGGACAAAGGGAGTCATACCTCAACCGGTGTTGGCGCAACCCGGGATAACAACTACTGAGCATCTGCTCTCTGATAACCAGATCATACAGCACGTACTGACCACGTTCCGGGTTAACCTTTACCCAATCATCCAGTGCATCATCACATTTATCCACAAACTCCTCCCAAGACTGGTGAGACAGCTTCCTACTGCCCCTGAATTTCAACCTATATTCCTCTTCTTGGGAAACAGGTACCATACTCTGGGAACTGGGGGTGGGACTCTCTGCACTGGACTCTCTATCGCTGCCACCACTGGACTCTACCCTCCCTGGGGAATCCAGAAAACTACCACTGCGCTCAGGGGACAACTTACCCTCCAGAGCTAGTTTCTCTCTGGCAAAGGCCCTCTCAGCCTTCGCCATCTGCTTCTGAGCTAAGACCCTCTCGGTCTCAAACTTTTTCTCCTCCACATTCAGCTGCGCTATCTCCTTGGCATGCTCTAACCTGAGCTTCTCCAAAGCCAGCTGATGCTCCCTTTCTTCCCTCCTATCTACCCACTCCTCTGGGGACAGGAAAAGGGATGGGTTGCTGCCCCTGACACTGGACCCAGCAAGGGACTCCCTATCCATGGGGTCTTCACTATCTACTAGCGTCCCTGTCCTGTCACTTTCTTCCTCCTCTTCAGACTCCTCAGGGCTCCCCTCAACCCCACCACCCTCTTGGCGTGCGGCCCGGACCCTCTCCTCCTCACTGCTCTCACGTTCCCCTTCATCCTTCTGCCATTGGATCAGGTTTTCCCGGAGTTTTGACTGGGAGTCTGACACACTCACTGCTATGTCTCTCTCCTCACAAAACTCAACCAACTCCCCCATACTGTATCTAAACAGACCACAGAAATTAAAAGCAGACTCCATTTTGGCAGGACGCTCAGGGACACGTGCAACACAAGGGTCCTAAGTGTCTGAGCTGAAGCAAGAGTAGACAATTCAAAAATGACACTTTTAGGAGAAGAATAATGGAACTCAAAACAATATTCCCCAAACACGTGATTATCTAAAATGCAGAGTTTTGTAGTGCAGCCAGTTGCTGCTGCGGTACAGCGCAAACGCAAGTCCTATCCCACCGCTGATCACCAATGTTAGAAATTAGATTTCTGGTTTGCTAGGGCTTGCGCCAGAGCCAGGCAGAAACCACCACTCTAGTCAGGGATGGGGAGTTACACGCCAAAGATAACCCCTGCTCACCCCCTTGGTAGCTTGGCACGAGCAGTCAGGCTTATCCCGGAGGCAATGTGTAAAGCGTTTGCGCGCGCACCCAGCAACAACACCCAAGGCCCACCACAAAAGAAACTCCACACAAGGTTATATATAAAAATAGCCTTTGTATTATACCAAACACATTAGATAATAAATACACACTTTACAATGTGCCACTGGCACGGCAGAATTTACAGGGAAATTATCTACAAGGGACAGGGCCTCATGGACCACTGTCAGAATTATCACAAATCACCAAATTGTAAATGTAGAAAGGTAGAACAAATAATAAATGTAGCGCACAACCAGTAACCACTGGTAACAGGTAAGTACACCCTACGCAATCCTAAAACACCTTAGGTACACATCACGCAGGGGACCATAAACTCACTAGCATAATCTCGTCTAGCAAAAACAATCTCCTATGCATAAACACAGTTAGGCCTAAACTTAGCATAAAGGCAATGCATATTGCGCAAACGCACACAGGTAAAGACAATCATGTACCCTAGGTGAGGGCGCAACGCAAGAAAACTGTCCCCAGGCCAACTTGGCCTCTCAGGGGCTCAAACGCCCTTTGTCCAGCAGAGTCAGGGCTGGACTGCGCAGGCTGCGCAAGCCAAAGCGTAAAGGCCACAACCTAAACGTTGCAGCTGCCCACTAAGTGCTGGGCAGCTGGAGAAATGAGCCTGGGCACCACTGTGCCGGTTGAGCTCTCTCTGGGCTCTGGAATGCCCCACGTTGGAGCGCACTGGCGCTCTAGAAAATAATGCCCCCGACGTTGGAGCCTTCTAGGCTCTAAATCAATAATGCCCCCCTTACATGGGAGCGCCCCCCTCTATCAGGCGGGGGGGCCGCTCAGGAGATAGACCGGTCTGGGACCGGCACCCACAACACACGCACGGAGTCCCCCAGCCCTTCCCAACTCACCGGGCTGTTCTCTGGGGACTCCCACGTTGTCTCCGCTCTCTTCTATTTTGGTCCGGGCGGCGCTCCTCCTGTGGAGCCTCCGAGGCTCCAGGCACGCAGGACTCGGCGGGATCAGAACGGCCGGCACAAGAAAGCTCCCGCTCCTCGGGGGCTCTCCCTCTCTTACCCGACGGCCTCCTTTCGTTCACCGGAGCACGGGGTGGGCTCCCGTCGGCTTTCGGCTTCCGGCTGATTTCACCCGGGCCGACGCGGTGATCCTCGGTGTCGCTTCCTCACGTTGCCAGGCAACCGCGACTACTGGGCTAATCCCAGCGCGGCGATGGTGACGTCAGCGGACTCTCTAGCTGGCGGCGGTGAATTCGATAAGGGGTAGGCTCCCGTTCTAGATAAAAGTACTCGCGGGGTGGGCACCCGCTAAAGGCGATAGAATTGCGGGGTGGGCACCCGCTTTTCTTTACGCAGAACGGTCCCTGGCGGGGTGGGCGCCCGCTAGGGGTATAACAATGGCAGGCAATGCGGGGTGGGCTCACGCGCTATAAATGATTGGAGTTGCGAGGGAATCTCCATGCTGGAGATTCCCTTTTCAAAAAGGATCGCAGCTCCGGGCTGCCACTGCAATTAGAAGCGCTGCTCCCTGGGTCAGTGGAGCGCTTGTTCGTCAATACAAATAAAGCACTCCTTGAGAAGGGAAGACAAGGTGCTCCTCCCCATAAGGCAAGGTTCAGGGAAAGTCTTTGTAGGAAGGCAGGCGGGGCAAGGGCTGGGCCCAGGGGCCAGCTCACAGGGCCCTCTAGGCAGCGAGGCAGTCCCCAGTGGCGGTCTCTCCTGGCGCCCAGCAGCAGGCCCCCCCAGTTAGGGTCAGCAGAGAACATTTTGTAAGGGGTCACAGCCCCTTCTTATACACAGGTTTCCTTTGTCTCAAGGTGCAGGGAAGGGGCGAACCAGTTACAACTGGTTCCTGAGCACTTTGTTTTGCTCAGCCCCTCTCCCTATTCACAGAACAGGCCAGGGTCATCAGTCGCACCACAGGGGGCGGAGCCAGCATTGTGTGGGGAAAGCCCAGCCCTATTCAGGTCCTAGGTGTACTCCTCCCACCCATCTGGCTGCTGATCTCCCCATTCACCACTGGGTGACTCCTCCTGACTCTGGGGATTCCCTAGCCCATCACATGACCTCAGCCAGCCAATCGCCAGACAAGGCACTCATCTCACACTGCACACAGAAATGCCAACTTCTAGAAGTGGCACTTCTACACTAGGTACATTGACGCCGCACACATCATCGCGCAGCATTTCATCACACGAGTCCGCACATACCAAACTCGCACCTGCACTCCCCATGCATCAGGAACTACCAGGGACACATACATTCCCCCATGCATTCCTATGGGAGGGCAGGCCAACCTCACTACACACACGCACTTTACCCTGGGACACAGTGGTAAAGTGCGCAGAAGCCAAAAATCACTAACACCAGTTCACAATAAAAAGCAAAAGGTTTAGGGGTGAACCTGCCAGAAGGGCCAAGTCCAACACAACCCCCTTCCAGCCAAAACGCAGGGTAGACCAATCACCACCGTGATGGTCTTCCCTGCTTGGGGCGATAAAACACGGACGCAGGCCTGCAACGGCAGGGACATTCTCCGGTTTTACGCCACTCTGAACCCACGTGGTTCCCTCGGAAAAAACTCGGCGGACCAACTGGGCTACCCCACTGGTACTCCTCAGCTGTCCGCGGCCAGGACCAGGCCCTAGGCCATCCAGATACCACTGGTCCTTGCCTAACCCCAGAGTGGGGGGTAGTAACCCCTGGCACATAGCAACCATTTTCCACTCTACCCCTCATCAGGGCAGTTCTAAACTGCCACTGATCCTCCAGCCCAGGGTCTGTACCCTCAAGCTGACCAAAAGTCACAGGCGAGGCTCTCCTCCCCCTACCTCTTCTTCTAGGGTTCCGTCCTCTCTTCCTCTGAGAGGCACCCTCATAACTCAACTTTCCCACCAGCTCACGACCTCTCCCTGAGAACTGGTCTCCCAACCTAGGGTTTAACCCCTCAGGTTGCACCGGGGTCAGAGGCGAGGACTCCCTCCCTCTGCACCCCCTTCCAGAGTCCGGCACCCTCCCAACTGGAGTGGTGCCCCTAATAGCTACATCGGTCAGGACACTGCTTACAGTCGTCCTTCCCTCCAGGTCAGGCTGATCCTGAACCTGGCCTCCCAACCAGGGGTCTAAACCATTTGGCTGAGTACTTGCCTGGCACTCCAGAACTTCTGGGGACTTACACACCATCCCCCCGAGGGTAACATATGCCTCATATGTTGCGTGACAGTATGCCTGGCGCAGATCTCCCGTCCCCTGTCCCCCTGACAGTGTGCGAAGATCCCCCAGGACAGATGTGTGGTCACCATGGTCACCTCTAGGAGACTCAGCCCTCCCGGCTGGTCCCTGACCCACTGGCTCCTCCACTGGGGAACACAGCCCCATGCCACCCCTCTCGCTGGACTTCTGTACCCTCCCTACTGGAGCAGTACTGCCAGACATCAGAACCACTGGAGCTCTACTTACAGATGCTCCAGGTTCTCCATACGCTAGGTGATCCTCCTCAAATGGACTGACAGGACAGCCTAGGCCCCCAACCTGGTGTTCCCTGAAGAAACCATCCAGGCTCTGAGACTGGGTTTCGGGCCTCTGGGGACTCGAAGTCACCCACTCACTCCTACTCCACTGAGATAGGTCGTGAGCCCCTACACCCCTCTCACTACTCTGGGAACTAGCTGGGCTACTCTGAGCCTCTTCCCCCATACTGGACGGGAAGATACCTGAGCCACTACTGTTGGAAGTACTCTCCCATACCTCATCATAACCTTGGGCCCTTTCCCAGCGGTCTGCTTCCTCTGCAAGGTCCCACGGACAAAGGGAGTCATACCTCAACCGGTGTTGGCGCAACCCGGGATAACAACTACTGAGCATCTGCTCTCTGATAACCAGATCATACAGCACGTACTGACCACGTTCCGGGTTAACCTTTACCCAATCATCCAGTGCATCATCACATTTATCCACAAACTCCTCCCAAGACTGGTGAGACAGCTTCCTACTGCCCCTGAATTTCAACCTATATTCCTCTTCTTGGGAAACAGGTACCATACTCTGGGAACTGGGGGTGGGACTCTCTGCACTGGACTCTCTATCGCTGCCACCACTGGACTCTACCCTCCCTGGGGAATCCAGAAAACTACCACTGCGCTCAGGGGACAACTTACCCTCCAGAGCTAGTTTCTCTCTGGCAAAGGCCCTCTCAGCCTTCGCCATCTGCTTCTGAGCTAAGACCCTCTCGGTCTCAAACTTTTTCTCCTCCACATTCAGCTGCGCTATCTCCTTGGCATGCTCTAACCTGAGCTTCTCCAAAGCCAGCTGATGCTCCCTTTCTTCCCTCCTATCTACCCACTCCTCTGGGGACAGGAAAAGGGATGGGGCGCTGCCCCTGACACTGGACCCAGCAAGGGACTCCCTATCCATGGGGTCTTCACTATCTACTAGCGTCCCTGTCCTGTCACTTTCTTCCTCCTCTTCAGACTCCTCAGGGCTCCCCTCAACCCCACCACCCTCTTGGCGTGCGGCCCGGACCCTCTCCTCCTCACTGCTCTCACGTTCCCCTTCATCCTTCTGCCATTGGATCAGGTTTTCCCGGAGTTTTGACTGGGAGTCTGACACACTCACTGCTATGTCTCTCTCCTCACAAAACTCAACCAACTCCCCCATACTGTATCTAAACAGACCACAGAAATTAAAAGCAGACTCCATTTTGGCAGGACGCTCAGGGACACGTGCAACACAAGGGACCTAAGTGTCTGAGCTGAAGCAAGAGTACACAATTCAAAAATGACACTTTTAGGAGAAGAATAATGGAACTCAAAACAATATTCCCCAAACACGTGATTATCTAAAATGCAGAGTTTTGTAGTGCAGCCAGTTGCTGCTGCGGTACAGCGCAAACGCAAGTCCTATCCCACCGCTGATCACCAATGTTAGAAATTAGATTTCTGGTTTGCTAGGGCTTGCGCCAGAGCCAGGCAGAAACCACCACTCTAGTCAGGGATGGGGAGTTACACGCCAAAGATAACCCCTGCTCACCCCCTTGGTAGCTTGGCACGAGCAGTCAGGCTTATCCCGGAGGCAATGTGTAAAGCGTTTGCGCGCGCACCCAGCAACAACACCCAAGGCCCACCACAAAAGAAACTCCACACAAGGTTATATATAAAAATAGCCTTTGTATTATACCAAACACATTAGATAATAAATACACACTTTACAATGTGCCACTGGCACGGCAGAATTTACAGGGAAATTATCTACAAGGGACAGGGCCTCATGGACCACTGTCAGAATTATCACAAATCACCAAATTGTAAATGTAGAAAGGTAGAACAAATAATAAATGTAGCGCACAACCAGTAACCACTGGTAACAGGTAAGTACACCCTACGCAATCCTAAAACACCTTAGGTACACATCACGCAGGGGACCATAAACTCACTAGCATAATCTCGTCTAGCAATAACAATCTCCTATGCATAAACACAGTTAGGCCTAAACTTAGCATAAAGGCAATGCATATTGCGCAAACGCACACAGGTAAAGACAATCATGTACCCTAGGTGAGGGCGCAACGCAAGAAAACTGTCCCCAGGCCAACTTGGCCTCTCAGGGGCTCAAACGCCCTTTGTCCAGCAGAGTCAGGGCTGGACTGCGCAGGCTGCGCAAGCCAAAGCGTAAAGGCCACAACCTAAACGTTGCAGCTGCCCACTAAGTGCTGGGCAGCTGGAGAAATGAGCCTGGGCACCACTGTGCCGGTTGAGCCCTCTCTGGCCTCTGTAATGCCCCACGTTGGCGCGCACTGGCGCTCTAGAAAATAATGCCCCCGACGTTGGAGCCTTCTAGGCTCTAAATCAATAATGTCCCCCTTACGTGGGAGCGCCCCCCTCTAACAGGCGGGGGGGCCGCTCAGGAGATAGACCGGTCTGGGACCGGCACCCACAATACACGCACGGAGTCCCCCAGCCCTTCCCAACTCACCGGGCTGTTCTCTGGGGACTCCCGCGTTGTCTCCGCTCTCTTCTATTTTGGTCCGGGCGGCGCTCCTCCTGTGGAGCCTCCGAGGCTCCAGGCACGCAGGACTCGGCGGGATCAGAACGGCCGGCACAAGAAAGCTCCCGCTCCTCCGGGGCTCTCCCTCTCTTACCCGACGGCCTCCTTTCGTTCACCGGAGCACGGGGTGGGCTCCCGTCGGCTTCCGGCTGATTTCACCCGGGCCGACGCGGTGATCCTCGGTGTCGCTTCCTCACGTTGCCAGGCAACCGCGACGACTGGGCCAATCCCAGCGCGGCGATGGTGACGTCAGCGGACTCTCGGGCTGGCGGCGGTGAATTCGATACGGGGTAGGCTCCCGTTCTAGATAAAAGTACTCGCGGGGTGGGCACCCGCTAAAGGCGATAGAATTGCGGGGTGGGCACCCGCTTTTCTTTATGCAGAACGGTCCCTGGCGGGGTGGGCGCCCGCTAGGGGTATAACAACGGCAGGCAATGAGGGGTGGGCTCCCGCGCTATAAATGATTGGAGTTGCAAGGGAATCTCCATGCTGGGGATTCCCTTTTCGAGAAGGATCGTAGCTCCGGGCTGCCACTGCAATTAGAAGCGCTGCTCCCTGGGTCAGTAGAGCGCTTGATCGTCAATCCAAATAAAGCACTCCTTGAGAAGGGAAGACAAGGTGCCCCTCCCCATAAGGCAAGGTCCAGGGAAAGTCTTTGTAGGAAGGCAGGGGGGGCAAGGGCTGGGCCCAGGGGCCAGCTCACAGGGCCCTCCAGGCAGGAAGGCAGTCCCCAGTGACGGTCTCTCCTGGCGCCCAGCAGCAGCAGCAGGCCCCCCCAGTTAGGGTCAGCAGAGAACATTCTGTAAGGGGTCACAGCCCCTTCTTATACACATGTTTCCTTTGTCTCAAGGTGCAGGGAAGGGGCGAACCAGTTACAACTGGTTCCTGAGCACTTTGTTTTGCTCAGCCCCTCTCCCTATTCACAGAACAGGCCAGGATCAACAGTCACACCACAGGGGGCGGAGCCAGCATTGTGTGGGGAAAGCCCAGCCCTATTCAGGTCCTAGGTGTACTCCTCCCACCCATCTGGCTGCTGATCTCCCCATTCCCCACTGGGTGACTCCTCCTGACTCTGGGGATTCCCTAGACCATCACATGACCTCAGCCAGCCAATCGCCAGACAAGGCACTCATCTCACACTGCACACAGAAATGCCAACTTCTAGAAGTGGCACTTCCACACTAGGTACATTGACGCCGCACACATCATCGCGCAGCATTTCATCACACGAGTCCGCACATACCAAACTCGCACCTGCACTCCCCACGCATCAGGAACTACCAGGGACCCATACATTCCCCCATGCATTCCTATGGGAGGGCAGGCCAACCTCACTACACGCACGCACTTTACCCTGGGACACAGTGGTAAAGTGCGCAGAAGCCAAAAATCACTAACACCAGGTCACAATAAAAAGCAAAAAGTTTAGGGGTGAACCTGCCAGAAGGGCCAAGTCCAACAAGCAGCCACTTTGCCAACAGGATAGAACAAGCATTTCCAATACAATAGGTCTCGCATTTATAAGAGTTTGAGCAATTGGCATTGTAAAATTACAATGCCTTTTATTTATGTTTTGGTTTTAAAACAAATAAAAGGCATTGTCATTTACAATGTCAGTAGCATAAACTTGCATAAAAGCAGTGTGTGGAGTGCAGCAGTGTGCGGCGTGCAGCAGTGTGCGGCGTGCAGCAGTGTGTGAAGCAGTGTGTGGCGTGCAGCAGTGTGAGGCGTGCAGCAGTGTGCGGCGTGCAGCAGTGTGCGGCGTGCAGCAGTGTGTGGCATGCAGCAGTGTGTGGCGTGCAGCAGTGTGCGGCGTGCAGCAGTGTGTGGCGTGCAACAGTGTTTCGTGTAGCACTGTGAGGCATGCAGCACTGTGTGGCGTGCAGCGGCGTGCAGCAGTGTGCGGCGTGCAGCAGTGTGCGTCGTGCAGCATGCAGCAGTGAGTAATGCAGCAGTGTGCAGCAGTGTGCGGCGTGCAGCAGTGTCTGCCGTGCAGCAGTGTGTGGCGTGCAGCAGTGTTTCGTGTAGCATTGTGCGGCGTGCAGCAGTGTGTGGCGTGCAGCAGTGTGTGGCGTGCAGCACTGTGTGGCGTGCAGCAGTGTGTGGTGTGCAGCAGTGTGTGGCGTGCAGCAGTGTTTCGTGTAGCAGTGTGCGGCGTGCAGCAGTGTGCGGCGTGCAGCAGTGTGCGGCGTGCAGCAGTGTGTGGCGTGCAGCAGTGTGTGGTGTGCAGCAGTGTGTGGCATGCAGCGGCATGCAGCAGTGTGTGGCGTGCAGCAGTGTGTGGCGTGCAGCAGTGTGTGGCGTGTACCAGTGTGCGGCGTGCAGCAGTGTGTGGCGTGCAGCAGTGTGCGGCGTGCAACAGTGTGCGGCGTGCAGCAGTGTGAGGCGTGCAGCAGTGTGAGGCGTGCAGCAGTGTGTGGCGTGCAGCAGTGTGAGGCGTGCAGCAGTGTGAGGCGTGCAGCAGTGTGAGGCGTGCAGCAGTGTGGCGTGCAGCAGTGTGTGGCGTGCAGCAGTGTGTGGCATGGAGCCGTGTGTGGCGTGCAGCAGTGTGAGGCATGCAGCAGTGTTTCGTGTAGCAGTGTGAGGCGTGCAGGAGTGTGTGGCGTGCAGCAGTGTGTAATGCAGCAGTGTGTGGCATGGTTTGTACACAAGAAAAGCGGACATCAAAGGAAGGGTGGGAGGGAACGAGCATATGGGGTGTGAGTTATAACGAAAGTTAATTGTTGTAAGAGGGGATGCAGGAAGTGAGGCCGAGCACGCGCTGGCAAAAGCAGTCTGCTGCTTTCAAGTCCGATGCCAGATTCCAGCTTCGCGCTTGAATGCCTCACATGCACTGGCCATAAACCGCATTCCTAAGGTCTTGTGCCCCTTAATAAATCTCTCTGAATGCGTGAGGCAGCGCACGCGCAGGAAGTAGCTGGTGGCAAATGGAATGCGCGTGGTTGTGCGCGTAACCACCACCCGATCTGCCTGTGAAGCCTTTGGGAGCATTTTCTGAAGCCCCTACAAAAGTCTCGCTGTGTGATCGCTTACGCGATAGCCAGGCGAGACCTAAAAAAGGATAGAAAAAGAGGCCTAGAGTCTGCATGGCAGCATTAAAGGCTCAGCTCAATGAAATTCAACGGACAGAGGATGTTTGCATGGTGGAGGGAAAGCTGCTCACAGGAGTAGGAATTATGAGAAACTGGAGGTAGTCAGTGTCCCTCAGTGTTGCTGTATGGAGAATATGATTTGATTTAAGATGAGTAGTAGGAGCAACAGGTAGAGGCAGCGGATTCTAGGTAAAGGATTTGAGAGAAGCAGACTGAGCAGAGGTTCTCGCCCAAGTACCTTCCAGAGCTTAACAAGGGACACAAATGGCAAATGCCACAGGAAGATGTTACGCAAAAAACGCCCTTTACCTCTATAACCGTATAAACCAAGCTGGAAGGAATGAGAGGCTGTTTTAAGAACGGATAGCTGTACCATGATGGAGATGGCACCGTCCGAGATAGCAGAGTTGGAGGGGAGACACCAAGTAGGTATTCCTTTCTGTGCCTCGTCCAGATGATTAATTAAGCACATTGGGTTAGTGCTGGTTGGAAAGAACAGAGTATCCTGTCCACCAAACAATAAATCAAGCTCGTATTGTCTTGTTTATATTGTTTATTGAAACAAAATCAATGCAAACCCCATAATTATCATCTAAAAAGCTGAATGGGTCACCCCTAACGGAGCAAAACACCTGTCGGCTGCAAACAGAATCTCACAAATAAATGTGTATGTAAAATAAGGGAATGCTAATATCCAAATTATTGAAATGAACAAGAATAGACTGCAAAACAGAAGGAGCAATCAGATGAAGACTAGTAAATTGAGATGCCTGTAGTCTAGACGATAACAATTATTTCAAACATGTTTCAAAAGAGCAGGTAGAGATACACATTGCAGTTTCCATCTGAGTCAAGTGGAAAGGGATGGTCAACATTGGAAGGGACATGGCCAGGCCATGCAGAAAAGGGCTGCTGACTCAGAGTGGCATTGAGGGATTTGCTTACTCAGAGTGGCATTGAGGGATTTGCTGACTCAGAGTGGCATTGAGGGATTTGCTGACTCAGAGTGGCATTGAGGGATTTGCTGACTCGGAGTGGCATTGAGGGATATCAGTAGTGAGCATCTGAAAGCACACAGAGGAGGATCACGTTTATATCAGCAGCATGAAGGACAAAGGAAAACCGAAGTTGGTGAATTTTAGGAAATTACATCTAGTAAAATTCAGTCTCCGACATGGGCGGAATACCCTTTGATCAGCAGGTACCTGAGTGGTTGATCAACCACAGAAAATGGCTGATACATTGGAAAGAGGAGATGACTGCAGAAATGTCGATTAGAACCTTGGTGAGGGAAGTAGAAAAGGGAGTGAAGACTAGAAGAAACATTTGAGAGACCTGGATATCTTACTCTGGCAAAATGGAAGTCTTAGGAAGACAGTGGGCAAGATGTGCGGAGCTAGTAACTATAGCGGGAGCAGTCCTTGAATAAGTCTTCATTTGGCATGCAGTTATAGATTTTGATAGGTCATAAGAACGAGAGACCCAGGTGTGTTAAAATGTTTCCCGGCCTGGTTTCTATTGACCACCTCCAAAAGCAGCCAAAGTGAAGCTGCAGAAAAAAAACCTGACTTGGTAAGTAAATGCATTGTTGAATGTCCTTGAGGAATGAACTAAGCACCAGAATTGTGCAGCTGGAAGTGAATTGTATTTTAAATTGATTTTGCAGCTGTTTACCATTATGCCTTCAACTAAAGTGTTGAAAAATCCTTGATTTTCAATCAATATTTGAAATCTCGCTGTCTATCTGATTTACTCCATGTTGGAGCACAGAGCTGCTCTAAATTAAGCAACGCTGCGCTCCGACATTTTCAAAATGTAAGGATGCGCCGTATTTACTACAATATGGCGCACGCCTGTGTTTTTTTCCCTAGTGCTGGCACTAAAATTAGCTGCCTAGCGCCAACGCAGGCACCCTTGCACCATAGTGCAAGCGTGCCTGCGTTGCAGGGAATTATAGTTTATGTGCAGGAAGGTGTCCCTTCCTGCACATAAGCAATCCATTATGGCTATTAGTTACTTCTATAGAAAGGGACACCTTCCTGAACATTAACAATCAATAATGGCTTTTTGCTCTTTATATGTGGAAGGGGCATATTAACAAGCTGGTGTTAAGCCTTGTTAAGTGGCTTATCACCACCTTGTAAATATGTGAAATGGAGCTACACCACCGGAACATCAAAAAAAGTGACACTCCAGTGGCGAATGGGGCTTGTAAATATGTCCCATATCTACAAAAATATAATGCCACTGCTGTCATCCCTGTGCTGTTGCTCCAACAGGCTGCCTAGCAGCACACAGACATACACTTTTGCACCACAGTGCAAAGTTGTGTGGATTATGTCTAGCGTAGGTTTTGACCTGGAAGGTCCTCCTTCCACTACAAAAAACTATGCTAAGACATACTTTAAAACTTTTCAAACATTTTATCTTTGCTGTACATTTTAGCACACAGGCAAAGATTGAACAGCGTAGAGAAATTAAAAAATTTCTCTAAGTTAACACCTGTATCGAGTTGGCATTATGTTTGGTGCAAAACCGTGCCTACCAATCTTGGTAGATAGGACTTTGTGTCAAAAACTATGTAAGGCAGAGTGTCAACAATCATGTCGTACCCATGGGATGCTATTTTGCATTATGTCTAGGCAATTTGTTGTGCTGGAAGTAAATAACAAATCAACACTTTTTTGCCAGTCTGCTTCACATTTGGTGATTTTGCACCAGCGCAAAGTGTTGATAAATCTGCCTCTACATTTTGCAGTTTAATTTTGAATTTGGGAGGTAGAGGGTTGGGGAAGATTCTTGGAAGAGCCAATAGAAAAAACTGAAGATAATTGCACGTCCTCAATCGCACTTGGCATATAAAGGCCAGCTCCAGCAAAAGGCCCGAGACGCAGGGAGCGGGACCTTAATTGCGGTATAGACCAACTACAGTGGGCTATAAGGCTATTAAACATTCTGCCAGTAGAGGGCAAAATGTTCTAAAAATGAAACAAAGGCCTCAGTGAGCCTGAGTGGATTAAAATCCCCTCGGGCTCCATGAATGACAACATTGGAATGTTGGAGCGCCGGATTTTTACCAGCCGTTAGAAGCCCGGTGCACTCCATTGTTTTCAATGGAGCTCCCAATATTCCCATGTTCTAATTCACATTCCGTTGCCCGCTATTGCCTGTTCAGAGAAATGCTCTCTTAGACTCTAAAGAAAAGTGACTAAAGCACCAGTCTCCCTGGGCCTTGGTGTATGCCTTCCCTCCCTGCAAATCTTTCTGATAAGCTATCTTATGAATGTCACAGCAATATATTTTAATCGACGACCACATACAGAGACCTATTTTGAAAGATTTTTGGATGAGCATTTGAAAACTCATCCAGGCTATATGGAGAGCTGAGTCTGGTGATCAGGTGCCCAAAGCAGGGGGCTCGTGAGGCAGTAGAATTAGGGTTTGTTGGGGTTGAACAGTCCCCTGATACCTCTACAAAATGTACCCCTGCTCAAGAAATGAAAAGATTATCCTTAAAGAGATGGCTACCTAATTAGCTCTTCTAACCCTGGCATTCATTAACCTTCAGTTTAGGATGTGGAAAGCTTCTTGCCTTGAAACTATGAATAGGTACGGGATAGTGGTTGATGGGAAATTTTTGATTTTGAGCAGATATTGTTGGAGTTTATCTTTTTCTCTCATTTATTATTGCTTGCGTATTTTTTTCATTTTATGTTATTTGTAATATCCGCTGCTTAGGTTTTCGATAAAAATACAAACCTTCAGTTGAAGAACAATATCATTGATTTCTAGTTAGACTGAATTATTAATAGGTATTTTGTGAGTGACTATTGCATTAATGCCTGAGCAGCTTTGCAACACCCACCATAACTCAGGCAGAATCCAGTAAGCAAACGTTGACAGTGGTTAGGGGTAAACTTTGAAGTTGCATGTGCTTGTTTTATCTTGCCAGGTTGGTGACTCTGTAAATTGCTGAAATTGTCTTTGGGGAAAGGAAAGAGCAGAGTTTACTTTAATGCCCAAAGTACTTAACGGAGATAAACCTTGTAGTCTCTGCACGGAAAGACTCTTGTTAAGTATGTGATTAATCTTTCCTGCTTTTTGTCACTTTCTTCCACTTTTGTCACTCTTTCACAATTTGTGCCATTTTCCACTCCGTGTCCCTGCTCGTCCCCGCCCCCCTCCAGTGCTGCTTTCTCACTTCCCACTTTTCTGCCTCCCAGCTGTCCAGCCCTCCCTCTCACACTACTTAATGGCACCGCTGGTGGCCATATCCAGCGGCTGTGCAGCAGGTGCACCGCTGGTGGATCAAAAGCACGCCAATTGCAAGCCTGTCTGTGCCCGTCCACATCTGGATCACGCCCAGCGCCCCGGACCCTGGTCCTCGGACCATCCACCACGACGACACCAACATCCTCAACACCGGCGCCACTCCGCCTGCCATCTCAGGTCGCTGAACGACACCTAGGTCCCTTTCTCCTGCCGCAACTGCAGCAGCATCTTTGCCTGCCACAGCACAACAAACCGACCCACTGCACGACCCAAAAAAACCAGACCCGATTGCCTCAGCTGTATCCTCATCAACAGACGCTCCTTCCGGAAACACGTCGTGGAGAGCTGGCATCTGCTTGACTCCTTCTCCCCTGACATTGCCTTCCTCATGGAAACCTGGATGAAAACCACCTCGCCATCGCCATCCCAGGTGGCTACAAAATCATCCACTAGTACCGTTCCATCTGGCCAGGAGGTATACAAAAAATACCTCTGCATCGCAACCATCTCGGACGACAACTCTACCACCATGGAGCACCTCCACTTGCAGATCCAAATCAACCCGAACACCACCCTCCACGGCACCCTCATCTACAGACCTCTTGGACCCCGCCTCATGCTCTCGCATCCATGGACTACATCCTTCTCAGAGACCTCAATTTCCACCTGGACAACCTGGATGACCACAGCACCTCATCCCTACTGGAGAACATCGCCACCATCGGACTCAAGCAACTGGTCGCCTCTCCAACCCACTCAGCAGGACACACACTCATCCCCATCTTCTTGCAAGCAGCAACATCTCCTTTAGCCACACCTCTGTACTACAGTGGACCGATCACTGCTGCGTCCATTTCTCCTTCATTAAACCCACTGTACACCAGCATGCCCACAGCCACCCATGCAGAAATTGGAACAAGGTCACCGAAGACCAACTCACCATCACCGTCACCGCAACCCCACCACCGACATCCATGGATGCCAACGCCCCTACACGCATGGATCTCCAACTGCGCCAACACACTGGCCCCCCTCAGGCAAGCAACTCCCCAAGAAGCTAACTGGTCCTCTCCCGCCCTTCAAGTTTATGAAGAGCATCCACTCCTCAGCCCCCTCGGATCCCTGCCCCCACCACATATTCAACATAGCCAGCGCCTCCGTCGCACCCGAACTCTGCCGCACAATCAGCTGCTCCATCGAATCCTCCACCTTTGCTGAAGACTGTAAACACGCCCCCTACTGAAGAAACCATGTGCCAACCCAACGGGCCTCAAGAACTACAAACCCATCTTGCAGCTCTCCATCCCAGCCACCGAGAAGGACATCAACACTCAATTCTCTGAGTTCATCTAATCAAACAATATCCTGGACCTCTCCCAATCGGGATTCAGACGAAACCCCAGCACCGAGACCTCTCTCCTCGCTGCCACAGACAACATCTGCATCCTCCTCAACAGAGGCAAAACCGTGACCCTCATCCTCTTAGACCTCTCGGTCACTTTCCACATTGTCTCCCATGACACCCTCTGCACTAGACTTCACGACGCCTGCCTCTGCAACAAAGCCCTTGACTGGATCTGCTCCTACCTCACCGGCTGAACATAGACTTCTACCATTTGTCTCAGAACCCAAAGAAATCAGCTGCGGAGTGCCACAGGGCTCCTCCCTAAGCACCACCCTTTTCAACATCCACATGGCCCTGCTATCAACCATAGTCAGAAACCACAGACTCAACATCGTCTCCTACGCCGACGACACCCAGCTGATCCTCTATCTCTCCTACAAACCCACAGCAGCCAAGAACAATTTACACAGCGGAATGAAGGCAGTAGCCACCTGGATGAAGGACAGCTGCCTCAAGTTCAACTCAGACAAGACCGAAGTCCTCACCCTGGGCCCCATCCCCTCTGCCTGGGATAACTCCACGTGGCCCGCAGTGCTCTGATGCCTCCACACCCAAGGACCACACACGAAACCTAAGCATCATCCTGGACTCCTAATTCTCAATGAACTGCCAGATCAATGCCGTTACGTCCTCCAGCTTTCATATGCTCTGCCTACTCCGAATGATCTTCAAGTGGATCCCCACGAGCTAAGGAAAACAGTCACCCAGTCACTCGTCAGCAGCAGACTCGACTACGGCAATGCACTCAATGCCGGCACCATGAATAGACAAAAACTAAAGCTGCAAAACATCCAAAACACCTCCGCCACACTCATCCTGAACATCCTTCGCCGCATCCACATCACCGACCACCTGCGAGCCCTTCACTCAACAAAAGGATCCTCTACAAGGTCCTCACGCATGCCTACAAAGTACTACACAATGCCGGACCCGTATACCTCAACCACCTCCTCTCCCTCCCCAGGCATCTCCGCTCCACCCCTCAGGACCTGGCCACCATCCCACAGATCCACAAGACCACTGCTGGAGGAAGATCCTTCCCCTAACTCGCTTCAAGGACCTGGAACTCCCTTTCTCTGCATCTCAGGCAATCACCATCTCTGCCTCAATTCAGGAAGGACCTCAAGACCAGGCTCTTCGGCTGAACTGCAGACCCCATGCCCCCCACGGCACCCTGAGACTCTTACAGGTGAGTAGTCGCCCTCTACAAAACCCTGACTGATTGATTGATTCATTCATCATTCATTTGTACTTAACCAGCAAGAGGAGGTTATGAGGATTTCTGACCCTGTGTATTAGTATCGTTCTGTATTTGGAAAATATGAATAAAAAGATGAGAAGGAAATCTTTGTAGCTAAAAGCGATAGGCTTCAAACGTGGCATCAATGTGCGCTGAGCCGCGGTCGATCCCTTGTTGGTGGAAACGCATTGAACAGATATTTTTTTACCCTTTTTACTGCAGGAGTATAGAATCTTAACTGCATCTTAAGGGGTCTCCCAACCCCAAGAAAGCCTTTCCAGGAATGTCTGTTTCAGTTCAAGGAGCATCCTTTCCAGATCGACAGGATGCTCGATAAAGAAGGTGCACCCCATTGCTCTGAGCCTGGTGGGTCTGTTGCAAACTTAGTTTTATTAAAGATAAACATCATAAGGACGCAATAGGGGGTCAGATTAAAGGGAAGGCCCAGCGGCCATGCTGCTATTTACACATCCATTCGCTGTCTTTAAAAACATCCATTCTTGAAATGTCAAGAACAGAAATCATAGAGAGATTCTATCATGACTCATAAAGTGCTTTTTCGGGATTCTTTGCTGGGTGGAATTTTAACAGAATTCCTAATTCCACCTGCAAATGGGATGTTAAAATAAAATAATGTGGCAACTGCAAGGGCTACAAACTTTAGTATCACTGAATTCACCAGACAGATTCACCCCTTGGCCGGGTGCTCAAAGCTGTACTTCGAATCTCAGTGCCCCATGTTATCCAGATGAGTGTCGTACCAAAATATCTTTTTTTTTAATAACAACATGCGCATATATTGATTCTGCAATTTTGATAACCAGCATATTGTCACGGTACGTAGGTGTGGAGTTGGGAATAGTAAATCAATGCTTCCCTATGTATCATACCTTTGAAGGTACGATCGTAGTCGATATTCCTTTGTTGATTTAAGGGCAGAATAATATTAAACCTTTGCTATTGTGACTCATATTCTAGATGTTGGTCTCTTCAAGGGTTTAGACAGACCCCAGCATGCCAACAGACTGAGGCCAAGTGGGCTGTTTTCAAATATGTCTAAGATGTCCTACCTGCAGTCACAGTACACCAGACCAAAACATACAACCAGTCTGTACCATGTCACACAACTCCCCACCACAGTCCCAGCTCTTCTTTAGAACTGGTCTCATCTTCACAAGCAGGGGCACCAGCTCCCCACCACAGTCTCAGCTCTCCTTTAGCACTGGTCTCATCTTCAGAAGCAGGGGCACCAACTCCCCACCACAGTCTCAGCTCTCCTTTAGCACTGGTCTCATCTTCAGAAGCAGGGGCACCAACTCCCCACCACAGTCTCAGCTCTCCTTTAGCACTGGTCTCATCTTCAGAAGCAGGGGCACCAACTCCCCACCACAGTCTCTGCTCTCCTTTAGCACGGGTCTCATCTTCACAAGCAGGGGCACCAACTCCCCACCACAGTCTCAGCTCCCCTTTAGCACGGGTCTCATCTTCACAAGCAGGGGCACCAACTCCCCACCACAGTCTCAGCTCTCCTTTAGCACGAGTCTCATCTTCACAAGCAGGGGCCCAGTAGTTAATTTGTGTCAGTGGTTGCCCACGACCATGGGAGGAGTGCAAACTCACACACTTTGCACCGACTTGTTCTCTCCTGCTGCCCTGAACAGTTCGGTCTACCTGCACATCTGCTACTGCAAGACTGTCCCAATGTACCCTGCCATCGTAGCTGTGTTGTTCCCACAGTATTGTATCCATTCCACCATCCTCAGTTTCGGCTGAAATTGACCCATAAGGAGAAGGAGCCCTTGGAGCCGAGCAGCAGCAGCAGCCATCCCTAGTCTTTCTCATTGTTCCTCGCAGTGGTGTAACAAAACTTGACGGGCTCCCAGCAAAGTTTGTGGATGGGACCGCCCACACTCCGGACCCAATCAGTAGCTCTCAAGCCCAGGGCCTGCCACCCGTGCACAGTGCCAGAGGGGCACCCTGGAGCTCAGGGGCCCCACCCACACCACGGGGGCTTCGGGGGTTATTGTTACACGACTGTTTCCTCCGACATCCTGTCCATCCACTGCACACCCATGCAGTTGTGTTGCTTGTTTCTCCATCACTCCGAGCCTTCACCCTAGTGCGGTATCATACTGCAAGGATCAGCCATCAGTAGTATTGTCAACCGACATCATCGGTGGGCGGGTTTCCATTGTTTG
The DNA here is from genome assembly GCF_964204655.1 of Triturus cristatus. Classification (NCBI taxonomy): domain Eukaryota; kingdom Metazoa; phylum Chordata; class Amphibia; order Caudata; family Salamandridae; genus Triturus; species Triturus cristatus. The sequence goes on from NC_140586.1 coordinate 809,263,229, forward strand.
CATGTCACACTTCTCTTTGGGCACAAAGCACACAGGAGTGGCACACAACAGCCACTGGTAACAAATGCATGTATATATTTAGATAAGCGACATGGGGGCATATTCTCAAGAACGTGTGATAATCATCGCAAAATTAGCTTAACGCAACTTTGCATATCGCAGTCTATCGTGGGAAAACAACGCCGTTTTAATGTAGTATTCTCAACCCGGCGGCACCATGCCATAGTCCCACGATTACACGTCAAATGACCGTGATAAAATCAACACAACACCGCAAAAATGCGAAACACGAACGCAAAAAAAGTTGCGAAGAGGCCATTCGCGATACAAAAATCAGCGATAACCAGCGCTAGGCCTGCAATTCCCACGCATCATGTGGGAAAATGCACCATATAAGCAGAGTAAAAAAAACTGTGAAATGACAATGTAAGAGCACAACCCCACATCCGTGACGTAGAACAAATGACCATCGTCCCACATCAAATAGACATCTCCTCACAGTCACAATATACATTGACATGCAGTCTGCATGTAAACTGCGCCAATGCTGAAACATGCATGGAACACACTGTGAAACTGCATCTCCCCTTCACATTGCAGAGGGACAAGCAACCCCTCCTACACACAGATGTGTCATGACCATGATCAATCAATTATGAAAGCGTGAACGAATGTAGGGGCAGTGACTCCCACTTACGTACATGTTGCCCATGTTGTGGGACTTGAGTTACAGGGGACATCCCTGCATTATGGTGGTACATATCTGACCCCAAAAGGAGGCCTGTTGTCACATGTAGGTCACAAATGGCAGCCAAAATGGAATGACTTCGGACACATGTGAAACGCCGAAGAGTGGGATTCCCTTCTAACTGTGACACACAGAACTGGCAGTTCAAATACGTGACACCCTAAACAGCCTCTCTGCACAGAGGTGACACACCCACCATCCATGAACAAATCATAAAATTGTTAGCACTGCATGTCGCACCCGCACTTGTCTGAGTGATGGGCCTGTACAGATGAGTGACATGCACTCAGGGAATGTGTTTTTGGAATGCATTTATTTGCACATGCTGTGCATGTGGTCATTTTGTACTGTCCCGTGATTGCTAAGGACTGTCACAATGTGACGTGCTCAGCAGAAGAAATTTGCAATGATGGTGTTCCTATGGGCTATTCCTGCTGCGGCGGCAGTGGGATGTGGTCCAACTGACTCATCTTCATAATCATCGTCCGGAGCACCTGGCACTTGTATCCATGGGGCATTGCTGCGTACACATATATTGTGAAACACACAACATGCAATGATCATCTTGCACATGATGTCTAGGCTGGACAGGAACCTTTCACCTGTGATGTCCAGGCACCTGAAATGTGACTTCAACACGCCAAATGTGCGTTCCACGATGCCCCTGGTGCATTTTTGGGCTGCATTGCACTGCCTCTGGGCCTGTGTGTTTGGGGCTCGGAGGGGTGTCAACATCCAACTGCAGAGTGCATATCCTTGGTCACCTGTGACAGTGCAGAGAGACATGAGTCAATAGTTGGTTCTGCATGATGTGCTGGCAGACTCACTGGTTCTTTGGTGTGTGCTATGTGTGACTTTGTGATTCCTGTTTGAAATGTACTGCTTGTTGCAAATGAGCGGCATCAATGTGTATTACGTAGCCTCACTGCTGCTCCTCCCTCCTCCTGAGCCCATTCACTAGTGTGCGCATTGCAGTTGCATCACTTGCACCCCTTCGGCACCCCATTGTCATGCCTGTCTGCGCATGTCCACAAGCCTGACAACGACATAGTGATTTTGTGTGCTGAAGGTGGGCGACCACGTGTGTAGGCCTATGGTAAGGACAGGGCGGACACAGATGTAGAGTTCCTGCCTGGCTGAACTCGCAATGTGGTTGAGGGTAGACCTTTGGCTTATGCTGCGGAAATAGCAACACACACAACAGTTGACATGTCTGATCCCTGACCCTGAGTGGGCTTGCACACCCTCATGTACCCCTCGGTCGAGACCGTACTCCGGGGGCATGCTACATAGCAACATTAAATATTGCATGACGGGTGGCGCCGGCACTACACAAGAGAGATACACGCATCAGTTACTTCCTTGGCATGGCCTAAACTCAACCAAGCCCAGAGCTATGTGTTGAATGACCACACCCCTATGCCATACTGCTGTATGCCGGTCCACTCACTTACGCTCACAGAGGGTCCTACACAGCTACATGTCCCAGGTCTACCCCACTGCCTGAGGTGACAAGGTTGCGCCCGCTGTACACAGCACAATGTAATGTGGTATGGCCTGGGGTCCTCATACATGCATAATGACCACACAAACACACTGAGATAATTTGTGGAACTGGCTACGGGCACGTGCGCCCGGCACCTTTTATCACCAGGGTCACACGTCCAGTGACACCTGTGCTGGATGGGTGTTGGGTATTGGAAGCCACCCCTCAGGGGTTGGTTGGTGCTGGCAACAACTACAACAGTGATCAGACAATCAGAAGTTGAAAGTACAAACAGCAAGGGTCCATGACTTGAGCTGCATAGAGTTAGTGGCCCCGGATGCACTGCGGCCGGCACAGGCACACCGCCACAGGATGGTGACTTGTGATGCCCTGAGGTAGGGCCACGAGAGCTGAGCGGGTCCTCGTTGAGGTCCAAGGAGAATGTCGCGGAGTGTTACGGGGGACAGTGGAAGGTGTCCATCCAGGGCATGATGCAGAGGGCCGAATCAAGCAGAAGCAGGCAATATGGAGGAGTTGAATGCTACAGTCTCCTTTTTCCCACCATGTCAGTATCAGCTACTTGATGATGAAGACAACCCCCAGGCCATAGACTCAGATGCCACCAAAGTTCAACCAGAGAGTGTTTATGGCTCCCATGACACAGAGTCAGTGGCACCAGAGCAGTTGTTGGTAGTGTTCGATCATCTCCGTAACGAGGATCCTTTTTTCCTCAGGACTGAACCACGCCTTCCTCTTACTCCTCTCCTTGCGTACAATGATATGAACTCTGCCATTCAGGAATCAAGGGACCACAGACAGGTGTTGTTCGGATGCTATGCACAGAGTTGGTGGCACCCCATCGAAGGGAGTACAGTGTTATAAACTCTACCATAAAATGTGTACTCTGCCATTGCATAATCAAGACTCAGTTCCAAATGTGTGACCTACTCGATCGCAGTGTAGGCCGGAGGCAGCGGTCAGCGCGGGTCAACCGCTGTGCAGCCAGCTCCTCCTCGATCTCTAACACACGGAGTTGAAATGGCATGTAAAGAAGATCTCTGGTTGACGGAGGTGCGGGCACCAGAGCTGAGCGTGTGTGCACCCTGCGACGATGCCATGTCCTGCCTGGTACGGACTGTATTGGATTGGTGTGAGGCCTGCTGGACCGCAGTGTAGGCCGAAGGCAGAAGTCAGCAAGGGCCCACAGACATGTGTGGTCAGAATGCTATGCACAGAGTTGGTGGCACCACATCGAAGGGAGTATAGTGACATAAACTCAGCCATAAAATATGTACTCTGCCATTGTGTAATCAAGACTCAGTTCCAAATGTGTGACCTACTTGTCTGCTGTGTATGCTGGTGGAGTACGTCAACGAAAAAGGAGTACTGCGGGTCTTGCTCGCGGAGGCCGTGATGGTCTGAGGAGGCTGCCAAGGTCGCGGACCTCAGGCTTGGAGCTTGCTCCGGCACATGGTGGGCCCTCTTGGAGACACGCCGGTGTTGGCAGGTGAGAAGTGAGGCCTGGATGTACATGGCTAGCCCAGGTTACCGCAGTACATTGTACTGTCGTATATGGTGGGTGAGCATGGTGTTTGGCATGTTGTATGTGAGTTTGTAACGTGTTCATTCCCAGAGTTGTGAGTTGCATGATTGTGGAGTTGAGGTGTGTGGTGTGTTCATTTGGTACTTACCAACGAGCACTGCATTTCCGTAGGTGCCATCCTGGAAGCGCCAGTTGATGATGGAACTGAAGTACTGGGTATTTTTGACCCAGCGGTGCAGGGGCACACACCCTATGACTTCTGGGTTCACCCTGTTCCAGACCTACAGAAACAGAGAGTCTTCTGGGTGAAGTCAAAGATTCGTTTATTGGCTGCAGACCAATTACAGGTATCCTAGAAGTACAACAGTGTGTATGTTCTCAGGAGACTGCAAAAAATCATAGGAACGGGCTTCTCCTTAAATACAAAATATCATGCTTCAGGCACACATTCCTTGGTTTACGATATGGCCATTACAAGTATACATTACAAACGAGAAAGCAGAGTCATGATGACCATCCCACATTCCAGTTCGGCCAGCCCACAATGATTTACACAGTAAGGTTCAGATCCCACATCGGATGTCAATAGACCCCCCAATAAACACGAGCATCTCCTGTTTTGGGAAACAAGTCATAAAGCAGGAACAAGCAGGTGTGAAAGAGATTAGCCGGAGGCTTGTGTAGAATGAAAGGGTTTTATGACGGGTCAAGCCCTGATGCTAATCACAGGTGGACGGAGGAAGGGGAGCTCGTGAGACCGGTTTGACCTGGGGCAGCAGAGCCAGCTGCCCAGGTCACAGAAAAGTCAGAGGAGAAGCCCATGTACTGTGAGGCCCGTATTTACTCCATTATAGCCTATGTGAGGGCAATGACAAGATGGCCACTGCTTCCAAAATGGAACCCGCGTAGTGAAGCAGAATAACGTGTACACAGTGCATTCATAGCTAGAACGATATATAAAGCACTCGTACATGCCGCATTTACCATTTGCGGTTTGCTAATACCAAGATAGACAGGGGTAGGGCCCTGTCCCCTACGCGGTCCCGAATATTAAAGTACGACAGACCCTCCTTTTGCCCTTACATAGGCAATCACTATACTCATCTTAATCCGAGTCCAGGTCAATGTTCACAAAGTCATGGAGATGTTGCTGTAGCATCATCCTATTACTTAGCTCGTCCCTCGATACAGGTTTCCTTACACATAAGGTAGCACAGAGACCACATATCGCAGGAGCACACTGTATGCACAGACAGAACAGGAAAAGAATGGCTAAGATCATTCCAATGACCATCAGAACTTTCCAACCCCAGGCAGATATCAATTCCCAGAACCACCCCATCAGTGACCAGTCTCCCTTATCCACGTGTATGGATTCAGATATTTTATGGAGTTTGGAGATGGCTTGATATACTGTTGGAGCATTATCTGGTATGAAAATGCAGCAACTAGATTGGATGACCTTGCATACCCCACCGCGGTCTGCAAGAATAACGTCTAGAACCATGCGGTTCTGCAAAGTCATAAGGCGATCCGCTTGGAGCTCAGCCGTCAGATTACCAAGGGCACCAGCCGTTACATTTATAGTGGATTCAACCACACGTGTCAGCTGTCTCAGGTTCCTACTATTGACCATAGGTCCCCAAAACGGCAGGAAACCCAAGAAGAAGTCTCCCGCTTCCTGACCGGCAGTATCCTCCTTACTAATCACACCTCTCACAACTCTGGTCTTGTGATAGTCAGAGGCAGCAGTAAATGTCGGCGGTAGCAAGTTCGCAATATAACATGTGCCCGTGAAATCAGGGGGCAGCCATGTATATGCTCGGTCATTACAGATGAAATATGTGCCCTTGGCAGCCAAAAACGCAGGGGAAAACTGTGACGGGAAGGTGTACGTTTCAGTACAGTCACTTCTTCCCAGTTGAGCTCTAGGATTCTGACCATTACCCTGTAAGCAGAACCGACCCATGTGGGGTACGACCCAGATTGGAGATGAGATTTTTCGCTGTCTTTCACCCAGACTAATACTATACCCCGTCGCGTTCCATCCTACATAAGGTCTCAACTCTTCTTTGGGAATGGATGAGTATGCATCGATATCCCTACTCATATCGGCAACTCCTTTTATCAAAGCCTTATTATTGGTGATAGGTCTGATGGAACGCGGTTGGCGAGGGGAGTATGTATCTAGAGCATAGAGAAACATGGTCTGGAATACCCATGACGATCCATTGTAACTGTACGGCAGCACCAGGTAGGGAATACCCTTGTTAATGGTATGTGGCATTAACCCACACACCCAGCAATTGGTCGTATTCATTACTAGTTGGTGCTGGTGCAAGAGCTGGATAAACGAGTTATTTACGAACTCTGATCGTCTGGTCTGTTCGTGCTCAGGCAAAGGGTGAAAAGAGTGAGAGGAGGCAGTAGAAAGAGGTATAGGCTGTTCAGTGGGTTCAATGGGCTTTTGAGCGGAGAAGAACACAAACCCTACAATAAACATCATTATGCTACACAGTGTAAAAAGGCACAAAAATACAAAACATTTACTTTTTACAATTCTACACATCCTTGCGTTAAAGTTCATTTCCTCAATTGGTCTCTCCATCTTAAAAAACTCCATCCTCTACTCGGGCAGCTCGCGGTGGATGAGTGTCTTCTGCTAAGGGGCACGCCTGTCAGTCCAGGGAAACGCCCTAGACCAACCAGAACCGTTGACCTAACGTCTTCGGCCTGTACCCCAAAGTCTTGGCACCGCGACCCTGCGGCAGAACCCGGATGGTGGTTCGTAAAACAAAAATCAAGAAAGTCCTTCAGATGGGAGAGCAAAAAATGTTAAAAAGGAAATAGTGAGAAAATCTTTTTTGTCCATGGGCCTTGGTCTCAAATTTTAGCGGAGACGGCCAGGTACTGTTTGGTCTTGAAACAAAAGTTCAGGCTCAGTGGTGTCCAGTCGATTTGATGGTGGCACAGCTTCCTGCAGAATATTGTCACTCTCTTGGTCTGAAACTGTGCCTCTTAGGCGTGCGTCACTGAATGGTACAAAACGAGGTACAGTGTCTGTCTCAGAGTCGGCGATACCCTCCTTGACCCACTGGTCATATGGCAGAGGCAAGGGGACTACTTTGCAGTGGGTACCATGGATCCAGTGTTTCTTCCCTTTTACTCGCACCGCTGACCTTGTCGACAGGAATACAAGGTGAGGGCCGATCCAGCGAGGCTCGTCGTTGCTCTTACGCTGGAAATTTCGGATCAGGACCCACGAGCCAGGGTTGATAGGGTGTCCAGGAGGTTCAGAAGCTTGGGGAAGAGTATCATGTACCTGTTGGTGCAAAACACGCAGTTTAACAGTCAAATCATACAGGTAATCGAGTAGTACTGGATGTTCAATCTCACTAAACTTCGTAGGCCTCGGTACACCCCATACGTTGGCCGGGCGGCCAAAAACAACCTCGTAAGGGCTAAGTCCCACTCGTGAGTGTATGGTCATTCTGGTGGACAGGAGTGCTAAAGGCAGAGCGTCAGGCCATTTAAGACCGGTGCTCGCCTGAATTTTGGCCAGCTTGAGCTTTAAGGCTCCATTGTAGCGTTCTACTAATCCAGCTGATTGGGGGTGATTTGCAGCGTGGAACTTCTGCTTTATCCCTAGCCCTTCACATACATTCTTCATCACTTTACACACAAACTCACTTCCGTTATCACACCACACCATTCTTGGCATCCAAAACCTAGGGAAAAATTCCTTCACAAGGGCTTTGGCTGTGGATAGGGCAGTGTTATCTTTCAGAGGATAAGCCTCTATCCATTTTGAGAAAGCACAAACAACCACCAGTACATATTTCAGGTTGTTGCATCTTTCCATGTGAATAAAGTCCAGCTGCAAAACTTCAAATGGACATGATGGGGGTGCAAAGTGACCAGCTGGAGTTGGGGTTCCCCTACCAGGGTTGTACTTCAAGCATACTATGCAATTCTTGACCACATTCTCTGCACACTTGGGAATCCCAGCATTCTGCCATACTGGAGCCAACAACTTGCATATACCTTTCGTACTGATATGTGCCATTCCATGTGCCATAGTAACCACTGGAAGCACATATGCATCAGGCAACAACCATCGCCTATGTTCTGTCAGATCAATCCAACAACCATTCTCATCCAACTTACCCATACTTTCTCTCCACTTGCTTAACTCTTCCTCTGTGGCTTCAGCTTGAAGCGACTTCACTCTCTCTATTGTGTTCTCACACATTCCCACATCATTAACCCATCTTGCGGGGCCTGCAACATACATTCTAGTCTTCACATTCTGTGCTGTTTCTTTCGCGGTCTCATCAGCAAACGCATTCCCACGTCCAACATCATCTGTGACTTTCCTGTGCGCACTGCATTTCATGATCGCAACTTGCAACGGTAGGGTCAGTGACTCAAGGAGATCATTCACCAACTTGCCATTCTGAATTTTAGCTCCATGCGATGTCAGGAACCCACGCTCCTTCCACAAACGCCCAAAATTATGAGCCACGCCAAAGGCGTACTGGCTATCTGTGTATATATTCACTCTCATTCCTTCAGACAACACACACGCTCTCGTGAGGGCAATTAATTCCGCTGCTTGGGCCGAATTATGTGGCACTCGTGCAGTTTCCACGACCGTGTGTAAAGTCGTGATAGCATATGCAGCAGTCGTGTCACCAATAGGGAGTTTGAAACATGAACCATCCACCCATAAAGTGCCATCACACTCAGTCAGGGGAGTATCTTTTAGATCTACTCTCCCTTTCGTCTCTTCTTCTGTTCTGAACAGACAGTCATGTTGCTCAATCTCGTCTGAGTCTGCTGGAATTGGTAACAATGTAGCTGGATTCAGCGTATTGCATCTTTTTATGTGTATGTGATTTGCTAACAGTGTAAGCTCATAACCTGATAATCGCGCACTAGTCAAGTGTTGTGTCTTGGTTCTATTTAATAATGTGTCTACAGCGTGTGGAACCATAACAATCAATGTATTGTCCATTACCAAACCAGCAGATTGTCGGATAGACATTGCTGCAGCAGCTGTCGCTCTCAGACAGCTTGGCAATGCCCTCGCTACAGGGTCCAAGGTTGATGAAAAATATGCGCATGGGCGCGGTCTGTCGCCAAAAGGCTGTGTTAACACTGACAACGCACAACCATCTTTCTCGTGAACATACAATGTAAAAGGCTTACTGTAGTCAGGGGTACCCAACACAGGTGCTGAACATAATGCATTACGCAATTCCACAAAACTTTTCTGGCACTCTTCAGACCATGGGATAGGATTCGGTGTGTCTTTGCATGTTAAGGCTACCAAAGGTTTTGCCAACAAAGAAAAACTAGGGATCCAATGCCTACAGTATGAAGTGATGCCCAAGAAAGCACGCACTTCTCTCTGTGTTTTTGGCACACTCAACTGTGCAATGGCTTGAATTCTTTCTGGGGTCAGTTTCCTTCCCTCCTTCGATAAGAGATGACCTAAGTAGGTCACTTCTTGTCGACAATATTGCAGCTTAGAGAGAGACACCTTGTGATGGAAAGCGGATAAATGGCGCAACAGTGACAATGTGGCTTCTTTACAGATCTTCTCAGTATCCGCGGCAATTAGTAAATCATCCACGTACTGAATCAGGATAGCGCCACTAGGTAAAACAAGTGCATCAAGCTGCTCTTTCAAAGCTTGACTGTATATGGATGGACTCTCATAGTAGCCCTGGGGAGCGCGTTTGAAGCGGAAGCTTCGGCCTCCCAGACTAAAACCAAAAATGTCTCTGCTCTCTTCTGCAATTGGGATACTAAAGAAGGCATTCTTTAAATCAATCACTGAAAACCATGCAGCAGAGGCTGGAATCATCGTTAACAAGGCAGTTATATCAGGGACAACCGGAAACTGTGGCACAACAATCTTATTAACCTCTCTGAGATCAATCACAAATCTGTAAACAGGTGGCTGTGAAGGATCCGTTCGTTTTAAGACAGGTAAAATCGGACTGTTGCAAACGTTGCCTCTTGTCTCTTCAATCACACCCTTATTAATCAAGTCGCTGACAATGTCTAACAATGCTTTCTGGCCTTCATTAGAGATCTTGTACTGGGGAATACGTGGCAGTCTGACATTAGCCTTTAAGGTCACCACATATGGCGGTATCTCCAAGAGGCCCACATCATTGGGACCAGTAGCCCAAAGGGCATCCGGAAGGGATGACAATTCAGGCGGCATTGTGTTTTTAGACAAGTACATTGGGGAAATCACTTTCTTGCCTAATGTAAGTTGTACTCCTGAAGGAGAACAATACAGTGTAGCATGCAATCTTTTCAACAAATCTAATCCCAGTAAATTCTCACCACAACCTGTTGTCAGAATCAGGGGTGCTTTCAGCTCGCAAGGTCCAACAGAAAGTGACATGGGACTAGAAATCGGGTTCCTAACTGGGGCGCCAGAAAAACCTACTGCAACATTTATATCGCCAGACAAAGGTGCGCCAGGGAGTTTTGAATGCATGATTGAACTCTTTGCAGCACCAGTGTCTAGCAGAAAAGGTTCCGTTACATTTGCTGTAGTCACCTCAACATACGGTCCACTCTGATCCACTGGCACTGAAACAACTCCCTCTCTCTGTCTATGGCTGTCCTAGTAATCATTATTTTCTGCATCACCATCCTCTGCATAATAATCATTATTATAATACTGGGCCGTATTACTAGTCGCGTTAGCTTGCTGATCAAAGCTATTGATGGTACTTTGAGGCGGCAGAGGACGCGCGTTCTGGGGAGCATTTCCACGCCCTCGGCCTCTAGGAGCTTGCTGACCACCCCTACCTCTTGCGCCATACGCATTACCGTTCCGCTGCATTAATTTAGGGCAACTATATTTATAATGACCTTCCTCTTTGCAGTATGAACATTGGTTGGGACCTACAGGGACACGTAGTTAATAATACCCGTTCATTTGCTGGTTGTTCTGAAACTGTTGGGGTTGGTGATAGACACCTTGGGATTGCCTATAATTATTCTGACCTCCACGTGGCGGATAGGCCTGCTGTAAAAGGACCTTTGTCTTTAGTTCCTTCGTTTTCTTTTCTGTTCTATCTTTCTCGTCTTTATCTCTATTTTCATAATACTGTGCAGTAGCCAGTATTTGCGCTGAAGAAGAAACAGCCCAAGAACTTTCTGAATCTTTTAACTTTGACACAGGTCAGGAAGTAAATTCTGCACAAACTTATCCACAAATAACCGTTGGCCACCCTCAGTACTCATATCTGGCCCACTGTGGTCAATAAATGTTTCTTCAAACCTAGTAAAGAAGTCTGACACTGTCTCATCTTTCTTCTGCTTGCATGCAGATAACTTGTCCCAATTTACGCGCATCGCAGGCATTATTGTCTTCATATACGTGATGATTCTACCAGGCAGTTCAGCTACTAAAGGTTCTGGTTTCGCGCCACCAGTTTGTCTAGCATCAGCAGCAACGATGTTAGCCCATGTATCCCCTACTTCTGCATCGTGATCTACATTACGAATTGATCCCCATAGAGGCTGTGGAACAACATTACCAAATAACATGTCTATGTCGGCCAGATTCATAACGCATGACCCTGCCGTCTGTGACAACTCTTTATAATAACCTGCTGGGTTTTTACGGGGATCAGGTAAGGACTGCTTAAGTGCTAACACCTCTGAGCGCTTCCATGGGACATGCACCCAAACACGCTGGAAATGCGCTGGCACAGCGGGATTACCGGCACCAGCTGCAACTGCTTCCTTCCATACCGGGGGAACTTCTCTCATGGGGTATTGTCGCGCTTTTACCTTTTTTCCCCACAAGGACATCTTGTTCAAACAATGACTGTTGACAATCATCATTCCTGAAGGACAATACAACCGCAACTGCTTTATCTACTCCGCGGTCCACAATTATACCAGTTCCAAAATCAAACCTCACTCTACACAATTCCTGCGGGCTCGGATTTTTACCACTATCTTCCAATTCCTCACAGAGAATTTCGCACATTTTCTCAAACACATATCTCTGTTTAGGGGCATCCCACAGATGGAAAACGTTGACAACTGATTCCACATCATACAGTGAAGGGAAAACAATCCATCTACGCGCCATGTTATCTATTACCTTTTTCTCGTCAGGGTTAGGCAATTGACTGCGCAATTGCTTACGCTGTAAACCAGGAGTCGCACCAGACGAGTCAAAGAGAGGCGACATTAATGTAGTAACCACATTAGCTAAGCGCTGTCGCGCTGAAGGAGAAGCTGAGGCGAAAACAGGGGGATGAACAGAGGGGAGAAAAGAGGATGTAGAAACAGGTACTGGAGTGGTGCAAGGAAGAGTGTCAGAAGAGGCAGCGGCTGTATTAGGCAAAGTCGCAGGAAGTGCGGGGGCAGTTGGAAGCACAACTGGCGGCCCTTGAGAGGGCTGCGCTACATGGATAAGAGCCGGCTGCAAAGCAACTGGCGGTAGCGGCAAGGCTTGCAGTATATTGACTGGAGGTGGCATATTCACAAGCTGGGGAGGTGCCGTGGCATTTTGAGCATACGGGGGTGGCGAACTCAACAAATGTGACATCAAGGGATCTTTCTCCTTTTCTTCTAACTCATTCTGCTTAGAATGTGGTAAAGCTGGGTAACATTTGTCAATCCCTAACTTGCACTGCCTGTGCAATTGCTCACTCATCTGCTCCTCCTCATTGTCTTTAAATTGTACAGCTGCTTGCATTACTGTCATACCTTTCTCTCTCTTATTCTTTTTCGCTAGCTTAATTTCCTTTTGTTTGGCTTCCTTTCGCCATAAGCGGAAAGAGTCAAACATCGCCGGCCGGGCTTTCTTCTTAAACAATTTAATTTCCAAATTATCTAAAATATCGGTATCGAAACTACCATTTTGGGGCCATTTTAAAACACCGTCTTTCCTGGTGTAGTGGATCCACACTTCGTTATATGCAATGGGGCCTACGCCATGTTTTACATAGAGCTCATAAGTTGGAGTTCCAACCGGAGGAACCGGACATGATTCCTCTAGCTGGAAATCTTTTCCACAACCCAAACAGAATAATCTACCAAATAGTCCAGAACCAGGCATCTTTGCTCACTAGTCTAGATCCAAACGTCAAAGGATTATCGATTACGATAGTCTCGTGAATACACGAGTCCTCTGGCTTTGGCGTTTGCAAACTCCAAATCACTAATTCAAATGATCCCGAAGGATACCAAAACAAATGGGAGACGCTCCACTTATACTTAACTGAATATTGCTGATCGATGGCGTCACCAGAAGACTCTCTCGATTGTTTCGCTCTCTCAGATTCGTCAAGGGTCCAAAACAGGTCGATTAATCAGGGCAGCAGTCCTTCGTAGCCGTCGGGACGCGGAGAACCTCGCAGAAAAGACTTTTGGACCACGTCGACATGCAGGGGTCGATGAAGTGGCGGCCTTCCTCCGGAATTTCCACACGAAGCTCCTCACGAACCTCTGGCTTGGACTGGTACCGCTGAAATCGCCCCACGTTGGGCGCCAAACTGAAGTACTGGGTATTTTAGACCCAGCGGTGCAGGGGCACACACCCTATGACTTCTGGGTTCACCCTGTTCCAGACCTACAGAAACACAGAGTCTTCTGGGTGAAGTCAAAGATTCGTTTATTGGCTGCAGACCAATTACAGGTATCCTAGAAGTACAACAGTGTGTATGTTCTCAGGAGACTGCCGAAAATCATAGGAACGGGCTTCTCCTTAAATACAAAATATCATGCTTCAGGCACACATTCCTTGGTTTACGATATGGCCATTACAAGTATACATTACAAACGAAAAAGCAGAGTCATGATGACCATCCCACATTCCAGTTCGGCCAGCCCACAATGATTTACACAGTAAGGTTCAGATCCCACATCGGATGTCAATAGACCCCCCAATAAACACGAGCATCTCCTGTTTTGGGAAACAAGTCATAAAGCAGGAACAAGCAGGTGTGAAAGAGATTAGCCGGAGGCTTGTGTAGAATGAAAGGGTTTTATGACGGGTCAAGCCCTGATGCTAATCACAGGTGGACGGAGGAAGGGGAGCTCGTGAGACCGGTTTGACCTGGGGCAGCAGAGCCAGCTGCCCAGGTCACAGAAAAGTCAGAGGAGAAGCCCATGTACTGTGAGGCCCGTATTTACTCCATTATAGCCTATGTGAGGGCAATGACAAGATGGCCACTGCTTCCAAAATGGAACCCGCGTAGTGAAGCAGAATAACGTGTACACAGTGCATTCATAGCTAGAACGATATATAAAGCACTCGTACATGCCGCATTTACCATTTGCGGTTTGCTAATACCAAGATAGACAGGGGTAGGGCCCTGTCCCCTACGCGGTCCCGAATATTAAAGTACGACAGACTGTCAGAAGATGTATGAATCATGCACACTGCCTGGTTAGTTGGCGACGACATTGATGAAGAGTTCCCAGTGGTCCACTATTGCCTGCACATTGATGGAATGCGTGTGCTTTCTGTTGCCGTAATTGAATGCAGTGTCGGCAGGGGGCACAAGTAGGACATGTGTGCAGTCAATTGCCCCCAACACGTGCAGGAATCCGGCTATGGCGTAGAAGCCTTGCATGGTCTCCAGCTGTTTCTGCGCAGTGTGGCATCCAGGACAGGTGTGAAGAACTTGGATAGGGCTGGCTGTGAGACTCCTCCGACTCTGGTGGTTGTTGGTTGGAATGTCCCAGAGGCCAACAGGTGCAGCACAGCCAGCAGCTTTTCTGAGGTGGGATGTTGGTTGTCTGCTGCGTTGGTACAATCAGCCTGTGGTCAATGATGTTCAGGATGCGGAGGATGGTTGTCCTTTTCAGTCTGTAGTTGGCAATGACATTCTCTGGTGTTAAGTCTGTGAGGCTGATGCGTTTCCTGAAGGTCCGCTGTCTTTGTCTGCGCTGCCTCTGTGGTGGTCTGTGGGGTTCGGGGGGTGTGGCGGGCCTGGGGGGGGTTGCAGTGGGTGTTGTGACCCTGTTGGGACTCCGAGCTGCATGATGAGTAGCTCCATGGCATCTGTTGTTCTTCAGGTGTGGCTGTGGGCTGGGCTCCCTTTTATGGTGCAGGTTGTCATCCGACTTTGCACCAGGTCAGAGCAGGTGTTAATTTCCTGCTGCTAACGTGCCTTATCGCCTGTTTTGTGGTCTTATCGCCGATCTTGCTGGATGTTGTGAATGTTGTGGTGTGGTGTTAACACAGCTTTTTGCTCAGGAACGTCTACTCTGCATCTCATTAGCGATAGTTACCGGGCTTTTCTGTGGCGATGTTTTTTGCGGCTGCTATCACAGATAAACTGTTTGCACCAGCTTGTGAATGGGACAATAATTTTATCGTGACTTTGGCTGCGATAAAGTGCCGACAACTCGGCGATAGATCCTTGAGAATATGCCCCATAATGTATCCAGTACTATATGTAACATTTGTAAGTCACAGTAATTGTTAAGCAGAACAACCAATAAAAAAGTTATTTATTAAAACATTAGATCTGTATGAATTAATTACATCAAATAAATTCATGATAGTCTACTACAATAGAACTTGGAAGGCGAACGATCTGCACTAGCAGCAACTTTGCAAGTTGATTTTGTTCTCCTCATCGAGTGAGAATTATGGAAGCGGCGTCGTCGTTTTAGAAGTGACAACAAAAAACTTTATTTTTTGTTTTTCCTGCATGCGACATTGATTTCTTATTGCCAAGCATCTTTTAATTAGATTAGCAGGGATAAATACCATAATTATTCAACACCCCAACTTTAATATTATTTGTCAAAGAATTAATCAGCATGCACACAAAGAACACATACCAAGCATCTCGGTATCTCTTCAAATACCCGAACCTTTACCCTCCGCATTTCAGACCATAAAAATTGTATGGCATTTAATTTCATTTATATAGGTCTTACTACCCCTGACAGCTCTTTGCACCAGACATCACGCTGATTCATAACCCAAGGTCATTGGTTAATCCAATGTTATTGGTTATTGTTAGCTATTGTGTGCCCAAGCAAACCATTCCATGCATTAACTCCAGTTTTTTTGTGGTAGATTAAATTAATAGGAGTTTAGTGTAATTTTCAGTGTAGGGTATGTGAGCTTGTGTAGATGTTTGTGGAATTCATAGATGACTAGAGAAGATTAGGTATTGTTAGGTAGCAGAAGAGGAGAGGTTGTGATCTTGTAAATTAATTGTGGTCAGTTTACAGAAATACCAAAATAGAGATTAAGGCAAACATGCATGTTAAGGCAAACATGCATGTGACTTAGACTGGTTGTGCTTCGAGAGACAGGGCATGTCGAGGATGGAAGGGGAGGGAAGGGTCATTTGAAAGAAATAAGGAAGCAGAAGTTTTAAATACAGGTCATATATTAAGAATATAGAAGATGTGTTTTTGAGCATGCAATTTGAGGATGCAAGGCTGTAGAAAGAAACAAAATTATTTGTGAGTGAAAAGAGAGCTATATTTTTATATACACTAGACTCAGCCAAACTGTCTGTCCACTGGTAGGCTATTGCTTGTCTACTGCTCCAACTAGGTCAGCTGAATTAATTACGTACACTCCAGTCATATGAGGAGGCCCCAATACAAACAAATAAATACAATATGGCTCCTTTGCCCCCATATTAAATAGTAAAAGTCAGCTACAATTGCAGTGCAGATGCCCCTCACAACTCTTGGCACTGGTACCAATGCACCAGTTGCACAATGATGCTACGTCATGGTAGACATCAAACAACTGTCTGTATTCTAATCGTTCAACATGGCGTACTGTGATGTAATTATGATGTGGCTGCCAAGGTATTTAAGGCCAGAAACATTCATTTGCTGTGTTATCCGTATGCATATTTGATATATCTATTGTGGACAGAAAGCATGAAGCAGGTAATAGGAAATATCAAGAACTTTAGATTGCACGCAAAGGAAGCAGTAACCTCAAGAGCATATCAATATGAAAAAAATATATTTGTAAATACCACAGAAAATAAACTCATGTAAATGATGCAGTGGATGTCTTCTTTATGGGTGGGTGAAATATTCCACTCCGCCTGTGGAATGAGTTGAATTTTGGCCACTCTGCTTACTGTTTAACGCGGAGTTCTGGCCAAATTCTGCCATCACCGCGTGGCGGAATTTTTCTCCGGCAAGGCTCCAGAATATGCAGGTTGGTGAGCACGAGCGAGATTCGACATACCCTAGGGCCATTTTCTAATGTGGGCGGTCACTGGTGTTTGTGAGTGGTCACGGTCAGTGGGCTGCTGTTCAAGTGGATTTGCTGCTGCTCAAGTAGATTTTCTACTCGAGTGGCAGCAAAACCAACTCGACCGGCCGCGCGCTCTTGCACAACGCTTGGTGCCGTTTGTGCTGATTTTCAACACTGCTCGCTCTACTGGGGCTAAATTGCAGTGCAAGCAGCACTAGCTGCATATTTTCTTCTCGTTGGACATGTTCCGCAGAATATGGTGGAGTGTTTTTGTTACTCAGCAGAATTCAACGGAGTGATACTCCGCAAGTTCCACCCACCCCTAGTCTTCAGATGTTCATCCTCAAGTTTGGCTCGCAGTATTAATTACAAAGCAGAGGGAGATTTATTTTGGATGCATCCAGTGGCGGCTCCTCCGCTAAGGCGGAGGAGCATCACCCTACTGCTTTTAAGCAGTGAGACGAAAGGAAAAATAAAATGATAATAACTTGTTATTATCATTTTATTGTTTCCAGCTGCTTTGTAGGTGGGTGGGGCTGCCCTGCTCTCAGAGCAGCACAAGGGAGCAGTGGTCTGCCTTCTCCAAGTGAGCATGACTGCTTGGCTGGCCCTCTCGGCTGGCCAAGCATTCATGCGCATTTTGCTTGTTTTCCTTGCAGACTGCAGTACAGCTTGCGTGGAGAGCCTGCCCAGACCCCCATTCCCCAGCTGAGCGCCGAACCACAGCGCTCAGACCAATCACAACGCTGCATTGCAGTGTTGCGATTGGTCAGGGGAGCCTGGGTGCTTACCAATCACAACGCTGCATTGCAGCATTCTCATTGGTATGGGGAGCCTGAGTGTGCTTCCTAGTTGCTGTTCGGCTCGAGTCTGACGCAGCCGTGGCCCGTGAAGGTAAGAGCAGTGGATGGGGTTGGAGGGGGGATTCAACAGACGACCACAAGGGAAAATCAAATAAATAATTAATTTTCCCTCATCATAGTCTGTCGAAATCCACCCCCCACCCAGCCCCATTGTTCTTACCTGCACGGGCCGTGGCTGGTCTGATAGAGGATAGACGGAACAGAGGGACGGGGCGAAAAGGTAAGTGCTTTTTTGTTTTTTTGAAACATTCCCCTTCCTCCTCCCGCCCCCTCGCCTCGACACCCCCGATCTGTGCCTGCCGCCACTGGATGCATCTTGATTGACATAAAACAAAATGGAGGGCTAGGACAGCTTCCCCAGACAGTGGACGTTTACTGCCTGCATTCCAGTGGGTGGAGGGTGGAGATACAGACATTGGGATGAGAAGGAGGGTGACAGGACTCCGTTTACAAATTCAGTGAGGAATTTGTTAACAAAGGGCTGCTGATTAGAGCTCCCGAAGCCACGCCTTTTAGTTATTGATTAATTTGTTTTAAAAAAAATGCTAGGGCCTATGCCATTGCTCAGGAGGCGACTGCTATATGCACTACCAACTGGACCTGCCATCGCTTTCGAAAGTCACTATGCATGTTACATAGTAAGCATCACAGTCATATAAATGTGTCAGTTGAGACTAATCCAGGCTACTCAAAGCTGTAAGAATTGAGGGCACCAGCACGTATTTTTTATTTATTACAAATTAAGCACTCAAAAGGCCAAAAGTAGAAATTTGAAATTCACCATTAACTGCAATATAATGCATTTTCTGAAATGTCGTCCCCAAGTCAACTATGCGCTTGAATACTTTATTTTGAGAGTCTTTTGGATATATGGGCACTTGTACCCACACAGCAAGTGCCACTTCCAGATATAGTTTGGGAAGTGCTGAACATCAGACTACACTTTGAAGTCACGTGCTATGGGAGAGTTAGCAGGTGGAAAGCAAGTGTATGTATAGCGCTCCGATGTTTTTTGGTTACCTTTGCGCTATTATGCAAATACTGCGAAGGTACATACATACAATGTGGTTTCTATCTAAAGATTATGATTAATTTTTTCACATGTCAACCTTGGAACCCGACAGAAGGGCACAGGCCTAGCAGCTAATGAGACTCAGCAGTTCAGGGAGTGTGCCAGCAAGACAGCAGGCATACACCTAAAAGGACACTCGAAGAACCGTGTGCAGGCATGAACTGTTGTCAAGTGCGCTGCATTCTTTAATTTCTAGACCCTTGACTGAGTATGGCATCGGCAGATACCTGACCCCCGCAGGGCTTCACTTGCTGCCCGTCGCTGACAGATGTTCCAATTTTAGACACCCGCGCCATCTTGTTCAAAAATCTGTGTTCATTAAAAGGTATCCTGCCTGGGATCACCTGCGGTGAGAGAAAACTGCTGACGGTGCTGTGTGGCGCTAACACTGGAACGGAGCCAGCGGCTCTCGGCCATGGCTCAGCGCTCCCAGCAGAAGGCATGGGAGCACTTATACTTCAGTTCTTGCGAGAGTTAGTACAGAAGGTCTGCACGGGGACAAGGCAGGTGGCCGCGTGGCAGCCATCTTGGAAGATGCATGTAATGAGCAGATGTTTTTTGCAAAGCCCTAAGACAATGACTGTATGAATTTACCTAAATTACATACACTCCAGTGAGATTCATATACTGATAGACATCATGTGCGGGAATGACGCACTCTGTGTCAGCATGCAATGTACACATGAAGAACAGAGGTCTTCAACTTTTTAATGCCGAAACCACTTGTCAAAACTTTTTAGGCATAAAAACTCCGTCCTGACAAACATTTCTAGAACCTGGGACTCCTCATCATCAACAACCATAAGCGACCCCAAATCCCACAGCAAATCATTTTTATTTGGAGAAATAATATTAAACAGTGTTTATAAAACTAAAGGTCAGTCAGCGTGGGGGGCGAGGTCAAAGGTGTAGCTAAAGACAAAGGGCCTCATTTCTGAGGAACTGCCGTTGGGCAGCGGTGCAAGTCTTCTTGCTGCGGTGCCCTACACCAATGTGAAAGGGCAGGGATGCACCGTATTTATGAAATATGGAGCATTCCAGTCCTTTCTCCTTGTGTTGGCACACAAATCGCTACGTGGCACCAACATAAGCAGGATTGTTTTTGTGCAGGAAGGGGCACCTTCCTTCACAAAAACAATCCTGAGAGCAGTTTCTCCTCTTTCTATTTGAGCTGCAGAAAAACAAGGAGAAATGAAACATTTCTCCTCATTACGCCTCCATTGGTGAGGCGTAAGGTTTTGCCACTGGCCCAGGTTTACGTGATTTTGTAAATCTAGGGTAGCAACAAAATCTATGGGTGTTGCGCGGGAACCCCCATGCAACGCCCATGGAACGGCTCCTCGACGCAGAGTAAGGCAATGCAGTGACCTGCGCTGCTTTGTCTTACTCCATATCTACGAGACCATGCACGGCCGTAAGACTTTGCACTGCCTCATAGGTAAAATAATTGACAGCTTAAATTAAAAATGAATTGTAAAAAGTTGTTACTTTGCGGGGAAATGCACTGTAGTACATTATGAAACCTCTATTAATGCACTGCAGAGATCTGTGTGTAACCAGAGAGCCACAGAATTACATCTTGGTTGAAGAACACTGACTTGCATATTTTTTGTGCTACAAGGTCACAGCCTTTGACAGAAAGCACTGTGAATATGTAAGTCATTATTTTATACTTAAAACGAAAAACTATTTGTGGGAGAAGCCCTCCTTAACAATCATTTAACCCTTTTCATGCGTCGGATGGCCTGGAGCCATCTGACATCACGGTGGGCGTGCGCGTCAGACGGCTCCAGGCCATCCTAGCACCTACCCACGGGGTAATGCTGCCCCCACCGGGGAAGGGAGCGGGTGACCTTCCGCTGCCCCCGCACCATCTCCACATCATCTAATGATGTCAGCGCACCCCGCGCGCCGACATCATTAGATGAAACCGGATGCGCTGGAAGCCATTTGCTTCCAGCGCGTCAACAAAGAGGAGGTGAGTTTCTCCTCGGGGTGGGGGGAATTTAAACAAAAGAGGCATTGAAGGAATGGAAAGGCTTTACCTTTCCTCCGATGTCTCTTTGAGCATTCCTGCTGCACGATCGCCCGATCGTGCAGCAGGAATGCCCACTAGACACCAGGGATTTCTTGATTTTTGTTTTTTTAAAGTAATCAACTGTTTGTGGGGAGTGGCCCCTTAGGCATAGGTCCCTCCCATTTGGGGGGCAATGTTTTTGGCTGTTTCTGCCCCCCAGGGGGGCTGATCAGGCCATTTCTGTATTCGTGCCCACTAGACCACCAGGGATATATTTGTGGGGAGTGGTCCATTGGGCAAGGGTCTCTCCTCTCTGGGGAGCATTATTATGGCTGTTTCTGCCCTCATGGTGGGCAAATCGGACCATATTTTTAAAAAAGTCTGCCGCACTAGACCATCAGGGATATGTTTGCTGGAAGCAGCTCCTTGGGCAAGGGTTGCTCCCCTTTGGGGAGCATTATTTTGGCCTTTTCTGCCCCGCTGGTGGGCAGATCGGCTGATTTCTTTTAGTTTTGTGTGGTCCTCTAGGACACTAGGGATTTCTGTTTTTTTTATGTAGGGGAGCGGCCCCTTGGGCAAGGGTCGCTCCCCTTTAAGGGGTGATTATTGTGGCCATTTCTGCCTCCTTTGGGGGCAGATCGGTCATATGTTTTCAGGTCCATCTGTCCCTAAGGGGGGCAGAAGCCATAGACACCAGGGGGTTTTCAAATGTTGGTGTAGGGGAGTGGCCTCTTGAGCAAAGGTTATTCCCCTTTTACAGGGGTGAATATTTTGGCGGTTTCTGCCCCCCTTGGGGGTAGATCAGCCATATGCTTTTAGGCCCACCTACCCTTTAGCTTGGCTGGTGGTATGTGTGTGGACTGGTGCATTATTTGCATATATGACTGTAATGTTTCATTTCTCCTTTTTATTCTAGCGCAAAGCTTTTTATTCTTGTTTACGGTTTTGGCGATCGTTGTTCTGCAGTTTTGCGTAGTTGCATTTATTTGGTAAGAAAAACATTTTTGTTGCGTTTACTCCAAATGAGTATTATTGTCATGCATGATTGTAAGTGGTGTCATAATGGCAGCATATTTAGTTAGTGTCTTGAGCATGAAATTCTCTGCGATGTGTTTTGCGCTGTCTTATGTCTTTTCTTTTTCTTTTTTAGTAGGATACTGTTGGTCCTTACTGTGTCTGTGCAGAGTAGGTGGTGGTGAGTCTAGCTGCTTCTGGCAAGTGAGTGGTATAGTTATAGAGTATATAGGTCTTTATGATAAAGCCACATTGTGTTTATTACTTATTTTACAAAGTGTTTGTTGCTGTTGACTTGTTTGACAAGTTACCTTTATTAGTAAGGATTATGGATAGCTCTAGAATTACTACTCAGCCCGTGGTTGGTATGCTTTTTGAATCTTCCTCTGACCATGATTATGAGACTGACAGTGCATCTGAGGGAGGGGAGGGAGTGCAAGATTCCGGCAGTGAGTTTTCTGTCCATGAGGAATCATCTGATGATGAAGCTACTCTCAGTGCGGATGAAGTGCCTGTTTTAGAGGAGGATACTGATGTGTGGATGGTGCAGCAAGAGGCATCGGGATTGCAGCCTGGGGCTGCAAGGCTTCCTACTGGAAGTGCTGGACTCTGGGCTGATCCAAACATGGTGCAGCCGGTGTTGCCTGCCTTTAGTGGTGATGCAGGGTGTAGAGTGGATTGTGAAATATTTTTGCCTATACAGTTTTTTCAGTTTTTTCAGTTGTTTATGGATGATGTATCTGTGGCTGAGATTGTTGAGCAGACGAATTTGTATGCTGAACAATTTTTGAGGGACAACAGTGCCAGACTTACGCCCCGCTTTTGAGCAACCTGGTGGACTCCCACAAATCTGGATGAGATGAAGACGTTTTTGAGTGTTACTTTTTTGATGGGCTTGATAAGGAAGCTGTGCCTGGATTCATATTGGTCTACCAGTCCCTTGATGGCAACAGCCAAATTACCTGCAATTATGAGTCATGATCGATATTTACTTTTGCTTCGGATGCTACATTTTGTTGATAATGCTTTGGCGTTGCCACAAGATCACCTTGACTGTGACCGTCTTTTTAAGATTTGGCCTGTTCTTGATCACTTTGTAGATCGATTTTTAGTGATCTATACTCCAGGGAAAGAAATAGCTGCTGATGAGTCTTTGGTCCTGTTCAAGGTCCGTTTGTTTTTTAGGCACTACATTCCTAGCAAGAGGGCACGTTATGGAATTAAGATATATATGTTGGCTGAGAGTAGGACAGGGTATGTCTATAATTTTGGGGTATACACTGGTAGGGATTCCACTACATACCCCCCTGGTTGTCCATCCACTTTAGGAGTTTCAGAGAAAATTGTGTGGGAACTTGCTAGAGGACTGTTTAACAAAGGTCACCATGTGTACCTTGATAACTTCTAAACTGCTGTGCAATTGTTTAAAGAATTGTTTCAAAGTGGACACTCTTGTTTGTGGCACAATCCGCTCTAACAGTAAAGGCGACCCAAAAGAGCTTGTTTGCAAAAAGCTTCAGAGGGGACAGTACAGTGCCTTGCACAGTGAGGATCTGCTAGCTGTGAAATCTGTGGACAGGAGGGATGTGTACATGCTGACTACCATCCATGATGACCGTACTTCATCTGTGACTGCTTGGGGTCAGGCTGCTGAAGTGCGCAAACCTTTGTGCATTGTAGACTACAATAAGCACATGGGTGGTGT
The DNA here is from genome assembly GCF_964204655.1 of Triturus cristatus. Classification (NCBI taxonomy): domain Eukaryota; kingdom Metazoa; phylum Chordata; class Amphibia; order Caudata; family Salamandridae; genus Triturus; species Triturus cristatus. Next base: position 809,286,920 of record NC_140586.1, read on the forward strand.
CTATAGAGTAGGTCAGAGGTTGGAACCTTACACTGCTGTTCGTAAGGCTAACATTTGGTATAAGAAGATGGCCATCCATCTCTTCAATTTAGCAACTTTTAATGCTTTTGTTGTGTTCAAGCAGTGTTCTCCTGCATCAAAGATGTCTTTTGTTCAGTTTCAGGAGTCGGTGATAAGCAGCCTTGTTGTAGTGGAATAGGCAAGTGTTCCTAGATTTGTAGTGGTGGAGGATGTGACTAGATTGAAAGATCGCCACTTTCCTGATTTAATTCCTCCCACGCCCAAAAAAAACAATCCCTGTGAGAGATGCAATGTCTGTTTGTGAAGAGGTATGCGGAAGGAGAGTTGTATGCACTGTGCTGATTGTCCTTCTAATCCTGGGCTGTATGTGCCCACATGTTTCAGATTGTATCACAGTCAAAAGAGTTTTTGGGAGCAACCGTGAGTCTAATAGTGTACTGCCTGGTCTGTATGCGTTTATATAGTTGTTGTTCAGTTTCATGGTTGGCATTAGAATGATGCCTTTAGTTACAGCTGTTGTGTTTGTAGTTATAGTTGTGTCTCTAGTTCCAATTGGTTTGTGTTTTCTTTCTTGTTAAAAAAAGATTTGATGATGGTGTGCATGGACTGGCGCTTGGCTGGCGGTGTGCGTGGACTGGCGCTTGGCTGACGGTGTGCGTGGACTGGCAATTGACTGGCGATGTGCGTGGGCTGGCGCTTGGCTGGTGGTGTGCCTGGGCTGGCGCTTGGCTGGCGGCGTGCGTGGGCTGGCGGTGTGGGTGGACTGGTGCTTGGCTGGTAGTGTAAATGGGCTGGCATTGGCTGGCAGTGTGTGAGTAGTGACTTGCTGCTGGTCATTACACACTCTGCTAGTCAAACGCCACGAGACACACTATGTCAATCACCAGCCGGTGTGATTGCTGTGTCAGTCATGTGGGCATATGAAAGTGATGGACGCTTGAATGGCGCTGTCAGTTGAGGTGAATGTTGTAATGTGCTGGGCCCGCGGCTGGCAGTGTGAATGGTCTTGTGTGTCACGTATGAAAGGTGTGTGAATGGCCTGTAAAGAGGTTAGTGCCTTGCCATGGCTTTACAGCTCATGAGCTGTGAGCCATTGATTCAGGTTTTTAACCTTTTAATTATCAACAGTGCATTTCCTTTTTGTGAAATCTCTTGTTAATAGAATTGTACGCTCTGAACCTTCACTCACCCTCGTGCCAAATCCAACCAGTATCTGTGTGTACTTAAGGAATAGTTCATTTTGAAGTAATATTTGTCTTCTCTGTCTCTCTGCCAGGGTGTACATTGTCTCCACATTGTCTGTGGATGTGAGTGTTGTAATGTGCTGGGGCTGCAGTTTGTGGTGTGAAAGTGTGTGTCAAGTATGAAAGGTGTGTGATTGGTCTGTGAAGAGGTTGGTGCCTTTTTGTGGCTTTACAGCTCACGAGCTGTGAGTCATTGTTTCAGGCTTTTAACCTTTTAATTACAAACAGTGCATTTCCTTTTTGTGAAATATCGTTAATAAAATATATATTTTGAACCTTTCACTCAACCTCTTGTGTGTACTTGAGGAACAGGTGGATAGGCAGTCATATTTGCCTTATTTGTCTTTCTGTGCTAAGGTGCTAAGGTGTAGTCTGTCTCTAGGGAAAATTTACCAACTTGAGATATTTCTGTAAACCAAAAACAACGGGGAGTGCTGGGTGGTGTGCCTCCCATGGATCCCAACACATTTTTTTTACTTACAATGCCATGCAAACCTCAAAATGTGACTATAGTCACTCATTTTTCTTGCCTTACTGTGTCATAATATTCTGGTATCAGCAAAAACTAAATTTTCCTATCATCCAGCATTCCCCCCAGGTCTCCTGATGAAAATGGTACCGCACTCATGTGGGTGGGCCAAGTACCTGCGACAGGCAAGGGGCCAAAACGTATTGAGGAGACATCAAAATTACCTATCACAAAACAACCTGGTTTTGCAAGGGGGTCACCTGAGTTTTTGGCCCCCGGCTCGGCGGCCATCTTGGGAAACAACCAAACCCACAAATTTCAGAAAACTAGACACCAGGGGGAGTCCAGCGAGGTATGACTTGCATGGACCCCCAACGTTTTCCTACCTAGAATCCCCTGCAAACCTCAAATTTAGCTGGAAAAAATCAATTTTTTCTCATATTTCTGTGTGGGAAAGTTGTGGGATCACCGGAATGACACAAATTTCCTACTACTCAGTGTTCCCCCTGGTCTCCCGATAAAAATGGTACCTCACTCACGTTGGTGGGCCAAGTACCCGCGACAGGCAAGGGCCCAAAACGTATTGAGGAGACATCAAAATGACCTATTACAAAACAACCTGGTTTTGTAAGGGTGGGGTCACCTGGGTTCTTGGTCTCGGGCTCTGTGGCCATCTTGGGAAACTATCAAACCCACAAATTTCTAAAAACTAGACACCCGGGTGAGTCCTGCGAGGTATGGCTTGTGTGGACCCCCCGTTTTCCTACCCAGAATCCCCTGCAAACTCAAATTTAGCTGGAAAAAAACCAAATGTTTTTCAAATTTCTGTGTGGGAACGTTGTGGGATCATTGGGATGACACAAATTTCCTACCACCCAGCGTTCCCCCAGGTCTCACGATAAAAATGGTTCCTCACTCACGTAGGTGGGCCAAGTACCCACGACAGGCAAGGGGCCAAAACGTATTGAGGAGACATCAAAATTACCTGTCACAAAACAACCTGGTTTTGCAAGGGGGGGTCACCTGGGTTTTTGGCCCCGGGCTCGGAAGCCATCTTGGGAAACTACCAAACCCAAACATTTCTGAAAACTAGACACCCAGGGGAGTCCAGCGAGGTATGGCTTGCATGGACCCCCCAACATTTTCCTACCCAGAATCCCCTGCAAACCTCAAATTTAGCTGAAAAAAATCACATTTTCCACATATTTTTGCGTGGGATCACCATGCCTGCATCAAATGTCCTACCACACAGCGTTCCCCTCAGTCCCTCGAGTAAAAGGATACCTCACTTGTGTGGGTGGGGCAAAGGCCTGTGACTGGGAAGAGCCAAAAACATAGGGATTAAGGGTATAGCACAGAGAATTCTAAGCACTACATTTAACATTTTTTTTAAACTACGTTATTAGCCAATTCTGCATTGGACACCCACACAAGTGAGGTATAATTGCACTTTTACAATGAGGGTATCATTAAATGTCTTGAAATATGCTAGATTGGTGACTACAAAACAAAGATTTCAGGCACTTACAACTAGAAGGAACTAGTCAGTAATGACATGAGGTTAAACATAAGGAATTCAATATTGCCCAGGGCAAATGTGGCAAACGAGGCACAGAGTTGCTTGAATTTGCCGATAAAGTTAATTTGGATGTCGTAAGTGGTTGGATCCCTCCAGAGCGATCTTCCAAACTTACTAGGATTAGTGGTTGCTCACAATTATTGTTAGATCGCTGTACCTTTTTACATTTGAAATGTCATTAAAAGTGACCATTCCCTCAACTCGTCCAGCTATTTTATGGCTTCTTTGGTTGATCAAGCTCCCCCTCTCAAGCAAACCACTCTGAAATAAAATAGTTAATGGTTCTATAGTTATAGTGTCAAGAAGCATAGGGAACCATGGGCTTTAAATTGAGCAGCTAGTAATTTGGGCCCAAGAATGTCCCTGTGAAAGTCCAGCTCTATAAAGCATTCAAAGAAAGCACTCAAGAAACTTAATTTAAAAAAAAAAAACTCAGAAACAAAATGAGGACTAAGTGTGTGATGCAATTACCAATTACAATTGACAGATGTCAATGCATGGTTAGCCTATATTGCCAAACTGTATCGGCACACAGTCTTCTATGCCTCAGTTAACATCACATATATTGGTGATCTCAATATGACTGTGATCTGCTCTAGAATTGTGCAGTATGTTAAGTCTTCCCATTCTTGAGGGGCTATCAGCCCTTATGGCTGGTCCAGCAGCCATCTCAGGCAAAATGTAGATTGGTGGACTCCTTTCCTATTTGCTCTGTGCAGAGAAATCTTTACATCTGGCTGAATGGCAAACAAAGGGCCTCCGCCATCTTCAGGGTACTCTACCCACCTGCCCAGCAGTCATCTCTGTACATTGAAGGGAACTGCTGTCATGATGGTTCCTTTCAATGTACTGAAAGTTTGGGGAAGGTCGCTGTCCATTTTAATGACCGTTCACCACACTTTTGACATTGTGTTGTTTGTCAGATGCAAATTCACTTTGAGGTTGCTTGTTTCTGAAAAAAAAAAACGAATGACTCTTGCACACTGAGAGTTTTTGTCCCAGGGTGTGGGGATCATTATATTGTATTTCCTGTTCCTCACTGCCACGATTTTCCTTGTTGTGATCGACAGGAACAAAAGCATGACACCATTTATCTCTGTTGTGCCATTGTAGGAAGCAGTCCGTTGACAGAGAAAATGGGGCCTCCATCGATGCAAAACTTAAGGTCCGTCCATCTGTAAATGAGGCAGACGGACTGAGGGATTGGAGGGCACGGCATTCGATCACATGTGATACAGAGTACTCTTTCCACCAAACTCTAAATCAGGACCTTAGGACGAGGGCTCTGTATTAAAACATCATTGGCTAAGAGAAGAGGTGTGGCACTCATGGTGATTTACTAGTTTTGTCAATGTTTGCCACCTGTAGGGAGCCGCCAGATGTGATGGTTAGCATATGCTTCCTGGTACCAGGCTCAAAACAGAAAAGCTGAGCCATCTGATAGGATAAAGTGGCCTGGGGCAGAGAAAAGATAGCGTGTACACTTACTGTGAAAGCTGCATCACAATGGCAAGGGAAAGGAGTTGCCCAATAGCCATCTTAGTATTGACAGAAAGAATTAAAAACTTGATGCATTTAACATACTGTGCCATACTTTGATGCCCCTCACAAAGCAATTTTTTCACTGCATAAGGGGTTTTAAGAATGGTATTATCAGCACAGTGGGAGCCCAACACTAAGGGGTCGATTCCGATGTTGTTCGGAAGGACTCCGAATCGGATTCAGGGTTGCCAAATCCGATCCAGAACCCTTGTTTCTGACCAAATTGTACACACTTCCCAACGACAGATTCTGATGCCTGGAAACTGTTAGGGCTATCTGAATCGGTTCCGAAAGGCATTCGTACAGGTCACGTCTTTCGGAGCCGAATCGTGCAGCTCTATGGACTCGGTTTCCGAGCGAGCGAGTGCAATGACCGATTCGGACAGCCGTTCCGATTCGGTTTCTCCTGGATGAATCTGCTGCCAGAATCTGTCTTTGGGGTCCCATAGAAGATCTCCATTCACTCAGGGCCTTCCGAATGGTGCCCGTGGGGTACCCAAGGGACCCCCCTTTCCAACCATGCACAGTGTGGCAAGCAACATGGGAAGCCCGCCACAGGGTGCAAGATTTTCCCCAGCCACCCCTTTCTTCCATGGGAGCCTGTGTTCTTCTTCAGGAACGCAGACTCGCATTGAAGTCAATGAGAGTCTGGCCGAATCGTATCCAGAAGCATCCGAGTCTCTGTGCATCCCTCTGAGGTGTAAGGTACACCTAAGTAGCCAATAGAAAGACAATGACACTAAGATACTGCTATGGATTGATCTAAGAAGTGTTTGTGAATGTGTTAAACCATGGCCTGAAATGTACTAAGGGAAGCCTGTGTCTAAAGGACACTGACACAAAGCCCACTATTTGAGTATATTATATATTTTTTGAAAACTCGGATCTAAAACGAGTACAAAAAAGAATTTATCACCTACTAGCAATGCTAAATATGCCCACAAAAATGTTCATAAACCTGCTCCTTGATGAATGGACCCTATGGGTCAATAAAATAGCATAATTCATCACCTCGGATGGACTTATGAAAGATTCTTTTTACCATGGAAAAGGACAAGGAATTAGAATCCCTAGCTAAATGCACAATGAACATGTTTATACTGCCAGTGCAATGTGCATTTATTGATTTTAGTAAATAGCACAAAGAGCACTAAAATGGTTCATTTTGATGCCCTGTGGAACCTTGTCTCTATAATATGTGATCTGTACCCCAAAAGGTAGGCCTAAGTGTCCTCTTCACATAACTCTTAGGCCCATAAAAGACGTATTATCACTCAGACATACAACTAGGCTGCATACAAGTGCCATACATGCCATCTTTAGCGATCTTAAAGCCACCTTTGTAGCACTGTGCTTAAAAAACCTATGCCTCATAACAAGCGTGTGACAGCTCTTTATTGTGCAGATGTTTTATTGATTGTTGTCCAGACTTCTGTTGGTCTACAATGTGCTCCTAACACCCTAGAAACCAACAATTGTTAGAGGCCATGAGTAAGATTGTTGAGTAACACACACATTTGCACTGTTTTATCACACATTACTTTCTTATTTTTGATGCTATATTAATATGGACTCTCTTATTAAAAGTAGGAAGTAACTATTGAACAAGGTATCCAATGTCCTTCTGAGATTCCAAATGCAATAAGGCAGTTGCTCTTTCAGGCCTCCTATCAAGTCATATATTCCTAAAGTGTGTCCTGTTCTGTTAATAGGTCTTCTATATGGCTACTGCGAATTAATAAATCAAATCAGTGCATTCATAGCCCTACTTGGAGGCGTTTCCACATCTTTGGGGCATATTTACAAGCTGGCGATGAAAAATTATCGCCGCTTTTGCGGCCGTTTTCGGCCGAAAAGCGGCGATAATTTTATCGCCTAATTAGCACAGCCACGCTAACGCGTGAAACCTTTGCTTTATTGATAATTATCGCCGGGTGTTGCTGATATGCCCCTATTGGGCATATCACCAACACCCAGAGATAATAATCGCTAAGCGCTCTTAGCGTGAGGATAATTATCGCCGGGTAATGTGGATTTTTATCGCTGAGATAGCGTGCTATTAGCAACGCTTATCTCCTCAGCGATAAAAATCCTAGTGCTAACAGCCTAACGTGAGATTATCGCTGGAAACCCAGCGATAATCTCACGTAGTGTGGCGTTAGCTTGCTGATAGGGACTCACAAACTTAGCCATGATATCCACCTTCCATAGGATATCATGGCTAAGTCAGTCCTGAAGCAGGCGTACGGAAAGTAGCGATAACAGGGGTTATCGCTACTTTTCCTGCCGCTATGCTTCATAGCGTGGGGCTTGATGATAGGAGAAATGTCGCTTAGCGACATTTCTCCTGTCATGTCAGGTCAGGAACGCCCACTTTGTATCTCATTAGAGATGCAAAGCTGGGCGTTAGGAATCCCCACGCTAAAGCAAGGTTTCACGCGTTAGCGAGGCCTTGCTAATTAGGCGATAAAATTATCGCCGCTTTTCGGCTGAAAACAGCCGCAAAAGCGGCGATAATTTTTCATCGCCAGCTTGTAAATATGCCCCTTAGTGTGTAAAAAAGAAGTCTAATGGACCAAAGTGTTTTTTTAGGATCCCACCACCAGTGTTGCTGAATGTCATGTTTAGGGAATAATAAGGCTAACGCCTCATGGCTACAGAATGGAGATTGGATCACGTCTCTTTGCAATAGGTAAGTTCAAGTTAGACATATATTTGACGAATTAGTTTAGTTTTGTAGGTTGTGGCTTTCATAATATTTTAGGTTTAGTATTCTGTTTAGGTTTAGAAATAGCTTTATCAGCAATATGTAGGTTTATTGTGCTAGAGTGTTAGCATTAATGTTTATGATTCATATACCTACTGCATGTTTTAAAATGTTTTCTAGAATAGGACACTTTACTCCACACACATTTACAATGCGTGCCATTACTCCAGTTTTTTACTACGCACATATTTTTACAACGCAGGGCTTTGCAACATAATCTATTACAACGCATTGTCCATTACAACGCAATTTACTATTCTAACTCCACCGGGGCATTGTAATGGGGAATGCGTTGTAATGGTTTGCAGTGTAAAGCCCTGTGTTGTAAACGTTTTTGCGGTGTAAAAAATGCGGGGTAATGACATGCGTTGTAACGCATGCGGAGTAAAGGATGTTTCCCTGTTTTCGAGGTAATGTTCTGTTGTAAAACTGTTTTATGTGGGGTTTTGTAAGTGCAAAGTGGTTTTTGAGTGGGGTGAGAATATATTTGTTGTAATTTAAGACTTGAAAATTACAATCAAAGTAGTTTTTTTTCTCCATGCACCCTCCATTTTTGGTGTTTTAGTATTAATATGAATTATTTTAAGCATTTTATAACATCCACAGTTTTAAGTTAATTTCTTTTTTTTTATTTGTATCTTTTTTTATAATCATGCTCAGCATTCAGTAATTCACTTAAGTGACAATATAACACAGAATAAGTTACATGTCTTTGTTTTCAAATTGTAATAAACATGCATTTCAACAAACGACCTCAGTGCCATCCCACCCCCCACCCATCCTTAGTACATGTGTCAGTCATCCCCCGTCCCGATATGCACGCCATTGTTCCCAGATGTTTTACCATTTCTTCCGGCACCCCCTGCTCAAATAAACTGTGTGCTCTGCTTATTGACACCAATCAAGGTCCGCCATACATTGCGACACCTCTGGTGTGGCTGCCGCCCCCCAGTGCTTACCAATGTTCCGCTTTGCAATGATTGCCACAATTTTAGCCATTTTTCCGTGTATCTGGGCCACAACGGTTCATTGGGAGGAAGCAAAAGGAACCATCTTGGGTATAGTAAGACCTCCGACCCCACCACTTTTGTCATAACGTCCCTTACTTTCTTCCAGTACATTTTTAGCACTAGGGAATCCCATAACATATGAAAATAAGACCCCACCTGCCCGCATCGCCTCTGACATTGATTATTCTCTAAACGTCCCATGCGGAATACTGCCTCACAGGAGTAATACACCCTATGCAAGATTTTTAATTGGATGAGTCGGAAGCGGGAACGGTTGCAACGTGTCCCCTGTACCATGTCCCTCCATTCTTCCTCATCTATCTGCCCTAGGTCCACCTCCATTGAGCTTTCAATGTCACCAAGGGGTCTGGGAGTTGCTGACGAGCTTTCTGTATATACATGATATGGCTTTACTGGCCAATGCGTCAGTCAGCAGCCTGTCTTCCAATGGAGACGATGCCAGTAAGGCCGTCCCCTCCTGTATTTTAGGACATGTCCCAAGTGGAGATACCTCAACCATTCTCCCTGATTAAGGTCATAGTCTTTTTGCAGTTCTGGGAATGTTATGTAGGCTCTGCCCCGCCACACATCCCCCAGTCGTTTTAAACCCAGTAACCTCCATTTGTGAAAGCCTTGCAGGTTGCCCCACCCCTCGAGTTGCTTACTTTCCCAGAGTGGCATCATTTCCGTTAGTACCCCTTTCCACCCTAAGTATTTGTGGGCCGCATTCCATGCCTGGTGTATGCGGCAACAGAGCTTCGACTTTCCCTGGGTTGAAAAGGAGGCGTGGGTAGCCTCCCTCTCCCATACTATCTCTGTCGACACTATAGGCCGGGTCCACCCTGTCTCCAAATACCCAATCGTTCACACATACTAACTGTGAAGCCCAATAGTATAGCCTAATATTTGTAACTGCTAAGCCCCCATCATAAATCCCCCTCTGTAATTTCCGTAGAGCTATGCGCTGGGGACCATCATTCCATATTTAGGGCTCTCAGTTCGGCCTCTGCTTGAGTAAAGAATGCGCTAGGAACCACAAAAGGGGTGTTTTGTATGGCGTAGAGAAGTCGCGGGAGAGTCATCATTTTGAAAAGAGCTGTGTGGCCCATTAAAGTGAGGGGCAATTTTATCCATCTTTCGGCATCTGTTTTGAAATGCATCAACGGCCGTTCGATGTTTCTCTAATAAAAGTCCTGTGGATTCCTGGTAATATAAATACCCAGATATTTGAAATCTTTGGTTTCAATGGGGATCACACTTCTACATGTGAGTGTTGGGGCGCCACCTGCCAGTGGGAAGAGTAAAGATTTAAACCAATTTATGTGATAGCCAGCATAATTTCCATATATGCGTAGGATTTGGAGCAGCCTATCTATTGATTGCCTGGGTTTCCTTGCATACAGCAGGACATCGTCAGCGTATAACATTATGTGCTCCTCCCATTCTTCTCAAATGGGTATCCCCCAGATCAGTGAGTCTCAGCGGATCCATGCCGCCAGATGCTCGAGGGCCAAGGCAAAAAAAAGTAGGGAAAGGGGGCACCTCTTTCTTATTTCCTTCTGCAACGTGAATGCTCGGGATACCGATGAGTTAACCCTCACTCACGCTATGGGCTGGCTATATAGAAGCTTCACCCATTAGACAAAATTGGGTCCAAAGCCCAGGTGGTCCAGTACTGCAACCAGGTAATTCCACTCAATGTTATCAAAGGCCATTTTGGCATCGAGGGACAGCAAGGCTGCCGGCTGTGACTCCTCTGTGGATGTTATATGGAGGACACCGAACAATCTCCGTAGATTAAGTCTTGTGCTTCTGTGTAGCATAAACCCTGCCTGATCTGGATGTATGAGGGACATAATTACCTTCAATAGTCGTGTCACCAAGGCCTTGGCCAGGACCTTTGCTTCGTAATTTATCAGGGAAATTGTCCTATATGATTCACATTTTTCAGGCGGTTTACCTTCCTTTGGGATTACGACTATTGTCGCCAGCCTCTGGTCAGGCGGGAGAGTCCCCGTTGTTTTGGCCTCCTCGTACATTGGCAGGAGGTGCTCTGCTGTTTCATCTAGAAGTACTTTAAATAGTTCAAGTGGCAGACCATTCAGTCCCACTGCCTTCTCAGATTGTAGCGCTCGTGTGGCTGCCTTGAGTTTCTCTACTGTGAGATCATTCAAATGTCTTTTAGGAATTCCTCACATTCCATTTCAGATTTTGAGGAGGGGGCTAAATATAGTGACTCGCAGTATGTAGCAAACGCCTCTGCTATTGCGGTCACAGTCTCGTGCAGGTGCCCTCTCTTGTCTATTATTCTGGGGACCCAGTTACGTTCCATTCTTTTCTTGTCGAGCCAAGCCAACAGCTTGCTTGCCTTATCCCCTATATCATAGAGCCTAATCTGTGTGGCCCAGGGCAAGGTTCTAGCACTGTTGTCCATTAAGTCCCTCAGCTCCTTTTGCTTTAACTGTAACTTGTATTGTGTGCTAGTGTTGTCTGCCTCCCCCTACCCAATTGTGCCTCAACGCCCGCCACCACATGCTCTAGGGCCTGGCATTTCTGAATCTTATCTTCCTTTTTTTTTGGGGTGAATATGTTTATTGGCATGTTTTGAATTGCAAAATAGAAACAATACACATCTTCGGAGCACAGAAGTTCTTTCAATATTACATCAACAGCATATTTCACTAGCAGTGGTATACAGGCAAATAGCAGTTCAGTGTTCCTAAAAGACACCACGAGCTCCCTCCCCTCCCCTCTCCCCACCCATCATCCCACCCACAGAGATCATTGGGAGTCAGTGAGCTTGAGTCCGTAATGTGTAAGCCACGGCTTCCATATTTTCCAGAATTTTGTGGGACAGCCCCGTGCTCTATAGGTTGTTTTCTCCCATAGCATATGCATATCCATACTCTTCCCCCAGTCGACCAATGATGGGCTCGGTATGGCCCACCATGCACTAGCCAGGTTGCGTTTTGCTACCACTAATCCGACCTGTAGAAGGGTTAACTTTGGTCTGGGGAGGTCAAGCTCCATGGATACTCCCAACAGAACAAACAGGGGACTCAGGGGTATCGTCTCCAAGATAGCTCCCAACTCCTCCAGCAGGGTTGCCCAGTACATTTGAATCTGCGAACACTCCCAAACCGTGGAAGAATGTACCCTCAATCGTGTTACATCGCAGACAGTTGGGCGCTTCCGCCCTCCCTATGCGGTGCAGTCGCGCTCTGTCATAATAGGCTCTATGTAGGTATTTGAATTGGATCAGTCTAAGTCAGGACTTGATGGCCACCTCCTGGGGATGCATTAGAGCCATTTCCCAATCCAGGTCCACTATCTCTCCCAGATCTAACTCCCATTTCGCCTTCAACTTCTGCAGGGAATCTGGCTTGTTGTTGATTATGGTTCTATATGTTCATGAGACTGCCTTTTCCCCAATCTCACCCATCAGGAGTCGTCACTCTAAAGGGGCGTATTCAGGGATATCGTCGGTGTCTATGTGTTGCGCCTGCCACACGTGCGCCAGCTGTAAGTACTTATAGTGTTGCGTCTGATTCATGTCATACTCAGTCTGGAGATGAGAGAATGTTACCAGCTTCTTTCGATATAGTATGTCCTTAAATTGTGAGATGCCCAGCAAATCCCATTTCCTCAAACCTCGTAGTTTTGCAATTTATTTATGCCGGTTTCCCACCCAAAGTGGGGTATCCCTGGTCACCCGGCCCTCCCATTTCATCTGTCTGTCTGCCTTTTTCCATGCCGCGATGATGATCCATGTAGCTGTTAGGAGCTATGCCATAGATGTAGTGCGTGTACGAGTGCCCGGCAAATTGTGTGCGTTCAAGTGCGTATGTTGGGTGGTCCCTCTCTACATGTTCCCATTCGTTCACAATAATTAAATGAGCCGCCCAGTAATATGCCCGAAGGTCAGGTAGGGAAATGCCACCGTTATATTGGTTGCGTTGCAATATCTCCAGCGCTATCCTCGGCGGTCTCCCGTCCCAAAGAAACGTCCGCAGTGTGTCGTCAATTTTAGTGAACACCTCATCTTTTATCAGCTGATAGGTCTTTTGCAGAACGTATAAGAATTTCAGAAGCACTATCATTTTGTAAAGCGCTGCCTAGCAGCGACAACGGCAAGGACTTCCACCTCTCCACATCCGTATGAAACTCCTCGAGCACCCTGTAAAGATTGCAATCCAGCGCCACTGCTGTATTCATTGTGGCATAGATACCTAGGTACTTTATGCCATCGGGGGCTAACTGAAGTCGGCTTGGGCAGGCATTATACCCACCATTCAGGCCCACTGGATAGAGACATGATTTTTCCCAGTTAATTTTATTTCCCGCATGTGCGTTGTAAGTTTCGCAACTTTCCATAATATTGGAGAGCGTCGTTTCCGGATTTGTAACATACAGTAGTATGTCGTCGGCATGTAAAGAGATGCGCTCATCCAAGTCCTCGTTCTCTCTTCCCCGGAATACCGTTATGCACGGGTGCACTCGGATGACACAGGCGAGGGGCTCCAGAACCAGAGCAAAGAGGAGAGGGGACAGGGGACATCCCTGTCGAGTGCCCCTTCCTATTGAGAATTCCCACGACACCACACCATTAACTCTGGTTCTGGCCAGGGGTCTCTCATAGAGAAGGGCAATCCATTGCCTGAATACCGGGCCAAATCCAAACTCCTCCAAAGCGGACATAAGAAAGGGCCAGTGAACTGTGTTGAATGCCTTTTCGGCATCTAGGGACAGGATGAGATGTGGGTCTTCCCTTGGGCTCACCACCTCTAGCCAGTTATGTAACCTTCGAAAGTTGAGCCTCGTCGACCTCTTTGGCATAAAGCCAGACTTATCCCAATGGATGACACCAGTAATTACCACGGTAAGCCTGTTGGCTAGTATTCTGGCCAATATTTTGGTCTCCATGTTAATAAGGGAGATAGGTCGGTATGAGCTACACTTCTGTGGCGGTCTGTCCTTCTTGGGAATTACCACAGTTGTGGCCGTCCTCAAAGAGACTGCCCGCCTCCTGCGCCTCTAAATATAGTTGGAGAAGGTATGAACTAAATAGTGTCACGTTCTGCTTAAAATATTCAGGAGGGAGCCCATTAAGGCCCGAGACCTTCCCAGTTTACAACTGGCCAATGGCTACTATAATTTACTCCTTTGTGATCTTTTCGTCCAGTGTCTGTGACTCGCTGGCTGTTAACTTAGGGAACTGTATTGTCTGAAGATATGCCTGGATTTGTGATGGCTCTGCCAGGGAACGTTGCGTGTAACAGGTCTCGAAATACCCCGCGAAGGCGTCAGCTATTGCAATGGGAGTTGTATGAGTCTGGCCGCCCTCTGTCTGTTGGCCAATAAGGAAAGGCGGAGACCTGGCAGTGATCTATCATCAATCGATTAAGGCAGCCTTTCAGCCTATTCCTATAGATACCTGTGAGGCTCTGTTTTTTAACCTCAGTCTTTCCCACCATCACACCTTTAAGGGGTGTCTACTGCATAGGCTGCCTGGAACGAGAAATTCTTTCTTAGCTTCCCTGGGTATCTTACTGGAAGAGGGGGCGCTTTCAGAGGCCTTTACAATTATGGGAGATTTTAACTTCCACTTGGAAATAATCGCGGAAATAGACATGACGATTTTAAACGACTTGATGCTGAGCGCTGACCTGAAGCAGCGGGTAGTGGGTCCCACGCACAAGGGAGGGCAAACCCTGGATGGGATTTTTTCAAATCAACAGAATATACAATTCATGGGCCTCCTAACTTTGGTGTGGTCGGATCATGCTGCTGTTCAATTTGAGATAAGACTGACAGAACAAAGCATGAGAAGCTTAGGCCCTAAGAAACAAATAAGAGTAAGAATTTGGAATAAAATTGAGGAAACCACCTTGAAGGAGCTTCTGGCTTCCTCACCAACCCAACTGCCGTTGGAAGTGGAAGAGGCTTGCCAAGTTTACACAGAATGGCTGGAGCAGGCATGTGATACATTAGCTCCTATGAAAACTCTCTGCCCCAAAAGAACTCATCCCTCCGCTCCCTGGTATACGGATGAGCTAAGAAATCAAAAACTCATCTGTAAACAGTTCGAGCGGAAGTGGAGGAGTAGCTACAGGGAAACGGAGAAAAAGGCCTATAAATGCAGCCTGCAGATCTATAAACAGATAATCATTGCGGCCAAACAAAAATTCTACGCTACCCGCATCAAAGAACTCAGTTAAAGAACTGTTTAAGACGGTTGCCACATTGGCTTTGCCCAGGTCGGCTATAGTTCAACCAAGCCAATTACTCTGTGAAGAATTGGCGAAGTTCTTTCTGTCTAAAGTGGAATCTATCTTCGCGGCCTTTAGCGAAGCAAGCACTGGCAAGGCGAACATGGCCGGTGAGGAATCCACGTCAATAGGGGATCTCTCCCCCATGTTTGATAAATTCCTGTTAGCCTCCCCCGGCGACACACAAAAGACCCTCATGGAGGTAAACTCAGGTTCACCTTATGATCCTTGCCCTGTTAAGGGGGTTAATCTGTCCCCAGGCCCTATTGTTGATTCACTGACGGTCATATTTAATTTGATGTTCGCAACAGGCTATTTCCCTGTGCGTTGGAAACTGGCATCCATTTTGCCCCTTCTAAAAAATCCGAATCTGCACCCCAAAGATCTGAATAATGTTCGCCCAATCTCTAGACTCCCTCTACGGGCGAAAATTATGAACAAATAACTAAATCACTTCCTAGCAGAGACACAAGTGCTGGATCCCTCTCAATATGGCTTTAGGGCAGGGCACAGCACAGAGTCCGCACTCATTAAAGCTACGGAAGAGATCAGGGAAGCTGTGGATCAAGGAGGCAGGGCGGCACTGATCCTGTTGGATCTGTCCGCCGCTTTCGACACGGTCCATCACATAATATTGGTGAACCGTTTAAAAACATGTGGTATTCGCGGGAAAGCTTGGGATCCTTTAAGATCCTTCCTTGCGGACAGAAAACAAATTGTGGCCCTGGGGGACTTGCAGTCCAAACCTTTCACATCGCCTTGTGGGGTCCCTCAGGGATCATCTCTCAGTCCAACTCTTTTTAACATTTATGTCGGTGCGCTGGCCTCTGTCATAAATGCATTTGGATTTGGCCTTACCTCCTATGCGGATGATACGCAAATTGTGGTATCTCTGACACCTGGGACAGAGGCTGGTATTGAAGGACGCTTTCAGGAGTGTATGTTAGCAGTGGGCAGCTGGATGGCTAAGAATTGCCTCAAGCTTAACTCGGATAAAACCATGGTGATATTGTTTGGTAACAACATTAACTTCTGGACACCCAACTGTTGACCGGACTCGATGGGCACTCTCCCTGTTCCTACTAGAAAGGTAAAAAACTTGGGCATAATACTTGATAAAAGACTCACTTTAGAGCCTCAAGTGAATGCTGTGGTATCAAAAACTATGTACGTTATCAGAATGCTGAGGAAAGTGTTGCCTTCTTTGCCCTGGGAAGGCAGACAAACTGTGGTTACGGCCCTTGTAATGGCAAGACTGGACTACTGCAACGGGGTCTATTTAAATGTTCAACAAAGATCTCTGAATAAATTGCAGATGTTACAGAACGCTGCAGTTAGACTGCTTTCAGGAACGTCGAGATTTTCCTCGGTTTCCAATGATATTAAAAAATTACATTGGCTTCCAGTCAAAAGCCGAGTACTTTTCAAGGCTCTTTGCCTGGTTTTTAAGGCCCTCCATGGCATAGGTCCTGACTACCTAAAGCACAGACTTCAATGGTATATTCCTGAAAGAACACTGCGGTCAAAAGGAGCCAAGCTGGTTTTGGTGCCGCTTATAAACAAAGCCCGATGGGGTGGCAAAAGCTTCATTTATGGTGCAGCAAAAGCCTGGAATGACTTGCCATTCCATTTAAGAAATACAATGGATCTTGTGTCCTTTCGTAAAGGACTAAAATCGTGGCTTTTCTCACAATGAGCAGGTTTTTATTCTCCGTTCTTTTTTTCGTCATCAGTCTCAGAGGATCTAGTTAGTGCCAGGACACCTCCGGGTATTTGTTGCGCTTTACAAATGTCATTATTATTATTATTATCTGTGCCACCCACCTACTATCTGTTTACAGAGAAACAGGGGAACCCTACTCACTAAAGAACCAGGGTAGTAGTTATATAAAAACGACAGTGGTTCCTGTGGAATAATATATTATGAAGTTATGATACACAAGCACAATCGCAATTTGGAGGGTTAAGTAACGGCAGAGGGCCAAGGAACCACTAACAAAACCATTTCAGTGTAGCATATTTTATGGATTTTTAAATAAAATTAGAAGTAAACATTGTAAATCAAAACAACATTTGTGCATAGTGTCCCAAGTGAAAACGGGAACCTAAACCTAAGTGACAATGTGAATATTATATTCAAGGTTTCCACAGTTTGTACAAGTCGACCATTATCAAAATAATTCCATGTGAACAGCAGCTATATACAGTGATATGCGCTGGGAGAAAGGTTTTTTCTGTTTGTCGACGGCGTTTCGACCCTCAAAACAATGTGGGGTCTCTTCAGGACTATTGATGAAGGGCCATCTGAAGGGGGATGAAATCAAAAAGAGTATAAGGCCCATGTACCGGCACAAATGCGAAAAAAAAGGAAAATGGAGGCTGTTAGATAAAAAGGGGTACCTGAAAATATGACTGCGCAGCCTCGTGAAATGATGTGCCACACGTGAAGATTAGAAGAAAAGAGGTTTACTCGCATGAGGACCCGTCCGGGTACTAAGATTGTGAGAAGAGAAGTAGAAAGTTGCGGTTACTAGAAATTGGACAATGTGCTAAATGTAATAAAATACTGGTGTCCCAGAGGTTCTTACCTGAATGTGAGGAAAGGCTGTCAATCCAATAGGGTATGTAGGTACGCCAGGAAGGCTCAATTAATCTTATGCTACAGCCGCAGCGATGGAGAATCCCTTTGTAGGTGAGCAGTGACAATGCACTGAGAATTTCTATGGAAATTCAAAAAATATAATAATATAAGGGTGAGTATACTTAAATGGGGCTGAGCGTAAAGGCTGAGGAGCCTAGACGTGCCAATTCTTACCTGAATAAATGATTAGAAAAGCGGGACAGCGCTCCACGTGTATGTTTGGAAAAGCTGCATCAGTCAGCTAAATCGGGTGCAGTGACAGAGATCCTCATCAAGAGAGGATGTTAAATACATGGTTTCCCGCTTTTTTTGTCAAGGGAATCCGGCAAACCTAACTGGGGAGAACCGCTGCACCAAGCAATCGGGTGCTCGGTTTCCGTGATCGGTAGAGAGTGAAAAAAGACCTCAGTGGGAGGTAAAGAAATGCGCAGCAACACCACCAATGTGCCACACCTCCTATTTATTAGTCTCTGTCCACCATACTTGTGTTTTTGTGGTCGGCAGTCTTTCAATCCCAAGTACTTTGCCACAGTGGTCTTCTGGTTCCTCCACCGTGTGGCCTCAGTCCGACTCAGCTTGCTGAAGCTCCCGCTTAATTCAGGACGCTATCGTCCCTCTCCCTGTCCTCCCTCGATTTTGAGCGGTCGTTAAAGTTTTGTGCTCTGTCAGGGTCCTTTTGATTCTGTCACAGGTTGCTTCCTTGGGCACGAGATCCCGGATATTGCCTTTCCAGCCAGTACCATACTTCTTCCGGGTTGGTAAAGTACCATTTCTTACCGTCGCTAATGATTTTAAGTTTGGCTGGAAAGACCATCATATAATTAATACCCTTCTCGCGTAGTTTCTTCTTTGCCTCCTCAAAGCTCCTGTGTTGTTTCTGCACCAGCAGAGTAAAATCTGGAAAAATTCTGGTTTGAGCATTTCCAAGCTGTATTTCTCCAGCCGCCCTGGCCGCCTGAAGGATGACATCTCAATCACGGTAATTGAAAAGTCGGGCGATTATTGTTCTTGGAGGTGCCCATGCCTGGGTGGCAGGATTGGTGCCCAGTGCGCCCTTTCAATGGTGAAAAATTTGGACAACCTCTTTGGTTTCAGTGTGTTCATAATAAAGTCTTCCATGAATAGCTCCATCCTGAGGCCCTCCATGCCCTCCGGAACTCCCACCACTCTGATGTTGTTCCTCCTCGCCCTGCCCTCCAGATATTCAAGTTTGGCCACCATCGTCCTGGTTTGGTGGGTCAGTTTCTGCACTTGCCCTTCCAGTTTTTTTGACACTGCTTGTAATTGACCTATTTTCGTTTCAGTGGTTGTGACTTTCTCCCTGAGTTAGGATAAATCTAGACGGACTAAATTTACTTCCAACATCTGAGGGTCCGATTCACAGAGATAACTTAAGACAAAATCCTAAACTTACTACAATTTTGGTATTCACAGAAGGTACCTCTTCATTTTGGTATTCACAGAAGGCCCTTACTCATTTCGGTATTCACAGAAGTTAGGAGTCCTAACTTTAGGACTCCTAAATGCCTTCTGTGAATACCGAAAGTCTTAAAGTTAGGATTGTGTCCTCAAAGTAGTCTAGGAGTGTGGATAATTTATCATCATTATCTTTGTAGAATGCAGATTCTATAAGTAAGTAATAGAATCTAGTTACTTCTATATGTTGTGCGAAGGCCAGAGCAAATAGTTTTGTATTTACACTGGAAGGTGCTGTTGCTTGAGTAATCTATTATCAGGCTGGATTTTTTAGATGCTGCCAGATTTTAAATGTATAACTACTTTATTGTGTGAGTAGTTGTTTGTGTTTTCTTATATTATGTGTGATAGATGATTGCAAGTTATGTTTTGTTTGCTTGGAAGCAGTGCAAATATGTTGGGTATAATTTTATCTTGTTATTGTCCATGGATGGTATGTAGTTGGTAAAATGGAGGTTGGCAGGTTTTAAAGGTCCCAATTAGAGCCACATGGGAAATGAGTAAGTGTTAATGGGTTGTGGGCCATTGAAAATATGATCATTCTTTGTTTTTTTTATTGGGGTTATCTATAATATGTGTGGGTAATTGTTAAATGTTCAGGGATGTTCATTTCTGAGAAAGCCTTTGGAATAGGATTAGCAATTCTTTCACTTCTTTTGCTAGAAATTGTCCTTTTTAGTTATATGCTGACAGTAGCTGGGCTTAGTTGTTCTTCATGATTAGTCTCTCAGTCTTGTTCCACTTGGAATTTGCGGGCCTCTTTCAAGTCTTGGGTTATGCTGCAGACATATATATTGGGTGATTTTGTTAAGTTACATTACCCACTTGGTCATGAATAGTGATGGCCTTTCCATAGCAACCATTGGGGTAATGTTTCATACATTTCTAGTGGCTATGTTCTTTCCTGCTGTGATCTTTACAGTAGGTGCAGACTACCTACTTAAACAGGGGTTTCCCTTTCTGAGATTCTGTGAAAGTGGCTTCCTTGGACAAGTTGGAAATTAAAAAAGCAAAAAAATATAAACACAAGTTTTAATGTAATATTCTCTGTGTTATGTAAATTCATTTTTAATATGAATTTTATATATTTGTTTTTGTGATTTTTATTAACATTTCCAGTTATTTTCTTTTGTCATCGTGCTTGTTTAAAGCTTAGAGCCATCTGGTTTATCAGTTTGGTTTTCAGAATATTAAAATTTTGTTTGCAGTACTGGGAGCATACAATTATGACAGAAAATATTTGTTTTATTTGTTTGAACATTTTAGTAAAGTAGCTCACTTATTTTGCTTTTTTAGTTATTAAATTAATAAAGTTGTAATTTTTTCAAATTGTTTTTTTATATCACTGGGTACCCTGACCGGCACCTGTCTTATTTTGGTGCAGTCATGAAAATGGCTTCTTTTGTATTTCTACTCATAGGGGTTCATTAGGATGGCGGGCGGATCGCCACCACCGGCCTGGCGATGGCGATCCGCCGCTCATCCCGACCAGATTTACTCCCCGCCATATTTTGATGGCGGGGGGGTAACACGGCGGATGCAAAGTGCGTCCGCCGCTATTCCGCCGGTCGGCAATCGTTCGATTGCCGGCCGGGCAGAACTGGCCCTCAATATGGTGGTAGGATGCATGCTTTTAAAGGCCTTTCCATGGCGGCAGGCTGGCGCGATGTGCTTTGGGAGCAAGTTGCAGTGCACCCCTAGTACCCCCCTGCAGTTCTATGTACAAGGTGACAGGCACCACGGGTGCCTGCCACGTTGTGCATGGGAACGCACAACATGTTGATTTGGCATTGCGGCTGTAAGCAGCACCCGCCGCAATGTTAAATATGTGGAATGCGACCGCCAGGGTGGCGATCGCATCCTACTCAGCAGTGCGGGACAGCCGCACATCTGGCCGCCGGTCCCAGAACCGCGAGGATAGTTCGCCTGCCATCCTAATAGGCCCGATAGTGTTTTGTTAATAGTTTTTTATTCTGATTTAATAACTGTTTTTATTTCTAATGTGATTTGTTATGTGTTGTTTTTCAATTGGCATTTTCCTTATATGAAAAATGCTAGTTCAAATGTGTGTTAATTTTTCAGTATTATTTAACATGTTTTGCAGTGTTTTATATATTAAAATTAATATATTTAGTAGGTTTATCATTATTTCTTTCTTAATATTTTATGCGTTGATATTCCTATATATTCTTTATTTTAATAGAGGGATTGATATTTGGGGTGTCTGTATTTGATCCATTGATATTGTGTTACTATAATATTTAGACTCACTATATTAGTGTTGTGAATATTTTTATATTTTACAAAGAGTCTATTCAAAGATGATTTTGTGATTATCTATGTTTTGAATTGACATTATTGGAGCTCAAAATTGTTGTGGTCTGTGCTTAGTAGTCTATTTAGTAGTACAACTGCGCCAATATAATCTGCCAGGGGACCCCCTCACACTCTGAATATGTGATGCACAGACTATTATCTTTTCTTTCATTAATAAACCCTTCCAGACTTTGATTGGTAGGTGCTGTATCACACTTACAGTGTGTTTAATAGCGCAGAGCCTTCAATTAGTTCAATTAAGCCATCACTAAGTGTGATAAATGGCCTTCTGTGTGGTCGGAAGGGGATAGAGGTCAGTAGTCTGGAGTGATGGAATAGAGTGAGCCCAATAAGAACTTGAAGACAAGCAATTTAGGACAGATCATGGTCCATTCAATTTTAAATATAAAGAATAACAACTCATTTCTAGTATTGGACATTATAAAAACACACTGTTTCTAAATGCTGTTAATAAAATTGTTACTGTTGTCCCAAAGAATAGTCTCAAATGTATTGACTGTAGAAGGATAAATTGCTGAGACTATCTTGCTATGCTGTGCAAAGTCCAAGATGAACGTTAATATATTGAGATATCTTGAATGCTGGTGTCATTTGGGACACCATGCCTCCCTGACATGGTGTCCACTCCTAGGTAATGCCCTGAAGTCTTGATAGATTATGGTCCTCCACTGCATGTTGATTTACATCACTCATCTGCACAGGAAGTGATATAATTGGATTCGACAAAATCTATCTGCATATAAAGTGGCATCACTGGATTTCCCATCAACTATCTGCACAGTAAATCAAATCACTCCTCCCCCTCCCAGGACTACTAAATAGCGGCTGCCGCACAGACGAGCAGTGGATGCGTGCAAAGGGCGCACCGCTGGTACATTATGCAAACCTGTCTGTGCCCATCCACGCCGCGACTGTGCCCAGCATCAGGAACACTGATCCTCCTGCCACTCCTCTGCTGTGACCCTTCGTGCCCTAAGCCCTGGTCATCACTCCACATGTTGCTGCTTCGCTGCACCACACAACACAGAGGGAGCATTCTCCTGTGCTGGCTGCAAGTTTTCAGGCACTTACCCACACCCAACACTCACAGGACCCGCACTGACAGCATTCAGCACCCCACTATATCATACTCACACAGTCCTGTAACCACTCACATAACACTCCGCATGCTCCTCGACAACCGCTCACCCACAGAACATGCCACAGAGATCAGGAACCTGCTGCACTACAGCGCCCCAGATCTACTTATTCTCACAAAAACCTGGCTAAAACCTGCATCGACATTTGACATTGCCACAGCTTTGCCCCCTAACTACAAGTTTGCCAGGGAAGACAGACTTTACAAGTCTGGAAGTGGAACTCCGATCATCCACAAGAACACCATCAGCTGCACCACCTCCATTGACACGTCATCCTCCAAAATGGAACAGTTGTCATTCAAGCTCCACATCACAGCCAACTTCACCCTAAGTGACACCCTTACCTACAGACCACAGGGACCGCAGACCAATTTCTCAGACACCATCATGGACTTCGTCACACCACTCGCCCTCAACGCTAGCAATTACATTCTGCCAGGCGACCTGAACTTCCAGCAGAAAGACCACGCCGACCCCATCTCAAAAGTACTCATCGAAGACCTTGGAAGCCTGGGTTTCACCTGATGAGTAAAGGGACCTACCCACATCTCCGTACACCTTATGGACCCAATTGCACCACCTTCAACAACATCAGAAATTACGAGCCGATAACAGTCTCCTGGACAGAGAATGCTCCTGTCAAGGTTAGGATCCCTGTCCAACGCACACGCACCACCGCCAGACCAGCTCGCCGAAATTGAAATAGCATCACTGACAAGGACAGTAACACCATTCGCAACACCCACCAACCTGAACACAGCAACAGCCTCCCTAAAGCCATCAAGAATTTCAACAATTGGATTACCTCCTGGACCGACTTCCTGTCCACCTCAAACACAGCAATACAGCAAGATCTATACCCCAGACCAATTGGTACATGGAGGGATTCAGACTGATGAAACACCACTGCAAACAACTGGAGTGCATATGGAGAATGAGCCAGAACAATACAGACAGGAGCACGTTCAAATCTGCACTGAGACAACACCATTAAATGAGCCAGTACACCAAGCATGCCACGCTTGCAGAACAAATCGATGCCACTACCAGCAGTATTTCACTTCACCACCTGCTGCCTCCAACTCAATCCCCCCCCTCGTAGGACCTCTTCAACAATCTCTCTCAATTCTTCAGCAACAAAATTACCACCATTTACAGAAACTTCAGCCCCCAATCGGACCTTACAGACCTTGCCAAATGCCTCCCAATCGTATCTAAAGAACCAAACCAAATGGCCCATCATCACCCCAGAAAAACCACCACCAACATGAAGTCCATCCACTAAGGCTCCCCATTGGACCCCTGCCCCCACCAGGCATACTCCAGAGGACTGCAACCCATGTTCACACTCATTGTGAATGCCTCTACCTCTTCTGCGACCTTCCCAGATTCTGGGAAACATCCAAATGTCCTCTCATTAATGAAGAAACCCTCTCCAGACTCTTCAATGCTCGTCAACTAGAGACTGATCTGCCTGCTACTATTCCCAGCCATGGTCTTAGAAACAAATCAGCAATGGACGCCTTACCAATTACCTCAACAACCACCAACTCCTCGACCCCGCTCAGCCTGACATAGAGGCCTTCATCCTCCTGGACCTCTCCGCAGCATTTGCCATGGTTTCCCACCCCATCCTTTATCAATGCCTACACAAAACTGTAATCCAAGGATATGCACTCCAATGATCTGCTCCTTCCTGAGTGAAAGGACCCAGTCAGATTAGCCTAGCGCTATACACCTTGGATGCCCATGACATCATCTGCAGAGTTCCACAAGGATCCTCCCTGAGCCCGCCTCCTTCAATGCATACTTGATCCCTCTAGCCAGCATGATCTGCTCTCATCACATCAACACCCTCTCCCATACTGACAACATGCAACTCATTCTCTCCCTCACAGACAACAGAGCCCAGTAGCCGGATCAAGGTCAATGTGTGCATAACGGAAATCGCCCACTGGATGAAGACCCAGGGGCAGATTTACGAGTTCTGGCGCATCTCTGCAAATCAGCAGGGATGCGCCAGAAAAGATGCGACACGCAATTCCCTCCCTGCGCCACCACGAATGTGGCGCATTTACAATGCGGCGCACCGTGGCGAAAGGATAGGGCGATGCATCCTGTGGCGTATGGGCGGCGCAATTCTGGAGTCGTGTCGCAAGTGTGACGCGCCTCCAGCAAAGCCCAGGGGCACCCTACGCCTAACATGCTGCATCACTCCTTACGCCTGCTTCAAGCAGGCGCAGGGTTTTGACGTAGCATGGACGTAAAAGTGACTCAGTGAAATCTTGTAGACTTCACTGCGTCACTTTTACGAGGCGTTCCAGCGACAGAACGCCCACCCTGCGCCGGAATGCACTCATAAAAACCGAACGCAGGTTTCATGTGGCGCAGGGCTTTACAACGTGACGCATCTCCCTAGATGTGTCACGTTGTAAATAAGGCGCAACGTGGTGCATGGTTTACACCGCCACAGCGTCACAGAAGTGACACAACGGCGGCGTGAATGTGGCGCATGGGGCTTGTAAATCTGCCCCCTACTGTCTAAAGTTGAACACCGACAAGACCGAAATCATGATTTTTGGGAAAAGCACTTCACCATGGAAATCCCACCAGGGACCGTATTACATTGAGTACCCGGAGGCGCAACAGGAATATGCGCCTGCTTTGTGCAACCCTGGGGCACTTTGTTATTACAGAAGGGGTCATAGACGCTTGTGGAGCCCGTTCTGTAATACAGATAGCGCTGATGCACATGTAGAACCAGCGCTATCATTAGAGGTTGTTCCCTCATTTGCATGTTGTGTGGCCCCATGCAAATGAGGGAATCACTTTGCCTCTGTGCCCGCTCCATGTTATAGACACTGGTGTGGAGGCAAACATGCTTTTAGGAGGTGCAATGAAGGTGCTGCAAAAAAGATGACCCACTTTTCACTCCTAAAGACAGCCCTCTAGAAGGGAGAAAGGGGGCCCAATGGTCTCCCAGACATCTCCTTGGAGGTGGGTGCAGTCATTCACTGCACCCACCTGCAAGGGGATCTCTCTTCCCTCTTTAAAGTGCAGGCGTATTGCGGCATGCACACTGAAACACAGAGCGACTTTGAAGCAGCCGCTCTCTTTTTCATTTGATTACACTGCTCCCAGGGCAGGGCATTCCATTCCCTATTTGCACACAGTTCACCTATTTAAAAGTGCACGGTGGCACAAACAGGGAAAGTGTGCCGAATATGTAATACAGCCTCTGGTGGCCAATGATGCCTTCACCGGCACTTATCCCCAACCCCCACACCAAGAACCTTGGGATTGTCTTTGATAGTAAACTTGGCATAACCACCCAAATCAATGCAGTCATTGCCACATTCTTCCTGAATGCTGAGAAAGATTTTCAAATGGCTCCGATTCTGCACCTGGAAAACCTTCGCACAAGCTCTGGTTACAAGCAAGATGGACTACAGGAACACCCTCTACGGCGGGATCAACAGAAATCTCACCAGAAGGCTAAAGACCATTCAGAACTCTGCAGCCAGAATCACTCTCAACCTCCAACACAACACCTGAAGGAGAATCATTCGCTCCCTATACATCAACAAGTACAATTCAAACCCTTCAGCCACACTTTGAAAGCATTACATAACCCCAGCCCATCACACAGCAACAATGGCATCTGCTTTCACAAACCTTCCAGGCACCTCCATTTATACGGACTTCTACATGCACACTTCCCATGCATACAGAAAACCAGATGTGGAGGTTGATCTTTTTCTACATCTCTCCTAAAGCATGGGACGACCTGCAACTACACATTAGAGTCTCTTCACTTCTTGAATTCTGCAAGAAGCTTAAGACAAGGCTTTTTGAGTGGTCCCACTAGACCCTAGGTTTGTCAGGACTCTCACCTGCTCAGCGCCAGGATACCCTCCAGAGTGATAGTGTGCTCTACAAATCTGCATAACAAAACACCACTGATGTTACGCTGGCTTAGGATAATGTGGTTCATTCTTGCATTATTGGTAACATCTGTGTCACAATGGTGTGCAGACCTGGCATAGTGCTGGTATGTGAAAAACAGTAGTAATTCTGTGGTATACTGTGGGTATCCATGTCATGATGTGAGGAACTTCGATTTTCGATCACGATCGAATCGACCCGCCATTTTGTGACCCGCCACCATTTTGAGTTGCCATCACTCAGGCAGCACGGCGAACAAAGTCTATTCTGCTTTTCCCGTAGCTTGGTGTCGAAATACGTCCTCGGCCTTATTTGCGAAGCTGGTGTTTGGACTAGCCGAGTACACTAATCCTTGTCTGGCTTTCCTAATCCCTGTTTCAACTATCTGTAGGCTCACACTATTCTTTCCTGATCATATCTTATCAACTGGCCTTCACTGTCTCCTGCTAGCATTCTCTCGTGTCACAACTGTCCTCCAATACACACAAGCGTATCTCACCACCTGCAAGTTAGTTATAATCTGTTAATGAATTAGTTCGGGGGTGGGATGACAAACGCAGTTGGAGGAGAGGTCTCTTCGAGTCATCTGATATTTCTGTTTTCGAACCTTTCTTATTGTTTCCACTTTGTTTTTCCACTTACCCTATTGGCTCTTTTCTTCTATGCTTGGGGAGTGTGTCTCGTTAATAATTATGTACTGTATAGTATTTAATCTGATGCGCCACAGAGTGAAGTGGCAGTCTCCTGAGTACCTACTTTGTGTACTTCTAGGATAACTGTACTAGCTGCAGCTAAATAAATCCAATCTTCTAACGCCGACAGAGTGTCCCATGTCTCTGTGTAGCGAAGCAGGTGAACTCCGAGGACAGAGGGCGTACCCTGCGCCGCCAGACCCAAAAGGTTCTGGTTCTTCAATTGGCGCCCAACTTGGGGCGGCTTCAGTGGTACCGGTTCTGCTCGAAGGTCGTGAGGAACCCCGCAAGAAAATTCCGGAGGGTTCGCGAGCCACACTAAGCGACCCCTGCATGTCGAAAGTGGTCCAAAGGTCGTTTGCAGCGCGGTTACTCCTTCCTGACGGCTACTGACGACCGCTGCCCTGACTGCCGCCCTGCTTTGGCCCATTCCTTTGGTGATGTATGGTAAGGCGAGACGATAGACGGGCCTCTGTTGGTGGAAGAAGACGTCCTTAGTTAAGTATTTTCGTGGGTCGCGCCCACAATTTGGTTCTTTGTTTTATGTCCTTAGGTTACTTAGATTTAGCGTTTGCAAAGGCTAAAGCCGAGGGTAAGTGCATTTGTACTGCGTAAACTGAGTTTTACTCCCTTGAAGTTTGTGAACAGACAGGAAATATCGTGAGATGCCTGGTCTGAATAAGTTTGGAAAAATTTGTTGTCTTGGTTATAATAGGGACTCCCGACTTGAGGACTCTTGTCCGATTCCTTCGGTTGGAACTCCCACATATGATCTCTATTCGAAACATGGTATCGGCCCCATTGCCTTTAACGAGACATGGACTCGATACACAAAGAAAGATGGTGTTCTCAAATGGCCAGAAAACGGTAGTTTTGATCCTGATGTGCTAGATAATTTGGAAGCAGTATTATTCAAAAGAAAAGCCCGGCCGGCAATGGTTGACTCTTTCCGCCTTTGACGTAAGGAAGCCAAACAGAAAGAAATTAAACAAGCAAAACGAGATAGGAAAGCACAGGGTATGACAATTATACAGGCTGCCCAACAGTTCAAAAATGATGAAATTAACAATGCGAATGAAATTTCAGAAAGACAACATCGTATGGTGATAGATAAATGCTATCCGGTGTTGCCTGTTTCTCCTTCTGATAATAAGAAAGATATAGAAGAGGATCCCCTAATGTCTCATTTATTAAGGTTGCCTCCACCCTATGCGCAAAATGCCAATGTACCTCAGCCGTTACAGCCTGCCCAGCTGCTGGTAGTACCTCCTCCGGTTCCGTCTCTTCAGCATTTGCCTCCTCCAGTATTACCGCCCTTGCCGGTTTTACCATTAGTCTCAACTTCTCAGCCTTCATCTCCTGATCTTAGCTCTCCTTTGCCTTCTGCTCCTCCTGTAATTTCCAGTCCTTCTCCTGTTAGTTCTCCTAATACTCTGTCTCCAATTCTAATGTCTAATTCACCGTCTGTGCGTAAGTGTCTCACAGATTCTGTCACTAGTATACTATCTCCTTTCTTTGGTGCTTTTAATGTGTCTCCGGCTTTTGCTCGAAGACAATCTCGTAGTCAGTTTCCAGATTTTGAGGAACGAGAAAAGCTAGACTCTCTTGCACGAAGATGGATCAAGAAGGGTCCACAATATAGTGTACTTGATATTTTGCCTACCTTTTCGCAATGGAATGCGCCTACGCAGAGATATGTTTTTAATGTAATGTGCGACATTCTCATTAAAGAATGGGAAGATGTGAGTTCGAGTCGATCTCACAAGATCTGTTAGATGTTCAAGCTGATTTTGAAAAAGGACTTATTGTAGGTTCCAAAGTCGAGGAAGCTGTAAGGACACTTATCTCTCATAGATCCTTATTGTTTTCTCAGATTTTTCTTGATTCCGATCCGTCGGTTAAACTGACGTCGAAAAATTACCCTATGAGAGAGGTTCCTCCAGTATGGAAGGAAGAGGTTGCGGGAGTATGTGCTAATCCAGCTATTCCTGCTCACTTTCAGCGTATATGGGTACATGTGCCATGGAAGAGATCTGAAGTTTTGGCTCTTAAGCAGACTCTACCAGATCCTCGTAAGAACCCTGCAGGTTATTATAAAGAATTATCGGAGACAATCGATGCTTGTATTATGAATCTAGCAGACATCGATATGATGATGGGTAATGTCGTCCCACAGACAATATGGGCTAAGATTCGTAGAGAGGATCACGCACAGGAACTAGGTGCTACTTGGAATGTTATAGCTGATACAGATAGAGACCAAGTGGGTGGCGCAAAGCCTGACGCTTTGATCTCGGAACTTCCTGGTAGAATCATTACGTTAATGAAAACTATGATGCCTGTACTGAGAGTTAATTGGGATAAGTTAGCAGCATGCAAGCAAAAGAAAGATGAAAGTGTCTCTGACTTCTTTACTCGTTTTGAAGAGACATTTATCGATCACAGTAGTCAGTACATGGCTACCGAGGGTGGACAGCGATTATTCGTGGATAAATTTGTATTCAATTTACTTCCCGAGCTGTCACACAAATTAAAAGATTCAGAAAGTTCTTGGGCTGTTTCTTCTTCTGCTCAGATATTGGCTACTGCACAATATTAGGAGAATAGGGATAAAGAAGAAAAAGAAAAGCAAGAGAAAAAGACGAAAGATTTAAAAACGAAGGTTCTCTTGCAGCAAGCTTATCCTCCACGTTATGTTCAGCCTCAGACTCAACAGCCACCGCAGTTTCAAAGGTTGTATCAGAAACCTGAGTCATACATTCCGCGACCTTTGTTAGGTCCTAATCAATGTGCCTATTGTAGAGAGGAAGGTCATTTTAAGAGTAGTTGTCTGGTTTTATTACAGCGCAATGGAGCGTTATCTGCTCCACGAGGTCGTGCTGGCCTCCAGTCAGCAAACAGAGGTAGAGGTCGAGGTGTGTTAACTCAAGAACAGCGTGCCCTTCCTTCTCCCAATTCCATGAATTACTTTGATCAGCAGAATGTGAGATCTACTCAGTATTATAATGAAGACCATTATGTTGAAGGCGAGAATGAGAGTCTTCATGCCAACTAGGACAGCCATAGACAAAGTAGAGGAGTTGTGCCAATCCCAGTAGGTCAAAATGGTGCTTATGTTAACGTCACTACAATGGGTGTATCAGAGCCATTTCTTTTGGATACTGGAGCAATGAGAAGTTCTATCATTCATTCTAAACTCCCTGGGGCACCTTTGTCTGGCTTAACGAATGTTTCTGTAGGATTCTCTGGCGCCCCTGTTCGCAATCCGGTTTCTTGTCCTCTGCCTATTTCAGTTGGTCCTTATGATTTGAAAGCTCCACTTTTGTTGACGAATGGTTGTGGTGAGAATCTGTTGGGTTTAGACCTATTGAAAAGAATGCATGCTACAATATATTGCTCTCCTTCTGGCGTACATCTCACTCTAGGTCAGAAGTTGATCTCCCCAATGTATCTGTCCAAAGATCAGTTTCCTCCTGAGTTGCTTTCTCTTCCAACAGCACTTTGGGCCACGGGTCCGAATGATGAAGGTTGTCTTGAGATACCGCCTTATGTTGTTACTCTCAAGCCCAATGTTGAATTACCACGTGTCCCGAAATATAGAATTTCTGCTGAAGGTGAAAAAGCGCTTTTGGAAATCATTCATGACCTAATTCGGAAGGATGTGGTTGAAGAAACGAGAGGTAACACATGCAATAGTCCTATTCTTCCTGTTCTTAAACGTACTGATCCTTCTCAGCCTCCTGTGTACCGGTTTGTGATTGATCTGCAAGAAGTAAACAAAATTGTGATTCCACAATTCCCTGTTGTTCCAGATATCACTGCCTTGTTGAATATGATACCTTCCACAGAGACTTGGTTTTCTGTTATCGATCTAAAGAATGCTTTCTTCAGTATTCCCATTGCAGAAGAGAGTAGGGACATTTTTGGTTTTTCTCTTGGAGGCCGAAGCTTCCGGTTTAAACGCGCACCTCAAGGCTATTGTGAAAGTCCCTCCATTTATAGTCAAGCTTTGAAATGTCATCTTGATACTTTTCATTTGCCGTCTGGTGCTGCTCTCATCCAGTATATGGATGACTTGTTAGTAGCCACTGACTCAGAAGAGATTTGTAAAAATGTCACTGTTGCATTGCTACGCCACTTGTTTAAACTGAATCACAAGGTTTCACCTTCCAAACTACAGTATGTTTGTCGAGAGGTTACCTACTTGGGTCATCTCCTATCAAAGAAGGGACGGCGATTGACACCAGAACGAATTCAAGCGATTGCACGAATGTCTGTACCATCCACACAAAGGGAAGTACGTGCTTTTCTGGGTATCACTTCTTATTGTAGACAGTGGATCCCTAACTTCTCTTTGATCGCCAAACCTATGTTAACACTCACTTTAAAAGATACGCCTCAGCCCCTTCCTTGGACTGATGAGTGCCAAAAGAGTTTCACTGATTTACGCACTGTTCTCTGTTCTGCCCCTGTACTAGGCACTCCAGATTACACTAAGCCTTTTACGCTGTATGTTCACGAAATAGAAGGTTGTGCGTTGTCAGTCTTGACACAGCAATTTGGAGACAGACAGCGGCCATGTGCCTATTTTTCGGCTACATTGGATCCCGTAGCTAAAGCATTGCCCAGTTGTCTCAAAGCCACAGCAGCCGCAGCAATTTCTATCCGACAGTCTGCTAGAATGGTGTTAGATAACACTCTCATTGTCATGGTGCCACATGCAGTGGATACTTTGCTAAACAGAACGAAAACACAACATCTTATGAGTGCACGTTTAACTGGTTACGAGCTGACGCTTTTGGCTAGTCACGTACACATCAAACGATGTAATACCCTGAATCCAGCTACTTTGTTGCCCTTTCCAAATGAGGAGAGTGTTGAGGATCAGCATGATTGTTTCTTCCGTACTGAGGAAGAGACAAAAGGGAGAATTGACCTGAGAGACACACCGTTAGAGAATCCAGATGGGACTTTATGGGTAGATGGTTCTTGTTTTAAAATGCCTAATGGAGATACGGTTTCAGCCTATGCTGTAACTACCTTACATACGATTGTGGAAACTGCACGTATAAGACACAATTCAGCGCAAGCAGCAGAGTTGATAGCACTGACGAGAGCTTGTGGATTATCGAAAGGGAAAAGAGTGAACGTGTACACTGACAGTCAGTATGCCTTTGGTGTCGCGTTCAGTTTTGGGCGTCTCTGGAAGGAAAGGGGATTCCTAACTTCACATGGCACCAAAATACAGCATGGTCAGTTAGTGACTGATGTCCTTGAGTCACTTGCTTTACCCATCCAAATAGCGATAGTGAAGTGTAGCGCACACAAGAAGATTACGGATGATGTTGGATGAGGAAATGCATTTGCTGATGAAACAGCAAAGAAAACAGCGAGAGATTCAACGAGTCGAATGTATATGGCAGATCCTGCAAATTGGGTCAGAGAGAGAGGAATGTGTGAGAATACAGTGGAAAGCGTGAAAACGATTCAGAAAGAGGCTTCAGAAAGAGAGTTGAGCAAGTGGAGAGAAAGTACGGGAATGTTGCATGAGATAGGTTGTTGGATAGAATTATCCGAACATCAACGTTGGTTGTTACCGGATGCTTATGTACTCCCAGTGGTTACTATGGCTCATGGTCCAGCTCACCTTAGTGCAAAAGGCATTTGTAAACTTTTGGCCCCAGTGTGGCGAAATGAGAACATCCCAAAATGTGCAGACAATGTAGTAAAGCATTGTATTGTTTGTCTAATGTACAATCCAGGAAAGGGAACCCCAACTCCAGCAGGTCACTTTGCTCCTCCGACATACCCATTTGAAGTGTTGCAAATCGATTACATCCATATGGATCGATGCAACAATCTCAAATATGTTCTGGTGGTAGTATGTGCCTTTTCGAGATGGATAGAAGCATACCCTTTGAAAGATAATACAGCTTTATCCACAGCTAAAATCCTACTAAAAGAGTTCTTTCCCAGGTTTGGTTTGCCACGCATTGTCTGGAGTGACAATGGGAGCGAATTTGTTGGCCAAGTCATGCAGAAAGTTTGTGCAGGTCTTGGAATCAAGCAAAAGTTGCACGCGGCAAATCATCCACAATCAGCGGGTTTAGTAAAATGTTACAATGGAACTCTAAAGTTGAAATTAGCGAAGATTCAAGCAAGCACAGGACTTAATTGGCCTGATGCTTTGCCGTTAGCTCTGCTATCCACCCGAACTGCAGTACACTCTCGTTTGGGACTTAGCCCTTATGAAGTGGTATTTGGCCGTCCGGCCAATGTATGGGGAATACCTCGCCCTAAAAAATTCTCTGACTTGCCCTATCCAATGTTTATTGACTATCTGCATGACCTTACAACTAAATTGCGTGTTCTTCATCAATAGGCTCAAAGTGCTCTGCCGGAGGCCTCCACAGACCCAGGTCATTCCATCCGACCAGGTGACTGGGTCTGTGTGAAGAATTTTCAAAAGACGAAAAATCTGCAGCCCAGGTGGCGTGAGCCTCGAGTGGTGTTACTAACGACAAGAACAGCCGTCAAAGTTGAAGGAAAAAAGAACTGGATTCACGCTGTGCATTGCAAGAAAGTACCTTTGCCTTTGCCTTTTGATCAGTGGGTTCGTAGAGGGGTTGGTGACTGTGAAGGCGAAACAGTTCCATGATTTGTACCCTTTAGTGATGCACACCTGAATGGGACATTGTCTGAGAAAGAGGACGACGACATTTTACAAGAAGCAATTCCATCGCATCATCGCTTGAATACGACTGAACCAAGAACATTGTTTCGAGATCAGAGTGTTCTGGGGAAGGAGCGCTACAAACTTAGGCCCAGACAAAAGAACAATTGAGACTTTCTTCTCCCTTGTGTAGTGTTCTGTTTAGGTTGGAGGGTCACGTAGGAGTCTAGGTCACGACCTGAGTAGTGACAATAGGTCTGCAGGATCCTCAGTGTCATAGGACGGTAGAGCATCGTGACTTCAGTGATTGAGGAAGATTGCCGTGAGCATCCACTAGTAAAAATGGAAACTACACAAGTAATAAAGAGAGAAGAAATTAAATGAAGAAAGCATCTTGTAAAATAATGTACAGTCGTTTTATTATAACTCTATGTGTTTTTATATCATTATGTATTGCTTTGGCGATTATTGGTTGGATAGTTTATGTTTTGCAGCCAAGAAATACCTCCCCTTCTTCCTCTTTGCCTTCTTCTACTATCTCTCCACACCTCTTTCATACTTTTCCTTCACATGAACTTGTCAGAAGAACCGAGTATTACAACAATTCCTTTATCCAACTATTACACCAGCATCAATTAGTGGTTAACACAACTGATTGTTGGGTATGTGGTCTTATGCCACATACCACCGAGAAAGGAATGCCTTATCTAGTTCTTCCTTTTTCCTATGAGGGTTCTGCTTGGGCATTCTTCGTTATTTTCTCCAATGCATATCAAAGCAAATTCAGACGGTCTGTTACTTCACAAATTAATTATCCGGATTTTAGTCATAGTTCCTTGATTAAGGGTATGGTAGTTATGGCTAAAATCATGGAGAACAGCAAAATTTCCATTGACGAAAGGAAAGCATACACCAATTGGAACGTCACCCAATACATGTCGAGTCTTAATAATAAAGTAGGAAAGGGAAAATCCTCGCCAATCTGGACTATACCGCATCAAGGTAACT
Source organism: Triturus cristatus (assembly GCF_964204655.1). Lineage (NCBI taxonomy): Eukaryota > Metazoa > Chordata > Amphibia > Caudata > Salamandridae > Triturus > Triturus cristatus. The sequence goes on from NC_140586.1 coordinate 809,321,732, forward strand.
TCTGTTTACAGATAAACGATCGTTCTTCTGACACTGCACAAAAGAGTAACTGTTCCTACACGTACATTTATTCCTCTCCAAACTCGCCTTCTCTAGTACCGTCTCAAGGCACCTATTTCGTTTGCTATGATAGAGCTTATACTTGGTTACCAACGGGTTTCTCTGGTACTTGCTACATAGCCTTCCTTCTTCCTCCTACTTACACTGCCTCTGCCAATTATCACCGAACACGTTTCAGCCGAGGAATTATTGACTCAAAAGACACCGCGGGACAAGAGGGAGGAGATTTCCTTAAAGGTTTCCTTCCCTTCTGGGGTCCAATGGCCAACAGCAGAAATATAAGGCAACTGGTCCGTGTCGTAGAGACTACAATAGACATCACTGTAGGAGCCTTAAGTAATATCACTGCGGAACTACGGGCGGATCGTCTTATGACCTTACAAAACCGAGTTGCCTTAGACTTTATTCTTGCCGATCGTGGTGGAGTATGTAAATTGATCGGGTCAAGCTGCTGTATTTTCATTCCTAATGACGCTCCGACAGTATACCAAGCTATCTCCAAGTTGCACATAATCTCCGAGTCTATTCATCAGGACGAAGGAGATTGGTCTTTAACGGAATGGTTTTGGGGACTACTGTCCAAATGGGGTTGGAAAGCATTGACATTCCTTGGAATAATCTTGACCATTGTACTTTCTTGCTGCCTCTGTATGCACTGTGGTCCCGCTATCTGTGATCTTTGTGCTACTCTGTGCATCCCAAAACCCAAACCACCGGTAACGGAAAACATAAGAATGATGTTACAGCAACAGCTCGATGATCTCATGGCTATTGACGTGGAATCAGATTAACGTGAGTCTATCTTTCCTGAGTTCTGGCAAAAGGAGGGTCTGAGGAACTTCGATTTTCGATCACGATCGAATCGACCCGCCATTTTGTGACCCGCCGCCATTTTGTGTTGCCATCACTCAGGCAACACGGCGAACGAAGTCTATTCTGCTTTTCCCGTAGCTTGGTGTCGAAATACGTCCTCGGCCTTATTTGCGAAGCTGGTGTTTGGACTAGCCGAGTACACTAATCCTTGTCTGGCTTTCCTAATCCTATCTGTAGGCTCACACTATTCTTTCCTGATCATATCTTATCAACTGGCCTTCACTGTCTCCTGCTAGCATTCTCTTGTGTCACGACTGTCCTCCAATACACACAAGCGTATCTCACCACCTGCAAGTTAGTTATAATCTGTTAATGAATTAGTTCGGGGGTGGGATGACAAACACAGTTGGTGGAGAGGTCTCTTCGAGTCATCTGATATTTCTGTTTTCGAACCTTTCTTATTGGTTCCACTTTGTTTTTCCACTTACCCTATTGGCTCTTTTCTTCTATGCTTGGGGAGTGTGTCTCGTTAATAATTATGTACTGTATAGTATTTAATCTGATGCGCCACAGAGTGAAGTGGCAGTCTCCTGAGAACCTACTTTGTGTACTTCTAGGATAACTGTACTAGCTGCAGCTAAATAAATCCAATCTTCTAACGCTGACAGAGTGTCCTGTGTCTCTGTGTAGCGAAGCAGGTGAACTCCGAGGACAGAGGGCGTACCCTGCGCCGCCAGACCCAAAAGGTTCTGGTTCTTCAGATGGTGTGTATTCGTCAAATAATGTTGGTCCTGGCATAGTGGGGGTAATGCATGGAATATTTTGAGTGTTCTTGGTATAGTACAGGCCCAAGCATAATAGTAATCATTTTTTGCATATTGAAGGAAACTATAAGATGATGGTACCAACTTGTAATGGAGGTAATTCTTGGCATATTGTGGCCATCCATCCCATTTTGATGTCCATCTTGCATACTGTGCTGCCCTTGGCATAATGGAGAAATCAATATGAGAGGACCCTTAATGCTAGGTCCCTATCTCTTTTATGCCCACTATGTAAAGCCACCCTAGGGCTTTTTAGGACTCTCACCCACTAGGGTTACTAATGGCAAGCTTCCTCATAGAGTTCAAGTCCAGGGGCCATATTATAGAAAGAGCCCCAGGGGCATGTGTGCCTGCTTTTTGCAGCCCCAGGGCACTTTGGCACTAAAGAAAGGGCCACAGAAACTTGTGCGGCCCTTTCTGTAATACAGATATCGTTGGCGATAGGGTTGCTGCATGCACAGTGAAACATACAGCGGCTGCTTCAAAGCCATGCCATATTTCACTTGATTGCGCTGCCCCCAGGGCAGCACGACTTTGTGGCTGCCCTGGGGGCAGTGCATTGCATTCCCTGTTTGTACACAGTTCACCTATTTAAAGGTGCACCGTGGCGCAAACAGGGAAAGTGTGCCGAATATGTAATACAGCCTCTGGTGGCCAATAAAGCCGGCACCAACACTTATCCATAAAACCCCCACACCACGAACCTCGGGATTGTCTTCGATAGTAAACTTGGCATAACCACCCAAATCAATGCAGTCATTGCCACATTCTTCCTGAATACTAAGAAATATTTTCAAATACCTCCTAATCTGCACCTGGCAAACCTTCGCACACGCTCTGGTTACAAGCAAGATGGACTACGGGAACACCCTCTACGGCGGGATCAACAGAAAACTCACCAGAAGGCTATTGACCATTCAGAACTCTGCAGCCAGAATCACTCTCAACCTCCCACACAACACCTGAAGGAGCTTCATTGGCTCCCCATACATCAACAAGCACAGTTCAAACCCTTCAGCTTCACTTTTAAAGCATTACACAACCCTAGCCCATCATACAGCAACAATGGCATCTGCTTTCACAAACCTTCCGGGCACCCCCACTTATCCGGGCTCCTTCATGCACACTTCCCATGCATACGGAAAACAAGATGTGGAGGTTGATCTTTTCCTATATCTCTCCTAAAGCATGGGACGACCTGCAACTACATATTAGAGTCTCTTCACTTCTTGAATTCTGCAAGAAGCTGAAGACAAGGATTTTTGAGTGGTCCCACTAGACCCGAGATTTGTCAGGACTCTCACCTGCTCAGCGCCAGGATCCCCTCCAGAGTGATAGTGTGCTCTACAAATCTGCATAACATAACACGACTGATGTTACGCGGGCTTAGGATAATGTGGTTCATTCTTGCATTATTGGTAACAAATTTTTCACGATGGTGTGCAGACCTGGCATAGTGCTGGTATGTGAAAAACAGTAGTAATTCTGTGGTATTCTGTGGGACGTATTATGGAAAGAGCCCCAGGGGCATGTGGGCCCGCTTTATACATCCCCAGTGCACTTTGGTACTAAAGAAAGGGCTGCAGACTCTTGTGCGGCCCTTTCTGTAATAAAGATAGCGTTGGCACACATATAGAGCCACACTATCACCAGAGGGTGTTCCCTCATTTGCATGAGGACATGACCCCATGCCTCTGCGCCCATGCTGTATAATAGACACAGGGATAGAGGCAAAGAAGCTGTTAGGAGGCGCACTGAGAGTGTGCCACCTGGAAGGTGGCACCCTCTCAGTACACCCCATGAAAAGAGCCCTCTGGAGGGGGAAAAGGGGTCCTATTGACTCCCCAGTTATCCCATTGCAGGCGAGTGCAGTCACTCACTGCACCTTCCTGCATGGGAATCTCTATTCTCCCTTTAAAGTGTAGGTGGGTTGCGCAGTGAAACATATGGCGGCTGCTTCACAGCCATGCCATATGTCACTTGAATGCGCTGCCCCCAGGGCAGCACAACTTCGTGGCTGCCCTGGGGGCAGTGCATTTATTCTAATATATCTAATTCTCTTTGTTTGCTCAGGGCGCACCTTTTAAAAGGTGAGCCCAGCGAAAAGAAAGAGAGCGCGCTATATTCTGTAATATGGTCCCAGGTACCAAATTTATCTGGACGTGCTCAACCAGAATCAAGGGAGCTAATTGATTTTTAGAGGGATCCTAAAATTAAAATTGTCTAATGTGTCCAAATCCATGCTTTAATTGAACCACACCAATGCAATATTAAAAATAGTTGTGAACACTGAGCAAGAGAGTTATTATCTCTAGTGTCCCTAGGTCAACATGTTTCATTCAACACACCTATGCCTCAAAGCGTAGGATAAAGAACTTTGATGAAGGTGTGACAATAAGATCGGCCTCCTTATCCCCATACAGCCTTGACATACACAATAAGTCGGTATGAATGACATGCTTGAATGGTTGTGGGAAATACTCACAAGTTACAATTATAGCCACAAAGAGGGGATAGTTGACAGAAGTAAAGTAATCTGTATGGGATCCTTTAGAGGTCTTAATGACAACCAAGTGACCCGTTAAGGCATAGGTGTATTGGCTGAAACATGTTGCTGGTGGTGTCAAATTTCTGACTTTTTCTATAATTGAGGATCTCTCTTGTTGCGGAGCTGAGTTTTAAGTTGTTTGGTAGCATCCAAATGTCCAATGCTTTTGGGTATTGGCTGAGTCCTGATATTTCTAGTTCTGAAGGCTTTTCCAGCTTTAGAATGACTGGGATGGTTTATAAAAAAAGGGTAGACCCAAAACAGTCACTGGGACCTGGGTGTCAAACAGTACAATAATGGGCGGTCCCAGTGAAAAAACACTAGGTACATGTACACATTAAGAACAATTTAAGCAAAATCACACTAGTGCTTGAGAGAGAAATTGGTTCAATGTTATTTAATCACATTGAACAGTGATAAGTGCTGGTCAGTCAGTATGTAATTCTAAACACTTTGCACAAGTGCCTCACAGCAGCAGAACAATTCTGTTCGGTCCTTTCAACACTGCAACAATAAACTAAGAGATATCTGCCTTCTATCATCAATATATCCCTCACTTCCGCGATGTCTTGATGTTTGTATTTGTATGCTTAACTTTTGGACATTGAGCCACTGTTGTCATTTTTTATTGTTTGATGCGAATTGACCAACTTGCGGCCTCACCACCCTGAAACTATTCTACGTGTTTCTATTTGCATAATAATGTTTGAGCCTCTGCTATAGAGGCATTTTCAATGTTTCAATTTGATCAGCTTGCTGTCTCGCCACAATGAGATTATTGTACATGTCTCTACTGAGTAATAATGTTCTGTTTAATTATTCGAATTAGCACGCTGTCCAATCGGGTCCACATGGGTCTCTCTTAATATTAATTGAATAGTCAGCTACTCCCACTGATGTCAAACCATTGATTAACACCCACTATGGTGTTTCCTCTTAGCCAACCGTTAAAGTTTTACTATACATATATTACCTAGGACCGGCCGTCTCTGACGTAGTCTTTCCTCCATGACTACGTAACGATTCAGTTCAGTCCGCTTTAAGCGGCAGAGAACGTGCTCGTCACTTTGACGTTCTACGGTTGCTTTTGTAACAGTACTCACTCTGTTAGAGGCTCTCACGGCACTCCCGCATTGCGCCTTATAGCCATTTATTTCACCTCAATTGCGTCCTTTTACTTTTTCCTGTTTTTAGTAGTCAGGTTTTGATACGGGGTCCTTTTCTTTTTCTTTTTCTTTATAGAAACCCATAACGCAGAAAGTGAACCTCCTGGTCCATGCTAATTAATTTATATTGTTTTTGACTTTTTCAAGCAACTCTCCACTATTCATAGAATGTTTGAAGTCTTCGATGTCTCCACTTCTTCATTTACCCTAAATAGAGATGATTATCTCTGATGGTACTTTATTCACATTACAGGTGCCAACCCTCCGCTCTCAACCAAGGCGAGCCTACGGGCCCCTTTCTTTTTCCCACACCCAGAGTCAAGGGTGTCTCATGGTAATTCTAATTTTAGCTTCTTAGTCCTATTTGGGCAGCATACAATGCCATTTAACCTAAGACTTAGCATTGTCTCTCATTCTTCCCAGGTGCCCCTATTCTCTAGTCCTGAGGAAGACCCCGCCGAATTTAACAGCCTACTCTCAATTTGGGGTCGAAACGTCGACTGTATTGTCGTTCTATGCCAACCATTATCAACAGTGATTTATAACTGTGATTCTTTGTTATGGCAATGTTAAACAGATTTTTACTCTTTGTGGCTTACACATGTCACTGTTTATTGTAATTAATTTCGTAATGATGATGATGTCACCATCTTTTTCTTTCACCTTTATGACCCTCACTTGATGCACTTTTTCCTCCCCTTTCCTTTCTCCCTTTGCTGTGGGGCACTTGTGCAAAGTGTTTGGAATTACATACTGACTGACCAGCACTTATCACTGTTCAATGTGATTAAATAACATCGAACCAATTTCTCTCCCAAGCACCAGTGTGATTTTGTTTAAATTGTTCTCAGTGTGTACTTGTACCTAGTGTTTTTTCACTGGGACCGCCCATTATTGTACTGTTAGAATGACTGGGATCAGCTTAGTTGTTGCAATTAAGGTTGAAGGGACGATGAGCTCTGGCAGTGTGGAGAGATATTCATTAAAGAGCAATGGACTGATCTTTGAGTCTTCTGAGACATCTATCCTGTGTATGAATTAAAGTTGATATTCAAGCGTTTAAAAGGGGGATGACAGATCAGGAATCAAGACATATCAAGAAGGAGGGGGTGGTGATGATACTGTTAGAGTTTGAGGCCATTCAAAATAGCAATTATCAAAGATTTAGTTCCTCTACCGGGGTGGAAACCTGTCTGCTTTTCTGAGTGGAGAATTTGTTTGACAAAATCAGAGATTTGCCTTTTCAGTGAGAAATGGGTCTCTTAATATATGCTTGTAGTTTACCGAATTCAGTTGTACAAGTCCTTGCTTCTTTAGTACCATCTTAATGTAGGACGTTTATAGTTCATTGAGGAGTTTTACAGTTCATTGAGGAGTTTTGTGGTTGAGTGGATTGAGTTATTGAGTGCTCTGCCTATCATGGTGGCAAACAATGGAAGAAAGATGTTTTTTGATCATATTTGGGGGACGAAAGTCAGGGGAGATATGGCAAAGGCACTGATTAATTCAGTAGTTTCCTTTTTTAGAAATTATGCTGAGTGTTCATAATTTAGGTGGCATGGCTAGGGAGATAGAATTCAGTTTGGATGGCCATGGGGTTTCATTGATTGCTTACAAATTGCATATCTAGCCTGTTAGCTTTAACAGTGCAGTGAGTTGAAGAGCTCCTGAGACTGTCAGCACACATTGAGTAAAAGTCTGAGTCGGAAAATTGAAGAGTCGCTTAATTTAACATGATGTTTCCATCTGTTCCAGTGCCTTTCAAGGATTCTAGATGTGTTTTTTGTGAACCAGCCTTTGATTTTGTTGTTATTTTGTGAGGTTTTTAAAAGAACCAGCTTGTTGAAAGTGTCTAAGAGCCACAGATGAAGTTGGTTGACAGTGATCAGAGACTCCCATGCCCCAAACAGCTTTCGCTGAAAGGGTTCAAGGTTGAGTCCCTTCATTGACATAGTAATCACAATTGTGTAGTAGGCCGGTGAGAGGGTGAGGCGGTACACTGGGTACTTTGAGGCTCATGATGTGCTGATCACTGCAGGTGATAAGGCTGTTTCTTTAACTTAGATTAGTTTAAAACAGTGATTGCCACATTGTATGTGATTGGCAATCATTATTGTTCAACATTGACACTTTCAATATTAAATCATCATGCATCACAAAAGGAATTCAAAAGCAGGAGAGAATCTACAGCGGCACACCAAACACACAGACGCATATCCAGCCTCACCCCCTCCAGCTAGGGGAACCCTCAGTGCTCTGTGCATTTCTCCCATGTCTTTTGGTGTTTCCAAGGAGAGCCAGGAGCTCCATCAATCAATAGTTTCAGTAGTTTACAAGTGTCCAGAGCCTCCTGCCATCTGGCATGTTTTGAGTAATGAATCCTTCAGCAAGTACCATTCCCAGTTCCTTTGGTGCTTTGATTGCATCAAGAGTATGGCAAGCAGAGTGAGAATGAACAGTGACTGGTTGGTTAAGATAGCTTCAGGTTTGGAACAGAGCCATGCGGCGTGACCTATTTTAGGTTAGTTGAACCAGGTATCAAGGTCACTCATGATGCATAAGTGTGAGCGGTCAATTCAGATGTGTGAAATCCAGGAGAGCACCTGGAAAGCAGAGTTGTGTCGGTCATATGTCTTGCAATCCCACAGTTCCACCTTAATTTTGTTATGTGACAATGAATTGTTGCACTGTTGGTGTTGTAGTTTCGTAACAGAATATTAGAAAAGCATTCGTGGGTAACTAGGCCCTGAGGCAAAATGATGGCTTAGCCCAGAGATCTTCCATTTGTGGGGTACATACAAGACACTGGTCAACTCATTGTAATGCTCAAACCATGAAACCCAGGACCTCAGACAGAATCAGAAGGGTGAGCTTTTGTGAAGATGGCCTCTGCACTTGTTTACTAAGATGATGCTGGCGGGATCCAGTTAGGGAGTTAACACTACCTTCAAGGACACCCATCTTTCTTCCGCATCGCATGTCAGGCTCTGCTTATTTGTTATTGAGTAGGAACTACTATAGAGCTGATTAGGTGAGCACCCCCTCTCTCTACTACACTTGGTTCCTTTTTTCTGATTAAAGAATGAAGGGAGGTGTGGCCCGGGCCTGGTGCTCAATTTGTAAGAAATAAGTGCCAGGGCCCCTGTCAGGAGGCCATTGCTGCACGTGCCACCCATTGCCCCTTCCATCACTGCCAAGGACAGTACCAACACAACTACTGACCATCACACTGCTTTAAGTGTGACAATTCTGAATATTCCAGGCCCCAAAAGCTATACGAGTGTCTTAGGAGGCAGGTATTAGTCATTTTCAACGTATATTGAGATAATAACCAGCAGTTGTTGTGTTCTTCTCTAAATCAGACAAACATTGCCACCATGTGGCAGACTGTCATAAGTGCCCAGGCTGACAATTATGTGCCAGTGCCAGCATCGGAAACCTCCGGCTCAAATTAAGCACTGCCTCATCCCCACATTAAGGGAATGCTCAAAGTGGAGGCTTGGCACCCATGACTGGCTCTAAATGTTTTCACCCAACCTGTGCTTATCTATCGGAAGCAGTAGCAGGGCGACCAGATGCCTCTAAGTCAAGACATCTCTTTTAAACGGTTTTCATACCATGTTGTGGACAATCGCAGTTGTAGCTCCTTAAAAGCGACCCCCAATGCTGGCTTTCAACTTCACCAGTTGCTGTGACCTTTGTGCCTCTCTGGGGCAGCCGCCCCCAGATCCGTGCAATCATTCCACATCAGCATCTATTTAATAAAAACTGGTTAATCCAAGAAACATACAGGCTATTGTTCAACCTGGCACTAAAACGGTATGCCTGCATTGAAACTAATGTGTGTCATTAACGACAAAGGAATACAGAGTGGGTTTTTCATTGAGCGCTTCTGGGCAAAAGCTTTTAAGGAACACAAAATGCAGGTGTATTAGGTGCAAATCACAAAAGAGGAGGCCAGAGGCAAGCAGGCTACTGTGTGCTCGATTGCTTTAAAGCACTTTGCACGTCCGCATCGCCTGATTGCACTTAGCAGCGCGGAGGGATGTGATGCAAATGGGGTACATATAAATATACATTAGGGTACCACAACGTCATTAGGTTCCTGGACGGCACAGTAATTTGCTTTACCTGCCTCTCTGTCATCACTACAGTGTTCACATCACATTACTGCTGCAGAGGGCAAACTGGTATTCATGGCTTACATTTAGACCATTTTGCAGGGCTAGAAATGTAAATGCAGAGCTGATGCTCAGCTCAGCTCCGGCACGTCCACTCATTGAAGATTCATGTGGCATCTTGAAGGACCAAACGTGAAAAATCATCGCACCAGACGCGTGGCTCTAGCGTGAGAAGCAGAAGAGATTGCATGCACCTAGCATAATTGTTCTGCTTCTAATGAGAGCTTTTCTGATGTGAATTGTGGCATGATTCATATACAGTGATCTGTTGTATGACTAGTAGTGTCTCTAGAAGTCATTTTCTTTGGGGGGGCAGTGGGGGCACAATGAGGCACTGATAACATTGGCGACAGTAGTGAAAAGTGTGTGCTCACACACACACACACACACACACATACAGACACGCATATTTGCTTAAAATGTATAAATATGGTTTTGTTTATATTTGCGTATATATCTTGGTATATACAGATCATGTGATCAAGGCTCAGGGAGAGCCGAAACGTTATGACGACATCGAGCAGTTGAGCAAATAAAACTCTTTGCACTACAGAAGGTGGTCCGTGTTTGTGTTGTTGCGCAGGGGCTACGAGGAGGCTGCCCTGCCGGGGATCCAACTGAACTGACAGATATAGATATATCCACACAAAGTCATATTTCACTTTTTTAAGAAAAATGTACACTCATATTTCCTCAAAAAAGGCTATTCTTTGGCCTGATTACAAGCCATCCGTCAAACACAAAAACCATTGTGACGATGGTTCCTATAAATGGAAGAAATGGCCAATGGGTCGGCTGACATCACAAAATTTGGCGGGAGGGAACTCCCTCAAGGCGACAGAGTACCTGGGTCCATCGCCCTGATGGAGCGCATTCTAGTCCGCCAAACTCTACATCAGCCCCTAAGTCCAAAGGAAGAAATCTTTGCCGGACCTGACGTGGAGCAGTATTAGATCGACGTTGACGGCTTCCTGGAAGTGAAATCCAGCCTTTCGAACGCTTAGCTTTTCCCACCTGCATTGACGCCTTCTCAGAGACTTGGTCTAGTGGCTCCCTGTCACAACCCATTTAAGAGGGCCAAGGGCATACCATGGTTACTGGACCCAATCACTAGGGCTCAACCCTTTTACTCCTGATTTCCTGGGGCCGGCCCTACTATGGATCCTGAGCAACTGGGCCAAGTACCACTTCAGTACATGACTCTCAGTTGTAGCCGCGGACGAGCAGTCCAAGGCACCATTGGGAGGGAAGCGTAAATCCAGGTTAGTGAACACGACTCATAACTCAAAGAGCACACAGCAGTGTCAATAAATCCATGTCCAGTCCTATAATAAAAAGAAGTATTTTATTTCTAACTCTACGCTTACGACATGTATAAACAATAACATATTTCCCTTTAAGGCCAGGGCCCTTGATTTCCACCGGCAAATCCCTGTGCCACCCACTCTTTGTCATGTGGAAGGTTTTTTTTTCCTATTCGGATACTCCCTCGCCCCTTTTAGAGATGTGTCCAGGACCCTTTCTGATGTTCTTTCACTGAATCAAAGAGCACCCTCTGAAGTGTACACTGGGAGTCTCTTTCTCCCTCCTCCACTGTATCTCACCCAGCTCACAGGAATGCAGCAATACACAAATCTGTCTAGGGGGATTCCTCTACTCCTTATAGTTTCACCACGCAGGCCTGGGTTTCCCAAAATGGAATCCAGTGTCCTTCATGTAACACACCATTACAGGTACACTCGCACTCAGTGTATATACCGAGCACACACACTGTCCAGTACTATTACCTACATGTATTGCGCCACCCACACACATACATTCAGCACACACATTCGCTCTGCGTGAACTGCTCAGTACTATAGCCTTACTTTATTGTTCCCTTGGTTTGCCACTTGCAAGAATGCACACTTCTAGCCCACACATTCACCAACACCAGGCATGCGCTGCATAACACTTTACCCTTCTTGTATTGTATTTCTTCCAAGTAGACATACAAACAGTACAGGCGTTCACTGCACACACACTGTACAGCACTACATCTCTTATTTAATGTATTCCTCACAGGTACATATACACTCAGTACATGCACTCACAGCACAGAAGTGCTCTATCCCTATACTGTACCCTTCCTACGTACACACACAGCCAGTTCATAGTCATCAATCCTGCACTGTGCAGTAGTAAACATCTAACTGGTGTAGGCTAAGGGGTGAGTTAAACACACCCCAGCAGAACTTTTAAAATGGTGACGAGCTGGAAGGCCTCACTCCTGTTCATTCCTACAGATCACTATATAGTATGATGCCACCACCACGCTCGTGCTGCTTAACTTCTGGTGAAGGCAGTAGCCTTCCATCATTATGAGGGTAGCACTTTGAGCGCCTCTCCCAGTTGAATAAGACTGTAATCCGTGAGACGGACTTATGTCATGGTGCACACACATGATCCTTGTTTGCCTATGACAATAAAAATGAGTATTAGGGATCCAGGCAACAGTACAGTTGGGCACTCAGGGCAGGGTACATGTCCATCACCACGAAGAGGAATTTTCCATCCCAACACTCTCCATCATTGATGACTCCATCTTCTGATCCAGCCTGCTGCCCTGCCCTGCTGAGAACTCTACCTTCCCAAAAAAACATTTAGCTCCAAAGATAAATCTTTGAGCTTTGACCTGCCTGGATCTTCTATCCAACCTCAAACCTTACCCTTGTCCTGGGTTCATGTGGCCAGATACCCACGGTTTGCACTTTGTGATTTAAGGCACTAGAAAACCCTAAAACTTTGAAAAATCATATCTCTAGGTCCCGACATCAGATATTTGTTGGTTTGATGTCTATTTGTTTATTAAAATGTTCTCTTCTTCTATAAACTGGAGTGGGATTTTTATTGTGTAGTGGGTTCTACTTAATGACTGTTTTTGTACTGATAAATGCTTTACATATTTCTCCTAAATTAAGCCTGTCTGCTCGGTGCTACAGGCCACCAAGGGTTCAGCTCAGGGTTAAATTATTGAAACCTCATTGAACTTGGTAAGGAATAGTGTCAATATTACCTGAAGAGAACTACCATCCACTTAAACTAATAATGTCATGCCTGCTCCGCACTCGGCCGATTATGTGGCAGGGCGGAGCAGTGCAGGCATAAAGCCGGCCGACACGGGCGGTAGAGCATTTCACATTCTAGTTGATTCGCGCTTGTCTTCCATCCTGCCCTTCACTGACCTTCTGCTTCCATGGTCACCTCACGTCACGGTCGGCTTTCCTCGTTGGGCTGCAGTGCAGCAGCTCCTCTTCCTTCCTAGATTCTGTTTCAGTTCTTCTGGCTTCCACGGTAACTCTTGGCTAATCTTCTGGAAACCTGGAAAAAGAAGAAAAACACCAAAGACATTTAAAGAATCAACTCTTATGATTGAGGCAGTAACGCTCTCTGCGCAAAAAATGTATTGTGCTGTACTTATCTGATATAATTATCCCACAGCGTTTGGAGATTCCATTTCCTATTTTGCATTTCTGTGGAAGCTATATGAACTACAAGCAAAGTATTAGATATTCCTGCGGTTAAGGGACTAATTCCTATTACTAGCCTTGCACATTTTGTGCATATTCCTTGTTTAGATTCAAGCAACAATTCACATTGGGAATCTATTTTTTTCATTTTTGTATGGATATATGTTTTTGGGCTTTCACTGATTCCCTGTTCTATCACATTTATAGGTTTGTCCATATGATGCTTCACACTTCATATAAATGTTCTCTACTCTGATTACTATTAAACACCTAGGGGTCTATTAGGATGGCGGTCAGAAAATCACTCCGACCACCATGGTAGCAGGAAAACACCGCCCGCTAAGACCGTGGCATAACCGCCGGTCCAATTAGTATGCTCCACAGTCGAAATCTGACTGCGGCGGTTCGATTGCGGCTTTTAACATTGCAGCGGTTGCTGCTGCCAGCAGCACCGCCGTGATGTCCAAAAAGGCATGTCCAGCCTAACCCTGCACTGTGTGGCAGGCACTGCACAGTGCCTGCCACCTGGTACAGGGACATAGGGGGGAACCATGGGTACCCCCCCAGTGCACCCACATCGCCCCAAACACATTGGGGGCCCGCAACAGGCCCCCAGAGACATTCTCCGCATAACTTTCCATGGCGGTTCCACCGCCACGGAAAGGCTGGCTACCACCGGCATCATAAACATGCCGACGGAGCCTGACCCTGCACCAGCCCCCTTTTAATTAATCAATTAAAATCACTCAGTTCCAACAATGCTGCATGTACAACTTACATCACTCAGCCCCATCTTGTTCAATGCATACCTGATCCTCTGGCTAACGTCATCCATGCACATCGCATCAACATCCTCTCCTATGCCAATGACATGCAACTCATACTTTCCCTCTCTGACAAAAATATCAACACATGAAACAAGTTCACCGCCTGCATGACCAATGTCAATAACTGGATGAAAGCCAACTGTTTCAACCTCAACATCAACAAGACAGAGGTAGTAATCTTCTGCAAGAATACCTCGCCCTAGGACTCCAACTGGTGGCCGGCCAAACTCAGTCCCACACCGACACCAAGCACCCATGGCAGAATCCTCAGAATCATCACCAACAGCAGACATGACCATACAAGTCATCGTTGTCACTGCATCCTGCTTACACTCTAAAGATGCTGAGGCGGATCTTCAAATGGTTACCAAGTAACACCAGAAAAATTGTCATTCACACCCTAATTACCAGCAAGTTGGACTACAGGAACACCTTCTACGCCAGTGAGATAAAGAGGATTATTTGTAACTCTCAACTAAGGTTTGCGCAGGAGAGAGATGCAAGTTCCGAAGCAAGGTCCCAACTTCCCTTACCCACCAAGAATGCCCAACAATGTCAAAGAAAGAAATGGTGAGATGGGGGAAGAGGGGAAAACAAGGGAAGAGAAAAGACACACATTCCACTCAGGGATGAATGGTAAGATTCAGAATCTTTCTATGTGATTCCTTCATGTAAAGAAAAGAATATAGGTGCTAGTGTATGTATATGGTTTTGATATTATACAAAGTACTCTTCTTTTACATGTATTTACTGTCACTGCAGTAACTACTTGTCAAATTCCCCTCTTCCACCTATGATACAGTGGTTGTAGATGCAGGATCAGATTACCATCTGTGTAAGTAACAGAGGAAAATTAGGGGGTCTATTAGGATGGCGGTCGGATGGTCGCTGGTTATCCGCTCGCGATCGCAACCCAGAAAACCGCAGGTCCCATTAGCATGGCGGTGATGACCGCGGCGGTGAGATTTTCCGCCCGCCACTTTTCCGCCGGTAGCAGTTCGCACGCTTGCCTGGCGGGTGGAGCTGGACCGCTAAAAGGGGGCTGGTGCAGGGTCAGGCTCCGTCGGCTTGTTTATGATGCCGGTGGTAGCCAGCCTTTCCGTGGCGGTGGAACCGCCATGGAAAGTTATGCGGAGAATGTCTCTGGGGGCCTGTTGCGGGCCCCCAATGTGTTTGGGGCGATGTGGGTGCACTGGGGGGGTACCCATGGTTCCCCCCTATGTCCCTGTACCAGGTGGCAGGCACTGTGCAGTGCCTGCCACACAGTGCAGGGTTAGGCTGGACATGCCTTTTTGGACATCACGGCGGTGCTGCTGGCAGCAGCAACCGCTGCAATGTTAAAAGCCGCAATCGAACCGCCGCAGTCAGATTTCGACTGTGGAGCATACTAATTGGACCGGCGGTTATGCCACGGTCTTAGCGGGCGGTGTTTTCCCGCTACCATGGCGGTCGGAGTGATTTTCTGACCGCCATCCTAATAGACCCCTAGGTGTTTAATAGTAATCAGAGTAGAGAACATTTATATGAAGTGTGAAGCATCATATGGACAAACCTATAAATGTGATAGAACAGGGAATCAGTGAAAGCCCAAAAACATATATCCATACAAAAATGAAAAAAATAGATTCCCAATGTGAATTGTTGCTTGAATCTAAACAAGGAATATGCACAAAATGTGCAAGGCTAGTAATAGGAATTAGTCCCTTAACCGCAGGAATAACTAATACTTTGCTTGTAGTTCATATAGCTTCCACAGAAATGCACAATAGGAAATGGAATCTCCAAACGCTGTGGGATAATTATATCAGATAAGTACAGCACAATACATTTTTTGCGCAGAGCGCGTTACTGCCTCAATCATAAGAGTTGATTCTTTAAATGTCTTTGGTGTTTTTCTTCTTTTTCCAGGTTTCCAGAAGATTAGCCAAGAGTTACCGTGGAAGCCAGAAGAACTGAAACAGAATCTAGGAAGGAAGAGGAGCTGCTGCACTGCAGCCCAACGAGGAAAGCCGACCGTGACGTGAGGTGACCATGGAAGCAGAAGGTCAGTGAAGGGCAGGATGGAAGACAAGCGCGAATCAACTAGAATGTGAAATGCTCTACCGCCCGTGTCGGCCGGCTTTATGCCTGCACGGCTCCGCCCCGCCACATAATCGGCCGAGTGCGGAGCAGGCATGACATTATTAGTTTAAGTGGATGGTAGTTCTCTTCAGGTAATATTGACACTATTCCTTACCAAGTTCAATGAGGTTTCAATAATTTAACCCTGAGCTGAACCCTTGGTAGCCTGTAGCACCGAGCAGACAGGCTTAATTTAGGAGAAATATGTAAAGCATTTATCAGTACAAAAACAGTCATTAAGTAGAACCCACTACACAATAAAAATCCCACTCCAGTTTATAGAAGAAGAGAACATTTTAATAAACAAATAGACATCAAACCAACAAATATCTGATGTCGGGACCTGGAGATATGATTTTTCAAAGTTTTAGGGTTTTCTAGTGCCTTAAATCACAAAGTGCAAACCGTGGGTATCTGGTCACATGAACCCAGGACAAGGGTAAGGTTTGAGGTTGGATAGAAGATCCAGGCAGGTCAAAGCTCAAAGATTTATCTTTGGAGCTAAATGTTTTTTGGGAAGGTAGAGTTATCAGCAGGGCAGGGCAGGAGGCTGGATCAGAAGATGGAGTCATCAATGATGGAGAGTGTTGGGATGGAAAATTCCTCTTCGTGGTGATGGACATGTACCCTGCCCTGAGTGCCCAACTGTACTGTTGCCTGGATCCCTAATACTCATTTTTATTGTCATAGGCAAACAAGGATCATGTGTGTGCACCATGACATAAATCCATCTCACGGATTACAGTCTTATTCAACCAGTGGCACTGATGAGATCCACTTTTTACAAATCTGTCTTCTCCCCAACAAAATTAGATACAAAATTAATTTATTTTGGTAGTTCATATGCCCTCCCCATCTGGTGGCAGCCCAAAAATAATCAGTTCTTGGTTTACCTGAATTCGAGTGTGCAGAAGACCGTTCACAAAGTTACACACCTCGTTCCAAAGTTTTGGGATTTTAGGACAGAACAGAAATGAATGGGCATCTGCCAATGTCCTGCCGCATTTCGTACAGCAGGGTTCAACATGGCCCCCCAGTTTTGCAAGCTTTTTTGGTGACCAGTAGACTCCGTGGAGAGAGAAAAGATGGTTCTGCCTCAAATACGCTGGTTTAACCGTACTATATAATATTTGAAAAGATACATTTCACAGATGGTCAAGATTCGTGCTCAGCATTATCTCTCCCCACAAAGAATGTGGGTCCCTCAGTCTCTTTTCTGAATTATCCATGAATTGGGTATATCATGTTGCCACCAGCTTCTTTTGTTGCGTGCTCTCAATCAAATGTTCTTCTAGATCGTTGGTATCCTCTTTGTTTCTCCAAGGGACTGGGATCAACTCTGTAGTTGTAGAAATTTAAATTTAGAAGCAGTATTATTAGTTAAGTACTGAAGCCGTACCTAAGAGCAGAGTTTCCCTTCCGGAAGTATCTGCCCCCATTCATTTATATCTGCTTCCTTTAAGCTCTCTGCTAGTCTGTCCTTAGGGCATTCTGGGGAGCCTGGTGAGTCTCATATTGGAGCATACCTTCTGTAATACGACAGGTTTGTTATATGCTGAATCTGCGCTCATAACTGGTCCGCTGCCTGTAGCACTTTCAATCTAATTTTTGGGAAAAACTTCTGATCACCATATTTGTGCATACATTTACCCCCCCCCCCCCCCATTTCTTACTTCTTTTAACATGGCCTCCCATAAATGACTGCCCCCTAACCCTTCTCTTTCAGTAAGTAGAAACCTAAATTTCTTTAATTGAAAGACCCATGCATATAGTTGGAAGTCTGGCAAGGCTATCCCCCCTTCTTCTTATTTTCTTCTTAACTTCATTCTCACACCCTTGGAAGCTCAAATAAAAGAGTCTATTCTACTCTGTGGTTTCCCGAAGCAGCTCTTCTCAAAGTGAAGTGGGATCATATTAAAAAAGAAGGTAAATTTCAGGAGTATCAACACCTTAATTAGGTTAGTTCTTCTGTGTAGCCTCAGCGGGAAATGGGACCAACTTAGTACAAGTCTATTTGTTTCCTTCAGAAGTTCCCGAAAGTTTAATCCTGCCAGCTTCACCTGGGTGGGAATAATCTTTATTCCTAGATATCTTATTTCCCTTTTTATCAACATGTGGTTCTCTTTTATGTTCCATACCATTGCCTCAGACTTAGATGTGTTAGCCTCATACCCTGCTACCTTCTCAAATTCTATCACCAAAGAGTCTAATATCCTCACAGTAGAGACCAGGTCTTGTGTATATACCATAATGTCATCAGCGTGAAGGGATACTTTCTAAATCCACGTGCCATAAGAGAAGGGGACAATCCCTTGTTCCAATCTTATCTTTTCAGCGAAGGGTTCAACATATAATTTGAAAAGTAATTGGGAGAGAGGGCACCCCTGTCTAGTTTCCTGTGTTATCTTGAAGCTTGACGTAAAACTTGCATTCAATAAGATCTTTACTGATGGGGAACTATAAATACCTCGTATGGCCTTACAAAATGTATTGCCCAGATTTTAGTGGTCCAGCATAGTAAATAGGTATTGCCAATTTACCCTATAGAATGCCGTGGTAGCGTCAAGCTTGATAATCACAAGGGGCACTTTCTTTTCTATTGCCAGATCTATTGTCCCGAGTAATTCATGACTCAAGTGGTGCATATATCTGCCTTTCACAAATCCCTTCTGATCTCCCACTATCAGCCCTTCCATTACTCCGCTTAATCTTTTGGCCAAAATACTTGCGTTAAATTTATAATCACAGTTCAAAAGTGAAATTGGCCTGTACGACTCACACAGCATTAGATATTTCCCTGGTTTTGCGATTAATGTGATTATTGCTTCTTCCCAGGATTTTTGAGTTGAGAGCCCATCTTCCCAAATCACTACAAAGAGCTGCGTCATTACCGGGGATAATATCTCACTCGGTTTCTGATAGAATTTATTAGGGATCCCGTCTGGCCCCGCCGCCTTGCCTTTCTTAATCATCTGAAGAATCTTATCTTGAGCTAACTCATCATTAAGATTTTCCCCCTCTCCCTCTGAGAGCATACCCATATGTTGACCGTCTAGCCATTTATTGATCTGGTCTTCTGATACTTTTAGATCTTCTGCATACAAGTTTCCAAGAAAGGCTTGTTCCACTTCCTGGATTCCTCTTACCCTACTTCAGTTTTCTTGCACTTTACCTCATTAATCTAATTTCTTAACCCTTCTGTTTTAATTTTCCATGCTAGAAGTTCCCCACATTTGCTCTGTATTCAAAGTGTGCTATTTTGCTAGCTTCCCAACGTGCTCGAACTCTCTCCTCCAATGTGTCATTCAGTTTACGCTTCCATCTTGGATTTCTTTTTGCCACTTCTCCCTACACTCTCTCTTCACCCATTGTTCCTCACAATTCTTTTCCAATTTCCCTATTTCTTGCTCCAAACCCTCAATCACTTTTCTATATTGTTTATTCCTATGTGGTGATATATTGACCAGGACCCCCTAATATATGCTTTATACGTACCCCACACTATATTCTTAGATGCCGATGCGCTGTTAATCTTAAAGCAATGTACTGTTTCCTCTTTTAGTCTATCAATTAGAACTGGATCATTTAATAAGGATTGGTCCGGTGTCCATCTTCGCA
Organism: Triturus cristatus; assembly: GCF_964204655.1. Taxonomy (NCBI): domain Eukaryota; kingdom Metazoa; phylum Chordata; class Amphibia; order Caudata; family Salamandridae; genus Triturus; species Triturus cristatus. The sequence goes on from NC_140586.1 coordinate 809,341,399, forward strand.
ATTTACCTCCTGACTCTACATCTATTTCCAAAACCACTGCAGTATGATCTAACAAGTGAGTGGGTAGATGTTCTACCTTCATCGTAACTATGCTTAAGGACCGGTCTAACAAAAAATAGTCTATCCGAGACTGATGATTATACCTTTTGTTGTGAAATGTATGTCACTGTTCTGCACCATGTTTGTCTCTCCAAATATCACATAGGCTCAATTGTTTCATTAAGGATCAAATGTAAGTAGGCATTTTAGGGCAAAATACAGATTTATTTTTGCTACACCTGTCAAGTTGATAATCCATCACCACATTAAAGTCTCTTGCCATAATAATTGGATGTTGACTGCACATCAGCTCTGCACATAGATTTTGCAGCGTCTCTATCATCTATGCTCGGGCCATAGTAACCCACCAACATATAAATCTTCTCTTTAAACACTCAAGTTGTTGCTATGACCCATATTCCCTTCTTATCTGCTGTCCAATCCATTATGGACACCTCCGCTGATTTGTTTTTAAGAATTATCACTCCTTTTGGCACGTTTGTTTTTGAGCATATCATTTGTTCTACCCAGTTTTGGTTTTTAAAAGCTTCCTGACACTCACTTTTGATTAAGTGTGAATCTTGAAGTATAATGATTTGAGCCGGGCGTCATTGAAATATTGAAAAACTTTTGCTCTGATTTTCCTGACCCGCAATCCATTAATATTCCAAGAGAGGATTTGAATACTTTTATTCCTTAACCCCATCTGATTAGAGATCCCTCGCTCTGGAGATTTATCAAGAAATAAGGACTTTTAAAAAAAATATTTTCTCCTTATGCCCCCCACCTTGTGCTCCCCCCTTTCCTTCACTCTTCTCTGGAGAACCCTACCCCTTCTTTCCTTGGCTAAACTAGCCACCAGGCTCTGCCGAGGAGAGAAGAACTCAGTGATTAAATTAAGATCTATTGAAAGGTGTGCTATTACAATGAAAACAAGAAACCAGCATATACTTTTATGGCTTACTTTCAAAAAAGAAAAATTGCGTTTAATTAGGCTAGTCTTGGGACAACCCTTTTTCCTTCCCCACTTTCCATACCACATTCTCGCAAACCCTATTCTTTGTTTAGCCTAACTTGATCGAGTAATGCATCCGCTTCTTTACAGCTTCTCAAGTTATACATCTTGTTGTTTAACATTACTCGAAGCATGGCCGGGAATTTCAACTGGACAGATCCACCTATTTTTTTAAATCATCCATCCTCTTCCCAAGTTCCCACTGCACATTCAGCGTGATCTGTGAGATGTCCGATCTAACTTCAAAGGAGACTCCTTTTCCGACTAGTGTTCCTGCTCTCAGCGCGGCGTTCAGATTATTTTCTCTGATTGTGAAAGTAAGGAAATTCACCAAAATTCTCTGTGGTTTCGTTCTCATTGCAATTTTCCAAAAATTGACCCGATGTACCCTCTGAATATCTTGAGCCAATTAGTCCGTAGCACCTCCCACACCCCACTAGATTGCAGCAAGTCAATTACAAAAGATTTTTATATCCTCCATTTCACTTCCTTTCGGTACCTTCTGTAGTCTGATATTCTTTCGCCTTGCGCTGTTCTCCATAGATTCCAACTTTTCTTGGTTCCCTTTGACCATCATCCTTAGCCTGTGTAACTCTCTCGATCTTGTGCTGAGTTTTCCTGAAGTTTCGTAATTGAGGGGCATATTATCAAGAAACGGCGTTAAAATTATCGACGCTTTAGCGGCAGAAAACTGCCGCTAAAGCGGCGATAATGGGCTTGATAATATGCCCTTGAGAATTCCAATAGAACTCCATGTTCTGGTGTCAACATGGGCTTCTATTGGAATTCTCTGTTGCATATTATCAAGTTTTCTGCCGCTAAAGCGGCGATAATGTTAACGCCGTGCTTGATAATATGCCCCTTAGAGCTCTAAGATAGTAATTAAAGTTTTTCCACGAGCCCCTCACAGACACCCTGAATCTCCCGTTGGTTATCTAGGGATTTTGTGAACTCACTCTTAACCTGGGTTGTCAGCAACCTCATTAGTTGTTCCAGAGAGTTATCCCTTACTCCTTGTTCCATCGGCTTTTGCGAGACTGACTCGACTGAGGGATTCTCTGGCGAAATTTGCTCTTGTTCACATCTAGTTGCTTCATCATCCGCAGCCACGCTAGCCTTATTGCTTTCAGGCTCTGTCTCGGTTCCTGCTTTCTCTGTACTAGCTTCTACCGCTAAATATTGGAACTCGTTAGCGCTGGTCGGAATTTGGGACATATCTGATATATCTTGTGTATACTCTTGATATTGGGTTTCAGACATATTTGTATCCATTGCCGCTGCTGGAGCCAAGCTTAATATGCAAAACCTGTGGTGTGTCTGCGAAAAGGCGGCCCTTCTCAGTCACCAGATTCTTTTCGCGCAATTTAAAGTAGGACCTAAGAGGGGGTAATCTTGAACAATTTAGATTTAGAGGGCGGGTTTACCTTTTTTAAATTCTGGTTCTGTATCTGAGGGAGCCCTGGTATCCATTTTGCAGCGGCGTCTCCTCGAGGGAGTGCTGCGGGGCAGTATGGGGATCGGGGGAGGGGCAGGGTGGGGGGTAGTAAACTCCGGCATTCGGCCGAACGGAGTTAAGTAAATAAATAAATAAATAAAATGAATTACATTGCACACACTGCAATGCCAAATATGGAGCAGGTTCCGTGGTGCAGGAACCTGCTCCATATTTACGTGACAGCACTAAGCAATTTTTTTGGGCTTAATGCAGCCTCGTAAATATGGCTCCCAAATCTGCGCTAAAGGGACGTGCAATGGGTGTTGCTGGGGGCGTTCCCAGCAACATCCTTGGCTTTTTGACACTGCCCCCGATTTACGAGAAATCGTAAATCTGAGGCAGCGCCAAAAACGTATGCCTCCCCAGGGGGAGGCGTTAGGGAGGCACAATGAGGAGAAATATCTTTATTTCTCCTCATTTTTCCTTTTTCTATGTGTGCTACATGTGGCAGCACACACAGAAAGAGGAAAAAGCCTCTTCTGATTGTTTCTGTGCAGAGAAGGTTTCCTTTGGTGCAAAAGTGCCTGCGTTGGCGCATGGCAGCCCATTGTGCACTGGCGCAGGGGAAAAGGACAATAATGCGCCTTATCTCAGAGATACAGTGCATTCCTGCCCTTTTCTTTTACAGTAGGGCAGCGCAGCAGGAAGGCCTGCGGCGCTGCCCTATGGTAAAACCTCATAAATGAGGCCCTGGATGTATTTCTATTGAGAAAGCATTTTTTGATTTACCTATCAGCACCAAAATTAACTTAGGTGACTATGGTTTGACATGCGAAATTTCATGACATACTGTGCTTGGGAACAAAAAAATGCAGTGGGGATCATAAAAGATATTTTCCCATTTTAGATTGCATAGTAACATTTGCTCACAACTGCAGCAAAAAACACTGAATGGCTTTATGCCAAACGTGTATGAAAGTATAACATTACTTAGAAAGTTTGATGTAAATCCATTTAGTAGATTTTGAGATATTTGCATTAAAACAGATGCTGGTAGGAAAAGACTTAACACTTTTGCATACCTTGTCTATTATAATCCATTGACGATAAACAAATCACGTTTATGGACGATTCACTGATGGGGCAAGATGGCGGATGTCTCTTAACTCCGCTCTGCACTATATTCCCCTTATCCGATCGATTATCGGAGACAGAGCAGCATCTCGTGAAAAAAGCTATAGGGGGGGTTTGCCAACACTCATCGGAACGGCTCGGTTTCAGACATACAGCACATGTAGGAAGCTGGCACTGTATATACTATACCAAAATGAGGTATAGCGTGCACAGAGACCAGTGGAACCCCAAAGGTAGGCAGAGGTAAAAGTAGATAGCACCTTACTCTCTATTTGTGGTAGTGTGGGTGAGCAATAAGGCTTTATCAGAGGGTAGTGTTAAGCATTTGTTTTACACACTCGGGCAGCGAATGATGTCACACGCTTAAAAGACTGAACTCAGACCAATCTGTTTCTTATAAAAAATATTATTTAGTTATACTTATTTTGTAGAACCAAGCAGCCTGGTACAGGTAAGTGTAAATGGTACTTTTCAAGGCAGGTTGAACAATACAAGGAAGCTGAATGAAAATGTCTTTATTACATGTTTGTAAATCTTTTCAATACAGTGGAAATTATTGTTAGATTACTTTTGATTACTTTACAGATTACCTTATCAATTACTATCTCCACTCAGTGTGACATGCCTAGATATCACACTGGGACATTACCTAGAGAAAAGGTAAGTAAAGCAGTTTACAATGATTTGCATTTTTTCAAGTTCTCTTACAAAACCAACTCCACACAGAACAATTTTCAAGGAAAAACAAGCAATGTCTTCCTATGGAGAAAATGTGGTTATCTATTAACAGGTAAGTACTTGGTTGTGGGAGTTGGTATTCTGGGGTTAGAACCAGAGTTCTTCCAGGGTCAAGGATGCACTCTCAAAGCACCCTCAGCTAAACTAAGGCGGCCGGGTGCAGAGTGCTGAGGCCCAATGTTATCCAACAGGTGATAGGGGGCCTCTGGTTGGTGGCTGCTCACGAGCAGGCCACAAGGTTGTGGGGGCAAAGCTCCTGGTGTTAGGCTCAGGGCAAAGGGGGATCCGAGTTAGCACCCAAAGTACACCCGCAGAGGTACAGGGACGGCTGGGTCCAGGGTGCTGTTTTGGCTTCGGTGCCCTGTTGTTTTCAATGGGGATTCTCCGGTCGCAACAAAGACTGCAGGCTCGAGACGAAGATCTTCTGGAGGTGACCACTGGTTGGAGAGGTAAGTTGGGATGCCTTGGGATGCTGGGACACCATCAGTTGGGCCACCCAAGGCTGGGGGACATCGGGTGCAGGGGTGTCTTTAGGCATCGGGTTTTCTTACCAGCTCCGGTCGCGGTTGTGGGGGTCCTCCAAAAAGAGACCGCAGGTGTCGTTTGGAGGGTTGAGGCAGGTCAGAAATCACCAGATCTCAGGTCAGGATTGCCAGGAATACCTCCTCGTGGTGTTGGGGCACTTGAACTCGGGCCGTAGGCACTGGGTGCAGAGTGGTGCAGACTCACGGTTTTGGCTGGGACCAGAGTCTGTTGGTGACAAATCCGATGCTTACGGGAGACAAAGTCTTTGGTTTGGAAAGCAGGGCAGGTCCTCCGGGTTCTCGAGGTTACTGGCTGCAGGACACACTGGGATTTCGCTGGAGCAGGTTCGAGGTGGGGACAGGCCGGTAGGGCTGGCGACAAGTCAGTGGGCGTCCTCCTCTTCTTAGTTCAGCACGGTTCCTTCGGTCCTTCTTCTCCTCTTCTTCTTGCCAATTCTTGTCTGTGGAGGCAAGGCTCAGGGTTCCCTAGTAATACTAGATTTAGGGGCGTTACAAGTAAGGGTGGGCGGAATTTGCGAAAGTGCTTTTTGTCAAAATATCGCGAAACGGCAAAAAAACTCTGCGATCACGCGAAATTTCACGTGATCACGGAGATTTTTGTGTGCTGATTAACGCGTTACTGAATTTGACCTTCAACTCGGGCACCTGCTTTATTTATATCTGTAAGACTTACAGATATAAATAAAGCAGGTGCCCGAGTTGAAGGTCAAATACAAGTACTTCCCGTTGGGGTTTAATTTTTGTGACAGGAGCATCGTGCCAGAATGAATCCTGCCCTGCCTGCATATTTATCCAAGAAGATGCCTCCGTTTTGTGCAATACCTCTACTCAACTGGAGTACTTTCTACTGGCTAATCACTGCTACGCTACCTCGCTGGGTAAATGTATAGTGCTTTTCCTACACTACAGCTGTGTAAAGAAAAGGGCCAGAAGAGTTGTCTGCAGCGAGCATGTGTGTCTGTAACGTTGCCACAGCACCGACGGGCGCCGGGGTCCCTCGAGTGAGCTGTCCATCATAGTGGGGGAAAGGGCGGGAAGACGTTGCACACCGCTGGTGTGTGGGCTGGTGCTAAACGGGCGGGGCTTCCATGCAGTTCACATGCCACTTGTTTATAAAGGGCGAGAGACCGATCAGAGCAGCAGATGAGGAGACAGAACCTCCTGGTGTCAGGAACTACACGGGGATTGCGCTTGAGAAACTCATGGGTGCACAGAGCTCCATCAAGGATTACAGCATATTGTTGACGGTAGTAGATATGGGGAGAAAGCACACCTGCCTAGGCGACAATTTCCGTTCCCTCACGGATTGCGGAAGTTTCGACATTTTCGCGTTGAACGCGAAAATGATGAATTTTCACAATTGCCGTGAGCGGAACAGAAATTGTCGCCCACCCTTAGTTACAGGTAGGTAAAAATTGGGGCCAATGGGTACCTTCATTGGGGTGGATACACCCCCTATTATGCCACCCTCCAGTGGGAGGGGGAATATGCCTCACTCTGGTTGGCTGGGTCCCCCCATCTGCAAGATGGTAGTGACTGAGAGGTGGGCACACCTCCCTTCCTCACTTGGGTTTCCCGCCAATTCTCCTGCCCAAAGTGGGGATCAGAACCGGTGGGGGCCAGTTGCTGGGAGCAGCAAAGGCCTGGGGTAGCTCACAAAGGTGGTAAGCCTTTGAAGCTTCCCCTTCGTGGACCCCGCCCATCCTGGGGTAGGAGGCTTTGCACCTTGTCCCAGGATGTGCATTGTTTCAGACCCCCGAGAGCAGCAGGCTCTCGACCCAGGGGTCCAGAAACATGTCTGGTGGTGGCAGCTGACACTAGTGTTAAGTCGCTTTTCAAGGGGTATCTCTAAGATGTCCTCTCAGTGCATTTTTCATTAAATCCCAAACTGGCATCAGTGTGGGTTTACTGTGCTGAGAAATTTGATACCAAACGTCCCAGTTTTAGGTAAAGCCATTATGATAATGTGGAGTTCGTAATGACAAACTCCCAGCACCATATACTCTTAATGGCATTACTGCACTTACAATATCTAAGCATTGGCTTAGACACTGTAGGGGTACAGGGCTCATGCACCTGTACCCTCACCACAGGTATAGTGCACCCAGCTAGAGGGGCGGCTTAACTATGCCAGGGCAGTGGGTTGTAAGCACAGAGATGTGTGCCATGTCAACTCTTCACTTTGCTCTGCACCAAAACACGCAGCCTGCAAAGGCAGTGTGTGTGTGTAAAGGTACAGGGCCTCTAAGGGTGGTGCAGTAAGTGCTGCAGCCCTTAGAGGCCTTCCATGGCCACAGTGCCCTTGGTACCTGTGGTACCATTTACGAGGGAGTGACCTGTGGCCAAAGAGTGCCAATTTAGTTTTGTTTTTAATGCAGTTTAGGGAAAGAACATAGGCCCTGGGTACCTGTTTGGGAGGAACCCAGGGCACACTCAGTCAAAGTACATCAGCAGTTTAGCAAAAAGTGGGGGCAACAATGCAAAAAGAGGGTACTTTCTTACATCACGCAGATACCTGAATCAGTGAGGATGCAATGGATCCCAGGGCTGCTGCAGGCCGTGGTGCTGAGACAAGGAACAGCTGCAGTATGCAGCATGTGTGCATGAGCCCTGAACAAGATAGTGTCCCTGCGTACTCCTGAGAAAGCAGAGTATTACGATTTTCAGAGCAGTGGCGGCTGATGACATTTGAAAGTGGTGAGGCGTAAAATGATTGTCGTAGTGAATTGTGGCGAGCGAGGGAGCGAGCCCGAACAACCTACAGAGGGTTGGGGGGGAAATTTTATAAAAAGAGTGGACAAATGGTGCATTTTCAAGTAAATTTGAGAAAGCAGGAAGGTTACTAAAGCAATTGTGAAAGTGCAGTTACTACATTAATAAAGAGATGTCTTATAACAACAAAGGTAGCTGCTTATTCAGTATAACCAAGGTCATGCCGCCCTCTTCTCCGAGCTTACGTGTTCGTGTTTCTAAAACTAAAATGATGTAAAATATGTGTGTGACGTGCAAAAAAAACCTAAACGTGTGTGTCACCATATTTCTTTCACATCCTCCAGGTTTATCTTTCAAACCCAAGGCCATTGCACACTGCTCACTCACTGTCAACAAATTACGATGCAAAATGGTTTCGTATTGGAATACACGTTAGCTCACGTTGCAGGAGCTCATTTGTACAGCGATTAAACATTTTTTTTCTTGCCGTCAGTGTGCAGTTTCGCACCAGCTTCTCTCTTCTCTCTGGGAAGTTCCTTTTTATGTGTCTCTCTCCCTTCCCCCTCTCTTTGAGTGTGGTTTAGCGTTCTTCTGCTGCTCTTCGGTCACTCTCACGAATGTCCCTCCTTCCTGTCAGTGTTACTTACTATCTTGACAGGATCTGCTCAGTGGCGGGCATGCTTGAGCCTTGATTCTCCCGTATCTCTTCATTTCTCGTTCTCACTCTGTTGCCGTTATTTTCGACCCCTCCCTCCCCCCACGTGCCTGCTTTCCGTCTCTTGCTCTGTTTTACCTCTTTTCATTGGACTCTCTTTCTCCCGACTGTCTCAGCTGCTTGGTGTGTTTGGCTGTTGTGAGGGCTGGGAGACCTGTGGTGGTCAGGTGACTGGCGTTTTTACTCTACACAGCAATGCGAAGTCCTTCCTATCGCCGCATTGAAGTTGTTTTTTAATACTAAACTGCCATGACCAGCGCACCTTAAAATGCATTATTTTAAACAATTTCCGAAAAAGTCCTTTTAGTGGAATTCCATCAAATGTCCTACAATGGTGATATTTAGGTACTCTCGGGATCCCTGTGAGATATGGGTTGTTATACCACTGCATTCCGTGCAATAAAACGACACTAGCCTGTAATATGCACATCCTCGCCTTATTACGAAAGAATACAGTCACGTCACACACTGCAGCAGTATCGGTTTATTATATTATTTTTTATTATTTCCACCGAGGAAATCAGTGAAAATGAAAAGGCACCGCTTCATTCGATAGAGCGGCTCCGGGAGCCCCCTCGCTCGCAGCCTTGATTTTCCTAAACGCATATTGTTATTTTAAGTATTCTGCCAGGCTCCTGTTAATTGAATGATTTCCCCAAGTCAGCTTCCATGACAAATGAAGGACAAAAGGCAGCATTTTCGTTCCAATACTCCTAACCCCACTGGAAGCGTGACGAAAACACCCCCTCTCAGCAGGAAGCAGTGAAAGACCAACCTGATGTTCGGGGCGCTTTTAGTGAATATCTCGGGGTGAAATCTTACACCTCCTGTTGGACAGAGGTCCAGTGGTTACCACAGAAATTGTAGTATCAAGAAACCAAATTTCTGAACTCATATTCCAGATTTGATCAAATTGCGTAATCCTGAGCCTGTAATTTACCGTCATTGGAAGTGCCTTTGAAATGGGAATTATGGGCGAAAGTGGAGTTACCACACATTTCTGCTGAAATTTCACCAATTTCGGACAGTGAGGCTTGCACAAACAGCATTATTCTGAACCACTAACAAATATGAGGCTGAACATTTGCAAGTAAAATGCCTACTGGAAATCTGCAGCCATGTTTGCTTTTTCTTGGCCACAGATTTAGAGTCCAGATTTAGATCTGGAGCCACGGATAGAAGCGTGAGGCTCCAAATAGTGAACCGTGCAGCCACTGCGGCACGAGGCACCACAGTAAAAGCCCAGCGGTGGTGTATGACGAGTGGCTGCCTGGGCCCTGCTCGTTGGGGCGGCCCGGCGGATTCTTGGTAGACGCTGGAGCATACGATTGCCTGGAAAGGCTGGAGCTTGGACCTAGCGGTGTGGTGCTGGGAGGCGGGGTCCGGACCCTGCTCCTCTTCTTCTCATTGCGCTGGGCGCCTGAAATCGGCTGTGCTGTGGGGGGTTATTCGGACTCAGAGACAGACTGACAGCGGGAATGGTAAGGCAAAACTGTATCTTTGGGACTGAGAGTCACCCGGGTCAGCTGTGGAGAAGCAGGCAGTGTGGCGCCACAATACATTGCATAATTAAGGCCCACGGGAGGACGTAACAGGACACACAACTGTAAGAGGGGGCCTCCCGCTGCTAATCTCCAGGAGGTCGCAGATCACACAGGGGGTCAAATGAGGCGCCCAGCAGGCATGTGGTAACTGCTTTGAGAGACATTTAAATACACAAGGCTGCCTCTGCTGCCTCTGCTGGGGGACTGAGACCTCATGGACAAAGACACCAGCACTCCCACCTATTAATGGGCCTACTGAACACTGAAGAGGAAGATAGCCTCCCTCAATAGTGTGGTAGCTCTCCTTTGCCTGGGGTGTGCTGGGCCTCGACCGCGGCGGTGCTGGGGGACACCCAAGACTGCTACTCACTACTAGCATGAACTACATTGGGGCTAAACCAGAGATGTGAGGACATGGGGTGCCGCTGCTGCGAGCACACTGCATTGTGGCAACATACCAGGGAAATATGTGACATCACTATGCTCCCCTAATACTCCATTGCTGCATAAACCAGTTAGTTGACTGGAGAGGGACAAAGCCCCGCCTGTTCCAACTGAGAACACCAAGGGCCACGGACATGGGATGAACACGTGGAGTAGGATCCAGGGCCTCGTAGTGTTCCTCAGCTATAATGGAACTCACCGGATCCACCTCCCCCGCTGGGGATAGACTGGAAAATATACTAAATGCTATAGAGAGATCCTGTGTATCGGTGGAGGCAAAAATTGGCAGTACATCACATAACTACATGCAGACCACAGAAAACTGTTGGACTGAGTAATGGTCACAGAACAAACCCTATCCACGCTACAACCTGCATCGAAGTTGGTACAAAAATAACTGTGAGAACACAAGGCCAGAATTTGTCACTTGGAAGACAGGGTGGAAGGTGCAGAGGGGCGCTCGAGTCATAACAATATCCACCTAATTGGTCTGCCAGAAGGGGCGGAAGTGCAGGATGCAGTGTCATTCATGGAAAGGTGGATTAGGGAGCTAATGCCAGCGTCCTCTCTGTCCACGTATTTCTCAATCGAGCAAGCACACCACACACCTTCCAGGAGGCCAGCACCAAGGTCGGGGCCTCATACCCTTATTTTCAAGGTCCTACATTTTTGAGAAAGGGACCCAATACTACAAGGAATGCAAAAAAGCCGGAATTAAAACTAGAGAATGCTCGTATGATGTTCCTTCCGGATTACACCATGATGGTGCAACACCAATGCGGCTCCTTTTGCAGGAAACAGAAAGTTGGATATTCGATACTCACTGCTGTTCCTGGTGCGCCTATGGGTAGGGCGGTGACAAAGCAATATTCTTTAATGCGCCACAAGACTTATGGGATAGAATTCACCAGACAGTTTTCGGGTCCTAGCCCAAGCGGCAAGGGTGGAAACTGGAGTACCTCGGAAGGGGCCCCTAGTCCACATTGGCAAAGGAGCACAAGACGACCACCCAGGTTGTCTGCAGTCCCGGATTTGGAACAATTCATACATGAACTGCAGAGGGCAATTCGTGAGGCAGAACGCATAGCAGACACTTCCAAAAGGAGTCTTCGTTGATTTGCCCATCTGATACCCATTCACTATACCTACCAGGCGTTACACCACAGACATCCGATGCTAATGTCTGAAGCATGATATGTTATTATATGTCCACTGCTATCCTATGTCACTCGGTGTGCAGACAGAATATCGAGTTTAAAATATCGAGTTGCCCAAATATCGGGTCAGAAATATTGTTGTTCAGAAATATCGACAGCAAGAATATCGTGGTCAAGAATATCGACTTAAGGTAAGTAATATCGATTTTAATAATATCGTTTGCAAAAATGTATTTTAGTATATGTTTTAAATGTATGTGAGGTATTTTTTGTACAAGAATTGTTTGTATAATTATTATATGTATTACATTTCTAGTAGTTATTATTATTTTTATTAGAATTTTGCGTTTTTAGTTACATAGCGGGTTGTGGGTTTATAGAGGAGTAGGGTGGGAAGTAATTTAATTATATTACATTAATTGAACCTTTTTTATTTATTAATATGTGTTTAATTGAGATGTTATAGTGTTAAATGTGTAAAGTAATTTAGTATCAATTAATTAATAATTTGTTGTTAATTAATAATAATTATTTAATTGGTAATTGTGTAATTAATTTTAGGTGTCTATTTTGGTGTTTATAGGTGTAAAGGGTGGGAAGTAATTTATTTTTAATTGATGAATTAATAATAATTGGTTGTTAATTAATTTTAATGTATTGGTAATGAATTATGGTAATTGTGTAATTTATTTTAGGTGTGTGGTATGTTGTTATAGGTGTTCAGGGTAGAAAGTAATTTATTTTTAATTGATAAATGAATAGTTGGTCATTAATTAATTTTAATTAATTAATTGGTCATTAATTATGGTAATTGTGTAACTAATTTTAGGTGTGTTTTTTGGGTTTTATAGTTGTGAAGGGTGTTAAGTAGTTTATTTTTTATTAATATTTATTTGTTGATTGACATTAATTAACTTAATACAACATTTATTTTGGCAATTGTGTAATTAATTTTAGGTGTTTGTTGTGTTGTTTATAGGGGTAATGGATGGGAAGTAATTTGTATTAAAATTAATTGATACATAGTTGTTAATTAATGTTAATTATTTGATATTTATTTTGGGTAACTTTATTTTTTGTGTGTTATTTTACTTTTAAATGGGTAAAGGGTGGGTATTAAGTCAATTTTAATTTGTTAATAAAAATAGTTTATAAGTTAAAAAAGTTTTTTTGTGTTTTCTTATTTTATAGTTTAATTTGGTGGGTGTTGTGGACATTATAGTGTTAAAGTGTGTGTAGTTAATTAGGGTTTATTAGTTTTTTTATTAAATATTGTTTTTTAGTTGATTATTAATTATGGAAGTGAATTTAATTTAAAATGTTGAAGTGTGATGGTATTGGTGTGGTGTTATATGGTAGGATATAACATAAATACATTTTTGTATTAATTAATGTTTTTGTTTGTAAATATTTTCTAGTTTGACAGAATTTTTTTTTAAAATGTATTTAATCTTGTATTTTATTTAACATTTTTATGTATTTGTTATATGTAATTAATATTATGGTGCCGATTCCGATCTGTTAAAAAAATTTACCGTCCGACTCGTATCCGTATTTTTTTTACGTACGAATCGTACAAGTCCCGTACAAACGGCGAAGTACGATTCGTACGTGAAAAATACATACGAATGACCTCGAAAGGTCTACGAGACGTCCCCGGACAGTTTTACGTACGAGTCGTAAAACCGCAGTCCGAGCGCACAAGTCCGATCCGTACTGGCGTTCCGAATACACAAGCGTATGGAAAACGTCCCGTACGGAGCGAACTTTGCACGACCCCTACCCCGGGTACACTTGTGTCCGGGGTACGAGTCGTACGGCCCCCCCAACCCACCCGCGCATGTCCGTGCTGTACCCCCCACCCCAGCACCCGCATATGTACGCACCGTACCCCAGCACCCGCATATGTACGTGCCGTACCCCAGCACCCGTGTATGTACGCGCCGTACCCCCCCACCCCAGCACCCATGCATGTTCGCGCCGAACCCCCCACCCCAGCACCCTCGTATGTACGCGCTGTACCCCAGCACCCGCGAATGTACATGCCGTACCCCCCACCCCAGCACCCGCGTATGTACACGCCGTACCCCCCAGCCCAGCACCTGCGTATGTTCGCGCCGTACCCCCCCACCCCAGCACCCGCGTAAGTATGCGCCGTACCACAGCACCCGCGTATGTATGCGCCGTACCCCCAACCCAGCACCCACGTATGTACGCGCCGTACCCCCCAGCCCAGCACCCACGTATGTTCGCACCGTACCCCCCACCCCAGCACCCGCGTATGTACGCGCCGTACCAGAGCACCCGCGTATGTTTGCGCCGTACCCCCCACACCAGCACCCGCGTATGTACGCGCCGTACCCCCCACCCCAGCACCCGCGTATGTACGCCCTGTACCCCCCACCCCGGTACTCGGACGCACCGTACCCCAACACCGTACCCCAGCATCGCGTATGTACGAATCGTACAACACCATTGCATATGTGATCACTGTACAACAACATAGCGTCTGTACGCACATTACATACGCGAAAACGACTCGTACTGAACCAGGACACTGTAAAATTCGACTCGCACAACACCACAAAACACGTCTACAGGACAAAAAACATCTAAAAGACTGACCTGGCACATCCAAACAGGCAAACAGAGGCCCAAACTCACAACCACCTCTTATAACACACCCACCAAAAGTTCAAACCCAGCCACACCCACAAATGGACCTATAAAAATGGCCCACACTCACAAACCATGAGCCTTTGCAACAGACCCACTGCTGACAGACATCACACACAAACAACTGCACCCATACACCTTAACTTACACACCTTCACACAACCTCCGTCACACATACCCCCTCTACACATACACACACACCTACACATTCACACCCACACACCCACAACCATCCACACCCACACCCCACACCATGCCCACAGACAAGAATCCAAAGTTCACAAGGGAGGAGCTGGACATTCTTGTCAACGAAGTCATCAGAGTCGAGCCACAGCTCTTTGGAACATTGGTCAGACAGACCAGCATAGCCGAAAAAACAGGCCTGTGGCAGAGGATCGTCGATCGGGTGAATGCTGTTGCGCCCATCAGAAGGACCAGGAATGAATGCCAAGCCAGGTGGTACGATCTGCGGAGGGCAGTCAAGCGCAAAATGAACGAGGAACATCACAGGAGGTGGGCTGCCCCGCAGACCGGTACATTACCATCCCTGGGAGGAGAAGGTGATGGCCTGCTTCTGCCGGTGGGAGTACACGGAGTCGAAGGAGTTCGAGAGCCTGGTGAGTACACAAACAACTTACGTAACATGGGGGGAATGGCATCCACACCCCAACTACAACAAACGCACTCACCTACCCCCAAGCCCTCGCCGGACACAACCACACTCAAAAACAACGCTCAGGCCACTAACATGAGTATGCCCCATTCACAAAGCAAGGCCATGCCATGTCCCAGCCTACACAAACCACAAACCCAAGACAGGATGTCCGGGATGCTGGGAGGGTGGGGATCACTAAACATATTGTACAACTCAGAAACAATTGCCCTCAGCCCATATGGCCCAGGTACATACCCATGCACCATGCGCAATGCACAGGGACTGGTAAAGTACTGACAAGGTAGCTGACACTTGGCCCTGCTGTAGGCAGCACAAGGCCCTCCTGTGACATCTGCAAACTCGAACACAAACACAACAAGCTCAGACATCTAGGACAGGAACTCCCACTCACTGACATGGCAGCATGCGCCATGGGGGGACAGATACATCACCTGGGAGACCCACTTCCAAATCAAGCCATACCCACCTGCAGGCACCGTCAAACAATCAACAATCGATCAGGGCACTTGTAAGGCGCGCTACTTACCTGTCAGGGTCTCAAGGTGCTGAGGGGGGGGGGGTTCCCACCACTGCTCAAAGAGCCAGGTCTTGAGGAGCCTACTGAAGGCAAGTAGGTCTTGGGTCAGTCGTAGGTGGGTTGGGAGGGTGTTCCAGGTCTTTGCGGCGAGGTAGGAGAAGGATCTGCTGCAGGCGGACGTACGTTGGATGCAGGGACAGCTGCGAGGGCGAGGATGCCGGAGCGGAGCTGGCGGGTGGGGGTGTAGAAGTTGATGTGCAGGTAGGCTTGTCCTGCAGTGTGGAGTGCCTTGTGTGCGTGGGTGAGGAGCTTAAAGGTGATCCTCTTGTCGATGTGAAGCCAGTACAGGTCACTCAGAAGGGGGGTGATGTGGCTGTGGCGGGGGGCGTTGACGATCAGTTGTGCGGAGCCCTTTCAGAAGCGTTGTAGCTGCCGTTGGTGTTTGGATGGGAGTCCTGCGTAGAGTGCATTGGCGTAGTCCAGTCAGCTGCTGACGAGTGCCTGTGTCACTGTTCTACTTGTTTATGTCGGGATCCATCAGTAGATCCGGCGGAGCGTGCGTAGGGTGTCGTAGCAGGAGGAGGAGACAGCGTTGACATGCTTGGACATGGAGAGGGAGGATGCGAGGATCAATCCTAGGTTGCATGCGTGTTTGGTGGGTGTCGGTGATGTCCCCAGAGCTATCGTCCACCAGGAGTTGTCCCAGGCTGAGGGTGTGGGTCCCCGGATGAGGACCTCCGTCTTGTCCGAGTTATGTTTCAGATGGCCGCTCCGCATCCAGTCGGCGATGGCCCTCAGACCCTCGTGGATGTTGGTTTTGGTGGTGTGAGGGTCCTTGGTGAGGGAGAGGATGAGCTGGGTGTCATCGGCGTAGGAGATGGTTTAGAGGTTGTTGTGGCGGGCCACTTGTGTGAGGGGGCCATGTGGATGTTGAACAGCGTCGGGCTGAGGGATGATCACTCACCCCTTACACAAGCACACACCCCTGGGGCAGCCAATGGAGTCACCCACTCTCACAATGGACATGTGACACAACAAGATCAAGCCACAGCAAATAAAGCATCCAAGCCCAAATTCGACATGTCAAACACCCTGGAGACCATTTCAATCAGTCCCCTGCAACATACCCATCCACAAGTGAACATTGATGTGAATGCTAGGCACATACAACTACCTGGAGGAACTGTGGCAACTAGAATATGTATGAAACATGGATGTCGCATTAAACAGCATTAACATTGTCTCTCTCTCACACACAGGGCAACGTCACGGATCGCCCCCCAACAATGGGGGGGAAGTACCACAGTCCCAGGCTTGGGAGGAACCTGATCCCACCGGCAGCGACACCTCACAACACTCTGCGGATGACCCCAACCCACCTGGCCCCTCTGGTGTCCAAGCCCCTGCAGCACCTGCCTCAGGTACATCTGTGCCAACCACCACCCCCATTACTGCCACATCCCAGGAGACACCCAGGAGCCCTGCCCACACTGAACAACTGAGCCAGTCTGACCTGGAGGGACAAGGTTCGCCGGGCACCCAGGAGGAGGCAGACAACACCGACACTGCCATCTCTCAGGGGTCCCGTAGACCCGATGTGCCCACAACGGCAGGCCAGGCTCGTGTGGGCAGGGTTGGTGGGAGTGGAGGCAGGCGGAGGCGAGAACCTGACCAGACAGCTGAAGGGACCAGTTTGTCACACGTACGCAACATCATGGAGGCATACCGGCGTGACACCAGGGCCATCAGTCAGGTAGTGGCGACCCTCACAGACATTAAGAATCAGCAGGCCGAGCAACACGCCAGTCAACAACACCAAGGACGGATGGAAGCAAGACTGGCTGAGCTCCTGGCGGTGCAAAGGGACATGAGCCATTCACTCCGTCGGATCGCCGACAACATGGGCAACCCTCCCTGTGACACCAGGCGCAGACCAGCACCAGCCACAGGGAGGGAGGAGGAGGAGGAGGATTCGTCCAACGGAGCGTCCCAAACATCGTCAAGGCCTGCATCTGAGGTTCCCCGGAGGAAGGTGGGTCGTCCACGGAAAAGACCGTGAGAAGAAGCGGACCATCCACATCTCCCAGGTCACCTGGCCTGGCACCTGGCCTTCATGCGCAACAGCAGCACATCATTGACTGACATTCTCTGCCACATGGACTTGCTGGTCACAGTCTGACCAATGATGACCAACACTGTGGTCTGGACTCTGATGACTTCAAATGCCAAGGATCCCATCTCCCCCTGTGAACTTTGGATTCTATGCACCCGATAGAGCACCTAATTTTACTACAAAAACACGCACCCACCGACAATAAAATTATTTATTTGTCATGAGATGTTGCTGTCATTCTGCATTAGTCCACAACATACGTGTGTGTAAATGTCAAACTATGCCTGAGTGTTGAACTAACTCCAGCCATCCATACCCTGGGATCTGAGTCCGGTACAGGACACAAATGGGTCACAATGTATCATCCGATACAGCCTGGGATCCCAATACTCACCCGTGATGGCCTCAAGCTGCTGAGGGTAGGGGTTGAAATACTGTGCGGACACACCAATCAGGAAGAGAATTATGAAGGCCTAGAGGTCATGGCTCATGTGGAGGTACCCGGGGAGGGAGTCCCAGGTTTTTTTGTCCAGGCGTGAGAAACATCTCCTTCATGCTGGAGTGTTGTGGATGTGAAGAATGGTGGCCAGGCAAAGTTCGGATGCATATAGTTGGGCCAACGGGGTCTTGGATGACAGACGTACAAGGTTGATTTTGGGATATGGGGTTGTTGACTGCCTCCTGAGTGTGTGTGAGGAGTGTGAACGTCATCCTGCAGCACACAGTGATCCCTTGCAGCTATCTCAGGTGGACGGTGATGTTGATGGGGTGCGGGATGTTGAAGCTGAGTTGTGCAGATGCACCCTGGATGTGGACAAGTTTCCCGTGAGTTTGGATGTACTTGCTCCGTAGAGGGCGGGGCAGTAGTTGACACGGCTGACGTTGTGGACCTGGGGGATGGTCTGTCTTTCCTTGGAGTGGATCTATCTGAGGATCATGTGCATCATGCAGAGGGTGTTGCAGCATGAGGTACAGATGCTGGTGATTTGCATGGCAAATGTGAGTGACAAATCCATGATGCACACCATCTTGTGTGTGTGCCCAGTGGGTGCTTGTGTAGGGCCCCTGCGGATGGGACACAAGGAGTTGAGCCAGCTGTAAGGGGACAATACTCAGATGATTACCTCAGTCCTGTACAAGTCCAGCCTCAGGTGGCTGATGTTCAGCCATTCATCAACGGACCTCATGCCATCTTGAATGTTGGAACTGGCAATGGCTGCGTCTTTGGTGAGGCTGAGGAGCACCTGGGTGTCAATGGCATACGGCATGATGTGGAGGTTGTGTGCGCATGTGATGGTGGAGAGGGGGGTCCTGGACACATTGAAGATTGACACACTGAGAGATGATCCCTGGGCCATGTGCCAGATGACACCACTATACCACATGCTGAAGGCTTGAGTCCCACTCCCATGGCCTTGCTGGTGGAGGGAGCCTGTGTGGAGCAGGAGGGACATGATCTGGTTGGTGTGACAGGGCCTGGAAGGCGGGGCAGCACTGTGTAGCCAGTTGGAGTTGCACACTCAGCATGCAAAGGTGTTGTGTGTGCGGTTAGGGTATGCCTGAGAGCAGGCGGTAGAGTTTTGGATAGACATTGCTTGGAGGGTGGCTACAACATCAGACTGTAGTGTGATGTGGGTCATGCAAGGACATGAGGGTCGTGCAATGTGCACGTTGCATGTGTTGATGGTCCAGCCTTTGGCACCGCGTGGCTGCAACAGTGGCCCAGACAAGATGATGACAGCCAAATGAATGGGTTGAGGGAGGCAGGGAGGAGCATCTTTGAGGCGTGTGTGTTGCTGACTCCCGCTACTTTGTGGGCCCTTGCTGCAGGGGCTGCAGTAGCAGGCGCCATGCCCTGGAAAGTATGCCAAGAGTTGCACACAAAGACAAGGATGTCAGAAAGGACAACTGCAACAGGCGTATGTAAAGGAAGGAGTGTCCGGTCACCCATGGCACACCCCGAGAGTATGGATGCACAATCACCAAAGATGACTGACACAGGATCAGGAAACAGAAGGCCGAGCTGCGCACAGGAGACACACCCTCAGCAGGTGTTGACGGCCCGTTGTGGGGATCAACATGCCCAAATACATACACAACCATGGACTTCATGCACAATACAGATTCGAATCCATGAAGAACTGCATGCATGTTGCTAAACTACACATATACTCATATGCACTATCTTTGACAACTATGCCAGAGATGCCGCATGCAAAG
This sequence comes from Triturus cristatus, assembly GCF_964204655.1. Classification (NCBI taxonomy): domain Eukaryota; kingdom Metazoa; phylum Chordata; class Amphibia; order Caudata; family Salamandridae; genus Triturus; species Triturus cristatus. Next base: position 809,361,079 of record NC_140586.1, read on the forward strand.
TGGCAAGAGACCTGCATTGACAGAGATGAGGCACCTTGGAGTGTGAGGAACACCTTTATTACTCAGGCTCCCACTAAGGGAAATGCATCTATATGAACAGACTTACAGGTCATTTGGGTGAACATGTGGGACCTACACTGGCCACCCCCTTCACAACACAGATGTTGTAAATCCAAAAGAACTGGCACACAAGTGAAGGAGGTGGGCCAAACACCCCCTGCTGCACACGGAGAGGCTGCAATTCCCCAGTGAGCCTCCTATGGGGATGTCCCACACTATGTCCACCCGTAGCATCCTGTATGTGTCTGAGTGAAGTTTTACACACATTGATGCCTTCCTCAGAATCCACAAACCATTACAGATGAGTGTCACGAAGGGTGACTATCAATTCATGGGAGTCATGCTACATGTCATGTGCCCCATGGTGAGTCGACATGTATGCATGGTAACACAACATGCACAGGAGTAGTCCCCACACATTCAAAAAAACACGTAACACCCCCAAAATGCCTTGCTGCAATCCTTACCCAAAATGTATTTTCAACATGTCCGTGCTTGGAACGCTGAATCAGCACATATTGCAATACTCATGAGGAATATCAGGAGGCCAACGATGACACGAGCAGACAACATGCGCAAGACCCTGGGGAAGACAGACACACAAGGAGGCAGCGAAAATATTGTAATCCGCAAGCATGGTCATGCTAATTTATAATTTAGTGTCTCTGCTAAAATGTGTGGAATTCCATCATCACTTGAGTGACGCTTCAGAACACACCTCTAAGTCACTTAGCATACAGTCAGCTGGACACACACATTGTAACACCTGCCACACACGGCTCCAAGCGTGCACACTGAGACACAGTGACTCACCATCATGAGAAGAAGTTGCGTATGAGCTGACTCCGGATGTCCTCCTCCTCCTCCTCACTTGCCTCGTGACCAAGCCCTTCATCCTCCACGGGTGGATGTTCCAGCTCATCCAGATCCAGGATGAGTGGCACTGCCTTCTCCACTGCCATGTTGTGCAGCATGCAGCACACGATGAAGATGTTGCAGACCTTCACCGGTGCATATGGGAGGGACCCGTCTGTCTTGTGAAGGCACCGGAATTGGCTCTTCAGGAGGCCAAACGTCCTCTCAATCACTCGCCTGGTCTGCCCGTGTGCATTATTATAACGGTAATCTGCAGCTGATCTTGGGTTGCGGAGAGGCGTCATCAGCCATGGCATGTTGGGATAGCCAGAGTCCCCTACATGGAAACATCATGTGAAGAAGTGGGTCCGGAGGTGCCGTAAGATACAAAGATACCGCAACACACAGGCCAAACAGAGTATACCCACCAACAAGACATGCTCGTTCGTTGTGCAGCCGCAGCATAATTTCTGGCACCCTGCTACGCCTCATGATGTAGGCATCGTGTGCTGACCCTGGAAACCATGCACAGACATGGGAAATCAGCATGTTAGCAAGACACACCACAAGGGCATTAATAGAGTGGTAATGTTTACGGTTGCGATAGGCTACCTCCTGTGCCTGTGGTGGTACCAAAGCCACATGTGTCCCATCAATGGACCCAATTACATGGGGCATCCCTCCCAGGGCATAGAAATCACCCTTGACACCTGTCAACTGCTCAGGAGTTGGAAAATGGATGAATTCATCCAGGTGCTCCAACATGGCTTCTAAAACATCATGCAGGACACGGCTGAACATCGTCTGAGACATGTTATGTTATGTTATGTTATGTTATGTTAAATGGGACTTTTATAGCGCAACGGCTACTCCAAAGGAGTGTCCCGGCGCTTTTGTGCTCCAGACCAAAGAAAGAGCTGGAAAACATAACAGTAAAAAGAGCAGGGGCCTAAAGAGGGGGCAGATTATCCAGTGAACAGCCAGGTTTTTAAGTCTTTTCTGAAGGCAAGCAGGTTAGCGGTGTTTCGCAAGGACACCGGTAAGGAATTCCATAGCTGCGGAGCAAGAAAGCTAAAGGACCGGCCGCCTAGCCGAGCCCTTTTGATGCGTGGCACCCGAGCCAAAGCCAAAGCTTCTGACCTGAGGGATCGTACAGGTCGATAGAAGTCCAGCCTCCTCTGAAGATATTTGGCACCATTGCCATGCAAGGCCTTATGGGCGAGAGTCATGGCCTTGAAAAGTATCCTCTTCCGCACCGGAAGCCAGTGAAGGGATACGAGGAGATTGGAGGCACTGGTGCGGCGGTGCAGGCCAAAAATTGCACGAGCAGCAGCGTTCTGAGTAACCTGCAAACGCTGGAGGAGGTATTCAGGCAGACCCAGATATAGGACATTAGCATAGTCCAATCTGGACCCTATGAGTGCCTGAACAGTGATCCTCCGATGTTCCTCCGAGAGAAGGGGAAAGAACTTGCGCAACATTCTGAGTATCCCAAAGCATGTTCCCGTAAGAGTGGAAACCTGGGATTTGAGCGAGAGCTCGTTGTCAATTTTAACCCCCAGGTTCTTAGCCCACTTAGAGGACTGAGTGGGAGGGAACATGTCAGCAGGCCACCATCCCTGCCAATCTGGTTCTGATGGGCATCCGAAGAATAGTATTTCGGATTTGTCCGAGTTGCATTTGAGGCTGTTGTGTGAAAACCAGCTAAAGACAGCCCCAAGGCACTCGCAGATCCTTTCTCCATCGAACTCTTCGCTCTTACGACAGGTGAATAGAAGCTGGGTGTCGTCAGCATAAGAGACGATCCGGGCCCCGTAGGACTCCGCCAGTGTCGCCAGAGGGGTCATAAGGATGTTAAATAGAGTGGGGCTCAGTACAGAGCCCTGAGGCACTCCGACTCCCAATGGCGGCATCTCGGCGGACCCGGGTGGGACCCAGACCGTCTGCCGGCGGTTGGCCAGAAAGGAACGAAACCAGTTGAGCACCGTCCCCCCTAGACCGATGTTATGAAGTCTAGTGAGGAGATCCTCGTGGGGGACGGTGTCAAACGCCGCCGACAGGTCTAACATGACTAACATCACCCTGCCTCCTGTGTCCAGCACCTCCTTCACGATCTCCGAGACTTCCAGGAGCGCCGTCTCGGTGCTTAAGTTGGAACGAAAGCCCGATTGGGATTCATGAAGTAACTCATTAGACTCCAGGAAGTTAGAAAGCACGCTGTGCACGTGTTTCTCCAGGATCTTGGTCAGTGCTGGAAGGAGCGAGATTGGCCTATAATTAGAAGGCGCCTCTGGATCAAGATTGGGCTTCTTGATCAGGGGGATGACCATGGCTTGCTTCCAGGCCTGGGGCAGAAAACCCTGACTCAGGGATAAATTGAGGATAGGATTAGCTATGGGATTAATGACATCAGCTATGGTGAATTGAAACGTACCGGTGGCAAAAAAATGTAGGGCTGCCATCACCTTCATCTTGGGGGTCAGCGCTGTAGGATACCTGTGTCGCGGTTGGAGGTTTGGTGCCAGCCTGGCGGTCAAGTCCTCAATCAACTGTTGAAAGAATCGGTAACATCTTATGCAGTCACGTTCCCTCATGGCAGCCAAGTCTGGCATTGGTCGGGGGAGAGGCGGTGCCCTGCAGAAAATTGGAATGAATAACGAAGAGTGAGAACATAACAACATCAATGTAAATTAAGTGAGCACATGCTCAACTGCTACTACACATCTGCTTAATGCAGAGTCTGGTCTGTGCAATACATCCAGGACACGTATGCCAGCCAGGTGAAACTCCTACAAAAAGCAAGATACAACCGTTGATTGGCAAGTCTACATGACATGCCCTGAAACGAGCTGTGGGCCAGTGTAAGTGAACAGCCATGGACATCACAGGAGTGACATACATCCACATATCTGCATTTCAAGGATGTCATCTCATACAGACAGCTGACGGCAAGCTAGACGCACAGGTCACATGGAAGGTCAAATGTACAGATCACACACATTGCGATGAAGGGGTACATGGGAAAAATGAAAACACAGACATTGAGACAATGCAGATATGTCCTCATGTCTAAATCCCATGTTCAATGCATACAGACACACATTACGTGGGATTCCACATTTGGCATGGTGTGTGTAGATGTGTGCCATGCCCATCTACACACCGTCACATGTTGGATGCAGCAACAGCAGATGCAGTTGACGGAACACCAACTGCCAGCTCATGGGAACACATGACACACACACATCGTGGCACGCTGGTCATTCAATGTCAGTTCTTAGTGTCCCTGTCCCTGGCATCAGGCGACAGTTGCGGGTGTTGGTGACTGTGCCATACCAGTGATGCTGTGCTTGACACGTTTGGACTACATGCACACATGTGCAAAGTGTGAAGGGGAAGTGTGCCACATAGTGCCACATCACACATGACATGTGTACACAGGTCATCACACATCTATTGTGCTCAAACATGAGGAGACATGTGTAATATCACTGCCTGACACACATAGGCCCTGCACATGAAGGACATTCATGACAATGACTTGATGTACAGCCTTGTGCGAGTCTGACACCTCCATGGCTTTCGTGTGCGCCCCCTATCACCAGTGTAAGCATGTGAAATGCACCGTACACATGCTCTGGGGGCGTGTGTACGGTCCGTATGACTATAGTACTGTTGCTGTAGGAGCATGCGTGTTACGGGACGTACACACGTACGTGTACTGCCTTAGTACACCTAGTGCGTACACGTACGTGTACTACCTCAGTACACGTACGTGTAGTCACTAGTTGTACACGTATGTGTACTGAGGTAGTACACATACGTGTATGCACTAGTTGTACACGTACGTGTACTGAGCTAGTACACGTACGTGTACGCAATAGGTGTACACGTACGTGTACTGAGGTAGTACACGTATGTGCCTACAACAGTACATGTATATATACTGTTGTAGGCACCGGTAGTACACGTATGTGTACTACCGGTGCCTACAACAGTACGTATACACGTACTGTTGTAGGCACTGGTAGTACACGTACAGTACACGTACATGTACAACTAGTGCGTACATGTACACATACTGTTGTAGGCACTGGTAGTACACGTCAGTACACGTACGCGTAGGCACTGGGAGTACACGTACGTGTACTACCTCAGTTCACGTACGTGTACAACTAGTGCGTACACATATGTGTACACATACTGTTGTAGGCACTGGTAGTACACGTACGTGTACTATCTCAGTACACGTACGTGTACAACTAGTGACTACACGTACGTGTACTGAGGTAGTACACGTACGTGTATTCCCAGTGCCTACGCGTACATGTACTGAGGTAGTACACGTACGTGTACTCCCAGTGCCTACGCGTACGTGTACTGAGGCAGTACACGTACGTGTACTACCAGTGCCTACAACAGTACGTGTACATGTATGTGTACGCACTAGTTGTACGTGTACTGAGGTAGTACACGTACGTATACTCCCAGTGCCTACACGTACGTGTGAAATGCACCGTACCTGTGTGGGGATTTGAAATTTACATAGGGGACACATAAGGGACAAGTTTTAGGCCATAAATGCATGCTGGTTGTCATGGATACCGAGTTTTCTGTTCAAATTTTTCCATCAGGTGGCCTTGGAAAGTCAGTTGGCCACAAAATTACATTGTTGCAAAGTGGTTGTTGACTTGACATGATGCTGCTAATTTGAACCATGCTGTCACTGGTGTATGTTTAAAGGGATTGGAGGAAACGTAGGATGCAAATGAGTCTGACCAATCACTCTGTACTCCTGTAATGAAATGACCCAGCAAGGCAGATATAAGTCAGGCAGAAACCATGAGAGGGCACTTGCCTGCACAACCTTTCAGTCGACACCACTGCTGCTGCCTGTGCTTCCTCTGGCACCATGTCAAGGTCTGTGTAGAGGGCACAGCCTTTCACACAGGCGGAGAATGAGGCTTTGCTTGATGTAATCCTCCCACAGTACCCCAGCCTGTATGGGAGACCAGGGGAGCAGGTGAGTGCTGGCTCCACTAGCTTTGACTGTGCACCTTTTTTGTGACTGTCACTTCTGGCATTGTGTCCAGGTGTGACAGACATGCAATGTTGTTTAGAGTGGGTCCCAGGGGGGGGGATGGCTTATGTCTCCCATGCAGAGCATGATTTGTTCATGTGTGCACTCCTCACTTGCATTGTGCTTACTGTGACATTCACTGCATAGTGCATGACACATTCAGCCTGGCTAATCCTTCGTGGCATATTTTGTCTATTGCCCTGAGGTGATTCAGTGGTCCCCCTGGTGTGACAGGTGACTGTTCCCACAGATGTGTGTGAGTTGAGTGGAGCTGTGGCGAGAGTGTCCAAGTGATGTGTACGCCCCCTGGACATTGATGTGTGTGAATGTTCCTTGTCATGTGGGTGAGTGTCTATGTGAAGTGTTGCACCACAGCTGCATGGAGGAGGCAACAGCTCTACCCATCTGATGTGAAAAGTAAGCCGTGCTGTGTGTCTGACTTGCTGAGCTAGCCCCACACCTGTCACCCCCCACAGGCAAGTGGCACATGTGCAGAGTGAGGTTTGTATCCGCTGTTGCCAATGGCATGTGATTGCTCTGTGCCTGTGTGTGTCTATGTACTCTGCTGAGGTTGCGTCAGTGGCCTGGGGCATGTAACTGTTTGGAGGTGCTGTGCATCAGCCTGGTGTCTCTTGTGATGCACAGTGTGTGCCATGTTCATGGTGTGTGTCGCACCCCTCATGCCACCTGTGTACTTTACATGCCATGTAGTGCATTGGGGCTTCCACAGAGGCCAATGTCCATATGACTAAGAGGCCATTCCTTGGCAGCATCCTATGCCCTGTTCAACATTTCAAAGATGTTCAAATGTGTGTCTCTCTGACATGGAGCAGGTGTAGTGATGTAGTCTCACTTTGTCATCCTCACAGGTAACTGCCTACGCCAAGGGGTAGATCTGGAAGCAGGCCGTCAGGGCCGTGAGATTGGTGGAGGGTCGCAGTCGGCGCCTAGCACAAGTGAGAAAACGGTGGCCGGACATCCGGGGCTGGACCCGGAGGATCGCCCGGGTCCTGCTAAAGGACTCACCTCCACGCCGCCACAGCGGGCGCCGACGCCTGACCCACCAGATGAAGCGTGTCCTGGCGGTGGTCTTCCCTGAGATGGATAGGCGGTTACAGGAGATGCAGCAGCAGGAAGGGGGTAGGTACATGTGTGGTTGTTGTGTGTCACCAGCTTTTAGAAGTGCTCAGTCGCCTGGATACACTGCCAGGGTTTATATGTGCAGTGCATATCCTTTTCCCCCAAGTCAACCGGTGCTGTTCTTCCTCTCTTCCCCTCCTTGACATGTGTTCCCTGGTCTGTGTGTAAACACTATTGCACATGGTAATCTAGGCTGCCAGTTAATCCATGTGCACATTGCTTTCTGCATCATGTGTGGGGGTGGTCTGTGACATGTGTTGGTACCTTGCCTGTGCCTTGCCCTGTTCAGTCATTTGGGGGTCCATATTTGTTGGCACTGATGCTGAGTCTCAACATAGGAGTGTGAGGATTCAAATTAACAGATTTGCAGCATGCATGACCGATGTTATGGCCTCAGACATGAGGTGCATGAGTGGGAGATATGCACAGTGCCGGGATGGTTGGTCATGTTTCAGTCAGATCATTCCAGGACCATGGAGCAGTGTGCCCACTACAGTCCCCTGAGACACCCTTGACTCGGAATCATGTGTGTCATCCAACACTGTGCCCATTCTCTGTGTGTTCAGCATAGGTTGGCCTCTGTGGCATTGTTCCCTGGCCTCATTTGTATTCATGTACAGTGTGCTACATGTGTCCACTGTACAGGGTGAACCCATTTGGCCTGTTGATCCTCACACTGGGCAGTGCCTGTGTGTCTATGTACAACTATCTGTTGATGGTTGTTTGTCACAAATATGTGTTGGCAGCCTCACGAGGTGATGTGGAGTACATTTAGGAGATCTTGATGCACATTTTAGTAAACCCAGATTAAGAGATGTCACTTCTTGATCTGTCTCAATAACATTGTCTATGGGGGGTTTGTGCAGGCAAGGCCTACATGTCCAAACCTTATGTCTCCTTGCCAGGTCTGACCTGTGTGTGATAATTGTCTGGACAGACACTCAACATGCAGTGACCCAGTCATGCTGTGCAGGGTTTAATGTTTGTGCTTTGCAGCATGTGTCAAAAGTTTAAATACATGGTTCCTGCTCATCCATTTTTGGCACCAGTGTGTGGTCCAGATGCTACGTAGTTTGGTCTTTGTGTGCTGACATCTGTGTGGACATTCTTGCTTGCCATGAGGGTGTCTCCTCAGTGCAGGTGCTCCTTATTCCGACACAATTGCAGGCGCATTAGCTTATGCACTGTCCTGTGTTTGGACATGTGTGCCACTCCACATGACAGGCAGTGGGTCAGTTTTGTTGCCAACTGTGTCATCATGGTATGGATGACCATGTGACAGGTGGCATGATTCAAGTTGTTAGTAAAGAAGTCTTGTACCTTGGCACTCACTACACTTGTCAACATGTCTCGATTTTGTCTATGCTTGACTTTGATGTTTTGTTGTGAAGAACAATAATGTGCCTGCATGCCAGATGTCTCCCAAGGAAGTGCACAAGAAACCACCTTTACACTTTCCGGGGACACGCTGGCACATTTTAAAGGAAGGCACAGTTTGAATAAGACTTGTTTTCAGATTATACATATACATGTTCCCACAGTGTGGTTGCATTTGGGTAAGTCCTTGGTTCTTGCTGATACCAACTTACGAGTGTCAAGTCATCCAGACCGCCGTGGTGCCATGTATATGTACTTACTGAAACCCCATTTCTTCCTAACAGTGGCTTATATGAATAAGGCTGGCATCTCATACAATGACTGTATGAATGTAGGTTTTGTGTGCACCTCATTGTGCGACTTATTTTATACAGGCACATGTGTGTTCTGTTCACAAAGTGGCACATTCACACATTCTAGACATAGAGATTGTGTAAAGTGTTGTTATTCCCAAGGGATCACAATGTATTTTGTTTGGGTTTCAAAAGTACTCACAGGTCTCTGAGTGTGGGGACACCTTCAGCATTGAGGTCTGTTATTTGGCCTTGGCTGCCCCAATACTGTTTCGTTCACAGTGAACATGAGGTGGCATGCCTTCATAGTCTTGCTGTGCTCAACTGTTCCCAGATACTAGCTTCTCAGTTTAATTCGATATCAAGTTATTTGCTGTTGTGTCCTAATTTTCCTTGTTTCAAAGTGGCATGGTGGGTCAACCAACTGGGGAGTGCAGGACTTACATATGTGCGGAGTATTCTAGATGTTACTCATGATGCATTTCCTGATATGCACTGTGACATATTTTGTTGGGACTCAGGTGTCAGATGTATACAGGTGACTGATTATTTTCTGTCTCTTCACCTTGCCCACAGCATCATCGGAGGACACCGAGGGAGACACCTGCACGGACCTGGAGGAGGGATCCAGCACCAGTGCCACCACTGCTGGCGAGTCTGCGGGAGCAAGTGGCATGGAGGGCGAGGGGAGTCAGGCGGAGGACCTGTCTGGTGGTGACACCGACGCTGACGGGTCTGAGGCTGAACTCCTCGAGGGGGCGGAGGCTGCTACAACACCTGGCAGCAGCACAACATCTGTCACCGCCCCCTCCATTCCCATCACCGCCCTCCCAGTTGCTCCGGTCCCTTCTGTCCGTGCAGGGCACCACCGTGTCTCCTTCGTGCCAGGCACCGCACCCCCTGCCCCTGTCCCCCCTGCTGCCCTCACTGCAGAGTCTGTGGACATTCAGCGGCAGTTGCAGGTTGGCCAGACATCGATGCTGAATGTCCTCCATGGCCACACCAGACTTCTGACACAGATGGTGTCGTTCATGGAGGGCATGTCAGCAGCGATGTCTGACCAACGGATGTTGCTGAGGTCCATGGACTCTTCACTGACGGCAGCAGTGAGTCTCTTGCACCACTTCGCCCCCCCCCCACCCCTGTACCATCCACACTTCCCACTCCCATGCCTGTCCCATGCACACCCAGACATTCCCAAGCACGCACCCCACCAGACACAGGCAGCACACAAACACGTAAGGGCAGGCGCACACCTCCTGGCACGCACACTCAGGGGGATTAAGGCACACCCTCTGGGTCTGGGGCACACAGGCATACACACAGCCACAGTCTGAGTCCGCATGCCTCACTAACCAGTCCCTCCAAAGGCACTCCCCTCGGCTCCCCTGCCACACAGTCTGACAAAGAGAGCTACTTGGCTGTGCTGGGCATCAGCCCCACTGGCTCACCAGCCCGCAAACGGGCAAGGCACTCCACGGGTAGGGGAGTTGAGTGTCCCCCCTGTCCACCACCTCCACCAGTAGCGCTGCACCCCATCACTCCGACCCCCCCCCTCTTTTGTGCCTGTGGTTTCTCTGGGTGCAGGGGATACTCTGGACGCCCTGGCAGAAGTATGCAGCGCCGAGCTCACCTCCACCTTTGGCGCTGCCCCACCCCCTGTGGTGGAGGATTCCAGCCCTGCACCCACCACACCTACCCTTCCCCCTCCTTTCCCTGCGGTGCCTGGTCCTTCCCCACATGATGCCCCCCCCTCCCCCAGTCGACGAACCTGAGGGTTCTGATGTGCAGTCAAGCTAGGGGAGACGCGTGACCATGTGTCCCCCTCAAGGACTTATGATCTGGACTGGCCATTGGCCTTTGTAAATAGTGTCCTCTAATTACTTTTCGTTGAATGCTGAATAAAGCATTTTCTTTTTACTTTGAACACTATTGCATTTCAGGTATTGATGTTGGTGCTGATGCTGCAGGAGTTGGGGTTGTGGTAATGTGTTATGTTACAGGGAAATGTTGTAGTCTGATGCTCATGGGGTGGACCATGGTATCAGCGTGCCATCACAAGGTCTCTGCAAAGAATCTTTTGTCGTGTGTGCTATTTGTGTTTGGAGACATTGTCCCAAGGAGTGTCCCTTCCTCCTTGGCACCTAACATCTTCCCTGCAGAGATTTGCACAATTGTTGTGCTGACCTGTGTCTACATTCCCTTTGTTGGTGACGGATCCCTTCAACTATGGCCATGCCTGCTCAGCAATGTCTCCGGATGCATCGTCTCCATCGTCTGTGCCATCCTTGCTAGTCACCGTACTTGTGTATTGAGTATGTTGCCATGCCTTCATGGAGAAATTGTCCCTTTTCCGCACTATGCATGTGTGTAATCCCAGCCTAGCACACATATGGTACTTGTTCTGCAGGGTATTTGGGCACCTGACTGACAATTGTGGGCATTGTATCTGTAGGAACTCCACCCTATTCCTTCCATGAGCGACAACATCTTGGTGGCTGTCCCGGCACCTGGACATTCCTATCAGTCCTGGGATGTGCGTGACAGTGTGTGTTCCCTTTGGCTCTCTTGGTTTAGTAGGCATTGACATGACTATACAGTCTCGTGGCATGATCTCTGTGTGTGTATTGTGCTGCATCCGCCAGGGGTGGGTATGCATTTGTCATTTGTCCTCACACACACATGTGGTGTGTCATGCAGTGGAGGAAACACATCCATCCTCATGGGAGTGGGACACTGCTGTCAGTGTTGTGTTGTTATGGCACTATCAACATAGTCGAAAATTAGGGATGCCTACATGCACCCATGGAGTTGTGGTCATCTGCTAATGATGTACACACCCCCATGTCTCTGTCCACTGCTGGGAGTCCTCTGCACCCACCCCTCACATGTCTCTGTCCACTGCTGGGAGTCCTCTGCACCCACCCCTCATATGTCCGGGCACTGCTGGGAGTCCTCTGCACCCACCCCTCATATGTCTGGGCACTGCTTGTAGTCCTCTGCACCCACCCCCCATATGTCTGGGCACTGCTGGTAGTCCTCTGCACCCACCCCTCATATGTCTGGGCACTGCTGGTAGTCCTCTGCACCCACCCCTCATATGTCTGGGCATTGCTGGGAGTGATATGCACCCACCCCTCATATGTCTGGGCACTGCTGGGAGTGATATGCACCCACCCCTCATATGTCTGGGCACTGCTGGGAGTGCTCTGCACCCACCCCTCATGTGTCTGGGCACTGCTGGGAGTGCTCTGCACCCACCCCCATGTCTCTGTCGACTGCTGGTATTCCTCTTCACCCACCCCTCACATGTCTCTGTCCACTGCTGGGAGTGATGGGCACCCACCCCCATGTCTCTGTCCACTGCTCGTATTCCTCTGCACCCACGCCTCACATGTCTTTGTCCACTGCTGGGAATCCTAGGCAGACACCCACCCACCCACCCGCACCCTTGGTGCAGTACACTGCTGTCCTGGCCATAAACACACCCCAATATACTGGTTCTATGCTGCACCAGGCCCTAAGCCAACATTCGTGGCGTGTGTACGCCTTGTATCACTAATGTACAGGTGCCCTAGTGGTAGGCGTGATGCGGTCCGTACCCCCGCATTCATAGGTTGGGTACGGTCCGTACCACGCGTACCCCTAGCTCACCACTACAATGGTGGTACGCGCCATACCCACGCCCTCAGAGCGTGTGTACGGCCCATACCACGCGTACCCCTACATCACCACTCCAATGGTGGTACGGGCCGTACCCACGCTCTGAGGGCATGGGTACAGCGCGTACCCCTACATCACCACTACAATGGTGGTACAGGCCGTACCACCGTTGTAGTGGTGATGTAGGGCTACGTGTGGTACGGGCCATACCAATGCTCTGAGGGTGTGGGTACAGCGCGTACCCCTACATCACCAATACAATGGTGGTACGGGCCGTACCCACGCTCTGAGGGCGTGGGTACGGCGCGTACCCCTACATCACCACTACAATGGTGGTACGGGCCGTACCACCGTTGTAGTGGTGATGTAGTGCTACGCGTGGTATGGGCCGTACCCACGCTCTGAGGGCGTGGGTACGGCACGTAACCCTACATCACCAATACAATGGTGGTACGGGCCGTACCCACGCACTGAGGGCGTGGGTACGGTGTGTACCACCATTGTAGTGGTGATGTAGGGGTACGGGCCGTACCCACGCTCTGAGGGCGTGGGTACGGCGCGTACCACCATTGTAGTGGTGACGGGTACGCGTACACGCCCACTGCCATTGTAGCGGTACGCAGGGATTGGTGGGCAAGCCCCCCGAAGTGACCAGACCCTGTAGGTAATGTATGTACAGAATATGGTATTTTCAAAATTAGGTAGAGGTTATGTTTCCTGCCCCTCGCCCCCCCTTTGCCCCTGGGTGTTGTTCTGACCTTCTGCGGCATGCGCGGCGGTTTCGGTGCACCAGGTCGTAGGCTAGGAGGGCTGGGATGACACGTAGGATGGGGTCCATGGCTGTCCGTCGCGTACCGGTGCTCCTTCTTCGCGTCGTCCTCAATTTCCCGGGAGTTTTTGGCTGACGTAAAAAATGAGCCGTGCGGAGTGACATAGGCACGAATCGTACTTGCTGGTCCGTAAAACACTGCCTGACTCCGTCCGGACGTCACGTACGCGATGTCCCGGATCAGAATTGTGGGTATTTTTTAGCCGCACGTAGATTTTTACGATTCGTACGGAAATGGTATTTCGGTACGAATCGTACTTGCTGGTTTGTAAGGTGGATTTCCCAGGTACGAGTCGTATGGAGAAAACGCTCCGTACGACCATTTGTACCCGGGTTTTACAGGATCGGAATCAGCCCCTATATATTTTCTTTTTATATATTTAATATATTTGATTTTAATTTTTTTCAATGTTATTTATTTGTATATTTTTTTTGAATTTTTAATATATATATATTTTTTTACTGTTGGAGTGTGAATAGTAATTTTTGCCTCTCCGCTATCCAACACTTTCCCTACTGTTGCACTCACTGGAGTGGGAATAGTAATTTTTACCCCTCCGCTATCCAACACTTTCCCTACTGTTGCACTCACTGTAGTTGGAATAGTAAATTTTACCCCCCCCGCTATCCAACACTTTCCCTACTGTTGCACTCACTGGAGTGGGAATAGTAGATCTTACCCCTCCGCCATTCAACACTTTCCCTTCTGTATCACTCACCGGAATGGGAATAGTAAATTTTACCCCTCCGCTATCCAACACTTTTCCTACTGTTGCACTCATGGGAGTGGGAATAGTAATTTTTACCCCTCCGCTATCCAACAATTTACCTGATGATGCACTCACTGGAGTGGGAGTAGTAATTTTCACCCCTCCGCTATCCAGCACTTTCCCTACTGTTGCACTCACTGGAGAGGGAATAGTACATTTTACCCCTCCGCTATCCAACACTTATCCTACTGTTGCACTCACTGGAGTGGGAATTGTAATATTTACCCCTCCACTATCCAACACTTATCCTATTGTTGCACTCACTGGAGTTGGAATAGTAAATTTAATTATTCTGCTATCCCACACTTTCCCTTCTGTTTCACTCACCGGAGTGGGAATAGTAAATTCTACCCCTCCGCTATCCAACACTTTTCCTAATGTTGCACTCACTGGAGTGGGAATAGTAATATTAATTATTACCCCTCCGCTATCCAACACTTATCCTACTGTTGCACTCAGTGTTGTGTGAATAGTAATTTTTACCCCTCTGCGATCCAACTCTTTCCCTACTGTTGCTCTCTTTGGGTGGGAATAGTAATTTTTGCCCCTCCTCTATCCAACACTTTCCCTACTGTTGCTCTCACTGGAGTGAGAATAGTAGTTTTTCCTGTCCGCTATCCAACACTTTCCCTACTGTTGCACTCACTAGAGTTGGACTAGTAATTTTTACCCCTCCACCATCCAACACTTTCCCTAATGATGCACTCACTTGAGTGGGAGTAGTAATTTTCGCCCCTCCGCTATCCAGCACTTTCCCTACTGTTGCACTCATTGGAGTGGGAATAGTAAATTTTACCCCTCCGCTATCCAACACTTATCCTACTGTTGCAATCAGTGGAGTGGGAATATTAATTATTACCCCTCCGCTATCCAACACTTTCCCTACTGTTGCACTCTTTGGAGTGGGAATAGTAACAATGGGGGGAAGAATCACAGTCACAGGCTCGGGAGGAACCGGATCCCACCAGCAGCGACGCCTCTCAACACTCCGCGGATGACCCCGACCAACCTGGACCATCTGGTGTCCAAGCCCCTGCAGCACCTGGTTCAGGAACATCTGTGCCAACCACCACCCCCATTCCTGCCACATCACAGGAGACACCCAGGAACCCTGCCCGCAGTGAACAGAGCCAGTCTGACCAGGAGGGACAAGGTGCGGCGGGCACCCAGGAGGAGGCAGACAACACCGCCACTGCCATCCCTCAGGGGTCCCGTCGACCCGATGTGCCCACAACGGCAGGCCCGGCTCGTGTGGGCAGGGGTGGCGGGAGTGGAGGCAGGCGGAGGCGAGAACCTGACCAGCCAGCTGAAGGGACCGGTATGTCACACATCCGCAACATCATGGAGGCATACCGGCGTGACACCAGGGAGATCAGCCAGGTAGTGGGGACCCTCACAGAGATCAAAAACCAGCAGGTCGAGCAACACACCAGTCAACAACAACACCAAGGACGGATGGAGGCAAGACTGGCTGAGCTCCTGGCGGTGCAAAGGGACATAAGCCATTCACTCAGTCGGACGCCGACAACATAGGCAACCCTCCCTGGGACACCAGGCGCAGACCAGCACCAGCCACAGGGAGGGAGGAGGTGGAGGATTTGTCCGACGGAGCGTCCCAAACATCGTCAAGGCCTGCATCTGAGGGTCCCCGGAGGAAGGTTGGTCGTCCACGGAAAAGACCGTGAGAAGCAGCGGGCCATCCACATCTCCCAGGTCACCTGGCCAGGCACCTGGCCTTCATGTGCGACAGCATCACCCCATTGACTGAAATCATCTGCCACATGGACTTGCTGGTCACAGTCTGACCAATGCTGCCAAACACTGTTGCCTGGACTCTGATAACTTCAAATGGCAAGGATCCCATCTCCCCCTGTGAACTTTGGATTCTATGGTCCCTGCATTTCCCCATTTTCTGTGCACAAATCACGCCCCAGAGCTCGAAATTAAAAATGTAATAATTGAAATTTCATGTTGCAGTCATTTAGCATGAGTCCACAACCTACGTGTGGGGATATGTTAAAGTATGCCTGAGTGTGGAACTAACTCCAGCCTTCCATACACTTGGATCTGAGTCCGGTCGAGGACACACATGGCTCACAATGTATCACAAAATACAAACATGGAGCCTAACACTCACCCGTGATGGCCTCAAGCTGCTGAGGGGGGGCTTTCTATATTGCTCTGACAGACCAATTTGGTAGAGTTACATGAAGGTGTAGAGGTCATGGGTCATGTTGATGTGCCCGGGGAGGGAGTACCAGGTCTGTTTTGCGAGGTGGGAGAACTATCTCGTGCATGCAGAGGTTATGTGGATGTGATGAATGGTGGCCAGGGCAAGGTGGTCTGCATGGAGTACGGCCAACGGTGTGTTGGATGACACACGTCCAAGGTCGGTTTGGGTCTGGGGTTGTGGACTGCCTCCTGAGTGTGGTTGAGGAGTCTGAAGGTGATCCTGCAGCACACAGTGAGCCATTGTACCTATCTCAGGTGGACGGTGATGTGGCTGGGGTGGGGGATGTTGCAGATGAGGTGTGAGGATGCACCCTGGATGTGGATAAGTTCTCCTGCATGTTTGCTGTTGTCCTCTGTAGAGGCCGGTGCTGTATTTGAGCCGGCTGGTGTCCTGGACCAGGGGGACGGTCTTTCTTGCCTTGGAGTGGATCTATCTGGAGGCCATCAGCAGCATGTGGAGGGTGTTGCAGCATGAGGCACAGATGTTGGTGAGTTGCATGTTAATTGTGAGCGATGGGTCCATGATGAACACCAGCTCGCCTGCGTGGCCACTGGGTGCTGGTGCGGTGCACAGACCAGTGGGATGCAAGGAGTTGACCCAGCCGTAAGGGGACTATCCTCAGATGATGACCTCTGTCCCGTCCAAGTCCTGCCTCAGATGGCTGATGTTCAGCCATTCATCAACGGATCTCATGCCTTCTTGAAGTTTGGATCTGGCAATGGCTGGCTCTTTGGTGAGTTTGAGGGGCAGCTGGGTGTCAATGGCATACCAGATGATGATGAGATTGTGTGTGCATTTGATGGTGGAGAGGGGGGTCATGGAGACATTGAATATTGTCACACTGAGAGAAGAGCCCTGTGGCATGGGCCAGATGACCCCAGTGTACTACATGTTGCAGGGTGGAGGCAGACTCCCTGGGCCTTGCTGGTGAGCTACTTCCTGAGTGAATCCTGGGCCCTCCTCTGGATACAAGTGTTGGAGATGTGTGAGCTGACAGTGTGGTAGCACATGGTGTAGAATGGCGTTGAGAGGTCAAGGGTGGTGGCCTCACCATTGGTGAGCAGGGCAAAGTAGTCGTTGGTGTTGGCAATGATGACGGTTGCAGTGGTGTGATTACTGTGTAAAACGGTCTGGTGCCAGTTGGCTGGAGCTGGTTGCATGTAGGAAATTGGTCAGTTGCTAGTTGAGTGTCTTTGGTGACATTTGCTGGGTAGGGAAGTAGGCTGATGTACCAGGAGATCCTGCGGTACTGCCGTCCGTTGTTTAAGAAGGGCCTGGGGCTCTGCATGTCTCCTGCAGCCATGGAATGTGGCTAACTCAAAGGAGACATTCATGACGCGCAGGACGTGGGCTTCAAGGATGGTGAATGATGTGGTTGAGATGTTGTGTGGGAAGGGGCCTGATGGAGAGCCAGAGTGGATGGTGCACCTGATCCCGGTTGTGTACTTGCTGCTGACGGGAGTCCATGACCTGAGGGGGGTTTGTCCAGCGGAAAATAGTGCTGTCTGCCTCTGTGTGCCAAGGCTGTTGTCCATAGCCATGAGCTTGCAGTGGTACAAAGTAGCAACGGATGGGGTCTGCCTTGCATGGGTGGGGTGTCTTGGATGGAGATCTGGTGTCAGTTCACTCACAATGCTGATGAGCTCCTTGATGTCGTGTGTTTGGGTGTCTCGGCACTATCTGAAGGATCTCCACTTGGCCTTGCTGATGATATGGTGATGTCTGTGTGTGGTGTTTTCCAGGGCTGTAAGGAAAATTATGTCTCTTTGTGTTGCAAGGTTTGCACAAGAGTTCGGCTAGGTTTGTAGGAGTCCAGTAGGTCTGCCTTGTCCCAGGTTCCTTAACTGATGTTGTGCTTCACAGGAAAGTCCGTCAATGTGGCAAGATCGATGGATCAGTTGCTAATCCAGTGTGTGAGTTTGCAGGGTGTGGCGGTGGTGTTTTGAGTGTCCCACACAGCTTGTCTGTGGCGACTTACATCAGGCATCTTTGAGGGATCGGTAGCGGGGTGAGTGGCACTATGTTGCTTGTTGGAGACGTGGATTCAAATGATGATGGACCAATGATGGATGGTGGTGTGTCCCATCCAGCAAGAAGTTACTAGTCCCCAGCCACATGTAGCCTGTGGAGGTGAGGGCCTGCGTGCAGATGTACATGTTGTTGGCTTAGCGGAATTGTGGATGTATGCCTGCAGATCTGTAGATGAGTGTTACTCCGAGGGTTGCTAGGGAGTTGCTGCGAACCCGGACTTGTGACTCTGAGGGTGTACTTGTCAATAATTACCAATTCAGCCCCCGGGAGTGGTGTTGGCATCCCTGCGGGTGATCTTGGATCCGTCTGAGATGGCAATGAAGACGTCATGTGCTGAGGATGCTTTTGTCCAGGTTACTGTCATGAAGGTGATGTGTGGGGCTGTAGTGTTGAGGAGGTAACAGAGTCCAATGGCGTACTGGTGGATGGAGCGGGTGTGGAGTAGGAGGCACATAACCTGGTTGGAATGACAGGGTCTTGTAGGCTGGGCAGCGCTGTGTAGGCAGTTGGAGTAGCACACTCAGCATGCAAAGGTGTCGTGTGTGTGCTTAGGGCTTGCCTGATGGCAGGAGGATGATTGTCACGAGGACATTGCTTGGAGAGTGGCTGCAGCAAGAGCCTGTTGTGTGATGTGGGTCATGCAAAGACTAGAGGGTCGTACACTGTGCATGTTGCAGGCGCAGACGGTCCAGCCTTTGGCACGGCGCTGGGGCTATAGTGGCACAGAAAAGCTGCTGGCTGCATTACAAATGGGTGGAGGCGGAAGGGCTGAGCATTTCTGAGGCGTGGGGGTTGCAGAATCAGGGCACTCGGAGTGGTGGGCCGCAGGTGAGGCAGCAGCAGGCGGAAGGGGTTAGAAATCATGCAAAAATCAACACACAAAGACAAGGAGGTCTGCAAGGCACAGTGCAACAGGTGTATGTCAAGGAAGGAGTGTCAGCTCACTCATGGGTCACTCCCAGAAAGTGTATGATCAATCACCATAAATGACAGCCACTGTGTCAGGCTACAAAATGCAGAGATGCGCAAAGGAGACACACCATCAGCAGGCATTCACGTCCCGTTGTGGTCAGCAACCTGCACAAATACATACACAACCAGGCACGTCATGCACAATAGAGATCATTAGCCATGAAGCACTGCATGCATGTTGCCAAAGTACACATACATTCATATGCTCAATCTTTGTCAATTCTGCCATAGATGACACATGCAAACTGGTAAGAGATCTGCAGTGACCGAGATGAGGCACTTTGGATTGTGCTGAACAACACCTTTATTCCACATACACACACAAAGGGATATGCCTCCATATTAACAGACTCACCGGTCAGTTGACAGAACATGTGGGACATACGCTGGACCCCCCTTCACAACACGGATGATGTCAATCCCAATGAACTGGCACACAAGGTAAGGGGATGAGCAAAACACATCCTGCTGCACACGGAGAGGCTGCAATTCCCCATAGAGCATGTTGTTGTGATGTCCCCCACTATGTCCACCCGTAGCATCTGCAATGTTTCAGAGCCAAGGTACACACACATTGAAACCTTCATCAGACGCCATATTCCACTACAGATGACTGTCAAGAAGGCTGACTATCATGTCATGGGAGTGATGCTACATGTCATATGCTCCATGGTGAGAAGACATGTATGCATGGTACCACAACATGCACAGAAGCAGTCACCACACATTCACAACCTGTATCACCACAAAAAAGCCTTGCTGCAATACTTACCTAAACTGACATTTCCACATGTCCGTGCATGGAACGCTGATTCAGCACACGTTGCAATCCACACGAGGAATAGCAGGAGGACAACGATGACACGACCAGACAACATGTGCCAAATACCTGGGAATGACAGACACACGAGAAGTCAGCAAAAAAAGATTCTCAACGCACACATGGAAGTGTACCAAACAGCAACAATGTTGGACACATGTAAATTGCCAATCAAGTCTCTCTGCAAAACTGTGTTGCATGACATCATCACTCGAGTGACACATCAGAACACACATCCAAGTCACTTTGCATTCAGTCAGCTGGACACACACATTGCAACACATGCCACTCAACGCTACAAGCTTGCACACTCATAGCCAATGACTCACCATTATGAGAAGAAGTTGCGTATGAGCTGACTCCGGATATCATCCCCCTCCTCCTCCTCATCACTAGACTCGTGACCAAGCCGTTGATCCTCCACGGGTGGATGCTCCTGCTCATCTGGATCCAGGATGAGTGGCACTGCCTTCTCAACTGCCATGTTGTGCAGCATGCAGCACACAATGAAGATTTTGCAGACCTTCTCTGGGGCATAAGGGAGGGACCCGCCTGTCTTGTCCAGGCACCGGAATCGGCTCTTCAGGAGTCGAAACGTCCTCTCAATCACTCGCCTGGTCTGGCCGTGTGCATTGTTGTACCGGTGATCTGCAGCTGTTCTTGGGTTGCGGAGAGGTGTCAGCAGCCATGGCATGTTGGGATAGCCAGAGTCCCCTACATGGAAACATCATGTAAATAAGTGGGTCACGAGATGCCGTAAAAGACAAAGATACCGCAACACATAGGACAAAAAGACTATACCCACCAACAAGACATGCTCGTTCGTTGTGCAGCCGCAGCATCATTTGTGGCACCCTGCTACGCCTCATGATGTAGGCATCGTGTGCTTATCCTGGAAAACGTGCACAGACATGTGAAATCAGCATGTTAGCAAGACACACCACAAGGGCATTTATCGAGTGGTAATGTTTGCGGTTGCGATAGGCTTGTTCCTGTGCCTGTGGTGGTACAAAAGCCACATGTGTACCATCAATGGACCCAATTACATGGGGCATCCCACCCAGGGCATAGAAATCCCCCTTGACATCCTTCAACCCCTCTGGAGTCGGAAATTTGATGAATTCATCAGGGTGCTCCAACATGGCTGCTAAAACATCACGCAGGACACGGCTGAACATAGTCTGGGACATCCCACCCACATCAGCTATGGTAAATTGAAACGTACCTGTTGCAAACAAATTTAAGGCTGCCATCACCTTCATCTTGGGGGTCAGCGCAGTAGGATAACTGGTTCCGTAGGGGTACGTGTGAAACGCACCGTACCTGTGTGTGGCTTTCAAATTTACATAGGGGACACATAAGGGACAGGTATTAGGCCCTAAATGCATGCAGGTTGCCATGAATACCGAGATTTATCTTCAAATTTTTCCAGCAGGTGTCCTGGAAAAATCAGTTGGCCACAAAATACAATGTTGCAAAGTGGTTGTTGACTTGACATGATGCTCTAAATTTGAACGATGCAAATGCTGTCACTGGTGTATGTTTAAAGGGATTGGAGTAAACGTAAGATGCGAATGATTCAGACCAATCACTATGTACTCCTCAAAATGAATGCCCCTCAGCAAGACAGATATAAGGCAGCCAGAAGCCATGAGAGGGCACTTGCCTGCACAACTTTCCTGTCGACAACATTGCTGCTGTCTCTGCTTTCCCTGGACCATGTCGCGTGCTGTGGAGAGGGCCCAGCCATTCACCCTGGAGGAGAATCAGGCCCTGCTGGACGTCCTCCTCCCACAGTACACCAGCCTGTATGGGAGACCAGGGGAGCAGGTGAGTTCTGAGTCCACTACCTTTGCCTATGCACCTGTTGTGTGACAGTCAATATTGTGTCCAGGTGGGACTGACATGCAATGTTGTTCAGAGTGTGTCCCGGGGGTGGGGCATGCTTATGTCACTCATGCAGTGCATCATGTAGTTCCTGTGTGCACTCCTCACTTGCATGGTGCTTACAGTGACTTTCACTGCATAGTGCATGAGACATTCAGCCTGGCTAATCCTTGGGGGCTTTTATTTATGTTGTCCTGAGGTGATTCAGTGGTCCTCCCAGTGTGACAGGTGACTGTACCCACAGATGTGTATGAGTTGGGTGGACTTGTGGTGAGAGTGTCCAAATGACGTGTACGACCTCATGGACATTGACATGTGTGAATGTTCCTTGTCATGTGGGTGAGTGTCTATGTGAAGTGTTGCACCACAGCTGCATGTTGAAGGCTAATGATCTAACCATCTGATGTGACAAGTGAGCCGTGCTTTGTGTCTGACTTGCAGAGCTGGCACGACACCTGTGACTCCCCCCTGGCAAATGGCACCTGTGCAGAGTGAGGGTTGTATCCGCTGTGGTCAATGACAGGCCAGTGATCAGTGGCTGGGTGTGTCTGTCTAGTCTGCTGAGGGTGCGTCAGTGGAGTGGGACATGTGACTGCATGGCACGTGCTGCCCATCAGCCTGCTGTTGCATGTGCTGCACAGTGTGTGGCATGTTCATTGAGTGTTTTGCACCCCTCATGCCACCTGTAGACTTTCAATGCCATGTACTGCATTGGTGCTTGCACACAGGCCACTTGCATGTTGTGAATGGGGCTATTCCTGTCAGCATCCTATGCCCTGTTCAACATTTCAAAGATGTTCTGATGTGTGTTTCTGGGACATGGAGCAGGGGTATTGATGTTGTGTCACTTTGTCTTCCTGACAGGTAACTGCCTACGAGAAGGGGGTCATCTGGACCAACGTCGTCAGGGCCGTGAGGACTGCGGGAGGGCATGATCGGCAGCTGGCCCAGGTCCGCAAGAGGTGGCATGACATCCGGTGCTGGACCCGGCGGATCGCCCGGGTCCAGCTCCGCTCTCTCCACCTCGCCGCCACGGCGGGCGCCGACACCTGACCCACCACATGAAACTTGTCCTGGCGGTGGTCTTCCCTGACCTTGATAGGCAGTTAGAGGAAGGACTGCAGCAAGGAGGGGGTAGGTACATGGCTTTTTGTTGTGTTATGTGTCGCCAGCTTTAGGAAGTGCTATTTTGCATGAATACACTCCCAGAGTTCATATGTGCAGTGCATTTTCTCTTTCAAAATGTCACTTGGGGATCTTTTTCATCCCTTCCTCTCCTTTACATGTGTCCCCTGGTGTGTGTGTAATCACATTTGCACATGGTCATCTAGGGTGCCAGTACATCTAAGTGCACATTGCTTTCTGCATCATGTGGGAGGGTGGTCTGTGACTTGTGTCTGTACCTTGCCTGTGCCATGACCTGTTCACTATGTAGGGGGTCCATAGTTGTTGTCACTGATGCTGATTCTCAAGATAGGAGTGTGAGCTTTCAACTGGACACCCTTGCAGCATGCATGTGCAATGTTGTGGCCTCAGACATGATGTGCATGAGTGTGAGATATGCATAGTGCCATGACGGCTGTACATGGTAGAGTCAGCTCAGTCCAGGACCATGGATCAGTGTGCCCACTACAGTCCCCTGAGACACCCTGGCCTCCTAATCATGTGTGTCATCCAACACTGTGCACATTCACTGTGTGTGCTGCATA
Source organism: Triturus cristatus (assembly GCF_964204655.1). Lineage (NCBI taxonomy): Eukaryota > Metazoa > Chordata > Amphibia > Caudata > Salamandridae > Triturus > Triturus cristatus. Next base: position 809,384,798 of record NC_140586.1, read on the forward strand.
GGTCTGCCTCTGTGGCATTGTTCCCTGCCCTACGTTTATTTGGTTAATGTGTGCTACATGTGTCCACTGGACAGGAATACAACATTTTGCTTGTGCATACTCACACTGGCCAGTGCCTGTGTGTCTATTCACAACAATCTGTTGATGGTTGTTTGTCACAAATATGTGTTGTCAGCCCCACGAGGTGATGTGGTGTCAATGAAGCAATTTTGCAAGCACAGTTGTTGTAACCCTGAATAAGAGGTGTCACTTCTTGATCTGTATAAATCACATAGACTCAGGTATTGGGGAGGGGGGTGCGGGAGAGGCATACATGTGCAACTCTGATTTTTCAGTGGCAGGTCTGACTTGTGTGGGAGAATTGCCTGGACTAAAATACACTGGGCAGTGCCCCTGTGACGCTGGCCAGTGCTCAATGTACGTGCTTTGCAGCCTGTGTCATTTTTTTACCAACAAGAATCCTGCTCATACATTTTTGACACGTGTGTGGTTCAGATGCAACGCAGTTTGGACTGTGTGTGCTGACATCTGTGTGTACATTCAGGCTTGCCATGAGGGTGTCCCCACAGTACAGCTGGCCTTTTTTTACCACCCAATTGCAGACCCATTAGCTTATGCATTGTCCTGGGTGTGGACATGGGTGCCACTCCAGATGACAGGCAGTAGGTCATATGTGTAGCCAACTGTGTAATCAGGTGACGGATGGCCTGGTGACAACTGACATGATTCAAGTTGTTACTCTTCATGATTTTTACCTTGGCACTCACAGCACTTGTCAACAGTTGTTCATGTTTCACATGTGGAAATTGGTTGTGTTAAGAGTTAAGAACACTAATGTGCCTGCATGCAATATGTCGCACAAGGCAGTGCACACAAAAGTACATTGACACTGTCATGGAATGAGCTAGCACATTTTCAATGAAGCCACTGTTATAAATAAATGTTGTCACAGATTCTCCATATACATGTGCCCACGGTGGTCTTGATTTTCTGAGACTCATTAGTTGTCGGTGATACAAACTAACGAGTGTCAAGACGCCCAAACCTCCGTGGGCCCATGTATATGTACTTTCTGAAACACAATCTATTTCTAACAGTGGCTCCTCCGAAAAGGTGCCAGCTTCTTCAAAGACAGTGTCAATGTACTTTTGTGTGCACTGCCTTGTGCAACATCTTGCATGCAGGCACATCAGTGTTCTTTTTGCAAAATGGCCAATTGGCACATCCCAAACATGTAGATTGGTTGAAGTTGTGTGAGTCCCAAGGTACCAACATTTGTTCGTTTTGTGTTCCAAGGGACTTACAGGTCTCTGAGTGTGGGGACACCTTGAGTATTGAGGTGTGTTACTTAACCTTGAGTGCACCACTCCTGTTTCTTTCAGGATAAACAAGAGGTATCATGACTTCATTGTATTGCTGTGCTCACCGGTTCACAGACACTAGCTTCTCAACGAATTGCTCATTTAAGTTGTGGCCTTTTGTGTATTGAGTTTCCTGGTGTCAAAGTGGCATGGTGGGTCTACCAACTGGGCAGTACAGGGCTTACATATGTGCGGAGTAATACAGATGTTACTCATGATACATTGCCTGATATGCACTGTGACCTATTGTTCTTGTGCTCATGTGTCAGATGTATACAGTTGACTGATGCTTTCTGGTTTCTTCTCCTTGCCCACAGCATCATCATCCACACGCGAGGGAGACACCGGCATGGACCTTGAGGAGGGACCCAGCGACAGGGCCACCAGTGCTGTGGAGTCAGCAGGAGACAGTGGCACGAAGGGCGAGGGGAGTCAGTCGGAGGACCTGTCAGGAGGCGAGAGCATGTACGACACCGACGGGTCCCAGGCTGACATCCTTGAGGAGGCGGAGGATGCAACAACATCTGGCAGCATCCCACCATCTGTACCCGCCTCCTCCATTGCCATCTCCGCCCTCCCAGTTGCTCCCGTCCCTTCTGTCTGTGCACGGTCCCACCGTGTCTCCTTCAAACCAGGCACCGCAGCCCCTGCCCCTGTCACCCCTGCTGCCCTCAGTGAAGAGTCTGTGGACACACTGCACCAGTTGCAGGTTGGTCAGGCATCGATGCTGCATGTCCTCAATGAACACACTTGACTGCTCACACAGTTGGTGTCATTCGTGGAGGGCATGTCATCAACGATGAATGAGCAACGCAGGTTTCTGCAGTCCATGGACTCTTCACTGACGGAAGCAGTGTCTCTCCTGTGGCGCTCCGTCCCCCCCCTACCCCGGACCCATCCACACTGCCCTCTCCCATGCCTGTACAAAGCACACACAGACAGTAACAGGTACACACCACAACAGACACATTCAGCACACCCCCAACTAAGGCACAGCGCACACCTCCTGGCACGCACACTCAGGGGGATGTAGTCACACCCACAGGGTCTGGGGGCAAACGGCAGACACGCAGCCACAGTCAGAGTCCGCAGTCCTCACGACCCATTTCCTCCAAATCCACTCCCCTTAGCACCCACCCCTAATATGTCTGGGCACTGCTGGGAGTGATATGCACCCACCCCTCATATGTCTGGGCACTGCTGGTAGTCCTCTGCACCCACCCCTCATGTGTCTGGGCACTGCTGGTAGTCCTCTGCACCCACCCCTCAGATGTCTGGGCACTGCTGGGAGTGATATGCACCCACCCCTCATATGTCTGGGCACTCCTGGTAGTCCTCTGCACCCAACCCTCATATGTCTGGGCACTGCTGGTAGTCCTCTGCACCCACCCCTCATATGCCTGGGCACTGCTGGTAGTGATATGCACCCACCCCTCTTATGTCTGTCCACTGCTGGGAGTCCTCTGCACCCACCCCTCATATGTCTGTCCACTGCTGGGAGTGAAATGCACCCACCCCTCATATGTCTGGGCACTGCTGGTAGTGATATGCACCCACCCCTCATATGTCTGGGCACTGCTGGTAGTCCTCTGCACCCACCCCTCATATGTCCGGGCACTGCTGGGAGTGATATGCACCCACCCCTCATATGTCTGGGCATTGCTGGTAGTCCTCTGCACCCACCCCTCATATGTCTGGACACTGCTGGTAGTGATATGCACCCACCCCTCATATGTCTGGGCACTGCTGGTGTCCTCTGCACCCACCCCTCATATGTCTGGGCACTGCTGGTAGTGATATGCACCCAGCCCTCATATGTCTGGGCACTGCTGGGAGTGATATGCTCCCACCCCTCATATGTCTGGGCACTGCTGGAAGTGATATGCACCCACCCCTCATATGTCTGTCCACTGCTGGGACTCCTCTGCACCCACCCCTCATATGTCTGGGCACTGCTGGTAGTCCTCTGCACCCACCCCTCATATGTCTGGGCACTGCTGGTAGTCCTCTGCACCCACCCCTCATATGTATGGGCACTGCTGGTAGTCCTCTGCACCTACCCCTCATATGTCTGGGCACTGCTGGTAGTGATATGCACCCACCCCTCATATGTCTGGGCACTGCTGGTAGTGATATGCACCCACCCCTCATATGTCTGGGCACTGCTGGGAGTGATATGCACCCACCCTCATATGTGTGGGCACTGCTGGCAGTCCTCTGCACCAACCCCTCATATGTCTGGGCACTGCTGGTAGTGATATGCACCCACCCCTCATATGTCTGGGCACTGCTGGGAGTCCTCTGCACCCACCCCTCATATGTCTGGGCACTGCTGGGAGGCCTCTGCACCCACCCACGCACCCCCTTGGAGCTGTACACTGCTGGCCAGGACCTACACACACAACAATTTGTAGGTAACATGCTGGGCCAGTCCTCTATGCCCACATTCCTGGCGTGTGTACGCCTCGTATCCAAATTTTCCTGCTGCCGTAACGGGGTACATGTGGTATGGACCGTACCCACGCATGTATGCGTGGGTACGGTCCGTACCTGATTAATCATGGGGCCGTAGGGGTACGCACCGTACCCACGCATTCATGCGTGGAAACGGTTCATACCTGATTAATCATGGGGCCGTAGGGGTACGCACCGAACCAACGCATTCATTCGTGGGTACGGTCCGTACCTGAGTACTTATGGGGCCGTAGGGGTACGCACCGTACCCACGTATTCATGCGTGGGTACGGTCCGTACCACTGTTGGCATGGTGCCGTAGGGGTACGTATGGTATGCACCATACCCACGCATTCATGCGTGGGTACAGTCCGTACCTGAGTACTTATGGGGCCGTAGGGGTACGCACCGTACCCACGTATTCATGCGTGTGTATGGTCCGTACCACTGTTGTCATGGCGCCGTAGGGGTACGTGTGGTACGCACCGTACCCACACCTTCTGCGGCGTGTGCGTCGGGTGCGGTGCACCAGGTCGTAGGCCAAGAGGACCGGGATGACACGTACGATGGGGTTCATGGCTGTACGTCGCGTACCGGGGCTCCGTGGCGTTGCCGTTCGCGTCGGACTCTGCTTTTCCGGCTGTGTTTGGCTCCCGTAAACAAAGAGCCGTACGGAGTGACGTCGGTACGAATCGTACTTGCTGGGCCGGAAAACGCTGGCGAAATACGTACGGACGTCGCGTACAAGCATTTCCGGATCGGAATCGTGGGTATTTTTTTGCTGCACGGTCTTTTGTACGATTCGTACAGACAGAAGGCTTTCTGTAAGAATCGTACTTCCTAGGTTGCGAAATGAGTTTACCTGGTACGAGTCGTACGGAGAAAACGCTCCGTACGACTATTCGTAGGGTCTTTTCACAGGATCGGAATCGACCCCTAAATGTATTTTATTTCGTTCAAATTAAATGTATTATTTAATATATTTAATATATATCGTTTTATTTTATATTTCTATAAAAGTTGATATTTTATACATCTATATTTTTTATATCGATATTTTTTAGTTGATATTTTTTTACTTCCCTGTTTGAGTATAGGAGTCCATATATTTATTACATCGATGTTGTGTCAGTGAACCACGTCACTCCACTTTCTATTCTGCATGTAGGATGGCTCTGACTTGCTGCTGCTATGCCGAGGGAGGTGAATCGAAATGGAAGCAGCTGTATGTTGTTATGGCTCCCTGTGGGTACGGGGTGCAAAAGGTTAGGCTCTGCCTCCCACCGAAAACTGGCTTAATGATGCACCGCCTTTGAGGCCCTCTATCACTGGTAACTTTGGGGGATGTTCAACCGGAGTCCTTCGTAAGGTACCACGCTCAGTCACCCACACCACTTTGGGGTTTACTTGATTGCATGAAGTTGAGAGACAGTTTGGACAGCCCCTACTGTTTGCATGGACCGCTCTATTGGTATTGTTGTATTAGCATGTTGGCAATTAGGTTACAGTCCAGGTTACATAGGCTCAGCTGTATACGCTTCTTGCAGGTTTTTCCTATGACCTCCCTTTGGTACTTCCATGCATGCCCTGACCCTGGGAATGGCGCTATCCATTATACAGCTATATCATGACTGACCAATATATTCTCACTTTGAATGTGAGAGGTCTGCGCACACCCTCCCGGCGTTTCGTGGTATACTCTTACCTCAAAAGACACAGGGGAAGATTTACTGCCAGTGCGTCACATTGCATGACGCACCTGCGACGCAACCTGCTGAGTGATATTTACAAGCACACGTAAAGCCAACCTGCATGACTTTACCTGTGCTTGTAAATATCGCCCCTTTTCAAGCAACACTTTGCATGTTAGGGGCGTGACATGGGTGTGGAAGTGGGTGTTCCCACGCAACATCCATGTCCACTGATGCATTTCTAGATTTACGAGCAATCGGAAATCTGGAAACGCGTCAGAATGCTATGCCACCTCGTTTTTTTCCTCTTTCAATGTGTGCTGCATTCTACAGCACACATTTGAAGAGGAAATCACCTCAATTGATTGTTTTTGTGCAGGAAGGGGCACCTTCCTGCCCAAAAACAATCTCCCCACGACTCAGGCTTACTTGCACCATGGTGAAAGGGTGCCTGCGCATGGCAGCAGTTTGTGCACCAGCGCAAGAAGAAGCACAGAGATGCAACACATTGTTGTATATATGTTGCATTCCTGTGCTTCGAAACTAACGTGGCGCAGCAAAATGACTTGCGGTACCGCGCTGCGTTAGTTTATTGTAAATCTACTCCACAATGCCCAAATCTCACTTCTACAAGAAGCACATTTGACGCTTTCCGAAGTGAGTAAGCTACAGCAAAGGTGGAGAGGCCGAGTCTTTGCAACAAATTATTCTTCATTTGCTAGGGTGTGCTGATCTGGGTATGCCCTGACACACCCTTCATAGTGGAGGAGGTAGAATTAGATATGGAGGGTAGATATGTCTTGATAAAGGTGGCTGACACCTCTGTCCTGTTAGGTGACATATGTGCTCCAAATTTAGAGCAGGGCCACTTCATGCGGTGCTCTCTAAATGGTGTAGTCTGCCATGACTGATAGGTGGGGACTTGAACTGTGTCATGGACACGGACTTAGACCGATCCTTTGCCCCGCTACGCTGCACAACAGCCTCCACAAATGTGCTTGCACCAAGGGACTGGCCTCAGCAGTGGGGACTCGTAGATATATGGAGACACCGCAACCCTATGAAACGGGTATATTCCTTTTACTCAGCTCCCCATGCACATCATGTTCTACTAGATGGAATATTGTGCACACCCAACCTGCTGATGTGAACACTGATTACTTAGGGAGCACTCACTCAGACCATAACCCACATTACATAGCACTTGCCTGGGAAACTAGAACTTCCCAGGTCCCCATCTGCCATTCACAGCCGGCCATGTTGGAGGATATCCCTTTTCGCGAATCCTTTATTACCGCCATCACAGACAATTTTGCACACAATGCTAGCACAGCCACGTCATCCCTAGTGGAGTGAGATGCTTCAAAGGTGACACTGAGGGGGCACTGCCTGGACACGGGCAGTGGTATGAGGAAGCAGGTGGAATCAAATCTCTTGAAGGTGGAGCGTACCCTATTGACCCTTGAGATGCATGATGCCACCGAGTCCTCTGGGGTATCTAACACTTGCAGATGCGCATAGAACACACGCCACACTGACAGAGCGACTTAGATGCCTGAACTATACGGCACACTCAGTGAAAACAAATGCGGCAGCTGATTACCCGCGTACCCTTCTTGCTTGGCTGATTAGGCAGGAAAACTGGCCAGACCTATTATTGCACTGTCCTCCCTTGATGGTACGATGCAATACACGCAGCATGAAATACATGGTGAGATGGTCCTCCATTTCAAGAAACTATAGCAATCAACGCTGGAAATGTCGAACTGGGATATAAGCTCCTTTCTGGACAATCTCGCCTTCCCACGCTGACCCCAGATCAGCGAATGGATCTGGACACCCCTATCACACCTACCAAGATACAAGGTGCAATGCGCCCTTTAACCTCTGGGAAAGTACAGGGCCTGGATGGCTTCCTATCCAAATCCTACAAAACATACGCAGACATCCAAGCCCCAAAACTACACTAGATGTATGAAGAGGCACTACAACTTGCACATTTACCTAACTCTCTCAACAAAGCTACAGTAGTTACACTACCAAAACCTGATCGAGATCCCACACAATTAGGTTTGTATCTCCCACTGGCACATTTAAATGCAGATTAATAGATACTGGCGGTAATACTAGTGGGGAGGTTGGCTTCACGGACACCCCAATTGATACATAGGGACCAGAACAGATTCGTCCTGGCATGTTACACCTCTCTGAATATACGCAGGCTATGCGCTCCAAAAGTCTGGCCCAGATCGGGGTGCTTGGTGCTGGACCTGGAAAAAGCTTTCGGCACCGTTGAGTGGTCATTTCTCTTCAATGTGCTGCCGAGATATGGGATGGGACCGTACCTACTTCCTTAGCCTAGTCCAACTTTTATATGACGAACCGACTATACGGGTTCGGACTGGGAACTTAATCTCGAAGCCCATAAAAGTAAGCAGAGGCACCAGGCAGGGGTGCCTCCTATCCCCACTAATCTTTTCGCTGGCTATTGAACCATGGGCGATGGCTATACGCGCTTCTGCGGTTCAGTGGGGTATTCCATTCGGAGCAGACACTCATGCAATAGCCCTGTATGCAGATGACATCTTACTATACCTCAGAGCTGTTGGATCAATCCCAGCTGACATACCCAATATTCTTAATCTAATCACCAATCTGTCTGGGTTGCGGGTTAACTGGAGGAAGGCATGTTTGTTCACATTTCCCGCCCACACACCAGACCTGGTTCTCACTATGGGTGATACCCCAGTCACGTGGCAGCCGACTATGTATTGGTACTTGGGAATTCAGGTGTATCATACCAACCAAGATCTGATGGATGCAACCTCCCCAGGGCCATAACCTCCTTGACATCGCAAATAGCATTTTAGAATACTCTCGTTCTTTCAGTCGCAGGGAGGATAGCACTGATTAAAACGGTGGTGCTCCCACGACTGTAATACCACTTTGCGAATATACCACTCTATCTGCCCTAGCCTTATTTCGTCCACTGGAATGTACACTTTGCAAACTCATATGGAACACATCCCGCTGTAGAGTAGCGCTAGCAAAACTATATTTACCCTCGGCTCAAGGCAGAATGTCGGTACCTGCGAGAAGTTGGCTTAGAAAATGGTGCTCACTTTTGGAAGTGTAGCACCCTGCATTAATCCAGAAAGCTTTTATGGTGATTTTAGTGATATTAGACAACCTTAGAAAGCTCTCTAAGTGGTAGTTGTGGAGAGCAGCCTTCAGGCTTAGTGCAGAAGGAGTGTAAAGCTGCTTGTTTTACCAGAACGTAATCTCTGATCGATATATATTAGGTGAAAAAGAGCCACACCATGTATTTATAAAAATAGGTATTTATTATAAAGTACTCACTAACGCATACAAATATCTACTACCCATAGACACAATACACACAACACTTAGCAAAGAAAACAGGTAAGTAGCACAAAATACACAGCGGTCACCCGGTGGGGGGACCAAACCATATACTAAGATAGTGGGTTGCGAACCACGACCCAAGCCAAGACCCTACCCATAAGATGTAGAAGCGCTGCTGACCCAAGAAACCAACCAAGGTAAGCAGCCAGGTACCCCACGAAGGCCGTGTGCAGTGTAGGAACACAACCACGTGCTAAGTTCAAGTCAATGAGTAAGTCGTGGTTGCAATTTTAAAGAAGAGGGACCCTTCCCAGTGGACCCTGAAGAAACCCAGTGGAAGACAGAAGGTTGGAGAGCCACCCCACCGTGGATATCCTAGGAACCAGGATACCTAGACCAGGGAAGCCGGGTGCATAGGTGTGAAGTGGCGGGAACAGCCATCGAACTCAGTGGAGGACTACAGGAAGATGCCGCTGGTAAAGAAGATGAAAGTGTCTGGTGGAACCCAAAGGTGGATTCAAGATGCAAAAGGACCTGCAAGCAGAGGGGACAGAGTCTATGCCACTCAGGAGTGACCAGGGGCACGGAAGACGACTGTCCACCGATGTCGGGTGTTGCAGGAGCGCTGATGAGAACCTTGGAGTTGCAGCTGTGGGGACCCAGCGTCACTGTGGAAGAACAGGAGCCGCTCACAAGCTGTCCCACGTCATATGTCAAGAGTTGAGGGGTCGGTGTCCTTTGAGAACATCAACAAGCCATGGCAACTAAAATCAATGTGGTAAGCGAAAAGATGCATGGTTTAGGACCAGCAAGACCCAAGAGGAGGAGAGTCGAAGCAGGCCCCAAGCAAACAGGGGAGCCCATTGGGATCAAAGAAGTCCCTTGATAGTACCCGAAGATCTCTGGAGATGGGTGTCTACTAGCCTTAGCACAGCCAGCCGACAAGATGCACAGGGACTTGGTTCTGGAGCTACCGGTGAGGGATACTTGCCTCAGACTCTGCCTGAGTGCAGGGCAGGTCTCGAGGGAGTTGCAGAACCATCACCTGTGTTACAGATCCTGTAGGAGTCCCTGGGAACCCAGGATCAGCAAACCGATCAGCTACGTTGTGGTGCCTGCAGATGCAGAAGAGTGACTCCTTCACTTCAAGGGAGATTCTTTGGATGTCTTTGATGTCCACAGGCCCTGTGAGGGACCTGTATGGAGCACAGACACGGTTGAGGCAAAAGACTTACAGGATGATGAGGCTTGGAGCAGACGGAGTCTTCCCAGTTGCAGTCTCAATTTCCCAAAGCGAAGTTCGATGTGGTCAGTCTGACTCGGCAGCACGACACGGTCAGAGTGTCCAGACAGTTGAAGATGGTGTGGAGTTGGCTCTAAGTGGAATTCCACGGTGAATCTAAAGACCTACTCACAGGTAAGTCCTTAAGTTACTTAAGGAAAGGGTTGGGATGATTCAAGTGTCTTTCCCAAAGGAGGGGCTGGGCATTATGGAGGATACTCCCACGTGTGTCCAGTTTCCCACGATTGGTGTGCCAACGGCTCCCTGAACTGATTTGCACTGGAGTATGCAAGGAGGGCACCAAGTGTGCCCTTCAAGCAGTCTCAATGACGATGGCAAGCACCCCCACCCTGCCCCAATACACTAAACCTTGTCTGGGAGGTGGGCACACCTCCCTGTGAAAGGATATCTACTGGTCTACCAGCCCCTTGTTTGAGCTTTGCTCTGCAACAGGAGGGCAGAATTGTGTTACTGGCCAGCAGCAACCCAAGCTTGCTGTCCGGTTCTGGAAGACTGGTACCGGGAGCACTGAGAACGGAGCACCCTGCCTTCAGGATTGAAAGGCCTGCTTTAGTGGTGACTTATAGGTTTTAAGTGCAGGAACTTTAGATGTAGGGAAACCTATATCTTTTGTAAGTAGTGCTAGCACCAGCATACACAGGCTGCAATGGCAGGCCTGTAGTCAGAGTTTGAGTGATCTCCCATGGGTGGCACAATACATGCTTTAGCCTATGGGGGACCCCTGGTGTACCTATGCCCTGGGTACCTCAGTACCATATACTAGGGACGTATAAGGGTACACCAGTAGTCAATCTGTGATGTACCTAGGTACTCACCATAACCAATTTCTGCTATAAGTGTTTTTATAGTGATTGACTTTGATGGATTGTGATTTTTGTTAAGTTCTGCCGTAATGAACTTTAATTAGCTGTGGCCAAGTTTAATTGTATAGCGCCAACATAGCCAAGTGAAGCTGGAACAGAGTAGCGGGAACAGACTACAATGACGGTTGGCCACAGCTCACCTTCAAAACGTGTCTCATGAACTCCCCGTGGCTCAATCTACAACATTCTTCAAGTTTCCATCTTGCTCCATTCTATTTCTATCACCTAATTCCTGTAGAAATAACACAAATTACCAGGTACGGCGGTGGCCATCTTGGGAGGTTGGGTTAGAAGTCCTTAAAAGTCACTGTCATTGCGGCATTTCGATTCTTCTGTCCACCGGCATCCAGTGAAAATGTTGTTTCAATTCCTGTAGAAACAGCACATAGCAACAACATGTATTACCATGTACAGCGGCGGCCATTTTAGGAGGTTGGGTTAGACCTTCTTGCAAGTCTCTGTCACTGCGTCGTTTTGATTCCTCTGTCTGCCAGCATCCACATGACACAACCATTTGAGACGGCGACTATTTTTGGTGGTTTGGCGAGACCTCTTTGGACTTTCACCGAACAAAAGCTTCTCTTCACGACGACTTTCCGTCACGTACTTGCCAAATCTGAACGGATGTTTCCAGATTTTCGGGGTACACAGATTACAAATCATCTCCTCCACCAAGCACGTTATCTCATCTCTACGAAGTGTTGGTTTGTTATTTTGATATAAATATTTTAATTTATTAAATTAGTTTATTATTTATTGTAACCAACATCTTCTTTTGCAGGTGGGACTCTTTGTGGACTATATTTTAACAGTACATGGTAAATTGTGAATGTTGAATACAGGAAATGGATTGGGGCTATCTATTTACATGTGAGTGTTGACTACAGGGAGCAAGTCTTGACTATTAATGTATATATAATAATATATATTTGTTTGTGATTATGGCTGACCAAGGTTTGTCTGTGCCACTACCTTTCTTGCCACTCCTGGTGAGTCTCTCATTCCATGGAAGGAGTGGAAGAAGTTATTAATTACCTATGTGTTAGCAAGTGCTGCCGACAAGTATGGTCCGGTGCGCAGACAAGATAATCTACTCCATCACCTGGGTGTTGAAGGATGATGTTTATACGAAGATCTTCCTGAGATTTCCTTGGGCATGGGAGATGGTCAGCCAAATAATGTGTATGAGATGACAATGCAAATGTTAGAGAAGCACGTTTCACTACGAAAGTTAATATTGTTCTAGAGAGGCACAAATTGTTCTGCTGTGTCCAAAAGATGGATGAGGACATTGCGACGTATGTTGCCGCATTAAGGGGTCTTTCGCTAACATGTCGATTTGAGGGATTGGGGGATTGCCTTATACGAGATCAGATAGTAAGATGCACCAATAACAAGAGAATGAGGGAGAAATTGTTGATCAAGGATTCCACACTGGAAGTAGCGATCCAGATTGCTAAGGGGTTGAAGCACACAGACTTATGGATCAATGAAATGGACAAGTGTAGCAGTGCCAAGTTACCTAAGGAACAAGTCTCTAAAGTAGGGGTGGGCGGAATTTGCGGAATTAACCTCCGCAAATTATCGCGAGATTGCAGAAAATCTCCGCAAACACGCCGGAAATATCGCGAAGATGCGGAAGTTTTTTTGCCGCCTGTTCGCGGTATTTTTTGCGTGTTCGCGGGTCGCCAACTTACCCATGCGGTCGCTCATGGGCGCGGCCATCTTGTTTTCACTTGTCCCGCCCTCTGGCGTTGTTTACTTCCTGTTCCGGGTCGCGCAATGCATGTTCGCGGTCGATATTTCCTGTTCGCGATCGCTTTTACTTGATCGCGTTGCTTTTTGCTTGCTCAGGGAGAAAATATCGCGCGAACTTGCCCACGTGGTCGCAACGGGCGCGGCCATCTTGTTTTCCACTCTATTGCATGGTTCTGGGGCCTGATTTTCAATCCTCCCTAAATCTTTTCAATCCTTTGTTTATAGCCACTTTTTTCGGATCTTTATTACTTATTATTTCTCTAACTATTTTCCTGCCTCTATATTTTTGGTTTTTGTGTACCTTTTTTTTTGTTTTTTAGCTACTTTTTCTCTTTGTATTGCCTGCTATTTATTTCCTTTACTCCTTTATTTATTTTACCTTTTCTTTCCCGCCCCGTCCCCAGAACCATGTCCAAGGGCAGGGCTGTTCGCCGGCGCAGCCAGAGCCGCGACCGCCTTCCTTGCGGAAGGCGGCGCCCACAAGGGGTGCATGCACGGGCCTTATTTGGGGAGGCGGAGTTGGCTGCACTAATTTTCTTTGTGCAGCGCCACCTCCCCTCAACCCTGGCAGCAGGTGGCAGGCCTGGGTCCGGGTACGGCCTCCGGGAGCGTCGGCAGCGGTGGGGGAAGGTGCGCCGGGCAGTGTCTCGCATCTCTGGGGTCCGGCGCACCCAGGCACAGCTGACGCACCGGTGGTCCGACATCCTGGACCGTGAGCAGGACCTGCTGGACCTGCTAGGAGTGGAGGTCCCGGGGCTTGGTGAGTACCTATTTAATTATTACAACTTTGTGTCTGTTCTTCTGCTCTATGTTATATATTGCGAATATCTTTTTTTCCTTCCAACCAGATAGAATGTTGCTGCTTGCAATACATTCCAGGTTAATAATGTTTAAAAGTCTTCTGTGATTATGACACAGGTGCTCTTCTGCGCTACTACTAATCTTACTTGTTTGCAGCTTTGCGTTTGCGCTTGCTTAGCGTGATTCTTTACGAGTTTATTTTAGAGAAATTAAGTTACGTAATGCTACAGTGACTCATGTCCACTCCTTACTTTGTCCTGTCACTAATAGATAGGGGCGGATTGATACATAGGTTTAGGTACTTTGTATGAGCTTCTAATTGGTTAGTGGTATGCGTGATGCCCCCTCACTCAGTTACGTGACGTGCTGCTAGTACGCCAGTCTTTAGAACCTTTCTAGTTTGTTCAATGAGTGGAGGTAGGCTTTGCAGTTACTTAGCAGTAGCAGATGAGCATCAATCAAACCAAAATTGTGTATATACAAAAAATGTAGTCATGTTAATGTGTCCTCCATGATTGGATCATACACATTGTTGAGGAATACAGTCGAAATGCATACTTAATGTACAATTGGCATGCCTGGAATAGGTGGGCTAGGTTGGGTGGTAGGTTGTACTAATACTTAGGCTTACTTGTAACTTAGTTTTCTGGAATCAGAATGGAAGAATGGATTACTGTTGATAAATAGTAACTTAAGTAGTCGAACTGCGAATCCCCCGATATTACATGTTGACCAGATGAGATCGGTCAATGTAGTTATTGCAATTGTTTACATTAGTGTTTTTTGACCGTTGTTGAAAAAAATTGTATTTGCTTAAGTTGACACCATCCATCAATGTTTGTCTTTCTTATATCTTTCCTGTTCATCAGCACCCAGGGGCAGACGGGCAGGGACTGGGCAGTCGGCGGGACAGGAACACCACGAGGAGGACACCGCTGAGGGCTCCTCTGCTGGCCCCAGTAAGTCTTCTTGTTTTTAATAATATTTCTTATTCCATAACTTTTACTGCCCCATTTCTCCCGAACTATAGTGTGTTTCCAAATGCTATTTTTTACCACCAATTATCCTTCGATCTGTACGGTTTCAAAAAGCTTATCCCTGCCTCCGCTATGATGACTGAGTACTACTACATACTATCAGTCTGTCTGTCTGTACTGTAGTAGCTAGTCTTGCCCAGTGCCACTCTTTGTGAAAGGTTGTAATATAAAACTCATATTCACCAGTAGCTCGTACAATCCGTTGGGTCGTTGTCTTGTACTACTTTTTACTCTTGTTGATGTTTAGGCTTTGAAATTCACAGCAACAGCCCTACCAGATTTCTTAATATTTTGATATGATACCCTATAGGACATACAACTGTTGTAGGGATCTTGCACATACATTTGCACCAGAAAATAGGATGTTGGTGATGGTAGGTTGGACCTTCCTTGCACACCTCAATCAGAAATTCCGCACCCACCACAATTCCACTGCTTGACTATAGTACTGTCTTGTCATACCTATTAGGTCTCGGAACCCTCCCCCCAAGACAACCAACAAGTAGACAACCCAGAACATTAACACACCCAACCTCTGTCGTGGAAGCAATTCACATGCACACCCTTACTTTAATTTGCTCAATCGTGTAAGTTAGTCCACTCCACACCAAATACCACAAAGTCTATGTAAGTTTAAAATTTTTATTTCAATTTGAGAAGGTCTGTACACTGTTATCTTAGCAGCACCAACCGGCAAATCAATAACATTAAAACAAAATACATTGTTACACTAATACAGTTGGGAATTAAATCATGATAACTGAAGTGGTGGAAGGCAGCACCACCATCCCATAGCAATTTAGTTTATATACATTTATAAATGAAGATGTGAGTGAAGGGACCCCTCACCTCAGAAGAACCTAGTACTGGTAGTTGGTGCATCGTTCAGAAGCTCTGGTTCGTAGAAGCGAATCTTGCGTCTGTAATGCGAAAAAAGGAAATGGTGTGCGTTAGTATATTGCAACTTGCAAGCATTTCTCAGCCGTGCCAAAAAGTGTAGCATCTATGGATAAGCAATATGGACTAACAGTAACAGTAGTACACCAGTTCTTCCTAAAAAAGTGGCTTGTTAATGTTTGTTGACCGCCTGTACGCAGCGCGTAGACTAGACAGTAGCAGTGTGAGGCAGGTCATGTGGGCTCAAAGGTGTCTTAAGAAGCTGCAAGGTAAAGGTAACGTCACATGTGCATGGCTAGGGCTAATCAAGCAAATGCTACAATGATCATATAACTTAGTGTCTACTCTACTACTACCTGATTTGTACTAGTGATTTATGTTAGTATTAACTCATTTTTCAACCTTGCTACTGATCAATAGGGGGGAGGTGTATATGTTGCCTAATAAATGTGTAATGTTTTCTAGGCGCACTACCGACCACCATTGCTGGGGCCAGCGAAGGCGACGCAGAGGGCGAGGATGCGGCAGTTGCAGATAGCAACGGAGGGGGAGTGGCAGCACCAGTGGCAGGCGGTGGTAAGTTAGATTCATAATCTTTAACTATTGTTGAACTTGACAGCACACTCACTGCAAAGGTGTACTGTATGTATATGTATACTGTAAAGTTGTGAATTAGGGCCCCATTAGGATGGTGGGCGTATTGCCCCCGCCGGGCTGGCTGGAATTCACTGCCGTCACAGCAGGGGCAAACCTCCCGCCATCCCTGTAGAAAATATTCAGACATGTCTAGGCGGAAAAGGGTTCAATATGGCGGTGGTGTCTCTCTCACCACACCGGCAGCCATATAATCTGCATTTTGGAATGCCTTTGCGTGGCGGCATTACCGTCCGCCACGGAAAGGCATGCACACATTGCAGAGTATGCTTGGGGGCCCCCATGGAGGGTACCTACCGATGCTATGGTACCCCCCGACTTTCAAAGCAAAACGTGACAGGCTCCGTGCGAGGCCCGTCATGTTGTGCTTGGAAAAGCAGCACAACATTTTAGCATTGCTTTCAGCGTCACTGTGCCGGGCGCATCATCCTAATTAATTGTCCCCACGGGACCCCCACCCTTTTTAGCAGTCGGATGGCGGGCGGACAAAGTCCGCCCGCTATCCGATGTCGTAAGTAAGTATGAGTTCTTGGGGACGTTTGAAGAGTGAACTAGAAGACTAGAATTCCCTTTAATTGGTATAGGACTAGGAGCCAGAGTATTGAGTAACCAATGGCCTCATCTATCTGATTTCAACTCCGCTTTGAAAGTTTTATGGAGAAGAGCACCTGGTGCACTGTTCAACTAAAAAGTGTAAGACAGGTGGAAGGAAGAAGGACGGGCGACATTTAAAATGTTATGTACTACTGTGCTTTATTTTATAGTGCTACTCTACCATGCCACTATGTGTATAAATAATTACCTTGTCCTACTGTTTTATTAAGACTATATTTTACAATTGTCTTGTTTTTTTCTTTTTGATACACAGCTACTCCGAAAATCAACCGGAAGGAGTTGGCCGCCAAGGCACGGCGCCGGAAGCTGGAGGCAATCCAGCAGGAATACCGGCGGCTGGTGGTCCTAGCCGAGGAGGAGGAGGAGAGTGCAGCAGCAATTGAAGCCTCCTCCAGTGCCCCGGGCCCCAGCCACCGCCCTCCAGCGGTACGGCGCCACCGTCTGGCGGCTGCCCGCCGCCACCGTGCCATCTCCGGTGCCCCCCCCCACTGTGGTTGCAACTGCCGCGGCCTTAGACGCCGCGTCGCCCATTTAGAGGACCAGATTCGTGTCCTCCTCCAGTCCCGCCCCACCAGTTAGTCCCTGTCACTGCCCCTTTTTTAATTCCTGTTTGTTTCCTCACTCGTTTGGGCGTTCTCTATTTCTATGGACAGTCGTTGGGGTTAGGGAGGGGGGTGGGTCAGCTTTTGTGGGTTTAGTTTATTTGTTAGGGTCAATTAAATATATTTTTCTATGTTACATGCAATGTTGTTAATGTTTTGTAGGTGGGGTAACTGTTTTACATCACACTGTTTCTTTGCTGGTGCATGGCCGCCCATAGCGTGTGTTTGATTTCAATAATTTGCTGACTGTATAAGACACAAACAGATAGATGCGACACACCTCACTCATTGACTGGTCCTACTATGCATTCTTTGGAGTGGTGTTTGAAACTGACATCATTGACAACATGTCCATTATTGATTCTGCCTCCCCCAAACTTCTCTCTTACCGGTGCTTGATGTTTATGTCCAACTGTGGCACAGCACTGGCTGCATGGTGAAGATGGTTTCCTTTTTCATACATGCCATGATTGGGGTGGTGGTGGTAGTATAGTAGTAGTATACACTGGCAGGGTAGCAGCATTTCCAAAAAAAGAAAAGGAGATAGTCAATCGCCTTTGAGAGACTGTTAGAGGAGTAGTTGAATGAAGTACATCACAGAATTTACCGAGCAACAATTATATGCTCTAATATTTGACAAAAAAAATGAATGCTGGATATTATGAGGATAGCCTACTAGACAGAGTTACAAACTATAGTTTTGTCGACTTGGCTATGCCTACAGTCTAACAGTTAGTGCTGTATATGAGGAATGACAACAAACAAATCAAATCAATGCCGGCAATTCATGCTGAGGTATATGTTCCTTTGTTAAATAAAATAATCTGTGAAATATCCTACTCATGGGTGGGCAAGCAGAAGAAGATCATCGCTCTGCATTGAAATTGAAGTAGTGTTGCTTTCACCACATCCGCCCCAGCAAGTGTGTGATTAAGTATTGGTGTACATTTAATTTAGTTACACCTCGACAATAAGTCACACAGCCCGGGGGAAGAGGGTTAGGGTCCGTTGATTGGATGGGAAGGGGGATTTTGGGAAAGGTTTGACATAGAAAAACAGTATGCATACATAGACAAACAAACGACAATCATTGAAGACTACCATACCATATCCATTCCATATGTTAAGGTATAAAAAAGGAAATGCATGCATGATGAGACCCGGATTACATACACTTCTATTTCTTGTTCTGTTCCGGCCTTAAAACTTTAACAGATAGCAAATAGAAATTTTAAATATTGGTAGTGAAGAATCGTAAACACAGAGCAAACGTAATGATGATTGATAATAACAACTCCAAGAACACACTGTTGTAAAGAATGTATACAAGATATTAATCAAATTATTTAAAAGAAGTGAAAAGTGGATACTGTTACTGTGTTATCCTGGTCAAAAATGTGGACTGGTTTTTTGCATCTCGGCATTCCTCTTGCTCCTCTCGTCCATCAATCTTGGGTGTGTCGCCTCACCACTCGCCACTGCCCGGCTGGAATAAAAAGGTGATTGATTGGTAAGGTAATTAATATGCATTGTAATGTTTTACAAAGTTTTGGACAAGGCCCGGCCTGTAATTTTAGATTGAAAACCAAAGGGGATATTCAGAAAGAAAGTGAAAACAAATGCACAAGTGATGGTGTAGTGCAACAAGAACACTTTCCGAGGTGGCATGTATGCATATGCATCATCTCTACTGTAGTCTGTTTCCAGCATAGACCTTCAACAGTAACAGGAGAGATCAGGCCCACAGTGCTTACCATTAGCACATCCTACGTTAACACTTTAGAGTCCTTTTTTTTTTTCTCTCAAAGAGTTGGACAAACGCAAAGCACATTATCCATTCCAGACATAGCATTTTACAGTTAAAGTTAGTAAAATCAATGCACTGCAGTCATCCCACCGCTACACTCTATTCAACTTCTACACAGACATTTGGGTGTGCTGTGGTTGTGGTTCACGTGTTTACCTTTAGGCTTTTCCGTTTTATGCCACTCATGAAACATCCTCCTGACTTCATCATCAGCTCTGATACTTCTACTGACTGAAGATCGGCCTGCAGTACAAGTGTAATTTTTAGAACACAACAAGAGTAGAAATATAAATATTACTGACTTGAGTCATTCTTTATTGTGTACAGAAAGATAGATTAACACTAGTACACTTTGACATCATTCACTTTGTGCACAACAAACAACGCAAACACAAAGATCAATAGCTCAGAGTCAGGTGTCCAATGCATGCCATTAATTATCATCATTTATTACCTGTTACTTCTCATCTTAAGTTAACGGGCCGTCTCTTTCGCCATCATCATGACGGACGGTGCTGTTTAAGTCACAGTCATTTGCATTGCGCAGCAGATTGAGTGAGTCCCCTTCCTGTATTGAATTAAAAGCAATGTATCACCAAGATGCAGGAGAAGTACACATTTCTTGTTTGCCAGAAGAGGAAAATTAGTAATTACTAGTGTGTTCTGTAGAAAGTTGATTAGTGGCAGTGCACAATTACATCAATTCATGCGAAACACACCACAAAATCTACATCATTCAGTCTGCTATTCTGCGGCCAATGCATGGCATCAATCATTACCTGTTGCATCTCATCTCGTTAACGCTGCAGGCCGTCTCTTTCGCCATCATCATGATGGACGGTGCTGTTAAGTCACAGTCATTTGCATTGCGCAGATTGAGTGAGTGCCCTTCCTGTATTGAATTAAAAGCAATGTATCACCAAGATGCAGGAGAGAAGTACACATTTCTTGTTTGCCAGAAGAGGAAAATTAGTAATTACTAGTGTGTTCTGTAGAAAGTTGATTAGTGGCAGTGCACAATTACATCAATTCATTCATGCGCAACACACACAACAAAATCTACATCACTCAGTCTGCTTTTCTGCGGACAATGCATGGCATCAATCATTACCTGTTGCATCTTATTTTCAGTTAATGGCCAGTCTCTCTCGGCTCTGAAGGAGGATAGCTATAGAAGTCATCAGATTCATGGTCCACTTGTTTTGGAAGGACGAGGAAAGTTTGAATTTGTTGTTACCATCATCCAATCATCATTCATGAGGGAAATGGAATTGACCAGGAGATGCAGTATGATCGAGCGGAGGAGCTGGATTCTGAGGACTGTAGTGTCAAATGGCAGACACCTGAAACTTGTATCTTAAATTAGAAGATTAGAAGACGGTGATAATGCATTGGTTGCGATTCACAAGTTTATAACCGGAACAACAGACACAAACAAAGGGGGAAAAAAGGGAGGAAGACAGTAAGTGCGAGCCTAATTGTCAGGGAAGTATAGCTCGTCCTCAAACTCTGGGGGATCGTCCAGTAGTAGGTAATCATCTGACACAATACTTCCGTCACCTGAGCCGCTGTCCTCATCTTCCTCTGTTGATTCATGCATTGTGTAATTCGGTGGTATGAAGTGCTGATTCATTTTGATCATTGTTAACCTCTCCACGTTTTTGGGAGATAGACTGGTCCTTCTCAAGGTTACAATGGAACCAGCAGCACTGAAAACACGTTCGGAAGAGACACTTGCGACAGGGCAAGCCAGATAGCTTATTGCCAGCCTGCTGAGCTGTGGCCATTCAGACCTTTTCCTATACCAATACTGCACTGGGTTTTGATCAACGTACACCTCTGTTGGGTCGTCCAGATAGGCCTGGACCATCCGCTCAATGTTCAGGGTTGCTGCTGGTAAGCTTTTGTGCTGTTTTTTCTGTGCATCAGCACTGTGCTTACGGCCCATCTTTACATACCAATCTGATAATGATTGTACTCGGCTGAATGATCCAGTTATTGTTTTTGTAGTCGATGGTGATGGTGAGTGTTGCGATTGTGAGCCAACCGCACTGCCCTCAGCCGACGAAGTTGCACTTGATTCTGCATGGCCTGCTTCAGTATCAGTACTTGTTGTGGGTTGATGTGGCGGGCTTTTAATTAGCAGCCCTTCGTTTTCAAACTTGATGGCTGCTTCAGCTATACAACTTTTGTAGCGGGCAACATCAGTGT
Source organism: Triturus cristatus (assembly GCF_964204655.1). Taxonomy (NCBI): domain Eukaryota; kingdom Metazoa; phylum Chordata; class Amphibia; order Caudata; family Salamandridae; genus Triturus; species Triturus cristatus. The sequence goes on from NC_140586.1 coordinate 809,406,218, forward strand.
CGGAAAAAGAAAGGAATAGTCCTAATTTTGCACGTGGATCCAGAATTGTGGCACAAATGTAATGGTCTTGTGACAAAATTTTATTTTGTATCCTTACATTTTCTGATAAGCGCCTGGATAAGCTCTCCACCAAGTCATGGGCTTGCCTTCTGTCCTCTACACCTTTGTAGGATTCAGACACATTATTCAGCTCATGCTCTAGCATTTGCAACAATGGGATCGCTTGGCCCATTGTACAGTCCTCCTTGCTGACTTCACGTGTGAAGACCTCAAAAGGAGACAGCATCTCAGTCAGGCATTGAATTAGGGTCCATTGCTCCCTCTGAAGGGTCATGCCTTTAACACTAGCATCACTGCTTCTGTACCAGACATAATCATTGAGTGACCTGTGCTGTTCGTACAGACGATCAAGCATGTAATACGTTGAGTTCCAACGTGTTGCCACCTCCTGGATGAGTGCCTTGACTGGCACCCTACGCTCACGTTGGAGGATCCTCAGCTGCTTCCGAGCTTTAAAAGAATGGCTGAAATGAGTGCATATTCTTCGGCAGATGGACAGTAAATTGCTTACTATGGGTTCTTTTTTCAGAAAGTCTTGCACTATAATGTTTATGCAGTGTGCCAAACACGGAACCCTGAAATAGGAACCAAGTTCCATGGCCTTAAGTACATTACTGCCATTGTCTGTGGCAACAAAACCAATACCAAGCCCTCTGGGCTGCAGCCATTCCAAAACCTTGGTGCGAAACTCTTCTAAAATGTTTTCAGCCGTATGAGATTTCTCCATGGCGAACATGGCTACAGTTGCATGTTTCCGAGTACCTTCAAAAATCGCAGCTGTGTCAACAACACCTCGTGCAGATAGTTGATCTTTAACCCCCACAAAAGAGATCCAGTGTGCAGTGATACACATGTAATCTGTGGCTTGGCAACTGGTCCACATGTCTGTTGTCAGGTGGATATTGTGCACAGCACTCTTCTGCAAAGCTTGTCCAACCAATTCCAGCACATCATGATGTAGTGCCGGAACAGCAATTCTTGCGAAATAGGACCGGCTTGGAACTTTCCATTTCGGGCAGATGGCAGACACAAATTCAAGGAAACCCACCCCTTCCACAAATGAAAAAGGAAGAAGGTCCAGCGCTAACATTTTAGCCAGCTTCGCATTGTACAATCGTGCCGTTGGGTGGTTGCGTTGGAACTGCCCCTCCAACCTAAACATGCTGTCAATGGTAGGCTGGCTTACTTTCCTTAGTGGTGCCATTAACCCACTAAGGCTCAACGACACAGATTGTCTCATTGAGGTACTCGCCGCCGGTCGCCTTGGTGTCTCACCCACACTCTGAGTATGGCTCTTACTGCGGTGCCACTCTGATGTTACTGAGGAGGATGTGGGCGTTACCACTGCAGTGACTGCACTACTGGAGACAGGGCTAGAAATGCCTCCCTGTTCTTCACCTGCCACCACAATAATATCGCTCCCTGATTCCTGACCAACTTCAAAGGGTTTAGTTTTCCTACTTTCTTTTAACTTAAGTAGGTGATCCTCCCACACAATAGTGTGGTGTATTCTGAGATGACTTGCTTGTCCTCCGGTACCATAGTTTGTACCAAGCTTACCACGCCGAACACCTTGCCGACAAATTGCGCATATAGCAATGTTCTCCTCCTTGGCGCTAACAGAAAAGAAGTCCCAAACTGGGGAGGAGAACTTTCTGGCACTGCTGGATGTGCCACTTTCAACACCAGATGAACTTGAGGGGGTCCTTGAAAATATGTGACCCTGTCCACCTACACTGTGACTTTTACTACCACTTCCTACTGAGGTGGTTGAGCTGGATGTAGGTCCCTGCCGGGCCTTGGAAAATATGGCAGCTGGAGGTAGTGGTGGTGTAACCTGTGTTGGTGAGATCCGTGCTGCATCCCACTCAGTAGCAGCCTTTCTGGATAGGGTTAGAATGTCGGTCTCCAATCCCTTTGGGGCGGGAGTAATGTGCGTGATGACTGGCTCGTCTTCATCAACATCATCACCCCCCTCTTCTACATCTACCTCCATAACTCTAAGTTTTTCTGGGACCTTCCTTTTCAGAAGCAATGTCTTGTGGCGTACTTCACTCTCAGACCGAGCTGGTGGGACCCAAGTGTCATCACGATCATCAGAAGCGGGGCTTGAAGAAGAAGATGATGGACTAAGCCTCCTTTTCCTTGCTGGTGGTCTGGAAGACAATAGATGTTCTGAAACAGTGGTTTGACTTCGCTCCGCTTTGTCTGCAGGAAGCTCGATTTCCTGAAATGCCCCTACGTCAGGAGCAACAACTACTATGGTGGGCTGTTGTGGCGGCTGCTGCTGTTCTGGTTGCGGCGGCTGCTGCTGCTGTTCTGGTTGCGGCGGCTGCTGCTGCTGGTCTGGTTGCGGCGGCTGCTGCTGCTGGTCTGGTTGCGGCGGCTGCTGCTGTTCTGGTTGCGCCGGCTGCTGCTGCTGTTCTGGTTGCGCCGGCTGATGCTGCTGTTCTGGTTGCGCCGGCTGCTGCTGCTGTTCTGGTTGCGCCGGCTGCTGCTGCTGTTCTGGTTGCGCCGGCTGCTGCTGCTGTTCTGGTTGCGCCGGCTGCTGCTGCTGTTCTTGTTGCGGCGGCTGCACACTGATCTGCTGAGTTTGCGCCTGCGTTGAACTTGATTGTGTACTACTTTGCGGTAATGACATTTCTTCAACATCGCTGCCCGTTAGTAGACTGGCTACCTCTGCGACAGTAAAGCCCTTGGGCCTAGGTTGGTGGGGTTGCTGGACCGCTGTGCTGCTCCCAGCTTGGTTCCCGGACAACGCTTTGGTGCCAAAAAAAACCTTGGCCGGCACACCACCAGTCGTGGTTAATGGCACTTCCTTTTTCTGTTCCTTCTTCTCACCAGCAACTTTCTTGGTACTGGACCTGGTACCTTTCTTTGGGGCCATCTTATTCCGACGTCAGGCAGGAGGCAGATGCACAACAAGTTCTGGTCACACGTGGGCGTGATGCGCAGCAGGACTTCTGTCTGGCTGGCAGTACAACGGGTAGCCAGGTGATGCCGATGACACCTCCTACTCTGTCTTTTGTGCACCTAAAAGCAAAGAAGACAGGAGAAGAACATCAGTGAAATGTTGCATTTGTTTTTGTGGTTCAGTTACTTAGTACTGTACTAGTGCAAACAAAAGATAGTCTAGCCATTTATGAATTTTTTTTAACTAGAGCTATGTTATACTACTAGTACTGTGTACAGCCACACTACACTCTCAGGAAGGTGATGTCTAAAAATTCAACAGATCACATAGAAAACACTTGATCAATAAAGCTGTGGCTACCTGCTCTGGTAGCAGTGGATGAAAGCAGGCCTGCTGGCAGACAAGGCCAGGCAAGCTTGCAGGCCTAGGCCTCAAAATGGCCACCAGCCACATGGAGAGCCCCAACAACAACAGCAAGGCCACCCCAAAATACACACTTCCCCAACTCAATCCAATGCCATCCATGCCCAAAATGATGTCTAAAATCAACAGAACACACAGAAAACAGTAGATTACTAAAGCTGTGGCTACCTGCTCTGGTAGCAGTGGATGAAAGCAGGCCTGCTGGCAGACAAGGCCAGGCAAGCTTGCAGGCCTAGGCCTCAAAATGGCCACCAGCCACATGGCGCGCCCCAACAACATCAGCAAGGCCACCCCAAAATACACACTTCCCCAACTCAATCCAATGCCATCCATGCCCAAAATGATGTCTAAAATCAACAGAACACACAGAAAACAGTAGATTACTAAAGCTGTGGCTACCTGCTCTGGTAGCAGTGGATGAAAGCAGGCCTGCTGGCAGACAAGGCCAGGCAAGCTTGCAGGCCTAGGCCTCAAAATGGCCACCAGCCACATGGCGAGCCCCAACAACATCAGCAAGGCCACCCCAAAATACACACTTCCCCAACTCAATCCAATGCCATCCATGCCCAAAATGATGTCTAAAATCAACAGAACACACAGAAAACAGTAGATTACTAAAGCTGTGGCTACCTGCTCTGGTAGCAGTGGATGAAAGCAGGCCTGCTGGCAGACAAGGGCAGGCAAGCTTGCAGGCCTAGGCCTCAAAATGGCCACCAGCCACATGGAGAGCCCCAACAACATCAGCAAGGCCACCCCAAAATACACACTTCCCCAACTCAATCCAATGGCATCCATGCCCAAAATGATGTCTAAAATCAACAGAACACACAGAAAACAGTAGATTACTAAAGCTGTGGCTACCTGCTCTGGTAGCAGTGGATGAAAGCAGGCCTGCTGGCAGACAAGGCCAGGCAAGCTTGCAGGCCTAGGCCTCAAAATGGCCACCAGCCACATGGCGAGCCCCAACAACATCAGCAAGGCCACCCCAAAATACACACTTCCCCAACTCAATCCAATGCCATCCATGCCCAAAATGATGTCTAAAATCAACAGAACACACAGAAAACAGTAGATTACTAAAGCTGTGGCTACCTGCTCTGGTAGCAGTGGATGAAAGCAGGCCTGCTGGCAGACAAGGCCAGGCAAGCTTGCAGGCCTAGGCCTCAAAATGGCCACCAGCCACATGGAGAGCCCCAACAACATCAGCAAGGCCACCCCAAAATACACACTTCCCCAACTCAATCCAATGGCATCCATGCCCAAAATGATGTCTAAAATCAACAGAACACACAGAAAACAGTAGATTACTAAAGCTGTGGCTACCTGCTCTGGTAGCAGTGGATGAAAGCAGGCCTGCTGGCAGACAAGGCCAGGCAAGCTTGCAGGCCTAGGCCTCAAAATGGCCACCAGCCACATGGCGAGCCCCAACAACATCAGCAAGGCCACCCCAAAATACACACTTCCCCAACTCAATCCAATGCCATCCATGCCCAAAATGATGTCTAAAATCAACAGAACACACAGAAAACAGTAGATTACTAAAGCTGTGGCTACCTGCTCTGGTAGCAGTGGATGAAAGCAGGCCTGCTGGCAGACAAGGGCAGGCAAGCTTGCAGGCCTAGGCCTCAAAATGGCCACCAGCCACATGGAGAGCCCCAACAACATCAGCAAGGCCACCCCAAAATACACACTTCCCCAACTCAATCCAATGGCATCCATGCCCAAAATGATGTCTAAAATCAACAGAACACACAGAAAACAGTAGATTACTAAAGCTGTGGCTACCTGCTCTGGTAGCAGTGGATGAAAGCAGGCCTGCTGGCAGACAAGGCCAGGCAAGCTTGCAGGCCTAGGCCTCAAAATGGCCACCAGCCACATGGCGAGCCCCAACAACATCAGCAAGGCCACCCCAAAATACACACTTCCCCAACTCAATCCAATGCCATCCATGCCCAAAATGATGTCTAAAATCAACAGAACACACAGAAAACAGTAGATTACTAAAGCTGTGGCTACCTGCTCTGGTAGCAGTGGATGAAAGCAGGCCTGCTGGCAGACAAGGCCAGGCAAGCTTGCAGGCCTAGGCCTCAAAATGGCCACCAGCCACATGGAGAGCCCCAACAACATCAGCAAGGCCACCCCAAAATACACACTTCCCCAACTCAATCCAATGCCATCCATGCCCTAAATGTGATTGAAAATGAAATATATTCAAAAAACAAAAGGAACAGTTGCTTCATCATGCACACACACACCCATGAGGCCATGCCCATGGCTAGCTCGGGCCTACTACTACAACCCACAAAATTAAAATAAATTAAAAAAAAAAAAAAGGAATGATGATAATTAATTATCAAAAATAAATTGTAGTTACACAACAACTGCAATGCCCACAATCAAACACAACAACCACTTACTTGTAAAATATCCTATTCCAAAAATCCTGAAATCCAATTGCAATGATGCAGCAGACAAAAAGAGAGATCTTTCTAGCTCCAAATCCAAAGGCAGAATGAGCAGGAGATGGACAAAGCACTGGGAGGAGCCTGCTGGACAGGAACAGGAAGTTGGAGAATCTGTGTCACTTCCTCCCTCTCTCCACTTTGTAAAAAAAAAATGACTCCTGGAGTCCTTGCACAAAAAAGGAAAGCCAAATGTGAATGTAAGGAGTTCTTTTCATCCAAAATCAGTATTTGCAGATGGTTTCATGCTGCTAGAGCCGATATTCCTCTCCAAATTGTAAATTTTACATTGTTGAGTTCTCCAGCTTCACATTACTTCCGCCGGCGTGTCGAAAACGATATGATCGCGTTCTCTTCTTTGTCCCTGTCGCGTTGGATATGACGTGTTCGCGGTCTCTTTCTCCTGTTCGCGTTCGATTTCATGTGCCCGCGTCCTCATTCTCTGGCTCGCGATGTAGAATGACATGTTCGAGATCTCAATCTTCTCATACTCGCGCGGTGCATGATCGCGAGAAGAAATACCTGATCGCGCGACAAATGACGTGATCGCGTGAAAAATGACTTGAATGCGGCCGCGAACTCTCGCGAGACAGCGCAAAATGGCTACCAAAATCCAACATCTCGTGGAGAACGCGACCGGGTCAAGAAAACTTGTCGGAGAACGCAGGGATTCAGGTAAGGCGATCGCGCGCGCGCGAGAATGTATTGTTTTACAGCGCGAGCAAGAAAAAAATTATCGCTAAGCTGCGGAATGCGGAAATTTTGACATTTTCGCGCTTTCCGCGGAACGCGAGAATGCCAAAATATCGCAACTTCCGCGAACGGAACGGAATTTTGGCCCAGGCCTACTCTAAAGTGCCGGAGGTACATGCATCTATTGATGAAACTAAAAAAGTAAAGCCTGTCATGAATTTGCAGTCTTCTAATAAGTCTTGTGACACCGGACAAGCTGCCTCAGTCACCCCAAGATTCAGCACAAGGGTAATTAAATGTTATTGTTGCCGTGCTCCTGGCCACTTTGCTTCCAGTACTAAGTACATGGCCAGTAATGTAACATGTCGGGCATGTGGTAGTAAGGAACACCTTGCCAAGGATTGTAGAGCTAAAACTCAATTTGGTTGAGTATAAGAAATTGACGATAAGTCTGAAAGTGTTCATGAATTAATGTTGAGTGTCGAAGTTTGTGGTGTTTCAGGAGAATCTTGTAGTAATCCTTATGTGCTAGGTGACAATATTGTCAGAGAAAGCACAAACAAACTAGAGAAACCCCACCGTGCTATAGACTTGGACGAGTGTGATGTGAAAATGTTGGTCGATTCTGGAAGCCTGTACACGCTACTGTTGAGGGAAACTTATTGCAAAACATGGAGGGGTGAAAAATCTTTGTGTGATAAGTCGTACATAAAGGCTGCTGGATACAGTGGGAAGATTATAGAGATTTTAGGGTTGAGGTGGATGGTGATCAGCTTTAACGGGAAGAGGGTGTACGGCCGAGTGTACTTAATGAAACAAGGCTCAGACTTCCTAGGCTGGCGTCATCAGAAGGATCTCAACATCATTTTGAATCCCAATGTCACTGAACCGGTGATGACCACGGTTGTGCACAATATTGATGCTTATGAGACAACCGCGATGGAGAGATATCCTGGAGTTTTCTCTGATAGTTTGGGAAAGTTTAAGGATTTTTCTCACAGAATCATCCTGAAAAAAATGTTGTGCCTGTTAGGCACAAAGTTAGGAACCTGACATATTTAATGAAAGGACCTCTCCAAGAGGAACTCAAGAAGTTATTAGCACAAGGAATAATAGAACCCATTGAGGCCTCAGAATGGTTGGCACCCATAGTAGTCGCACCCAAAGATGGGGGCAAAATTCGTCTATGTGGTGACTTACATGACCTGAACAAAAATATTTGGGTTGATAGACAACCCCTACCCAATATCTCTGAAATGCTGGCAGCTGTGTGTGAGGGGGGGGAAGTGTCTAGTATGATTGACATGTTTGCAGCGTACCACCAGATCGATCTGTATAAAGATTCTAGACACCTCACATCGTTTGTGACACCGCTGGAGGGCATTGCGTTATTGTAGGATGCCGTTTGGGTTGGTGTCTGCCTCAGCGGTGTTCCAGAGAGTCATGCAGCAGATATTCGAGGGATTGAAAGATGTTCTCTGTTTCCAAGATGACATGTTGGTTGTAGGAAGGAATGGTATGCATCATGATGAGGTGATGAATGAGCTGCTGAGGCAAATGGAGAGTCATGGTCTAACGATAAAGAAGGAGAAGTGCCAATTGAGAAAGGATTGTGTGACATATTTGGAGCACGAAATACCTAAGGCTGTAATCAAACCTATGAAGAGCATTGTCTCTGCTGTGAAGGACGCTCCTACTCCCCTTACCAATGAACAATTAAAATCCTTCCTTGGATTAGCAGAATATTGTTTCACTTTTGTGGGTGGTTTCACTGAGACTGTAGAACCGTTGAGATTATTACTGAAGAAAGGCACTATGTTTGAATGGGACGAGACTTGCAATGAAGGCGTTCAATAAGGTGAAGGCCTCTATTCACACTTGGTCCCTTTGACGTCAGGGCTAAAACTTTTATTACAACTGATGCTAGTGCAGTAGGGATTGGAGCTGTGCTAACCCAGGTATATGATGGTCAAGAAAGGATCATAGGGTTTGCGGCCAGGAGACTTCAGGATACGGAAATTTTCTATTCAGTTATTGAGGAGGAGGCTCTAGCATGTTGTTGGGACATAAAACATTCCAGGTACTTTATTTGGGGTCTACCTTTCAAGGTCCGCACTGATCATAAGCCCCTTCTTCATTTGTTTAAGGGAGGGAGGGTTATAGAAGGAAGTGTGACCCCCAGGATCTCCAGGTGGTTTCTAACCGTCCTGGAGTACAACTTTGAGGTAGAATATGTGAGAGGCATAAAGAACTTAGTGGCTGATTATTTGTCTAGGATTCCAGTGGATGAAATTGAATTGGAGGTGGATGAAGACATTGAAGTGGTGAGGAGCTCAAGAGAGGAGCTGGGTCTTGACAAAATGGAGTGGGCAACTGCCATGTTGGAGTATGATGTTTTACAGCATGTTAAGAATGGAAAAAGGATCAGATGACGGACGTCCGCTTCAAGGGTTATCGCCACTTGGGCTGAGTCGAGTGTAGGTTGTTGAGAAGGAGTCAGTTTGTGCCACCGGTGGGACGCAGGAAGAGAGTTGTCGACATCGCACATGCGGGACACCTGGGTAGGAATATGACTAAAAGACGTGTACGACAGACTTTTTGGTGGCCGGGCATGGATGGTGATATCGAAGAGGTTGTGAGGGAGTGCTGTGAATGTGCAAACAGTGATAAGACTAAAATTGTGAGACAACCCCCCCTGGCTTGTGTGGCTCCTCACAAATGGCCTTGGAAAAGGGTAGCAATTGATTTCTTGTGCCAAATACCTAAACTTGGGTCAAGTAGCAAATTTGTAATGGTTCTGGTGGATTACCATTCCAAGTGGTTTGTTGTTGAAACCACTGAATGCATTGACACAGAGAAGGCAGTAGGGTTTTTGGAGAGGGTGTTTATGAACGAAGGCATGCTGAAGACTCTAGTATCTGACAATGGTGTACAATTGGTATCGAGGAAGATGAAGGAATTCCAGTGTAAACAGGGGACAAAGCATGAAAGGGTGGCTTTGTTCAGGCCTCAAGCTAATGGATTGGTTGAGAAAATTACCCGTTTGATAATGGAAAACATACAACTCTCACTCACGAATGGGCTGTCCTGGTTTTAAGAACTGAAGAAGTTGCTGTGGTCATATAGGGTGACGCCACATTCTGTGACTGGGGTGTCACCGTTCATCTCCCTCAAAGAGGGGGGGGGGCGGGTGTGAAGGAGATTCCAGGTTGACTAATAGATAAAGAGTTTGTGTGGGTCGATCGTGCTGCTGTAGAGAGTGATGTGACTCAGAAGCAACTTGCTGCAATGGAGTATTATAATCCCAGGAAAGGTGTCAAGGTGCCTGACATAAAAGAGGGTGATTGGGTTACGGTTAGAAGGAGTGGAATAGTCATCAAGGGTGAAAGCCAATTTTCTAAATCAGTGTAAGTGAAAGCAGTAAAGGAGAATATTCTCATTTTCGCTGATGGTTCTGTTTGGAGTGTGGGGAGTGTCTATAAATATCATGCTCCCCAGCCAATTCCTGGAGACTAATGCTTTGCTCTAGCGACTGATGTCTTACTCCCCAGCCAATTCCTTGTTTCTATTTCAACCTGTCAGTTCATGTGTTGTTAAGGGATTGACATTTTTGTTTAATGTGTAGAAGGGGGAATATGTGTGGAGTTGTCTTAACCTCCTTGGGATGGAATTCAGAACCATGTAGATGGGTGGAATGTTGCTCTTTGAATAGGAAGGGAGGTTGCAGATCAGAAGCTGTGCGAGCAAGCTGGAGATACTTGTGGGTGTATCTTGGACCAATAAAGATGACATCTTTCATTATACCTCTGTTGGAGTGGATCTTTACAGAGACCTCTACTGCGACAGCACACTTATGACATACAAGACTTTAGTGGAAGAAGAGGGTATGCCGGCGGGTCTATTCATCAGTCACACATCCTGGATACACACAGTGCAACGACACTGGAGAGACATTACGCAAGACCTGCAAACACATCTCACAATACAATATGTGCATGTACTGGGGGAAAGGAAAACACCTTACTAAATGGTTTGCGGCCGCACTTCGAATTCAGACAGCAGTAGACTTGGCACCCCTGTGCACTCATTAGGAAATGGACTTGGCTCCCCTATGACATTGCACTGTTTTTAACCTTGCCAATGGACCAACCAATAAAAAAGTAGCGGGATCCGGCAGACAATTTTAATTTCTTCTCACAATCCCTAAAACCACATAGCCTAGGAACTCTGCTTCCAAACGTGTTGAGCCCGTCCCACCACACTAGGTGAGTGGGACGAGGGTCCAATGATGAAGCAAGCCATAAGTGATACCTGTGGCTAATGACCCTAAAATATATTCCACAAGAGCATAGTGATTGTTAAACCTGGCATTTCTTGCCGTGATTACCCGACTTTTTGCCTCTACCTCCTCTATTTTTGATGCTGTGAAGGATTGCATTCTAGTGGCTTAGATGCTTTGGTCACTTTGCCACTGCTGATCAGTGTCAAAGTGCAAGTCCTCCCTGAATAAAGTGTAATGATAATTGGTTGTCCCTGATTGGTATGTTTGCCTTACTAGTAAAGTCCCTAGTAAAGTGCACTATGTGTGCCAGAGCTGGTAATGCAAATGCTACTAGTGGGCCAGCAGCACAAATTGTGCCACCCACACAAATAGCTTTAAAGAGAGAACTCAGGCCTGCCACTGCAGTGCCTGTGTGCAGTTTGTTAAACTGCCTTTTTGTCCTGACAAGTACACCCATTTGTCATGCCTTACCCTTCCCTTTTTATGCACATCAGACACCCCTATGGTAGGCCCAAGGTACCCCCCGGGGCAGGGTGCAGTGTATGTGAAAGGTAGGACATGTACTGAGGTGTGTACCATGTCCTAACAGTGAAATACTCTCCATTTCATTTTTCACTGTTGAAAGGCCATCTTGCCCATAGGAATGGGGAGGCTGTGTAATATGTTTCCAGCCTATCTTCCCATAGGATTAAGATGGAGAGGTGACGTTTAGTGTGCCTGAACTCACAATTTAATAACACATCTTTTTGTGAAAGTGGTTTTTGAATTGCGTGTTTAGAAACCAATCTTTTAGAAGTGGCTGGTTTTTTGTGTTCTAACATTTCTGTATGTCTCTGCCTGGTTGTGGATTGACTGTCTGGATTTGAAAGTGATAGGATCTGGGGAATGTCTTGACCCAGGGGAGGAGGTGAGACAGTGACAGGCTGTCCTGCATCTGGAGTGTAGGGGGAGGAGTAGCCCCTGGAGGTGAAGAGGCCTGGGCTGCTGCCATAAAACAATGGCTCAGTCCCCTGCTGAGTGATTAAGGATCCAGACCCCCACTATCAAAGGAAGAAGGTGTCACTGGCAGGGAGACAACCAGAACTGGTTTTGACAGGGGTCAGCGCCCCCCTGAACACAAAGACTTCAAAGACATTTAGAGGTATGACTATGAGAGCTGAAACCCCTGAATGTTGGAATGAAACTGATCAAAACTGAAAAGGATTGAAACTACTTTGTGGTCAAGAGGAACCTCTGCTGAGGAAGAAACAGCTGAAGAGACTGAAGGAAAGGAATGACCCTTGCTGTGTGTTCTGGGGCTGGCCTGCAGTTTGCTGATTTAACCAAGGAGAGGCTAAGGGACTTTGCTGTGTGCTGTGTACCCCTGCTTGAAAGGACTTTACTATGTGCTGTGTCCTGAAGTAACTTGTCCCCAAGGGCCCGAGGAGAGCTGGCTCCCTGTTGTGGAAACTCAGGAACATAAAAGTTTCCGGAAGTGTCTCAACGGCGCTGTGTGCGTGTGCTTTGTGCAGCCTGAGACCTTCGTGAGGATTGTCATGTGATCATGTGCACCCGGAGTCCAAATGAGTCTCAGCGACGCTGTATGCGTGTGCTTTGTGCAGCCTGAGACCTTCGTGAGGATTGCCCTGTAACTGTGCGCACCAGGAGTCCAAGTGAGTCTCAGCGACGCTGTGTGCGTGTGCTTCGTGCAGCCTGAGACCTTCTTGAGGATTGCCCTGTGATTGTGTGCACCCGGAGTCCAAGAGAGTCTTAGTGATGCTGTGTTTGTGTGCTTTGTGCAGCCTGATACCTTTGTGAGGACTGCCCTGTAACTGTGCACACCTGGAATCCAAGTGACTCTCAGAGACGCTGTTTGTGTGTGCTTGTGCTGCCTGAGACCTTCGTGAGGATTGCCGTGTGATCGTGTGCACCTGGAACTCAAGTGAGTCTCAGCGACGCTGTGTGCGTGTGCTTTGTGCAGCCTGAGAGCTTTGTGAGGATTGTCTCGTGATCGTGCACACCCAGAGTTCAAGTGAGTCTCAGCGACGCTGTGTGCGTGTGCCCTGTTGCAGCCTGAGATCTTCGTCTTCGCCATCGGCCCAGCCCGGCATCCCCAGAGGAGCTGTGCCGCCGGCCGCCGTTGCCAAAGTGGAATTTGCCTTGGAGATAAGCCTGGCTGCTCGTGCCAAGCTACCGAGGGGGGGAGCAGGGGCTATCTGAGAAGGTGTCCTTCCTTTCCCTGACTTAAATGCAAGGGTCCCTATTTGGACTAAGGTACCTACCTCAGCCTACTAGAGACCCCCAGGTCTAACAGTGATTTTCACTAATTTACCTGGGTGAACAATCCTACACAGAGTGAGACAGTGACAATGCAACATTCTGTCTTGTGTATAGTAGTAGGATTCAACAAAATAAGGTAACCCTCCTCAAGTATTGTTGCTTTCCAACTTAGACTGTCACCTGTTTCATTAACGTCTCTACGTATCTCAGAAAGATAGTCTTACACTACTGTCGTTGTTTGTAAACTCATTAAAGAATGCACCATTCAGAGGTGGTTGGATAGCTGCTGTTGTCTTGTGAGGACAGTCTCATGATTCTGCTATGCATTTTTGTCAGTATGGAGTTCCTTGTGATGATAAAGCATTGATTGCAGAAGTCAAATCACTCCAGCTTTACTGCACTGCACACTATTCTGTAATTCCTATATGCTAAAGGGCCAAATGTACATAAAAGTCAGTTTGCGATTTCCTAATAGAGATTTTTTTTGCGATTCGCAATAAGGAAATCGCAAACACACATCTACAAATGTGTCTTAGACACATTTTGCAATGCCCAGTGGGTCGCAAATAGTTGGCGCTCACATTCACAAAGGGGAAGGGGTCCCCAGTGGGTTACCGCTAACTTGATGTTGGTGGTAACTGGGAATGTTTGGTAACCACTTTCCGGTCGCAAAACATTCCTACATACTAGTGCGACTCGCTATTAGGACGGGACGCCCTTAACACGCCACGTTCAAATAGCAACTCGCAGTGGGACTTCATGAACTGTACATAAGAACTTATTGTGAAACTGGCTCGGCTTTAATTTTCTGTTTTTCATTTGAAATGCTTTAATATGTTGTATAAGTTGGGTGAGAGACGGTGTTATTATGATCAAATCATTAACAAAAATGCCATCAAGTAACACATTGAATATCCTCTATGTGTTTTAAACATTGAATCAAGGTGTAATTTGTGTCCAATGTAAAAGCCGAAAAAGAGATAGCGAAAGAGGGGATAAGAATTAAACCAGTTGGGGAACTGGTGGGGAGGAACCAGCAAGACAGGGCCTTTTTGACATGTCATTCAGGCTTGGGGAATAGGCAGATAATGCTGATAGTAGGGGAAGGAAGGGAAAGAGAAAACATGAAAATAGCTGTTGAGAATCATGAGTTTAGTAAACCCTGGTGCGATTGGACCCCTGACGGTAGTTGGCTAAGCTCGACCAGTGGGATCAAAACGTTGTTGACCATCTCAGTGATATTGATTAGAGAATGGGGGTGTCGCATAGCTTGAAATTAATATCTTGGAATGTAAATGGGTTAGGAGGGGAGATAAAAGTCAAAAGTATAAAACATATAGCAAGGGGAGCAGAGATCATCTGCTTACAGGAAACTTGGCTATGCGACAATACCCCTGTAATTGAAGGGTTTGCCCAACTGGATAGGCCCACAAGGAAAAAAAGGTTCGGTCATCCAGTCGAGGGGATCATGACTCTCATCTCAACTAGAATTGCGAAAAAGGTGTTGTCAGTAAAAGTGCCATGCAAATGATTGTTGGTTTGTAAGGTATCCCTGCTGGTTACAGAAAGGATGTGTGAACACTTGGTAATCATGAATGTTTACATACAATCGGATCCTATGAGGAGTATGAGGTGGAAATGAGGCATTTCAAAGAAGATTTGGATACACAGTGTGAAAAATTTGAGAATGACATGATCATTGTAATTGGAGATTTTAATCATAAACTGAACCCAAACAACAAGATCCTTGGTTTAAGGAACTTAGGAGTTCAATTAATATATTGCCAGCTGTCTTCCCAAATTGCACCACTTCCAGACAAGATGTAAAGCTTGGGAAATATTTGGGGTTAAAGGGGCTGTTCTGTTTAAATGGTAGGTGGAAAACAGACAGCCCGGCCAAACAGTTACCCAACTCTGCCCCATTGACTATGTGTTTATTCATGCTTGGAATTTCACCCTTATAAAAGGGTTCCAGGTAACCCAGAGCACAGGCAGCGATCGTAACGCTTTGAACTGGCCAGGGGGTCGATGAGCCCCAGTGAAATAGTACTCCCTTAACAATTAGAGTATCCCAAACGCCTGACAACAAGATTGACAGAGGAATATATTGAAAAGTTGGCCAGCTTTCAACCGAAGTGAATATTGGAAAATGCAAGGGCTAAGAAAGTGGCTTGGTTTGAGGAAACAATAGAAGTTGTACAATGCCTTAGAGTGGAATTAAAAAGTAAGAATGCTCGTCCTAATGATATGCAAAGAACGCAAGGAAGACAATCAAGTTGGTTTAACGGGGAATGTATGATTAAGAAAAGATTAATAAGGAGAGAAGAAAGAAGTTTAAGAATAAAATATGACCAGGGAAGACAGTCAAAACTGATTCAATGGAGGAAAGAATATAAAATGTTAGTCAGGAATCAGAAGAGGGTTTTTAAAGAGAAATGTTGGGCAAATTTGCTGGAAAAAATCGAAGCAAAAAACATACATACGTTTTGGAAACTGATAAAGGAAGCATCTGGACATTCCCCGCGGGTTATGTCCTTTGGAGTGGAAGAATCAGCATGGGAAGAGTACCTAGGCGAACTATACGGGACAAGTGTAGTGGCTATTGGAAGTAATACTCATCTCTGGAGAGGGGCTGTGAAGACTTAAAATCTCCTTTTACAGTAGAAAAGGTAAAAGACACTGTAAGAAACTTGACTTTAACCCGTGCAGCGGGACCTGACAATCTCCCGGTCATTATGATAAAATCTCAGCTAAATTGGTGGGTGGAATTTCTATCCTATATGTTCTTGGCCATACTGGACCCTGGCCAAATCCCAGAGGAGTGGAGGGGGGCAGTAATAGTAGACCTATCCATAAGAAGGGAGAGAGGAAAGCCTCAAAGAATTACAGATTGATCAGCCTACTGGATATGGGCGGAAACGTTTTTGCCAAAACAATCTTGGGCAGCCTGAAGGATTGGGTGGAACAGCGGTCGATCATGCCGGCTGAACAAGGGGGTTTTAAGGAGGGGCACTCTACGGTTGACCACTGTTTCGCCTTATGGGCGGTGGCGCGGAAGTCTATGGAGCAGCAAGGAAAGTTGTGCTGCAGCTTTGTCGACTTCCGCGTGGCATTCAACCTGGTGGACAGGAGATGCATCTGGAAGACCCTAAGGAAATACGATATCCCGGAGGGGCTCCTGACTGTCACCCAGGAGTTACATAGTCATAACTGGGCCCAAGTTATTAAGGATACGGCCGGGGCCCTGACACTGAAAATAATGATCATCAATGGTCTAAGGCAGGGATGTGTATTGGCCCCCCTACTCTTCGCCATATACTTGGCTGATTTGCCAACTATCTTGGCGGTGGATAGAAGTGCTAACCCAAAAATGAATGGGAAACAACTTTCCTGCCTATTATATGCCGACGATTTGGTAATTCTCGACCAGACAGAGATGGGCCTACATAGGAAGTTAATTACTTTTAATGAATATTGTGTGGCTAAGCAACTGACTGTAAATATGGACAAAACCAAAATTCTGTGCTTTGGAAAGAGAGACCAGAGGTTTTGGTATCTGGGCCCAACCAAATTGGAAAATGTGAACGAGTATAAATATCTCGGTGTCTGGTTTGATAAGTCTCTAAAATGGGACACGCAATTGGAGGCCCAGAAAGCTAAAGCTCTTACATCAGTATATGGGTTGAGAAAATGTAACCGCATCTATGGGGATATGTCCCACAGACCATTGTTGAAAGCGTATAATGCAATGATACCCCGCAATCACAATATGGAGCAGAAGTCCTGTGCTTAAGTGGGAAAACTAGTTGGGACATCGAGGAAGGGAAATGTTTGAAACCCTTAATGTCATTACCGGGCTCCACTATGATTCAGGCAATCAGATTGGAGCTGGGCTTGACACACGTACAGGTGAAAGTGGCCCTCTAAAGATTCTGAAAAAGATTGGGTTCAGGAGAAGACATGAAAGTATCACAATGGTGTAAGAATGAGTCTCTGAATAGTGACCTAAAATGGGCCAAAGTGGTCAGAAAGAAACTGCTCTCTGTTTGTAAAAATCTAAGGGGCATATTAGCAAGGGCCTTATCGCCGCTTTAGCAGCCCTTTTTGCTGATAAAGTGGCGATATTTTTATCGCCGTATTAGCAAGCCTGCGCTAACATGCGTTAGCGCCAGCTTTCCGGCGTTAGCTGCCAGTTTTTTCTATCGCCTTGCATGCCAGCGATAATTATAGCTAATGACATGCAAGGTAGGCGTTCCTTACAAAAATTACACCGAATAAATTGCTAACACCACTACACTCTATTATCAAAAATGTCCCGCGATAAATAAAGTCGCGTTAATCCCCGATAGCCGCAGGAATTTAACACCTGCTAAAAACCTGACTAAAGCCAGATCTCCATCAGAAGACCCACAGACATCAAAGAGGTAATGAGTATGCTGCATTATTAGCCCCTTAGCACAAGGTCAGACTTTCAATCTCACTGTGGGCCACACAGTGACACACACAATATCGGAGCCTTTCACATGGCCATGGAACAAAAACACACAAAATAAAAATTCACTCCTCCCCGTGTGGCAGCAGGAGCGAATGCTCTGCTAATCATCTAATATTGCACTTAGTCCGATATTGAGTACTTCTCTCTTAACTCTGCAAGCACAGGTGTGGCAGAGCAGCTGTAGAGGTAATGTCCTCTGCATTGGCACTGCAGTACGTGTTGATTTTGGCACCCGGCCACCCGTCTTTGCAGGCATATTGTCATATTAGCTGCAATATAAATGCCGCTAACGCGCCGATCGCTGCCAATGGCAAGGTATCGCCTGAATACCTATCACCTCTTAGTGGTAGTTATCGCCCCCTTTCCCTGACACTATTGCCTCTTACAGACGTGTTGATAATACGTCGGTAAGAAGCCGAAAATTATCGGGGAAAGGAGGCGATAACAAAACTCCCGATACTTGGCAGGGCTATAATTATCGCCCTTACTTGCTAATATGCCCCTAAAAGTGAGAATTGATCAGTGGACTCTTCTATTAGAACAACAAAAAGTGAACTTAGAGCACTAGGGAAGGCAGCATCTAGGCTAGCAGATATGGGGTACCTGAGAAAGAAAGAATCTGTGAATTTTATGATGAACAGTTGGGAGAAAGAAATCTGGCACCCCTACCTGGATACATTACCCAACAAATGCCTCAGAGTCGAAGTTCTAAGACGGAGAATAGGCATTAATCATTGTATATCGAATGGGAGTATAAAATCAGTAATATTACGACCTAATGGTAAATGCTCATGTAGGTTGGGCACAAAATGTGATGATTTACATATTATAATGGACTGTCAAAATGTTCTACTTCTGCGGAAACAGTTTTTACGCCCCATTTTTTAAAATATGGTGTTGCCTCGCGTCCCCAAGCGATTGAACTTCCTACAGATATGCCAAACCTCGATATAGGAATTGCCATTGCAAAATATATGAAGGCGGTAAAAAGGTCTTTCTTGGAAAAAGAAATGGATGTTTGAAAGATAGGCCAGAAGTTAGGATGGTTATTGATCTTAAATAATTTTTAATTGTGAAACATTAGTTTTAAGAAATACATCTTAGAATAGACTCCTATCGATTTTAGAATATTATGGGTATTTTTTATATATGCTGTATTATGTAAGCTGTAAGGATGTAGGTGGGAATTAGTCCATTACAATGGTGCCGTTGAAGACTTGTATTACAATGATTTTAAAATATTTATTGTCTATGGGTGTAAAGGAAAATGAAAAGTCTATGGGTGTACACGCACAATCTCTGGTTGATCACAGTTGTGTATCACTGATCAGCTTGGATGTGCTCCTGGGGAAACGCTCTCCGGTCCAGAGCGCAAAATACTTATATCAAGAGGCAGCGCGCCCACAAACATGGGTGAGTTCCCCTGGGCACAATCGGGACCCAACACTGGGTTTAATTCAATATCCAAGTAATTTGTAAAAAAAAATTAATCACTCCAAATGAACTGGTGTAAGTTTCACAAATATATTTTGAGCGTTACAGGGATTTTAAAATTCAATCCATAGTGAACTCTTGATCATCATCACTGGTTGTACATGGAACGATAATCTTAAATCATATGATGTTCATCAATCACGTGTTCCAATGCATTTCGGGCTCAGCGCCCTTCATCAGGGAACAATGCTGTAAAGCAAACAATAAGTCGAATACAATGAGGAAACCGTCCTAATGACAACATTGAAAATGTTTTCAGCGTAAGCGTGAGCATGCACAAACATGCGCTGGTTACTTAATCTCTTCCAAGTGAGACGGGGGTGTTGAGGCAGTCTGCCTATCTGTCTATTGAAAGATTTTCTGGGATGCCTAAAAGAAGGGTCTTGTTAGACCAGGCCCCATTGGCGTGCGTCTCCCTTCCATTATTTTTTCGCTGGTGCCTCCTATGTTTTTGCTATGTTTTGCTGGTCTAGATGCTTTGGGCACTTTGCCACTGCTGTTCAGTGCCAAAGTGCAAGTGCTCCCTATTGTAAATTGTTGTAATGGATTAGTGACTCCATGATTGGCTATTTGATTTACTTGTCAGACCCTAGTATAGTGCACCATGTGTGCCCAGGGCCTGTAAATCAAATGCTGCTGGTGGGCTTGCAGCACTGGTTGTGCAACCCACAGAAGCAGATTGTAAAATGTGGCTCAGGCCTGCCATTGCAGAGCCTGTGTGCAGTCTGGGACTGCCATGTCGACCTGGCAAGTGCACCCACTTGGCAGTCCCTAAACTTTCCTTTTTCTGCATGTTAGTCACCCATAAGGTAGGCCCAAGGTACTCCTGTGGGCAGGGTGCATTGTATGTGAAAGGTAGGACATGCCCTGATGTGTGTGGCATTGATGTGTGTGGCATGTCCTGATAATCAATTACAGCCTATTTCGTTTTTCAATATTGCAAGGCTACCTGTTCCCATAGGCAAGAATGGGCAGTTTGATTGTAACATCTTATAATCCTAACTGACCCGGGGAACAAGGTAGAAAAACGAGTTTAGTATGCCTGAACTCAGAATGTTAAAATACATCTTTTAGTGTGGGTGATTATTACATTCTGTGTTTGAGAATACCACTTTTAGAAAGTAGGTATTTACTTGCCTAACCATCCAGTATGCCTCTGCTAGGTTTGTGTATTCCATGTCTGGTTTGTGAGTGACAGGGGGCTGGAGAAGGCTTTGGCTTCAGCAGTCTGATGAGTCAGGGCTGGGCTGAATAGGACCTGGGTTGAATAGAGTGTAGGGGGAGGAGATTTCCTTTTAGCTACCTGGGCCAGGTCTGTTTTCAACAATGCTGTCTCCACCTCCTGCCAGGAAGCTGCACCAGGGAGGACAGAACTGTTTTTGACTAGGTACAGACACTCTCTGCCTTCAGAGAACAAAGGATTTAGGGGCATATTATCAAGCACGGCGTTAAAATTATCGCCGCTTTAACGGCAGAAAACTGCCGCTAAAGCGGCGATAATGGGCTTGATAATATGCCGCATAGAATTCCAATAGAAGCCCATGTTCGCACCGGAACATGAGCTTCTATGGGAATTCACAAGGGCATATTATCAAGCCCATTAATGACCATTTTAGCAGCAGTTTTCTGCCGCTAAAGCAGCGATAATTTTAACGCTGTTTCTTGATAATATGCCCCCAAG
Organism: Triturus cristatus; assembly: GCF_964204655.1. NCBI lineage: Eukaryota > Metazoa > Chordata > Amphibia > Caudata > Salamandridae > Triturus > Triturus cristatus. The sequence continues at coordinate 809,426,981 of NC_140586.1, forward strand.
TAGTATAAATACTGGGGCCCAGGCCCCAGAACTTTAGATCACTTCTGGAAATCAAGACGAACCTTTGCCAAGGAAAGAAACCAAGAAAGCTGGAGGAGGAGACTGCCCCTGCGCTGGTGACTGTTTAGGATTGGCCTGCAGTGGTTACTTATTGCCAAGGAAAGGAGGAAAGGAACTTTGTGTGTACTTTAATCATCTTGAGGAAGATCTCCAAGGGCTTGAAGCTGATCCTGCCTCCTGTTCTGAAGTCTCAGGGACACAAAGACTTCACCACCAGCTCCCCTTGCTGGGAATTATACCTGCAGAGAGGTGCCTGCTGTTGTTTTAGGACCTCTGCGTGTTGCTGGGAGCTAGAAGTGCGACACAACAAGGAAGAAGCGTGTCGACGCCACAGCTGTTGCCGGTGCATCGCCGAAGAAGCGTGCCGCTACTGCAGCTGTTTGCCGTCGCATCGCGAAGAAGCGTGTCACATCGCCGGAGAAGCGTGCCACTACCGCAGAGGTTGCCTTCACATCACCGGAGAAGCACGTCGCAGGGCCTGTCATGGCTCAGAAACCACCGATTTCGATGCACGGCCATCGGGCGTGCACGCATCGCATCCATGTTATCACATCAAAGACGCCATCTTGTCGCATCGCACCGGATCGTCGCATCACATCAAGGCGCCATCTTGTCGCATCGTACCGGCATGCAGTAAGAAACTGAGCATCAACTCCCCATGCAGTAAGGAAGCGGCGCGTCAACTCCCCTGCATGGCAGTAAGGAACCGACGCATCCACTTCCCTGAGTGTAACGAATGGCGCATCACCTTCTCTGCGACCCTTTTTGTTTGCTTTGAGTAATGCATCTGAGGTACTTTGAGAGTAAAGTGTCATATTTACCATCTACATTTAACTAAGATATTTCTACTATTTGAAAGTCATATTCTTGATATTGTATTGTGGATTTTTGTCATTTGCTCTTGCGTGAAGTCTAGATAAAGATTACTTATTTTTCTAAACTGTTGTGGTGTTCATTTGTAGTGTTTTCACTGTATTACTGTATGTGTTCACAAATGCTTTACACACTGCCTCTGAGATAGGCCTGTCTGCTCGTGCCAAGCTACCAAGGAGGTGAGCAGGGGTTATCTTAGTGTGTATCTCCCTTTTCCTGACTAGAAACAAGGGTCCCTATTTGGACAAAGGTGCAAACCATTCCCAACTAGAGACCCACATTTCTAACAGGTCTTCACTTCCATACCATTAACGCTGTTTGCTTGTGACTTTAGTCTTGCTTATCTCTCTATCATTTGGTCTTGTCACCTTTCTAAGGTCGAATGGCAGCTTAGATTATGATTGGTCTCTCTTCTCCATGGTCCACGTAGCTAAGCAGTGGGCAACATTATCAGTGTGACCTGAAATTTAATCTGCGCAGGATTTGAGTATTGGCTCTGCTAAACGCATTCATTCCACTTGCTTCATTTCATACCGCATAAGTTGAAAATGTGCCTAAACACTTCCAAAATTTTCCGTCACCAACTCCTTTAGCGCCTCTGCAGCTTTGGACCATTTGCTCCTCATTGCTGTGTCAGTCGTGTTTTTGGTGCTGGACATCAGCTGTTACAGCTCCAGATGGTCTCTCCTGATCTGCTTCCCTTACATTGTCAGTCCACAGAACGCTCATGGCCTGCTCCTGCTGCTCTGCCCTGGGTGCTCATCTGCCTTCATTGACTCTGGCCAATGCCTCCAGCTCTGGAACCTTGTAAGCCTCCTTCACTGCATAGCCTGCTCAGCTGAAGATCATTCAGATGTGAGAGCCCTATTGCACACTCAATAATCTCCAGTCTCTAGTTGTTAGAATTGGGGTTTCTGGGTGGCTACGGTATGCACCTAAGCCAGGCAGAACCCATCACTCTAGTCAGGGCAAGGGAGTTACACACTGAAGATAACCCCTGCTCACCCCCTTGGTAGCTTGGCTTATCCCAGAGGCAATGTGTAAAGCGTTTGTGCAACACACTCACACAGCAGTGACACACTAGGCACACCACAAAAGAAACTCCACACAAGGTTATATAAAAATAGCTTAGCATTATCCATAAGAACACATAAGATCATAATCACATATATTACACTGTGCCATCAGTGCTGGCCAATCGGGCCACGGTCAAAAACATCTTGGTTGTCCCCACCCAGTAACTACTGGTAGGAACTGTATTTAGTATAACACATTATGCAGACACATCCTCCACAGTGCACTCTAGTAAAGGCTAGTAGCGTTCACACAATATAAATCCACTATCACTATGGATACCCTCGGACTATACATCATTACATCAGGGCACAACACCTCTGTATTACCGGTGTCCACATTATCTTATGATAAAGTAATTATCCACTCAGCGTGGAGCACAGAAGTCTCTGCTCCCTCCTTTAGCGAAATGCGGCTATATCGTGGCAACTTCCGAATCTGGGGCCCCTACTGGGCTCGCCCCATGATGCCACTCAAAAATGCCCCCAACATCAGGTAGGAGTGCAGCAGCCCAGGGCCATGCGGTGCAGCTGCAACAATGTCAGAAATGCGGAGCACTTCACCACCACAGCCTCGGGCCGGGTTAGGGAAATACCTAGACATAAAGGCCGGCATCGGCTGGGAGAGGGAGGATGCTGCGACCCCCTCAGCTCTCCTCTCCCGCGCCTCCTCGACTGGTGATGTGCTGTGGTGGTAAGATGCAGAGCGAAGTCTCCGTTGAGCCCACTCTGCTCCACTCAGCCCGGCCAGGGTCTTCCACTGCTCAGGCAACACACTGGGCTCTCCTCTTTCTCGTGGGACCCCCGCCCACAACCAGGCTCAGCCTCTGCCTGGCTTCGGGTTGCTTCGCTCTTCCTCACGGGAGCCCCGCCCACAACCAGGCTCAGCCTCTGCCTGGCTTCCGGTAGCTGCGGCTTCCCTTCACGGCATGACTGCCCCTGCTGCATTCAGGGTTGGAGCCCACTCCAAACGCTGTACAGAGGCACAAGCCCACACCTGGGACTCAGGAACACTGGTCACAGCTCGCCCCCCAAGCTTAGGTTTAAGGCCACAAGCCCAAAGAAAACAAGCACTCGAGTCTGCCCAGACCAGGGGCACAGCAGCGCTCCTGGAAGAGTGCTGAGGACATGCCAGCAGGGTGCAGCCAAGCAGGCCAGCACACAGGGACCGCAGCACAGAGGGGCAGGCCTTCTCTCAGCCTCCCCCCAAGATAGTCCAGTCCCTTGGCGGTTCCTCCTGTCAGTCCAGCAGCCCGCCAGGCACAAGTCCCACGCAGTGTCCTTTTCCAGTTCATCTCCAGTCCATAAATATGGGGTCACAGCCCCGGTACTTATAGTCCATATGTCTTTGTTCTCCCCTGGCACAGGGCACCGAGCCCAGTACAAGTCAGTTCTGGGGGCACTTTAGAATATCTATAAAGGTGCACAACAACCGCCATCCTTAGTGTAAGCCTTGGCCCCAAACACACCACAGGGAGCGGAGCCAGCATTGTGGAAGGCAGGCACAGACCTATTTAGGTGCCGGTCCTACTCTTCCCACCACTCCAAATGCAGACCAGGCCTATTCAGGTGTCGGGGAAACTCCCCCCCGCTACTCTAAGTTCAGCCAAGGTCTATTCAGTCTAGTGCTGAGTGTACCTACGCAGGACAGGACACAATTCAACCTCCCCCCCTCCCCCTCCCGGGACTGGCTGGAGTGAATGCACATGCCCTCTAGTCAGAACCAGACGGTCAATACACATCACACTGTAGCACATATCAGGGAATCCCCAATGCAACCCTATGAGAGGGCAGCCTCAAAGTAGTGAGAAACCAAATAGGCTGTTTGTCACTACCAGGACATGCCACAGACTTAAGGCACATGTCCTACCTTCTACCTACACCGCACCCTGCCCATAGGGCTAGCTAGGGCCTACCATAGAGGTGACTGACATGTGGTAAAAGGGGAGTCATATACGTGGCAATCACTTTATGTGCCACGTCACAGCGGCAGTAAACTTCACGCGCAGGCCCTGCCATGGCAGAGCCCTGAGACTTGTTTGAAAGGCTACTTCGGTGGGTGGTGCAAGCAGCGCTGCAAGCTCACCAGTAGTATTTAATTTACTGGCCCTGGGTATATGGGATACCACTGTACAAGGGGCTGATAGGTAAATTAAATATGCCAAACAGGTGTAAACCAATTTTACCAAGTTTACAAGAGAGAGCATGCACTTTAGCACTGATCAGCAGTGATAAAGTGGCCAGAGTCATAAAACCACCAACAACAGGTAAGAAAAAATACAGTAGAAAGGCAAAAAGATCTGGGACGACCCTGCAAAAAGGGCCAAGTCCAACACTAGTGCAGGTGGGGACAACTCTTTTGTTTTGAATCTTGTGTTGCTAGTTTACAAATACTTCATCGACCTGAGGGTGAATTTTGATATACAGTTTATGTAGGATAGTGAGTTGGGCTGACGGAGCCTCCCTACTGTGCATCCATGTTAGTTGCTGATACTCCCCAGCCTTCATTAACTCAATCAGGAAGTTCTTGTATAGCGCGGCGTGTCATCCCGGGAGTCTACAGCCCTGCAATTTTTAGGGCATTCCTATCAAGCTATGTGCAACAGGATGCATCAGACTATTCCCCTTTAGAAGCCACCAGGCTATTTTGCTTCATGATGTAAGGATTTCCCTCCACAGTTCCATTTACTGCATACATCCTTATCCTTATCAAACATCATCAGCAATCGCTTTGGCCTATATGTGGAGGCTGCCCAGTTCTGCACTAGTACCTACAATGAGTACTGCAATTGCAATACTCTCAAAGATGGCGTCTCTCTGGAATATTAATAGATGAGCCAAAATGGTCTTTTCCCTCAAAGGAGTGAAAACAGAGACTGTGCTCTCAAGATCCACAGACTTCTTGAATTGACCTTTCACCTTGCCACTCACTCCTGGAACTCCTCCAACTCCATGAAGCTAAGTCACAAAGTCAGGAATGTTCTTTGGCTCAGAGTCATCCAACGCTCAAGTAAACAATGTGGCCAAGAAATGTTTCTATCATATCCAGTAAATTCAAGGCACACTCCATCCGCAGGTAGAACACTGGATAATTGTCTTTAAACTGCAGGGACCACTTCCCCAGAAATTATAATGTGATATACATAAGGTACTCAGCTGAAATGCAATGCAAGTGTAATGAGTGCACACCTTCACCCTCCATCACATTTTTGACTTGAGAAAGGATGCTCTCTTTTGCCTTCATGGTTGTCTCACCGCTGTCTCCTCATCAGGCAGAAAGCTGACTTCAGAATCCTCCATTTGATCTAGGTTGCCTTGCAGGGTGCAGCACCTGAGCAGACTGTCCTTTATTATCAGATAAGGGCAGCTGCCTGGACTCAGTGCTGCATCCAATAGGAAACAAGTGTTACTGAACATGCCCTTGCAGAGGAGGTGATCAAGTTGCAGCCACTTTTCGAGGCCCTTTTACACAGAAACAGACAACAGAAGTTATTGCAAACATTTGAAGACCCACCTCTTCTGGAAAAACTACATGTGCTCTGTCTGTTCTTTCTGCTCTAATCTCTTGCTCCAGCTCTACCCATCCTTCTCCCCGAGTGCTATGAGAGTTTTGTTTCGCTGTCCTAGCGCTATGTAAGAACAATAAATACCATACATCTCTTTTCAACCTCAAGAGATTTAGGGCCAGATACTAAAAGAGTGGGCTCAAAAGATGGTAGCAACTTGTGCAGCATTATTTTACGACCAGTCTTTAATTGTGTGATGCCAACTATGTACTAAGTCACATCCCATAATCTGTAGTCACAGAGGGGCGCAGAATGACCTGCCAAATATATATAATGAAGGATCAATTGGGCAGACTGCTATTGGCGGCCCCCTGTGATTTGCAACCAACACAGGGATGGCGGGCTGCAAGAAACAGCAGACCACCAGCTCTGGGTTTGCATTCACAAATGGAAAACTTTTTTTAAGCAGCACATGATCCTAAAAGGAACCGGTGCGCCTTTAGAAAAAAATATATATATATATTCTGTTTCGTTCTTTGACCACTGCCTTTACCTTCAGAGGTCGCCCCGAGGGCAACAGCAAGTCAGTTGCCACTTCCTTCGGGTGTTGATCACTGATGAGTAAAAACAGCCATCTGCTGCCAATAAACGCAGTGATTCTGCAAACAGAAGGAGTTGGTGTCACAAAATGACTGTACAGATGGCCCTTAGTCTTTTGTTTTGCAAGAGTGGGATATGCTCTCCACGCCTCAACATGCCACGCTAGGTCAGTGCATCCATTGCAGTGATGTTGGTGATGGCAGTCATGGTAGAGTTGAGATAGCTTCTTGCTACAACAGTTTTGAGGGATTTCTACACAGGTGTGGTGCAGTTCTATTGTTCCGGCACCTGTTTTTCTGCTACTGATGCTGTGGATTCTTTTCTTAAAGATATGTTTTATCCTCTGCACTGTTGCTATCTTCATAGCCTGCAGAGAGGGGCGTTCACCGACATGGTACATACAGTTTACATCTTGGTCAACGGTGTCTTCTCCTAGGGAAGGTGTGGAAAGTAGAGTTGCCTGTGAGCATCATCATGACATATGCGGGTCCACACTGCTCCATGATGCTGCTTGATCTTCTGGGGCAAGACATGCTTGACTGCTCAACCACTTCACAGCTGCTCCACACCTGGGACCTGATCCTCTTAAATTACCCCATCAGTATGTAAAACTGGCAGATGTACAACTGTGCATATAAACACAGAAGGATGCTGTACTTTTGCGGCTGTGAACTGGATGGAGTGCATCATCCAAAGCATTCTGAGTGACATTTGGGGGCAGATTTACTAAGATTTTACGCCATTTTTGCGTGACAAAAGTGATGTAAATTGGTGCAAAATCTTTTTGTCCGACTTTCTTTCCAGCTGTAAACTTGTCAAGGGGGCGTACCATAAGTGGTGCATGGAACCACCAAGAGTTTCTGACGCTAAACGCAATTTACTAAATAAAGTAGACAGGGTTTAGTGTCAGAAAATAGTGCACCCTTCAAGCAGGTGCTATGAAGAAGAAGTGCTTTTTTCCCTTTTATTTTCCGACTTCGCGTGTGTGCTGCACGGTACAGCACACATACAAAGTGGGACCATTTTTTAAATTAGTCTAAGCACAGTATTTTGTACTGGAAGGGTATATTTTCAATACAAAACCTTCCCTTGACTCATGGAGACATCGTTGTACTATGGTGCAAAGGTGTCTCTGTGGCATACGGCAGCTAATTTCAGCACTGTCTCGGGCCGGCCAAACTGTCGTGCGCACTTAGGAGAGTGGTGGCCTCCTCTTCTGCAGGAAGCGCAGCCCCACCCCACCCGCACATTTACATAACCAATCATGAAAAATAAAATGATAATAACATTGTTATTATAATTTTATTTTTCCTGTGGGGCAACGCTCCTCCGCCTTAGCGGAGGTGCCGCCCCTGCCAAACAGACTCCCCAATAAGATCAACTTTGTAAGATTTCAAAAAATATTATGAACAATGCTTGATTATGTAATGACGATGCTCACTTTACTGAGAGCAGTTATAAATAATGTATCCAAGTTGATTTAAATATATCTTATGTTCAATGTGGGAACACTCTCACAGTTTTGGCATGCAGTACATGATTAGGAAAAAAGAGTTATATATTTGAATATAGTTTCATAAGAAAGTTAGACATCAGAATGAAATATAATCAGCTGTTTCAGGTTTCATACAGCACAGTCTGCATGTGTGTCGAATTAATGTACAATTCAATTCAATTCAAAATCTTTATTAGGTCTAATTGGAAATAGACCATAAAAGTACATCAAATACAATATAAATCCATGCTCTCACAGAATTTTAAAACAATTTAACGTCACAATCAGCGAATGCTAAGAAAAGAAAAGAGCAGGTGAACAAAAACCTCAAATAGGGTCCACTATGCGCTCCTACAAGGGCAAGAGTTAGAAGACGCGCCTCAGCGTAACTCCACCTGTAAAAGGCCGCCACAGCACGAGCTATGACTACCTGAACATGAGCGGATAAGCAAAGGGAGAAAGGAGCTAACACAGAAAATCACTCTCCTCCCGAGGGAGCTAGTGTATATTGGAGTCTTCCTAAAAACCCTAGATATGCATGCAATTAAAGAAATACAATAAAAAGTATAAAAAACATAAAAAGACCAGAATGCAATTAACCTGTCATAGTTTTAAAAAAGCACAGGCATGAAATGAAATTTCAGGCGAACTTACAAACTGTTAGTGGAGCACGGCTACTCTACATCGTTGAAATCCTTGCTTACGTTACAGGGGTTTCAAAAAGTGCTTGTGTGCTAATCTGTGCAAATTGCAAAAGAAATAATAAACATCATACCAGTTTCCATACGTTCGACAAATTGAGCTGATTCAAACAAAGATTCTTCTAATATGAAGACCCAAGGGCAGTATCAATAGACAGTAATGTCTTTGTAATATAGGGTCTCTAAACAATCTGCTTACGAACTCTTTCTTTCAATAGGTATTCTTTACCAGGTTCAAAAGACCATTTTTAAACTTTGCTTTTCAGTAAACTCAATTGTATTTGAGCGTATTACAACGCAAGTCGGAACAACGACTTGCGCTGTAAGGGTCGCTGGATGTTGGAATAGTATAATTTACTATTCCAACTCCAGTCTGTGCGGACACAAGGGAAGGTTTTGGATTTTAAATGCAACACCTTCCGCCCCCTAACACAAGTCGTTGTTTCGACTTGCTTTGTAATGGTACGCGAAATAACAACGCGGTCGTTGTAACAACCGTGTTGTTATGGCATGCGAACTAAATGATGCGTACTAAACGCTGTTTACCATTTCCAACGTCCCCACTCTAATATCAGCCCATTTTATGGCCCTCTCCAGGCCCTGGGATTCTATGTTAGTTGCTCCCATACAAGGAAATCAACAAATGTCCAATCATCACTTGTTAAATCACATAGTAGACACATTATGCAGTGTAATAGGTGAGCCTTCGTACAGCACAATCGTAGCTTCAGCCTTTTGGCCGGTATTGGTATGAACTATCTCAGGGAATAGTTTCTTTCAAGACCGCACCTTCAACTAAGTATATAAAGTAAATGTTCTTCTGCTCCCAGAAATCTGCACCACAAACTAAGTACTTAACAAAATGAGTGGTATATCCCATTAAAAAGAGCTGTATGGAAAAACAGCCTGATGATTCAGTCAATTTCCTAAACTACTTCTCACCCTCCTAATAAATCTTGACACAGATCTATGACCGTGAAAAAGCATCTTCTTCTATTTAAGTTTGTCATCAATTATTTATTCCAAGTAATTTCAGGCAACCATCTCTAAAGTAGAAGGAACTTTTAAGCATATGTGTGGCAACTTCAAGATCTTCATCGAACAATTTATCGGTAGGAAATTACTAGCAGGTTAAGCCGATAATGTATTCAGTGGGCATCGAAGACCCATCGGGGTGTCGCTGAAGCTATTCATGTTGTTCATGTAGCATAACCCTGGCATATGGGCACTCCTAATCTTTGAGGGGTTCCACTTACTTTAATAAACATATATTTTAGGTCAGTTATGAATCAATTAAACAGAAGAGTGGCCCACAGGCAATCCTTTGTGCCGTCTCTTCCAAAAGAGATGAAATTCATTTTCACAGGACTGTTGCTCATGTTTGGTTACTCTGTAAAGAATCTACTGATCACTTTCACTTTGGAATTCTTTTTTCTCTATTAACTACCACTATCAAACAAGGTTTTCTACTGGTGGTAAAATAGAATTATTGAGCAGTTGCTGGTCCGTCTATAGAATAGTCACCATGATAATGTCCCTGGCATAAATAATGCCTTTCTGTAGTTTTCTCCGGCACCTGTTCAATAACAAGGAGCGATTCTCCACTCTCGCTACCTGTCCAGCCTGGTGACCGGCCAGGAGAGCTTGGTTTTTCTACAGGAGCAAATTTCCTCCTGAAACCCATAAAATTTGGAAATCTCCCTGAGTCCTTAACTTTCCAAACTCATGAGAAGTTCCAGATGTCACCTGAGTTGTTCATCTGTGTCTTCTCCAGAAAAGGCTTGCGGTGGAGTCATGATTGGAGACAGGACTCAGAGTGGTGCTGCGGGGGCCTATTATTGGCGGAGAACATTTTGAATGTTCTGTGGTCATCTCTTAAGTGACAACTCTCGTCGAGCTACAACGTGGATGGAGCAACCAGGCAACAGTGACAAAAATCCGTGCAGGTCTCTTCCCTCGGTGAGCCACGCCCCTGCATCTTTTTTCTATTGGCCATTAGCATCAGGTGGCTTTATTAAAAGTAACTACATGGAATGAAGCATACACAGCAGTGTATTTGTTTCTCTATTTGTTAGAAGTTTACATTAGGAGCCATGTTCAAAAATTGGGAACACACCTGTTTCACCTTCCCCTTGATTGGCAAAGGGTTAGTTAGCACATTCCCTTGTGTTTGCACTGCAGTGTAGTGCTTTGCCTCTTTGTTGGCGCCTTTCCGGGCGCTCTGCACCCGAGTCGTCCAGGTATTCGCTTTTCTGTGCTCTGAACTTGAACGGATTGCTCTCAGCCCTTGTATTCCCCCCTCTGCCTGGTACCTGGCTTCTACGAACAAGCACATACGTGGTTGGCATCAGCAGAGACCATTCGGAATCATCTACAAGCTGCCAGCGGCCAGGCAGCTCCTTCCATGTCTGCCCAGACGCGGCCGTAAGTTTTTGTGCTTGGGTGCCCCTCCCTGCCCAACTCTTGCTGCAGCGGTGGAAGAGTGTGCGAGAGGGAGCCCCGTATCACTGGCACCGGCGGAGGAGGTGTGTGTGTCTGCTGCTGACATCATCCTATAAATAGCAGACAGCGGTGCCGGCGACCGGTCTGGGGGGAGCGGCAGCCGTCTGGACTCACACCCAGTCCCCAGCGGGCATCTGTGCCCCTCTGGGACAAGTTCGGCGTCTGAGCGGCGGGGGGATGCCGCAGCACCCCTCGGCATCCTTCCGGACGGGGCTGGCGGCCGTGAGGGGTGAGTCTGGGGCAGCCATGCCGAGGAGTTGCTGCAGCCGCTCTAAGTTGCACAGGGCTCGCGCCTGGCACTGCCCGGCTGCAGTGATTTAACTTTGACGTCTTGGAGTGCCGCAGACCAGGGGGAGCCGGCGACGAGGAGGGATGCTGAGGGGAGGGCTGCAGGTGCATTAGTTAGGCAAATGCCACGTTCTCTTTCAAGGCGAGGGAATAGTCTGTGGGTTCTTTTTTGGGGTAGGGGGCAAAAGAATTAAATGGCATCCTGTTTTTGCTTCTCACCCAGGTATGTTTTATTGTTAAGTGCTCATTAGACTATAGGGTGTTTTTAATCTCCGCCAGCTCATTTCATGTTCATTCATATTATTTTCATATTATTTTCACTCCACTTTGGCACTTCACAAACTTTACATAGTATTGTATAAAAAATTATATATATATATATATATATATATATATATATATATATATATATATATATATATATATATATATATATACACACACACACACACACACACACACACATATATATCATACTGCATTACAAATTATATATATACATACACACATATATAATTCTCTGTATATATAAATATATATATATATATTTATATATATATATATATAAATATATATATATATATATATTATATATGCGCAACACAGTGGTGTTATTGCATTGACAACTGTTCCTTTCAGCAGCCAAATTGTAGCTGTATCTACTGCATTCATTCTCTCTACATTTCTGTTTTGTGAAATACACACTTTATTGGCAAATGATTAAGTTCAATATTTCCTGATTTCTTGGTTCCTTTTTTGTTTCTTTTCCTTAAACTAATAGTATCATATGTGTCCTTAATATATTCACTTAGTGTGTTACCATCAGTCACCTAGGCTCCAAGCCCTCCCAATCATTGCCTGCCCTCCAGACTGCAGATGTTTCCTCTGCATGAGGTCTACCTGTGCCTGCTGCTGGGTGCCGTGGCACTGGGAAATGCTGCTGTCATGCGTTGCTTTATTTTGAATGCATACGCCTGCCCCTTCTTCCAAAGGTGGATGTGCATGGACCGCGGGGCGCCACGCCATAGACGACAATTGATCTTAGACTCCGTTGTGGGCAGCCTTGAACGACAAAGGCGAAATGGCGAACTTTGTAGAGGGACACGGGGTGTCTGGGGGATAGCACACCTTCCCACACAGGGAAGACCTTGAGGTGCATGGAAAGCAAATTGTCATCTGTTGTACGCGAGGAACAGGATCTGTGTTTCACTATCCCCCTGTGGATCTTGCTAAAATTGGGCTCCTTGGGATCAGAAGCATCTACATACAATAGCACACTACTATAAATACGTTTGTGCCTACAATTTGCAGTGCATTCACGTAAGTGTTGCATTTTGAGGGTAAACTTGGTTTCCAGGATATTACCCTTTAAGTTGTGGTTTTAAATCTTCGGGTGAAGAGGGCAGTAAGGATGCAGAGTGCATGTGTTGGATCTCTGAGCAGCCTTTGGCACACGCCCACAGGCTCACAGCGGGCTCTGATGGCCAGCAATCCTGAGCTCTTCACAAGCATAAGAAGAACCAGGAGGAGGACACTGGATTGCTCCCTAGGGATATCCTCACTGTTAACAAGGCAAGGACACATCTAAGGAAGGGATCAGGGGCCCCCTGGATGGCTGAAAGGGGCTAATGTGAGAACCAAGTCTGGATAAATATGTGGATTGGATTGGACTGGAGAGGCTTATTTCGCGGATACCTGGACCAGGACCCACGCCGACCCCATTGGATGCTGTGGTTCTCCCCAAGGCTGTGGTGAGTACATTCGATGGTTCTGTCTTCTGTGTTTATTAAGTTACTATGCAATCGTGCAAAGAAGTGAGGATAACATTTATGTATTTTTACTTTTCTTGCGGTGGGCCTTGGGACTGTACGCAAGCCGTGTTTGGTACCATAGCTTACTTAATGCCACCAATCTAAACTACAAGCGCCTAGACACAGGCTAAGTTTTGATTAAAAAGAATGGGTATAAATGGCATAGTCAACGAATTGACATAAAGTGGGCACAGAGTATACAATGAATGAAGACAACTTTGTCAGGTCTGAAGATGTCAATGCACCTTTCCTACCCGTCTCTACAGACTTGGTGCAAAGGCAAACAAAATTGGGCAGGTAGCTATAGGTGAGTTGTAATAAAGGAATGCATCTTGTCTTATGTTTTCCCCCTACTGTTCACTTTTGCAGGAATACTCTTTAGTGGAGCTGCATTGATAGAGGGCTCATGATACAAAAACAGCATTCCAATGAAAGCTAGAATACTCAGTCACTCTTCTGGTACTTCCTGTGCAATAGTCAGGATGGACAGTGCACACAGTGGTTCAGACATCCTCCAGGAGAAGTGTTTCTGATGCTGGGTTATGGCATCCTAGGGTATGGTATGGTTGTGGACATTTTTATTGAGTGCATTATTCCCAATAAGTTCTAGTGCTGCTAAAAAGGGTAAACCCAAAGCCCCTGTCCAAGCTTTCTCTAACAATCATTTTAATAGAAATGTGATTGAAGAGTTTCATAAGGTAGAGGCCACCCATACGAACGTTTTGGTTTTAGGAAGGATTTGCAAATTTGCTAAATATGAGTGCAAGACTCTGCTAGGAAGTAGCGTCTGTGGAGCAAGTGCATGAAGAAAGGTGATTGGCCAAATATTAATATATTTCTCATACATAATACTTTCAAAGTTAATCTTGACACAAACTGCAAGCAGGTCTCAAAGCAGTGGATTCACTCCAGAAAACCTCAGACCACTTTCAAAAAACCACTGCAGCAACAATCCTTGGCCAACAGCGTTGAATACCAGAGATAAAACCATTAATTTGAGGGTGTTGAAAATGTTGACATCAAACACTTTTTAAAGGATGCCCGGCACCACTTGTAGTATGGCCTATGTACTCGAAGGCAGAAAGCCGGTCTGAAGAGTGTCCAAAATCTGGTTATCTTCCTAATTAGCTGATTGGTTCTTGGCAGCTTGAAGTTGGAGGAGCGTTGCAGGGGCTCTGAATAACAACATTGTTTGGTGTTTGCAGGGATTTCTGGTTTAGTGTCTGTTTGTTTCAAACAGAAGTAAAGCAATTGCATCTTTAAGTTTATCTTGAGTTAAGAGACAAGTTCAGAAGGCTGCAAAGGGATTTTGAAATCACAGTACCAAGCTGCCTAACGATACCAACTGGTCATGGGTCCGAAGCGAGTCTGATTTTGAGAAGTGATTGACTCATTTGAGATCAATTTCATCCAGTAACGTGAAGGAACAAAGGATGGAGTACGGGTGATCCAGGTGGATGGAGAGAAACCTCAATCCAAATTGATCTCTCCAATAGTCACCAGTATAGTGTTTGCACGATTAGAGAAAAGGTGTTATCTATGCGCCTGACATTTTTTGAACAACTTTAAACAACTCTATAGAAGTGCTCTGCTCACAAGGATCTTAGTGGTTCTGTGTACTCTGTACAAAGTACTAAAATCAATCCTACATTCTAGTGGAATAGAAGCATTAACGAGTTTTCCTAAATTCACCCATATTGATCGTGAAGGCCTTCACATTCTGTAGTTTGGGATTACTATCATAGAGATCTCACCATCTGCATTCTGCATTCCTTCAAGAGGTCATACATTAGGTTGTAGCAGGTGCTTTGAGAATCAGGGAACTATTTTCCCTGGTTGTATTATATGTCTTTTTATCATAGAAGAAGGATTTGCTGCAGTAGTACAGATATGTCATTTTCATTTTACAAGTAGGGTTCCATTTGTCACCCTAGTTAGAGAAAAAGTTATCTTTTCTTATTTGCAACAGAATCTGTTCGTCAATTGCGAAAAGAGGGATTACAAAGGCAAGCCTCCATAGGGCAAACCATTTCAAATTACCCATTCATCTTCCCACCCAACTGCACTTAGCAGATCTTCTAAAAGTTTCCCTTAGCCTCACATTGTCTCCATGCTCTGCAGACAGCCTCTCCCTTTTTTAACCTTTGCTTTACAGTATCTATACTGTCTTTCTCTTTCCTCGACAAACCAACGGTGGGGAGGAATAACATTCTTCTAGGGTGCCAACCAATTAGCAGAAGAGGTGATGTGACTCTGAAGGGATAGGCAGTTGTCTGTGTTGGCACCTTTTGGTATGGTCAGGTGGTTAAGCATGTGTGGGGACTTTATCAATCCAAGTGCTTTGGTACCAAAAATGTATTTATTAAACTTTTAATGCAAACTAAAGTGAAGAGGGGCTTTATTGACACACCTGGATCCAGACTCAAGCTTTGCACACTACGATTCAGGATATACGACAACAGTTTATTTTAAATGAAGTGTAAAGCAATGATATTTCCTTTGCTATGTTATGTTAGATGTTGTTGGGTTGCTTGCTACAGTGCCTTATATACTTGGCTGTTAGTTTAAATGTGTCTTGTTAGCTGACTTGTTGGAGGGTTGATATGAAACCTCAACTTGTGGTGAAGCTAGAAAAAAGGTAAGGGGGTGAATAAGAGAAATGGAGTGTGTAGATTGTAACAGCAGCCAGACGTTGAGCATGCTATGATCACCCACAATTTTTTGCAGGAAAGCTTTGCGAACAGGTCTATAAGTAATTGTTCACAGCGATCTCCATGATTTTGATCCAATAATGTCCATTGTCAACCTCTGTTGATCTTAAAGCACTGCAGCAATGTTTCTGTGATGATTACTGGGCATTCGAGGGAGCCTAACCGTTTAGTCATTTTCGTATGACTATTGGTCTTTCCTCAGATGGTTCTGTGTACTATGTATAAAGTACTAAAATTAATCTTGTATTTTACCAGCAACAATTGTAATTTACTGAGGAAAGGAGGAGGCCTCTAAGTCCAAGAATGAGCCCAGCTGCTCTAATTTAGACAAGTTGAAGTCAGTGGATATATTGGTGGGCTCTCCACCCTAGTATAAAGAGGTACAGTGGTCCAATAGAAGTAGTGAGACTGTATCTTAATATTGGGAGAGATAAGGGTTAACATGATTTGTTCTTTGCTAATGGTGATTCATATGGTTTTGGTTCTTGGTGAACATTGGTTTCCAATCTTCTGTCTATAGAACAAGGACAGACACTCAAGCCATATGAAAAGAAGATGAGATGGGATGTCATGACCAATCATGACAGCTCACATTGAGATTACTGCAGAGTTAACAATTCATGTCTCAATTGATTTGGAATGCCCTGTGCACAAGGTTGTGAGATCTTGTGGGTTCCTGCTTTATGAATACATCTCTAGATCCTATAACTGAGTATGGGTAAAAACGGTATGTCATCAATTTCTGCAGCCCAGAGAGCCAATAAGAGAGCTCATCCATGTCTTTAAAAGATGGAGACGGAGGAGGGGGGGCTGAAGAACCCTCCAGCTCCATTGGCAACAAAGGTGAGCGACAGCCCCTTGATGGTCCTTGTTCGTGTATGTATTTCCGAAAAGATCTCAACAGTCCCAACTTCCTGATTCATGGTTCAAGGCACATCAGTGGGGTTTTGTGGTAAATCTCAACAACGCCATGTGTTGTGCCCAACACGTATCGCTTCCTTGATGCTCATGCGTGCCAATTTATCTACATGTTTGGGGCACTGGCTAGAAGTGTTGGGGCCCAGATGGGTGCTCCTAAGGTCTTCTCCCTGTAGCTGCACAGAATTTCACTTTTAGCACAGCAGCACATGTACAACACAAATCAAGAGCCATGACATGGAAAGAGAAGTAACTTAAATGGTTCATGGAACTGTGAAGGATGGGGTTGATTGACAGCTGCCAGTCAATTAAGCCTCTGACCTTGCTCTAAATATCATTTCAACTTTTCATCAAAAAATACCCTCATCTTCAAGGGCACTGCAATGTCAGGGGTTTTCCAGGTGGATCTTAAGTGTTCTATTTTTTCTTATTTGACATCCGCCTGTAGCTGTGGCTTAGAGATTGCCTGACCTTGCCAGACACTGCTTAAGGTGGTTTTAAAGTACAAGTAAAACTTCCAGTGCTGGGACAAGCTTGCACATATACCCCTTGACCTCACAGATAGCTTCCATGGTTGGCCTGGGCTCCCTGCCCAGTACCTGATCACACTACACCAGAAACCACCTCCTTCGGATAGAACAGCCTGTAGAAATATGTTACCTGTGTGGGTAGTTCCCTACTGCGGAAAAGTACACAAATATGCTTTTGTGAAAGGCAGGAGTAAGTGCAATTCCTAGGTGAGTAAGAGAAGGGAACACCCATGCACTTAACCGGCCTAAATGGAAAAGGTTTTCTCAAAACGAAAAATAGGAAACGTTTGTGCAAATGCACAATGCTGCACGGTCTGATCATATGTCTCACCTGGTAGAATATGCGCTTGAGTAATATTTGCACGCTAGCGTTCTTGTGCAAACCCACGACTGTGGTAGATTCCCCAGGAACAGTCTTGGATTTCTTTTGTGAACGCTACAAAAGTTTGAAATATACCCGAAGCTTGGAAGTAAAAGTGGAGGAACAGACTTTCAACTTTTAGAGCCCTTCCTTAGTGAGTCAGGCCATTTATGTAGAGATTCCGTTTGGTGGCCACCTGTGTATGTGGGTGGTTTGAGGGAATGGTGGGAGCTTGTGAGAATGGTACACGAGACTGTGAGTTTCTGGTCCAGGAGCAGCTGCCTGTGAAATAACTTTCCTCCTTGGGCTGCAAAGCTTGTCATCACCCCTAGCAACCGTAGCATCAATAGGGGATTTATGCCATTAGAAAGGGAGAGATGCTTCTGTTTGCACAGTGGTCTATTAAGGTTCATTTTATTGATTGTGTAACCTACCAATAACTGGGCAAGTTCAAATCCTAAGGAATGGTCTGTGAGGCAGCATGTGTTTGTTTGGCTCTCCATAATGTGTAAGGTGATTACTGGGAATATTGACTGAATGTAATGTTAAATTCTCTTTTTGTTCATAATATCTCATTGTCAATTGAATATTACAAATGTTATCAATAGCTGAACTCGAAATAATTTTTTATCAAATGTACCTACCTTTGGAGCAGACTTCTGGACACATTCCGTTCATACTCATACTGGTTATTTATTAATGCCAATCAGTTCACCCTGAGATGCAAAGTTTCATGCGTCCCATTTTTGTCCCATCTCCTTCCTTCTGTACCTTGGGAATGTACTGCTCTCCTTCTTTATGAAGCAATTTATCAATTGAATTAATTAATGTATGTATCTGCATAGGTAACTTTGGCATCACCAGGTGTAAGCTTTGCGCCTAACTTTGTTGCTAAAGTTGAATTTTCAGTCAAAATCCCACTTTTAAATGCAATCAGGTTAGGAGACTGTTCCACATCATAAACTTCATGTTTCCAAGAAGGAATGCAGAATTTGACAAATAAAAGTCGTAAAGATTCAGAGGGTCGATTTCACTTCCAAGCATGAGAAACTCCCCATCAGAGTCTAAAGTGTGCCTAGAAGAGAGATGGAGATAGGAGTCTCGTTTGTAAAATGCTGCTGATCAGTGAAGGGCGTTGAGGCGGCGAGCAATCAGGTGGGAGGCTTACCTTGTGTGGAGAAAGCATGTCAAGCTTCCCAAGGTCAAATGAGAGAAGGTGACCCTTGGCATCAGCGAGCTCGCGCAAATGATGAATGAACAGGTTAATAAAGAGTGTCAGCTGGGCAAGGAAGGGGACAGAATAGCATTCATGTTGCCCAGTCCGACAGCTTATAACTAGGTTGGGGGAAACTGTGATTTCTTTTTTCCCACACAAAATATACATAATTATTCGGAATATTAGGGGTGCACGTGCAACCCACTTGGATGGTCATCCCTGTGAAAGATGTACATTAGATACGTCATCACATAGAAACATTGTCCGTGATATCTGCTCAATGGATTTTCCTTGTAGTTTTAAAAGAACGTGGGGGACTTTGACTTTTTTGATAAGTAAAGACTCTCTTGGTGTACACCATGCCCGTTTGAAAGCACATTTCAGCAGTTTTTTAGGGTACGCCCGTTCCTTTATCTGCTCGCAGGACGCCTCTCCATGTATTTGGAAGTCATCATTATGGGAGCAGTTCCTTCGGATCCTGAGACGTTACCCATAAGGAAGGTGATCCTTGAAGTTGTATCAAAGAATTGGGCAACAAAAATAGATTGTCTTCTCAAGAAGTAGGGAGTGTAGAAATCAAAGATGAACATGTAGACGTAAATGCAGTTATGAAGAAAAATCTTAAAGCTAGTAATGCTAGTGGTTATAACGTTAAGGCCAAGTCCAAGGAATGTTGGCGTTGTGGGAGTCAGTATCATTTAGCTGATTTTAAAAAGTGCTATGCTATTGACCAGACCTGTAGGCGCTGTGGGAAGAAGGGGCACTACTCTAGGATGTGTAGACAATCTGATTCTGTTGACAGATCGAAGTATAAAATAAGTGTAGTGCATGATGATGATGCTCATAACCCTTTTGCAAACAAAATTTTGATAGTGGGGGAAGAATTCGATCAAACCATGGTGGGTGCCACTCAAGGGTCTTCTAGATTAATTAGACCCACGGCTGTATTTAACGTTTGTGGCAAGGACATCACATTAATGGTAGATTCTGGTTCCATGTACACAATTATTTCTGAAGCTTTGTTTCACACCACTTGGCAAGGGGTGTCTCTGTTGGAAAAGGATATCAATCCAGTGGGATACCAAGGTCAGTCCATAGATGTGGTGGGGTACATGTCGGGTCATATTTCTTTTAAATCACGCACCACACTGGGTAAAATTTATGTGGCCAAAGAGGGTCAATTTTAGGTTGGATGCATCAATATGACCTACACATTGTTATCAATCCTAGAGCTGCAAACCAAATAATGGTAGTAGAAGATGATGTACGAGTTGAGGATATTCTTCGAGATGCACATAAGGTCTTTGAAGATAGACTTGGTTGTGTTAAGGGGTATCAGCATAAAATTATACTCAAACCTAATGCTTGCCCGATACAACATAAGCTCAGGAAGGTACCTCTCTCGGGGAACAACCTTTACAACGCAACTTTTACAACGCACTACCTTTACAACGCATTTTTTACAACGCATAATCCATTACAACGCATGACATTACAACGCATGACACTACAACGCATTTTTAAAAACTACCTTTACAACGCATTCCATTACAACGCATACTACCATTACAACGCATACCATTACAACGCATAATATTAAACTACACTATCCAACACTTACCCTACTGTTGCACCCCCTGGAATAGAATAGTAATTTTTACCCCTATACTATCCAACACTTACCCTACTGTTGCACCCCCTGGAGTTAGAATAGTAATTTTTACCCCTATACTATCCAACACTTACCCTACTGTTGCACCCCCTGGAGTTAGAATAGTAATTTTTACCCCTATACTATCCAACACTTACCCTACTGATGCACCCCCTGGAGTTAGAATAGTAATTTTTACCCCTATACTATCCAACACTTACCCCACTGTTGCACCCCCTGGAGTTAGAATAGTAATTTTTACCCCTATACTATCCAACACTTACCCTACTGTTGCACCCCCTGGAGTTAGAATAGTAAGTTTTTACCCCTATACTATCCAACACTTACCCTACTGTTGCACCCCCTGGAGTTAGAAAAGTAACTTTTACCCCTATACTATCTAATACTTACCTTAAATGCAATTTAATATTATGCGTTGTAATGGTATGCGTTGTAAAGGTAGTATGCGTTGTAATGGAAATGCGTTGTAAAGGTAGTTTTTAAAAATGCGTTGTAGTGTCATGCGTTGTAATGTCATGCGTTGTAATGGATTATGCGTTGTAAGTGCATGCGTTGTAAGCGCATGCGTTGTAAAAGTGTGCGTTGTAACGTCATACATCCACCTCTCTCTGTTAGGCAAGGTCTTAAAGATCTGTTAGATGAGTTGTTGAAATCTGGAGTTATTGAACCTGTGGAGGTGTCTTCGTGGATTTCTCGTTTTGACACTCAAGTCTGATGGTCGTCTTCGTTTTTGTATCGACCTCAGGTCATTAAACCGTGACATAATCATTGACACCTTTCCTCTTCCAAATATCAATGAGTTGTTGCAGTCTGTTGGGGGTGGCAAGTTTTTCTCTAAGATTGATTTGAGGAGTGCTTACCACCAGATTAAATTGCACCCGGACTCAAAGTCACTTACAGCTTTCATCACTACAGAGGGGATCTTTCAGTTTACTCGCATGCCTTTTGGGTTGGCTTCCGCCGCTAGCGTTTTCCAAAGGATGATGTCTGACTTGTTGAAAGGTTTACCGGGAGTAGTTTACTTCCAAGACGATATTCTGATTTCTGGGAAGTCTGTTCAAGAACATAATGTAGGTCTCAAACAAGTGTTGTGGAAGCTGAGGCGGAGCTTAGCTCGCAACGAAGATGGCTGCTTGAGCTCGGAGCTCCGGCGAGCCACGCCATATATTCGCCAATAATCCTGATCCCAACGTCTCCCAGAACAACGGTTGGCCCCAGCGGAACATCCTGAGGTGCTGGGCAGTCGGCCGGCGTAATTTCCAGCCCGCTCGAGCGAAGGGGCGACCTCCGGAGCCGGCGACTCGGGAAGCGTCCTAGGCCGCAGATCCCCAGCCTCGAGTGAGGAGGACGGCCGACGACGTGGGGCAACGTGCGGCCGGCGGCGGCCGCGAGGGGCGGACCCGAGGCGCATAGTGGCGGACAGCAGAGATCGGATGTGGTGACCTGCGGCGAGCACAGAGGCAGCAGATAGCGCCGTGAGCGGGGCGCCGAGAAGGAGCGAGCGAGATCGGCGGAGAGCACGCTGGGAGGCCCTGGGTGAGCCCCGCGGCGCTCGGAGCGCGGAAGGTCAGCAGCACCCCCTTCAAACCCCGAGGCGAGCAGGATAAGTGGCAGAGCGGCTTGGAGTGAGGAACGTTGGGGGCATTTCCGGGCCTCGTTGAAGTGGCGGCCTGGGCTGGGGGCACCGGTGTACCCGGCGGCGGCAGTGCGGAGGAGGCAACAGGATAGGAGAAACCACGGGCGAGGTGCCTCCGGGGTAGAGCTGGGCGCGAACGCCACGAGCAGGGAGTGTGAGAAGCTGAGGCAGAGCGGGCGGCCTAACAGCAGCACGGTGAAGACTACAGACGGCTGGTGCGCCAGGTGGTGCCAACGGGTGCTGAGCAAGCCACCAGGACGCCCGCGGAGGGCTGCCTGCGATTGCGCCACAGCTACGTGGCGGCGGGAGCGTGCCCAGGCCAAGCGGCATCGCGCTGAACGGTGTGTGGGTACAAGATGGGTAAATCCGACAAAACCCAGTCAAAACTGAAGTTCGAGCAGCGGCGCCCCCAGACGCAAACACCACAGGAGGATGCTACGGGAGGCGGATCTGAGCCCGCGGAGGACGACCGGGACTTGAGGGGCCTCTTGTTGTCCATGGAGAAGGGGTTGCAGAGCGGCATCACCGCCCTGGGCGCTAAGATTGACGCGCTCTCCTACCGAATGAACCGCATGGGGGAGCGCCTGGACAAGCACTCGGAGCGCCTGGACCAAGCTGACAGTCGCATATCGGAGGTGGAGGGCGCGCAGACGACACTGGATCGCGACCACAAGAAGCTCGAGCGCCAAATGCAGATGCTGCAGGACAAAACGGAGGACTTAGAGGCCCGTTCTCGGCGGCGCAACTTGCAAATCACTGGCCTGCCGGAGTCCACTGCCACGGGCCGAATGGAGACCTTCGTGGAAACACTGCTGATTGCGCTGCTGGGGAAAGATGTGTTCTCCGGGATGTTCGTGGTAGAGAGAGCGCACAGGTCCCTGGGCCCAAGGCCCCCGCCGGGTGCACCGCCCCGACCGGTTATAGCTAAACTATTGAACTACAGGGACCGAGATGCAGCGCTGAGAGTTGCCCGGGAAAAGAAGACATTGTCCTACGAAGGGTCGCCCATCTCGCTCTACCCGGACTTCACGGCCCGGGTGCAGGAGGCCAGGCGACAGTTTGCCCCTGCCAAAAAGCAGCTCCGGGAACTAGGAGTGGACTATGCAATGCTGTACCCGGCTAAGCTGCGAGTTAACCGGCAGGGCAAGTCGCACATCTTCCAAGACCCTAAAGCACTCCAAAAGGCGCTGAAGGACTGGGCGAAGGAGCAGCGCCGGAGCCCAGCGACGTCACCGCGGGGGGACGAGAGAGACGGCGACCTGGACGCACAGGACTGACCATGAGGGCAGGACTCACCTAGTTGGTATTTTTTGCGGGACATGCTTGGCTGAAGGGATGTAGGCTTTGGGGGGCGCGGGTGGGGGGCGTTTGGACGATATCGTTAGGTGGTACAGTACATTGTGAGATGCACCCCCCCCCTGACTAGGCGCAAAAGGGAGGCACATAGACAGTGACTCATCCCCCAATTGCTCCAATCCTTTATATGGTTATCGAGGACGCTGCTGGGGCCTACCATCTGAGAGGGCCGCTGAGTTATGATAACAGTGCGCTGGGAGGGGACGGGAGACACAATAGTGGCTCGCTGGGCCGGGCGGCGGCAGTTAGGTACTAGGCGCTTCCACACTAGTGTGTGAGCGCTGAGCGACCTCCGCCCGCGTGTGCGTCCCACACCTTTGAGGGTTCAAAAGTTATGGGTGGGGTGGCGGGAGGTATGGGGTGCCCAAGTTTGGGAATCTGTAAGGCCGAGTTGGGGTGGGTCTTCTGTGGGTGGGGGGGAGGGAGGGGTTTGGGTTACGGGGGTTTGAGGTCACTAGGTCGGGGTGCGCGGTTTGATCTGCTAGTATGCTCCTGCGCTTGGAGACACGCTCAGTTGAGGGAATTGCACCCTAGAGCAAGCTATGGCGAACACCGAAGCGGCCATACCTGAGAGGCACGACACACTAAGAATCCTCACTTGGAATGTAAGGGGACTTAATGATTACCGCAAAGCCCGTAAAGTAATGCACTATCTTAAGAGGCATAAGATAGATATTGCTTTCCTACAGGAGACACATCTTCCTAATAACAGCCCTATCCTACGCACTAGGGACCTGCGGGAGGCACATGCGGCGGGGTTCACTACACACTCTAGAGGGGTGCTGACATGGGTAAGCGCGCGGGTGGAGCACAGATTGCAGTGCATTGCCACAGACAACGCGGGCAGGTTTGCGCTCACGCGCTTCCAGGGAAAGGGCATGGATTTACTCCTGGTTAATTGTTATGGGCCGAACTATGACTGCCCTGAGTTTTTCACAGCGCTGACAGGAGCGGTGGGGGATGCAGGCGCGCGGCATGTGCTTTGGGGCGGCGACTTTAATGTAGTGTTAGACCCGGAGCTGGATAGATCAGGCGGCCCGAAACGAGCGCAACCAGCGGCAGCGAAGGCGATTGCTCGAGGTATGCTTTGTTTGGATCTCGTGGATTTGTGGAGAACTCGTAACCCGGCAATAGGGGGCTACACACATTACTCAGCATACCATAACCTGCATACGCGGATAGATTACTGGCTACTATCTGCGCCCCTCCTACCGCAGATACGCGAGTGCGCGGTACTCCCGCGCACGCTTTCCGACCATTCGCCGATACTGGTCTCCCTGGCGGCGCCCAGAAAGGTCCCCCCGCCGTTTCTTTGGCGATTTCCCCCTTACTCGCTGCTGGATCCCCTATTTAAGGAGGAGCTGACGGCTGCTATCGAGCTATTCTTTGCCACCAATCTGGGCTCCGTGGAGGATTTCCAGACTGTCTGGGAGTCCTTTAAGGTCTACATTTGCGGAGTGGCGATGGCCAAACACTCGGGGGTACTCCGAGATATCCGGCGGCGCCTTGCGACGCAGGAGCGCAATCTGACTGCACTGGAGACCAGACTGCTAGAGACGGGCGGAGAGGACGCTACTGAGGAGATAAAAACTCTCCTGGCAGAGTACCACGAAACTGCTGATGCAGAGGTGCTGCATCTAGGGAAGTACGCTACGGCCAGGGTTTATGGTGAGGGTGACAGACCGGGTCGGTGTTAGCTAATCTGCTCAAGGCTCGCAGACGCAGAACCGCCGTCACGCAGATCAAGTCGGGGGATGGCTCGCTGCTCACGGCGGAGGAGGAGGTGGTGGAGCGATTTAGGTCGTATTACGCCAGGCTCTACGCTTCTCAGCAAGCCGGGATGGAAGACAGCATAGGGGACTATCTGGACTATATAAAGTTGCCGTTCCTAGCGAACGAACACAGGGAGTTTCTATCCCTGCCTATCGAGAGGGATGAAATTCTAGAGGCCCTTGCGAGCATGAAGGCGCAGAGCGCCCCTGGAGCTGATGGCCTCACTGTCGCGTTCTACCGCGCTTTTATAGACCAGCTTTTGCCGCACGTGTCGACGCTGTTCGACGATATGTGCATCAAGGGACATATGCCGCCGTCCATGCGCGAGGCGCTCTTGGTCGCTATACCGAAGCCGGGCAAACCACCCGATGAGTGCAGCTCCTATCGACCATTATCGCTGCTCAACGTGGATGCGAAATTATATGCCAAGGTCCTGGCCACGCGGTTAGCCCTTCTCGCTCCCGAACTGGTCGCCCCAGAGCAGGCGGGGTTCATGCCGGGCAGGAACCTCACATACAATTTGCGGACAGTGTTTGGCGTCATGCAACATGTTCGCCCTGACGTGCGCGCGCTCGCTGTCTTCCTCGACATGGAAAAGGCCTTTGACTCTGTCGAGTGGCCATTCATGCGACAGGTCCTGACGAGAATGGGGCTAGGCCCGATCTTCCTTCAAATGATAGGGGTGCTGTATAGTGGCCCCATGGCGAGAATACGATTGGGCGATCGAGTCACGGAACCGATAACAATCTCGAGGGGCACGAGGCAGGGCTGCCCCCTATCGCCTCTGCTGTACGCCCTGGTGGCGGAACCGCTGGCGTGCGCTATGCGTGAATACCACAGCCTACGAGGTATTAATTTTCCGACTTACAGGATAACGGTATCCACGTATGCAGATGACACCCTGCTGTATGTCAGTGACCCAGAAAATAACCTGGCCCCAGTGTTGAGGGAGGTTGTTCAATTTGGAGCGCTCTCCGGGCTGAAGGTAAACTGGGACAAGTCTATCGTGTTCCCGCTGACACCGGTCACGACCCCATTTGATATGGAATACCCGTTGCAATGGTCGGAGGAACCGGTCCGATACCTGGGGATCCAGCTCCATAGGGACTCAGAGGTGGTGCTGTCTGAGAATTACGGAAGGGCCATCAGTAAACTGGAGGACGACGTGGAGACCTGGATCAAGCTGCCCCTTTCGTTATTGGGGCGCATATCCATCATGAAGATGGTGGTACTCCCTCGGTTTCTGTTTCTGTTTGCGAACATCCCCATGGTGCTGTCACGTGCTTTCTTCGGGAGGCTACAGGCGTCAATGCTAAGGCTGGCGTGGGCTGGCAAGCAGGCGCGGACCAGCTGGAGAGTACTGACGCTACCTTACCAGATGGGTGGCCTGGGGGCACCCGACATGGAGCTGTACTATCGGGTGGCGCAGGGGGCTCAGGCGCATAGCTGGATACACGGGGGTGAGACTGTCCCGTATCTCAAGTTAGAGACATTGTTTGCGGCGCCGCTGCCGCTCCCCGCGGTCATTTTTGAGCACCCGGACCGTCGCACGGGATTTCTTGATTCCTTGAACTCCACTAGGCATGCCTGGAACTGTATACTACAGCGCGAGTCGGGGGCGCAGCTATATTCACCGGCAATGTCAATTGCTTGGGCGGTGTGGCTGGCCCCTTGTAATGAGGAAGCAGTGCGGCGATCGCTTAACGAGATAGGTGTACACACTATGGGTGACATGTTTGCTGACGGCCAAGTCAAGACGTGGGAGGCGGTGGCAACCTCGGGCATGGAGGGCACGCAGTTGCAGCGTTTTCAGTATCACAGAGTTAGGCATGCCTGGAAACAGTTGTTGGGGTGTGACATGGAGGAGCCGGCGGAGGTTCAGGAACTGACATACATAATTAAGAATGACAACCCCCGCGGGCTGATCTCTAAGCTGTACCGAATGGCGCAATCTCATAGGGTGCACGAGTTTGCAAAATGCAGATTGGACTGGCAAAGAGACTTAGGGATCACCATTAACGATGCTATGTGGGCGTACTGCTGCACGGGGATCAAACGCATCTCTCTGCATGGCAGACATCGACTCGTTCATTTCAAGTTCCTCAACAGGTACTACTACACACCAGAGCGCTTACATAGATATGGGCTGCGTGAAGACTCTGTATGTGAACGGTGCAAACACCCGGCGGCGGACTTCCTTCACCTAGCGTGGCAATGCCCGGGCATATACAACTACTGGGAAGCGGTATACCACCAGATAGTAGGGGTGACGGGGGTAGTGTTGGCTCCGGACCCGGCAGTGGCGTTATTGGGGCATTCCAGGGGGGTGCCGAAGGCGGCCCGACGCCTGGTGGATATGGGGATGCTCGTTGCGAAACGACGAGTTGCGATGAGCTGGATGCGTGGCCCCTTGCCCACGGTGGAGCAGTGGAAGCGAGATGTGCTATACTGCGGCACCCAAGCGGAGAGGTTCAGCGAGTTGCTGCCACCGCGTAGCCGGCCCAAAAACTTCTGGGAATTGTACGTAGACTACCTGAGCGGGCGGGAGACTGCAGCGGGGAGCCCTGATGGGGGTCCTGATACGGAGATTGCAGTAGAGGAGGCTCCCGGGAGAGGTGTTTGTGTGGGGGACGCATGATGAAGATGAGTGGCGGCTGAGTGCGGGAAGCGAATGGGGCTGCGACTGACTTAGGACCTCAATTGTTTAGTTGGGGTGGGTGGGTTAGGGGAGTTGGGGGGAATCGTGGGGGGAGGAAGGGGGTTTGGAGTTTATGGCCATAAAATGTGTGACTGTGCCCTACGTTCTGGGGGAAGGAAAAAAAAAAAAAAAAAAAAAAGACTACTATTAATAAAATGCTTGTAAACATTAAAAAAAAAAAAAAAAAAAGTGTTGTGGAAGCTGGAACAACATGGTCTTACTGTCAACAAAGATAAATGTTGTTTTTTGACTGAACGTGTTGATTACCTAGGATACTCAATTTCCAGTGGTGGTATTGCTCCCAAAAAGAACCTTTGGATGCTATTCAGAATGCTCCTTCCCCGAGTGACAAAGACCAGCTCAGGTCTATTCTGGGTCTAGTTGAGTACTACTCAAAGTTTGTTCGTGGGTTTGCGGATATTTCTGAGCCCCTCAGGAAACTTCTTCGCAAAGGATGCAAATTTGTTTGGGAGAAAGATCAGTCTGATGTGTTCTCCAAGATTAAAATTGAGATTTGTAACGCTGGGATTTTGGCACCTTTTAATTCTCTGTGCAAATCGTTGCTTACTGTGGATGCAAGTCTTACTGGAATTGGGGTGGTGTTCTCTCAAGTTCAGAGAGGTGTTGAGAGGACCATTGCATTTGCTTCAAGAACTCTCACCCAATCTGAGAGGAATTATTCGGTTATAGAGCGTGAGGCTCTGGCTGCAGCTTGGGGCGTGGAATATTTCAGGATATATTTATGGGGTTCGCGATTTGTCTTAAGGACTGATCACAAACCTTTGATCAAGATTTTGTCCGCAGGCGGTGCTGGGAAGGGGTCGGCACATCTTGCTAGGTTTGCTGCAAGGTTACAAGAGTATCTATATGACATTGAGTTTATCCAGGGGTGGAGGAATTCGCAAGCGGATTGCCTTTCACGCATGTCTCTTGATTGGGAAACTGTAGACAAAGAGATTGTCAAAAAGTTAGAAGATGAGGAGGCTGTGGCAGTTGTTTTTGATGTTTGTGAATGTAGTCTGGGATCTTTTTCCAGTGCACAGTGGTCTAAAGCCATGGTTGAAGATCCCATATTGCAAGAGGTTTTAATCCTGATTAAGAAAGGTTCACCCCGTGAAAGTTTGGTTTCAGCTCCTCTTAGGCCCTATTGGAAGTTGTTGGATGAACTTTCCTTGAATGGTGTTGATGTGATTATGAGAGGTGAAAAGTTTGTTCCTCCGAGTGCCATTAGGTTACACATTTTTAAGATTGCCCACGAGGGTCATCTGGGTCAAGGTATGACCATCAGGCGCATAAAACAAAATTTTGGTGGCCTGCCATGGATGACCAAATCAGAGAATGGGTGGTAAATTGTACACTTTGTAAAGAGAGCGAGAAGAGGTTGAAAGTTGGTTCGCAGAGTTGTATGGGTCGTATTGTGGATCCTGGTCAACCGTGGCACACTATTTGCCTCGATTTTATTGGGCCCCTTTCAGAAATGGCTTTGGATATGAGGTTTGCAGTTGTAATTGTAGATGTACACTCGCGGTGGTTACATCTTGAATTTTTGAAGGATATCACAACAAGATCTACAATTACAGTGCTGGAGACTTTATTTTTACGTGAAGGCATTCCTCAGGTTTTACTTACGGATAATGGGACACAGCTCACCTCTGGTGAGATGTGTTGTTTTTTGGAGAGGTGTGGGGTGAAGCATTCCTGTACTTCTCTATACAATCCGATGGGTAACGGTATGGTAGAAAGGGCGAACCGGCTTGTCAAAGGGACTTTACAACTTGCCTTAGCTAATGGGGTGTCTCCTAGTCGACTTGTTCAAGATGCGGTTTGGGCTTACTGCACAACTTCTCATAGTGTTACGTTGAAGTCCCCTTTTTTGATTATGAGGGGCCGACATCCGGGTTCTCGCCTTGTTCCATCTTGGCTTAAGGGATGGGTCTCTTCTGGAGGTGAACGTAGTGTTGAAGTTGTTCCTTCCAAGATTTCGGTTGGTGATTGGGTCAAATTGAAATCTGGAAGAATTAAGGGTGGTCTTACCAAGTTTAAGGGCCCTTGTCGTGTTGTGAGCGTAGATAGATATTTTGTGGTCATCGAGGGAGGAGAGCGTTGGAATTTGCGCAGAGTGGCTTTGTACCAGAAGGGTGGTTATGTTGATAAACGTTCCAATGACACTGGAAGCTGTTCTGGTGCAATGTTTTTGCCTGACAAGGTGGATTCTAGATCTGTGGAAGATGTGTCTCACTTTGATGATCAAGGTCCTTCTACTCAGGGATTTAAGGGGGTGGATCAAGATGGGTTGTGTGACACTCCTGCTGGAATGGGGGTCAGGAACCGTAGACCACCTGGTTATCTTCAAGATTATGTTAGGTCTTGAATGATGGATTTGGTAGGTTTGGGGGTTTCTGGGTCGTTTATTTTTCTTCTCTATCACTTGTGTTCTCTTCTTTCTTTTTCTGATGTTTACTTTTGTTTCTTTATTTGGGTTTATCATTAAGAGGAGAGGATGTGTTGTGAAGTATACTTATGGGGTTTACATGCTTACCTTGTGTAGCTGTCTTTACCTGGTATGGAGCGTTCATGCTCTCTGTGTTCTTGTCCTCGAGTTAGAATGTAAGGCAAACGGCACTCCACGGGTGTCAGTTGTAGCTGGGTCGTGGAGGTAGCTGGATGTCAGGTTGTGTTACCAGTAAACTTCATCAACCTTTGAAGAGTCTCCTGTTTTTCTTCGTTGAATTCATCTCAACAGATGGCATTCTTGTCTGTCACCTTTTTGTGAAGCGTAGTAGTAGCAAGTTTGTTCTGATAGGGAAAGACCTCTACGTCTAGAAAAGTAAGTGTTGTACGACTCTTGGCACTTAACAACTAACAGGAGATGCTCAGTCTGTTCATAAAGAACAAAAAGCCACTGGACGCTGTGAAAGAAATGTCAAGAAACCTCTTCAAATAGTTTGCTCATCACCTGGCAGGAGTTAAGAGTCCATCAGCCCACCCTTACTGGCGGAGCTTCGTCATCTGAGACTCTAGGAGGTCAAGATCTAGGGCCACAG
The DNA here is from genome assembly GCF_964204655.1 of Triturus cristatus. Classification (NCBI taxonomy): domain Eukaryota; kingdom Metazoa; phylum Chordata; class Amphibia; order Caudata; family Salamandridae; genus Triturus; species Triturus cristatus. The sequence goes on from NC_140586.1 coordinate 809,457,805, forward strand.
TATTGAGCCAACAGGCCCTGCTGGGTGCCCAACCTGATGCTCCTGAAAAAACTCCTGCCAAGGTGTGTGTTCAAACTATATAGACTCTAGTGACGTGCAGTGCTCTAGTGTAAGTGTGAGTTAAAAATGGCTACCTGGGCAAAAAATATATTTATTGAAAATTGTCCAGGTGTCATATTTTAAAAAAACCAATAGTCTCGAGAAAATGGACTATTTCCTGGCTAAGTCTAATGTGGTCGACATGTTTCAGCCGAATCGGTCAACTGACCCGGCTTTCTTCAGGACCTAGATGTAGTGGAAATGAAGGCTACTGCAGGATAAACACCTTTAGTGCATAAAATCGTGAAAAACAATACTCAAAAGGAAAATACAATAATCGGATGAGACTGTGGCAGTTCCTCCGAACGCGTAGGAACTGGCCCACAGGAAGATTCTCCCTGAGAGCCCTAGGGTGATAGCTATCAAAGGGAAGAAGAGAGTTCCTCGACATAGGTTTTTTGAATAGTTCACATTGCAATGTGTCTTCATGGGAAAAAATGGAGATGTCAAGGAAAGATAACCATTGCTGACTATACTTGATGGTAAATTTCAAAAAGGCATTTTGTTGATTGAGCCACGTGTGAAAAGACAAGATCTCTTGGCTGGTGCCCCGCCACACCACTAGTACATCATCTATGTACCTCTTCCACAGCACCAGATGTTGACGATAAGGGTTGCTGTGGTTCAGTACATGATTTTGCTCGAAAAGATGGACATAGAGGTTGGCGAGGCTGGGCGCAAAAACGCTACCCATAGAGGTGCCAGAAACCTGAAGAAAGATCTGATCTTCGAACCTAAAAAAATTCTCCATCATTGCTATTCTGGCACACTCCATGATGAAGGTGACGGGGGTCATGCTGTTCAGCTCACGTGCCTCCAGAAGGCCTCTGATGGAGTCCAGAGTTTCTTGTTGGGGAATGCACGTATAGAGCGACTCACGTCAAAACTGGCCAAAATATCGGTACTGATGTTAAACTCGATCTCAGGCAAAATCCGTAATACATCAGAAGTATCTTTGAGGTAGGTGGGCATCTCAGCAACCATGGGCCGTAGGAAGAAATCCACGAATTTGGACAAAGGCTCAAGTAGTGAGCCGATCCCAGATATAATGGGTCGTCCAGGAGGTGGTCGTTGACTTTTGTGGATTTTAGGGAGGCAATAAAAATAGGGCATCACAGGGTTGTTGGCTACCAAAAATTTTGCCTAATGTGGCGTGATCCACCCTTCTGCCTCACCTTCCTCGACTAGCTGTTTTATCTCCAAAGTTAACCTGGGTGTGGGATCCATATCCAAAATCCGGTAAGATTTAGTATCCTTGAGCTGTCTTAGGCATTCGGTCTGATAGCTCACGGTATCTTGAAGGACCGTGGCACCCCCTTTGTCCGCTGGCTTAATAGTAACGGACATATCTCTTGTCAAATTCTGGAGGGCCAATCTGTCCTTTTTAGTAAAATTACAATAGTTGGTCGACCGTGTATCGCATAGTGCCATCACATCATGGGTTACTGCCTTCTCAAAGGTGGTAACCTGGGAAGGAACCTGATGTGACAAAGGTGTAAAATTACTTTTGGGACGTAGACCAGTATTCATGTTGTTCATATTGTCGCTGGGAGACATGCTGTCATCCGACTCTCTGTTTTTAAAGAAAAAGTGGAGCCGAATTTTTCTGAAGAAGTTCTGCAGCTCACACCTCAAAGCAAAAGGATCACCTAAATGTGTGGGCACGAAACCCAACCCTCTGTTCAGAACACTCTGTTTATCTTCTGTAAGGGTCCTTGAGCTCAGGTTAACTATAAGATCGTTCATTCCCCGGTCGAGTTGGGGGTTTGCTGCTGGTTGCCCCTCCTGCTCCGAGTATTCGGAAATGTCAGATCTGGTTGCCAATGGACAATGGGAGTACCTCTCCGTTTGCCCCTGGCGCGACCTTGACCCTGGTCTAAAAAAGACTGGTGAGGGTAAAACTGTTGTTGTGGTGGAAAAGATTGCATGTGTGGTGGGAAAGGGGGTGGTTGGTAGCCCCAAGGAGCCGGTGGCCACCATTGGCCTTGATTTGGATAAAATCCTTGGGTACCACGCCTTTTGTTGAATCTGCGGAATTGTCCTCTCCCTCTACCTTGGGGTGCCCCGGTAGTGTAGGAATCGGAGTCACTAGATCCTAAATCGGACCCAGACGATGAATAGTTGGACCCGTAACGCCTGCCTTTGTTGTTAAATAACGGGGCCACATACGTGTCACTAGTATAGGGGTAAATTTTCTCCCAAGAAAAATGGGCTAAATCTTTCTTGAACTTGTCTATTTTAGTGATCAGAATATTGTCTCTATATTCCTTATTGGTCTTGTTTGTCTCATCCAGTTGTTTCTTATATAGAGCCGATGTAATGGTGGTTTTGATTTGTCCCTCAAGTGTTTGGATTTCAATAAGAATTGCATCAGCCTGGCGTTTCGCCGTGCTGATAATCAGAATTAACCAGTCACGGGTACACCGCCAGGCGATAAGTGACCAGTCCCGCATGAATTGTTTGTCTGTGAGAAATAATATAGGCGTGTTAGTCACAATTAAACCAGTGGGGGCACATTTTCCTCGTAGATATTCAGTCATGACTAAACCATGGACTGCTGTTCGTGACTGTGTCTTTCTAAGAGTAAGTAAAGTGGCCCAGTCATCCTTTGGGCTCCCTGTGATTTCCGGTAGGGAGTCCAGAATACTGGGATTATCAGACAGTATAGTACTAAGAGTTTCATCATCAAAAGCTAAACCTGCAAAATCAGCCATCGTGGGACGGGTGTTTCAGCGGTCAAAGACCTTAAGTAGTGTTTTTTAAGACTTCTTAAGAAAAATCTGAAGTCTAGACAGGACCCGCAGCCGTAGCTGCTCTAATCACCAAAAACACAATATATATAGGGGTACGACTCTTGGCACCTTACACAGAATTCTTAACTTGAGATTGATGTCCCTCTCTTCGCTATGAAGAAGAATATGAGCAGTGGACAAAGAATTGTAAGAGCAGATTTACCCCCTTCCAGTAAAAAGAAAGATCTCAGAACAATGTTCAAAATGAAGCCGTTGACGGGCCACCATAAATGTGGTACCTGTATGAATTGTAGTAACACGATAGTGGGTATTGACTTTATACACAAGTACAATAAGTGGACAAGGAAACAATTTTCCAACTGTAAGGCAAAAAACGTAATTTATGCAATTGTTTGTCTCTGGCCAAGAATTTACATTGGAAAAACTACGCAAGAGGTTCGTCAACGTGTAGCGCAGCATCGATCAATGATAAAAAATAAAAGTGTATCAGCACCTATGGTGAACAACTTCATTGACTCCAATCACCACGAACTTGAGTTTAAATGGACTGTGCTACCAGTCACTAAACCATCACCAAGAGAGGGTGAAGCTGAGGCTTCATTGTTAAGAAAAGAAGCCTGCCTGATAGCTCGCTTCAATAGCATCACTAAAGGACTGAATGCAATGTCACAAATGGGTAAATGCTAAAATAGTTCCAGTCCAGACTTTGCATTTCCAGTTTGCATCATGAATCAAATATTTCTGGAAACAGGTCTATATTTTTTAATACTAAGCTACCCACAAACCTTTAAAAAGATATATATGCTCTATATTTCCCTTAGAATATGATTTTCTCATCGCACAGCTAATTTTCAATTGTTTCACAAACTCACTTTACGATAATGCAATGGGATCAGGTTACTCTTCAACTTCCTGTGACCCGAAAGCATTCTCGAGAGAGAAACTGGGAATGAGACACTATTAGATGACCTTCAAAGCTGATTGCAAGTTAGACTATGCAAACTTTCACTACAAGGGTGTGCTAAATTCTTTTTTGTGGAATAAGACACAGGCTGACACGTCCTTTTCTGTTTACACAAAGAGACGCGATGCAGTCAGTTTCTGTGCGATCTTTAAAGGAAGCAACTCTTTTTACCGATTTGTGAAATTGAAAGCGGTGCAGCGCTGTTCAAGCTATATGTTGAACCGACTGAGAGCTGAAAGGAATCATTAAAGAAAACATCGCTGGCATGGCGAAAGTAAGTGTTGCATTTAGCCCACAAAGCTACAATGTAAGGGGCAGATTTATGAGGGACTTGCGCCCCTTTTACGCCGCCGTTGCGTCACTTTTGTGACGCAGCGGCGGCGTAAACCCTGCGCCATGTTGCGCCCCATTTACATCGTGACGCATCTATGGAGATGCGTCACGGTGTAAAGCCCTGCGCCACATGAGACCTGCGTCAGGTTTCATGTGGGTGTGTCTACTCAGGGGGGGCGTTCCGTCGCATGAACGCCCCTGAAAAGTGACTCAGTGAAATCTATAAGATTTCACTGAGTCACTTTGCCAACGCTGATGCGTCAAAACCCTGCGCCTGCTTGAAGCAGGCGTAAGGCTTGACGCACCATGTTAGGGATAGGGTAGGTTGGAACAGTGCTGGAGTTGAGTCGCGCTTGCGACGCAACTTCAGCACTGCGCCAACCTTACGCCGGCAGATGCGTCACGTATCTGCTTGTCCTTGCGCCACGATGCACCGCATTGTAAATGCGGCGCATCTGCGGTGGCGCAAGGGCAAACTTGCGTGACGCAACTTCCCTGGCGCATCCATGCTGATTTGCAGGGATGCGCCAGGGAACATAAATCTGCCCCTATCTATTAAGATACTCTATTGATGTAGCACTCATTTCTGTTTATATATCGTCAAACCAAAGTACAACTAGGTTTCCATTTAACCTACAGCAAGCATTCTTATACCCTTTGTAAAGGCACTGCCCGTATGGCGCAAGTAAGTGCCTTTTCTTGTTCTTCTAGTTACCGAATATTTACATTTACTAAACCATGTTTATGACTGATGGTGCATCTGTTCTCATTTTAGATCATGCCATCCACATTTTAACTAGCCTCTTCTCGCCTGCAAAGTGCGAATTTATTTCTCTATTCAATCAGGTACTTTTGAGAAATTACCACATAACTTGAGTAATGGGGAAGTTTAGAGTCCCTCCTCTTGTATAATTCATACCCTCTTATTGCTCCTTAGATAAATCAGTCCACGCCCTGAAGAGAATACACAAACCACCTTAGGAATCGAAACGCATCAGCATTACACAACGCAGGGACTTTCCCTTTTAATTAAGTTTTCCCCAGTAGAAATGTTATTTGAATTGTCTCACTACTGGGCTTAATGTTTCTCTTTTCCCCGTGGGTAGCAGCTCCTTGAATTTGTTACACAATGTGGATGCTAAAGGTTGTCGTAGTAGCTGCGCCGTTTGTGAACTAAGACTGATGTTATATTGTTTAGATAAATGTATCACGCTTCATGTACTGTTTGTTACATCATATTGTTTCATCACAAAGTTTGTATGTCTTTGTTTTATTTGTTGCCTTAATATGTATAATTTGTTCTTGATTGAATCTTATCCGCACTTACCTGACCCATGATTAAATGTGGAGTAAAGTGCACAGACCGAAGTAGCAAATAAAGGCTTATAGTCCATATCAAGTGAATTGATGGCCTTTAGTCTGTTAATTTGGTTTAGCAGCATTTGAATGTGACAGATAGGACAACCCTCCCCCTTTCTCTTAGTTTACTACGGCCCTGTCCTGCCGCCTAAGGCCAAACCCCTTGTTGCTATTACCCTAAATAATATTGAGCATGATTAGAAATGTTATGAATTCATTAATTTGGATGCTGACATCCATGTTCAATGAGTTTGCATGTTCTTGAATAAGGTGGTGATGGTGCAGTGATTGCCCACATGGGCCCAGTTTGTATTTCACAGAAAACCACAATCACTTTCAACTTAGCATGCACTTAGATATCCAGCCCTACTCACAAGACCAATGCAGGCATTTAGTGTAAATGCTAAATAGTAAGGTGAAGCGAGTCGGAAAAATGTGCATTATAATACATCAAGTATGATAAATAAATAGTGTAATGCGCTATTTCGAAGCTTGCATCATTGGATTAAAGAGGTGTTGCATTTTCTAAAATAATTGTGACAAAAAATCAGTTGAATGAGATGATGTTTTGGTAACCAAAGCTTGCTTGGACAACTGCGATTAATATCCTATCTAAAAAGGTGATTTGAAGGAATCAGAGTGAGTCCGGTGAATAATGAAATTTGTGCCTCTACATCGGAATGGGACCGAGTCTTGTTGCCCTTTCCAGGATCTGGAACCATAAAAGAAATGTCAGTATGCATGCATGTCATGTGACCAAGGCCGCTGTGGTCTGCTGAAATACGTAATGTCGAAAGGAGAATAAACATATCCGTTTTAACTGCAAAATGTGTCTGCTTTGATCTTATAGAGACAAAAATGGATTGCGTGTGGATATTTTATATATATAGTTAAAGCACATATATGTCAAGTTAAGTATAATAGGCATACTCTCCTTTTCATACCTATATATATATGTGCCGTAACAATATTTTTGTACTTGACTTGATTTGTAGGCCTCGATATTTTGGCACCACCATATTTTTCCTCAATATCCTGGTGGGAAACCCTGTCTTTGGATGAAGGATAATAATATATACTGAATTTGAACTTCAGCTGGAATGATATGATTTACCACTTCAGTCAGCATGCCTCCAGTTCTTGCAGCCTTACAATTTATGGGAGGGTTAAACCCACTGGAGTCTAGAGATACTGATATCCCCAGGCCGCAAAGTTTAACTTAATTTCTTTTAGAGTAATTCCAGCTTTTTTGGGCCAACAAAAAATCCTTTCTTTGTTCCAGCCAAGCTTAGGAGTCTCAAATAGAACAAGCCAGGTACACGAAGAGACTGTCAACTTTCTCAGGTGGAGAACTTCTTTCTGCAAGCCTTGGATGGCAAGTTCTTGACAGTCTTGGTCTGCCAGAAGTAAGGGCGAACCCTTCCAGTAGCCACAAGGCTGCCGACACTTTAAGTGCTTAAGCACATAGTGCCCTTCGGAAGGAGCCCCAGGGAGGAAAAATCCAGCAGACAAAAAACCTCCAATGAAGTCAGCGTGGCTCCAAGATCCAAGGGCGTAAGAGGAAAGCATTCAGGAGACAGGTGAAGGAAGCAAAGAACACAACTGGAGAATCAGAAAAGGGAGGCAGAATCCCAGAATCAACACGAGCGAGGAAACCCACCAATAGGCGGAAGGAAAACCACCAACATGAGTGAGGAAAATCACCAACAGGAGAAAGGAAACACACCTATAGGAGCAAAGTAGTGTTGCAACGCAAGGAGGAAGAGGACTCTAACTCCTTATATACCCCAAGGACCGGAAATTGCCTCATAAAATAGTGCCACCGTGATAAGTTGGGAACAAAACATAGAAAGCTAATGGATAGTCACCCCCTTGGATTGGGTTCTATTAATCTTATGACTCCTTCCTGGAGAATTGTAGGATACTGGGAGAAGAACCCATGGCGCCCTCCAGCATGGCCCCTGGGGAGAGGACTGTAGCAGACTGCACTGGTGGGCCAGCTACCTCACGGTAAGGATCATGGAAGTGTGCGGCAGCCCGCTGGTGTCTCTTCTGCCCTGCTGGCCACTGTAAGGCATGTTGCGCTTTGACAAGCGGGACATGATGTAAAATGTTGGGTAGGGCAAGGGCAGCAATAGAGACATTCAATCAATATGATAAAATAAAACCATACAGCAAATTGTGAAAGGGAGAATGTAACAATATTATGATACCGTGTCTGCAGAGGGGTTCCACATAATCAACAAAGTCTCATAAACGTGCTATATCAAAACCAGACACCGGACGGAAACCGTGAAAACCTCTAGTCTAATATCCTATGTGTACGCCTGGTTTCTAAAGTTAAACCCACACACGGACATGCTTTAATATGTGGATAGAAGGTAGCAGGTGAAGCATACTGTAAAAGGAGGCCCTATCAGCATGGCTGGGTATCTACCAATTCATACCCATACTAAAGCTTTAAGTGTCCATTGGGCATAGGTAGACTGTAAAATGTGTTCTTTTCAAACCAACTTTTCTACAATGCAGTCTAGCTCCTCAAATTTATAAACCTTTACATCTGTATTTGTGCCAATGATACAAAGTTCTAGTGATTGTAATTTCAGCATATGTGGTGTGCTTACTCCAATGAACTGCAGCTGGCCTTACTATCAGCTTTTTTTGAGTTTGGCGCACTATTGGCACATTCCTAATGTAATTCTTTCTGGACAGAAATGAGTTGACATTTTCCATGCATGAGAGGTTGATCCACCTGTGGGTTTGATTTAGTTGAGGATAAGAACACCTGAACAGTGCAGGGTGACTGCTTTGGGTTAGCATCACTGCCACCCAGACCCGCTTTCATTCCAATGGCCACCCTCTGGCTGATTGTTTACTTGCTGATCCTCTGCATGGTCGTCTCTTACCCATCTTGTAAACCTGTTTCTGAAGTCTTGTGCCATGATCCGTCTACAGCCCGCCGCGTGGCTCCTGGCATTATTGTTCTTTGCAGCATCCTCTCCTTCTGGTCTGATTCTGTGCCCGCCGTGATCTGTGCCCGTTTTTTCCCTTTTGTGCCCCCGTGATCTGTGCCTGCTTTTCCTTCTGTGACCCCCGTGATCCATGCCCGCTTTTCCTTTTGTGACCCCCGTGATCTGTGCCCGTTTTTCCTTCTGTGCCCCCGTGATCTGTGCCCGCTTTTCCTTCGCTTACCCCCGTGATCTGTGTCCGTTTTTTCCTTCTGTGCCCCCGTGATCTGTGCCCGCTTTTCCTTCTGTAACCCCTGTGATCTGTGCCCGTTTTTCCTTCTGTGCCTCCGTGATCTGTGCCCGTTTTTTCCTTCTGTGCCCCCGTGATTCTGTTCCTTTGCCTTCCGTGCCGTTCACCGCTCCCGTTCCCGCCGCTGCGTCCCCTGCGGCTCCTCCCCCTGACTGCCCATTCGCTGCCCCTACCTCCCACCTCCCAGCTGCTCCTCCCTCCCACCTCCCCATATATGGGAACGCCTAAGGCAAGCCCTTCTGCACCCGTCCGCGCCTGGACGGCGCCCAGCGCCAGGACCCCTGGCCCCCGCGAACACCACGACGCCCGCCTCTGCTACAACTCCTGCACCCTCCACGCACTCAACACCGGACAATCACGCGCCTGCTGCCTGGCCGCCCCGAAGTGCAGCCAAGGACCCTTCCCCTGCCGGAACTGCAGTTTCACCAGCATCCGGCCCACCAACCCACCTACCAAAGAACCCAACAACCTCAGATGCATCCTTCTCAACACCCGCTCCGCACGCAAACACACCGTGGAACTCTGGGACCTACTGGACTCCAACACCCCAGACGTCGCTTTCCTGACGGAGACCTGGCTGAACCCCTCCTCGGCACCCGACATCGCCATAGCCATCCCGGGAGGCTATAAGATCACCCGCAGGGACCGCACCAATGAAGTAGGAGAAGGAATCGCCATCGTCCACAGGAACACTCTCAAAGTCTCAACCAACACTGACGACACCCTCAGCACCGCCGAACACCTGCACTTCCAGATCCACACCGATCCCAACACCACCCTCAGAGGAACCCTCATCTACAGACCCCCCGGACCACGAGCACAGTTCAGCGACTCCATCACGACCTCGTCAGCACACATGCCCTCGCCTCCACGGAGTACATCGTCCTCGGGGACCTGAACTTCCACCTCGAGAACAACAACGACACCAACTCCTCCACCTTGAACGACAACCTCGCCAACCTCGGACTCAGACAACTTGTCACTACACCCACCCACTCCGCGGGTCACACGCTTGACCCTATCTTCTCCGCAAGCCCCCACGTCTCCTTCAACCACACCACCGAGCTCCACTGGACCGATCACCGCTGCACCCACTTCATCTTCCGGAAACCCACCACGCATCCAACAGATGCCGTGCCGCTGCTGGAGCAAAGTCACCGAAGATCAGCTTTCCACAACGCCCTCGCCCGGAGCCCACCTGAAGATACGACCGACCCCGACACCGCCGCTCGCAACCTCAAACAGTGGATCAACGACTGCGCCAACACCCTCGCCCGCTCAAGAAGTCTTCAAACACCCACACTAGCAAGAAAGCCAGCTGGTTCGCCGAAGACCTCCAGACCTCCAAAAGAACCTGACGAAAACTCGAAAAAAACTGAACCCGTGAACGAACACCGGAAAGCTACACAGCCCACTGAGACCCCCGCTCCCAAGACCACCACCCTCACCAACCGCCTGATCGCCTGGACCAACATCGACGACGACGACACCATCAAGATCATGAACACCGTCCACTCCGGATCCCTGGAAGACCCGTGCCCTCTCCACATCTTCAACAAAGCCAGCAGCACCATCGCACCCCATCTCCGGAAAACCATCAACATCTCCTTCGAGACAGTGACCTTCCCGGAGAGCTGGAAGCACGCAGAGATCAACACCTTACTCAAGAAACCCAAGGCGGACCCCAAGGACCTCAAAAACTTCCGACCCATCTCCCTGCTCCCGTTCCCGGCGAAGATCATCGAAAAGGCCGTCAACAAACAACTGACCAGCTTCCTCGAGGAGAACAGTATCCTGGACCCGTCCCAGTCCGGGTTCTGCAGCAACCACAGCACCGAAACTGCCCTCATCGCCACTACCGATGACATCAGGACCCTGCTAGACAACGGAGAAACCGCGGCCCTCATTCTCCTTGACCTATCAGCCGCCTTCGATACGGTCTGCCACCGCACACTACGAACACGCCTCTACGACGCCAGAATCCAAGAGAAGGCCCTGGACTGGACCTCCTCCTTCCTCCCCAGCAGAACACAGAGCGTCCGCCTCCCCCCTTCCGCTTCGAAGACACCGAAATCATCTGCGGCATACCCCAAGGCTCATCCATCAGCCCAGCGTTGTTCAACATCTACATGGCACCACTCGCCCACATCGTACGACGGCACAACCTCAACATCATATCCTACGCAGACGACACCCAGCTGATCCTCTCCCTCACCAAGGACCCCCACACCGCCAAAACCAACCTCCACGAAGGAATGTAGGCCGTCGCTGACTGGATGAGGAACAGCCGACTGAAGCTGAACTCGGACAAGACGGAGGTCCTCATCAAGGCACTCCACAACACCGGACCACTGTACCTCAACAGCCGACTCAGCCTCTACACCCCCACCCGCCAGCTCCGCAGACCACGCCCTCACCACCATCCCCCACTTCCAAAGAGTGACCGCCGGTGGCAGATCATTCTCCCACCTCACCGCCAAGACATGGAACACCCTCCTCATCCGCCTACGGCAGACCGAAGACCTTCTGACCTTCAGAAGACTTCTCAAGACCTGGCTCTTCGAACAGTAGCAGCTCCCCCCCCCCCAGCGCCTTGAGACCCTCGCGGGTATGTAGTGCGCTTTCCAAATGCCATGATTGATTGATTGATTGATTGACAGAGAAGCTTCCCCTCTTATTTTGCAAGTGGTGGCACATCCTCTTCTACAGCCTCTAAGTGTTGGAGACACCAATGCTTGGGAGAATGAGTTAGATCTCTGTCTCGGTTGTCCTGCAGTAAGAGTTCATAGTAATAATAAAACCCTTAGGTAAAGTTTCCCTTTTATAGGGCTGTCAGTACCTGCTGCGGTCGAAAAGCTTTCTGGTTTTGTTTGTCTTAAGTGAATCTTTTATTTCAAGATTGTGTTTAATTATGCTGTATTGACTTGGTTGATTGTCTGTCTTTGATGCAAGGTTTCTTTCAGTTTAGATTGGAATCAACGGAAGTGCAGTGCTTAAGTTGATCAAGTGGTTGCCGGTGGGGGCCACTAGCACTCTTTTTTGGGGACCGACACTTATTTGTAATCATCTGACATTTACTGCAAGAAAGTAAGACAAGAACACACAAAGGAGAAAAATAGAGCAAGAGAAAGATGGAAAAAAAGTCACAAAGGGAGAAAGCAGGGTCCGGCAAGAGTGCAATAAAGGGGGGGGGGGGTTTGATAGTGGATTTAACAGTCATGAGGTCCAATCACGACGATGTATTCTCGCGCGTCGACATTTAATAGCACCGGCTGCGGGCTTCTGAGCAGATCTTTGGGCACCTACACTCCTTATTTTACAAATTTGGCACTGGGGGCACGGGTGAGATTTGTTAATACTTTTGAATTGTCTCCATTTGTTTTGCGTTTGTAAACTTGTGGTTTTGTCTTCATAAGAGAGTTGGATTTTCTCAAATGGCAGCACTTCAGCGAGTTACTTACTTTAGCTTGTTTTTGTCACTGTGCAGTGTAGTTTTTGCTGTTTCCTGTACTTTATCACCTGCTCCGTTCACTTACGCGGTTATTGCTAGGCAGGTTCTGAGTTTGCTCTAGTATTCCTTATTATGTTCGTTTCCAAAATCTATTTGCGTTGCATTCCCGAGTGTTTGTGATAATAACGTCTTTGCTTTCAGAAGGCTCATTACTTTGCTTCCACCTGTTTAGTTGTCACTAGTGACATCATTCCGGGGCAGTGCTGTAATCGGAGAAAGAAAACCTACATTTCTCCAAAAACCCAAGAATCGGGCGTCAAGGTGTGGCAGAGGGGCATCACGAGGGGCGGGGTCAGGAACACCGGAGTCTGACAGGCAATTTATACATTTCTCTGTTTTTTTAACCTGAGACACCCAAATTGGCAGCAGGAATAAATGTTACAGCGAATCTCTTCTAGTTTATTTAATTGGCCAGAAAGAGGGTGCCTTTTAAAATATCTTATAGGCGGAGACGTTTTAGGGCATGGGCAAAGAAGGCTCTGGCCCAGGGCCCCAGCCTTTCAGGGGACCCCCGTAGAGCCAGCTCTGTTCTGCAAAGTCTTTCCCTGATGACCTTGAATAATTTATTGAACAGATTGTTGCAAATCTCCCCTTTCATGTATTTTTAATCTGGGTAATGTGTGAGAGTCCATTACAAACCTTTTGCAGACAAAGGTTGTGTTTATGTTTTATGCAACATCCATAACACGTTTCTTTTAGATGCAAACAAGGTCTCACATATGCAAAATGGGAGGGGTCCCAGAGGTTGTTTGCAGTAATATTAGTGAGCTGCTGCTGTGTTACAATATTGAAAACACACATCACTATCCCTGAATAGTGAACGAGTGTCTTCCAACCAGGGTACATGAAAGAGCTGAAACTGAAGCTAAATTGAAAGGTAATCCGAAAGCGCATCATGTAGCATGCAGATCACAGGTTTGTATTTTATTTAGACCGCTCTGAGGGTTACTACTTTTGACACAGAAATCCTTTTGTTACTTCCAGTTCATAAATTGCGACCCTAATATAGCACAGTGAGCTAATAACCGTCATCAAGGAGCTGCATGCAAGCTGGAAGTCACAGGTTTGGATCCTTATTGTTTATTTCTAAATCTGTTGTTATTCAAAGTTTGCAAAAAAGTATATCTTTGTGCAATAATAGAGTAATGTCAGCACAGACATCCCCAATCACTATTTAAAACCGACTATTGTGTTTCTCCTTACTATGCAATCTTATATAATGCTTACAAGTATGGAGGATATTTGACTCCTACAAATTATATCCCTCATTGTCTTATGTAACATCCTGTACACTGATGCACACCTTTGTATGATTCATTGTTTCTCTATGTGCGATGTAAAGCACTATGATACCCTACAATAGGATGAGTAAAGCTATTAAATAATGAAATAAAAAATAAATTAGTAATTGCCATTTATATTTTTATTTATGAAATTACTCATACACACAGATATATCTGACATGTCTACAGTGCATGTAGATCTCTTACATTTTGGGCTTGAACAAAGTCAGCACCCTGCGTACAAATTATATAGTTTCTCTAAAGTACTTGTGAAGCGATAAGCTGTGTGCCTGTGGCTCCTCCGGTTGCAATGGCAGCTAGGTGTTAGACTCCAGATGACTCCCAGCAGGACCGTACTTGGACAAAAATAGGACTGATGGCCCTTTAAGTCAGGCCTTTGTTTTCGGCCCCCGCTTATGGCCCAGCTAGAACTGAAAATAAGAACGCCTCCTCCCACCTGCAGATAGCTGCTCTGAAGAGAGAGATGACAACGGGTGGGCTCTGCTGAATTGTGTCCTGGTGTTGGAAAATTAAATCAGGACAATTTCAGTAAATTTAACCTGGTCGGCCTGGTCCCAGACCCGGCTCACTAATAGCTGCTGGAACGGAGATCCAGCGGTATCGCCTCGTTTCCTGCACTATTCCGGGGTAAATAGTTGCTCTAAGCAGAGTTTTTAAGAGTTATGTTTTTGTTGGCTGCTTGACTCTAAGTTCTGGCCACCGAGCGATTTGTAAATGATCTGCCAGGCTAAAGTTGCCCATCCAGTAAGCTAACATACAAATTTCACTAACTCAAACACTCAAGATTAAAGTTTATTCTATTTATGTTATGAAACTTCAAAGAGATCCACATAAAAACATATATAAAATATACATATTCTCATAGCGTGTAAAAATGCACATAATATGCATAGAAAATCCCAATCCACCTTAAAATTACCATACTGTAACGACCATAAGTACAAATAAAAAAAAAACAGTTAAAAAGTTAGAAATTCTATAGCATAACATTTCGTTAGGAGGCACATAAAGTGACTGTAGTGCTTCCGAGACTGATCATAGAGATAACTGCAAGCATATGGGCCTCAACTATTTTCGACGGTGTAATAAAAGTGCCGGACAGACAAATGGAACATGGTTCAGATCTTGAATCCTGTTATGGCATAAATTACATTCAGAGGAGATTCCGTATCATGTGGCCATGAGGGGGCTGAGCTGCTCCATATCCAACCACAGCAAGATCCAAAAGCGTCTCAACCCATGAGGCAAATTCCAATTGATATATGGTTGCACTCTATTTGTTGTGATAGAGTCAGTTATATACTGGAAACCTCTTTTTTTCAGGCACGTCTCCCTGTCCAGGCGAAAGCTTAGGGCTCAGGTGGCCTGTTTTAAGGTAGCTTTTATTTGTGTCACTGTTAGTGGAAGGGCAAAATTGGGATCTAAATGTAACTGATCAACAGCAAAGAGGGAATTTCTATATACTAATGACTACTCTTTTTTGTCTTCTAGAATTTCTTTCTTCATAAGTGACCTAAATGAGTCTTCTTCACTACTCACTAATCTGGCAACCCAGAGTCCCACCCCAGCCAGGCCCTTCAAATAACACTTCTTAAACCCATTTCCAGCCTTAATGCAGCCACTGAATTCGCTGAGTTAACCGAAGAGATATTTCTTAATATTTGCGCTTCCATCACATTTAGGAAGCCCCATTTAGCTATTCCAATCGGTTCCAGACTATACAGTAGAGAGGCGGTTTTTTTCCTCAATAAACCTCGAGGAGGTAAGAGAAATGTCTTCTGCCAATTGCCCTATAAATAGCATCCAATCATTTGGCCTGAACTTTACTTTTGTTATTCTCAATATGGGCCTTATCACTAAGTTTGCCACACATTATCTTCCCAAAAACAAATAAAAGTGTTGTGTTTTTAACTTTTGGGAGCCCAGAGATCAAGAGAAATGTGTATTTTTGGGGTTTCTTCATACCATGGAAACACATGATTTTCTTTTTGAGATGTTAATCTTTAAGTGATGGGTATCAGCAATTTGTTGTAACACCTGCAGACGACTATTTAGACCTTTAGGGGTAGGGTCTCAAATTATTATATCATCTGCATATAGTAAACAGGCTATTACTTTACTGCCAAAAGACAGCACTATACCCTCACTCAGTGATAGGCCGACTGGGAGATCCGAAAAATATAGCAAAAAGAGTATCGGGCTAGGAGGCACCCCTGTTTTAAGCCATTTTGAGTTGGTGTTTTTTTAGAGAGGCCCGATCACTGCCTAGAAGTACTCAACACCAGGTAGAGGAGTGGAGTGTAATTACTAAATCTAGCAGGGTGCCTGGCATACCCAGCCTTATGAGTTTCCTCCACAGCAAAGATCGGTCCACTTTATCAAATGCTCTGGAGAAATCTACAAAGGCCGCACAGTTCACTCCTCCTGATACCCCTATATATTTCTCATTAATCAGCTGAAGAGCTGCTATATTAACAACTGTTCTGTGATTTATCCAGACCACAATTTGCTCCACAGGTATTATATTGTTATCTTCAACCTACTCACTTTTCTGAGTCAGTAAGCATTATGTAAAAACGTTGCCCACTGCATCTAAGAGGGCTATCTGTGGGAAGTTCCCTGGCAATTTTCGATCTCCCTTCTTAAATAGAGGGACCATAACACTTCCTGTCCAGGGGGGGGGCTTTCCTTTTCTTGTAGCAACTTTTAAAATCTGGTAACAATATTTTGCTCTAAAGGGATGATTCCTGTTTTATAACAGAGATAGGGACTTTGTCTGGTCCCTCACATAGCCAAGTCAATTAATTTCTTTAACCGAGAGAGGGCAGTCAGAGTGTACACCCATTTCAAGTTTGGCGCATTCTACCTTCTCTCCATTTGCCGCACGCAAGTCAGTGATAAAGTCAATCTAGCTGGCTTCTTCAATGGCCAAGGAAGTGATCTAACTCTTGATCCACAGCCCTCCGCTACTAAAGTCCAAAAGGACCTTGTCTGTCCCTTAATCACTGCCTCTCTCAAATCGACCTATAGCGGATCACATTCCTTTCTCAAAGTAGGGATGCTGAGATCTTTACCTCATGATCCAGAAGGTGATGCAGCTGATTGTCCATTAATTCCAGATCTGGATTCTCTGATAATTGTGATAGTACAGAAGAGTTATTTGGGGGTGTACTGCTAAAAGGTTGCAGAATAGTGGGTAGTGTCAGAGACAAAGAGTTCAGGTGCTGTAATTTCTGTAGTCCTTATCTTGTTGCCAATATTTCCTACATAGTTCTAAATCTATATCTGATAACGTGAAGCCTCATCCAAGATGTATGAGGCTACTCTTCACGAGGGACACTCCTGTGGTGGTGATGCTGGCTTACCCACCATT
Organism: Triturus cristatus; assembly: GCF_964204655.1. Taxonomy (NCBI): domain Eukaryota; kingdom Metazoa; phylum Chordata; class Amphibia; order Caudata; family Salamandridae; genus Triturus; species Triturus cristatus. Next base: position 809,474,759 of record NC_140586.1, read on the forward strand.
ATGGGAGCTACTGTTAGTGTATCTGAGACCAGGCATAGAGAGGAGGAGAGTTTAAGAGAGCAAGCAGGATCCAATTTTAGTGAGCCAAGTTCATTTCTTTGAAGATACTTCTCAAGATGTGTTGTTCTTAGTTTGTTCTCCTCCTTAGGAATTGCTTTTGGAATGACCACCCGGGGTTAGGCCCATTCAAGCATTGGTGTTGAGGCACCCCGTTTGATCCACATTGACTTCTTGAGTTGTGTTCTCCATTTTTCATAGAGAGATAGTTTGATTCTTGCTTTTTAATGCAGTGACTATGGGGTCTGTATTCCGTAGTGGGTTAGATTTGGTTTTTGCTCATGTCCTTAACAGGCGCCAAGATCTGTTTTTTTGTAGTCACTGCACTTATGCTCTTCCAATACCTTCAGTGCCGAAATGTACAAACCTGCTTCTTATATTTAGTGGAATAACTAGCACAACAGATCCCTTTAGCGGTTAATTCCTCATATCTCTAAATAATGAGACTGCTTCTGCTTGCTTCAGCTTCCCACCTCCAAATATTCTCAGGGGCAATTTAACGATTTGCCAGTCATTAAATGCTCTCGGAGGAACAGTCTCCCCTTTGTATCGCCCCGCTCAATGGTGTCTCAATCGAGGACCCCAGTAGACATGACCACAAATCAGAGGCCGTGGTGGCCACAACAGCTGAGGCTTATATCCAGTTCCTTTTAAACTTCTCTGTGAAAGGGGCCAGTTCATATATTTATAGGTGGCCCCTCCTCATTGAGCTGGAGATGAAAGAGGCACGATAGGGATTGCAGAAGGTTTGCTGAAGGTAGAGGCTCCTTTACTAATAAAAGCAAGAAGGGAAGAGTGGGAGCAGGATAGGGGAGCGCAAGCCGACAAGCTGCACCAGGACCTTGTGCGGCCGCCTTTGCAACCAAAACGCTCTCGCCCTGGTGTGGTCCCCCTACTGGGGGACTCCGGCTGAGTGTCCACCCCCCGTTCCCCTCACTCCCTCGCGTCCTCAGGGTCTGGCGCCTTTTCTCTCCAGTCCTCAGGACACACGAGGTGGTAGGATCAAGGTGGTCCAGTCAAAGCAGGTTAAGGTAGGTGGGGGTGGGCGGGGTTAAATCCAAAGGCGCTTTGATGGTCCAACGGCCTGGCCATGCTTGGCGGACTAGCGGGACTAATGGGCCAGCTTCTTTTTGGTGGGTTCACGGGCTGGCTTTGGGCCTGGTCAGACCCGAATCAGGGTTAATTCAATCCCTGCATGGCTCCTGCACCATTGTCAGCCACTGTTGATGCCAGTGTCGGTGCTGCAAAGGTACAGCGGCACGAATGCCCGTGCTGCTCCAGCTACTGGCTGCTCCTGCATTCTCGCTGTGTCTGCATCTGCGTCACTGCATCACTTCTCACATAAGAGAATCTATAAACACACTCTCTGCCACACCACGCTTATACTTATGCAACCACTTCTTGCATGCCATGAAATAACTCCATTACCTCCCAGTGATCCGAAGGATTAAATACTGCGGGGGAGATTTGCAAGCCCCGTATGCCACATTTGCGCCGCCGTTGCATCACTTTTGTGACGCAGCGGCGGCGCAAAGCCAGCGCCATGCTGCGGGGTATTTACAACGTGACGCATCTAGGGAGATGCGTCATGTTGTACAGCCCTGCGCCACATGTGGGCGTTCCGGTGCGGGGGGGGGGGGGCGTTCCAACGCAGGAACGCCTCCTAAAAGTGGCCGAGTGAAATCTACAAGATTTCACTCAGTCACTATTACGGCCTTGCTGCATCAAAACCCTGCGCCTGCTTGAAGCAGGCATAGGGATTGATGCAGCATGTTAGGCATAGGGGCACCCCGAGCCTTGCTGGAGCTGCGTCGCGCTTGCCATGGTGCGCCGCATTGTAAATGTGGCGCATTCATGGTGGCGCAAGAGGTGTCTGCCGTGACGCAAAATAACTGGCGCATCCCTGCTGATATGCAGGGATGTGCCAGTTATTGTAAATCTGCCCCAAACTTCTCAGTACATCTTTAAGTACTTTTGCAAAGAAGATCTCAAACATGTCCGAAGTCTGTCTCTCCACTGTTTTCCCGGTGAGTTTTTCAGATCTACCACCACATAACTAACCACTGTCCCCAAATACAGATGGAAAAAACATGGTAGATAAACCATAAAAGTCCTGGGAACACTCCTTTGGGAATTCCCTGTGGCCTTCCTATAGGAGGAATGACATATATGCATCATTTAGAGAAATAATTTAAAAGCAACTTTTTCAAAGAGGCCTTTCATTGTTTAAACATGCTCTGATGTGTCCCACACACACAGCCTTAATTTTACCCCACAGTTGATCACATTCCCAATATACTAGTTTATTGTTTCTATTGAATCGCTAGCATTGTGGAAAGATTATGAGTCTGCCTTTGTTCGTTTAATGCTGAAATGTGGCTTCTGGTGAATACAAAAATGGCCTGACAACCACTTGCACAGATGAGTGTAATGATAAGCACTACATAGGTACAGGTTGTGGCGTGAACTTTGACACACAGCTACATGTAGTCTGGTCCACCGATGCCAATTACAGATCACTTCTTTTAAACATGTGACACAACCCGGGGATACCTCAGAGAATATTCCAAGATTTAAGCTGGTCAGTCTAAGCTGCCCTTAATTGTGGACTCGGAGTGCAGGCTTGGTGCTACTAGTAGAGGTTCCCACCTCCCCAAAGACTGGCGCTCCATGTGCACCTCTGGGAGGACTTATCGATTTATGGATTTAATTTTAGCGTTGCTGGCTTGACATCATTTTCATAAGTAGTATGCTCACACATTCATTTCTGGTGTCAGTAGCATTTCAAGTAGATTTTCTTAAAGAGCTATAGAGTAAAGATGTTTTTATTTGCGAAGGAATGGGTGCTTAAGATGATTAAGTTCAGAGGCAAAGGTTTGAAACACTAAGATGACATTTGTAGTTTGAACAAAGAGAATGCTGAGGTCCTCCTCTCCTTGGAGCCCTACTTTGCTGGTGCTGTCAGGGTGCCGCAATCTTGGCACCAGATGTTGCTAAATAAGCTGTTGGCTGAGCTGGAGGCAGCCGATACTGCTACCGAACCAGTACCAGGAAAGAGATATTTTGTGAACTACCATTACAGAAGATGAATTTTGCCAAAGATGAAACAAGAAAAAGGAGGTAAACACTCGGGGGCATATCAACAACAACCAGCGATAATTATCGTTAAGCGCACTTAGCGCTAGGATAATTATCGTCGGCTAGCGTGGATTTTTATCGCTGAGATAGCGTGCTATCAGCAACGCTTATCTCAAAAGCGATAAAAATCCTAGTGCTAACTGCCTAACGTGAGATTATCGCTGGAAACCCAGCGATAATCTCACGAAATGTGGCGTCAGCTTGTTGATAGGGCCTCACAAACTTAGCCATGATATCCACCCTCCATAGGATATCATGGCTAAGTCAGTCCTGAAGCAGGCATACGGAAAGTAGCAATAATAGGGGTTATCGCTACTTTTCTTGCCGCTATGCTTCAAAGCGTGGGGCTTGATGATAGGAGAAATGTCGCTTAGCGACATTTCTCCTGTCATGTTAGGTCAGGAATGCCCACTTTGCATCTCATTAGAGATGCAAAGCTGGGCGTTAAGATTTCGTGCGCTAAAGAAAGGTTTCACGCGTTAGCGTGAGCTTGCTAATTAGGCGATAACATTATCGCCGCTTTTCGGCCGAAAACGGCCGCAAAAGCGGCGATAATTTTCTATCGCCTCATTGCTGATATGCACCTCGTTTCTTTATTCTGATTAATCTGGCTCAACCAGGGATGCTGATGTAGTCTGCTTTCTTGGCCCCTCTGGGCTTCTGCCCTTAGGTACATGCAAATCCTGATATTATGTAGACTGCTGATCCTCCAGCCGCATAGGTCTTCTTCAAGATCATACATTACAGTTGAGTTTAACTATCCACAACTGGGGCTGTTGCCACCTTAGATATGAATTTTAGATGTGAAATCTCTCAGTATATACATATTTTTTTTGTGCAACGTTGCATTGACTATGTTGGGAAGCGGTGTATGTGCACGATGTGGCAGTGAGTGCAATAGTATGAATGAAATGCTAATTGTAGAAGACTTTATATTTCCCATACATTTATGCCTAACATACTCTATTGAGTGTTAGACCTGGCATCTTTTGGCGTGATTTCCGCTGTCTTTTTGCTTCTGACCTCCTGTTTTTGACTGTGTGCTGCATTTCGTTTTTGCTGGTTTTAGGACTCTGGGCACTTTACCACTGCTGGCCAGTGCTAAAGCACAAGTGCTCCTTGTGTAATTTATGTTAGTGATTGGTTTATCCATGATTGACATATTTGATTTACTAGTAAGCCCCTAAAAGTGCACCAGGTGTGCACAGAGCCTGTAAATCAAATTCTACCAGTGGGCCTGCAGCACTGATGCCACCCATATTAGTAGCCCTTCAAACATGTCTCAAACCAGCCACTGCAGTGTCTGTGAGTACAGTTTCAAACTGCTATTTCGACCTGGCAAGAGCACCCACTTGCCAGGTCTAGACCTTCCCTTTTATTATATGTAAGCCACCACTAAGTTAGGCCCAAGGCATCCCCATTGGCAGGGTACAGTGTATTTAAAAGGTAAGACATGTACCGGTGTGTTTTTGTCCTGATAGGGAAATACTGCTAATTTAGTTTTTCACTGGTGCAAGGACTATCTCTCCCATAGGGTAAAATGGAGATTGCCTTGAAATATCTTTTAAGTGTAATTTCCTATTGAGAGAAGATAGAGATTTGGAGTTTGGGGTCTCTGAACTCACAATTTAAAAGTACATCGTTTGGTGAAGATGTTTTTTTGTGTTTGAAAATGCCACTTTTAGAAAGTGGGCATTTTCTGCTTATCTATTCTGTGCCTTTGCCTGTCTGTAGAATCCACGCCTGGGTTAAGATGACAGTTGGGCTCTTGTGCATTCATTCTAGACAGTCACACAAAGGGAGCTGAGTTGTGCCTGGCATATTCTGATGCGGCATCACCCAGCTGATGAGCCTTCCTGAGCTAAAGTGGTGGGAGGAATTGTCACTGACACCTGAATAGGGCTGTGCCTGTTCTCACACAAAGCTGTCTCCACTCCTCTGTAGTGTGTCTAGAGCCAGGTCAGTGAAAGGCAGGGTCCTGCGCACTACAAAGACTTTCCTTTGAAGTTTGCCTACTTCAAAGGCAGAAAGGGGTATAAGTATTGGACCCCTGACACTCAAATCAATGCACTTCTGGAAAAAAGGACATTCTGCCAGGAAGAAGAGCTGGACGCTGTAGAATGAACTGACACTCTGCCTCTTGCTTTGTTGTGCTGGCTTGCTGCTTCTGTCCTGGGAATGAAAGGACTGGACTTAGCTTTCTGTATCCTGCTTCAAATGGTCTCCAAGGGCTTGTGTGTGCTTGCCTACTGTTAAGAAGGTTCAGGGCCATCAAAGACTTCACCTACCAGTGCTGAGATTCCTGATTTGCAAGTGGTGCCAAATCCAGTTACTGATACCCTGGAAGTAGAATCTGGTGAAGTGAAGGAGAAATCCATGCATTGACTCCTAATTTCTAACAGTGTGCATTATAAATATCTACAGCAGGACAATGAACTGCTTGTAATCAGGGTTTGCCATTGGTTCAAAGTATGTGGTTAGCGCCATGACTAGTGTCACATTTGTGGGTGGGGTAACTTCTGTGATGGTGTGGGACAGTTTTATAAATGTCTGCCCCTGCAAGATGCAGTAGTAGGGCCCTTTTGTGTTCATCTTCCATAGCTGTGGTAGAAAAGTAGAGATTGAAGCTTTTCACTCAGAACTTCCACTTGGGTGTTTGTATTGAGGACACTGCCTCAATGATGAATGGTTCTATAGCCAGAATGTCTGTCATGACCATTGCCTAACTGTCGTAGGGTGCCAGTGAGGCCACCAACACTGTGGGGTGTGTGCCTGGATGAGCTTACTCCTCTACTGGTTAGGTGTCTGGCATCTACAACAACTCTTGCCTGTCTGCCCCACATGATGCTGATCATACCCCGTTCACCAGACTCTGCACTGTCTCCATTTTACAGTGGACCATTGGCAGCCAATGCACACTTCCCTGCCTCAGTTGCGGGATAACTGGTACTGGCACACGGGTGCAGCAAAACTTGCCACGTGGGGTGCCTCCACATTCAGTCTTACCGGGTGAATGCAGTTGTTCTGCCCGCATGGGCGTGTCTGACGGGGGAAGCCAGCACAGTTGCATCACATGGATTGATTTGTGACAAGCTCACCGGCTTTGCATAAGTACATGGGCAGATCTGCTGTAGACGGGGTAAAGCCCGTCCTTGTCGCCAACTCTGAGATTATGGCTAGCAGCAGTGCTACACACAGCAGTACAAGAAGAACTTGACTCTTAGGGGCAGATTTACAAAGATTTCACACAACACAGGGCAGCAGGCAAAGCTGCTGCACTGCACTACATGAAAAGGAGATGGCATAAATGCTCCACATTTACAAAGATATGTTGCATTTAAACTTATCATAGTTTTTGAGGATTTTGGTAGGTAACTATTTATTTTATAATATGATTTTAGCAATCATTTCTAAGTAATCTACTCCTTTGTTATTTATGAAAACTTTGACTTTAAATTGTAGCATATCGTACGTTCTTTTGGTTTGTTTGCTAAATATAGGGGCAATTTTGGTAGCTTATTGTTCCGTTCTTAGTTGTTGGTAGCTTTGCTCTTTTTGTAATGTATATAAAAAAGGAAAGGTTCTTCATTAGGTGTCATTGCTCAAAGTTCAAGTATTTGTATGTAGTAGTATCTTCTAGGGGCAGGAGGAGTATCGCTCATGGGTTTTTTAGTTTGTGCAATTAAACATTTTAATTGTGGGTATAGGTCGTAGTTGGCCTGTGCTATGTTTGTGGACTTTAGGCAGTATATCTTTTAGGATTTTTGTTGTGGGGTCTTGGGAGATAGTATTTGCCTCTCTTATATCCTGCAATACATCCCTTACTTCTACTTCTGTCACATTTTGGGTGTGGTTGTGTTCTACTACATTAATTACAGTATCATCTTTTGTAGTGGCCCTATCATAGCATGCATTAGAATAAAATTTGGAACATTTCAAATTCACATTTGCTGTCGATGCACTTTCTTGCTTTTAGGTGTAACCCATGTGACTTAGTAATTGCTTTTCTTTCTGGGATGTTATGTATTTGGCTCTCTCTGTCATTGTATCTGAAAGTAGTGTAATAGTGTAATTAAATACAATTTGTTTTATAGTTTATACATTTGTAATTTACATATAAAATTAGGCAACTACTTCAAATTATTTTTACATACATGTAAGTTCTTTTTAGATGTTTCAATCTGTTTAGCAGATTTTCCATTGGGGTTGTTGTAATACGGAGCAGGGGCTTTTTTTCTGTTGGAAGAAAAAAATGTCTCAGTTTATTTTTGGGTGTTTATTTGTTGGTAGTTTGTAGAGGTTAACATTGTTAGCTTTATTTTTCCTCGCTATTGCTGTGAGGTAGGTGTTTTTTCTGGCAGCTTATCACTTTTCAAAGTCGTATTGTTTTCTTTTAGAAAAAGTGCATGTAAAGAGATAGCAGTTGGAGAGTGTTTTGTGAATTATTTGCTATTTTACAATTTTAAGTTTATTTACAAGTAACTTTAGTTTAAATATAAGTATTACTTACTTGGTTAGGTATTTTTCTGGATGTATATATATCTTCTTTAAGAGTATGGTCAGAAATTCGGGCAGAGTTTCCTCGTCTCACAGTGTTTGTCATTTTTAGAGTATATAGTTGATAAAATTAGTGTGCCTTTTATATTGTTTATTTATTAGTGTCTGTGATTTTATTGGTTATAGTTATTTATCGTTTGATATTATTGGTTAGTTTATTTTTAGTTAGAATTATTTTTATCAGTTATGCCCTTCTATGTGTAACGCTACTTTAGGCTTTATTTATGATGTTTGATAGATAGTTTTGAACATAGTTGTATATATGTGTGTGTATATATATATATATATATATTAATATATATGTATATATAAATATATAAATATATTTATATATGTGTGTGTGTGTGTGTTTGTGTGCACGTGTGTGTTTCCTACTTATGATATAATGTGTAATGCAAGAGTGGTGAGAATTCTGGTAGCTGGTAGTTAGATTAGCTGTGTGCTGGCTGGAGGTTGCATTACTTTTCCTGAATGTATAGATTTGGGGGAGCGGAACAGGAATATATGAGTGGACAGACAGCCACTGCCAAATATCTCTGAGATGTTAAGCATGATGGGTTGAGGAAAATTGTTTAGTGTACTTGACATGTCATCGGCATAATGCCAAGTAAATCTACACTAAGAGTCACGGCCACTAACTTAATTTGTGATGTCTCTGGGGGCTTTCTGATATCATAGGATGCCATTCGGACTGGCGTCCGCCTCAGTTGTCTTCACAAGGATCATGCAGAATATTTTCCATGGTATGGAGAAGGTTTTGTGCTTCCAGGACGACATCTTGGTGGTAGGCGGATTGGAAAAGAAGCATGAAGAGGTCTTAAGGGAAGTTTTTTCAAGAATCGAAAAACGAGGTCTGACCATAAAGAGAGAAAAATGTCAGTTGAAAAATACACAGGGTGGATTATTTAGGCCATTACATTTCAGCAATGGCAATTAAGCCTAAGAATAACATCATCAAGACTGTATCTGATGTACCAAGGCCTCAGAATAAGGAACGGTTAAAGTATTTTTTGGTATTGGCAGATAACAGTTCTCATTTTATATGCAATTTCACAAAAAAATTTGAACCCATGCAGATGTTGTTAAAGAATAAGAGGCATATTCTCAAGGAGCTATCGCCGAGTTAACGGCACTATATCGCAGCCAAAGTTGCGATAAATTTATCACCCCATTTACAAGCTGGTGCTAACAGCCCATAGTACCAGTTTACCTGCGATAGCAGCCGCAAAAAACATCACCACAGATGACCCCGGCAACTATCGCTAATGAGATGCAGAGTAGGCGTTCCGTGCAAAAAGCCATGACAACACCACTCCACAACATTCTCAACGACCAGCCAGATCAGGGAAAAGACCACGAAACATGCGATAAGGTGCGTTAGCAGCAGAAAATTAACACCTGCTCTGACCTGGTGTAAAATCGGACAGCAGCCTGCACCTCAAAAGGGAGCCCAGCCCAGAGCCACACCTGAAGAACAACAGATGCCATGGAGCCACTGAACATGCGTGCTGGACACCCAAGAGGGCCACAACACCCACCGCCACCACCCCCAGGACCTCACCTCCCCAGCACCCCCCCTCCCCCCGGCCAAGGACATGCCACATCAACTACACGGAATCATGTACCAAATAATACGCCTGATGTCGCACAATCACATCTGGTGACATGCATGTGTCGTCACACAAATGAGCATCACACATTGACCTTCGAAGCAACAAATGAAAATTTATTAAAATAAACACAGAACAGATATGAAGACATATGGCGGCTCCCCTCGGGACAATCCGTAGGTCACAGCCTGCAAGACAAAAATCATGATGAGAAGGTGTGTCCTGCGCACATCAAGGGACAGAGAGAGAGCGAAGGAGAGAGAGAGGAAGAGAGGGAGAGAGAGATAGACGGACAGAGTGGGAGAGAGAGAGAGATAGACGGACAGAGGGGGAGAGAGAGATAGATGGACAGAGAGGGGGAGAGAGAGAGAAAAGAAGAGAGGGACAGGGAGAGAGAGTGCCGACACTGCGCACCCAGGCCACATTGCTCACCTGCTGCCACTGGTGTGTCTCTAACCACCTGCCTGTATGTAGTGCAGTTCACCAGGTCCCACATCTGAGACAGACCCGTCATCTGAAACAGAGTACAGATACATGAATGGCACAGTACATACAATTGCTCAAGACATTATTGCCTGACGGCCCCTGCGCACCCAGGCAGATGCACCCCAGCCTCTCCGGCCGCCCAGCTGTGCATGCCCACGTCTGCACACCCAGGCAGATGCACCCCAGACCCTCCTGCCGCCCAGCTGTGCATGCCCGCCCCTGCGCACCTAGGCAGATGCACCCCAGCCCCTCCCGCCGCCCGGCGGTTCATGCACGTCCCTGCGCACCCAAGCCTCACTGCTCACCTTCCGCCACCGGCGTGTAGAAAAGAGGGCCCACCACATGCCGCTGCAAGCCACAAGCCCGGGGCCCACGGACATGGCGCTGGCTCAGGCCTACACTGTGGTCCAGCAGGGCACACAAAACCTGAGCAGGCCAGACCGCTGAGACGGGGCATCATCGCAGGCTGCACACCCACTCAGCACTTACGGTGCCCCTACCTCAGTGCACCCAAAGTCACCACCCCGTGGCAGTGTGCCTGTGCCGGCCACAGTGTATCCGGTGCCACCAAGTCTGTGCCCCACAAGTCATGGACCCACTATGATTGGGTATCGTGGTGCGGACGCCATCATGTCACCTCCGGGCCTGCAGAATGTGATGTCGCAGGCCCCTCGGCCCCCATGCCTACATGCACACCACACGGATACACCCCAAGAGAGGTTGGAAATTGCATCGAGCACATGTGCCCGGCCCTTTTTATTGGCAGGGTCACATGTGCTGTGAAGCGTGTGCTGGATGGGTGTGGTGTGGGTCTACACCAGCCGTGAGGGAGTGGCTGTGGCATGCTGACAACTAAACCTGTGAGCAGCAGATCCCTACAGGGAAGACCTGGGACATGTAGCATTGTCGTCCCCCCCTGTAAGCTTAAGTGGAGTGGGCTGGCCTGGCATATGCCAGTCCAGCATAAGGGTTTGAACAATGACCCCGGGGATCTGGGCGTTGTTCCGTACGGGGCTGGACAAGGAAGTAACAAACGTGTGTGTCGCTGTTGTTGCGTCGGCGCCACCCTGACAACATTCGGCAATGTGTCACCCTGTGACCCAAGACCAACGACATGAGCCACATGGACGTACGAGGAATTCACTGACCCTTCATTCGTCCATACTACCACACTTGAAAGAACATAGAGACAACACATCTGTGTGATTCGGAATGTTTAATGCACACTCAGTGGAGTGTTGCATCTGGAGCAGTACAGGTCCATGCAAAGCCCACTTTACAATGTTGGCCCGAGGAAGGCCAGCCAGAGTCCTTCAGGGAATGACAAGTCCAAAGAAAGAGGAAGAGTTCAGTCCGCAGTCTGTTAGCTGTGTCATTGGCGATCAAACAGAATATGGCAGTCCATTGCGAGGTAAAAGGTGAGTGTCGCAGAGTGTATTGGGTGACAGTGTAAGGTGATGATGCAGAGGACAGAACCAAGCTGAAACCGGCCATATGGCGGAGATGAATGCTACAGTTTTCTCCGTACCAGTAAGGCGGTTTCATCCGCATCTTCGTCCTCTGCTGTCTCATGTGCCTCACGTGTGGGTGGTGCTGGCCTTTCTCCAGCACTGTGTGGCAGTGACACCTCAGGGGCCAGAGTTGGAATGTCTGCCGCACTGTGTGGCACTGACACTTCAGGGGGCGGAGATGTGGATGTAGTGGTAGCAGCAGCATGCATCGGCGCCAGGCCTTGTGGCAGCAATGCCATGAGGATTGTTTTGAGGTGATTGTGGAACCCACCTACCTCTCGCTGGTGTGCAGCCGTGGCAGCCGCTCTTTCAGTATTGGCCCACCCCATGTTCTCCATGAGCCTCTGCATGAGTCCCAACTCACTGGAGCCATTCTGACTAGACAGTCGATCTTGTCTCAGAGTCAGGACTCTGGCGATGTCAGCCATGGTTCATTGGAGAGCATAGAGCAGACTGTTGGTGTCCGTTAGGGACTGTGAGTGGTCCCTGATGGGACTTAGACAACCACGTATGGCATCTAGTTTGTCTGCCATGCGGTCGAAGCCCACCTGCACCTGTTCAGCCAGCTGCTCCTGGCATCCCAACACACGGCATTGAAAGGGCATGTGTTCTTCGTGGGGGTCCTGGGAGGCAGCCATGGTGGTGGGTGCTGCCTGCTGTGTGGTCTGTGCAGGGGTTGGGGTGTCCAAGTTGCAGCTGGGCTGCCCTGCTCCTGGAGGTGGGCTGCAGAGACTGTCAATGAACTCTTGGAGGGCATTGGATCCGAAGCTGTGGTGGTCCTCTTTGTCATCAGAGAAGAGAGGTTAGGGCTGCTCTGCAGGAGGTGTTGATTGTCCCTCTGCAATGTGAAGGGGATATGCAGTTTGACAATGTGTTCACATATGTGTTGTCGGAGTACATGTTCACATACAGACTACATGACTGTGTACATCGTGGCTGTTTTGGAGGGGCTGCCTATTTGCTGCGGAACAGAGGACATTTCGACAACATCACGGATGTGTGTTTGAACTTGTACATTGTCTACTCACATTTCCCTGCAATGCCACTTGCGATTGGCCAGTGTCTACACTCAGTAGGCGTCAGTTGTGTCCTGTGTTCTGTTGTGGACGTGTTGTGGTTTGTGCCACTTTGTTGTTAATGTTGATGTGCTCTGCATGTTATGTGTGTGTGCTGCATTGGGGGGGGGGGTGGCTCCTGCTGCTCTGTTTTGCTGCCCCTTATCCCTTTCAAGAGGTGTGCCTTTGACTTCTGTGCTTGTACAGTGCTGACATGTAGCATACGTGGGTACATTGTTCTCTTGGTGGGAGTTGGGGTCTGGGGCATGGTTTGTCCGCAGATGTGCTCAGCTCCATTGTGCATGTGTGCCATTGTGCCCCTCTCCCCCCGTCCCCCCATTCCCTGGTTGTTACTCATCCTGGTGCTGTTGTGTTCGGTCATGTTGAGCAGTGTCCGGTCCCCCAACTCCAGCCACCGTCTCCCCACTGATGACTGTGGACACCATTTCCTCCATGTCGTCCAGCTCCTCCTGTGGCGCAGGACTCCCACCTCCAGTCTGCATTGCTGCCTTCCGATTGTTGGCGAGTTTCAGCTTGGTTTTGCGCTTGACGTCATTCCAGCGCCTCTTGACCTCTTCCATTGTCCTCTTCAGCACCCCGACTGCATTCACCTTGTCCACGATGGACTACCATAGCTCATTTCTTTTTGCCAATGACACAGTGGGGATGACGAACAGTTATTGATGGTTTTCGACCACCTCCGTTATCAGGATGCTGTTTTCCTGCGGACTGAAGCGCTTCTTCCTACTCATCTTCTCCTTGCCCTTCACTGACCCCGAGGTCCCAGGCAGGGCCTCCGGGGGGGGCTTGTGGGGTTCTGGTTCGCCTCCGTACTTGCTTCGGCAACATCCATTGTGCTTGGATGTTGTTGGCATTTGTTTGTCAGTTTTTTTCTACTTTTATGGTGAATTGCAGGCCTGCAGCTGGTTTTCGCAGATTTTTGTATCGCGATTGGCTTCATCGCAGCTTTTTTTTGCATTCGCGTTCCGCATTTTTGCGGCGTGGCGTTGATTTTATCGCATGGTGCCGCTGTCTTGAGAATGCTTCGTTAACACAGTGTAATTTTCCTGTGGTAGACTGCGATGTTGGAAGTTGCATTAGGTTACTTTTACGATGGTTATCACACGTTCTTGAGAATATCCCCCAAAGTGTGAATTTGAGTGGAGAAAGGAGTGTGAAAGTGCATTTGATGAGAACAGTCTATCATTAAGTCACCATCACTATGTCATTTTAACAAAACTGTGGTAACCACTGATGCAAGTAACATCGGGTTGGGAGCTGTGTTATCTCAAAGGGTGGATGGGCAGGAAAAGGTAATAGGATTTGCATCATGAAGATTGCAGAGAGCGGAACGGTTTTATTCCACTATATAGATGGAGGCATTGGCATGTTGGGGTTTAAACCATTTTAAGTACCATCTAGGGGGTTTACCCTTTACTGTCCGAACTGCCCACAAACCTTTGCTGCACATATTTAAGTGTGACAAGGGATTAGAGGGTGGTGTGACACCAAGAAAAAGTTGTTACTATCAGTGATGGATTTCAATTTTGTGGTAGATTATGTTGAGGGAGAGAAAAATGTTGCGGCTGGCTGCTTGTCCCAAATGCCAGTGGATGACAGTTTATATGCTGAAGGGGAAAAAGAACAGGGGGTTCTGGATATTTGTGATGTGCGTGAATTTGCGTTGACAGAAGATGATTGGCAACAAGCTTGATGGATGATGAAGCGTTTGGAGAGTTGAAGCGCCTTATAAATGGAGGTTGAAATCAGTATGGTAAAGAAAGTGAAAGAATGAAGCTATATAGCGTGGTCAAGGATGAGTTGAGCATTTGTAGGTTTAAGGTATTCCAGTGTAATCAAACTGTTCCCCAGGTAATTTGAGGGCAAAATTGATCCATATAGGGCAGAACTCTAACTAAAAGGAGACTGATGCAGTTTTTCAGGTGGCCGGGAATGGATAAAGTGGTGGAAGATAAGGTGAGAGTCTGCAGTGCGTGTGGTAGGAAACCACATTTGAGCTGTAGGGAATTGTCTGAGAAACCTTGGAACATTTGGTGATGGATTTTATTGGAGCAGTGGAAAAACTTGGGAGACAGGAATGTTTCCTGCTTATGATGTAATGTGGAATGTACGGTGGCGAGAATTCTGGTAGCTGGCAGTTAGATTAGCTGTGAGCTGGCTGGAGGGTGCAGTGCTTTTCCTGAATAAAGAAGACTGAATTTACACCTGTCTAAGTGTAAATTTCTACTATATATATGTATATATTGTGTAAATCAATATTCTTTACATATTACACGTTTATTTGAAGGTGATGATATTTTTGTTTCCAGTATTTTTGTTTTCAATATAAGTACAAATCGATAATTTTAACAATGATATTTGTGTTCTTGATATTTGTGGTTTTATTAGTTGAGGATAGGAAGGTGATAATTATGTTAACAATATTTAATTTCCAATATTTTTGTGTTTTGATATTGTATGCATCAATATTATGTCTGTGATCCAAGAGTTATCAAGCTAAGAAGATAAAGGAACTACAGGAAGAGATTTAAGATTTATCAAACTTTGCATCACTGGATGAAATGCATATTTGCAATGATGGACCACATTGACCAGAATGCACTAGGAGGCTACTGAGCCGTATTTCATTTGAAACTCCCCAGCTAAAGGTTGTTGGTGAGTACCAGTTCAATTTTGAGTGTGGCCACACGGAAGTTGGTCCAGTTTTTTCAGGAGACAGTTTCTCCTTCAGGCTGTTTTACTTTCTTAAGAATATCACCAGCTGGGTAGGAAGCCAGCAATCATGAATCCTGTCTCTGGAGCTCATATATTTCTCACCCACATGGCTATGTAGTTCCGGTCACTGAATATCCTGGCACATTGACATTGATTTCTATTGGGTATTTATTCTAGTTTTGCAGACACCAATGTGTATTCCAGAGATCATTCTATGGAGCTGGTTTCTTGTAGTCCCTGAAAAGTGTTTATCAGCTCCAGACTTGTGAAACTAAAGGCTTTGCTACTTAAGGTTCAGTTCGAAGAGGGGGTAAAACTGGATGTTCCTTGACTGGAAAATCAGAGGCAATGGCACAAAAGATGGAGAGGTCTTCCCACTCAGCTGCTACAAACAAAATTGCTGCAGTAACACCTCTGAGGGAGAATGAAGTAGAAAGGCGACCTAAACTGTCCCTACATTGAAAAAGCATCCCAGTCTCACTTCTTCCTTCACCAGGGGCCTGGTACACTTCAAAGAGCCTTAGGGATGTTCCTTCAATCTATGTTTCTGTCTGACAGACTTTTGCCATCTCCCTCTTTAATCCCCTCCACCCACAGAAGATCCAAAATGGAGTCTTGCCCTCATACAACTAAGCAAAACACACACACACACAACAATGAGTGTAATCCAGTGGCGGCCGGTACTTAACGGGGGTGGGGAGGCTGGAGGTGAGCTGTGGGGGGTAAATGAAAATAAATGTAAAAAGAACCACTTACCTGCACACACCAGTTTCAACAATCCCAGAGACTTCCACCTTTCTTACTCCACCTGATATATTTATTGCTAAACCTATTTCTGTTGGTCCCATCTTCATTATGCTAACACCATCTTTAGTATTCTAAGTCCTGCAGCCCCTGGGGGAATAAGTTCCTTTTAGAAAAGCATTGTTTCATGCTTTCCTAAATGATAGCCCCTTGCTTTCCCCTCTGATGTTGCCATGTAAATGGTTGCAGTGTTTGCAGGCCGGCAGAGGAAAACAGTGATCGCCTGCCATTGCTTCTTTACCTGAAGCTCTGTTAGATAGTTCTTGCTGCTGGATCCGAGTTGTCACTGCGGATGAGGGTTTAAGTCACTCTCTCAGGTAATCAAAGTTGATTTGTGGATCAGTCAGGGATTTAAATTTGATTCTGATTTATTTAATAATTAATGTATTTATTTATCTGCTTGTTTATTTATTTGTTAATTGGTTTATGTAGTGCAGACTGAGTATCATATTGGTTTTGGTTTTTTTCACCAGTGGAGATCCCTCAAAGCCAGAGATATCTAAGCTCATAGAAGTAGAGTCACCTCTTGTCTAGAGTCTGAGCTCATGCCAGGCATACTCTAGTCTGATCATTTTGAGACATTGATCTCAACTAGATTCCTCCTAAATCTTACTAATCCTTCTCCCTCCTGACTCGCTCATATCTACCCCACAGTGCCCAGTGCCTGCCACAACCCCACCAATGCCCCGTCCGCTGTTCACCCTGACCACTAGTGCCGACAAGAAGAGACATGCATCCATGTGCCTGGAGCCTGCTTCGTACCCCGCAGCAGCATCAACACTACTTAGGGTGTCATGTAGAGTCCAGGCTACAACTGGAACAAAACTCTACAATGCAATTAACATTTCCAGAAAGGTATTCTGCCTTTACCTGCAGAAATAGGAGGTAAGAGACACAGCTATTTTTCGGCAATGGTTACAAGTGGGTGTAATGCACTAGTTTTATCACCAGCCTATAGTTGATGGCAAAAGTGAAACGTGAAAGGTATCACTGAGCTCACAAGCGCTATGATGGCTCATGAATGAATTTGTAGAAAAAAACGTTACATCCATTTTAGCGCTTACTCCTAAATAAGATCATAGAAGATTTTTACTAAGATTTTGCGCTTGACACAATGTGACATAAAGTTGCACAATGCATTGCATTGATTTTTTTAGCATTAAAAAACCTCCCGAAGATGGCGTTTTAACAGCGACGTCTTGACAGACCCAGTAAACAAAAAAAAGTTAGAGGAGGCCATAAATGAGTATCTTAGACACAACGATGCACCGGACATTAAGCCAAGCAACCTTTGGGATGCACTCAAGGCAACAGTCAGGGGCACAATAATTGAAATTAAATCCAAAATTAACAAAACCACTAACCTAAACCTGAACCAGCTCGAGCAAGACATTAAGAAACTAGAAGCAGCCCACATCAGCACCACACATGACACTACTATCCTACGTGAACTAACCGGTAGGAAATACGAATTTAACAAAATCCTCAGTGAAAGGGCCGGACTATGGATCAATAGATACAAATCCATAAACCTTTACGAGGCTAATAGGGAGGGGAAACTCCTAGCCTCTTACCTAAAACACAAACGTAACCAATTTACCATCTCATCCATCACCGACTCAAACAACAGAACCCACACAAGGCACAAGGACATTTTAAAGACCTTCCAAGAGTTCTACCAGGAACTCTACAAAAACGACCAGAGCTTTGACCTGGAGGCGTGTACAAAATATCTCAGCAGACTCGACCTCCCCAAGCTAACCAAACTAGAAACACAGAGACTAGGGCAAGACATTAGCATAGCAGAGATCTAAATGGCCGTCAAGTCTATGAAAGATAACAAAGCCCCAGGACTGGACGGTTACACAACGACTTTTTACAAGAACTTCCTAGATCAGCTGAAACCCATCATAAAAAGGGTGTTCAACCACTGTGCGGAGGATGGGCTGGTTTCACAATCCATGTCAGAGGCCAATATAGTTGTCATACCAAAGGAAGGCAAGGATGAACTGCTGCCCAAGAACTATAGGCCCATTTCCTTAATCAACGCAGACTGCAAAATGTACGCGAAAATCCTGGCAGCAAGATTAAACCCTGTTCTACCCAGTCTGATAAGCAGCTCACATATAGGCTTCCTAAAGACCCGTATGTCTAGCGACAACACCAGACTCCTTTGCCACATTCTAGAACACACCTCTAAGCTGACAAAGCCAGCTGTGGCTATCGCCCTTGATGCCGAGATGGCCTTCAACAGAGTCTCTTGGGCCTTCCTCGAGCAATGCATGCAGTCATTCAACCCAGTAGAAGGGTACATTAGGAAGGTGATGGCATTGTATGGGGACCCCAAAGCACGCATAGGTATTAATGGTTCACTCACCGAACCTCTCATGCTGCCACGCGGCACCAGACAAGGCTGCCCGCTATCTCCCTCACTCTTTCTGTTAGCCCTAGAACCACTGATTAGCGATATCAAGACTAATGCCGAAGTAAAGGGGATCAATATAAGGGACGTGGAAATTAAATTAGCCGCCTATGCTGACGACATCCTTATCGTGACAGAGCAGCCTAAGTCCTCTATTGCGGCCCTGATTGAATCCATAGAATTATACTCAGTACACTCAGGATATAAGCTCAACAGGGACAAATCAGAGTGCAAACCTCTCAACATCCACACCTCTAGGGACTCCCTGGGAGGTTCAGGCCTGACCTGGCAAACAGGGTTCATCAAATACCTGGTAACGATCTCATGACCACATTACACCAACATGAGAAGCTACTATTAGAAAAAATAAATAAACTCCTAGAATCCTGGTCCCCCAAATTTATAACATGGTGGGGTAGAATAGAAACAATCAGGATGATGATTACCCCAATGATCAACTACCTGGTGAGCATGCTACCTTTACTACTCACGGATGACTTCCTCCGCAAAGTGGATAAACTAATCAGTAACTTCCTATGGTGAGGTAAAAAAGCATGCATTAGTATTAAAAAACTAATACTAGACAAAAAATTTGGGGGGGTTAAACTTAGCTGACTTTAGAATCTACCAAACGGCATTCTTGGCAAAGCAAGGAGCCTGCTGGCTGTCACCCCCGCAAGACTACATGCCAGCATGGCTACTAGTGGAACGAGCCATACTAAACAACCTCAACCCGCTAGCTCTGCTGACAGCTAACAAACATGCACACGCCTCCAGCCCAATCTTCAAAAACACAAAAATAGCCATACTAAAAATAGAAAAGAAAATGGAGAACAGTGTAAGGAACTCGAAATGGGAATCCCTCTGGGCCAACAGCAATTTCAAATACAATGGTCTTTGCCTAGTCTTTGACGCATGGATAGAGAAAGGCATCTCATACCCAGCTCAGCTTGAGGAAGATGGCAGCCCCAGCACGTTCGACACTTTGAAAGATAGATATAAACTCTCGGCAATGGAGTTCTACAGTTTCCTAAAAATCAAAACAGCCCTAACAAAAGCCCAAATTTCGCCAGTCACCCCGTCAATCATGCAGTATATGACAAAAATTAATAGGATAGGTCATCAAATATCACACTTCTACAAACTTCTCCGACCAAAAGTCAACGACAAGACAGCAAACTACTGGGTAAAACAATCCAACACTCCACTCAATGAGCAGGAGCTAGTTCTCCTTTGGGCCTCCCCCTCACGTAACAAAATATTGCCAGCACTATCACAAACAAAATTCTGGCTACTCCACAAGACCTTCTGGGCCCCCGCTCGGTTAGCCTCACTAGGCCTCAGAGAGAACGACCTGTGTTGGAACTGCGGCAGTGAAAAAGGGGATCTAGAACACCTCATCTTTTATTGCCCAAAATTCAAAAAGTTCTGGGAGGAAATCTTTGACTTCATTAAAAGGGCGCTAGGATGCACTTTAAGTCCAGAATTTTCCTCCCTCACCATCGCATTTATAACCGCAGGACCCCCTGCACAGCAGGACAGGGATCTTCTAGACCTCCTATTGACCGCAACAGTTAAATTGGTCCTGTCCAACTGGAAGGATAATGCTAGGACAACATACAAATGCTGTTTTAAATGGGGTAAAATACCTCAGAGGCGCAGATAGCACTACCCTGCAAAACTCGCCCTGGAGACCAGCTACTAGGGATATGTGGAAGTCGCTAGACACGCTCCTGGACTCTTACGAACCCCCTTGAGCCCACTCGGGCTCCAAGATGGATCGTCCTCTACACAGTGATACAACCCCACAATAGGCTCCTAGCGAGAGAACACTTCTTGTACCCTACCTCTACTCTTTCTCTCCTTTCTTCTCACTTCTTGCTATCCTATCTCTATTTTTCCAGCTAGTCAACGCAGAGGGGACCAGCTGGACGTGTACAAAACAATATCATGCAATCTCTGTAACACCAACTACGTTTATCTGGAAACCCATAACGAAAATGTGAATGTACCTGCTTTGTAAAAAATTAATAAAAATACTTTGAAATAAAAAATGTAAAAACTGAAGACGGAAAGCATACTGTGCAGTGATGCGCATGCGCACGTGCAAACCATGGTTAAAAAAAAAAAACCACGAGTCTGCTGGACAGTTTTTGCCCTCACAAAAGAAGTTAAAGTTTTATGAACGTCTGGAAGTCAAACGACTCCAGAAGAAAATGATGGTGTCCATTAGTAAGCTGATGTGGCCGTTTCCTGGTTAACAACACTTCACAGAATCTCTACAGACACTAGTAACTCTCTCGTGAAAGGTACAGTTCTCGTTTTTGTACACAAGTAGTTACAGTCAGCAGAATGGATACCATTCACACGCACACATACGAGAAAGCAGTCAGGGTATGCGGTGTTTATGAAGAATGGTCCAGTAGAAGACCCCTATGATACCCTTGGCTCTCTCAAAGCACTATAAATAACCATTGTTTGTTTTGCCTTTCTAAATGGTAGGTAATTGATCATCCACTGAAGGATTAAAGTCTGGGCTGGCACTGTTGAGATTGTAATGCATGACCTATTTAGGTCATACATCGATGCCTGCAGTGAAAGCTTAACTCACTGAGCTGTCAAGGTGGACTTCGCGCCGAGTTGTCACTTATCACAAGAGCCACTAGAATTATGCAGCCCAGAAAGACCAAATTATGCAGTGGGGTTCACTAAAACATGTGGCATGAAAAGGCAAATTATGAATTCTCTAGATTAATTTTTCGTCCACGCTTACTCAAATGCCCATGCTATTAGCACCCGAGCAGGGGCCATATTATGGATAGAGCGCCCTTTCCCAGATTGCGTCATGGCGCAACTTCAAACTTGAAACAAGTGCACAGTGCACGAAAAGGGTAAGTGCACCCTATTATGTTGAGTGTGCTGCCCTCTACGCAGCTGTGAACTCTCGCTGCCCTGGGGGCAGAGCATTCAAGTGAAAATGGAGCGGCTTTGAAGCAGCTGCTCTGTATTTTGCTAAGCAGGCGGCAACCCGTCTGCACTTTTAAGGGGGTTTAGAGATCCCCTTGCAGGCGGGGGCAGTGAGTGACTGCACCTGCCTGCAAGGGGATGTCTGTGGGGGGTCCATAGGATCCCCCTCTCTCCCTTCCAAAGGGCTACTATCAGGGGGCACACTAACAGTGCACTGCCTTTTAGGTGGCGCACTGTCAGTGCATGTCCTGACAGCTTCTTTGCCTCTGCACTCGCGTCCATAATACGGCGCGGGCGCAGAGGCAAAGGGATTCCCTCATTTGCATGGGGCCGCGTCCCCATGCAAATGAGGTCATGCTCTCTGGTGATAGCTCTGGCATTATATGTGCGCCAGCGCTATCTGTATTACAAAAAGGGCCGCACAATCGCCTACAGTTCATTTGTAATACCAAAGTGCCCCGGGGGCACTTATGCAATATGACCCCAGTTATTTATGTTTAACCTATGTAACATTTGGCATATTTTAGCTTGCAATCAACTAATGTTAATGGGTTATGCTAAAGGTGTAACATGATCTGACCGATACACATGCATTTAAGGTTCTCTTGCTAATGACCAAGTTGAGAACAATTCAGCATTTAACAAACCAAAAAACAAGGCTGATCGATTTAGCTGCTGAAGTAAGCTACAGACAATGAAATCAAAAGAATGAAAATGTTACTTGAAAAGGGTATTCTCATTCCTTTACAGGCTAGTCAAACACACATCCCTGCAGAATACCGAGCTTTGTTATTAATCCTGTTTATTAACATTCACCTTTCTACCTTTTTACACTTTACTTCCGTCTCCGTTTGCCATGTTTGTTAAAACTATGGGGCATATTATCAAGAACGGCGTTAAAATTATCGCCGCTTTAGTGGCAGGAAACTGCCGCTAAAGTGGCGATAATGGGATTGATAATATGCCCTTGAGAATTCCAATAGAAGCCCAGGTTCACACCAGAACATGGGCTTCTATTGAAATTCTCAAGGGCATATTATCAAGCCCATTATCGCCACTTTAGCGGCAGTTTGCTGCCGCTAAAGCGGCGATAATTTTAACGCCGTCCTTGCTAATATGCCCCTAACACTTCACAACACAAGCATGAGAGGAGCATAGGGCTTGAACCCCTGCAAACAGGCAATATGTGAAATCTGTGGGAGTGTAAAACTGGGTTATTAGTTGAGAGGGGTGGAAGCCCCACTCAAATAATAAACACAATTCATGTCAGGGTGAACCACAAAAGTCACTAAGGGGCATATCAACAAGGGCTTTATCTCTGCTTTTTTGGCTTTAAAAGCCAAAAACGCAGAGATAAAACAAGCACCCTATCAACAACAGGGTGCTAACACGCAAATTTGCATGTTAGCACCCTTTTACTCTACGCTTCCCCTTGCATCTCTAATGAGATGCAAAGGGGGCGTTCCAGAGTAAAATAATAGGAGAAATGTCGCTAAGCGACATTTCTCCTATTATCAAGAATGTCGCTAACCCTGTTAGAGACAAAAAAAGCAGCGCTAACCGCGGTTAACGCTGCTTTTTTACGTCTGCTAATTTTCAGACTTAGCCATGATATCCTATGGAAGGAGGATATCATGGCTAAATTTGCCTGTCCCTATCAACAAGGTAACGTGTGATTATCGCTGGGTTTCCAGCGATAATCTCACGTTAGCCTGTTAGCGTGTAGATTTTTATCGCTATTGAGATAAGCGTTGCTAATAGCACGCTATCTCAGCGATAAAAATTCACGCTAGCCGGCGATAATTATCCTCACGCTAAGAGCGCTGAGCGATAATTATCGCCGGTTGTTGTTGATATGCCCCCATGGGGCATATCAACAAGGGCTTTATCTCTGCTTTTTTGGCTTTAAAAGCCAAAAAAGCAGAGATAAAACTAGCACCCTATCAACAACAGGGTGCTAACATGCAAATTTGCATGTTAGCACCCATTTACTCTACGCTTCCCCTTGCATCTCTAATGAGATGCAAAGGGGGCGTTCCAGAGTAAAATAATAGGAGAAATGTCGCTAAGCGACATTTCTCCTATTATCAAGAATGTCGCTAACCCTGTTAGAGACAAAAAAAGCAGCGCTAACCGCGGTTAACGCTGCTTTTTTACGTCTGCTAATTTTCAGACTTAGCCATGATATCCTATGGAAGGAGGATATCATGGCTAAGTTTGCCTGTCCCTATCAACAAGGTAACGTGTGATTATCGCTGGGTTTCCAGCGATAATCTCACGTTAGCCTGTTAGCGTGTAGATTTTTATCGCTATTGAGATAAGCGTTGCTAATAGCACGCTATCTCAGCGATAAAAATTCACGCTAGCCGGCGATAATTATCCTCACGCTAAGAGCGCTGAGCGATAATTATCGCCGGTTGTTGTTGATATGCCCCCATGGGGCATATCAACAAGGGCTTTATCTCTGCTTTTTTGGCTTTAAAAGCCAAAAAAGCAGAGAAAAAACTAGCACCCTATCAACAACAGGGTGCTAACATGCAAATTTGCATGTTAGCACCCATTTACTCTACGCTTCCCCTTGCATCTCTAATGAGATGCAAAGGGGGCGTTCCAGAGTAAAATAATAGGAGAAATGTCGCTAAGCGACATTTCTCCTATTATCAAGAATATCGCTAACCCTGTTAGAGACAAAAGAAGCAGCGCTAACCGCGGTTAACGCTGCTTTTTTACGTCTGGTATTTTTCTGACTTAGCCATGATATCCTATGGAAGGAGGATATCATGGCTAAGTTTGTCTGTCCCTATCAACAAGCTAACATGAGATTATCGCTGGGTTTCCAGCGATAATCTCACGTTAGCCAATTAGCGTGAGAATTTTTATCGCTATTGAGATAAGCGTTGCTAATAGCACGCTATCTCAGCGATAAAAATCAACGCTAGCCGGCGATAATTATCCTAGCGCTAAGTGCGCTTAGCGATAATTATCGCCGGTTGTTGTTGATATGCCCCCTAATTAGCCTGCGGTGAACCCTCTGGCAGCTTGGCAAGCTTAATTTAGAGGCAATGTGTAAACTATGTATACAGCACACAAACAACAAACAACCAATCAGTAGATCTGGATGTATGACTTTTTTAATGTTTTAGGTGAAAATAGTACAAAAAAGTAGGGGTGGGCCGAATTTTCAATTTTACAAGTGGAATTGGAGTAATAAAGTAATTCCTTGTTGCTCATGTAATGCAGAATTACTAATTAATTCCGCTGTTCCACCAGTGGAATTAAATCAGCACTGTAATGGTACTTAAACAGGGCTGAGAGTTAGCAGTCCACTATTTTTAAAACCCACTGCAGATTAAACTTTAATCTGCAGTGATTTTTAAGCATAGAGGGACTGCTCCCTCTTCCGGCCCTGTTTAAATGCCACTGCAGGGCACATACTCCCTTAGTACTCTTACAGGAGTATGCACTGGAGTGGATAGCCCTTGGTGCCCTTACATACTTATGCAAGGACACAGAGGGGTATGCACTGCACTGGAGTGCACTGCATACTCCTCAATGCCCTTACATACTTATGTCTCCTATAGATGGAGACACAAAGGGGCAGATTTACAAGGAACTGACGCATTTGCATAGATGCGTCAGTTTCCTTGCGTCAGTGCCAAATGTCCTTGCGCCACCATGGATGTGCTGTATTTACAATACAGTGCTCCATGGCGCATGGATTAACAGATGCGTCATAAATACTGCCGCATCTGTTGGCACAAAAGTGACGCTTTGCTGGAGTTGCTTATGAAAGTAATGCAACTCCAGCACTGTGCCACAACAGATAGGTGAGTCCCATTCAAAAAGCCTAGCGTCATTCCTAACGCCTGGTATGAGCAGGCGTAGGGATTTTGACGCAGTGAAGGCGTAGAGTAACGCGGTGAAATGTTGTAAATTTCACTGCGCCAGTTCTACATGGCTTTTTGCGTGGGAACGTCCACCCTGCATACATTATACCTGGCGCAAGTATAATGTGACGCATCACATTTTAAATTGGCCACATTGTTTGCGCCGACGTTTTGTCAAAAAAAGTGATGCAATGGAGGTGCCAGGGTCTTGTAAAAGTTTTCTCAGTGCTTAATTTGAGCTGGTGGTTTCCGGGGCTCAGCAGCGGCACTTAATTATCAACACAGGTGCTTGTGACTGGTTAATTCTAGAGGAGATGACCACAACAGCAGTTAATTATTAATTCAATATACATTAAAAATTACTATTACCTGCTACCCACGCCATTCTTATAGCTTTGGAGGCCTGGAATAGTCCAAATTGTCATACTTGCAGGAGTGTGATGATTAGTAGTTGTGTTGTTACTATCATTGGCAGCATGGCATGGGAAATGTGTGGTGCACGCTACACTGTCCTCCTGACCAGAACCCTGGCACTTATTTCTTTACAAAATAAGCACTGTTTTCTATTTGGAGACAGGCATCCCATTCTCCCACCTATGCACATCAGTGAGTCAATTATTTCTGATAGTTCAGGCCAGCCATACCCTAATGTACTGCTCCATTATTGCAGTGAAGAATCTTTACGTTTTGTCTCCTTTATAAGTTTCCGGTCAACACAAATGGGTAGTTTGGTACGTGAAATTACCCATGCAATGGGTATCTGAAATTTTGCTATGCAGATATGCCTTTTCAAGAGGGACCCTGATTGTTCCCAGAAGTTGGGGAATTATCGCAGGAACCAAAAATATCGCAGTCGATTATGGTAAATGGTGAGAATGGCACGAAATATTTTTTTCTGTGAAAACAAAAATAATTCAAGCAGGAAATGTCTCTTGGCTAGTCATTTTCTGCTTGAATGAGTCTCCCACAAGCAACAATTCTATATTGCTATATTTCATGATTTATGTGAATGTCACAAGTATAATTCAAATTATTCCCCAGTATAATTCCACCCTGATCTTTACTCTGCTTAATTAACAGAGTAGGATCACTGACAGAATATCGTGGTTACAAATATCGGGATACAAAAATATTGAGTCAAAAACATCATTGTCAAAAATATTGTGACCCCATACTTATAATGTAGATCATAAAAATATTGTGCCAAAGTATATATATATTATATTCACTCCGTTCTGCTCCTCCAACAGACGTACTCGGACACTCCACGTATGCTTGTGAAACATTTAATTGCAGGAAACAATGAGTTTCAGCTTGCGCCTTGATCACTTTTCAAGGTTACAACACTAGTTTTAACCAGTGTCTAACATAGACATAGGACTACCACCACATCAGTGAGGCATCTACTTGCAAATTGGCATCCATCTTTAAAGTTCTCAATCCATTGATAATATATACAAATTTCATTGCAATTTTCATGAAATCATATGAGTACAGAAATAAATTGTATCTCTAATTCATATTACATGAAATAATATGTGATAATAATAATTACAATATTTAAATAAATATTGCCCATTTGTCCAATCTTCGTGTTTACATAATGTTCGTCGCAAGTGCGATAATACTTGGAGCTAGATTCAAGCTTAATAGCAGTCAAACTGACAAATGTATCATTGCAAAGAGAGACAAATTAGCGCAATATAAAATCATAACTGCCATAACAATACGTAATAACACATGATTCTGACAATAACGCCCTTGTGGGCATAATCACCTCTCCTTTTCTATATTGATGTAAATAATCACTGTATTGCGTCTCACCCCAGTGGGCAAACAGTCACAAATCATGCTACTGCTCAAATCAATTGTCCTATATAAGTAAAACACTTGGCTGGAAAACAAAACCAACCTATCCAATTCATTGTAGCGTCAAGATCAACAAGATGCCATTTCATACCTAAAAAATCAAAGAAGATTAAAATAATTAAAATCACAGAAAGTTTGAACACCGTGTACAATTTTTACATCTGCACTTTTCAATCTATCAAGTGAACAGCCAATTCCTCACTTGAATTTGAGCCATTAGGAGTCATTAATACATTTTTTAATAATTAGTTAAATGATTGCTACTTATGTGATTAGTTTAATACTGATTTATTTATCTTACATTTTAGTTGTGAATTGCTGGGTTGGTAGGTGAATATGACGAGTAGTTAAATGAAAATAAATGTTTTTTAATTCAATATTATTTTCTTGCAAAAATATATTTTATTTCAATCAATCAATCAATCATGTTATTTGTAAAGCGCGCTACTTACCCGTGAGGGTCTCAAGGCGCTAAGAGGGGGGGGGGGGAGTTGCGCTACTGTTCGAAGAGCCAGGTCTTGAGGAGTCTTCTGAAGGCGAGTAAGTCTTTGGTCTGCCGTAGCTGAGTAGGTAGGGTGTTCCAGGTCTTGGCGGCGAGGTAGGAGAAGGATCTGCTGCTGGAGGTTGTTCGTTGGATGCGGGGGACGGCGGCGAGTGCGAGGCTGGCGGAGCAGAGCTGGCGGGTGGGGGTGTGGAAGCTGAGTCTGCTGTTCAGGTAGGCTGGTCCGATGTAGTGGAGTGCTTTGTGTGCGTGGGTGAGGAGTTTGAAGGTGATCCTCTTGTCGACGGGGAGCCAGTGTAGGTTTGTCAGGTGGGGGGTGATGTGGCTGCGGCGGGGGACGTTGACGATCAGTCGGGCGGAGGCATTTTGGATGCGCTGTAGTCGTCGTAGGTGTTTGGCTGGGATTCCGGTGTAGAGTGCGTTGCCGTAGTCCAGCCTGCTGCTGACGAGGGCCTGTGTCACCGTTCTTCTTGTTTCGGTCGGGATCCACTTATAGATCCTGCGAAGCGTGCGGAGGGTGTTGAAGCTGGAGACGGAGTTGTCCTGTTTGGACATGGAGAGGGAGGAGTCGAGGATGAATCCTAGATTGCATGCGTGACCGGTGGGTGTCGGTGCTGTCCCGAGAGTGGTCGGCCACCAGGAGTCGTCCCAGGCCGAGGGGTTGGGTCCGAGGATGAGGACCTCCGTCTTGTCCGAGTTCAGTTTCAGCCGGCTGCTCCTCATCCAGTCGGCGATGGCCTTCATTCCGTCGTGGATGTTGGTTTTGGCGGTGCGCGGGTCCTTGGTGAGTGAGAGGATGAGCTGAGTGTCGTCAGCGTAGGAGATCATGTTGAGGTTGTGGTGGCGGGCCACTTGTGCAAGGGGGGCCATGTAGATGTTGAACAGCGTAGGGCTGAGGGAGGAGCCCTGGGAGACGCCGCAGATGATGTCGGTGGCTTTGGATTGGAAGGGTGGGAGGCGGATGCTCTGGGATCTGCCGGAGAGGAAGGATGTGGTCCAGTCGAGGGCCTTCTCTTGGATACCGGCTTCTTGGAGGCGTGTTTTGAGAGTGCGATGGCAGACCGTGTCGAAGGCGGCCGAGAGGTCCAGGAGGATGAGGGCTGATGTTTCGCCGTTGTCTAATTGGCGCCTGATGTCGTCTGTGGCGGCGATGAGGGCAGTCTCGGCGCTGTGGTTTCATCTGAATCCGGATTGTGACGGGTCCAGTATGTTGTTGTCTTCGAGGTGGCGGGTCAGTTGCATGTTGACGATTTTCTCGATGACCTTCGCCGGGAACGGGAGTAGGGAGATGGGCCGGAAGTTCTTGAGGTCCTTGGGGTCCGCCTTGGGCTTCTTGAGGAGGGCGTTGATTTCGGCGTGCTTCCAGCTTTCTGGGAATGTCGCTGTTTCGAAGGAGATGTTGTTGACCTTCCGTAGTTGGGGGGCGATGGCTGCGTCTGCCTTGTTGAATATGTGGTGTGGGCACGGGTCTGTCGGCGATCCTGAGTGGATGGAGTTCATGACCTTGCGTGTCTCGTCGTCGCTGAAGTTGGACCAGGAGGGGAGGCGGTTGGCGTTGTTGGTGTTCGGAGGAGGGGTGGAGTCTGGCGTGGTCGGGTCGGTCGTGGTGTTGAAACTGTCGTGGATGTCAGCGATCTTGCGGTGGAAGAAGATGGCCAGTAAGTCGCACAGTTCTTGTGAGGGCGGGATGTCGTTGGTGTTGCCGCTGGGGTTGGACAGTTCTTTAACGATGCGGAAGAGCTCTTTGCTGTTGTATGCGTTGTTATCCAGGCGGTCTTTGAAGGAGGACCTCTTGGCTGATCTGATGAGGTGGTGGTGTCTGCGGGTGGCGTCCTTGTGGGCTGCGTGGTTGTCCGGTGTATGTTCGTGGAGCCATTTCTTCTCCAGTTTCCGGCATGCGCGCTTGGAGGCCAGGAGCTCGTCGGTGAACCAGGTGGCTCTCTTGCTGGCGTGGCTGTTGGGGGGTTTCTTCAGTGGGGCGAGGGTGTTGGCACAGTCGTCGATCCACTGTCTGAGGTTGCGGGCTGTGGCGTCTGGGTTGGTGGGGTCGGTGGGTGGGTTCTGGGAGAGGGTGGTGAGCAGCTGGTCTTCGGTGACTTTGCTCCAGCCATGGCGAGGCAGCTGTTGGGTGCGGGAGTACGTGGTTGGTTTTTTGAAGGTGAAGTGAATGCAGCGGTGGTCGGTCCAGTGGGGTTCGGTGGTGTGGTTGAAGGTGACGTGGGTGCTTGTGGAGAAGACAGCGTCCCGCGTGTGGCCGGCGGCATGGGTGGGTGCAGTGACGAGTTGTCTGAGGCCGAGGTTGGCGAGGTTGCCGATCAGCGTGGTGGAGTTGACGTCGTTGTTGTTCTCGAGGTGGAAGTTCAGGTCCCCGAGGAGGATGTAGTCCGTGGAGGCGAGTGCGTGGGTGCTGGTGAGGTCACCGATTTTTACTTCTGTATATTACCTAATTCATTAATTATTCTGTAATTTTTAAAATGTTTTAATTATTTCATATGTATTTTTGTATGTTTAGTAAACATGTATGTTTAATGCTATGGTATTTTAGGCGAGTAGATTGCGGAGAAAATAAAAATGTATAACTTTTTTATTAATTAATGTATTTAATGTAATAATTGGAAATTGTGTACAATGTTTTTTTTAAAACAATTATATAATTTATCTAATGGTAAGTGTTTATGAGAATTTGTTTCTGAGATTATATTTGTTACTTAAATTTTTTTTTTTTTTTATAATTTAAATTAAATATGTAATTGATGATTTGATTTTTGAGGTTTTTTTGTAGTTAGTAAATTTTATATTATATATAATTTTATTTTATTTCTATATTTTTTAAGTGATATGTTAACTGTTTTACAAATAAATATATTTATTTTTGAGTACTGGAATTTAATAATGTTTTGTAGTTAGTGTATAAAAATTTTTACTAATTTAATATGATTTGCATTCATGTATTAAATACTTTTTATACCAAACACTTTATCTGCTGTTGCTTAGATAGTAAATCTATTCCCTCCTCCAAAGTCCCACACTTTCTCTACACTTTGCTCAGAGTGGAGTGGGAATAATAAATCTAACCCCTCCACAGTCCAGTGCTTTCCCTACTGTTGCTTAGACTGGAGTGGGAATAGAAAATCTATTTGCTTCTAAGTTCAACAGTTTCCCTACTGTGGTTTATACTGGAGTGGGAATAGTAAATCTTATCCCTCTGATGCCCAATGCTTTCCCTACTGTTGCTAAGACCGGACTGGGAATAATAAATGTAACCCCTCCACAGTCCAAAACGTTCCCTACTGTTGCACTGAATGGAGTAGAAATAGTAAATCTAACCTCTCCAAAGTCCAACACTTTCCCTACTGTTGCATAAACTTGAGTGGGAATAGTATTTTTATTATACTTACTTAGATGCCAGTAGGTATCCCAATATTGGTTAAATAGATTTTATAGTATTATTTGTTTGTTTTTATATTTTATATTATGTATTCTTTTTTATTTTTTTTATAGTATTTTTAGTAAATGAGTTTTCGAGGTTTAAAATGTTTAATATTTTATCTATTGACTAAATTAATTGATATATATTGTTATTGAATAATTTATATTGTGTATATATTTTGTGTATATATTATACATAGATATATATATTCACTTTAAAAACCATAGGTTTCACACATGTTATAGTTAGCTAGACATTTCCCTCGTAAAAAACCAATGAAATTCCCCCGTTATAGTTAGTGCAGGCAACTATAACTCACGCGACCGCAATCCTCTGCTGATGACGTCAGATATTACATCACTGTATTTAGACACTTATTTACCCATGTCTTCTTCCATTAATCTTTAGCTATACATATATTACAAATATTTATTTTTCAGAAAGACACATATGTAATCAGTGATGTAATATCTGACGTCATCAGCAGAGGATTGCGGTCGCGTGAGTTATAGTTGCCTGCACTAACTATAACGGGGGAATTTCATTGGTTTTTTACGAGGGAAATGTCTAGCTAACTATAACATGTGTGAAACCTATGGTTTTTAAAGTGAATTTGCAAGGTTTTTTTAATGCTAATTCCTAACTATAACGTGTGTGAAACCTATGTTTTTTTAAGTGAATTTGTTCGGTTTTTTAAATGCTAAGTTATGTATTTATTAATATTTTTTTTTCAGGTTCTCTAGACTCAAGCTTATAAATTGTCCAAGGCTGCTTGAAAACCTTTCATGGTGGGCCAGTACTTTCCTTGCAGAGCAAAATGCGAGGGCTTCCAGCATATTTACTGACGTGCTCACACAGGACAGATACACAGAGGTGGCCTTGTCGTTAGGACCCCCATATCTCACGATTCAGTCCCTAGAGGGTTGAGGCAATGCTCGGAGAGAATCATCAGATGTGTGGCTCCCACTGGTATTCACATAGCTTTGTCTAACAATGTCCCCCTCTATCAGGGATGTAACACACGGTCCTACAGTCCCTTGAAGTGCAGGGGACCCCCATCCTCCCCCCATTGAGCTTAAAACCTTAGAATATCTGTACGAGAAGGGATATTCAAGAGGTCCTCACCACATTCTGCATATGGACCCCATCATTTTACATTATGCCTCTGCCCTCCATCCATTTGTTGCTTTTGTAATGAGATGCCATATCCAATACAAATAGTCCAGAGTTTTGTCTCTTGTAACACACATTTCAGTATTCTAAACAGAGGTGCCAGATGCCGCCTAGTCATTAAGACATTGTCATTATGGCAGTCTTAGGGCTCATCTATAATGTACATTCTGCACTGAAAGCCCGACCGGTCACCTCCAGAGAGATGAAGGGAAAGAAAGTTATAGTCAAGTTGTAGTTAAGAAGAGAAGCATGAAAGCTCTGGGAGAACAGGAAGAGAGGCTGAAATGCCTGAGTGGTACCCGGGTGCCCGACCGTTCAGGCATTGCCCTTCTTCCTGGAAAATTGCCATCATACACGGAAACACTGTGACTGATGCGAATTCGGCCTGTCTTGTTCACATAGTGCGGGGAGACGGAGTACAGTGAAGTCAAAGGAGGAAGGTTGAAAAGCGCATTATGCAGACTGGTTTCTCATCGGAACGGTCTCACTGCGTTTTTCTTGCATATCCCTTCATTTCCCCCTTGCCTCTCTTAAGCCCACTTTCAATGTCGTAAACATCTTGCCATCCCTTTCCCTCCCTCCATCATTCTACACTCCTTCATCCATCCTCCTTGCTCACTCCCTGCCACCGCGCCCCTACAGCGTCTCCCCCATCCCCTTGAAGCTTCCCTGCCAGACGCCCTTCCCACATCCTCCTCCCACACCACCCCCGGTACCCAGATAGTCCTCTCCCCTTTCACACACAATTAAGGCTGCAGAGCCTGCCCTTGTCTCCGTTGGCTCCCAGTGACATTTCCTAGTATGGTCAGCAGGGTTCTAACGAGTTTGCAGATTCCTTCTCCTCGAGCCTCCTGTCGCCCCCTTCTTCCGGGTTGTGGCTTCTCCGTTGCAGCCAGCGAAGCACAAACGGGCGTATCGTTTTGACGGTTCTGAGCTCCTATCTTCCTTAGTCTGCACGTTGCGAGAGACAAAATGGCGGCCATCACTTCCTGGTTTCGACCGATTCGAACCAATCAGAATTACGCACGCGCACGGCAGGGTGCGCGCACCCAGCGCGCACACTGCGCGCGTATAGATATTTATATGCCTTTAAATGCTATTTTCACAGAAAATTTACACCAGACCTGCAAAAGGCACTTCCTTGACCCTATGGCTACCTCTCTGCCAAATTTCACGTAATTCTGTTCAGCCGTTCGGGCTGTAGCTGTGTCTAAAGGTCCTATGGAAAAATGCATGGGGAAAACGTGTTTTGGGACCCCCCCTTTTTCTCGGCCCCCGCTTGACGAATCATCCCGAGACTTTCAGGGTAGGAGCTGAGCGGAGCGCCCCATTAGTTTTGAAAATTTCGCGAGGATTCGTCAACCGGCGCCAAAG
Organism: Triturus cristatus; assembly: GCF_964204655.1. Taxonomy (NCBI): domain Eukaryota; kingdom Metazoa; phylum Chordata; class Amphibia; order Caudata; family Salamandridae; genus Triturus; species Triturus cristatus. The sequence continues at coordinate 809,508,337 of NC_140586.1, forward strand.
TTATTCAAAATAGAATTTTGAGATTTCCTATGGAAACACGGTCCTAACTATAACTATCTACTGGCGACCGCCAGTAGATAATATTCATACACATGCATATATATTAATTAATATCTTTGGTTTTCATAGTGATACATTTAAAATATTTAAAAAATATAATGTAAACTTAATTTTTTTATTAATTGTGTCATATATATACATATATATATTCACTTAAAAACCATAGGTTTCACACATGTTATAGTTAGGTGGATATTTCACTCGTAAAAAAACAATGAAATTCCCCCGTTATAGTTACTTCAGATAACTATAACTCGCACGCCCGCAATCCTCTGTTCATGACGTCACATATTACATCACTCATGACATGGTCAGTGGCATCACTCTTGACATCACTGATGACATCATCCTTGTGATAGAGTGGCGGTCGCGCGAGTTATAGTTATCTGAAGTAACTATAACGGAGGAATTTCATTGTTTTTTTACGAGTGAAATATCCACCTAACTATAACATGTGTGAAACCTATGGTTTTTTAAGTGGATTTGCAAGGTTTTTAAAATGCTAATTCCTAACTATAACGTGTGTGAAACCTATGGTTTTTTCAGTGAATTTGTATGGTTTTTTAAATGCTAAGTTATGTATGTATTTTAATTTTTTATATATATTTATTTTTCAATAAACTACGTATTAAAAATTCTTTTTTTTTTTTAATGGTTTTTCACCGTGCGCGATGTTAATTTTTTTAAAAATGTTTTGTTTCTGCCTTCGGGGTCCTTCAGGGACCCCCTGACAAAGGCTAGGGGGTCCGGAACTCTCTACCCTGCCCCCTTTTCACGTTCGCCACCTTCCTTTTCCACTCTCGCACTGAAAACAAACAAAATGGCGGCCGACACTTCCTTCGATTCGAACGTTGACTGACATGTAACAACCAATCAGAATTACGCTCGCGCACGTTAGGGTGCGCGCACGGTGCGCGCATGGTGTGCGCACGGTGCACGGCTATAGATATGTATGTGCTTTTAAATGCAATTTTCTCTGGAAATACTGAACAGATTGACTCCATATATGCAAAAGGCACTTCCCTGACCTGAGGACTACCTCTCTGCCAAATTTCAAGTAATTCTGTTCAGCCGTTCGGGCTGTACCTTCGACTAAAGGTCCTATGGAAAAATGCATGGGGAAAACGCATTTTGGGACCCCCCTTTTTTCTCGGCCCCCGCTTGACGAATCCCCCCGAGACTTTCAGGGTAGGAGCTGAGCGGAGCGCCCAATTAGTTTTGAAAATTTCGCGAAGATTCGTCAACCGGCGCCAAAGTTATTCAAAATAGAATTTTGAGATTTCTTATGGAAACACGGTCCTAACAATAACTATCTACTGGCGACCGCAGTAGATAACATATGTATATAAATGTATAATACAGACACAAATTTATGTGTGTGTGTTAATATAAGTAAATATTTATATATAGTATTGAATATTAGGGGAATTTATTTAATTTGCCTTATAGTAAATGTATATATTACAATATTTGGCATTAACAATTTAAACTTTATAGCTAAAAATCTAATTATTCCAGCTATTTTGTAACTTACCATTATAAGTATAGGAACACCCTATTGTGGTAAATGATAGTTTCAACACAATATTTTTCTCAACGATATTGTTTACCAAGATATTGTGTCATTGATCCCACTTCATGTATCTCTTGGTGCGTTACATGCTGGTGATAAAATTTGCAGAGGTGTATCATGGACTCATTTCACTAGTTAGCTTGCAATCTTGATGCCTGGTCTAATTATAGCCTCTGGTTCTCATACACTTATAAGCGCGGTATCACTGCGATACCACAACAGAAAGACTGCTGTCCTTGAATGCTAGTCCTTTCTTTATGACAATTTATACACAAAGGATACTTCATTCATCTACAATCAGCCCCTGGAAGGTACATATTGCATTTTGGGTCACAACTGGAAATTGACTTCACATTTATGTGTGAATGCTCACCTGTCTACTTAAGGGCATGTTAGGGTGTTTTAGCCCCATAGTATTTGTCCATTTCGGTTATGAGTAGTTAGTTGGTCCAGTCCTGTTTTCACTCTGCATTCTGGCATTAGTAGTATTGTTTTTTCTATTACAAATACAAAACTACAAGTTACAAGTAGCAGAATCTAAGGAGAAAAACAAACTATGCTCAACGTAAGTTTCCTCATTGTGGTAATTAAACAAACTAAGTTATTGCATGTGATTGCAAATGGAAACATAGCTATTATATTTTTTTACAGGACCTCTGCTTACATGTTTTATATCTGTGCTCTGCTTTTTTCAATAATTTGTCATAATTTTCTATGTAAACACTCTACTTAGTAAGGTCTAATGTTGTAGAGAAATCTATAGTTTGCAGGTGACTGCAATCTGTGACATAGCGAATAGAGTCACATTCGCAGACTTCGATTCCATTTGCAAATGCAGCCAAGCAGCCGGCCAGAAATCACATGGCAAGCCCATGAACTCACGGCAGAAAAACAAATGGCCTCATTATGATATCTCTGGTTGGGCAGCCAACAGTCCATCATTTGGTGGTCTGACCGCCAACAGCCTATCAGTGGCCGTCGGACCGCCGACAGTCCCCCTGAAGTACTTCATGCCATCAATTATATCATCAACCCTGTTATCAATAATATAATTAACTCCTCACTCCAATCAGCTGAAGTACCTGCTGACTGGAAAATTACCGCAGTCAAACCCCTCCAAAAGAAACAAATATCTGATCCCACTACTCTTTCTACCCTCCGGACCATTTCTTTACTGCCTAGTCTACGTAAAATCATTGAAAACTAATAGTAATAAACTAACCACCTTTCTAGAAGAGGCTAACATTCTACACCTCCGCCAGTCGGACTTTCGGCCTAAACACTCCACAGAATCTGTGTTACTAGAAATCCCTGAAACTCTTAAATTTGCTTTAGATTCTGGTAAAAATGCAGTGGTGATCTCATTAGATCTATCAGCCGCATTTGAAACCATTTCCCATGACATCCTATTGCACTGTATGAAAACATGCGGCATTTCTCATCTGGCACTTGCCTGGATGAAATCCTTTCTCTCCGACTGTAGGCAAGTAGTTACTCTTGGACACCACCGGTCAACTGAAAAGGCAATTATCTCAGGGATCCTCTCTCAGTCGATGTTGTTTAACATATATATGGCTGTTAGAAAACCCCGGGCAACCGGGTTAGCAGTCACCCGGTTTTTCCCAACACAAGGGGTAGCTTGGCTCGAGCGGTCGGGGGTCAGGCACCGTGTTAAGCGTACGTCACACCCTCACAATAACCATGCGTTCATCCGTTCCAAAAACGACTCTACACCGTAAAAATTTATGAAAGAATCTCTTTGTGTTTATCTTAATTTTTCTCTTAGTTGCAGGGTTATGACACAAATACAATACGAAAGGATTTTCTTCAGAAATAGCAGGTCAATTAAATAATAACACTTTGCAGGTGCAATAAATAGGATTAGGTCATAAATACACAAGGAATAAATAGAGGTGCGATAAATACACAGGGCAAATAAATACTGTCAGACAATAAATACAAGGCAGGAATAAATACGGTCAGACAATAAATAAAACACCTTCAATAAATAATATAAGCAATCAAACAATTGCAAATCAGATCACATTTATGAGGTAGATTGATTTTACTATGCCCAAGTACAGCTTATGGTCACTGGGGTGGCCTGGGGATGTCCCACCTAGAGTGGTCAAGGCTGGGGCCTAAGCTGAGGTAGAATGAGGGAAACCTAAGGTTCTGACTCTTCCAACTACACAGTCCCTCACACAGGTCCCTGCACCAGTCTCAGTTCACCCCCTAGCACTCTCAGGTTGGTCCTAACACCCCTCTAGCCCCAAGAATGGTCTTTTAGGGCTCCACAGGGCCTCAGATGCCCTTTCTACCACTTACTGCCCTTTTCACGAAGATCGGCTCCGCTCGGCGCCGGGTCGACGTCGCTGGGCGGCTCCGGTTCGATGTCGCGTCGATCTGTTCAACTTGACGCCGTGTCGACGCCGTGAGGCGGCTCCGATTCGATGTCGCTGGCCGGCCTCGGTTCGATGTTGCGTCGATCTGCTTTACCTGACGCCGGGTCGATGCCGTGAGGCGGCTCCGGATGGATGTCGCTGGGCGGCCTCGGCTCGATGTCGTGTTCCGGCGTCACAGGGTCACGGTTCCCCCGCTTCCGGGCGACTCCGGAGTGCGACCTCCACTCCCGACCTCCGTCGGCTCCACTTCGGGTTCCGGCGACTCCGGAGTGCGATCTCCACTCCCGACCTCCTGCGCGCTTTGCCTCGACCTCAGGCGACTCCGGAGTGCGACCTCCACTCCCGACCTCCTGCGCGCTTTACTTCAGCTTCCGGCGACTCCGGAGGGCGGACTTCACTCCCCCGTCGACGCCTCACCTCGACCTCAGGTGACTTCTACTTGACCTCCGGTGTCTCTCCACGACCTCCGTCGGCGCCCTCACTCGACCTCTAGCGGCTCCGGGTACGACGTCTGCCTTCTGTCAGCGCCGCTTCTCCACCTCGGGCTCCAGGTCTCCAGGCTTCTCGACGTTGGGTCTCCAGGAGGATTCCACCAAACAGGTCAGGAACTTGCTGTTCTTCTCCTTTAAGGCCTGTTCCGGTTGTTCAGGTCCTTAAGATGATTTTTTGGTCTTTATCCCACACAGGGCTTTAGGCTGGGCTTGGTCAGTAGGGACTAGTATCAAGGGTGGGTTTCTGGACCCCACTCCAGGCACAAGTTTCCACCCCTGCTGCCTTACTCCTTCCTCCTTCTGTTTCTCTGTCCTCTCTCCTCTCCAGTCAGGTGCCAACTGCCTACTCCAACTGCCAACTCTGAGCTGGCTTCCCAACATTCTAAACCTGCCTCACACTGTCACAGGGTTCTAGAATGTTCTGGAAGGTACTAGTAGGTTCCAGCTATGTCCCAGCTATGTCCCAGGTGACAATGGGTGGCCACCATTTTGTGTTTCAGGCCCTCAGACAGAAGTTCCAGGGGTAGGGAAAATGGCTCCCTGACCCTGCATCAACACTAAAATGTCTGGTGGTTCCCAAAAAGGAAAAATACTAACAGGGTTTGAGGCAAAAGTGGGACAAAATAAATAATGATGAGGAGGGACCACCCAAAGGGCTGACAGGTCTAACACGCGTCCCCCCCAGCTGAAAGTGGGGAGAGCTACCCAACCCCTTGGGAGTTCTCATCACTAAGGCGGAAATACCTTGTGAGACCGTCTGCATTGGCGTGGTCCACTCCAGGCCGATGTTCCACCTGAAAGTCCATTCCCTGTAGGGAGATAGACCACCTTAGCAACTTGGGATTCTCCCCCTTCATCTGCATCAGCCAACGAAGGGGTCTGTGGTCGGTCTGAACTAGGAAGTGCGTGCCAAACAGGTATGGCCGCAGCTTCTTCAGAGCCCATACCACTGCAAAGGCTTCACGCTCTATTGCACTCCACTTCTGTTCCCTGGGAAGTAGTCTCCGGTATAGGAAGACCACGGGATGATCCAGACCCTCTTCATTGAGTTGCGATAACACTGCCCCAATGCCATGTTCCGATGCATCCGTCTGGACAATGAACTCCTTGGAAAAGTCTGGGGCCCATAGGACCGGGGCCTCGCACATGGCTTGCTTCAGTTTTACAAAGGCCTGCTGACAAGCCTCCGTCCAGACTACCCGTCGAGGTTGTTTCTTGGACGTAAGCTCCGTGAGGGGGGCCACAATGGTACCGTATCCCTTCACGAAGCGGCGGTAATATCCGGTGAGGCCCAGAAAAGCTCGGACCTCAGTCTGAGTCTTGGGGGGTTCCCAGGCCATGATGGCCTCGATCTTCGCCTGGAGGGGTTGCACCGCTCCCCTACCCACCAAGTGTCCAAGGTACACTACCGACCCCTGCCCGATCTGGCACTTGCTGGCCTTGATCGTTAAACCAGCTTGTCTCAGGGCCTGGAGAACAGCTTGCAGGTGACGCAAGTGATCCTCCCAGCTGTTACTGAAGACGGCTATGTCATCCAGATAAGCAGCAGAGAAACTCTCCATTCCAGTGAGGATCTGGTTCACCAGACGCTGAAACGTGGCAGGTGCGTTCTTGAGCCCAAAGGGCATCACACAGAACTGGTAGTGGCCTTTGGGCGTGGAGAAGGCTGACCTTTCCCTAGCTCCGTCAGTCAGAGAGATCTGCCAGTACCCAGAAGTAAGGTCAAAGGTACTTAGATATTGGGCAGCTCCCAGCCGGTCAATCAATTCATCCGCCCTTGGGATCGGATGAGCATCAGTCTTGGTTACTGAGTTCAGTCCCCGGTAGTCCACACAGAACCTCAGTTCCGGTTGGGCACCCGGTGGTGCGGCTTTTGGTACTAGCACCACCGGACTGGACCAGGGGCTGCTGGAAGGTTCGATCACTCCTAGCTCCAGCATCTTATTGACTTCACTGTGAATGCTGGCCTTCACCTTGTCTGACATCCGGTAGATCTTGGACTTCACAGGTGGGCTGTCTCCTGTGTCCACATCATGGACGCACAGGTGAGTCCTACCCGGAACAAGGGAGAACAACGAAGAGTACTGTCCCAGGACCTGGCGGCAGTCCTCCTGCTGTTCAGGAGTTAGAGATGGGGAGAGAATCACTCCCTCCACTGACCCATCCTTCTCTTGAGACGCAAACAAATCGGGGAGAGGCTCACTTTCCACGTCCTCTGCTCCGTCAGTCACCATCATCAAAATGACTTCGGGCCTCTCGTGGTGGGGTTTGAGGCGGTTGGCATGCAGCACCTGTAGGGGCTGACGAGGGGTCTTAAGATCCACCAAGTAGGTAGCCTTACCCTTCTTCTCCAATACCTCAAAGGGTCCTGACCAGCGATCCTGGAGGGCGCTAAGCTCTCCTGGTTCGATCACCCACACCTTCTGGCCAGGCTCCAATTCCACCGGGTGAGCGTTGTGGTCATACCACGCCTTCTTTACTGCTTGGCTGGCCTCCAAGTTGTCAGAAGCTTGCTTCCACAACTTAGCCATTTGGCTCCGGAAGGCCAGCATGTAGCTCACCACGTCCTGGGGAAGCTTTCTGGGAGTTCTTTCCCATCCGTCTCTCACCAGGCTGAGAGGTCCACGCACAGGGTGCCCATACAAAAGCTCGAAGGGGCTGAAGCCCACTCCCTTCTGTGGCACTTCCCTGTAGGAAAACAATAGACAGGGTAGGAGGACGTCCCATTTCCTCCGCAGGCTTTCAGGCAGACTTCTGATCATGCCTTTCAAGGTTTTGTTAAACCTCTCCACCAGACCATTGGTCTGGGGGTGGTAAGGAGTTGTGAACCGGTAGGTCACTCCACACTCCTTCCACATGGCCCGCATGTATGCTGACATGAAGTTGGTCCCCCTGTCGGACACAACTTCCTTGGGAAAACCCACTCGGGTAAAGATTCCCATCAGGGCCCTAGCCACAACAGGTGCTGTAATGGTCCTTAGAGGTATAGCCTCTGGGTACCGTGTGGCATGATCCACCAGAACCAGGATAAACCTGTGACCAGCTGTAGTAGGCGGATCTAATGGACCCACAATGTCGATGCCCACCCTTTCAAAGGGGGTGCTAACGACAGGAAGTGGTTCCAGGGGAGCTTTCAGCTTCACCCCTGTTTTCCCACTGGCTTGACAAGACACACACGTCCGGCAGTAGGTGTTGGACGACACTTTCATCTGAGGCCAATAAAAGTGTGGGACAAGACGGGCAAAGGTCTTGTCTTGCCCCAGGTGTCCTGCCAAGGGGATCTCGTGAGCCAATTCCAGTAGGAAGGCTCGGTAACGTTGAGGGACTACTAAGGCTCGTGATGATCCATGTAGGGGTGCCTTGGGTTCACTGTAGAGGAGGCCATCCTCCCAGTAAAGGTTGTAGTTCCCCTCAACGTTCCCTGCTGCCTGGGCTTCGGCCTGTCGCCTCAGTCCCTCAAGGGTAGGGCACTCCCTCTGGCCCTTGCAGAATTCCTCCCTGGTCGGCCCTCCCTCCACGTGCCACTCGGCCGGGATGTGTAGGTCCTCCAGTTTGGTAACATCCCCCACCGTGGACTCCTGGTCCACCACCTCCGGTGGCCTATCCGTCACACGGGGCGCGGATGCCGAGGCAGGCTCCTCCTGTCCTCGGTTCTTCCCTTGGTCGGCAGCCGGCTGTGCCTTTGTTCCAGGCTCCAGTCGAAACAAACTCCCTCTCCGGGTAGTCGCGGACCCTGTGCTAACACAGGCCCAGTCAGGTGTACCCAGCATCTCAGCATGAGTCCGGTATTCCACCTCCTTCCAAGCATTGTGCTCCATGTCATTCCCCAGTAGACAATCGACCGGCACGGCAGGGCTTACGGCAACTCGAAGTGAACCTGCAACCCCCTCCCATTCAAAGGGAACCTCGGCCACCGGATAGTGGCCGGTTCTGCCGTCAGCCATCGCGGCTGGGTGGAGTACATCGGGAATTACCTGCTCTGGAGACACCAGTTGGCTACGTACCATAGTCATACTGGCTCCTGTGTCTCTCAGAGCCTCCCCTCTTTGGCCGCTGATGGTGACCCACTGCCCATACTTTATGGTATTTGCGGGCACCTGGATCTTAGGAACCATCTCCCGTTCTCCCAGGGACACTAAAGTGACACCCGCCCACTCCCTTCCCTTAGTTAAGGGCATCTCCTCCCCGAGCACTACACTAGCTACTCCGGGGGCCTTTCCTCCAATGGGAGGGGGTGGTCTTTTCGGGCACTTCGCATCTCCCTTATAGTGTCCGACGCCACCACACTCGAAGCAATGGACAACCCTTGGCTGCTGACTCTGGCCAGGATTAGGGTTTCTGGGTGGGTTAGCCCTAGGGATGAATCCTGTTCCCTTTCCTTGGAAATTATTTTGGGGGCCTTTAGAGAACTCCTTTTTCTTTTCCCCTCCCTCTTTCTTCTGGGGGGCGCCCTGTCCGGCCTTTTGAGTATCCCCTCCAGTCCCCCTTGTGGACACCCGGGTACTAGCCCAAATGTCCGCCTCCTCAGCAAGCTTCCGGGGATTGGTCAGCTTGCTATCCACCAGGTGTTGACGCAGTTCAGGGAAACATTTTTCGAGCAGGTGTTCCTTCAACATTAAATCAAACAACCCCTCGTAGTCCCTCACCTCACTGCCTTGAATCCAACCCTCTAATGCCTTCTTTGCATAGTCCAGGAAATCCACCCAATTCTGTGTGCCCAGTTTGTGGCTACCCCGGAACTTCTGTCTGTACTTCTTGGGTGTTAGTCCAAACTTTCTTACGAGCGCCACTTTCATGGTGGGGTAGTGGGTCTGCTCATCCTGCTCTAGGGCCAATAATGCATCCCTACCAGCTGGAGGCCTGTATTTGTACAATCCCCCTCCCCAGTACTTCTCTGGCACCCCATGGGCCCTTAAAGAGACCTCATAGGCCGCTAGCCACTTGGCAATATCATCCCCTGCACTATAGCTAGCTACTATGTCTTTTGGCAGATAGGGTTTGGGTTCCCTGGTGATTTCTTTGTCTTTGCTGCCACCATTAGGAACAGTGTGTGCCCCGACTTGTAGGATCTGGAGATCTATTTCCCTCAGCCTCAACTCGTGAGCCATCCTCTGTCCCTCCTTCTCTTTCTCCAGCTTTGCCAACTCCCATGTGAGCTGTCTTTTCTCCCTCCGGTCCGTTAACTCTGCTTCAGATAGGCCACCGCTAGAGACAGTGATGCCCTTCCTGGAAAGTGTTCTGGGCCCCGCTAACAGGTTCCCCACCTCAGGTTGGTACAACCCAGTCCCCTCGCTAACAGGCTCTCCATCCCTGTCCTCATGCTCAGCCTTACTTTCCCGTCGTGCCTCCCCCCAAGCCCTCAAGCTGGTCTAGAGTTCAGCCTTCTTGGCACCTGGGGGACAATACACCCCCTCTCGCTGACAAAACTCTCTGAGTTGGGCCACAGTATAAGTTTCCACATCTTCCAACACAAACTCCATTTTGCACACTCAGAATAGAAGACAGGTGTTTACAGAAGCTATGCAGGGGGGTACCTTTTGTAATACCTCCTCCCACCACCAGAGTAAATTTGGAAAAAACAAAACTCAGAATTAGGAAGTCCGCTTTGAGAAAACTCCTGGTGTAGGCCTATGGACTACCCACAGTTGTTGTCGAGTGGACGCAAGCACAGCTCTATCCCACCGCTGAACACCAATTATGTTAGAAAACCCCGGGCAACCGGGTTAGCAGTCACCCAGTTTTTCCCAACACAAGGGGTAGCTTGGCTCGAGCGGTCGGGGGTCAGGCACCGTGTTAAGCGTACGTCACACCCTCACAATAACCATGCGTTCATCCGTTCCAAAAACGACTCTACACCGTAAAAATTTATGAAAGAATCTCTTTGTGTTTATCTTAATTTTTCTCTTAGTTGCAGGGTTATGACACAAATACAATACAAAAGGATTTTCTTCAGAAATAGCAGGTCAATTAAATAATAACACTTTGCAGGTGCAATAAATAGGATTAGGTCATAAATACACAAGGAATAAATAGAGGTGCGATAAATACACAGGGCAAATAAATACTGTCAGACAATAAATACAAGGCAGGAATAAATACGGTCAGACAATAAATAAAACACCTTCAATAAATAATATAAGCAATCAAACAATTGCAAATCAGATCACATTTATGAGGTAGATTGATTTTACCATGCCCAAGTACAGCTTATGGTCACTGGGGTGGCCTGGGGATGTCCCACCTAGAGTGGTCAAGGCTGGGGCCTAAGCTGAGGTAGAATGAGGGAAACCTAAGGTTCTGACTCTTCCAACTACACAGTCCCTCACACAGGTCCCTGCACCAGTCTCAGTTCACCCCCTAGCACTCTCAGGTTGGTCCTAACACCCCTCTAGCCCCAAGAATGGTCTTTTAGGGCTCCACAGGGCCTCAGATGCCCTTTCTACCACTTACTGCCCTTTTCACGAAGATCGGCTCCGCTCGGCGCCGGGTCGACGTCGCTGGGCGGTTCCCGTTCGATGTCGCGTCGATCTGTTCAACTTGACGCCGTGTCGACGCCGTGAGGCGGCTCCGATTCGATGTCGCTGGCCGGCCTCGGTTCGATGTTGCGTCGATCTGCTTTACCTGACGCCGGGTCGATGCCGTGAGGCGGCTCCGGATGGATGTCGCTGGGCGGCCTCGGCTCGATGTCGTGTTCCGGCGTCACAGGGTCACGGTTCCCCCGCTTCCGGGCGACTCCGGAGTGCGACCTCCACTCCCGACCTCCGTCGGCTCCACTTCGGGTTCCGGCGACTCCGGAGTGCGATCTCCACTCCCGACCTCCTGCGCGCTTCGCCTCGACCTCAGGCGACTCCGGAGTGCGACCTCCACTCCCGACCTCCTGCGCGCTTTACTTCAGCTTCCGGCGACTCCGGAGGGCGGACTTCACTCCCCCGTCGACGCCTCACCTCGACCTCAGGTGACTTCTACTCGACCTCCGGTGTCTCTCCACGACCTCCGTCGGCGCCCTCACTCGACCTCTAGCGGCTCCGGGTACGACGTCTGCCTTCTGTCAGCGCCGCTTCTCCACCTCGGGCTCCAGGTCTCCAGGCTTCTCGACGTTGGGTCTCCAGGAGGATTCCACCAAACAGGTCAGGAACTTGCTGTTCTTCTCCTTTAAGGCCTGTTCCGGCTGTTCAGGTCCTTAAGATGATTTTCTGGTCTTTATCCCACACAGGGCTTTAGGCTGGGCTTGGTCAGTAGGGACTAGTATCAAGGGTGGGTTTCTGGACCCCACTCCAGGCACAAGTTTCCACCCCTGCTGCCTTACTCCTTCCTCCTTCTGTTTCTCTGTCCTCTCTCCTCTCCAGTCAGGTGCCAACTGCCTACTCCAACTGCCAACTCTGAGCTGGCTTCCCAACATTCTAAACCTGCCTCACACTGTCACAGGGTTCTAGAATGTTCTGGAAGGTACTAGTAGGTTCCAGCTATGTCCCAGGTGACAATGGGTAGCCACCATTTTGTGTTTCAGGCCCTCAGACAGAAGTTCCAGGGGTAGGGAAAATGGCTCCCTGACCCTGCATCAACACTAAAAAGTCTGGTGGTTCCCAAAAAGGAAAAATACTAACAGGGTTTGAGGCAAAAGTGGGACAAAATAAATAATGATGAGGAGGGACCACCCAAAGGGCTGACAGGTCTAACAATGGCCCACCTCATATCACCGATATCATCTTTCAACATTGAAACTACCTCTTATGCTGATGATACACAGTTGATCTTAGTGTTAGAGAAAGATTCCACCAAATCAGAAGATCAGTTTAAGTTATGCTTCATATAAGTCATCTGCTGGATGCAACTTAATTATCTTAAATGTAACACTGAAAAAACTGAGATATTGTTAGTAGGGAAGTCCAATCCATTCACTCCCAGCCTATGGAGCCCCAAAGACACTCTGCCCCCACCGAATACTGTAGATGTGGTCAAGAATCTTGGAATAAAATTCAACACTGCTTTACCTTTTCAGCCACAAGTATTAGCTGTGGCAGGGAAGTGTTTCAATTTGATAAAAATACAAAAAAAAAAATTTGACCTGATGCCGTGCACGGCGAGAAAGACAGTAGCTATGGCCCTTATCACATCTAGACTGGACTACTGCAACAGATTGTATGCAGGTACCAACAAGACGGTACTGAAGAAATTGCAGACAGGGCAATATGCTGCGGCTCGTCTGGTACTAAAACTACCTCGTGGTTCCTCAGCTTAGGCAGCCCTTAAATCTCTCCACTGGCTACCCATCCACAAAAGAGTGCTATTTAAGATCTTGGTAATCACATTTAGAGAGTTCAGAGCATAGGGCCTAAATACTTAACTACCAGGTTCATGCCTCAGGTCACTGCCCACTTTCTTAGATTCTCATCAGCTAATCTATTAAAAACTACCCCTTTCAGTTGTAAGACAAAAGGCGGCAAATCTTTGGCTGCCCTTGGGGCTAAAGCCTGGAACCTACTCCCCCGCCATCTGTGATCCACGCATGCAGAATCCCTTTTTAGGAAATTATTGAAAACCTGGATTTTCACAGCTTCAGATTCTCTGTGCTTTTCACTTATTTGATCCCTTTGTCATATCCTAGTCATCTTGGAATGCCAATTAAATCCCCGGCCAGCGCCATGATGCTCCTTCGTAGCGATAGTCGCCCTTTACAAATAATATATACAATACTATACAATACAATGATACCAATAGTGCAGAACTCATTGTTCAACTTGTCCTGTTCTGCTGGATCTGAGCTGTGCTCTTCTGATGAATAGAAACATTCAACTGTAAAGATGCAACTGCCCATTACCAGTACTTCCTGATAATGTCACTTACTGAGTAATTTCACAAAATGATCTGTAACACCCAAATCCCCTCTCCAAACCGGTACTTAGTTTTGATGGTAAAATAGAACAATTACAGCAAAACATGTAAAATAAAGACTGCTTCTGTATAAACATGATGCATGAAAGGGACCCGTCATTGAGAAGGATTGTAGGATTTCCAAAGGATGAGTAGAATTATATAGCAATAGTAAAGATAAAATCCTACTTCTGCCTTTTGGATCATATGGAGGAAGTGTGAATGACGGTCAATGGAAAGGAAATTTGAAAGACCTGAAGAAAGCTAACGTGTGGAAAGAAGAAGGATAAGAGTGATTGCTAAAGCCATAGTCTACATATAGACAATACTGTGCAAAGCTGTTCAATCTACCAATCTATCAATCAATCAATCAATCAGCATTTGTAAAGCACAACACTCTCAGTCAGTCAGTCAGTCAAATGTACTTTATTCGGTTAATTAAAACCATAAAAGCATACTATACATGAAGTTAAAATTGGAATTGATAAAATATTGATTAGCAGCAGAAATTTTTACACAAGGTCAAACATTAAATAGTCAGGAACAAACAATCTATAATATGACATTTATAAAAAAACATAATACATAAAAGTCAATTAATATAAACTGAATCTTGAAAATCCATCTCATTATTTTCCCCCGTATAAATTGTCAACACGATTTAAAATTTTTGAATAAATCAGGAAAGACAACCAAAAAATAATACATCATAAAATCCTAAATTCATTAAGATGAATTAATATAGTCATAATTATCAAATCACTCATTTTTTCTTCTTTACCCTAGTTGCTGCAATGAGAAAGCTTGCTATACTAAAAATCTCCCAAACATTAGACAGCAACTGTAGGTACATAAGTGCCGGTTTTACTCGTAAGAACTGAAGCCTTTGTCTTTTAGGATTGGGAGAATAAAGCGCTTCCGAATGTGCAAAAAGTGCTCACAAAAAAAGATAAAATGTATTGTGTCCTGCACAGAAAAGTTATCGCATGAACAGACACCCAGATCCTCCACCTTTCTCCAACCCGGAGGATCAGCAAGAAGAAAGTGTAGCTGATTTAACCTAAATCTTGTCAAAAGGAAGCGGTGGTTAGGATTAGTTACCACAATCAAATATGGTTCCATTGCAGGAGATGTTTTTAATAATTGATGGGCGCAAACAGTTGATTTTGTCAACTCCCTTCCTTCTCTCTCCATGGAGACCATGTATAGATAGGAACCCTTTGCCCACTGCAAGTCACCCTTAACTAATTTAGCTGGCGAGTTAAATAACTCTGGCCGACCCAGTTTCACCGCCAACCTTTTAACATGGCTCAACCAAGGGATACGGCTAGCTTGATCTAAAGCCAGACAATCGCTTAATATCTCACAGTTTAGTTCTAATTCGGGGTTTAACCAGGTTGTAATCCATTTCAAGAGAGGTGCTAGGGCAATTTGGTCCTCAACAAAGCCAATCCCAAACTCTTGATGGATTATATATACAGGTGAGGATTGTGGGACCGCTAACAAATTCCTTAGAAATTCGTTCTCAACCACTTGAATTGCACTAGCCTCTCTGAAACCCCAAATGTCCACACCATAGGTTGCAATTGAGATACATTTTGCTCTATATATTTTTAAGAGTGCTTGCATTGGTTTTGCCCCTAGTTTACGTGCGAAGGCAAAAACTGCGGATGTGGATCTTGCCAAGACATTCCTCTTTGCATGTAATTGCGGGATCTATGTGCCTTGTTCATCAAATAGAACGCCCAGATAGGGAAAGGTAGTAACCCTGGTGATCACATTGCCCTCACACTGAAGTGTTTTGACCCTTTTAGGCTTAGTGCCAATTATCATTGTGTGCGATTTTGAAAAATGTATGCTTAGATCTAAAGATCTCATAAATATGGCAAAGGGGTTTAAAAGATGTTGTAGACCAACCGCCGTTCTTGCTAACAGTGCGGCATCATCCGCGTATAGGAGTGCCGGGATCAGTCACGCCCCTACACGCGGGATGTCTTTACTGGCTTTCCCTAATACTTGCTCCAGGTTGTTAATGTAAAGGGTAAAAAGTAAGGGGGCCAAAATACACCACTGCCTCACACCATTTGTAATACATATTCTCTGGGTGCAATTCCCCTTTTGATCATATCTCACGGTGGCAGTCAGGTCCCTATGCAGATCGGCGAGTAAATAGACAATATTTTTTATCTACGCCTAAGTTGAGAAGCATCAACCGTAATTTTGGCCTATTCACTCGGTCAAATGCCGAGGAAAGGTCCATGAACGCCAGGTAGAGTGTTCCCTTCCTGGCAATGGTGTACTTCCCAATTAATAGGTGCAGGTTGAGGCACTGATCGATTGTGCCTCGTCCTTTCCTGAATCCGTATTGCAAAGTCAAGAGTGTGTTAGATTCAGTTAACCAAGCTGTCAATTTGCCAAGTATCACCCTTCCAAGTACCTTAACAGCAGAATCAATAAGCGATATTGGTCTATAACAGCTTGCATCCCCTCTATTTCCTTTTTTAAAAATTGGGACGATTACTGACTCTGACCATGAGCTAGGGAGTCCTATTTTACAAGCGGAATTAAAAACATGAGCCAGTATTTTGGACCAGCACATTGTGTCCGACTTAAAAAGGTCGGCTGGGACACCGTCAGGTCCAGGGGCTTTATTGCCAGTCATTTGTGCTATGGCCTCCACTACTTCTGACTCCAAAAACATCAGAGTGTAAGCTTTAACTTTAAAAGTAGTGCCTGAGGGTCCTTGGTCACCATACATAGATTTAAAATGGTTTTACCAGTCTTGCTCCTGTATAATACAATCTAATGGGGAGACGATAGATTCTTGGAAGATAGGTTTATTCACAATGTCCCAAAATTTGGCACTATTTTTGATCACATCAATAGCGAGTAAATCATTCCATGCCCCTTATTTGATCTCATTTTTGCGTTTATAAATTGCCAGTTTATATGATTTCCTTATTGCAGCTAATACACACTTATCTTGTTGTTTAGATTTTAAAGCCAATAACAGCTTTCGATGAGCAACTGAGCAATTATGATCGAACCTTCTCTCCCCTTTATTCTGGTGTTCCCTAGCCGGGCATTTGAGATCAGAAGCCACCTGGCTGCAAATTTTAATATATGCCGTAAGGATCTCCCTGTCCCTCGATTTGGCGTCTAAACAAAGATTCATCTCTCTTCCGACAGTGTACGACAAATTCACCTGAAAATCCCCCGGTACTATCGAGCACCATTTAAGTCTGCGAGCCCGGTCTATAGGACGAATATCCAGAATGGGATCCGGTCTATCCAGTTTTTGAGTTTTCTTAAAAACCACCCGCTAGTGTCAGGCTAATAGGGTTGTGATCACTATACACTGACCACACGATGGTATAATCCATCACCCAAAAGGTCAGACCTGCACTAATAAAAATATAATCAATAATGGTGTGCACACCTCTGCCTTTAAAAGAGGGAATATCTTCACCCTCTTGCCTTATGTTAGGATAAAATAAATCATGGTCCGCCAAGATACTATCCAAAAAACCACCCTGCGGTGTATGTTCAAAGTGAGTTTCTGAATGAACGGCAGAACTCAAGCTATCCAAGACATAACAGTTTATGTGACAACGATGTATATTAAAATCGCCTAAAATGATAACCGAATAAGAAGTAGTTTGTTTCTTACTATAAGAATCAAGGAAACAATTCAGGCTGACCAAATGTTCATTAATTATAATTTTGTCAAATGAATTATAAAAATTGACAATAAGCAGATTTGGAGCGTTGGGGAAAATAATCTGTACCACCAAGCAGTTTGGTGAGCCTGAGTCCAATTTACAATGGTTACCTGCAACTTTTAGGGAGATCAAGGTCATAAGACCGCCCTTTGCCCTGCCTATAGTGGAGGATTTAGCTGACTCCATATAGATTGTGTAACCGTCCAACCAGAAATGATTCCCAGCGTCCCGGGTTTCTTGTAGTCCTATAATACAAAATTCACTTAAAAGGTCTATCCACCTGGGATCAGCTGACTTATTTTTGAGACCTGCTATATTCCAACTTAAGATTGTAGTGCATTGTACCGGGTTCCTCAGTGACCCCTGGGTAAATTCACTCCGGCATCTCTTACTATTAACTCTGTCCCCACTATGGCCTTCAGGGCGAGGAACTAGTCAATCGTTACTGTCCAGCTGGCTAAGTGGGACAAATCTGTTTGATGTCGCAAACCTAGACTCTATAGTTCTATTATCTGCTGAGTGGTCTTGGGTTAAAGCCATGATGTTTACCTTGGGAGACTGAGTAGCATTATGCAAGAGATGAGGAAAGGAACCATATGCTTCTTGACCAGCCCTATATCTCAGTAACCCCCTACCCTCTCTTGACCTTGTGCCCATATCAGGTGGATAAAAAAAGCCCAAAGGTAAAGCTATAATCCCTCCTCTGGCCCTGTCAGAATTCCCATGAAGGACCCACCCCACCGCATCTGACCGATCAAAATGTATCACTATACAGTCACCATCCTTTGTTTTTGGTCCGTTCCCCACCCAACCTACCCGCCTTGCCATTATGATGTGTGTGGATGCACTTAAGCCTCCCTCAGAAGCCCTGCTGCACCAAAACATCACTTTACGCATAAGCTCTTCAGTTGTCTCGATGCTATTGCATTTGAGAGGAGGTACCCCTGCTAGGATCACTACCAAGGGGGAAGCCTCCGGGGGCAAGTCCAGGATTATTTGTTTAGCAAATGCTCCTGGGGTTGGTAAATTAGGCCCTGCAGAGGGTGATGTACCGGGCCTCCATTTCATGGAGCTCGCAGCTCCTGTTGTGTTATCGCCCGTTTTACTACTACAGGCAACAGAACTAGAAGTAGGTCCCAAAGGCATTGGTGTCGGTGTGATATCATTGTCAATGGTTGTAGTACAGGATGTTAGTTGACTCCTAACTTCCTCGACCTGACCTGTTTGTTACCCACAGCATATAATTTATGGGCCTGGCTCCCACTTGCACTGAGGACATCAAGTTTGGACTCTATTTTGCTTAACCTGCCCATTACATGGTCCAAACCAGATTTGACACACTTAAATAAGTCATCTTTTAACGATTCAACAAGTTTGTCAATGTGTATAAAAACCGGGTCCAAATCTGCATTAACCAAATTGGTAGAAAGCCGTCTCTCCGTGGGTCGTTGGTCAGTGCACACCTTCCGTGTAGGGAGCTTCTTGGTGGCCGGGCCAATTTTTGAACATTTTTTTCCTCCCTTTCTTTACAGATGCTACAGCTACAGCCCCGTCACTAAGCAGGTCCATACTTCCCTTATACTCCGGTCTGCTGCTGGGGCCGGATATGGAAGCAAAGTCATTGTTGTAAGTAGGCACATCTATATTTTGGCTTTGGACAATATCTAGACTTATCCTCAGTAACATTTTCCGCTAAATTGTCGATCCCCAACCCCAACTGAGCCTCCACGTCTTGGATCTCATTAGTTATAGCCCCCACAGCAGTAGTCAGATATGAGATTATGGAGGCACAGTTACGTGGGATTTTAGCCTTAGATTTAGTCGATACAGCAGAGCAAAGGTCCTTTCGCGTACCCATTTTGATGACTTGGCGGAAGAGGGGTGGCCCGGTCCGGTCTCAGCCGTTCTCGGACGGGCGCTTACGGGCCCGCCCTTGGCCCGGGCTTTGCCCAGAGCGCGCCCGCGAAGCGGCAGCCGCGAGCGTTTAGGTAAGCCCCCCTGGACGCTCACAGCTGCTGGCAATACGGCACCTCCGGGTGCGGGCGGCAAAGGCTCCTGGGAGATGCAGTCCAGGACAGGCACAGGCTTTCCGGTGGTGCGATGCGGCTCCCGCGAAGCAGGAGCCGCGAACGTTTAAGTAAGCCCCCCTGGGCGCTCACAGCTGCTGGCAATACGGCGCCTACGGGCGCGGGCGGCAAAGACTCCTGGGAGATGCAGTCCAGGACAGGCACAGGCTTTCCGGTGGTGCGATGCGGCTCCCATCACTAGGGGTATCTGGGCTCTGTGTCTCCGTCGAAGACCCAGGTCTTGAGTCTCTTCCTGAAGTCTGAAGAGGGGGTTCTACGGAGCTGGTGGGGAAGGTCGTTCCAGGTCTTGGCAGCGATGTGGGAGAAGGAGTGGGGTGTGTGTGCGAGAGCGAGTGAAGAGGAGGTCAGGTGTCTTGAAGATAGGTGGAAGTTCAGTCGATGGTTGATCTAAGCAGGTCATGGAGGGCTTTGTGGGCGTGTGTGAGGATCTTGAACTGGCATCTCCTTTGGATGGAGAGCCAGTGGAGGTCTCTCAGGTGGGGGTGATGTGGGTTTGTTTGGGGAGGTTCAGGGTGAGTCTGGCTGCGGAGTTCTGTATGGTCTGAGGTCTTCTGAGGATCTGACTGGAAATGCTGATGTAGAGGGCGTTGCCTTAGTCGACGCAGCTAGTGATGAGGACCTGAGAGACAGTCTCTCTGGTGTTGGTTGGGATCCATCTGAAGATTCTGTGGAGCATGCGAAGTGTGTAGAACCAGGAGGAGGCGACTGTGTTGACTTGTTGTTTCGTGGTCAGTTGGCTGTCGAGTATGATGCCGTAGTTGCATGCATTGTCGGTCAGTTTGGGTGTAGGTCTAAGTTCTGCAGGCCAACAGTTGTGGTCCCATGCGAGGTGTTCTTTCCCAAGATCAGTACTTCACATTTGTCAGAGTTGAGTTGGATGCAGTTGTCACTCATCCATTTGGCGACATTGGTCATGGCATTGCAGAAGTTTGCTTTGCCGTTGACGATTGATGTTCATTATGGATATCAGCACACGACATACTCGTAAGATTGTACCTACATATAATTGTGACATTTAAGACGAGCTTTTGTTTCCTGCTCTTGCCTATGTGAAAAGATGAGAATGAGTATGAATGGGATTGTTCCATGGAATAGCGGGAGTTAGCGTAGGTAATTCAATAGATATTTGATGACTATAGATTTCAGCATTGTAGCAACATCTGTATGTTAAAAAAGATACATATAAATTGAAAAAAAAAACTTCTGTATTAAAATCATTAATATATTATTGTTAATGTAAAATATCCTGCATCTACATAAACAATAAAGGAAACAGACAGGTAGAGTAGAAAACTAAAACTCAAATTGTGACTAATGAATACAAATATTTAATATTTCCCCTCTAGTCACCTTTGGTGATAGATATATTGTTGGTTTTCCCCACTGGGCACTTTAGGGGAATCCCATAATTTAAGAAGCTGTACCTACCAAGTAACCAGTCCTTCTCTACTTGAAGGTTCATCAACATCAGGGAATACTGATGCTTCTTATAATGTATGAGTCGTGGGTGGGTCCAAAGAAACTAGCAAACATTATAATTAGGTTAGCAGTTCTTATTATTTTTGCAATGAGTGAGAAATTAATTTTCTGAACTATCCAGACATGTGAGCAGTGCATTGCCCCAACGACATGGGTAAATGGTGCCAGCGCTTAGAAATTAGCCTTGGCAACATTTATTGTGGAACACTGGATGGAAACAATATGGGCCTGATTACGAGTTTAGGCGTTATGTATCGCGCCTGATAAAAAACAATTCAATAGCGTACGTTATTGATTGAGTATGATAAGTAACACCTATTACGAGTTACTGGGGAATAACAATGCGGATTTTGGTATTTAACGCACCAAAATTTGCATGATACAGTAAATACTGTATGTTTTCCCCAAGTTAAATTTTGGCAGGTTTGACCTGATGAAATTTAACGAAGGTTGAGTTATTTAATGCATCCTCTAATTATCGGATGTGTTAAATACTTTAAAACTCGCAATTACGATCCATGCATAAACCAGGGTTTGTGCATGGATCAGAATATAACAAGCAACTAGTTATCAGGGCCACAGTATGCTATATCAGCATTGCAGAGGTGTGGAGGTATCCAGGAAGATGTAAATTGAGAGATTACCAATGACATGCCTTTGCACAGATTCTGCTAAACAGAAGTGTACACAAGGTAGTAGCTCCCAAAGTACTGGTTATTTCGTTGTTAATGATGTGCTGAAGCTTTCATTTTCCCAGTGGGCGAGAGGGTAAGCTCTGCTGAGGGACTCAATCCAAAAAATATCTCTATGCTCAACATGCATTTGCCATTTGGCCCCTTTTCTCAGCAGCAACTGCACCTATTCTTTGTTTTTAGCCAATAGCACTTCCTTTAAATGGATGACCCTCATGTAATTGGAGGTGGGCACATTTATTTATGCCTACGTAGTTGAGGGGATTGGAAAATTTCCGCATTCGTAAATTCACTTGAAGTATTCGAATTTGACTCTAGTGTACGACTCCTAGTAACGAAACTGGTGCTCATGTAAAGCGCTCTGATACCCGATGTCTCGGGTCTAGTTCGCGCTATATAAAACTCTTTAAAAAAATATATACATATCGATGGCGCACACTCCTGTAACTGCTTGCTGATCCTGCGTATCCATTGGGCAGGACACCCTGGACCTGGGAAGCCTTGAAAGAAAGCTGCACCCTCCCACGTATCACCAGGAAGAGCTTCATCTGAGGGGAACAGTAGTGGAGGGTGCAAAAGACGAAGCATGGTGGGGGTGACTAGAAAATGTAGGGTAGGTGGGTGTTGCAGTGCAGAGGGAAGTAGTGGCAGAGGAGGGGCAGTGATCTTGGCTTGTCAGGCTGACCAGGGCACTTTGCAGTTGGGGGTGTACCTCAGGGCAGGAAATGGGGGGTAATTGACAAGCAATGCAAAGTCCCCCATTGCACAGCCCTTTGTCATACATAACACATTTTGCAGATGTCGCAAAGGGCAATCGATGATACCCTTCTTTTGCCAAATATAAGTTGATTCTCACTTTGGAAAACGTTTGCAGTTTCAATAAATGCAAAGTTCCATGGTCTACTATCAAAGGAAACCCCTTGCTAACAATGGAAAAGGTGAATCTGTAAGTCCCAGAATGCAAAGCGCTGTAGGCTAAATACCAAGGACTAGATAAAGTGCTCCTCAAGACATGGGCCCATTGGCAATTAATCAATCAATCATAGAATTTATAAAGCGCACTACATACCCGTGAGGGTCTCAAGGCGCTGGGGAGGAGGAAGGCTGCTACTGTTCGAAGAGCCAGGTCTTGAGAAGTATCCTGAAGGTTAGGAGGTCCTCGGTCTGCCACAGGCGGATGGGGAGGGTGTTCCATGTCTTGGCAGCGAGGTGGGAGAATGATCTGCCACCGGCGGTCACTCTTCGGATGTGGGGGATGGTGGCGAGGGCGCGGTCTGCGGAGCGAAGCTGGCAGGTTGGGGTGTAGAGGCTGAGTCGGCTGTTGAGGTACGCTGGTCCTGTGTTGTGGAGTGCCTTGTGTGCGTGGGTGAGATCTTGTTGATGGGGAGCCAGTGGAGGTCTCTCAAGTGGGGTGTGATGTGGCTGCAGCGAGAGATGTCGAGGATCAGGCGTGCGGAGGCGTTCTGGATGCGTTGAAGCCGTTTCAGGAGTTTGGCCGGTGCTCCTGCAACTGTAAGCATGAACTATTCTGGTTTTAACCTAGACTAGTAAAAGGACACACCGATGGGATCAGCAAGACCATACAGTAATCAAACCTTGCATCGTACTTATTTTTCAAATAGCGAGGCAGACCTAACTTCACTGGCTTCACCAACAAAAGTAGCGGACACTTGATAGTTCACACCGGGAAGCCTGCACAGAGGGTGAGGAACCACTATAGTATAGAATTTTAGACTCATTGGTTCAGTTGAGGTGAAGTAAATCTATCTCTCTCAGTATGCATTGAGTGTAAAAGGAAATGTCAGGATTTGACCAAGGTGTGCCTGAAAAAATCAAGTCATCAAGGAGCCATACTATGGCTTCGCTATGGAAGCAAAGAAAGATGTTTGGTTGCGTTGATGGTGTCAATCTAGGTATTCATTTTTTATGAAGTGCAATAATAAGGGCAGAGAACAATGTTAAGTTAAAATTAAATACTCTGTAATATATTATCTAACATTTAATTAACTTACAAACTTTAGGTGCTTGAATCAAAAAGGCTAGGGAAATTGGGGAGAAAAATTAGGGCATTCTGTGGCCCATACACAAGCGGTTCATTCAGCATAACTGCTCTAAAGTGCAAGTGGTTCATCACAGACACAACAACATTGTACAACGTTGGACTCAAAATTGATCACATACACAAAAATATTGATGAACAGTAGACAGGAACAGCGTTTCCGTAATGTGTCTGAAAGGAGCAGTTTTAAAGCAGCACTAATAGCCAGAAGCAAATTACAGTGAATGGCTCGAAAAATAGCCTTTTGGTGTCTGGATTAACAGCATAGCTGTCTGCAAGGCCAATTGTTCCCAATATGTTAAAATATACATAAAGTGTGCTTTGGGCGCAACCGGGGAAGTATTACCCTTTCATCTCATCCTATTGAATTTCTAGTGCATTTTGCCACCCCCTGTGGTATGCTTCCATTGAAATGCATGAGGAACTATTAGCATCTTAAAATGACACTAAATCTTCACACATTAAATTCTATTGCTCATAGACGTGTTGTATACAGAGAGCAAGTGATTTTTTTTTCACTGCAGCAGGCTTCTGTAAATGTTTCATTCAAAACGCAAAGTGCAAACCAGTCCTGTTGGCTTTTTCCAATGCTTGCTCTTTGCAGATGGGAAGCGCTTCAGCAGCAAAATGCTATTTTGCTTGAGGATACAACATCCGTGCATGGTTCTTGAGAGCAGGTATTTTGCTGAATAAATATTCAATGCAAAAATAATGAATCCTGAACATTCGGGTTAGGTATTTTTTGTATCAAATGGCTTATAGTTCATTATGTCTTCTTGAAAATTAATTACCACAGAGGTGTGTACTGGGGAACAGGGAAGTGCACTATAAGAATTAAGTCAAAATGAAAGGGGTAAAGGCAGTGTAGCCCACCAGGGCCGTCATTTACGCGTATCTAAGTGCAGGTAGGGGTACCTATATGTTGCGGTTTGCAACCAGATTGTAACCAGTGCACTTTAACTTGGTAGACTATTTAGCTTTTCAAGTTCTGCCTCTAGCGTTTATATTTCTTTAGTATCCGTGATCGTGTGCATGATAAAAATCCTACAGTGCATTTGGGTGTCTTATGACATTATTTACTGTAATATGCACTTTTAATACCTCTATTTGTCAGAGGGTTATTTCACCCATTTCTCTATGTAATAGACAAAGGATTCCACTGTGCCTCACATGTGTTACTTTTAAAACAACTACAATTTCAGGGCAGGGAGCAACAGTCGTTTGAGCGTAAGTATATAATATAATCCATGATCTTTCAAAATGTCTATGTTTTCTCCAAAATATTAAAAGTTGGGGTAGCCTTTGAAAAATCCACTCGTTAAACGGCGATACAGTCATGATTTCTTCACGTGAATTAAAACAATTTGTCCTTTTGTAGTTTTCCCAAACTATAATGACATTTTATTTGCATTTATTTATCTGTGGGGTGATATAGTATGAATCAGGCTTCAGGGGCATCAGAGTGTTTTATTAAGATCCAATAAATACAAGAGGACAGTGAAATCACTAGATTACAACGAATGCCATAAAAGTAACGAACAATAAACAAATTGAAAGCCAAAATTGACTAGTGAAATATATACAGATCACATAATGAAAATTGTAGATGATAAGTTGTTAAATATCTAATTTCGCAATACTTAAATCTAAACTCAAGAATTAAACATTTGAAACGGAAGGCCTTCTAGGGGACCCTACTCTGGTCTGCCAGTGTGGAGAGGGTTCTGTTCTGCACAATAGAAGCCGACGTCAGGGGAGTGGAGTAAGTCATTCTTGGCTGTTGGTCCCTAACATGTAAACGTGTGTCCATCACACTGGCTGTTGGTCTTCGCGAGGTGCAATTTGTCAGACAGGCTAAGTGGCAGTTCTCGGAAGATTGATGGGTTACGTGCCCTTTGCGTCAACGGCTCTGCCCGCCCCGGACACGTCCTCCCAGCCGCGCATTGCCTCATGGGTACCATTGGAGCAGCAGAGCTGATCAGTGAAGCAGTCGGCTTTGTAAGCGGTGCAGCTGCGCTTACGCGTGTTTGATTCACTTGTGTCGAGGCCTGAGACAGCTGACACGTGCGAGATTTATTAAGACAGCCAAATGCATCCAAACATCTCTGCTGCTTTCTAAACACGTGTCAAGCAAACAAGACAGTCCTTCCCGGAGATGCTTGGCAGCCGGGCCCATGGGAAAGAAGGGGGCTTGACGCAGCACGAGCCGGGCTAGCTAGAAGCACCCGTCACCGAAACAATCTGCCACCGGGCCTTTGTCTCATCTAAGGGCCCTTCTGCAAGAGAGCTTCTCAGATCAGGAAGCCAAAAAGGCCTCTATTGTCAAGACACGTTGATATATTCAACAGATGTAATCTGGAGTACTCATCAGTGCTGTAAATAGAAATATAAAAGTGCTGGTACTCGCTATGCAGGGTACCTGTTTGCTCCTGAGAAGTGCTGGTACACTCCTTTTCGAATTAAAGAAGTGCAAGTACTCAGTACTGAACAGTACCGGTCCATTTAAAGCACTGTGTGTTCTAAATTAAAAATCAACACCACAAAAGGGACGTTCCCTCAATGCAACCCCTTATAAAGGGATTTCAGCCTAAAACTCATGCAGAGGCAGAATATGTGCTTGTGAAACATAACTGGAAAAAAAAAACATTGAAATAAACATAAATTTTTCAATCTATTTTGGCAATTTTGTATAGCATGGACAAGACCTTAAGGTGACAGAACACTTTACACCCCAAAAAAACATTTTTACTATTGTTGATTTTGGTTATTACTATCCCCAAACTTCGTATTATATTTACAAAGTTTGAAAGTCCATAGTGTGACATCTTTACCCATTCTAAAACCTTGGGGAGACATTGGTTAGTGGGATGGATATGAGACCACAATATCACTGTGCAGAAGTTGTGACTATTGGGTGGAACGCCTTATTGTCTAGATAAACTGGGTGTGTTCAAGTAACATGATTTCAGCTCTCTTTTAAAGGTTCCATACGAAGTGCTGGTTCTTTGTTTGTGGGTATGGCGTTCCATGCATTTTTGTCTAATATGAAGCGAAGGGATTTTATAGACTCTGCTTTGTTTAGGTAAGTATCCAGAACTGACAGGGGGTGCTAGAGGGTGCACGGCAAGGTGGCCGCACTGTAGTGCAGCTCCACCGGCCGCCGTCACTATCCTTTTAATATCCTGCTCCCTGGGTGCCATCCGCGCCAAATCTTGCAGAGCGGCTCATCTACCATCATAGTGTAACAGTTTGGTGCTGTCCGACTGAACCGGGAGCCTCTGCTAATCGCATGGCGCGGGCGGGCTGCGCTGATCGAGTGTGCCGCCAGCATGGGGTGAGGGTGTGTGTCCTGGCCCGCATGGGACCTGGCTCGTCCACTGTGAGTACCCTGGGCTTGCGGTTGTGGGGTGCTCTGCAGGCGGGTCTCTTCCCTCTCTATTTCTACTCAGCCTAGCGTGCTGGACCTCCTTGACTGCTGTGTAGTGCATATCCACCGAGGGACTGCTGGATAATTGCCCCCTCTCTGTATTGCGCACCTGGGCCGCGCGGTGACTCACTTTGATGCTTTTGCTTGGCTGTGTGGTGGTTGCTGGGACGCACCGCATCATCCCCATTTGCTGCTCTATTGTGTTGCGCGCTGCCACGAGGATTGTGCTACTCAAACAAATGATGGACGGAATGCTGAATAAATCATACATTCCCCCCCATTCAAGAGATCTGGGTTAAATCCATCGCTCTTTTGCTCACCATGCCAACCCAGTTTAGACCCAGCCATAGGCAAATCAGTCTTGACCCTGTGCCTCATGGGAACAGTCTAGACCGAACTGCCAAGCCAAGTCCTCTCTGCACCGGAAAGAAGCATCCTGGGACCGGTTTCTGGGTATTACCCTTCATCAGCCGGGCTAGCTTGAATCCAGTGTCACAGTGAGCAAGGGACCCACGTCTGGGCATACCCATCCCACTTATGGTGAAAAGTGCTACGCAAACAAATGGTGGACTGAAAGTAGAATAAATCATACATTCATCCCCAGTCAAGAGATCTGGGTTAAATCCATTTCTTGCAAATTTCCCGCCTAGCGAGAAGAATTAGATAGAATAGCAAGGCCTATTTATCCCCAGTGATGTCATTACATAGCTGATCTGCTACCCCCAGCATTACTAAGAAAAGGTTAACTTTGATGTTTGTAGCGAGAATTTCATTAATTATCCTTTCGACCTCAGACCAATACTCCTCTAACTGAGGGCATTCCATAAACATATGCTTATCATTAGCACTGATCAATCCGCACCTGCGACATTTGGGGGGGACATCAGTTACAAACTTTGCTAATTTTTGCGGAGTCCAATATAGTCTATTTGCCGTAAAGAAATGATTCCTCTTCAAGTTTGATGGTTTGACTGTTTTGTAAAGTAACTTGAAGGAGAGCTGCCATACTTTTGTGGATCAGGAGTCTGCATCACCTCGTCCCATATTTCATAGGAGGCTTTGATTTTTTCCTCCTTGGAAGTTAGTAGTGCGTGGTACCATCCGCTTATTTCCTTCTTTGCTGTATTTTCGTTCTTTAGTTTTTTTTCAAACTCCCAAAGACTCTTAGTCTCACGTCTATTCGCTTCCCCTAAGACTTTAGCTGGAGAAATTTAAACCGAGACATAGATCCCCCTGTCTTAGTCCATAATACTTCCCATGGGACCACCTCATCCATCACTATCAGGTCCCCCCAAACCTCTATTCCTGCCCTCCTAAGTTGGACACTCAGTTGATCCTGCAAGCATTCGGGCGTACCAGGTGAGTGCCATATTGGAGCCTCTCCTGAATAGTATCCGATTCCTAAAATGTTTCTAATCTTAACCTACAAAATCAAAGCTGCCTTCAACATTTTTAATTTTACTTTTTTGAAGAATTTCTGTGCGCCAAACTTAAACAGAAATCCCTTCCCTCCCCACTCTTTAATTATCTCCTCACACAAACCTCCCCACACCCTGTGCCCTGTTGTGCATAATAAGACCCTACAGTTTTTAAACTGGAATGCCATGCAGTATAGTTTTACATCTAGTAGTGCAAGCCCTCCGTCTGCCAATCTGCATCTAAGTTTTTTCCAGGACATACATGCTCCCCTATCTGCCCAAACAAAACTGCCCAGTTTACCCTGTATTCTATCTATTAGCGTACTCGGGAACGTTAAAGGTATGCATTTAAAAAGAAATGTAAGCTTCGGCAGAATGACCATTTTAATCAGATTGACCCTTCCGTATACCGTCAGCAGAAGATTCTTCCACCTAGCTAAGAAAATTTCAATTTCCTTTGTAATTCTTTCCAGGTTATGCTGTGGGACATCCTGCACTGCATTGAGGATATTAATTCCTAAGTATCTAATCTCTCTCTGTACACTCCCCCTCCAATCCGGAATGTTCCAGCACATGATCCCGTTTTTTTCTCTGTTTACCAAGTATGCAGACAGGGCCCCATAATCATCCGCCAATTGTTCAACCCTTGGAATCGTTATCACCGGGTCTGTTGTATAGATGATTAGATCATCCGCGTATAATGAGATTTTTTTTCCAAACATTCCTATACGGAAGGCCTTCACCTGATTGTCTTGACAGAGCGCCTGAGCAAATTGCTCGATATATAAGTTAAATAACAGGGGTGAAATTGGACAGGGCTGTTGTGTCCCTCTTGTGATCCTAAAACTCTTAGTAAGGGCTCCATTTAAGAGAATCCTGGCTTTAGAGCTGTTATATAATGTTTTTAATGTGATTACAAAGTGAGGCTCGAACCCCATATGCTCTAGTACTACCCATAAATACTCCCAAAAAACTCGATCAAACGCCTTAGCGGCGTCCAGTGTGACCACCGCCAAGGGGACAGATCTTTCTGTCGCTATATCAATACATCCTATTAGTTGTTGGGTTAGCTCACACATTTGCCTTCCAGGGATAAACCCCTTCTGATCCTCATGTATTAATTGAGGAATTACTCTAGATAGTCTCCCTGCCAAAATGCTGACGAAGATCTTCTAGTCAGCATTTAGCAGGGAGATTGGCGTATATGATTCTGCTTTAACGGGTTTCAAAATTAAAACTACAGAGGCTTCACGCCATGATTCTGGAGCCTGCACTTTCCCTCTATATATCAAATTAAACAGCATCTCCCAGGCGGGTAGTATTTCATCAGCTATATTTTTATATACTTCTGTTGGGAGAGCATCGAGCCCTGCCGCCTTCCCATTTTTAGACTTTTTTATTGCTCCTTTTATCTCTTCTTTTGTGATTAGGGCTTCTAGAATATCTTTTCCTTCTTCACTCAGTGACTGAAGATCGAGTGTACTAAGCCAACATCTGGTCTTGGTGAGGTCAGCAATGATATTTTCCGTATATAGCTGTGAAAATATTGTAACTATGTGCTCCTGCATAGAATCTCAACTATACAGCTTTTCTCCTGTTTCACTCTTTAGCTCTTTTATATCATTTCTTGACCTTTCCACTTTCGCTTTCCAGGCAAGCTGGACTCTTGCTTTTTCACCATATTCAAATTCTTTTATATTCGCCGCTTGCCATCTAGCTTTATACTTTTGCTCTATTTTCATCTTAAATTCCAATCGTGCCGCATGTAACCTCTCTTCCATCCTCGCTTTTTTTTCCTCTGAAATCACGGAATGTAGAGCCTCCTCTAGGATCCCAATCTCCTTTTCACCGTTCTCTAGTGATATATGTGCTTTCCGATTTTCTAATGAGATTAGGCTTTTTAGAATTCCTCGGATATATGCCTTAAAGGCATCCCAAACAATACCCAAGGGGGCAGTGTCTTGGTTATTAACAAAGTATTCAGTTGCTGCTTCGTTCAAAGCTATCTCCACCCCTCTTCTAAAAGCAGTGCACGTCTTAAAGTCCATCTCCTAGGTGGTTGTGGCCTCAGGGCTTGTATGGTTACCATTACTGGTGAGTTATCTGATATATTAGCAGGGAGATGCTTGATCTTCTTAATATTTGCTGAAAAGGATCTATCAACTAGAAAATAATCAAGTCTTGAAAAGTGGTGATGTTTTTTGCTATGGTACGTGTAACCCCTTGTCTTACCCTTCAAATGCCTCCATACATCAACTAAGTTGAAATCGCATATCATGCTTTTCAGAGCGTTCCTCATTCTAGGGACATATATACTCTCTCTTCTTGTAGACCGATCTAACACAGGGTCTAACAGAACATTGAAATCGCCGCCTACGATTACGGAAACTGAAATTGCTGCCATCCTCAATTCTAGGTCGACAATGTGTTGAGGATTATCCTCATCAAGACCATAATATCCAATACATAAAAAATCCTTGTCAGCCCACCTACCTGAACCATCTGTGCTTGACTCCTTCATTTCTATTCCACAACCGGTCTTAATCAAAATAGCCACTCCCTTGCAGCAAAATAGTTGATCTGAGGCAATAAAATTTTGGACTCCTTACTCTCATTTACCATGAGGTGCGTTTCTTGTAACAATATTACCTGTGCCTGGCTATTTTTTAGATACTCGAGTATTCTCCTCTGCCTAGGTTTAGACCTCATGCCATTCACATTCCAAGTAAGAATTTTGATATTCGGGATGTTAATCGAAGTCATCTTTCTTAATAGATTCTCTTCCTAGTTTCAATCCTGTACTGAAAAGGCATTCCTGCATGAAAGGTGTTGAGAACTTTTTTTAGTTTTTTTCCCCCATTGCTCCCCCCCGTGCTCCCCCACCACCCCCCCTCCCCTCCACTACTGTGCCCCCCCGAGGAACCCTCCCTACATTGCTAGGCATAATAATGCCTATAGGCGTACAGTCCGGAGGAAATAACACACTACTTATTTATACATTGCTAGAGTGCTGGAGAGCAAGAGAGCTATTTTCTACTTTGACGCATTCTCATTGCTCATTGCGCATTCTACTTATTAATACCTCTAAATCCTCCACTGAGCGGTAGTTATACATTTTATTATTCCTCATTATACGGAGCATAGCGGGGAATTTTAACTGCACTTTCGCTCCCAGCCTTCTAAGCTCTTCCTTCTTTCCGCCTAGCTCCCACTGCTTTTGTTCTGTGACCTTACATACATCAGACCTAGCCAGAAAGGAGTAGCCATTAACCACATATGGGCCATTTGTTAAAGCAGAACTAAGGATCTCCTCCTTGATGTTATAGGAAAGGAAATTTACCAAAATCTTTCTAGGTTTGGTTCTCTGTGGATTACGTTGAAACGGCTCTCTGTGCGCCCTCTGTATTTCGCTCTCAATATTTATCTCCTCCTTATCCTTCAAAATCATTTTCCGAAGAAGGGCGATTATAAAAGTCTTCATGTCCGCCCCTTCTTCGTTTTCAGGAATATTTAAGAATCTTATTTTATTCCTACGAGAATGATTCTCAATTCTCTCTATATCATCTCTGCACCTTTTTGAAGTAAAGTTAAGTGTTGTTTTACATCCTCTAGTGTAGCTTTCTGTTGCCAATCAAGGCAAAGTTTCCCTACACACAGACCCCCCAGGATATAGCGGCATGGATTAGCAAATTTAGCGGCACAAATATGGAAATTTAGCGGCACAAATATGGAACTTTAGCGGCAATTTTGCGGCGTTTTATTTGGCATTTTTTCCTACAACAAACACAGATCTCTTTGTTTTTTGAGTTATTTAACAACATGAAGCTATGTATATTTGGTTTATTTACAATGTAGACACTTTGTTTGTCTTCAAGACTACATATAGGACATAAACCTGTTACTGAATAAATGCCCAGGGTACCTGTATGCTTGTCGTGTTAATCTTGCAGTTCTTCTGAGCAGTCCAAATGTAGCCCAATGTTGTGCTGCTGATTATAAAGCAGGAACAATAATGCCCGGATGGATTGCTCTGAGAGGGACCGTCGTCTGGCTGACAAAATAATTTTGTAGATGCTGTTGCTCCTTTCAGCATCTGCAGAACTGGTCACACAGTCCTTGTACACAGCTGCAAGCTGTGAAAGGACTGGAATGCGGTCAGCCATCCCACACCAAAAGAGGTCGGTGTCAATCACCCCAGAAACAGATGCCTGTACTGCTTCTGGGCCTACATGTTCAAAGTAGAGGCAAAGCTCCTGATCGGGGACTTCGCTGAAACCAGGGATGGCAGAATATGCACTCTTGTCCTTAGGCAGGATGCAGAGTCGTGCAGGATTGAAAAGGCGTACTTGCTTCAAGAACCCAATGCCCGGTTGGGCCTCCCCCATGTATTTGCCCACCTTTTCCAGAGAATTTTCAAAAGCTTCATTGAGCTGGGCTGTTATCTTTTTTTTCTGTGTCAGAGTTAATTTAGCCCCTGCACTCGTCTGCAGAAATGGTTGTAGTGACTCCAGAGTGAGGACTGAATTGTTTGTTAGGTCTATGTGAAGGTCCTCCAAATAATCATACACCTTCATTGTCACTGGTGTCTGACTCTGGAATAAGTCTATCAGATGCAAAATGTTTTGGCATTTTTCGGCCACAATGTCCAATTGCACTTTAATGCAGTTTCTTTGGTCGCTGTTCAAAATCCTTTGCAGATTTTCAAGGGAATCTGGGGGAGACTTGCTGAGTTGCATCTCAGACTCAACAAACCCAGCATAGGCCTCAAAATGCTTGCAATGGTACTGGACAGCAGCAAACCAAGAATTCCACCGGGCACTGCAAGGATCAGGTGCCATCCATGGTTTCATCCCATGGTTCTCAGCAAGATGGTGCAGGTACCTTCTCTTTCTGCTCCCGGCCATGTAAAAGATGCGCGAGAAGTAAAGGAGGAAAGCATTTAGCTCCACAAAAGGCTTTCTAAATGACTCTCCAATAAGATTCATTATGTGTGCCAAGCAGGTGATATGTATGGAGTATGTGTACAGATTTCTCAAAACAGTGTTGTATGCCTTGAGCATGTATGCCGCATTGTCAGTGTTAAAGGAAATAACGTCCTGAAAGGCTATGCTGTACTCTGTCAGCACCTTCACAACTGCTTGCGCTACAGTCCCATGGTTGCACTGTGAGAGGAACACTGTGTCTGCTAGGTGGGTGTGGATCTTACGGCCACCATGCGCAGAGACCACCGCAAATAACACATTCAATACACAACGCCCTTCAACATCAGGTGTTTCATCAAATATAACACTGATCCTCTGATCTTGCAAGTGTTCTTTCAGCTCGTTCTTTGCTACTATATATCTCTCTGGGAGATAACGTTCTTGAAGCTGATGACTTCCAGGTATTGCTCCACCATTTCGTACTCGCTCATGGAGAAACTTGCGCAACACAGGGTGGTCTGTTTTGCTCAGCGGAATGTTCAGTGCTGTGCAGACATTGACCCACTCACTCATAATTTCCTGGTTTGAGGCACCGGCAGCTGTACTCTTTGTGAAAAGTGAGTTGACAGTCATCTGACGGGCACGTTTTGGTGAAGAGCGAGGGTCTGGATCATCTGAACAGCGCTTCAAGTGTTTTTGGGACTTCACATGCATATCAACCGTGTGTTTCCGGATGTGGTCCACCGCCACATTGCACACATTGCAAAACAGCACACCACCATCGGCATGCATCACAGCGCTGTACTCTTTGGCCCGATCTGCTGCAGTTATATGGGTGGGTAGATGTGATCGGTGCTTCACAGTCTTCAAAGGCTGCATAAACTTCTCCATCGTGCTTTTGTTGTGGTGGCTTGCTGGCCGCTTGGAATCCAAAAGATCTCTGGCTTGTGGCACACTCGCGTTACTCACCTACAAATATGCAGCCCCAAGACATACAAAAAACAAAATTACAATTATGAAACACACATGACTGGCCTCAAAAGAATGGCACCTGGACCTTGTACGCGGCGGGGACAAAACTTACCTGTGATCTGCACCGGATCTTGAACCAGCAGCTCCTTGCCTCCGGGACTCTACAAAAGAAGAAAAAAGAAGAAAAAGGAGTTACAGCTGGCTTTGCTAGCCCTTCCCATGGCACCCCCCCACTACGCTGCTCTAAAAACCACAGCACCCCCTTGTGCCCCTGGGTCCGCATGACCAGCTGGCCTCAAAAGAATGGCACCTGGACCTGCCGCACACCTTGCACGCTGCGGGGACAAAACTTACCTGTGCTCTGCACCGGATCTTGAACCAGCAGCTCCTTGCCTCCGGGACTCTACAAAAGAAGAAAAAAGAAGAAAAAGGAGTTACAGCTGGCTTTGCTAGCCCTTCCCATGGCACCCCCCCACTACGCTGCTCTAAAAACCACAGCACCCCCTTGTGCCCCTGGGCCCGCATGACCAGCAGGCCTGGGGGGGGGGCCCAACACACGTATTTTTAAAAAAATGCCCCCTTGAGGGCCCGCCGCGTGCCCTGCGTGCGGCGGGCCCCCAACAACAAAAATTTCCAAATAAAATGGTAGCCGGGGCCCGCCGCGTGCCCTCTGCGGGCACCGGCAGAAATGCCACCCGAGGGCCCGCCGCACACTGGGCACGCGGCGTGCCCCCAACAAACGTATTTTTTAAAAAATGCCCCCTTGAGAGCCTGCCGCGTGCCCTGTGTGCGGCGGGCCCCCAACAACGTATTTTTAAAAAAATGTCCCCTTGAGGGCCCGCCGCGTGCCCTGTGTGCGGCGGGCCCCCAACAATGTATTTTTTTAAAAATGCCTCCTTGAGGGCCTGCCGCGTGCCCTGTGTGCGGCGGGCCCCCAACAACAAAAATTTCCAAATAAAATGGCGGCCGGGGCCCGCTGCGTGCCCTCTGTGCAGCGGTCCCCGGCAGAAATGCCACCCGAGGGCCCGCCGCACACTGGGCACGTGGCGGGCCCCCAACAAACGTATTTTTAAAAAAATGCCCCCTTGAGGGCCCGCCGCATGCCCTGTGTGCGGCAGGCCCCCAACAACGTATTTTTAAAAAAATGCCCCCTTGAGGGCCCGCCGCGTGCCCTGTGTGCGGCGGGCCCCCAACAACAAAAATTTCCAAATAAAATGGCAGCCGGGGCCCGCCGCATGCCCTCTGTGCAGCGGGCCCCGGCAGAAATGCCACCCGAGGGCCCGCCGCACACTGGGCACGCGGCGGGACTCCAACAAACGTATGTTTTAAAAAATGCCCCCTTGAGGGCCCGCCGCGTGCCCTGTTTGCGGTGGGCCCCCAACAACGTATTTTTAAAAAAATGCCCCCTTGAGGGCCCGCCGCGTGCCCTGTGTGCGGC
This sequence comes from Triturus cristatus, assembly GCF_964204655.1. Taxonomy (NCBI): domain Eukaryota; kingdom Metazoa; phylum Chordata; class Amphibia; order Caudata; family Salamandridae; genus Triturus; species Triturus cristatus. The sequence continues at coordinate 809,543,953 of NC_140586.1, forward strand.
GGGCCCCCAACAACAAAAATTTCCAAATAAAGTGGCAGCCGGGGCCCGCCGCGTGCCTCTGTGCAGCGGGCCCCGGCAGAAATGCCACCCGAGGGACCGCCGCACACTGGGCACGCGGCGGGCCCCCAACAAACGTATTTTTTAAAAAATGCCCCCTTGAGGGCCCGCCGCATGCCCTGTGTGCGGCAGGCCCCCAACAACGTATTTTTAAAAAAATGCCCCCTTGAGGGCCCGCCGCGTGCCCTGTGTGCGGCGGGCCCCCAACAACAAAAATTTCCAAATAAAATGGCAGCCGGGGCCCGCCGCATGCCCTCTGTGCAGCGGGCCCCGGCAGAAATGCCACCCGAGGGCCCGCCGCACACTGGGCACGCGGCGGGACTCCAACAAACGTATGTTTTAAAAAATGCCCCCTTGAGGGCCCGCCGCGTGCCCTGTTTGCGGTGGGCCCCCAACAACGTATTTTTAAAAAAATGCCCCCTTGAGGGCCCGCCGCGTGCCCTGTGTGCGGCGGGCCCCCAACAACAAAAATTTCCAAATAAAGTGGCAGCCGGGGCCCGCCGCGTGCCTCTGTGCAGCGGGCCCCGGCAGAAATGCCACCCGAGGGACCGCCGCACACTGGGCACGCGGCGGGCCCCCAACAAACGTATTTTAAAAAAAATACCCCCTTGAGGGCCCGCCGCGTGCCCTGTGTGCGGCGGGCCCCCAACAACGTATTTTTAAAAAAATGCCCCCTTGCGGGCCCGCCGCATGCCCTGTGTGCGGCGGGCCCCCAACAACAAAAATTTCCAAATAAAATGGCAGCCGAGGCCCGCCGCGTGCCCTCTGTGCAGCGGGCCCCGGCAGAAATGCCACCCGAGGGCCCGACGCACACTGGGCACGCGGCGGGCCCCCAACAATTCAGCGCTCAGCAGCAGCTTACCTGGGCCTCCCGAGACGACGATCCACCAGCACCAGCCAGGTCCAACGATACGATGATGCTCCAGACCAGTGAGCTCCAGCAGCCGCTCCAGACCAGGTGAGTCGTCAGCAGGAAAGTGAAAGAACAGCACAGCAGGCAGGTGAGGGGTGTAGATAAATATCACACCTCACGCCTGCCTGCTGTGAGGACCCCCCTTCTATTGGCCCCGTGGCAAGAGCCACTGCACTGGCCAATAGAAGAAATAGAAGAGGGCGGGTCTGCTGGATGCCAGGATTTCGCGGGCACTTTGTAAAAATCGCGGCATTTTTACAAAAGTGCCGATTTCGCGAAATCCTGGAGGGTCTGACTGTAAGTTGTTACTACCCCCGGATGCTGTCTTTGGACATAACGTGGGTCTGGCCTATGAAAGGTAAAACCTTGTGGTTTGTTCAGGAATCTATCTTGACAGTTGTTTGTGTCTAAGGGCCAGAGCAACCAATTTGCCCATTCAGGATCTGTTCTGTTGTGATGCAAAATATTATGTACGTCGACCTCCCCCTGTGTAGTCCTTTCACTTGTAGGTGCAGGTATAGACGTAGTGTTCATGTCTTTAATCTTGGCTATACCAAGGCATGATGTTTGTTGGACAGTGTCGTTCAAAAACATAATTTGCTCAGGGATGATACAGGCTCTAAACAAAGCTTCTATTCCCTGTACTTGCCAATCTTTAGTACCCCAGACAGTTTTTGTCTCAATGTTGTCTTTCCAAAAATCGTAACCCTGTCTAGACAGTTGGGCAATAAAGGCTGTAGAATAAATCTGTTTGGTATTCGTTAACATAGTTTTCATTCCTGTCTTACTGACATTCTTAAAGTAAAATGTCTCTGCATTCGAGATATTAAACCCTGAAAAATATGGAAATTTCATTGCAAATGTTTTCGAGCTACCCTTTGGACGTAGGACAATGTTCCCATTGGTTATACATAAATACATTTCTAGGTGTTGCAGATTTATGCAAGAAATGATGACCATAGTGGTTATAACAATACAGTTGTTCATAGTCTGATGAACCTTGTAAATATTCATTATTAGTGAATGCAGTTGACATCTCTAGATCAGACATCATATTATTAACAGTCTCGAAGTCCCAATCATCAGAAAAGGTAATGGGGGTAATAAAGTCACTTAATGAAATTTTAAATAAATGTAGAATCTTCAAAAGCTCCGACGGACCAAAAATGTCATATTCGGTTTTGTCTCAAACTATACCATCTGGTATAAGAATCGCTGTGATGTTCACTGCTGACAAGTCTCTTGCTTCACGATGGGATGATTTGTGTGGCTGGAGAAGTAAGTTCACTGTTTTACTTGCTGTGTCCATTTGAATATATCTTCCATTAATCAGCATACCCAGAGTGAATACCAGAGCTAACCACTAGGAGCAAAAGATGGCCGACTGGTAGGAGCCCTACGAAGGAGCTCCAGGCACTTGGGATCCCGAAATCGGAATATCCCGGTTAGCGACTACAACAACGGAACAGAACGGAACACACCACAGTAACAGGAGTTACTCTACATTGCACGTATTTATTTTTAGAAGGATCGGGTCAAAAAGAAAAATCAACGCCACTTACCCCGATACAGCCCGTGGCTTGGCCAGCTGCTTTCAAGGAGACTCGGTCGGCGAGCTGGCTGAGCCCTCTCAGCCACCCAACGAGGTAGCCGAAGTTGAGGGCAGCCGGAGGAGCCGTGTCCTGGAGCGCAGCGACGAAGGAACGAGCCAGGCCGATGACCCCATGAAGAGGATCGTATCTTAGAAGGAAGTGGCCAGTCGGGCGTCTGATATTTAAGGTTAACCCCCAGACTCCTGACGTGGCCTCCGGACCTGAAAAGTCTGCTGCGCCTCCGGAGGCCGATGTGGAGGGCCCCTACAGCACACATCAGAGCAGATGCTGAGCACAGAAGCACAGCCCCGGACCTCCGATCACAACGTGACTGCAGGAGTGTCCATCTACGAACTTGCAAATGCGCGCACCGTTGGCACGGGCCAAGGATCTGGAGCGCCCAAGGTTAAGGGCAGGCAGCACCGGAGGAGGCAGAACCTCTCTAACCGCCTCCTCAAAGGTACAGATTTAGCACACTTCTTCCCGCACCGCTTGGTCTGCGGTACGCAACGGAAGCAGTCGGTTCCTTTACCCGCCCCTAAGGCTCAGCACATAAAGACGAGGAGTGCACACTAACGGGTGGCTGGATTTGGCATTTTGATTTGTTTGGGCTTTTGATTTTGATTGAGTTCACAGTAGCCCCGTTACATCCCCACGTTAATCAAAGACCGGACCAGCGGGAGTTTACATCGGTACATCTACTGCAGCGACGACATCAGGGAGGACTCACGGTACGGTCACTCATTCCTCCTCCATTATTACCTTTTACTATCTTTTAACTTTATTTTTATCTCTATATTAAGCTAGCTGACTTTACCCCTCGGTCACAGACTCATAAAATGGCCGACCATTGAATTAACATGGGCGAGGGGTCCACCGCCGGTCACTGGTCGCTCCTGTCCTAATAATCTCATCCTAAGCATAACAACTCAAAGAGGACAACTACAAAAAAGGAAAGGAAAGTGAAACAAGCCAATCCACATGCCACAGAGAGAGACTCAGGTCAGCACAGTTAGCCATTAGACTCCCGGTCAAAGAAGCCGGCCATCTTAGAATGACTCGATGTCAATGATTTACCACATATCCTCTCAACATTGACCGACCTTCCTAAGAGTTACGAGTCTGAGTCTTTATGTCCTCCTTTGCCTATTTTATTCTTTGCTCTGCATAGCCTGCCCACTTTCTCGCCACGCAGTCTACGCCCAGGGTCCTTTCCACTAGGGCTATAGAATCAACACCCTCTCCCCACCCAAATCCAACTCTACATACCCCCACAGCGGTTTACCTCCCTCTACCACAGCCACCTGCCTCCACAATCCAACCTTAACTCACAACACAGACCCAACACAAGCCCTATACACTTTGTGAGACCCTTATCGTCTCATAAATTCCGTCATACCATGGAACTCACAGGCTCTCATACCTACACCATCATTTACCCACCCAACCTATCAAAAAAATCAGCCAAACGCTTTAAACACAATCTCATAAAAATACATCCTGAAACACCTATCGCTGATCCTTACTTCTCACTGCACAACGGGCACACTACTACCGATATCATTTTTCATACGAAATGAAGAGCGCAATGGAGGAAAGCCGCCCTTACCTTATTTACGATTGCTTCCACTAGGAAATCCGCACACGGCCTAGTTATTTACATCTCCCCCTCCCAGTTCTTTCACGCGACAGCAACGATTACCATTTACAATAACGGCACCATCCTCATGCAATCCACTGACCGTAATTTAAACCTCCTGGATAGCATCTTCCCCATTATTAAAGATCAAGTCTCGAAATCCCAAACTGGAAACCAGGCCATCCCCACCACCACCATACAAGTTACCCCAGCACCGGGGGGCGGTAGGTGGCGCACGCGCATGATGGCCGCACAAATGTGAGGCTCCTGCGGCTTGATGAAATTCTACTACATTTATCCTGCTCATCTGGTCTCCCCCCTGCCTGGAAGAGGTAGGGTCTGATACCGCTATTCTGGCTGCTGCTTTGGGGTGAATTGTGGCGCATTTGCTACACAATCGGGCGAGAACTGGCCCCGCAAGTCCCCGACCGAGAGGAGTGACGGAGCGAGTGGCTGCTCCTGTGGCGGTCCCTGCTACTAGGAGAGTCCGCTGCTGCACGCGTGGTGACTGGGCCCGGAGCTGCGGCCCGGACAGCAGCGAAGACCGCGGCCAGCGACCAAGATCTGGAGCTCCGGGGCCGAGTGTGGTGACTTCCCTGTCGGCGAGGCCCCGGGGTTGCTGCGACGACGGCGGGAGCGGCGCTGAGCTGTGTCGCGGAGGCCTCAAGCAGCTGGGAGATCGAAGGTAGCGGCGCCGCCTTTGAGTCGAGGACGCCTCGGCCCGCGGCGGCATCGGCGGGAAGTACATCGACCCACGCCGTGGGGGAAAGTTAGTGGTGACCGCAACTGGTGGCGACGCGGGGAGAAGGCGGAGCACACTGGGATACTGTGGATATAGCTGCCCGCGGGGGGGCTCTGTAGCTTGCTGGGTGCTGCAGGTGCTGTCGCGCGTTCCCGTGGGGCTACCGGGGACGGCGAGGCGCCTTTGTTCTGCACGACGGAAGGAGGAGATATGCGGGACGCTGCTGACCTGGTGCCCGGGGAAGGAAGGAGCAACGAAGGACGTGTGCCATCGCCTGGAAGATCTGGAGAGCTGCGCAGGAGGCCCCACGCATACGATCAGCGATCTGGCAAGTTCATCTCAAACTTGTGATTGTTTTTTTTTTCTTTTCTTTTGATCGGACCTGGGGGCCATAAAAGGAGAGGCTCAGAACGCCAGGGGCACATTAAGTGAGCGGAGGCCAGGAGCGACTGTAGAGTCATCCAACTAAAGAACTGATTGATTTGTCGGCCCCTGGACTGCCACCGGCAAGCGCGCACTGGTGAGATTTGAGGTGTGGGGCCTTGAGGGACTGGCAGGAAGGGCACTGAACAATAGCGGAGATAATTGCGGAGCACTACGTCCTAGCACTTGTCGCTGTGGGAGTGCTGCGGTGTCAGATTGACCTAACTGGTGCTGATTGGAGCTAGTGTGCGTCCTCGAATAAAGAGCTGCCGGGCCGCCTCGGAGCGGTACGGAGCGGACGCATATTCTGCCCCCTGCATTGTCGGCGCCATGGGCAAGTCGGATACTCGACAGCCGAAATTGACTTTTGACACCGCGAAGAAGGTCCCTAGGGCTTCCCAGGACGACCGTCACTCGGACACAGGGGTTGTGGAGCAGGGAGGTGCGATGTCCCATGATACCGACGTCCAGAGTATACTGCAAGAAGTCAGGCAAGGGTTTGCCACTATAGTGGACAAAGTGGACAGGATGTCCACGCGAATGGATGCTATAGCTCATAAGCTGGAGGGGCATGACGATCGTCTAAAGGAAGCGGAACAACGCCTGTCGAATGTGGAGGACGCGACGACCAGCCACACGACTCAGTTAGCCCAAATGGACAAGCTTCTGAAGATCATCGCAGCGAAAAACGAGGATTTGGAAGCACGCAGTCGGCGCAACAACATACGCGTCATAGGTATTCCCGAGTCCACCAATATTGGTAAAATGGAAGAGTATGTTGAGCGGCTGCTGTTGACCGCCATTGGAGCTGAAACCTTTTCCAATCAGTTCATTGTGGAGCGGGCTCACCGCTCACTGGGGCCGCGGCCGCCACCGGGCAGCAGTCCTCGGCCAATTATAGCACGTTTGCTAAACTACAGAGACCGGGATGCGGCCTTGAGAGTTGCAAGAAGCAAACGGAATTTGACGTATGATGGGAATGCGTTTTCCATCTAGCCAGACTTCACGCCAATCGTTCAAGAGGAGCGGCGCAAATTCGTAGATGTAAAGAGCAAGCTGAGGAAGGCACAAGTAGACTATGCTCTACTGTATCCGGCGCGGCTCAGAATAACTCATCAGGGGAAACAGCATTTTTTTACGAAGCCACAACAGGTGGAGGACTACCTCAAGAGACTCAAGCGCACGCATCGCGCGGATGGAGGTGGAGAATCGTCACAGCATTCGTCGCCGTTGAGAGAGGGGGAGGACTCGCGGGAACAGTGACTTTATTGTGGAACTGTGATAACCTTATCCTGTATTACACGACTAATATAGCAGTTGGACACATAGACTAGCTCGCTGGTCACTTCTATTGTATGATAGGGGGGAACCTGTTTTCTTGAGCACTACCCTATATACATCGGGCACCCTCTGCCTGTGTGGGCCCTGACTGACCATCAGCAGTGGGCTCCACAGGTGTGAGGTATCTGTGCCGCCACCTAGTAATGTCCCTCTGTGGGCATACCCCGGGGAATGCTTTTTTTAGGCTCATGGTAGGGATGTTATTGGTGTTTTTGTTTAAGATGCAAGTAAGGGAGGGTGGGTGGGAGACTATTTCTGGCAGGTTGGGGTTGCTTCAGTGGGAGGGGGTGGGCGAAGGGCGAATTTGTGTTGGAATTTGTATGATACTCATTTCTCAGGGTATTTTTGTTGAGGCTCCGACAATGTTTTTGCCGGGCAGCAGTACGAGCACACTAAACGTATGCAGGTAATTTTCTACATTAGTGTCAATGACATGGAGGGCCTTGTGGAGAGTAGCTTGCCAGATGACGATACAGGCATTGGCATATGTCCGATACCTTCTCAGGTGAGCTGAACATCATCACATGGAATATTAGAGGCATGGGAGACCCACGAAAGAAGAGGCACATTTTAGCATATCTGGATAGGCACAAGATACACATAGCCATGTTACAGGAGACTCATCTCATTCCTCAGAAGCCAAATAACTTTGCGCAGAAATGGGCGTAGTATAGAATTTTCTCCTCATATTCATCGTATGCAAGGGGAACGGCAATTCTTATTAAGAAACAAGTACCGTTTCAGTTGGCCGGCACCGCATGTGACGCGCAGGGTAGATATTGTCTGGCGTGGGGGAGACTGGGCTCGGTTTCGGTCACATTAGCTTGTTGCTATGGTCCAAACTCTGATGCACCTGAGTTTTTCACATCGTTGTGGGCTAGAATCTTTGATATTGGCTCCAGTCATATCATCTGGGGCGGGGACTTTAATGTGGCGTATGATCCAGGATTAGATAGGTCGCATCCTGCGCCTCACCACTATACCAGGGCGCACGCAGCTCTCCAGGATATCATAACCACCTATCAGCTGGTAGATGCTTGGAGACATACCCACCCACATGCTCGCGAGGGGACGCATTACACAGCGCAGGCAGCTTCCTGGGCGCCGCTAGATTTCTGGTTGATGTCTCGGGGGATGGGACCAGTGATAGTTCAAGTACAACACTTGGCACGCACCTATTCGGATCACGCCCCCGTCAAGATCACGTTGGCGTCCTCCGAATTCTACATGCGCCGGAGGGCTTGGCGAATGTACGCTCCCATTTTGTTAGACACAGTCTTTCAGACAGAGTTGCGAGAAGAGATTAAGGATTTCTTTGTACGTAACAAAGATTCGGTGAATAGTGTGGAGATCATTTGGGAGGCGTTTAAGGCCACGCTCCGGGGGTTTTGTATTGCAAAAGGATCGGGGGTGCTCAAAGATATCACTAATACCCTGAATAGACTGGAGAGGGAGCTCAAGTCCCTGGAGGCCCAACTTGCCTTGACCCCGAGCAGTGATACCCAACTCAAGTTTCGGGAGACGCTTACGGAATACATAGATATGGCGCAGAGGGAGACCCGGTTCCGGGGTAAGTATTGGGTGGCGCGCTGTTATGGTGAGGGAGATCGTCCTGGTAGGGCCTTGGCAGACAATCAGGAAGCCGCGTTATTCTGGGTATGTTCTTGAACTGGAGGATTTAGACGGAGGGGTGTGTCATGATACTGACAGTATTCTTGAGGTCTTTACGCACCACTATACCCAGCTGTACGCCACTCGGGGGAGGGACAGACTGGATTTGGAAGATTTTTTAGGAGACGTAACGCTGGCCTGGTTAAGTGATAGGTAGCGGAAATTTTTATGTGCACCATTTGAGTTGGATGAGGTCCGGGAGGCTATCATGAGTCTGCAGTCTGGGAAGGCTGCGGGATCCGATGGCATTCCGATAGAATTTTACAAAACCTATATAGACCTCATGGCCCTCATTTTGCGGGAGGTGTATGAAGAATCCTTTGAAGTAGGCCGTCTCCCTGCCTCTATGAGAGAAGCTACTATTATCTCTCTTTTGAAGCCTGGGAAATCACCCCGGAAATGTGACACCTATAGGCTGCTATCGCTTCTTAATTGCGATGCCAAAGTTTTGGCGAAAATCATTGCCACGCGCTAGAGTTTGCTTATGGAAAACTTGATTCTCCCGGATCAATCGGGTTTTGTGCCCGGCACGGCAACCTCCCATAATTTACACACGCTTTTCGCTGTTATGAATAATGTAGCGCCGGAAATGCCCTTGGCGGCTGTATTTCTGGACGCCACTAAGGCGTTTGATTCCCTTGAATGGGATTATATTTTTGGAGTTCTATTGCGAATGGGCTTCCCGCCATTATTCCTGTCCTGGATTCGACTACTGTATCAATCGCCGACTGCCAAGGTGCTCGTTAACGGTCACATGTCTCAGACTTTTCAAATCACTAGAGGCACCAGACAGGGGTGCCCGCTATCCCCACTGCTTTTTGCCATTGCAGTGGAGCCGCTAGCGGCGAAGCTGCGCCAGCACCATAATGACAAGGCCCTGCGATGTAATATGCGGCAAATTTTGATATCTCTATATGCTGATGATATCACCTTATATATACGAGACCCGCAGCAGAATATGAATCCAATACTGCGTGAATTTATCGTATTTGGGGCTCTGTCGGGAATTCAGATTAACTGGGGCAAGTCCTGCTTCTTCCCATTGACGGCGGCAGTGACACGATACCCGCTGGATTACTCATTGGAGTGGTGTGATGACGAGCTGAAATATCTGGGCATCAGAGTTACAAAAGATAAGGAGGAACTCCCACGCTTAAATTATGGCACCGCCATGACACGCCTCTCCGAAAATGTTAATCGCTGAATAACACTTCCCCTATCTATGGCGGGAAGGGCTTCACTAATTAAAATGGTGGTACTTCCCCAGCTGCTTTATCTGTTCTTAAATATACCCTATCATCCAGGGGCTTTTTTTTTCAAGACACCCAGATCGGAGTTGGTACGACTCGTGTGGGGAGGGAAGCAGCCCAGACTACAATGGCAGGTGCTCATTAGGCCGTATGCTCAAGGTGGGTTTGGATTGCCGGATTTTTAGCTCTACTATCTTAGCGCGCAGGCTCATCATGCGTGGTTCTGGTTAAAGCAACCAAGGTATATGCCGCAAGTTGCAGCTGAGCACTGGCTCGCGCACCCCACCCCGTTGGAGGGAGTGCTATTTGACCCAGCTGCGTCCAGAGAGCGGGAGCGGACTACACTCACAGGCACGGCGGGGGCTTGGCGGCGTATTGGCCATATGTTGAATGCCGCCATGCTCTACTCCCCATTGATGCCTCTCCGCTATCATCCGAGTGTGCCCCTGTTGCAGGAAAAAGTGTTTCATCAATTCAGGGAGCGCGCTCGTATCGACACTTGGGGGGACCTCTTCTGTGATGGGCGCTTTTGCACTGCTGAGCACATCTTTCGGGACATGCAACAAACCTCGTTGGATGTCTTCCTCTATATCCGACTTCGATCAGGCATTCGGGCGATAATCCCGGACTTCCCGGCGGAACCACAGGCGCTGGCCCCGCGCCAATCCATACTAAAAAATACAACGAATAAACGGCTTGGATATGTCAAATCAGTACAGGCGACACATCGCAAATACGTCGCACTTACTTTACTTTTGGCAAAGAGGCGGGTGGCGTGCCGCTGGGGCAGAGGGCGTGCACCTAAATTTAAGGACTGGGTGGATGACTTGGTGGCTTGCCAGGACAAACTCACCACATATGCTGAATTGTTGCCAAGCGCCTCCAGACCTAGAGACATATGGGCTCCCCTAACATGCTACTTACTGTCACGCCCGCGAGGGATGGAACCCCCTGATGAGGGGGGGGCGTGCAGTTAAATTTGTGACAGAGATGGGAACGCTGCGCTGGTCCCTTATAAGCGTCCTATACTTCATACATGGATAGGCGACCCTCCAGAGTGAAGTTGGGGTCTTTGGTGCGGGCCACATACTGGTGACTCGGAATGATGTGTTGAGCCATGGGCTGAGTTACTGAGTGGCGATGGGGGGGTCGGGGGGCCCTGGATCGCAGGGGTCTCTATGTTGTGCCTGAGGATATGATGTCAAAGGGGTAACCTAATAGTCTCTCATGTATTGAAAATGCAATGCAATGCTCTAACATATGCTGAAATCTGGTCTCAGACCTTCCATGCTGGAGAAACATGTCTATAGCGTGATGCGCTAATTATTGCCTGTATCGGTGCTTGTGTAATTTGTTGCTGTGTTGAAAAACAATAAACAGAATTCAAAAAAAAAAAAAAAGTTACCCCAGCACCTCTCCCCAGTGACAGCCCTGCCCCAGAACCAGCCCCTCCACTACCTCCATCAGAATTAGACGCTACTGCCACCCAGACTACTTCTGACTACAACACGCAGCACACTATCCTATCAAACATTCCCCACAACCTTGTCACGTTAGTACACCTACCGTTAGGCACATTGGATTCAAAGGTAACAACCATATTGCCTGACCCTCTTGCAATACTCCAACCCAACACTACCGTGGCAGCATTCACACCACCAACAGATAACCAATCCCCCTTACCCTCGAACACAGCTGCCCCAATTATCAACACCCTCCCCGCCACACCAAAAACTCCAGCCACTCCATCTCCACTTACCACCGAGACGCCTTGCACACATAGCCCGCAGCCCACCCTACCACACACAGTTAATCGGGCAGAACATAATAATACTTCCCATCACTACACTGATGACACACCACCACCAGAGCCCCTTCTGGCCCCCAGTGCACCTCCTAAACCCTCATCCCAGCCACTCACGCCAACAGTTCAACCATCCACATCCCCTAATCAGCCATTCGCACCCACGGCACCCCCTCCCCCCCACCCATTTCTGCATTAGACCATGAACCCGACCAAACCACAACGCACCCAACCGTAGCCACATCACAGCCTACAACCCTACTCCTAAACACTCCAGACCCCAGACTTGATGAGATCATGATCGCACTACATCAAATCAAAGTAGAAATCCAAGCATTTAATGAGTTGTTATTGAAACAACCATGGCTCTCTGGAGCTATAAGTCAGCCCAAAGCTAGCGGGCTCTTGATGCAGCTAACAAATACCTCAATTCCGATCTTACCTAGTTGGAAATCAGTTCCCTCCATTAATAATTCTGCCCGCCCTCGACGAATCAACAACTCGCTGACAGAGAGGGACCTACTATCTCTACTTCACTCATATGCACCCCCCCTTACGAACCCCATCTCGCCCTCTGCTATGACCATCCCAACTATTCCCCCCAACCCACACAGGACCACCAAACATAACAGTAGAGGCATCATCGACAACAACCTAAAAAAGTCCCCCTCATCCAAGAACCTACATCATCCCTCATTTCGCCTCGCCTCAAATGCATCCTCTTAAATTGTAGATCGGCCGCTAGACACGCAGCAGACATAGCTGACCTCATTCTCACACAAGAACCAGACCTGATACTGCTTACCGAAACCTGGCTAAATGAATCCTCCTCACCTATCATGGACATACTAGTACCCCCTAACTATGACATCATCAGACTAGATAGGGTTGATAAAACAGGGGGAGGCATCGCTTGTATACACAGAAGCAGTATCTCAGTAAGCAGATCAATTGCACCGGTACTCCCATCCTGCGAATACATATGCCTCAACATCTCCAGTAATGACAAACCACTATGCTCCCTACACACGATATATCATCCACCAGGTGACAACCTGGCCTTCACCGAACACTTCATGGACATGGTATCAACAAACACCAGGCGCCAAAATACCCAAATATTCCTTGGCGACTTTAATCTACATTGGAACGACCACAAGGATGCTGCGGCCAATAGCCTCAAAAATTTCCTAGAAGACCTAGACCTCACCCAAAGCTGCAACAGCCCCACACACGACAAAGGCTCAATATTGGGTTTAATAATCTCTAAAAGAGATTGCATTCAGCTAGACTCGATCCAACCTTGTGACTGGTCTGACCACCACATCATCACCTTCTTTGTCAAGGAAATAGTGAAACCGATCTCTGTGCAATCTACAAGACCTAAAGTTTGGAAAAGAGAAATCAAAAAAATCAACCCCATTACTTTTCCATCCTCCAGCTACAACCTACTTCTGTCCCCCATGGGATCTTCAGAAGTCCATGTCCTCAGCAATCAATACCTTAATTCCATGACCAGGATAATAAATGAGGTAGCCCCCTTGCAACTAAAGAGAGCCTCCATTAAGGACTCCAAGCCTTGGTACAATGGAATGCTCAACGAAGACAGGCGCTCTCTCCGAGCCACGGAACGTACCTGGAGGTCAACTCCTTCAGCCAATCACCTAAATACACTAAGGAAAAAGAGAAACGCTTATTTCAGAAAGATCAAGCGCACTAAAGCAGAATTCTTCAGCAACCAACTAGACCAGGCAAGAAATCGTCCCAAAAAACTCTTTGAACTAATCAAATCCCAATCTAAGGACCCTGCTCAACGTCCACAACACATAGATTGGCGGCAACCCAACTGTGAAGAATTCTCCGCCGTCTTCACCATGAAGACAGACAATAGCAAGACGGACCTCCTGAATGATTTAATCTTACACACGGGACAGCACATGAAGACCCCCCCAAAAAGGCCAATGGCACCTCACCATTTCCCATCACAGCCTAACCTAAATAATGATGCCGACTGGTCATCCTTTTCGACATACTCCGAAGAAGCCATTGGTAAAATACATGGTGCCATGAACCCTGCCAATCACTTCTCCGATCCCCTACCCGCTAACGCGGTTAAAAACCTTACCCCACTTCTTCTGCCTCTCTGGACTAAGATCATAAACAGTTCACTTCAACAAGGTTGCATTCCGGACACCCTCAAAGTGGGCCAGGTCTCACCCATTCTTAAGAAACCCTTGGCCGACCCTACGGATCTAAATAATTATCGGCCTATTTCCAACATCCCTACATTGGCCAAACTCCTGGAAAAATGTGTACTCCTCCAACTGACAAAGCATATCGACCATTTTGACCTGCTTAATAAATACCAATCAGGTTCCGTGCAGGTCACAGTACAGAATCAGCCATGACACATATAATTGATGACGCGCTACAACTTCTGGATCAGAATGGATCATGCCTACGCATCCTGCTGGACCTATCCTCAGCTTTTGTTACGGTCAAACATGAGAACCTGTTGGATCTTCTGAAGCACAGAATGGGTTTATCAGGTTCAGTGTTAAACTGGTTTACCTCATTTCTCCATAATCGAACACAACAATTCAGGGTCAACAACACCATGTCTAAACCCGTCCCAGTAACATTAGGAGTACCGCAAGGGTTCTCTTTATCCCCGACTTTGTTCAACCATTTCATAGAACCCCTCACCGAAATTCTTCAAGCTTCTAACGTGCAATATCACATGTACGCTGATGACACTCAATTATACCTCAAGATCCACACCTTAAACGATATCAAACTGCTCAACACAACGCTTGGGAATACCCAGATGTGGCTGGCAAAAAACCATCTCAAACTAAATGCCTTAAAAACCGAGTTCCTGCTTATAGCTCCACCAGCCCAAGTCCCTGTAATGCAAGATTGGATAAAACACCTTACGGCACTCAACGTCCAACCAATCATCGTTGACTCTGCGAAATCTCTGGGAATAACTCTTGACAGTAACCTCAGTATGCAAAAACACATCAGCAACGCTACAAAGGGAGCTAACTACCAGATAAACACACTGAGGAAGTTGAAACCCTTCCTGCCAAACAAGGACTTTAAGCAAGCAGTTCAAGCACTTGTCATCCCCAGAGTCGATTATGGTAGCGTCTCTCTTTGCGGCCTACCCAAGGCAACCACAGCACCATTAAGAGCCACAGTCAATGCTGCAGCGAGACTCATCACTGGGTCTAAAAGAAATGTTCACATCTCACCGGACCTCAAATCCCTGAATTGGCTACACCTGGAAGCCAGAATTCACTTGAAGATAGCGTGTATGATGGATAAAGCCATGCACCACAAAACACCCAGTTACCTATCACAGAAGTTAACAATCTCCGGTGGGCTCAGATCCTCTAGAAGTGCGGAAAACTTAATTCTAAAACCACAGAGATTCAACAAGAAAAAAACATACAACCGTACCTTCTCAGGGATGGCACCAAGAATTTGGAATGCCTTACCACCTGAAACCAGACTTAACCCCTCTATTGCCTCCTTCAAAAAGGAAGTCAAATCAATTCTCATGGCCAAATTCACTTGAGTACGGGCCAAAGACAGGTTGTGATCTTCTTTAATGTTCCCATTACCCGGCCTAGGACAAGGGTCCAGCTAAGTTTTGGACATTCCATCTTACTGTTCCCTGATGCAAGGTGATAGAGTCCCGTTGTACCTGATCACTTTGTTTTTGCAACATGTTTTTCTGTATAGATGTTACAATGTGCCTTTGATTTATGTATAAAAACTCTATTGACTGTTAAGCGCTCTGATACCCGCAAGGGTCTTGTTCGCGCTCTATCAAACTTTTCAAATAAAAAAAATAAAATAAACCAAAGTAGAAAGAAGAATATTCCCAAACGATCCATAGTTCAATCCAAGGTGAAACCAGATAAGTCTTTTTCGGGAGTTGAAAAAAGTCTGTTGCTTGTTCTTTGAAAGTTCTTTGTACTGGCGTCGTTTCAGGCTCGCTGGGATCCTCAGAAAACATATCAAAGTTCATGAAATAGCCAGAAGCAGTTCTGTCAATGGTTGGAATTGCATCAGGAGTTGTTGAATTCACTGGAACCAGTTGATCACTTGTTACTTCGTTGTAGACATGTGTATCAGGACGAACTGTTATTTGGGTCTCAAGAGGTACACGGTCCATAGCATTGTTGCTTAGTACTCTATTTCGTACTGTCGAATCTTCAAAGGTGATGAGTCTCTCAGTTTGAACCGCTTAGATTGTAGCTAGAGGAGTGCGTCTGCTACATTGGCGAAGTCCACTTGGCCTACTGTTCAGTATCGGCCACATAGTGTGGTTTGATCAGGTCGATGGACACAAATCTTTTCTCCTTTTTACCAGCAAGGGGCGGCAAAAGTACTGTTCTTGATCCGTGGATTGCTAGGACAGGTACTGGTTGTCTGTGAGAAGGCCCAAATTCCTTCTTGTCTGCGCTCTTTTCTCTGACTAGATCCCCAAGCTTTGGGATCCAGACAGGTCTTACTGGGACGGCCAGATTTTCTTCAGTGGTGGTTGGCTTCAGGATCACATTGCTTTGTTTCGATCTTAAATCATTTAAGTCCAAGTGATCTTTGATATCAAATTGTTTGTTTTCCACCACTGTGCCTTTCATATCTAAGTCCGGAACCAACATTCTAGTCCCAAACAGGACCTCATATGGAGTGACACCCCCTAGAGAACTTCTTGGCAAGTTGTTAAGCGCGCACTGGACCCCATATAAATGTTTGACCCACCCATCACCCGAACCTAATACCCTAGCTGTTATAGACTGGTTTATGTCCTGTTTTTTTCTTTCCACAACAGAGATTCTCTCAGGATGAAACAGAGAAGAATACCGCAATGCTACGCCCAGACTGGCCATGGCTTCTCTATAAGCCCTAGAGCTAAATGCAGGACCCTGGTCAGAATGTAGTGTGCCTATTGCGTATGTGCCGATAAAGACTCGCAAATCTTTTATAACAGTTCGAGCGTCAGCCGAGCGCTGAGGCCACATCCATAAGAACCTAGACTTAGTGTTTCTGGGATTGCCTTTGTCCAAGAGGACGCCTGCACGTAGATAGTCTAATGCTGTCTAATAATGGTGTCTGAACTGGGCTGGCTATGTTGTAGTCCGGTATCTGATGGCGTTCTGTACTGCTATCTCTATTGCAGTCTATGCAGTTGTTAATGAAGATGTGAATGAAAGTATTCATCCCTGGCCACGAGTACATCTCTTTTAGTTCTAAAATTGTCTTTGAGATCCCCTGCTGTATCAGACCCTCTCCCAGATGTGCTTCATAAATCAAAGCTGCTCTACGTTCCCTGGTTGGAATTACTCTATCCCCCACTCCAGGGATTCGAGCAAACGGAAAGCCATTTGCATCAATGATATATGAGTATTTGAGTGGAAACTTATTAGGTAATGCCGCACCGCTGCCTTTGCTTGATGCAATGAGAGCCAGCATTATTTCGCTGTCTATTTTCGTTTTTGAACGAGTGATTGCAGCTACGGAAGCGGTTTGCACAGCCCCTTTCGCGGCTACATCAGCCAATGAATTCCCTTCAACGTGAACGCCATCACGTTGGTGACTCAGTGTGTGTATCACGTGAGTATTCTGTAGTCCGTTTCGCAACTGAACTACTTGCTCCCAAAGCAATTTGTGCTTGATTGTACCACCTTTTGCATCTTTGAAACCATTTTGAATCCAATTCTGTAAATATTCATTGTAAGATTGAACCCAGTAAAAAGAATCGCACACTATGAGTGTGGGGAATTCGCGATCCGTGTTTTCAAGTACCATCTTAAGTGCTTGTAGTTCAGCTCGCTGAGCTGTACAATCCCCTAGGGATTGGGTTTTTGTGACCATTGGTCTGAATTTGCCATCTCGCATGCGACCTTTAACGATAGCACATGCTGCACTGTAAGCTTGTTTACTCCCCGTAGCGGGCTGTGTAGATCCGTCAGTATAAATTATAAATTCGTACTGGTCAAGAGGGAGAATTTCAGTAGTCAGAGGACATTCGTGTTTAAAATATAGATCAAAAACGTATTCAACATCAGTTGCAGCTAGAGAATTAACCCATTGTATCCATCTCAGATGTAAAGCTTTTGCATTTGGAATGCTAGCCTTTGTAACTGCCTCTAAGGCTGGTACAGGAGTCACAACCATAATGCGTTTCCCCTGTGCTAGGGCTCTTTCTTTTGCTACAGCAGTTTGAACTGCTGTCAGAATTATTTCTGTAGAAGTGAATTTCATTTCTGCTTGTGTATACAAGTGGGATTTGTATGCAATTGGTACTTTTCCACCTTCATTAAAAAGTTAAGTAGGTGAATCCACACTGACCCGGAATTATTTGGATCACCAAGTTGCGTATGTTTACACGTGTTTGCAAGTGTTTTGTTGCTTACATGTCTGTTTGGAAGGAACGCAAAATTTCTGTGTGTTTTTGTGTCCAATGTGTGATTTTAAAATTAGGTTTGATTTATTCATAGAGAGGTTTAACCCTTTCTGCGTAATTTAAAATGTAAGTTCTTCCAAAATTCAGGAAACGTAGAATCGACTGTAAATTTTTCAGCGTTTTTGGAGGTTGGAACAGCGCACACTTTTCTAAAAAGTTGGCTGCCAGGCGTTTGCCTTCACTTGATAATTCATATCCAACGAGAAGGACGTTGAGGTGGGCAATTCTTGACTACTTAAAGTTGAATTTGTAACTCTCTGAGGCGAAGCCCAATATTATGGTGCTCACCCTGTTCAAGTGCCTATCCAGGTCATCGTCTGTCAGATAGATATCATCGACATATGACAATGCCTAATCATCATAAGTTTGTAGTAACTCTGTTACCCTTGCTGAGAATAACCCCGGGCTGTTTTTGAATCCCTGGGGCAGTCGACAAAATGACGCAGGGTTCCCATTATTGAGAAAGCGGTAAAATATCTGCTTTCTGGTGCAATATTTTGACAAAAGAAACCATTTGAAATGTCTAATGTGATTTTATATTTTTTATGCACATTGTTATTCATTAATGCTGTACTATGTGCATTTTGCACTGTAAATGTTTTGCAACAAGAATTTAAGTGTCTGTAATCCAAAACTAGAAGATATGTATTGTCTGTTTTGGAGACAGGAAACAAAGGATTGTTCATTGATAAGGTGCATGTTTCAATCACCCCCTGATATTCAAGTTGATCTAAGATCTCCCTGACCTGTTTTTTAGCTTCTTGCTTAACTGGGTACCGCCTTTGTGCAGTCGGTTGATTTTTTAACTGGATTTTATGGTGAGGTGTGCCCTCATCCCATCCCACATGATTTTTATACAGTGCTGGAGCTTGGGCTACTGCCCATTTCCTGGCTAATGTATATTTTAAACTAACTGGAATATGGTTGGAGAAGGCAGGCATAATGATGGCCTCGCCATGTGGGCACTCCCTGACAAACTCTGGTGGCCAGTCCTGTTCTGCTAGAGGTATATCATAACCCTTTGAAAGATGCTCTCAAAAGAGTCCTTTCACTTTTCTTGGTATGTCTCCCTCCATCCGGAGTGTTATTTCATATAACCTATGTGGAGAACTAACCCTGGTGTCTACAGTCTCAACTTGTATGTCTTCATTCAAGTCCACTGTCTCCAGAAGTCCCTACAGGTTCTGGCGAGCTATTGTAACTTCTGCTGCACTGTCCAGCATGGTCTGGGCCCACTCTCCGTTCCTGAGTGGTGTTCTCAGTATTCTCGGCATGTCTGATCTTTAGACCTGCTACCTTTTTCTTGGAGAATTTAGGTTTTGCTTTATTTTTCTGAACGTGCTGATCATCTTTGGACTTCACACGTTCTTCCTTGTTTTCTGACCGTGCTCTTCTTTCGGATGTCTGTGACGATATCTGTGAGGTATGAGAGGAACGTGTATCATTATCTTGATATCTGTCAGTGTTGGACTTGGCCCTTTTTCCCTCATTTTTTTCGTTTTTGTAATGTTAAGGTGCAGGTGCTTACTTCTCCCAAGATGGCTGCCACAGACCCCTGCTACTGCAGGGTGGTCGTTTTTCATAGTAGCACCCTAGCTGCCAGGAGCTGGCTGGGACCCACAACAATGTTGCGATACCAGCCCGCCTTTTTGTCCCATAGTTAGAGTGGGGAACCTCCTGGAAGAAGCTGGAACCTTCTAGAAGGGAGGTGGGGTTTTACTTTTGCCGCCTTGGCTAGAGGTCACCTGACCTAGGGCTACTTAAGAGTGGGAGGGAAACTTTTGTGGTGAGTTGGCCATTGGGGTGAAGCAGAGCTGGAAGAATCCACCAGGAGTGTAGGCGGTAGGGCCTAGCCAGGGACTTATGCCTCTGAGAGTGACAGGATTTAGGTACTGCCTCTTAAGTGAGTAAGGTGCCCTGTGAATCCCACTGATCTTGCCCAGTAGTAGGAGGACCCAGAGACTCTCTGCCAGCCTGACTAGGAAGGACCTAGTCGCCCTCTCCATCCCTACCCCGGTAACAGAACCCCTTAAGGGCGCCAGATACATCTGCGCCAAAAGACTTCATCTGTCAACTGAGAACTGAAACTTAACTTTAAGAACTGAGACTGCATGACAAGAGCGAGCTGTAAGCCTTGAATGCCAGAGCTGAGACTGCGTGTCCAAGCTACCCTAGTGAACAAAATACTAAGCCGATTGCCAAGTCACCGGGGATCGACCAGGTACTAGCGCTGTGACCCCCGCGCTCTCTGCCCTGGTCTGGGACCCCCGGCTGCGTGCTCCGCTGAGCACCATATCCCCATCCTTAATTTGAGCCCCCCCCCTGCGACGACGAAGCCAGCGCGCTCACCGCCGCGGCCTGGAGGCCTGGAGGAGTGCCCTGCTGTGTCGCGAGGCCCAGGCGAAGTCCGGGGCCCCGTCGCTGCCGTCGCAGCCGTGTGAGGAGAAGCGCAAGGTCGGGGCCGAGTTCCCCCAACGTCGTGAGGACGGACGCCTGCTGACGCCGAGACGGAGGTAAGCCCGGAGGCCGAGATCCCCCCTGGTCGCCCCCTGCTGGTCTGGAAACCACACCGCACTTGGCCCGGGTTGTCCCCTCCGTGGGAATCCCCTCCCCTGCCTGCGCGACGGAGAGACCCCGCCGAGGGATCCTGTCCGTGTCCCCCCTCCTGTGTTACTGAGCGCGGTGCTCTGTGAACTGCACCAGAGCATAGGGACTCGCTCCTCAAGTCCAGTAATCTTCCCCGCTGGAAGCCGTTCAAAGTACTGACTGACATTACTCTCGTGTGGCGCTTCACGCCACCGACTCTGCTTCCTCAGCCGGAGAGACCGGGACGGCGAGTAACCCCATGTGTTATATGCACTGCTCGAAAGTAACTATATGCCAAGGAATGCGAGTAGCGCATTGTGTTATATGCTCTGCTCGAAAGTAATTACATGCCAAGGAATGCGAGTAGCGCATTGTGTTATATGCTCTGCTCGAAAGTAATTACATGCCAAGGAATGCGAGTAGCGCACTGTGTTACCTGTTCTGCTCGAAAGTAACTATATGCCAAGGAATGCGAGTAGCGCATTGTGTTATATGCTCTGCTCGAAAGTAGTTACCTGCCCAGGAATGCGAGTAGCGCATTGTGTTATATGCTCTGCTCGAAAGTAATTACATGCCAAGGAATGCGAGTAGCGCACTGTGTTACATGTTCTGCTCGAAAGTAATTACATGCCAAGGAATGGGAGTAGCGCATTGTGTTATATGCTCTGCTCGAAAGTAGTTACATGCCCAGGAATGCGAGTAGCGCACTGTGTTATATGCTCTGCTCAAAGGTAATGACATGCGACTGATTACGAGTCACGCGATGTATTAAATGTTCTACGCAAACGTATCCACATGCAACTGATTGCGCGTAGCGCTATGTTTATATGCCTTGCTTCACAGTACTAGGGGCCCTTGATCACGAGGAGCGCTCAGTTCTACAGGTGCCATGTTAGTGAACCCAATGTGTCCCCTTTCAAGTATTACGCTTAGTTAGACGGCCGGTTCAGGGAAAGACTTTACGTAAGCGCGCACGGCGCTAGAACAAGGTTAGGCACTGCATAGATATCACCCAGAGTGTCGAATGTAATGTCACTATGGTATTATGATTCATGTATTACCTTGTTATTTCCTGAACTGCATCTGACCAGCTATACTTGGATAAACTTGAAGTATTTGCATAATTTAAACGGTGTGGCGTCCCTTATTGTGTGTGACTCTAGTCCATGAGAAGCGTGTGGTGTATGGTTGCTTAACACATAGCCCTCTGGTTGCCCGACCGGCTCGCGCCACGCTACCGCCTATAGGGCCTGGTGACACCAGGTTCCTACATTGTTGGCCAGCGGTGGGATCCTTGGGACCTGTGACCATACAGCACCCTTCCGTGAGGCGAAGGGCGCCACAATTAAACGCCTATCCTACATTTTTTTGTTCCACAGCTCAGAAACCATTGTTGCTGGATCATTAGTTCCACTGTCCAGGTAGAGAGTGCAAGAAGCCTGGTTAGCTATTGACTGTTGCCTACACCCTAGGAATTTTCTCCTTAGAGTCTAGGTCCCCACCTGCCAGAATGGAATCCCGGTTAGCTGACCTCGAGGGGTACACAGTGAAGCAACTAAGGGAGTTCGCGCAGGAGTTGGGGGTGCCTGGGATGCGGAGGGCCAAAGCGCCGGAACTCCGTACCGCCATTAGGGCATGGGTAGAAGCCCACCCAGACGGGAGAGGGGATGAGGGACAGGAAGCGCCAGATGCACCTCAGGAGGAGAGCGCCCAAGAAGTCCTAGACATTGTAAACATAGAGGAGTCTGAAAATGTGCCCCCAGGAAGACGTTCTGGGGCCAGTAGTAGGACAGGGTCTAGCAGGAGCGCGTCTCCAGAGGAGTACGAGGACAGGAGGAAAGAGAGGCAAGTAAGATGGGAGCTAGTCAGATTGGAACATGAGAAAGAATGGGAGCTGGCTAGATTGGAACGAGAAAGAAAATGGGAACTAGCCAGATTGGAACGTGAAAGAAAATGGGAATTGTCCAAATTAGAGTATAAAAGAGAGAGCAAGAGATGGGGCATGGAAGAGAGGAGGATGGCGCACGAGCTTCGGATGAAGGAGTTGAAGCTGCGTGCCCTCCGGATGAATGTGTCCAGTGAGGACACTGGTGGCAGCATACCGGAAGCTCCACAGGAGCTAGAAGTTTATTTACCCCAGGATGACATCACCAGGGTGTCTGAGGAGGCATTGGGGTGTGAACCTGAAGGGGGTGGTGCAGGGATCTCCCAACCCAGCGAGGTGGGAGGAGTGGCAGTTAGCCCAGCTAGGTCCCAGGGAGAGAGGGTTGTAGGGCCTCACGACCTATCTATAGGAAGGCGTGAGACGGGGAGGTGTCCCGAGGTGCCCCAACTGAAGTCTCAGGGCCTGGAGAGTTCCGCAAGGGAGCCCCAGGTTGGGAGCCTAGGCTGTCCCGATGTGCCATCCAGTGCAGGGGAGCCCCTAGTGTCAGGAGGACCCAGGGCGACTGTAACCAGCGCGCCTGAGGTTCTGGGGTTGGCCCAGTCGCAGGGTTTAGATCCTGTGCTGGGATGCCAGGCTCAGGGGTTGCCTGACCTGGCGGGTGGGGCCTCTGTTAACAGGGTCCCCCCGAAATTGACTTCCAGGGGTACCTTTCCCAGTGGGAGGGTGCGGAACTCTGGGAGGGGGTGCAGAGGGAGGAAGGTCTCGCCTCGGGCACCGACTCAGCCTAAGGGTTTAGACCCTAGGTTGAGGGATCAGTTGAGGGGTCAAGGCCCTAGACTGAGGAGGAAGTGGTGGTCTGAGGGTGCCTCACAGGGTAGGGTGAGGAACCCCAGAAGGAGAGTTAGGGGGAGGAGAGCCTCGCCCCTGAAGGCTGGTCAGCCTAAGGGTGTGAACCCCAGGAGGAAGGACCAGAGGCAGTTTAGGACTGCAAGGAGGAGGACCGGAGTGGTCAACAGGCACTACAGGCCTGGGGCTACTGCCCCCCACTCCGCGAGATCACCCGGGCCAGAGACATCTGGACGGCCCAGGGGCCGGTCCTGGCCACCACTAGCTAGGGAGCCCCAGTGGGGTGGTTTCGTTGGTCCAGGGAGGTTTGTTAGGGAACCATTGGGTTCCAGAGCGGAGGAGAACCTGCGGGTGCTCCTGCCGTTGCGGGCCTGCGTCCACCTTTTCTCGCCCCAAGCAGGGAAGACCATCAAGGCATTGATCGGTCTACCCTGGCTTTCGGCTGGAAGGGGGTTATGTTGGACTTGGCCCTTTTTCCCTCATTTTTTTCGTTTTTGTAATGTTAAGGTGCAGGTGCTTACTTCTCCCAAGATGGCTGCCACAGACCCCTGCTACTGCAGGGTGGTCGTTTTTCATAGTAGCACCCTAGCTGCCAGGAGCTGGCTGGGACCCACAACAATGTTGCGATACCAGCCCGCCTTTTTGTCCCATAGTTAGAGTGGGGAAGCTCCTGGAAGAAGCTGGAACCTTCTTGAAGGGAGGTGGGGTTTTACTTTTGCCGCCTTGGCTAGAGGTCACCTGACCTAGGGCTACTTAAGAGTGGGAGGGAAACTTTTGTGGTGAGTTGGCCATTGGGGTGAAGCAGAGCTGGAAGAATCCACCAGGAGTGTAGGCGGTAGGGCCTAGCCAGGGACTTATGCCTCTGAGAGTGACAGGATTTAGGTACTGCCTCTTAAGTGAGTGTGGTGCCCTGTGAATCCCACTGATCTTGCCCAGTAGTAGGAGGACCCAGAGACTCTCTGCCAGCCTGACTAGGAAGGACCTAGTCGCCCTCTCCATCCCTACCCCGGTAACAGAACCCCTTAAGGGCGCCAGATACATCTGCGCCAAAAGACTTCATCTGTCAACTGAGAACTGAAACCTAACTTTAAGAACTGAGACTGCATGACAAGAGCGAGCTGTAAGCCTTGAATGCCAGAGCTGAGACTGCGTGTCCAAGCTACCCTAGTGAACAAAATACTAAGCCGATTGCCAAGTCACCGGGGATCGACCAGGTACTAGCGCTGTGACCCCCGCGCTCCCTGCCCTGGTCTGGGACCCCCGGCAGCGTGCTCCGCTGAGCACCATATCCCCATCCTTAATTTGAGCCCCCCCCCCTGCGACGACGAAGCCAGCGCGCTCACCGCCGCGGCCTGGAGGCCTGGAGGAGTGCCCTGCTGTGTCGCGAGGCCCAGGCGAAGTCCGGGGCCCCGTCGCTGCCGTCGCAGCCGTGTGAGGAGAAGCGCAAGGTCGGGGCCGAGTTCCCCCAACGTCGTGAGGACGGACGCCTGCTGACGCCGAGACGGAGGTAAGCCCGGAGGCCGAGATCCCCCCTGGTGCGCCCCCTGCTGGTCTGGAAACCACACCGCACTTGGCCCGGGTTGTCCCCTCCGTGGGAATCCCCTCCCCTGCCTGCGCGACGGAGAGACCCCGCCGAGGGATCCTGTCCGTGTCCCCCCTCCTGTGTTACTGAGCGCGGTGCTCTGTGAACTGCACCGGAGCATAGGGACTCGCTCCTCAAGTCCAGTAATCTTCCCCGCTGGAAGCCGTTCAAAGTACTGACTGACATTACTCTTGTGTGGCGCTTCACGCCACCGACTCTGCTTCCTCAGCCGGAGAGACCGGGACGGCGAGTAACCCCATGTGTTATATGCACTGCTCGAAAGTAACTATATGCCAAGGAATGCGAGTAGCGCATTGTGTTATATGCTCTGCTTGAAAGTAATTACATGCCAAGGAATGCGAGTAGCGCATTGTGTTATATGCTCTGCTCTAAAGTAATTACATGCCAAGGAATGCGAGTAGCGCACTGTGTTACCTGTTCTGCTCGAAAGTAACTATATGCCAAGGAATGCGAGTAGCGCATTGTGTTATATGCTCTGCTCGAAAGTAGTTACCTGCCCAGGAATGCGAGTAGCGCATTGTGTTATATGCTCTGCTCGAAAGTAATTACATGCCAAGGAATGCGAGTAGCGCACTGTGTTACATGTTCTGCTCGAAAGTAGTTACCTGCCCAGGAATGCGAGTAGCGCATTGTGTTATATGCTCTGCTCGAAAGTAATTACATGCCAAGGAATGCGAGTAGCGCACTGTGTTACATGTTCTGCTCGAAAGAATTACATGCCAAGGAATGGGAGTAGCGCATTGTGTTATATGCTCTGCTCGAAAGTAGTTACATGCCCAGGAATGCGAGTAGCGCACTGTGTTATATGCTCTGCTCAAAGGTAATGACATGCGACTGATTACGAGTCACGCGATGTATTAAATGTTCTACGCAAACGTATCCACATGCAACTGATTGCGCGTAGCGCTATGTTTATATGCCTTGCTTCACAGTACTAGGGGCCCTTGATCACGAGGAGCGCTCAGTTCTACAGGTGCCATGTTAGTGAACCCAATGTGTCCCCTTTCAAGTATTACGCTTAGTTAGACGGCCGGTTCAGGGAAAGACTTTACGTAAGCGCGCACGGCGCTAGAACAAGGTTAGGCACTGCATAGATATCACCCAGAGTGTCGAATGTAATGTCACTATGGTATTATGATTCATGTATTACCTTGTTATTTCCTGAACTGCATCTGACCAGCTATACTTGGATAAACTTGAAGTATTTGCATAATTTAAACGGTGTGGCGTCCCTTATTGTGTGTGACTCTAGTCCATGAGAAGCGTGTGGTGTATGGTTGCTTAACACATAGCCCTCTGGTTGCCCGACCGGCTCGCGCCACGCTACCGCCTATAGGGCCTGGTGACCCCAGGTTCCTACAGTCAGGTTTTCTCAAATTATCCCTATTTCTGAGGTTGTACCTCCTTTCAGAGGGCTCTTTCTGTGGAGGAGACCTGCCTCGTGAACGAGAACGCTTCTCTTTGGAAATCTGTTTGCTATTTTCCCACTTCTTTTTAGAAGAGGTAGGAGTGTTTTTAGGAAAGACCTTATCAGGACATTCAGACAGGTGTGGTTTTACTGGTTTCCCTCCCAAACTGTCTCTGCCTAACTCTTCATAGGATTTCTCAATTATTCTGGCTAGTTCTTGAGGTTGTTCTGTTACATCAAATTCCCTTAGTTTCTGGTGGATCGCCACTGATGCTGCTTCTCCTTTAATATTAGATAATATTATTCTTGAGACCTGGTAGAAATTTTTAAGTAACTTCATACCTAAATTCAGAGCAGGCTCTGCCCCGTACTCGTTTTGAATCTGTTTCAGGACATCAGGTATTACCGCCATGGACGGAACACCATGTGTTTTTGTGTAGATTGCAGCAAAGACTGTGCCCCAAGTAGTGCAGTCTTCCAGATGTGGTGGGATCCCCATTAGTAAACAGATTGTTAGAATTCTGTGTTTCTCATAAGGGCTAGTATTAGGAAATACTGCTTCGATTTTAGTAATTTTTTGAGGTATCCAGAATGGAATTCGTTCACGTTATGTGGGCATTTTTCCCATGACTGCGTGTAAAGTCTGAAGAGTGATTTTTAGTGTATTCCCCTGATGAGGGGTTGGATATTGAATGGTTAATGGTGGTTGGACTGTGAAAGTCCTCATGACATATTGAACCAATTGTCTATAAATTTTGATTAGCTCCTTGAGTTGAGCTAGTAAATCTACATCTGACATTTCTTCAATGTCAGGATGAGGTGTGTAGCCGGCTAAAATCGGCCATGTTGCTTCTGGTCTACCTAGTGGACCGAGCCTGGTAATGTGATTGTAATGTTTTAGGGTGCCTTTAAGCCAGAGCTCATGCTCCTGGTGTGTGAGTGGAATTTCAATATCCTCGAAAGGAATATATTCCTCTGGTGGTTCAACTTCTTTTTAGAAGTGAAACAAATGTGTTACTGGATTTGATTCTGGGAAAACTATCCATGAGTAGAATACCTCTGTCTGGTGAGATTCATGTGCCTCTATCACGAAAACTGCTCTACCACCTCTTGGTGTTAGACCATGTTTTATAAGTTTTAGAGTGATGGCTCTCCTTAAATTTGGTGGGATGTGTATAACACCCGCTTCGTTTTCATTTAAACCTGTAAGGTCAGCCGCAGCTGCACTGTTCTTAACGACAACATCGCCGTTGTCGGACATTGTTTAATGAAAATTTAGAACAAGTTTCAAGGAAACAAAGATACGTTGCACAATATTTTGGAACACTGTATCCTTTCAACGTTGAACAAAACCAAACAGTTAATACATAGGACTTTCGTCCTATTCAGCTATGGCGGATATTATCCCTACCCACTCCAGACGTCTTATGGAGTTTTATGAGTAGAGGATCTCTGAGAAAAGCATGACTGAGTTACTTCAGTATCTAGCGTTAAATTAGTGCCTTACCAAACCGTTGGGCGCCATGTAGTGTATTTCCTATATCCCCAATAGGCTCTGTGCATTGGAATAACATACACAATAGATTTGACATAGGACTACGGTCAGTATGTCTCTATCGAGTACATTATACTTAATTACTTGTGTGTGCCAGCTAACTCAGAGGTCAATAGAAACTTCTCGAATAAACAAGAAGGGATTAGTCTCTGACAACCGCATAAACATGACAACTTTGTTTCCCTTTAGAATCGGAACAGTCTCAGAATCGTGAAAACAATAGATAACAGTTTCACTCAGTCAATCGTGCATGCTTTGTTTCTACAGAGTTGCACAGAAATAGAGAGACGGGCATTTCAATAAAAGGATTTATTGAACAGTCTTATTTCTCATGCAAGAGATATGAATTGCTACAATCATAAGACAGACTGCGATGTACAATATGTACGAGGTTAGCAGTAAGATAAAATAATACTGCAATAGCATGGTTTGTAGCTATGACATATATTAATAAAAATACATAGGCTAAAATGTGATACTCATCTGATGCTTCTAAATTGTTCTACCCCAGTGTACCTAACCTAAGTGCAGTACGAGGTTTGAAGTAGGTACCATTTCTAAAGTATAGCTAGCTATATTTTAGTTTAGCCAAGAGTTGCCAAAAGTTTCTCTAAGATCTAGTCAGCTCCATACCTGAGAATGAGAGAGGTTGGAATCTCTTTTCTGGACTCGATAGTCTAACCCCCTGCAAGGGAAGTCAGAGAGCACAGGAGCTGGATTCTCCGTGAGGAGGATGGCAGCGTCAGGTCAGTGCATCAGGCTGGAACTCGATCTCCTTCCGAACTTGCCGTGGCGAACCGCGTTGTCTGGGTTGGATCGAATCCTCCGGGAACCGCAATTTGCCAATGCAAGTGCTGGTATATTTATACCTTGAAGGTGTCTAGGAATGCCACTATTGACGTAAAAGTCGGGAAGAGGAACGTCATGAATGAACCCCTAAGGAATAGATGTTCATGCATACTTAATGAGTTCTTGGAGAAATCAATACTCAAGCTGAGAGAAATTCCTAAAGGCTTAAGGGTCTGGTTTTCCAAGAATTCGTTGTGACGTGGATGGACGGATATAGGTGGCCATGCCTGTATTTGGTTTGTACGGACAATGTCTAAATAAGGACCGGATTTCTATGTCCAAATAAGGGCAATGTGAATTGTACCTATATAAGGGCATAAATCGGGAAACCTATATATGGAATCTAAATCTGCACACAACAGGCTGACCTGCGGTGAGAGGCATGCACTGCGTGCTTTTCCAGCGGAGCGTGTTGTCTCGCTGAGACTCTTCCTGGCCTGCTGTGTATAGTGAACTGGCTGTACACAATACGCTGCCTTCTTGGTTGTGCAGAGGACTGTGGGGCATTGTTACACTGCACTTGTGCTGAGCCACTGTGTTTGTAATATCATGGGTAAACCAGATAAAGGCCAGCCGTGCCTCAATTTTGAACAGCGGAAATCTGGCAAGCCATTGAAAACTGCTGCATCCGATTCGGAGCTAGACTCCAACAATGCAACACCAACTGCTCTTGAAAAGACTCTATCCGCCATTCAGGCTAGTTTACAGTCCATAGATGATAAGATTGCGGCCCTCAATGGTCGAATGGACCATATATCCGCTAAGCTTGACATGCAGGCCGTTTGAATTGGCGAGGCTGGCAACGCATTTCCAATACTGAAGATGGCCTGCAGCAGGTCACCACCAAGGTCTCTGACATGGAAAAGATTCTGGCGGTCATTCAAGCTAAAAATGAAGACCTTGAAGCGCATTCACGGCGCAACAACGTGCGCATACTGGATCTGCCGGAATCCTCGAATGTGGGCAAATTGGAAACCTATGTGGAGAATATGCTCCGCGAAGTTTGTGGCGCTGATAACCTTTCTGAACTGCTCATTGTACAAAAGGCTCATCGTTCTTTGGCGTCTCGCCCGCCTCCAGGTAACCCACCCAGGCCGATTATCGCCCGCTTGCTGAATTACAGGGACCAGGATGCGGTCCTTTGCATTTCCCGCCAAAAAGGACCCATCACCTATCAAGGTAATACATTATCTTTTTACCCTGACTTTACAGCCACCGTTCAAGCAGCGCGGAAGGAATTCCAAAATGTGAAAAAGCTTTTGATCAATGAAAACAACCAATATTCTATGCTTTATCCAGCCCGCCTTCGGATAGGCACGGACGATAAGGCCAGGATCTTCACCAGCCCCAAACGGGCCATGGACTTTGCCAAATCTCTCTGCCGTAAGAAACATGTCCCTCCTGATACATCGGACAATGATGATTGAAGCCAGTAACCGATGAATCTCACTTTGGTTCTAATGTAGGCTATAACTGCTCTGGTTCTGTTTAGGACATTGATGTCATTGTGCTCTTTAGTAATGTGGCAGTGCATTCATTACTGGCTGGATTAGCGACTTGTATTGCATAGTTTATCTATGATTGTGCCTTCTCCTGATACCTTGGTATCCTTTGTCCATATATCGTTACTGATAACACTGCACAAGTACTGCAATTTCAGTTGTTCGGATGTCGTTGATGCTGTAAATTGTCTCTGATGGTTCTGGATGGATGCCTCAGGGAGTATGTGGCTATAGACGGCGGCCACCTCCTTGGTCCATCTGGGAGGTTGATGTGCCACAGTGTCCCCCAATGGGTGTACCCCATCTAAAGTTTTGTAATTGTTTCTCTATGTTGGGGTCTTTTGTATCTTGGGGATATGGCTTTGGCAAATTGGGATTGCTGAAGTGGGTGGGGGTAGGGGGTTTTATTGTTCCTCAATGGGAGCTGTTGTTTGTGATTGTACCTTCAGATTGGCTACGATACTTACCTACTGTTGCAGCCATACATGCTTTGACTAAGTACTCCAGCTTAGTATAGTTGTCTCTGCTCATGAGCGATAGATACACTTGTCTGACATGGAATGTCTGAGGGCTCAATTACCCCCCAAAAATCCGTCAAGTGTTTGCGTATCTGGATAGGCATGGGGTTCAGATAGCTCTCCTATAGGAGACACATCTTACCAAGTCATCGGAAGCTAGGATTGAAGTTAAGTGGTCTGGATGCAAGCTTGCCTCTTCATACTCCACATACGTAAGGGGGGTTCTTGTTCTGTTTAAAAGGGGTCTGCCATTTACACCAATCAAATCATACACAGACGATGAGGGCCGGTGTGCTATGATTCATGGAAAGTTGGGACTATCACTGATTACTGTTATTAACATATATGACCCTATAATGGATGAACCACAGGTATTTCTTCAAATGCTTAGTGTGTTGTGCACCTGGCCGGATGCGGTCATTTTATGGGGGGGGTGATTTAAATACACATCTGGATCCTACTAAAGATAAATCGAACCCACAGGGAGCACGCACCATAAAAGTTGCCCAGTGCATAAAGGATGCTATGCTCGAGATGGGGTTGGTAGCTGCTTGGTGTATATGCAATGATGAAACAAGAAGGGGCACACACGCCACACCAGCACATAATAGTTGGTCCCACTTGGCTCTTAAGTGAAGAAACTACCAACTGGGCCACGGATGTTGCTCCGCTTCCTCGCACACTATCTGATCACAATCTTGTGAGAGTGGTCCTCAGTATCCCCACCAATACACACCACCCATTCACCTGGCGCTTTCGTGCTGAAGCTCTGTTAGACCCTATATATACTGACACCATAAGGAAAGCGATAGCGCAGTACTTTTAATTAAATGTGGGCACTGTAAATAGTGCAGCCACCCTATGGGAGGCCTTTAAGGTTACCGTGATGGGGAGTCTGCATTAGCACAACAGCAGGTATATTGCGGGACATTAGGGGGCAACTCTCCAAAATAGAGACGGCACTGGCACACCTGGAACGGGACTACATAACAAAACCAAGCACCACCACTCTGGCGCATATACATGAACAGATTATAGAATCTAACACAAACACAATGGCAGAAACTGAAACCCGTTATTTGTCGCGCCGCCATGTTGCTAGGGCATATGGCGAGTGGGGCCGACCGGGTCGCCAACTAGCCAGCAGACTCAAGTTTAGAACTGAACATCACCACATCACTAAAATAATGAACACACAAGGGGGGGGAGCACATCACGCCTCAAGAGATAGTGAATGAATTCAGGACCTGCGGAGATGTACACATTGCGCGGGTGTATGGACAGTGATGCACTTGATGATTATCTTTCTGATATTGCTTGCGCTTGGCTAGCAGATGGTCACCGCGAATACCTCAGCTAACCCATCAATGAGTCTGATATTAAAGCAGTGAGACGATCCCTACCAAACAAAAAAGCTCCTGGTCCGGATGGCCTCACGGCTGAGTTCTATAAAGAATATGCTGATCTTTTAATGCCCTAGAGATGTATGCAGAGGCTCATGAGACTGGCATATTGACACTGTCCCTGCGGGAGGCCCTACTTTTCACACTACTCAAAAAAAGACAAATCACCTTCTCTTTGTGAATTCTACCGCCCTTTACCGCTAATTAATTTGGACACGAAAATACTAGCCAAAATACCAGCTACCAAATTCCAACCATTAATGTCCTGCTTAGTGCTGCCGGTTCAATCTGACTTCATACCAGAGCGCTCTACGTCCAACAATTAAATCCGGATATCCCTGCTGCTGCAGTCATGTTGGATGCAGCTAAAGCATTCGATTCTATTTAATGGCGATATATGTTCTATATTTTAACACGGATGGGAATTCCGGTCGTGTTTTTAGGGTGGGTGCGTCTTTTGTACTCTGACCCTTCGGCGCGGGTACGCGTGGGGGGTCTCACCTCAGAACCATTTTGCATCGAGAGAGGCACCTGGCAGGGCTGTCCTCTTTTGCCGCTTTTATTGGCCCTCATGCTTGAGCCTCTGGCTTGTGTGAATCGGCAGCATCACAGGGAGTGAGCACTAAACTTTAATCATCACCCCGTCGGCATATCCCTTTATGCTGATGATATGGTGCTCTTTATTCGTGAACCACACAAATATTTGTGTATTTGCGGGAATATATCAGTTTCGGCCTGTTCTCTGGTCTCATGATCAACTGGGACAAGTTGGTGATAGCTCCTTGACAACGATCACTACTCCCCCACATATGGAATATCCAGTGATATGGTCAACTGAACTGGTGAAATACCTAGGCGTGTGGGTGCATCACGATCCGGAGCTTGTCATACGGGAGAACTATGGAACGGCCTGTGCGTCCCTGGAACTTCAAGTAGACAGATGGTCGTCACTCCCACTGTCCCTTGCTGACCGCATTGCCGTTACTAAAATAATCGTCATGCCGCGGTTTTTATCTCTTTTCTGCAAAATCCCGATAAAGCTCCCAAAACAGTTTTTTAACGCAGTGAGAACTCACTTATACTCATTTGGGGCGGCAAGCAAGCTAGAGTGGGCTGGAACATACTTACACTGGACTATGCTAAAGGAGGATTCTGCGCGCCAGACCTATACTTGTACTACCTCTGTGCACAGGTGCAGTACGCCTATCATTGGTATCATCCGCACGCCTTCACACCTCAAATTGCGGTAGAAGATGGGAAGCACACCCCATTCCACTGACTGGTATACTCACTCATACACGTAGGGGCACCCCCACAACAGAAATAAACACCCTAGACACTACTATGTCCGCTTGGCAAGCTATCGGTAAACTTGCGGCCAAACTCCCAATATATGTCCTGGCCCTACCGATTGCACATCATGCATCACTCTCAGTAGCACAAGAAGAAGGTCGGTATTGATCGAATGCACGATCTCTTTCCGTATGGGCGTTTTGTCACTTCCGAGGCGCTCCAATACATTACTATTCAAACACCACTATTTCAATTAACTGAGCACCGCCTGAAACTTGCGCTCAAAACACATTAGAAGTTGTTTCCTGTGGAACCACCTCCCCTACACTCCTTGCAACTTCTGCTGGTAACACCCACGAAGCGTCAATTGGTTACTAAACTATACAGGGCGGTGCGTGATGAAACGGTAAGAGATGACGACTGTAGCTTAGCCCACTGGAATGATAAACTGGATCCTCCATTGACACCACTAGAATGGGAGCACATTTGCACTTTAACTGGTAAACTAACCCCTAATGGAAATCTCAGAATCACCCATTTTAAATATATTCACCAAATCAACCACACACCTCTTAAATTATATAAAATCGGCCTCCGTGACACGAGTAATTGCAAACGGTGTGGCCAACCCGATGCAGACTTTTGGCACCTGGCGCGGCAGTGTAATCTTGTTATGAAATATTGGGAATAAGTAACAGAATGTTTAATTGTTAGTTCCAATCTGTCCTTGCAGTGCACACCATCACTTTGCTTGTTATGCTTTGTGCCTTAGGTAAAAGGCACATTGGGGAAACTTTTGAGAATTGCTTGTTATTAGCAAAACAGTGAATAGCGCTAACATGGGAGAGCACTTTGGCCCCTCGTCCTGACCACTGGATAAAGGATATGGTGTATTGCAAAGAAAATCTTGAGCTCTGTTCAGAAGAACTTCCGTCATCGTCCAAGCCCAAGGACTTCTGGGAACCATTAAGGCAATATCTTTTAACGAAAGGTCGCAGCGAACCTTTAACTAATGGCTGAAAGGTATCATTATGTAACATGCATTCCTCATGATTTTGGGTTAGTATGTGGTATTCAGTTTCATGTGCACGAACACTGCGATATGATCAGTCACATCCGTTTTGTTGTTCTTTTTGTTTGTTGATCAATGTACTGCCTTGCATGGCGGCATTGTGATTTGTATCTGATCGAAACACAATAGATTTTTTTTTTTTTTTTAAGTATCCAGAACTGACCTCCCCATGAGCCATTTTTGAACTGGTGTGTTGCTGTTGGGAAGTGACATGAGAAGGAATTCTGGGGCGTATTCACAAAGGTACATTTACAGGCAAGTACATCTACATATGTAAATTGACTCCTGCGCTTTGTAGTAAATGTACTACTTTTGGTTCTTCATCATTTCCAAGTGTAAATTTACACTTAGACTTGTAGGTCTCCACTTAAGACCTACATCTCTTCACCCCTTGAAAAAGGGGGTGGAGCCAAATTCATGAAAGAAAATTTAATAATAGTAACTTTTCACATGTAGGCAGAGTTCTCATCCACCGGGGCGGAGAGCTCCCTATGGTAAAGTATAGGGACAGTTTTTTGAAAAGTTTATTAATAATAATATTTTTAAGTTAAATATTAATGTAAATGTAGAACAAAAGAAAAAAAATGCTACATTTAAATTAAATTACATTATTTCTTAAAGATTGTTTTTTTTTAAATCCACATAAAGTGTCTATATTTACTTATTGTGTATTAAAAATATACAAAGGTGTGCATACAATTAATCTAAAATAATGTACCTAATAAAAAAATGTAATTGCATTTCTTTTTAGATTTAAAGAGTTTATTAAAATAGTTTAGCATAACATAATATTTTTTAGGTCGAGCCTGGGCAGCGCATGTGCAGCCCCGCAAGCCCCACCCACGCTCCGCCCATATTTGTCATCAGCTTATGTCATTGTCCTTTGTAAATGTTGGCTTCTGATTCGTTAATAGGCTTGTTAGTCCCTCCTTATTACCGCCTTGTCTTCATTTGTAATCACCCATGAGGACTGACCATTTTACTTTGGTTGTTACACGTACATCTTATTTAGGCTGTAAGCACTATTATCTTTAATGATTTTTTTCTACTGCAGACACTACATGGTTTCCTACTTGAGCCCCTCTGATCTAGTCCAATGATCGGCCTGTTTCCCTTTCGATCGCCTGCATCGTAATGCTGCTGTCAAAACTGAAACCGCGATGAGGCTCGGAAAGCCTCCGACCTGCGGTTGGAGTCTTTCCGACTCTCATCATAATGAGAGCCTAAGCAGTAAGCTTACATGTGTGAGGATCTCTCCATAGAAAAGATAGGAGAGGTAGAGATTTCCACTCATAGGGTAGGTTTATCAATTTCATTTTGTAGTAAGTAGTACCAATGTAGTACTACTTTACGTAGTGTAAAATTGCAGTTTGAGAATCAGGCCTTCTTTTTTTGAGCTTTAGGTAGTTGGAGGACATCCACAAACGAATAATGTTGAGACCATGTGACTGAGTGTCCAGGTCAGGTGTGTGTCATAAATGTAAATAATAACTAATGTTAAATGTCTTTCGAATGGCTGCAAGTGGTTGGGTCGGTGCCTCCTCCCTGTTGCCCATCTCTTTCAAAATATTGCAGTTGCTGAATTTGTTTCCATTTCTTTAGTTGGAGTTATTGGTGGTGTCCATTATGTTGATTGTAGTGCTGCTGATTTGTTGATATCTGTGTTGAGCTCGTGCAAGACCTAAAGACATGCCAGAATTTGAAACAATAAAATAAGAGAAATAATATTTCAAAAACAGAAATACTGCTTCCCTCAGTCTCTTATTATACCCTGGTTAGGCCTCCATTTTTACTGTCCTTAGTGATTTGTATGGTTCAGGAACAGGCTTTGGGGCTAACCTTTTTTATTTGCTGCGTTATAATTGTGAAATAATGCAATAATTTAGTGTAATCAGTTATGTGTTGGGTCCATATATGGTGGTATTAGTTTGTTTATTATTACTTAACTCAAGAGTACTCATTTTACTGACTGGGGAAGGATGAAAGGCTTAGTGAGCCCTGCAAGGTTCTAACCTGTTTGATATTTAAATGTTGCTTTCAGCTCCTTCACATATGCAAGTCAAATATCAGCAGAGTTTGTCACCCTGAGCCTTTGTACAATCCCCAGATGTTAGGAAAGTTGGAACATTGCCTATAATGTCCCATCTTTACTGATCTCCTCAATGGCAAAGTCATCTTAGAGACAAGAGCCAGGCTGCCTACTCTGTAGTCTCCACAGCTTTCAGACCATTCTTTCCGGCCATCATCTTTGCAGATATGGGAAATGAGGCACAGAGGAGTGAAGGATCAAACAACGTGGTCAGGTAGGTAAGCTCTGGTCAGAACCCAGGTATATGGGTCGCAGTCAAGACACAAGCCACGTGACATGACCACATCCTCCAGGTGAAGTTAGGTCTCTTTAAAAATATATGGAAAGGGAACAGCAAGCCGCCATGGTGTTCAGTCACTCAACACTAGAGAAACAACAGTTAGATGGTGCAACATCAAGGATATCTGCAACGGCTTAATGTGCGCCCAACTATAACCAAAAGAGGGTGCAAGACTGCATCAAAAGGGAGCAGTCAAACAACATGTTGTCAATTTTCCTGGGGATCTGATGACCTTTGCACTGGAGGTGACATCAAAGCAAGAGTGATTTGTGCACAGTAACGGAAGACAATTCAGATTCGATGCTGACTACCTGGATGGCTTGTAATTTACTCACCCAACATTCAATTTACTTGCAACATATATTCCTTCCATATTAAAAGTGTGAGCCTTCATTCATTCATTGAGTCCGGGTGTTTTCATGCCGTGCTTGTTTTAAAAGGCAGCCCGCAGGACTAAGGCTAGCAAGACTGTGGTTGTGCCAGCGCTCCTTCAGATCACTTCCCTGAGATGAAATGGAGGCATGGACAGTGTAGTATGGGAGTAGGGGTGTGTTAGAGTTTGGAATGGGATGATGTCGCTTTGGGGACTCTACAGTGTAAGGACCTGACAAGCACTTCTGCAGGGAAGCACGTGGGTACCTTCTTCAGTACAACTTCTTATTTCGTAGAGCTCTGTGTTTTATTCGCTGTGGAGCCCATGCTACATTTTATTGGCGACGAGGATTTCCAACAGACAGAGAAGCGCAGGAACGGAACAAAGCACAGTTTTCACCGCAGTTCAAGGAGCCCAACAGGCCGGCGCAGCAGCAGGAAGGCAGATTGGTGCATCGGCGGCGCACGTGCCCCAGACTAGGGCTCACGTCAAGGACTCCGCATTGTAATTGTGGCTGCGGATTGCCCCCTCTCTCTCCCCGGTTGAGCGGTTCTTTTCTGCCATCTTGACATTTGCTGTTATCATTCTGCTGGGCTTTTCATGAGGCGTAATTGAAAGCGCGCTGCCGGATGCGGATAGGGGAGAGAATCGACTGCCTTTGTTAGCGGAACGGGCTGTGCTGAGACCAGCGCGCAGACAAAGGAACCTGCAGTCTCCGCGGGTCTACATGGCTCTTTCTGGCGCACCTTTTCCTCGCTCGTAATTACCCTCGTCCCCTGCGTTATTTCCTTGTCTGTAATTTCCTTTGTTTCCATCTCTTCTTCTCACCTGTTTATTGGGCTGCCACTATTTTTCCACTCTGAGCTCTTTCCTACTTTCCCGAGCCTGTCTTGCAGTCCCTGTGTTTATCCGGGGGTCGAAGTGCTTAAAGAAGGGTCAGGGAATTGTCTTCCATATTATAAAGGGGATGGGGTCATAGAGTGTGAGGTCGAGGTCACAGACATTGCTAAAAAATAACAAAATATTCTGTAACAATTGTTTTGGCCTTTCACCTACAGGCGACAAAATATAAAATTTAGTGTGCACACCTTAAATGTAACCATGGGAGATTCATTTTCTGGTAGCAGAGCTCGGTTGGTTAATGCGATTGCTTGAGAGGTCAGTGGGTGTAACTGGACGGTCACTGCTATGAATCCTGATTGGGGCACTGGACAACCAGTGTACTGTTTATAGAGTTAAGAGGTCCAAGCTTGTGACAGAGAGCCTTGTGAAAGGCGCAAGTCATTTGTTTAGAAACATAAATTACGCACTGTATAAGATTGGTTGCACACAGTATAAATGGGCTGTCGCAAAAAGGTCAAAAGATTGTGTTTAAATGTTTGCAGTGCTTTTAGAAATTATGGGGCATATTTACAAGCTGGCGATAAAAAATTATCGCCGCTTTTACGGCCGTTTTCGGCCGAAAAACGGTGATAATTTTATTGCCTAATTAGCAAGGCCACGCTGACCCGTGAAACCTTGCTTTAGCATCAGGATTCCTAACGCCCAGCTTTGCATCTCTAATGAGATGCAAAGTGGGCGTTCCTGACCTAACATGACAGGAGAAGCGACATTTCTCCTATCATCAAGCCCCACGCTATGAAGCATAGCGTCAGGAAAAGTAGCGATAACCCCTGTTATCGCTACTTTCCTTACGCCTGCTTCAGGACTGACTTAGCTATGATATCCTATGGAAGGTGGATATCATGGCTAAGCTTCTGAGTCCCTATCAGCAAGCTAACGCCACACTACGTGAGATTATCGCTGGGTTTCCAGCGATAATCTCACGTTAGGCAGTTAGCGTGAGGATTTTTATCGCTGAGGAGATAAGCGTTGCTAATAGCACGCTATCTCAGCGATAAAAATCCACGTTACCCGGCGATAATTATCCTCACGCTAAGAGCGCTGAGCGATAATTATCGCCGGTTGTTGCTGATATGCCCCAAAGATTTTAGCAATATGATGACTGTACCTTGAGAAAAGCTTTTTGTAGATTTTCATTGAAAGGACAATTTCCAGATTCTGTCCATCAAAGCCTATACTGGCCCCCAAGCAGCTTTAGATTTGGCATTAACCACCTGCACAGATGTACATTTCTTTCAAGCAGTAGACCCTCTGGAGAGAAGGCTTGTTTATTCTTTAGCTGCCCCTCCCTTCTCCCACTTCGCAGTAGAGGAAACCTTTCTTCTCCCCGTTCCCCACTTCAGGCTGCAGCAAATGAATCCTCCAGGGTGGCAAATGTTTGAAGACATTAAGAAAGCTTGCAAATGCCGCTCCCCCATTCCTCTGCCCACTTCCACCACTGAATTATCCAACTCTACACATACATACATGCATGTTCACATGCACACATAAATAGGCCTGGGCGGTAAATTCCGTTCCGTTCGCGGAATTTGCGGAATTTGGGCAATTTTGCGTTCCGCGGAGAACGCGAAATTGCCCAAAAATCTGCGTTCCGCGACTTCGTGAAATTTTTTGCTTGTTCGCGTTCTCAATATGCGTGTTCGCGAGATATTTCACCCCGAGCACGCAAACAGCGATCGCGAACAGGAAAATGTATCGCGAACAAGCAATTCCGCGTGTTCGCGGAATTTCTGCGTGTTCGCGGAGATTTTTTACCGTTTCGCGGAGATTTGCATAACGCGATTACGCGAATTCCGCCCACCCCTACACATAAACCCACTACTAAGATGTAAAGGTGAGATGGCCATGGGGAGTGACCCAAAAATGGGGTGTATCTCTTCCAAAATGGAGGGGGAAGAGCAGGGGCTCCTTCTTTGCAGGAAGAGCCTTGCAAATGGAACAGCACACCCTTCAGAGGTGTGAGTCACACCAGGTTAAAAAAAGTTACACCCACACCTACCCAAGTAGTACTACAGGCTAGCAAGAGTCAAACCTACTGTGGCCAAGCCTTGAAGAAATTTACACAATCCACCGGGCAACTTAAATTGGAGTGGAATCTCAGAGAAATCAGTGGAGGCAGGGGATAACATTCATAGAACTAATGGAAAAAGAAAGGGAAATGGAACTACAGTCTATACAGAGCTACTGTTGGCACTTACACAACATCCCCGCACACTCACATGCTCACACACACATGCATGAGGCCTAAACACATATTACAAAAAAGGGAAAAACACAAAAGACGTCACATGCATTAACAATAAAAAAGAGAAGAAGTGACCACCACAAGCACACATGTTGTCAAGTTTATAAATCAATGCACTTAAAAAAATATATATAATATGGATTCACAAAGGTAGAAGTACATTTACAACCCATCTTGTATACTACAAACCTGTGAATGCAAGGGGGTGTCATTCACAATACAAGCACCGCACAATCATCAACTGTGCCTCATCAATCAAGCAACCTGGCCAGAAATAAGAAAGTAAAACGGCAAGCCAAAGACATACCACGTTCCCCGCAGTATTGGTGAAAGTTTTTGTTGCACTGGCCGACATGTTAAGGGACAACTGCTTAGGAGGCGAGAAAGGCTTTGCAACAATCGCTCTCTTGGGCGTGTCTGAAGAAGACGTAATGTAATGTAATGTAATGTAATGTAAAGGTGTACTTATAAAGCGCGGCTACCACTCCAGGGAGTATCTTGGCGCTAAACCAACCAGATGGAATGGTTGGGGGGGGGGCAGACAAATTCACGCTAACACCTATACCTACACCATTGCTAAACAAGCTGCATCAGTAAGAGAAAAAATCCATGTCTTCAGAGCCTTTCTAAACAGAGTCTCCTGAGACAGGGATCTTGTAGTGGCAAGATGCGGCTTCCTTCCGCTTGCGCTCTTGGATACGATTGCAGAATGGGCGCAGGAGCTCACATCACCAACCGCCAGCACCTGTGTCATTCCATGTCAAAATGGCAGCTGTATTCTATTCTCTGGATCATTGAAGAGGACCAGCAGGGCCATGACTAGTATTTCATGGGCATGCCAGTGCAGGTGTTTGGAACATGTATCACTGGTCAAGTGCAGCACTGACCCACAATGCCTCAGTCACTGCAAGACAGGCAAGGGGAGGCACATGACTTCTCTGCCACTGCCCACGACGGCTAGGTGCCTTAGATTGCACACGTCTGGTATGTTACCCACCATACACAAAGCATAGCATTAATGCAATTGACAAAGCAAGCAACCCATGAACATGCAAGCTGACTACCATGCTAGGTTCTGCTTAAATTATGTGTAAGGCTTTTCCTGCTTCAGCACGTGACAGTTTAATCTTTTGCCAGTCAAATATAGCAAGTCGGTTCTCAGTGTTTTGAGTAATATGTGGCAGCAAGGTAAGTACAACAAACACACAAAGGGTGATGGGGGGACATTTACAATAATTCTAATCACTGGCAATCGCTTGGGTTGCATTCTAACCCATCATTTTTTTGCCCACGATGCCACCTCAGTTTGGGACAAGCCCTATGCAAATCAGTCTTGGCCCTGCTCCAATATGAACAGTCCAGCCTGAACTGCCAGGCCAGGTCCTACCTGAACCAGAGCACAAGCAACCCAAGCCCAGTTTCACC
Organism: Triturus cristatus; assembly: GCF_964204655.1. Taxonomy (NCBI): domain Eukaryota; kingdom Metazoa; phylum Chordata; class Amphibia; order Caudata; family Salamandridae; genus Triturus; species Triturus cristatus. Next base: position 809,585,701 of record NC_140586.1, read on the forward strand.
CTGCACAAAAGAAAGACGTGGGTCCCGTGCTTGTGTTCCAGTTCGGAGAGGACCTGGCCTAGCATTTCAGGCTGGACTGTTCCTATTGGACCAGAATCAAGACTAATTTGCATATGACTGGGTCCAAACCGAGGTGTCATAGTGGGCAAAAGAACCATAGGTTGGAATACAACCCAAGCGATTGCCATTGGCTAGATTTATTGTCAGGATCCCTCCTATCACCTTTCATATGTCTGATGCAAGATAAGTCCTACATACTCACACTGGGACTACATGAGTAGCTGTGGTATGGCAGACCCTATGGGCAATGCTATTCTTCACATCCCTGTTAATGAACAGACCCCTGATTAAATCACGGTATGCATACATGATAGGACTGGGAAGTATTTTGAGGGGTTTGAAAAAATAACTCTGTCACCAATTTCTGTTTTGAATGGGATGCTGTTTTTGGCCTCTTCCACTTCAGGCATCGACTCAATGTGCCTTAAGATTGTTTTCAGCGCAAACTCTCACCCATGATTCAAGAGGCTTGGCATGGGGAATCCCGCCTATTTCTGTAACCATATGAATGGGTGAATGATGATATGAAGAGACATATTGATAATGGATGGTTGAATTCTAAATCGACATGATTGTTTTTTAGCCTTCAGAAAGGGGATGGCCACGAATCACGTGTTGGCTGTATGTTATAATAAAAAGCAGAAAATACAATTTACTGTAATGAACCATAAATAAATTGAATAAAGGATTGTGAAATAGAACGTTTCCAAAAGAGAAGTTTGTGCGATAACATGTCAAGAAGACCTGCTAAGGGATTGGTTGAATTTGAATAAGCACCATAGGGGTGGATGCTGGAGGAAAAGTCCTGGGCATAAGTTCCTATCCCCCTAAGCAAGTGTGAAAGGAGCACCCGTTTACCATCCATAAATCATGTTATATGTGCCTTTATCATACAGGTGGGGTGATTTTGTATTCCACCTAAGTAGAGACCAAGATGACACTTGCAGGTTGCACAATATCGAGCTAAGCATGGACTCACACCCTGCACTATGACCCCATCCGGGTCCCCTGGATTGGTCAGTGCCTAAAGGTCAGGGTTTGATTGTTCATGACCAACTACACACTTCACCTTGCGGTCGCAGCACAATGGAAAGACAGTTCTGAGTCAATGATGAAAGCTGGACTAGTTACTTTCTCAGAATACATCCTGAAACCAACCAGTATAGCCGGTAGCAAAAGATTTGAGAAAGAAATGTCGTGCTGATGTTCCTATGAAGAAGTAAAGAATCAATTATATTTTAGTGTGAACTAAATGGACACACATGGTATTCTGTATGAAGAAACCTTATGTGCACTGTACCACTTGTGTTCTTGTCCAATGCACGGTCGAAGGTGGTTCACTTCTAGGCGCTTGCAAATTCTGCTGCTAGGAAAAATTAAGCGCTTCGGTAGCAGTCCCACCACCATTGGACCCTGCATTACCGCACGCCGTATTATGATGGGGGGTGGATGCTTAGCGGTAGTAGAGACCGACCACCACGGATCCAATGGGCTCAAGGAGCCCGTCGGACCGTCAAGGGTCTGCTATCCCTACAATGGTGGCGATGCCTGCCAGGCACCGCCTTAGGGAAAATAATGTCCCTTCCCGCCGGCCGTTTAATGGCGGTTTACCCGCCATGAAAAGCCAGGCGGAATGGGATATTGGAGGCCCTCCGATATGGACCCTGGGGGGCACCTTTGGTGCCCCACTACATATTCCTGCACCATGTGGTAGGCACCAGATGGTGCCTGCCACATACTGCAAGGATATGTACAGATTGTATATTTTGTACTGCGGCGTGTGCTGCAGCCCGCAGCACACGCCGCAATACAAAAGCTACACATTGCGGCCACCATGAAGGCGGTCCCATCGTGATACCGGCTGTGGGACCACCGACAGCTAGTCGGTTGGCCCCGTTTCCAAAGGGATGGCACTCAGACGTAAATCCGAGCATCATCCTTATCAGGCCGATTGTGTGGTATGCTAAGGTTGTTATACCAATCGCATGATAAATCTGCTTGACACTTTTTAAGAAATCTTATTAGAAATAAGTGAGGCCGGCTTGCACAAAAAAGCATGAACACAAAACAATGATTTTCAGTAAACCTGGTATAAGACACACCTAAGAAATCATGTGCACTAAAAACATACATCTGTATTTTTTCTCACAGTAAAACATTAAATGCGAGGAAAGCAGAGCAGTGCATTTCTATGTTATTATCATTGGCCTTTCTTGGCTAACGAATCAGAGAGCGTGCTCAATGCGGACACAAATCACTCCTCTTTCATCTGCATACTAAACTAAACGGAAATAAGTCTGAGGCCATAGACTACTGCAAAATGTGTCAGATCTATGTGTCAGCTCGAATTCATGGTATGTAGACGGATGAATTTGCAAGAATATTTTCTGTAAAAATGAAGCAATCACGTCATTGTAAAATTGGAAGACTGGTTGTATGCATTTTACAGGGATATCCAGTCATTTGTAGGTATCTCTACAAAAAGCTTTATCTGTCTGTCACAGACAGCCTTGTTTACAATACTTCATAGAGTGGGCTTTCTCTCATTCCCTTGCTTGTGAATGGATGGTTTTCTTGTTCATTTTATTTCCCTGCTGTTAATTAAATAGCTTTCCTCCATGTGCTTGTGTTTGTGTGTCTCCCAAAAGTATTTCTGCTTTACCCTGGCTTTTGATTGGGTGAGATGCATTATACCCCTACTGAGGTCAGGAAAGTTTTTTTTTTTGTTCGTACCATTTGTGATTTAACACTACACGGGAGTGCATGTTCTGTCCCTTCCCATCTCTCTTACTTTCTCTCTCCCCCGTCTCCCTCCCTCCCTCCCTCTCACTCTTTCTCTCTCTCTTGGGCGCTCCTCACATGACCATGCTATTTTTCTTGTTACCCGATCTCTTTGTCTCCGCCCCAGTCTAGTGTGTGTGTGTTTGTTTGGGACATGCAAAGTGTCATATATCTTGAATGTGTGTGTGCAGTGTTAGATGTGAAATAAATCACTTTAATAAAAAATACTTCTTCAGCAATTTATATTTAAGTATTTACATAAGGTATATTTATAGCCTTACAATGTGATTTGTATTGGTGTTTGAAATGTCTAAAGTTATATGACTATTTTTTTCGTTAATTTATGTGTAGTGAGTGCCTCACTCCAAACTCTGGTAGATTATGACTAGATATGTGAGTATCTTTTATGAATTACAACTGGTGCATTCTTTCTTAAAGTGTTTTTTTTCTTTGCATCACTTTCCCTGTGCCCTTTCTTTATTTTCCATTTCATGTTCTTATAGTTTAGTTATTATCCACCGTTTTCTAGCAGTTCGCCCATTCTGTTCTAACATTTGCACCTAAAATGTGGGACCTGGGGGCATATTTACAAGGGCATTGCACCACAGGCACAATGCCCTGCTCCATATTTACAAAGTGGCATTAAGTCACTTTTTGTGGCTTAACACTGCTTTGTAAATATAGTGCCCTTTCACGCAGTTATCTGCGTGAAAGGGGGTGCAATGGGTATTGCTGTGGGCATTCAATAGAAACACCCATTGCTTTTTTGCGCTGCCCCAGATTTACAAGGCGGTGTAAATCGGAGACAGCAACATAAACTAACGCCACGCAAGAGCATGCGTTAGAAAGGCGAAAAAAAATGCTTTTATTTCTCCTTGTTTTTTTTCTGTGTGCTGCATTCTGAAGCACACATAGAAAGAGCAAAAACATTAACGATTGTTTGTGTGCAGGAATGTGTACCTTCATTAAATAATGACGGTTTGCTACTTCTATGTGTGCTGCATGTTGTAGCACACATAGAAGTTACAAATCTCCATTATTGATTGTTTATGTGCAGGAAGGTGTCCCTTCCTGCACATAAACAATCATTACCTGCAACGCAGGCACCCTTGCAGGCACACTTTCATCTTGGCACTCAGTAACAGATATTTATTGTCCCATCCACACGCCACATATTAGGGATCTTGTGTGATCCTGTGTTTTGCAGCCTTGCTGCTAATAGTTTGTCTATCTTCTCATAGAAGTGTTGTTTGAGCCGGAGGAATGCTGTCTCTGAATACTTCGCGAGAAGAAGTCAATCAGACACCTTTGTTTAGTCACTTCCTTCCACATTGCCATTGTTTACTTTCCTCTGCATTGTTTCTCAGTTGTTTTCAGTTCTTTTTCCAGTTTGTTCTTTGTCAGTGCCCACTCACATCTTTGATTGGCCTTTACTGCTATGGCCCTTCCTCTTATGATAGCCTTAGAGTAGCCCTGGACTGAGTGCACCTGAATGTCCCTAACTACATTTATCAGAAAATATTCTTTTATCTGGTCCCTCCATTCAATGTCATATATTGTATACTTCGGAATCTTCATGTTCCCTTCTTCTTGGGTGTGTTCCCAGGTATAATCCAGTATCACTGGAGCACAGTCCAAGGTTGTAATTACTTCGCTTTCAATTTTATATATGGTTGTATCATCAGATCTGTGCTGCCATTCAATAGTGTGTGAATTACTCTCATCTTCCCATCAAGTAGAAAGCCACTGCAAAGGGAAATGCCCATCTATTTTGAGTTTGTCTATTTCTCAGTTACCTTGTCAATTCTCGGAAGGGCCTCCTTTCATTGAGGGTGGTCTGTGAGAGAGCCTGATATAGTTGTATTGTGCAGCAATCAAATTCAATTGTGTCCTTGGGCCTGGCTGCTTGTTTTATCTTGTCTTTGAGTTTGGAGATGCTGAGTTTCACTAGAATGTCGCTTTGATATTACACTGGTGCTTGGCAAGGAGCTTCCACTCTGTGGGCTGTCTAGCCACCCGAAGGTATGCTTTACTAGTGCTGCACTGAAGGCCACTGTGATTCCTCCTTCCATTGCATCTCAGGCATTCCTAATTCAAATAGTGTCCCTCATGGAACTATCCTTCAACTGTTCACACTACCCACGGATATCTAGGTCTCCTCCATTAATCCGTTCACCATGAAGATGTTATCTTTTTACCCCCTACTCTGTCCCCTATCGTTTTTATATCCCTCGCAATCTCATCCATTGCAGATGTCATTTCCATCTTGGTGATCTATAATGTCTCTGTGAAGATTTTACCTAGTTTGTCTTGCAGGCCCAAGAGACATGCCAATAGGTTTTCCTTGGTAAGTGTCATTATTTCTTTTTTCTATTTAGCTGCCATCTGGTGTCCACCTCAGAGAAGGTGTCCTCTGGTGTGTGTGCGCGGAGGGGGGGGGGGGGGTAGCTTTGCTTCTGTTATTACTTCCCCAACAGGATGGAGGATCTCACTGAGGCTTCTATTTTCAACATTTCTCATTGTTTGTCCGCAGTGATGGATCAATTCATGATCTTCTGATCGTGCAGCTGCAGTGAAATCAGCATATCTGGCTTTGTACACAGATGTTGTTTAGTGAAACACAAAATTGAACCCATTGGCTAGGGTGCCCTTCTTTCTCCAAAGGTGTCAACGGCCTTCATATAGTGACTTCCACGTTGTGGGCATCTCCTCTCAGTACTGATCAATGGCTTCACTCCCCTGTTGGTTGCAATATTGCCTCACTTCACACCCAAAACTAGGAAACAGCCCTCATCAGCGTAAACACATAAACACTAATAAACAACTGCACTACCACAAATTACAATGACATTAAAAGAAAGGAAAGTGAGAGAGAATGAGCCATTTCTGTTTTAAGCAACCAACACAATGTAACTTTGTTATACAAGGTAACAATAAGAGGGTGGGTATGAGATTATTATGTTGAATTTTGTTGTCTGGGGATGTCAGTAAAATATTGTTTCTTCTTCCTTTTGTTTTCTCTAGTTTTGTGTGCATGGATAAGGGTGCCGGGTTTAGAAGCATGTTTTAGATCTGATCTAATTATTTTATATGCTATAATCAGGGAATATTAAAATCATATTTAATCTTTTGGCAGAGTTCAATGTTTCATTGATATCTGAAATGGCTGGCTAATTAGAACCTTGCCCACTATCTATCACATTTGCCCAGACACAGAATGGGTAAAACTCCTTTTTTATCAGTCAGTTTTAATTGCTGATTACCTGCTAAACATCACAGGCTTTAAACATTCAATGTAAGGTGTAATGACAGGTACCTGTGAGAACTGTAGTGTCATCATCCACACAGAATAGTAGTAAAACAAGACAAGTCTTAACACGCATCAATAACTGTAATGATAGGTATCTGTGAAAAGAGTGATGCCACCATGCACATGGGATAGTGTGAAAAACATGAGAAGACTTTACACACATTAGCAAACTTCATAGCTGTGAGGTGTCCCATTGTTATGTGTGATACATACAATGAATCCTGGCTTTTACCCAACTGCACTTTACTGCAGCGGTTTTTGAGCCCATAGGTACAATGCTAAGTAAACTTTCAAGCCCCAGAATAAGATGAGATGTCTGTTAAAAGACCAGGACTGCCTTAAAGATAGACATTTGCCATGGGGATCCTTGGCAGCTACAAATGTCTACAAAACAACTACAACCCCTTGACGTAGTCAGGCTAAGAGAGCAGAAAAGCAGTGGCAAGCATGCTTAAAGCATAAGTCTTCAGGTGCCTTAGAATGCAGGGCTACAAATTAATCTGGTATATTTTCAATTTTATAAGGATTTCACAAGGTACCATATTGTTGACAGGATGACCCACCCCTACAATGTCATAAAATTCGAGTAGGTGAAAGACCCCCACCTGTGTCCAGGAATTTGTTTATTAAAACATTTGAATATAGCACAGTTATTTTTTAATCCATTATAGTCCTGTAAACCAGACAGAGTGTGAGAGGTAATGAGATGTGAGTGTGTGTGACAGTGCAATACACAGACTTTCTATGCTTAAAACAGTCTAACATATGTCCATGCCACACTACCAGTGGGCAGACACTACATGCCCTGCATTGCTTCTCATTTAAATTAAATATGTGCTTTATAACACTCACTGCAAAAAACAATATGTTTTGGAAACACTGGAAAAACACAGTTTTTGTCTCCTTTGGAGGTAAGGCAGCTGAATTACCACTGGTAGGCACTGATTTCAAAAGGTTTGGATAACCCGGAGAAAACATCACTGAAATCCACTAAAAATTTAAACTGAAAACAGGACAGCATGGTCGTGATGTCCTATGTAGTGCTGCTTGATTAGCAGGGTGGTGGTGGGGGTGTGACCTGGTTCCCCCTGTCCCATCTTCTCCAGTCAACTACCTAATTACTTGCTGATCTGTATGCTCTCTATTGCAGGCTGCTCAACCACATGAAGTCTCTGACAGAATGTGCTAATGTTGTTCCTTATAATCTCAATATGTCTGGCTCAGCAAATCAAGCCTGATGGCTCCTTCAAATCCGCATAGTCCCCTACTGAGAAAATTTGGTATCTTTTGCTGCCAGTTCTACTGCGTTACAACAAACAAATGATGGACGGAATGCTGACAATGCAGACATTCTTCCCCAGTCAAGAGATCTGGGTTAAATCCATCGTTCTTTTGCCCACTACGCCACCCCAGTTCAGACATGGCCATATGCAAATCAGTCTTGACCCTGTGCCTCATGGGAACAGTCCAGCCCGAACTGCCATGCCATGTCTTCCCTGGACCAGAATCAAGCATCCTAGGACCGGTTTCTGGCTATCAGCCGTCATCAGCCACGATAGCTTGACTCCAGTGGCGTAGTGAGCACGGGACCCATGTCTGGGCATACCCATCCCACTTAGGGCGAAAAGCGTTACAACAAACAAATGATGGACGGAATGCTGACAATGCAGACATTCTCCCCCAGTCAAGAGATCTGGGTTAAATCCATCGTTCTTTTGCCCACTACGCCACCCCAGTTCAGACATGGCCATATGCAAATCAGTCTTGACCCTGTGCCTCATGGGAACAGTCCAGCCCGAACTGCCAAGCCATGTCTTCCCTGGACCAGAATCAAGCATCCTAGGACCAGTTTCTGGCTATCAGCCGTCATCAGCCAGGATAGCTTGACTCCAGTGGTGTAGTGAGCACGGGACCCATGTCTGGGCATACCCATCCCACTTAGGGCGAAAAGCGTTACAACAAACAAATGATGGACGGAATGCATGCCACTGGAATCAAGCTATACTGGCTGAAGAGGGGTGAAACCCCGAAACCGATCCTAGGATGCTTGTTTTCAGTCCAGGGAGGACCTGGCTTGGCAGTTCGGGCTGGACTGTTCCGGGAGGCACAGGGTCAAGACTGATTTGCATATGGCTGGGTTCAAACTGGAACGGCATGGTGAGCATTAAAACGATGGATTTAGGCCCAGATCTCTGTACTGGGGTGAATGTATGACATTGTTCTGCATTCTGTCCATCTACTGTTTTTTTGCACTTGCGCCAGTTCTACTGCAGCACTCATCTGGCATTCCTGGTGATGGGTATTGTTACAATCAACACCATCTCAGAGTGCAGCACTCAAGCGTCCACACTGCTCCTCCGTTAGCCTTTCCAAGTTCAAAAAACAATTTTAAGTTCCCCCCATTCGAACTACAAACAGACACCACATCCCTGCCTTTTGATGGACAAAAACAATCCAGACAACAAATGGAAGCAGGACAGCCAAGGGGAGTGGACAAGCAAGTACAGGACTGCAATTGTGACGACTTCAAGGAATTAAGGTTGCTGGAAAGTAACCAGAATATTACCCGCTTGTCCGTCTGCCTTGGCACAGACCATATATTATCATCAGATATTAAGCAATGCAGCCCTCAAAGATGCCACCAGATCCCTGCAGGCCAATAAAAAAATTAAATGGTGTGGTCCTAAAAGTAACATACAACTAAACGTACAACTCCCACAACATAAATGACAAGAAGGTGGATCGGGAGAAACTAGAAACTGGATTTCCAAAGAAACATAACTGGTACATCAACTTAACCAGGATCAGGACAGGCATGTGTGGCCATAAGTAGCAGAAGTGAAACCAATGGAGAAGGTGCTGTGAAAGAGCATGAGGAGCATTCCAACCCCCTTCACCCCACCCCTCCAAGTGAAGGTTACCACATTGCGGAATAAGTCATGGCTCTGTCTATAGAAAAAAACTCCCATATTAGCAGAAACCAAACCTGATACACTCAAAGCTGAAAATGTGTCTTCTAGTACACACAGATGAGGAAGGAACCAACCTGTCTAGGACAAAGGACATGGAAGAAGGACAATCTAAATTACACGAATGCAAGAGGCCAGCTCCAGCGGCCAAGTCCAGATACCACACTACAAAAGACCACAGAACCACCACAGAAAGCATACCAAACCACATGGGCTGCACTCTGTAAGCACCACGATTAAAAAGCACAAAGCAACAGAAATAGCAAATCTACCAGAAGGAGTCCCAGCTTGTGATTTGACTTATACAGAAGGATAACAACATGATGAAACACAATGTGTGTTGTTCCCCATCCAAGCTGAGGCGACCCACAAATGCTTAGTGAGTGAGGCAATATGTTGGGCTTCTAGGTTTTGCATATATGTAAGGTTAATAAGGCACTTTGGAAGGGCCATTGAAGAAGACAAGTCTATGAGAGAACATGATGCCATCGTCCTTAGAGCTAAGGTCTAACGTCTTAATCATTAAGCCACTGAGGCTCCCTCCAGTCTCAAGCTCTGGAAGAACAAGAAACACCAGACCAAAGTCAAGGGATAGAAACATCATCTCTAGAAGGATGCAGATAGAACTGGTCCAGCTGAACACCAAAATTGCAACCAAAATTCAAGTATGCCAACAGGAAGTTCATGAGCCTTGAGACTTGCATTCGCAGAAGGTACATTTATGCAAGTATAGATCCTGAGTGTTTGAAGCCAGAACCTGCCTTGCTTGGATCCGAAGGGAAACCACTGCACGGGAGGAATAACAGTTCATATTATCCCCCCATGGTGGCAAGGCACAAGGCAACTGACACTGGCATGCTGGGGCAAGTCCCCACATCTGACACATTTATTTATTTATTTGAAGGTTTTATATAGCACAAAGGAGACCCTCGCAGGTATCAGAGTGCTCTACACATGTTAATGAACAGAGACATATACAATCTATATTATAATAGTCAAGATGTGACAGATCTCCGATGAGGGCGGGATCAACTCAATGATAGGACAGATAGATCAAAACAATAATATAACAAGTGAGACGTAATCATGAGTGAAGTTGACAAGTCCTGATAAGCTCGGAGAGAAGAGTTCCAAGGATCTAAGGCAGAAATGTGTTGATGAGTAGTAGTTTAACTTCTTTCTTGAAAGATGCTGGTTAGGGATTCAGTCTTGTTTTGGGGAGGAGGGAGTTTCAAATGCTGAAGGCGATTCCAAAGAAGGCTCTCTTGTAGGTTTTCTTTTTAGAGAATCTCTGTGGTTTCAGCAGTAAAGTGCATCGTCAACAGTAGCATGACCCCAGACCCCTTGTATGGACATAGTAGAGCCTGGGGTACCGTAGCACCTTGGATGCACACACTCATGCCCTCACTGTGTGCTCAAACAAAACAATGCACGACTCAATGAGAAGGGGGTCCATAGAGCATGTTCCTGCTGAAGACGTGCTGCACTCAGGCCAGTAGCCTCCCCACTACCCAACACTAGTCTTGCACCAGATCGAGCCAGCTCATAGAGCCTCATTATTAGGCCTGGGCAAAAATTTCGTTCCGTTCGCGGAAATTGCGATAATTTGACATTTTCGCGTTCCGCGGAAAGCGCGAAAATGTCAAAATTTCCGCATTCCGCAGCTTTGCGATAATTTGGTTCTTGCTCGCGCTGTAAAATAATACATTCTCGCGCGCGCGCGATCGCCTTACCTGAATCCCTGCGTTCGCCGACAAGTTTTCTTGATCCGGTCGCGTTCTCCATGAGATGTTGTATTGTTTTTAGCCATTTGCGCTGTCTCGCGACAGTTCGCGGCCGCAGTGACGACATGCGTCGCGCGATCACGTCTTTCTTCTCGCGATCATGCACCGCGAGACAACTGAAAACAAGATGGCCGCGCCCGCGAGCAACCGCATGGGCAAGTTGGCGTGCCGCAACCATGCAGAAAATCTCGCGAACATGCGGGAAAAAAACTTCCGCATCTTCGCGATATTTCCGCGTGTTTGCGATAATTTTTAACATTTTCGCGATCATTTGCGAAAGTGGATTTCGCAAATTCCGCCCACCCCTACTCATTATGCTGTAAGGTGCAAGCTTCCTGCATGCTGGAGCTAAGCAGAACTAAGTTACAACAAACAATTTCCTGCCATCGGGCACCCTGGGGAACCCATTCACCCATATCTGGCTGGATACAGACAAAAGAGGATGGAGCTCGTTGCCCTTTGTAGCCATGTGAGATGGAACCTAACATTTAAAAAACTTTCTTTTCTGGAGTGGAAAAGATAGATGTAGGGATATTGAATGGAGGGGTGGGCAGGGGGGCTATACCTCAAATTTGATTCTGCTCTTAACTACCTAAACCTCTGCTGGTAGTTCTGAGGGTCTCAGCCGACTTCACTAGCGCCCAGCACTTGCCCTAAGGTGACGTGCTTCACAAAACCTCAAAATAAGAAAATAAACAAAAATAACCATGGGTCCTCAAAACAAATCAACTCTTCAAAGTATTAGTTCACAATGAAAGACCTGATTCAAGCTACAGAATATTACCACAATTACACTGGTTTCAAATATAATGAGAGTCAAAAATCTCCCTCATCAAGTTCTGAAATCTCTTGCTAAACTGGTGCCATATCTCCTCTTCAGCGAGACTATAGTTTTGCAGCGTGAATCTTTCTGGATTCACTATGCTGTGCATTATTCCGCGATCTGGTGGTTGGGTCCGGATTCGTAGTCTTTCCTTTGTTTTTTTTTGTTTTTTGTAGCCCAGGTGGGCGTCGACGTCCCACCATTTGGTGCACCTCTCGTGCCGTCGTCGTGCTTCCTGCGGAAGTCCCACCTCTGGGGCGCCATCTTCAGATTCTTTTTTCCGCCGTTGGGTCTGGATCGTCATCGAGAAGCTCCAGGATTTCAATCTAAGGAAGAAGGAGAAAACGCGAGTTTCGTCGAGAAAGAACTACTGAGATCACAGAGAGGAATAACTTACATCCGGGACGCGAAGAAGGAAGAATTTTCAGGAATTTTCTTCAACGCCCTTCGAAGATGCGCACTCAGAGGCTCTGAGCGCAATGGACAAGACACCATTCAAATTCTGCCCTAACTGCCACTACAAGTTCGCGCAGAAGGACCAGCATCCGGTCTGCAACCTTTGCCTACCGATCGACCACCTGAGCAAGGACTGCAACGCCTGTTCAGCTTTCACGCCGAAGACGCTCCGGGTGAGAGAACGCCAGAAAAGAGCCAACTTCAGCATGGAAGGCAAGGGTAAGGCCCCGTCGCTTTACGATCTGGGCCTCTCCACCGACGATGAGGACAACATCGCCGAGGGACCTGATAGCTTCACGGTCGTACAGACTGACAAGAAAACGCCTGACGAGGTAAGAGAATCGTCGAGTTCAAAACCCCCGAAAGGGCCTCGAAAACCCGAGAGTGACTCTCGAAAATCTGAGTCAAAGTCCTCAAAAGGAGCACCGGTGCCGAAATTTTCGACGACCAAGGGTGGATCCATGGACAAAAGGCCGAGCGGATCCTGCGAGAAGGACTCCCTGGTGCCGAAGGACGCCGAAAGTTCGTCGAGGACAGCCCGCGAAATGGGGCGTTCGACGCAGAAAGACAAGCCAGCGTCAACGCAAGCTCCGTCGAAGAGAGCTGCGGTCGACGTCGAAAGCATCTCCGAGATGGAGAAAAAGAAGAGAAGGCTCGTGGCGGAGATGGAGAGCATCCTTCAGAGGAAGAAGGATTTCGACGCCAAATTGAAACAATTCAGAATTCCAACGACTCTGTCGACGGACGTCGTCGAGATCGAGGAACAGGACGAATTCGACGCCGAAGGGCTGCCGAGAGATCCTGAGGAGGAGGAAGAAGGCACCTACTATGAAGGCGAAGACGAGGAAGACGACCAGCAGTCGTTCTACAGCTCGGCGCCATCAACCACTCACGAACTGGAATGGCAAGACATCGACGCCGAAAATCCCGAAGAGCCCGTGGACACGTATCCTTCGAGGCCTTCGCCGCCCGACGAAATCGGGGTGTACAATATGGTCGTCAGGAGTGCTGCAGCAGCCTTTGGGGTAAAACTAGACGAGGAGAAACCGAAAGCTGATTTCCTTCTCGAGACTCTGCTCCCCATTCAGACGAGGAGCCAGTTCCTTCCCATGCTCCAAAGTGTAATGAACCAGGGGAAGGAGGCCTTTAAGGAACCAGCAACATGCCGGTCCATCACGCCCAGGACGGAGAAGAAATACAAGCACTCCTCCCTGGACCCGCCTTACATCAAGGGAGCGGTCACTGCCGACTCCATCATCGCTTCCACGGCCAGGAGAAGGGCCAACGTGCCAGCGACCTCGGGGCCACCCCCCGATAAGGAAAGCAGGAGGATGAACCTCACTGGAAGGAAGGTCGAAAGGAACGCTGCAATGCACTGGCGCATGGCGAACTCCAATGCGCTCCTCAATCGACACCAGTACCAGCACTGGGACGAGATGGGGGAACTGGTCAAACACCTCCCTGAAGAGTACCGCCAAAGAGCCTCCCACCTTGTGGAAGAAGGTAAAAACATAGCCAACTCATGCATTAAGACTGCATTGGACGGGGCGGAAACTTCAAGCAGACTGATGGCCATAGGGATCACCGAACGAAGACAGGCCTGGCTGAGAATCTCTGGATTCAAACAGGAGGTGCAGAGCAACATACTAAACACTCCTTTCAACGGGGAAACGCTGTTCGGGGCAACAGTGGACGAAAAGCTCACCCAGCTGAAGAAAGAGAACGAGACGGCGAGGTCCATGGGGGCCCTACAGTTCAGGGGGATGAGAAGAGGCACTCCAACTAGGAGACCCTACGGTAGAGGGGGTAACCAGCAGGGAGCGTCGCACCAGACGTTCCAGCAAGGACAGCAGGGTGACAGTCACGGCCAGCAAGGTCAGCAAAAACAAAACTGGCAGTACCAGCCTCGGGGCCAGTCCTTTCGCGGGAGGGGAAACGGACGTGGCCAAAGGAGACGAGGGGGTGACCAACCCTCATCTAAGTGACTCGGCACGCATGGGGACGCTCACCCCCAACATACCCCCAGTGGTGAGGCGCAATGCAAAAACAACGGGGGGGCGAGACCCGATCGCCTACGAGCATCCAACACCGGTAGGCGGAAGACTGGGCCTCTACCTACAGGAATGGCAACGTATAACCACAGACAAGTGGATACTGAACGTCATACAACACGAGTACTGCGTGGACTTGGAGGGAACGCCTCCAAACAGAAAACCAAAAAGAAGGCAACGCTCAGGTCAAGAGCTTGCTCAACTCAGAGAGGAAACACTGAAGCTGCTCGAAAAAAGAGCCATCGAGCCAGTGCCTTACAAGGAAAGGAACAAAGGGGTCTACTCGAACTACTTCGCGGTACCGAAAGTAGACGGAAACCTCAGACCCATCCTGGACCTGCGATACCTAAACAAATTCATCAGAACACAGAAGTTCAAAATGACATCACTACAGGAGGTGCTGCCACAAATAAGGGATGGAGACTTCATGTCCACTGTGGATCTCAAAGATGCCTACCTGCACATCCCAGTAAGCATAAGGCACAAAAGACTTTTAAGATTCAGCATCAACCAGGATCATTACCAATTCACGACCCTGGCCTTCGGTCTGAAATCAGCACCAAGGGTATTCACGAAATGCCTGTCGGCAGTCGCAGCATACCTACGAAGGAAGGGGATTCATGTGTACCCTTACCTGGACGACTGGCTGATCAAAGCAAACACCCACGAGAAGTGCGAGAAACACGCAGCACAGGTGACCAAGACACTGACGAACCTGGGGTTCTCGATACACTGGGGGAAGTCATCAATGAAGCCAGAACAGGTGAAGATTTTCCTGGGAGCAAAAATCAACACCAGAAACAGAACGGTCGTGCCCAGCGACAGGAGGGCAGCAGCCCTACCGAAGGAGACGAGCCTCTACCAGAAGGGGCGAGTTCTGACAGTGAGAACAGTGAGCAAGATCATGGGGATGATGGCGTCATGTATCCACCTGGTCCCAAATGTACGACTTCACATGAGACCATTCCAAGAATGGCTACAACAGCAATGGTCACAGGCAAGCGGAAGTTGGGAAGATCTAGTGGTTGTTACGCACGCAGTGCAGGAAGAGATAACTTGGTGGAACAGGCACAACATAACTACAGGGAAAAGCCTTGCACCACCAAACCCAACTGTGACCATCACCACGGACGCATCTCAAATGAGATGGGGAGCACACATGGACAAACTCAGAGTGAGGGGTCTGTGGGCTCCAGCAGATGCGGTCAGACATATCAATTACCTGGAATTGAAGACTGTCCTGCTAGCCCTGAAGGCATTCCAGAAGCACCTGTACAACCAGAGAGTGTTGATTCAAACGGACAACACCACAACCATGTTTTATATCAACAAACAGGGTGGGACACAGTCGTTCCCCCTTTCCACTCTGGCACAGGAGATTTGGAGATGGGCCATACGTCTCAAGATAGACCTGCTGGCAATTCACTTACCAGGGAAGGACAATGTGGAGGCAGATTGGCTAAGCAGGCAGACCTCGGCTTCACATGAGTGGGAGCTCAATGGGCACGAAACGCAAAAGCTTTTCCAGAAATGGGGAACTCCCACAATAGACCTGTTTGCAACACGCCAGAATGCAAAATGCCAAAGCTTCGCGTCCAGGCAACCAGATCAGCAAGGGAATGCCCTATGGATAAGCTGGTCAAGGAACATTTGCCTACGCTTTTCCGCCGATACCACTGTTACACAGGGTGCTCGACAAATTCAGAACCAGCAACATGACACTGATCCTGGTGGCAACACAGTGGGCAAGGCAGACTTGGTTCTCCCAAATTCTAGAAATGGCTCAAAGGAATCCCCACAGATTCACAAGAAGAAAGGACCTGCTCTCCATGCAGAACGGGGAGGTTCTACATCCAGAACCAGAGAGCCTCAGCCTAGCGGCATGGCTCCTGAAGACTTAGAGTTTGCGGACCTTAGATTGCCTCCAAGCACTATTCGAGTGCTGCGAGAGGCAAGGAGACCGACTACACGCAAATGCTATAGTGCGAAATGGAAAAGATTTACAATATGGTGTAGGAAAAATGGGCTGCAAAATAAAATGACAAAGGACTCAACAGTGCTGAGATGCCTCACGCACCTTCTGAAAAGTAACCTATGCTCGACCTCCCTAAGGGTACACCTAGCGGCGATAGTAGCCTACACAAGAGGGGAGAAGGGTGGAAGTTTCTTTACGTGGCAGGTAGTAAAGTGATTCATGGAAGGAGCGAAAAGAATCGCGCCACCTAAGAGGTTGCCGCCGCCGGCATGGAACCTCAACGTGGTCCTGACGGAGCTTATGAAGGCACCGTTTGAACCCATCCACAAGGCCTCAATGCAAATGTTGACTATGAAAACGGCATTTCTGGTAGCCATAACCTCGCTACGCAGGGTGAGCGAACTGCAAGCACTAACTCTACAAGAGCCCTACATACAGATACACAAGGATAGGGTTGTCCTGAGAACGGACCCACACTTCATGCCTAAAGTCGTGTCGGCGTTCCATATGAACCAGAGTATTCAGATACCGAGTTTCTTTCAAAACCCAACTTCGAACGCAGAAAAGGCTCTACACACTCTAGACGCTAGGAGAGCGGTGATGCACTACATTGAGAGGACCAAGGAGCACAGAAAAACTCAGCAGCTCTTTGTGTCCTTTGCAACGAGTTTCATGGGTAGACCAGTGACAAAGGGCACCATTGCTAGATGGATTGCACTGACTATACAGTTTTGCCACAATCAGGCAGGACAGGAGCTAACGGAGGGGCCTCAAGCTCACTCCACAAGGAAGAAGGGGGCAACCATTGCCTTTCTGGCAAACACGCCCATTCAGGACATATGCCTGGCGGCAACATGGGCTTCGGTGCACACGTTCACCAAGCACTACTGCGTGGACATACAGATGAACAAGGAAGCACAAGTAGGTCAGAAGGTGCTTCAACACATATTCAACGACCAACGCTCATCTACCACCCAGCCGCCACAAAGATAACAAACCGCTACAAAGTCTATGCACAGCATAGTGAATCCAGAAAGATTCACGCTGCAAAACGAATAGTTTCTTACCTGTCGGTGTAGTTTTGCAGCTTGAAGATCTTTCTGGATTCACTAGCGAACCCACCCACCTCCGCCAGGAAGATGAGGCTGGAGGAAGAGGGGGAAAAACAAGGAAGAACAGAAGGAATGAAATACTACAGAAAAGTGGACATATAATTTAATCATTCGCCTAGGGTTTAATAAAAAAAAAAAAAAAAAAAACGAGAGGAAAAAAGAACCCGAAGATGGCGCCCCAGAGGTGGGACTTCAGCAGGAAGCACGACGACGTCATGAGAGGTGCACCAAATGGTGGGACGTCGACGCCCACCTGGGCTACAAAAAAAACAAAGGAAAGAATACGAATCCGTACCCAACCACCAGATCGCGGAATAATGCACAACATAGTGAATCCGGAAAGATCTTCAAGCTGCAAAACTACACCGACAGGTAAGAAACTATTCGTTACCAAAAATTTCCGGCATCCAGCTTTCCAGTCTCAAGCATGGGTCCCTTTGCGCCCTAGTGACAGCGAGCAGGGAAATCAGCACAATGCCATCAACAAGAAAAGAACATCAATTGACTTGTCTGCAATGTCACGTGACTGCTCCAACCTTCTCTTTAGCAAGAATTAGATCATTGAACAGGAGCATTTATGTCATTTTGCTAGCTTTAAAGGTTGTTCTCTGTTTGCTGTATTTAGGAAATCCTACTGCCTGTACATGTAATCTGCTATACTATGATTTGACAAACCATAATCAGGGCCACTGGAATTATGCGGCATGGGAGAACCAAATTATGTGGCAAGAATGACTAAATTATGCAGCAAGGAAAGGCAAATTATGCAGCATAATGAAGCACATTTTTTAGAGTATTACATCATTATCTTTAATTTGTACACAAGTCAACACTGTCTGGTCAAATAATTCACCCCGTTAGCACTATTTTAACCCCCACTGAACAGCAACCAGTGAGACTGTTCCGGGCAGTTAAGTGGAAGGGGGCTGGGATGGGACCGAAGCTACAATACCATGTTTGTGAATCGCAGATTGTGTGAATCATCGAGGAAACATGTACCTCAGGGCATGCCTATGTAACAGTTTTGCACAGCTGACATTGTTTAATAAAGAGAAGTTTTAATAAAAACAAGTGAGACTGTTTTTTTAAGTAACTTTTGATCCCTCTGGGCTACAAACTAATTTTTTTGTTAAAACCGGCAGATTATGTAGCAGGTTGTGGATCATTTGGCAAAGGCGCCAAATTCATAGTTATGTGACAAACGCTGCTGCCACAGAATCGCATAATTCCAGGGGAGCTGACCATAATCTCAAAAGTAGAATTCAAACTGTGTGACAATGGACCCTTTTATCGCTGAATGCATTGTGCAAAATCTTATATGGTTGGTTGCTGAAACTGTCAAATGACAACAACTGCATGTTATTGTAAAAGTGCTCGAGGACTAGACCCAGTTCAGAATAGATTTGAGTTGCTCTTGCATTTGTGTTTATTATTATATATTCGCCAATGTGTAATTTTGGAATCATCGTCTAGGAACCAATACCCTCTGCAAATCATTGTTAGATTGAATTAAAAATAAAAGTGCATTCCAGCATTCTTAAGTTATGCTCTTTTTGTCTGTGCTGACTGGGGTAGTTTCTGAGAGCTGCAAAGATCAGCATTCTGTTAAAGACCATTCGTGCACCGCATAATTAACATCAATACAAAATAGAAGACAATCAGGCTGATCCCCTTTGCCTGCCTCCCATAATGCCATGACAGTGACGAGCAAGGAGGACAAAGTAACAAAATGGCGACGACGGTCTCTGCAAATACCTACGAAACATGGCCACTTCCACCACTAAATTATGACAACTCTTCTCTAACCATTGTTTGCATCAATTGGAGGCAATTCCAATACTGCTAAGTTTGAAAACTAATTGCCGAGGGTGTACCAAATTGCTGCATTCTTTATTTGTCCCCAACATTCATTATGATCAATGGAAATCATTGCAAAGTTTTTCGCTTTGCCACATAAACACCAACATCATGTCTTTGGTGACAATGTATTTGATCTTGTCAAAATGGTTCTGCATAAGATATGCTTTGCACAAAAGAGTTAGGCCCAGATGTACAATATTTATACAGTGTTGTGTGAAAATAAGCAGCCCTGCATTGTGGGAAAGATTTTTTTTAAAACGCACAGCACCATGTTTAGTACCTGTGACATGCTAATGATGTCATGGGCTGTGCTCGAGCAAAACAAAATTTGCTTTTTTGCAAAACTAATCGTTGTTCTATAGTGTAAACGTGACACAGTGGTTTCTTGGGTGAGATGGGTACTTGAGGTAAACGTGTCAGTGAAAATCTCAACATGAGGGCCACTAACCAAGGGTAAAACATGTAAAAATTGTAATTTCGCTAAAATTACACATTTAGGCATAGGGATGTTACATGATATTCTCTTGCCCATGGTCTGCACCTCGTTTCCTTTGTCAACTTGGGGGGATATGTACAATAGAAATGGAGGAGTGAGGCGTTAGCCGTCATGGCTTAACACCTCCCTCCAGGGTATGCCCAGACGTGGGTCCCTTGCTCACTTTGCCACTGGATTCAAGCTAGCCTGGCTGATTAGGGCTGTTAGCCCGAAACCGGTCCCAGAATGCTTGTTTCTGGTCCAGGGAAGACATGGCTTGGCATTTCAGGCTGGACTGTTCCCATGGGGCACAGGGTCAAGACTGATTTGCAAATAGCTGTGTCTGAACTGGGGTGGCAAAGTGAGCTAAAGAATGATGATGGATTCAACCCAGATCTGTGACTAGGAGTGAGTGTTTGAAAAGTTTCAGCACTCCGTCCATCATCTCCTTGTGTTTGCTTTGTTTGCCCTAAGTTGGCAGGGTATGTCCAGACATGGGTCCCATGCTCACTTTGCCACTGGATTGAAGCTACCCTGGCTGATGAGGGCTGTTAGCCCGAAACTGGTCCCAGGATGCTTGTTTCCGGTCCAGGGAAGACATGGCTTGGCAGTTCGGGCTAGACTTTTCCCATGAGACACAGAGTCAAGAATGATTTGCATATAGCCATGTCTGAACTGGGGTGGCAAAGTGAGCTAAAGAATGCTGATGGATTCAACCCAGATCTGTGACTGGGGGTCAGTGTTTGAAAAGTTTCAGCACTCCGTCCATCATCTCCTTGTGTTTGTTTAACACCTCCCTCCAGTGGCGTAACGCAATTTGAGGGGGTCCCTTGCAAAACACATGGAGGGCCCCCCCCCCCCCCGCGGCCCTGCCCATCACCTACCACTTTGCCCCACCGCCCAAAAATCTGGCATATTTTGATTTGAAACCTCCAACATTTATATGAAATGCCTCTATATTGTCTTTCTCAAAGTTCTAATGAGAAAGTGGGAAACCCTCTTAACATATAAGGTATGCCATTTGTAACAATAATGTCAAAAGCAGATTATTTCATTGAGGCAGCAATCAGAACAATGCCAAGGATTGATCTTATTGTCTCAGGAACTGCAGCAATCATAACAATGCCAAGGAGCGATCCTATTGTCTCAGGAATGGAAGCAATCAGAACAATGCCAAAGAGCAATCCTATTGTCTCAGGAACTGCACCAATAAGAACAATGCCAAGGAGCGATCCTATTGTCTCAGGAAAGGAAGCAATCAGAACAATGCCAAGGAGTGATCCTATTGTCTCAGGAACTGAAGCAATCAGATCAATGCCAAAGAGCGGTCCTATTGTCAAAGGAACTACCTAAGGCTGAAGAATAACTATGAAGGGGCTGAATTAGAATTGACACAAGATTCAAGACACACGAATTACTGACAGTTGCAAGCAACACCATAAATAACACTGTATGTAGAATAAAAACAAACCATATCAGCAAGTACCTAATGACAATCTATACAAACTGTAGTTGGTAAAGCAAAAGTGCACAGTAAAGCAATCACCAGTCCAGCAATAAACAAAAATCAAGCATGTTTAGTAAAACAATTAACTTTCTTTCTTGCCGCAAAATGAAAATACATTCAAAGTGCATGGTAAAAACAAGTCCAGCAGTATGCAAAAATGAAGCCAGGTTAGTGAAACAATTCCGGGTTTAGTTTGAGCATAAAGGCACATATATTTTAAAGCAACTGGTAAACAATAACAACTACAGCACCATACAAAAATCAAACCAGTTTAAACTAAGAATTCCCTTTTTGAAGTGTCAAATATTTCAAAGTGACTAGCAAAACAGTAACAAGTACAGCAGGCAACAACATACAAAAATCAAACCACTTTAGTCAACCAATGACCTTTTGATCTGTGCTTGTGCATGAAGGTGCAACTATTTGAAAGTGACTTGTAAAACAATAACAAGTACAGCAAGCAGCAGTATACATAAATCAAACCTATTTAGTCAAACTAATTCCCTTTTTGTTCGTGCACCACCACAGAAACATGTATGCAGAGTTTAAACATTCTGCACCTTTGCTACAATTTGGGTTTTTTGCTGAACTGTATGCACAAAATGTATTTTCCATGGACCTAGACGTGCCAGCCCATGTGGTAATTAGGGCCATCATATTCGCAGATGGCACCAGGAACGTCTTAAGGATATTAGGGGACAACCGCCAAACATATTTTGGGGACCTCTGTAAGAACAGTTTTCAATTTATGATCCTATTCCATCTCTTTCATGCCCTCTTTGGGTGAGTCACAGACAGTGCACAAACACACTAGTCCAAATTCTAAATGTGTAAACATGTAATAATCAGGGATAGTGATGCGTGTTTTCAATATTGTAACACAGCAGCATATTATTGCAAATAATGTCTTTGACGCTTTCCCATTTCTCATATGTGTGAGGTCCTAATTTGATCCAAAAGAAAATGTTATGGATGTTGCATCAAACACAACATTCCTCTACAAAATGTCTGTAATAGACACACATGACCAATATTGAAAAAAAGCGAAGGAAAGTTGTATTTAAAATAATCTGTTCAAGAATCATTTAATGCCATCAGGGCAAGACTCTACAGAACAGAGCTTGTTTTCTCAGGGGGCCCCCTGGAATTCTGGGGCCCTGGGCCGGAGCCCACTTTGCCCATACCTCAAAAAGTCTCTGGATGGCATCTGACAGTCTTTTTTGACACGAGCTCCCTCCTCCTTTTCCATGAATTCCCTCACTACCACTCACCAACAATGCACCTCATCCCTTTATAGCAGCTTTCTGAAAAACATTTCATTTTTTTTATAGCACTACTCATAGTTTACCCACACTCAGTTCTGTGATCTGCATGGTACACATTCTTTGTAGCAAGCACGTTAACCCTCTGCGCTTTGTGGGTGGTAAGAGTGCCCATGTGAGTGCACGGTGTGTGATGCAACAGTGTGAGAGTAGGGTAAGAGGAGTGACTGCAGGGTGAGTGAGGTGACCATATGAATTTGGGTACGGATGTAAGTGCAGAGTGGGACAAAAGAATGCATGGTTAGTGATGTGCTTTTTTAAGTGAGATTGCAGATTGAGCAGTGAGGGGAACAGGTGAGTGAAGTGTGACATGAGTGCAGGGTGAGTAGTGTGCTCGTGTGACTGCACGGTGCGGTACAGGGTGTACAGCGCAAGTGCATTATGAGTGCAGAGTTATCACTGTGAGTGCAGGGTGAGCGGGTGAATGGTGGGAGTAGATGGTAATCAGTGTGAGTGCATTGTGATTGCTGTGAGTGCAGGGTGAGCCTAAAAGTGAAATGCGAGAATGAGGAGTGAGTTGTCTGATGCAGGGTGCAGTCCCAGACACTTGAAGTAACTCAGCATGTTATTGATCGCGACGTAGGGTTTTCAGATATAAGTTCAACTATTGCTATTATGGTGTTAATCAGGGATCGAGGGTGGAGGAAATAAATCATGTGCTGATCCTGCAACAAACTTCTAGTCTTGTGATTAGGGTTGCCAGCTCATTATTTTGATGTTACACAAATGGTTTTACTCCAACTGGCCAGCTAGTGGTCGGTATCAAAGCACGTAAGTGGAATGATGTGAAGTATCTGGTGAGGGAAATTTTAACTTCACCAATAGGTGAGCAAGGAAGCAATTCCTTTTGATTTAGGTACCCTCACACACCCTAGTGGTGTCATGCTTCATCATCGGGTCACCCCGACGCCTAAAAGTCGGGGTGGGCTCAACCACAATGTTGGGAGCTCTTTGAAGATATTGTAGGCCAGGGGGGCTAAATAATAAAAAACCTCAGGCAGATCCCCAGTTTCCCTTTATTATTGGGTCTGTCTGGATTAATAAAATTGTTAAAATGGGGTCTTAATAGGAGTATTATGGTCCTAAGACCCTAGTGCCAACATGTTTCAGTCCGTATGCGGCCGTGAAGGTCCAGGACTCCGATGACGGAGATCGGGACCGAATAGGTTGAGTGGCGGGGCAGGACTCTTGACGAAGGTTTGACTATAGAGCTACCCCCATTAGCCCAATGATCTCCTGAGGAACGGATCTCATCCGAAGTTCGGATGGAACACTACGCGTGACGGATTAATCTATCAGTCATCTACGCAAGGAGCAGCTACTCTGCCCTTGCCTCAAAAACAGAATAGGGAATTTCCTTTCTGCTATCCAGGGAGGCCACTCTTGCCCTGAAGAAAGTCCTGGACCTTCATGGCCGCATACGGACTGAAACATGTTGGCACTAGGGTCTTAGGACCATAATACTCCTATTAAGACCCCATTTTAACAATGTTATTAACCCAGACAGACCCAATAATAAAGGGAAACTGGGGATCTGCCTGAGGTTTTTTTTTTATTATTTAGCCCCCCCCTGGCCTACAATATCTTCAAAGAGCTCCCAACATTGTGGTTGAGCCCACCCCGACTTTTAGGCGTCGGGGTGACCCGAAGATGAAGCATGACACCACTAGGGTGTGTGAGGGTACCTAAATCAAAAGGAATTGCTTCCTTGCTCACCTATTGGTGAAGTTAAAATTTCCCTCACCAGATACTTCACATCATTCCACTTACGTGCTTTGATACCGACCACTAGCTGGCCAGTTGGAGTAAAACCATTTGTGTAATTGATTATATAGGGAGGTGTTACTCTGACTCAGAATCCTCTCCACCCTCTAGGCAATGAAAAAAAAATTCAAATAGCCTATTATGTACTAACATTATTTAGATGTCCCAGACGGGGCAAAAATAAGCAGTCACCTAAAGCTGTATTTTCAGCACTTATCTGTGCATACTTTAAACAATAAATATAAATAGAAAGCACTTCTAATTGTGTTCTAGGGCTACCTAAATGATACATGACTGATAATTAAAGTGAACAAAGACAGAAAAGTCAAATTACAAATCAATACATACTTTATTTATAACCCTATTTAGTGTCAAGACAAGGTCTTTCCAGGCTCTTTAAACAACACATTGCTGACATTTTTCTTTTGGCAACCTTACTTTATATTCCTTTACATGAAATGCATTCTCACACTACAGCAGTAAATGTAAATTTCAAATGTAAGGAATAGGCAGAGGGGGGGCCCAGGGGGTACTGGAACCAGAAAAAAACTAAGACTCTGTAACCAGCTTACAAAGGTATGTAAAACCCCCTTGCTGCTGGGCCTGGAAGCTCAGGTCTCGTGCACCCACTGCACGTGGCACGCACCATTTAATTTATGAGGCAGGACTTTTATGAGGCAACTCACTGGTGCAACCAGTGCCGGCGAGAGAGTGTAGTGCTGCCTGTGTGCGCTACAGCACTGATGGGGCCCCTGGAGGCTGGAACATGGGGGCTGCTGCCGGCATAGCTGCCAAGGTTTCAGAGTACCATGTGTGACATTTTCATAGTTTCAGTGTAATTATGAGTGACATTTCAATGACTATGAGTGACTCTTTCTTACGAGCGAAATTATGAAACGAAGACGATCAAAATATCAGAAATGACTCCCATTTGAGCAAGAAGAAACTTGAAGATCTTAAAACACCAGAAATGGTGCAAAGCACCAGAAAAGGAAGGGCACTCAGTCATGGAATGGCACAGTATGGCCTCTCATTGTATAGTAGATGGTCATGTACTGTGCGTGTCCTTCCCTTCCACAGAGGCCAATGGGCCATTCCCAAGACCCACCATCCTTAAAGACGCACACCTGCAGGGCATAGAAACTGCACCGCAATACGCAGGGCACAGCGTTGGCAACGTAGAACCACCTTGATACAATCTAACCCCCGGGGCCAAGCATCATTAAAAAACACATACCTAAACCTCGTGCCAGGAAACAGAAATCAATGGTTTTTGCCAACCTACGGGTTGGAAGTGTGTTTTGTCAAAAGCTATTAGGAGTGTTTTATAACACAGGGCTGCTGGGAACACGGTTTAAGCACAATTAATGGCTTGTGGTACACATCATGACCAGTATGAGATCCCCCATGTTGTATGTGGGGGTAAAAGGAATATTTAAGACACCTCCTGATACTTAATCTGCACATTCCCATGTGCTTTTATGAAATACAAGTTTGCTGCCTGCTGCAGAGGCGCCCCTGCGATTGCCAGCCTTAGCCCACCCTGGGCCCCCTCCCTGCCAGCAATCAATCAGGAGAGCACCAGGACTCCAGGGCCTCTCTGTCCACATGGGACCCAACCCACCAGGATGTGAGGCAGTCCCAACATGAATAGTTACAACACACAAATGCATCTTAGCTGCCTAAGTGTGACACTGACTCGCGCACGGACAGGCACTATACTGCATTAGCCTCAGACTGAGGGAAGAGCTGTGCAGTAATCTCACGGCAAAACTAAGAGCTAGGATGACTGTCAGAAGAGACCCACCTGTTTTAAATTATTTCCCCCAAGATACAAACGAAGCACGGCTGCCAGAGAGCCAGCTGCATTTGCCAACAAGCGCTTGAAACAATGTGCCTACGTACTGCAGCATTGCAGTCACGTTTTTAAGATTGCTGATGTGCGACATTTTAATTGAGATTTCAATCGCACAGCCCACCGAGGCACCAAAGGCATGTATTAGGCACAAGTGGTCTCGGAAGTGTAAGAAAGTGCGCATAACATTCCCAACTTTTAAGGTTGTATGAGGTTTTGAACATATCCCAGCCCTACACGTTCTGTTTTTTTCTGAGCGCGAAAAAGCAAAAATCATTGAGAAAGGCCTTTCCCAGAAAGGTAAGGGAAGATGTAGAGCTACCTCTTGTAAGCCGGTTTTCCCTGGTCTTAACTTTGGCGCTGCTTCCTATGTATGATGCCCTTGTACATGGGGGGCAGTGTCAAAATCAATGGGTGTTGCGGTGGAATGCCCACCGTAACACCCACTGCCCACCCCTTTCACACAAACCATAGTGTGAAAGGGGTCCTTATGCACAAGGCAGCGTTAAGCTACGCTAAGAGGCTTAACGCTGCCTTGTAAATAAGGCGAAGCCCCTATCGCCACCACAATGTCAGAAAAAGTGACGTTCCCATGGCGATAGAGGCTTGTACATATACAGCTGGGTTTCTTACTAAGTCATCTAACGGATCTGGCGATGTATGAAAACCTAGGGGCAATTGGGCTGTTCCCAATGATCTAGGCTCCCTTGCATACATTTCAATGATGATGTAGTGCAAAGGATTTTGGCGGGTACTTCAGTCAAAATTCGGTTAAAAAAATGTTTCTGTGCTTGAAGGGTGATTGGTTATGCCACAGATGACGCAAGCGCTGGAAAAATACAATGAGTAAATCTGGTCCTTCATGTATTTTTTCGCGCAATAAGACAGACCACACCAAATTTTGACTTAGCAAAAAAGGTCACTTTATTAGGACAGGTAACTAAGAACCACTTATTGAGACAATATAAATATTATCAAATTGCTTCCCAAACATTTTTGCCACAAACAATTCCAGAAATACCCCAACCAAAATTTACCATAAATTACCCCATGTACTGCCCCAATGGCATCATTTCCTTTTTGACCATTTTGGTCTACCTGTCCAGCTTTTCTTCCACCCTCCCCCCGCCCCAGAGGGAAGGATAAGCCCGCTCCAGACTATCCAAACCCTCAAAAAACCGCCACCCAGGAAAACCCAAAGAGTTTTCCTGGCCCACCCCCAAAAGAAAATTGCTCAAAACCAACATACTCTACTTTAAAAGATGATCACACCAAAGATTCTCATTCCAAAAACCCGCCAGCAAGTCCCGTAATTCCATCATATAGTAGGCTTGACCTAACTGGGATAAATGAACCCCATCCTCCTGAAAAAGATGATACTCGGCACTGGTAATGTTATCATGAGACAAAACCTGAATACCCATTGCATTGCAAAAAATCTTCATCGCACGGTTTAATTTTTTGCGAGCTTTTTCCATGGCTGAATGATTGCGGGCCCCCCTCCACTGTTGTCTATAAATAAATTCGGTCCACACCAGAGACGTACCCACCCAATTGTTCTTGATGAATGCTAGATCCAATTGCATTTGTTTCAAGAGCGATAACCCAGATAAAGGTACAAGATCATTCTCAAGCTAAATGTATTATTAACAAGTCTGGAAAACCTCTGTCAGCTGATAATTCAGATAGCATAGAAAACAACTTGCTCCACCTCATCCCACCGTTACCCTTCCATAGAACTTCGTGGCCTTTGCTAGGAAGTCCGAGCGACCTGCCGTAGATCTGACGTTCTGCAAAAACAGCAGACCACTTGACGAAGGAATGACCTATGATCCAAGTACGCATTTTTGAGGAAAAAGAATTGATGGCACGACCTAGGTAGAAAAGTAAAAATTAGCCTGTATCATAGCAAACGGATAAGCCATCATAGTCTGACATAACGAGAACAACATGCAGACTTCCACCTACCAATCCTCTTAATGTCCTCCCAGTCCCAGCCCAATTTAGCCGCTTCCGTAGCTGCCCCGATCCTAAATGAGTGAGTCCCAAAAAGTAAGGGGTCCCTCCCAATCCTCTTCAAGGATTTGCGTAAAACAGCCAATAAATGAGCATCAGTAATTTTTGACCCATCTTGATGCAAAAATATGGGCCCATGTATGAAATCAGGGGAACCTACAAATGAATCCCATTCCCAAATAGGACAACATCCTTGAACCCCACTCCCACTCAACTTAACCCAAACACCTTTACCCAACTGGTCAGTTTTAGACTTTTTCAAAAATAACTTGATTGACACCCCACGTTGAAAATCAATTTCACTGGACCGAATCCCCATTTGTCCTCGCAACCCCAATAATTCTGAAACCCGAAAGGCACCAAAAAACAACCAAATCATACATAGACGAAAGCGCGACACTTCCCAAAGGTCATAACAACAAAAAGGCAATTGAACTAGTAACTGCTGTAACAATCCAAAAGTAATAGGTTCTCGTAAAGGCCCGGACTGTATCCGCTCCCTGCTCAAACCTTTGAGCATCCGCCGCAACAAAACATCCCCAACTAAATCTTGACCCCACCATAGCTGACCATAAAAAGAAATCCCAGCCAATTTGCCAGAAATGGTTGTGTGTGATAAACCTTTATTGACTAAAGATAAAACAAACTGTAACATACAGAACTTGGAATCCAATAAAGGACCTTCAAAACAGTGTGATCTCATAAAAGTTAAAAATTCAGACCAAGCCTGTAGATAAGTGCGTCTAGTAGCAGGGGCTATCGATTTCTCGACCAAATCGATGATTCTCATTCCCCCAGCACCCAGATGTCTTGCGGGATTGGAGTTTTGTAGGTGTCTGCACCAGGCGCCAAGTTGCGGAATTTCTGCCAATTAGAACGAGACAAGGCGTCTGCAATTGAATTATTGACACCTGGAATGTGCCTTGCACGAAAAACAATATTGCATTTTAAACTGAGTAACATGAAAAAACGCAAAAGCCTCAACACCCTTAGATCTTTGGCCTTCTGATTATTTATGAGCTGAACCACAGCCATGTTATCAATGTGGAACATTACACATCTGTTACTGAATTCCACACCCCAAACCATCAGGGCCACAATTAGTGGAAACAACTCAAGGAAAGCAATACTGCGCCCTTGTGATAACCAATGGCGTGGCCATGCCTCCGCACACCAACGACCCTCCCAAAAAAGACCAAAACCATGTGCCCCAGAGGCATCCGAAAAAATCTGTATCTGCCAAATAGTATTGTCACCAAGAAAATATAAAGAAACTCCATTGAACTCTGACAAAAAGGTTAACCACACCCGAAGATCTTCCTTGATGGCTTTGGTAAGACGAATTCTGTGGTGAGGAAGATAGGCTCCGGACATCGCAAAACCCAACCTTCTGCAAAAAGTCCTGCCTGCCCTAACAACCCGACAAGCAAAATTCAGATAGCCCAAAAGCCGTTGGACTTGCCGAAGCTCAATATTATCCTTACCAAGAACCTCCAAAAGAAAAGACCTGATCTCTTCTACCTTTGCAGTTGGCAAACTAGCCATCATAGTTACCGTGTCTATCTCTATGCCCAAAAATACGAGCTTAGTGCAAGGACCTTCCGTTTTTTCAGGAGCCAGCGGAACACCAAACTCCTCAGCCAAGTCCTGAAAGAATTCGAGACCTTTAAGACATTGTTTTAGTTGTGCATCGCCAATGAACATAAAATCGTCCAAGTAATGACAGACATGTGTGTGGCCACTCCTCACCGAAAAACACCATTGTAGGAACGTGCTAAACGTTTCAAACAAGGCACAAGACACTGAGCACCCCATAGGAAGTACTTTGTCAACGTAAAAAGCTCCATTAAAAAACATACCTAGCAATTCAAAATCCGATGGATGGATAGGAAGTAAACGGAAGGCCGATTGAATATCACATTTTGCTAATTCTGCACCAACCCCTACCTCCCGTACCAATCTCAAAGCGTCATCCACGGACGCATAAGAGACATTGGAATCCTCAAGGGAAATGAAATCGTTAATAGATTGGCCATCCGGCCATGACAGGTGTACAATCATTCTGAACTCACCAACCCGCTTTTTAGGGACTACCCCCAACAGAGATATTATCAAATTCTCCAAGGGGCATTGAATAAAAGGCCCAGCTACACGACCAGCTTGAATTTCAGCCTCCAATTTCCGTTGCACCACGTGAGGCAGTTCCTTAGCAGATTTTAGATTGTCAGCCCAACGGTGATCACGAGGCCCTTGGTAGCCAATGCGAAAACCTTCTTTAAAACCCCAAAACAGTTTGGACGCAGCTTCATAATCAGGATAAACTTCCAACCAAGGCAGCAAACGCATCAGATTAATTGGGGTATGAGCCCTTTGACATAAATTGAGGGAATCCCCCTCCACCCCTTGGAAAACTCCCTGAACCCCCTTGAGGCTGTTTAGCGAAGCATTGGGTGATGGCATGTCTACCGCCACATTGAGAGCACTCGTGTTTGAACCTACAGAATTGCCTAATGCATGAGCCCCGGTTAAAATTCCAGCAGGCCCCTGGCGTCGGCAAGTGACCCCTTCCTGTAACCCCCGCCCCAACTGGAGCGGGGCGAGGCAGAAAGGGCCGATATATAATCGGCAGACCACTTGCAGTATGCGTTGACGCAACCGGCTGAGCAGAGGACATTCACTGCAGCCAAAGCTCTTGATCTACTTCACCCCACGGTTTATCTTTAAACATACTGATCCGCGCCCTAAATTCTTCATCATAATTAAGCCATGCATAGCCCCCAAACTGCAAATGTGCCTTACGAATGGTGTCCATATATTTAAACAATGAAATAGCCCTGTCCGGATACCTCTCACAATACACGCTAGCATATATCAAAAAAGCTGCAGTCCAATTTTCTATAGACTTTGGGACCCTGGGCCGCCTAGAAAGTTCCCACTCCTCCTCCTTGGACCCCTCTCTGGCTTGAATATCCCTATGAAGGAGTTTAAAAATATCGACAAATTCATGCAGCCAAATCTTATTCTTGGTGTTAACTGACAGATGTATGCCTAATGGCATGGCAAGACCCATATAAGGAAGCTTCTGCCGAGTCCCAGCAGTAGCCTTCACCTGACTTGAACCAGCAAGACCAACCTCAGCAACCCCACTACCCAAAGAAGACCATTTGCTGGAACTATCCGCATTACCTGAAATAGATGTTCGAAAAGCCTTGTCCCTTGTATCCCCACAAAAACCAACCCCCAACACCTTAGATGTATTTGACTCGTCCACCCCCACCGAGCCCGGCAAAATTTTGCCTACCAAAGGTTGTGACCAAGCAGCCCACCAATGAGGCTTACCTGACGTTAGTTGTGCAGCATGCTTCTGAAATTCCCGAGGATCATCACGACGCTGATAATCGCGATGCCGCTCTTGGTCCGACGTGAAATCCACACTTGACTTCTGTAAGACACTAGCAGAATTGGTTGCCCCCGCACCCGTTGAAGGCACGAAAGGAACATGTTCGGAACAACAACCATTACCCCCACGATCCTTTTCTGGAAAAACATCTTCAGTACCATCAAAATAACCCAGACCTCGAATACCCTGCACCTCTGAAGATTCCAAAACATCCTTGCTTGTACTTGGCATTTCGCCATCACCCACCCCACCATCGTAAAACTCCCAATTGGTCACAGGCCTCCGATTAGAGAGCCCGGCCGCTATATTAAGATCCGCACCTGATCCGCTTGATGAAAATGACACGTTACCAAAAGGCGAAACCTGTTTTTGAATTGCTTTTCGAGGAAAAACTTGAGCTGCCTGCTGGACTGAATAACCTACCGCCTCCTCGCCGCTCGTGCCAGAATGCGATAACTTACCATGACCAGAGACATGATTACAAGCATCCGCCTCCGATGAGTCAGGAACAGCATGCTCAACCCAAATCCATTGACCACGTTGAGGACCAAAAGGAGAATCAAAATCCACCTGCGGGTGACAAGGAGGGGGGCGAGAAGCCGGGAAAATTGAGACAATGTCTGAAGAGTTAATAACAGTATCTTCTTGCAAAGGCCCAGCATCTTCCGATGACCTCTGTACCACCGTAGCCACATTCTCTGACACATCTTCACCCAAAGGGAGACAAGAAGGAGTAACTTGCCCCAAGCCAACTGCTGATGTAAGAGCATACACACCTTTGGACCCAGGGGGGCCCCTAGGTAAAGGGGACACCCCAGAAACTGAAAAACGCTTACCGAAATAAGTTCCCTTCGCTAGGCGTCCCCCACAAGCCTCAGAAGGGATAGAAAAAGATGACCTGTCTTGACAAACCTCCTCCTCCCCACCACTATCGCTAGGATAGTCCACCAAAGCTGCAGAGCGTCCCAATGACAAAACAGGAGGAGCAATGTCAATATTATGCCCAGAAATGTAACCGGGTCTTTTCAAAAAATACTCTGCGCCCCTCAAAGACGCCCGTTTTGCAGGAGAAGGGGACTCAATAAACATAATGTCAGCACCCTCACTAGACATTCCCCTCCCCTTCCCACCTATACCTCTGCGTGATGATGCAGGCAGGCTTCTAGAAACCGCGCCTCCCCTGGCGCTGACTCGACGACGAGCTCGTCCCACCCGAGTCACTGAGACCTCCCCGGACTCCCTCACCGTGACTGCTGGTGCAAAGGCGCAGCGCGCTGTCAGGAGCCGGGAATGGGAGCTCAAACGAGCAGGCCTGCCGCGTGGTTCCTTAGCTGAAAAAGGAGCGAGTTCACCTCTGGTGGCCAACTCCTGCACGCGTCCTTTGACAGGAAGACAAGCTGCCACTGCGTCGCTCACACCTTTCGCCGCCTCTCTCTTCGGGCGCCTCACAGCTGAAGACATTAAGTCAGGAACACCAGGGGCCAGTAAGTCCACCCGGCCTGCCTCATACAGAACACGGAGCGCATTCTGAACAGCTGGGTCGTCAGCCATGACCAGCTTCTTTAGTTAAATAACAAATTAAATAAATAATGAGGCAAAAAACGGCACAAAAAACGACCGTCTCTCTGCCTCAGCGCTCGTTTCCCGCCTAACCGCCTCTCCCGGGTGAAAACCTAAGCCCCGCCCCCTACCTAACTCGTGATTCGCTGCGTGGTCTGTACCATCGCGCGAACCTTCCCAGGGGGACACCCGGCTCGCGCCGCGGTCCCCCCGGGTCCCATTCCACTAAAATGCCACTGTGCATAAAAAAACGAACTCTGTAATAAGCTACATTGCACAGATAAATTCTTCGTAAATTTGACACTGCGCATAAAAACAAGTTCCACGGAAGGTAAACCTGCAGAAAAAAATGCCTGGACACGTTCTTCTGTTCAAAAATAGCCCGCTAGCAACAAGAAATATCTTAATATGCTGAGAAAAATTACGGACAGAACATTAAAAGAGCGAACTTGTAAAGCCTCAGAAAGGGCGAAAATTGAGAATTTTGCAGACTGTCACTTGGTAAAAATGATGCTTTTACTGCCTCACTAATTAACTGTATAAATTGCTGGTGCAAGCGAAGCTCGAGGCCACTAGAGGGCCTCACGCTCTATTCCCTGCCAATGGTTTGGCCGACTGCCCGTGACTGCCGCACCACAAGGGTGCAGGTCATGCGTAGCTCGGCTCACTTTACACAAAGCTACTGCTCTCTGTCAGAAAAAAAAGCGGGAAAGAAGACACATGCTGCTATGTAGTCTATTACCGTAATGTATGTACGTGTCTGGGGCCAGCAGAGATAAAATATTTCATGACTTGAGTAGCTATCTGGCAATTACAGACGTGACTCCGGCTATTGATCGTGAAGCGGTATTACCGCGTATTATCCCTGATGCTCCATAACTCAGCCCAATCAAAGGTGCCAGGCGGGGGGCTTGTTATTTGTTTTGTTTTACCCTCATGGAGCGCCACGTGCTTGGAGGAGGCCTCTGGGAGCTCGGCATGAGGGAAGGCTCACAGATAAGCGCGCGCTGGGTTAGGCGGATGATAAAACAAATAAAAGAGAAAATAAGCTGCCAGGGGGAGAGAATTCCAAGGCCAATACACCCCGGAGCATCGTCTGAAATGTGTCTTGGCCCATTTTAGAGCTGTAAATCTCGATACATAATTCCCGACAGGCTTTTGCGGAATAAACAGGCATGTACCCATGTCTCCTATAAACAGGGCCTCTGTAATTATGCAGCAGGAGAGCACCAAATTACCAGAAGGGTTGACTGAATTATGTAGCAAGAAAAGGCAACTATGTGGCGAAATTATGTGGCAAGAAAAGGCAAACTATGTTAATACTGTCAGGGCAAAGATTTCAGCTCATTACTACCAGTTTAACCACCAAATACAGAAATAAACAACTGAAATATAACCAGTTGACCTTTGCGAAGGGCCTTACACTGCACCCGAACACATGTCGCAACGCTTTTAGTAAATTTTGATGCGTTTGAGCTGCAGTTTATGTAGCAGATGATAAACTATGTGGAAAATACATAAATATGTGGGAAAAGCTGTGGATGCTACATCACATAATTCCAGTGCCACTGCCTATAAATTGTAATATTATGACTTGTCTTCTGTAAGCCGTAATATTATGTGCATAGCTGTTAATGTAGCGATGTTCAATTTACATTTATAAAGGCGAGTACATAGAAATAAAGTTGCTTGGCTAAGGTCAGGCAACTGCTAATTCACCACACACATTCAGTTCCCTACCTCTGCTCACTAAGCACTTTTTGATAAAATGGTGGTCCATTTTATTCATTCTACACGGCAAAAATACAATGGCTGAAGTTTGCATTCTTTATGTATTAGGAGAGTCCAGTGCTGAGTACAAGAGGTCGGAATCCATGTGAGATTTTTAGAGAATCCACTTACAATGCAAGCTATCCCCCAAAATAATTGCATGTTTATGAGTTGCAAGAGGATAGTTTGAAGCAGTGGCATGAATCCAGCCCTCCTGGACCATTCCTGGATACAGCTGCTGTGAATCATGCTTGTTTGAAATCACAACCAGTGCAATAATAGGTGTGGTGATATATATTGTTATGTCTGGTCCTATGATGCTGTCTCTGTTGCGTCACCCAATACCCTACAACCCTTAGACATTTGCTCGATCATGCACAGAGCTCTGATGCTATAAATGAGTGCAGCGCATTCAGAGATCTGAAATCTTATGTGCATAGTGTGCACAAAAAAAGCCTCCTCTCTGTATGCTTCACTGTAGAGGCCATGAGCTCTGGCAGCAGCTAAAGCGGCTGCTAACCAGACCTTCCTGTATAAACACGGTGGCTAAAACAAGAAGTTTCATTCACCTGCAAAAACCCTGTACCTCAAACAGATGTGGTCAAAGCTGGATTAGGGTTTGGGAATTCCATGCTGGCAGGAACCCACCAAATACCCAGCAGATATTGGAATCAAGCCTCCCAAACCATGGCCTCCAGTGGCTCCCCATTGAGGCAAGCATCTGATTCAAACTCTGCCGACTCACCTATAAAGGAACATACAGCAAACCATCATAACTCTGCTGTTGGCGACCATGCCGTGAGAGAAACTTAACCACTTTGGATCGCAAGCAGGAACTCGGCTTGATTTACCTGTACTCAGAGGTAATTACCCTGGCAACACTATCACGAATATTAAGGATCTCTGTGAATATTCTGGATGACAAATTAAGCCCTGATGAAGTTCCTTATGAAAGAGGAACGAAACGTGTTGGCTGATGACTGATTCTATTTCAAGTTTAATTAAAGGTTGATGAACTAAATATCTTATCTCGACTACGTTTCTGGTGCACCTTTCACCTAAGAACACCCTCCCTTTTCTGGATTCCAGTGGCGCTCAATGGCGGCGAGTGCCGGGAAGTAGATGCACAGGACACTAAATCTAATGCGACATGGATTGAGGTGCTGAACCCTTGGTCAGCCATTGGGAGCTTTATCTATAATCAAATCCATCATAGTATGTGGCATGTGTGCTTTTCGCCTCTGGTCGCTTGAAAGGCCTCAGAAGCCAGGGCACCCTATTCCCAAACTTAGAACTGTGTCCTCACTGAAGCAATCCTTCACTGAGGCCCCTACTACAGTAAGGAACCTGTTTCCCTGGTATTAAGGACACAAACCTAGTTCATCTCCTCCACAAGCACCTTAAAACACATCTTGTTTGACAATTACTAACCTATTAGGACATTGCATTTCATTACTCTTTCCAGGTTGGGTAAAGATGGCAGGTCAACTTCTGACAAAATGTGATCCATTGGTTTTGGTCTGTTTGATAAACATGATAATCCAAAGCTTTATGGCATTTAATTGTAGCACCTATAATCCATCTAAAGAGCCATAATAATGAGGCACATGCTTCAAGGAGCTATCATCAATGCGTGTCAGGATAGCCTGCAGATCATCCACGGGAGCAGATCAGATATAACAGCGGCTTGATGTACAGACCAAAGATGCAGGGCCTGTCCTGAAATGACTGCTTGCTGGACAGACAGTAAAGCAACAATTTTTTTTCTCTCTGAGTTTTATATAGCGCAAACTTGACCCGAAGGTATCAGAGAGCTTTACATGAGCACCGGTTGCATTACACAAGGACGCATTCATTTTTGTTAGGCACGGGGAAATTAAGTGATTTGCAAAGAATCACAGGATGTTGAGCGTCATTGCCAAGACTTGAACCCGGTTCTCCAGATTTGAGTTAGACCGCCTAGCCATTAGACCACATCCTCTCCCCAAGGAGTTACATAGGCACACACATCTGCTTTCTTCTGCGACTACATTAGCCCTACCTAGCAAGGTGAGATGGTCCATGGTGTCCAACATCACAGACATTAACATCAACAAGCTCATTTATCATTCATCTACAAACTCCTGAGATCTGGCAGTATGGTCTCCCTTCCCTGCCGCATGCAGAAGCTGAATTGATAAAGCTCAAAGGACATGACGGACGTTCCTCTGAGTCTCAAGGTCATTTTTGGGCTTTTTAAGGTGCCGACTGAC
This sequence comes from Triturus cristatus, assembly GCF_964204655.1. Classification (NCBI taxonomy): domain Eukaryota; kingdom Metazoa; phylum Chordata; class Amphibia; order Caudata; family Salamandridae; genus Triturus; species Triturus cristatus. The sequence goes on from NC_140586.1 coordinate 809,622,803, forward strand.
CACTGATCCTTGAAGGCCTGTGAGGGAGTAATTATCGCCTCTTCCAGCATTGCATTAGTGGTCATGGACACCGAAGGTGCAAACAATCGGGTAAGGTTAATTCTGGAGCTGTATTATTAGATCTGTAGTGCTTGTACAGCAGAGGTGAACTATCATCTAGGGTCAGTGGGAAAAATGTTAATGTAGTTGGAGTGGTAATCAAACCCAAGGAGAAGGATCCTCAAAACCATAGGTCTGTGCTAGATTAGGGCCATCAAAGACTGCTGCCTTTAGGCACCAACACAAATGGCCACAAGAGGGCATCATGATCTACCAAATGCCCTGCAATATTGCCTTGTGGCTAGGGGAAAGGGTGCAACCAAATGAGTAAATAGGGGCCTCTAAAACCTTTGTACGTGAGGAGATGAGGGTGACTGTTGCTGTACAGAGGTTTTGATTTCAAAGGACCCAAGAAGGTGATGTAATAAATTCTGCTGCCCACTTGAGCACTGAGATGTCTCTCACTCTATAGATAATTATCCTTCTGCTAAGTCTTTTCTATTTAATGAATGTGACTTTAACATGCGGTGTGACTGTCTCCTTAAATAAGCCTCCAACTATTTTGGTTGTTCATTTTTGCAGTTTAATTTATTTGGATGGAGGGAATGCATGTTCTCATGAATAACTGATTTTTTCCCAGAAACAAATCGAAGAGGAAATGCTGAGCGATAATTAAAAAGAGATTTCTGGCCAGGAGCGCAGGCAGCCTGCTGCACCCAGCATGCTGCGGTACTTATTCTGTAACTCCAACAGGAGGCCTGTTGAAATCTATGCAGAGGCAGAAAAACACTGGAAATTCAATTCATTTCACATTTTCACATTTGTATATTGAAAAGATGGCTGCAGTCTTAAGTAATACACAACACACAATAGCTAGCACATGTGTAGTAGTAAAATGCAGGAATGTTGTAATTGTTCTATGTGCGAGGAAGAATACACCGATGCCTCTTCCCCTGTGGCCTTTCTAGGCCTCACCTGCCAGCAGCGCATGAGCTGTCGCTGTGAAGGGTATTGTTTACAGTAAAGGGCTTGGAGACTGCCCAATGCTTACCATTCAGCTGCATTGTCACTCCTCGTTGCTGCCTCCTTATTCGCCAGCACATGCTGGCTTCACTTCCTCTTCTTTAGTGTAGAGCATGGACCACCTTCTGATTGATTTAACTAGGTTAGTGCCTTTCCGCTGTCCATTTACCGCTTGTGGGTGAGTTGCTTCTGCTCCCACTCAACATCCATTGCTTTTTCCTTTCCCACCCTTGTTGTACGTGTTGCTTGATCCCTGTTGTCTGTACCCTTACCGTTGCCCATGTTGCCTTCCTTCCCACCGGCCATAGCAAAAAAAGCAAGTGGCCAGTAATGGATGCGTTCTAGCTTTTATTTTTACTGTCCAGCTCTCTTCCTTGCCCGTTCGATATCGCGCATGCCCCTTCCCTCCCTCTTCTCTGTCCATCTTGCCCACCCGCAAGAAGAAAAAAAAGTGCTATGACACGGCTAGAGCTAGCACGTCATAATGCTTTTTTTCTAATTTTACGTTTAGCCATGCTGCACAGCCGTGCTGCTGTGCAACATGGCTATAAAACATTGACAAAGCCATAGCTCCCACAGAGGCAAGACCTATCGGCTTTGTCAGTGTTTGTTGTGTTAGGGAAGCTTCATCTGATGCTGTCCACGTTCCAGTTGTATAATAGTGAAGCTTAGTGCTCAGCTTTTCACTATTCCAAATCCCATTTTGGAGCAGTGCAGACTGCCAAGTGAGGGAGCATCTCGTGGTGCCCGGGAAAGCAGTAAAGGGTGGAAATCAGGAGAGAAGAAAAGAATGAAGTCAGGGGAGGGGCAGAGCAGAGACTGAGGGAAGGCAGCAGCGCGAGGTTCAAGAGGAGAGAAGCACAGGACACGAGGCAGGCGAGCATCAGAGAGTGCAGGGGAGAAGCAGCCTAGGGTCAAAGGGGAGTGGCCCTTGGCGCAAGATGAGGAATAGTGCAAGGACAAACTAGCGCCTGGTTCAAGGGTGGGAACTTTATGATGTGCAAAGGGAGGATGCACAGGACACGACGGGGGGACAGCCGCAATTTGTGCTTACGGTTTCAACCTTTCTCCTCCTGACTGCCCTCCCTGCACAGTGATGACCTCCGACCCCACTGTAGTCCTGTTCTGTAGAAAATGGGTGGATGTCACATGTATGTAATAACACAGCACTCCTATGTTTCCACAAAGTGCCAATGTAGTGCTCTACAGAAATAATCAATCAATCAGTAAATTTGTAAAGCACACTACTCACCTGTGAGGGTCTCAAGGCGCTGGGGGGGGGAGGGGTGCTGCTACTGCTCGAATAGCCAGGTCTTGAGAAACTTCCTGAAGGTTAGTAGGTCCTGGGTCTGCCGTAGGAGGATGGGGAGGGTGTTGCAGGTCTTGGCAGTGAGGTGGGAGAATGATCTGCCGCCGGTGGTTGCTCTTCGGATGCGGGGGACGGTGGCGAGGTCAGCGGAGCGGAGCTGACGGTGAGGGGTGTAGAAGGTGAGTCGTCTGTTGAGGTATGCTGGTTTGGTGTTGTGGAGTGCCTTGTGTGCGTGGGTGAAGAGCTTGAAGGTGATCCTCTTGTTGACGGGAAGCCAGTGCAGGTTTCTCAGGTGTGGTGTGATGTGGCTGTGGCGCGGGATGTCGAGGATCAGGCGGGCAGAGGCGTTCTGTATGCGTTGTAGCTGTTTCAGGAGTTTGGCTGAGGCTCCTGCGTATAGGGCGTTTCCGTAGTCCAGCTTGCTGCTGACAAGGGCCTGGGTGACCGTTCTTCTTATTTAAGTGGGGATCCACCTGTAGATCTTGCAGAGCATGCGGAGGGTGTTGAAGCAGGAGGACGAGACGGCGTTGACTTGCTTGGTCATAGAGCGTGTTGAGTCGAGGATAAACCCCAGGTTGCATGTGTGGTCGGTGGGTGTTGGTGCTGCTTCGAGTGCGGATGGCCACCAGGAGTCGGTCCAGGCTGAGGGGGTGGAGCCGAGGATGAGGACCTTGTATTTACATTGTACATTACACAGCACCCTCTCCTCTACTCTTTATTGGAATGAAATAAATCGATGGCAAGCATTTTAATCGTTTTTACAGGAAGCTGCACGCCCTGTCCCCATTTAACACTAACAGGGCTCTGAAATTAAGCACAAGGGTGCCACTTGCACAAAAAATCACAATGTGCTCATACCTTTTCCTTGGGGCTAGCTTGCTGTCCATAAAACAATGCAGAATAAATAATGAGAAAAAAAATGCATGCCGACAGGTTACAAGGGCTGGCTATGGAAATGTTAATGTTACTGAAGACTGTGAAGGGATCTTTTGGGTGAAGCCTGGTTTTAGTGAAAGCCCCTCTAAGGCTGCAGAGTAATACGACACCCATCAGAGTGTCTATGTGCATGGACCACACCAAACTGGTTGAAGTCATCTGTGAAGGGGTGGTTTATGCCTGTTGAAAAGGCTGCTGTGTGGAGACTCATTCCACTGGGCAACATCAAAACTAAGTTAGGCAAGTGTGATACTTGGCAAAATGACAAACAAAATAAAGTGAATTTTTTCAAAATATCAGCTATATATAATTATATTATTTTACCCCTATGAAGAAAACCACAGTAAACAAGTAGGACCAAATTTACAAAGATTTAGCATACGTTTGCGTCACTTTTTTGAGGTGGACCTGAAGCAAAATCAATTTTGGTATTTACAAATCGGCGCAAATGGGGATTTATTTTGCATTGTAAAAAATACCTAAATAAATAACACAGTGCAGCGCATTGCGCTGCCTTATCAGCGTTGCTTCATGGAGGTGTCCCATGGGTGCTGCATGGGCGTTACCGTGCATCCACACATGGATTTGAAGCAGACTCATATTTACAAAGAGTTGTAGACATAGGTTTGTGCCAAAATAGTGCGCCTGCCCAAGGCTGACAAAACAAGAAGAAATATCTTTATTTCTCCTTGTTTTTTTTAAAACTATGCTGCATGATGGAGCACACATACAAAGAGTATAAAGCCTCCAAGGATAGTTTTTGTGCAGCAAGGTACTCATTCAGACACAAAAGCTATCCTGTAGGCACCCTTGCACTATGGCACAAGGGTGTGTGCGTTGGTGCTAGGCCGCTCAAAGGGCGCCAGCGCAGGGAGAGAGTAGAACTGCTCCATTTGTTTGAAAATATGGTGCAGGCCTCCTCTCTCCCATTCATGCAACGCTGCACAGTGTCACGCTGCGCGAAACCGTTGTAAATCTGAGCCGTAGTGCGTATGGTTCGCGCAGTAGGTTTTTAGAAGAGTTGATGGATTTGCATTTGTCTAACCAGTGTTAATGGTTTATGTGTGTTCCTAAAAGTTAGTAAATTACGTTGTAGCTTCTTCAATGTCCAGGGAAGGAACTGAAGCCATTCAAGTGGCTTTTTAATTCTGATTGCGCGGCTAACTGCATTTTACGCGGATCTCATAATTCTGATGGGTGCAGAAACAGTAGTTAATGGCCCCATTGGAATTTCAAGATTTACAGATCCATTGATATGTGGTGTTTCATCCACAGTAGACGCTGGGTGAAATACTATACTAGTAAACAATGAGGAATTAAGGGAGGCTCCGGGCTAAAATGATACATTCCTCTAATAATGCCTCAATTCAAAGTGGTCACACTTAGAATCCCCCAGTAACTCCGCCCCTCTCTGAGTTACCAGTAACCCCTGTGAAGGTCCCTCTGGGGGAGGAAGGAAAACTAAAGGACTTAACAAGGCCCTTATAAGGAGGCGCTTGCTTTTCCACTTTGGATCTGTGTATTGCGAAAGATGCATAAGAGAGCGCCACCGGCTAACTGGGGGGGCTGACTCCCGATTACAGCAATTTGGAATACTGTGCTGGGCAATTTTAGCAAGAATTCAACATGTCTTTCCAATGGCACACTTGTGATCATTCTGTGACCAAAAAGAGGTAGGATTTTCAGGTGTCAAAATAACTAATTAGCACACTAATGACATCAGAGGAAATTGCATCGCAAGACCATTGTAGCGACAATGACATCACAGTAAGTCACAGGACATGAATTCAGATCACGATCAGAGGGAATGATCATGTGGCTTGTGACCCGGAAGACATCAGTAAATATAAACTACATGCCATAAGTGAGTGCGTTTTGATTCCAGTGGTCAGGGTAAGGGTTAATCTTCCTAACACTGGTTCAATTAATAACTCTAGCAGCTACTGCAAGACTGTGAAATCTCTTTTTGCATTCAGCAAAATTTGCAGAAGAAAAATCCTCAAAGGCTTGGTTTTTCAAGGCAGAGGATGTTTTCTGCCTGACCTTTTCAAACGCCTGTACTTGGATTTTTTAGAAGCCCAAAATAAAATTCTAATATGGCGTAAAAGAGAAATGATTTCAATAGAATCCTGTCTTTGCAGCTGAAAGGAGTTTATAGTTCATGCTCAAAGACCATTTTACCTGACCTAATCTTTGGTTATTGCTCCCAGCAGGGGGCAGCAGGCATTAAAAAGATGTAGGGATGTGTTGCAAAATCGGTCGGCGGTAGGAATTGTTTCAACGGTAACCGACAATAATGTTGGCAGGTATGCAACAGGCAGGGACTTGTGTCTCTCCTGCTTTGTCTGTGACTTTCAATGCAGTTGGGCAGAAGACAGTAACTTACTAGATGGGGCAAAAATGTAAATCTCAGAAAAGTGTCCTGGAGCGCAGTTTGAATCGGTCTGTGTATATTAGCACGCCTCTGAATAACGGTTACGCGCCAAATTGAACAGAGGTTTGGAAGAAAATGAATTCTGATCATAATTGCATGCTGGCCAGTTTTGCCTGTATAAAATCCAGCAGAAGCTGACCTCCTTCATCATCCGCGCCTTCCGTCTGCCTCCAAGGCTCCCCCGGGGCACCTCACACCTATTATGCTTGGCTTTGTACCAGCTAGGCCCTGCAGACTCTCATTTCCCGCTGCCCAGCTGCAGTTTTGCCTCGCATGTTGAAGCAGTTTGTATTCTCAGCACATCTACCAGGGGAGGTCATTTTTTAGCAGTGTCTTTTTAAAGCCTGCTCATGGCCCTTCAGGGAGCAATTGTTCAAATATCCACCTGGTGAAATAAGTCACTTTGGGATAAAAATGCCTGGCGATGCAGAAAGATGTCCGCCATGACTCTTGGATCACGCGTCCTCTGTGCCTCTTTCCTAGCGATAGGTATGATGTAGCTGGTCATATAACGATATATCTTGCCCCCACCATGTACCATTAGAGGACTGACAATATCTGCATTCCAAAGATATTGCGAAAATTGAATTGTAAAACAGGATACAGTAGATTGTGCGTTTGACTGCTCCTTGAATGTGTCCTGCTTATTTTTTTCTAACAGTAAATAGTCATTTGGAAGTCTAGCATTAACCAAGACATTTTGATTTTACAAAAATGATATGAAAAATACACATACTTTTAAAGGGGCTTTCAGCCAACTCTCTTCACCCACTGGTCTTTTGTTGTGTCATTCACATTTTGCTTCAGCCCAGTACAGCATATGGCATGGGCCACTGGGTTAGCCCACTTCAGCCACTGGCTAACTTCACTTTGACTGACTGCACTTTCACAAAGAGCACATCCGCTTACAAGCTAGTTTCCTTCAGTGCCAGTGTGTTTTTTAAAAATTATTATTACTTTAGTGCTGCCTTTGTATTTAGAGTCTCACGTTTAGTTTAGTGTTAACTTTGTGTTTAGAGCCTCAGGTAATAACAGAATACATTTGGTGTGAGCACAGGGCATATTCCTGCTTTATCTGTTCCTGTCTCATGCTAATGTATATTAATTTTTAATGGCCTTTGTTTATCTGACTGCTGCTGTTTAACAGTACACCAGATTGTGTCTATTTGAAACTGTTCTTTATAAAGTTATCCTCTTTATAGCATGCATGCAAAGAAGTGCATTTATACCTGCACTCCTGTATGTCATGTTAGTATGCATTTGAATTGAAGACCACGGTTATACTTATAAACATAGTCTTGCTTGTATGGCTTTCTAGTTTGCTTTCAGTGCTCTTGTAACTTGTGCCCATACAGATATTAAAATATTATATTACTAACTGAAGCTGTGCCATCTATCTATCTATCTATCTATCTATCTATCTATCTATCTATCTATCTATCTATCTATCTATCTATCTATCTATCTATCTATCTATCTATCTATCTATCCATCCATCCATCCATCCATCCATCCATCCATCCATCCATCCATCCATCCATCCATCCATCCATCCATCCATCCATCCATCCATCCATCCATCCATCCATCCATCCATCCATCCATCCATCCATCCATCCATCCATCTATCTATCTATCTATCTATCTATCTATCTATCTATCTATCTATCTATCTATCTATCTATCTATCCATCCATCCATCCATCCATCCATCCATCCATCCATCCATCCATCCATCCATCCATCCATCCATCCATCCATCCATCCATCCATCCATCCATCCATCCATCCATCCATCCATCCATCCATCCATCCATCTATCTATCTATCTATCTATCTATCTATCTATCTATCTATCTATCTATCTATCTATCCATCCATCCATCCATCCATCCATCCATCCATCCATCCATCCATCCATCCATCCATCCATCCATCCATCCATCCATCCATCCATCCATCCATCCATCCATCTATCTATCTATCTATCTATCTATCTATCTATCTATCTATCTATCTATCTATCTATCTATCTCTGTCTGTGCAACCTTCCCTATGTATACAAACGTTTCTTACTAGCTCTCTATGAATCATTTCTATCTATGTAACCTTCTACCTTTCTGTCTAGCTATCAAGCTATCGTTCAATCTAGCGTTGCAATCCTATCTGTCTATGCAACCCTGTCCTCCATATTCTTTGCTAGCCTTTCTGTTAATCTATCTTTTTAACCCTCTCAATCTATTTGTAATGAAGATTTACAAAAACATTCAACAAAAAATATCATTACCAAAGGCAAAAGACTGGCAGACAATGTCCCTTTGATTTTACTGAAAGTCAGTTGCAGTGGTTTTCAGCCAGACTTCATCCATTAGTCTGTCTGTCCTTTCACAAGGAGGGCAACCACACACAATGTAGTTCCCGTCAGTGCCCAGGACTACTTTGGTAATGTGTGCTTTTTTCAGACCAAAATAATTATTTAGCCTCTAGCTTATGTTGCTATTTTTTTTAGATTGATGAGGGCCCAGCAGCTTAGCCATTAACAATGTTTTGCAAAAACTTTGATCAAACAAAATAAGAACTGTCAAAGCCAAAAGGCTGGTGACCAACACCAGACCTGCTGGCTTTGACGTTCGTTTTTTTAAGTTGCCTTTTAATGATTTCACATATAAGAGTAGTCTTACCTAATGGCTTCATCGAACGCATCAGCATAATTCCGCTTCTGGGGACCCCTTGGCTATCTAAATTACAACTTGACCAACATTTGACCTTCCGGTGCAAATTTAAGAAGGATTGCTACATTGTTTCACATTGGTACATGTAGATTCAGGCCTTAGGCTTTCCATTTAAAATCATTAATAGCTGCATTAATCCTGCTTGGTAAATTGAAACGAAATGAAAGCTGCAAGACCCAGAATGCTCTGATATCTTTGATGAAAGTCTATGGCAGGAAAAATGGTGTTATGCTGAAATGGAATGATTTGGCTACTATAAATTTAATAGGAAATATAAGAGCAGACCAGAACCATAGCCAATATTGTTTTTGAAACCTAGGTCGTATTGGGAATGTCAGTTGTTATAAAGTGACACTCTGTGATTAACATTACACCACGATCCTTCACTTCACAAGACATTTAAATCAGTGCTTAGGTGGTAAGTAGTATTTTTAACCCAATATCTTCCCCCGCACACACTCTCTCAAAATTTATATAATTGGCAGTTACCAGTAGGTAGTTATAGTTAGGACCATGTTTCCAAAGAAAACGTTTTTTTTGACTTGCCTATATCTTTGGCCTGGTTTGATGAATCTTCACGAAATGTTCCAAAAGAGTGTCATAGTGAGTCTTGTTGTGAATGGAAAGCTTCAGCCTGATCTGTCAAGTGGGGGCCGAGAAAAAGGGGGAGGAGGCAATAAAAAGTGTGTTTCCCATGCTAATTCCCATAGGAGCTTTAAACACGACTACAGTCAAACTGCTGGATGGTATTACACCGAATTTGGCAGAAAGGTAGATTTTGGTTCGCAGATCATGCTTTCAGTTATTTGATGTAAATATATGGAAATCCAAATTTGGATATCTCCGATCACAGCAAATTCTTGCATATTAACAAGCTTGTGCAGAGAACTTCAGAGCTCTGATTGGCTGCCAACACTTCAATCAGGACGTGTTGACAGCCATCTTGGGTCCCAAACAAAAACACAACAAAAAAAAGGGGGCAGGGTACGAATACCCTAACCTTGCTCCTGGGGTCCCAGTTAGACCATGCAGGGAAAAAAAGCATTAGCGCTTTTAAAAAAGTAGGGGAGCACATGGGGCCCCCTTCAAGGGCTTACTTTGCCCTGGGGACCACCACCTCTCCAGGGCATATGAACATCATACCGGTAGAGGCCTCATGGACATCTCCCGAGCCCTAGGGATCACCACCTCCTGGTAGCTAATTTGAAAGTAATAGGGCCTTGCAGAACCCCCTGGGCCCTGGGGACCACCACCTCCCCGGGACACATAACTTTAAAAAGGAGAAATGAGGCCGAGCGACCCCCCTCCAAGCCATATTCGGACCTGGGGTCCACCACCTCCCCAGGGCCTGCCTGTGAAAAGTAAACTGGGGGGGCCACGCAGCCTGCCCCCTCCTGGAGCCATTCATGGCCCTGGGGACAGCCACCTCCCAGAGCCAGCTCCTGCTCTACCCCAGGGAGCCCATCCCCGGGACATAGCAGTTTGCTTTTGTTTGGTGGGAGCTATGACAGCTCCCACCAAGCCAAAGCAAACACTCTAGTTCCAGTGGGTGGGAGCTGTCAAAGTGCTCTCGCCCGCGAGAAGTGGAGGGTTCATCTCTTTCCCTGCCCACAGACATGGGCAGGGAAAGAGATGAAATAGATTGCTCTTTCATGCAGGGAGCTGCATTTCCAACAGCCCCTTTTGCATGAGAGCAATGCAACTCTCTGGCAGGAGGTGAGGAGCCGGTTGGGACCTCAAGGGCCTTGAGGCTTCCCCGGCTATCCCAGGGGAAAAGAGCAGAAAGAGGCAAAATAAAGGTCAGAAATGAGCAATAAGAGGCAGAATAAAGGTCAGAAACGAGCAGAAAGAGGCAGAATAGAATTCAGTAAAGAGAAGAAAGAGGCAAGATAAAGGTAAGAAAAGAGCAGAAAGAGGCAGTATAAGGGTCAGCAGTGAGCAGGAAGACAAAATAAAGGTGAGAAACTAGCAGAAGGAGGCAGAATAAAGGTCAGAAATGAGCAGAAAGAGGCAAAATAGAGGGCAGAAAGGAACAGAAAGAGGGAAAATAGAGATCAGAAACAAGCAAAAAGAGGCAAAATAGAGTTCAGAAACCATCAGAAAAAAGCTAAATAAAGGCCAGCAACAAGCAGAAAGAGGCAAAATAGAGATCAGAAATTAGCCGAAAGAGGCAAAATAAAGGGCAGAACAAAAAGAAAGAGGCAAAATAAATGTCAGCAACGAGGAGAAAGAAGCAAAATAATGCAAGAAGTGAGCAGAAAAAAGTCAGAAAATCAGCAGGGAAGGAGCAGAGCCCAATCAGGTACTCATGCACCCACTCACAGAACAACTCAGACACTCACAGTCACTCAGACCCATTCACACACTCATGCATGCACTCACAGACAAACTCAGACATGTAGACCCACTCACAGACCCAGTCAGACACTCATGCACCCATTTATAGAATCATTCATACTCTCTCTGACTCACTCACAGACGACTGACTGACACACTCATGGAGGCACTCACAAATCCTTTCAGATACTCTCACACCCACTCACAGACGCACTCAGACACTCATGCACCCACCCAGACACTCACACACCCACTCACAGACTCACTCAGCCACTCTGATACCCACTCCCACTGAGACACTCGTGCAGTCACTGACACACCCCCTCTCAAAAGTTACAGTTAGGAAATAACATTAAAAAAACATAGAAATTCACTGAAAAATAAACAAGGGATACAAGGATGTTATAGTTAGGAAATAGAATTTAAAAAACCTTAGAAATTCACTGAAAAAACCAAAGGTGACAGGCAAGTATAGTTAGGAAATAGAATTAAAATAACCTTACAAATTCACTGAAAAAATCATAGGTTACAGGTAATAATTTTTTTAAAGCACTGGCTGCCGCACTTAAAAAAAAAAGCTGGGGGTGGATCAGGGCTTGGAGGGGCAGTGCAATATATTTTCACGGGGAGGGGGAATGCACCCCCCGCTTCCTAGGCCATTTCTAGGCACGGGGGGACCCAATCCCCCCAGGCTGACTGATTTATTAAGGGAAGGGGATTGTGCAGCCTCCCTCCCCTGGTCATTTCCAGGGCTGATTGAATTCAAAAGGGGAGGGGTGTGTGAGACCCTCATCCCTCCAAGAGGCCCCGGGGACCTCATTCCTGAGAGCCTTATTTAAAAAGAAGGGGAGAGGGCATGTGTCCCACCTCCTCTATTCTCAAATCCTGAACCCCACACCCCTCCCCTTGCGTGACTTTGTAAATATTACTGAAGCATTTGGGATATCCTTGCGTCTCTATGCGATGCAAGGACAATGCAAAGGCTTCATAAATCTGGGCTTAAATGTTCAAGCCAGTACTAAAAAGAGATAAATATTTGACAAACACATCCCTCATGCCTCCTTCCTTAACTCGTTCCGTGCTCATGACGGAACCACGCCGTCATGAGCCACGGTTGCCGTGTGCTCATGACGGAGTGGTTCCGTCATGCTGCGGCCGTTGGCGGCCGCGCCGCCCACGCGGCGCTAATTCCCCGCCTGTGCGGGCGATTAGCGCTGTGGGCTGAGTCATGACGGAACCACTCCGTCATGAGCACAGCCCAACCGTGGCTCATGACGGAGTGGCTCCGTCATGAGCACCGCGCCACCGCACTGCCCCCCCGCACCCCCCAGCGCTGCGGCGGAATTTCCGCCGCAGCGAAGGGGTTAAAACATCCTTTCTTGATATCATTTGTGCCTGAGATTCAATCAAAGAGAAGGTGCATTTCTGAGCCCTGACTAAGAACTCTCAGCAAAATCGACCTTTGATGATCACACACAAAGTAATAACAATCCCTTTTCGCAGTCACAAAGGCTTAATTCTTAGACAGCTGACCGAGCACAAAACTTTACTTCTTGAATAATAGAAGATGGGAGACCAAATTAAATGAGCACCATGATTATAAAAGTTAAGATATAAAAAATAATGATGAAAAGCCAGTCGCATGAATGGCAAGACTTTTAAAGCTAAAAGTACTCAAACTAAATAAGATATAGCCATGGTTTATAATGAAGTAACTACCATTGTAATGAATAGGACAAGAAGAAGAGAAGGGGGTGATATACTTTATTTACAAAATAAAATGCTGTACTTTACTATTAAGATTTGCCAAATTAAATTTAAAACGGTCTTGTTTTTAACTCTTTAGTGAGCATTCTTCTTACATAGGTTGCCTACCATTTTAGAGACAGGATTTGAAACAGGACGTGATGCTACTTAATGACAGGAAGTACATTCCGAATACCTATCACAGCAACAGTAAGTGCATTCTCTGTCCAACAAAAACACAAGACATCCTTTTACATTTCTCCTGTTCCAAAACTCATTGGGGCAGATTTATGAGGCCCGTTGCGCCATCGGAACGTCACCTTTTATCAAAAACTCACATGGGCTGACTATCAGACACAACAGCTGCAAACATTCTACTGAATGGCTGTCTGTGACAAACATACTTGTCTGATTTGCATGAGTAGACTGGAATGGCAATGTGAAGAAACCCCCAGAATGCTTTTCTCTAACTCCCAACGTGTGATACTGGGCAGGACTGGACTGGGTAGCTATTTATACAAAGAACGAAGGTAGCTCAACTTCTCTTTATAGTTACTCTGTCAAACTCAGCAGGGTGGTTGTAATGATAACTAAAAGGAACCACATTTCAACAACCTGTGACAATTGTAGTTCCAAATCAAGGAGGGTAACCTATAACATGGCCCCCTGGGCACAAACTGCGCGTCTCATAAATACAGATTTCGTGTGAATTTGTATTTACCCGGTGAGCAATATGCGACCTATTCTTCTTTACGCATGCTGGAATGTGCAAAATACACCAATAGCTCATAATATTTCTCATTCTGAGTATTGCAATCAATGCAAGCCCACTATTTTCCCAGCCTAGTGGTATTGGCAAAAATGTCCAGGATGCAGAACTTGAACCTGGGTTATAGAGCAGACTTGGGCACCAACAGCAGTTTAAGCCGAATTCAGAATTGGGACATCAGTCAGGATCAGGGTCTCTACTGTCGGTCCATTGAGAAGAGACTTGATAAAGCCTTTTGGGCTGACTTCCTACAGGACTGAACAGACTGACCCTCACACTCAGATCTATATACAAATGCCAGCTAGCGGTTGCAAGGGTTTATTACCCAAATATCGTAGCCTAAAAATTGTTGGGCAAAAATATTGTGTCCCAAATCTGGTTTACAAATATTTTTCCCCATTGGAGTTAATAACAGAGAATCTACGCCCAGTAGAGCGTTGTAAACAATATTTAGGGCGGATCATTAAGATCACTTGTTCATCGGCTTTAATAAACACTGCGATCCCAACAAATGTAGGCAATCGCACATAAAAATATAGGCAGTCGCGCATGTACAATATCCGTGCGCCTTATGAAATGAAACTGCACAACAGTTACCACTCTGTTAACCTGGTACTGTAAAAACAATGGTCTCAATAAGATCTTTCTCCAGTGTAACAGACATGGGCCCAAGCATGACAGGTGAACTGCATCTTACCTCCCACACACGCGTGGCCTGCATAAATAAGTATTTTCAGACAGCACAGCTCAAAGCCAAAAGGAGGCAAGCCTTGCTCACTGTTCCCAGCTACACTATCTGAAAATAAAGCAGTAACTCAGAGAAATAGAGGGTTAAATGAATTCACTTTACTCCCTGCAGATGCATAAAGCAGTCAGTCGTCTCTGCACTGCAACAGAAAAGACCATCATGATAGGGCCCCTGGGGCTGCAGCTATTGCAGGTTCCAATCCAATTGTCATTACACATTATTACAGCTCGCCACAGATTTTACACACCTGATATATTCTTAAATATGAGTTGATGCTGGCAAATAGATATTGAAGTAGCAGGCTGTAGGTTGCTTCTTACCATAGAGGGGATGGAAATCGATGCAATTATTTTAAAATGAGGGAGATAAGCCAGCTCAAGAAGCTTGGATGAAGACTTTTTCCAAATGAAATCAGCCCTCAAGCCCTGTTGGCATCTCAGACTCCCCCTCCGCAATCCACTGAGGGGGCAGTTCCGTACAATGGCTACCTAGCTGGCAGTGGCCAGACTTAAAGTAGCCTTTTATGGATAGTGACTGGCTTCTTAATGAAGGATATCTCTGTGCAATCGAGCAAGCAACACTCAGGAATGTGCAAAAACTCAGAGATCATAATCCTTTACATCTTTCAGCCATAAGGGTATTTTTTATGTTTGTCTTGACAATGCAGTGATCTATGAATCTATTGGAAACAGTTCTTTCAAATATATATAGAAGACATTGGGTTATTAGGTGCAGGATGTGAGTCCTGCTCAAATAGTAGGCCCACATATATCTCCTTACCCGGGAACCAACCATTGAGGCGGTTGACTCTCGCAGGGTAGTGAAGCAAAGCAGTCCAAGGCCTACTAAATGGAGGTGGTGTGGGCTAGTAATCTCCATAAGGTGGCACATAACAACACCATTCTCCAGTCAGTGTTTTTTGTTTGAAAAATGAAAAGTAATTGTTTACACACCCACTACTAAATAATACTCATTGATTTCCAAACATATGTATAAGGTAGATGGAAATACCTTTGGTGACATTCTGAAATCAAATTAGACCCCTCATGGGTCATTGCCTCCATAACCACAATAGGCCCATCTATATCAGATGTAACATCACCATTTAAATGGGGTGTCATTTTAAATAAAGCAGGCCAGTTAGCTTTGTCAAAGAATCATCACGTTTAAATACAAGGCAATCCCATCTGCTTTGTCAAGGGATCACCACATTAAAATACAAGGCAAGGCTATTGACTTTGTCAAAGGATCACTTCGTTAGTGAAAGCAATAATCACATATTAGGAATCACCATTTAAACCAATGGGATCAATAATTATGTTTAAATGTATTTCTTATAACCATTGCAATGTTCATCAGTAGACACTATCAAAAAAGCATTTTAAAATCAATTACAAACACGTGTCAATCTTTCATTAACCACTTCACATAATTCAGCCATGAACTCACCATTAGTTGTCCTGAGCTGAAGAGCATCAAGCCCCAGCTCCTAGAATATTTAAAAAATGCTGAAAAGTCTCCCCAGGTCATGCATCCTATGTTCAGATATTAATGTCACTGGAGACTGCCTGATGTCACTTGAACATGGAACAGCCCCCGGCGCATTGTGACCTTCAGTAAAGACAGCTTCGCTCAAGCGGGCCAAGGAAGCAAGGGCTGCATTGTGGCCGTCACACACAGGGAACTCCTTCTTCCTCCTGTGAAACCCTGACAAAGCCAGCAGCAGCTTTATTTAACCAATAATATTGAGTTTCGTCATTGCCACATATGTGGCCTTTTTAGGCTTGGGGAAATGGGGCGCATCACCCCTCTAAAAGCTACTGGCCTCGGGAGATGGGTGAACGAGAGATGGGTCCCCGGGGCCGCTTGGGAAGGAGAGGCCATGTGCCCCTCCCCCTAACATATATGCCACCTCCCCGTCTCCCTCTGCCTCCCCCCAAGGCCCTGGCCTACTCTGGGGGTTTCTTCTGAAACTGATTTGTTTTTATTTAACCGCAAATTTGGCCATCCTCCCCAAATTTGAAGCACAATTTAAGAATAGTTTTTTCCCCTAGGCAGGGTCCCTCATGGGACTAATGGAGGGGTCTATAAGGGACCCCCTCATGGGCAAGAATTTTTAACTCACCTCATATCCTTCACCTGAATCCGTTGAATTTGGGGGGGTCTGAAGATCCAGAACCCAATTTTAAAAAAGCATACACTCACTCACAGATCTATACACCTACTCACACAATCCCTCACATCTACGCAACCACTCACACACCCTCAGAACCACTCACACATCCACACAGCTTTCATACGCCCACTTACACACCCACATAATCAGTCACACACCCATACACCAACTCACAGACCCTCAAAACCCCTCACACACCCACACAGCCACTCACACACATACTCACTCACCTACACAGCCACTGCCACACCCCTCACAGACCCACAAAGCCAGTCACACCTCCACCACATACTCACACACACCCTCACACAACAAGGTTGAAGGGATGTTATAGTTAGGAAATAGCAGTAAAAACATAGAAATTCACTGAAAAACCAAAGGTTACATTGACATCATAGTTAGGAAATAACATTTTAAAAGTCTTAGAAATTCACTGAAAATAACAATGGTTACAGAGACTTTCTAGTTAGGTTCAGATTTTACACACACAAAACCACAGAAATGCAGCATTTCCAGTTATAGTTATCTCAAGTATCTTATGCCTCAAGGTAACTATACCTCACACTCTCATAATGCACTGCTGATTACCACAGATATTACATCACTCATGACATCTTCTATGACATCATTGATAATATTACTGCAACATTTGCAGTGAAATTATTGATGAGAAAACTATGCATGGCGGGGACGCGATTTAAAGTTACCTTACAGCACGAGTTATAGTTACTTGAGATAACTATAACTGCTGAATTTCTATGGTTTTGTGTGTGTAAAATCTGAACCTAACTATAATGTCCTTGTAACCTTTGGTTTTTTCAGTGAATAAATAAATGTACACACACCCACACACACAAATGAATCTTCATTAATCGTTACAAAAACAAAAGCAAATTTACTTCAGCTCCTTCATGAAATGTTTTGGGGTGATTAGTCAAGGGGGAGGTCGAGAAAAAAGGGGGCTTCCAAAAGCACATTTTCCAGTGCATTTTCAATAGATTTCCCTAAGCAGCGCTACTTCAAAAATTGCTTAAAGGTAGATCTTAGCTCGTAGATTGTGCTTTTTGTGATTTGGTGTAAATCCGTTCAGTAGATTTTGAGAAATGAAGGTTAAAAAATAATTGTATAGCTAGGTGATTGGGTCGTTTGAACCCACTTTTAAAAAAAGAGTATTTTGATGGGCCCAGGGAGTTTTTTTCCCCTTGGGCCAATTCACTCCCACAGGAGTCAGACTCCTGGGGGTTCTAATGCTCTGATTGGATACCAACAACATGAGAAAGTTCCCTGTCCTGAAATAGTAAAAAAACATTATATAAGTGGGCAGGGTAGGGATACCCTGCCCCACTGGGCCATGTAGCGGGGATCTGAGGGATCCTAAAATAAGAAAACTGCAATTTTTGCACCAATCCTGCAGGACTCCCAGCTCAGTGATTATGTACCGGGAAGCCCACCCCTGGGATACAGTAGTTTCCCTGCCTGCACCAGCACAAGCAGGGAAACATAGGTTGGGTCCCGCATCGTGGGAACATTTTCAAATCTTCCACCAAATGAGAGAAAACATGCAAATCTGCTCCAAGCCGGTGGGAGATTTAAATATGCTCTCCCAGCTGGAAGCAGACTTCTGTTCTGTTTCCCTGCCTCTTGCAGGCAGGGAAATAGATCAGATATTGCTCTCACCCAGAGGAAGCAAGCATTAACAGCTGCTCCATCTGGTTGGGAGCAATACCAGCTTTCGCACGATGCGGGGAGCTGGCTATGGCCATGGGGGTCCATGGCTTCCCCTGAGGCCCCTAATGTGTTGCTTGGTGGGTACCAGGGTGGGCACAAGAGCACCCATCTATAATAAAGAGAGGTTCCCAAGGTCCTTGGGGCCAGATAAGGCAGGGGGAGGGGACCCACATAGTCCACTCCTCTTTTTAATTACCTATGGCCCAGGGGATGAGGTCCCCGGGGTCGAAGAAGGCTTGGGGAGGGGAGAAGAATGCCCCCTCATCTATTTAGTTGCATTTGGGACTAATAAGGCCCAGAGAATCGGGAGCTGAATGTCCCCGACCCATTTCTTTCCAATATGGCCACAGGGAATGGGGTCTCCGGGGCTTAATAAGGCTCAGGGTGGGGAACCATATGTCTCCCCTCTCCTTTGTATTGGAATTTGGATGGGGTCCCCAGTGCGCAAGAAGGCTCGAGGAGGCGAGGTGAACACCCCCTCACATTAGAATGGGATTTGGCCCTTGGGTATGAATTCCCCGGAGCCTAATAAGGCTCGGGGTAGGGGCTACATGACCCTACTTCCCTCTGAAAATGTCCCTTGAAATTGAGTTTACACAGCCCAAAGGACAACCGTACACCGCCCCAGCCTGTGGGGTTGGCTGTCTGTAGGGGGGCACGGCACAG
This sequence comes from Triturus cristatus, assembly GCF_964204655.1. Classification (NCBI taxonomy): domain Eukaryota; kingdom Metazoa; phylum Chordata; class Amphibia; order Caudata; family Salamandridae; genus Triturus; species Triturus cristatus. The sequence continues at coordinate 809,641,446 of NC_140586.1, forward strand.
GGTCTGGTCGCAGGCCAGGCCCTGTGCCCAACCCGCAGTGTGCCGTTGGCTGCCTGCAGGGGACTGGATCCAGGCTTGCAGGAGCATACCTCAAATGCCATACTCGTTTATAGAGTAATGTGTAGAAAAGAATCTTGGATGATGTCATTAGTATATAAAGGCCTAGTTATAATTCCAACTTTTGCCATAGATGAAACGTTTATGTTTTGCTACTAATTTTTTGTGCCATTTAACAAATCTTCAAGCAATTTTCAAAACTAGTATACTAGTGACTTTAGCTGCTGTTCGGGTGATTCTTCAAGTGGAGATGATAAAAAAAGGGAAGGTACCAAACACTTTTTCCTCGTGCAATGTCTGTGGGGATTTTGCATTTTTTTTAACATGACTACAGCGCATACGGCTGAACTGAATTACACCAAATTTTGCAGAAAGGTAGACCTTGGTCTAGAAAAAGCCCTTTTTATAATTTTATGTAAATCTGTTTGATAGTTAGGGAGTTATTAAAGAAAGAAAAACTTGTATATCTAGAGACGCTGAACCTCTGTGGATCCAACAGATCTCATGTTGAGATCTCATTGACTGACAACACTTCAACCAGGAAGTGTTGGCAGCCAATTCGGAACTCAGAATCGGCCGAGTCCCAAAGAAAAAGTTAAAAGAAAGGAGAAGGGCAGGATAAAAATAACTTGACCCCTAAAGCCTGGTGGGGCTGCTTGGACCTCCCTCCTGGGCCAGTAATGGCCTCGAGGACCACCACCTCCCGGGGCGGGGGGTCAGGCCAATTTACCAAAAGGGATGGACTAGGTCCTGGGGGCAAAATTAAATTAGTATATTGGGCAGGGGGGCACACTTGGCCCCCTTCACCAAGCCGTTTACGGCCCTGAGGACCACCACCTCCCCGGGGCAAGCCCATGCAATTGCAAATGAATGGGGCAGGGTAGCCCCTCTCCTGGAGCTTTTAATGGCCCTGGGGGACACCCACTAGCCAGGTGCCCACCCTCGGACATAGATGTTTGCTTTCCCTTGGTAGGAGCTTTGACAGCTCCCACCAAGTGAGAGCAAACATCCATTCTGCTCCCAGCAGGCGGGAGCAGTACAACTGCTCCCACCCAATGGGAGTGGAGTTTTCATCGGTTTCCGTGTCTACTGTGAAGAAGGCAGGCAAACAGCTGAACAAATTGGAGTAGCATTTTTTGCTGGTCCCTGTGTGCAGGAGCAATGCTGGCAGGGAGCCAGCGAGAACCGCGGAGGATTGGGGCTCCCTCCATGTCCCCATTTTGTGCTGAAATGCATGTTGTATAAAAGGACAGATGAGGTTCCGTTCTGGCCTTAATGCTCATTTCACAGAATTTAAACCTCAACAGTAGGCACATGCAAATATAAACATAGCAGATGCCCCAGTTGAAGCTCCACTTCTGTGAAGGACAAATGAGCTTAACATCTTGGTCTTGGCAAAGGCAAAGCAAGTGTGTTTTCTCAGCAATACCAAGGAATAGAAGTACATCTACACCAAACAAAGAAGCACTTACTTCATATAGTTAAGAGATTCACCACATTGTTGTCTTGTCGTCTTCTCTATACAAAGATTTATGTTATCACAGATTTCAGGAAGAAGACGCTCAAGGAAATCATCCCGAGAAGGAGGGATGCATGTGGGGGGTTGGCTGATGGACCTGGCCGCACCGTGAGTGGCGTGTGATTGGCTGAATACGTGGTGTTGGCCGCAGAGTCTAGCCACAGGCCTGGCCATCCTGCCAACCTTGCCCCCCACCGTTGGCCATTTACGTTAAAAACATAAAAATTCACTTAAAAAAGCAAAAGTTGAAGGGACATTGTAGTTAGGTAATAGAATTTAAAAAAACCTTAGAAATTCACAAAAAACAAAGGTTACAGGGACATTATAGTTAGGATCTCATTTTACAAGCACAAAACCATAGAAATTCAGCAGTTATAGTCAGAGGTATCTCAAGTAATTATGGAGCATATATACAAGCCCCTATCGCCACCACAACGTCACTTTTACGGACGTTGTGGTGGCGATAGGGGCTGCACCTTATGTAGATGGCAGCCTTAAGCCACTCAATGTGGCTTAACCCTGCCTTGTACATAAGGCACCCTTTCACGCTATGGTTAGCGTGAAAGGGGCGTGCAGTGGATGTTGTGGTGGGCATTCCACCGTAACACCCATTGTATTTGACGCTGTCCCCTATGTACAAGGGTGGCGTACATAGGAGGTAGCGCCAAAATTAAGACCAGGAAAATCCTCTTCTTAAAGTGGCGAAACGGGGAGAAATGCATTATTTCTCCTCAGTTTTGCTTTTCCCTTGTGTGCTGATTAGTGCAGCACGCATGAAAAAAGCAAAATGGCATGGTTTGTTTATGTACAGGCAGGTGTCCCTTCCTGTACATAAACAAACCTTTTCAAATAATGCCATTTTGTAACTTTCATTTGTGCTGCACGAAGCAGCAAACGTGAAAGTTACAAAATTGCATTTTAGGATTGTTTATGTGCAGGAAGGGACATCATCCTACACATAACCAATCATCCCCTGCACACACCAGAGTGCAAGGGTGCCTGCGTTGGCGCTAAGTTTCCATCACAGGGGGAAACGAAAGGCTGCACCACATTCTTGTAAATAGGGTGCAGCCTTGCATTTCAGAAGTGGTGGAGCGTGTCGGTAAGCCATGGAGGCTAACGACACGCTCCGCTACTTCCTAGTACACATTCCCCCATAACTCTTGTTGCAGGGTTTCTGCTCAGAAACAGAACTGTCCCTGGCATCACAGGAAATCAGAATGTAGGGACTGAGTCACCATTCGACATCAGTACCTATGGGCCTAAGTCTGACTAGATCACAATGCCTCATCTGCCCTCCTAACATTTCCGGAGTACCAGGTGAATTGGCACCTAGAACACAACTCTCTAGTCTTCGAGGGAGCCATGGAAAATTAGCATTACCTTTCGTTTCTCACTCAGGCATGTCCATAATAAACATGGAGAAAGTTTACAATATTTATTGAAACTACCGTTGTATATTATGTAGCAGTTCTGCTGCGATTAGAAAACATAATGAACTAAGCAAAGTAATCAACATTATGAGCAAACTGTATACAATGAAAAGGCCTACCATGGTAAATGATATATCTGTCTAGGCCTACCTTTACTACGTGAGCAAAGTTTTATATCAGTGATCTCTGGGACTAGGACTGGATCCCATACCTGGCACTTGTAGTTAGGCGGTCCGCATCTCAGGTTGCGCAAGGCTGGGAGCCCGTTCCAAGACCTTTTCCCTCTGCTACAATTCTCCTTTCTGTTTTTTAAAGGACAAGTCTTGGTTTATAATGATAAGAAGTACCTTGTTGGAAAACAGCAACTGTGCCTCTGTGTTGTGTCTAAAACACCAGGAGATGTTATTTTACCAAGCACAGAAAAAAGGGCAATATGTTATTCGAACTTGTACAAAATGTTCAGGCTGAATCCCAAGAAGAACAACTTAATAATAATAGCATATACAGTGCATTTCTAAAATAATATCATGGCACAAAATAACTGTGTTATGTGTGGCTGTGCAAAGCATAGACTGCCTAAAACGTTTAGTTAGGCTAAAATAGAGAAGAACCAAAATGGGCCCTAAAGGGAACTTAGGACACTTATGCCCTCGCCGAGTAAATTTCTAAGATATTTTTAAATCCATTTCGCAACTATGACGTCCCTGTAACCTTTGTTGTTTTCAGTGGGAAAAAAAAGAATAATACATACATGCATGTATTTCTATCTAAACTTGTGCTATTTACTGGTGTATCCACCAATCACCATCTCTAAAGTTCTTCAATTTAAATAAGCTAAGACTATTTTATAGGTCTGGACGAAATATAAATTATGCGGGCATATTTCCCATAATTCTGAGAATTTTGTGTTACTCTTGGTATGCAACATTACTGAAATTACGCCATTATGCCATTTTGCTTAATTATACCACTGCTCATGGCAATATTATAGCGCGGGTACAGTGCAAATAACCAGAATGTGAGCAACTGTTGCTTGCAGCAATTCTGTTTTTGTGTTTTTATTAGCGCATAATGCATCCTCTCATCATAAATTGATAAATGGACTAATTTCACATTAAAATATAGCACGAAATGATGGATTGGCATTTCATTACGTTCGGGCAGAACTCATGGAATTCACCTCTGCTAAATTCCTTGGGTTTACATAAATATTCTGCGGGATTGGGAGAGTTCCGCCAACGGGTGGAAATGGGGACATCATGCTGCTCGCATCGGGAGTGCTTTCCACGCTGAAAAATAAGCACGTATGACAACACGAGGGGGCTCATTTACAAGCCCCATGCGCCACTTTTACGTCACTTTTCCCATGTTAAAAGTGACGCAAAAGTGGCGCAAGGGGCTTGTAAATCTGCCCCGAGGTGCGCTAGAGGGTGCAGCTACCTAAGTTAATTTTGCTGCCATTAGAGTAGATTTTCTACTCGAGTGGCAACCATCTGACCGTGAACGGTCTCGGCTGCCAGCGCCCGCCCTGTTAGAAAACCCCCACCAGATGCCCTTCTAGTAATCGTAAATTGCGATAGTTGATTCCATATCTCGCTCGTGCACCCCAACTGACCATTCTGGGGCTGCACACGACAAAAAATTCCACCGTGCTCGATTGCCCAAATTTGGCTGTTACTCCGTATTACAAGAGTAACACAGAGTCAGCGAAATTCCCCCAATGTGACCGGCCGTACGGAATATTTAGCCCACCCCTACATTTCACATAATTACAGGTCATTTTGCCGAAATTTAAAGTGATTGCACAAGTCAACACACTCCTTGTCACTTTTATTTTGTTATCTCGTAAATGAATGCTATAGTGAAATCCTGTTTTTCCTTTTTCCCACAACATTAGCAAAGCCAGTAGGTATAGCTTTAACCTTCCAACAGCATTTGTGCATGCAGTTCATGCAAACAGCATTTGTTCTGGGATCTTCATTAATGAAAATGTAAAGCATTGCACTAATGATACCAAAACTCTAATTAACAGACATTTTAGGCCTTATACTGCATCTTGTTTGTGATGTTTACTCCAATGACCTGTATCACGTGGACAAACGTGTATTTTTATGTTTCATAAAATATAATGGGGTGACCCAGTGTCCCTCAGAACCTAGGTGTCTAAAGATTATACTACACTTGGTTCTGTTGGGTGGAATACATTTCTTTACATTTACTGCAATAATTTTGCAGAATAAACAGAAACACACATATATTATGTCAATCAAAGTAGATATATTATAAGCTCCGTGTCCTGAAGAAGACCGTTGTTACCTCATCGCAATCACACACCATCTTGGGTCGAAATATCGACGTACCGCGACAATCCACATCCTATGTTCTCCATCCCATGACAAACAACAAATTCTGTTGTTTGTGTGTGTGTGTAACAGTGCGGTCCTGAGGCGGAAGCCGGGACTTATACTTAAACCTTCTCCTATTACTGTTTGGTACGTGGTTTTATATTTGTAACCTGCTGCTGTTTTTATTGCACTCGTTATTTTAATATTTGTACCTGAATCCGCTCAGCTTGTATCTTTGCTCTTTTGCACAATCGGGGATCGAACCCGTGACGAGTGGCCCGTTGTTCCGCCCTCGTGACAGAGGAGGTGGGCGAGCAGACTAGTGCTCCGCCCCTCACTCCACGAGTTGTATAAACTTCCCGCCCTCACATCACAGCTGTTGTTTGTGTGTGTGTGTAACAGTGCGGTCCTGAGGCGGAAGCCGGGACTTATACTTAAACCTTCTCCTATTGCTGTTTGGTACGTGGTTTTATATTTGTAACCTGCTGCTGTTTTTATTGCACTCGTTATTTTAATATTTGTACCTGAATCCGCTCAGCTTGTATCTTTGCTCTTTTGCACAATCGGGGATCGAACCCGTGACAAGTGGCCCGTTGTTCCGCCCTCGTGACAGAGGAGGTGGGCGAGCAGACTAGTGCTCCGCCCCTCACTCCACGAGTTGTATAAACTTCCCGCCCTCACTTCACAGCTGTTGTTTGTGTGTGTGTGTAACAGTGTGGTCCTGAGGCGGAAGCCGGGACTTATACTTAAACCTTCTCCTATTGCTGTTTGGTACGTGGTTTTATATTTGTAACCTGCTGCTGTTTTTATTGCACTCGTTATTTTAATATTTGTACCTGAATCCGCTCAGCTTGTATCTTTGCTCTTTTGCACAATCGGGGATCGAACCCGTGACGAGTGGCCCGTTGTTCCGCCCTCGTGACAGAGGAGGTGGGCGAGCAGACTAGTGCTCCGCCCCTCACTCCACGAGTTGTATAAAATGGCTACTTTCCCCAGGAAGCGCAGCGGACGAGCGCAGCGGGCGCGCCGGCGGCGCGCCGAAGGCTCGCCAAAGGCAAGCCCGTCTGCGCCCGTCCGCGCCGGTTCCGTGCCTGGTGCCGGAACCTATGGTCCGGGGTCATGGAAAACGTCAAGTCATCTTGTCTACTGCCGTGACACCCTCCTGGCTCTTCGAGATAAAGGCAGGAGCTCGGGATGCGCGATCTTAGAAATGGGCGAGGATGGATTGCCCCCCCCACAGCAATGCATCAATTGCAATCAAGCTCTCCCCAAGTTCTATTGGCATACTAGTAAGCTCTGTTCGGCCTCATCAGTGCCTTGGGCTAGGAAAGAACACACTACAGTTAAATGCCTCTTACTTAATGCTAGATCCTTGGTGAGACACAGCATAGAGTTAGCCGACCTCATAGTGGAAACTAAATCACAGATAGCATTTGTAACAGAATCCTGGACAGATGCTGCCTCAGGTCCGGATATCGTCAAAGCTACCCCCCCTGAGTACGACTGCTTTGTCCAGAACAGAGGAATTAAAAAGGGGGGAGGTCTCGCTATTATCTACCATAATTCTATCAGAGGTTCATTCCAGTCGTGTACCACCGACTATTTTGAAGCCCTTACCTTCAACCTGACCCTTTCTAACCATCAATCTCTCAAGGGCGGCCTTATTTACAGGCCACCTGGACCCAAAGCCCCGTTCCTCCCTGCACTTAGTCGCTTGCTAGAAGAAGCACTTTGCGCTAAAACATTTACTGCGCTGGGAGATTTTAACTTCCACCTGGAATGTGAGTCAGATCCCGATACGCGGAATCTTGTAGATCTGATGCATGGGGTTGAGCTCAACCAAAGGGTTATTGGCCCAACCCACAGGGCTGGGCACACTCTAGATGGGATTTTCTCCAATCTTCCCAACCTTGAAATCTTGGCTATCCTCCCGGTCTCCTGGTCGGACCATGCGGTAGTGCACTTTGAAATCAGCCTGGCCCTGCCTTCTAGACCTAGTAAAGTCATGAACCCCCCTAGAACGATCAGGAGGTGGAAAAACATAGATGGAGAGGCTCTAGAGAATCTGCTCAAAACCTCCATGCAGCCCCTTATGGCTAACGTGGAAGATGCAGCCACTTCATACACTAACTGGCTGGAAGCAGCATGCCTCAACCTTGCCCCTCCAAAAATGTTTCACTCCACCCGATCCAGCCCCTCTGCGCCCTGGTTCTCTGAACATATCAGGGACCATAAAATGTTGTGTAAAAAGCAGGAAAGAATCTGGCGAAAAAATTACAAAGAGGAGGACAGAAAGCTTCTCTATCTAGAGATAAAAAGGTACAAATTGGCGATCCAAGAGGCAAAACATGACTTCTATACCAAACGTATCAAGGAGGCCAGCAATTCCGCCAAGGAATTATTTCGCACAGTTTCATCCCTGGCGGCCATCAAACCAGTGGAGATACCTCCTAGCCGCAAATTATGCCAAGAGCTGGCGAATTTCTTTTTAGAAAAGGTAGATATTATCTTCCGTCCGCTAGACATGCGTGTCAATACCCCCGCTCCTGAATTCAACCCTGAGGCAGACATCTACCTTCCGAAGCTTCTCAACTTCTCCCCCATTAGGGAGGAAGAGGTGGTGAGCAGACTTCTACGGACAAACTCAGGCTCCCCCAATGACCCGTGCCCTGCCAGCGTGGCCAAACTGGCCTCATCGGCCGTCGCCGCAGGGCTCACCCCACTGTTCAATGCCATGCTGGATAAGGGGGAATTTCCCTTACGTTGGAAACAAGCCTCCATCTTACCCCTGTTGAAGAAGCCTAATTTAGCGGTAACTGACCTGAACAACTTTCGGCCAATAGCCAGGCTACCCCTTCCGACGAAAATCCTGGAGGGTATCCTAAACACTCAGCTAAGCGCTTTTCTAGGGGCAGGCCAGGGCCTGGACGGTTCCCAACATGGATTCAGGGCAGGGCATAGTACCGAATCTGCCCTGATTAAAGCAACTGAAGATGTGAGAACAGTGATGGACGCAGGAGGCAAAGCTGCCCTGATCCTGTTGGACTTGTCCGCGGCCTTTGATACGGTCCACCATAAGATACTTGGGGACCGGCTCAGGGCCACTGGGATCCAGGGCAATGCGCTAAAACTCCTGCTTGCCTTTTTGTCGGACAGGACACAGAAAGTGGCCCTAGGGGACTACGAATCTGACCCTTTCATGCTGCCCTGCGGAGTCCCTCAGGGATCCTCCTTGAGTCCCACCCTTTTTAATATATACGTCTCCACCCTTGCACCAGTCATCAGATCTTTCGGCTTTAAGTTAACCTCTTACGCAGATGATACTCAGATAGTGGTATCTCTGCTGCCCGGGGAAACTGACAGCACAGCGGATAGATTCAGAGGCTGCATGCGGGAAGTTAGTAACTGGATGGCTGATAATTGCCTCAAATTAAATTCTACTAAAACCGAAGTCTTGCTGTTCGGGTCCAGCAATAACTTCTGGTCCCCACGTTGGTAGCCCGAGGAAATGGGCACCCCACCAGCTCCGCTCCCTAAGGTCAAAAACCTGGGTGTACTTATGGACAACTCTCTGTCCTTTAAGCCCCAAATTAATGCACTTTCCTCAGCAACTTATTTTGTTCTAAAAACCATTCGGAAAGTCTTGCCGTTTCTTGCAGATGAGCACAAGAAGACCGTGGTTACAGGACTGGTGTTGTCTAGGCTGGACTATTGTAACAGCCTTCTGTTGAACGCCCAACAGGGGCTCCTCAACAAACTCCAAATTTTGCAGAATGCTGCAGCCCGACTAATCACAGGCACTTCTAAATTCGCCTCGGTTTCCCGGGACCTGGCCAAGCTACATTGGCTTCCAGTTCGCGAAAGAATTATTTTTAAATCACTTTGCGTAACTTTTAAGGCCTTGCATGGTCTAGGCCCCCACTGTATTTCCCAACTCTTTCAGTGGCATAGACCAACAAGACCTCTGAGATCAGCCGAGCAGAGTCTGGTAGTCATCCCCAGAGTCAGGAAAGCCCGCTGGGGAGGCAGGAGCTTCTCTCTAGGGGCGGCTAAGGCATGGAATGCGCTACCACTAAACCTCAGACAACTACCGGACCTCCTGTCTTTTAGGAAAGCTTTAAAGACCTGGCTGTTCACACAGTAACCCTCTGCTTATGCACACTCTCTTAACTAGCGCCAGGACACCCCCGGGTAACAGTGCGCTCTATAAATGTGAAAAATAAATAAATAAAATATGGGAGGCTCATTGGAGATTTACATGCCTAGGAACGCATGTCAATTGATTTCAACATTTCATAAACTGTTTTGTAAACCACTGTATATTTTATCTTCACTCAAAACACCTTGTCACCCTTAGATCACGTACTCACCTAAAAAGTGACTCTTTTTTGAATTATGAATATTGTTCATGACAGCCTTTCAATTTTGTAAAAGAAAAATATACAAATCAAGAGCTTATAATATATCTACTTTGATTGACGTCATATATGTGTGTTTCCTTTTTTTCTGCAAAATTATTACTCTTAAGTGTAAAGAAATGTAATCCGCCTAACAGAACCAATTGTAGTATAATCTCTATTTTTAGTTTTCAGCAAACTAATGTTGAACGTACTTTTCAGAGGCAAGACAATGACATTCAAGTGTATATTGAACGTTGCTTCAGTACAACTTCTCCCCAAGGCTGCCACCTTGCTGTTTTAGCAGAAAAATGAAACTATACTTGTTCTTGTGCAGGTGGTGGCTGCCAGAAACTCCATGTTGTAGTTTTATGAGATAGTTTCTAAATGTATTTGCTTGCAACTTTTTTCATACTGTTTACTTCTGATTGGTCTGTTTTGTGGAAACTGTGTACCTCTGTATTAAATGCCTGAAGTCCATATTTTGGAACCCTATAAAGGTGTACTCTTTTTGGATGTGGAATGAGCCATTTCCTACTGGCTTCTGGTGGAGAATCCGTGCCGGATTGCTCTCCTATTATTTACCTTGTAATTTGCTGACCTCAACTTTATTGACTTCTTTGATTGATTCTGTACCTTAACCGAGCTGTGCACTCGGATTTATTGATTAATTGATTTTGACTATATTAATTGATTTCTGTATGACGCACCATGTGAAAGACTTCTCCGTTGTTGTTTTTGTAGGATCAATTGGGTTCTATGTGTCTAAATTGAATTGTCATTTAAATGCTAAATAGAGAAATAGGCCCAGAAAGAAGCACCAGAATCCGTTAAGGGATCAATACGGCTCCCGGTCCATTAGTCACACAAGGGTAAGAGATGTAGGACAATCTCAAATTCATGCATGCCTTAGTTACTAAAAATAGAGTAACTGGCTTTGCTAATGCTTGTTTCTATTGTTTTGAGGAAGCTAAGCCAAAACTGATTAATTTAGGCATATAGAAGGATGTTGCAGATCAGAACTTTGCAAGGTAATAGAAGCGAAATGTTAAATGTAATATCTAATATTTCTGTAGGGCCTGCCTTTTGAGATCTATTATTTCTGTTGCACTTCGTTTCTTTTCCTGGTTTTTCTTTCTTCTCACTTTCTCTTTTTCATTCTTTCTCTCTGATGACTAGCTTCTTTTCCTCTCAAATCTCTCTCCTTCTTTCCTCTTCTCTGACCACTCTTTCCTTCACGCTCATCCTTTCTTATTCTCATTTTATGATTATGTATGGATCTAACTTATGATACTGAGTGTAAGCACAGATGTGTAGCTACCATTAGTGCATCGGGTGCAGTGACACCAGTGCCCAGAGCTCTGGTGGGTCCATTGAACCCTGATAATTTTTATTATCTCAGGAGCAGTCAGCAGGACCATTTTCCTTGCTTTCAAGGATGCTACTCTACTGTGTAAGCGGGCCTTGACTATGGGTTCTCAACCCCTTAATTGCTGGGGGTTTTACCGCCAAATCTGAACCCATTTTTGACTATTTGGAGTAGTTCACGCTTAGGGCTCCATAACTTTTTTTCCACATAAGGTATCCATGCCAAAGTTGTGTTCTTTCTTTCAACAGCCGAGGGATTTGTGGTATGTGTATTCCCCTGGAGGAGACAGAGAAAATAGGCAAAATATAGCAACATTTTGAGTTTATTGGTAAAAATCGGAAAAAAGTGCTCTAGCTAAAAGTGCCTGTTTTTTTCCTTGCATCAACAAACGGTTTGCTGTGCTAAAGTCACCATCTTCCCTGCTTTCAGGAACATGCAGAGCTGAATACATTTTTTAAATTATTTTACCACAGTTATGGCATTTTTTAAAGAGGTATCCCATTTTTCCCATTTTTTGTGCTCACGGCCTACTTACTTTTTGTGGTGGAAACCAGTGTAAAACTCATGGGTGCTCCAGTAAAGCTATAGATTTCTGTAACGTAGACAGAATTCTGAATTCGGCAAGGGGTCATATGCGCAGATCTCTCAAGGTTTTCCCAAACAAACTGTTGAAATAAAGATGTACTGAAAATGAGTAGGCAAAAACAGCCATTTGTGTCAACGTTTTCATCTGTAACTTTTTGCCACATTGGTTGGTTTACAGAAGCAATATACCATTACATCTGCTAGACCCTTCTGGTTGCGGGTGTATATCATAAGCTTTGTAGGTTCTCCAAGAACCCAAGGTACCCAGAGCCAACAACTGAGCTGCACCATACAATGTTTTTTCATTATGTACGAGTATAGACCGATTCATATGGTGAACTATGTAAAGTGACAAATAGGCAAGGAAACCAATGTATTTCTGAAATGGGCACAAGATATGGAGTTTAAAAGAAGTGGTTATTTGTACTTCTCTGAATTTGTGGCTACTAGCATATGATTTAGAACGCATTTTTAGAAATTTCTTCTTTCTTACGCACTGGCTTAGATTTGGAAGGCACAAATACAACAAAATCTATATGGCAATAACAAATGTTCTACTATTCTATGCTCTCACATGTGTGCCTATAAAATTGATACCTCACTTGTGTGGGTAGGCCTAGTGCCCTTAAAAGGATATGGCATAAAACACAACATGGACGCATGACATTTATCCACTGAAAACTGACATTTTTTCCGAAGTGGGTCGCTGTGGATTTTAGGCCCTAGCTCAGCCGGCACAAAGGTAAACCTAGCCAACAAAAACATTTTTGAAAACTAGACACCTAGGGGAATCCAGGGTGGGGTGTCTTGCGTGACTCTAACCAGGTTTTTTTACCCAGAATCCGTTGCAAACCTTCAACTTTGACAAAAAAACATTTTTCTCACATTTCTGTGATGGAAGGTTCTGAAATCAGTGGGCAGTCACTAAGGGCCAGATGTAGGTAACTTCAATTTAGCGAGTCCTTAATAGTGATTTTTACCGAATCGCTATTAAGGACTCACTAAATGGAATGTAGGTAGGAATCGCTAAAATATTAGCGATTCCTTAACATTCCTTAATAACGAATTGGTTATTGAGATTCATTATGAAGGAATACCTACTCATTCATTCCTATGGGCTAGGAGGCCCATAGGAATGAATGGGAAGATATTCACTATTAGCGATTCAGTATTCCCGAATCGCTAATAGCGGGATCTATTTCAAGGGTGCCAGGGTGTCCAAAGGACACCCTGTTGCACCCCTGAAATGTGCATGTGTGCACATGTGGCGCACATACATGCCCTAAGGGCATGGATATGTGCCACATGGCACATTTAAAAAAGCAAAAAAGTGCTTTTTCAAAGGAAATCGCTACGTACCACCAACTTGAAGTTGGTGGTAATTAGCGATTCCTTAAGGCTGAAGTGCACTATTTTTAGAGCTACGTACAGTGCATTTAAGGAATCGGTATTTCCGATTCCTTAAATGCAAGAGCAAAATAAGGAATCGCTATTTTGCGATTCCTTATTTTGCAAGTAGGTTTCAACTCACCTACATTGCACTCAGCCAAATACCGGTCGTTAACGCAGAAATTCTGCGAATTTCTGCGTTACCGCTTGGTATTTGGCCACCTACATCTGGCCCTACGTTCCTTCCCCCCAGCACTCGCTCGAGTCTCCTAATAACAATGGTACCTCATGTGTGGGTGAGCCAAGAGACCTTGACACAAAAGGCCCTAAAGCACTATGTGGAGAGATCCATTGTTATCAGAAGACTTGGAAAATGCTGGGTAGTCGAAAATGTGTGGCTCTTTACAGATTCCAGAGGTTTTCCCCACAGATGTAAAGAAAGTGTGTATTTTAGTCAAGGTTTGCAGTTCACATGACATTGAGGGTAAAAATATGCTGGGAGAGCCACGCAAAACCCACTACCCTGGACTCCCCTGGGTGTCTAGTTTTCAGAACTGTCTAGGTCTGGTAGGTTTTCCCAAGTGGCAGCCTACGCAAGCCCAACAAGTGCAGCCATTTTCCATTGCAATTGGAGCGATATTCAGGAGTTAGCACACGCACCTGGTCCAAATGTAAAAACAACACCCAAAGGAATCAAATGTCCTTATGTTTGCCATTGGGATGGGATTTCTTAGTCCGCACGGGAGTAGAAGGACTGTTGAGGCTTTAGGGGTGAGGCTTGTGTGAATGCAAAGATGGGCCAACCCACCCCACTATTTTATTAAATGTGTTCCTGCCATACACTGGGCTTTCTGGCCCATGTGGGCAAATTAGGGCAAATATTCAGTCTTTCTGGGGCGGCAAAAAGACTGGTTTGTTCCTTTTTTGTGGGTAGGAGTATGGTCAATGCCAGAGTGTGGCGCCCGCACCACTTTGTTTTGCCACAAAGACAAAATCAAGTGGTGTCAAATGAACTTTCTACCCCAGGGGCATATTTGAGGCCATCCCCCAATTGGGACAAACTTCCTACCTGCCTCCAGGGAGACTTAAAGACACTGTTGCCCCTGCTGGGGAGAGGGTATGGCTCAATGCAAGGGTAAGCCACACCCACATTTGTTTGTTTTGGCTCCTTTTTTAAATGCCTGGTATTTAGTGGACTTTCTGACCCCTGGGGCTATATTGGGGGTGAACACCCCTATTCACCACCCGGGGGCAGAAATTCTTTTAGGCAGCGAGGTGAGGAAGTGCATGGGCCGATGCCCGGGAGGGCCTCTCCTCCCCCCCAAAAATACTGCATAAATGTGGCCCCAGTTGCCTAGTGGGCGTTCTGCCACCCTGGGGGGAGGCAAATTGGGGGTGACTGCCCCAATACACCCCAAGGGGGGCAGAAAGTCTGTCTGGCTTATTGGTGAGGACGGGGAATGGCCAACCCCCACCACGCTATTGTTTCAACCCAAAAAGAAAACATTCCCTGGTGTCTAGTGGGCTTTCTGCACGACCCCCAGAGGGGGCAGATTGGGCGTAATCACCCCATCTGCCCTCCATGGGGGAGGCATAAAGACTGTCACCCTCTTATATTTGTTTAAAAAATAGACCCTAGTGTCTGGTGGGCTTTCTGCCTCCCCCCGGTTGGTAGATTGTGAGTAATTACCCCAATCAGCCCCACCCCAACCTCTTGGTGGGGTGGGTGTATGGCCATGATTGGCATCCTCCACCCTTATATTAAAAGAAAAAATCACTGGTGTCTAGTGGGCCTTCTGACCCCCCCCCCCCACATACACCCCCGGGGCAGATTGGGGTAATCACCTCTATCTACCCTCCAGAGGGAGCAGAAAAATGGTCACAATCGTTTTTTGGGGTGGGGACATGGCCATGGACATAATGGGCAGCCCCCACCCTCTGTAATTATTTAAAGACTTGACCCTGGTGTCTAGTGGTTTTTTTGCCACACCGGTGGGGGTGGGGCAAAAAGACTGATCTGGTATGGGATTAAGGGAGCACAAATCCTTGCCCAATTGGCTGCTTCCTCAAAATCCCTGGTGTCAAGTGGTTGGATCCCGGCTTAGGGATCATTCTCCTATGGCGATACCCATGTAGGGATCCACTGCAGAGAGATATCATTGGAAAGGGGAGAGTCTACCCTTTCCAACGATCCACTCCGACCCCAGTCAGTGCTCGTGGGGATGAGATATGCCCACTGAGCACAGATGCAGTGAAATGAAAACGAGCCCATCGGCTCATTATACTTTCACTTTAGTGTAATGACATCAGTGCATCCTGCGTGCTGATCATGATTACACTAAGAAAAAAAAAAGACCTCAGGCTGGTCAGGAAGCTCTCTCCGAGCAGCCTATCTTTATATATCTCCCCAATGTCAGCCGACGGCCGACATACGCACTGAGAAAGTAGTGCACCAATGGCCAACACCCACACTAAAGGGGTTAAATAAAACCTTTATTTGCTAACATATGTTTGCATTTAGTGATAGCTAGCTGATGTTATGTTATGTTATGTTATGTTATCAGGGGTTTTGTTAAGCGCTCAGCTACTCAAGCAGAGTGTCCCGGCGCTGTCAGACCCATAACCGTAGAGCTCCAGCAGGGGATAGAGGAACTTATTGGCCAAACAGCCATGTTTTGAGCTTCTTTCTAAAGGCCACCAAGCTGATAATTACTCTGAAAATGTTAATTATTTTATAAAAATCCCAGATGTTTTTTATTTAAGCGTATGTGGATACATGCACTTGTGCGTGTGATTGAGTGAATGCATGTGTCTGTTTTTGGCCATGGAAATAAATGTCTTTAAAAATAACTATCATGGGACGCCACCAGTGCTGATATGGCAATTCACGTGATGTTTAAATTAATATTAATTGCAAATTAAGAATTTGTAATGCGTAGTTACTGTAATCGCTGAAGACCTTTGAGACATGCAATGAAATTATTGCACCATGAAGAGAAAATTATTCTTAGCAGCATGCTGACACCTTTCAGCATTTATTAAAATAAATTGATTGCAGCATAGATTTGAAGAGCTGCACCGAAAACCGCAGATTGGTCTGAGCAGAGACAAGGAAATCTCATATTGACGCAGTCTACAGGGACTAAGGACGAAACAATACCATTCTGTCCTGAAGTTCACAGCACTTCACAAGGAGAGACACCCCGCTTTACATTGTCTCATCCCACTTTACACTGCCCTCTCCTCCTTGGCCTCCACCACATAGTTCAGGGTTGGATCTGATTCTATTTTGCGGACTGCTCCCACTTCCCAGCATGGCACTCTTTCAAGTTCTCACCTATCTCCAAATTAGCGGGAGTCCGCCATAGCTCGGCTCTTAACCCACCCCTTTCCTCAGTATGTGCAAACTCCCTTGGCAAAATCATTGCTTCCTTCTTCCTACACCTCTTCTTTAGTGATGACCCCCAATTCTTCCTCTCCTTTTCTTCCTTCATCTCTTTACCCCACTCCAGGACGGTGGCCTGGTTAGGAAATATAGTACCAGACGGCTTTCCACTCCCTTATCCTAAATTCAGCAAAAACTGAAATGATGTATTTCCGCTTATCCAGGGCTTCTTCAACAGTCTTCCGCTTCTAACCCCAGTATCTGACCCTCTAAACGCCTCTGCTGCGCCCACCCTCACTCATCCTGTAACTTTGGTGTGTAACTACAATTCCTGTCAGAGACCAGCTTACTCCATCGCTTCCACTGAAACGGCTGGTCTTTTTCACCTTCTCAACATCTCAAGGATCCAACCCAACTCCCTTTCGACTTCTTCAAAACACCTATCACATCTCTCATCATGACCAAACTGAACAAACCCAGCTGCAGCAGCATCCAAAAGGCCTCCAGCAGCCAAGGCCAGGTTGGCCATATGCACAACCAGCAAAACCCCCAGGTGGGAGGCTGCACTGAATATTAAGAAATGTTTCACAGATAACACTAAAATATTAAAACATAGGAGCAAATGGTACATCGAGTATATAAATGACATTAGATGTATTCCTCTCCTAACCCTTACAGTATAATTATATAAGGATATCATGGAAAAGGAGATGAAGAGAACATCAGAGAGGGTCTGCACTGTCTAAAACCAAATTTCCTCAATAATGGCCATATGTAACATGTTTGTCACTCTTCATATTTTTTACAAAGTAACACACATTTCAAAGTAGTTTGAGTGGAAATCCTGTACAAGGACAAAAAGAACAAACTTGTGAGAATTCACCCATTTGCGGCAACGCTAAATTAAAAAGTATCGTATTAGGCCTCAAACGTGTCAGCAAGTACCTGTGTACAGAAATAGTGACTGCAGACAAATAACACTGCTTTCCCTATGAAGTCAGAAGTAAAGAGTGAACAACATTCGCAGCTTTAGTAGCTTCCAACTGTCACAGCTTCTCATAACACATATCCAAAAGGAGGCTTTAATTTAACTTTTAGAGATAGTACACAAAGAATCAGGGAGCATATTATCAAGCACGGCGTTAAAATTATCGCCGCTTTAGCGGCAGAAAACTGCCGCTAAAGCAGCGATAATGGGCTTGATAATATGCCCCAGAGAATTCCAATAGAAGCCCATGTTGACACCAGAACATGGGCTTCTATTGGAATTCTCAAGGGCATATTATCAAGCCCATTATCGCCGCTTTAGCGGCAGTTTTTTGCCGCTAAAGGGGCGATAATTCTAACGCCGTTTCTTGATAATATGCCCCCAGGGCCACTAAAAAACTCAGGGACTCATTTACGAGGTCCTAGTGGCATTATGCGCTGCCGAAGCATCTCTTTTTTGATGCACCGGTTGCGCAATGTGCCACGGCATATTTAAAAGGCCATGCAAATTGACTTTACGTGGCTTTACATGGCCTTTTAAATATGTGTCCATTTCAGGTACAACACTGTGTGAAAGGGGCATTCCATGGGGGTTGCTGTGGGTGTTTCCCATGCAACACCGATGGAATCTGAAGCATTCCAGATTCAAAAGGAATCGTTACCTGGGGATGCATCAGATTCTAACGCGTTAGGAAGAAGCAACAAGGAGAAGTATTCTTATTTCTGCTCATTTTTTTCTTTTTCTAAGTGTGCTGCAGAATGCACACATAGAAGGAGGAAACCGCCTCCATTTATTGATTTTGTGCAGAAAGGTGTCCCTTTCTGCACAAAATCAATCATCCCTGTAACGCAGGTACCCGTTCAGCATGGCGTAAGGATGCTGCGTTGGCGCTAGGCTGCTTTTTATTAGCGCCGCCGCCAGCATGAGAATCCACTGTATTCTTGCAAATACGGTGCATCCCAGCACTTTTTGAATGACGCAGCGCGGCAAAATTGCCTGCGGCACTGCATTGCGTCATTCTATTATAAATGAGGCCCCCAGATTAACCAGTCCCTAACACAAGGATCCAAGGGGGTGGGATCGGAGGGGCACCATGTACCCATACTTTTTTAATTTAAGAAACAGAATTCCTTTACTTTTTGTGAAACAACAGTTGTCCCGTGACGGTTAATTCAGATAGTTTAAATGCTTCGGCTGAAGTGAAAGGCAGGCAGTCTCCCGTGCTGTGAAGCCAAGGGAGTGACAGGCAGTTTAAAAACAAGCATTGGCATAGCCAAAAGGTCTCGCCTTTGGGACCTTATAAGTGTTTAGTTTCCAGCACAATATCCTTGGTGCAACAACATCAAGTGTTGCATGGCTAAACACTTATAAGGTCCCAAAGGCGAGACCTATTGGCTATGCCAATGCTTGTTTGGAGTGAGTGGCTTGTGCAGGTATGCCTCTGTGAGGTAGAGATGCTGCGAGTGCTTTTACAGGAGCCCTTTTTTGTGACAATGCGCCTCTTCAAAATGTATCTTGGGTCTGATGTAATACTTCTAGCCCCTATTACTATCTTCTCGCACCCAATGCATCCTTAAATGTCTCATGTACAGCCGGGGTTGACACTCCTATTACCCCTGCCCTCCAGTGACACTTTACCTGTCACGGGTGGTGGTGGAGGATGTGGTGGTGGTGGTGGTGGTGGACGTGGTGGTGGTGGACGTGGTGGTGGATGTGGTGGTGGACGTGGTGGTGGGCGTGGGGCTGGTGGTGGACATGGTGGTGGATGTGGTGGTGGATGTGGTGGTGGATGTGGTGGTGGTTGTGGACGTGGTGGTGGTGGTGGATGTGGTGGTGGTGGATGTAGTGGTGGTGGTGGACATGGTGGTGGTGGATGTGGTGGTGGTGGTGGACATGGTAGTGGTGGACGTGGTGGTGGTAGTGGAAGTTTTGGTGGTGGATGTGGTGGTGGACATGGTGGATGTGGTGGTGGTGGACATGGTGGTGGAGGATGTGGTGTTGGTGGATGTGGTGATGGACGTGGTGGTGGTGGACATGGTGGTGGTGGATGTGGTGGTGTTGGTGGTGAATGTGGTGGTGGTGGTGGACGTGGTGGTGGATGTGGTGGATGTGGTGGTGGTGAACATGGTGGGGTGGACATGGTGGTGGTGGACATGGTGGTGGTGGACGTGGTAGTGGACGTGGTGGTGGTGGTGGTGGAGGATGTGGTGGTGGTGGACGTAGTGGATGTGGTGGTGGTGGACGTGGTGGTGGACGTGGTGGTGGTGGACATGGTGGTGGATGTGGTGGTGGTGGACATGGTGGTGGTGCTGATGGTGGACATGGCGGTGGTGCTGGTGGTGGTGGTGGACGTAGTGGTGGTTGTGGTGGTGGTGGACGTGGTGGTGGTGGACGTGGTGGCAGTGGTGGTGGAGGTGGTGGTGGTGGAGGTGGTGGACATGGTGGTGGATGTGGGGGTGGTGGATGAGGTGGTGGACATGGTGGTGGCGGTGGTGACTCTGGTGGTGGACGTGGTGGTGGACATGGTGGTGGTGGTGGACTGGGTGGTGGTGGACATGGTGGTGGTGCTGGTGGTGGTGGTGGATGTGGTCGTGGACGTGGTGGTGGTGGAGGTTGTGGTGGTGGACGTGGTGGACGTGGTGGTGCAAAGAGGAGACAATTCCCCTGCAGTTCCTTGCCACTGGTGGCAATAGTTTCAAGGCAGTGATGTCTCACTACAGCTGTAGCCACGACCGTAGAAAAAACGCCTAGAAGGTTTGGATCAGGTGGCAGGGTTCTAAGCTGGCAAGGGGTGCAAAGCTCTTACAGCCCATAGCAGGGACTATTTCTAGTTCGCTTAGGATCAGGCCTTCTGGGAAAGCTGCATGGAATGATTTAACACGAGGACAAACACAATCATATTTGCCAAATGCTTTTCTGAAAGTAGGCAAAAAAAACGTTAATTGACATGTGAAAAGTCTAACAATAACAAATCCCTTATAGAACCGCTCAGCAAGTCACCCTGTCTGGGTCAGGCAGGCCAGGGACAAACAATGAGGCAGTGTGAGTAAAAGGTACACCACACGAATAAGAGAGGCTAACGGAGCGGCCTTGGCATTTTCTTAGTTTTTCAGAAGGGTCGAAAAGGAAGGACTATAATGTAAGAGAATATTAAAAATGCAATAATATTTGGAAGATAACGAACACTGTGACTGTCTCCGGCTGCGTTTTCAGACAATGTCTTGCGCCGCTGCTTTATTAGTCACAGTAGGGATGTATGAAACATCACAACAAGGCCCCCTGCACTCTTCGCTGGGGTTGGGGGCGTGTCCTGGGAGGGACGTGCAACAAGTGGAACAGTAAAACGTCTTTTATTTATAGTGGACCTTTGTGAGCTGGAGATTTACGGCGGGAATAAATATTTGCTGACATGTTTCGCCACAGCCACTCTCTGAGACAACACATTGAACCTTTTAGAAACAAAAAACACAAGAACGCTTGGCTATTATTTTGGTTAACGCACGTGACAGCCCTTTCACGTAGCCAAAAATAGATCTTAGTGACAACAGTCCTTAAAAAAAAGCAAGCAAACAGTCCAATGAGCACAATCAAAAATTGCCGACTCTTAATGTGCACGTGGGGACTGGATGCTTCACTGGCGGCGTGCCCCCCCAAAAAGTCCCCAGAGTGTCACGCCGCCAGTAAAGCATCCAGTCCCCGCATGCACGTCTTCTGTCCCACCGCGTGCACGCTTGGAATCCGTATGGATTCCAAAAGGCCCTTGCCATGGCGAGGGCAGCGCATGTGCGCTGCTAACGCTAGGCGAGACCTAAAAAGAAGCAGGCCTTTTTGACAGGGTGTCTGCTGCCTGAAAGAAATGTAAATGTGTTCAACTGGTTAACCTGTAGACGTAAAGGGTGCTTGGAAGCTGATATTGACTTCAATTGATGGAGTCACTTGAACTTTAATGATGACACAGATGTATTCTTTCTGACTAATATTGCAGGGGTGTTACCAGCTGAACTGTGTGAAGTGTGTGCTTTTAAGGCTCAGTGATATGAAAGAAATGCACTACCTAAGGTCTGGGTATTACTAAAATCTATATTTTGGATGGACATTGCATTTTGTAGCAGCCTAACTCATACCCTCTGGAGTGCAAGTTTAAAATAATGACTTACATATTCACACTGATTTCTTTCTCAAGCTGGAATCACATAGCACTAAAAATACGCAAGTTACTATTCTCCACTGCTCCGACCAAGATTCAATTCTCGGCTCCCTGGTTACACATACAAACCTCTGCAGTGGAATAATTAATGGAGGTTTCATAATGTACTATAGTGCATTTCCTGCTGATTAACTCAACTTACATTTATTTTTCATTTAAGTTGTGTGTTATTTTATATGTAGTTACCTGAAGGTGAAAGACCAAAAAAACGTACAGACTATTGGGCCATATGTACAAAACCTTTTTTGAGTTTCAAAACAGCCCAATTTGTAGAATCGGGCTGTTTGCAGCTTCAAAAATGATTTTTTAAATGTACAAACACAAATTGTGATTTGGTGACATGTTACCGTTTCGCAATTTGTGTTTAGCGATTGGGAATTTGGATTCTAAAACCGATCGCAGTGGTATGTCTGAATGTTTTGCGACCAATTGTGGTTGCAAAACATTCATTTTTTTACCAACACCTCAAGGATGGTGGTAAACGTTTGCAAATGGGACGTGGCCCCCATGAGAACCAGTCCCATTTGTGAATGTTGATCCAAGAGACCACTGCCTACTCTTAAAAAATTCAACTTAAACGTTTCATTTTATTTTTTGAAGTGCAACCCGTTTATCTTTAAGGAAAAAGGGTTGCTATTACAAAAAAAAAATGATTGCTTTATTAAAAAGCAATCACAGACATTGTGGTCTGCTGACCCCAGCAGGCCACCATCCCTGTGATGACAGCAATTCCTAATGGGTCGCAAATTGCGACCTACCACATTAATATTCATGAGGTAAGTAGATTGCAACCCCATTAGGAATCACAAAATGAAACTCAATGGGTTTCATACATTAGGAATTGCGATTTTCTGTTTGCGGTTTTAAAAAAATCATAATTAGGAAATCGCAATCCCTCACATTTGTAGATATGGCCCATTGTATTTTTTTTGTCACAACGTTGATGTCACCCCTTGCTCACTGACCCGACCCCATTGCATGCAGCATCGCATTTCCCATACATTTTTTAATGCACTTTGGCTGCTGCTCAAACATATACCTAGGGGTGATTCTGCAGACTTCCGCAAGCAGATGGAAATCGGAGGGTCGTGCTGATCGCACTAATTTCCAGTGCAGTAAGCTTGTTCCATGCTGCAAAAACAATGCAAAGCGCACCATGCAAAGGGCCGGAGGATGTTGCTTCTTTGCTGCAGTTCGAGTAGATTTTCTACTCGAGCGTCAGCTCTTTCAACGTCCATGTCTGCCCGTGTTGAGAAAATCTCACTGGGGGCCATTGTAGCACCCCAAAGTTGTGCTAGGCGACACAATTCTTGTTCACCAACTTAACGTTGGTGAGCCACGCGCAAGAAAAAACTCCAGATGAGCGGAATTTATCACCTGTCCCAACATATATCTTCAATATAGGCTAGCCAGGAGATGTGTCGCGCATGATCGAGAGTTAAACAGTCCCATAAAACCAATTGATTGACTATGGTTTTTGTCTTAGACCAAACAGCGTGCCACAACATGAGAGGTCATAGCCTAATAAGATCTTCCAAGTAGTTTAGACCCAATTCTAGATGACTTACAAAATTAGAGCAACTTGTTTTTGCACTGCCAAAAGGCTCCTCATAAACAGCTTTCCACTATTTGGAGGACCCCATAGTCAGTATAGCCCCAAACACCTGCTCCATAACTTGCCACAAAGACACAGTCTGGGTTATAAAGCAAGCACATTTACTTTATGGGCTTTTGGCTGAGTCTTTTAGCAGATCTAAAAATTGACTCTTTGGCACTAACAAATTGTTGCTTTCCTACGTCTTTCAAATGAGACCATTTCCCATCCGAATCTAACTGTACCATAAGGTAACAAAAGGTATAAACCTTTTCTATCTTGGTGCCGAGTACGGCATGAGCATGTGACTTGATATGCCTCAGCCTACTGATGCAGCGTAGTTTACCAACTCTATTACATACATACACACAACACTCATTCATACATTCAATGAGCTAGTAAATATCCGCTGGACATCAATTTTGATTTACCTTAGAGAACCTTTACACCAGTATTTTTATCACCCCTGTCTCTCAAGTAAATGTACCTGACGAAAGATCTAGTAGTGGATTAGAATAGGGAGGAAATGATAATAGTAAAAACAATACATTCAACTTTTATGTCAAGAACCACAGACATGGTAGAAGTTTTAAATGTTTATCTGAATTTATAATTTTGTGAGTCAAATCAAATACACGTAAACACATTCTCCATCAGGAAAAGTAGTTCAATTAGTTTATAATTCAATTCACATTAATTAATCTCATATGATGACAGTACCTGAGGAGAGAAAGAACAGAGAGCAAATACGAAGCACAACCCCACAGAACTATATTTACCTAGAATGGTGTGAGGACCTAGACATCAGAGTATCAAGGATTCAGGACAGGTTCAGGATCGGGAAGGTGACCTCTTCTAGTATAACGCCAGCGTTACACCCCTCTCTGGTGCTACTCTCTCCGTCTCTGGCTCGTCCAGACCCCTTCCTAGATGTGCCTCCTCGGTTGTTCTGCGATCTTTCCCTAGTGTTGGATTCTTAAATCAGATTGTAGCAAAATCGGGCAGCATCTCAGCATAGCATCGGCATCAAGTGGGTCAAGTGTGTCTAACTAACTAGAACTTACCTCTGTTATACCAATTCAAATGAATGATCCACCCCCAAATGTTTCAATTCCATGTACACCCCTCAATTTGATTGGGCCAGGCAATGGGGTGAGGACATCACACCATACTAAGGGGCATATTATCAAGCCAGGCGATAAAATTATCGCCGCTTTAGCGGCAGAAAACTGCCGCTAAAACGGCGATAATGGGCTTGATAATATACTCTATGGAATTCCAATTGAAGCCCATGTTAAATGTGAAGGACGTCTAACATGGGCTTCAATTGGAATTCCATAGAGCATATTATCAAACCCATTATAGACGTTTTAGCTGCAGTTTTCTGCAATTTTATCGCCTGGCTTCATAATATGCCCCTAAGTGCAATACTTTTCTTTGGTTCTATTGTCTAATTCCCCGCCCCTTAATTTTAATACCTACAAGCATTTCATATGTGGATCGATAAATCTGTAATACAATGTTTCAGGTTCTTCCTCTCGTAGGGTCAGGAATTGTTCTTCCCATGTCCTTACCGAGCACATGGATTGGCAGCCATTCAATAGTTTCATTAGTTTCAGAACAATGAGGTTGCATGCATGTGTAGTTGACACAGAGGACATCGGTCACCCTTCAATGCCCAAATACGAACTATTAATAAAGTCAGAAAAGAACATGTTAGAATACAAAATTAAATGAATTTACTGTATACCACTTACTTCTACTCTAACCCCATTTACTTAATGTTTCTTTTGCATTAGTGGCTTAGTAAAACTTGCGTAGGTTAGTTTCAGCACAGCATGTGCTTTAATGCGAGGGTTTCGGGCAGCCATTTTAAAAGCTATTGCGCGGCTGCAAAGATTTCCCACCAAGCTGAAGAAGACGTCATACTACGTAGATGTAGTAGACGCATGCGCAGAAGAGTTCCAGGCATTTTTGGCGGCCATTTTAAGGGCATTCAGTTTACTTATTAGTGAAGCACATAGAAAAGCTTCCCCTAGATATGATATGTAAAATGTGGTGCAAAATTAGTTCTTACAAACAGGTCGGTTATAATGTTACAGGTTATTCGAGAGGATTGCATAAGAGCAAGTTTCTTCTAATACGAAACCTTGCTCCATCAATCCCCTCTCTGATGGCATTTTATGCCATCACTAGCTTCTATTAAACCAGATGCCAACTTTAGCATTCTATCATTTCGATTTCTTCAAATCCTTTATTCTCTCCTTTATCTTTCATAAATTGTGATCCTTTCATTCTTTTGTAGATATTTCTCTTCAATTCTTAAAGTCGTATTTCGTCTAATTTTCTTTTCCTACACTTCTCGTTCACTTCGTACCTTTTTCTTTTTCCACTGCATTTGTGGCAACACATTATCATCAGAACTAACAAAGTTATGCCCATGATCGGCAATAATATTTGACCTTAGAAAATCTTACCTATGTTAGAAAACCAACTAGTAATAGTGGAAAAAGTATTTGTTATTTTCTTCCATACACTGTCAACCTCCAGTGGTTTTAATTCCTCTTCCAAATGTGTAATATTTTTAATATATCTTCCAATTTCTACACTTTGTCAGGTATATATGTGAAACATTGTTGCGCCTTCAACATTTTACAGACTCCACCCTCTTTTGCTAATAAGATATCAAGGGCAAGTCAATTTTGCAAAACCATAGATCTAACAGCAACTAATTCTGTATTGATCAGTAAAAATCCTCCAGCAGTGTCAGTAGATAACCAATCAACTACTGTTGACAATTGACAGATTTTTCGAGAATTCAGCAGAACTCCCACTGAAGGTATCAATGCACCAAATAAATCTCCTACTATTTTCGAAAAACTAGCTCTTTTATATTGGGTTAGTCCATTACTGTCATTATTGCTTACAGTGATTCTTTTAACATGATAAACTTTAGGGAATACTATTCCGAAATAGCAACTCCCATACCAGTGATCAGGCAACCTAAAATAGGCTTTGTTTCTACAAATATAATAAATTCCAGGAAATACTGGATCAGCTCCTCTTTTTAGTCCCCAACCCCCAATTACTAAGACATTATGTTCACATTCACTTCAACCAATAAATACATTGTTATATAATGTTTTTAATCTATGGAGACAGATTTTCCCTTTCTTTTCAAAATCCAGAGACATAGCAGCATGAGTCTTGCCAGTTACCAAAAGGTCTTCCCTTTCAGCCCATTTAGTTATCTGAGGTTTTGGTTCTGAGGCCCTTCTTCGGAAACCCTGTCTCCTTTGTTCTACTAAGTTCAGAAATATCTTTTCTTCTTCATGCAATTTACAGGTTAGGTTGCGTTTATGTGCATCGGCTATATCTATTGTCTTCAGTGTTAGGAATATTCACCCATGAATTGTGAGTCTCTAGTACTAAGGACAGGGTTCATGCTCTTCTGCATAGGGACTTCTGAAAATATTACGTCTACATTTGAATAATAATACTGCAGTTTTCCAATTCTATCAAATAAACTAGCTAGTACACTACATGAAAAGGACGATATGTCAAAGGTAAGTGATGATAAGTTACCCCCTCAGCTACTGAGTTTGGCAATTTCATGCAAATATAACAATCACTAACCTCCATTGTTTCTACATAATGTACTAAGAGATTTGCAAATACATTTAAATCAGTTTTGTTTTTGTCTACAGTGTGGTGTAAATCTAACTCGTCTGGTGTTTCTAAATCTACTCTGTCTCCTTTAATGTTTGCTACTTCCGTATGTGCATTAGTACTATTCTGTTTGTCAGTAACCATCAAATAGGGAATAGCTATTGCTAATACTACCCATATTATGAAACTAATAATAGGCTACATATACAGATCCTACAACACTTCTTTATACAGCTTTGTTTTGGTTTTCCAGTAACTTTAGAATCAGACATTTTTGACAAGAAGATTTTTCTCATCTTTAATTCAGAACTTGGTATCAGATTACACCTTAAGCGTCTTCTCTCCCTTTCAAGTCGGTCTCACTTCTTCATCAATTTGTTCGTCGTTCAGCTCTTCATCACTTTCTTCATTTAAATCGAGATTTTCAAAATCTTCAAGAATGACATATGTCCACTCAGGACCCTTGAACTTATTTTTCAATGTCTTCAACATTTGACTCCTTCGTTTTGGTGTTACTGTGGAAGGTCCAGATTGACTAGATACTTCGTTGACTTGATCAGGTTCTTCACTGATTGTTTTAAGACGGTATCTCAGTCTCCTGATAATTCTTGGCCAATTATCACCTTTTCGACTTTTCTTAACTTTCACTGCACTGCCAGGTTCTTCAAAGCTTCTTTTATTTTATTTTATTTTCGGCACAATTTGATAATCTTCGTCTTCAGGTTTCCTCTCTATCTGACCTTGTCCAGGGCTTATTGTCCTGGCCTGTTCTGCCTGGATTGGTTGATCTACCTCAATCTGACCCTGTTCAGGATTGGTGATGTCTGGTTTTTCTTCTGTATTCTGAACTTGTGTTTCTATGCCTATCTGGTCCTGTTCAGGTCTTTTTACCTCTTTACCTTCTTCTGCCTGAACGTTTTCTCTAAACTCTGTCTGTCCCTCCTCAGACTCATGAATGGGGCTTTGGTCTTCTTCTGTCTGAATATATTGTTCTCTCCTTAACTGTTCCTGCTCAGGTACCCTAATAGTCGTTTCCCTACTTTCCTGAGCGAGTTCTTCTACACCTGACTGGTACTCATTCTTTTCTTGTCTGTCTAACTGTGTTTGACTCCTAGTGCTTATAAATACTTCAGGTATGTCCACCACTGGGATCCAGTCATCCTGATAAGTGCTTGGTTGTTCTTGCGCAGCTACCTCAGGATCTTCTATAGGAAGTTCTTCAGCTGAACAACCTTCAGCAACTTCAATTTCTCGTTTCAATTGAAATTCTTCTTCTTCAGAAGCTGGCACCCTTTTGGTATGACTTTCATGGATCCAATTAGGTAATCCTGCACACTTTACAGCTGTTGAAGTAGTCAATATAACTTGATGCGGTTTATCCTATCTTGGTGCTAGGCACGATTCTCGAGTGTGATTCTTCACAACTACCCAGTCATCAGGATTCAGATCATACGCTTGGGTCAGTGTCTGTTGACTGCGTCTTCCCCAGCCTGATGAGAGATAGAACGCACTCTGTCAGCTAACTTTTTGCAATACTCCAAAACCAAGTCATCAGTTGGAATACTTTTGAGTCCCATCAGAACCAAAGGTAAAGCATCAGGCCATTCCAGTGGGGTGGATGCACACACCTTTCCGAGTCTTGACTTGATCGTGTCATTTAATTGTTCTACCACCCCAGAAGCCTCTGGACGGTAAGCACAGTGCAATTTTTGTTCGACTTTGAATACTTCGCAAATTAGTCGAATTATTTCATTATTAAAATGAGATCCTCTATCTGATTCAATCGTTACTGGAAAGCCAAATCTAGGGATGAATTCTCTTAACCCCTTCGCTGCGGCGGGAATTCCGCCGCAGCGCTGGGGGGTGCGGGGGGGCAGCGCGGTGGCGCTGTGCTCATGACGGAGCCACTCCGTCATGAGCCACGGTTGAGCTGTGCTCATGACGGAGCGGTTCCGTCATGACTCCGCCCAGTTGCGTTGTCCCCCCGCACAGGCGGGGAAACAGCGCCGCATGGGCGGAGCGGCCGCCAACGGCCGTGGCATGACGGAACCGCTCCGTCATGAGCACACGGCAACCGTCACATCAAGTCATTCATGTTCAACCTCATCTTTCACTTCTTCGTGATAAGGATCAGATAGTAAAGTGGCTGGATTGAGAAAAGTACACCTCACTATAGTCACGTTTTCTGCCCCCAGTATTATTCTCTCATATTTAGTTAGCCTACTGGGAGTAAGGTACTGCGTTCGAGTTCTGGTCAGCAAGATCACCACTGCATGGGGAACGTACACCTTGACAGGGTGTCCCATCACAATTGACTCACTCTGTTCCATGCTTACACAAGTTGCAGCTACAGCTTTCAGACAACCTGGCAATGCACAGGCCATAGGATCTAGAGTAGCAGAAAAGTACGCCACTGGTCTTCTCATTAATTCATGTTTCTGTGTCAGAACTGAAAGTGCACATTTACCCCGCTCATGGCAGAATAATGCAAATTCTTTTGAATAGTCCGGCATTCCTTGGGCAGGTGCTCCACACAAACAATCTCTCAGCTTTCTAAAAGATCCCATGCTTTCATTATCCCATTCTATAGGATCTTTCGCTCTCTTTTTAGTCATCTGTATCAGGGGTTTAGCTAATAAAGCAAACTCTACAATCCACTGCCTACAATATCCTTCAACTCCAAGGAACATTCTTATTTCTTTTTGGGGTCATGGCAACTGAATTTGTCTTATTATTCTGATTCTTTCAGAGGTCACTCTTCTAATTCCTCTCTCTATTTGATGTCCCAAATATTTGACCGAGTTTTTACAGAACTGAAGTTTTTCGGGGGACACTTTGTGTCCACCTTTTGCCAAATTGTTTATCAATGCAATTGAATCAGTGACACAGTCATCTCATGTGTTTGACGAAACCAATAGGTTGTCAATGTGCTGCACCAGGACTGACTCTCTGGGCAACACAAGAGATCGAGACTTCTTCTGAGAATCTGATTAAAGATTGAAGGACTCTCAGTGTACCCTTGGGGCACACGATTCCACACGTAAACATGCTCCTCGAATTTATATGAAAATAAAAACTGACTATCTGGATATAATGGAATGGAAAAGAATGCATGACATAAATCGATTACTGTGAACCAACCTGCTTTCCATGGTATCTGATAAAGAATCACAGCTGGGTTAGGCACTACTGGGCAGCATGGTACAACAATCTTATTAATTTTCCTAAGATCTTGAACCACCCTATACTTCCCGTTACAAGGGCTACTCATTATTTCTTTTAGGATGCCTTGTTCGACTAATCGCTCAATCTCTGCTGCAACACCTGCCTTTACTTCTGGACTCATTTTGTATTGTCGGGTATTCGGATAAACAGCACCTTCTTTCACTGTCACCTTTACGGGATCTATATTTGCCATCAATCCTATTTCTTTTCCAGTAAAATCCCATATTTCTGCATTTACAGTTAGTTTGATTTCGGCAGGTAATTCATTTTGTGTCACCATTGAATATAATTCATTTACTTCTGTTCCCTGTTTAGCTAACATGAACTTGCAAACTCCATCTTCATCTGGGGTTTGTATTGCAACACCATCCGGTGTGCAAAATATGGTGCAATTCATTTTTGCATCTTCTATCAAGTGGGGGGAGAAAGAAGGATTTGTAATCCATTCAGCTTCCTTGCAGTAGTACAAAATATCAAAGGGGAATGGATCACTTGACCTGAGTAACCAGAGTTTGCAACGTATTGGTTGTTTTACTGTAATTCATTCACGTACTTAAGCCATGTGGAGGTATATCTTGATTCTCCGCCAAGTTACAAAAACGTGACAGCATCATCATTGGGCTTCTTGATTGAAAAGGATGTAGTTATCCTTCCATCAGCCCCAGCCCCATTGCACATACACAGTATGTATGATTTGTCAGTAATATGTAGGACGTGTAATGTAGGAATAATATTGTTTCAGATTCTTTTGATTACAATTTCTAACATTGTATTCACATAATCTTGTCAAGGTCATTCTAAAAGGCATACTTCATCCATATTAATATTTCCTCCTTCGCTCCCTTCCTCTCCTTCCCCTACCCTTCCCTCTCCTCTCCTCACCTCTCCCCTCACCTCTAATCTCCTCTCCTGTTCAACTGGTGGTCAATTGACCAGCCAAGTACAGAGGTCCAGCACCCTCTTATCTAGCCAAGTAGCCTGATCCTGAACTTCGGAGCACTGTCCCCTTATTTTACAGGAACAATGTTGATGCTATACTGTTTTTTTCTGTTGTTTTGTTTTAGTCTTTGCAAGCCTCTTGAATTGTGAATACCATTTTACTATAAACAAAGAGCTACAAAGTGTCCAATTTAGATGGGAATGTTTGCAGTCCTCCATTTTGATTAACAGTGCCCATACTCTAAGGCTTTGCGAACATTTGCTATTTATGAAACTCCTCTTATCTGACCTTATGTCCTTTATAAATCTCCTTAACATAACATATTGCTCTGGTTCTGTGTTCTCTATATGATCTTAGATATCTGAACAGGAGAGCTTTGCAAGCAAGAAAACCTATTTATACTGTAAAAGCAGATCATGGCTCGAAATGGCTGCTCTACTGTGGCTTTGATTGCCATATCACACTGCGACTAGATGCATCCCGAACACCCTCTCTTGCGTTAAGCCTTGGCCACTCACCCACCTCCACCCAGAAAGTAAAGAATACTGATATGTCCGCCACTTTCTGTTGCATGTGTCCAGACGTCTAGGGACCCTGCACGTTTTCCCAATTATGGAATTCTGCAATTATGTATGCCAGAATTGGCTTTTTTTAACTATATGAAAAAGTTAATACAAAACCTATTGAAGGCTTTTAATAGGACACAGGGCTCTGACTACAGGGGCAACATTTGGCATAAATCCCAGCACCGGCAGGCATCAGCGCAACAGGAACCCATTTCCTCCATAAGATACATCCATGCACAGCTGCAATGATCAATGGCATGAACATGTGTATTATTCACATGCCAGAAGAAAGTTAGAGTACCAAACTGCACATGCCATTCCATTGCAAAGGCTACATGATGTTGAAACTACTGGAGGCAATGTTGAAAGCAAGTGCACAGATCGTGATCAAAAAGACACAGAAGCTCAATGCTCAGAGCAAGCGCACAGACTAAGATCAAAAAGACATTGACGCTCAGTGCTCAGAGAAAGTGCACAAACTATGATGAAAACGACACAAACTATGATCAAAAATACTAACAGAGCCTCAATGCTCAGAGAAAGTGGACAAACTATGATCAAAAAGACATTGAAGCTCAATGCTCAGAGCAAGTGCAGAGACCATGATCAAAAACACATAGAGAACATCAATGCTCAGAGCAAGTGCACAAACTATGATCAAAAACACATAGAGAACATCAATGCTCAGAGCAAGTGCACAAACTATTATCAAAACTACTAAATGAACATCAATGCTCAGAGCAAGTGCACAGACTATGATCATAAAGACTAACACAACCTCAATGCTCAGAGAAAGTGCACAGACGATGATCAAAACGACACAAACTATGATCAAAAATACTAATAGTGCCTCAGTGCTCAGAGCAAATGGACAGACTATGATCAAAAAGACATAGAAGCTCAATGCTCAGAGCAAATGCAGAGACCATGATCAAAAACACATAGAGAACAGCAATGCTCAGAGCAAGTGCACAAACTATTATCAAAACTACTAACAGAACATCAATGCTCAGAACAAGTGGACAGACTATGATCAAAAAGACTAACACAACCTCAATGCTCAGAGAAAGGGCAGAGACCATGATCAAAAACACATAGAGAACATCAATGCTCAGAGCAAGTGCACAAACTATGATCAAAAACACATAGAGAACATCAATGCTCAGAGCGAGTGCACAAACTATTATCAAAAAGACTAACACAACCTCAATGCTCAGAGAAAGTGCACAGGCTATGATCAAAAAGACTTACAGACTTTCAGTGCGCAGAGCAAGTGCACAGACTATGATCAAAGAGACTTACAGAACCTCAGTGCACAAAGCAAGTGTACAGATTATGATAAAAAAAAGACATAGAGTAGCAATATAAAGGCCGATAAGCACTGGAACTTACTTGAAAATTCTGTCAGTTTCAAGATCACAGCCATTATCACCCTAGTATTTCTACAGTTGTTTGGAAAACATATTTACACAAACTTTGTCATTGCAGCAGGTCCTCCAAGAAACTGAAGATATACTGGGCATCTCCTCTAAAGGTTACACCTATTTTAGATTAGGATTAATATGGCATTATTATGTATTTTCTTTATTTTACGTAAACTTGTAGATCTTTCGCATTGTAATAAGGCTAGCATATCTGTAATATACGATTGTGAATGCTTTGTTTAGCAATAATATGCATAGATCCTTTGGGAAACAGAATTTTCACTGTATCATCTCACTGCATATTATGCATTACATGTGTTTAATTCTCACACCATATTCTCGCAAACACTTGGGAAACAAACACTGTCAGCTGGCGTGTTTTTGCAAATATTTTCTTCTTCACAGATCAGAATTGCTACGCTAGGGCACATTCTGAAGGGGGTGCTATGAATTCCGGTTAATGTTCATGGAGAAAGGGCAGGGCTGTACTCAAAGGAAATATCTCAGGGGAGGTGTTGTCAAAATCATGTTACCACTAACCTGTAGATTCAAATTTTGCTGCAGGGATGACATGTAATCCACCAGTTCCCTTCCACATTGACTGTGCCAATATGTCCATGACTGTGCTCAATACGGACAGCGAAGAGGGACCGAGCTTTGGCCGTACACTTCCTGACAGATCGACTGACTTATTGCAGTAACGGGAGCCGCTAAGTAATCACGCACTGTGGTTGCAGGTATGCCGAAGAGGGGCAACCATTCGGTATAAACATCGGAGAAAAGAGGTGCAGTGAGGACGCTGACCGTAACCCTGACGGAATTGCCATAAAATCCACAAGGCAATGAAACATGTTGGTTTTATTTTTTGAGCAGACACACAGCAAGGAATAAATTTACATAGCCAGTGTGTCTAGCTCGTTTTTAAATTTACGCATACCGGGTTTCTATGCTAGGCCCCGGTCTTTCCTTTTACAGGTCACTTGTTAAATCTATTTCACGTATTTGGTTCATTTTTTCCTCACCACCTTCTATATATTTTTCAAGTTGGCAGATGTTGATGATGAGAACCTGAGGACGCAGGCGAGTACCGGCCTGTTACCTCCCTTGGTGTTGCTCCCGTGAGGCACAGTCTACTTTTCCTCACCTTTTTTCTCTTCAGTTCTTAACCTGTTTTCTCCGTTCTCTTTGACCCGCATGTTGGTGGGAAATCCTGCACTAATAGACAGTATACACCACAATTATAAGCAGTGATTTAGGTCACTGAAGGGCAGAAGCATAATTTGGATTCTCTGCATGGACACGTAAAGTTATGTGTATCCTTTAAAAATATATGGTGGACGTTATGTTTTTGTTCACACAATAAGATGAAACAGGTCTGTTGTTGAGGAGAAGTTACTGATTGGGGGGCGACCTGCTTTTCATTTTTTCCCCCTAAGCTCCCATTTGGATAATAAAAATGACATGTAATCCACCAGTTCCCTTCCACATTGACAGTATCAATATGTCCATGACTGTGCTCAATACAGACAGCGAAGAGGGTGAGGGGGCTAGGAATATGTGAGAAGGCACATGAGACTTTATTAGGTTGTAGTTGCATAGCTTATCTCGTCAAATGGCTGCTCTCGCAGGTGTTCTGCAATCTATCACAAGTGATGGCTCTAGTATACTACACAAAATACAAGATTACTCTTACTTTCTGCTTTTACATTATTTTCAATTGTATGACACTTTCTTTTAAGTGGATTTCACATTCCACAGAAACTGAAAAAATGTCTCGAGCAAAAAGTTAATTATAGTAAACACTCAACATATTAATGGCAGACTATTAACTTGCTAGAGAAAAGGGAATCATTGTGAAACTGGTTATGTTCGAGTGTACTATAGGCAGTTGTTAAAAATCCCCAAATTGAGGCACTGGAAAGAAACAGATGTTCACACAAGATTTATAGCTAACTCTGCGAAGGTCTTAGAGACAGCTGTTAAAGCACAACGTAGACGGAAAAGCAGAATTCCAATAACTAGGTGACAGGAGCAGTGCAGAAAGAGATCAAAGAGTTTCAAGGATGAAAGGAAATTATTTGAAGTTATTCTGGAGAAGCAGTACCAACATGCACCACAAGCAGAAAACTTTTGAGAAGATAAACTTGGCATCTCACCTAGAAGAATGTCTCACCTGAAGAACCAGGCACACAGATGAAGAGTAGAATCTAAGCTGAGGAACACAGGTGAAGAGCAAAGGCTACGCAGAGACTTCTCATCAGCGTGGCTTTACTAGACTGCCTCATCCTGGAATCCTGCAGTTGTCATAAATTACATTTCTGTATTGGTTGTTTTAAGAAATTATGTTTTGAAAACATTACTAAGAGACATCTGTTGTTTTAGTTAAGATAATTTCCTTAATGAAACTTTTCAGCAAGAAACGAATTCTCAAATACCAGTTCAGCCATTGCCTTTGGAGAAGTTGTCAAAGCAGAATTAAAAGGAATTGCATTACTGAACTATTGCACAGGTTCAAGCGCCGTATTGAAGTTCTTTTTAAAAATGTGGTCTAGTCTTTGCTGCTGCAGTGACGTGTTACGTGTTACGTTGAAGGTGAACACAACACTCTTTTTTCTGATGAGTTTGTTCATTCAGTGTGAAGACATTAAGGGTGATTCATTTCAGCTGCTTGACTTGAATTATTTTTTTCCTTTGGATATCAAGTTTTCTCTTGCTCAACTGAAAGTGAGTTCACAAAGGTCAACAGACTTATTCAGGACCTGCTAATGTGAAATTGAAATATAACTTTGAAAGCTCCCTTTTCTTCTTGGGCTGATGGAAACAATTCTGGAGCATATCCTTCACTTGGAGATTATTTAAAAGCATGGCACCATGGCATTATTTGTTTGAAAAGGACTACAACCTGGGACAAGTTTAATTGCCTCTATGTTTATTTTTTTAATGCCAGGCAAGTCACTAAACTATATTTCTGCTGGATTATACATCAGGCTTTCATTTAATAAAAAGTAAAGATGGCAGGGAGGGAG
The DNA here is from genome assembly GCF_964204655.1 of Triturus cristatus. Classification (NCBI taxonomy): domain Eukaryota; kingdom Metazoa; phylum Chordata; class Amphibia; order Caudata; family Salamandridae; genus Triturus; species Triturus cristatus. The sequence continues at coordinate 809,677,564 of NC_140586.1, forward strand.
AAATGTTAAATGTGCAATTGCAACACCCAGTTCTTTCATCCCTTTGTCCTAAGCAAACGTGTCTTTGTTTTAAAACATAGAGGGGCATATTATCAAGCACAGCGTTAAAATTATCGCCGCTTTAGCGGCAGTTAGCCCATTATCGCCGCTTTAGCGGCAGTTTTCTGCCGCTAACGCGGCGATAATTGTAACCCCGTTGTAGGAAGGTGGATATCTGACTATGGTTACCCCCAACTTTTTGCCTAGTGTCTAGCTGGTTTTTCGACTTAGTTGGCCTGAGATCCTGCCATTCAGGGTCTCAGGCTGTCTGCTCTCTCTGTAAAATGGACTCCATGTACCCTAGGTACATAACCAATTGGTAAGGATCACCTTATTGGACCCTGTACAGTGTACCCTAGGTACCCAGGGCATAGGTGTACCCTAGGCCTCCCAGGGGCTGCAGCATGTATTATGCCACCCCTGGTCTGGCCTTCCAATCAGACACAACTGGCTGATCACACAGCTGGGGCAAGGTCGTGTAATCACCCCTTGCTTAGATATAGTATGCCTATATCTACCCCTATATATAGACACATGTGTACCTATCAGTCACTCCTATGGCAGGCCTTAACAATCCTGGAGGCAGAGTGCTTGGTAACATGTGAGATGGTGCTCTAGCATGAGCTGAGCCTGTCTGCAGCTTTCGGAACCATGTCCTTATAGCTGTTCTATGATATAGCCTACCATATACTCTTAAAGTGCCTTATAATCTTAAACGGTTATGGTAACTATGGTTTGGCTTTATCAAAACATGTCGTGTAAGGTGTCTAACACTTTGGAATAATACCCCCATACCATTTCTGGTGATGGGGATATTATTCCTCCCTTCTAGAGGGAGAGACATGTTAAAATCCTACTTTGCTGTTTATCTCTAACCAAAGCCTCAGCATCACAAAATGGATGCTGCTGCCACAGACACAAGTCTGACCTCCTGCTGCTGGGAGTGATCCCAGCCAGGGAGGCCTGGACAATAGGTTTCCTGCTTGGGGAGGTGCTAGCACCTCCCCAGACAGCCTTTAGTGTATTGGGGTAGGGTGGGCTGAAAGGAATGAGACATGCCTGGGGCACACAAGGTGTTCCTTGCATAGTCCAGTTCAAACCGGCGCTGGGGCACTCCAGCCCCAGCTCTGGCGCGAAACTGGACAAAGGGAAGTGGGTGTAACCACCCCCTCCCAGGTCCCACCCATAAGGCGTGACCTAGCAGGTATCCCAGCCCCCCAGATTAGTATAAGAGTGGGAGTTGGGCCTCAAGACTTTAGATTATCCTGAACCTGCAAAACTGAACAGAAACTCTGGACCTTCGACATTCGACGAAAGAAGAAGACTGAAGAATCTCCCTTGTAGTCAAGGAGTGGCTACCCTGTGCAAACAGGCACCATCAAGAGACTACCCTTTGCTTTGTGACCGTTCTACGAGGAACCGACTGCAGAGCCCGACCAGAGCCTTGACTTCCAGACTTCTCCGACCCTCATCCACATCTGCAGCAGAGCTGAGATCCGTGGAGGCGACGAGCGACGTGGGACCGGCTACCTGGGAAAAGTGGCTAGTAACTTACAGCGCAGCTTCTGAGGTACCCTCGAAGTTGTGCACCGGGGATTGAGAAGCCCCAACCCCAAGCACCATCTGCACTGAAGATCAGCCCCCCACACTCCACGAGTCCTGCGTGGGGCCCTTCAGCATTTTCCTGCTTGCCGCGTCTGTCCGGTTGCTTGCCCGCTGGCTAGTGGCCTCTGTGACGACGCACCCTGAAATCTTCTGCGCTGGTTTGGCTCCTCCAGACTGGCTCCCGCTTCTCTGCAAAGAAGAAGCACCCCAGACCTTCCTGGTCTGCACCAGAAGCAAGTCCTTTGTTCTTCGTGGGTTCCGCTTGCCAAGGCTTGGTGAGTCCTAGTCCAACTTCGACGCCGCCGACAGCAAGAGCCTTCGTGGGACAGCTCGCCTCCTGGTCCTGGTCGTCCTCGACGCTTCCTGGTCCTCCTGGCTGCAGCGACAAGCTTCACCTTCACCTGCAACTCTTCACGACATCGTCTGGTTCCTTCCTGGTTCCACGTGGTCACTGGCTAGTGACCTTGACTCTGTCCCCTCTGCTTGCAGGTTTCTTCTCTTCTTGATCCCAGCCTTGGGATCCACCGGACACTCTCCCCTGACTGCCTGTCAGCATCTTTCTTCAGGCATCCATAGGAGTCGACGACGAAAACGACGCATCTTCACCCCTATGCACCCGCAGCCTGTGGGCTAGGTAACTTGGGTACTCCGGTGCTCATCAGGATAGTGACTATCCTAGTGTCTAGTTTTCAAGTCTCAACTTCCTAGCTACTCCGGAAGTGTCCTAAATCTATCTATTTCTAAACTGTAATATTGCTATTGACTTTTACGCATTACGCGTGAGTGTTTCCACTCTGCACACGAATCCCGTGGGCCTCCCACTTCCTAACTAACGCTAGTGTAGTGTAGCCCCAGCGATTCCCTAGGCCTAGGCCTATTCTATTTCCGTGACAGTGGTTCTTATACCACTTATTTAGTATATGGTTTGCGTGGCCCCTAGGGCCTAACTGTATTACTTACCTGTGTGACTTACTGTATGCATTAATAAGACTGTGTTTTACTTACCTCTAATCTCATAAAGAGTGCTGAGGGTTTGCTTAGAATAAATACACTTTATTTTATATATATATCTGTTGTGGTGTCCTTTCATTTGGTATTCAAGGGATTATATATGGTATCACAGCTGGCTTCACATGCCATTCAGAGTTTAGCCTAAGACTGCTCTTGTCCATGCTACCACTAGGATAGCTGGTCTATAAGGTTGACTTTATAACCAATCACCATAAGGGTATTTGGACTGATATAAGGTGTACACTATAACTAGTGACATCATACATCAGGCCAACTTCTCACATTGGTGAGCAGCGGTTGGGATCTGAGCTTGCTGTTGTAATACCATTGTAATCTTGAGATACTAAATTGAAAGATCACACAGATATTGTCTAGGTACATATAACATAGATTATTATACTTAAGTCCTACTGGACTTTGTAGTTGTAGGTTGAAGGGAATAACACACCCTGACTACAACTACTAGAAAGGTTTAGTATATACAACTAGTGTAGGTAGGTGCACACACCACACCCTCACTAGATCATGTCTCTGAGAGTAGATCAAGTAGATGCTCTCTCAGGAGGATCAGGTCTGCAAAAGATCCCCTCTAGATATGATACCTTAACATTCCAGGAGATGAGACAGTTGTGTACCTCCAGAGGAATAAAACAGGGTGCAAACCCTACCCTCCTTCAGTTAAGACAACTCCTAGAGGAGTATGATGCTCAGAGGGCATCTCAGGCAGGTGCCCTAGGCACAGAGGAGGGTCTACCCACCACAGAGGAGTCAGATGGGGCTTCAGATGGGGAGGTAGACAGCCAGAGCCAAGTAAGGAGACTTAGCCAGGCTAACTTAAGTTTACATGGGAGTTTGCATGGGGTCCCCCCATACAGACCCACAAGTAGACATTCACAGAGAAGCAGGAGGGACAGATCCCCTTCAAGGGAATCCATCCACTCCCATGTTTCTAGCATCTCTAATGCTTCCTCTCACAGGGGAATGACTTCACCTGAGAGAAAGGAGCATAAAGCCAGAATGAGGGAAGCTAATCTGAGGATTCAGAGGGAAGAAATTGCCCTTGCCAAAGAGAAGCTTGCTCTGGCTAGAGAGCAAAAATTGTGTGGGTCAGAACCCACTGGTGGCAGCAACATCCCTAGAGATAGGGATAGGTCTTATGACCATAGAAACCTAAGCAAGATAGTCCCCCCATATCAGAATGGGGATGACATCCACAAATGGATGACTGCTTTGGAGAGGGCCTGCAAAGTACAGCAGGTACCCCAAAGTCAGTGGGCAGCTATCTTGTGGCTCTCCTTTTCTGACAAAGGTAGAGACAAGCTCCTCACAGTCAGTGATGAGGATGCAAACAATTACAAAGTCCTGAAGAGTGCTCTGATAGATGGGTTTGGCTTAACCACTGAGCAATATAGGTTGTTGTTCAGAGACACCCAGAAGACACAGACACAGGACTGGTCTGATTTTGTGGATTGTGCCACTAAGGCTTTGGAAGGTTGGTTAAATGGCAGCAAGGTGCAGGACTATACAGGATTGTACAACTTGATTATGAGGGAGCAGATCCTTAATAATTGTCAGAACCAGCTTCTCCATCAACACCTGGTAGACTCAGATTTGACCTCTCCCCAAGAATTGGGAAATAGGGCAGATAAATGGGTCAGGACCAGGATTAGGCCTAAAAATCAGGGTGGTGACCAAAAGAAAGATACCACAAAGCCTCAAGAGAAGGGTGGGGATAAAGCAAAAGAGAAATCTTCCCCAGGGCCCCAAAACTCCACACAGGGTGGTGGGTCCCAAGCTCCCTCCTCTACCACAGTTAAAAAGCCTTACTGCCATGTGTGTAAAACACCTGGGCATTGGAAAACTGACAGCAGTTGTCCACAGGCTAAAAACAAAACTGTTCCTCCAACTACTCCTGTCACACCACCTATTACTGTCAGCAGTAATCCCCCAGGTGGTGGGAGTGCCCCCAAAAATTTGGTTGGGTTTTCTTGGGGAACACAGGGGGATCCTGGCTTAGCCAATTCCCCTGCAGCAGCTACTCTTGTCTGTGATGGTGGCATGGGGTTTGCCAACTTCACTGCCTGTCCCAACACTTTGGGTAGGTACAGACAGGAACCCTACATCAATGGTAGAAAAGCTGAGGCCTACAGAGACACTGGAGCTAGCATCACTATGGTGGCCCATAGGCTAGTTCCCTCTGAGCAGCTTTTGCCTGGTTTCTCATACCAGGTGACTAACATTGATGGCAAACAGAACAGTCATCCCATGGCAGAGGTATGTCTCAGCTGGGGAGGTGTCACTGGCCCTAAAAGGGTGGCAGTGTCTCCAACCTTGCCTGTGGACTGCTTGCTGGGGAATGACTTAGAACTCTCAGCTTGGGCTGGAGTTGAACAAGACACCCATTCTAAAATGGTAGGCCTTTCCAAAAAGGGTAGTGGGGTTGTGCCAGTCACAACCCCTGTCCAAGTAGCTTTCCTCCCTGAAAAGGTTGGAAGGGCAGTGGTAGCCACAGCCCAGGCACAGACAGACTTCCCTGTAGAAATTGGCAGAGCTGTGACAGTCACAGCTCAAACACAAACTGAGTGCCTTCCTGAAAAGGTTGGCAAGGCTGTAATGGTCTCAGCCCACACTCAGACTGATATAGGTGTAGTGAAGCCTGAAACTATGGATCACTCCACACAAACAGAGAGTAGTGGGGAGGAAGAAAAGTCTCCCTCCCCCCAGACATTAGGAAAAGGTCAGCCTCCTCAGGGATCTGACCTCACCCCTTGTGAAGGAACTGCCCAGGAGGTAGCCAGGCCTGGCCTGGCAGAGCCTCTGGTGTCAGTGGCCCCTTCCAAGGTGGGACCCAGTCTGGTGCAGGTAGCCTGCCTCTCTCTACCCTGCCTCAGTCAGCCCAGGGCTGCAGAGGTCAGGGAGGCCAGTGGACCCCAAGAGGGCCCCTGTCCACAAGAACCCCCCCATCAAAAGAATGAGGATTGCCTGGCTAGTAGCCCTAGCCAGGTGATGGGTAAAACCATTCCTGAGGGATCCCCTTCACAGGTAGTTAGGGACCTCCCCCAGAGGGATTCTGTTGGGCACAGGCAAACCTGGGACCTTAGGGCCCCAAACCTGACCTGTCCCTCCAGTAAGCCCACAAAAGGGACCCAGCCTCCAGCTTTAGGTAGCCAGAGGCTGACCCTGAGAGCACAGTGCAACTCAGTTAGAGAAAGAAAGGCATCCATGGTGGAGGATGATTGGAGGAAGCTGAGGCCTCACTTTGAGGACACTCACTTCAGTACTCCATCTCAATACCAGCCTTTTACTTTGCAAAGACACACCAAAGGTAGAGATTCCCTATGGTGGAGACCCTATGATATCTTTAGGATGAGGGATTGCTTAGTGGACCATGAGACAGGGGGTAACCATGCCAGTGCTGGTTCTTCCTTATATGGCCACTCAGGCAATAGAGGCTTACCTTGTCAAGGCCAGCCTTATCTCCTTTCATTTGGGGGGGGGGGGTTGTGTAGGAAGGTGGATATCTGACTATGGTTACCCCCAACTTTTTGCCTAGTGTCTAGCTGGTTTTTCGACTTAGTTGGCCTGAGATCCTGCCATTCAGGGTCTCAGGCTGTCTGCTCTCTCTGTAAAATGGACTCCATGTACCCTAGGTACATAACCAATTGGTAAGGATCACCTTATTGGACCCTGTACAGTGTACCCTAGGTACCCAGGGCATAGGTGTACCCTAGGCCTCCCAGGGGCTGCAGCATGTATTATGCCACCCCTTGTCTGGCCTTCCAATCAGACACAACTGGCTGATCACTCAGCTGGGGCAAGGTCGTGTAATCACCCCTTGCTTAGATATAGTATGCCTATATCTACCCCTATATATAGACACATGTGTACCTATCAGTCACTCCTATGGCAGGCCTTAACAATCCTGGAGGCAGAGTGCTTGGTAACATGTGAGATGGTGCTCTAGCATGAGCTGAGCCTGTCTGCAGCTTTCGGAACCATGTCCTTATAGCTGTTCTATGATATAGCCTACCATATACTCTTAAAGTGCCTTATAATCTTAAACGGTTATGGTAACTATGGTTTGGCTTTATCAAAACATGTCGTGTAAGGTGTCTAACACTTTGGAATAATACCCCCATACCATTTCTGGTGATGAGGATATTATTCCTCCCTTCTAGAGGGAGAGACATGTTAAAATCCTACTTTGCTGTTTATCTCTAACCAAAGCCTCAGCATCACAAAATGGATGCTGCTGCCACAGACACAAGTCTGACCTCCTGCTGCTGGGAGTGATCCCAGCCAGGGAGGCCTGGACAATAGGTTTCCTGCTTGGGGAGGTGCTAGCACCTCCCCAGACAGCCTTTAGTGTATTGGGGTAGGGTGGGCTGAAAGGAATGAGACATGCCTGGGGCACACAAGGTGTTCCTTGCATAGTCCAGTTCAAACCGGCGCTGGGGCACTCCAGCCCCAGCTCTGGCGCGAAACTGGACAAAGGGAAGTGGGTGTAACCACCCCCTCCCAGGTCCCACCCATAAGGCGTGACCTAGCAGGTATCCCAGCCCCCCAGATTAGTATAAGAGTGGGAGTTGGGCCTCAAGACTTTAGATTATCCTGAACCTGCAAAACTGAACAGAAACTCTGGACCTTCGACATTCGACGAAAGAAGAAGACTGAAGAATCTCCCTTGTAGTCAAGGAGTGGCTACCCTGTGCAAACAGGCACCATCAAGAGACTACCCTTTGCTTTGCGACCGTTCTACGAGGAACCGACTGCAGAGCCCGACCAGAGCCTTGACTTCCAGACTTCTCCGACCCTCATCCACATCTGCAGCAGAGCTGAGATCCGTGGAGGCGACGAGCGACGTGGGACCGGCTACCTGGGAAAAGTGGCTAGTAACTTACAGCGCAGCTTCTGAGGTACCCTCGAAGTTGTGCACCGGGGATTGAGAAGCCCCAACCCCAAGCACCATCTGCACCGAAGATCAGCCCCCCACACTCCACGAGTCCTGCGTGGGGCCCTTCAGCATTTTCCTGCTTGCCGCGTCTGTCCGGTTGCTTGCCCGCTGGCTAGTGGCCTCTGTGAGGACGCACCCTGAAATCTTCTGCGCTGGTTTGGCTCCTCCAGACTGGCTCCCGCTTCTCTGCAAAGAAGAAGCACCCCAGACCTTCCTGGTCTGCACCAGAAGCAAGTCCTTTGTTCTTCGTGGGTTCCGCTTGCCAAGGCTTGGTGAGTCCTAGTCCAACTTCGACGCCGCCGACAGCAAGAGCCTTCGTGGGACAGCTCGCCTCCTGGTCCTGGTCGTCCTCGACGCTTCCTGGTCCTCCTGGCTGCAGCGACAAGCTTCACCTTCACCTGCAACTCTTCACGACATCGTCTGGTTCCTTCCTGGTTCCACGTGGTCACTGGCTAGTGACCTTGACTCTGTCCCCTCTGCTTGCAGGTTTCTTCTCTTCTTGATCCCAGCCTTGGGATCCACCGGACACTCTCCCCTGACTGCCTGTCAGCATCTTTCTTCAGGCATCCATAGGAGTCGACGATGAAAACGACGCATCTTCACCCCTATGCACCCGCAGCCTGTGGGCTAGGTAACTTGGGTACTCCGGTGCTCATCAGGATAGTGACTATCCTAGTGTCTAGTTTTCAAGTCTCAACTTCCTAGCTACTCCGGAAGTGTCCTAAATCTATCTATTTCTAAACTGTAATATTGCTATTGACTTTTACGCATTACGCGTGAGTGTTTCCACTCTGCACACGAATCCCGTGGGCCTCCCACTTCCTAACTAACGCTAGTGTAGTGTAGCCCCAGCGATTCCCTAGGCCTAGGCCTATTCTATTTCCGTGACAGTGGTTCTTATACCACTTATTTAGTATATGGTTTGCGTGGCCCCTAGGGCCTAACTGTATTACTTACCTGTGTGACTTACTGTATGCATTAATAAGACTGTGTTGTACTTACCTCTAATCTCATAAAGAGTGCTGAGGGTTTGCTTAGAATAAATACACTTTATTTTATATATATATCTGTTGTGGTGTCCTTTCATTTGGTATTCAAGGGATTATATATGGTATCACAGCTGGCTTCACATGCCATTCAGAGTTTAGCCTAAGACTGCTCTTGTCCATGCTACCACTAGGATAGCTGGTCTATAAGGTTGACTTTACAACCAATCACCATAACGGTATTTGGACTGATATAAGGTGTACACTATAACTAGTGACATCATACATCAGGCCAACTTCTCACACCCGTTTCTTGATAATATGCCCCCAAGTTACTAGAAAGAATATATATGTGTTGTAACAAAGTGCAGGCAACCAAGGAAGTTCAGATAGCATAAAGGTTAGTGGAAAGAGTGTTTGTGTGTAAATAATCCACATTCTCTGAAATATCTGAAGTAATTGGTGTATTTTTATTTTGTTAGGTAACCAACCCTTGTCTAGTGCTACAACTGGCCACTGTATCTCTTCCTATTCCCTTTTCCCCGTAGGTCTCCTTTACTCAAGTCTAGCACTGGGAAGGACTCTCAGAGAGATAATGAGTGAATTATTCTAAAGTCATCCATGATACTCCTGCGGAGGAGATCAGGTATTTTTTTTAAATTTGTGACAGCAGTAGAACTTCAAACACAGGGATCCTTGAATCCTGTGGTAGATACTTTGTGCAGACTCACAGTCTATCTGGTCTGGGGGACAAGAGAGCTCTTAGGGGAGGACCGAAATCCTGACTCACATCTGTCTATTGGCATGAAGGAATTTGTGGGCCATTCGTCTTACAATTGAGGCTCCCAGTTTTCCGTTTTTACAGATAAATGCAGACAGAAAACAATGTGTGTTCCTGTCTGTATTTATTTTTAAAAGTGGAAAAATACTGAAAATGGTGCTGTTGTGAAAGACTCTCCATGCTGTCTTTCATGAAATCCAGGCAAAAACTGAGCAGCTAGACAGATGGGGAGTTAGAAAACAGGATCAGATTTCCTTAAATACAGGCATATGTTTACATATATTTGTAGTATAAAGCTAATATGCACCTATAGGTGTAGTGAATTGTTATATTTGGCTGCTTAATTTCCACGTATGACTGCACATCTAAGAGTTAAATAAATATGTAAATATACTGTTTTACGACGCCTCATTTATTCTAAAAACACACAAGAAATATGGATAAATACCAATAAGAAGGCCAAAAAATAAATATGGATAAATACAGATGGAAGTGTTAAAAACATAAATACCATAAAACCGGAAGCCCTACTTATAATGTTTCTCATGCTAGTATTTTTATTTGTGCTTCACAATCTGTAAGGATGCACTAGGCTCCAAACACATTTAGAATTTAAGTAGTAGCAAGAACCAAGTTCCTTGCTCCTTGAGCAGTGATACAACTGATATTGGCTACATTCACAGGGACATAGAAGTTCATAGCCCTGATACCGGGGAAGCCAGAGACATGTGCAAGCACTAATGAATACACAGCAAGGGGGAAGCCCAGGATACCACCGTGGAGTGGGTTCCTAGAAGTTCTCCTTCTCTAGGGGTGAGAGAAGTTCCACAGTTTTTTGTCGCTTTGCAGCTTTAATTTTCACTAAAACTATGGGTTTTATGCACACTACTCAGAGTGCGTCTTTGAAAAAAACAAACTTTTGCAATACTTTCCATCACAAGCTCCACATTTTCACAATGTGGTAATGAGAATAAGTTATCTTACATCCAGTTACCTTGCAACGATCCACTGTGGTGAGCCTTTTCTGCTTGAACCAACTTTTTATAAGTGAAAACTGTGCAGTCAGTGTAGGTGAGAGGAAATCTGGACATTGTGTAAGAAGCAGCTAGTCCAAAAATCCTGCTCGACACTATATTATGTTCACTTACTCAACATTACGCACAGGCCTACTTTTGTTGCTTTCAGAAGGGTTGAGAAAGCTCACACTTTCCATAGTTTGCTGCATTGCCTCCTCTATGATGCTGACGTGCATGAATCGGTGTAAGTTTAGATGCTCCCTCCTAACTCTCCTCACTTACCACAATAGTGTGACAGCATTATCTATGAGGCGATCTGTGGGTTACATAAATGTACAGTCCCAGGTATTAAATTGTGTTTTCAATTATAGCCAATCCAACTAGCATTAAAGATTTTCTTTTTCCTTGCCGTACTCCTTCCTCTCCTATTCTTATACAGTGACATAGAATAAAAGGATGTATGACGATACAACGCATGCTTTTACAACGCATGCTTTTACAACGCATTTTTTACAACGCATAGTCTGTTTCAACGAATGTTTTTACAATGATAACCTTTACAACGCAAAATATATTAAATACATTAAAAGAGCCATAACTTAGCAAGACAATACAACGCATACCATTACAACGCATAAATATATTTTTTTTAAATGTGTAAAATACAACCTGGCACGGGATGCAGGGAAAATAGGGGTTTGGGGTGGGTAAGTGTATTAATATGTGGGCAGAAACTGTACACAGATTTTTTCTAAATACTATATTACAAAATTAATAATCAGGTATTAATTTTAATACTCGAGTATTTCTCGAGTATTAAAATTAGGCAAAAAAGTAATAAAAATTTGATAAAATACGGAACAATTGAGAAATAACATGATATAATTAAAAAATTACTGGATAGTGTAGGGGTACTAATTACTATTCTTACTCCAAGGTGGGTGCATCAGTATTGTAAGTGCTGGATAGTGTAGGGGTACTAATTACTATTCTTACTCCAGGTGGGGGTGCATCAGTAGGGTAAGTGCTGGATAGAGATGGGGTACTAATTACTATTCTTACTCCATGGTTTGTGCTTCAGTAGGTTAAGTGCTGGATAGTGTAGGGGTACTAATTACTATTCCTACTCCAGGGGGTGTGCATCAGTAGGGTAAGTGCTGGATAGTGTAGGGGTATTAATTACTATTGTTACTTCAGGGTGGGTGCTTCAGGGTGGGTGCTTCAGTAGGGTAAGTGCTGGATAGTGTAGGGGTACTAATTACTATTCTTACTCCAGGTGGGGGTGCATCAGTAGGGTAAGTGCTGGATAGAGATGGGGTACTACTTACTATTATTACTCCATGGTTTGTGCTTCAGTAGGGTAAGTGCTGGATAGTGTAGGGGTACTAATTACTATTCTTAGTCCAGGGGGGGTGCATCAGTAGGGTTAGTGCTGGATAGTGTAGGGGTACTAATTACTATTCTTACTCCAGGGTCGGTGCATCAGTAGGGTAAGTGCTGGATACTGTAGGGGTACTAATTACTATTCTAAATCCAGGGGGGTGCATCAGTAGGGTAAGTGCTGGATAGTGTAGGGGTACTAATTACTATTCTTACTCCAGGTGGGGGTGCATCAGTAGGGTAAGTGCTGAATAGTGTAGGGGTACTAATTACTATTCTTATTCCAAGGGGGGTGCTTCAGTAGGGTAAGTGCTGGATAGTGTAGGGGTACTAATTACTATTCTTACTCCAGGGTGGGTGCATCAATATTGTAATTGCTGGATAGTGTAGGGGTACTAATTACTATTCTTACTCCAGGTGGGGATGCATCAGTAGGGTAAGTGCTGGATAGAGATGGGGTACTAATTACTATTCTTACTCCAGGGGGGGTGCTTCAGTAGGGTAAGGGTTGGATAGTGTAGGGGTAATAATTACTATTCTTACTCCAGAGGGTGTGCATCAGTAGGGTAAGTGCTGGATAGTGTAGGGGTACTAATTACTATTCTTACTCCAGATGGGGGTGCATCAGTAGGGTAAGTGCTGGATAGTGTAGGGTTACTAATTACTATTCTTATTCCAAGGGGGGTGCTTCAGTAGGGTAAGTGCTGGATAGTGTAGGGGTACTAATTACTATTCTTACTCCAGGGTGGGTGCATCAGTATTGTAAGTGCTGGATAGTGTAGGGGTACTAATTACTATTCTTACTCCAGATGGGGGTGCATCAGTAGGGTAAGTGCTGGATAGTGTAGGGGTACTAATTACTATTCTTATTCCAAGGGGGGTGCTTGAGTAGGGTAAGTGCTGGATAGTGTAGGGGTACTAATTACTATTCTTACTCCAGGGTGGGTGCATCAGTATTGTAAGTGCTGGATAGTGTAGGGGTACTAATTACTATTCTTACTCCAGGTGGGGGTGCATCAGTAGGGTAAGTGCTGGATAGTAGTGTAGGGGTACTAATTACTATTCTTATTCCAAGGGGGGTGCATCAATAGGGTAAGTGCTGGATAGTGTAGGGGTACTAATTACTATTCTTACTCCAGGGTGGGTGCATCAGTATTGTAAGTGGTGGATAGTGTAGGGGTACTAATTACTATTCTTACTCCAGGGGGGGTGCTTCAGTAGGGTAAGGGCTGGATAGTGTAGGGGTAATAATTACTATTCTTACTCCAGGGGGTGTGCATCAGTAGGGTAAGTGCTGGATAGTGTAGGGGTACTAATTACTATTCGTACTCCAGGTGGGGGTGCATCAGTAGGGTAAGTGCTGGATAGTGTAGGGGTACTAATTACTATTCTTATTCCAAGGGGGGTGCTTCAGTAGGGTAAGTGCTGGATAGTGTAGGGGTACTAATTACTATTCTTACTCCGGGGTGTGTGCATCAGTATTGTAAGTGCTGGTTAGTGTAGGGGTACTAATTACTATTCTTACTCCAGGTGGGGGTGCATCAGTAGGGTAAGTGCTGGATAGAGATGGGGTACTAATTACTATTCTTACTCCAGGGGGGGGGGGGTGCTTCAGTAGGGTAAGTGCTGGATAGTGTAGGGGTACTAATTACTATTGTTACTCCAGGGTCGGTGCTTCAGTAGGGTAAGTAAATATTTTAAAAATTAAAAACTTACAGGGTAAGGGCTGGATAAAAAATATTTTTAAAATTAAAAGCTTACCCATACTTACGTTGTATTGGCATGCGTTGTAATAGCATCTGCATTGTAATAGCATGCGTTGTAATGGCATGCGTTGAAATAGATCTTGCGTTGTAAAAGTTGCGTTGTAATGGTAGTGCGTTGTTATGCTTGCGTTGTGATGGCTGTTTCCCAGAATAAAATAATGTTTACCCAACCTCCCAAAAATGTTAATAGCCCCTAGATTCTCAGTACCTGCCTTGCAGTTGGCCTCCTGCCAGCACTTGCAACACAGTAAGGCGACCGTACAGGCTTGGGCAGAGCAGTCACCCATTGACCTCCGAGACGGTGCCCACACTTGGCACCGTGCCCCACATTTGACTCATTACACTTTCAACAGCTCACATTCTCCTATGTGTAAACCTAAATGCTGTTTGTATCATACTCATATACTCCTATGCAATACATTAATATGGTTTTTATTTAGAATCAAGAATGTACCAATAGTATATAATCAAATATGTATTTTGTTTCACAGTGTTTTTGTGCTTCCAGTAGCTTTGAATATGTTTGCTAATTTTCATGTTCTAAGTAGGCCCGGAAGGGATGTTATTCAGTGATGTGCATTTGCACATTTCCTAGAAGCATAACCTCGATTTCAATGCTGGTAAGTAGAAGCAGCATTTTCAGAGAATCTGATTTCAAATGGGTACTTGAGTTTCAGTTTGACAGGAACCCAACTTCTCATAATGATTAACTTACCTTCAATGTCCTTTACTCCCAAGCCCAGCAGGGGGAGTGTTTTACATTGGCATAATCCTTTAAATATTATTATTAAAGACATGCTCCACCCTTAATCCATACTTCCTTTGTCCTCGTCTCTGTCAGAGGCAGGATCATCCAGGGGGATGCTGGGAATCCAGACCCTTCTTAATGTATCCCAGCAGGGATGGGCGGCCTCTGTTTTACACATTACTCTATGCGTTTCCCTGTGTCAAAGAGGAGGGTTCACCTCATGAGTAATGACTGGTGCGGCTAGGAATCATGAAGATTACAGGTACGTTATTGGGGCATTAATTGTACTAAACAAGGCAGATACACCTGCCAAGTCTTATTAACTGTGAGGAGAAGCCTTCATTCGGCATTATAGTCCCCACCTTCTTATGTCCCAGGAGAAGGCCCAGCCTGCAGGGGGCATATCTGCTGCAGCTAATTCACTGCAGCTCACTCACTGAGTCTAGGGGCAGCTGGGCTGTAGGACTTAATATGGAAGCTGTCAATTTACACCTGAAAGAAAGAGGCAATTTTCAAGCAACACGCCTACCTACTCCCTCTTCAACTGCATCGCTTCACTGTCGAGAGAAGGTGGTGCCTGGTAATGCACACTGGTGCTGCCTAAGATGTCTAAGGACTTTGGTAAAGGGGTTCTTTGAACTTTGCTGATAGTCAGCCGGGAAGACGGGAGCAGTGTGTGGAAATAGAAAACGTATTTCGGGTAATCGTAAACTGATAACCAGGAGGGGAGTCACGGTGAAAGGCAGTTGATGTCAAAGTGACATTTACCTGAGGAACTAAGCAAGTCCCCACCATTCTAATGCAGTTTTCAAGACTTGATTGTTTGTTCATTCACAAACCATGGTTAGAAATGGTTTGTATACATCAATGTCCATAGTTTTAACTTTGTTTCTGACTTCACATTTCGTCATGGATTTACACTGCACTAAATAACAAATTCACTGGGCGTGTGGTGCCACCCTTAAGGGTTCGTGCATATCATGCCAACACAAGATGTGAATTGCAAAGTACAACATTGATGCAGACCAGTGCCGTGATCTCTATGCGAGAGAATAGAAATCCAAAATGTATGGTAAACACCACACTCCAAAACATTTCCCCTGGTGGATTTTATCAAGTTAAACCTGATTGTATTTCAACGAAAGCAGAGTTTGGTGTAATAAACACCAATTCAGAATCTAGCTTCTCATATTCCTGAGGATAACTCTGAATAGGGATTATTGACAGCACCCAGTAAATATCGCTCCCCACGTCAGTATTCGCAATGTGAAGTAAATATCTCCATGTTTCTTGGCACACTTGGGCACTCATTACACCACTTGGGTGATATTTACTTCACCCTGTGAAATCCATGACCCCTGCATGATCAGATGCAGTCAATAGCACACAATTATGAATTTGTCACTGATTATGGAAATAACATGCAGATTTTGGTACGGATCCTTATGTCCCGATAATTATCAATGCAAAAAGAAATATTGATGGACAGAATGCAGAACAATGTCATACATTCACCCCAGTATAGAGATCTGGGCCTAAATCCATCGTTTTTTTGCTCACCATGCCATTCCAGTTTGGACCCAGCCATATGCAAATCATTTTTGACCCTGTGCCCAATGGGAACAGTCCAGCCCGAACTGCCAAGCCAGGTCCTCCCTAGACTGAAAATAAGCATCCTAGGACCGGTTTCGGGGTTTCACCCCTCTTCAGCCAGGATAAACTGGGGTGGCATGGTGAGCAAAAGAATGATGGATTTAACCCAGATCTCTTGACTGGGGGTGAATGTTTTGATTTTTTTCTGCATTCCGTCCATCAATTGTGTGTCTTTTGCTTTCTCGCCCTAAGTGCGCCAGGTATGCCCAGACGTGGGTCCTGGGCTCACTGTGCCACTGGAATCAAGCTATCATGGCTGAGGAGGGGTGAAACCCCGAAACCGGTCCTAGGATGCTTGTTTCCGGTCCAGGGAGGACCTGGCTTGGCAGTTCGGGCTGGACTGTTCCCATGAGGCACAGGGTTAAGACTGATTTGCATATGGCCAGGTCTAAACTGGGTTGGCATGGTGAGCAAAATAATGATTTTGGAAACCCAATAGTCTGGTGGGTTGGCTAGAGCTGTCACAAAGGGCAGATTTAAAAACAAGCATTTGCAATGCAATAGGTCTCGCATTACGCGAGTATCCGCTATTGACATTGCAAATAACAATGCCTTTTATTTTTGTTTTCGTTTCTAAAACAAATAAAAGGCATTGTCATTTACAATGCCAATAGCTTAAACTCGCGTAAATGCGAGACCTATTGCATTGCAAATGCTTGTTTCTATTGATCACGTAAGGTTCCTGACAGCTGCGCTATCAAGCCAGACCAAATCATTCATAGTATAGTATAAAATGGGGAATGAATATCTGAAAACTATGCAGATGTCAAAATGCATCAACAGGAGTTTAACCGGTCATGAAATCTCCTAGATCTTCAATATTTAGAAACTGCCACAAATATGGCACAGGAAGATGATGTTATTTATGTGAGACGTATCTATTGAGCACACATTTTGCCATTAGTGTGGTGTAAGAGCGCAACGGAAGCCCGAAGCCCTCTTCATGCAAATTTTGAGGATTTTGACGTAGTAAGCATCTTGCTGTTTAGCATATATGCATTATGCTGACGTGTATCGAAGAGATGGACAACTCAACATACTAGAACATGTTACAACAGTACGAAGGTCCCATGCCCGCAGGACCTGCACTCGCATTGACATACAGTGATCTATACATCCCACCTGTACCGACATACAACACAGCACTGGGACAAGGGAGAGCCAGGCAGAATTATCAGCCCACTCTGCTGATTAACCAGCGGGACCTCCATCATTTACATTGGAGACACCTGAGAAAACATTTGAATTCCACTCCACGGCAAGACCTTTTTCCATTCCGACTCAGCTAACGCTGGGGCCTTAAAAAGGGTCCATGATTACTGCGATAATCCCAGGCCCTGCCTGGCGTCACGAAGCACGTCCACGTTTGAGTGGCATATATTAAACATTTACGCTACATGTCAAGACTTCTCATTGCCTGTTATCCCCTGCAGCCGGGCCCTGCTGACAGAGGAAGGCGAGCTGCTCCCCTTCCTCCGCATGTTGTGGTCTGTCCCGGTGCTGATCCCTGGTAGCGGAGCTTGTCTAACCTTTCCTACCACAGGCCACCCCTCGGATCCCTCGGCAGTGGAGTGGCCCAGCACACTGAGGGAGAGGAGCTGCCTCCAAGTGTAACGGGGAACGACTGGAAGTAAAAAATCTGATTTTACCAATCGTAGCAGTGTTTACTTCTAAAAGAGACTGTTATTGTGTACTGTATTTATGTATTATATGTAAAGGTATCTGTATTTCAAAAACCCTGCTAGGACGCAAACTAGCCCCGGACATAGGGATCACCGAAGAGCAGGATTCGTGACTGTTTACAAAGGGGCAGTTAACGGGCGTGTTTCTTCAGTGGGGTGAGAAGGTAGTGTTCACTTAATAAACAAGACTGTAGCTACAGAGTCTTTTGCTGTTCATGTGGTAATCTAAATCAAAGATTGTAGCAAGGCCCTTCCTGGCAGACCTGCCAACTAAGCATCCGGTCACCAAATGTACACCCGTCACGGGATTAACAGCTCTGCTTGGTCTGGGGGGAACGGGGGAGACACACCAACCAGAAAATGGGGCACGGTGATTAATTGTATCAGGAACCCTCACACAGACTTTCAATGTAGAGCGAGGGCAGCACTTGCCAGTGAGCGTCTTGTCAGGAAGGCAAATGGCAGAATCCGGTAAAGTAAACGAGGCGAAGATAATTAGCGAGAATACTGCGCATGCCTGCAGGATTAACAAGCGCTAGTAATGTTGCCAGTTGTGGGTGTGCCGGCAGAGGAGGCTGGGTCTGCGCAGCAAAGCCGCCGCGTGGCCGCGAAATTGAAAGTGATCGCGATCGCGATCAAAGCGGCCGCGAAAGTGAAAGTAAGCGCGACGCGCGCGCCCGCGCACATGCACTGTAGCTTTAGGCTACGGCAGCACTTTCAAAAAACCCAGATATAAAATGTCTCTTCGAGCCTTTGGCTCGCGAGACCTAACAATACCTTCAAATCCATTTGTTTTTCATCTTTGATGTAAGACAGCCTGATCATTATCAAATGTAATACTATGACATCATGATATATAATAATATATGCACGCCATTAATGATTAAAAAATAAGTAAACATGTAAAATGTATATAGTATTCAGGGCACAAGTCCTAAAAAAAGAAGTGGGTGGACGCTGACGTCACGACAGGAAGTGACGTCACGAAAGGTGGCTTGCAACATCAGACTCATTGCCTCCCCTCGCTCACCCCTTAGAGGCGATTGCATTAGAGATGCCAGCGCGTGAGCAGCGTTCTGAATGAGCTCCGATCTCGCTCCAGAGAGGCCAAAGAGTGAATGGGTGGCTCCATTTGCTCCAGTCATCGAGTTCCCGGTAAAATAAGTGGGGGGGCGCCGTCCACCCGCGTGGTACCCCGACTTGAGCCCTGAAAGTATTCAACAACAAATACAAAAAAATCTTCATTTGAACTTCTCTATCATCAAACTTCGCTTTTGTCAGTTTCCTGAATTTAAAATATTGACTCAGATCTTTCTCGCAAGTAACTCTGATCTGTTTTCAACGCGTGGCGAGGACCCTTTTGGGGCGGGGAGGGGGTTGGGGGGGAGTATGGATTTTCCGCCTAAATAAACACAATCAAATGACCTGTGGCAAGCGATATCTCTGATTAAAATGGATTCGCGCAGATTTACTTCCGTGAATAAACAGAGACGGGTTCAGCGAAGCGTGTTACTCCGGTGTTTGCAGACAGCCTGGATCTTGGCTGCTGCAGCTCGGTGTGATAAAAACCTGGAAAGCATAAGCATACAACCGGCTGCCCCCGGGCGCACACCTCCCTCGGCTCCCCATACTCGGAACTGGTGCAGCCATGCGTAAAATGGCCGCGGCGCGTGACAGAATGGCCTCCTTGTTGCCAGGGCGCAATCTGATGTGGCGTACCTGGAAAGCAGAGGCAGGTGGCCCTGGTCGCCCGCCAAGCCCTCTTCTCATTAAACCGAGAATTGATCCCTCGATGCGGAACACAGGCCTGTGGCTAATAATAGCCCCTTTGTTCTGTGGAACACAATACCTGGTAAAACCGCGCCGGATGCTTCATTCCAGCACACACACACACACACACACAAAGCCTCTCTCTCTCGTTAGTTTTGCAGTCATGCAAAGCAAGCTTGTTGTTTGATGAAAAGTTTTGTTTTTGCAGCGATACCTGGAAAGCTGTGCCCACAGCTCCTGTTCATGCCAGGTTCCGTGTGTGGGGAATTCGCAGCTTACAGGAAACACAGTTCACCTTACCAACAACACAAATATTGCGTGATATTTTGTAGTTTGAATACAGTTGTGACCAAATGTGTTGCAATAGATTTTTATAGGCCTCTGCCATTGTAATTGGGAAAACAGGAGTTGTCTGCGCACATGGACTCTATTATTTATTCTGATCGTCTTATAGGGTATTTTTGGGAAACTTTCCTTGGTCTGGAGACAAATAACATTGTTGTAAGTTGGGCAGAGGCTGGACAGAACAATAATCAGTCCTCACTTTTGAATAGAGGGGTAATTTACCTCCAGATAAGAAAATGACCAGCAAGCATCCTCAAATACTGACTCCATCATGCTGTCATTACAGATGGCGCACACACTTTGCATTTTTTTCCAGTAGCCTCCTGTCACCTCAACATTCCTGTATTGTCTGTTGTGGTGTTCCAAGATGTTGTTTTGATCTCCGGTGTTGACTTTGAATTTGAATTTATAAAGCGCACTAAGCCATAAGGTGTCTCAGCACTAGCACCTGAAAGAGCTGTAGAGATGAAAAGAAAAGAGCCACACACACCAGTGTGGTTGAGAAAAGAGACAGGTTTTTAGGTGCTTATGAAAAGCTGAATAAGAATCCGAACTCGCAATGTGAGTAGGCAGCAAATTCCAAAGTTTTGCAGCCGCCACGAAAAAGCACGGCCACCCCATCTGGCCTTTCGAAAGCAGGGAAAGACATTCCCTGTATATCGTCCTAGAAAATGGCCCATGACCCCTAACTCTCACCACAACTAGGGGGCATATGTACAAGGAAATGGCGCTATGCTGCGCCAAATTTTGCAGCACTGCGCTGCTTCGTTTAAAAAACGGAGGGATGCGCCGTATTTAAAAGGTAACGGCGCACCCCTTGCACTGGTGCGAAGCATAGTTGACTAGCGCCAACACAGACACCCTTGCGCCATGTTCAAGGGTGCCTATGTTGAGGGAATGATTGTTTATGTGCAGGAAGGTGTGCCTTCCTGCACATAAGCAATCATTAATGGTGTATTACTCTTTCTATGTGTGCTGCAGAATGCAGCACACACAGAAACAGAAAAACCGAGGAGAAATAAAAGTATTTCTCCTCATTGCGCCAATCTATTGTAAAAACGGTGCATCCATAGTGGCGCAAGGTTTTCTCAGGGTGGCACTGGGAAAGTGACGCATCTATAGAGATGCGTCACTTCCTTGTAAATCTGCCCCTTAGATTTTAACTCAGTGCGCTGGAAACCTCGCTGGAACTTTAAATGGAGCTTCAGTACACTATACAAAAACTAAATGTTATTTGGTAGCCAGAGCGTAACTTGGACACCGAGCATAACATTTAGACCAATACAAATATTTCGGTCAAAATGTCAGAATAAAGGATGCACAGGGGTTGCAAACTGCAAAACGACCAAGAAGGACATATGCTTTAAGTTAGGCAAACTGATTCGGAGAAGGACAACCACACTACCAAAGTGCGGGCGAGATAGCAAAGGAAGATGAACAATGTCAGTAATTTGCAGCACAAGACACACAAATGATGGACGGAATGCAGAACAAATCAAAACATTCACCCCAGTCAAGAAATCTGGGTTAAATCCATCGTTCTTTTGCTCACCATGCACCCCAGTTTAGACCCAGCCAAATGCAAATCAGTCTTGACCCAGCCCAAGCTGCCAAGCCAGGCCCTCGCCGGACCAGAAACAAGCCTCCTGTGATCGGTTTCGGGGTTTCACCCTCATCAGCCAGGCTAGCTTGAATCCAGTGGCACAGTGAGCCCGGGTCCCACATCTGGGCGTACCCGGCGCACTTAGGTCGAGAAAGCAGAACACATACAGAACAAATGATGGGTGGAATGCAGAACAAATCAAAACATTCACCCCAGTCAAGAGATCTGGGTTAAATCCATCGTTCTTTTGCTCACCATGCCACCCCAGGTTAGACCCAGCCATATGCAATCTCTGCTCTCAATGCCACTGGAGTCAAGCTAGCCTAGCCGATGAGGCGTGAAACCCTGAAAGCAGTCCCATCATGCTTGTTTCCAGTCCTGGGAGGACCTGGCCTGGCAATTCTGGCTGGAAGCAGGGTCAAGACTGATTTGCATATGGCTGGGTTTAAAATGGAGTGGCATAGGGAGCAAACAAACGATGGATTTAGGCCCATATCTCTTGACTAGGGATGAATGTTTGGCATTGATCAGCAATCTGTCCCATCAATTGTTCTTTTAGTAATTTGCAGCCCAGCCTACAATAAAATATAGGCGGTTATTAGCATAAGATAGGTCACCCAAGATAGAGAACAACCAATACTGTGCTAACAAAGGAGTCCACAATCTCTGTATGTGAGGCTCAAAGAGAATAAGGGCCTTTTTGCAGTATGTAAATTATCGTGGTATTCTTAAATGCTTTTGTGAATTAATGTGAAAACATCTAAAATAGGAATACAATTGGAATAGTCATATAACTAGCAGAAACAGAAAGGACCATGCCCTTTTTTTTGCACTTTTGCTAATCGGTAGTTGGACGTTTTGAGGTCGATTCAAAAAGGCATATGAGGTTACGTAAAAGAGTACTCCTGAAGAGTACTTCACATACAAATGCTTCTATGTATCAGCCCAGTGAATCCTTAATGCACAAACCAATCCCAAATTAACCAGTGTTAAAGCTTATCATCATGTGTAGCTAGGGGTAGAAGTACATAATAGCACAAAGGCATGAAACTAGTCAATCCCAGGAAAAGGGTGACCTACTGGCTATGAACTCAGAAACTCTTTCGGAAAGATAAAAAAGGAAGCATTATGATTAAAACCCGAGCAACCAGGAAGTCACCAAGTACAGATACACACAGATGGACATGCATAATTACAACGTGGTATTGACACACACAAACACAAACTAAAAGTCTGTCCTAGTCCCACCAGAGAAGGAATCATTGCATAAATGTCACAGCTCAAGGAAATACTGTATTGTATTCTACTTGGTTGTTGTGGAGTGCTTGGCTACCTTGTCAAGGCTTCCCAGCGCTAACTCCCCAACTCGGTATAAGACAGCACAAGCGCCCTAATTAGAAAAGATGTGTTTTCAATAGTTTTCTGAACTTTACTTATGACTGTTCTAATTTTAGGGATATAGGGAGGCCATTCCACAGTTGTGGTACACAAGAAAAAGTACGGCCTCGTATCTTGCTCTTCTGATCACAGGGACTATATGAAGGGACATATTAAAGTCTTCCCAAGAGCTCTCCTATTGGTACATGTATTTTATTTATTATTTCAATGTAATGCTACTACAGACAAGAGATTACTTCACAGATCTCGCCAAGTAAACATTAGAGGGGAAGGTTTCAGTGAGGTTACATGGCAGAATAATCAACATATGACAGGATAACAATAGTGACCGTATGTCACTGGCGCCAGGAGTGCCCACTGCATTATAGTCCACACGTGCATTCAGGTATACAGGGATTTCCTGATTCTTTGCAACCTGTCTTTGATGTGAAGAGGTACAGTCAGGGAGCGTATTTCACTGGTATGAGCCTTTTTATCTAACCAAATGAAGAGATTGTGTGATCTTAACTAGTCCACGATATGTTTCAAGCATTAATGCTCAACAACATCCTCAGGGATGCCTGCTACAAAATCCCCTTACACAAAATAATCTTGGCCCCACTTCAGTTAGCCCTCACTGCATCAAATCCCTCATTAAAAGTCTGAATTCTCAAAGACCATCACTTTCAGAAGTGGGGCCATACCAACTGCATACATGGATCTCTGTACTGCCAGGAAAATGGCTCATGGCTGCACCGAGTGGAACCACCCTCTTTGAAATATGCTTCATTGAGAAGTCATGTCACAGTGCACCAGGAAAAATTGAAGAACCTCATAACATGTATTTCCAATCACTCATTTGTCATCAAAATAGGTAAACTCAAAACCAGGTTCCTCTTCTGCACCATTGACAAATGGCTTGGTAAGCACCTTGAGATCAGAACTGCTTAATTCCAGAAGCGAGGAATGCTCCAAGGGCAAAAGGTTGAAGACAGTGACTAATTAAGACTTTCAGGCAAGTACACCTTACATACAAATAACACCACCATGGTTGATTGACAGTGACAAGAACCATGCACTGCCTGACAGCCTGTTCGAATCCTTGGAGACATCCAATACTACTCTCAGCACTATGGGGTGGCTAGTACAGACAGACTCTGGTCACGGAATCAGTATAGGATTCTGGGTGGCTTATGAGCTTGAGGGGCAAACAAGGCATTCACCCACTTTCTGATATGTTCACCAGTGGTTAGCTAAAATACTGGGGCGGAAAACTGGGCACACAACTTACAGTGCTCGTATATAGACACATCACCATCGAGCTGTAGCTCCCTGAAGCTCAATCCTGTGGCTAGACCTGCTGCCACCAGGGTGAACTGGAAACCTAGCAGGGCAGAGGAGATTTACCTATCTTTGTGGCCCACAACCCAAGCGATCATCACCAACCTGCTATTTCCTATTTTACTTCCCATAGGAAGTTTTGCTATCCAATTCAGAATGACACCAATGTTGGCACAAAGTTAGAGGTCTACTTAAGGATTGTGATTGTGTTGGTTCGGTGTAGTTTTCGATAAAGTTGTGTTTAGAGAGAGGCTCAAGTTGGGCATGAACGGGTTAACCACCAGAAAAAGAGAGAGAAATATTGACAGTTTAAATCTGCAGATCCTCTGCAAATCCTAATTAAAAAAAATTCTCATATCATATTGGCAGAGGGAGCTTTCTCTTGTTGTCTATTTCAAATCACTGTGGATCAAAAAGGATCAGATTGACTGGCTGCAACATGCAAGACAATGTTGTGGTTGCCATTAGAGAACTCAGGACTGGAGTCCTGAAACTTTAAGGAAAGGGAACATAAAGGGGCAGGACAGCCCCAACCTGAATCAAGGCCCACGTGGGGCAGGGGTTCTAAAGGCCACTCCTATATTGAAAATAGAAAAGAAAACTTCTATAGGAATCTACGACTCCAGAGCCTACAACTGCTTGTCCTAACAAGGCCTGCCAGTCAGTGGCAGCTGGTGATATTTAAAGTGGTGAGGCATAATACATGGCAGGAGTTCACCATAGTTTTTGTTAATTTTGCCTTGTAAGTTTCCCATAAATTAAGAGTTACATCCATTGTGCCAGAATTTAAACAAAATATGGAGTCCAAAATATCAGAATACATTGGAATAAAAATCATATGATGCAAAAATATTGTGGTCTAGATTATTGTTGTCAAGCATATCGTTTTTTTCAGTAAGTCGTTTTAAAGAATATTGGGGCATATGTATCAAGCAAATTTTTAATCGCAAACGCTGCGATTCGCAAAATACAGTGTTTGCGATTAAAAATTCGCAAAACGGGATGTATTAGGCAAAATCCCATCGCAAAATTAAGGAATTGCTAATTTAGCGATTTCTTAATTTTGCGTAAGCATTTAAGAAATCGCAAATTGCGATTTCTTAAATGAAATGTAAAAAGCACCCAAGTTGTGCGAATTATCCTTAAGAAATCGCAAATTACCACCAACTTCCAGTTGGTGGTAATTTGCGATTTCCTTTCAAAATGCACTATTTTTAATTTTGCAAAGTGCCACGTGACGCTCATACATGCCCTTAGGGCATGTATGTGCGCCATATGCACACACATGCTCATTTCAGGGGTGCATCAGGGTGTCATCATGACACCCTTGCACCTTTGAAATTATTCTCAAATAGCGATTAGCAAATTGCGAATTCGCTATTTGAGAATTACTTCCCATTCATTCCTATGGGTCTCCTGGCCCATAGAAATGAATGGGCAGGTATTCCTTAATTGCGATTTCGCAATTTGCTAATCGCAATTAAGGAATTTTAAGAAATCGCAAAAAGTTTGCGATTTTTTAAATACATCCCGTTTTGCAATTCTCAAATAGCGATTCTTTAAAAATCGCTATTTGAGAATCGCAAATGGTGATGTTGATACATATGCCCCATTGTTGTTTATAATGTCGTTTTCAGTAATATGATTGTAAAACAATATTGTTTTTTAATTATTTTAAAGTGTTTTGGTTAATGTATTAATTTTAGGTGTTAGTATTGTTGGTATAATTGATAGTAACGTTTTGAAATGTAGTTAGAAATTTTGAGTGAACTAGTATATATATTTCTTAATTTCTTAATTATTATGACGTTCACCACCGTATCGGCGGTGCACTGCCGGCTGCATCAGCGAACAGTCATTCCCTTGCGGTGGCGCAGCTGCGCCACAAAGCAATATGCTGAGTGGAGACTGGATCAGTCCCACTCAGCATATTACAAGTTCCTACACCGCCAGCCATTTCATGGCGGAGTACCGCCATGAAAAGGCTGGCGGTGCAGTAACAAAGGTGGCCTTACAGGGCCCCCATGTGCCTTCCAGCCATGTGTATATATTCAAGAGGGCACAACATGTGCTCCCTGTCTTTATCCGCACAAAGTTCCAGCCGTGCTGGAACCTTTTTGCCATTCCCATTGCGGTATCTGTTTTCTTGCCACCACCATGGAAAGGGCAAAAAGGACTGCCCGCCGTATTATGAGTTGAACTTTTTCAACTCATAATATGGCGGGCAGTCTATGACCTGCTGATACATCACCAACAGGAGCAAGCTTCATAAGCTCAAGCTGAGGAGGCATTAGTACCACCCAACATTACACCCCTGAAGGGGGCAAGCCTCATGGGTGGAGGCACGTATACCACTTGCCTGGTCCAACACCACTGGGAGCATGCTTTATAGGCTCAAGGGGCCCAGCTGTGGCGGCGCTAGTAGTGCCCAGTTGGTAAAACACCACCGAATGCAAGCTTCATGGACTCAAGGGACCCAGCTGCGCAGAGGCTAGTTCCATACACCCAGTACACCACCTAGGAGTGAAAGGTTCATGGGCTGAAAATGCCCAGGTGCACAGTGGCTACTAGCCCACTTGGTAAACTGCCAAGGGGTGCAAGCATCTCGAGATCAAGGGATACAGCTGCAGAGGCTTTAGTACCAACCCCCTGGTATATCAGCAAGGACTAAAACTTCATGTCCCTAAGTGGCCATGCTGTGAAGGCACTTGTTTTGTCACCTGCAAAGGCACTAGTACAACCTGGTTGATACACTACAATGCAGTGGAAGTTTCTTGAGCTCAAGAGGCCCAGTGGTGGGAGTGCAAGTACTGTCTGCTTTGTTTCAAGCTTCATGGCCCAACCCCACTGCACATGGCCAAAGGATTTCTGCAGTGGGAGTAAAACAGTCATGGGTTGTGTGGCACAGGGCCAGAGTCCAGCCAGTGCACTACATTCATACAGTGTCCAGCTTTAAGACCTGTGTCCACCTATTATGTTAGATGCCCACAAAGAATGTGTTTTAGGGACTGGCCAGAAGTCACAAACTGCACCCTACATTCTGGTGCAGACAGCCAAAGGCCATCTGTTGATGTTGGTACTCAGGGCCTAGCTTGCAAGTGCAAAACATACTTTCATGTTGAATATGCTTAAAAAAAGGTAGATGTCATCTTTGATGTAATTTGAGTTGTCATCCATGATGTCATCAATGATGTAATTTATCTTTTCTTGAGTTGTGTAATATGTGACATCAGAAGCAGTGCATGTAAATGGTGCAAGTTACAGTTTGTTTACAGAACCATGACTAGCAAATTTCAGTGTTTTTCAGGTTTGGTTTTGTACCCACTACTACACTTTATGTTTTTTTTCTGTGCATGCATTTCAAAGGGGCATCTGTCTCCATCCTGCCTGTCACAGGAGCATGAACCTCGGGAATGCTGTACAATCTATATATCTGTGTCTGGTATGCTCTCTCTATCCTCCATCTTGTGAACCACTTACTTATAGGTGATCCAAATTAGAATCATAGCCCCTATACAGTTAAGGACAACAGATATATTTCACGTTCACCCTAATCAACATACGTAACATGTGCAGTGCAAATACACTCGCCAATACAAATCCCCTGCAGACCCAGGGACGCTTGCCATAGCTATCTGCAGGCACCTGGCCTTATATTAAAATGTGGACAATACAGGTAGCAGCTGATAATCCAATTCAAACAGAGCTTACATGTGTAAGACTCCAGCTGGGAGGCCCGCCACTCATCATGGCATGTGCTTTGCCACTTTCCTCTTTTTTAACCCTTGTTGCTTTCATTTTTTCATGTGCACATTAATATTTACATATATATCTTAAAGTGCATAGGTTTGTTTGCTATTTCATTTCGGTTTACTCACTGCCGAATGGTGCTTTATTATAGGTCAGTAATGCATCAGTAGTTCATTTGCTATGCATTCATAAAGTATGTTATGTACAAACACAATAGTTTTAGATAAATGCGCAAGAGAATCCACATTTCTTTTCACACATGGCACCACAAATGACCAGGCATCGATGTTGAGATATATTAAAATGCACAGATTTGCAATAGAAAAAGATAGATAAATACATTTTTAGTTTGCAGCCCAGTAACCCATTAATGATCGAAGCACTGTGCTGGTGCTAAACTTCTGGATATGAGTAATCCCCAGAATAACCATTCCCGCCTTTTTATGTTTTTTGCAGAGTTTTATATAGCGCGAACTTGACCCAAATCCAATCAGGTATCAGAGCGCTTTACATAGCACCAGTTACGTTACATGAGGACACTTTTGTTAGGCACCGTGAGATTAAGTGATTTGCCCAGAATCACAGAAAGTTCCGCGTCATTACCGAGGCTCGAACCCAGTTCCCCGGCCGAGCGCCTTAGCCGTTAGGCCAACTCCTCTCAACCGCCTTCATTATTTGTTGTGTTTTGTAACTCACAGCACACAAGGACTCACTTTCTCAGAAACGTGCCTGAGGCTGGCTAGGTCCATCAAAACAGACTACTTCTCTAAGGTCACCTTACCTCTCTTGTTGCAGAGACTGCAGGGACATGAGCTGAATGGGCTTCCATGGCATTGTTGAATTGTTGAACCCCTCATTCACTGTTAGTGCCAGCTCAGAGTTCTAATATAGGGAGCCACACGTGGACATTATGCTGTGAGTGAATTGCAAGCTGAACTGGACATCTAGCTCATGTGGAGTTTCAGAACTGAATGGAACTGGGGGGAAAGAACTTTTGATGTACAGGATTCTGCTGGTGAAGATTTTTGACTGGAGTTTGGCTTTGTGAGTGATTGACCTCTGATTAAAGAGGGATCATCTGCTGGTGCATGTTGGTGCTCAGGTTCAAAATCTCGCTGGAAGGAGTTTTGCCAGGGCTAGTCGACACGAGACTTAGATTACATTTACATGATCATCATCATTGAGAAGTGTCTCAACAGCCAATCAGACGCTTACATGTATTTTGTCCTGAAGATGTTGGAATCCACTATTTCAACCACCGAAATGCATCAACAGTTTATAAGAATCCATTATTATCGATACATTATGCAAGATTGACATTGGATATTGATCCACATATGCATATCAATAATACAGGTAGAATGGTTAATATTAATTTGTAATAAAATAAGAGACTCTGGTATTTTGCACTGTATGCATAGCACTTAGGGGCAGATTTATGTTTCCTGGCGCATCCCTGCAAATCAGCAGGGATGCGCCAGGAAAGATGCGTCATGCAAGTTTACCCTTGCGCCACCACAGATGCGCCGCATTTACAATGCAGCGCATCATGGCGCAAGGATAAACAGCATTTGGCGATGCAGCGCACGCAACGAAATTCGTTTTATTTATTTATATGTTTACTTACCTCTAATCAGCCATAATCCGTAGTTTACTATCCCCCACCCTGCCCCTCCCCACCCCACATCAGCGCCCAGCAGCACTCCCACCACGGGCCGCTACTGCTAATGTGATATATCAATACTTTTTTTTTACTGATGATCCTTTATTTTTTACCACATAGGGCCTCAATATGCATAATGTGTTGATACAGATAATCCATGTTATTTTCCCTCGCCATTGGCTTTACAGTTATTGAGTACCTTGGTAATTCCAAGAGGGAAGATAAGGGGGATTACAAGTTTATGGGGAATGTCATGCAGTAATCTGTGCGTTCAGCCGAAATCTCCAAGTAGAACACTACAATTTATATTCCTAGTTGGGCTGTAACTCCTGTTACCAGCCCTATTGGGCATACTGTGGCACTTGAAATGAGGCACTTGGTGCTTCCATTGTGCCCACTGGAATAAACCATATTTATATTTTTGTGTCCGTTCTATGCATGATGGGCAAAAACATAATTGCTGAAGATTTGGTTCTCAGACCACTATACTATTTCATCATAATGAACCACTTTCTACACTTTGCATTTAGGGTCTAAAACATTGTTTTGCTTATTAAACGTTAACAGACAACTGAAATGTACACAGGTCAAAGACGCTACTTGCCCTAATATCTCCTTTATTTTCCATCTCTATATGAAAAGTCTTATATTTAAAACCTGGCGAGGCTGACACTTCATTTAGACTTTATAGATATATATATATGTTTGTGGAAACTCACTTTGAGTGGGTTCCTTTCTAAACTAATCTCTCTCCATATGGTAGTGACCTATACCACATGATCGTAACGTAGGGCCTTATTTAGGATTTGACAGACAGTTTGCTCCATCCCAAACATGGCAGAGGTTCCATCAGCCATATTGAAGTGCAGTATTATAGCCTATGGAACTATTAATGTGGCAGACGGGATAGCCACCACATTATGACATAGATTATGTTCGCAAACCTCTTAAAGGGCTCTGAAACCTCATCTCTAACACTGTGGGAGCTGAGAATGTTGTAACTGGCATTCTACCTGTGAGTTATTTGCTCCATCTAACTTCAGTTAACTGACAGAGTTTGTTTTCTGTAAAAATGTAGTTTATTCTCTCTTTCCTTCACAGACTCATCACTTCCAACAGTCCCACCAAACTGTTCTCTTAGCTTCTATGGTAACAAACGTAATACGTCATTAACTCTGGACTGCTAATGTGGACGTAATACATCATGAACTCTGAACTGCTAACGTGGATTCTTGACAGTTTACCTGAACACTAGTTACCTCAGGGTCCACCTCTTTTAGTGATGTAATATAGAATGTAGAATGTGTGTTGTTATAACCACAGATAGAATGTCACTTTTGAATAGGAGTTTCAGTTACAGCAGCAGAGCTGAGGACAAGGAGTTGAGGAGGCTATCCCAGCATTTAAAAAAATATATTTGGCACACCAAGATCGTCTTTGCATTATTAAAAGTTAGCAACAAGCGCTGGTTGAACCTGCAATGTGCTGATTCCAACAAAAGTGGTAAGAGCACATTTCCGTAAGCGCAAAAGAAAATAATGCTGTGAGCATCATGAGTGCTAGGTCTCACTGCCGGGAGCTAAAGAGAATGCGCACAAGTGTATTCCTACTATATTAATTGCACTGCTGATTGGTAAAAAGTTAATTGATTGAAAGTGCCACTTACCGCCATGCGCTAAGCTCCCTGTGCTGCCTTTGATCAGTGTAGCATGCTCGTTGACTACCAATAATGCAAAACTTGTCATTGTCCTTCTCAGCTGTCATCTTTAAATCAGGCTGGCATTAGCACGGAATTCACCCAATCTAGGCAGCCATCTTTAAGTTAGGCAAATACAACAGACATTAATGATATAGATAACTTGGTGCCATTTTAAAGTCACATAAACTGAAATACATTGAATAAATTAAAAATAAAGTGAATATATTGCAACAACTACTGGAAATACTGAGATAAATATTTAAAAATACTGGATAATACAAAAAAAAATTTGGGAAGCAGGTGAAAGCTCAACAACTACAATGGCAAACGCACAAATGGGTGATATCTATATTCAAGATGAAGAGAATATTTTCAGCATGATTTTCAGGAGACCTTTACCCTTTGACACAACTGATCAACAAACTATTGCTCAGTGATGGGAAAAGTGGAGAAGGAGATTTGAGCATTTTTTAAAAGCGACATGTAAAAAATGCATTGATGACCAAGCCAAAGATTTACTACTTAACTTGGTAGGTGGTGATGTTGAGGACCGGATTGTTACATTCCCTGATGCAGATAAGAACGCATACAAAGCACTTATGAAATATTTAAATGAAAGATGTGGTCCACAAAGAAAATTAGATTTAGAAAGATACAATTTTAGCATAACCTGTCAACAAGATAATGGAACTATTGTTGAATATGTGACTAAACTAAGAAATCTGGTTATATTTTGTGAATTTGACAAATTCAATAATGAAGCAGCAATTAGACTGAGAATTATTCAGGGCTATTATTTAGCAGAAATCATACAAAAAAGTTATTAGGAAAGACATATGACCTACAAACAATTCTCCGTATTGCACGAACAGAAGCACAGGTTAAGAAACACACTACTAATACAGAACAAGGAAGAATTAAAGCAATGGAACAAGTCAGACGAATGATCAAAAAAGTTAATGAAACTGACATAATCAAGAAAGATAATAAAACTAATAAAACAATATCTGTAATGTTCCTTTGTGTTAATAAAGGTTTTTGAAATTAAAAAAAAAAAAAAAAACTAATAAAACAAATGTTTTTCAGAAAGACAGAAGAATATGCTACAAATGTGGACTACAGTTCTTGTATTCAAATACATGTCCAGCAATAAGACAATAATGTAAAGAATGTAGAAAATTAAACGCTTTCACAAGTGTCTGCAGACTAAAATGGAATGACAATGAGAAGACTTGGAAGAGACAAACCAAACAAAATATTAAACGTATTAGACAAATGGAGAGTTTGGAACATGATTCTGTAGATGAATTTGAACAATTGGAATGATTATACCTGATGACTGAAGTACGTAAAAGTTAGCAAATTCACTTGTTAAAAAAGAAAAACATAAAGAAGACAGCATCTGTTGAAATACTAGTAGGATCTCAAAAGTCTCATTTGTCCTTGACAGTGGAGCACAGTGTAACATCATGCGTGTAACTGAAAACGACAAGGTGCACGAGAAGCCTTGACTTGTCTCTTCTCATGTTAATGTGTTTCAATGGGGAGCGAAATGTCCTGTTACTTGCTTTGGAAAATTTAAAGAAAATTTTACATATAGAAATACGTCTCTGAAAGAGGAAGTGCATGTTTTAAAGAGAGAGATGTTTCTGGTCTCTGCTTATTGAGCAATTTCGCTGCTCAAATGATGGGAATACTGGCTAGGACATTCAATATAACAATAGTACACCCTATATTAAAAGAGTTTCCTGTTTGTTTGAAGATCTGGGCACGCTGAAGGATAAAACCATTACTCTGCATATAAATGAAACAGTGAAACCTGCAGCAAAAAAAAAAAATGCATAGGAGGGTTAGAATTCACTTTGAAGACAAAGTGGAAGCAGAGATAAATTTACTGCTCAGGCAAGACGTCATTGAACCAGTAACTAGTCCAATGCCTTGGCTGTCCCCTAAAGTAGTGGTATCTAAAAAAGAATACAGACCAAATTCGAATTTGCTTAGATATGAGGGTACGAAACACAGCAACCGAGAAGTAAAGGTACCCAGGAACGAACCTTAATGATATGATTAGCATCTTAAATGGAGCAATAGTCTTTTCAAAACTAGATCTCTGCAAGGGATCTAATCAACTAGAGATTGATGAGCATTCAAGGTATATAACAACCTTTTCTACACATTTAGGATTATTCCGTTATAAAAGGCTTAATTTTTGGATGTGTTCAGCGGCAGAGATGTTTCAAGAAATAATAAAAAATATCATTAGACTCCTAGAAAACTCAATGAACTACAGTGAGGACATATTGGTATTTGGGAAAATGGAAAGTGAACATGGTCAAGCTTCAAAGGATATATCTCAAGAACTCATGAAAGCTGGATTCACATTAAATTGAGATAAGTATGAAATCAGAAAGCCAGAATAATCTCTCTATGGTCATATATTTTCAAGTAAAGGAATGAGACCAGATCCTGTGAAAGTATCATCTTTAAAGTCAACAACTATTTCAAAAGCCATAGCAGAACTACGCTCCTTCCTAGGAATGGCTAGTTTTTGCTCTTGCTATGCCAAGAACTATGCCACTATCAGCTGACCTTTTTGATAGATAACAAGAAAACAAAGCATGTTTAGCTGGGATGAACAGTTTAAATACACAATTAAGAAAATTAAAGATGATATAGAGTCAGTAGCAAATTTAAATTAGTTTGACCCACAATTGCATACTGAGCCAAAAGTAGATGTTAGCCCTGTGGGATTAAGTGCCATTCTTCTGCTACACGAACCCAGGAATGAAACTCCCAGATATGTGGTGTTTACCGCTACTAAAAACCTCACTGATACAGAAAAAATATTCACATACTGAGAAAGAAAGTTTAGCTGTGGTATAGGCTTGTGAGCATTACCTTGATGTTTTATTTAGAAAACCTGTTGTCATAGTCACAGATCATTAGGCACTTAAGACTATTTTTGGAAATCCAAAAGCAAAGAGACCTCTCTGCACTGAGAGATGGGGTATGAGGTTAATGGATTATGTTTACAAAGTCATTCACAAGCCAGGAAAGGAATATAATCCAGCAGATTACTTGTCCAAACATCCAATTGACATAAATGAGAGCCGCAATAATGACATTGAAGGATATGTGCATTTTATAGTTAAATCAATAATTCCTGAAACAATTTCAGAACAGGAGTTAATTCATGAATCTACTAATGATAACATTCTGGAAGAAGTAAGACAGATAATAACTTCAAACAAATGGAAGCACATAAATGCTATGACAAATTCTCAACCTGGTATAAACAAAAGGGATATACTTGTGTTTAAAAACTTACAAATCGACCTAACAATAGCTCCATCTGTAATTCTCCTATAAGGTAACAGATTAGTTATCCAGCATAAATTGCAGAAGGGTGTAATTGATCTGGCACATGAAAGTCATAGAGGAATATCATCAACCAAAAGTCTTTTGCATAAACAGGTGTGGTTTTCAAGACTTGATAGTCAAGTTGAAGAGATTACACAGGCCTGCCACCTGTGTCAATGCACTACGAGAGAAAGGAATTTTTAGGAGCTACACATGTCTAACCTTCCAGAGGCTGTGTAGTCTGTATTAGTGTGTGATTTTTATGCACCATTAGATTCTGGACAATATTTGTTTGTCATTATTGATGAATACTCTAGATTTTCAATTGTAAAGATGGTGTGATCCACTTCTGTATCTGTGATACTTCCCATTCTAGATGATATTTGTCTGCCTGGGTATACCCAAAATATTGAAGACAGACAATGGTACACCTTTTAATGGGAATGAATTTCAGAAATGTCTCGAATATATGGGAGTGGTACATAAGAGAATGATCCCATTTTGGCCGCAAGGTAACAGAATAGTAAAAAGGTGGATAGCTACTAAACACAAATCTATTCAAAGAGCCAAGATGTGATGAATTTCCATAAATTAAGCTCTGTGTCAGGTCTTGCGTGATTATGGGAATACACCTCATGGATCAACGGGTAAATGTCCTTCAGAGTTGTCATTTGGGCAAGCCAGACGAACACGTCTGCACAAGTGCTGTTAACACCCCCTGCAGACAATGATCAAATTACAAAGAAAGATAAAATGATGAATGGAAAAAATAAACAATATGCAGATCAAAGAAAAAACATTCAAGAATGAAGTTATTAGGTTGGAGATCTCGTATTAGTGAAACAAAGACAATTAAGGAAATATGCAAGTAGACTTCATCCATCGCCATTGGAAAAAACAAAAATAACAGGGTCAGCAATTACTGCACAGAATGAAATAGAATAGTGAGAAACACAACATATTTTAAGACATTTATCACCCTAGTTCAAGAACAAGAAACACAAATACAGAGACAAGAAGAAAACACTTCTTCAATAGAGAATAAATAAATTGAAAATAATACAAAAGGAAGTGATTGTGAATCCTTCAGAAGAACAGCAGGACAGGAGCACTCAAAAAACCACAAAGACTCATTGAACAGTGTTAATTAATTTTGTTATTTATTTATATATTTGCTCATTTGTTAAAGAAGGGGGAAGAAGTAGTGATATATTATAGAATGTAGAATGTGTTTGGTCATAACCGCTTAAAGAATGTTGCCTTTGGAATAGGAATTTCAGGAGCAGAGCTGAAGACAAGGAGTTGAGGAGGCTGTCCCATTAAATCAATAAATATATTCGGCTCGTCAAGATTGTCTTCGAGTTATCACACCTCTCATCCACCTATCTGCAATGTTATTGTAGAAGCGAGGCTTGTTCACTGAATCTCCCTGTGCAGCTGCTGTTTGTGCAGGTAACAGCGGTGGGGCGGTGGTGCCGCGTGGGGTGGGGGGGGGGATTTCGAGCAGAGGGAAAATTAATTATTTAATTTCCCCTCTGCTTCGTCCTTCGAAATACCCCGCACGCGGCCCCACCGCCCCACCGCTGTTACCTGCACGGACCGCGGCTGTCCCTGTGGTCTCCCACATTTGGTACGTCTCTCAGTCTAAGCCTGGTATGATCTCCCTCAAGCGTGGCCTGTCTGGAGGTTCCTATCAGGGTTCCTGCCCTCCAGCTTTCTTTGATCAACTCCTGACTCGAATCTTGTCTCCCTCCAGTTCTGAAATGCCTGAAGCTTCCCTCTACCTAAGCACCAGCTCCAGTACTCCGAAATGATAGTACTGGCACTAGAACACCAGGCACACTGAGAAATAGACAGTAGAAGCCCAGAGGAAATGCTGCTCCTAATCAGTAAAGAGACTAATGCCAGTGTGAAAACTGTCTAGATGAATAACAAAGAGCCACCAAGTGGTGCCCCAGCATTCCTCCTGCATGACCATTCCCATACAAGCAATGGGTTTAATGTGCTTCCTTGTGCTGCATCCTGAAAGGCCCTTTTATTGTTAATGCCTCGTGACTGGCTCATACCATTCTGCTCAGAGATAACACCACACACAGCAGCAGAAAAAGCAATGCTCTTTCAGAAAAAAAAATATTGTTATTGCTAGGTATTAAAATATAATTTACAGAAGACATTCTATCTATATGAGGCAACATCACAATTAACAGAAGAGAGATTGGGAAAATTGTCCAGAAGCTGATCGAAACTCTCTGCATTGGTGAAGCTAAAGGAAATGAATACATGTACCTGGGTTTATTGCCCCCATTTCGGTACCATTCCAATGACAAAGAGAATGTTCCATTGCAGCATTGGGTTATTAATCTCACGTGCAGGGCGCCGAGCGCTCATTTGCATACGACCCAGTTGTCATTGCCTTGCACGCGCGCCCAGTATATCTAACGATCGCCTATAATTTGATTTTGCAAATCTAGTTTCTATTGATGATTTATTTTGCATACGATTAATGGCGAGTCTCTTCCAGCTCTGCGGCCCAGGACTGCGAGGCACCTGCGGCATCTTTCAGGGTAATTCAATTATTCTTTTGAATTAAAATAACACCAGGAGAAGCCGAATTAAAGGTCAGGAGTACAATAGCAATATTTGCCATTTTTAGACCGGTTTGCATTTTGATATCTAGGAGCCGAGGTAAGCATTCCCGGAGCCTGGGATGGTTTAGTTTTTTCTTAGTATCTCCAGCTCCTTTGTGTCTCTCTGAAGTGCTCATAGCTGTCTCAGGGCCGCTGCTTTCTGTTCTCTGTCACCAGGGAACTGGTGCCATTTTGCCAAAATTACAAGAGAGGAAACAACTTCCTGAGTCATTGAGTAAGGTAACTTTGTGCCTTGGATTGTTCACAAGGAAAGGGTTACCTCTTTGGTGAAGGAACATTTATTTTATCTATATTTATTTATTTTATTATATTTTATTTATTTATATTTATTTGTTTCATTTTATCATTTATCTATTTTATTGTTGTGGTTTTGCACAGCATCAGAATACTTATATTGAGGCAGGAAATTAAAATTACTGAAGTGGAAAAGTGGGCATAAATGAGTTAAGAACCTTGAAGACCGCTAATGTACACAGGCATTAGCAAAGCCGATAGGCCTGGCTTCATAGCCGGGGTGTTTCTTCACTGACTGCTGGGTGTGGTTGTGTGACTGCAGAAAGATGAGGGGGTGAATGCAGAACTGAGTCAATGGCTATAAGAAGTGCTTGATGAGTGAGTGACTGAGTGCATGGATAAACGGCTGAGCGCATAGATGGGTGAATAGGTGAGTGATTGCGTGCATGAATAGATAGCTCCATGAATGGATGAATCAGTAATTGTGCATGGGTTTATGAATGAGTGAGCACATGCACTTGGTTCGAATAATTCTGCTATTCCAGCCTGTACCGCAGCGGTCTACTTAGAGAGTTCTCCAATCAGAGCTGGTCCAAGAGGGGAGCAAAGGTTCAATGGCACATGGTGCCTCTGGCTTCACTAGCCCTGGCACTGCTAATCATGCAGATAAAGTGTGTCTGAATAGAATGGCATTCGTGCCAAGCTGGCATCAAGGAAAGCGACGGCCTAGTGTACAAGGATCAGGGAACTGTCAGAAAGGAGTCAATGGATCAATGGAGGAAGGACGATGCCAACAGTAACAGGGGGAGAATAAGGAAGTTTGGGTGTCAAGACGGATGAAGGTACTGGGTGCATGTGTCCCCAAATCTTCTAAATCACCCCGGCATGCATTATTAGTGTGCATTCACACCAATGGCGGCGGCCTGCAATCTTTTTTGATTAGGTAAATGCCACACCACACGTTCCTTATGCTGTGGTGCAAATTCAAGATTCCATAATATATTGTAACGCAATATAAGATAATTCAACTCAGCTGCCCTCAGTGTTGGAACTTAGAATGAATGTTCCATTGTTCCTGAGCTTCGAGGTGGTTTTGTGGCTGCATAAGCGCTTTACAAATAAACAGGGCTTTCAGTGGAATGAAGAAACTAAGGGGGTCTCTCAAAGGGGTGTGGCCGATGTAATTAAAGGCGTGGCTTAAAAACACGTAAACTGAAATTCTCTGCATAGCATGGTGTGCCACCGGACTGATATTTTGCTGCTTCTGTCACTGCATCCAAATATATAACAGAACAAGTAACATTATACCTACAGCAAGACAGGACTATTGGCTTTGTCAATGGTTGTTAGTTGCATAAGATAAATAAGCAACTACGGCTTTGTTGTACAGAATATTGAAAATGCTTCCAATCTGAAATGATGAGACTGTGAAGTAACTATAACGAGTCTCTGTAATTACATCAAAGGCAGTGGAGGGCGGCACTGCTGCAGAGTTAAGATTTATTTTTTTCACCGAGGGTGAGGGCGAAAATGGAGAGAACTCGTCTCTGCACTTGCTTTTTAGAACTACATGTGCTCAGCACCGGCAGGTCCCGGCCCACTTAAAGCCCTGCAAATAACTTAGAATAAAAGTATCTGGCTGCAAGAGCCCTTTCTCAGTAGCGCCATGCATTGCATATCCTTGGCCTCCAGGGGTCGCTGCGTCTGTCTCTACCCCATCACGGTGCACATCACACACAGCAGCCCCCAAGATGGTCAGATATGCAAGCGTCCCAACAGTGGAGCCCGCTTTGTCTTGCGTACTGAAAGTAATAAGGAACAAGCACTGGTAAAGCCAGTGGATCAGGAATTAAGGTGTTAATGCATGCAGCATGAACCCATTAAAGTCAAACAAAGAAACTATAGGCGGTCTACATTGAATGCTCATTTGGCATCCGTACACTTCTGTTTTGTTTCTAAGTCATATTTATGAAGCCACGCAAAGCTCTTTGTGTGCCTTCGATTGGCTTCATAAATCTGGAGCAAGGCAACACAGCGCAAATCACTGTGTTGCCGGATGTATGACGTTACAACGCATACTTTTACAACGCATGCACTTACAACGCAATTTTTACAACGCAACATCCACTACAACGCATTCCATTACATCGCATGACACTACAACGCATTTTAAAAAACTACCTTTACAGCGCATTCCATTACATCACATACTACCTTTACAACGCATACCATTACAACGCATAATGTTACATTGCATTTAAGGTAAGTATTGGATAGTATAGGGGTAAAAATTACTATTCTTACTCCAGGGGGTGCAACAATAGGGTAAGTGTTGGATAGTATAGGGGTAAAAATTACTATTCTTACTCCAGGGGGTGCAACAGTGGGGTAAGTGTTGGATAGTATAGGGGTAAAAATTACAGTTCTAACTCCAGGGGGTGCAACAGTAGGGTAAGTGTTGGATAGTATAGGGGTAAAAATTACTATTCTAACTCCAGGGGGTGCAACAGTAGGGTAAGTGTTGGATAGTATAGGGGTAAAAATTACTATTCTAACTCCAGGGGGTGCAACAGTAGGGTAAGTGTTGGATAGTATAGGGGTAAAAATTACTATTCTAACTCCAGGGGGTGCAACAGTAGGGTAAGTGTTGGATAGTATAGGGGTAAAAATTACTATTCTAACTCCAGGGGGTGCAACAGTAGGGTAAGTGTTGGATAGTGTAGGGGTTAAAAATTACTATTCTAACTCCAGGGGGTGCAACAGTAGGGTAAGTGTTGGATAGTGTAGGGGTTAAAAATTAATATTCTAACTCCAATGGTATGCATTGTAATGGTATGCGTTGTAATGCCTGCGTTGTAGTGACATGCGATGTAGTGTCTGCGTTGTAATGGTATGCGTTGTAATGGTATGCGTTGTAGTGTCATGCGTTGTAAAGGATGTTCCGTTGTAATGCCTGCGTTGTAAGTGTAGTGCGATGTAATAGTTGCGTTGTAAAGGTTGTTTCCCGTGTTGCCTTATTCTGCACAAGGGAAGCATTCCATGAGTATTGCAGCGAGTGTTCCCATGCAACGACCATGGCTTTTGACGCATTTCCAGATTTATAAGGACTTGTAAACCTGGGAAAGCGCAAAGTTTTATGCCTCTCCAGGTGAGGCATAACAAGGAGAAATATCTTTATTCCTTTGCCTTTCAACATTGCTTATGTGCAGGTGGGACACTTTCCTGCACATAAACAATCACCCCTACAGCGCAGGCACCTTTGCAACATGGTGCAAGGGTACCTGCGTTGGCACTAACAAGCTTTATTAGTGCCAGCACTAGGGGAAAAAATGGGTGCGCTGTATTTTTGTAAATACGGCTCATCCCTGCGTTTTAAAAATGGCAGAGCACGGCGTTACCAACTTTGGCGTAACACCGCGCTTTTACATTTTTTGGGTAAACATACCCCTACTTATGTTATGACTGATGTGGCCAGTCCTTTGTGCTGCGCTCTGCATCTCATGTTTCAATTGCACAAGAGCTGTCAGACAGGTAGAGCTGTCTCTGCCAGACCGGACAGGCATGCAAAGCTGCACAGGACATCCCAGGAACTTAAGCACATGGACAGAGGTGGGCTGTGCACCCTAGGAGGGGTTTTATTCTTTACCACCATATAAGGGAAGCACTCAACCCACACGTTGTGTGAGAAAATACAGATGTAGTTTAGGGGTGTATGTTCCTGTAAAACCATTGACGATATTTAGGTCTAAAAATCGGACATCTCTCATTTGGGCTAACTTACTTCATTGTTAGAAGCCATCAATCGAGATGCTCGCCCTACCAGTGGCTGTGGTGTTGGGCCTCAGGCCCACATCTCCGGAATAATGGACACGGACACCTGGTGATTGTGGGTTAGTGACTGACCACGAGCACGTGCACCCGGGCCTTTTTATTAGCGGGGCCACGTCACTCGTGACACCCGTGATGGATGGGTGTGGGGTGCAGTGTGTC
Organism: Triturus cristatus; assembly: GCF_964204655.1. Lineage (NCBI taxonomy): Eukaryota > Metazoa > Chordata > Amphibia > Caudata > Salamandridae > Triturus > Triturus cristatus. The sequence continues at coordinate 809,718,965 of NC_140586.1, forward strand.
CAGCCCTCGAGGAAGTGGCTTGGGTTACAGCTTCCTGTGAGACACTAGAACGTGTCTCGCAGGACACTACATTCCTCCCCAACTTTATTGAAGGACAAACAAAGTGTCAGTCCAACCTGTGGGGAAGAAAACAAACGGTTACCTAAATACCACAGGGTCCATCAGCTTCTCGAGTCAGGTGGCAGGACGACATCAGACGTGGACTGGTGAACTTGGCTTCCATCAGGACCTTCTCGACGGGCACCCGTAATTTAACCTGAGGGACTCAGGACACGACCGCTGGCTTGGAGACGTCCGCTGCGTACCGTCCGTTCACTGACAATGTCCTGTCTTGGTGTCTTGCCTGGCTTCCTCTTGACTGCCGTCGGTGATAGTCTGTGGTGGGTTCTAACAGTTCTTTTTAGTGTGCTGCGTCGTGACCATGGATGGAGTCTCACATGTTGATTCACAAAGGTGTTACTGGACCGACTGTCCCTGTTGAAACGCTTGGCCAGGACCGGTCCCCTGACGGTGGGGCAATGTCTCTCCTCACTCTCCCGCCTGGGGAGGCCCGTCGTCGGGGTTGCTGCGGGACTGTAGGAAGGCTGCACTGGAGCCGCTGCTTGTGTGCCATCTGGTGGCAGCTGCAGGACCGCCGAGGAGCCGTTGCTTGGTCGCACGCACAACCCTCACGGGTGGATGGGTCTTGGTCAAGACTGGCACTCGCTGCCGCGGTTCCGGTGTAGGCCAGGTTCACAGGTGGCTTCTGATTTCGTTTAGTCGGCTTGTTGGGTACTCGGGGAGTGGTGTTTGACGCAGGTGTTGATGGCTGGCGTGGTGATGGTTGCCAGCCATGTGGCGAGTCGGAATGACCGGTGATGGTGACTTGCTGGTATAGTACGGATGTCAGGATAGACCTGGGCAGCCACGTGCCTCCGCCTTGCCGATGTTGAGTGTCCGTGGCGGTTTAACACGTAGAGTGTGTTGATCCTCTCTTGCCTGGCTTGGGGCCACTGCCGACTCCATCTTGAGGCGGTGTGAGGACGGACACTCAGAGCAGATCTTCACCCGTGGCATATGCGGACAGGGGCAGGGATGCCACTTGACTTGGACTGCCGACACTTGGGGAGTGGCCGTTCACCTGGGGAAGCGTTGTGGAGAGACGCGGTTCGCGACTGCTGCAGCTTACATTCGGTTCTCCTGTGAGGCTGTGCCCAGGGACGGTGGTCCGCCTTGGTGGCTGTCGGATGTGTCAGGGTGAGCTCTTGGCTTGCTGTGAGTCTCTGGTCTTCTCCTTTCGCTGGTCTGTTCAGTCTACCTGTGTCTTCCGGTTTTTCAGGGTGACAGGGCTGTCACTCTTCTTTCTTCGAGGGCGTTGCGCTTGGACCTCGAGGCGGCGCTGTCATGGCGCCGGCTTCTGCCTTCACTCCGGCGCGCTTCCTGCGTGCTGGGCGGTGTGACGTCCAGTCGAGTGTCGCTGGCGTTGGAGCGCCTGTTGCTGTGGCGGCCGCCACGTGGAGTGTGTGACTCCTCTCTTGCCTGTCGTGGGTCACCGCCGACTCCATCTTGAGGCAGTGCTGAGGAGGACACTGTGTCGCGGACACTGTGACGCTTCCGGGCCGCTGCGGGTGCGACTCCTCTCTTGCCTGTTGTGGGTCACCGCCGACTCCATCTTGAGGCTGGGTTGAGGAGGACCCTGTGTTGCTTTCAGCCCACTGCGGGGCTTCGCTGGTGCAGTGGGGACGTGGTCGCTCTCTGTGCTGCATTCAGCTGTGTTTCTTTGTGGAGAAGTCTCTCTCCGCTGGGCGCCTGCCCGTACTGTCTGGTTCGCTGGTGTGGTCTTCTGTGCGCTTCGGACCACGTGCGCTCCGTCTTCGCCTTCCGGTGCTTCTCTCAGGGCTTGCCGTCCTGCTGGGCTTCAATGTCTTTTGCTTCTTGGCACGTTCCTGTGCTGGGGTAGTCCTAGGCCCTTGGTACCTCCTTGCTGGGTGTGAGTTTCACATGTGTGCATTCATCTGGTATATTGGGCATGCTGCATAGGGACAGAGACACTGTAGGACTATCTTGTGCCCTTCTCTTGCAGGGCAGCTGGGTGCGGTCAGTTCTGGCACTGGTTGAGTTTTGCAGCCTCTGTTTCTATTGAGAAAGTGTGGCGCCGGGCTGTAGGTGTCCCTGTTTTCGTCTCTTAGTTGGGGTGGGGTTGGATGCATTCTTCCGTTGGCGCGCTTCCTTTCCTTTCTTGGGCGTTGTGTGCTCAGGCTGTGCTGCTGTGGGCCTTTGGTCCCGCTGTTCTGACAACTCTCTGCTGGGTTGACAGTCTCTCCCTTGTGCTTTGTTGTTGGCTTCCAACAGTCTCTTGGCAGCTTGTGTAGCTGTGGTAGGCTTGGACTTCGTAAGCCCTTTGCTATGTGGGGCTTCGAAAATTCTTCCTTTCAGCCACTTGGCAACGCCTTTGGCCCCTCTGTGCCGTGGTGTTGGGATCAGTGCTCAGTCTCTTCTGGCTGTGGCTTGTTGCCTTTTGGCGTTGCTGCTTGAAGCTTGACTTGTTGTGTTCCCTTAATTGGATTGGGCTTACCAGGCTATGCAGTCTCTGGGCTTCCCGGGTGGGGGCAACCAGTTTCTCCCCTTCTGTCGGCAGCGGTCTCGGCTGCGCTGGGAATGGTGCTCTGTCTCTATTCGTCCTTTACCTTGTGGGTGACTGCAGTGCGGTATGGTTGCCCCTGAAGACACACAGCCGCTGTCAAGGGCTCCGTGTGGATGGGTGCACTTGATGGGAGGCACTATCCTGTTTCCCGTGTGTGTGTGGGTATTGGGGCTTTTCCTCCTGTCGGCAGCAGCGCCTGGGCATGGATTCTGGAGATGCTTGGGTGCAGATCCTGAGCAGTCGTTAGGTGGCGCTGCAGCCACCTGTGTTGTGAGTCCACGGCAGTCTGTCTCACTGATACTGTGGGCTGTGCGGCGGTGCAGGCATGCAGCCACTGGGGGCGCTGCACGCAGGTCTCTGCAACGTTTCTCCTCCTGTGGGGCATCCAGATCATGCGGGTGCAGGACAGCCTATGCATTCCTGTGGGCTGGGATTTCAGCAGACGCTGACACAGCACGGCAGGTCACTGCCACGTATCCTTGATGTAACAGTGGGGGTGCGGTACCCCCGTTGACCGCTAGGTGGCACTGTCCCATTGAATGTAGGCCTCAGCAGCGTCCCTGACGCCATGGGCCTCGGGCTGGGGGCACTGATTTTGCTTGGCCCTCTCTTTTAGAGTTCCGGCGGCTGCCCAGATCCAGCAGGTTGTCCGCCCCCCATGAGTCTCGCGGGAGCAGATGCAGAGGGGAAATGACGGCTCGGCAGGCACGGCTTCCCGCTACCTGCCGCTATCGGGCAAGTGTCATTGGTGAATGGGGGCAGACACGCATTTGTGGTGGGTGTGGGATAGTCTCTGCTCCCTGCAGGCGGGAGCTATAGTAGGCGGCTGACTCAGTAGAACCGGCGCCGCTTGGCCGGTTACTGCCCTTGTTTCATGCACGCTCGGTGCTCCTTGTGTATTGCAGCTGCCGGTAACTTTGGGGACTCAGCTACTGGTGTGGCGCTTTCTACCAGCGGGGTTTTTACCATTAGCCGGAGCGACTTCAGAGTCTCGGGTGTGCAAACGTCGTTCATTATTAATTAATTGATCGTGGTCGCGCTGCTGATTTTATTTATTTGCACACTTCAAACTGGCCGCGGCAGCCTCCCTCCTGCTGCGGGCAGGCTTTCCGGGTTTCAGGTGTTGCAGGAGACACGGAGATGTACGCAGTCTCTTCGCCCTGCAAGTAGCTTTCGCTGGGCGCCAGGTCGCCTGGTTTGTGTGCGCGCCTTACTCCTTATCATCGGGCACCAGGCTGCGCATCGCTGGGAATGCTAGGTTTGATCTCACAGTGTCGGGCAGCTTGCAGATGGTCGCTGGCGCCTTATAGCCGGAGGAGGCACTGGGCCACTGGCCACGTTCACCTCACTGCCACTCCGCCTGTACAGTCACACTTGCCTCCTTTTGCGGCTGTGATCGCCTTGACCCTGGGGAAGCGGTGCCAGTAGCAGGGCGAGGTTTGCACGCAGTTCACCCATGTAGCCTTGCTTTCCCTCACCACCTCACCTTGATGCGAAGCTGGCAGTCTTCGCCCTGTGACGCTGCAGCCACTTCAGAGGCTACAGCCACGTTGCTGCGGGCTGTGATCGTTGGTGCTTCGGGCAGTGGGTGCGTACTCGGCAATGTAGCAGCACTTCACCTCTACTCTCCCATGTCCTGTGCCGGCTGGCGGCTGCCTGGTCATGCATTGCGGGAAGACAGGTACCGGTACCTCGGCATATATTTCCTCTCGGGGGTACGACAGATGCAGCCCGTGTGCACGCGGGGTCTGGACCCGCTCGTCGCCATTGTGGTGTTGGGCCTCAGGCCCACATCTCCGGAATAATGGACACGGACACCTGGTGATTGTGGGTTAGTGACTGACCACGAGCACGTGCACCCGGGCCTTTTTATTAGCGGGGCCACGTCACTCGTGACACCCGTGATGGATGGGTGTGGGGTGCAGTGTGTCCAGCCCTCGAGGAAGTGGCTTGGGTTACAGCTTCCTGTGAGACACTAGAACGTGTCTCGCAGGACACTACAGTGGCCTCTGTGGCTTATTGTCATGGAGATTTTGTGCCACTACTAAAGTGAAAGGGAACTAGTTTTATCCAGTTATGTGAAATAAACGGTATGCAGAAGCGTGTACTGCTGCCACCTAAGTGTGTCTGGATGGGGCTTGAAGGGGAACCGGGGGATGGGCGGATAAGGTACATTGCAACACGCTTGCTTCACTGATTGATATATCTTCCCGAGTGAAACAATCCCATTGTATTATTCGAACAGTAAAAAACGCACGAGAGTAAATACAAAATAATCTCATAGTAAAAGTAACAAAAGGTACCGACATGCTGACTCCGAAGTCACGTTAAAAAGTGACTCGTTTGCAATTGTGCAGATGTGTAGGGCTGCGCGGCCCCAGCAGACCGCCCCTAGCCTCTGATGCTCTGGAGGACGGGATTGTTTGATCTCTAAGCAGGAGGGTGTGGTTGCATGACTGGTTTGATCTGCTTGGAGACCAGCAGATCAAACAAACCAGCAGATCAAACCACCAGTGTGCACACCTGAGCTGCTCAACAGATTACGAACAATGACAGACGAAAGGACGAAAGGGTCTATATCTGTCTAGAGACCATATTATTTTTCCTTTTCTGGATTTGCTTGCGAAGAAGATGGTCGCCCAAACATTGTCATGGGCAGAGCGCGTGAGCGGCCATATTTATTTTCTGTAAAGTTTCCTGGTGGCTACCATGCTTGCAGGAAGGCCCCTCTCGGTTGGATTGCTTCTAAGGCATCTGACCAGTTTGCATAATTCCTTTATAATAGCTCTTACCTTAGGCTGGAACCTATGGCAAAGTTTATTGGGCCATATTCACAAGGATCTATCGCCGACTTAACAACACTTTATCGCAGCCAAAGTTGCGGTAAATGTATCGCCCCAATCACAAGCAGGTGTTAACATCCCACAGCACCAGTTTACCCGTGATAACAGCCCCAAAAACCATCGCCACGGATGACCCCCGCAACTATCGCTAATGAGATGCAGAGTAAGCATTCCTGCGCCAAAAGCAGCAACACCACTCCACAACATTCACAACGAACAGCCAGAACTGCGATAAGAACACAAAACAGACGATAAGGCACGTTACCACCAGGAAACTAACACCTGCTCTGACCTGGTGCAAAGTCGGACCACAGCCTGCACCACAAAAGGGAGCCCAGCCTAGAGCCACACATGAAGAACCACAGATGCCCCCGAGCAACTGCTCATGCAGCCCGGACACCCATGAGGGCCACAACACCCACCGACACCACACCCAAGCCCACAACCCCCACCTCCCCTGGGTCCCCCCAGCACCTTCCAACCCCGGATAAAGAAACTGCACACCAACACTACGAATCCCAAAACAAAAATCTTTTGACTGATGTCGCACAAGCAGGAATACCATCACACATGCGTGCCCAGAAAATTGAGAATCAGTCATACAGCAATGCAATCACCAACACAAAACACCATTCAAACAAAAAACAAAAAAACATTCAGATGAGTACTAGCGGGTCTGCACTGGACAATCTGTAGGACACAGCCAGGAAGACAAAATCCAAGAGAAGAAGGAGTGCCATGCGCACAACAAAGGAAAGAGAGGAAGAGAGGGAGGGAGGGAGGGAGAGAGCGAGGAAGAGAGACGGAGTGAGACTGCACAAGCACCTGGCCCTACATGCCAACATGTGTGTGTATCGCTATCGGGACACCATGAGCCCAAGGCCTTGTCTCAATCTCAGCGCCAAAGCCACATCACATTCTAAAAACGCAACTAGTAGTCAGACACACATTAGGGATGAAAGCTCCTTTGTACCAATGCAGAAGGCGGGAGCACACCTGCACCTCTGACCTTGGTTCTGAAAGCCTCTGGAACACCCTAAGAGAGATGCCATGGCAGATGTGGATGACCGCCACACCACGCATTGCGCAAATGAACAATCCAACTTGTCCACACCCCACACACAGAAACCCCCTCATGGGATGCCCTTGACACTCACGGAAACAGCAACCCATTCTCACCAATGTTGCACACACAATCTAATCATAGCCTAGAGCTGTGGCATATCCTCCACACAACTGCTTCTGTCCAGAAGAGTGCCGGTTCCACGAGATGAACCAATGCAATGTCAGACCATCCCGGGCACATGCACAACCCCTGTCACGTGGAACAGTACCGTGCATGTATGCTGCATTTACTGGGTGCACTGCCAGTGGCAGTGCTGCGGATCATTTACCGGCTGAACCTCCGCCTTGCCTACATCACCTGCATCCAGCCCTGGTTCCACTGCCGAACATGCACATTAGAGTGTCCCATGGATGTCTGTCTATCCAACACAACCGTAGATGAATTGGACTATGACTTGTGTGTGCGCCCCCTGTTGGATCACGAACAAGAGTGTAACCAAGACAGCCGTGCATGGAATGCCTTGACATGCTGCGAATGTATTGGCAGTTATGCATGGGAGATTGCACAATTCCTCGTGTGCAGTGACCACATCGAGGCGCTCCCCTATTGCGCTGTGTTGCGGATTGGGGAAACGGCGTGGGCTGAGCACACCTGCCTGGACCAGTTAATGGATTGGCTCACCCTGGTGTTCCTTGAACACGACAACAACGTACAATTCGAACACATTGCACATGAAGCTGCACGGGCATTCATGGATGAGTAACTACGTTCCTGCAGCCACATCGGATTGTCACACACAGCACAGGTACCAACAACTTGTTGCATCTTGAGGAATGCTCATATATCCCACCATAACAGAGGACATGTCTGCCATCGTCAGGACTCTGGATGCATTTGCGTGGAACTACACGTGTGTACACACACCTGTGCAAGGTGATGCAGGTCCATGGTCGGAGCAACACAGCGTCGTATGGCAACGTTACCAATTCTGACACACTGCTGGGGTGAATGAAGACACATGGCAATGTAGGACGACATGTGAACTTGTCGGACCCTTCCACCTGATCACTGTCAGCAGAGCAGACAATCGGCGCACTCCGGTGGCAGAGCAATATGCTGATCACATGGGCAGTGAGTCGAGCCCTCTCACACGTGGCAATGGGCAGACGCCAGACAACACATGACTCCTCCAGAATGGCAAGGTGTGTTGAGCCCGTTGTCACCCGTGTTGATCGTTGTCTATTTTTGCCTCACCATTTTCTGAACCTCGACATGTTCCCATGCTGCGTGTAAGCGCCTTAAGCCTGTCCCTGCCTGTTGTGGCCATTGCCTCGTCCGTACTGACATGCACATGCCAATAAAGTCTATGTTGATCCACTGGTGTCTAACTGTGATGAGTGTTGAATCGATTGTCCACTCGGGTGCCACAATGAGCATCGTCCCTACACAGGGAGGAACTGACTGACGCATGTACAATGGGGGTGGCTACCTTTTGCAAGCTCCACCTCTGTGGGCCAGACATTGTTTTGGGACAGTTGCTGGCCGACCTGTGCCCTTACGTGACTTCTACAATGTGGGTATGGTGTTCAAACTCAGACCATGTGTAGCTATGTCATGAATTGTAACAGGACGTGGCCACACAGATGTGTGTGTGTAGGTATGCGCCATGAGGGTTTGGTTGTCACATGTGATGTAGGATACCCCCTCTGGCCTGCTACCGATTGGGCATTCCTACACACAGCCCTATTCAATACATGTACGTGTTCCTACGTTGGGGGGTTGTGAGACTGTAGTGAGTGTGCAATGGGGACATAGCTAGTACTCACCTCCACAGTCATACAATTGGCCATGTGTCTCAGGGATACACATACGCATAGATGTAAGTCTCCAGGGTGTACCTACATGTGCATCATTGTCCCTACGTCCCGCAATACTTCAATACGTAAGTGAAAATAGTCATGACACATATGTGTGATTTAGAATGTTTTATTCACATTCAGGTGATTGACGGAACTGGAGCTGTACATGGCCATCCAAGCCCACATAACATGGAAGCCCAGCGGTGGGCCAAACAGAGTCCTTTGGGGAATGAAAAGTGATTTGGACGAGGGGGAGTGCAGTCCGCAGCAGGGTTGCTGTGTAATTGCCCAGCAGTGGGGATATGGCAGTCTGTGTCGGGGTCCGGGTGAATGTTGCCGATTGTTCCGGGGGTCAGTGGAAGGTGTTGTCCCACGGCATGATGCATAGGTCAGAAGCAGGCAGGGACAGGCTATATGGCGGTGATGGATGCTACTGCCTCCTTCCTCACACAGTAATTTCCATCCCCATCTTACTCCCCTGATATGGGTTCTGTGTCTGGTGTGTCAGGTGTGTGTGGCGGGGTAATGGCTGCATCACTGGGTGCCACTGACACATCAGACTGCGAAGGTGATGGGGCTGCATTACCATGTGCAACTGACACATCAGGGGTCGGAGTTGTGTGTGTGTCGATGTTCCAGCTGCAGCCATCTGTGACAGGCTCAGTGGCATCAATGTCAAGATGAGGAACTGTAGGGCGTTGAAGTTCCCAGCTACTACTCGCTGGTGTCCAGACGTGGCAGGCAGTCTTCCAGCCTGCATCTGGTCCATGGTCTCCATTGCCCTCTGCATCTGTGGCAACTCTGTGCTGTCATTGCTGGTGCCTGTCTGACCAGACAGTTCTTGTATCCGATTAATGGCCCCAGCAAGGTCAGCCAAGGTCTGTGGTGGAGCATGGTGCGCACAGGTGGTGTCCGATAGGGACTGCACGTGGTCCATGATGGGTCTCAGACACCCACGTATGGCATCGAGTTTGGCTGCCACTAGCTCGAAACCCACCCACAGCTGTTCAGCCAACTCCACCTGGCATGCCCACACATGCTGTTGTAATTCCGTGTCTTGGTCGGGGGGCCCCTGGGAGACAGCCGTGGTGGTGAGTGTTTCCTGCTGTGTGGTCTGTGCAGGTGGTGGGGTCACTTCGAGGCAGCTGGCCTGCCCTGCTCCTGGGGATGGGGTGCGGAGACTGTCTATTATCCGTTGGAGGGTGTCCTGACATATGTGCAGGTTGTCCTCTTCATAATCACTAATGAGAAGTGTGGTGTGCTCTGCACGAGGTGTTTTTTGTCCCTCTGAAATGTAAAGGGGTGATGCAGGTTAACAGTGTTTCACATGTATATTGAAGGATTGCAGGTGTTTACATTCAGACTGCATGCCAATGTACATTGTGACTGTTTTGGTGGAGCTGGTTATTTGATGGTAGTCAGTGTGTTTACAAACTACATGTGTGGTAGTACCCTACATTATCATCACACAGTGTCAGGCAATGCCAGATGACTACGCACAAGCGGAACATGTTGTGAGCTCTGTCCTCTGGTGTTGCGCATTGTACCACGTTGCCGTCATTGCTGATGTACTGTGATTGCTATGTGTAGGTGCTGCATTGTGGGGGAGTTGCCCCTACAGCTCTGATTTTGTGTACCCTTCTCCCTTTGAGGCGGAGTGCCTTTGAATTGTGTGCTTTCGGGGGCTGCATTATTTTTTACTTGGGTCCTATGTGCTCCCGGACAGATTTTGTGACCTGGTGCACAGTTTGTCTAGTGCGTGTGTTGTGCGGCATGGGTTGTGGGTGCACGTGGAAATGTCAGAGTGTGACTTGCTCCTTTACGGATGTGATCCACACTGGGACACCTCCATGTCGATTTGTGGGCCATGGCATATATTGTGACTGCAGCCATGCTATCTGACATGCAGTGTCACTTGCATAGTCAGTGTGCCTCACAGAGCCGCTGCTTTCCTGGATTCAGTATATGGGCATGGGTAGGTTGTGATATTGGTGTTGGGGAGGGGGTCCCCTTTGTGTACATAGTGGACGGGGGCCTACTTGGTGTTTCTATGTGTGCTGCAGTGTGCCAAGGCTGTCAAGGACATGTTCCACAATCATTGTGGGCGTGCGACACATAATTGTGCATGTGTGCCATTGTGCCCATCTCGCCCCGTCCCCCCAGTCCCTGGTCGTTACTTACCCTTTTGCTGTTGGGTCAGGTCATTTCGAGCTGTGTCCACGCCCACAACTCCTGCCACCGTCTTCACACTGCTGACTGTGGCCACCATATCCTCCAGCTCATCTTGTGTCGCAGGACTCCCACCTCCAGTCGCCGTTGCTGCATTCCTGTTGGGGGCGAGATTCTTGGCTGTGCACTTCATGCCAGTGCCTCCTGACCTCCTCCATTGACCTCCTCGACACTCCGATTGCATTAACTTTTGTGACGATGGACTGCCATATTTCCGTTTGTGTTGCCAGTGCCGCAGGGGAGGTGACAAACAGTTGTTGATAGTTTTCTATCACCTCCGTGACGATGATCCGGTCTTCATGTGGACTGAACCCCGTCTTCCTCTTCCTCTTCTCCTTGCCCATCCCAGACCCCGGGGTTCCATGCTGATCCTCTGCACTCGGTCCGGGTGCATCCATGGTGCTACGCAGTTTGAATTGGTTTTGGTGTTTTTTTTTTGTTTCTTTTATAGTGCATTTTCCCGCCAGTCGCGTGGGATCTGCAGGCCTGTGGCTGGTTTTCTCGAATATTTTTACCGCGATTGGCCATATCGCATGATTTTTTGCGTTCGTGTCTCGCATTTTTGCGGCGTGCCCTTGGATTTTGCGCTGCCATTTGGCACGTTATCTGGTGACTATCGCATGCTACTGCCGCGTTGTGAATACTTGGTTGGCACGGCGTAATTTTCCCATGATGGGCTGTGATGTTGAGAGTTGCTTTAGGCTACTCTTGCAGTAGTTATCACACATTCTTGTGAATATACCCCATTGTTTCCAGTGAGAGCCCGCTCTCTCTGTGAGTGGGAGAGACACTTCTCGGTCAGGTTTTTAGCCACCAGTTCCCAGGCCTATCCTCCTACACCCTGAGGCGATACACAATGTGGGAAAGCATCAAATAGGTATCAAGGCCTCTAGCATGCCCAGGTCTGGAAGCCACTCAGACTTTATTGCCCTAGACTTCTACTCGGAGTTGAGGCTCAGAGTGGGCTGTTAGAGTCATTTAAATGACAGGGAATGCCTTAGTGACGTTGTGGTGATATCCCCGATAGGTCGCCCCATCTTACCTGAATCTACACTCTACATCCCCATCTTCATACATGGTAAAATACACATCACAGTTCCACATTGGGTGTGTGTATGGAAGAAGCACCGGAAATGTAGCAGACCTAGCCGCACGATTACCCCACTACTATCTCTGCACCGGTGATGGCAGCAGAGAATATTCTGAGATATCTGACAAAGCCAGATCTCAGTAAGCTCCAGGAAGGAGGTAAGGAGAGCATCTCTTCCAAGGTGTCCTGAGGATTCCCACGCCGAGTGGATCTCATGTGTAAATCCACAATGTGAATGGCACTTGAAACAAGCAATGGGTGGGTGGGGCTGGCCCGCTGGCCCGCTCTCTATGTACTATTATGCATTGATTACATAACATTGTAAATTGTAAAAAAGGCATGTCATCAGTGCTTGACTAATAGAAATGACTGTGATGGGACACTGACTCACTTGTCTATGTGGACAGTCAAGAACCAAACCCAAATTACAAAGAAGTCATACCCATATAGGGGCATGGACACGACATTTGAACCAAAAAGAGTGCACAATCACAAATGTGACCTGAAGTGAAAAAAAGTCCAAGAAGTGGCTAAAGGTAAACATACCCCCAAAGTTTATAATTAAACTGGCAAAAATACTGAGCCACAGGAATCAACAAGTCTCATAAACACAGATTAAAAGCAGAGAAAAAAGGCACGACCTATAAAGGTTAACCAACATACCCCCGAACTAGAGAGAAGAGGGCCCAAGTCAGGTGCACAGAAAAAGATTCATACATAAGAGGGAGCCTCAAGGGAACCAACACACCTTAGAACCAAAGAAAGAAGACGTGACAGAAGACAGAAAGGAGGAGACAGACAGCCGCTGAGCCATGGAGATGTCTGAGTGTGAAAATACAAACAGAACCACAGAAAGAGAGAGCATCGAACAAATCAGTCCCAAAGAAAGGAGACATGCCAGAAACACAGAAAGGAGATGAGACATATCCTATGGCCAATGAGAAGAACTAACATATCAGAACCTGAGAGAGAGAAGACAGATACATAGATGCAGAAAGGAGAAGACACATACCACAGAGTCACAAATAGGATTAGACAAACTATAGGGGCAACACACTAAACAAGCATTTGCAATGCAACAGGTCTCGCATTTACCTGAGCATGAGCTATTGGCATTGTAAATAAAAAGGCCTTTTATTTATGTTTTGGTTTTTGAAATATAAATAAAACGCATTGTCATTTACAATGCTAATAGCTTAAACTCGCGTAAATGTGAGACATATTGCATTGCAAATGCTTGTTGTTACCGGTCATTGGTACATGCTTTTTCATCCTTGCCTCATCTGTCGACGTTCCATTTATAACCAAAAATTATTCCACCAGTTTATCTACTCATGTTCTGTATTTTCTGTTAACTTAGCTATCTGACACATGCTGGTGATCCAACATCCTTAAAATTATTAGCTGATTTTGCTTCAACCACAACCATAAATGTTTTCTTAATGAGCATTACTAACCCTAATGCTGCCTAGGCGAGACCTAAAAAAATATGTTTTGTGGTGCTAAGAAAGCAGTTTATATTCACTTTATGCTGTGTAAAAAGCATATTTGAGGAAGGTTGTTAGCAATGTATGGTTTACCACATTTTGGAAATCAAGCATTGGTTTTGTAGCCATGAATACAAATTAGAGACTGAATATTTTTTACATTTTGCATTTTTTCCATCAGGGAGCAATCACAAGGAGGCAGTGCCACCTATCGCACCACCATAAGTTTAAGATGTGGTTATAAATATATGGATCTCGGGAAAAAGAGTGTGTGTGTGTGTGCGAGAGAGAGAGAAAGAGCGAAAGAAAGAGAGAGGGGGAGGCAGAGAGAGAGGGAGAGAGAGAGGGACAGAAAAAGTGAGAGGGATAGAAAGAGATGGAGAGAAAGAGAGAGGGGAGAGAGATAGAGAAAGAAAGAAAGAGAGAGAGGGGGAGAGAGAGTAGAGCGAGAGGGAACGAAAGAGAGAGAAAGAGAAAGGGAGAGAGATAGAGGGGGAGAGAGAAAGGGAGAGAGAGAGGGAAAGAGAGAGGGAAAGAGAGAGGGGGGAAAGAAAGCTAGAGTGGGAGAGAGAAATAGAGAGAGAGAAAGAGAAACATAATGAGAGAGGGAATGAAAGAGAGGGGAGAGAGAGGGAGAGAGAGGGAGAGAGAGAGAGAGGGGGACAGAGAAAGAGAAAAAGAGAGGGAGAGGGAGAAAGGGAGAGAGGGAGAGAAAGAGAAAGAGAGAGAGTGAAAGAAAGAGAGAGGGAGGGAGAGGGGAGGAGAGAGACAAAGCACAGTGGGACAGCAAGAAAGATGGAGAAAAGTCATCATGGAAGAAGTGAGGGGGGAGAGAGAGAAAGAGAGTGGGAGAGAGAAAGAAAGAGAGTGGGAGAGAGAAAGAGCGAGAGAGAGGGAAGGAAAGAGAGAGAGAGGGGGAGAGAGAGAGAGAGAGAGAGAGAGAGAGAGAGAGAGAGAGAGTTTACATCATTTGGAATTGCTCCTATGTGTGTTTTAAAAGGGAAAATGCAAAGGATGCTTGAGAGGTTAGCGACCAAAGTGGCCCTGCTGCGAGGAGAGCCTTGAAGTGCATGGACCCACAGTAACACACTCAACTGGTGTCAGACACGCACATAGGCCGTCGCGCCAGCGGAGGTGTCCCTGACCTGAAGGGAACCCTCTGGTCCGAGGGAGGCCCTGCGGGCCCTGGAAGTAGTGGTGGATTCTCCACAAGTCACCGCAGGGAAGCACGACAGCACTCCGTGGGGCATGACTGCCTGCCAGTGTGAACACCTCGCGCAAGCCTTTCCAGCACAGAAGCCAAGTTACGCAAGGCGCCTGTGCTGTGCCAGTCCGCGCGCTTTTACCGAGCCTGCCTTATGCGCACGCTGCTGACATATTCCAAACTGGTGCGTTTCCATGTTTTGTTGCCTCCCGGTGACAAACACCGGATGCAACAAACATTTCTAAACGGCGCTCGTCTGCGGCTACACAAGCCGTGGCCGCGCTCAGCGCCTGTGCCACGGAGGCCGTCAGTCAGTGGAAGCCACCGGCCCTGAGCGGGCCAGGAATGCGGCAGCCGAGCTCATTGTGCGCCACAATGGGCGCGGGCCCCCACCCCCGGGCACCGCGCTTTACTTTCAAGTCTATTGTCAGAGCAGCCGGGACAAAGCTTCCCCTGCAGCTAGACAAAATATGTGCGCCAAGGAACAGAGCTCTTCTGTCCGGCTTCACGCAATGAAAGGTGCAGCGCTGGGATTCCAGGCGCCGTGACGTGCACCCGCTCCCACGGCGGGGCCACCTAGCTCTACACACGTCCGTCAATATTCACTCTTCGTGTGAAAAAGCACGACCGCTCTTTCTGGATAAGTTTTACCGGCGCGATAGAGGCGTTTCCACACTACAGGCGGCGCCTGGTATCCGAAGTGAAACACAGTAAGAATACTCTTGAAGTAATGGGACTTCCTTAAATGCATCAAAACTCACTTCTGACCAGGCCAGATCTGCTATGCTATGGCAGCCAACAAAACATGTTCATGTGTTTATAAAGCATGTATTACTTACAAATGATATTTCCCAAACATACTCCCTTGATTGTTTGCTATTTGTTTCCGGAGGCATGTTCATGAACAACAAACCAGCAACAGAAACACAATTTACAATTCTGCGTGTAAGAAGTTACTTCTTTGTGGGATGTAACTATTTTGAGGCTTTACAAATTAATCTTAAGAACATTTTCTTCTCTAAAACGTAGCCGAAAAAATACGCTTTTAGAGCTTGTTAAAGTGCGGCCGCGAAAGTGAAAGTGATCAAACATCAAAGCGGCCGAGCGGCCGCGAAAGTGAAAGACAACGAGTGCTTTCAGGCTGCCAAATGGTGCGCGCGCCCGGAGCACATGCACTGTAGTTGGCGGCCTGAAAGCACTCGTTTGCACTTCCAAAAGTGCTTACTATAAGTCTCGCCAGAGCAGCGCTAAAGCGCTGTCTCAGGCGAGACCTAAAAATCACAGAAAGAAGCGGCTACTCACCAGAGTCCCATGTTCAGAGTGGTCACAAACCAGAACCAGAGAGATAAAGAGGCACATCATCATGTCCACAGAGGGTAGCAGACACAAGAGGTTTGAAGAGGACTTGGTGCAGCCCTAGACCACGCAGTGGGGCAAAAACACCCAAGAAGCAGCGAGAAGCAAATGCCATAAAACCCCACAGAAAGGCAGGAATACTGCATTTGGACAGACAAGCAAACACTACCATTAAACCCAAGGAGCACACACACTTCAAGAAGTTTAGACTTATTAAAACATATCTGGTTGTTTGATGTCAAATCTCTTTCTGGTACTCAATCACCTTTCACTGACTAATACTGATAATCGCCCCTTAGACCAACCTGATTTCTGCAGAATAGTTCATACTGAGCTGTGCTGTAAATTTGTACACATATTTACTGCACACTTTGGATTTTCTAGGCACATTCTCACCAGGTACAGCCTGGCAGAATATTTCCCTAGAAGAGTCCAGTAGTAGGGACTTACTTGCAGAAACCGGTACAGTAACACTGATTTGCTAGTTAAGTATCCCAAAATTACCCTCCCAACACCCCCCTAGTGTTGGAAATTTCAAGTACGAATTTACCCCATTGCAATCTCAGATGCACGTAGAATAAGAGCCTAAATCAGAAAAGCCATGAAAACATGGCTCCTCACCAATCAATCACCTAAATTAAGTAGCCCCTTCCAGAAACACTAATGCACCCACAGCCCATTCTAGTGGCATACCAGAATCACATGCATTTATATAGCGCAATAAAAACATACAAAGTACATAAGAGTATAGCAGGACATGATATGATGATATGTTAAGCTCTGTAAGAGATGTTTGTATATTCTGCCATTAATATGGTCTCACAGCACGGATCAGGTGCCTTCACACCATGGTCTCCAGTCTCTGATGGGAGGTGGTTTGGAGTGAATCATCAGTGATTGGGGTGCGGTTCTAGTGTTTTTGGTATGTTGTGGTTCTATGTGTGTTACTATGGAAAGGAGAGTTTGATGCATGTGCTGTCAGTTTGATTGGTATTTGCAATGCCCAGCAAGTAGTGTGCAGGCGAGGTAGTTTCAGTTAATATCGCAAGACAAAAATAGGTTTGGTGGGCAGCTACTATTATAACAATAATGCAATAAAATAGTAGACGAACATTCAATTACAGAATAAGTCAACTGTAAAAATATTTGTGGAATCAATTTGTAATGAAATGGAATTCCATTTTCTGGACAAGAGTTCTTGTTAATTTTCTATGATAATATGCTTAGAATAAAATGTAATAAGAATACAATAATTGGATGTTCTTCTACTAATTTATTGCATTATTGTTATACTAGTAGCTCCCCATAAAACCTATTGTTGTCTTTTAATATATCGACTAGGCTGGGCACCAGTCTAGTGGGTTGAGCCTGCGACGGGTGACAAGGATCTTTGGCCATTATTGGATATATCAGTTAATATTGCAACATGATGGTGAGTTTTGGAGGTTGTCTTTTTTTTTTTCTTGTAATCCCTTTGTGGGATTTGTTTTTATTCTAGTAATTCCTTCACGGGATTTCTCTAACCATTACCCAGTGTACACATTTACAGCCTTGATAGAGGGCGACTTATTAAGAATTAAGATGCTTACACTGTCCTATGTGAAAATGTGGAAACTGAGGCGCAAAACTCCAGTTGATGAAACATTAGAATTTCCGATATCAGTGCTAAACTTTCCAGTTTTAGAACTGAAATGAAGATCTGACATACTAAACTCGGGAAGACCCCAAATTCCACAAACATTGATTGTTCGAAAGTACATCTATTCTCTTGTCGCTCATAAAGATTATGGAAATTTCAAAGATTTTGGAAGATTTTTGCCGCTAAATCCTAAATCTGGACCTTATCCTCTATGCCGGTTGTCTGCATTCATAAATGCAGGAGCAAAATGCAAAGGTCAACCCATGGAAATGCAAAATTCCCAAAACACAAATCAATATTTTTTCCATGAAGGGGTCCATCTGGAGATAGAAAGTGATCTATGGTCAGGAGAAGAACTGGTTTGTGTAAGATCCATCTCTGTTTCTCTTGAATGGTCAGAGGACTGGTTTGTGTAAGATCCCTCTCCCTTTCTCTTGAATGGTCAGAAGGACTGGTTTGTGTAAGATCCCTCTCCCTTTCTCTTGAATGGTCAGAAGGACTGGTTTGTGTAAGATCTCTCTCCCTTTCTCGTGAATGGTCAGAAGGACTGGTTTGTGTAAGATCCCGCTCCCTTTCTCTTGAATGGTCAGAAGGACTGGTTTGTGTAAGATCCCTCTCCCTTTCTCTCGAATGGAGACGCAAAGATTCCGTGCTAGCCATATGCGCTCGCAGTGGATATCTCACTGGGGAATTGCAGCAATGAGATTGAATGATGGCATCTGGCAGGGTGTGAGATTGCTTTGCAGAGTATTTGATATTTATTTCTTAGTTTTTATTACTTTGGCAAATTAAAGAAGATTCGAAAGGCAAATATGGAGCATGTTGAACCCCCAGAGAGGGTAAAAAGCATTCAAAGGCTGTTTGAAGCCCCGGGGGTTGTTACGCGCTACAAAAAAAATGTAAATCAAGCAAATAAATATATTTAAATACAAGTAATTGAAAATAAATAAAAGGAAGCACACTCCTTAGGGAGCCTGGATTGTTCTAATGTTGGAGAGTTATTTTTCTGGGAACTTGCATCAAAGTCTAAAACATAATAACATATGTTGGGGTTGGAGGAGAAATCACTGCGCTATCCTCAGCTGTGTGGATGAGCGTCTTCCATGAACTTAATTTGTCCTTTCCGCATTTTCCAATTTCTTGCAACAAAAGACACATTTACTTGAATTCTGAAACATAATCTGACCCACAAAACGTTTACCTGCTTGTGTGATCACAGAAATCAGGAATGAGAGAAGCGTCACTAAAACAAATTAAAATATGCGAATTGGCCCTCTTGTTCACGGATAAGCAAGAAATGAAGGGGATTGGTAAATTAATACTAACACTCCCTGAAATGGACTTGACCACACATTGTTTTTATTGTTATCTGGCATCTGAATAGTGCACAATCAGTCTGGCATTGCAGCACCTTTCACTGGTCAGGGGATGACATTTCAGCAGTTTCACAGCTTCCCAACGCAGATTGATGTCTAACGCAGGTTTTCGTGTAAGTGATGATGGGCCCAGTTCATAAAGAAAGTAGTAAGTCTGCACTTGCAGATTTACACTTACGTGCAAATGTAGATTTACTACGTTCAGGAATTCACAAACATTCCCAGGAATAAGCATGGAAAGGTGAGCCAGGTGCAGGTTTCCTTGTGGGTTCCTTGGAGGTCATGGGATACTCCAAGCAGGTCCCTATTTCCACTTTGCGGAGCTCTCCATAGTTGAGAACTGTGCTCAGTGGCAAAAGGGTCACCTGTGCAAAAGTACATTTTTTTCCTCCACAGTGAAAATATTTTTCCTGGTGGAGATACACCTTCTCCCCACCTCCACCAAACCTGGAGTGATCCATTTCCCTTCGCACTAAGCACAGGAATTTATGCTAGACCCTGGCTGGAGTAAAAATCCAACCCTTTACAGGTTGGAAAGGGAAAACGTGAGTTTGCCAATGCTGTTAAATGTCCACGTTTCACAAACTTTCAAGGCTAACCAAGCTTTGAAACAACCACATAGCTTCTCACTTAGTGGGATTTATGGATGCATGAGAACTCCACGCCCATGGTAGAGCTGTCCACACACGTACATGGGTTTACACCTGCCAGAAATTCACTTGGGAACACCAGGCAGGAATAGAAAAAAAAATCATGGATGAATTTACCTTTGTGAATATGGCCCAATATGACTCCGTTAGGTGACTGTGTCACCTTTAATGAGCGGAGAGTTTGATAGGCAGGCTATAGGACTGTAGTAAATCATTACAAGTCTTCACAGTGGGCAAGCATGCTCACTGCCCGGAAGGGGTAAAGAGATTTAGTAGATGAGTGGTAGGATGCCTACTGCCTGGATAGCCAGATAAATGCATATGTGGGATTTGTTTGCTAATGGCCAGAATACTTTCAAAATAGATTATTTAAAATGAATACCCACCTGGTTTAAGAAAATAAATCAGAGTATGACATAACATAGCATCACAAACATAGCATGACATAATAAACCGTCACACATATTTTGCTCAAAATTTCATCAAAAGTTTAAAGAATGCCGAATGAAACAGAAGAAAAATTCCTCTTTTAAATAAAAATATTGGCGCTTTTTCAGACATGCCACCTTTCGTATTACAATCTATCCTGTCCTTGTTTTATTCTGTTTGTCACCCCACCTCCTGCTGAAATACTCAGCTCAGGTAGCTCTCAGGTAACCAACAGACCAGCTTACAGGTCTGAATCCTTTGCTTTGAAACATCTCAAGGCTCTTATCTCAGTGTGAGCTTGCAGTGTTACTGACTGTTTTGCTTCCAATCCAGCTCCTAATATAATTGCTGTGTCTGCCTTATAAGGTTTTTGTTATTTTTAATGTCTGCCATAACCTCTTCCAGAAGGCATCTGCTTCCCGTAGAAATATCCCTCCCTTGAAAGATGTTCTGCTAATCAACACAACCCTACCTGAGGGCTACCTCCTCACACCAAGATACGTCCTGCCGGACACCTTTGGTATGAGCATGCAAAACAGTGATGTACTCAAATGCACATGTGGACACAGTGTATGGTACTTAGACTCAGCCATCTTGCAAGTTGCTGACGAACAGCAAATATCACATCAGCTAAAATATCAGTAGTGGTTGTAAAAATGTTTAGTGCCATGAAAACTCACATGTGCATGACCACAATGTCCACTGAAGTACCACAATCATGACTGAAAGAAATTAAAACTACTTGCGGGTTCACAGTCACTGCAAAAGGAAGCATAGACCTGCTACTTCCTGGACATCTGAACATATAGAATAAAGCACATTCCCTAATCCAACCACATGGAGAAAGCCACTTCGAATGGGCTTTGGCAGTCCAGAGAACCGATGAGAATACTGGCCTTGTGGATCTGCAAGTCCAGCGGCACACAGGTTTATGCCAGAAGGAGGAGGGCAGATGGGAGAGAAACCTTCCAGCTCCACCGAAGCAGAACATTCCATGATTTCTCTGCCCAAGATATTCTACCCAGATGGTGTGAGGGATCTGAAAGTTGGGTTCACTAAGTTGGTCCTTTGGACATCTTTTGCTGGATTTACATTACCTTTTTTCTTCTTGTGAATATAAACAAGTAGATGTAAATACCTTGGGTGATGCTCTCATATCACATTGCACCCCTAGTGAGTCCTGAACTCTATAACCACAATGCCCCCCACCTATACTAGGTGCAACTCATAATATAAGGGGATGCCATTATCAATAAGGTAAGCCTATTGGCTTGGTCAGAGCGTCACCACATTGTAAAAGCAGAGAACATGTTATATTTTATCACTACTACACAATTTAAATGAATCGAAGCACTATCATGCAGTGCATGTTATAACACACCGCTGAAGTCAATAGGGACCGTACCAACATTCAGTAATATTCATTGTATTAAAAGACCTTCTAATGTTAACCATCAACATTGTCAATAATGCAATTGAATACAATGAATACAATGTGCCCAGAGTCTTTCTTTTACTTTTACTAGGCTATTATTCCATCCAACATGGCTCCCTACACTCTAGAGCCGAACAGCAAAAGCCCCACCTGCAGGAGTGATTTGAAATCAAAGCAAACCTCCCAGGGATGAGGGATTCTATATCGTGGAGAGGTATGTGAGTTTTTCTAAAAACATTTCAAGGGAGGGCTGCTGCACTTTTGTAGCCCCAACCATGCTTTAAAGTTGTTGGTGGTGCCTCTGCCCTTCTTGGGGCACCACATATAAGCGATAGGCAATTTTGATAGACCTGCAGGACTTATGGGGCAATTAACTGCTCCATGGAATGCCTATCGACTGAGTATTTTTTGACAGTCAGTTTCTTAGAAGCCCACGCCGCATCTCCTTTTTAATGAACAGGTACCCAGGTCCCAAACAGGACCACCACATGCACTTTTGGTCTGCTTCGAGCAGCAGGAGGTCGTCAATGCCCCTGTGGCCCCCGCTGGCTCACCACGCGCCTTCTTGGCCCAGCAGGCAATCCAGCAATACTCTCTTTGGTTACTGCCTCCGGCAGGAGCCAGCAATCTGCTTCTGGGCTCCTGGCTTGGGCAGAAACACAGCTGCTTGCTTTTGGCTTCCACCTGAAGGCTGGAGCAATGTGGAGTTCTTCTGCTCATGCTGGCCTTGGGTAGGAGGCAGTATTCCTGTGCACACAGCCCCCCCAGACATGGGCTTAGGGGTCGTGAAATGCACTTATTATTGGCTTCCTCTTCTGACCCATGGTCTCCTGGGACGCCTAGCATCGTTACATAGGGGATAGGGTCCCCTGGGCCAATAGGGGCTCTAATGAGGGGGCCCCAGACACACCTCCTCCCCATGGAACTTTTAAAGGAAGGTTGCAGTGGCCCTCAAGGCTTGGTCCTATCCGGATGAGTTTTAGGAAGAGAGCAAAGCACCATGCACTTCATTCTCTGCTCGATCCTTGAGGGAACCGAGCTTTAAATGTCAAGAGCTCTGGCCCTGTAGGACCAAATTAGATGGTATTGGGCTCGTGTAGCTCCTATTGGTCTGCCCTAGCCACCAGGAACATTTTTGTTTGGCCTCCTGGCCTCTAAATAGTGTTTTTATTGGGGATCCTGGGTTTACTGCTCTCTTGCAAGGTATGCTTACTTAACAGATGTGCTCTGTCTGGGCTCCTGGTACTCTACCTCCTGCTGGGGTGGGTGTCTTCCACAGACCACCCGCAGCCCGCCAGCTAAACACCGACCCTGTCACTCTCTCCAGGTCCCACAGCCTCCTCCTTCCTGAAAGGGCACCTCTGTGTCAGCAGACTCAAGAGCAAGCACACAGAAGTCCCACAGGAACATCTAGGGTCCCCTCAGTTGATCCATTCCCCCAAGTGTTCCTTATAGGGTGTAAAGGGGAGCAGTCCCATTGTCCTTGCAGTGGCATCAAGTGGCTTCTCCTTCAAGTTGGGCATCGTTTCAATGAGAAATGGGTCAACAGCCAAAGTCTGTCAATACCAAAAAAAGTAAAGGGAAGTGGATGATGTGTTCTCCATCACAATGTTCATGCCTGGATGCTCTACAACAGTGCAGCCACTTCTGTAGTACTCCGATTGTGGGTGTGAAGTTAGCACATCTGTTATGAAAATGTGTTTTCCTCATTGACATAGGACTATGGTCCCATACCAGCGGGCGAATGCCTTTGACTGTGCATACACAGCATATTTACAGACACATGTACACATGCAAAAGGATCCTCATTGGACAAACAAATGTTATCCCACCCACAATAAGGCGCGCAGTAAGGATGTACTTTGGAAGGAGACATGGAGGGTCCTAGGAACCCTCCAACGGGGGTGTCATCACAGCCTGTGCCCTCCTCTGTGGCACACCCTGGTTCAATGGAAGGCGGCAGGTGACCTTGGAGACACATTGACAGGAAGTAAGATCTGTGCTAGAAGTGTTTCTGCGGTGGACCCTGAGCCCTGGCACCTGAGGGGCTTTTGAATGATTTAACAAGGGTGGGTTTAGTGCTTAGCTCCACCAAGAGAAGTTGTGCAGCAGCACAAATCCAGGTTATGTGTCCCGTTGCAAAAAACGTTTTTTTAATATTTAGCTTTTAAACTCGGGTATAATCTTATATTGCCTCCCCTGTAAAAGAACTGCTTTCCTTTTTCTCTCCTGTTCTTGCAACGAGAGCTGGTGAGGAGCCCGTGCAGACAAACACACATTATCTGCCATCCCACCCACCCACTCCCCCAACCCACACACCACATATTGCACTGAGTGACAATGCATTCTAAGTGCTGGCACACATTAGTGTCTATCTACATTGTGCTATCTTAGCTGCTTAAATACACAGACACACACACACACACACACACAAGTACACACACACACACACACACACAGGAGAAAGTGAGGCAGTGGCGGCTTGCCCTTATGGGCATTGGGGAGCCACCCTCCTTGATTTCTGCCAAAATTGTTAAATACCTTTAGTGAATCCCAGCCTATTGCTTACGATGATACAATAAACACAATGCTGGTCATAGATGCAAGTGATGGCAGAGCAGCAGTCAGAGGCAGTGAATCTGTTCATGGCTGCCACTGCCTGCGCCAGCCATCAGACAGAGTTTCCAGGTCTGTCAAAGGTCCAGCACTGAACAAGGACCTGCCACAACTCTGGGCCTCCTAATCTGTAACATACTTTAGTGTTACTGGTAAGGGTCGGCCAGACGTGCTCTTGCTGTGCAGTCCCCAGGGGAAACCATCAATCAGGCTGTCACCTTACCCTCCCTCATCTCATCAGATGGGGATAGTTCAGCAGCAAAAAGGGAAATGTGAGCCTTTTATTTGCACACCTCTGTATTTTCCAATTGTAGACACATTTCTCGAGGTATAGCCATGCTACCTAGGTGTTTCCTCAAACCAAAGACACGTTACACAATTATCTACCTGCTGTATTTCCATAAGTGCCAGTGCACCTGGGGGCTGCACTCATGGAAGTACCGCGAGTAGTTAGTTCATCGACCTCACAGAACTCACCCTATTCATGGACAATTTGGTACAGGGTGGGGTGAAAAGCAGAGGTTGAAAGCGGGAGTCTTCGTAGGGCCTCAATATGGTGGATGCACTGCGCATGCTTCAGCTTTCAGTTTTTCTGTTTCAGTAACTCAGGAGTGTGTGGGTGGGTGAATGAGTGAGTGAGAGTATGTGTGACTGTCTTAAACTCCGAGTCTGCTGATACCCGGGTACTCTTAAGGTAATTCTTAGCTTACAGAGACAGCCATGACAAAATGCTGACACAGGCCTATTTGAGGTTATTCTTAGCATAGGGGACATAAATGGCAAAATGCTGGTGCTGGTACGCCGGAGGTAATGCTTGGCATATGGAGTACACATGAAAAAATGCTGCCACTGTCATATTGGAAGTGATTCTTGGCATAGGTGGCACCATTGACAAAATGCTCGCACTGGAATACTGGTAGTAATTCGAGGCATCTGTGGCAAAATGGTGGTACATGCATGCTGAAAGTAATTGTTGGCATGTAGGGTAGTCGTGGCAAAAGGATGGCGCTGGCATATTAAAGTTAAGTCTTGCTAGATGAGATGTGCATTTAAAAATGTTGGCAAACTGATGGCAATTCTTGACATATAGGGTCCACATGGCAAAATGGTGGCATATTGAAAGTATTTCTTGGCATATGGGATGCTCATGTGAAAATGCGTGTGGCAGGTTTATGGATGTAATTAGTAGCATTAGGGCGGGCAACCATGGCATAGGGAAACAGGGAATCATGACAAACTGCTGGCCCTGACATGCTAAGGTAATTTTCGACATATGAGTCAGAAAGCACTAACTTTGTACTCTTGATCCAACAGAAAAAACTCTCTCTTCCACCAGTATCCACAACCACCCACAGTGTGATATGTGAGGCAACTAGAAGTGTGGAATGCAGAAGAAAGAAAACAGAAACTGTGGATATCACCCTTCTGCCTCGTCACTCTGATGGGCACTGACGTCTGCAGGTCAGCATGGATCTCAAGTCCAATAGGAGATCCTCAAGCATTTGTCATGAATGCCCAGCATTTACCTCTCACAGCGACAGTGATACACAATGAAATTACCTCAGTTTGACTAACCTCTGAGCTCTTGGTATGAAGCTGACTTTCCTGAAACTGAAATTGAAATGTAGCAAGATATAGGTAGCCACAAAAATGCTAATTAACCACCCCTCTGCCTGCAAGATAAGTACCTTCAAATTCATATGTATGAGTCTTCTGATATTAATTGCCTTTGGGTGCCTTTGGGTGCCTTTGGGTGCCTGATTCTAGAAATCCTCTGTTCCTTCACACAGAATTCAAAGTTCAAAAAGGAATGCAATAGTCCCACAGGCTTTGACTAATAATGGCTAAGTTAAAAAGCAGTTCAAAGTTCGTTTGCCCCTCAGCTTGATTTCCGGAATACCTATGGTGGTGGCTGGTGTGGAGAGGGGGTGGAGTTCCTGCTGTAGGTCATCTTCCAGGTTAGCAGTGGCAGGGGATTATTAACTGCACTCTGAACACTGGTGTCTGCCTGGCAGCATCTTCTTGCATTCGCTTTCTGCTCTCATGTGTTTGTTCACCCAATTTCCATTTCCTCACGTATGTTTTGTTCCCCCTTGAGGGTTCCTTTTTGGTTCCCCATCTCTTA
The DNA here is from genome assembly GCF_964204655.1 of Triturus cristatus. NCBI lineage: Eukaryota > Metazoa > Chordata > Amphibia > Caudata > Salamandridae > Triturus > Triturus cristatus. The sequence continues at coordinate 809,744,992 of NC_140586.1, forward strand.
TGCCATGTTGCCTTCCACATTTTGGGCCTAACTTTGACTTTGGCAGATGGATTAAGCTGCACTGCCATGATGGGGTACCTTACTCCCACCATATCAAGGGCACTCCACCCGCTAGATCTAGAGATGTCTGCTAGCCCAGTGGACACAGGACCCGCAGCGACGACAGTGCTTGTAAATGCTTTGAAAGTTTGATGGATAGTTTTGTCAACATGATAGAGCCAGTCGTCAAACTTTCATTTTCTTTTATTTCCAAAAACAAAATCTCAAATTGGGATTTTGTTTTTTATAATAAAAAACATTGACCCCCCTCAGAATGGGAGTTTTCTCCTATGCCATGTGTGAGGGGGGGCATCATTTTGCAATTGTCGCTTCCCCTTACCTCAATTTTTTACCTGGTAGTGAAGGACAGCGAAAATTGGCCATGTGTTCGCCCACTTTAAAGTAGGAGAGGGGGGACACATGGCTAAACCTCAGACGCCCCTAACTTCATCAGGCTGTCGGAGGTGTTTGTAGACAGTGGACGTGGTGTAGTCTCTGCTGTCTACATATTGAAGTTCCACCCGACTTTAAATGGGGTGGGAGGAACTTCCATGATGAAGTACCTTCTCCTTATCTTAGTTTTACTGATATTCAAGATATCAGATCTTAAAAAGAGAATTAATATATTTGGGATTTTCATGTACTTTGAGCAGACCTGCCAAGTACCAGGGGCATTGTTAACCCCCACTTAAGCAGCTACAGCGGGTGTGGTGTATTTACGGACCTCTTCTATCTGCAACTCGGCAGACAAAAGCTCATCATTAACGCTGGAATACAGCATCAGTAGAGGAGCAGCAGGAGCAGGGAAAATGACAGCTGGGTAAACACAACATGGACAGAAAGAAGAAACGTTGAAAGGAAGAGTGAAAAGAAGGAACTGTGGGTGTATGAATGAGTATGTGGATGTAGTATTCTTTCCAGTCCAAGGACGACAAGTACTCCAATATGTTGGGTTTTTTAGGTTTAATGGAGCATAGGAACCCGATGCCTGAACAGCCAGATGCTAACAGCCCCCACTGCTCTCAACCGACCTGGAACCCACCTATGTCACTATTCCCACATTCTACATGACTAGATACACTAGGAAAGACAAAGGCACATTATAACACATCCCCCTTCTTTCATCAAAATATAGAGCCCCACCTCTCACACTGCCGGTGATTGGGCAACAAACAGGGATAGAAGGAACAAACAGGAACACAAGAGGAAACCCACACACGAGACACCACCCACAAAACACCACCTGTAAACCCCAACGAGGGAACACACCTACACCTTCCCTGAGTGGCTCCTCAGCCACACACATAATCATCAAGCCATCTGGGAGGTCTACCACATCTTCTTCCTCTTCCACCCGACCGAGTTTCCCCTTGTCCATCAACACCCTCTGCACTGTGCAGCACAGTCTCTGCTCGGATCACCTCCTCAACATTCTCACTCCCACTACCATGCGCCAAAGTCACCTGGGACTCCTTATCATTCAAGTCTGGCAAACACAAGCCTGCCTCCAACCCTGCCTGCACTGAAGAATTTACATCTCCACCTCTGTGAAATAAAGCCACTCTTCTCATGTTCCAGACTTGCTCATTTTCCAACATTAACCAATTGCGACCCACCACCTTGACCGTGTATGGACCTCAACATTTGGACAAACCGGACCTCACACCACCTGGCTTGACTTTGACCCAGTCCCCCACACAAATCACACCACACTTGGAGGATCCTAGGCCTGCTTTGGCTACTGACTTCTCACCACACCTCCACATCCAGGAAGGAAACAGTTTTGTGCTAGGTTTCCTGCCCCTCATCATCTCAAAAGGCTTCTTCCCCGTTGCTGCATTGGGTGTGGTGTAGTATGCCCACAACATATCTCTTATTGCACTCTGCACACTCTGTCCCGCTTTACCAGCCACTTCCATGGTACCCTTCACCAATCTGTTAACTATTTCCATCTGACCATTGCTCTGAGGGTTATACAGGTTGCAAACCAATATTTGCCAAAAATATTTTCATTTCTCCCGAGGTGAGTTGCGTGCCATTGTCGGTGACGAGTTTCACAGGCACTCCTTCTCTCCTGAAGATATCTTCCAATAAAGCAATGTTAGTTCTAGTACTTATATTCTTCAAGAAAACTACCTCAAACCATCTCGATTTTGCATCCATCACCACAGCAGCAAAATGTTCTCGCTCTGGCAAAAATGTTAAAGGACCAAGAAAGTCCAAACTGACTTTCTCCCACACCGAATCTGCCACGGACATATGCAACTGAGGGGCATATTCTCAAGGATCTATCGCCGAGTTATTGGCATTTTATCTCAGCCAAAGTCACGATAAATTCATCGGTCTATTCACAAGCTGGTGCAAACAGCTGATACCACCAGTTTACCTGCGATAGCAACTGCAAAAAACATCGCCACGGATGACCCCGGCAACTATCGCTAATGAGATGCAGAGTAGGCGTTCCCGAGCAAAAAGCCACCACAAAACCACACCTCAACATTCTCAACGACCAGCCAGATTGGCGATAAGACCACAAAACATGTGATAAGGCGCGTTAGCAGCAGGAAATTAACACCTGCTCTGACCTGGTGCAAAGTCGGACTACAACTTGCACCAGAAAAGAAAGCCCAGCCCAGAGCCACACCTGAAGAACAACAGATGCCATGGAGCAAACGATTATGCAGCTCGGAGCCCAAGAGGGCCACAACACCCACCGCCACCCACCCCTGGATCACCCTCCACACTCCCCGGGGTCCCACCCCGGGAACCCCCAACCTCCCCCAGACCAAGAGATTGCATATCAAGGTCACGGAATTATGAAAAAAATCATTTGCCTGATGCCGCAGAATCACAACAACTAACAGTCATGTGAGTACAGAAAAAGCAGAATCAATATTTCACCATTGAGAGTCCAAACAAAATATCACAATCAAATTTCTCACCAAACAACTATTTGGAAGAGTCATGGCGGGTCATCCTTGGACAATCTGTAAGTGACAGCCTGTAAGACAATATCCCAGATAAGAAGGTATGTCAGGCACTCATCAAAGGACACAGCGAGAGAGAAAGAGAGATAGAGAGAGACTGAACAAGGAGCGGAAGGACAATCGGGCCCTTGGCTCATACATGCCAACTGTTGCATGTGTTTCGCAATTGGTGCACCCTAAATCTAAGTCCTGGCAATAACTCCAGCGGGAGGGCCACATCAAATTTCAGAAATGCAAGCAGTAGTCAGACTAAAATTAGGCATGAAAGCTCCTTTGTCTCAATACACAAGGCAGAAGGACATCCGAACCTCCGACCTTGGTCTTCAATGCGCCCGACACCCCCTGAGTGAGATACCAGACCAGACTCTGGCGACTCCCACATCACGAACTGCGCTAATGAAAGAGCAATGTGTCCACAACCCAGACACACTTGTCCCTGCTCGAACTACACCTGCATGGAATGCCCCCAACACATTGGTAAAAAACAACCCATACGTCCAAACGTTGAACACACATATGACTCATTGCTCCGAGCTGTGGCATATCGTCCACAGAACTGCCACCGGTCTGAGGAGTGCCGGTGGTGCGAGACCAACAACCGCAATGGCAGGCAATCCCAGGCACATGCACAACCCCAGTCATGTGGAACTGTACCACGCACCAATGCTGCATCTGTTGCGAGCTCTGCCAATGGCAATTTTGCGAATCAGTTACCGTCTGAGTTTCCGGCTTGCGTACGTCACATGCGTCCAGCCCTGGTTCCACCGTCAATCATGCACATTCGAGTGGCCCATGGAGGTCTGCCTATCCAACACAACGGTACCTGAACTGGATTATGACTTGTGTGTGCGCCCCCTGTTGGGCCACGAACAGGAGCTCAACCGGGATACCCGGGCATGGGATGCCATGATATGTGGTGTCTGTGCCAGCAGCAGTGGATGGGAGATTGCACAAGTCATCGTGTGCAGTGACCACATCGAGGCGCTCCCCTATTGGGCTGTGTTGCGGATTGGTGAAACTGCAGAGGTCGGAGCACATCTGTTCGGATCAGTTAATGGATTGGCTCTCCCTTGTGTTCCTTGAACTCGAGAACGATGTACTTCTGGAACGGATTGCCTATGAAGCAGCTCATGCATTCATGGACAAGTAACTACCTTCCTGCAACCACAACTGATTGACACCCAGAGCACAGGTCCCAACACCGTGTTGCATCGTGGAGGAATGGTCCCATAAGCCAGAACAACAGTGGACATGTCTGCATTCGCTCGGACTCAGAATCCATGTGCCTGCACCTACGCGTGTTGTCACACACCCGTGCAAGGTGCTGCAGCCCCATGGGTAGAGCTGCACAGTGTCATTTGGCAAAGTTCCTAAATCTGACATACTGCTGGAGAGTGACTACACACATGGCAATGTAGCATGACATGTGACCTTGTTGGTCCCTTTCACCTGCTCACTGTCAGCATAGCACACAGTCGGTGCAGTCTGGTGGTACAGCTCCATGCAGGTCTCCTGACACAGGGCAATGTGGAAGAGGTGTGGCGCAGCGGCCAGGGTGCCTGACTCCAGACCACGGGGTTCACGGTTTGATCCCCAGCTGCGGCGGCAGGTTAGCCCAGCACCATGTGACTCTGGGCAATAGCTTGCTTAATCTTCCCGACGGCCCCCAGCGCCAGGACACCTCTCCGGAGGTAGCTGTGCACTTTACAAATACTGGTATTTCAATGAGCAGACGCCAAACATCACATGACTCGACCAGCAAGGCAAGGTGGGCTGAGACCATTGCCAACCGTTGCCTATCACCCTCATATGGTCAGACCACAGTCTTATTCCTTTTTATCTAACTATCTCCACAAACCACAATGCTATAAAACCCGAACACGAAATCAGAAGGAATTGGTGGAAAGTTACCCCCGAAGTACTAGGACCGATATTAGTAAACACCCCTCTGCTACTCACTGGAGACCCCAACAGCGACACCGTAACCTTTAACCACTGGGTCACATCGGCCCTTGACCAAATAACTCCCATGAAAACAGAAAAACAGGCCAGGAACAGACATTCTGCCCCCTGGTTTACACCAGCACTTCGAGCAGAAAAGAGCCGCTGTAAGAAACTTGAGCGGGTCTGGGGCCTAGCCTACGACCCTGAAGCAAAAAATACATATAGAAAGGCAATAAAACAGTTTTACAAATTAAAACGCAATATTATTAAGGATCACATCGCCAATCAAATAAAATCTGCTGACAATTTCACTAAGGACATTTTTTTAATTGTTCAGGGTTTCCTTACACCATAGGCACTGAAAAGTAATGTTGTCCCCTCTGCCACACTTTGTGAGGATCTCTCGGTCTTCTTCCAGGAGAAGATCCAAGACATTTAAGCAGCCTTTCCGGAGAAGGAACCATCTATCACGCCACTGCCTCGCCTCCTCCCAACAATAACATGGTCTGAATTTAGCCCTTTAGATTTGGTTATATCCCTCACGCAACTGGAAAAAACTAAATCCGGGTCCCCACTTGATCTTTGCCTGGCCAGGTTTTTTAAAATATTAGCACCACTGCTCAACCCTGTCTTAAACCAGCTCTAGAACACCTCGTTGGAAACTGACATTTATCCATCTAGTTGGAAAATCGTTACTGTTCAACCAATCCTCTAAAAGGAGAATGCAGACCCTACAATTCTGAACATTTTTAGACCTATCTCCCTTCTGCCAGCACCTGCTAAGATTCTCGAAAAGTAAGTGCAAAAGCAATTATCCACATTCCTTGAATCCAATAAACTACTCGGGATTCAGAGTAGGATACAGCACGGAGACAGCACTACTCAAAGTAGCAGAAACTGTCAGGGAGACTATGGATAAAGGGAACTGTGCAATGATGGTGTTATTGGACCTCTCGGCAGCATTCGACACAGTCTCTCATAAGATCTTCTTAGACAGGCTTCAACAGTTGGGAGTAACAGGGACTACTTTAGCTTGGTTCAGCTCCTTCTTAGGTCGCACCCAGAGAATCCGGCTGCATCCTCCAACTCTCGCCCTCTGATCTGTGGAGTACCTCAGGGTTCGACACTTAGCCCAACCCTTTTTAATGTCTACCTCGCCCCCCTTGCCCCTCTGGTAAAGCAACGCGGTGTTGATGTTATCTTATATGCTGATGACACGCAGCTCGTGTTTTCCTTCCAAGATCGCCCTGAGGCCGTATTTTCAAACTTCAGGCAGTGTCTCATTGACATCTCAGCATGGACAGCTAACTGCCTAAAGCTGAACACAGAAAAAACAGAGGTGCTATTCTTCAACCAGCCCTCACCCCCACTATCAGATCTCTGGTGGCCCACAGAACTCAACCCCCCTCCCAGTCTCGTTTGCTAGGAATCTAGGGTTCAAACTAGATACTTCCTTGTCATGTAAGACCCAGATAGGCCGTTTCCTCGTCCTGCTTCTGGAAAAAGAAGGCCCTTTGGAGATTTCTCTTCTTCCTTCCAATGGACTGTAGGAAAACAATAGTCCATGCGGTAATTACGTCACAACTTGATTATGCAAACAGTCTGTATTTGGGGCTGCCAGCATACCTGCTCAGAAAACTGCAAACAGTGCAGAACGCGGCAGCCAGGCTCATTAGGAACATCCCACTTAGACATCATATATCCCCTCATTTGCGTAGTCTCCACTGGCTGCCTGTCAAGAGAAGAACTGAATTTAAGGCACTAACTCTTGCATACAAAGCACTCAATGATCCTGGCCCTCAATACCTAAAGAAGAGAGTTCGCAAATACCATCAGTCTAGGACCCTAAGATCTAATCATCGTGAATGCCTTGTTATCACCCGTTTTTCTAAATCCAGAATTGGAGGACGGTCCTTTTCCGTCAAAATCGCGACCTTATGGAACTCCATGCCCGATCGCATCAGAAAAGCCAAATCGGAACTCATCTTCCTGAAGGCTCTGAAGACTTGGCTCTTCAGCCTCCCTCAGTAAACCAGGGATCGACAACTCTAACTTGCCTTCATCTTTCACTGTATCCACAAGCACCGGGACACCCCCGTTGGGGGTAGCTGTGCGCTATACAAGCTCTTAAATAAATAAATAAATAAATAAGGATATGTGTTCATTTTTGCCTTCTCATTTCTTGCACCTCGACACGTTCCCATTCTGCCTATAAGTGACTTAAGCATTTGTCTGCCTGTTGTGACCCATTACTTGCCCGTACTAACATGCACATGCTAATAAAGTTTATGCAACTTCACCAGTGTACAACTGTGATGAGTGTTGATCAGTATGATAAATCGTGTGCCTCAATGAGCATTGTCTGTGGAACAGGGAGGGACAGACTGCCTCTGGTACATAGGTGGTGAATCCTTATTGGCAGCTCCACCTCTGTGAGCCAGACACTGTGTTTGGTATAGTTGCTGGTAGACCTGTGCTCTTACGTGTCTTCAGCAATGTGAGTATAGTGTCCAACTTCTTGCAATGTGGATCAATATGATACATTAAAACAGACTGTGTCCACACTGATGTGTGTGTGAGTAAGTCATGCGAAGAGATGTTCTGTAGCCACATGCGATGGGGGACACTACTTCAGATGGGCTACCGAATCTGACATTTACACACACAGCCCTATATAATACATGGACGTGAGGCTACGTTGGGAGATGTGAGATTGTTGTTCATGTGCAATGAGGCCACAGCAAGTTCACACCTTCACATTAATCTAAATGGCCATGTGGGTCAGGGTCAAACATGCGCATTGATGACATTTACCAGGGTGTACCTTTTTGTGCAATTAATGTCCATACATTCATCCATACTTGTACACTCGAGTGAACATAGACATGACACATCTGTGTGATTTAGAATGTTTTATTCACATTCTGGGGAGTGTTGGAGCTGGAGGGGTACATGGCCAGTTCAAGCCCACATTACGTGGTTGCCCAGTGGTGGGACAACCAGAGTCCTTGGGGGAATGCAAAGTTAATCTGAAGAGGAAAAGTTCAGTCTGCAGCCTAATTGCTGTGTCATTGGTAACCAGAGCAGATATGGCAGTTCATGTCGGGGTCCAGGTGAATGTCGCAGAGAGTTCCGGGGGACAGTGGGAGGTGTTGTTCCAGGGCATGATGCATAGGGCTGAACCAGGCAGGGACAGGCCATGTGGCGGGTACGGATGCTACTGCCTCCTTCCTCACACAGTTATTACCCTCCACATCTTACTCCTCTGAGACGTCTTCTGTGTCTGGCGTGTCAGGTATGTGTGGTGGTGTTATGGCTGCATCACTGTGGGGCACTGACACATCTGGGTGCGAAGTTGCTAGGGCTGCAGCACTGTGTGCCAATAACACATCAGGTGGCAGAGTTGTGTGTGTCGAAGTTCCAGCAGCAGTTATTTGGGACAGGCTCTGTGGCAGCAATGGCAAGATGAGGATCTGCAAGGCCTGGAAGATCCCAGCTACATCTCGCTGGTGTTCAGCCGTGGCAGCCCTACTTCCAGCCTGCATCCGCTCCATGGTCTCCATTGTCCTCCGCATCTGTGCCAACTCCGTGTTGTCATCGCTGGAGCCTGTCTGACTAGACAGTTCTTGCACCTGAGTAATGGTCCCAGCGAGGTCAGTCAAGGATTGTCGGTGAGCATGGTGCGGCCTTGGGTGTCCGTTAGGGACTGTAAGTGGTCCCTGATGGGACTCAGATACCCACGTATGGCATCGAGTTTGTCTGCCACGAGGTCGAAACCCACCCGCAGCTGATCAGCCATCTCGTCTTGGCACGCTAACAAATGTTGTTGGAATTCCATGTGTTGGTCGTGGGGTCCTGTGAGCCAGCCGTGGTGGTGTCTGCTTCCTGCTGTGTGGTCTGTGCAGGGTATGGGGTCACCGCGATGCAGCTGGGCTGCCCTGCTCCTGGGGATGAGGTGCGGAGGCTGTCCACGAGCCATTGGAGGGTGTCTGGTCAAATGTGCAGGGTGTCCTCTTCATCATCACTGTAGAGATGTGTGGCCTGCTCTGCAGGAGGTGTTGATTGTGCCTCTGCAATTTAACGATGAGATGCAGGTTAACAGTGTGTTCCATGTATGTTCACGCATTGTACATGTTTACATACAGACTGCATTACAATGTACATTGTGACTGTTTTGGAGGAGCTGGCTATTTGATGGGAGACAGTGGACATTTTGACTACATGATGGATGTGAGGTTGTACTCGTACATTATCATCTCACAGTGTCATGCAATGCCAGATGTGATTGGCCAGTTTCTACACATGAGCAGCACCAGTTGTGTCCTCTGTCCTGTGGCATAAGTGTTGCACTTTGTACCACATTGTCGTCAATGTTGGTGTGCTGTGATTGCTATGTGTATGTGCTGCATTGTTGGCCCCTTATCCCTTTGAGTCGGTGTGCCTTTGACTTTTGTGCTTTTCGGGTGCTGTGATGTTTGAGACTTGGGTCATTGGTGCTCTTGCACATATTTTGGACTCTTGTGCATTGTTTGTCTGTAGATGTGTTTTTGACGTCATGGGTTGTAGGTGCACGTGGATGTGTCAGAGTGTGACCTGCTCCTTTACGGATGTGGTCCACACGCAGCCACCTCAAAGTCATCTCGTGCACCATGTCATGTAGTGTGACTGCAGCCATGTTATCTGTCATGGAGTGTCACTTGCATAGTCCGTGTCGCTCACAGAACCGCTGATTTTCTGGATTCAGCACATATGCATGGGTAGGTTGTGGCATTGGTGATATGGAGGGGGCCCATTTGTGCACATTGTGGACGGGGGCCTACTTGGTGTTTCAATGTGTGCTGCAGTGTGCCAAGGGTATCAGGGACATGTTCCAAACTCATTGTGGATGTGCAGTGTGCTGCACATGATTGTGCATGTGTGTCATTGTGCACATCTCCCTCCATCCCCCAGTCCCTGGTCGTTACTCACTCTGTTGCAGTTGGGTCAGGTCATATCGAGCTGTTTCCAGACCACCAAATCCTTGCACCGTCTCCACACTGAAGGCTGTGGCCACCATTTCCTCCAGCTCATCCAGCTCCTCCTGTGGCGCAGGAGTCCCACCTCCAGTCGCCTTTGCTGCATTCCTGTTGGCAGTGAGTTTCTCCTTGGTTTGGCTGTGCACTTCATGCCAGCGCCTCTTGACCTCCTCCATTGACCTCCTCTACACTCTGACTGCATTCACGTTGTTGACGATGGACTGCCATATTTCCGTTTGTGTTGCCAATGACGCAGTGGAGGTGACGAACAGTTGTTGGTAGTGTTCTATCACCTCCGTGACGATGATCCGGTCTTCCTGTGAACTGAACCCCGACTTCCTCTTCTCCTTGCCCTGCCCCAAGCACGCGGTTCCGGGCTGGTCCTCCGTGGGGCTTGTGGGGTTCGGGTTGTCCTCTGCACTCGGTCCAGGTGCATCAATGGTGCTACACAGTTTGATTTGGTTTTGGTGTGTTTTTTATTTTTGCTTTTATAGTGCATTTTCCTGCATGACGCATGGGAATTACAGGCCTGTGTCTGGTTTTTGTATCGCGCTTGGCCTCATCGCAGATTTTTTTGCGTTCGTATTTCGCATTTTTGCAGCGTTGCAGTGACTTTATCGTGGACATTTGACGTGTTATCGCGAGCCTATCGCATGGTACCGCCGACTTGTGAATATCCCGTTACCACGGTGTTCTTTTCGCGCGATAGACTGCGATGTGAAAAGTTGCGTTAAGCTAAATTTGCACTGGTTATCACACATTCTTGAGAATATCTCCCTGAGTGTCTTTAACACCCACTCCCACTCCCACTCTCAAACTCGTCTCAGAATTGTTGCATTCCACACAGCTCTCAATCCAGCTCTTAACATCAACATCCATTTTGGCCACCAAAAGTTCTCTTTCAACCTTTTAATTGTGAATGTTTGTCCCATGTGACCGTCATGTGGCAAACAAACTAGTTTAGCCCTCAGTGCCACAGGGGGAACAAATCTCTCACCCCTGACGATGAGAAGATCCATATTCACAGATAATTCCTCCACCACTTTGAATAAGATCTGACTGTATTAGAATACGTGCTCTCTCTTTTAACACCCTCCTTAATCATTTTTGTTACTGCTTTCAGTTCCTCATCCTTGTCTAAAGCTTTTATCCACTCCTCCTTGGACACCGCACTGTGCAGATCAACTAACACCTCGTCCACACCTGCCACAACTTCCTCAGTAACTAAATTGCCTTCCTCACACAGTTTGTCAGACAACCTGGACAGACAGTCCGCTACTCTATTCTTCCAACCAGGCAAAAAGTCTACCTTGAAATCACACTCCTGCAATTTCACGACAAACCTGGCCAAACGGGCTGAACAGTTCTTCAATCCATTCAGTGCTAAGACACTTAATAATGGTTTATGATCGGTCCTGAGAATTACTTTGGAACCCCATATAAAAGTGCAGAAATGGCTAGTTGCCCAAACTGCAGCTATTGCCTCCCGCTCGATGACTGAATAATTTCTTTCTGTATTCGTCAATGAACGGGACGCAAAAGCTACCGTTCTTTTCAACCCACCATGTAACTGCGAAAGCACAGCACCCAATCCAACTGCACTGGCATCTACCGTGAGCACTGCCTTAAGGTTGCACTGAAATGGAGTTGGTATCTTGGCATTCGACATCTCTTACTTTATTGTAGCGTAAGCTCTCTGCTCCCCACTCATACTTCCTTTCTTTCCTGTGTAACTGTTCAGATTTACTAGCAAAATCTCTCACAAACTTGGTATAGTGTTCTACCATGCCCATAAATTAGCGCAATTTCTCCTTGTCAGTTTATGCATTAACAATGGCACTCACCAAATTCATTTTTGGTCTTACTTCAACACTAGAAATACGGTACCCTAGGTACTCGACCTCACTTACCAAGAACTTGCACTTCTCTTTTCAGAAGGTGATGCCAGCCTCTAACAATTTGCTGTGCACTTCATGTAATGTGTCCTTGTGAGTATCTATGCTATCTTCAAAAATTAAAATGTCATCCTGAAAAAATATGACACTTTTGATCCCAGCCAACACTTTCGAAATAAGCCTTTGAAAAATGCTTGCTGCGGGTGACAAACTGAAGGGCAACGTATTAAATTGAAATATTCCATCGGCTGTAACAAATTCAGTAAGGTGTTTAGAGTCTGGATGTAACATTACCTGGTGACAGGCACTCTTGAGATCTAATTTAGAAAAATATTTCCCCCCCCCCGCCAGTAAGAAGACTAGCTCTGTGATGTTGGGCAGAGGAAACCGATCCATGACCACATTCTGGTGTAAGCTGCGGAGGTCAACACAAAATTTCAATGACCCATCAGCTTTTTTTGTGGTCACAACAGGAGATAACCATTGTGTCGCCTCCACTGGTTCGATGACACCATCACTAAATATTTGGTCAATGATCTTTTTAACTTCCTCCCTCGTAGTGATTCGTACTTTCCTGGCACTATGTCTCACCGGAATGACATCTTTCCTCAAAATTATTTTGCAGGTATAGTCTTTGGTCACTCCTAACTTGTTATTAAAAACGGATGCAAACTATAACAGTACATCACTCACATCACACTCATACACAACCATGACCCGCTCTGATGCCCTCGGATTCCCCACTATATGTAAGTCATATTGATGAGTCCAACCCAAAATAGGTGGGCCTTCACTTGCAACATATATTTTCCCTTTTGTGTGTCACTTACGAAACTCAATGTTAAGGTCAAAATAACCCATCACACCAATGTTGGCTCCTTGATAACCTTTCAATACCACATCTGTGGTATTCAACAGTCTGCCTGGCCACACTTCATCAAACAGCTCTTTCAAATGTTTTTTTTTTTTACATATTTTTATTAAAGATAGTCATCAATCCATAGTTCAGAAGATATTAGTCATTACAGTCATATTGTAACATTACAGATTACGTAATAAGCAATATTGTTAGCGTATCCTAAAGTGGCACTTTACGTTTTTAACCATACAACAGCCTACTTATAACACACGGAAGTAACCACATTTTCACACTACTCTTTGAGTGCTGTTCGGTATGGTCTCTGTTTGTCCAATTCTGTAATGGTATATCTTGATCAGATTAACAATTTTTGGGGAATCACATCTCCACTAGTTACATGTTGTGAAAGAGAAGATTCAACTTAAACCCAATTACATACCCACCCACCTCCCATACCCGTAGACTCAGCAAAAATCCAACCAGTTAGTCAATCCAACCCAGTGTAACAAAAACACAAAACAGCTCTTTCAAAATAATGGTGTACAAGGAGCCCGAGTCCCCCATCAGTATTACTGCTCTCTCATTCACCACAAAAACCGCTCTGGGACGTAAGCATCTCTTGGAATCATTCACCAGGTTCGATTTGGCTAAAGTGCTGCGAGTCCACCATGAAAACCCTATGCTCCATGAGTTCTGCAGAGTTCTCAACAGCTGCCACCCTTCCTTTGCTCGCTTTGCACATACGAGCAAAATGGTCCTTACGCCCACAAGAACGACAATCCTTTTCCAAAGCAGAACAGGATTTAGAGTCCCCTAAGTGAAAGTTGCTGTCGGACCGGTAGCAAAAACGTGCTGTGGATCTGCTTTGTGTGAATACAGTGGTTCTTGAATTTGCATTTTTGTTAGATGGCGCAGGGGAAATTGTTGCTTTTCTCTTGACAAAATTACCCGACTCCGTCTCACAATCCACTTCTGTTACGTCTATGTTTTCCCTATTACTCATTTTTCACATTTCCCTCATGCATTTCTCTTATTCCTCCACTACTTTTACAATCTTTATGGACTCCTTTAATGTTGGGTCAGCGGCTGCCCACAAGCGCTCCTGCATATTTTTGTTATTGCACCGAACAATCAATTGGTCTTATGAGTTCCGCCATCATGGATTCAAACTTGCATTTCATGGCCAATTTCCTTACTCTCGCCACAAACCCATCTACGGATTCGCAAAGCCTCTGGGGTTGGGTGTAGAACTTGTGTTGTTGCATAACAATATTCAATGTCTTAGCAAAACGTTTGTGCAGACGCAATTTGGCCTCCTTATAAACATCTTCCATTACATTACCGTTGTCTTCATATACTTGTGGAAAATATTTAAAAATATGTTAACCTTCAGTGCCAAGACATCTGGTTAACAAAGGTTTTTTTCTTAGTGGTGAAAAGTTAGATTCTCCTAAAGCTACAATGTAGTCTTCAATGTCTCTATCCAGGCTTCCCACTCTATGGGCGGTTCACCTTCTAACATTAGAAACGATGGAGGCACAACCACAGACTGACTGATACTCAGGTTAAGTGAGTTTGCACGTGTTACTTTTGAAGACTTGAAATGTTGCTATTTGAATATTGAAAGCACTCAAAGTGCAGTACCAGCAACGACCACATGATGGCAGTGTTCGTGATAAGTTTCTCTTTCTCTGTGTTGAGCTCTGTGGTAGGATGGTCGAGTGGAGAGGAGAAATTGCTGAGGAATTTCACTTGTCTACAGTGCTTGAAAATTCATTGTCCATTCAATAATACTTGTTCCCGATCTCCACCGGTACAATAAATGCAGGCAAAGCGGCTGGTAACCCTGGTAACGTTTTGACAAATGCAGCGGGTGCGCCGAGTGCCAGACGCGCATACTAGAACAAAGGGAAGAGTGGCAGGAGGCACGAGAAAGGAAGGCAGAGATTGAAGGCAGAGTGGATGGGTGGATGATGGACGATTGAATGGCAGAGTTGCCGAACGGATGGATGGATGGCAGAGTTGACAAATGGATGATTGGCAGACTTGATGAATAGATGGACGGCAGAGTTGATTAATGGATGGATGGATAGATGTCAGAGAGAATGGATGGATGGCAGAGTGGATGGATGGATGGCAAAGTGGATGTGTGACAAAATGGATGGGTGGCAGAGTGGATAGATTGATGTGTGGATTGTTTGATGGATGAATTGGTGGATGGATGGCAGACTGAATGAATGGATGAGTGGATGGATGGGATGGGGAAAGATTGAATGATGGATAAAAGAATGAATGACAGAATGTAAAGGTGAAATATTGGATATCAGCAGGTGGATGGAAGGGTGAAAGACTCCATGGATAGATACATGGATGGAAAAGACAAGGAAGCTGTTTGAGGGAGGGTTCGGCTCCCTTGCTTTGCATTGCTTGCTCGGTGGCATCAGCGCTTTAGTTCAAAGTGGGAACAATGTTAATTTCTGGCTACTCCCTTGCCAAGTACCATGCCACAGGGGTTAGACTAACACATTTTAGTGCTGGTGGCTGCATCACCACACTAAAACGCATTAGTCACACATATGAAATCTCCTGGGACCGACGTGTGTGCACTTGGGCACTGCGGCATTCTTATAACCGGCATGATCTATTTTGGATGGCTCTGTGCTGCTGGTGTATGCAGCCACAATGTCATGATAAACCAGACCAGGAGAGATGAACGTTGCTGAGATACAAAGTGTTAAAAAAACTGCTTTGGTAACATTTGCTGTTAATAATTACACTGATTGGCCTGGCCTCTTTGGGCAACGTGGATCTGACGTCGTAGTGTGTCGTGTTCACAGTATTAAATAAGGCGTCTTTTTGTTTTTAGCAGGCAGTATATGTGTTTAATCCTGCTCTGCACGCTTCACCCATACAAGTTGGCGCTGTGCTGCTCATGGGCAGGGCGGCGGGTGCACTGCAGGATATTTTTCACCCGACTAAAGTCTGACTTCAATAACCATCTCTGGACAGCCCCGGGATGAACACACACATTAAAAGTGTCAGCTCTGGCTGGCATACCCTCATCTGCCCTTGATTCAACTCCTCCAAATTGGGCATTGTGACCCGGGCGAGTCAGTCATACTGGAACCAGAGATATTCACTAGTTGCATCTTGGCGGCCCGAGCACGGCAGCAATTGACGATACTTTGCAGGCTCAGCCTGCCTTGGCAGCCACCTTTGGCTCTCGTTGGTGTAGGTGAGTTCAGCATGGATTACCGAGAAAGCTGATGTCTGCATGGACTTGCACTTTCAGTTGCAGAGTCTCACTTTCACTGGGGTGTTTCTAATGTTCGTTGTTCTTTAAACTGACCCGCACTCAAAAAAATTGCGCAATAAGCACACACCACACTGTACTTGAAGCGTAAAATGCCATTTATTATGACACGGTTGCCAAAACACAAATACTTTAACCAAACATCATTAAACTTAAACAATCCCCAACCTTAGACCTTTCATTTGCCATCCATTTCCCACACTCCTGTTACTCTCTTCCCGTTTCACTGTGCGACCTCCTCCAACTTTCCATTCACTTCCTCACTTGTCATTCAACATCCTCTCCAGTATCTCCATCTGTCGCACTCTTGCACCCTGCACCCCCATCATGCACCTGTATCCCCCTCCCCGGAGTGGGGGGTATACCTGTCATTGACTCCGCACCCCTCCAAAGTACTGCCAACCCAAAACACTAACAACCTGTCCTAAACTGGCACGCTATAACGGGGAAAAACCATCCCTTACTCCCCGGCACTTGTAGGGTGGGCGGGCATTCCAAAACTAACTACGGACCCTTCCCCAAATGGTGCTGGGTGCAGGAAGAGGATGAACATCCTCTCCTGTACCTTATAAGGCCTCGCCCTAACCACACGCCCTGCCCAACCCCTTGACCGCAAGGCACCTTGACCTTCTGCCTAATTGCGTGAAAACCCTGGGGGAAGACTGGTCTGTTGACCCTACTTCCCCCGGGGGCCAGCATTCTGCCACTATTTTTGTTAGACCTCCAAACTGAAGCAACCGCATTTCAAATAACACACTTCAAAAGGGAAAGATAAATGCAAGTAGAGTATTGAGCGGGAAATTTACATTATAAAGCCTTAGTTAATACAATAACTGCAGATGTCTTTGGGTACCGAACCAGAGAGGAACGGAATTGACTCCTGGTTGGTGCAGTGGCTGATCTGATCTGTGTATTTATAGTCCCAGACTATAACTGAAAGCACAATGCATATTCAAGTAATTTTAAAACTGTATAGCAGACAGTATACATAGGCTACCACAAAATATGCAATGAGATTTAGTGTTAAATATGAAACAATTCATTTTGCAGTATATATATATTATGTAAGGACAATTGCATGTAAAATAACATTTGTGGAAAATGCACTCTTTTACATTCTAAAATCTCAGCCACTTAATGCATCACTGCAGTGGTGTGTATGTGCTTGTGTGAGAGATCTGAGCAAAACAGAATTAAATCCTGTTTGGTGCAGCGGTGAATATTGCTTGGAGGTGCCAGCCTACATCCAAAAACGCTATAAATATGCAAGGTATTTTAAAATAGGGACAGTAGGTTAGTGACTTCTGGCGGCCGGGCTGCTGAGTGTGACGCTTCGGGTCTGTTGCCGCGGCTCCAAGTCACAAGAAAGTAAGTGCCTGAGACTGAGTGACTGTATGATCTCCTAGTTGCACCTGCTGTGCTATGCCATAAAATTTGCCATTTAGGCTAGCATGCTCAATCAATCAATCAGAAGTTTTTTAAGGGTGGCTACTCACCCGTAAGGGTCTAAAGGTGCTAGGGGTAGGGAGGGTGCAGGATCCATTCCATCAAGGAGGGGGTCTGTCGAAGAGCCAGGTTTTGAAGTTTCTTGCGAAGATGGGGAGCGATGTTGTCTGTCTGAGGTGGAGCGGAAGGGCGTGCCAGGCTTTGGCCGTGAGGAAGGAGAAGGAGTGGCCTCCCGATCTGGTCTTTCTGGTGCGGGGGACCATGGCATAGGAGAGCTGGGCTGATCGTAGGGTCCTTTGGGGTGGGGGGAATTTGAGTCGGCTGTTCAGGTATGCTGGTCCGGTGCCGTGGAGGGCCTTGTGTGTGTGGGTGAGTATCTTGAAGGTGATTCTCGCCTCGATGTGGAGTGTGCGCAGATGCTGGGAGCCAGTGGAGTGTGCACAGGTGCTGGGAGATGTGGCAGTGTGTTGGCAGGTTGAGGACCAGTCTTGCGGCGGCAATCTGGATGTTCTGTAGCTTGCGGGTGAGGTTTTTGTTTATTCCGGCGTAAAGTGTGTTGCCGTAGTCGAGTCTGCTGGTGACCAGGGCATGAGTGATGGTCTTGTTATGTTCGAGGGGGATCCATTTGAAGGTCTTACGAAGGAGGGTGTGGAAGCAGGAAGACAAGACGGAGTTGATCTGGCGGTCCATTTTGAGCTCGGAGTCCAAGATGATTCCCAGGTTGCGTTCGTGGTCCATGGGGGTTAACGGGTTTCCGAGGGTGGGCCTTCACTAGGTGTCGCTCCAGGCATTGGGTTTTGGGCCCAGGATGAGAACTTCTGTTTTGTTGGTGTTTAGTTGTAGGCAGCTGTTTTTCATCCATTTGGCGACGGCTTCCATGCCTTCTCGAAAGTTGTGTTTGGCGGTGTTGGGTTTGTTGGATAGGGAGAGGATGAGTTGGGTGTCGTCTGCGTATGACACAATGTTCAGACCGTAGGTCCTGACGATGGGGGCGAGTGGAGCCATGTAGACGTTGAAGAGTGTCGGGCTGAGGGAGGAGTACTGGGGGACTCCACAGGTGGTAGGTGTAGGGTCTGAGAGGAAAGCGGGGAGTCTGACCCGCCGCGTTCTGCTGGAGAGGAAGGAGCGGATCCAGTTGAGGGCCTTGTCCTGGATTCCTACGTCATGGAGTATGCGTATTATGGTGCGGTGAGAAACTGTGTCGAACGCCGCTGAGAGGTCGAGGAGGATGAGGGCTACTGGTTCACCTTTGTCCAGTAGGGTGCGGATGTCATCTGTTGCGGCGAGGAGGGCGGTTTCCGTACTGTGGTTTTTTTCTGAAGCCAGATTGGGAGGACTCGAGGATGTTGTGCTCTTCGATGAATGTGGCGAGTTGGCTGTTGATGGCTTTCTCGATGACTTTCTCTGGGAAGGGGAGCAGGGAGATGGGTCTGTAGTTTTTGAGGGCGGTGGGGTCCGCCGAGGGTTTCTACAGGAGGGGGTTGACCTCGGCGTGTTTCCAGTCGTCGGGAATGAGGCAGTTGCCAGGGAGCGGTTGATGGTGTGGCGGAGCATGGGTGCTATAGTGTCGGCGGCTCTGTTGAAGATGTGGTGGGGGCAGGGTTCCGTGGGGCTCCTGAGTGGATTGATTTCATTGTCTTCAGTGTGTCTTCGGTGGTGAGGGCTGTCCAGTTGTCAATCGCTGGTTTCCGGGTGTTGGGGGTGGTTGGTCAGGGTTCAGTGTGTTGGTTGTCTTCGTCAAAGTTGTCATAGATGTTCTTGATTTTGTGGTGGAAAAAGGTGCTGAGTTTGTCGCAGTGGTTTTGTGAGGGAGGGATGTCAATAGACTCGCTGGTGGGTTGGGCGAACTCCTTGATGATGTTGAAGAGTTCCTTGCTGTTGTGCGCTTGGGGGAAGATTCTGTCTTCAATCGCTTTTTTCCTTGTTTCTCTGACAAGTTGGTGGTGCGCGTTGGTGGCGACTCTGAAGTTGTTGTGGGCTTCTGTGGATTTAGTGTTCCTCCAGGCCTTTTCGAGGTGGCGGCAAGTGTGTCTGGACTCTCAAAGTTCGGTGGTAAACCATCTGGCTTTCTTGGCGCGGGTATTGTTGTTTTTCTTGAGGGGGGCTATGGTGTTGGCGCTGTTCGAGATCCATCTATGCAGGGTTCGGGCTGTGGTGTTGAGGCCGTCATTAATGGTCAGATCAATGAGCTCATCTTTTGAGCAGCTGCAGTGCCTGCCTGTCTGCCCTCTGTTACTTCCACTTCTGGTGCTTTGCAGCAGTTTTAATATCTTCTTAGAGTTTCATGTTGCGCAATGGGTGTAATTTCTGGTACTTGTGTTTCCCTCTTCTCCTTGGTTTGACTTTGCTAGCGAGAAAGTGTCACTCATAGATGTTGAAATGTCACTCATTATTACACTGAAATTATGAAAATGTCACACATAGCTATCTGAAACCTTGCCAGCTATGCCTCAGTACCTTCTTGAAGTTACTGTTGAGTTGAGGAAAATGGAAAATATCTGTCGTGTGACATGGATTTGCACGAATAATAAAAGAAAACATTTTCAAGACAAAGAATGAATCATTAGTTCCATCCTGCTTGAATTATTTTTTAACAGGGAAATATTTTCTTCATGCCCTTAACAAAAGCCCTCCCCAGGTGGTATTAATATTGACAGGGCAAAAGTTTCATCCCATAATACCAGTTTATTGCCTGTACACAGCAATCAGTGACTGAAACGTGACCAGTAAACTTTTACAAAGTTTGCCACTGCATCGCTCCTTGTGAGCCTCGTGTTTTTTCCCATAACCGTTGATCTATCCGTGCTAAAAACACCTTTTTTGCTGAAATCTAGAAATTATACAGCAGATGGCGGGCTGTGTGTCAAGTGCGGCAGATTTACTAACACACAGAAAAATCCACAGCCCAACCATGAAGTATTTCCAGCAGCCCTGAGTATGACATTTATTTGCAAAGGGGCCAGTGTGCACGCTGCACGCATTCCTGCAGATCCACGCGCCTGTGTCTCAGCACAGATCACCTCTCCCTGGAAGCGCGTGCCCTCTTCTGACATCATTCGAATGCGTGCCGCGTTCCCTCGCTTTGCCCCACTGAGCACAGCCCCTGCCTGACTCCAGCCTTCTCTTCCCTTGACACACAGCGGCTCGTGCTGCCGATACTGATTTCCCAGAGGTACAGGAGCGCGCGGGAGGCTGCGGCTGCCTGGAAAAGTGAGCAACGCTCACCCAGACACGTCTGCCTCATTACACGGGCTTTGTCTTCACCACTGAGAAACAAAGGAGAGGCAGGATTCGGTGCGTCTAAAGCGCGGCATGTACCGCGCAGGCGCGCATCTCAGTGGTGGATTCCTGCAAAGAAGCTGTAAAACCTTGATTGATTGATGAGTGTTTATTTTGTGTGTATAGCGCGCATTGGTTGACTTATTAGCTTCTAGGTGCTTTTGAGTGACTCGAGCATCAGGTGTGAGAAGTCTTCAAAGAACTTTTTTTTGTAATACCATTTCTTGCAGTCTCCTTGTGGTATAGGGGTACGAGTCGACACCACTCAGAAATTAATTTTACATTTGAAATCCATTCGATCTGTGTTACAGCACAGGTCCCCTTTAATAGTGAGTCAGCTTTAGCGTGCAGTCATAAATTAAAATACTTCAGGGCGAGGCAGCACTTGCCTCATAGGACAGTTCCAGTGGGGTCACGCAAAATGATGAGGCCACATGGAGAATGTAAAAAGACCCTATACTTTCGTATATATTACACATATTAATTGGTCTTGGGCCGAATGGGGATTCCCGGTACTGGAGGGGGCCTGGAAGATTACCCCTTCACCACAGGGGCCTGCGCTGTGCTCCTGGCCATTTCCTGTGCTCTCATTAGGGCTGGGGTTAGAAAATATGGGGCAGATTTACAAAGAACTGGCTCATCCCTGTATATTAGCAGGAATGCACCTGTTAATTTGTGTGACCGGAAAATAGCCTTGCGCAAGCATGGATGCGCCGCATTTACAATGCGGCACACCATGGCGCAAGGATAGACAGATGCGTGACGCATCTTGTTTGCGTAGTGGCAGCGCATTGCTGGAGTTGTGTCGCAAGCACGACGCAACTCCAGCAATGGTTAGTAATGCAGGCGCAAGGTTTTGACGCAGTCGCGTCATAAAAGTCACTCAGTGACATCTTGTAGATATCACTGGGTCACTTTTACAAGGCTTCCTTGCGGCGGACGCCCACCCTGCATACATTATACCTGACGCAGGTATAATGTAGCACAGGGCTTTACAACGTGACGCATCTCCTTAGATGCGTCACGTTGTAAATATGTCGCATCATGGCGCATTGTTTACGATGCTGCTGCGTCACATAAGTGACGCAACGGCGGCGTAAAGTCGGCGCAAGGGGCTTGTAAATCTGCCCGTATGAGTCTTCAGTTTTGCCTTAAAAAGAATGAGGTTGTTAGTTCGCCAGGTTGTTTAGAGGACGATCTTTCCAAGGGTGCTGCCCAGCGACAGAGAAGTGTAAGTGTGGTCTACTTTTACGTTCGGCCCTATGACCTGCTGGAAAGTTGTCCTGGTCTGAGCGGAACAAGATGACTACAACATAACATAACAGGTGTATGTATAGAATACATGTTTACCCGGGGGTGTTTCTTGCTGTTACTGACAGATAACGGTGTTAATTGTTAAACTAAGTGGTACTCATTTTATAACCGCAGCAGGATGAAAAGCTGAGTGGACCTGCCAAACTTTTAACCTATGATCAGGCAGTCAAACACAGATTCCTGGGGTGGCTGCATTAGTCATTGAGTTTCCAGAACTATTCGAGTAGCATGGAATTATCCTCTGGAGCCACATGGCTCAAGAACCTTCTATTCATTTCTGACAGAAAGTCACTGTGTAAAAACACAAGAGCGACCCCTCTATTCCAAGAGTCAGGTTACCATTAACGGTTTGAAAATTCTACTATTCTTGGAAGACCTATGTTCAATTTCTCAACTCACATACCCTGAAGCACTCAAAAATTCCACTCCACCAGTCTTGAAAGGAAAAAACAAAATAAATATACGTAATCCAAATGTAATCTTATATTGTTAAAAATTACTCATACATATATATACAAAATCACAATAAAACAGTTAAAAATAGTTCAAATGGTTATTTCACACAATATTAAAAACATCAGAAAGAGACACAATATAAGACATATACATCTGTCTTTGGTAACAGTTAATTTGAAGGAATCAATCAAAGTATTGACATTATTTTATTGTTTACATGCAACACCTCGTTCCTTAAATTTGACCCTAAAAAAGACAAGCGTTGACGTGTTTCGTTGGTATAAAGCTGGATGAAGCCACCTTCCTCAGGACAATAATATATCTATCCCTCTTAATGAACGGCCTAGGAGATTCACCTAAACTATGAAGGTGAGACCAATAAATAGGCTGTTCTCAACTTGTTTTTGGAAGAATCAGCAATTGTTTCTAGTTAAAACTCTTGGAGGGTGTTAAGCCGTAAGCAGCAGTAGAGTTACTAGGGTATAGGAAGGGGTACAGTTGCTATTGTATAGGCAAGGACAGAGGAACTAATGTACAGCTGGGCTTAGAATGGGGGTAGAGAAATTAACCTTAGTTGATGGAGAAGAGGGGAATCTGATCAGACTACATGAATAGGGATGGAAAATGTTGCAGTACTGGACAGACTGGGGTGTTCATTTGCTTGTTTCCTTGGGAGACAGCAGACGGCGCTTTTATTGAAACATGTTTCAACCTGCACTCAACAATCACCAAGTTAGCGCATGGCCTTCCATTTCCTTCTTAAAGAACCAAGGACTCCTGCACCTGCAGATTGGAGGAAGTTGCAAGTCCAGAGAGAGGCGGGCAGAATTTCATGGTGTTAGGTGATTGGTCAACATTTCTCACAACAAAATCACTGTGTCCTAAGGGTGACACGAGGGAGTTCATTGTGTAAAATGCTTTTCTTGGGTGTTAGGCGCTTAGGTAATTGAGGACTTGAGGATGCGAGGTTGGATTTACTCTCTTGATCTTTTCTGTATCACTTATGCACACTTAATTGAAGTTATTTATGAAACAAAAAAAAACACTGACTAGGTCACAAAAACAAAATAGCGGTCCTTTGCGAGTTTCAGTCGTGTCAAAAGAAGATATGTCAGTGTTTCACGAACAACCATTGAATACCACAATCGAAACTCGAAATCAACAAACAACACTCTCTTTTTATAGCAAAATAGAAAACAGTAAAAAAAAAATATTTGAAAATAGTTTGATTGCTGGTGAATGCAGAAAGTACGAAATAGTAAGAGTTGCAATAGCCAGCTCCAGCACTTCTGTAGCGCACTTACATCATACAGTCATATTTGTTGCAGTAGCAGCTGGTGTCAGGGAAATGTGGGGGGTCAGTGTGGGGTATGGGGGGTGTGATGTGGTTTGGGGGAGGCTTAAACATAAAAAAACGTACCTGCCAGCAATGTTTCCCTCTAATTATTTTCCTCTGTGTGCGGCAGTATAAGGTCTCTGTGCGCTGCAACTAAGGCTAAGTGCGCCGGGAACCAGACCGCGCGTGTGGGTGCAGCGCCAAATATAACTCCAAACTTTAACTTAAAAAAGTGAAAAGAGAGTGCATTTCCACACATGTGGTGCCATATGAAGTGTCTTAAGGCAGGTTTTCAATTTAGAAATACACGCAATGACATAAATTGGTTACACAGGCAAGTACACTTTGGGTTTAGAAAAGCACAGGACTCCAATGGTGTTACCGTAATACGATTTTACTAAAGATTCTCATCTCGAGCACTGTTCATAGGGTGGGGAATGTTGGGAGCCTATACAAGATTTCAAAACACCAAGAGAGGAATCCGAGGTCTGATCTAGCACCCTTGATCAATGATTCAAGAGAGTTGGCTAGTAGCAATTTTTATGCCAATAGAAAAAGGTAAACATGTGATAGGACAATACAACAGATGAAAGGTGCAGAAGGTGAAGCAAAAAAGCTTGATCTAAGGATAGTCAGCATCCCATCATTACACTCTTATAGTGCCCAGTGTCATCATCTGGGTTACCAAACAACTCTTCACAAGGTCCTCTCAATGTATCGAGGTTAAATGAATGAGTTGTATCCTCTTCTCAAGAAACATCCAAAAGAGGAGGAAAAAGCAAAAGTATATAAAAGAGTGCAAAGAAAACAAATAAATGTTTTTGTATTTTTCAGTGCTCATAAAACAGAATACACAATTGGTATGTACTAGGTATACGTAAGTACTAGACTGTGCCTTGTCAATCGTGTTTCTATCTAAAAAAGTGAAAAAAAGGAAAAAGAAGGCAGGTAACCAACGTTTACTGCCCACTGGGGCTTAGGTATCCTTGTAGGTCTTTAAATATTTGCCCTCAGACCCTATCTGTTTTTGATTAGCCTATACAAGATCACATATATACCCAATTACATAACATATTTACAATTTGATGTGCAAGCTACGGAGTAATGTCTGGCTTTCCCATCAGAGATAGTTTGTCACCAGTCCAACAACTTCTGAGTTAAAGTAACTTGTGGTAAAGTCGCAGTCGGGGTAGTGAATGCGTTGCAAATGCTAGTGGTTGTTGAGACTGCGAGGTAAAGGAGGTTTCCCGTGATTAATATTTCTGTTGGAGAGAGTTGTTTGCCTAGTTGCAGTTTTGACTCATCATAAAGTAGTACAAAGTATTAATATGGCTGTTTCAAAAATGTGTACGACGTGTCAAAGAGCTGCTTGCAATCTGCATGGTATAGGTTAAAGTTATGTTTTTTTCCTTATCTTTCACTATACTAATGATGGTAAAAAGGGTTGATTTGGGTAGAAATACATTCTTATTAGTAAAGACAACCCTAACCACTCCAGTACGTTTTAACCCCTAGACTTCTCCTGCAACCACTGGCTCAAATTAAGCACTAGCAACACATTATGTTGCCTTCTGTTAGGGCTCTAATTGAGTTTCAGGTTAGAACTTTGAGGTATGAGTTCTTGCCTCAGCATTCAACCCCTTTATGAAAGTATAGCAGTTGGTACAAGCCACGATCCAAACCTCCAGCTGCACAGGATTTTTTTTTTTTTTTTAAATTTTTTATTGAGATCAGGACAAGAGATCAGAACAACAAGATATTTAAAAGGAAAAACAAGACATAGTATAGGTTAAAATAACAAGTATATCGAGCGGAGCGGAGAAGTGTACATCAGAATTAGAAATCAGAAAAAATATTTCTTATGAGAGAGCAGGTATAAATAGCATTGGTCAAAAAAAAATAAATAAAAGGGAACACACATTCCTTCCGACATCACCCTGGTCAGCCATCTTTCGAACAGTTGTGTGTTCACCAATCTTAGCCCTCTACCAATATGAAAGGCCTTCATATAGTTGAGGAACCCCAGATTCTGTCTATCTTTTGAAGAGATTTGACACCTCTGATCTTAGCGAGAGAAGATTCCATAATATAAATTTCTTTGACAAGGAGCCACCACTCCATCACATGTGGTGGGTTTCTTGAAATCCATGTCCTAGCAATAGTCAGTCTGGCACATCCGATCAGTATGTTTATGAGATCGGCTTGTGGGACTGCTAATGAATTATTTATCAACGGAGTGCCTAAAAGTACATTAGTTAGACTAAGTGTGATTGGTTGTGACAGAATCTGAGCCATACCCTGACTAATTTTATGCCAAAATTCCGTAAGTCGAGGACACGTGAACATCATATGTTCAAGATTGGCGGCTAGAAGGTCACATTTAAGACACCTTGTCCGTTCGCTATTCGAGCTATTGCTGGACCATTTTGAATTTTTTTCTGGGGTTTAATATAGCTGGCATATCGTTTTATATTGTTGGAGTCTCAAACTAGAAGACTGGACCGAGCGATTTATACTGCAAAACGAAGAAGAAATCTGATTAGAAGTAATAATCAAGCCTAACCGAGAGCTCCATTTTTCCGCCATTTTCCCACAGTCGTCTAGTTTGAGCGAGGTTAGGACTCTATAGCCGAGACTAATAAGTGATTTAACCTTGTTAGAATAGAAACAATTCCAGATATCTGAATCTGAAATATTTAGTAACTTCATTTTGCGTATTAGATAATCATGCATTTGGATGTATTTAAACTGTGAGGTTATAGGTAGTTTATAAAGTGTTCTTAGTGTCTCGAAGGCCAAGAGGCCGTCATTGCCGTATAAATCCCCAAGTGTTTCTATTCCAGCGGCTTTCCACATAGAAAATATCCCATCATGAAATATCCCTGGAAGTCCAGGGTTCGCCCATAAAGATAATTGAGGGTGGAAAAAAGACGTGTTACACTTAGCCAGGATAAGTTGCCAAATTTTAACACTGTCTCTGATGGTCTTAAATTTTACCCGTTTGAAGTAGTTTGGGTCGTTAGCTTTGGCTAAGAACATATTAGATTCCTCTCCCAGAGCAAATTGGTAGCAATAAAACAGTTGCTTGTCGCGAATGAACAAGCAGCGAAGACGGCTGAGAAAAGCTGAGAAGAAATATGATCTAAAGTCGGGAAAGTTCAAACCGCCTTGATTGAGAGGTAGTTTAAGCAGAGTAATTGATCTGCGAGCCTTCTTATAGCCCCAGATAAAGCTACTAAAAATCCCATCTAGCCGTTTGAAATACGTATTGTTAACGAGGAATGGTATGGACCTAAATAAGTATAGAAATTTAGGTAATATACTCATTTTGATTAGATTGATCCTACCAATAATGCTAAGAGGGACCTTATGCCACTTTTTTAAAGTTGTAACAGTTTCTTTAATAAGAGCCTCATAATTAAGTTTAATTATCTCATTAATATCAGAAGAAATTTTAATTCCAAGGTAAGTGGCTGTTCTGCAAGTACCTGCGATCGGAGCCAATGGCTTGTAGTTCACAATAACTTGTGTTTTATGTGAGTTAAGTTTGTAGCCAGAAACTGACCCAAATTTGTTAGCCTCCTCAATAATACCCAGTATAGCTGCCGGTATGTTAGTTGAATAGACTGCAATATCGTTGGCATACGTCTTAATTTTTAACGAATTCTGACCATGTTCAAAAGGAGTGATGTTGGGATTAGCTTGTAAAGCAACAAGAAAGGGTTCCAACGATAGAGCGAATAGAAAGGGTGATAATGGACACCCTTGCCGTGTACCTCGGTAGATTGGAAAACTAGTCGAAGTTAGCCCGGCATAGCAGAGCTTAGCCGTTGGGTGGTCGTAGAGAGCCTGTAGCCATTTGAGGAATTGGCCGTGAAAGCCCATAGTGGACATCGTTGACCAGAGAAATTCCCACCCCACTCTGTCGAACGCCTTTTCGGCGTCCAGAAGTATCATACCGAGTGGGGTGGGTCCAAACCTAGCCACATCAAATGAAGTAATAGCCATATTAATATGGGCGGTGGTGTCTCTCCCCGTGACAAAGCCATGTTGATGAGGGGACACCAGATGGGGGATAAGTGAAGCTAATCGGATAGCCAGTACCTTGGCAAAGATTTTAGCGTCTACGTTGATAAGCGAAATGGGTCTGTATGACCCACATTGATCTCCAGGTTTACCTTTTTTTTTAAAAAAGACAATCCTGGTAGTATTCCAAGATTCGGGAGCCTTCCCAGTGATTCCAATATTACTGATCACATTAGATAATAGTGGCAGCAGTTCCTCCGAGCATAGTTTGTAAATATCTAGTGGGATAGTATCCTCTCCGGCAGCTTTACCTAGAGGAAGCGTAGCAGTCGTCTTTCTAATCTCTAATTCAGTAATGTTTTCAGAAAGCAGCGCCATGCTTTCAGTCTGCTTTCCCTTGATTAAATTAGTGTCCAGATATTCTTGGATCTTATTCAGGGCAGGCTGTTCATCTGGAGTATATAATGCCCTGTAAAAGGCCACAAATTGCTCAAGAATCTGCTCTGGTTGAGTATATGCCGTGTTATTAGGACCCTTAATCTCTTTTATAAATGTTCTAGATTTGTCGTCAGCAATTTTGTAAGCTAGAATTTTACCAATCTTATTCCCGCTTTCATATTGAGATAAATGATATTTATGTAGGCTATTAATATTTTTCTCCATAAGCCTGGTTTTAATGTTGAGCTTAGAGTTAGCTAACTTTTGACATATGTCAGCTACATTTGGTACACCCTGTATCAATGCCTGTGACAGCTGTTTTTCTAGCATGATTACAGTATTACACATCGCGGCCCAGCCAGATTTGTATAATGCATTTTGATTGAGAACGAACTGTTGTGTAAACCCCCGTATACTGGCTTTAACAGTATCCCAGACTATGCTGGGTAGAGCTGAATTTATATTTATTGTAATAAATTCCACTAGATGTGCTTTTAATTGTGAAATATAGTCGTTATTGGACAATAGGTGTCAGGGAAATGTGAATGTCCTGGGTTTCTGGCAGATCGGTGGCATAGTGAATGATAATATAATTGGATTATGATCCGAAGCCACTCTTGGACATAGCTCCATAGAGCTATTCCCTATAATGTTATCTGAGGCCCAGGCCATATCGATTCTTGAGCAAAGTTGGGGAGGTGCTGAATAATATGTGAAGCCAGCAATAGAGGGGTATAGTGTTCGCCAGGCATCTTTTAAGTTATGGATGCGGCCAAGTTCAATGACAGCGGCTCGGGATCGACGCATCCTCTGAAATGCTCGATGTTTGGTAGTGTCAATATCATAATCCATAATGAGGTTAAAATCCCCCATTATGATGAGTTCTCCACTACTATCCAAAAGTTCTATATTTAACCTATCTATAATAGAAGGGTCGTCAGTATTTGAGCCGTAAAATACACAGAAAGTGAAGATATTATCGTGCCAGAGTGTTTGAGCAATAGCCCATCGGCCGGCTTTGTCCACCTTAGTTTTAGTTATTGCTATACTTAGTCTTTTCTGTCTTAAAATGGCCACGCCTCTAGTTGGAATACTACATTCTGAGCGGACTATCACGTCATATCCTAACTGCCCGAGAAGCTTACGGTCTTTATAGGTAATATGCGTCTCGGAAAGCATAGCTATCTGGGGTTTATACAGGTTTAACTCTTCAGTAACAAGCCGTCTCTTGTTCCTGCTATTGAGTCCTGAGACATTCCAAGCCAAACATCTAATTCTGGGCGTCATTTAAACATGTTGCGCCCCTCCGCCCATTTTTGAATTTCCATACCATATTTCAGCAAAAAATTATAATAACAAAGTACCTCCCCCCTCGCCCTGATCATTTTAACATTTTTGCCCCCCCCAACCCACCCCTGCAGAACCACCCAAAGGGGTTCGGCATGAGCCCCCTCCCCCAATCCCTAAGAGGAGGAAAACCTCTTATACCCTGCTGCCGGTGGCTGGGCAGCACTGAAGAGAGGCAGCAGAGGTGATCAACCTGCTAAACAAAATATATTTATTCATTTGTATAGATTTAGAACAGTTCGGTAAAGTCTGAATATTATGGTGCTCCAATCCCTTTTTTTTTTAAATATTTTTTTTTTCCCCTTTCCCTTTCTTCCCCATCCCTCCACCAACCAGCTAGGTTAAACGCAAGCCTGAATATTCGACTTGAGCTATTCCTACTTTCATTTACCCTGCTGGGGTATGTAAGTATGTAAGTATATATACTAGTCCATCACGAAGCAATGGACATCAATTATAATTAGCACTCAGAATTTTCCCAATTTCCTATTATGTCTTTTTTTATTATTATATTTGACCCCGCCCTTCTCTAAGATGTTAGTTTGGAGAGAGCCTGTTCTGCCTCCTTCTCATCTGTGAATATGTATGTCCGCCCCCCGTGGATAACCTTTAGGCGAGCTGGTTCCTGCAAGAAAACCTGTCCACCCAGAGCCTTAAATGGATCAATAAGCTGACAAAGCCTCCAACGTCTATGCTGAGATCAGATCTTACAAAAAAGGTAATGGAATCAATCGTGACAGGGGAGTTAGGCCTAGCTTTAAATGAGACAGCCTGTCTGAGCAGAAAATTGCCGAAGTAGATCAGGAAGGGGCGAGGAAATTTGCTCCCCCTGTTTGCTGTATAAAGAGGGAGTCTGTGAACTCTCTGAAGCTGAGAGTCCCAATCCCAATCAGAAAGGTCAGGGAAGGCTTTCTGGAATAGTGACACAATGTATGCCCTTGGATCGGCCCCTTCAGACCCTTCGGGTATTCCAAATAGTCTAAGATTAAGACGTCTTTGTCTATTTTCCATGTCCTCCAGCTTGTCCTGTAACTTCCCAATTTGCTCCTGGTGTCTGTTAGCCAC
This sequence comes from Triturus cristatus, assembly GCF_964204655.1. Classification (NCBI taxonomy): domain Eukaryota; kingdom Metazoa; phylum Chordata; class Amphibia; order Caudata; family Salamandridae; genus Triturus; species Triturus cristatus. Next base: position 809,775,751 of record NC_140586.1, read on the forward strand.
ACTCTGATGGCAGGTAGCCGTTTCCATTCAAAACCCTTTGCTGTAGAGATTCTATATCCTTAACGACTCCTCCAACTTTATTGTTCAAGTCCTGAAAAAATGCTGAATCTTAATATTGTCTTCCCTTAGTTGAAGAAATTGCTGCTGCGTTTCCTTAAGTTGATCAGACAGAGTCTGCAGAATAATGTGGAAAGGGAAATTTTGCTTTTCAAATCTGTCAGAGTCAGGATCAGTAGCAGGTGGAGAAGTTGAAGAGGCCAGAAAAGAGACATCCAACGCAGTGAGAGCTAGAGTTTGCCTGGAGGTAGAGTCATTACCTATAGGCGCTTGCCCCTGAGTAAGTGCCGCAGTCGCGGAGTCGGGGCCACTTAGTGAATTAGAGGCCAGTGGGAGAGAGTCAGTGGGTACATGGAGAGGGGGAGGAGAGGAGATTGTTGGTGTATCCGCTGCACAGGATTTAGGGCAAAACAGAAAAACCGTTCACATAGATGATTTTATAGCTCCCAATCCAAACTACAAGTAATGTTTGTATTTACCCGTGTTTTATATTGCAGGAGAAATATGTGATAGTATTTTCAAGGCACATTTTATTTGTTCTTAAAAAATTAACATATATGCTTTTTAAAATTAGATGACTATATTGAACCACATTCTGCCTGCAAAGCTGATAAAGACAGCATCCGCTTTACAACTACTTCAACTGTCCTGCGTTTTCATTTGTTCTTTGTTTTGGCATTGAAACGTAGGAGACCAAAAGGTTCTGATTTAAATATCCTTTACCTTTTGGAACATGATACAAATGACTCGTCCCTTTGCGTCCTCAAGGTATCTCTATTTCAAACATATGACAATAAGTAGCAAGAGCCTAGCGCCAATAATGGTCACTCTCTCTTCTTTTGTTACCTGCTTGCGATGGGTGATAGCTGGTCACTGCAGGGTAATGACACAGTGATGGCTGGTGCCATAATGAATCCATGCAGGGCAGGAGAGCTTCGGCCTATCATTGGAGAGGGTGCGGCACAGAATATTTAAAGAATTACAAAAATAAATCACCATAAAAAGGAGACACAGGGAAGAGGGCACAATAAAACAAGTATCAAGAAAAGTAATAGATGGTGTAGAAGCACTAGAGTATATGTAGTCTAAAAATTAATGTGTCCGTCCATAATGCAACTGGTGCTTATGTAAAGCACTCTGATACCTTCCGATCTAGTTAGCGCTATATAAAACTGCTAAAGGACCACAATCCGCTCCGCAGCCCCGCACTAATAAAAGAAATGCAGTCAGCCCTGCGAAGTGTCACGCATCAGGCGTGAGACTATCGCATTTCAGTACGGTGGTCCGCATCACCGCACTGAAATGGAAAGTCACGCATTATAGCGCCTCTCACAGCTGTCAAGCGGAGTGTCTATGATGTATACACACCATGCTGAAAGCTGTGAGAGTGGTGCGCGATGCTCCCGGCATACTTTGGGCATGTCGGCTCATCTGCGCTAGCGCTGCTACAATGTAACACTACAGCAGCACGATAAATTTGACGTCAGAGGAGTCACTGTCAGTGTGCCCAATGGCTACTGTGGAGACAGTGTGTGAGTCTTTTAAAGTTGTCAGACTCATTTTAATAGGCGCGTAGTCCGCGGTGCGAGCGGAGCGGGAGGCATCTGCAAGTTAATCATCCTGCAGCACTTTACGTTAGCTCCTTGAGGCGGAACATTTATCATTTGAAATATCCTCAAAGCTTATTACTTGCCGGAGTCGCTACAAAATCCTCTATTGCCCACGGCAATAACACTCTCATTGGGTCTCCTCTGTGTCATGAGGGGACCCTCAAGGTAAAGAGAAAAGAGGATCTGCGCAGGCTGAGGCCTTGATAGACCCTGCCTCGTGAATGCGCCAGGCGGGTAAAGCCAAATGTGCCCGGGCCACAACTGCCAGCCCTTGCTGGTGCCCGGAGACAAGGTACAGCCCGCAACATGAAAAGAGAGGTGGGGTACCAGTGATCAGCTCCGGTCCTGAAGTAGCAGCATGTGCGATAAGAACACCACACAGTTCAGCTCAGTATGGGTAATAGTATGGCAGCTGGGCGCATTGATCTCACCACAGCGGCGGCGCCTGTATTATAGTGAGCATTATGTATCCTGGACTAAGTCGACCCCGGCCCCACCAGCGTCAACAGCGGCTGTCTCACAGTCATGAGCCAGACCCACCCAGACCAGGTAGAGGGCGTTGGTTACCCGCCAAAGACAAAATGGCTGCGTTCTGGCCACGCAAGGGCCCACTTGTTGCCACGGACCCGACAAGCCTGAGAACGTCAACCAACAAAGTAGGTGCCTAAGAGACTGAGCTGGTATAATAATCTTAATTAAAGATGTGTTGTGCTGTCACCCATCAAACATAATAAAAAACCAAAGTAGCAGTTTGTATTTTAATTTCACAGAATGCTTTTTTCCTGGCTGCATATTTTACTTGTTCTTTGCAGCAGTTAAATTCACAGAGTTTCTCAATACTCAAATGGATGTTGTTTCTGATATTTGTATATTTCCCTCGTCTTCTTTGCTAGATTTAGCTCGCAAGAAAGTGTCACTCCTAGTCATTGAAATGTCATTCAGAATCAGAATCAGAATATGACAGTGTCACACATAGCAATCTGAAACCTTGCCAGCTATGAGCAGTCTCAAACATGGCGTGTGCTTCCAGACTCCTGAACGCACAAGTCGTGCTTGTTGACTTTCTGCATTGCTTTTCCTAATAGTGCAGGGCTGCGAGGCTGATGTGGGCCTTTGAGATAGTATTCATGTTAATTGCAGCACTATTGTGCTCTGCAATTAACATGAATACTATTTCAAAGGTCCACATCAGCCCCGCCACAGCGCACTCTTAAGAAAAGAAATCCTGAAAGCACACGTCGTGCTTAATTTTCTTAATGGTGCGCGGCTGTGGGGCTGATGTGGGCCTTTGAGATAGTATTCATGTTAATTGCAGCACACAATGGCGCTGCAATTAACACTAATACTATCACAAAGGCCCACATCAGCCCCACAGCCGCGCACCATTATGAAAATGAATGCAGCAAGTGAATGCCAGCCCTCCCTAACCCCACAGGCGGTAAGGGAGACACTTACCTGCCGCTCCCTCGTGTCACCATTGTCTCTTCCTGCCTCCCGCAACCAGGAAATGCCCGTATTTCGCGCCGCTCGCGTTTCAAAAGCGGCGGCGTGAACAGTCTCTCAGGAATGCAGTGTGCGCGCTAAATCCAGGACACTGCGCGCTCCGGGTGACCATGGTGCGCTCGCGCGCACTTTATTGGGAACAGTGCCTACCAGTCTTTTGTTCGCCGCTCTGCTCGCCGGTCATCTCCTCCTCTGGGCACAGGCTGAAGCTCTCACCTTCCTCTGCGGCCAATCTCGATGCTGCTCTCACCATGAGAGCGGTGTTGGGATTGGGGGAAGCGGTGTCGTTTTGTGCTCCATTAGGAGCTGGAACCCTGTGGGAGCTGCTCTCTCCACCCAGCAACAGAGCTGGGTTTGCGAGATATCAGTGTGCATGACGGTTTGGCCGTCCTAAGACAGGTAGCCAAACCATCATGCACACTGACAGCAGGGCCCACCACTCCTCCTCCCCCTGCTGCAGTCCTGTGGCCCTGCCCCAAATAGTCAGCCACAGGCCGAAAAATAAAATGATCTGCATTTAGGTCATTCTATTTTTTATTTGCCTCTGCCGGCAGTGGGGCGACGTACCTCTGCCATAGCAGAGGAGCCGCTGCTGATTTGTTGTATGGAAATAACCAATGTGAACCACTCTGAAAATCGTGGCAATACCCTCTGGCACAAATGATTTGATCTGCAATAACAGCACAGGAACATCTGCGATAGTCAGCGCCATCACTTTTGTAGCCCACATACATCATAAAGTCAGAGAGACAGAATAGATCAATGATCTGGAAACAACTAACATGAACCTCTCTGACCAGGGTGGCAATTCCCTCTTTGGCATGTTGCAAGGGTGCCTGTGTTGCGGGGAATGATTGTTTTTGTGCAGAAAGGCACACCTTCCTGCACAAAAACAATCATTGATGGCATTTTCCTCTTTCTATGCATGCTGCAAAATGCAGCACGCATAGATAGAGGAAATAATGAGGAGAAATAAAAGTATTTCTCCTCATCACGCCACTCCTACGCCTCCCCTGGGGAGGCATAGATTTTTGACGCATTCCCAGCTTTACAAAACTTTGTAAATCTGGGAATGTGTCAGGTTCCGTGGATGGTGCATGGGAACACACACAGCAACACCCATGGAACACTTCTTTCACGCAGATAATGGGTGAAAGGGGCCCATATTTAAAAGGCCATGAAAAGTCACACAGGTTGACTTTACGTGGCCTTGTAAATATGGGCAGGCACACTGCGCCACCGGTGCGTCAAAAAAAGTGACACACCGACGTTGCAATGGCCTTGCAAAGGAGTTCCTTTGTGGTTTCAAGAGTCAATAACATAATTAAAACAAAAACTTTTTATCCACTGTCTGTAGATGCATGGGAAGCATTCATTCTAAAACCATCTTGCATCTTCTAGCATCTCAGTGAGATTGTGGCAGATCTGACTCTAAATTCATCTTTTTTTCAACACTGACACCCTGTTTTCCTGAACTGAAATTGACACAAGACTGTTCTAAAGAAGTGTCCTTGTTCTAAGATTGCATGACTGATTTTCAGCTGGATTCTGCTCCTTCAGAAAAAGAAGAGTGCTATTTCATTGGTTGGTAATTCGATATTTAAATGTTGCTCTTCTCTCCTTTAATGAGATTGTAGTAAAAAGAAATCAAAACAAATTGCAGCATCCAGGTAGGGGCGCATGATGATCATATCAGTTTGATTTGATGTGAATATTATTTCTACAGTGCAGTTACGCCCATAAACCTCATGGCGCTAGGACGGATGGGGTTGGGAACATGCAGAAGATACACCTAGCAGAATAAACGAGTTTACAGCTTTTCTGAAATCCATTCTTCACCTCAGTGGATGATTGACCTCAGGCAAAATGTTTATCTCAAATAACATTGGGAAAGGATTCTTTGTTTGAGAGAGCGGAGCTCTTCCTGAGTGGGAGTCTACATTCAATAGGCCATTGCCGTCGCTCTGGGTACTCATGTGATTTGCAACAGCCAAAGATGATCGAAGGTTCTGAGGAGTCAGGAAGGGTTGCATCTTGAAGAGCCAGTATCCCTCTTCCTTCTACATCGAGAAAATGGAGTAAGGGAATAGGCAATGTGCACCTAACTCTTTATATATTCATTGGCCCCTTCCAAAATGAGAGAACAACGGTAGACCAATAGCTTGATACGATTGATATTTATCACTCGATCACAGCCTGACTTAAGGAGAAGTCAAAAAGAATAATGTGGATAATTCTCAGGGTGTGCAATTCTTTGATTAACAGAACCAACAGTTGCACTGTTATCTGCTGTATCTCCTGGTCCAACTTCTCTTTTTGATATTTTTAAACAAGTAAGCCTACATCTTGGAATAAAGATATGGCATGATATACATCTTATTCTTTGGATCACTCTTTTACTTTTTCTGTATAAAAAAGTGCTTCTGGTGGCAGCCTTCTGCACCTTGTTAGGGAATGGAATTGCCTTCACTAAGTCAACTTTGAATTAACTCTGCTGTCTGAAGCCTGGAGGAAGACTGGGCCTGCTTGCCTTGAACTCGGGATGCCAGAGTGATTCCAAGGGTCAGTTGGCTGACCTCCTGCTTGACCTACAGGGACACAGCAAGCTTCCAGAGGCCATTCCCTGCAATTGACCAGTACTAATTGGACCTTTACTAGACCATGCTACTGGCCTCTGTTGGAGCGAGTCATAACCACCAAGTGGTGCGGCCTAGGGGCTGGACCCTTCTTCTGGTGTTGGAGTGTACTCCTCCTGTCCCCAAACGGGAAGAAATGGGATTTAGAACATTTTTGCTAACTTTCTGCCTGAAGAAACATTGAAGACCAGGGCTGCCATCAAAGCCACAGCTGTTACGTCTGATTGCCGGTCAACCTCAGCTTACTAGTTTGCCCCCTCTGAAGGAGATGTGACTTTCAGAAAAGTTTCCTAGTAAATGCCTTCATTGGGACTGACGCAGAGTAGCAATCCAGCCTTCCTGGGAATAACTTTGTCGATGACCGCACCAGGACACTGCTCTTTAGCAGCCTGCCATAATCGAGCCTCTCGTCGAATGCAGCTTGGAGCTTGCCCACCAGTGCCTTATCCACGACCACTTTTTCTCAACAAAAGTTTCTAATTCAGAAGGTAAACTTTCCACAGGGACAAACTTGGTCTCTGTATCCAACCCACATTTCATCACGATCGGCCTTAACTTTTGACTTTGACCTGGTCTAACGTGAGCACTGTTAGGCTTTGTGCTTTTTAACACCGTTTTTATTTCAAACCTTAATAATCTATATCATATCGGTATTACTGATAGCATTTTTTTCATTTTGGTGTCATTTGATTTATTAAATTTTTTTCTATTTTGCTAAATTGGTTTGGGATTTTTCTGGTGTTGTGGTTTCACGTTATTACTGTTTGAGTACTTCATACTTACTTTACCCATTGCCTCTAGGATAAGCCTGACTGCTTTTGTACCAAACTACCAGAGAGTTAAGCACAGGTTTGTTTACTGACTTTTGTGGTTTACCCTGACAAGGACTGTCATTATTATTTGAGGTGATTTCTCACCCCGTCAACGAATAATTTTGTTACGCCCCTGCTGTTCCACAACTGTACCCCACATGTGTGATTTCACATAGACTCTGGCCATAGCAAGATCATGAGAGACCGTGGCAAGTGCGGTTGTGGTAAAGGAAATAATGATGATTCACAGTGGCGTAACGAAGCTTGAGAGGGTCCCCTCCGGACTCAATCTGGAGCTCTGTGGCCGAAGTGCGGTGCTGAGGGGGCCCCCTGGAGGTTGAGGGCCCTCCTGCACCGCGGGGGCCTGTGTTACGCCCTTGGATTCACCTTTCACAATGGCACGGAAGGGACATGATGACTGTGCAAGGAGAGTTAGGTAATGTCTGCTTGAATCATCATCTCTGGTACAGGGCGACGTGGACACTTGCAGTGATGGAGACAGGGACTGAGAGCTGAGGACACTTGACAGGGTGATATCAACACCCACACTAGTATAGGCTTCTCTGGTGCAAATTGACTCAGACACTGGGAAAATGACAAGGACTCAGGGTGTGAGGAACAGGGAAAGATTGTCGCAGATGCTGGGCCTGGGGCAGAGCGACAGATCTTGAGGGTGGGAGACACTGGGTCAGAGATGCGGGCACAGACAACTGGCCAGAAAGACAAGCGAGACAGAGAGAAACAAAGATGTAAAGTAGACGTCAGAAAGACAGGGACACTGAAGCAGGAACCTGGAATCAACAAGGTCAGGTGAATCTGGACACACAACTGGGAGAGTGACACAGGGCTTCACAGTGACACTCGCTGAACCAGCATTTAATTAGGATACTTGTGATTGGGTTTTATTTCTCTCTCTTTCCAGACTGTTGTCTCTTTTCTGTTTACATCTGCTGTGAGATGCTGGCTGTAGACCCTTGTTTAAATTCTAGAGGCCATCTCTTGAAGTGTGGTGCCTGTTCCAATAAAGCGAGATGCCATCCTATTAGCAAATTGCAAAGCTGGAAGGCCCTTTATCAGAGGTGATGGATGTAGGCTAATGGTATACAATACATTATTGCGGTCTGTATCTTTTCTGTGATCTCTGTTGGCACATTGTAACCTGTTTTAATAATGAGAACTTCTCACAAGTTCATCTTGTCGCTAGAATGATTTATTGTTGGCCGGAAGGAGATTTCAGGTCCTTCAAATCAGCCTGAAGGATCAATGGCTCACCAGCGTTAGCACTCGAAATTACAAATATATCATGCATGACATCATGAAGGCATCTCACCCATGCTCTGCTCTTCTGAATAGGGGGGCTGGGTGATGTAATCAGATTGGCATCAGCACAGGGGAAGGGGACGAAGAGAGACCAGGAAGCATGTGGGAGTGATGACCTGCACAGGCACCTTTGGTGATGCGAGGCTGAATGAGCAGGCTGGATTTTGAGGGTTGTAAAGAGACACATGCATCACTCGCATCAGTCAAATAGGAAAAAACACAACAGATAACTAATATGCACAGATGGAAAAGAAGAGTGCTCAAAGGCCAGGCAATTGATATTATTAAAAAAGGCACGTACATTGGAATAAATTAAAGAGATGAAATACATATGTGAGGGATGGGAGAGGGGTGCATCTAAGACTAAGGGCAACTGTGTGAGAAAGCATCCATTTTCTAGGGAGCAGTAAAAGATGCAGAGAGAAAGTGCATGATGTCATCACACAGAGGATTGAACCAGCGCCTTAAGGGCTGGGCACTGGTCAGCAAGGTCACCTGTGGTCAAAGGCTCTGATGTCACTTCTGCCCACCCCACCAGTTTGGAGGGACATCCGCGCTAGCAGTATGGTGAGAAGGTTCTCTATTACAAAACTAACACAAATTATCGTTTTCAAGGTATACTTTTTGGGCTGAATGCTTTCTAATGATGATAAGTCTAGAATGGCGATTTATTTTGAAGAAAGCAAGCGCAATCCTCAAAGGGGGAGCACCACATTTAGAGCCAGACGTACAAATCATTTTTGCACTTGCAAACAGCCCGTTTTTCACAATCAGGTCATTTGCAACCGAACAAATGCTTTCTGAAGTGTACAAAAGACAAAATGTAATTCAGCAACTTGTTAGCGAATCGCAATTTGCATTTGTGATCCGGTATTTGGAAGGGGCATTTATAAAAAGAATTCCAGTCGCAAAACGGTAATACTTTACCACCAGTTTCAGACTCTCATGTACAAAGATTTCTTTTAAGGAATCGTAAATTGCGACATTTAATGATTCGCTATTTGCATTTCCTTTACCGAATGTAATTGTATTTTGCGAACCGACCTATGTACTAATAGGTCGGTTTTCAAAATACAGAATCCTAGCGGTTCGCAATTTGACCTACCTCATTAATAAGCTTAGGTAGAGCGTACATTGTGTCCCACTACAATTGGCTACATTCACAGGAATGGTGGCCTACTGGGGTCAAAAGACCGCCATGCCAGTGATTGATTTTAAATAAAGCATATGTTTAAAAAAAAAATGCATCTGGTTTTTCTTAAGGGAAAATTAAATGCCCAAGTAAGATAGGGCCCTGAGGGTGAATTAACAGATCGCATCCCAGTAGACAAGAGTGTAAGGCAAGGCGGTGTTCTTGCCCCAACTCTCTTTCTACTTTTTATCAACAGATGCGTGGACGTCCTAATGGGATGTGTAAACGACTCCCCGGTCCTGGGTGGTTTTAAGATCCCAGCATTATAATTTGCCGATGATAACCTTCTAGTGTCAAAAACCCACAAGGGCTTGGAACTACTATTAGAAAGATTCAGGCCATTCTGCCCACAAATGGGCTAGCCATAAACGCTGACAAAACAAAGTTTATGGCTATTCATCCCCACAAACAATTCTGTGGAACAATCAGACTAGGGGGAGCTAGTTTGGAGCGAGTCTCAGATTTCTACTACCTGGGTATACGTCTGTCCAGTACCAGCTCATGTAAGAGCCAGATTGTCAAGAATGGGCTACTTCTTAATCACAGGGCTGCTGCTACATTGATGTTAGCCAAAGACACATCTTTCCACCCAATGTCTCCACTACTGGAAATCTGGAGAGCCCAAGCCGTGGCTGCGGCTGCTTATGGCTCTGAACTCTGGGGCCACAGCAATGTGAAATTACTCGGGATTGCTGAAAACTAGTTCTTTCAGTCAGCGCTTAGACTCTCCCATGGCATGCCCGGGTTCTCTTCAGAGAGGACCTAAATATTCGCCCAATTGATGCCACAGTGGCATGCCCGGGTTCTCTTCAGAGAGGACCTAAATATTCGCCCAATTGATGCCACAGTGAGACTATTTTACTTGTTCTTTGCAGCAGTTAAATTCACAGAGTTTCTCAATACTCAAATGGATGTTGTTTCTGATATTTGTATATTTCCCTCGTCTTCTTTGCTAGATTTAGCTCGCAAGAAAGTGTCACTCCTAGTCATTGAAATGTCATTCAGAATCAGAATCAGAATATGACAATGTCACACATAGCAATCTGAAACCTTGCCAGCTATGAGCAGTCTCAAACATGGCGTGTGCTTCCAGACTCCTGAACGCACAAGTCGTGCTTGTTGACTTTCTGCATTGCTTTATATTGGCTTAGATTATGGGTGGTGCCTGAGCTGAAATGCTTTAGGAACGGATTAAAGGATATTCTCCTACCCCCCAGGAGTGTTATCACTTTGCAGTGGCTAAACTACATTAAGCAATTTCGTTTTGCTCTGGGGGCATCTGATCTTTGGCAATGCCCAAAGCGCATCTCTGCTTCTTCTGCATAAGGGGTCAGAGACGCTTTCTGGACTGAGAGTGGAGGTGGGAACTGACATCAACTAGTAGTGGCAGTCTATCTGATTTCCTGTTGAACCACATAAGTGAGCCGAGGTTCATAACCTACCTAGACGAGATCGACCCGCCAATCTGCAGATCCTTGTATATAAAATTTGGGCTGGGTATTCTGTCACTCGCATCTTTCACCTATAAGTGGAGGTCCCAAACAGTGAGTAGCACAGCCTGTCAGGCCTGTGGAGCAGCCCAGGAGACAGATGCTCACCTTCCTTACTTTTTCCAGGATACACCAGAAAAAGAAGATGCTGGACAGTACCCTTATTCAAACTTCTTGCAATACGGTTCCTCAAACAAGCCTTGCGAATCTGCAGTTCAGACACTGGGGTGCCGATCACGATCCGGTAAAAAATGTCCCCGTACGACTCGTATCGGGTCTTTTTACCGTACGAATCGTACAAGTGCCGTACGAACTGGCAATCACGATTCGCATGGTAAAAAGTCCATACGAACCGCACTGGGAATCATTTCCCACACGTCCTCGGGTCGGAAAATGTGTCCGACACGTCCTCGGACGATTTACCTTACAAACGTAAAAATCCAAGTCCGACCGAGGAATCACGATCCATCCCGTGCGTCCGAGCCTACAACCGTATGGAAAAAACACCGTCCGCACCGAACACCTATAGCAACCATGGAGACATGTGCCCGCATACGCGCCCAACACTCCCCCCAGCCCCCGTACGTCCGACACGTACCCCCCGTATATGTATACCCCCACCCGTCTAGGTACACCCCAGTACGTTCCAGTCGTACCCCCACCCCAGTACGTGTCGTACCACCGTCAATGTACACCCCAGTACGTTCCAGTCGTACCCCCACCCCAGTATGTGTCATACCCCCGTGTACCTACACCCCAGTACGTTCCAGTCGTACCCCCACCCCAGTACGTGTCGTACCACCGTCAATGTACACCCCCCCCTGTACGTGTCGTACCACCGTCAATGTACACCCCCCCACCCCTGTACGTGTCGTACCACCGTCAATGTACACCCCCCCACCCCTGTACGTGTCGTACCACCGTCTATGTACACCCCAGTACGTTCGGGCCCCACCCCCACCCCAGTACGTGTCATACCCCCCGTGTACCTACACCCCAGTACGTTCCAGTCGTACCCCCCACCCCAGTACGTGTCGTACCAACGTCAATGTACACCCCCCCACCCCTGTACGTGTCGTACCACCGTCAATGTACACCCCCCCACCCCTGTACGTGTCGTACCACCATCAATGTACACCCCCCCACCCCTGTACGTGTCGTACCACCGTCTATGTACACCCCAGTACGTTCGAGCCCCACCCCCACCCCAGTACGTGTCATACCCCCCGTGTACCTACACCCCAGTACGTTCCAGTCGTACCCCCACCCCAGTACGTGTCGTACCAACGTCAATGTACACCCCCCCACCCCTGTACGTGTCGTACCACCGTCAATGTACACCCCCCCACCCCTGTACGTGTCGTACCACCGTCAATGTACACCCCCCCACCCCTGTACGTGTCGTACCACCGTCTATGTACACCCCAGTACGTTCGAGCCCCACCCCAGTACGTGTCATACCCCCGTGTACCTACACCCCAGTACGTTCCAGTCGTACCCCCACCCCAGTACGTGTCGTACCACCGTCAATGTACACCCCCCCACCCCTGTACGTGTCGTACCACCGTCAATGTACACCCCCCCACCCCTGTACGTGTCGTACCACCGTCAATGTACACCCCCCCACCCCTGTACGTGTCGTACCACCGTCTATGTACACCCCAGTACGTTCGAGCCCCACCCCCACCCCAGTACGTGTCATACCCCCCGTGTACCTACACCCCAGTACGTTCCAGTCGTACCCCCACCCCAGTACGTGTCGTACCACCGTCAATGTACACCCCCCCACCCCTGTACGTGTCGTACCACCGTCAATGTACACCCCCCCACCCCTGTACGTGTCGTACCACCGTCAATGTACACCCCCCCACCCCTGTACGTGTCGTACCACCGTCTATGTACACCCCAGTACGTTCGAGCCCCACCCCCACCCCAGTACGTGTCATACCCCCCGTGTACCTACACCCCAGTACGTTCCAGTCGTACCCCCACCCCAGTACGTGTCGTACCACTGTCAATGTACACCCCCCCACCCCTGTACGTGTCGTACCACCGTCAATGTACACCCCCCCACCCCTGTACGTGTCGTACCACCGTCAATGTACACCCCCCCACCCCTGTACGTGTCGTACCACCGTCTATGTACACCCCAGTACGTTCGAGCCCCACCCCCACCCCAGTACGTGTCATACCCCCCGTGTACCTACACCCCAGTACGTTCCAGTCGTACCCCCACCCCAGTACGTGTCGTACCACCGTGAACCTACACCCCAGTAGTTCCTGGCGCACCCCCAACACAACCTCCTAAGTACGGAGCGCACCCCATGCCCCAACATCACAACCGCATGTACGAGTCGTACAAAGCCACACACAAGAACATAATCGTACAACCAAATGGCCCATGTACACACCGTACACACGCTCAAAACGCACGTACACAACCAGGACAAAATAAAACAACACAAGAATACACCATTCGAAAGGCACACAGCCACTAAACATGGCCAACAACCACTAAAATAACACAATCACTGACCTGCAACTGCCAAAAACAAACAGAGGCCCAATACACCACCACTCCTTATAACACACCCACCCAAAATTCAAAAACTGCCACACCCACCCATGGACCAATAAAAAGGGCCCACACACACAAACCATGAGCCTTTGCAACAGACTCACTGCTGCCAGACACCACAGAACCAGACTACAAGCTACACCACACCTTACACTTGCACACCTTCACACGACCACCCTCACAAACACCCTCTCATCACATTCACACACACACACAACCATCCACACCCCCCCCCCAACATCCACACACCCCACACACCCACACCATCCCCACCCACACCCCTCACCATGCCCACTACCAAGAATCCAAAGTTCAGTCACCGAGAGTTGGAGGTCCTTGTTGATCAAATCCTCAGAGTCGAGCCACAGATCTTTGGAACATTGGTCAGAAGCACCAGCCAGGCAGCCAAAACAGCCATGTGGCAGACCATCGTCGATGCTGTGAATGCTGTTGCGGACACCAGGAGGACCAAGCAGGATTGCCAGAACAGGTGGTACGATCTGCGGAGGAGGGTCAGAGCCATGAGGCAGGAGGAACACGACCAGGCCAACGCCACCGGAGGAGGGCCCTCCCGCAGAGCCGTACAGTACCATCCCTGGGAGGAGAGGGTGATGGCCATACTGCCGGTGGAGGCAGTTGAAGGAGTAGAAGGACTCTGAGACCCGGGTGAGTACACAAACAACGCACCTCACATGGGGGGAACTGCAACCACAACCAAAATTACTAACAGGCACGCAACCACCACAAGCCATCGCATGACTCAACCACACTCCATGAGCAGGCACATGCCACTGCTGCCACCATGCCCCATGCACCCAGCTGGACAATGTCAAGTCACAGGCCACAGAAGACAACAACACATGACACGGCAACCCGGATGGCGGGAGGCTGGGCACCAAAAATCACATAGTGCGACTCCAAAGCAGACAACAATGCCCTCTGCCCATATGGCCTAGGTCACAGCCAGACAAACACTGTGTCCCAACACAGGAATGACTTGCCAGCAAATGGCGGACGCCTTGCATCAACACATGGGGGTGAAGGCACTGTTTTGCACATGACAGCAGCTAATGAACAGCCAACATTGTGAAAGAGTGGCAGCACACACCACCACAGCAGCAGCGCACAGACACACAGCAGACAAAATGGGTGCCTGGAGATCAGAAACAAACTCACATCAACAGGCCAAGGGCCACTCAAAGATCTGCTAACAGTGTGTGCCCAGGAAGCTGGGCCAAGGTGACAGAGGGTGACACACGGAGGGAGGGAGAGGGGGACACAGAGGGAGGGAGAGGGACTGAGAGGGAGGGAGACAAACAGAGGGAGGAGGCTGACACACGGAGGGAGGGAGGAGGCTGACACACAGAGGGAGGGAGAGGGGGACAGAGAGGGAGGGAGAGGGGGAAAGAGAGGGAGGGAGACACAGGAAGATGGACAGAGGGAGGAGGCTGACACACAGAGGGAGGGAGAGGGGGACAGAGAGGGAGGGAGAGGGGGACAGAGAGGGAGGGAGACACAGGAAGACGGACAGAGGGAGGAGGCTGACACACAGAGGGAGGGAGAGGGGGACAGAGAGGGAGGGAGAGGGGGACAGAGAGGGAGGGAGAGGGGGACAGAGAGGGAGGGAGAGAGGGACAGAGAAGGAGGGAGACACAGGGATAGCAAATCAGTCCTTTGGTGTGTGGGAATGTCTGCTCGTCAGCAGGTGGACTGCGTGCATGTAGACAAGGGTGGCCAGTGCCAGAACCCCCCCTCTTCATCATGGCAAAACGCAGGGCCATGTCACAACCTGTACACGAGCACAAGGACAGCCACCTGCATCATATAAGTGTGTGGATCCACTCCATGTGCACATGTACAGTGCTACAAGGAAGGCGCAAATGCATGGCTCGCCACACCTGCACACTCCACTGCTGACTGCAGTCACACTTGACGCAGCAAGTAAGACTGTGCCACACATAGTTAAAGGGGCCAAATTGGTGCCCAAGGGACACACCCATGCACAAGTGCACTGTGAGTGGAATGCAAGACAGATCCTAATTCCAAGAGGAAATGTGCCAACTTTGAAACGGATGAAACATGGATGTTGCATGGACCAAAATTAACATTTTCTCTCTCACACACAGGTCAACGTCGTGCTGCACCCCCCAACACTGGGGGGGAACACTCACAGGACCCGGATATGCAGGAGACCGATCCCACCGGCAGCGACCACTCTCACCACTCTGCGGACGACCCCGACCGACCTGGCCCCTCTGGTGTCCAACCACCTGCAGCACCTGCGTCAGGTACAACCGTGCCAACCACCACCCCCACTCCTGCCACATCCCAGGAGACACCCAGGATCCCTGCCCCAACACCACAATGCAGCCAGGCTCGCCAGGAGGGACACGGTGTCCCGGGCACCCAGGAGGAGGCAGGCGACAACGCCAATGCCACCCCTCAGGGGTCCCGGAGACCCGATGTGCCCACAAGTGCAGGCCAGACGCAAGTGGGCAGGGGTGGTGGGAGTGGAGGACGGCGGAGGCGCGAGCCTGACCAGTTGGCTGGGGATCCGGTATTTTCCCATGTCCGTAACATCCTGGACTCATACCGGCAGGACACCACGGGCATGGCCCAGGTTGTGTCCGTCCTCGAGGGGATCAAGGTCCAGCAGGCCCAGCAACATGCGGAGCTAATAGCCTGTCTACAGGTACACCAACGGAGGATGGAGGACAGACAGGCTGAGCAAGTGACGGCGTTCCAGGGGATTCACGCTACACTCCGTCGGATGGCCGACACCATGGCCGACCCTCCCTGTGCCAGAAGGCGGAGAACATCACCACCCACAGGGAGGGATCAGGAGGAGGAGGAGGAAACATCCAAAGGAGCATCCCAGACGTCGTCACGGCCTGCTGCTGAGGTTCCCCGCAGGAAGCCGGGTCGTCCACGGAAAGGACCGTGAGGGTGGCTGCTACATCACCATCTCCCAGGACACCTGGCCTGGCACCTGGCCCACTGGAGCAACAGCATCACAGCATCAAGAGACATTCTCTGCCACATGGCCCTGCTGGTCACTGGCTGACCAATGTTGACAAAGACTGTGGCATGGACTCTGAGGATTTCCAATGGCAAGGACACCAACTCCCCTACTGAAATTTGGATTCCCTAATCCCGGAAAGCCCCTCACTTTGTCCCCCCCCCCCCAATAATAAATCACACTATTAAGAGTAGATGCCTGCTGGTAGCATTATTACCTAACATGTGTCTTGTACAGTCTAAACATGCCTGAGTCATCTGTTCACTTCAACCATCCACACCCTGGGGCCTGAGTCTGGCACAGGACACATGGGTCACAGTTTATTAGGCAAGACAGACATGGAGCACCATACACACCCGTGATGGGCAGAACCAGCTGAGGGGGTGGCCGAACAACCGTGCTGACAGACACATTGAGTACAGCAACAGTCATGCGCAGAGGTCAGGGATCCTGGCCAGTGTCCTGGGGGGCACCCAGTTATGTGTAGACAGGTGGCAGAACCATGTCCTGCAAGCTTGAGTCCGGTGGATGCAGAGAATGGGGTCATGGACAACGTTGGATGCATGGGGATGGCACATGTCACAATACCCACACAGTCATGGACATCATGCCCAATACACAGTCTCAGCACACACACACAGCTTGCATCTTGCCACTCGACACATTGACACATAGCCATAATCAGGGAATACCATGCCAGACATGCAGGATGCACCGTGCCAACACACCAGCATTGACTGAGAAGAGGCACCTTGGAGGCATAGGGACACCTTTATTAGTCATGTTTTTGGGATTGCAGAGGCAACTTGAAGTACACATGAACACATCATGTGGAGTAACATGTGGGTCCAACACTGGCACCCCCATTCTGCAGCACAAATGCGTGATAGCCATGGAACTGGCACACAAGTGTCGGCTAACAGCTAAAACCCACAGCTGCACACGGAGAGCCTGACATACACCATAGATCCGCTGATGTGGAAGTCCCACGCCATGTCAAGACAATGTTAACCGTATGTGTCCGAGGGCAGTGTCACACACATTGATGCCATCATCACAATCCACTATCCCATCACTGATGACTGACTACCAGGCAGCCCATCTATTCAGGTGTACCCAGCTGCATGTCGTGTCCCATGGGGATGCCACATGACTGCAGAGGAACCAAACCCCGACCGGGGCAGTGTGCACACATCGTGAACAACTGCCACACCCAATACACCCCAGATGCATCCCTTACCCCATGGAGACTTCCAAACGTGTCCGTGCCTGTAACGCTGAGTCAGCCCACGATGTCATGTCCATGAGGAATAGCAGTGCCACAACAATGCAACCAGCAAACGGCATGCGCAGGTACCTGGGGAAGAGAGACACACAAGAAGTCAGCCACTAAAAGCACAGCCACTTGCATGTGCATTTACTCGACACATGTATGGATGACAACATGCTAGGTCACAATTATGACTGGGGAAATACTACCATCACTGCCACCATCACTCCAGTGACACACCCACACACACCTCTGACCCACGTGCCATACATGCAGGTGGAGACACACATCACAACGCATGCCACACGGGGACCAATGCGTGCACACTCAGACCCTGGTACTCACCACTAAGCAAAGAAGTCGCGTATGAGCCGAGTCCGGATGTCCTCTTGCGGCTCCACATCCTCCACATCACTAGCCCCATTGCCAAGCCCTTCGTCCTCCACGGGTGGATGGTCCTCGTCATGTTGATTCAGGATGAGTGGCACAGCTCTTTCAACTGCCATGTTGTGCAGCATGCAGCAGACCATGAAGATCTTGCAGACCTTCGCCGGGGCATAAGGGAGTGCACCGCCGGTCTTGTGGAGGCACCGGAATCGGCTCTTCAGCATGCCAAACGTCCTCTCTATCACTCGCCTTGTCCGGCCATGGGCGGTGTTATAGCGGAGCTGGGCCGGCGTGATGGGGTTGCGGAGAGGTGTCAGCAGCCAAGGCATGTTGGGATAGCCAGCGTCCCCTACATGGGAAGCACATGGACATCGTTAGAACTGGTGAAGCGGTCGTGCTGGTCGGCTATACAGAATACAGGACAGACAGACTGTACCCACCAACAACACATGCCCGTTCGTTGCGCAGCTGCATCATCATATCAGGCATCCCGCTACGCCTCATGATGTAGGCATCGTGTGCTGACCCTGGGAAACGAGCACAGACATGTGAAATCACCATATTGGACAGACACACCACAAGGGCATTGATGGAGTGGTAGTGCTTCCGATTGCGGTACGCCACCTCCCGTGCGTGTGGTGGTACCAAACCTACATGTGTCCCATCTATGGACCCAATGACATGGGGCATCCCTCCCAGGGCATAGAATCCACGCTTGACCTCAGTCATCTGTTCAGGGGTTGGGAACTTGATGAAGTCATCCAGGTGAATCAACATGGCCTCCAAGAAATCATGCAGCACACCGCTGAACATGCTCTGGGACATGCCACCAACATGAGCTATGGTATTTTGGAAGGTACCCGTGGCAAGAAAATGTAGGGCAGCCATTACCTTCAGCTGGGGTGTCAGTGCCGTAGGATACCTGTGCTGCGGTTGCAGGTGTGGTGCCAGTCTCGCCGTCAGCTCCAGAATCAACGGTTGGGTGAAGCGGTAGAGCCGGATCCTGTCATTCTCCTGCATGGTAGCCAAGTCTGGAATTCTTCGGGCAAGAGGCGGCGCTCTGCAGTAATTTGGAAGTGACAAGGAAGAGTGAGGGCACTACGAGAACAACTCATGTCTACTGAGCACATGTAAATCTGGCAATACACACATGCTACATAGGGAGTCAGGTATGTGCTACATGCCCAGGACACGTATGGATGCAAGGTGACACTCCTTCCAAGACCCAGCTACACACGGTGATTGAGAACCTCCCCATGCCACGCCATGGAAATAGCTGTGTCCCAGTGCAAGTGCACAGCCCGACGCAAGACAGGAGTGACATACACCCACACATCAGCAGAAGTGGGATGCCGATTGCAGAGACTGGTAGCGGAACACTGGAGCCACAGGTCACATGACATTACACTAGTCCAGCCCACACACCTTGCCATGAAGGTGCACATGTCATGACTCACCACACATTACTTGTGAGGATGCTGACATGGCCTTGTCACGCTACTCCGTGTCCCATGCATACATGTGCACCTCACATCCGATAACACATGTGGCATGGTGTGCGGAACAGTGTGCAATGACAATCTACACACAGCCACATGTTGGTTGCTGCAACGGCTGCAGCTTTTGAGGGTGCTACAACATCAACCTGATGTAAATCCCGGACACATATATGACATAGTCACATTGTGCACTGTGGGTAGTGACAAGTCATGTGTCATGACCCCTGTACCGGGCATCATGGGACACTTCCGTGTGTTGGTGTCCGTGCCATGCCAGTGACGCTCACCCCAAGTGCGCAGTCCCACATGCACACATGTCAAAGGAGTCAAGGGCATGCCTGGCACACATTGCACCCTCACACAGTACACCTGTACACATCTCATCATACATCTGGTGCCTTCTCCACTCAGGAGGCATGTTCCACATCACAGCCTGTGACACCTGTGCCCCACACATGTAGTAATGCACAGACGATGCCTTGATGTCCATTCCTGGACAAGTATGTCCATCCATGGACAAGTATGTCCGCCCTATTCCTACCTGTGTGTCGCCTATCACCACAGTGATGTGTAAAAACCGCCGTACTCCTGCTGAGAGGGCCTGTGCATGTTCCCAAATCACTGTGGGAGTGCTGCCGTATGTGTACCCATCGTGATGGCGAGCGTACAGGCATTTGTACGGTCCGTAGCACTACGAGTACGCATACGCGTGCAGACCCATAGTGATAGGGCCGTACACACGCATGTACGCTCACTATCACTATGGGTCTGCACGCGTATGCGTACCCGTAGTGGTACGGACCGTACACTCGCATGTACGCTCACTATCACTATGGGTCTGCACGCGTATGCGTACCCGTAGTGGTACGGACCGTACACTCGCATGTACGCTCACTATCACTATGGGTCTGCACGCGTATGCGTACCCGTAGTGGTATGGACCGTACACACGCATCTACGCTCACTATCACTATGGGTCTGCACGCGTATGCGTACTCGTAGTGATAGTGAGCGTAGATGCGAGTGTACGGTCCGTACCACTACGGGTACGCATACGCGTGCAGACCCATAGTGATAGTGAGCGTAGATGCGTGTGTACGGTCCGTACCACTACGAGTATGCATACGCGTGCAGACCCATAGTGATAGTGAGCGTACATGCGTGTGTACGGTCCGTACCACTACGGGTACGCATACGCGTGCAGACCCATAGTGATAGTGAACGTAGGCATGCATGTACGGGCCGTTGCCATGCATTTGGGGTGCCCTAGGGCCCCGAAACGCACCGTACCTGTGTGTGATGCTCCAAATTACATAGGGGACAAGTATTAAGGCCTACATGCATGCTGGTTGTCATGGAGACCGAGTTCAAATTTCGAAATTGTTCTGGAAGGTGCACAGCAGAAGTCAGTTGGAATTCTTCTACTTTGTTGCAATGTGTTTGTGGGGCTGACATCATGCAGGAGAATAAAACCGATAGAGAACCCACAGACTGCTAGGTTTGAAGGGATTGGTGGAAACATAGGATGCAAATGTGAGTGACCAATCACTCTGTACTCCTGTGCATGAGACTGGGCAGAAGGGCACATATAAGGCAGCCAGGTCCCATGAGGGAGCACTTGCCTGCACATCTTTGCATTCTTCGACCCAGCTGCTGCTACTGATTCCCTGGAACCATGTCAAGGGCTGTGGAGAGGACACAGCCATTCACCCTGGAGGAGAACATGGCTCTGCTGGATGTGATCCTCCCACAGTACTCCATGCTGTATGGGCGACCAGGGTATCAGGTGAGTGCATAGGCCACTGCCACAGACTGTCCCTATGTTGTGACTGTGACTTCTGCCATTGCGTCCAGGTGTAACACACATGCCATGTACTGTCGGGGGGTCCCAGGGGGGGTGCCTGATGTCTCCCAGCAGTGCCCTGAGACAGGAGGGGTGTGTGCAGAGTCCTCCCAGCAGTGCCCTGAGACAGGAGGGGTGGGGGCCTATCACTCCCAGCAGTGCCCTGAGACAGGAGGGGTGGGGGCCTATCACTCACAGCAGTGCCCTGAGACAGGAGGGGTGGGGGCCTATCACTCACAGCAGTGCCCTGAGACAGGAGGGGTGGGTGTGATGCACAGTGTGAGACTTGATCATTGATTGTGACATTGCCATCATTCCACCTGTGTACCCACTGTGGCACGTACTGCTTTTGCCCTCACCAGGGGATGATGTCCCTATGACAAAGGTGCAATGCGTTGGCTGCATGACATGCCTTGTTGTAACCAGCTAATTTGTACCCATATGTCTCTCTGTGACATGTGGCTGGTGTATTGATGTGGTGTCACTTGTTCCTCCTCACAGGTAGGCGCCACTGCCAAGGAGCAGATCTGGCTGACCGCCGTCAGTGCCGTGAGGGGTGTGGATGGTCGGAGGCGGAGCCTGCCCCAGGTGAGGAAACGCTGGCAGGATATCCGGTGCTGGACGCGGAGGATTGCACGGCTCCTGCTGGGGGACTCACCTGAGAGCCACAAGAACCGCGGCCGCCGCCGTCTGAGCCACCTCCACAGGCGTGTGCTGCCAGTGGTCTTTCCAGACCTGGAGATGCGCTTACAGGCGATGCAGCAGCCGGAAGGGGGTAGGTACATGTGTGTTTGTTGTGTGTCACCGGCATTTGTAAGGGCACAGTAGCATGAATTCACTGGCAGGGTTTAAAGGTGCTGTGCAGATCCTGTTTGCCCCAGTATAGCGCTGTGCCCCTGCCACCCTTCCCCTCCTTGCAATGTGTTCCCTGGTCTGTGTGTAGTCACTCCTTCACAAGGTAATGTAGGCTGGCGCTTTGTCCACGAGAACAATGACTGTAGCATCATGTGTGGGGGTGGTGTGTAACAGGTTGTGGGACCTTGCCTGTGCACTGTCAAGTTCACTGCATGTGGGTTTCATGTCAGTTGGCACTGATGCTGACTCCAGACATGGGAGTTGGTCTCTCATGTGTCATGCCTTACAGCGCGCATGTCCTATGTAGTGGCCTGTGACATGATGTGCATGAGTGTGCGATACACATAGTGCAGGGATGGTGACGTGTTTTGCAGTCATTACCATTCAGTAGCATGTAGTTGCGTGCCCACTACTGTCCCCTGGGGCACCTTTTCCTCAGTGGTGTATGTGTCATCATAAACGTGGCCAATCTCAGTGTCTACAGCGTAGGTTGTGCTCTGTGCCATTGTCCCCTGTCACCATGTATATAGACGTGCTATTTTGTACAGGTGTCCACTGTGCAGCCTGACCTGATTGTCCTTCTTCATACTCACAGTTGCCAGTGCCTGTGTGTCTTTTTATACTCATCTGAGGATGGGCACTGGTACCTCATTATTTGTACAGGCGCACCTTGGCTGTTTGGCGTCCAATCTTGCTTTTTGCCTGCCCCTGTGTGTATCACCCAGACTATGAGATGTTGGTGCCACCTGTGTCTCAACAATTTGCCTCGTGTAGGGTCTTGTTGGGGCGGGCAATGCCTATGTGTTAACTCCTGATTTCCACTTGCTGGGTCTGGGCAGTGTGTGATGTGTCTGGACACACACGCAATGTGCAGTGACCGAGTCATGTTGTGCATGTTTTCAGCATTACCTATGCAGCATGTGTCTCAAGTTCATGGATATGCTCCCTGGTCATCGGTATTTTCGCCAACGCTGTGTGGTGCAGATGCAGTGCTGGATTGTCCCCAGGGCCTGGGTGCTATGTCAGACTCCGTTTCCTGTGTTTAGCTATTGTCTCATGCTCTCCATGGTATTTCAGTGGCATGGTGGCTCAACCAACTGTGTGTTTCATGCCCTACATCGGTACCCTGTTCAGTAGATGTTAGGGATCTTCCTTTTCAGGCCATGCAATGTTACCTATGTAGATTGGACTCATGTGACAGATGTGTACAGGTGTCTGATTAATTTCTGTCTCTCCACCCTGCCCACAGCATCGTCGGGGGACACAGAGGGAGACATGGACACAGACCAGGCGGAGGGACCGAGCACCAGTGCCAGCCGTGACATCGGGTCTGGCACATCGAGTGGGACAGAGGCGGAGGAGAGTGTGGCCGAGGACCTGTCGACTGGCACATCAGACTACGAAGCTGACAGGTCCGAGGAGGATGTCTCCGAGTGGGCGGAGGCTGCACCAGCAGCTGACAGCGGAACAACACCTCGCACCGCCCCCTCAGTTTCCACCAGCCGCCTCCCACTTGCTCGTGTCCCTTCCCAGCGTGCCCGGTCACAGCATGTCTCCTTCCTGCCAGGCACCGCACCCCCTGCCCCTGTCTCCACTGCTGCCGCCAATGCAGAGTCTGTGGACATCCAGCGGCAACTGCAGGTTGGTCAGGCTGCGATCCTTAATGTCCTCCATGCCCACGGCAAAACCCTCACCAACATCGAGGCTTTCTTGGAGGGCATTAATTCATCGCAGGCTGACCAACGCAACTTGCTGAGGTCCATAGACTCCACACTGACTGCAGCAGTGGGTCTCCTGCAGCGCGACCTCCCCCCACCTACCCCTGCCCCATCCACACTTCCCACTCCCATGCCTGTCCCACGTACACCCAGACGTCAGCATGCACCCACATCAACGGACACGGGCACCACACCAGCAGGGAAGGTCCACCGCACTCCTCCTGACACGCACACACAGGGTGAGGTAGGCACACCCACTGGGTCGGGGGGCAAACGTGTGACACGCAGCCATAGTGGGAGTCCGCATTCCACCCAGTCCACTCCCTCCAAATCCCCTCCCCTCAGCTCTCCTGGCCACATCTCCCCCAAGGACTCCTTCATGGCCGCTCTGTCCCTGAGCCCCACAGTTACACCACCACGCAAGCGGTCAAGGAGGTCCCCGGTCAGGGTGGTTGAGTCTCCCCCCCTGTCTCCACCCTCCCCCGGTGGCGCTGCGACCCATCCCTCTGACCCCCCCCTCCTTGGGGCCTGAGGTCCCTTCGGGTGCAGGGGACTCCCTGGAGGACCTTGCAAAGGTGTGTAGTGCCATCCTGGCCTCCGCCTTTGGCACTGACCCACCCCCTGTGGTGGAGTCCTCCATCCCTGCACCCACAACGCCGCCCCTTTGCCCTGATGTCCCTGCGGTGCCTGTTGCTTCCCCCCCCTGATGCCCTCACCAGTGTGGAAGACGATGCCATTTGACTGTGCAGGCAAGGTAGGGGACACGCATCCCACTGTGTCCCCCATCCAGCTGAGAATCATTGTCTGCCCTATGGGCTTTGTGAAGATTGAACTGCCTGCGATCCACGGACATTGTGCTCATGCTGAATAAAGCTTAATTTTGTTTTCATTATCACACTACTGCTATGCTGGTATTGGTGTTGGTGGGGCTGCTACATGGTTTTGGGTGGTGTGTAAGGGTTTGGGTGTGTGGGATATGTAGTAGTGTACTGCTCATTGGTGGGACCCTGTGATCTGTGTGCCATCCCAAGGTGTTGGCTAACTTTCTTTGTTCATGTAAGCAGTTACTGCATGGTGCACTTGTCCCAGGGTGTATTCCTTCCTCTGTGTACCCAGCTTTCTTCCCTGCAGGGTGTTCCCAATGTTTAGCGCAGAGCTGTGTCTACATGAGCTGTGTGTGTGACGGAGCCCTTCTACTTTGGCCATGCATGCAGGGTCATGTCTCCACCTGCAACAATCGTGGCATCCTTGGTGATCACTGTACTTGTGTGTGGAGTCTGTTGACATGAGTTCATGGGGACATGTTCCCTTGTAGCCAGTATGCATGTGGATAATTCTGGCCTCACACACATGTGTTACACCCCGCCTGTCTCAGGGCACTGCTGTTAGTGATAGGCACCCACCCCTCCTGTCTCAGGGCACTGCTGGGAGGACTCCACACCCACCCCTCCTGTCTCAGGGCACTGCTGGGAGGACTCTGCACCCACCCCTCCTGTCTCAGGGCACTGCTGGGAGGACTCTGCACACACCCCTCCTGTCTCAGGGCACTGCTGGGAGTGATAGGCACCCACCCCTCCTGTCTCAGGGCACTGCTGGGAGGACTCTGCACACACCCCTCCTGTCTCAGGGCACTGCTGGGAGTGATAGGCACCCACCCCTCCTGTCTCAGGGCACTGCTGGGAGGACTCTGCACACACCCCTCCTGTCTCAGGGCAATGCTGGGAGTGATAGGCACCCACCCCTCCTGTCTCAGGGCACTGCTGGGTGGACTCTGCACACACACCTCCGATTTCAGGATATGTACGCTTGGAACATACACGGTGGGGGTACGCTCAATGCATTCGAGGTGAGGGTACGAGTCTACTTACACTGGTGTGGTGGGGGTACGCTCCATGCATACGCGGGTGAGGGTACGGGTCGAACTTACACTGTTGGGCCGGGGGGAACGCTCCTTGCATACGCGGGTGGGGGTACGGGTCGTACTTACACTGTTGGGCTGGGGGGTACGCTCCTTGCATACGCGGGTGGGGGTACGGGTCGTACTTACACTGTTGGGGTGGGGGGTATGCTCCATGCATACGCGGGTGGGGGTACGGGTCGTACTTACACTGTTGGGGTGGGGGGTACGCTCCATGCATACGCGGGTGGGGGTACGGGTCGTACTTACACTGTTGGGGTGGGGGGTACGCTCCATGCATACGCGGGTGGGGGTACGGGTCGTACTTACACTGTTGGGGTGGGGGGTACGCTCCATGCATACGCGGGTGGGGGTACGGGTCGTACTTACACTGTTGGGCTGGGGGGTACGCTCCTTGCATACGCAGGTGAGGGTTCGAGTCGTACTTACACTGTTGGGGTGGGGGGTACGCTCCATGCATACGCGGGTGGGGGTACGGGTCGTACTTACACTGTTGGGCTGGGGGGTACGCTCCTTGCATACGCGGGTGAGGGTTCGAGTCGTACTTACACTGTTGGCATGGGGGGTGCGCTCCTTGCATACGGGGTGGGGGTAGGGTCCGTACATATCCGTCCCCACGCTATGTGATGCTTGTGCGGCCCGTACCCAGGCCTTTGCCACATGGGTGCGATCCGTCCCGCCATTGTTGGGGTGACGTGTGTGGGCGTGGTCCGACTCGTACCCACGCTCTTCAGGCGTGGGTACGGGACGTACCTGTCTGGTTGTGTTGCCGGTTCGCGTGGTGACGGACTTCCGTTGTGGCGGTCGCTGGCTTATCAGGACACGCCCCCACCCCCTCGTGGTGACCAGGGCATGGGAGTCAGGTATGTCCAGGCCATGTGTGGTGTGTGACTTATGTGGTTGTTTTGTGGCCTGCCCTGGTCCTGCCACCCCCACCCCACCCCACTTTCCCCCCTCCCTTAGTTATTCTGACCTTCTGCGGCGTCTGCGTCGTAATCTGTAGAGGAGGTGGACTGCTATGAGGGCAGGGATGACTCGTAGGTTCGGGTCCATGTCTGTCCGTCGCGTACTGGTACTCCTTGCTCGCGTCGTCCTGTCGCGTACGGGTCCTCCTTGATCGCGTCGTCCTGTCGCGTACGGGTCCTCCTTGGTGGCGTCGGCCTGTGTGTCCGTCACGTACTGGTCCTCCTTGTTCGCGTCGTCGTCTGTCCGTCGCGTACTGGTGGTCCTTGTTCGCGTCGTCCTGATTTCCCGGCAGTTTTTGGCTGCCGCAAAATTTTCACCGTGCGGGGTGACGTCGGTGCGAATCGTGATTCCTGGGTCGTGAATGGCTGGCTTTGAGCGTCCCGACGTCAGGTCGGTGCTTTCCCGGATCGCATTGGTAGGTGTTTTTTTGTTCGGTCGGGCTTTTTTACGATTCGTACGGTAATGGTGTACCCGTGCGAATCGTGATTCCTTGTTTGTAAAAATTGACGACCGGGTACGCGTTGGACGGAGATTATGCTCCGTCCGACGGTTCGTACCCGGTTTTTACCGGATCGTGATCGGCACCTTGGTCTTGTGTGTTTTTTTCTATAGCTAAATTTTTAGAAGCAGTCTGGCCTGTTTGCGCCAGGATAATTTTGCAAACACTACAATTCAAGCATTGAGTACAGTCATGGTAGTTGCCATCGTACATCCTTGCCCAGCTGATTATTAAATATAACCTGCCAAGAAATATTGAATTTTATAACAAAATGTTGTTTTACACAGTTCTGTATTTTAAAATTGTGTTTGAATTTTTTAATTGCCCTTGCAAAGAGATCTTATTTAATTTTAAATCTTATATTGTGACGAAATGCACTTTTAAAAAACTGGAAAAAAAATAATGACACTAACCTTTTTTTTTATGAGCAGGCAGTGGTCTCGTGGACCACTGCCTGGTCATAAAAATAATTTTATGAACATCCAAAAAGAGGAAGGGGTCCCACCTTTGAGGTGGTACAATACTGATATCGGACTTTGATTGCAAAACATTAATACATACCATAAAGATTCGGTATCTGGAAGGGTTGCCCTTAACACGCCCCTTGCAAATACCAAATCGTTATTAATTCACAGAGCCAATTAGCAATTAGGTATCATCTTATTGAATCACTATTTGGCTTAGGTGAATGTAAAAAGGCCATTTTGCAGTTAAAAAGGCTCTGATGTTGCAAAATCCCTAAAGTGGTGGTAACCCGTTGCAAACTGGAAACCTTTGAGAATGCTAAAAAACATATTTTTTAAGAGCAGGCAGTTTCCAAAGGACCACTTCTTGCTCTTTAAAAAATGAAACTTGAATGTTTCATTCTCTTTTTTTTAAACACATTCAGTTTTCCTTTAAGAAAAACGGCTGCATTTAAAAAGAAAAAGATTGCTTTATTAAAAGGCAATCACAGGTATTATAATCTCCTGACCCCAGCAGTCCACCCTCCCTGTGTTGGCGGCAATTCCCAATGGGTTCCAAATTGTGACCTACGTCATTAATATTCATGAGGTAGATGAGGTGGGTCGATTTGCAGCCTACTATGAATCACTATATGGGAATACGAAAATTCAAACATTATTCGGAGATAATCAGTTTAGGAAATTGGTATTCCTAATGTTTGTACATCTAGCCCTTAGCTCCTGGAGAAAAAACAATAATGTTTCAACACTGGTGCCGGAGTAGTTCTGGCTTCTTTCGTT
Organism: Triturus cristatus; assembly: GCF_964204655.1. Taxonomy (NCBI): domain Eukaryota; kingdom Metazoa; phylum Chordata; class Amphibia; order Caudata; family Salamandridae; genus Triturus; species Triturus cristatus. The sequence goes on from NC_140586.1 coordinate 809,804,167, forward strand.
TGACCCAATCTACCTGCTGTGAATGCTAGAAATTGGGAGCTCGTAACCCTTCCCCTCCAGGGCCAGTGTTGACAAGAGTCTAAAAAATGGGAACGCATGCTGTTCAGTCTCATTTTATTTCCTTTACAAAAGCTAGAGAGACCATCAGTTAGATGTGATTACCAATGCTTTTGGTTGGCGTTTGGTTCCTGGTAAGGATTAGTGGCAGCATTTCATTAGCAGCACCACGTCTCTTGAGATTGAGTGGTAATACTCTCTTTTCACCTATGAACATTGAGATTTTAGCTCAGGTATGAGCATTGTGTTAGTTTCTAGGTGTGGGCAGGGAATCTCTTTTGCCACTAATTTCCTTACAGGGACTCTTGAGGGATATGGACTAGGAAGGGGGCAGGCATGGGCATGGCATAGGTTGTAAAGGATTTTTAAAATCATTTTCCTTGCAATTTGTTTTTTGTGATTACTAGGCTAAACACAAATTTTTTTTCAATTTTTTGGTAATTTTAGATTCATAACACTTTAAAACTTCTTTATTTGTGGTTTGGTCCTTGTTTTTTGTGTGGGCAACCTGAACTACCAATGTCCATAACCAGTGCATTAGAGCTCCCTGAATAGAGAGCTGCATGTTTAGGCCTGGCAAACAGTAGTTGGCTTTTGAGGCAAAACCAATAATTCTTCAAAGTTTTTGCATTTCCAGTCCACCAAAACTACTTCAGGGGCAGGACTTTGTGTGGTGGCTAAAAGAACGATTCTGGCACAACAATCTCTCAAGTGCTGGAACTGGACCAAAAAACTCAATTAATTCTGCCTTACCTTTGTGTTTTGATCCAGGTCCCAGAGAAGCAATTGATGTGAGGGCCTTGTCACCATTCCATTTTTCCTTCACACACAACCCTTATGGTGAATATCTTCTGATGGCTAAATATGACTGAGATCCAGAAATTGTACTGGTTTTTCAGTCATATCAGTTGATATATTTTAATAGGGCTCTGACAAAGGACTTCTACTCTTTGTGTTTTTTTTACTAGGAAGTGATTTTCTTTTTTTAAAACTTGTTTTTATTAGCATTTAATATAATCCTACAATGCAGTTCTTTTTTATGTTTGAAAGGCTTTATTAATGAGCAATGATATGGAAAACATAACAGCAATACAATCAAAAATCAAATAGAAATAAAATGAAACATCTGTATTAGCTGGTACCTAAAATAGAAGAGTAAAGACATTTTAGATTTTATAGAAAAAGGAAGGGAAGAGGGAGGGGAGGGAAAAAAGGAAGAAAGGGAAGGAGTGAGAAGGATATAACAACATCATGGTATGGAGAAATAAAACAAAGAGAAATATATAGGTTACATCATTACAGAAAAGTGAATGGGAGTTATCGAGTGGATACAAATATACATTAAATAAACAAAGTAAAAAGTAAAAAGTAAAAAAGAACAGAGATAATATCATTCAAGGAGGCTTAAAATTCTCAGCAGTTCCATATGAGATACTACGTAAAACAATACGATCTAAATAAGTGGTAAGGGGTAACCAGAAGAGATCTCTATTTAACAATGGTTTACAAGAGGAGGCGAATGCAACATCAAGTCTATGAAAATGACAGAGGGTATTCCACCAGTGTTGTATGGAAAGTTTTGTAAGAGTTTTCCAATTGAAGGATATGTGTTGAAAGGCTAGAGCAAGCATAAGATCGAAAAGACCAGACTCATGGGATGAAAGTTCTAAAGAGTCAGAGAGACTACCAGCAAAGAGAAGAGGAATAGAATAAGGAATGGAAATTGAAAACATTCGAGAAATGTATGACCAGACCTTATCCCAAAAGACTGAAACGGAAGGACAAAGAAAAAAAGAAGATGTAAAAGGTCAGCATTAGGGGAGTCACAAGTCCAGCAGTGAGAGTCAGCAGAGGAAGAAAAACGAGCTAAAGATGAAGGGGAGAAATAAAGCCTGCGATAGAGGAAAAACATAGATTGGGTAAGAGAAGCAGAGCGGGAACTTTTTAAGGAACGAGACCAAATTTTATCCCAAAAGATGGTAGACCATTCACAATTGAGATCCGACTCCCACGAAAGTTCCACTTTGGATTTGGGACGATCAGCGGCAGGTGTTGAATAATATTTATATATGAGAGAAGCTTTGGGTAGTGTAAGGAGTATAGTGAAAAGGGAGTTTTGGGTGTCAGATGAAGATTGAGAGGGGAGAGAAAAATAAATGTCAAGAATGATTGACATGAGAGTAGTAAACCTGTGCAAAAAGGAGCGAGGACAATGAAATATAGATTGAAATTGAGGAAAGGAGCAGGGTGAAATCCCATTAAAAAGATTCTTAACCCATATAATACCCTTTAATCTCCATGAGTTCCAAAAAACGGGCCTATTCTTGAAGAGGATAAGCGAATTATGCCAAATAGGAGAATCTAAAAAAGATTCCCGAGAGGTAACAGGAGATTGAACCAGAGGTTTCAAGAGGGAACAGGTATGTCGAAACAGTGGAAGAGAGGTATAAGAGGATTTGGCAGAGAAACACATAACTTCTTTGAAAGAGAAGGGTAGTAACACGATTTGTTCGATGGAAAGCCAATGAGGAGTAAATGGGGAGAGTTCTGACAGGAGCCATTTGGAAGCCTGGCGAAGAGAGAAGGACTTATGATAGAGGCAGAAGTCCGGGAAGTTTACCCCACCATTAGATTTTGGCTTACGGAGAGAAGATAGGGCAATTCTGGCTTTTTTGTTCTTCCAAAGAAATTTAGAGAGACATGAGTCAATGCGTTTGAAGTAAACAGCAGGGATATGAACAGGCAGCATAGAGAGTGTGTAAATTAGAATTGGAGCAATCATCATTTTAACTGAATCCAATCGACCCCACCCAGAAAGGAAAAGAGGGTTCCAGGAAGAGAGTAACTTATCTATACGAGATAAGACTGCAGACATGTTCAATTTGATTGAGGAGACAATAGAGTTGGAAAACCATATGCCTAAATATTTGATTTTTGAACTATTCCAAGCAAACCCAGTGGAGAGGAAAGAGTGAGGACTGCAGAATTTTGTAAGGGGGAGAATTTCAGTCTTGTCTGAGTTAATTTTGTAACCAGAGACTTGCGAAAAGGAATCTAATTCAAGCAATAAAGGAGGAATAGAAGTGTCAGGATCAGAGATAAAAAGAAGGATATCGTTTGCATATGCTGAAAGTTTTAACTGATGATCCCCATAAGGGAAACCAGAGATGGAATCATTATTACGGATAGAGGACAAAAAAGGTTCAAGAGCTAGAACAAAAAGAAGAGGGGATAAAGGACAACCTTGACAAACACCACGCTGGAGAGGAAAGTAAGGTGAGACACTCCCATTTACTAAGACCGAAGCTTTAGGTGCAGAATATAATAAAGAGATAAGAGATATGAATTTAGAACCAAAACCATGCCATTGGAGTGATGCAAACAAAAAGGACCAATCTACTCTATCAAAAGCTTTTTCTGCATCAACAGAGATAGCTGCCAAAGATATAGATAGGGAGGGGACTTTATTTAAAACTTTAAGAAAAAGGCGAGAGTTGTCGGAGGTTAGTCTTCCTTTCACAAAGCCACATTGTTCTTTACCAATAAGGTGAGGCATGAGGGGATCTAAACGTAAAGCTAACAATTTGGCGAACAATTTATAGTCAACATTGACAAGAGATATCGGTCGATAGTTTTTACAAAATTGCGGATCGCGACCTTCTTTAGGAATGAGGCAAATAGTGGCCTCCTGGAAAGTGCCTTCTGTTTTACCCGCTAAGTAAAAAGAATGAAAAAGCGTTAGAAGTTTCGGGAGTAGTAAGTCAGAAAAATGCAGATAAAATTCAACGGAAAATCCATCTGGACCAGGAGTTTCCCGTTAGTAAGATTTTCCAAAGCGGTGGAAAGTTCATTAAGAGAGAGGTCTTTATCAAGATCAAGAAGGTTAAGATGAGAAGAAGAGGGAGAGGGAATTTTATCCAGATAAGATTGGATAAGAGAAGGGGAGGAAGGGGATTCCGGCGTGTAAAGATTTTGATAAAAAAGTTAAAACTCGTCAAGTATCTCCTTATCTTTATGCAGAAGAGAGTTGTTAGAAGAGTAAACAGAATCTATAAGAGTGCACTCCTTACGTGTTTTGAGATAGTTTGCTAAAAGTTTCCCTGCCTTATTACGACCACCATAATAACGAGCGCTACTCCAAAGGAGTATTGAAGAAGCATTGTCAGCAGTGGTTTTGTTAAATGAAATTTTCGCTCAAATCAGTTCTGGTAAAACGGAATTTTTAGAAGAAGTATAGAATTCATGTTCTAATAACTTGATGTGAGCTAAGGTATCCGTCCGCTGACGAAGAAAGCGTTTCTTTTTCTTTGAAACAAAGTCAATTATGAAACCTCTAGGTGTGGCTTTAAAGGAGTCCCATATTACATGGGGGGATGAGTTGGAGCTGCAGTTAATTTCAAAGAATTCTTTAGCAAAAGAGCGAAAGGAGGAGGAGAAGAGAGCATCGGTATGAAGAGAATTATTAAAACGCCATTGAGAGGATTTCAGATGTGGAGGGAGCAGGTCAAGGTCTGTAACAACAGGGGCATGGTCAGAGATAACTATGGGTTCAATAGAGGACGAAAGAAGATTTTGAGACAAGGACTGAGAAAGAAAGATGTAGTCTAGACGAGAGAGTGTTGCATGAGGAGAAGAGAAAAAAGAATAATCAAGAGTGTCAGGGTGTGAAACTCTCCAAGAATCAATAAGATAAGACTGAGAGACAGTATCAAGAAATTGTTTATGAGATTTGTGTGGAATGAAACAGACTGTGGACTTACGGTCAAGAAATGGGTCTACAATTTGGTTGCAATCACCCCCTAAAATAAATAAATCATCACGGAACTGAATACATTTTTGAGTAATCATCGGCCAAAAAGAAGAGTCAGGCAAAGTAGGACCATAAACATTAAAAACAGTTAATTGAACAGAATTAATTGATAGTTTGGCAAGTATCCATCTACCTTCCGCATCGTTTTCTTGTGAAATAACTTTGCATTTCAGTTTCTTATGACAGAGGATAACAACGCCATTTTTTTAATTATTAGATGGCGAGAATAAAACCGTACCCACCCAGCCTCTTTTCAATTTAAGTGATTCAGTATCTGTGAGATGCGTTTCTTGTAAAAGGACTATATCTGGGTTATAGGAGCCAAGGTGGGAAGGGATTCTCTGTCTTTTAATAGGATCGATAAAACCTTTTACATTCCAGGAGAATGAAAGTAAAATCATCAAAAATGTAACTAAAATACAATCCACAACGATAAAGAAGAAAGAAAAAATATCAATAAATAAAGTGAAAAGAGGATAAAGACAGAATGAAAGCTCATACCATACCAGATGGATTTTAATGAATGAAAGAAGAGCAAATGCAGAATCCAGAAGAATAGTGAGGAGGGGGATAGGAAAGAATGAAGGGAAGAGAGAGCTACAATGAGAGACAGTGCAAATCCAAAGGACGACTGAAAAAACATACCTGGGGGAAATAAGGACAACATAAGGAAGATGGGGCAATGGCGATGAGCGGAAGACGAAACGCCCGAACCAGGAAACCCGGTCACACCAGAGCGACAGAGAAGGGAATACAAACAGACCAAATAACTGTAAAGCTAACACGCTGGACCTGTGAAAATATAATAGGGGAACAAGAAAATGTCAAAAAAGAAAAATTAATAAGGAGTGAAGAGAAGAAACAAATCAGACACAAATATAGAATTAAGCATAAAAGATAAAAATGTCGATTAAAAGGGCAGTGAGGAGAAAGAAAGATCAGCAAAGAGAGGTAAAGGAAAGAAAGGAGGAAGAGCGCATGAAGTAAAATGGAAGAAAAACATAAGAGATGAAGTAAAACAGTAAAATGGATAGAAAGGAGACTGAAAAATAACAATTAATTCGATAACAAAATAGAATATAAACATGTGGGAGAAGACAAATGTTTCTCAAACATTTCTAAAACATAAGAAGTGCATGGATTAATAACAAGGCAACAATGAAAGATTAAGAGAAATGGAATTCAACAAATCAGCATTCAACAAGTCAACCCGTGGAAGGAGTAGCGGTGTCCATAGTAGTTGAAGTATGAGCATGGATAAACTTTTTCAGTTCTGCAGGATCGTCAAATGACTGAGTATGATTTTGGAAAGTAACCTTGAAGATGCAAGGGTGAAAGAGGCCATATCGAGCTCCCATTGAACGGAGAGATGGACGAAGGTTAAGAAATTCCTTCCGTCTACTGGCAGTAACATTAGAAACATCTTGAGAGAGATATACTCTTTGACCTAGCCAAGAAATTTGACGTTTGGCTCTGGCAGCAGACAGAACAGAGAGCAGGTCAGTATATTTAAGGAAAAGGATGATAACTCCTCGAGGTCTGACCGGGGATGAAGAGATTGAAGGGCGTGGACCAAGTCTGTGGGCTCTTTGAATGTTGAGTGATGTTGAAGAAGGCATGTCCAGCAATTTCGGCAAGAAAGATGAGAAAAAGGTGATGGGGTCCTCTCCTTCCTAAGATTCCGGCAAACCATAGACGTGTAGGTTGTTCCGTCTATTACGATTTTCCAAATCCTCTGTGTGTTGCTGAAGCTTCGGAACCTCCCTCTCTAGCAAGGAGAGTCTATGTGAATCATTCTGAACCATTGAAAGATGTTGTTCCACTGCAGAAACTCTATTTTCCATGGATGTTTCTTCCACAAATGGACGCAAGGCGCGTATCTCTTCCAGCAACAGTTCCATGGAAATAGCAGAAGATGACTGAACAGAAGATGAGAGGTCTTGCTTAAGACGTTTTGAAGTGGACGTTGGTGGAGAGGTTTTATTTGGCGTAGAATGCACCAATGGAGCACGAGCAGAAGGAACATTAGCCATGTCGGCAGAGGACGAAGGAGCAGTTGCTGTAGATGACAAAGAAGGCGCAGGTAACGTCGACGAAGAGGTCTTGGGGACAAAGATAAATTTTGGTTTGCGTAGCCTACCCATAAACCAGTGATAGCAGAAGAGGCCACAGAAGAAGCGACCAATTCAGTGGACACTAGGATAGTGTTACACTTCCAAAATAAAACAGCATACCAGAGTAACACAAACGCATTAAAGATGCACACGTAGTGAGTTGACGGTAACACAGAAGTTCATATTTGGAGCTTGCGACATTCAATGAGAAGGGCTATAATGAAAAACATTCCAGAAGGAGACTTGCGAAGATGAGAAACAGGAAGATTCCATATCCAAAGCCCATATGTAGAAATATAATATGTTTCTAGGAGAAAGTGCTTCGATACATAATCGTAGGAGTGCCAATTGAGAGCACAAGCTGATGTTTGGGGGTACACTGGGAGCACATATGCTGAGGAAGCTGACTGTGAGAAAACAGCATTCAAATATGGAGAAAAGTCAGATAAAATCCAGAAGCTCCCAGCAGAGAAACATGCCAGCGATAAGAAGAAGACCCATTACCTGAAAAACAAGGGAAAGTCTGTCCTACTTTGACCAAACTCCGTGAGGAAGTTCAGACGCGGCACAACAGCACACAAAATGGCGGCCGCATCCCTGAGGAGGAGTTGCTGATGGCGGAAACGGCATTTAGCGCGGCCCAAATTCGAGCGCAAAAGCCTTCCCCACGTTCACTGCATCTTCCGATTGCGGTAATTATAAAAACCGCATTGAAATGGTGCGAAATAGCGCGAATGCAGTCTTTGAAATGCTCCGGTGCGTCGGAAACCGGGACTCAGGTGGCCATCTTGAACCGGCGCTGAGACCACGCCCCCCTACAATGCAGTTCTTAATAGTATTATCAACCATGTTTCCACATTGTTACACCATATTAGTCCAGCCAGTAATCAGTGACCATTGTACATTGCCCATTATTATCATCTGTATATTTCACCAAAATTGGTGTCAGGAGCATTGCATGCGGCACAAGATAGCGATTGTAAGGAGGGACACTACCTCAAGGTCAGGTCTCCCATGTTTATGACCTTGTGTTTCGGTGATCATGAGACTGTTACCTAGCTACCAGTGCTCAAGACTAAACTCCAACCCTGTAGAGCTCAGTCCAAGGGGCACACATTTCGGATCTGCTCGTGGGAATCACAATTGCAACTGAGAACAGTATATCCATCATAAAAACAAAGAAATAAAGAAAGAGAGAGCGAAGAAGGGGCAGATGAGACGGGAAAGAGAGCGAGAGGTATGGCAGGAGGGTGGGGGGAGTCTAACACTGCCAGGAATGTAGCCTACAAGAGTGCAAACGCTGCGGCAGCCAGAGCCGTTAGTGGTCCCTAATGGCATGCAAGTAAGGTCAGGGTCGACTATGACGAAAGGAGAGGTGGCGATCTCGGGCTCTGAAGGGGAATTCAAATAGGCCCATCGGTGGGTTTCCAGAGACTATCTGCATCTAGGGGGTATACTGCATCCTCAAAGAGGCGTAGAGCCGGCAACCTCAGTGGTTGAAGTCGAGCATGTTCCAGTCGGCATAGATAATCCACCAACGGTTTCCATAATTTGGTGAATTTAGTGTCCTGAAGGTGCAAGCGTGCTGTGAGTAACTCCATTGCCACTGTATGCCACAGGCGAGTGAACCACACATTAATCGGGGGAGTTTCAGTTTTTTTCCAATAAAGTGCAATGATTTGTTTAGCAGCTCCAAGCATGTGGAGGCTGAGATGCCGATCGCGGCGGGTCATGGCATGCAGGTTCACCGGCCGGAGGCCCAGGACAATCGTAAGCGGGTTCTCAGGTAGCGGGTAACCTAATACCAGTTGAATATGACTGAGAACTTCCTTCCAATAGATGGTCAAGAATGGGCACGTCCACAAAATGTGCAGAAAATTCCCGGAGCAGCGGTCCAACGCCAGCATAGAGGCAAAGTGGTGGGGAACATTTTATGCAACCTGCGAGGAGTATAATACCTTTGTGTCATAACTTTATACGTAGACTCCCGCTGGGGTATGCTACGGAAGACCTTCGTGATGTCTCGCCATAAATGTTCCCTTTGGGTGGGAGCGATATCAGTGTCGGAAACTGACTGCCACCGCAGCTGATAAGGGTGCGGAGCAGCTCATTGTGTATGTTGGAGAACTTGATATGTACGAGATATTAATCCCCTGGAGTTATCAAAGGAGCGTACCAGCCACTCGAACGAGGTAAAAGGCCGAGTGGCCGCCCGTGACAGAGAAGATGCCTGGACCCAGTGTTGAAGTTGGATGTACTGAAATCTCGCACCCTCCGATAGCTGGAAGTCCTGTTTACATTGTTCAAAAGTTTTAAAAGTATCCCCCATGAAAAGATCCCGAATTGTCCGACATCCCCCTTCCGTCCAATCTGAGAAACAGGGCGGGTGGTAGGCAGGTGGAAAGTGGGAGTTGCAAGCGATGGGGGTAAGGGGAGACGGGAAGGATGTGAGGCCTTTGCGTGTTGCTAATTTGTCCCAAATCTTGAGTACCGTGTGAGTAGGAACTGCGATATAAGCGCTGTGGGAGCGTGCTTCCTGAGAGAGCCACGCAAGGTCCCAGATGGGGCGACAGGTCACTGCCCTGTCCATATGAAACCAAACTTTCTCGCTTTCCCACGCCATCCACTCTGAGATGAAGCAGAGGTGCGACGCCCAATAATATTACAACAAGTTGGGGCCGGCCAACACTGTCACGTGGTAGCATGAGTATTTTACTAGAGAAACGGGGCCTATTCCCTCCCCATATAAACGCGGTGAGCTCACGCTGAACGCCCTGGATCAGATGCTCAGGGATGGGCGTGGGTAGCGTCTGGAATAGGTAGAGAATCTTTGGAAGGATCAACATTTTGACCGTATTCAAGGGACCCAACCAGGAAAGTGGTAGGAATTTCCACGCTCTTAAGTCAGCTACTACGGCAGTTTTACATTCCTGCCAATTTGCTTGAGACCATGTGGCAAGGTTAGGGGGCTAATTGAGCCCCAGGTATCAACTGGAGTGTGATGCCCATTGATAAGGAACAAGAGATTGGAGTGCGATAATCTCTTCCACAGGGATCGTGAGATTAAGAGCCCATGATTTTGCATGGTTAATTTTAAGTCCCGAGACCCGTTCGAACGATTGGAGCAACGTATGCAAAGCAGGTAGAGAAGAGTGTGGGCGTGACAGAGTGAGAAGGAGGTCATCAGCGAACAAAGCTATTTTGTGGTCCAGGCCCCCAAGTTTGATGCCATGAATATCAGACGATTGGCGTATCATGGCGGCCAACGGCTCCACTACGAGAGCAAATAGGAGAGGGGACAAGGGACACCCCTGTCGGGTGCCCCTGTGGATGGAGATGGGTTGCGTGAGCTGGCCGTTGACCCGCATCCGAGCAAGAGGGGAGATATAAGGAGCCATGATTCTAGCGATCATCTGCGGGCCTAACCCTATTTTCTGCAAGACAGCTCAAAGAAATACCCAATCTACTCGGTCGAATGCTTTCTCAGCATCGAGCGATAACAAGCAGGAGGGTATCTTCCAATGGTGTGCCTTCCCAACTAAGTGGGCAATGTGTCGTACATTGTTTGCCCCTTGTCGTTGGTGAATAAAGTCCACCTGATCTGGCTCTATAAGTCCAGGGAGGTGTGAGCTGAGGCGTTTAGCTAGTATTTTAGTGTAGAGTTTGAGATCTGTATTTAGGAGTGCGATGGGGCAAAAAGAGGAACAGAGCGTAAGATTTCAGCCATAGCCATAACTGTGGAAGGCCCTACTGCGTCCAAGAAGGAATTGAAGAGGCGGAGTATATGAGATTTAAGTTGCGGGAAGAAGGCGTGATAGAACGAGACAGGTAGACCATCCGGGCCCGGAGTTTTGCCGAAGGGGAGCTCCTTTAGAGCTCTGGCGAACTCCTCCGGAGTGATAGGTTCCTCCAGCAGTTGAGAATGATACTTGCTAATCAGAGACCACTCACAGGCCTCCAAGGTGGCAAATACCTGGCCCGGGTCAGGCGACTCCTTGGCATAGAGAGACAAGTAATAGTTCTGGAATGCTTGTAGCTTGGCAGCCTCAGTAGTGGCTCAAGTACCGTCTCCCAGTTTAAGTTTAGCGATGTGCGCCTTGGCTGCTTACGTTCGAAGGTGGCATGCCAGGACTGTGCCCACCTTGTCCCCCCCATCATAGTACTGCTGTCTTAGGGCCAAGAGAGCATGTTCGGCCGTGTTGGTACTATGCGCCCGGAGCTGGCCTCGAAGCATAGCTAGGCGCCTCTTATGTATCGTCAAAGGATGCTCCTGGTCTAATCTCTCGAGTGCCTTTCTGTCGCGAGAAAGTTTGTCTTCAAACAGGCGAGCTTCCCGAGCAATAGCGATGGATGTGATATTTCCGCGAATTGTGGCCTTAAAAGCGTCCCAGACTACAGGGAGTGGAGTCTTTGGGAGGTCGTTGGTCTCAAAGTAGGACGTGATAGCGCCTCGAAGTTCTGCCTTGTCCACGGGGTCTCTGAGGATATGAGGGGGGAAACGCCACTGGGAGGGATGTTTGGGGCGGGAGAAGAGGTCATGAATAAGGAGTTCCACATGAGCGTTGTCAGAGACTGACATATCAGACATTGACGCCGAGAGGGTGTCCTTAACAAGGGAGTGTGAGACGAAAAGGTAGTCTATGCGTGAATAGGAGCAGTGAACATGAGAGTTATAAGAGTAATCGCGTACGTTCGGAGAATGGTATCGCCAAAGATATAAAAGGCCAAGCTCAGTTAGTTGCCTCTTTAAGGCTGCGGACATGGCCCCCGTCCCGTGGAATGAGCCTTCACTGTGGTCGAGTCCTGCCTCCCACACCAGGTTGAAGTCCCTCCCAGAATGAGACCAGGGTCATCTTGTGTTATGTGCTCCCGCAACAACCCTTGCAAGAAAGAGTCTTAAGCCTGATTTGGTGTGTAAGTGGTGCATAAGGTGAGAATGCGGTGCCCAATCTTGACCATCACTTTGAGAAATCTGCCATTGTTACTATGGACTACCCTGGAGTCCCCCTGGTGGATACCTGCCCGACAGAGGATAGCTACTCCTGCTGACTTGGTGGGGACAGAAGCCCAAAATTGAAAAGGGTATCGAGGATGTGCCATGCGAGAGACGTCGCCTCTCAGGAGATGGGTTTCTTGCAGAAATACGATGTCCGGATTTTGCAATAGGAGATATCGCCATATCTGGCAATGCTTAATGGGGGAGTTAAGACTCTTCACATTGAGGGAGAGGAGTTTCAGACAGGGTACATAGGTCATGAGATCAGTGGGTCAGGAGCGAGCGCCAACACAAGTAGAAGGGTAGGAGTGGGATGCAGCGCAGTTCTCCCCCCCCCCCAATGTAGACCCAAATAACACAAAGGCAGTAGTGTTTGCTGCAGGGTGCTGGGTGAAAGAAGGATAACCTGCCCAAAGAGAGACCCTAATATTATCAGGACTGCCCACCGCCAGGGATGGGAGTAGAGAAAGGGAAAAGAAAGAGATAAGAATAAAAAAGGCATAGTATCTTGAACATAACAACATGGCCAACAAGGTATTTTCCAGTCCGGGGATAAGCCAGGCACCAAGGCACAGGCCATCCCAGAGATGCCACTCTCCAAGTAATAGAGGTGGAGGAGGGTCATAGCAGATCAGTATCACCCTCTAGGAGTGTAGTCCGGAACCGCCGTCGAGACGCAGTTCAGGTACAGGACAGTCATATCCACAAGATGTCGAGAAGGGAGTGGGGCGCTAGACCCACGTCCGCAAGGGACCGGCTCAGGGGGCAGAGAAAAGAGAAAAAAACAGGCAGCTGGCGGGTGCATTCACCAACTATTTGTCAGATGGCTGAGAGCCTGAAGGCGAATGTCCACCCTCCAAGGAGCGGATGTGCTGTATAATGTCCTGTTTCTCTTGGGATGAAGTGTAAACTCCCCGGGAGGGAGGGCTTCTGGAGCGATGAACCTTAGTCCATTGGGGTTTTGCCGGCTGGTGGACCCTGGGAGGTAGGCGCGAGGGACTCGTGGGTGGCGTGTCAGGAATCTGGAGCAATTGGGCAGCTTCTCGGAAGGACCGCAGCACCCACCGCTTTGACTCCCACTGGAAGATAAGTGCAAACGGGTGTCCACATTGGTAGCGAACACCCAGTTCACATAGCTTATCCGTTATAGGCCGAAAATCTCTCGGAGGCGGAGCGTTGTGGGTGCAAGGCCCTGAAACAGCTGGATGGGAGTACCCTTGAAGGTGAGTTCCGTTTTGTCTCGGGCTGCCTTGAGAAAGGCCTCCTTCTCTGTAAAAAAATGGACCCAAGCTAAGATGTCGGGGATGAGACCCGGTCGTCCAAGCAGGCCAGACACTCTATGGGCGCGGTCCAGGGCTGGCGGAGATGCATCCTCGTCTGCCCTGATGTCCTGGAACAGGTCTGCCACAAAAGTCATAATGTCTGAACCTTCCACCCTAATCGGGACCTCCCCCCCCTGCAGGTGCAGGTTATTTTGGCGTCCCCTATTTTCCAAGTCCTCCTGCTTGATCTGCAACTCAATGTGCTGTTCCTCAGGGTGGCCAAGCGCTGCTGTAGGTGTTCTTGATCCTCCGAACGGACAACAACTATCTTTTCGAGGTCGTCCACCCTCCCTCCAAGCTCCACCACGTCCCTCCTGAGCTCCTTGACGTAGGCCTGAACCTCTGTTTTAAGAGAGCCAATTTCAGATTTGAGTTTGTGCATGAAGGTGGCCATAAAGAACTGTGTGACAGAATCAGAAGGTCCCCTGGCTGCTGATGCCATGTCTGCTGCTAAGGCTGGGCCCGATGTGTTCCACAGGGCCGTGACTGGGTTATCTTTAGGGGCCGCGGGAGGTTACTTCCTAGTTCATGAGCGAGTCATGTCCCCTCAGGGGTGATGCCACGAGCAAGAGGCCCCAGGCAAAAGACCCAACACAGGTACAAGCTACTGTCCGGTCCGGCTGAGTCAGGAGGCCATTGAAGCGAGGTCCGGCGCAGGCGATGCGACACGGAGGCAGCCGAAGATCAGTGCTCTACCAGCCAATTGGGAGGGTGTGAAGCACGGACAGGGTTGGTCCGGTGGAAGAGCGGAGGCCAGGCCAGATAGGCGTTTGATATCGCCACCCCTCTACCAGGGCACATAAAGGACTGCCCACACTGGCCGGGCAGTAGATTCCACAATTGAGATGGCACTCAGTGGTAGCCCAGGAGGTCGGCCAGACTCTACAAGGGTGCTTGTGGTGTCGAATGGCGAGGCGTCTACTTCCCCCAAGGAGCAGTCAGGCATCCCTATGCAGCGTGCACTCACCGGGGTGGTCCTACGGGGTCACTGCGCCACAGCGGAGGAGCGGAGCAGAGCATCAGGCTCCACAGCCTGGCAACTGAAGGCCAAGTCTGCAGCTAGAGTAGAGTGGCCGTATGGCTCTAGAGAGGCTGCTTGCAGGTGCCTCGGTCCACAGGGCATCCTTCCAGGCCTTCAACATGGCAAGAAGCACCCCAGTGCAGCGTTTAAGCAGTTTAGGGGGTCCAGATCCACCGGACACCCCCCAGGGGCCAGGTAGACCCAAGGTGGCCGGTGCTTTCCCTCAAGCCAAGTCATGATACAGTGCCACCCTGGGCCCCGCCGCGCTCAGCCCAGGGCCCTCAGCAGCGTCAGCGGGGAGTCTCCAGGGCTCGACCATATTCAGAGAGGCCACACCAGGGCAGTAAAGATGTCAGCTAGGCCCCAGATGGCTGTGGGGGCCCAAGATGTCCAGTGCCGCGTCCCAGCCAAGGCACAGTCCAGCAGTATCCAATGCCCGCTGTGCTGCGCTCAATGCCCCCGGCAGCGGCAGCAGGGGTGTCCTAGGGTCCAGCAACAGTTGGGGAGGCCTCGCCGGGGTGGAGAAAATGTGTATCTGGGCCTACAAGTATTCAGGGCGGGGGATTAGCTAAAGTCAAAAGATGGCCGCCAGGGCCGAACATCAGCAAAGGTGGCCACCTGTAGAGACCTCCCAGCCTGCAGATGGCATCTCCAACAGTGTCGGCATGCGATGTCTGGGTGTCCTGCTGGGTGAGAGGTGCCTCCGCCGGTGAATAAGCAGCGCCAGCCGGATCCTGTGGAAGCTCAGTACTTAGGAGGCCCAAGATGGTGGCTAGGCGGGTTGCTGGTAGGTGGGGAACCCCCAGGTAGGAGCGCCGGTGCACCCCATCCCCTTACCTCTGCCAATGAATCTGTCCTCCTGTAGCCAGCGATCCCCAATCAGAAGCCGTGGGCCAGTGCCGTGGTTCATCCACTCAGGGGCGCTCCAGGTCGGGATCGTCAAAATGGCGGTCTCGCTCTCGTCAGCTGGAGCCGTCCGTTTCCCTTCACGCCGCTGCCGGCTGAGACAGAGGGACAGTATCTGCCTGAGCGGATGAACCTCGGCACTGGCCCGAGGCCTCTGATTGGGGATCGCCAGCGACAGGAGGACAAATTCATCGGCAGAGGTACGGGAGCCGGCGGTGCCCTACCTACCAGCGACTCGTTTAGCCGCCATCTTGGGCCTCCTAAGTACTGAGCTTCCACGGGGTCTGGCTGGCGCTGCTTATTCACTGGCAGAGGCACCTCTCACCCGTATGATTGTGGGTACCCTGGACCCTGCAGTCTGGTCGGATCACTATCTGATTCACCTAATCATTCTTAAAGGGAATAAATAAGATACATGTTATGATGTCACTTACCTGAGTGCAGCAAGCTCTTCCCTCGTGGAGCTTCATTTCTATGTCATGCCATTTCTCTCTTCTCTGTTCCATAGAATGTGAGGTTGACGGCACTCGACAGTTGTCAGTTGCTGCTGGACTGTCAAGGTGGTCGGATGCCAGGTTGTACTGAGGATTAAACTTACCTTTAAAGGATCCTGATTCATCACAACAATACACTAGTCTAGGATAGCCCGTAGTTGGAGTATGAGTGCCAAACTAGCTTTTTCTTTGGCCTTGCAGGATTCTTCGCCTACCTCTGAGCCATACATTGCGTAAGCCTGGTCTTCCGAGCATAAATGGCTTACATGTGCTGCTAATCATGCTGCACCATTGGGAACTATTTACTCTCCCCGAGGAAGACCATGGTCTTCCCTGTTCTTGCACAATATAAGAGATACTGTAAAAAGCTTGAACGCCGTTGGCAGGCTGGATTTTCTGCAGAAGCCAAAGTAAGTTATAAAACAGCATTAAAGAAATAAAATGTCATATAAAGTTTAAAATGGTTCAAGCTGAATTTTTTGCAGATAAAATTTGACAGGCTTATAATTCAATGAAGAAAACGTTTAAAATTGTAAATCAATTCCTTCACTCGAAAGCCTGCCGCCTTAAGATCCATGTCACTCAGGAACTCTGCAATCAGCTTGCCTCTTTCTTTGTTGATAAAATATAGAAGATCCTGGGCCCCCTTTACAAATTTTAAGCTGCCCCTTTCCTTGACAGAAGTGGCACCAGACGTAACTCTAATAGCAACTTATTTGATTCAGTTTCACTGGCCGAATCATGCATGGCGATTCTCCAGTGTAAATTGGGCCCTCCTTTGATCCCTGTTTTCCCAAGGTACTTTCGCCTGTTCAATTTTTCGCTTGCCTCAGGTTTGGTTCAGAGAGCCTGGAAACAGGCAACGATCATTATGTTATTGAAAAAACCTATTGCCAATCCGGTCAAATCGGAAAATTTTCAGCCTCTGTCTTCACTGCTGGCAGCTAAGGTAGTGGAAAAACTGGTCAATTGCCAACTTAGGGGCTTATTTACAAGCCCCTTGCGCCACCGGTGCGTCACTTTTAACATGGGAAAAAATGATGTACTGGTTGTGCTAGCCCCTTAATTCCTACTTGGAAACAAATAATCTCCTCCATTCATCTCAGTCGGGTTTCTGCTCAAATCATAGTATAGAAAAAGCCTTATTGGAAATATCTGAAGAAATTAAATCCTGCCTGGATAAGGAGGATCAGATGCAGTGGCGGCTCCTCCACTATGGTGGAGGAGCGTCGCCCCGCAGCTTTCAAGCAGTGGAAAGGATATATAAAATCATAATAACTTAAAGTTATTATCATTTTATGTTTCGTTTGCGGGTGGGCCAGGCTTCTCTGCTCACGGAGCAGGGCAGGGGAGGAGTAGTATGCCCACTCCCAAGTGCGCAATGACTAATTGGTCGGCCCTCTCGGGCCACTTAGACCAGTCATGCGCACTCTTCCTTTCTCCATGCAGGCTGCATTAAAGCCTGCATGGAGAACATTACAGCCTGCATGGAGAACATGCCCACCCCTACAGCCTCTGGCTGATCACCGTGTCAAGGGCGCTCAGATCAATCACAATGCTGCATTTCAGAGTTCTGATTGGCTTAGTGTAGGGAGCCTGACTGCCTGCTTCCTGTTCCTGAGGTCGAAGCAGGAGAGCAGGAGCAGGACCAGAGACCCGGGACCAGCCCGGCTGAAAGGTAAGTTATTATTTATTTTTTTTCCCTTGCGTGAGCCCCCCACCCCACCCTCCTGCCCGACACCCACGCAACCATGGTGCATCTATGCTAGGGTTGGTCTTCTCACAGATGAGAAGGATTCCCTATGTACACGGATAATAGCTAGGATAGAACTTGACAAAAAGATACTAGTATGTTTAGAGGGGCATAGAACTGATAAGTGCCACTGCAGGGGCATTTAATTGTCCTCATTCTGTCGCCAGGGCATAAAACTTCATCAAGGGATTGTTTAGTGTACCCTAGCTGTTGGCTGGAGATGGCCTTTGTAGCAAATGCACCTTTTCTGAGTGGTCATCCTCGAACCTTCACCTTTTCTAGACCCTATTGTTACTGATATTAGGACTCTCTGAACTGTGACACTCAAATTCATTGCCTCTGTGCATGTTCTGAGACCCTTAAATAAAATTGGTAAATTGATTTCACGCAATTGGTATATTTAAGTATCCTGTAAGGCCATTGTAGATGGTGCACACAATGCACCTATAGTGTGGAAGTTAAATTTTATGTGTGGTCTGCAGTTTGCATTTACACTACACACATATATAACAAAAACACGATGTGCTATCTTGAATCTAGATCAGTTTGTCTCTTTTTTCTATCTTGTGTGTGAGCATCTGCTTGGTATCCTCATTCTTTGTTGAGATGGTCTCATTTGAGTTGGACCCCGACAACCCACCCACAGACTTTGCCGAATGTAAGGGGGACCTCCTGTCCCGAAGTATCGATTATCACCAAGATCGAAGTGCCTATTGCCTAATTGATGTATGCCCTGTTCACAACAAAAGGGAGGGTCAAGGAAACCTTGATCATTTCTCTGTCAAAGCCAGGCAAAGGTGCACAGCACACAGCATCATATAATCATATAGAACACTCTTGCTTCTTAACAAGGGATCACATTGTCTAAGCAGTATATTGACATGGAAGGGGACTGCTGGTGTAACAGAATTCTAGCAGCAAAAACCCAGGGTGTATTTGTATTTCGCTGAATGGCCTTTATGATGGATGCTCCTTCATTTGGTTTGCTTTCTTTGTTAGATGGTCCTCTTTGTTAAGAAGTTGTCTTACGTATGGCACTCCTGATGGTAAATAGATGTCTTTTTTAAAACCCCACCAAAGTGATTTAGTTAGGACATATTCGACCACCAGTAACATTAGTATATAGTCTAAACTGATCAGGGACTAGAATTCCATGAGGGAGCCATTCTATACAAGGTCTATGTTAGGCAGAGGCGGAAGCTCTACTCCTTGCTAGATCGCCCATGTGGACCATATTTGTCTATGTTTCTGGGGGCACCCCTGGGCCTGAAAGAAAGCGATCTCTGCCCCATGCAAGAGTCCAAGGCCTTCTTCCAACCACCAATTGTCGGGGGGACGTAGCCTTCCACTGCTGTGCGATGTCTCGCTTGGTCAAGGGTGAGGGCCAGGAAGAGTAAGTGCTGTTTATATTTGTTCCCTCCAATCCCGTCAGGACTATGCAATAAAAACAGTCTGGGTCGAATGGGAAGTCTCATGATAGGATGTGATCTAAGAAAGACGCCACTTTGCACCAAAATGGCTGTAGTGCACTGCAATTCCACACGGTGTGCATAAAAGACCCCTCTTCTTTCTCACAGCAGAGACACACTGGGGGCTGAATAGCCCCCATCCGCCACAGACACATCGGGATCGAGTGTAATATATACAGTGTATATATTTGAATTGGATAAGGCGGTAACGCGAGGACACCACCGCTCCCCGGGGGCTGGTCAGGGCCTCTGTCCAATCGTCATCTGTCATGTCTGGCAAATCTCTTAACCATGCCGCCCGTGTATTATGTAGAGTGTTGTGAGCGTGTGTGGTCAGCGTCTGGTAAATCTGCCGTATTTTTTGTGCCCCCAATATCTCCTGTGAGCAATCTCCCTTCGAGTGGGTGATATTCAGGCACTGTCTCAAGCAAGTGTATTTGAGGGTTGAGTGCATATCTCAAATTGAGATATTTATGAAACTGTCTTGTGTAATTGAAACTCTGTCTGCAGCTGGTTGAATGATTTGAGTGTAGTTCCCCGCATGACATCTCCCAATGTAGATATACCCAGCAGATCCAACTTCTGGAACCCCTCCAGCGCTGCAACAGGGTGTAAATATGTACCATACCACAGCAGTGTGATACCAGCTATGCGGACTTGCCAGACCATACATCGGACTGAGTGTCTCCATATCCGAATCACTACTCTAACAGCAGGCGGCATAAAATCTATGTTTGTGTGGCTGTATAGGAGTTGGAGAATGGGTGTATGCTCCATTGCCCTATGTTCCAGTTTATATGCCGGATCTGAGGGTGAGTTATGCCACCACTCGTTAATAACTAGTAAGTGGGAAGCTGCATAATAAGCATAGAAGTCTGCAGCCGCAATGCCTCTGCAGTATGTGGACTGCGTGCATGTGCTCAATGCTACCTTGATCGCCCCCATTCCACAAGAATTGATTGTAAATGGCGTTGATTTGTGAGAACCATGCTTGTGGTATGTCATACGGAAAATTCTGAACTCTATACAAAATACGTGGTAGGGAGACCATTTTGAAAATCACTGACCTCCCGTACAATGACAGCAGAAGGTGAGACCAGATCGCCGTCTCGTCCCGCAGACTGGCAATGAATGCGGTTATGTTACGAGCCCATGAGATTTTCGTGCAGGGTGAAACAAAATTGCCCAGATATTTGAAGCCTGTAGTCGCTGTGACAGTTGCACTGTCCAGGGGTTGCGACCATGGTCCCCGCATACCGGAAAAGAACAGATTTGGTGGGATTAGTATGGAGGCCAGTCGTTTCTCCGAATACTCGGTGTATTTGCAGGATGCGGGGGCCCGAGAACCAAGGGTCTGTCATGAAGAACAGCACATCATTGGCATAAAGCACAATGCGATCAGAGCAAGACCTTGACCACTCAAAGCCTTGGATCACTGGGTCGCTCCTTACCCACACCACCAGGGGCTCTACTGCTAGGGCGAACAGTAACAGTGACAAGGGGCAGCCCTGTCTCGTACCACGACCGATCGTAATGGGGGCTGACCTGTGACCCGCCATCCTGACTGAGGCAGTTAGATCTGTGTATAGCAGTCGTACATAGGCCTGAAAACGTGGGCCAAAGTTGGAATGAATACGTCTATCTTAGCGAATCAAATGCTTCTTCCATATTCGCGAGCAAAGTCACCGTGGGCCGACCCAACTCCCGGGCTTTAGCCAGAACGTTATGGACCCGCAGTATATTGTGTCTGGTGGAGCGATGTGGCATAAACCCAGATTGATCAAGATGGATCAAGTCCTGAATGCACATATGGAGGCGGTCGGCAAGAACTTTACCCAGAAACTTGGGTTAAAAATTTATGAGAGAAATGGGACGATATGACGATGGGTCTTCGGGTTTCAAACAGAGAACAATCTCTGCATGTCGCCAATCCAAAGGCAGCACTCGGCTGTCGTATGCCTCATCTAATGCCTCCAGGACGTGTGGGCCCAACGCGTCCATGTGTGATTTGAGGAATTTAGTGCGGGAACCCACTGGGTCCCAGGGCGCGGCCAGGACGGATGCTACCAAGAGCTGTATTAAGTTCGTCCACCATGATGGGTGCATCTAATTGCTCTCTCATTTGATCTGAAAGAGTGCAGGGGGAATATCCCTAAGGAATTCGGAAATGTGATCTTCTGATATTTGCTCACCCCTACTAAACAATACAGTCCCATCTGGCCCACGTAGTCTTGGAGCACTCGGAGGGGAGTTATTAGCTTGGCACAGTCTGTGTAGCATTTTGCTGGATTTATCCCCAGTGGTATATCCAGTGCTGTGAGGCTAACCAGATTCCCTTCGCTTCCTGGGTGAGATGTTGCTGTAAGCGCTGTTGCGTGAGAAGTAAATTGCATTGGTGCTGTGGGTTAAAGTCTGTTATGAGTTGAGCTTCTAGGCTCCTTTGGTGGCATTCGAGGTCGTTTAACTGCGCCCGTCGTTTGCGCTTGTTCCCTGTGCGGAAACGTATGTCTACTCCCATGGATTGTGGGCTTGAGAGCCACCCACAAGATAGCTTTGGATGGGGCGCAAGGTAATCTGTCACCGTCCTCGACGTGGTCTCCTGGTACTTGGGTCTCGGAGGTGCCATGGAGGACATGCGTCATCTGAAGGGGGGGGGTTTGGGCCCTAGTGTTGAGCCTATATAGGACCGGGGAATGGTCAGAGAGTCCCCGTGGTAAATGAGATATGTGTGAGATCCGGTGGATACAGCAACGAGGTGTGAAGATATAGTCTAGTCTTGAAAGCGACCCATGGACTGCAGACATGTAGGTGTATCTCTATTCTGATGGGTGATAGTCTCGCCAGATATCTGCCCATCCCGGTGTAGTGGCAAGGAGGTGTAGTTTGGTCTCCCCCATTCTAGGTTCCCTCCCGGGATCTAATTACCTGTTGAGAGGGACCATCACATCATTCCAGTCTCCCCCTAGCAGTGTCATGCCTTCAGGGAGCTCTCCCCATTGCCGTGTATTTCTTTCAAAAAAATTGTTCTCCAGGGGAGGAGGGGCATATATACTGCTTATAGTAATGAGTTCACCATACAGTGTCCTTGAGATGATGGTGTAGCGACCCCCGGGATCCAGCCACTGCTTAGCGTGTATATAGAGGACCCTGCGATGTAAAACTCTGGCCGTGTCCTGAGAACCCCTGGCGAACCCAGAATGATAAACCGCCTGGTACCCGAATCTAGCAAGACAGGGGGCATTATTACCAAGCAGGTGCGTCTCCTGTAGGAGAAGGACGTCAGCTGCATACCTCTTGGCCTGACAGAGAACGGCACCCCTTTTTATTTTGTTTAGTATCCCTCTAACATTCCAGCTAACGATAGTAAGCTACCCAAACGGGGACTGGTGTATCGTACTAGTCATCCCCAACCTGTATAACGTCTTTCTGTCATCATGTATATGGAGTCTGGACGGTGCTTCTGTGTACAAATAACAATAGTAACAAAAATACTTACGCAACTTGAACGGAACCCCCTCCCCCACCCCTCATCCCAATACTTCCTAGAAACAGGAGCATCTGTCATGGCGGAGGAAGCCCAAGACCCCCAATGGGAAGGACCTGAGGTCCTTCGCCAATCGGTTCCCAACTTCCCCTGAAATATGAACATAAGAATCTAGGGGTGTGATTGTTTCATGGTGCCACGCCATTATGGTATTCAACCGTAACGAGTGTTACAAGAATAAGTTAACAAGTTTTGTCTCTCCACACTGGGCTGTGGCATTTATTGTCTTCTTAGGACGCAGTCTCAGTGGTCGGTGCTCTCCAATTTGATCCAGAACGATGTCTCCGCTTAGAGTTATTCCTTTTCTGCCGGTTCCTTTGCGAGCCTTGCGATATTTGAGAAGAGTTGGATTCCAATGGAGGTGTGTGAGGCTGCAGATGGGTTCTTTCATCCGCCCAGGCAAAGACTGCCTCCGGTGTATTGAAGAAGAAAGTCTTAGAATTAAAGGCAACGCGCGTCCTGGCCGGGTACAGCAACATATATTGAACATTGAGCTCTCTAAGTCTACTCTTAGCAGCCATGTAGGACTGACGCTGTTGCTGCACCAGTCTTGTATAGTCTGGAAAGACCATGATTCGGCGCGAGTCAAAGATCATCATCATCTTTATGTGTTCTGGCGATCTGTAATATGGTGTCCCAATCTATATAGTTCAGCAACCGAACAATTACTGGTCTCGGGTTCTCACCTGGAGGGGGTTTCTTCGTGAGTGCTCGATGTGCCCTTTCCCCGACAAAGCAGGTGGACAGTGTTTCTTCTGGCAGTAACGACCGGAGCCAGTTAGTGATGAAGTGGAACATTGAGGTACCTTCGCACCCCTCCGGAAGCCCCACGAAATGCAGGTTATTGCGGCAGGCTCGACCTTCTGCGTCCTCTACCCGTGAGGCAGTCTCCTGGGACACCACCGCCGATTTGTTCACCTTCTTTTGCAGAGCTGATACCTGATCCTCGACTGTTGAGACGCGAGCTCTCGCCTCTGGATGGATTCGGTCCACCGCATTGTGAAGGTCCTGTCATGAGAAGGAGACCTCGAATCCTACCGCTCCAATGTTCGCATCTAGGGCATTTGGTGATTCCATTATGGCAGCCAACAGTGTTGCGTCGTCTGGCGTTGTCCCACCGGCATCTCCTCCGGCAGTCCCACCAGGGGGTGTCGTGTACTGGTCAAGGGTACTTTGTGTAGGGCCTGTTCTGCCCTGCTTGTCTTTACCCATAATCACCGGGAATGTTCTGCCAGCTACCTGGCTATGTCTCACTCAAAGTTTTGGCTGCTACTCTCTCTGGTAATTTGGTTTCTCTTGGGAGATGGTCACTCTGGCAGGAAGCTCTCTTTGGTACAGCGCTCTAAGGTATGTCAAGTCTAAGCCCTCTACCGGAATGTTCTTTTTGGCCTCTTTCCATCTCTTGTAGAAATGTTTCTAGGTATGAAACTCTCAAGTAGAATGTGTATTCTGGTTAAATGCTCTAGCTAGCAGAATAGTGTCTCTAGTCTGAAGCTCTTGTTGGTGTGCTGATCTGTGTGGTAGAAATATGCTTCTGGGCCTTGTTTGCTTTGAGTGCTTTGGGACTCACTGATAGAACAGTCTTTAAAGTGCATGGCTTTCTATTGTAATGTCCTTTGATACAATGCCCTGTCTGCTGTAGTGTTGTCTTATTGATTGATGTCACTGTTTGGCTTTAAAGCTTGTTTCTGGTATATTAGTCTCTACAAAACAGCAGTCTATTGTGGTGGTTTTATGAGCTTGTGGTAGAGTCCTGGTTCCCAAAGTAATTTAATGTTGTGTAGTTTGCTCACAGACAAGGAAGACGATATTCTTGGAGCAGTGTCAGCTGAGTCATTGGTGCACAGAAATGATGCAGGAGGTTTGACGCCTGACTGAAATGTTGGTCGGAGAGAGTGGAGAGTGAGACAGCGAACAAGGACTGAGCATCAGGAATCTTAGATTTAAACACTATTAGAAGTCTAACCACTGTCTTCTTTAGGTTCTGACCTTCAGACCAGCTCTTAGAAAGTGCATGTGTGTGAGGCTTTGCATACATTTTGTTCCCAGATACCTCAAATACATATAGCATAGCGGTGGTTTGACTGAATTTTATCGTGCAGGGTAACGATGGTGTCCCCCAAAAATCCATGCACCATGTGGCAGGCACCACATGGTGCAGCCCGCATATTGAAAATATACACTTTGCAACCACCGTGAAGGTGATCACAAAGGTAAAGGTAAAGGTAATTACAAAGACAATATGAGCCCCTGCAGCAATCACACTGCCACTGTGGTTGCTGAAAGCTTACCTGTTGCTGGAGCTGCAGGTCGCACGCTCTCCATCTTTGTGTGAGACCCTGAGAGAGCTGGGGCCAGTCTGGTTGGAAGTAAGGACATGCCGTGACACGGGCCTGTTAGCAGCATGCATCTTGCACTCTATGGGGCAGATTTATGTTCCCTGGCACATCCCTGCAAATCAGCAGGGATGCGCCAGGGAAGGTGCATCACGCAAGTTTGCCCTTGTGCCACCGCAGATGCGCCACATTTACAATGGGGCGCATCGTGGCGCAATGACAAGCAGATGCGTGACGCATCTGCCGGCGTAAGGTTGGCGCAGTGCTGAAGTTGTGTCGCAAGCGCGACGCAACTCCTCCACTGTTCCAACCTGCCCTATCCCTAACATGGTGTGTCATGCCTTACGCCTGCTTGATACAGGCGTAAGGATTTGACGTACCAGCGTCGGAAAAGTGACTGCGTGAAATCTTGTAGATTTCACTGCGTAACTTTTCATAAGCTTTTTCTGACGTAACGCCCACCCTGCATACATTAAACCTGACGCGGGTTTAATGTGGTGCAGGGCTTTACAACGTGACGCATCTCCCTAGATGCGTCACGTTGTAAATCTGTTGCAGCATGGCGCTAGCTTTGTGCCGCCGCTGCGTCTCAAAAGTGACACAACGGCGGCGCAAAATTGGCGCACGGGGCTTGTAAATCTTCCCCTATGTTTTTTGCAAAAAAATATTTCTCCCATGGAGCACGGAATGCTGTTCAAAAAGCAAACATGAGAAAGAAACTCAGCTCCAACCGAGGCTAAACCTATATTTCATTCAAGCTCGGGCTGAACACTCCATCCTTTCCTCTGATCTCCCTTCCTCCTCCTCCCCACCTGCTGGAGCTCAGCCCTCCACCCGAGAGGGCTTCAGAGCTGTAACCTCACCTCAATGGTTTTCTAAGTCTGATCTTTTCTGACGGGCTCTTAGGGAGGAGACATCAATCATGATTTGCAAGCTTTGTACACAATCCTCTGTGCCACATCATGCACTGAAGTTGTCCCCTTTTTGGGGGGGGGGGGGTGCGTGAGGGGTGGCCTCAGCCATCAGTTTCCTGTGCCCCTATTTTAGTAAGCACACTCACAGAAAAAGGACTGGGGCTCGTAGGTTGAAAACAGCTGCATCTGTTGTCGTGATTGTGCCCACTGAATGTTCCTAGAATTCTAGCTGACATGTCGAGTCCAGATTTGTAATCGTTTGTGATGCAGTCGGCGAGTGAAAGCCTCATTTCGGCCTCAGACTCCGACATTATTTGCATTAGTAGTCACTGATAGATTGGAGAAGAAGGTTAAATATTGCACAGCTGGTTTTCTTCCTCCCCAGGCATTATTAACCTGCCGCGCGTGCAGAAGTAGTTCCGGTTAAATTGCAATGTTCATTTCATTTTAGCAATGCCTATTTCAGTAGGTAATACTGTGAGGCACTAATTTGTTCATTTACAATTTTTAATACTTTTATTGATATGTTAAAGAAAGCTTCTATGAAAAATAAAAAAAGAGATACATAGAGAGAGTTAGTTACACATTTGGCACAGTAGTCTGTTTTGCTTCCAGCTATAAAAATGTAACTTTTTTTTATGCCATAGCTCTATTTTTCTAAACAATACGTTCCTTTTCTCATATAATTTTTTTTAATATGTTTAAAGAGTGTGAAAGTTCAGGGCAGAAAACTATGGGGCATATTCACAAGAAAATGTAGGATCGCTAAGTTGCGCCAAATTTGGCAGCGCCGCTCTACGACATTTTTAAAAAAAAGGTATGCACCATATTCACAAGAATACGGCGCACCCTTGTGTTTTGGCTGGCGCAGAAAAAGCTGCCTAGCGCTAGCACAGTTACCCTGCCACAGTGTTGCAAAAGTGCCTGATCTACAGGGACGATTGTTTATGTGTAGGATTGGACATCTACCTGCACATAATCAATCAATAATGGTGATTTGCACCTTCTATGTGTACTGCAGAATGCAGTACAAATGGATAGAGCAATAAGATAGGAAAAATTAATAATTTCTCCTCATTGCACCTTTCTAATGCCTGGTATTCCATGGCCTTCGTGTGTGGCGCTGCCTCAGCCTGTAGATATGGGACAGTGTCAAAAGCAGTGGGTGTTGTGGTGGAACGGTGAAAACTACCACAGCAACATCCATTGCACACCCCTTTGCCGCAGAGGAATGCTGCGGAAAGGGGCATATTTAGAAGGTGGCATTAAGCCACTATTAGAAATGGGGGTCTCTGACTGGCAGAGTTATGCACCTTTGTCCAAGTAGAGACCATTGCTTCTAGTCAGGGTAAGGGGTATTCAAACTTTAGATAACCCCTGCTCACCCCTTGGTAGCTTGGCACAAGCATGAAGTCTTATCCTGAAGAAAATGTGTAAAGCATTTGTACTCAAAACACACAGTAACACAGTGAAAACCCCACAAATGGACACCACACCAGTTTAGAAAAATAAAGTATCTTTATCTAAACCAAACAAGACGAAAACTACAAAAATCCAACATACATATATCAAAATAGCACTTACAGATGATTGCAAGAATAGCACTTATAGAAACAAATAGCCCCACCTGGGACTATTACAACATCGTGACAGGCATACATCTAAAGTATGGCGCTGATGCGAGGTGCACGGCACTGGGCACAGAGTCACACGGACCCCCAAACAACAGTGCCATGGAACAAAGCCTTTGGACAATGCATGACGTCATGGAGGTGATGCGTCTAGTACAGGACAGGGGAAGCCGGTTGCTTTGGCGGTGAGGCTACAGTTCTGGTGAGGCGATGCAAAGTCGAAGCGTTCATGAAGTCACTGTCATCAGTTATCGGCTCTGCGATAATGGGATACAGGTGCTGGCAGTGATGGCATCGTTCAGAGCCCTGGCTTCAGGAAGGCCAATAACTGGAAGTGTGTTGAAGTGTGTTGGAGCTGTGGTGCAGGCGGGCGGTGCGTTGTGCACTACATGAGCGATGCCCCTGGCCTAAGTGTAGGTTGCGGTGCCATTGACGGCGTTGGAGATTGTTTTTCCTGTTTATTTTAGGTTTCTTCCAGCTCCCAACAGCAGAAACAACCTCCAGAGGCCAAGAACTGGAACAGGCACCTTTTGGCAGGTCAGAACTCCCAGTAGTGGAGTTCACAGGAGATGGTGGTAAAGTCTTTGTGTCCCTGAGACTTCATAGCAGGAGGCCAGCACACACAGGCACTTGGAGATTCTTCTTCAAGCAGGTTCACAGCAAAATGCCAGTCTTTTATCCTTTCCTTGGCAGAAGTAACCACTGCAGGAAACCTCAGCAAAGCACACAAAGCAAAAGGGCAGTACTCCTCCTTACAGCTCTGCAGCTCTTCTCCTTGGAAAAGGTTCCTCTTGAGTCCAGAAGTGATCTAATTCTCTGGGATTTAAGTTCCACTATTTATACCCCATTTTGTCTTTGTTTTCTTTGTGGCAAGGGTCTCTGAGCCCAATTCAAACCAGTTCTGCCCTCTCTAGTGCAGCATCACTATGGGTGGTTGAGACAGCATTGTGCAGAGGAGACGCTGCCTCAGGTGTAAGTGAAACTCCTCCCACCACTCTAAATGCAGCCAAGGTCTATTCAGCTCAGCTCTGAGTCACCCAGGAAAGGCAGGACACAACTCAACTCCCCCGGTGGCTGTCTACAGTGAATGCGCATCCCCAGCCCCTGTCACTCCAAAACCAGCTAGTCAATGCACAAACCAGTAGAGGCACACAGAATGGTTAAATACGAAAATGCCTACTTTCTAAAAGTGGCATTTTCAAACACACAATTTAAAAATGATCTCCCTAAAAAGATGTATTACACTCTGAGTTCGGAGAGCCTTAACTCAATTTCTCCATCTTGTCCTAATGGAAAGTTATACTTGGAAGATGTTACAAAGTAACTCCCATGTTAGCCTAGGGGACAGATAGCCTTTCAATAGTGAAAACCGAAATACACTGTATTTCTCTATCTGAACATGTCACACACACCAGTACATGTCCTACCTTTCACATACACTGCACCCTACCCATTGGGGTACCTTAGGCCTACCTTAGGAGTGTCTTACATGTAAGAAAAGGGAAGTTTAGAGCCTGGCAAGTGGGTGCACTTGCCAAGTCGACATGGCAGTAAAACCTGCATGCAGACACTGCAGTGGCAGGTCTGGGTTACATTTGAAAGGCTATTTGTGTGGGTGGCACAATCGGTACTGCAGGCCCACTAGTAGCATTTGATTTACAAGCTTCGGACACCCTCAGTGCACTTTATTAGGGGCTTACCAGTAAATTAAATATGACAATCATGGATAACCAATCAGGATAGCAATTTACAAAGGGAGCACTTGCACTTTGACACTGATCAGCAGTGGCAAAGTGCCCAAAGCATCTAAGCCAGCAAAAACAAAATCTGCATAGCATCAGAAATACAGGAGGTAGAGGCAAAAAGTCTGGGGAAACCATGCCAAGGATACCCAGTCTAACAGCCACGCAAAGTGGCTCATAACCACCTTGTAAATATGGAAAATGGTGCTGCACCATCGGAGCATCAAAAAAAGTGATGCTCCGGTGGCGCTGAGGGCTTGTAAATATGCCCCTTTGGGTCTTATCTATTCTCCATCACAACCGCTGTGGAAGTCCCGTCCAGCATATTAAAAATGCATTATGGGATATCCGCCACGTTTTGATGGAGTATCCCATCCACCAAACTCTAAATATAGCCCTATGTCTTTAAATGCTCTTAGAAGCTAAGAAGGCAGTGAGGAGAGTATACATGTATGTATGTATGTGTGCAGGTATGTATTTATGGGGATGTTTATGCACAAGTCCGCTGCAAAGCAATGGAGGGTGAATATAAAGGCAAGAACTCATAAGTGCAGTTTGAAGGAGCGTTGCACTTTGAGGTGGTAAGTCATTGCATTGGCTGATTTCTAAATTGTGAGAGCTGGAGCAGTTCTGATGCAGGAGAACATTTTTTTCCATATCCTGGGAGCATAGATGGAGCGGGACTGCTGTTTGGCTTTTTATTTTCTGCATATTTCATCCTCCAATCTGACAATGTCATGGCATCTGCTTGGCACTGCCTACTTGAGGTGGTTAATTCCCTGGCCAGGTAAGTGGGTTTGGCGTTTTAGGTGACCTTGGTAATGATGCAGCAAGTCTTGAAGATGATGCAGGCAGGGAGTGGGAGCCAATGAAAGTCCCTCAGGGGGGTGATATTGCTGTACTTTCTAAACCCTTAATCGAACATGCCTCTGTGTGGAGGGCGCTTACAAGGGGCACCACGGTTCCATGGTTGGAACAGAGCATTGCCTCAGTCCAAGTGTGAGAGGGCCACAGTCTGCACTGAAGTTCTGACATCTGTTTACAGGTCAGGGAGTTGGTGAGACGCTGACTTCATTATCCTAGTGGCTTGCAATGGAAAAGATGTGATAGCTAGTGACACCAATAGGATGAGGAGAGAGGGAGTGATAGCTGTGCTTTCTAAAGGCTTGCAGGGATTGGGGATACTGCACAGGAAAGAACAAAGAAAACACAAACCGATGAAAAATATGTATGTGCTTGGTATCACAGGTTTGCCAAAAGCACAAACCTAAAGGAGGGTTTTGTTATCCCGAGTCCCTGTTTTCCTTACAACATACAGCTTGGTTGTAATAATGTCCCTATAGCATGACATGACGTGATCTGACTTCTCGAGAGACTGGCGTCAGCTACGGGAATATAAATGCCTTAGTACCACATGCTATACCATTCTGTGTTTAATGCACTCTGACTTTACTTCCCAGCACACACCATTATCTACTCTTGCTAGTAGCAGTGTTTGCCAGGTTTTCTTCTGTGTGATGTACCCAGGACAGCAGCCAGAGCAATTACCAGGTATTTATGACCATATGCAAGGTATATATGTGCTTTCCTTCTTTTGTTTGCATGTTCAGGATGTGCACAAGTCCACGCTTCCCTTGTCTTGCGCGTCCTCAGACTCAAAAAACTCACTCCTTGTGCCAGGTGGTGGAGTGCACTTACCAACTGACATGTGACTGTAAAACATGCTGTGATATGTACGGCTGGTGATACCGGTAAAAACCTCTATACATGTGGCACCAAAGGTGTCCGCCTGCGTGCCCTACGCACAAACTACTCCTAATTGTATTCATTCTGTGGCATATAGTGTGGCAATTCTTGACACTCTCCAATCAAATAAGATCAAAATATTGTAAGTTTACAAGAAATACTACGGACCTTATTTCAAGTTACAAAGTACTGGTGGAGTGGTAAATCCCCGAAAAAATAAAACTTCTGTGCACTATCACCACACGAGTACGTGTAATTACAAGTTAAATCCCCATGGGATAGGAAATTTCCATGTGGGGCCGAATTTACCAGATATAAAACCATCTATATAAATTGAAACCTTTTCCCTCTTCTATCCCTCCACTATCCTTCTCATTCCAAATAACCGACTAACATATCCACCACTCAAATTACTTTCATATAGCACTATACCTATTCATTATTATTAAAGTTTATTGTTTGATTAATAAAAACCTTACAATATACACACAAAAATTCATAACAATAAAATAAATATAAAATCAAGTATAAAAACATTTAAACTTCAAGTTTGTTACATTATTGACATATTATGTACTTCCATCATTACATTCTTTCAATTTTTGGTATTCTAACTTGATTCTCAATCTCATTAACATTTTTACAAAGGCCGAGTTTAAAATTATATCATCTGTATGGAGGCATCTTATTAATGCCTGTCTACAACTCCTTATTCCTCGAACATTAAAATGTCTCTTAAGAATAGATATTCTTTCAACTTTCTGTTCTGGACAAACACAAAGTAGATACATGATGTTTTCTTCGCCAAATTTGCATAAACTGCAAGTCGTAGGACCCATTGTACTTAACCATGGCATTAGATGACATGTGCCTGGAAATGCTCCAAAACGGGCTTTTATAAAAATGTGTTTAAATTTCTCAGACCAAGGAGTTCCAAGGTACGGTTGCACTTTAACCTTGGTATAGCCATTCAGGAGCGGCCACGCATGTATTCTTTTTGAGAGGGTGTCTTTATCCAGAAGTAATGATAAATGCTTTGTTGAGCTATTAATTACTTTTTCAAAAGAGTTCAAAGTAATTGGCATTTCCCAGACCGAGTTTGCTGAATATTCCTCTAATGATGTAAATAGGTATTTCCATGCCTCAGCTTTCCGATTTAAATTTATTTCCTGCCACAATAGTTTGGACAATTGATTAACAGTATCCATTTTTATCCTTTTCCACACTTTAATGAATTGACCTTTTCGCGCAAGGACCTGATTGGTCATCCTAAATTCCATTCGTATCTGCGCAGGTG
This sequence comes from Triturus cristatus, assembly GCF_964204655.1. Classification (NCBI taxonomy): domain Eukaryota; kingdom Metazoa; phylum Chordata; class Amphibia; order Caudata; family Salamandridae; genus Triturus; species Triturus cristatus. The sequence goes on from NC_140586.1 coordinate 809,836,319, forward strand.
ATGCATTATGTGGAATTAAAAAGAGAGCTTTATAGATCTTCGTGACTGCGTTATTGATTATGAACGAGTCTTTTCCACACAATGCTTCGCTACCATATGTCAAAGTTGGTAAAAGTTTTGCTGATAATACTTTCAACAAAGGACCATAACTCTGCACTCCTATGGATTTCTGTATAATTCTAAATGCCACTAACAATATTTTTGCTTTCCGTTGAATATCCGTCTTGGGTGGTTGATATGATCCTCGTTCGTCAAATAATACTCCTAAATATCTCTATGTATTTACTTGCTGTAATTGTGAGTTATCAAGAAACCATTTATACTTATGTTTTGACCTTGAATATTTATTAATCTCCATCATTTTTGTCTTTGATTCGTTTATCACCATTCGATTTTCTTTGGAGTAGGTAGATATCCTATTTAGCAGGCGTTGTAATCCAACCTTCGTTTGGCTAAGTAGAATAACATCATCTGCATATAGCAGGTTTGATATCCTGGTGTTGGCAAGTTTGGGTGGGCAAGCATTCACCCCATCCAAGGCTTGCGTTAGGTCCGCTAAAAATAAATTAAAAAGCAACGGGGCCAGGACACATCCTTGTTTCAAACCTGATGCTGTTGGAATTTTTTCTGTTACCGTTAGGCCATCTCCCATCCGAACACTAACCCATGTGTCAGAGTAAAGAAGTTGAATTAATTTTAAAAGGGAGAGAGGTATACCTAGATCTATTAACTTCTGCCACAAAAGGTCTCTCTGCACACAGTCAAAAGCTGCCTTAAATTCTACAAAACACAAGTATAATGATTGTTTCTTAGTAATATATTTATCCATTAGAACAGATAACACAAGGATATTTGTTGTAGTACCTAATCCTTGTGTAAATCCAGTTTGATTAGGAGGGATTATCTGATTTTCTCTTACCCAATCAGTTAGATTAGATAGCAGTACACCGGCAAATAATTTGGCATCCGTATCCTGGAGTGTAATAAATCGGTAATTTTCCGGCAAAGACCAATCTCCTTTTTTAGGAATTGGAGCTATCAGTGATCCCTTCCAAGTTTCAGGTATCAATGATGACCGAACAATTTCATTCAAAACCTTTGACAGATATCCTGACCATAGTCTGGGGTCATTCTTATAAAGAGCAAACGGTATACCATTTGGGCCAGGGGCACCATTTTTTTGTTTCTGGATTAATTTACAAATTAGATTTTCTGTTATATAAATGTCTTGTATTTTGTCCTTTCTCATTGGCTCATACATATTAACCCTAGGTTTCAATCGTATTGTGTCCCCGGCAGGATTTAAATGTATAGACAGAAACCTGATCCACTCATTCTCAGTTAAGGATGATGTTACAACTGTTCTATTTGATCGTGCTAAGCCGTTTATCAACATCCAGAATTTTCTGGAGTTTGATTGTTTGCTACAGAAGAATACTTTGGCCCAAAAATCATGTTTCTTTTTGTTCTTTTCCTCCCACAATAACTTCTGTAGGTTACGATTGACCCTTTTTAATTTTATACCCAAATCCATATCATTAGGATTCATCTTTTTCTGTCTCCTCAGTTGATTAAGAGATCTTTTCAAGATCCTAGTTGTTACAGTTAGAGTAATTTTGTTCTCTCTTTCTGTTTGCACATTTTCTTTTTTAAAGATTTTTTGCTTAAAGGTATTAACAAGTTTTTGAATAAAATTAACCCATTGTTCAATTGAAGTTAAGGTGTTATCTTCAAAACATGTTTCTACAAATTTAAGGGCCGTCTTGTTAGTATCTTCTTTACTATGCTCCTTCCATATTCATTTCTTATAGTTTACTGAGCCTATCTGGCCTGGCAATGTTCTATATTCGAATGTTTATTAACAGACAAATTAGTAATAAGTATTTGTTGGCTGTGGTCACTCTCAGATGCTTTTACAATTGAAAAAGAGATCACATTAATAAAAATATTCAAAGATACCATAGTGTAATCAATTCTTGATTTATGGTCCTGTGAATAAAATGTCCAAGCCGGTGGGGAGTCTTGGGGTAACCTCCCATTTAGGATTCTTAAGCCCAGCGCTTCTATGTCCTTAACAAAAGTTGCGCCTAATTGGGTTTTGAAAGCTTTAAGGAACAGTTGGAAATATTTGCTGCGGAATTGCCCAGAGATTATCTTGTTCCTGAATTAACTCATCTCTAATATTGGGTACAAACAAATTTAAATTAAAATCCCCTGATATAATATACTGTGTGAAAGGATTATCAATCATTAGCTGAGATAAAATTGCAGTCAGGGAAGTTGTCATAAAAATTCTTGCGCTTACCGTAGGATGTATATATGCATTTATTATAAGCAGGTTTTTTATACTTATACTTATTCACCACATACCCTTTATGGGTTCAGAGTAGCGTTCTACTCACCGAAAAAGCAGTTTGAAGCCTCGCCAAGGGTGGCAAGCTCTATTTAAATGCAAACATTTTCCCTCTTCTATCCCTCCACTATCCTTTCCAATCCAAATAACTGCCTAACATATCCACCACTCAAATTACTTTCATGCTTCACTATACTAATTCACCACTAAGCCTTTATGTGTTGGGGAGTAGCAAGCTACTCGCCGGAAAAGTGCTTCAACACCTCATTCAGGGGTAGTAAGCGCTATATAAAGGCAATTACAATACAATACATTGGATGTCAAAGTCAATGGGGTTAAATGCATACAATTACCATCTGCTCTGTGCAGTGTATGGTACATGACCACTGAATGGTGTGGGGGTGGAGCCCCCGATGATGGGGAGTAAGGGGGGGAGGGAGAAACTAAGATCTGGCAGAGGGCAAGCATTGTGTAATTCCCCTGCCCAAAAAAAGGACTGTCTGATGCTGCAGCCAAAGCTGCCTGGGAATTTTCCGTCAGAATTACCACCTGGTAAAATAAGGGACGGTGCAGACACACCATCCTATTCAGAACTGGGCGCAGAGGAAATCCATGCGGTACTTGCGCTCTTCCTGGCTCATAATCACGCCTGGATCGGCTTAAACTTGACTTTTTTATTCATGCGTATTTTGAAAAAGTAGACTGGTAGCTGGTATAACCAGATGTATCTTTTTATTGTGTTTTTTTTTTTTTGCACTGCATTTTTACCTTTATATGAGGATTATCTGTACGCCTAGCGACTCCTAAGGGATTGCTGGTAAATGAGTTTATAAGGTTTCTTTTTAAACCGGAATAACCTGTTTCTTAAACTGAAATTCAGACGCTAAGATTATTGGGGGCAATTGATCTCCCAGGGCTCGGACTAACGAGAGAGAACTGCGCGCTCACTCCTCATAGAAGATCATTCCCCCTCTCTAAGGATGTGGGGATAGAGTCAATTTCAAGGATGACTACAAGACAGTGTTTCAAAGACATACTAATAAAATAAATCATAAGTTGTAAAGCGACTCTCTGCATTGTCTCGAGCTGCGTGCCCGGCCATGGAGGCACCGGGCCTCTGAGCGGCCCCGTGCTGCGCTCGTGCATCATCCGGGGGCTCGCGCTGTCCCTGAGCTGGCCTTAAGGAAGTGATAAAAGTCCTCTTCAAAAAGGCACGGGGGCTCAGGGACAGTTAAATGTTGACAACCAGGGATGAAATATCGCCGATATGAAAGGGAAGTGTCTCTCTTTTTGCCGGCGAGGGCGCCGGGATCAATGGATGAGCGCGAGCTAATCATCCCTCGCTCGGGGAGGGCGCGCGGCCGGCGCGAGCCACGCCGCACTAAGGGCCATAGAACGTGATTGATTCTGCACTGAAGACATCCAGCTAAGCTCCTCGGATGAAGTGAAGTGCTTGTAAAAAACGGAAGATTGATAGCAATGGAGAGGCGGGTACTGTGCGCCTGCATCGAGTGCCTCTGGGAGCGCAGGCCCGGGCCCTCTCTCTCGCCAGTATCCTCAAGGGGACCCGCGCCACAGTGCGCTTTTATAACCGTGGGTTTATATTCAGTCTACACCTTTAAGATGAGCACGCATGTGAACACTGACTCCAAGTCTGAAGGGCTTTTGAAGTTCCTCGGAAAGTGTAGTAATTGAGGACAGATGGTGAATGGCAGTCGTGTCTAAAATTCTGATCAACATTAAATACGAGGGCCTGCATTGCCTCTGTTTGCGGTGCACCTTTAAACAGGTGAGCCATGCGTGAAAAAGGGAAAAAGCACCATACTACAATCAATACACTGTCCCCAAGACAGCCACAAACTCATGCATTAGTGAAAGACCGACCGGCTGATTGGAGCAGCTCCTGCCTGTACTTTAAAGGAGGCATAGAGCCCCTCCAGGTAGATGCAGTGACTGACTTTACTCTCCGGCAGGGACGTGTCTTGGGGTTCGATGGTATCCCCTTTCACCCCTCCAGAGAGGCACCCTAGAGGGCGCACTGCCTGTGCACCAGCTCTTTGGGGCGGAGAGTCAGTGCACCACCTGACGGCCTCTTTGGCTGCTTCTATATTAAGGGGCGGGCGCCGAGGCAAAGGGTTTCCATTACTTGCATTGGACCATTTAAGGAATCCCCCCTTAAGGCGGGCCCCTGCTGTATGTGTGCCAATGTTATCTGTGTTACAGAGAGCGCAGCACAAACATCTTCTGCCCCTTCTGCAATGCTGCAGTGCACCGGGGGTGCAGAAATCGAGTGCATAGGCTCATTGAGCCCTTTGGGTAGTATATCTAATACATCCCCAGGTACCGTATTATACAACAGTGCGCCGTGCTGGCCTAGGCAAGCGCCCAATCTGATTGTGTGCACTGGGACTTGACTAGAACAGCGATCCTCATTACTAGATGAAAAATGCACATTCTTCAGTATTCAGGCCTCTGCTTGGGATAGATCCGCAGTGAAAGCAGCCATAGCACATCTCAAATCATTTCCATCCATTTTATTTATTCATGTTCGATTAATAAAAATCATTACATGTCGGGAAACGGAATGACACAGTTTCCTATGAGTGTCAATTGCCCCTCAATCATTAAAAACTTATAAAATGAACTACAAACATTCATTAAAATCGAGAGGTTTTTTTCCTTCGATTTTCTAATAGAATAAGACAAAACGTGTGAGCAGGATCTGGGCAGTGCATGTAGGGTGGCGAGGCTCGTTAGGGTTAGCAGGAGGTAAGTCGGAATAAGCATCTCGTAGGTACTTGGATTGTCCTCCCCAAAGGTGCCACTCCCCTGACCTCTGTCAGTGCCGGTGGAGCTGGGCTGTGTGCAGTGCAGCTTCCATGAGGTTAGTGGATTTCCCTAGCCCTGCGAGGGTTTGAACAGTGCTCTTGGTGAAGCACAGATCTGATGCTTCCCTGCAGCATCTATCAAAGTTGCCCTGGCAGAGTGGGGCCAAAAGGCGGCGGCGATCATTGGCAAGGGGAGGGCAGCAGCACAGCAGCTGGTAACTACAGAGTCTGCACGATAACTGCCCGTCCCTCCGCGCCCAGAAAAAGCGTGAATTGGAAGAGCGAGCAGCCTCATGTAAGAGATATTCTTACGAAACTTGGCTCGGAGGGGCTGTTTGAAGTACGGTTGGGCGATATCCAGGTCTGTAAAGAGGGGCTTGTGTTGAAGCCCTTCAGTATCTCTTTCATAGGATGCTTGGGTGGTGCGTTCATTTATTGTTCTTTTCCACATTGACAAAGCGATACTTGGATTAGACAGGTTTGTTACTTCGATCTTTAGTGTCAGTGGCAGGTACAGCTGTGAGTGCCATGGGGACTGCTCATCAGCAAATATATATTGGAATTGGGGGATTGGGCTGGGGCGCGCAGGATGCGGATGAGATGTTTCACTGAGTCTCCTAGACAGTGAAGGTCTGCACTTACCAGGCCCAGCTCCAGCTTCATCCTGGCCCTCCTTGCATGCTGGGGATAGGAGAATATTTTCTTATAAGCCGTTGTTTGGTGGTTCGTAGGGCATGGGATCGTTTTTCCCGGAAAGGTTAGGTGGCCGTAGGTCAGGGCTGGCAGCAGTTTGGTTCGTAGGACATTTAATAGTGGCTCAGCTGATGAGCTGTAAAGTTGCCAGTTTAAGCATCTCAGGCTATGAATGACCCCGGCTCCCTTGGACCTAATGTACTTCAGGTGGGTCACTTGGTTTGCCCTTTCGTCGAATCAAACACCCGGGTAGTTGTAATTGGTACAGGTTGCGATTTTTCTGTTCACCTATTCGCCAAAACATGGATTTCTTTTTGGATGGTTGCTAAAAGGCATTACTTTGGTTTTAGACTGATTCACCAGGAGTTTGTTCGTCGTACTGTACTTGTAATGGGCATTGAGGGTTCTTTGTAGACGCATTCTTGTTTGGTCTATGATGATGATGTCATCAGCATATTGCATGGTCTGAAAGCGTAAGCTCCCAAGTTTGGGGGTAACTAGGCTTGCGCTTTCCAAGGATTTTGGCAGATCAGCGGTATAAAGATTAAAAAGTAACGGGGCTCGTACACAGCCTTGTTTTAGGCCATTATTTGATGGCATTTTTGCAGATGCTGTCGTAGCACTGGTTGTGATGATAACCCAGGTCCCCTGATGAAGTGACATTGCTGTAAGAAGTTTGGGGGCTAACCCCTGGAATTTAATTTGTAACATAAAATTCTCCAGTCACCTCTATCGAACGCCACGCTGAAGTCCTTGAAGTAGCATAATATAGGACGCTACTTGTCCTGAGTGGCACTCCACGATAGGCATGCCAGCGCTGTTACGTTGTCTGTTGTTGAACAGTCTGATCTGACTCCTGACTGGGTATGAGGAAGAATGTTTTTTTCTGCGGCCCAGGTTTCCAGTTCGGCCAGTGGAATGCGGGCTTAGGCTTTTGCTTCAATGTCCAATACCGTTATTAACCGATAGTTGGACGTGTTTGAGCAGTCACCCTTTTTGTGGATTGGGTGAAGAATTGGTCCCTGCCATTCTGGTGGAATTGTTGCTGTAAGGAAGGCTTAGTTAAAAAGCGTCGTGAGGAGCCCTGCCCAAAAGGCTTGGGCTGATTTTAAGACTGCTGCTGGTATTCCACTGGGTCCCGGCGCACCGTCACTCCTCATTCGTTTGATGGTTTTGACTACTTCAGCTTCTAAAATTTCTGAATCCTGCATGCCTTGAGGATTTGATATCTGAGTAAAATGGGAAATTCGAGGTACGCCCGACTCACCGCTATAGAGCTCTTTAATGTAGTTGACTCATATGCTCTCTGCTACTCCGTTCTCCTTAGACTGGTTGTGGTTGCTGAGTTGGTTAATGTATTTCCAAAAAAGGGCATGATTTTTTCCTTTAAGAAGTGAAAACATTTTAAGCCAGTCTGCTTCTATTAGTTTGATGCGTTGCTCCCATACACTTTTCTTGTAGGTGGTTCGAAGGGTTTTGATGTCGTGGCCCTGAGGTGTGTTGTCGCCTCTCTGTTTCACTTTTAGGGCCTTTCAGAGCTTTCACTTGCTTGCCAGCGTTCCCCATGCTACCTTGTACTAAGGTCGGGTTGGTTGATTAAACCCCTGCTTTTAGCCGGCGTCCAGTGTTCCACCCAGCACCAGATGTAGGTCGGCTAGGAGAGCGGTTCAGTATTCTCAGAGTGCCTCCAGGCTGTGTGATGTTTCTGGTTGTTTGTTGTTAGTTATCCAGGTGGTGAATTTTAGGCCTAGCTTTGTAGTCCATTTGATCCTGCGTAGCACTTTGTTGCGTTCTGCCCCTGTGGATTCTCCAATTGATGTGAGCTTGTGCCTTGCTGCCATGGAGAGTCTGAAAGATGCTGTGAGGGGTCTGTGGTTGCTCCCTAACCGGTCATCTATGTCAAAGTCGCTGAGGTGTTGGGCTAGCGGGTTGCTGACAAATATATAATCAATTGTGGAGATATTCCTGCATGAGGCCATGTTCGGTCCTGGGCTCTTTTGAGGTTGTGAGCGGAGTGTATGGAGAAATTGTCAAATAGAGTTTGCAATTGAATGACCTCTTTCGATAGTTTGTTGTCTTTTGATAGATTGCCAAGCGATCTGTTGTTAAAGTCCCCAACTATGAGTGGGTTATGGTGGGGATATTTACTCAGGAGGTTTCCAAAAATGTCCGCCTGGTTGTTAAGTGCTTGGTTCTTCTGATGCAATACAGGATTAACGTAGCAATTGAGTAGAAGCAGTCGGAGTGGTTGCTGTTGTTTTTTTATTCTGTTGATAAGTAGAGCTTGTATTCTGGCTAAGGGGATTGTAAGAGTGATGACTTCCACCCTTTGGGCGTGTTTAATGTAAGCGGAGAGGCCGCCAGTTGGTCGCCCAAAAATGTTACGTCTGATGGCCGGAGTATGTATTTCAAAATACCCCAATAGAGTTGTTGTGGTTGGTGCCCATGTCTCCTGGAGGCAGATGATGTCACTGCTTTGGAGATACTCTAGGGCAGAGTTTGCCTTGATGAGTTTCTGAATGCCTGCCAAATTCCAGGAGATAATGGATAAATATTTATTAGGGCCATACAGGGGGCTACCAATGTTGCATCAGGGGGGCTTAAATATGCAGTCGAGAGGGATGGTTACCAGACTGGGCCTGGTGTCCTGATCTCAAATCATTGGTCTGTCTTTCACTGCATGAACACCAGCCTGTCCTAGCTGGGGCAAGCACCCAGAGACTAACAGAGGTTCATGCCCCTCCACTCAGATGGCCCACTACTACTACTACATGCTGTCCAGTTCAGTGCTTAATTTTAGATGGAGGCCAGAGGCGGGACCTACCCGCACTCGGGTTTTGGGGCCTGACACTTGTTTTTCCTAACAAACTTTGATCCTGACAAGAGAAAGAAAAACATAAAATTGGGAAAGAAGAGAAAAACAGTGACAAAGAGAGAAAGAAAGGATAAAAAAGAATCTGCATGAGTACAATAAAGAGGCAGTGAGTGTCTGGTGGTGGATACAAGGGGCATGAGGTGGAATTCAAGGCTATGCAGCCTTGGAATCCAGTAGCCAACCTTCGAAAGCGCCAGTCACAGGCTTCTGAGGAAATATTGGACTCCTACACTTATTATTTTACAAATTAAGCACTGGTCCATTTCGGCGGCGAGGGTGGACAGACAAAGGTATTATCACATTTTCCTGAGGTTACAATAACTTAACATACAGTGACATCACCAATCCAACGTGACTCCCATCGAAAATAAAAAAAATAATCTTTTTTGGCCTTGGGAGTCCCTCTGGAACACCCCCAAAGAGGCTTAGGGGGGTCACGGTGGTTCTACCCTGCCCCCTTTTCTTTTTTTTAAAACGTTTTTTCTTGTAACTTCATTCTACAGAGTCACAAGATGGCTGCCAACACTGCCTGGTTTGAAGTGTTGGCAGCCAACTAGATCTCAGCACGAGATTGGGAGGGGTCGTGGATCCACCGCTCCCCTATATGTACAACTGAGAATTTCTTAAAATTTCTCAGCAACTACTGAATGAATTTACACCAAATCAAAAAAAGGCACTTCCTTCAACCAACATCTACCTTCCTTCCCAAAGTTGGTGTAATTCATTTCAGCAGTTCGAGCTGTAGCCATGTCTAAAGGTCCTATGAGAATTAACATAGGAAAAACACACTTTTAAGCACCACTGGTTCTCAGCCCCCCCACCATTGGCTGATCCAAAAACTTTAAGATAGCAGCTGAAGTGAGCATCGTTTTACCTTTGAAAATTTTGTGAAGATTCGTCAAGCTGCGCTAAAGTTATTGGCAAAACAAAAAATGCTTTTCCTATGGAAACTAGATCCTAACTATAACTACCTATTGGCGACCGCCAGTATGTGATATATATATTTAAACCTATCCTTTCAGTGTGTCCTACAATTCCATTTCAGCACTTGAGATCTCATTTACTTATATCTGCCTTTAGAGGTAAACTATTTGTATTTTTATCGCTCAGCATCAAATCACATATGGCAAATGCTCAGACTTTTACCTGCTACTCGTATAAAGCAGAGGTTGCTTATTCCCAGTGCTACTGGAACCCACGCTTCCAGGGATGCACGATTTTCTGCATCATTATAGGATTGCTGCCCTTTCACTATACCCACAAACTGTTGCAGATGTTAAGAAAACATTTTGGGGCTGAATAATAAGCCCCTTGCAGCACATTTCTTCATGGCCTCGTAGGTATGGTGTGAAGCAACGCAGCGCAAGTAGCTGCATTGCCTCACACTTCATCGGGATGGCATGCCATGGGCATTGTGGTGGGTGTTCCCACTCAAACGCCCATTGTATGTGACGCATTCCCAGATTCGCAACATAGCATCTGGAATGCGTCAAAACCATGTGCCTTTTAAGAGGTGACTATATACCGCAAAAGGGGTTAGCAGACATATTAACAGATTGGGGAACGGCCTTTTGTCTGCTTCAGGAAACAAAAAGTGTGCATACTTAAATGTAATTCAGTTGAGGATGGAAATAATGAAACATTTATTGTTAAGGATATATTTTGTTAGTGAGACACAAACAAGAAATCTGAAATGAAATTACAATACTGGTCTGCAGGGATGTTTTTCAGTTTCCAGAGAGTGAGTAAACCTTAAACTGCAGGCAAAATCTATTCATAAATGGCTTGCATAGAATACAAATTGCGCACACACATTACCACACGCAGTATGTGTTAGAAATGGGGTTTTGGTTGGCTAGGGCATGCGCCTAAGCCAGGCACAAACCAACACTCTAGTCAGGGCAAGGGAGTTACACACTGAAGATAACCCCTGCTCACCCCCTTGGTAGCTTGGAAGAGGAGTCAGGCTTATCCCAGAGGCAATGTGTAAAGCTTTGTGCAACACACTCACACAACAGTGACACACTAGGCACACCAGAAAAGAAACTCCACACAAGGGTATATAAAAAATAGCCTTTGTATTCTCCATAAAACACATTAGACCACAATCACATATATTACACTGTGTCTCTAGGCACTTGTCATCCCTATGCAGGGATTACATAAATCATTAGGCCAATTGAGCCACTGTGATCACATCACAGTGCTCATGAATCACTTGGCCAATCGGGCCACCGTCATGGTAACACAAGCAGTGAAACCACGTAAATGCAGGCTGGTTGCATACAGTATGAAAACAACCCAACATTACACATTAGGTAATTCAGGAACTGACCTGCAGTAATAACCTCCCTCAGCCAGCATCACTGTTGGTAATACAAGCCACATGATAGAGGTCACCATAACCTGTCGGTAACACTCACGGAGAGCCCGCCTTGTCTTGTGAGGCAGTAAATCTCCACTGAGCGCCGAGCACAGGAGCCACTGCCCCCCCTTTTAGGGAAAGGGGGGAATGTCGGGGCCACTTTTGAATCCAGGGCCTCTATTGGGCTTGTCCCGTGATGCCACAAAAGAAGTGCCCCACAATCAGGTTGGACCTCTGTGGAGGCGTCCTTCCCGTCCGGTTCGCAAAGTCGGAACCATTTCCTTTAAGGTCGAGGAAGGGGAGGCACTGACTCTGTCTCCCCTCCGTAGGAAAAACCCTATTGCCCAAGGCAGCTGCCCAACAAGGGCGATAGAGGTGAGAGGGTCTGCCCTCACCCACCAGCCTTGAGCTGCAACGACCCTGTCAGTGCAGCGGTGCCAACAACGGAGAAACACAGAGCAAAGTCACCACTCTTTCTTGTGGACCTCCGGTGGCTCCCAGCTGATGACAGGCCGCAAGGCCTCAACTCATCGTGGTTGTGGGCCCCACCCACAACCAGGCGGCATCACACCTGGCTTCCATTTGCTGTCCTCTCTCTCAAGGAAGCCCAGCCCACAACCAGGCTTAGCCTCTGCCTGGCCTCCGGCAGTCTCTCTCTTCTCAGCAAAAGAAAGGCAGGGTAGGCTCCCGCCCTCACTTTGGAGACCAGCAAATTATCATCGGGCTCTGCATACACCGGGGTGGGGGGCTCAGCCCAGAATTCCCTGGCAGGATTACCGCTCCCGTGGGACTTCAAGGAGCGCCAAGCACCAAGGATTGGGGGAAAAAAATGTGGCACCCAATGAATCCAGCGCTCCCTTAGCGCTAAGTTCCTTAAGTACTGCAGGGCAGTATCCCAAACACTGAGAGAACACTGGGGCAGTTGACAGGGCCCAGGCAGGCCAGCACGCAGGGTCCCCTAGCAGAGAGGCAGTCCTCTCCGACACCCAGTAGGCAGCAGGGTTTCCCAGATGGCGGTACCTCCTGGCAGTATCTTCTGTTCCAGTTCCAAGCAATCACAGTTCAAAAGACATGGGGTCACAGCTCCAATACTTATACTCCACAAAGTATTTGTTCTGCCCTGGTAAAGGGCCCTGGACACAGTCCAAACCAGTTCTGGGGGCACTTAAAATTATCCTTACATTGCACAACACTCCCCATTGTAGGTGTAAGCCCTGGCCTTATACACACCACAGGGTGGCGGAGCCATCATAATGGAGGTGCTACTCCTCCCACCACTCCAAATGCAGACCAGGCTTATTCAACCTAGGGCTGACTCATCCAGACTCTCTGGAGCCACTACACTGCCCCAGCCCCTGTGTTTCCAAGGCCAGACAGTCAATACACACAGGCAGGCACAAAGACACATAGCACCCAGAAATGCCTACTTCTAAAAGTGGCATTTCTAAAATAGTGATAATAAATCCATGAACAACAATACGCAGCATTTATCACCACTATTCCAAACTTATCAAACTTGATCATGCTACCCCTCTTATGCCAGGAATTACCACTGAAGCATATAGCAGGGAATCCCCAATGCATCCCTATGAAAGGGCAGCCTCACAGCAGTGAGAAACCAAATAGGATGTTTGTCACTACCAGGACATGCCACACAGTTAAGGCACATGTCCTACCTTTTACCTACACCATACCCTGCCCATAGGGCTAGCTAGGGCCTACCTTAGGTGTGACTGACATGTAGTAAAAGGGGAGTCATAGATGTGGCAACCACTTTATGTGCCACGTCACAGCGGCAGTAAACTGCGTGTGCAGGCCCTGCAGTGGCAGAGGCCTGAGACAGGTTTGAAAGGCTACTTTGGTGGGTGGCGCAAGCAGCGCTGCAAGCCCACCAGTAGTATTTAATTTACTGGCCCATGGTATATGAGATACCACTGTACAAGGGTCTGACAGGTAAATTAAATATGCCAAACAGGTGTAGACCACTCTTACCAAGTTTTCCATAGCGAGCACATGCACTTTAGCACTGATCAGCAGTGATAAAGTGCCCAGAGTCATAAAACCAGCAAAGACAGGTCAGAAAAAATACAGGAGGAAGGCAAAAAGTTCTGGGATGACCTTGCGAAAAGGGCCAGGTTCAACAGTATGTAAATGTCATTTTATCTTTTGTTGGTGTCGCTTGTTTATATTCTACACAAACTACTTTATTCTCTGAGATAGAAAGGAGAGAGTTAATAACATGGTCTTCCAGTGCTTCCATGCAAGACAAAATCACTAATTGTCGGCGCATAAGGTTTAATAAGATCTGCTGAATGTGTACAGTTTTGATACCTAAAAAACCAACATATTTTCAATTGCACTGGACCACTTTTCTATCACTGCGTTATAATGTCTAAATAGCAAGAAAGTATTCCAACTGAATGCGCTACATAATTTGTCTTTCTACACGGATTATGCCACATATTTGCCTTTCCTTTCCACACAGCATGCCTTTTCTTCGTCCTGGACCCCCCCTGATATTCCCTTGCCTCATAATTCTAACGGAATTGTGTAAATCTAAGTGCTCAGTGGATGTGTCTGTTCTGTTTAGCACGAACCCAAAGTCATAATTAAATTAAAGAGTCTTAAACCAACCTTGTGTATGACTCAAGTAAGAACATCAATTTTCTAAAACTGATCAACGTTCCACCTGCTTTGTTGCTGCCATGTTTGCTAGTTTCACAGACTGAATTAGGCTCATGACAGCTTGGTGGCAGAGAGCAAATGTAGCATTGCTTTACACACTTTCATAGTTACTGTGCAGACTCCCTCCATATCTTTGCACTGCCTAGGACCAAAACTGAGCTGACCTCTCTCGTCGTCCTTCTGGCCCATTTCTCCTCTTCTCACATTTCTGGTTATGTGGTGTCCACGTTGTACTTGGATACACAAATCTCTACTCAGGATCAGCACTTGTTAGCAATCTTTAGAGCAAAGTCGATGCTATTCAACAGAAATGTTAAAAAGAAGGACTGGATGAATACATAAATGACTCGGACATGGTAAGAGTATATGCTGCAGGCCCATTAGCATATTCAGAGGTTATCTCGGCTTCTCCCAAAAATATGAAAACTGACATTGACACCGAAGCTGAGGGCCGTGGAGAAAGCCCGGATGAAGACTAGTCTTAAAAATCGAGTACAAGAATATTGTGGCACGATAATATCATAGAGAAAATGTCAAAGGACAAAATATCGAATGGGAAGTATAGATTTACTATTCTTAACTCCACATCCATGTACCTTGACGATATATATCACACACAATTGCTCATATAGTGAACCAAATTGCTCCAGCTCTAGAGATATATGATGCAAAGGTGTTGGGCTCAGCCCTTTATGGCTCTGAACTATGTAGGGTTTATAAAATCTCCTCCCTACCAAACTCAAAGAATGAATTCATAAGAAGTTTGCCACGTCTGCCCTCTCCCACTCTGATTAAACCTCTTATGTATGATACGGGTAGGCGATTTCGAGCTAGCAAAACCCAATGACGCCCACTATTATACTGGAGAAAGATATGGGCAACCGTAAAATGAGCCTACTAGCCTGCTGCTTTGAAAGACGCGGTGGATGATGATTGTTCCAATAAAATTGAGTGGCTCCAGCAAATCAATTAATTGGTTTTTGCCATAGGTTTAAGGGAACCATGGGAAAATCCTTCTTGTCTCCTCATCCTCTCAGCAGGACAGCTGAAGAAACACTACTGGTCATGGGTTATGGAATGTGAGCTTCGGGAAGCAACGGGTTCTTCATTGACGGGGAGGTTCTTTGGTTTTCAATGCTGCAGCCTCCTCTAACCCTTTTGGGATATTATTACTCTCTCCCTAGATAGACAACTCTATTTCCAGTTCAGGATTGGAGCACTCCCACTAAAATCATTTACTCACAAGTGGGCTACAAATTAGGGTGTTTTATGCCCCATGTGCAAAGGCTTTGCAGGAACAATACCACATGTTTTGCTTGCTTGTCCAGGATAAGCTAACCTTTGCAAAAAATAGATCAAACCACTCTGTAAACCTCTGGGGACGCAAAGTAGCTGCACAGCTCTTAGAATCTTGAGGTCTGATTCCCCCCCCCCCTTGGTGTGCTTGTTCTGTAGCTGGGTTTCTGGGTCTCTTGTGGATACTAAGGCCTAGGTCCCTCGTCTCATAGAAAGCTTGGGTCCACTGCTGACCCTGAAAGCAACATCTACTGACACAAAGGGTTTATTTGTTTAAAGTGTAACACATGAGGCCTTTTCCTAGTGTTTATCGATTCCACAACCCATTATAGATTAATCTCCTACACCCCAGTTATCGTACTGAGTAGAGACATTCATGTAGGCTACCTCAACACTTTGTCAAACTTAACATCCTGCCATTGCTCTGCTGTGCTGTATAATATCCCCTCTACTTGGGAAAAAGGGGGTGGTGATGGACAGAGTTTCTGAATGATGCAGAATACTCTTACCAAGTCAAGAGATCATGGTTTTAATCCATCACCGTTTTTTAGCTCACTGCACCATCCCAGCTCAGAACCTGGCTACATGCAAATTAGTCTGTACCTGTCCCAGTGCATGATGGGAACAGGGCAAACCAAACTACCAAGCCAATTCTTATACTGGGAAGGAAAAAAGCTTCCAGGGACCGGTTTCTGGCATCACAGCCTTCGTCGGCCCGGCTTGCCTGAATCCTGATGGTGCAATGAGCAAGGGACTCACGTCTGAGCATACCCTCCCACACTGAGTGTGGATAAAATCGATTTGGGAAAAAGGGGGTGGTGATGGACAGAGTTTCTGAATGATGCAGAATACTCTTACCAAGTCAAGAGATCATGGTTTTAATCCATCACCGTTTTTTAGCTCACTGCACCATCCCAGCTCAGAACCTGGCTACATGCAAATTAGTCTGTACCTGTCCCAGTGCATGATGGGAACAGGGTAAACCAAACTACCAAGCCAATTCTTATACTGGGAAGGAAAAAAGCTTCCAGGGACCGGTTTCTGGCATCACAGCCTTCGTCGGCCCGGCTTGCCTGAATCCTGATGGTGCAATGAGCAAGGGACTCACGTCTGAGCATACCCTCCCACACTGAGTGTGGATAAAATCGATTTGGGAAAAAGGGGGTGGTGATGGACAGAGTTTCTGAATGATGCAGAATACTCTTACCAAGTCAAGAGATCATGGTTTTAATCCATCACCGTTTTTTAGCTCACTGCACCATCCCAGCTCAGAACCTGGCTACATGCAAATTAGTCTGTACCTGTCCCAGTGCATGATGGGAACAGGGCAAACCAAACTACCAAGCCAATTCTTATACTGGGAAGGAAAAAAGCTTCCAGGGACCGGTTTCTGGCATCACAGCCTTCGTCGGCCCGGCTTGCCTGAATCCTGATGGTGCAATGAGCAAGGGACTCACGTCTGAGCATACCCTCCCACACTGAGTGTGGATAAAATCGATTTGGGAAAAAGGGGGTGGTGATGGACAGAGTTTCTGAATGATGCAGAATACTCTTACCAAGTCAAGAGATCATGGTTTTAATCCATCACCGTTTTTTAGCTCACTGCACCATCCCAGCTCAGAACCTGGCTACATGCAAATTAGTCTGTACCTGTCCCAGTGCATGATGGGAACAGGGCAAACCAAACTACCAAGCCAATTCTTATACTGGGAAGGAAAAAAGCTTCCAGGGACCGGTTTCTGGCATCACAGCCTTCGTCGGCCCGGCTTGCCTGAATCCTGATGGTGCAATGAGCAAGGGAATCACGTCTGAGCATACCCTCCCACACTGAGTGTGGATAAAATCGATTTGGGAAAAAGGGGGTGGTGATGGACAGAGTTTCTGAATGATGCAGAATACTCTTACCAAGTCAAGAGATCATGGTTTTAATCCATCACCGTTTTTTAGCTCACTGCACCATCCCAGCTCAGAACCTGGCTACATGCAAATTAGTCTGTACCTGTCCCAGTGCATGATGGGAACAGGGCAAACCAAACTACCAAGCCAATTCTTATACTGGGAAGGAAAAAAGCTTCCAGGGACCGGTTTCTGGCATCACAGCCTTCGTCGGCCCGGCTTGCCTGAATCCTGATGGTGCAATGAGCAAGGGACTCACGTCTGAGCATACCCTCCCACACTGAGTGTGGATAAAATCGATTTGGGAAAAAGGGGGTGGTGATGGACAGAGTTTCTGAATGATGCAGAATACTCTTACCAAGTCAAGAGATCATGGTTTTAATCCCCTCTACACCTGAATGAAATGGTTGAACTTGCTGTAATTATCTTTTTTCATATGTTTTAATATATCTCACCCTATATTACCTATCTGCTCTTTGTAAACTAGGACTCGTATTGCACAATTATATGTATTGATTTTTTGTTGTTGATCTTATAACGTCACAGCTGGTATTTGTGTAATCACTAAGGGTCTCAATTATGAGGCCCCTTTCGGCACCAGAACGTGACTTTTTTTACGTTCCTGTGGCGCAATGTGGCCGGCATATTTACAAGGCCACATAAAGCCACTTGTACGTGGCTTTTCTTGGCCTTGTAAATATGTGCCCCTTTCACGCACAACACTGCGTGAAAGGGGCGTTCCATGGGTGTTACTGTGGGTGTTACCATGCAACACCCACGGAATCTGAACCATTCCCAGATTTACGAGAAATCAAAAACCTGGGAATGCGTCAGAATCTAACGCCATCCCAGGGGTGGGGTTAGGGAGGCGCAACGAGGAGAAATATTTTAATTTCTCCTTGTTTTTTCCTTTTTCTATGTGTGCTGCATTCTGCAGCACACATAGAAATAGGAAATCGCCTGAATTGATTGATTTTTTGCAGGAAGGTGTTCCATCCTGCACAAAACCAATCAGCCCTGCAATGCAGGCACCCGTGCACCATGGTGCAACGGTGCCTTCCTTGGTGCATGGCAGCCCATTGTGCACCCGTGCAGGGGAAAGGACAGAAATGCGCCGTATCACATAGATACGGCTCATTCCTGCCCTTTTGTTTTGACGTAGGGCAGCGCAGCAACATTCCTTGCGGTGCTGCCCTACACCAAAACCTCATAAAGGAGGCCCACATTCTTTTGAGCGCTGCTATGCCTCTGCTCTCATACATGAATGTATGAATATACTATGTCAGTGATTACATGTTTTATCATTTGTTTTTAACATAGCAGTTTGTTTTTTGTTTTTATGTTTCATGGCCTTGTGCTGAAATGAAGCTATTTTAAAGGAAACAATATATATATTGTCAAGATAGATATATGTGGTGTTAGTTATTGAGAATCTATATGTAATTACCTTTCAATATGTTGTTCCTTGACATTCTGTCTATGGTATTAGTGTCCCAGGATATTCTGTAGTCAATTTTCAGGGTCCGCACCCCAGGCGACATTCAGATTGCCTCAGCGGGAGCGAACCACCCTCTAAAAGTCACCAAAGCTGCACATCACCCGAGTTAACTTAAATTAGATTAACTAGGAAGCAACCTTACATAAGGCGGTCCGAACATTTCTCAGATGTACAGTGTGTGTAGAACCAGAATAACATTATCAGACTATCGCCTAACAACATTATTTTCTCTTAAATAAAATCTTCCAAAATATATATCGCCTTATTGAAGTAAATAACATTAAATGCAAACCCAAAGGATTATATTTTTGTAAATTATATTTAGGACACAATTATTTAGTAACACTATATTTCTATATGCATTATTCTGACATACATCCCTATAATGGGCACGGGCTAAGCTTCTGCCTGTGACGGATGTCATTTCTGTACCACAGGGACTGCAGGGGTCCATGTCCCTCTGCTGCTCCTTTGTCTGCATGGAGCCAAGTGTGAAGATTATTGCTACAATTGTGCTGAGGACTTGATCAAATTAATACCATGGAATTGCAGTTAAAAAAACAAAGTTGACATGTCCACACAAAACATTTCCAAATAAAAAATGTATCATATTCACTTAAATCGTTGTGGTTCTCATTGTACTACACATGCAGAGACAACACCACAAAAATGTATCAATGCCAACTTCCAAAATCAAATTAAATGAACTACCATTAATAAAGATCGCAGTTTAAAATTATAGTCATCTTAGCATAAAAAAATGTAAATACTGCTCCAGATCTGACAGCCACTAGTAAAACAATATATTTCGTTATTTTTTTGGGAAAATACAATAGGTTTTCTTTCTTTACATTGCCTACACTGTGCACCAAATGTATCTACCACCTGCCATGGGAGTCTTAGCAGCTCTCCACTAAAATCTACACTGATCCCCTCTTCAGATGAAACTAGGTATCGCATACATGGCAAACTCTGACCCAGGGCCAACTCATTGCATTGGCGACTCAGGCCCGACTCATTGCATTGGAAGGCAAGTCGTTTCGGGCCATGTGTACTAAGCCATTTTCCCATAGACATAGAATGGGTAAAAACCCTTTGATACATCTGGGCCTTTGACTCTCGTTTAGTGGTAAAGCTTTCTCAAGGTTCAGTAAGACATGAGGAATAATTGTGCTCATTACTTTCCTCACTGCAATTTCCTGGCTCCTCAGTCCTTATCATACTGGGTGCGTATTTACAAGGGTATATCACCACCAGAACTTCACTTTTAGTGATGTTCTGGTGGCCATATCCCTTTCTTATGTACAAAGCGGCTTTAAGCCACTTAATGTGGCTTTGCGCCAACTTGTAAATAAGGCCCCTTTTCACGATTCACTTAGCGTGAAAGGGGCGTTCAATGGGTGTTGAAGTGGCCGTTCTGCCGCAACACCCATTGCTTTTTGACACTGCCCCATATTTACAATGATGGGGCAGCTTTAAAAACTAAGGCAAGGTAAAACCTGGTCTTAGGATGGCGATATGAGGATAAATTATTAATTTCTCCTCGTATTTTGCTCTTTCTATGTGTGCTGCATTCTGCAGCACACATAGAAACAACAAATCACCATTAGTGATTGTTTATGAGCAGGAAGGTGTCCCTAGAATGGCAGGCAGACAGTTGTGAAACTCTGCACAATTTATACCCAAATAATAGGTTTATTGACCTTGCAGACGCCATTGACACGTTTCAACTTGGAATGGGGCAATTCCTATAGTTTGCTAAAATAGCAGTGACTGCACGTGGGATATGGCCGTCTTTTCTGAAGGTCCAACAGACATCTCAGACTTTGAAAACACTGTTGGCTGTGACAGGCAGTAAGGGGCTGATCTCACATTTTTACAGGGAAAGAGATCTTGGAGGCGCCACTCTCTGCAAAAGACTGGGAGGGAATACCCGAGGGAAGGAAGTCCACGCCCACCAATGCGCGGTTTAAACTGTTTCCATACAATTTGGTGCACCAGGATTATCTGGTTGGGCGCACCCTCATTAGGAAAAAGAAGAAATTAAGCAGTACATCTCTTATCTTGGGACCGGTGTTGGCCAAGCGTGGAATAGCCATAGGGTAGTTGTCACTGATTGCGTCAAAACGTTCTGATTGGCTGAGAGACATTAGTGAGTGGGCGAATGCTGAGGAGTGCCAAATGTGCAAAACCCATAGGAACAATAAATTAGCCGATGACCTGGACGCCTGGGTAGTGATGCTCACTGAACTGTTGTCTCCCCCAACGAGTTGCCCCCTTAGATGTGTGTGTGTCGATGCAGATGTAGGGACGGCATGGATACAATGGGGTTTATAAGATGACTTACACTATACTCCATGCAATGGTTATACTCAAACCTCTATTTTTTGTTCTGTCGTGGGGAACCGTCTACAGTGTACAGCACTCGTACATTGCCTTGTGACTTTGAGCCAGAGGGGGGGATTGCTAGTGATGTTTCTTTGTTGAAAATATTGTGTTTTCCTTATTATGTAAGCATTAGTATCGTGATTATGAAAATGCCAATAAAAACTTATACATCAAAAAAAAAACTTGACATACTCCTAATCCCATGAGTATACGGCATTTTGGGGCATTGGGTCATTCTCTTTGGACCCCTGTCCTCAGTGCCACGTCCTTGTCCACGCTCTTGTGGCCAAACTTGGCCTTAAGGACCTGCCTGTGAACTTCAGGTCCCAGCATCTCGGCTTGCAGTTCTTACACATGCTGTTGCTTCTCTTTCCATCCCTTCTTCTCCTTTCTCTCCACAATAAAGGTTCCAGTAGCCCAAGATAGACCGCTTCTGTGTTAATATGGATCACTGATAGGGGTTCTGCCACACGCTAGAAAGGAAGCAACATGTCACATACTCCACATCAAGGAAGGAGTGCTCCCAACTATTAAAAAGAAGATGATAAAAATAGTAAAAGATCAAAGATCAAAACCCACAACAGAAAAAACTAAAGAAGCCAAGAAAAATATTAGAAAACAATACTAATTAACTTAAAATGAAAAAGAAATGTTACCTTTTAAAAATACTATGGGGCAGATTTATGTTCCCTGGCGCATCCCTGCAAATCAGCATGGATGCGCCAGGGAAGATGCGTCACGCAAGATTGCCCTTGCGCCACCGCAGATGCGCTGCATTTATAATGCGGTGCATCGTGGCGCAAGGACAAGCAGATACGTGACGCATCTGCCGGCGTAAGGTTGGCGCAGTGCTGAAGTTGCATCGCAAGCGCGACGCAACTCCAGCACTGTTCCAACCTGGCCTATCCCTAACATGGTGCGTCAAGCCTTACGCTTGCTTCAAGCAGGCGCAGGGTTTTGACGCATCAGCGTTGGGAAAGTGACTCAGTAAAATCTTATAGATTTCATTGAGTCACTTTTCAGGGGCGTTCCTGCGACGGAACGCCCCCCCTGTGTAGAAACGCCCACATGAAACCTGACGCAGGTTTCATGTGGCGCAGGGCTCTACACCGTGACGCATCTCCATAGATGCGTCACGATGTAAATGGGGCGCAACATGGCGCAGGGTTTACGCCGCCGCTGCGTCACAAAAGTGACGCAACGGCGGCGTAAAAGGGGCGCAAGTCCCTCATAAATCTGCCCCAAAATTTTACCCAGCAAAATAAGAAAAAAACTACAAACAAGGCAACAAGTTATGTTGTTACTCCACTTTAGAAGAAAAAAAACAGCAGCAGCAAAACACGCTGTCCCTGCAATAATATCAGCAAAGAAAACCTTGCTTAACAGAAAATAAACTGGCAACTTTTAAAATAAATGTTTTTCCCCAAAACAAGCATTCTTTCAGCTTTTGATAAACCCTGCCCACCTGCCTGCAGCCAAACCAGGACCCCAAAAGAAGCAGAAAAACAAATTGTCTACTGTGAATACCGTATGTACCATTACAGACAACAAACCCTCCTGAACAGTGGCGTAACAAAAGTTTATTGCACTTAGTGCAGAGCACTTTTAAAAATTGAAATTGAGGACGGATGTCCAAGGTTTGGTCTGATGGATGCACTCTTGATGTGCTCGGCTGCGATGAGGTGGATGGCGCAGGAGCGTTTCTCATCCGTCAATGTACACAGAGGGGCCCCTGCTCCGGATTTTATTCCGGAGCACTCAGACCCGAGCGCTGTGCTGAGGGCGCCCCCTGCAGCTGGGTGGCTCCCCGCACCGCGGGGGATGCGGGGCCTGTGGTACGCCCCTGCTCCTGCATCTCGCATAAACTCCCATATTTTACATTACTCTCCAGTTATGTACACTGGTTATCAAACCACGATTTGTGCGGCACATTCTCTGTTTAAAAATACTTAAGTTGCACTCATGGCCCAAACGTAAGCACTGATTATTAATGCGAAATTACTGCACATGTATTCAGTGTCAGACACACATACTGATACCAGTCTGTTTCCACCCTCTGACGTCAGATCCACCTTGTAATCCATTGCTCTATGGATACTGTACTCGAGTAACCCCGTAATTTAATCTTTGTTCAAGTCAAAGCCACTGTAACTAGTAGTGTGCGCGTTTTTCATAATATAAGCAACATGTCACTCAGAGCCCGACCAGTGCCATCCCATGATACACACAGTTTTCCCTTTTCCTCAAACTGGGGTTTATTTGTAACCATAAACTGCCAATAGTTCCTCACATTTCTAGCTGGACTTAAACAATACCTGCCGTTTTCTCGAATTAACCGTAAAGTAGTTTTCCTGGTGACTTTCAAACCGTTTTGAAGTCGGTGACTTTTTTTCTCGGAACTACAGGAAGGGGGAGTGAAAGTCCTGCCACTGAGGTGAAAACCAAAAGCAAATAACTTTGCAAACTATGGGTGCTGAGGATTCTGTTTGCAAAAATTATGAGAAATTCACAAGAGAGAGTCTTTGCAACTTCATAAGTTTATAGATCCCAGATGCTTATGAGAAATTCACAAGAGAGAATCTTTGCAACTTCATAAGTTTATAGATCCCAGATGCTTATGAGAAATTCACAAGAGAGAATCTTTGCAACTTCATAAGTTTACAGATCCCAGATGCTTATGAGAAATTCACAAGAGAGAATCTTTGCAACTTCATAAGTTTATAGATCCCAGATGCTTATGAGAAATTCACAAGAGAGAGTCTTTGCAACTTCATAAGTTTACAGATCCCAGATGCTGATAATAAAATCACAAGAGAGAATCAGATGCGTTCATTACATTCATCTTTGCTTAAAATAAAAAATGAAAAAACACACATTTTGAAGGCCTCTGGTAACATCACATAAAAACTGTCAGCAGGCGTCAGTGATCAATATGAAGGAGACAGCTTCTGGGCTGAAATTATGTTTCACCCCAAAAGTGTGTGTTTAGTGTTACTGATTCTAGCCACATTCCTTACTCGATGCAATTCCTCCTTTACTTTTTTGTCTAAACCTCTTGTTTATTTTTTGTTTGGTTATTCCAAGGTAACCCTACCCTGCACTATTCAGCTATTAGGCAAGCTGATGAAAAGATGTCACTGTAACGTCTCACTTGCATACCTTAAAGATGGATGCTGAATGAACATGGATGCTGCACGAATGATTGGATGCATGAAGCTGCCTTCCATGAATCAGATGAAAAAAACAGCTACTCTAATGCAAAGCCTTTGCTTGTTACTGATTAGTGTGTCATGGGGTCCTTTCAATGTTCTTCTAATTGTTGACACACTTAGTTGCACCAATCAACGTGCACGTGCAATAAAATGTTGATAAATTACTATTGAGCCACTGGTTAGCTCCCCCAAACAGGTACCTATTTAATGCTGATACAACAGGTGTTTTTTTCATCTATTGAGTTAGTATTAGCGGTGCTTAATTTGAGCCAGGGGTTGCCGGTGGGGGTCACTGGCTCTAATCATTGGGGAGTGGCACTTATTTTCAGTATCAGACATTTACTGAGAGCAAGAGCGGGAAAAACACACCAGTGGAAAGACTGAGGAAGAAAAAGATGGTAAGGCGCTACAAAGGGATAGAGCAGAAACCTGTAGAGTAAGACAAAGGGGAAGGGAGTGTCTGGTGGTGGAGTGAAGAGGCATGAGGTGGATTCCAGACTACGCACCCTAAGTATTCTGTGCACAGACATTTAATAGCACTGGCTGCGAGCTTCTGAGAGGAGCTTTGAGGACCAGCAATCATGCAATTACAAATCAAGCACTGATAAGACCCCAATGTACTAAAGGTCAGGTATGCAAAAGCTGTGACGTCATTGTGAACCATTGTAGCACACAATGACCATTGGGCAGGTTTGTAGAATATTGCTCAGTTAATGAGGCAGGATTCCATATGGGAACCTTACAGAAAGTGCTGTGAGTGCAAGGACAGAGGCCTGCAAGGGACAGCAGACCCCCATCCCTTCATTTGCAGTCTGAGAATGGCTGCTCTTTTTCATTGCAGCTTCTGCCTCATAAAAAGACAGGAGCTGCAATCATAAAATAAAATGGAAATTCTGAGAATGGCATTGGGGAGAACATACAGCAGCCTCTGGCACCACTTCCTGCTCCCACTTCCCCCATGCTGGCAGTCCACATTCACAAAGTGAAAGCTGTCCCTCAAGAAAAGCTGTCACTCAGCGAGTGGAGACATCTCTTTCAGGAGCTGGGATCCAATCAAGATTTGGGGACCACATTATCAGTTGCAAACCACTGATACAGCGCATTGAGACTCAGAGAGGGGGGCTCTTTCGCAGCTCCTCCTCCTTCTGAATTGTAATGCGATGCAAAGTGCACACTGCAATTCAGAAATACATTCTGATGGGCAGAGTGACTTTGCTGCACGCACCGTGGGGGCATATTTACAAGGGGATATCACGACCATAATGTCACTTTTAGCGAGGTTCTGGTGGCAATGTTCCCTTCTCCTTATTGCTTAACACTGCCTTGTAAACAAGGCCCCTTTTCACACTTCATGTAGCGTGACAGGGGCGTGCAATGGGTGTTTCAGTGGGTTTTCCGCCGCAACGCCCATTGCTTTTTGGCGCTGCCCCCTATTTACAAGGCCGGGGAAGCGCCAAAAACTAAGACCAGTGAATACCTGCAGCACACATAGAAAGAGAAAATCGCCTCTCAAGATTGTTTATCTGCAAACAATTGCCCCTGCTATACAGGCACCCCTGCAACGTGGCGCAAGGGTGCCTGCGCTAGGCAGCTTTATTGGCGCCAGCGCTAGGTGAAACGCTGGGGTACACCGTATTTCTGTAAATACGACACATCGCTGCGTTTTAATAATGTCAGAGCGTGGCGTTACCAATTTTGGCATAACACCGCGCTTTGACATTTTCTTGTAAATATCCCCCTTGATGTTTTGCAGTGGTAGTGACTTTGCAAATGTCAGACTTCAGCTGCAAAAATCCTCTAATGCATCAGCTCCCTATTTCACAGCAGCTGTCCGAGTTAAAAATCGTCAAAGCAATGACACTTTCTGCACACAGGAAGCATTTGTGGCAACTGAACAAACGCACTGACAAACAAGGAACCCCCATTCCAGTGGCGACATCTGATGTCTCTATTAATATCTTAAATGAAACACTGTCAGTGGAATAATAGGAGTTCTGTGGTATCCGATAAAGCATCGGGAGCGCCCGGTCTGACTGCATGGGTGAAAGTATAAAGGTCACAGGGTCAGAGCTGAAGCAGGAAGATAACAGCAGAGCAGACTGAATATCCAATCAGGAACCTGGGATTCTGCAAGGGGCTGCCGTCATTCAGACCCCGCCGTCCATGCAGGGACTGGTTTCATTTCAAACTGGGAAATGAGCAATTTATACAGTGGAACGCTGAGTAGATTATGTTTAATGAAGATTGACACACATACACAATGCGGGCGGAGGACAGTCGCCTTCGGCTCTCATGGCGCTTCGAAGATGACGTGCATCAGTATTGGTCGCGCGCGCTCTCGTGGAGTTTTAATCGCCCTCGGGGTGAATTCTGCAGATGGTGGGGGAAGGCCGCCTGTGAGCCACTTAAGACACAACCTCAAATGGTTAATACAGGCATTGGGAATCCAAATGATAGGGATTAAATGCGCAATACAAACCAGTTTGGGGATACCTCAGTTTCTCTATAAATGGAAATTTTTGATATCAGCATTTACTGATGTTATGAGTGACATCTGTCAGTCTCACCCATCTCTCTCCCCCCCTCCGCCCCCGTCAGAAAATGACATGGTGAAGGTCCTCCTGACCTAGATAAGGGACTCAAATAGGATTTCTCTAGCAGGGAGGGAAATCTCAGATATGGGTAATATTACATTTCTGCCAATGTGTGATCGGTAACTCCTAGTTTAACCCCTTCGCTGCCAGGCCTTTTCCCCCTCCTGTGCCAAGCCTTTTTTTGGCTATTTGGGGTAGTGCGCGCTTAGGCCCCTGTAACTTTTTGACGACATAAGGTATCCACGCCAAATTTGCGTCCTTTTCTTCCAACATCATGGGGATTCTAAAGGTACTCAGGGTTTGTGGATTCTCCTAGAGGGGCCACAGAAATGAGCCAAAATACAGCAAAATTTTGTGTTTTTTCGGAAAAATTAGAAAAACGGGCTGCAAATGAAAGCATCTGGGATTTTCCCTGTAAATGTTATCAAAAAAGGGTTTGTGGGGTTGAAATCATCATTTTCCCAGCTTTTCGGGGATACCTGACTTTTGTCAGAAACCCACCATTTTTTACACAGTTTTGGCATTTTTCTGGGACATAGCCAATTTTTGCTATTTTTTGTGCTTTTGACCTCCTTCCAGTTAATGGCAGAAATGGGTACAAAAGCAATAATGGATCCTGGAAAGCTATACATTTCCGAGAAGAAGACAAAATTCTGAATTCAGCAAGGGGTCATTTGTGTAGATCCATCATGGTTTTTTTATAGAAACAAAAAGTTAAATATAAGATACATTGAAAATTAGTTGAAAAAAACAGCCATTTGTGTCAACGTTTTCACCTGTAACTTCTTCTAATTATGACAGCTCTTTGAAAGCAATATACCATTGCATCCGCTGGACATTACTGGTTGTGGGGATACATAGGACTTGTAGGTTCACCAAGAACCCGACGAACCCAGAGCCAAAAACTGAGCAACAACTTGCAATGGTTTTTTATTATGTACCGGGTATCTAGTAATTATTCTGTAAAAATGGGTACATGGAAAAACCGGTATGAAAGACACCTATGTATTTCTGAAATGGGAACAAAATATAGAGTTTAGAAACAGTAGATATTTGCCCATTTCTGAAATTGGGAATACTCATACTAGCATGAGAATTATCAGTCATTTATTAGAATGACTTCTTTTTTACACAATACCTTTCATTTGGAAGGCAGAAATGCATCGAAAGTCAATAGATAATAACAGTTCCTTTACAAATCTGAATTACCCTAATTCTCCCGATAAAAATGGTACCTCACTTGTGTGGGTAGGCCTAGTGCCCACGACAGGAAACGGCGCAAAACGCAACGTGCTCACAACTCAATATTGCAGTGAAAATTTACCCTTTTTTTGCAAAGTGCCTAGCTCTAGTTGTTGAACCCTAGCTCTGCGGGCACCTTGGGAAACCTAGCAAACCGATACATTTTTGAAAACTAGACACCCAGGGGAATCCAGGATGGGGTGACTTGGCTGCCTCCCACCAGGGTCTGTTACCCAGAATCCCTTGCAAACCTAAAAAATTGTCAAAAAAAACACATTTTCCCCACATTTCTGTCGTGGAAAGTTCCGGAATCTGCGTGGATCCACAAATTTCCACCCATCCCGCGTTCCCCAACGTCTTACGAGAAAAACGGTACCTCACTTGTGTGGGTCGGCCTAGTGCCCGCGACAGGAAACGGCGCAAAACGCAACGTGGTCACACCTCAATTTCGCAGTGAAAAATGACCCTTTTTTGGAAAAATGACTAGCAGTAGTTTTTGAACCCTAGCTCTGCGGGCACCTTGGAAAACCTAGCAAACCTATACATATTTTACAACTAGACACCCAGGGGAATCCAGGATGGGGTGACTTGACTGCCTCCCACCAGGGTCTGTTACCCAGAATCCCTTGCAAACCTAAAACATTGTCAAAAAAACCACATTTTCCCCATAGTTCTGTCGTGGAAAGTTCCGGAATCTGCGTGGATCCACAGATTTCCACCCACCCCGCATTCCCCAAAGTCTTACGAGAAAAACGGTACCTCACTTGTGTAGGTCAGCCTAGTGCCTGCGACAGGAAACGGCGCAAAACGCAACATGGTTACGCCTCAATTTCGCAGTGAAAAATGACCCTTTTTTGGCAAAATGACTAGCTGTAGTTTTTGAACCCTAGCTCTGCGGGCACCTTGGGAAACCTAGCAAACCTATACATTTTTGAAAACTAGACACCCAGGGGAATCCAGGATGGGGTGACTTGACTGCCTCCCACCAGGGTCTGTTACCCAGAATCCCTTGCAAACCAAAACAATTGTCAAAAAAAACACATTTTCCCCACATTTCTGTTGTGGAAAGTTCTGGAATCTGCGTGGATCCACAAATTTCCACCCACCCCGCGTTCCCCAAAGTCTTATGAGAAAAACGGTACCTCACTTGTGTGGGTCAGCCTAGTGCCCGCGACAGGAAACAGCGCAAAACGCAACGTGGTCACACCTCAATTTCGCAGTAAAAAATGACCCTTTTTTGGCCAAATGACTAGCTGTAGATTTTGAACCCTAGCTCTGCGGGCACCTTGGGAAACCTGGCAAACCTATACATTTTTGAAAACTAGACACCCAGGGGAATCCAGGATGGGGTGACTTGACTGCCTCCCACCAGGGTCTGTTACCCAGAATCCCTTGCAAACCAAAACAATTGTAAAAAAACCCACATTATCCCCACATTTCTGTCGTGGAAAGTTCCGGAATCTGCGTGGATCCACAAATCTCCACCCACCCCGCGTTCCCCAAAGTCTTACGAGAAAAACGGTACCTCACTTGTGTGGGTCAGCCTAGTGCCCGTGACAGGAAACGGCGCAAAACGCAACGTGGTCCCACCTCAATTTCGCAGTGAAAAATGACCCTTTTTTGGCAAAATGACTAGCTGTAGTTTTTGAACCCTAGCTCTGCGGGCACCTTGGGAAACCTGACAAACCTATACATTTTTGAAAACTAGACACCCAGGGGAATCCAGGTTGGGGTGACTTGACTGCCTCCCACCAGGGTCTGTTACCCAGAATCCCTAGCAAACCTAACACCTAAAAAATTGTCAAAAAAAACACATTTTCCCCACATTTCTGTCGTGGAAATTTCCAGAATCGGCGTGGATCCACAAATTTCCACCCACCCCGCGTTCCCCAAAGTTTTACAAGAAAAACGGTACCTCACTTGTGTAGATCGGCCTAGTGCCTGCGACAGGAAACGGCGCAAAACGCAACGTGGTCACACCTCAATTTCGCAGTAAAAAATGACCCTTTTTGGCAAAATGTCTAGCTGTAGTTTTTGAACCCTAGCTCTGCGGGCACCTTGGGAAACCTAGCAAACCTATACCTTTTTGAAAACTAGACACCCAGGGAAATCCAGGAAGGGGTGACTTGACTGCCTCCCACCAGGGTCTGTTACCCAGAATCCCTTGCAAACCTAAAAAATTGTCAAAAAAAACACATTTTCCCACATTTCTGTCATGGAAAGTTCCGGAATCTCCACCCACCCCGCGTTCCCCAAATTCTTACGAGAAAAACGGTACCTCACTTGTGTGGGTCAGCCTAGTGCCCGCGACAGGAAACGGCGCAAAACGCAACGTGATCACACCTCAATTTCGCAGTGAAAAATGACCCTTTTTGGCAAAATGTCTAGCTGTAGTTTTTGAACCCTAGCTCTGCGGGCACCTCGGGAAACCTAGCAAGCCTATACCTTTTTGAAAACTAGACACCCAGGGGAATCCAGGAAGGGGTGACTTGACTGCCTCCCACCAGGGTCTGTTACCCAGAATCCCTTGCAAACCTAAAAAATTGAAAAAAACCCCACATTTTCCCCACATTTCTGTCGTGGAAAGTTCCGGAATCTGCGTGGATCCACAAATTTCTACCCACCCCGCGTTCCCCAAAGTCTTACGAAAAAACGGTACCTCACTTGTGTGGGTCGGCCTAGTACCTGTGACAGGAAACGGCGCAAAACGCAACGTGGTCACACCTCAATTTCGCAGTGAAAAATGACCCTTTTTTGTCAAAATGTCTAGCTGTAGTTTTTGAACCCTAGATCTGCGGGCACCTTGGGAAACCTAGCAAACCTATACATTTCTGAAAACTAGACACCCAGGGGAATCCAGGAAGGGGTGACTTGACTGCCTCCCACTAGGGTCTGTTACCCAGAATCCCTTGCAAACCTAAAAAATAGTCAAAAAAAACACATTTTTCCCACATTTCTGTCGTGGAAAGTTCCGGAATCTGCGTGGATCCACAAATCTCCACCCACCCCGCGTTCCCCAAAGTCTTACAAGAAAAACGGTACCTCACTTGTGTGGGTCAGCCTAGTGCCCGTGACAGGAAACGGCGCAAAACGCAACGTGGTCCCACCTCAATTTCGCAGTGAAAAATGACCCTTTTTTGGCAAAATGACTAGCTGTAGTTTTTGAACCCTAGCTCTGCGGGCACCTTGGGAAACCTGACAAACCTATACATTTTTGAAAACTAGACACCCAGGGGAATCCAGGTTGGGGTGACTTGACTGCCTCCCACCAGGGTCTGTTACCCAGAATCCCTAGCAAACCTAACACCTAAAAAATTGTCAAAAAAAACACATTTTCCCCACATTTCTGTCGTGGAAATTTCCAGAATCGGCGTGGATCCACAAATTTCCACCCACCCCGCGTTCCCCAAAGTTTTACAAGAAAAACGGTACCTCACTTGTGTAGATCGGCCTAGTGCCTGCGACAGGAAACGGCGCAAAACGCAACGTGGTCACACCTCAATTTCGCAGTAAAAAATGACCCTTTTTGGCAAAATGTCTAGCTGTAGTTTTTGAACCCTAGCTCTGCGGGCACCTTGGGAAACCTAGCAAACCTATACCTTTTTGAAAACTAGACACCCAGGGAAATCCAGGAAGGGGTGACTTGACTGCCTCCCACCAGGGTCTGTTACCCAGAATCCCTTGCAAACCTAAAAAATTGTCAAAAAAAACACATTTTCCCACATTTCTGTCGTGGAAAGTTCCGGAATCTCCACCCACCCCGCGTTCCCCAAAGTCTTACGAGAAAAACGGTACCTCACTTGTGTGGGTCAGCCTAGTGCCCGCGACAGGAAACGGCGCAAAACGCAACGTGGTCACACCTCAATTTCGCAGTGAAAAATGACCCTTTTTGGCAAAATGTCTAGCTGTAGTTTTTGAACCCTAGCTCTGCGGGCACCTCGGGAAACCTAGCAAGCCTATACCTTTTTGAAAACTAGACACCCAGGGGAATCCAGGAAGGGGTGACTTGACTGCCTCCCACCAGGGTCTGTTACCCAAAATCCCTTGCAAACCTAAAAAATTGAAAAAAAAACCACATTTTCCCCACATTTCTGTCGTGGAAAGTTCCGGAATCTGCGTGGATCCACAAATTTCTACCCACCCCGCGTTCCCCAAAGTCGTACGAAAAAACGGTACCTCACTTGTGTGGGTCGGCCTAGTACCTGTGACAGGAAACGGCGCAAAACGCAACGTGGTCACACCTCAATTTCGCAGTGAAAAATGACCCTTTTTTGTCAAAATGTCTAGCTGTAGTTTTTGAACCCTAGATCTGCGGGCACCTTGGGAAACCTAGCAAACCTATACATTTCTGAAAACTAGACACCCAGGGGAATCCAGGAAGGGGTGACTTGACTGCCTCCCACTAGGGTCTGTTACCCAGAATCCCCTGCAAACCTAAAAAATAGTCAAAAAAAACACATTTTTCCCACATTTTTGTCGTGGAAAGTTCCGGAATCTGCGTGGATCCACAAATTTCCACCCACCCCGCGTTCCCCAATGTCTTAGGAGAAAAACGGTACCTCACTTGTGTGGGTCGGCCTAGTGCCCGCGGCAGGAAACGGCGCAAAACGCAACCTGGTCACACCTCAATTTCGCAGTGAAAAATGACCCTTTTTTGGAAAAATTACTAGCTGTAGTTTTTGAACCCTAGCTCTGTGGGCACCTTGGGAAACCTAGCAAACCTATACATTTTTGAAAACTAGACACCCAGGGGAATCCAGGATGGGGTGACTTGACTGCCTCCCACCAGGGTCTGTTACCCAGAATCCCTTGCAAACCTAAACAATTGTCAAAAAAACACATTTTCCCCACATTTCTGTCGTGGAAAGTTCCGGAATCTGCGTGGATCCACAAATTTCAACCCACCCCGCGTCCCCCAAAGTCTTACGAGAAAAACGGTACCTCACTTGTGTGGGTCGGCCTAGTGCCCGCAACAGGAAACGGCGCAAAACACAACGTGGTCACACCTCAATTTCGCAGTGAAAAATGACCCTTTTTGTAGTTTTTGAACCCTAGCTCTGCGGGCACCTTGGGAAACCTGACAAACCTATACATTTTTGAAAACTAGACACCCAGGGGAACCCAGGATGGGGTGACTTGACTGCCTCCCACCAGGGTCTGTTACCCAGAATCCCTAGCAAACCTAAAAAATTGACAAAAAACCCACATTTTCCCCACATTTCTGTCGTGGAAATTTCCGGAATCGGCGTGGATCCACAAATTTCCACCCACCCCGCGTTCCCCAAAGTCTTACGAGAAAAACGGTACCTCACTTGTGTAGATCGGCCTAGTGCCTGCGACAGGAAACGGCGCAAAACGCAACGTGGTCACACCTCAATTTCGCAGTAAAAAATGACCCTTTTTTGGCAAAATGTCTAGCTGTAGTTTTTGAACCCTAGCTCTGCGGGCACCTTGGGAAACCTAGCAAACCTATACCTTTTTGAAAACTAGACACCCAGGGAAATCCAGGAAAGGGTGACTTGACTGCCTCCCACCAGGGTCTGTTACCCAGAATCCCTTGCAAACCTAAAAAATTGTCAAAAAAAACACATTTTCCCACATTTCTGTCGTGGAAAGTTCCGGAATCTGCGTGGATCCACAAATTTCCACCCACCCCGCGTTCCCCAAAGTCTTACGAGAAAAACGGTACCTCACTTGTGTGGGTCGGCCTAGTACCTGTGACAGGAAACGGCGCCAAACGCAACGTGGTCACACCTCAATTTCGCAGTGATAAATGATCCTTTTTTGGCAAAATGTCTAGCTGTAGTTTTTGAACCCTAGCTCTGCGGGCACCTTGGGACACCTAGCAAACCTATACATTTCTGAAAACTAGACACCCAGGGGAATCCAGGACGGGGTGACTTGACTGCCTCCCACTAGGGTCTGTTACCCAGAATCCCTTGCAAACCTAAAAAATAGTTTAAAAAAACACATTTTTCCCACATTTTTGTCGTGGAAAGTTCCGGAATCTGCGTGGATCCACAAATTTCAACCCACCCGCGTCCCCCAAAGTCTTACGAGAAAAACGGTACCTCACTTGTGTGGGTCGGCCTAGTGCCCGCAACAGGAAACGGCACAAAACGCAACGTGGTCACACCTCAATTTCGCAGTGAAAAATGACTCTTTTTTGGCAAAATGACTACCTGTAGTTTTTGAACCCTAGCTCTGCGGGCACCTTGGGAAACCTAGCAAACCTATACATTTTTTTAAACTAGACACCCAGGGAAATCCAGGATGGGATGACTTGACTGCCTCCCACCAGGGTCTGTTACCCAGAATCCCTTGCAAACCTAAAAAATTGTAAAAAAAAACACATTTTCCCCGCATTTCTGTCGTGGAAAGTTCCGGAATCTGCGTGGATCCACAAATTTCCACCCACCCCGCGTCCCCCAAAGTCTTACGAGAAAAACGGTATTTCACTTGTGTGGGTCGGTCTAGTGCCTGCGACAGGAAACGGCGCAAAACGCAACCTGGTCACACCTCAATTTCGCAGTGAAAAATGACCCTTTTTTGGCAAAATGACTAGCTGTAGTTTTTGAACCCTAGCTCTGCGGGCACCTTGGGAAACCTAGCAAACCTATACATTTTTGAAAACTAGACACCCAGGGGAATCCAGGATGGGGTGACTTGGCTTCCTCCCACCAGGGTCTGTTACCCAGAATCCCTTGCAAACCTAAAAAATTGTAAAAA
This sequence comes from Triturus cristatus, assembly GCF_964204655.1. Classification (NCBI taxonomy): domain Eukaryota; kingdom Metazoa; phylum Chordata; class Amphibia; order Caudata; family Salamandridae; genus Triturus; species Triturus cristatus. Next base: position 809,870,973 of record NC_140586.1, read on the forward strand.
AAACAAATTTTCCCCACATTTCTGTCGTGGAAAGTTCCGGAGTCTGCGTGGATCCACAAATTTCCACCCACCCCGCGTTCCCCAAAGTCTTACAAGAAAAACTGTACCTCACTTGTGTGGGTCGGCCTAGTGCCCGCGACAGGAAACGGCACAAAACGCAACGTGGTCACACCTCAATTTCGCAGTGAAAAATGACCTTTTTTTCGCAAAATGACTAGCTGTAGGTTTTGAACCCTAGCTCTGCGGGCATCTTGGGAAACCTAGCAAACCTATAAATTTTTTAAAAGTAGACACCCAGGGGAATCCAGGATGGGGTGACTTGGCTACCTCCCACCAGGGTCTGTTACCCAGAATCCCTTGCAAACCTAAAACATGGTAAAAAAAAAACACATTTTCCCCACATGTCTGTCGTGGAAAGTTCCGGAATCTGCGTGGATCCACAAATTTCCACCCACCCCGCGTTCCCCAAAGTCTTTAGAGAAAAATGGTACCTCACTTGTATGTGTTGGCCTAGTGCCCGTGACAGGAAACGGCGCAAAACGTAGTGAGGTAACATCAAAATTGCCTATCTCAAAACCACCTGATTTTGCAAGGGGGATCACTTGGGTTTTTGGCCCGGTGCACGGCGGCCATCTAGGGAAAACTACCAAACCTATACATTTCTGAAAACTAGACACCCGGGGGCTTCCAGGGAGGTATGGCTTGCGTGGATCCCCCAACGTTTCCTAACCCAGAATCCCCTGCAAACCTCAATTTTAGCTGACAAAATCACTTTTTTCACACTTTTTTGTGTGGGAAAGTTGTGGCATCACCGGGCTCACTCAAATTTCCCACCTCCCAGCGTTCCCCTGGGTCTCCCGGTAAAAATGGTGCCTCACTTGTGTGGGAGGCCCAAGTACCCGCGACAGGCAAGGGCCCAAAACGTAGTGTGGTGACATCAAATTGCCTATCTCAAAACCACCTGGTTTTGAAAGGGGGGTCACTTGGGTTTTTGGCCCGGTGCACGGCGGCCATCTAGGGAAACCTACCAAACCCATACATTTCTGAAAACTAGACACCCGGGGGCTTCCAGGGAGGTATGGCTTGCGTGGATCCCCCAACGTTTCCTTACCCAGAATCCTCTGCAAACCTCAATTTTAGCTGAAAAAATCACTTTTTCACAATTTTTGTGTGGGAAAGTTGTGGCATCACCGGGCTCACTCAAATTTCCCACCTCCCAGCGTTCCCCTCGGTCTCCCGGTAAAAATGGTGCCTCACTTGTGTGGGAGGCCCAAGTACCCGCGACAGGCAAGGGCCCAAAACGTAGTGTGGTGACATCAAATTGCCTATCTCAAAACCACCTGGTTTTGCAAGGGGGGTCACTTGGGTTTTTGGCCCGGTGCACGGCGGCCATCTAGGGAAACCTACCAAACCCATACATTTCTGAAAACTAGACACCCGGGGGCTTCCAGGGAGGTATGGCTTGCGTGGATCCCCCAACGTTTCCTTACCCAGAATCCTCTGCAAACCTCAATTTTAGCTGAAAAAATCACTTTTTCACAATTTTTGTGTGGGAAAGTTGTGGCATCACCGGGCTCACTCAAATTTCCCACCTCCCAGCGTTCCCCTCGGTCTCCCGGTAAAAATGGTGCCTCACTTGTGTGGGAGGCCCAAGTACCCGCGACAGGCAAGGGCCCAAAACGTAGTGTGGTGACATCAAAATTGCCTATCTCAAAACCACCTGGTTTTGCAAGGGGGGTCACTTGGGTTTTTGGCCCGGTGCACGGCGGCCATCTAGGGAAACCTACCAAACCCATACATTTCTGAAAACTAGATACCTGGGGGCTTCCAGGGAGGTATGGCTTGCGTGGATCCCCCAACGTTTCCTTACCCAGAATCCCCTGCAAACCTCAATTTTAGCTGAAAAAATCACTTTTTTCACACTTTTTTGTGTGGGAAAGTTGTGGCATCACCGGGCTCACTCAAATTTCCCACCTCCCAGCATTCCCCTGGGTCTCCCGGTAAAATTGGTGCCTCACTTGTGTGGGAGGCCCAAGTACCCGCGACAGGCAAGGGCCCAAAACGTAGTGATGCGACATCAACATTGCCTATCTCAAAACCACCTGGTTTTGCAAGGGGGGTCTCTTGGGTTTTTGGCCCGGTGCACGGCGGCCATCTAGGAAAACCTACCAAACCCATACATTTCTGAAAACTAGACACCCGGGGGCTTCCAGGGAGGTATGGCTTGCGTGGATCCCCCAACGTTTCCTTACCCAGAATCCCCTGCAAACCTCAATTTTAGCTGACAAAATCACTTTTTTCACACTTTTTTGTGTGGGAAAGTTGTGGCATCACCGGGCTCACTCAAATTTCCCGCCTCCCAGCGTTCCCCTGGGTCTCCCGGTGAAAATGGTGCCTCACTTGTGTGGGAGACCCAAGTACCCGCGACAGGCAAGGGCCCAAAACGTAGTGTGGTGACATCAAAATTGCCTAGCTCAAAACCACCTGGTTTTGCAAGGGGGGTCACTTGGGTTTTTGGCCCGGTGCACGGCGGCCATCTAGGGAAACCTACCAAACCCATACATTTCTGAAAACTAGACACCCGGGGGCTTCCAGGGAGGTATGGCTTGCGTGGATCCCCCAACGTTTCCTTACCCAGAATCCCCTGCAAACCTCAATTTTTGCTGAAAAAAAATCACTTTTTTCACACTTTTTTGTGTGGGAAAGTTGTGGCATCACCGGGCTCACTCAAATTTCCAGCCTCCCAGCATTCCCCTGGGTCTCCCGGTAAAAATGATGCCTCACTTGTGTGGGAGGCCCAAGTGCCCGCGACAGGCAAGGGCCCAAAACGTAGTGTGGTGACATCAAAATTGCCTATCTCAAAACCACCTGGTTTTGCAAGGGGGGTCACTTGGGTTTTTGGCCCGGTGCACGGCAGCCATCTAGGGAAACCTACCAAACCCATACATTTCTGAAAACTAGACACCCGGGGGCTTCCAGGGAGGTATGGCTTGCATGGATCCCCCAACGTTTCTTTACCCAGAATCCCCTGCAAACCTCAATTTTAGCTGAAAAAATCACTTTTTTCACACTTTTTTGTGTGCGAAAGTTGTGGCATCACCGAGCTCACTCAAATTTCCCACCTCCCAGCGTTCCCCTGGGTCTCCCGGTAAAAGTGGTGCCTCACTTGTGTGGGAGGCCCAAGTACCCGCGACAGGCAAGGGCCCAAAACGTAGTGTTGCGACATCAACATTGCCTATCCCACACAAAAAAGTATGAAAAAAGTGATTTTTTCAGCTAAAATTGAGGTTTGCAGGGGATTCTGGGTAAGGAAACGTTGGGGGATCCATGCAAGCCATACCTCCCTGGAAGCCCCCGGGTGTCTAGTTTTCAGAAATGTATGGGTTTGGTAGGTTTCCCTCGATGGCCGCCGTGCACCGGGCCAAAAACCCAAGTGACCCCCCTTGCAAAACCAGGTGGTTTTGAGATAGGCAATTTTGATGTCACCACACTACGTTTTGGGCCCTTGCCTGTCGCGGGTACGTGGGCCTCCCACACAAGTGAGGCACCATTTTTACCGGGAGACCCAGGGGAACGCTGGGAGGTGGGAAATTTGAGTGAGCCCGGTGATGCCACAACTTTCCCACACAAAAAATTGTGAAAAAAGTGATTTTTTCAGCTAAAATTGAGGTTTGCAGGGGATTCTGGGTAAGGAAACGTTGGGAGATCCACGCAAGCCATACCTCCCTGGAAGCCCCCAGGTGTCTAGTTTTCAGAAATGTATGGGGTTGGTAAGTTTCCTGTTGGAATTGGCCCTTCTGGCAGGTTCACCCCGAAACTTTTAGCTTTTTATTGGTGACTTGGTGTAGTGAATTTTGGTTTCTGCGCACTTTACCGCTGTGTCCCAGGGTAAAGTGCGTACGTGTAGTGAGGTTGGCCTGCCCTCCCATAGGAATGCATGGGGGAATGTATGTGTCCTGGTAGTTCCTGATGCGTGGGGTGTGCAGGCCCGAGTTTGGTATGTGAGGACTCGTGTGATTGAATGCTGCGCGATGATGTGTGCGGCGTGCATGTACCTAGTGTGGAAGTGCCACTTCTAGAAGTGGGCACTTCTGTGTGCAGTGTGAAATGTGTGGCTTGTCTGGCGATTGGCTGGTTGAGGTCATGTGACGGGCTAGGGAATCCCCAGAGTCAGGAGGAGTCACCCGGTGGTGAATAGGGAGATCAGCATGCTGATGGCTGGGGAGGAGTACACCTGGGTCCTGAATAGGGCAGGGCTTTCCCTACACAATGCTGGCTCCGGCCCCTGTGGTGCGACTGATGACCCTGGCCTGTCCACTGAATAGGGAGAGGGGCTGAGCAAAACAAAGTGCTCAGGAACCAGTTGTAACTGTTTCGCCCCTTCCCTGCACCTTGAAGACAAAGGGTTTCACTGTATAAAAAGGGGCTGTGTCCCCTTACAATTTGTTCTTCCAGGATCCAACTTGAGGGGGGCCTGCTGCTGCTGGGCGCCAGGAGAGACCGCCACTGGGGACTGCCTCCCTGCTGGAGGGCCCTGTGAGCTGGCCCCTGGGCCCAGTCTTTGCCCCCCTGCCTTTTGAAGACTTTTTGGCTGGACTTGCTATCCCTAAGCGCCTGGGAGCGCTTTATAGCGCCAGGAGCGCTTTGTTTCTGCAGCGGGTGCCCACCCCGCATTGTGTGCTCGTTGGCGGGTGCCCACCCCGCTTATTTGATTAGTTAGTTGGCGGGTGCCCACCCCGCTTGCCGGTGGTGATTGCGAGGGAGCCTACCCCTCTACGAGCAGAGAAATCACCGCTGCAGCCTGGACCGGAAGTCAGGCACCCCCCCTGGGGGCGGGCCGTGCGACAGAATCCTGGGCCGGAAGCAGGAAGCGGACGGGAGCCTACCCTGCGCTCCTGTGCAGCGAGAACGAAGTGCCCGGGAGAAGTGAAGATCCAGGCGGGAGCCCACCCCGCACTGGACCGTGAGGCGGAGTGCGGCCGGAGCCGGTGCGGAGGGGGCGCGAGGCACATTGTCGGTGCCTGCCCCTCCGCGTTGCAGAGAAGCTCCGGAGTCCATCGCCGCCGAGAGGAGAGACGACGCGGGAGTCCCCGGAGAGCAGCCCGGTGAGTGCAAAGGGCTGGGGGACTCCGCGCATGTGTTGGGGGTGCGGGTGCAGTGTCAGAGTCCCGTGAAGGCTCCAACGTTGCCTGGCCTAGTGGTGGCAATCAGAGCGGCCCCGGAAGGCAGTGGGCCGCTCCAGAGTTAGGGGCACCATTCTTTTCGAGCCCACGAGGCTCCAACGACGGGGCAAATATTTGTTCAGCGCCACGAAGGCTCTAGGGGGCATTTTTGTGTGGACAGAGCCCAGAGAGGGCTCCAGAGGCACGCCAGTGCCTGAGTTCGTTCCACAGCTGCCCAGCACTTAGTGGGCAGCTGCAACGTTTAGGTTGGGAACCTTTTACGCTTTTTTCTTGCGCAGCTGGCGCAGCTTGACTGGGACAGAGCGTCCTAGCCTGGACAAGGCCAGTTGGCCTAGGGACTGCCACAGGTGGTGGCGTATGGGAGTTTCTCGCTAAGGTTCCTAACCTGCACCTCTGAATGTACTTTATGCGTCATGTGCCTTGCTTTACACCGCTGAATGTATTTTATGCATCATGTGTTTTCCTTCCCTACACCTCTGAATGTTTTAGGCATCATGTGTAATGTGTGTTTACCCCTACAGGTATTGTGATACTTAGGTGGTTGTTTGTTTTCTCCTAGTACAGGTGGTGCTAGTGAGGTCCTGGTTCCCTGCGTGACATTTTCCTAAGGTGGTTAGGGTTGCGTAGGTGGTACTTACATGTTACCAGTGGTTACTGGTTGTGTGCTATATGTTATTTTGTGCTACAGTAACTTTATATTCTAAATTCTAAAAGTGCTAATTCCTGACAGTGGTCCATGTGGCCCTGTCCCCTGTACATATTGAGGAAATATGAATTTTGTGATCAGTTATGTCCCCTATCGTAGACCCCAACGGCTCCATGTACATGCTATAAGTACATGTATGTTCCCTCCTACTCCAGTTTTGAAGACGCAAATATATGTGCGTCCACCGTCAACATGTCCTCTTTCAGATCCGCCATGAATGGGTCCGATATTCCATTCCTAAGTATGAAAGGCCACCGACTTTATGTGGTTCACTTTCCACATTTTACAGATTCAGGCGAGTAGGCCCTGAATTCTGTCATCAAGCCTTTTCCTGCCTTCTGCCTCTGAAAGCTCCAGTCTGAGCCTGCATCTGTATCCATGAACTTTGTCCTACTCCCTGCGCGGCTAACGGTGCCTGATCCAGCATATTGCCTGCCAAAAACTGTATTTCACCTTCAAGATTATCTCCTCCCTCCTCATCCGATGCATTCCTGTCTAGCAGTTTAGGTAAACATTCCTTCAGCTACCGTGCAAAGAGGCCAGGCCTCGCTGTCCTCATGCAAGTAATTCATAGCCCCGTTACCATGGAATATTCCTACCCCCTCGCATCTAATGTAGACACTTAGACGCTTGTACACGCACTAACAGTCAGTATAGTCAGTATAGAATAAGATTCTATCCTAAGAGACCTCTCTTTTGGATAACACAGTTCCTTAAACATAGGATATTAGATATGATTTGGGATTAGGTTGACATGACCCCCAGACTTCTGTCTCCACATGTAGAGCTAAATGTCAAGTCCCCTTCACCCTCTAGTTGCACGTCAATCACACGTCATGCGGCTGCGCGCGCATCTCTGCCAAACATTTCTGCTGACATTGCAGGATTCTTTCATGGATCCACCCACTTGTGACATCATGTTTAATGACGTATTTTAGTTACACCCATGTTTACGCCTCCATTAGTTACGTATGCACAGTTTTTCTGTATTATCAGCTGTCACGCCTCTTGCATCTGTTTCACTGTAATGTATTTTCTATAAAACTGCCTATCTGTCAATAATATATGCCCCCTTCCTTCCTGAACTTTCGTGGTGATGGAATAGAAGGCCCACAATTCGAATTGTATTCCTTTGTATAGGAATAAAGCCCTTTAAAACCTCTAATACCACGGATTCTGCCTCTTATTTTTACTGAGTTATTCTCACTAAGACTTTACCGCATAAAAATAGTACCGGTAACGAAATATTTACCACATAAATTGGCGCCCGAACAGGGACACTTTCTCATCTCACGCGCCGGCGGTGCGTTGCAGGCCCGGTCTCCTGCCACAGCTGAACGGACAAAAACGCGTACCTGCAGGATTTCCTGTATCTCCCTCCGGCCAAGCGGGAGCGACTGAGGCTGCGATCAACACCCAGACGAGGCGGTGAGAAGTGCGAAGTATCCCGACCAGAGCCTAACTGAGAGAGCGAGATCCGAGGTATACAGAGTCCCACCGAGTTCCGAAGTTCCGAGTCCAGTCGAGTCGAGTCCAGTCCGGTCCAGTTTCAGTTCCGTTCCGAGGCCTTCCGTTCCGAGCTACCCGGTGAGTACCATTACCGGGGAGGCATTTAACGTGCACATAGTCTGTGCCGGTCAAGACGGGTTTGGGTACACAAGTCCGGTCTGCACTGTTTCAGCAGTGTATCTGTACTGTTTAGCAGTATATATAGTATGTCTTGCATATAAATAAATATTATCTAGTGTCAGTATTATGTCAGTAACTAGTTTTCTATTAGTTATCATTGTTCGTAAAATTGTTAAGCGTTAAATGTTTTAAATACGTTCTATATATTGTGGTGTGAATGAATGTTCATTATTGTGTTCATCGTATAAAGTGTGTTCTAGAAACAAGATCTAAAAATGCCGCTCTTTTCGAAACTAAGACAGATCAAAACTAGAAAAGGTGTACTCGAAGAAGCTGTTCCCATTCCACCTAGGGACACTCCAGGATACTTTATGTATCATAAGCATGGTCTAGATGCCGTACTATTTCTTGATTTATGGGTGGACTACACCAAAGAATTACCAGAGAGTCAGAGATGGCCCGCAACGGGGACCTAGGATGCAGATTGCATCATGAGAGTAGAAGAAGAATTATGGAAAAAGAAAGCCAGACAGTCACAGAAAGATGCCATTGAATTATGGCGTAAAGAATCATACAGACGTACAGAAAAAGCACACAGACAGGAAGAGAAAGGTAGAGAGAATTCAAATAAAACTCGAGAAAATTTATTACTTGAGGAAGGTACCCGAGTAAACTCAGAACAAGTAGATAGACAAAGAAACACTCTTATGAATGGTATGTATCCTCTTCTGGCCGAAGGGTTACCTAAGGCTATCCCGGAAATACAAAAAGACTTAACTCCTCCATTGCTCCCGATAAAAGCACATCCCAAAACACATCCCAAAACAGCACAGGACGTTTTCCTATCCTCCTATTTAGATGACGTAGCTCCCGAGTATGCTAATGCCATACCACACATACCGCTTGCCGATGGTGTTCTACCCCAAGAGCATCCGTCTGTATCCCCGCAACTACAACCTCCTACACAAGTTCCCACAGGTCCGTCCGTTTCTACAGTTTTTCCCGCATCTACAATCTCTATCCTACGCCCAACGAATCCTTTCGTGCCTAGCGCCTCAGATGGGGCTACCGGAGGTACGACAGACATGTTTGCCACCCCGCCGCGAAATAAACAGACCCTTAGAGATTTAGCACTCCAACGTACACCCCAATTAGCGACATCCGACATGTTTAAAGAACAACTTGTGGATTGTAGATACGACCCAGTACCAGGTAGACAGGATAAATTGCTCATATCATCACTACGTATAAGACGAGCTACATTATATTTAATGACAATACCAGGAATGGGTGATCACCTAGACGAAATATATCGCTTTGTCCAAACAGGGCAAGGTCCAGAAAGTATTAACGAAGCTATGGAATACCAGAAAGTGGATGTCCAAAGACAACTACTACGTTTTTTTATAAATTGTGTAATTAGGAATCAAGACAGGCCAGGGGCAGATCACGAAACGATGCAAAGACTTGCCAAATGGGGTCAGAACATATCAGAAGAGAAACATGATAGACAGGCGTGTATAATCGCCATGTGTCGAAAGATCCGCAAGGAAGTAGAACGAATACATAAAGAAAGACGAGAAACAGACAGAGTGGAATCAGAAGAGGAGTCAGAGCAAGTAGAAACGATAGCTTATGTAGGTAGAGGAAGACCCCATAATAATACTAGAGGCTTTGACGACCCGATACGTCCAATACGTCCAGAATATAATAGACATTTTCCAAACCCTATGTTAAATACAAAGTCCCCCGAACACTTATTCCAAGCCGCTGATAAATTACTCCGAGATCGAAGGGGGTATCATATGCTCGATTCCATGGACGAACAAGAATTAGCTAGGTCAGCAGTACAATGGGCTGACAGTCCCAGTGAATATAATGATGATGTACTTGCACACACGTTTCTGAATCTTGACCCGTACGAACAGCGTTTAGCTAGTATATACATGATTCAACACCTCCTTGTATTATTTAAAAGCCAGCACTCCGATCCAGGACCCTTACCTGACATATTGACAGAACTGCTCACGAATATATGGAGAGGGTCAAGTACTGATTTGATTAAAGAAATTCTAGAATACCGAAACCAATATTTAAATTTCGTATGCCCAGAACACGTTCCAGTTCCCATTATGGGAAGAAAAATGTATCACATAGATAGACAGAACCCGTTACGCGAAGTGCACCCAATAAGAGGTGCCGGTGATAATTTTACACGCGTGTTTGTGTACACGCCTATAACTAAATTAGAATTATTAGAAATGAAGAAAGTAGTACCCAGCCATGACAAGGACCCAGCAGGTTTCCACCGTGAAATAAAGGACATGTTACTCATGGGAGAGTATACCTACCCCGACATTATGAAAATATTAAAAGTCCTATTACCCGCCGGTGTTTATGAGAAACTCAAAGAAAAGGAATGGGAGGTGGGAGACCAAAAGATAGATTGGACAGCGTTGGAAAACGAAGAAAAGGCCCGAGCTGCAGGAGCAGGGCTTGGGGAAAAGACTACAGCACTAGCAGGATTACTAATACAGGTACTGCCACGTTTATTAACTACGAAAAAGGAAGACTGGGGTGCAATCTCAGCCTGTAAACAAAAGCCAGACGAAGACACTAGTGATTTCTATTCCCGATTTGAAAAATGTTTTGGTATAAATAGTGGCATAAAAGTAAGTAGTGAGTCATATCCACATCTGTTTGTGACAAAATTAGTTGAGAATTCTCTGCTACAAGTCAAGAATAGAGTATTGAAGTTCGAAAGTACCTGGCAAGGTAATACCCCATCACAGATGTTACAGATGTTACAATATCATCACAATAGAATTAGAGAAGAACAAGAACACGAACAAAGACGTATGAAAGATACAAAAATGAAAATGCTTGTTGCTCAGTCAGTTCCAGCCGATGGTCATCATAAGGGTAATTCCGCAGGTCCTACGAAAGGGACATGCAACTATTGTAAACAACCAGGTCATTATATACACGATTGTCCAGTCCTGAAACATAATATTGCTACAGGTAGAACTCAGGAGAGACCACGTCCACCTAGACAGGATCAGAATCAACAACAAATTCCTCAGCATGCACAACCTAGGTTAGCTCCGCAACAACTAGCTCCGCAACAGGGAGCTCCACAACAGACCATAGCACCACCACAAGCGCAGCCTATTGCTGCAACACAAGCAACAACACAACAGATGTATCAGTATGCACAAGCAGATTACCCCGATTATCAGCGATACTCATGAGATAGCCTAGAGAGGGAAGTTGGCTTACCCCTTATTGAGGTTCCTGTAGACCAAGAGGGACCTTATGTACATAGTGAACTATTAGGGGAAGACAGAAAGTTTTTACTTGATACAGGGGCAAGCAGAACAACTATAAGACGTAGTGAAGTTCCAGGGGCACCCCTCTCAGGCTCACAGAATATTTCCCTTGGATTCTCAGGAAAACCTATAATAAACGACGTAACACAACCTCTTCCACTTACGATTGGTCCATTGACACGTACTACAGATTTATTGCTTACTAAATCATGTCCAGAAAATTTGTTAGGTATAAAAACATTGAAAGCTCTAGGAGCTATAATATGTTGTTCTCCGGAAGGAGTACGACTATTTTTACGTGACTTTAAAGGTCACTACGTGTCCAGAGACATGGATCACCGACTGCAGAATTTACCTACACATTTATGGGCACAAGGCCCCACTGATGTTGGTTGCATGAATATTACACCATATCGTGTCACACTAAAAACAGGAGTAATACTACCACGAATACGACAATACAAGTTACCACCCGATGCTGTTGTGGCTTTGCTGCAAATCATTGACGAGCTCATTGCACAAGGAGTGGTTGTCGAAACCGACTCAAATGTATGTAATTCCCCGATAATTCCGATTCTTAAAAGAACGGATCCAAAAGCACCACCAGTATATCGATTAGTTATTGATCTGCGCGAATTAAATAAATGTATTGTACCACAATACCCTGTGGTCCCAGATATCTCTTCATTACTCACAGCTATTGACTCAGAAGCAACGTTCTTCACTGTAATTGATCTCAAGAATGCTTTCTTTAGTGTCCCAATAGATCCGGAAAGTCAATATTTGTTCGGATTCAGTTTAAATGGACGAAGTTTTAAATTCACACGCGCACCTCAAGGATTTACAGAAAGCCCCAGCATCTATAGCCAAGCACTGAAACGAGAACTTGACAGTATCCACATGCCAGTTAACACTGCCTTGCTTCAATATGTCGATGATCTGCTGATCACCGCTCGAAGCGAACCTGAATGTGAAAAAGCGTCACTGACGGTTTTGAAATTTCTGGCCGACAAGGGGCCCAAGGTGTCCCCTTCTAAGCTGCAATTCTGTGTTCAGCGAGTTGTTTACCTTGGACACTCGCTGTCCAAGGAGGGAAGGCAGCTTACACTCGACCGCATCCAGTTAATCGCTAACATGCCACCACCCAAGACACAAAAGGAGGTGCGGGCTTTCATAGGCCTCACTTCATACTGTAGGCAGTGGATCCCTCAATATGCATTTCTAGCAAAACCACTCATCCAGTTGACAACACAGAAGGCAGCCACATCGACTGTCCTCCCTTGGACTCAAGAACATACACACGCCTTTGAAAGCTTAAAGAAAGCTTTATGCCAAGCACCTGTTTTAGCAACACCATGTTACAGTAAACAGTTTACACTCTTTGTTACAGAACGCGAAGGTACTGCTTTGTCAGTACTCACTCAGGAACAAGCAGGATCACACAAACCATGTGCTTATTTCTCTAGTACATTAGATCCAGTAGCTCAGGCTCTTCCTGCGTGCCTGAAATCGGTGGCAGCAACAGCTTTAGCAATCAGACAAAGCGATGCCATAGTGTTAGGACATCAATTGACAGTACAAGTCCCACACGCAGTAGAGGTTCTTTTGAACCGCACACAAACACAACACTTGACTATAGCGAGACTCACCGGTTACGAACTGACATTATTTCAGCCACACATAGAAATCAGACGTTGTAATACATTAAATCCTGCCACACTGTTACCAGTGGGCGGAACAGATCCATTGGCACATGATTGTGTCGAAGTCATTACTATCACGACGAAACCCAGACAAGACTTGACAGATATCCCTTTGTTAGATCCAGACTTGACATTGTATGTAGATGGGTCATGTATGAGAACCAGTACAGGAGAGCTAGTGGCCGCTTACGCAGTCACAACAGACACTGAAGTCATTGAAACAAATTGTATTAACACTTTGTCAGCTCAAGCAGCAGAGCTCATCGCTCTGACACAAGCCTGTATTCAAGCCACAAATAAGAAAGTCAATATATACACAGATTCACGTTATGCATTCGGAGTCGTCCATGACTTCGGCGTACTGTGGCGAGAGAGAGGTTATTTAACTTCTCACGGTGCCCACATCCAGCACGGACCCCTCATTCAAGCCCTATTAGATGCGATTCATCTACCTACTGCAATATCGATTATGAAATGCAAAGCCCATACAAAAGTTACCGATATCATTTCTCAGGGTAATGACCTAGCTGACAGAACAGCTAAACAGACTGCTCAGAATCAGACTCACACAACTGACATGACAAAGACAATAGTTCCGACACCAACACATTGCATGACAGTTAAGGATCCCGCCCTTGATGTAATTGACATACAGACACATGCTACACCAGAAGAAATAAAGAAATGGACTGAATTAGGAGGGATCCAAACGGATCAAGGATGGATGACGAAGGAAAAATCTATATGGTTTCTTCCCGACTCAATGGTTCAAGTTATCATCAACACAATACATAGTCCAGCGCACCTAGGAGAAAAAGCTATGCTAGACAGCATTCAACACATTTGGTTCAACAAACACTTACGAGCAGCAGCTAAACAAAAAGTTCGTACCTGTATGATATGTTGTCAGTTTAATCCAGGTAAAAGCATCCCCGTAGAGCAGGGTGGATTTCAACCTCCCGATCATGCTTTTGAAGTCCTCCAGATGGATTATATCCAGATGGAACGATGTCGAGGATTCAAATATGTTCTCGTAGTTGTCTGTGCTCTTTCCCGTTGGACAGAAGCATACCCGGTTTCAGATTACACTGCTCCGACTACTGCCAAACAGTTAATTCGAGAATTCTTCCCACGGTACGGTTTACCACGTGTTGTCTACTCAGATAACGGCCAGCCGTTCTCATCCGAACTAATGAAACACGTTTCCCTTTTGTTAGGCTACCAATGGAAATTTCACTGTGTCCGACATCCCGAGGCGGCAGGTCTCGTGGAACGCCATAATCAAACTCTGAAAATTAGATTTTCCAAAATATGTAGGGAAAAAGGTGTCGACTGGATAGTAGCCTTACCAGTTGCGCTCTTTTACATGAGAATGGTAGCACATTCTCGAACAGGGCTATCCCCGTACGAGGTGGTCTTCGGTAGACCACCAAATATGTGGGGGACGCCTATACCTCGCAAAATCACTGATGTTGACTGTAATATGCTGACAGATTACCTGGCTTCCTTGATGTCTGCACTACAATCTTGTCGTTCACAGGTAGCCGCAGCTTTTCCCGATAATACTGAGGTGAAGCCCCATGACGTGGTTCCTGGTGACCTGGTTTTGGTCAGGAATTTCGACCGTAAGACCCAACTGGATCCTAGGTGGAAGTCACCGAAGTTGGTTCTACTCACCACAAGGACTGCCGTGAAAATTGAGGGTCGCAAAGGGTGGTTGCACTCGAGTCATATCAAAAAATGTTATGGACTACCAACCAGTGTGATTACTCAACCCTGTATTCCCTCACAGACAGACTCAAAGCTCCCCTTGGTTGAATTAACCAAACCAGAACTTTATAAACTAAAATTGAGGTCTAGTAAGTCAGACAATTTGATTGTTTAAGTCCTCTCCAAGGTGAATCGGTTGAATTTGTCTCTGACATGTATCCTCTAGACCGGAATAGAGAAAGAAATCAGCGAATGCAGCTCAAAAAGCATGCGTATTATAAATCACTTCGTAGTCACTGCACAGTAACATTATTAATTTTGTTTTTTCTAAGTCTTCTGATCATTATTTTTAGCATACTATTGCATATGTATTACCCTATTCTTAAACGTGCTTACAATGTAACTGCAGAACATTCTTTTAGCGAATTACCTCCGCATGAGTTGTCATATAGATTTGCGCTGCGCAACAACACATTTATTAGTATGTTACATCATTCCCATCAGACCAGCAATGCCACAAATTGTTGGATATGTGGCCGACTCCCTCCCTATCAGAACTATAAGGGAGTTTTGCCCCTCTTTCCATATCCGTTCACACACAATGGCTCCTGTGGAGCATGGTTTAGTTTGATTAATTCCCTAGATTCACATTCCGCAGTTTATCAAGACAACTGGGTATGGGGAAACCTGAACCTAGTTTTACTTAAAGTCTGCTACCCTAACAAGGAGGGACTCCCCAAAAGAACAGGAACTGATCTAGAAAATGAAGTATATGGATTAGGTAATTTTACACTTAACCTCATGATCCTGAACGTTGAATCTGAAGCTACACCAATCTTGCCCGCCATGTCAGTATTCCCAGTAAAAGGGGAATTATGTATAAGAAAGAATGGTTCCATACACATGGGCCACAGTAAATGCACCACTATAATAAAATTCAGTGATCAAGGCAAGTCTACATTTAGAGCTTCCCATCATTCCTACTTCATATGTGGCCAGACCGCATATATATGTCTACCTCTAGATTGGGATGGTACCTGTTACATAGCATTCCTTCTGCCACCTGTTTTCCTGGCTCCTCCTGATTATCATAGAAATACCCATTTAGTACACAATAGACAACAGAGAGATCTCCCAATTGTCGATTACACTGAAACAGCATGGGAAAAATACACAGATTTCAATAAAGGATTCTTTCCCTATATAGGTACAGTCACTAATAGTAAGCTGATACGTAGATTAACCAGAACCCTTGAAGCAGTAGTGAACGAGACTATTTCCGCCTTAGGCAATTTAACAGAAGAGCAGTCTGCTATGCGGATTGTTGTGCTTCAAAATCGTCTTGTCCTTGACGTCATCCTGGCCGATAGGGGCGGAGCTTGTAGGGTCATCGGATCAAGTTGTTGCATTTTCATACCAGAAAATTCGCCGTCAGTATATAAAGCCATAACCCGCCTTCATAAGATTATAAGCCAGATACACCAGAGTCCAGGCACCTGGACTTGGTCCGGTTGGTTCTGGGGCGTGTTGTCAGCCTGGGGATGGAGAATACTATCCTTCCTAGGTATTGGCTTTCTCATACTATTCAGTTGCTGTTTATGTCTACAATGTGGGCCCCGTTACCATGGAATATTCCTACCCCCTCGCATCTAGTGTAGACACTTAGACGCTTGTACACGCACTAACAGTCAGTATAGTCAGTATAGAATAAGATTCTATCCTAAGAGACCTCTCTTTTGGATAACACAGTTCCTTAAACATAGGATATTAGATATGATTTGGGATTAGGTTGACATGACCCCCAGACTTCTGTCTCCACATGTAGAGCTAAATGTCAAGTCCCCTTCACCCTCTAGTTGCACGTCAATCACACGTCATGCGGCTGCGCGCGCATCTCTGCCAAACATTTCTGCTGACATTGCAGGAATCTTTCATGGATCCACCCACTTGTGACATCATGTTTAATGACGTATTTTAGTTACACCCATGTTTACGCCTCTATTAGTTACGTATGCACAGTTTTTCTGTATTATCAGCTGTCACGCCTCTTGCATCTGTTTCACTGTAATGTATTTTCTATAAAACTGCCTATCTGTCAATAATATATGCCCCCTTCCTTCCTGAACTTTCGTGGTGATGGAATAGAAGGCCCACAATTCGAATTGTATTCCTTTGTATAGGAATAAAGCCCTTTAAAACCTCTAATACCACGGATTCTGCCTCTTATTTTTACTGAGTTATTCTCACTAAGACTTTACCGCATAAAAATAGTACCGGTAACGAAATATTTACCACATAATCCCTTGTAAATTCTGCCCGTGCCTGTTGGCACATTGTAAAGTGTGTGTTTTTATCTAATGTGTTTTGGTAATACAAAGGTTATTTTTATAGAATACCTTGTGTGGAGTTTCCTTTGTGGTGGGCCTTGGGTGTTGTTGCTGGGTGCGCGCACAAACGCTTTACACATCGCCTCAGAGATAAGCCTGACTGCTCGTGCCAAGCTACCAAGGGGGTGAGCAGGCGTTATCTTTGGCGTGTAACTTCCTTGCCCTGACTAGAGTGGTGGTTTCTGCCTGGCTTTGGCGCAAACCCTAGCCAACCAGAAATCGCCAGTTCTAACATTGGTGATCAGCGGTGGGATTTGGACTTGCATTTGTGCTGTACCGCAGCAGCAACTGGCTGCACCACAAAACTCTGCATTTTAGATAATCACATATTGGGGATTATTGTTTTTGAGTTCCATTATTTCTTCTCCTAAAGGTGTCCTTTGTGAATCATGTACTCCTGTGTTAGCTCAGACACCCAGGTTCCTTGTGTTAAACTCTTCTCGAGAACGTCCGCCAAAATGGAGCCTGCTTTTAATTTCTGTGGTCTGTTTAGATACAGTAGGTTGGAGTTGGTAAGGTTCTGTGAAGAGAGAGACATAGAGGTGGGTGAGTCAGATACCCAGTCCAAACTGAGGGACAACCTGATCCTATGGCAAAAGGGCGAGTGGGAGCGAGAGCGCAGTGAGGAAGATAGGGCCCGGGCCGCACGCCGAGAGGGTGGTGGGTCTGAGGGGAGCCCTGAAGATTCAGAAGAGGAGGAAGATTACCTGACAGGGATGCCAGTAGAAAGTGAAGACCCCATAGATAGGGAGTCCCTTGCTGGGTCCAGTGTCAGGAGCAGCACCCCATCCCTTTCCCTGTCCCCAGAGGAGTGGGTAGATAGGAGGGAAGAAAGGGAGCATCAGCTGGCCATGGAGAAACTCAGGTTGGAGCATGCCCGGGGGATGGCGCAGCTGAATATAGAGGAGAAAAAGCTGGAGACCGAGAGGGTCTTAGCGCAGGAGAGGATAGAGGAGGCTGAGAGGGCCTTCACCAGGGAGAAATCAGCGCTGGAGAGTAGACTATCCCTGCGCGCAGTCTTAGTTTTCTGGGCTCCCCAAGGAGGGTTGAGTCCAGTGGTGGCAGCGATATAGAGCCCAGTGCAGGACGTCCCATTCCCAGTTCCCCCAGTATGGTACCTGTTTCCCAGGAGTACCGGTTGAAATTCAGGGGCAGTAGGAAGCTGTCTCACCAGTCTTGGGAGAAGTTTGTAATTGGGTGTGATGAGGCACTGTATGATTGGGTAAGGGTTAACACGACACAGGATTTTGACGGACTGTAAAGTCTGGTTATCAAAGAGCAGATGCTCAGTAGTTGCTATCCTGAGTTGCGCCAACACCTGTCGAGGTATGACGTCCCTTGTCCTTGGGACCTTGCAGAGGAAGCGGACCGATGGGAAAGGGCCCAAGGTTTTGCAGAGGCATGGGAGAGTACTTCCAACAGTAGTGGCTCAGGTATCTTCCTGTCCTGGATGGGGGTAGAGGTTCAGAGCAGCCCAGCTAGGTCCCAGAGTAGTGAGAGGGGTGTAGGGGCTCACGGCCTATCTCAGTGGAGTAGGAGTGAGTGGGTGACTTTGAGTCCCCAGAGGCCCGAAACCCAGTCTCAGAACCTGGATGGTTTCTTCAGGGAACACCAGGTTGGGGGCCTAGGCTGTCCTGTTAGGCCACTTGAGGAGGATCGTCCAGTGTATGGAGAACCTGGAGTCTCTGTAAGTAGAGCTCCAGTGGTTCTGGTGTCAGGCAGTACCGCTCCAGTAGGGAGGGTACAGAAGTCCAGCGAGAGGAGTGGCATGGGGCTGTGTTCCCCGGTGGAGGAGCCAGTGGGTCAGGGACCAGCCGGGAGGGCTGGGTCTCCTAGAGGTGACCCTGGTGACTACACGTCTGTCCTGGGGGATCTTCGCGCACTGTCAGGTGGACAGGGGACGGGAGATCTGCGCCAGGCAGACTGTCACGCAACATATGAGGCATATGTTACCCTCGGGGGGATACTGTGTGAGTCCCCAGAAGTCCTGGAGTGCCAGGCAATTATTCCACTGAAGGTTCTTGACCAGAGGTTGGGAGGCCAGGTTCAGGGTCAGCCTGACCTGAAGGGTAGGACGACTGTAACCAGTGTCCTGACCGGTTCTTCTTCCAGAGGTACCGCCCCAGTTGGTAGGGAGCAGGACTCTGGAAGGGGGTGCAGAGGGTGGGAGAGCCCACCTCTGACCCCGGTGCAACCTGAGGGGTTAAACCTTAGGTTGGGCGACCAGTTCTCAGGGAGAGGTCCTGAGCTGGTGGGGAAGTTGATTTCTGAGGGTGCCTCTCAGAGGAAGAGAGGACGGAACCCTAGAAGAAGAGGTAGGGGGAGGAGAGCCTCACCCGTGACTGTTGGTCAGCCTGAGGGTTCAGACCCTGGGCTGGAGGATCAGTGGATGTTTAGAACCGCCCTGATGAGGGGAAGAGTGGAAAATGGTCACTATGTGCCAGGGGTTACTACCCCCCACTCTGTGGTTAGGCAAGGACCAGTGGCGCCTAGATGGCCTAGGGCCTGGTCCTGGCCAAGGACAGCTGAGGAGTACCAGTGGGGTAGCCCAGTTGGTCCGCCGGGTTTTTCCAGAGGGAACCACGTGGGTTCAGAGTGGCGTAAAACCGGAGAGTGTCCCTGCCGTTGCGGGCCTGCGTCCATGTTTTATCGCCCAAAGCAGGGAAGACCTTCACGGTGGTGATTGGTCTACCCTGCATTTTGGCTGGAAGGGGGTTGTGTTGGACTTGGCCCTTCTGGCAGGTTCACCCCAAAACTTTTTGCTTTTTATTGGTGACTTGGTGTAGTGATTTTTGGTTTCTGCGCACTTTACCGCTGTGTCCCAGGGTAAAGTGCGCACGTGTAGTGAGGTTGGCCTGCCCTTCCATAGGAATGGATGGGGGAATGTATGTGTCCTGGTAGTTCCTGATGCGTGGGGTGTGCAGGCCCGAGTTTGGTATGTGCGGACTCGTGTGATTGAATGCTGCGCGATGATGTGTGCGGTGTGCATGTACCTAGTGTGGAAGTGCCACTTCTAGAAGTGGGCACTTCTGTGTGCAGTGTGAAATGTGTGGCTTGTCTGGCGATTGGCTGGTTGAGGTCATGTGATGGGCTAGGGAATCCCCAGAGTCAGGAGGAGTCACCCGGTGGTGAATAGGGAGATCAGCATGCTGATGGCTGGGGAGGAGTACACCTGGGTCCTGAATAGGGCAGGGCTTTCCCCACACAATGCTGGCTCCGGCCCCTGTGGTGCGACGGTTGACCCTGGCCTGTCCACTGAATAGGGAGAGGGGCTGAGCAAAACAAAGTGCTCAGGAACCAGTTGTAACTGGTTCGCCCCTTCCCTGCACCTTGAAGACAAAGGGTTTCACTGTATAAAAAGGGGCTGTGTCCCCTTACAATTTGTTCTTCCAGGATCCAACTTGAGGGGGGCCTGCTGCTGCTGGGCGCCAGGAGAGACCACCACTGGGGACTGCCTCCCTGCTGGAGGGCCCTGTGAGCTGGCCCCTGGGCCCAGTCTTTGCCCCCCTGCCTTTTGAAGACTTTTTGGCTGGACTTGCTATCCCTAAGAGCCTGGGAGCGCTTTGTTTCTGCAGCGGGTGCCCACCCCGCATTGTGTGCTCGTTGGCGGGTGCCCACCCCGCTTATTTGATTAGTTAGTTGGCGGGTGCCCACCCCGCTTGCCTGTGGTGATTGCGAGGGAGCCTACCCCTCTACAAGCAGAGAAATCACTGCTGCAGCCCGGACCGGAAGTCAGGCACCCCCCCTGGCCAAAAACCCAAGTGACCCCCCTTGCAAAACCAGGTGGTTTTGAGATAGGCAATTTTGATGTCACCACACTACGTTTTGGGCCCTTGCCTGACGCGGGTACTTGGGCCTCCCACACAAGTGAGGCACCATTTTTACCGGGAGACCCAGGGGAATGCTGGGAGGCAGGAAATTTGAGTGAGCCCGGTGATGCCACAACTTTACCACACAAAAAAGTGTGAAAAAAGTGATGTTTTCAGCTAAAATTGAGGTTTGCAGGGGATTCTGGGTAACGAAACGTTGGGGGATCCACGCAAGCTATACCTCCCTGGAAGCCCCCGGGTGTCTAGTTTTCAGAAATGTATGGGTTTGGTAGGTTTCCCTAGATGGCCGCCGTGCACCGAGCCAAAAACCCAAGAGACCCCCCTTGCAAAACCAGGTGGTTTTGAGATAGGCAATGTTGATGTCGCATCACTACGTTTTGGGCCCTTGCCTGTCGCGGGTACTTGGGCCTCCCACACAAGTGAGGCACCATTTTTACCGGGAGACCCAGGGGAACGCTGGGAGGTGGGAAATTTGAGTGAGCCCGGTGATGCCACAACTTTCCTACGCAAAAAAGTGTGAAAACAGTGATTTTGTCAGCTAAAATTGAGGTTTTCAGGGGATTATGGGTAAGGAAACGTTGGGGGATCCACGCAAGCCATACCTCCCTGGAAGCCCCCGGGTGTCTAGTTTTCAGAAATGTATGGGTTTTGTAGGTTTCCCTAGATGGCCGCCGTGCACCGGGCCAAAAACCCAAGAGACCCCCCTTGCAAAACCAGGTGGTTTTGAGATAGGCAATGTTGATGTCGCATCACTACGTTTTGGGCCCTTGCCTGTCGCGGGTACTTGGGACTCCCACACAAGTGAGGCACCATTTTTACCGGGAGACCCAGGGGAATGCTGGGAGGTGGGAAATTTGAGTGAGCCCAGTGATGCCACAACTTTCCCACACAAAAAAGTGTGAAAAAAGTGATTTTTTCAGCTAAAATTGAGGTTTGCAGGGGATTCTGGGTAAGGAAACGTTGGGGGATCCACGCAAGCCATACCTCGCTGGAAGCCCCCGGGTGTCTAGTTTTCAGAAATGTGTGGGTTTGGTAGGTTTCCCTAGATGGCCGCCGTGCACCGGGCCAAAAACCCAAGAGACCTCCTTTGCAAAACCATGTGGTTTTGAGATAGGCAATGTTGATGTCGCATCACTACGTTTTGGGCCCTTGCCTGTCGCGGGTACTTGGGCCTCCCACACAAGTGAGGCACCATTTTTACCGGGAGACCCAGGGGAACGCTAGGAGGTGGGAAATTTGAGTGAGCCTGGTGATGCCACAACTTTCCCACACAAAAAAGTGTGAAAAAAGTGATTTTTTCAGCTAAAATTGAGGTTTGCAGGGGATTCTGGGTAAGGAAACGTTGTGGGATCCACGCAAGCCATACCTCCCTGGAAGCCCCCAGGTGTCTAGTTTTCAGAAATGTATGGGTTTGGTAGGTTTCCCTAGATGGCCGCCGTGCACCGGGCCAAAAACCCAAGTGACCCCCCTTGCAAAACCAGGTGGTTTTGAGATAGGCAATTTTGATGTCACCACACTACGTTTTGGGCCCTTGCCTGTCCTGGGTACTTGGGCCTCCCACACAAGTGAGGCACAATTTTTACCGGGAGACCCAGGGGAACGCTGGGAGGTGGGAAAT
This sequence comes from Triturus cristatus, assembly GCF_964204655.1. Lineage (NCBI taxonomy): Eukaryota > Metazoa > Chordata > Amphibia > Caudata > Salamandridae > Triturus > Triturus cristatus. The sequence goes on from NC_140586.1 coordinate 809,893,068, forward strand.
TTGAGTGAGCCCGGTGATGCCACAACTTTCCCACACAAAAAAGTGTGAAAAAAGTGATTTTTTCATCTAAAGTTGAGGTTTGCAGGGGATTCTGGGTAAGGAAACGTTTGGGGATCCACGCAAGCCATACCTCCCTGGAAGCCCCCTGGTGTCTAGTTTTCAGAAATGTATGGGTTTGGTAGGTTTCCCTAGATGGCCGCCGAGCACGGGCCAAAAAGACAGTTGACCCCCTTGCAAAACCAGATCGTTTTGACATTGTTTCTACAGCATGAGAATTTCGGCACAATATTGCATGGAAAATGTGACAGATATTTTGAGGTTTGCAGGACATTGAGGATAAAAAAACTTTTTGGAATTCACAAGAGAGACATTTTTACATGGAACATACACCTTGGCAGAGAAACTAACAAGACAAAGATTCCTGCACAGCCATCTATTCCTCAAATGCACACACATACTGGTTGGATTTGGCACGAGGGCGAGTGATGGTTCAGTATATTAAATTTTATTAACAAGAGATTTCACAAAAATGAAATGCACTGTCAATAATTAAATGGAGAAAAAACTGAACCAATGACTCGCAGCTAGTGAGCTGTAAAGCCACGGCAAGGCACCAACCGCTTTACAGGCCATTCACACACCTTTCATACGTGATACACACAAGACCATTCGCACCACCAGGCACAAAAACAACACATTACAAAATTCACAAAAGGGACAAGGTACACCCTGCTTCAGAAAGGCAAATATTACTGCACAGCCATCTAATCCTCAAGCACACACACATACTGGTTGGATTTGGCACGAGGGCGAGTGATGGTTCAGTATATTAAATTTTATTAACAAGAGATTTCACAAAAATGAAATGCACTGTCAATAATTAAATGGAGAAAAAACTGAACCAATGACTCGCAGCTAGTGAGCTGTAAAGCCACGGCAAGGCACCAACCGCTTTACAGGCCATTCACACACCTTTCATACGTGATACACACAAGACCATTCGCACCACCAGGCACAAAAACAACACATTACAAAATTCACAAAAGGGACAAGGTACACCCTGCTTCAGAAAGGCAAATATTACTGCACAGCCATCTAATCCTCAAGCACACACACATACTGGTTGGATTTGGCACGAGGGTGAGTGATGGTTCAGTATATACAATTGTATTAGCAAGTGATTTCACAAAAATGAAATGCACTGTTAATAATTGAAAGGGCGAGAAACTGAACCATTGACTCGCCAGCTCGTGAGCTGTAAAGCCACGACAAGGCACCAACCTCTTTACAGGCCATTCATACACCTTTCATACGTGTGAGACATACAAAACCATTCACACCGCCAGCCGCGGGCCCATCACATAACAAAACTCACACCAACACACAGCGCCATTCAAGGGCCCATCACTTTCACACGCCCACATTCCTGACACAGCAACTACACAAGCTGATGGATTGCGTGGAGTGGCACTCAGCTAGCAGTGTGTGTAGTGACCAGCAGCAAGTCACTACTCACACACAGCCAGCCGAGCGCCAGTCCACGCACACCGGTAGCCGAGCGCCAGTCCACGCACACCGCTAGCTAAACACCAGTCCACGCACACCGCTAGCCAAGCGCCAGTCCAGGCACACCGCCAGCCAAGCACCAGTCCACGCACACCGCCAGCCAAGCACCAGTCCACGCACACCGCCAGCCAAGCACTATTTCACGCACACCGCCAAAGAAGTGCCAGTCCACACACACTGCCAACACATTTAGGATTTTTTTAGACAAAAATAAAAACACAAACAAATCGCAAATAGATACAAATCTACAAACACAAAATCAGAAACTAAACACATTGCACTAACGCCAACCTTGAAACAGAATCAAATTTTTCAAAGAATACAAACCAATCAGTTAACTTTACCACTCATGAATGCTCCCAAAAATTCTTTTGCGTATGGTACGCTCTAAAACAAGCAGGGACACACAGCCCAGGTTTAGATGGACAGTCGGGGCAGTACATACGAATCTCCTTCCGCGTACCTCTTCGCCAACAGACTCTGCATCTCCTAGTGGGAAAATCTTTTGCCGGTGTGGGAGGGATGAAATCAGGAAAGTGGCGATCTTTCAATCGAACCACATCCTCCACCACTCCAAATCTAGGAACACTTGCCTGTTCCACAACAACAAGGCTAGCTATCACAGAGTGCTGAAACTGAAGAAATGTCAACTTTGACGCAGGAGAACACTCCTTGAACACAATAAAAGCATTGAAAATTGCTAATTCAAAGAAATGGATGGCCAACTTCTTATACCAAACATAAGCCTTCCGAATAGCAGAGTAAGGTTCCAACCTCTGATCTAATCTGTCAACACCACCCATGTGCTTATTGTAGTCTAGAATGCACACAGGTTTGCGCACTTCAGCAACCTGACCCCAAACAACCACAGGTGAAGTACTCTCATCATGGATGGTAGTCAGCATGTACACATCCCTCCTGTCCACAAATTTTACAGCTAGTAGTTCATCACTACGCAAGGAACTGCACTGCCCTCTCTGAAGTTTTTTGCAAACAAGCTCTTTCGGATAACCTTTACGGTTAGAGCGGATTGTGCCACATGCAAAAGTGTCCACTTTATACAATTTCTTAAATAATTGCACAGCAGTATAGAAGTTATCAAGGTACAAATGGTGGCCTCTGTGAAACAGTCTTCTAGCAAGATCCCACACAATTTTCTCTGCAACTCCAAAAGTGGACGGACAACCTGGGGGGTCAATAGTAGAATCTCTACCAGTGTACACACGAAAATTAAAAACATATCATGTCCTACCCTCAGACAACATATACAGCTTAATTCCATAGCGTGCCCTCTTGCTAGGGATGTACTGCCTAAAAACCAAACGGCCCTTGAACAAGACCAAAGACTCATCAATAGAAATTTCATTCCCTGGAGTATAGATCTCAGAAAATCGATCTTCAAAGTGATCAAAAACGGGCCGAATCTTAAAAAGACGGTCACAGTCAGGGTGATCTCGTGGCAACGCCATAGAATTATCAACAAAATGCAGCATACGTAGCAAAAGTAAATACCGATTACGAGTCATAACTGCAGGAAATATGGCAGTTGCCAACAAGGGGCTAGTATTTATTTATATTTATTTATTCATTTATTTATATTTATATAAAATTTTATATAGCGCGAACAAGATCCCAAGGGATATCAGAGCGCTTAACAATCACATTAATACTGGAAGGCAAATAAAGTAACAATCACAACTAACATACACAGGAGGAACATAAAGTGCACGCAAAATCACATGGATGATATGATAAGCACAGTACAGTGTAACGCCAAGGAAAAAAGAATACTGTTCAGAGGGCCCCGGGGTTTGCCCAATTACTGAAAGAGTTTATTCGACAGGAATCTTTTGACTTCCAGCTTGAACACCGTTGTTCTGGTGATTCTGCGTATTTCTGGAGGAAGAGAGTTCCATATCCTAGGAGCCGCGCCAGAGAAGGCTCTGTTAGAGGTTCTTTTTTTGTTAAGGATAGGTGGTTTCAAAAGTAAGGTAGTAGAGCTTCTAGAGTCTCTTACACCACAAGATAGTTCAAGTTTTTGCGCCAGATACCTGGGCGTCTTGAAGTGGATAGCTTTGTGTGTCATCGTGGCAATTTTTAGCTGTATTCTTGATTCATAGGGGAGCCAATTTAGAGATTTAAGGACTGGCGAAAAGCGCTCATGGCGTTTGGTGCCTGTAACCAATCTCGCAGCAGCATTCAGTGAGGCCCTAAGCGGGGCCAGAGTGTATTTGGGTAGGCCACAAAGGGTAGCACTGCCGTAATCTAGCCTCGGTAGGACAAGCGCTTGGACCACCTGTTTGAACTCTTTAAGTGGAAGAAAAGGTTTGATGTTTCTTAGTGTCCTTATCAAGTGGTTTGCCCCTTTACATGTGTTGCTGATATGCTTTTTCATATTCAGGTTCTTGTCTAAGGTGACTCCTAGAGATTTGGCAGAGTTTACGATAAGCGGAGTGCCGTTGAACGCAGTGAGGTGACTCATCCAGAGGTCAAGGTTGGGGGTGTAACTCGGAGGGGAGACGAACAAGAATTCCGTTTTTGATGTGTTGAGCAGGAGATGGTTCTCGGTTAGCCAGTTTTGAGTGAACGCTAGGATGGAGTTAAGTGATATTAGGTTTTCAGGGGATGAGATTTTCAAGTAGAGTTGTGTGTCATCGGCATACATGTGGAAATGAATATCCATGGAGCTCAGTGCGTTAGCTAATGGTTCCAAGAAAAGGTTGAAGAGGATAGGGGATAAGGCGGATCCTTGGGGGACCCCCATGAGAACTGGCGAGGGCTTGGAGAGAGAGTGGTTTGCCTTGACTCTTTGCGATCTGTGATGGAGGAAGGACGAGAACCACTGTAGCACCTGATTGCCAAAACCCATCCTGTTTTGCAGGATGGATAAGAGGTTGTCATGGTTGACCATGTCGAAGGCAGAGGAGAGGTCGAGGAGGATCAGGAGGCAGGATTCATTTTGATCGAGAATTTTTAGAATGTCATCAATCACAAGTATGAGTGCCGATTCAGTGCTATGCCCCTTCCGGAAGCCAGATTGATGTTGGTCCAAGAGCTGGTAGTTCTCAATGTGAGCACAGAGTTGGAATTGAACGCATTTTTCAAGGAGTTTCGCAAGTGTGGGTATGTTGGAGATGGGTCGGAAATTGTTGAGGTCTGATCTATCCGCGTTAGGTTTTTTTAGTATGGGGGATACTTGGGCGGCTTTTAAGCACTCAGGGATTGTGCCTTGTGACAGAGACGCGTTTACAATCCTTGTCCAGGTGGGAATGAGTGCGTTCTTGATTTCCTTGAAAATGGATGGGGGTAACGGGTCACTGAAGTGATTGGAAGGGTTGATATTCAGGAGAATCTTTTTGATATCTTGTTCACTGAGCGGGGTAAAGGTGTCCCAGGCCGCGTTGTTCTTAGGGATCAGGGGGGTATAGTTGAGCTTTTCAAAGAGGACAGGAGACGAGGCTGCCCTGGAGGAAAGGAGACCAGTATTCTTAGCAGCGAGGTTGGATGATATGCGTTTAGATTTCTCAATGAAGAAGGAGGCGAGATCCTCGCATGAGGGTGGACTACTTCCATGTTCCGATAGGTTAGGACCTACAATTGATTGTTGTTTGACCAATTCGAAGAGTTTCTTGGGGCGGTTTGAAGCTTGATCTAATTGGAGTCTGAAATAGTTAGGCTTGGCGTTCCTAATTTGTTTATGGTAAACGCTCCTGATATCTCTTAGGAGTTTAAGTTGGTGCGTGGAGGGATTCGATCTCCAGGCGCGTTCAGATGCCCTAAGATTGCGACGTTCCGTTTAGGTTTTCATTAAACCAAGGTTTGGATATTTTGGAGGAGGCATTTTTGAGTTTGAGTGGCGCCATGTCATTCATGATGTTGGAGATGGTCGCTTTATAGGAGTCAGTGAGTAATTGCACCTCCGTCAAGTCCGCATGAGCGTCAAGGGTCGATGTACAGAGGGCTGCTAGCTCAACAGGATTTACTAGTCTGAGGTCCCTTTTCCATATCTTTGATCTTGATGGTTGGGCCCTCCACACCTGTACTTCCTTGTTAATAAAAAAGAGGATGCAGTGGTGGTCAGACCAGTCACATGGGGTAATGGAGTCCAAAGAGACGGTTTGCCCCTTCGAAATATTGAGGTCAAGAATTTTCCCCTTGTTATGGGTTGGTTGGTCACAGTGCTGGGTCAGATCCTGATCATTCAGAAAGGCTTTAAGGCTTGACACTGCCGGGTCTATGGAGTTTGCCCAGTGAAGATTAAAGTCACCGAGGAAGATTTGGGGCACGGCTGAGTCTAAATTGCTAGAAATGATTTCAAATAATTCCTCAATGAAGGGGAGATTGTCTCCCGGGGGGTGGTAGAAAGTGTGGAGTTTGCAGACTGGAAGGTTCTTACTTGATATGTTGATACAGAGATATTCACAGGAGGAGGGCGCAGAGGACTCAACGGGAGAGATCGAAAGTGAGTTTCTATGAATACAGGCTAAGCCCCCACCCAGTTTCCCAACTCTATCTAACCTAATAATATCATGAGTGGGAGGTACTAGGATGTCGAGAATCGGAGTGGAAGCGGGATTTAACCAAGTTTCAGTAAGGATGATAACATCTAGGTCCAAATGTTGTATTAGATCAAAGATGTCAGTGGCGTGTCTACTGGCTGATCTGCAGTGGGTAGCTCTAGACTGGGGCCTAAGTTTGTCGCTGTTGTCCCTCAAAAACTGTTCAGCATACAAATTCGTCTGCTCAACAATCTCACCCAAAAATACATCATCCATAAACAACTGAAAAAACTGTATGGGCAAAAAGTTTTCACAATTCACTGTACACCCTGCATCACCGCTAAAGGCAGGCAACACCGGCTGCACCATGTTTGGATCAACCCAAAGTCCAGCACTTCCAGTGGGAAGCCTAGCAGCCTCAGACTGCAATCCAGATGCCTCTTGCACCATCGGCACAGCAGTTTCCTCCTCTAAGACAGGCACTTCATCCGCACTGAGAGTTGCTTCATCCACACCAAGAGTACCTTCATCTGCACTGAGAGTACCTTCATCATCCGATGATTCCATGTTGAGTGAAAACTCACTGCCAGAATCTTCCCCTCCCTCCTCTCCCTCAGACGCACTGTCAGTCTCATAATCATGCTCAGAGGAAGATTCAAGAAGCATACCGACCACCTGTTGAGCAGTCATTCTACGGCTAGCCATATTGCTTACTAATAAAGGTAACTTGTCAAACAAGTCAAAAACAACAAACACTTTGTAAAATAAGTAATAAACAAAAAGCACCTTTATCAAAAACTCAAATATACTCCAAAACAATACCACTCACTTGCCAGAGGCGGCTAAACTACTCACCACCACCAACTCTGTACAGACACAGAATGGATCAACCATATCCTACAAAAAAAGAAAGAGAAAAGCAATTACACATAAGACTATGCAAAACACATCGCAAAGAATGTCATGCTCAAACCATTAACTAAATATGCCGCCATTATGACATCACTTACAAAAAAATTAATTCAGACATTATATTATTACTCATTTGGTGCAAATACAACAACAACAAAATTCTTACCAAAACAATGCAACTACACAAAGCTGCAGAACAACCACTGTCGAAAAGCTTTAGACTAGAATAAAAAGGAGAAAAAAACTTTATTGTAACATATGCATATAATGCTCTAGACCATCACGTACTGCGCAAAATTTATTGCTTGAACCTCCCACTTTCAAGAAGGAAAGATCGATGGCCCAATCCTTTACAAGCAACGCGGCGAGAATCTGGAACTGAGCCTCAGCTCTGGACCACCCCCTCCCTCTTCCCAGTCCATCAAAACTGACCTCAAAGTTCTCCTCCTGCAAAGACACTTCCAAACCTAATTCACACCCTCTCTATTGTCTGAAGGAAGTCTTTACATTATAGGAAATTCTGTTCTCCATGCCCGTAGAAGTGCCTTCCCAGTGTGTTCCTGTGTTTTGCGTGTCTGCCATTTATTGCACTTTTATACCTCTACTTGTACTTTGTACTCTTTTGTAAGTTGCACACATGTCACTTTTCCTCTTGTAACGTATTGTTTGCTACCTCTTGTATTTTGTTTGCTTTTGATACATGCACAATTACCACCATTGCCTCATGTAACATAACGTTTGCTCTTGTTTTCAGAGTGCCTGCCATTTATTGCAGTATTTTACCTCATGTGAGTCCATCAGAGAGCTGCGTGAATAATTACCTGGTAATCCCCTCATCACAATGCAAACACCCACCCGAAATAGGTACCCAGTGAGGTCACACTGTTCGCATCGCCCTAACCTGCTCAAGGTTCATGTGACCTCAGTGACAGTCACAGCGACTGGATCACTGTTGCTCTAGGGTGTGCTGCTTCGTAGGCCTGTCAGCAACACTGGAGATGAACTTCAGTATGGATTGTGGTGGACAGGCCTTCAAGGAAAACCCACAATTGACACCACTACAGTACACCTGCTTGTGCTAAGACATCAAGCCTTCTAAGGTCTAGTGGGGCCTTCTACGGTCTAGCATGGGAATGTGCTCCCTCAGTACAGTGGTGTGGTGGACTGGTCATGAATGCTGAACCCGGTTCCCCAGTTCCAAATTCAACAGCTCCGGCCATAGTGCCACATCCCCACTGAACGCCATACTTGCCCACTGAGAGAAACTCCCACTGCCTTCAGCTATAACCTAATTGTGCCCGCTATAAACACTTGGATGTGGCTCAATTCAAATTATGCACTTGATAAGAGTAATACGCTGCCTAAAAAAAAAAAAAACACTCATAGGGAATGCAAAGCATGTGAAATGTAAGCAGAAACAACATGGTTACCTAAACGATCTCTCACTAACTATTCACAAATCAGCGAGTGGTTTCACCTGAAAAGTTATGGACATGACTAGAGGGCCCTGAAGGGAACCGTTTCACTGTCCATTGCTTACATCCTTACAAAACATAAGCAGTATGGTAGACCACATCCATAAACACAGAGCCATGGTGCACATTGTGTTTTCCAATTCACCCATCAACCAGGTATTGCAGTACCTCCAGGAATGGTACACTCTCCCACCCTGGAAACAACAATGCTGTTCAAAGGAAGACGAGAAAACGAAAGTAGCACTTCACTGGCAAACTCTGTGATGCTGGTGTATTTGGATGTAAAAAAAAAAACAATCAAGCCACTTTGCAACCCCTCTGTCTTATTTTATTTTGCCCCCCCTGGAAACAACAATGCTGTTCAAAGAAAGAAGAGAAAACAAAAGTAGCGCTTCATTGGCAAACTCTGTGATGCTGGTGTATTTGGATGTAAATAAAATCAATCTGGCCACTTTGCTACCCCTATGTCTTACTTTATTTTGCCCCCCCTGGGAACCTCAATGCTGTTCAAAGGAAGACGAGAAAACGAAAGTAGCACTTCACAGGCAAACTCAGTGAAGCTGGTGTATTTGGATGTACAATAAAAAAAAAACAATCTGGCCACTTTGCAACCCCTCTGTCTTACTTTATTTCGCCCCCCCCCCCCCCTGGGAACAACAATGCTGTTCAAAGGAAGACGAGAAAACGAAAGTAGTGCTTCACTGGCAAACTCGATGCTGGTGTGTTCCGATGCAAATAAAAACAATCTGGCCACTTTGCAACCCCTCGGTATTACTTTATGTCGCCCCCCCTGGGAACAACAATGCTGTTCAAAGGAAGACGAGAAAACGAAAGTAGTGCTTCACTGGCAAACTCTGTGATGCTGGTGTGTTCCGATGCAAATAAAAACAATCTGGCCACTTTGCAACCCCTCGGTATTACTTTATTTGCCCCCTGCCCCCCACGCACCCACCGATCCTAAAATCCCCCCTCCCCAGCCCCAAAACTCACCTTTACTCTTGACGCGCAGGAAGCAAATGGCAAAGAGCACCAGCAGAAAAACATAAAAGATAACAATAATATAACAAATTCAAAAATACGCAGTGAAAAATTCAGAGGAAAATAAACATAACATAATAAATAAAGTAGACCATTTTTAACATAACTACATCATGGAGGTTTAGGTACTTCTTCAATTCGGGGTTTATGAGGACATGCAGTATGAGCAGATTTATCTAAGAAAGAGGTAACTGGGAGCCATAGGAGATCTCTTTTAATAGCTAACAAAACAGGGTCTATGTAAGCCCTATCAAGTCTATGGTGATAACATACACCATACCACCATGCTTGAAATGATACTTGAGAAGAGTCCTTCCAAGATTTAGTAATCTGCTAGAAAGCTACCACTAGAAGTGAATCAATTATAGAAAAATCACCAGATTGGGATTCCCAATAATTGGAAACGCTACCTAGAAAAAGATTAATAAAATTAAAAGGGGAGTGGGAATTAAACATTGAATTAATCTGTTTCCAGACTTTTACCCAGAAGTCATAAATAAGGGGGCATTCAAATAACATATGTTTAAGATCTGCAAAAGGGTGAGCACAGGACCAACATTTGGAGGATAATGTGGGATCCAATTTATGAAGTCTAACAGGAGTAATGAATATTTTATGATATATAAAAAATAGTGTTTGAGTTGTGTTAGCCGTTCTAGAAGACCTTCTCATTTTAGACCAAATCTTATTCCAATGGGAAATGGGAAAAGTAGATTGAAAATAAATCTCCCAACAAAGTTCAACGTCAGTTTTATCTCTAACTTCCGGAATTAGACTTAAATGTTTATATATTTGGGAAGCAGAAGGTAATGAGTCTAATAACTTGCAAAGGGTAGAAGAAGAAAATGACATTACTTGTTCAGAAGAAAGTTTATGATAAGCCTTTTGTATTGCTAAGGTAAGTAAGCTATATTTATTTTTATAAGAGGCTGGAAATGAAAAAGAGTTTGAGCTTCAGAAAAAGGAAGACTAGAACCATCTTGACATACTTGAGATAACCGTTTCAGTCTCTTGGAGTGCCAATCTTTCCAAAATATAACTCTGTTTTTGATCTTAATCGAAACATTCTACTAGATAGAGGAAGCTAAAAATTTCTCTCTAGATGACTTGAGAGACATAAAAATGGGGGAAAGGATCCTGCATGAATTCTTGAAAATTTGATGAGACAAGAAGCCAGGTTTAGAAGAATAAGATAAACACTCTAACAAGGAAAAAGGATGGAAATACGATTTCTCCAGGTCAGCCCATAAAGGTATAGGCACAACATCATTGTCTTGTAGTAAAAGGGCCGACTGTTTAAGACAAAAAGCCTGAAGATATTTGATGAAATCTGGAAAATTAACACCTCCCAGATGTTTTGGTTTCTTACGTTTACACAAAGACATCCTAGATTTTTTCCCATTCCATAAACATTTGGATAGAATTGAGTAGATATAAAAAAATATTGTTTAGGAATATTAACCGGCATGCTAGAGATATAGAATAATACAACAGGAACAAGCATCATCTTGATGGAATCAAGACGTCTCCATCAGGATAAGAATAGGGGGTTCCAGCGAGATGTAAGATTAAGTAGGATTTTAGATAAATAGTTCAAATTCAAAGTTATAGAGTTCTTAACCGAATCTGAGAACAATAAGTCAAGATATTTAATTTGAGATGGATTCTAATGAAAGGACGACGCACTGAAGTCAGCGTGGAAACATAACTTATTTAAAGGGAGAATTTCACATTTATCTGTGTTCAATTTGTACCCCGAAACCTTTGTAAAATTTTCTACTTCTAATAAAAAAGCAGGTAAAGATGTTTGATGATGAAACATAAATAAAAGAATATCATCAGCATAAGCTGAAATTTTAAGTTGGGAGTTACCATAAGAAAAAACAGTAATGCGGGGATTAGAGTGAATCTTTATTATAAAGGGTTCTAAGGCTAGAATAATTAATAAAGGGGAAAGAGGGCAACCTTGTCGTACACCTCTATTAAGAGGAAAATACAAAGACAAGAGGCCATTTGCTAGAATAGAAGATTTGGGAGAAGAATAAAGTAACAACACATATTGAATGAACTTAGGTCCAAAACCGAACCAGGAGAGAGTAGCAAAAATAAAGGACCAATTAACCCTATCAAATGCTTTTTCTGCATCTAAAGCTATCGCTGCTAGGGAGGATTTATAGTATTTGGACATACTAATAACATTAAAAAATAAGCATATATTGTTTGAAAGAAGTCTACCTTTAATAAACCCACACTGTTCTCTCCCAATTAAATGCGGTAAAAAATGTCTCCAGGCGTAGAGCTAAGCTTTTTGCCAAAATCTTATAATCTAAATTAATCAATGAGATTGGACGATAGTTCTTACAAAATTTATGATCTTTTCCATCTTTTGGAAGAAGGCAAATCAGTGCTTCTTGAAAAGAGCCGCTGGATGATTTAGTTGAAATAAAATAAAGAAAGAGTTGATGTAATTTAGGTATAAAGAAAGAGGAGAAATGCGAGTAAAATTCAATGGTGAAACCATCAGGGCCTGGAGCTTTACCTTGTTTAATGGAGCGAATGGCAGTCGAAATGTCCTGAATTTGAATGTCCTGTTCTAATAAAGAGAAATCTAAATCAGGGTGTGAATGAGCTGAAATGGAGGATAAATAAATAGAGGCATCCTGTGTTTCCGATAGAACCCCTGGGGAATAAAGGGTTTGATAAAAGTTTGTAAATTCTAAAAGAATATCTTCACTTTTATGAAGAGTTTGGTTAGAAGAAGATGGGATAGAGTCAATAACAGTACGTTCTTTCTTGATTTTCAGATAGTTTGCAAGAAGTTTCCCTGATTTATTCTGACCACCATAATATTTCGCACTAGCCATGAGTAGGAAAGAATTAGCATTGCCAGTAGAGATTCGATTAAATTCAAATTTGGCTTGTATTAGATCATTCAAGGTAGTCACAGATTGGGATTTATAGTAAGAATGTTCTAGTGTCTTAATCTTTAAGGTGACATTTTTTAATTTATTGGAAGCCAATTTCCGTTTTTGAGAAACAAAATTTATAAAGTCTCTAGAGGCAGCTTTAAAAGTGTCCCAAACAATTTGAGGTGTAATCCCAGGAGTTTCATTTTCCTTAAAAAAAGTATGGACAAAATGTTCAAAGGTGCATGTGAATTGTGAGTCTGATAAAAGGGCGTTATTAAACCTCCATCGTCGGGTTCCCTGAAGAGGAGGAAGGAGTTCTAAATCTAAAGTGACTGGGGCATGGTCAGAGATCAATATAGATCCTATATCAGAACTAATAACTCTCTGAGCAAGCTTATTGGAAATACAAATATAATCCAACCTAAATTGAGAAAAGTGGGCAGGAGAAAAGAAAGTATACTCTTGGAGACTAGGATTACATAATCTCCAAGCATCCACAAGAGATCTTTGAGAAAGGGTTGATGTAAATTGAGAATGCATGTGAGAAGGTATAAATTTGGTTTCAGAGTGTCTGTCTAGGATAGGGACGAAAACCATATTGCAATCACCACCCACAATCAAATAATCATCAGAAAATGTCATCAATTTAGATAATACTCCTGGCCAAAAAGGTTTATCAGGTGTGGTAGGTGCATACAAATTAACAATAGTTACTAGAATCTTATCAATCAGTAAAGAGACAGAAACCCATCTGCCATCACAATCCACATCTTGAGTAAGCATTTGTATATGCAGACGTTTGTGACATAAGATAGCCACCCCATTACGTTTTCCTGATCCCGGAGAGGCAAAGACCTGACCAACTCATTGACGCTTTAGCTTAGCAATTTCTTTATCAACAATATGAATTTCTTGTAATAAAACAATGTCTCCTTTTAAAGAGGAAAGATGAGATAGAACCCTTTGAAGCTTAATAGGGGAACCTAAACCTTTAACCTTTAAAATTTATCACATAACATTAACTTAAGAACTTTACCGAATAAGAAAATAGCAGTAACTGGTGCATTATCAGAACAATAGGAAAAATAGAATGAGATAACTTTGAAACAATAAAAATGAGATGAAGAAACTTGCAAATTGGAAAAAGAAAAGAAAGAAAAGGCAAAGGATAGAAAAAGGATGAGAAAAAGAATTATATGAACAACTGGGTTTAAAAAGCAATAGACCAAGAAAAAGATGTAAGAAAAGTGGGAGGATAGTTGATAAAGACCATTGTAAGAAAAAAGAAAGAAAAGGAAAAAGAGAAGGAAAACATACAAGAAAGAAGACCATAGAAACAAAAAGATACCAAAACCATGTATGAGATACAAAAAATGACAGACCAAGAACACACAAAAAAGGTAGAGGGTAGTGGAGCCCAGGTAGGGATGATACATCAACCGGAACTCCATCGATGGGAATGAGAGGAGGACAAATTACCATCAGATGAACGGGTGATCACATGAATGAAAATGAGGGAGTTGAGATCTAATGAAAAGAAATACAATAAGAATTATATATGTATAGTAACAAATACATTATACAAACCAACAATCATAACATTTTAACACGAAGAAGAAACATAGCAACATTAAATAGCGGATCTGGAAACGTCCATGTCTTCCTGTCTGCAGTTTTCCAAGTGTCGTTGAAGAAGGCGAGGATCCTCATATGTTGTAGTCTTATTTTTATACGTGACTTTAAAGATACAGGGATGGATAAGGCCAAATCTGGCATTAATATCATGTAGTGCTGGTCTCATGTCCAAAAATCGCTTCCTTCTATCTGCTGTGGCTTTGGCATAATCTTGTGAAAGGAAAAGATTGGAACCCTGCCACGAGATTCTACCTTTGGCTTTAGCGGCTTGTAAAACTCTCAGCAGATCTGTATATTACAAAAAGTACAGTATTACTCCTCGCGGTTTAGTTGATGAACTTGTCGAGTGAGAGATATGTCCCAAGCGATGAGCTCGTTGAACATTCAAAGGTGGAGAGTTGGGGATGTCTAACAGTTTTGGAAGAAAAGATTGAAAAAAGGAGTTCGAATTTGTACCTTCAAGACCCTCTATCAAGCCATAAATGCAATGGTTATTGCGTCTATTGCGATTTTCAAGGTTTTCAACCTGCTTCTGAAGACTTGAGATCTGTGAATACATTGAGGGAACTTGAACCAGAGTAGATTGAAATGATTCCACTTCATTCTCCAAATGAACCACTCTACTCTCCATGTGAGACCATTTATCATCTAATTGCTGAAGACTTGCATTAGTCTCCTCCATATAAGGCTTAAGGGCTCGAATTTCATTGAGAATTAACTCCATTGAGATAGGGGGAGGAGATACTGTTAGTGAGGGAGGATCTTGCTTGACCCTCTTCACAGGTGACTGTGTTGATGAGACAGGGAGTTTTGTTAAAACTTTAGAGGCAGACAGTGAAAAATTAGATGCAGATGGTTTTGATCATACCTGGTCTTGGTCTGCCATATTATCCTGAAGAACACTGAAAGGGTTATAATCCACCATCGAAGTAGAAGACTTTGCCTTGGAGCGCTGAGCCGATTTTGTTCTCCCCATACATGAAAGTCACAAAGAAGCAATAATGAAAAATTTTAGGAGAAAAGCTGCATTATGGGAGATTTCCATACAAAAAAGAAAAAATGACCAAGAAGACCCAGGAATCAAAGTTGAGGAGAAAATTTGTCATATATTCGATCTCCATATAAAAAACATTCAAGGAAGGCAAAAATAGTAAATGAAATAAACATGCCTCAAAATTTCCTCAAGAGGAGTATGATAAATGGAGTAGAAAGAACTCGCCTTAAGAAATATAAATAGAGAGCAGTAAATTCAGAATGTCATGAGGTTGAAAAAATCAGCTGCCTCATTCTGTGAGGAAAACTCACCGCTCGCGGCAAAACAAAATAACACGTTAATAACAAAATATGCACGCCGCTTACCGCGGGAACCTCACAGAGTGGCTTAAACTGTTCCCACCATCTTCGATGAAGCAGCGGCTGCCTTCCAAGCCTTTCGCTGTGATGAAAGGTGCCGAAATCGGGAAAAAAGCTCCCGCTGTGTCACGGAGCTCACGGGAGTGCGGCCATCCCCAACGCCGTCCAAGCCACGCCCCCGATATATTTCTTTTTGTTACACCTCACCTCGGGAGGCGTAATGTTTTGATGCATCCCCAGGTTTACATGGTTTTGTAAATCTGGGAAAGCGTCAAAATCCATGGGTGTTGCGTGGGAAAACCCACCGCAATGCCCATGGAATGACTCCGTAGTGCAAAGCCTTGCAAACCTATGCATAGTGACTTTGCATCACCACATAGATATGATTCTGTGATTTGAGCTGCTGAAAAGTCACAAAAAGTGACACCCCAGCGGCGCAAGTGGCTCGTAATTATGCCCCTTTGAATGGACAAAAAGTGAGCATTTTGTTTTATTTGTGTATGTATATAGTTTGAATGACAGAGACTACCTTCAGGCCAGGGAAATACCAACCAAGACAGCTGCATGATTGGACAATCAAAGGCTATAAAAAGCTAGATGCTTTTGTGATTTCTTTCAGTATCCCACAGTCTCTAATACCCCAAAGTAAAAATGGTAAGAGTTACAATCAGTTTCCTCTCTGGGTACAATAAACTCCCTATACATGTACCTACTGAAAGACACATTTCTCATGCACAACACACCCTGCCATAACAGCCTGTGCAATATAGTCTGTCCCAGCACGCTTAGCCTCTTGGACCATTCCACTCCCCAGTCTGCCAGGGAGGACTGCAGGTAGTTTAAACTGGTGTATACCAAGTCACCATCCACAAGGGGGACTCCTCTCAGCCTGCAGTATAGAGAACTGCAGCCTCTCTCAGCCAACCAGACACAGGCCCACTGGACCTAAGCAATTTTCTGGTCGCAACGTTTCCATAATAAATATGAATTTGATGTGCTCCTTACCTAGTCAACTACACACTACATAATTGTGCAGATTTTTAAGAAAACAAAAAGGTTTCTGGTGCAAATAAATCAAAAGTTGCTAAAAAGCTCTGCAAGTTATGCTGTGCAGTGGAGGGCTCTTTGAAAGGTTAGGTGAAAGATACGGTGGAAACTGGCTCTAATGGGATGAAACTTTTGCTCGGGCAGCACTAATTGACCCTTTGTATTTGTAACCGTTCTTGTTATGTGAGTCCTATTTGATATGTGTTCTGTTTGGTATTCCTATTTGACACATGTAATGCAACTGTTACCTTCCTATCCTTCCAATTGTAAAGCGCTCTGATATCCCTCGGGATCATGTTCGCGCTATATAAAACTTTATAAATAAACAAACTAATGTGTACTAAAATGACAATATAACCTACTAGTATTGCCACAGAATGTGTAGCATTGTGCTGAGAAATGTTTCTTTCAATGACGCATAATTTACTCAATGCTACTGTATAATTTGGTACTCATTTACCGCATAATTGCAGTGGTCCTGAATGCAGATCACCTTCAAGCACTACTCATTGTGCGCTCATCCAGCTATTGAACATCAATGCAAGAATACAGTGTGCTGTTACTGCTGGTAGGACCACTCTAAACCCCGCTAATCTCTAAACCTATGGGAGATGGCCAACTATGCTAGCACATAGCCCTTCCCCCTCACTGCAAACTCCCCCTACAAGCAAAACCACCTCTTGGAAATCTGAAAGAAACCTAAAGAAACAACTGAAGGAAGACCTGTGCTGTCCTTCCCACCAATCACAGAATGTGCGTGCCGGCAGCACCCGCCCACCGAAGCCTGAGTGATTGTTTCCTACTATCTAAACGTAGAGACCACAGTAACATAATCAAGATAATATCCTCTGTTGCAAGAAGTAATGTCTAATGGGGTCCATTTGCTATGTAGAAGATTGCAACAGTAGAGTGTGTAAAGACCAAAACAGGACAGGAAGTAGAGTGAAGATTTCATTTGTTTTAGGACCCTGCTTAATGTGGAAAGGAGAATTGATGTCTGGCTACTTGGCTGTCGGAGTAGAAATGAAAAGAGAAAGGGTGGTGAAAACGTAAGAATTGGTAAGGCTTGAGGAGAAAACACAGAGAAAACATGGGAACAAGGACGGCAAGCACCACACTATTGGGGGTCGAGGAAGGAGGCCCTGCTTCAAAGTTTAAAACAAAATTTTCTGGCAAAAAAACCCAAAATGGAACCACCATCTGGCATCATCTGGTGGCGTTAGACATGTTAGCTGCCTCAGCAATAATGCAAGTTAAAATCTGTAAATAAGTGGTTCAGCATGAGCGCTCAGCCTTCAAAAGGTGTGGGGCCTCGTGAAAAAAAAGATCCTCTGCCCACTTCCTTCTGATGGGCCTGAGTGGTGCATAGAAAAAGAAAGAGGACTAGAGGAGAGCAGTGAGTAGTAGATGAAAAAGTGAAGGTTAAAAAAGTAATCTAGCTATTCAGAGATCTTTATTCTGTGTCCAGACCATTATCATTCACTGAACTTCAACAATCGAATACACTTTCCAATCTGGAATTTACACTTTCGTAAAACTAAAGGTAATGATATCAAATATCGGCCTTCTCAAAGACTCCTCGATATATTCCCTACTCATTAGATATTTATCATCAGGATATACTGCCTCAAAGATTTATAATTTAATACATTTTCATAAAATCAAATCCCTCTCTCGGCTCCCACTCAATTAGGAAAAACACTTTATAAACCTTGTCAGAAAACCTCCAGGTGAAGAAACCTGGGCTAACATATCATATGAAGCTTTACACCATAAAATAATGGCCTCCCTTGCTTAATCGAAATTTTTCACCCTTTACTTGGCGTACTGGATTTGGAGAAGACTGACCAAGGCTAAACTTGTTGAATCTAACACACGTTGGAACTGCAAAGAAGGACTAGGGGAATTTGAACACATGTTGTTTAGCTTCAGACTGCCACATTCTTACTGGCAGAAAGCTGAAGGGCGATTATCTGGAAGCAACGTGCATCTATAGACCTCCCGACTGTGAGACTAGGCCTATTAGAGTTCTTATGCCAAGACACAATCAAAAAGAATACACCCTTCTTGATCTTTTACTAACCACTGCGGTCAAACAGATATTAATAGATTGAAAATCTGCCATCCACATCTCATTCCATACATGGTGGGCATGGATTACTTACTTTTGTATCGCATAACCCACAGTTCCCATACAGACTTCCAATATGTTGTCTCCCAGTGTGTGTTATTGGCTAGACAGATTCAATGATAAGCGACTTTCATTTAGGATACTCACCATTATAGAATCCACACTTGTCCTCACAACAATACTCCCTGGCCCCTCCTTTCCCTTAAACCTTTTCTTCTCTACTCATATAATCTACATTTCTTTATATTGTTCTTTTCCTCTATCCTTTTCCGTTTTCCGGATTTACTAGATTACATAATATGCACGATCTTAATTTATCTCCAAAGTCTCATCGGCAGATATCTTTGCTTGCATTTATCAGATAGCAATGCTGACCAACTATTCTTTACATATTGAGGTTGGGTAGTTATATATCATAATCTTTGCTGATCTGCAAATTGTTAACTGCTATTAGAACATTGGAATGTTGAGCACTCTTTTGAAGACAATGGAGTGGTCCGAGCTTCTAATGGCCGGTAGAATCCGGGATCTCCAACATTCCAATGTTTGACTACTATTAGAACTTTGGAAGGTTGCGCCCCCTCTATTGAAGACATAGGAGTGCTCCGGGCTTCTAATGGCCGGTAGAAGCCCTGAGCTCCAACATTCCAATGTTTGGTCCCATCTGTTGCTTTGAACAAAGGCCTCACGGAGCCCGAGGGGATTACAACCCCCTTGGGCTCCGTGAGGCCTTTGTTTTTACAAATTCAAACATTCTGCACCCTAGAGGCAGAATGTTCTAATAGCATTAGAGCCCTCCGCAGCGGGCTCTACTGACCATTAAAGTCCCGCTCCCTTGTTAAAGGCTCTCAGCTTGGGCTCAGGCCTTTAACGCTGGAGCAGGCCTTTAATGGCCGGTAGAGCCCTGTATGTCGGGCTCTAAGCTATATTAGAACAAATAGAACACTGGAATGTTGGAAGCTGCATCTAAGACAATGATGTGACACAGGGCTAAAAATGGCTGGTAGAATCCCTCTGCTCCAACATTCTAATGTTTGTCTTTTTGGTTCTCCCTTTTTAATTTAGCACTTTTTACCCTCAGTGGATGGAATGTTTTAATAGCCATATAGCCCTATTGTGTTGAATGCTGTAAGGGAAATTTTAGAGTTTGAGTTTCCTGAATTGAAGGCAGTTAAAACGCATTACTATTAAATATTATTGATAATTAACACAACCTGAATTGTCTTGAGCTTTCAGTAATGTTAGTATCTAACTCAAAGTTACTCAAGTGATCAACCTCTGTTGGGCTTTTAACCCATGACCTGCAAGCTCACAAATATTTTTTTAGCAAGGTGCTCAAGCAGTATACGTTCTTGCAACAAAAACAGTTAATTGGTGTTTGTTTCTATGGTGACCGCTGGACTGGTTTTACTTCTTTTGCTGCACTCAACACATGCCAGTTTTGTCCTTTTTTAATCATAATATATGCCTTTATGATTGTAAATGAAAATGGACATCTACTTACACGTGTGTGCATTTCAGTGCATTTTTATTTGTATTTCTTATTTCTGTCCCTTTTCTCTGTCTATCAATTGCTGGTTATGCCTCTTTCAGTCTCATAACCAGCATTTCCAATTAATTCTTTCTGTACCAGAGCCTCCTCTGGCCTCCTGCGGTGGAACGTAAACAATTTATTTTCTAATTTGAAAATCCACACCTTGAAATTGGGCTTGTTCGAGTGTTAATGTCTGCAATAAAAAAAGTAATTCCATTCAAACTAGACTGAAAAAAAAAACATAATTCTCTTTTAGCGCTTGTCGCCCTTGAGGCAATTGTTTGTGCCATAGATTGCTGAAAAGGGTTTGTCTTATTTCATTGTGATGTTTGGAGTCACACTGGAGGGAGGGAATCCAACCTTCCATAATATTAGTGTTACATATCTCTATCGACTGTGCTTGTTATTGGGCGCCACTAATGCACTGCTGCACCGTGTTATGATCCCTGTTGTCCCAGGTTATAAAAAGCACCATAGACTTGAAAGCAGACTCAGAGTAGGAGGGGCTTTTGGGATATATGCCACAATTGGAGGGCCCAGGCGCGGTGCCGACACCGCACCAATCCTTGAAGGCCATTGGTCACTTTGAATCCTTGCCCTGCCCTAACCCCGCCTAACACAGAGCTCACATTGGGGCTTTGGGTGCTATTGGAGAAAGAGCTTTACCCCCAGTTGCAGGTGCTGCGAAATTGAGGAAGTGTGGTACCCTGTCATGTGAAGAAGCATCACATAACAAGTATTTGAAAAGCGCACGTTCGCCAAGGTTTTCTTGGTGCTGAATAGCAGATGTTTATTGTTACCCTACTTAATGGTACTTATTTTATCGACCTCAGAAGGATGAAAGGCTGAGTGGAGCTGCATGGATGCTTATTCCACTAAGCCAACAGACCCGGCATGCAGGAGTGTTGTACCCTATAGTGTCTACAAGTGGTGACGGCTAGTTCCCTGTTTCACGAAGAAACCTGCAAGAGTGTGGTACTCCATGGTGTGCGAAAGTGGGGAAGAGTAGTTTCCTGTCGCAAAAGAAGCATGCAAGAGTGTTGTGGTCTGAGAAAGTAGGGAAAAGTAGTGCCCTGCTGGGTGAGGACGCATGGGGGATTGTTGTACCCCTTGGTGTGCAGAAGTGGACAAGTGCACGCTGTCGTGAGAGAAAGCATAGGGGCAGTGCACTACCAGTGGCGTGGTGGCTAGTGGCCACAGTTTCCACTTGAGTGTGTACTTGTTGAATATGGATTGTATTGTCTGATGTAGCTGTGGGTTGTAGTATGTTATGGCCGTCAAATGTGGCACCTTATGATGTTGCTCCAATGCACTTATGTGGTCTGGTGTTAGGACTGGGAGGGCTGTACTGCGCTGTTGTTTGTTTTGTTGTGTCAGTTCTGCATTGCACTGTTTGAATGATTTGCTGTGCTAGCAATTTTCAGTCTGCACCTTCTTGGGGCTGTCCTTATAGTGGTTGGGAGTCATTCCATGAGAGGCTTGGCAGCTTCCAGAGGATGTGGTGCTGGGTGCAGATTAAGGTGCTTTCTTCCAACTGACACAGTAATGTTGGTTTGGTCAAGTACTGTGATTGGTTGTTGGACACGATGGAGTGCTGGGCTTCGTATATGTGCGAGCGATTGTGCTGAAGAGCAGTGGGCTTGTTGGCAGGTGTGCATTGCTTGTAGAAGACAGAGAAGGTGTGAGAGGTGGTCTTGTTTTTGCCGGGTCACTGTTGCTTTGGTTTGATGCTTTTGCTGTGTGTAAGAAAAGAGGATGATGTAGTGATGTGATGTGTCTGTGCATTCCTGGGCTGAGGGGGCATGCTGTAGAATGATGGGTGTGGCTTCTCTGATGATGCATAGAACACTGGTGTCTGTGTACTGGATGGAGTCTGAGAGCTCATTACAGATGGAGGGAGAAAGGGGCCCTAACAGGACCTTTCAGGCTGTGGCTGTAACCTAAGGGCTAACATGAAAAAAGAACTTACTCTCCTACCAGAGGGATTCCAGATTCTGGTACGACGCTCCTGCGCTCCAACTACATTAACTTACACTTGTTACTGTAAAAGCACTGTGTGTGTGTCAGAGCTGCTTGTGGGACACACAGAGCTCATGGAGGACTGGACATTGAAGCCAGGTGCTGACATCAAGCCAGCCCTGAAAGGCTACCGGACACTTTGAATCCCTGCCCCACTCTGCCTGCCGGCTACTAGAGTCTGGGGGCTGACGTGAAGCCTGTTTCTACACTAGTGATTGAGGTGTAAATATGCACTGCTGTATTTTATTAGGATACTGGCTGCAAGGGGCTGTAATGTGTGCCATGCACTTTAAAGTCGAGTCTCTGTTGGAGTCGTTTGTAGGCCATGCGCCTCACTTGGACGTCTATTGAATAGGTTGGGTGCCGGTACTGGACTACCCTTGCAAGTAGATTAAGAACTTTGAATCCCCACACCCCCACCTCCATATGTCAGCCACTACACTTCGCTGGCGGATGCTCTGACAGGGAAGATCCATGCGTGAAGTGTCGATAGTGTACCACTGATGTGCTGAGTGGAAGACTGCACAGAGGACATGACCAGCGACTCAAGAGTCGTTTCTCCGGGTTACACTTGGAAGCACTCTAGTTTTTGGGTCATACCTTTGGGTTCATCCCGTGTTCAAATGTACACAATGAGGTATCAGGTAATTGCCTAATAAGATGTAGCTACTAGGTATTTTACTAGCCCACACAGTAAATACATTTCTGGTCCTATTCAATTATGTACTATTATTATTTTCAACATAAAATGGTCCAGACTGGAGATCAGCTGAGCAGCCATAACATGGCAACTAATACTGGAAAGATTTCCTTTCAAAAGTAAAGACATGGTCAGGTTACCTGAAATTCTCTGCCTACTGCTTCCATCTCTTTACTTAAATGAGCCACTATTCACTAAATAGTCAGTCTAAATAGTCAGTGTCGCACGTCGGCAATTCCTCCTCCCCTTGAAGTTTAAATTTCCCAATGTCGCACTGATTCATCCGCCAACTTCGCCACCAGGTGCAATGAGAGGACATAATCTTGGTTTGCAACCAAGGCATCCAGTAGCCAATCCATTGCTCCCCGACCTTGAAAGTACTTTGCCAATGAGGAGGTACACATGAGCCTCGGAGTCAATGCCTTTAACACAACAAAATAGACCCCAGCCACAAATACTTGCTCGACCGCAGTTTGTAATCCAATCTCCACTCGCATAGACTGGTGATAATAACTTATTTGAAAGCATGAATGCTCTACAAAATGATGCAGGAATGTGATAATTAGGATGGCTTCTTATCTCAACTACAAAAGAGTCAGAGTGATGTGTAGAGTGCCAGCTCCGGACAACATAACACAATAAATTAGAGTCCTCTGTTGAATTTGTCAGAATCTGAAGTTGATACACCTGTCCCACTTGAGACGCCTATTCTCAATGATGGACGTTAATCTCTATTAGAGAAAGTAGACAAAGGGGTTAAGCACAGGTTGGAGAATAATTTATCAAAGGTAACAAATGTAGCTTTTGCAAAAATGAATAACAATACTAAAATGATTACTTTATCAAAATTTACAAAACAAGATGTATGACTGAACAAAATCTTACTAAAGTTAGATTCCAAGCCTCAGTAGATAAGCCTCCTAAGTATAGATTGAAAACGTTTTCTTTGCGTACAGTGATGGATCTTTTACTTAAGTGTTTTGTTCCTTCATTACATCTACAATTGGTGGCAAGGTTATTGTTAATCCAATATTTGATACATTTTCATTAGTAATTTACCATTCTATCTCTACCTTAACAGGAAATCATGATACGGGAGAGTACCATTCTTACTCGTCAAAACTTTAATTTATTGATTTATTTACATCAGAGTCTTTGCAACTGTCAGTGACTTTTAGATGTATTCTTGAGGTGCTCTCTTCTGCATTAACCCTGAGAATATTGCAGTGTTGTGACATGTGACTAGTAAGGTTTTGGAAAGACGAGGATAAGACTTTCATTTTGACTTGAACAGTACTAATATTTGTCACTTCACAAGTCTGTAGTATGGTCTGGCAGTGTGCTTATTATATGTCTCACACATCAACATCAATGTAAACCAAAGTTAGGTGGTGAAACAAATGCAAAGAAAAGACATGACTGGACATTTCTTTAAATTCACAATGGCACTTGAATTTTCAGATGATACAAACAATTCTGTGAGATCATAAATTGTCTCAGGCACAGGAGGCGTGGGACGGGTCACTGAAAATGCCAGTAGAACATTAAATGGGGATTCTGCTAAATGATCTTGGGTTGTATCAGTGCTTCATTCTACCTCCCGAAAATGTTCCTGAGTAAGGAATATCTAATGAAGATTTTTCTACTGTAATTTAGCATACGATATAATATATACTTACAAGAAACATGGTTCGTATAAGGGTTTGATTTATCTAATATCATTATCTATATAAGTCCTGCAGTACCATCTTTAAAGGCCATGTGAAAAGTTGCATTTGCCAGCCTGCTAAGTGGAGCTGTGGTTGTCTCAGTATGAAGTTGGCAGAGATGATGACAATAAAGATGTCTATTGTTTCAACTAAGAACCTGGTTGATGTCTTGATGCCTCTTGGGCACCGTAAATTGAGCATCTTTGATGACGCAATGATCCTAATCCAACTAGTTCAACTCTCCCATCCCCTGAGCCTTTGCTCCATGGTGGGAAATTGTAATGCCCGGATAAGAAGTTAACTTTATTCTTCTAGTACTTTGGCTAGTCTAGATGAATGATAGAGGTGCTATACTTCAGTTGTTTAATCAGACAGTGATGTGAAGGGGCATTCTCTGTTGAAGTGGGTATTCGCATTAAAGTTTGCCATCATAATCATAGAATTGTGGACAAAGTTCAAGGGAATTCAACGTTGGAGAAGGAAAAAACAAGGTCTGCATCTGATTATACATTACTCTCAAGTGACGGATTAGACAGTATTACTAGCAATAATATGTTAGATGTAACCATAAGCAACCCTAACCCTAAGTCAGCCACTTTTGCGTTCTCCCAAGTTTGGTCTAAAAAAAGCATTTCCATTGCTATTTGATCTGCAATAAGCAGAATATCATTAAATGGAACCATAAAACTGGAATGCATTTAACTATGAGGCTCATAGAGATCTGTAAGAATTTACCAAAACACTCTCAGGGGTTACATTGGATTCTTTCATTGATAAATTTGGCTGCTGCACATATTTCTGTACCAAGTGCAGCTAGTAAGTACAGCAGCTTGCATAGCAAATTGACCAGGGAATAAATATATTACAGATGAATGAAGAATAGCAAGATGTTCTGGTACTCCATTCTTCAACCATGAGAAAGTTTTGATTGCATGTGGTTAGGTCAAAGGGTTGGATGTATCCAAGAAATGGATACCCATTGGGGCTTTGGGGGACAGGACTTGAGTCCATATCTTTCCAAATTATATTAAGTGCACAATGCTACTGCAGTATTTAATGATAATCCCATGAAACTGAAATAATTATTCACCACTCTGAAGCATCGGAAGCTCAGGAACAGATTCCATAAAAAAGTTAATCACTCCATGGATTTGAGCAAATATATCTGCAATGGTCTTTAATATCACTTTGTCATCCTTTCAGATTCCATTATCATGGCAAGGCTGTGTAACTCAACCCCTTTATAAGAAAGAGTCAAGGTGTGGTGAAACATATTACTGGCCTATCACTTCACTAGATGCTAGTCACTCAGTGAGTCTGACTGGCTGGTTTTACTAGATGCTTCTGGAAATCTATTTGCAAAGGATACACTGAAGCACCTAGACAACTGGGTTCAGGAAGCCAACTTGGTCCTCCAACAAGAAGGGTTTAGACCCAGATGCTGCACCACAAACAATCTCGACCTAGAGAATAATGGGTTAATATACTGTCTGAAAGAACCCGAGGGTCTATGTCTCTTTCAAAGTCTTCCCTAGTGATTTTGAAACTGTGGATTGTCCCATCCTTGGGTCTAAACTGGAGGTACAGGACTTTCAAGGAGGTCTCTTAAGAATTCATATTAATCTCTACTCTAATGGTTATGAGTATTTCTGAAAAATAATTTACAGCGAGGGCACTCAATAATTATGGGCCAAAGCAAGGATGTCCACTAGTTCCCCAGCTATTCTTGATTTCAATGGCTGATTTGCCAGTTTATTTATCTAATGTTTATTTTCACCCCATTTTCATACTGTATCATTATTACATATTTATTTATTGTATTTATTTATTAAGTGCATTTTTATATAGCCCGGACTTTGCCCGAAGGTGTCAGGGCGCTGTACAATGGAACCTGTTACATTAAATGAGAGTAATGTTACAAAATAGAACGTTACAAAATTAAACAGGAGACTAGAAGAGGTAGGGTAAAACCATAGAAGGCAAGAACACAATATCAAGGGTGAGGAATGTACAAGAAAATATTACACATTTACAATGATGAACGAACTTCCTAGAAGGGTCTGAGAATGAAGGTATTAGTTCTGAAGAGAAGAGATTTGATGTCAGCTTTGAAGATCCGGATAGAGATGGTGGCACGGAGCAATGGAGGAAGCGAGTTCCAGATTCTCACCGCATTATCTGAGAACGATTGAGCCATCGATCTTTCCCTTTTGAAGGAGGGGGGCTCAAGCAGAAACTTTTCCGCATTCCGAGAAGGTCTCAAGCCTCTAAACATTTTCAGTGTATTTGCCAGGTAACGAGGGGAGGAAGTGTGCAAGGCTTTGTGGGTGATGCAGGCAGTTTTGTAAATAGATCTTGCCTCGATGGGAAGCCATCGAAAAGAAGACAGGATAGGAGTGATGTGGTCACTTCGTTTGGACCCTGAAATAAAGTGAGCTGCTGAATGGAGGATGGATTTGAGGGGGGAGAGGTGAGATTTGGGTAGGCCAGTCAGAAGAGAATTGCAGTAATCCAGTCTAGAGAGAACCAGCGATTGAACCAAGGTTTTTAGGTCTTTCTCCGGGAAGAACTGACGAATCCCCCACAGAAGGCGCAGCTGGTAACGTGCATTCTTAGCAATGGAATTGATGTGGGAGATTAGGTTGAGTCTTTTGTCAAGTATGACACCTAGGGATTTAGCGCTGTCGAAAATGATGGGTTTATTGTTGAGTATATTCAGCTGATCCATCCAGGATTGAGGAGGGGAGAGAGAGGTAGATAGGAGAAGGAATTCAGTTTTGGAGGGATTGAGAATGAGTTGGTGAACTAACATCCAGTTGTGAATAGAGTTGAGAGTAGAGTTGAGTAGTGAGATATCGTGTGCGGAAGACACTTCGAGGTAGATTTGAGTGTCATCCGCATAGAGATGGTAGTGGATCCCAGATTTATTTAGGAGGTTCCTTAATGGTTCCAGATAGAGATTAAACAAAGTGGGTGCACGAGGGACGCCTTGACCTACCGCCAATGGAGATGAAAGACTGTTCGCTATCTTAATCATTTGGGATCTGTTCGATAGGAATGAGGCAACCCATTTAAGCACTGTGCCTTCCACGCCCATTCTCTGTTGAAGAGTGTTAAGGAGGGTGTTGTAATTAACAGTGTCAAAGGCTGCAGAGAGGTCAAGAAGAATCAGAAGGCACGATTCCTCAGAATCGAGTACATGAAGCGCATCATGAATCACTTGCAGCAGGGCTGTTTCAGTGCTTCAGTTTTGAATGAAGCCAGACTGGAACACGTCAAGGAGATTATTGTCCATAATATGTAGGGAAAGTTGTTTCGCAACACATTTTTCTGTGATTTTCGAAAGAAAGGGGAGGTTGGTGATGGGGCGGAAGTTATTGAGGTTGTTTGCATCTGCTGAGGTTTTTTTTTAGAAGAGGGGCAACCTGTCCTGTCTTGAGGGCAGCAGAGAGGGAGCCTTGACTGAGGAAGAGATTAACTAGCCTGGTCCAGTAAGAGAGAGTATTGGTGTAGAAATCAATGGCGATGACACTAAGAATGGGGTCAGAAGAATGGTTGGAGGGTTTGGTTTCGAGGATGCATTTGAGGAGGTCATATGCTGATTATATTGTGCTATTCAACCTCTGTTTATTAATCTCCAAAGACAATTGACTGCCCGGCACTATATGCTCAGAGATTCACAAAGTTAGGCTGCAAAAAGTAAAATATTGTCATCAGACCAAGAAGGAATTCATGTAACAGAGAATGAGCCTTGAATACAGTAAATTTACATAATGTCAAGTAATATTCATACTGAGGGATGATGCTCTATGGAAACTTGTTACATTTGTGCTCTCAACATTCAAGGGTAACCTCTCTTGGGACGGGACTTCTTTCGCTCTTCTCTACTAGTTGAAGATGCTATATTAAGGCTCTGCACGGAGTGTGCAGTGTACAATTCCAGCTATGTGGTGTGTCGGGTGAACTGCCAAAAATTCAAGTCTTTGGAGACATAGATTTGGCAAAGAACAAATTATCACCAGTTTATCGATCAGTGAGAGAAATAAGGACTCCAACTGGAATTAGGATTGTTAGGGTTTGTTTTTCAAGGATATACCCAAATTGCATGTTTTTTTTAACCAATATTCAAATCCTCCCACAGGGACCCTAAAACCTTTAATTTATAAAGAATTAAGTAATGGTGTTGGTGATTCTTATTCTCATACCAGAATTAGTAAAAGTGAAAGACCTCTACTTGGACCCACAGAAAAAGCATGTCTTTAAAAATATCTAATTCCTGGCTCAAATTGTTGTTAAAGAATATTGAACGAGAAAAATGTGTTGCATACAACTTTGGGGACTCCATGAAGATTAAGGGGCTGATTCCAGTTTTTAAAGTAGTGGATAATGTGTGGTTTTAATTACAGGCATATTTAGATGCAGGGGTACAACATATATATGTATTTTCTTTTTTTACATAGACTTTCTATTGTAGACAATGTATAGACCAGGGCTAACGATGAATAAAGAGGCAATCACTGTGTTCTCTGCATTTGCCCAGAGAAAATATTTTTTATGCCAGTTCATATGTCCCATACATGTTGGAACAAAGATTTGTCTTTTAAAACTGAGATTGTTAAGTAACAAAGTACCATTATTACTGATGCTGTTAGTTTACTGTATAGCCCCAACACACTGGATGCATATTTTCGGCTTTTTAAGATGCTGTTTAATTTGTGAGATAATCAAATGTGCTCTGTATATTCCCAATTAATTATGCACTGTTTTGTGGAACTTTACTGATACATTTTTATTTACTGCTGCACATTATGTCACCCACTTCACATGTGACCCATATTATTTCTTAGTATTAATCAGAGTTTTGGCAAATTCAGTTATATTTGCTTATCAACATTAGAAGAATGAAAGATGGAGCGGATCCCAATTTCCAACAATGAGATCATTGTTTTGCCATAGAAATGGCCATGAATGCAGCTTAGACAGCTAAACCTTAAATTACAAGGCATTATTTGTTGTATCTTGGCACAGGAAGGAGCCGGGCATGTGTAGATCACAGCTACTTAGTTCTTATTAGCATTGTGCTAAGTTTTTTCTGTCACCAGCAAAGTTTAAAGAAAGTAGACACATTTTGCAAAGTTTACAAAGTTCCAATGTTTTGCTGTTCACAAAGCATTACATTTTCAACATTTACTTTTACCGTAGCCAGATAAGTTTTTCTGAGAATTGTGAGATGCAATTCGGACTGATTTCAAAGACTGTACATTTCTGTGATCTATGTATTATATGGTGTGTTTTGCCCCCAACAATGATGTCTCAATTCTTCAAAAGATCTCTTAATAGGCAAATGTTCCTTATCATTAATGGTGTAATTTAACACTGCGGTGAAAACGTCTCTGAAAATTAAGTCACTGGATGTCTCTGTCCAGTGTTTTAATTACTCTGAGACAAAACACCTCCCATCACATTAAAAGAAACCTCCATCTCAACAATAAAATGGGACTTCCCATAAGGAATTTACAAAATTGAAAAAAAAAATCTTTTAAAAACAAAACCCAGAAGTACTGATCTGCTTCCTTTGACCAAACAAAAGGTACTCACTCCTGTAGTAACTTGGTAATGGGTCTTGCAATTTGAGAAAACTGATGAATGAAGCAATGCTCTTTTCCTTCCCTGACCACCCCCATCACTGACACACAAAAATACAAAAATACAAAGGCCAGTGGTAGAAGAGTGGAACAAGAAATGGGATAAGACACAAACAGAGACAGTGGACTCCACCACTTTTGTCTCATCACTTGGCTGGTCAATGAGGTCTGCCGAATGTGATGGGACCCAACTTGACAAAAGATACCCTAAGTATATTGACATTCAGAGACATATATTGATATTCAGATTTGAATAACTATAATTGTGAATGGTTACAACTGAACACTATTCCTTTGTTGTGGGACAATTATTTCCTGAAAATTAAAAATGAACTGAGTATCTGAAATCTACATGGACATTAGTATTCCTCAAGTTCTCCCTACATATAAGATAACTAACTTACGCTTTGTTACCACTCTCTCTTTGCTGGAAGATGAGTGATAGTTTCTACTTAAGTTCTATAGAACTGCAAGATAATCTATTCTGTTACTATCCTGTCTTTAAAAACGTTTCTTTATTGTCATTTTTATAATACACGAAGACAATTAAAATAATGTGCAAAGTACCCCACAATGTACCCCACTGAACTCTACACCAGTCTACTCTAAACCACTGCACTCTACACCACTGCACTCTAAGACACTCTACTATGCAATTCTGTACTCTCCACCACTGACCTCGATGCCACTCTACTGTGCACCACTTATACCTACCCACTACTGAGCCTGGGGCAACTCAAAGCAGCATCCCCTGGTCTCAGAAAAGAGTGGTAAGGCTGCCTGCCCGAGCCAATCCTGGTGCTGCAGGAGCAGCGCCAGGATTGATTTAGAGAGTGACTGTTCACAAAACTACCAGTCACATAAATTGTATTGTCCTGTGCAATCCTCTTCCGGCACTTGCCCCGGTTTGCTGGCGCTGTGGGAACCTGAAAAATCAATAAACTCCGAAATGGAAGGTGCACCAAAATTGAAGTCAAGATCGCAAGTTTGAGTCCATCATCTTTGTTTTATTAATCAAAAATAGTTGCATATGAATTAAAATCAGCCATCAGCCAACGCGTTTCGTTCCTGTGCGACTGATAGCGAAGGCACCTTACACTGGGCTTCTATGTGGTAGCTATGCAGCGTTGTAAGATTCCATACATTGAACAGTTTGTAAAAGTTTCATGTCCGTCCCGTGTGCCAGCCCTTCTGACAGGTTAGGGCAGAGAGGGGTTACATGCAGCGGGTTAACAGCTGCATAGGATTAAAAAATGGGTGCATTGGGGAAACCAGAGAGACCAACAGGTAATAGGCACAATTTAGTGACTGTAATAATGCTTTGATTTGCAGTGCTGCAAATCAGACTTCTGACACTTCTAAGTGTTTGCTGCAGTTTAGAACCTGCAAGGGGCTTTTGAAATGGTCATCCGCAGATTCTTTCGCCCACCACTTTCCAAGTCCACCAGCCGCCATTGCTCTCTACACCACTCTGCTTTACTCTGCACCACTTCACTCAATGCCACTCTACTCTGCAACACTGCGCTCTATGCCATTGCAATTTGCGCCACTGCACTCTACCTCAATACACTCTACACCAATGAACTCCACTCTATGCCACTGCACTCTACTCTGCACCACTCAACTCTACACCACTGCACTCACTGCCACTCAACACCACTGCACTGATTGCCACTGCACTCTAGGCCACCGTGGTCTACTCTGCACCACTTTCATCTATGCCACTGTATTTTACAACGCTGCAACACTCTATGACAATGTATTCTAAGACACACTACTCTACGCTTCTCTACACCACTCCACACCACTCTCCTCTATGCCACAAACTGTTAGCTATGCTGAAGAGCAGCCATGCTGGTGTACTACGCGGTACAAAAGGGGGTGGAGATGGACGGAGCATCAGAACCAATCAAACACTCACTCCCAGTCAACAGATCTGGGTTTGATCCACCACCGTTCTTTAGCCCACTCTGCCACCCCAGTTCAGACATGGCCATATGCAAATCAGTCTGACCCTGTGCCTCATGGGAACAGTCCAGCCCGAACTGCCAAGCCATGCCTTTCCTGGACCGGAAACAAGCTTCCTAGGACCGGTTTCTGGCATTTCAGCCGCCTTCAGCCAGGCTTGCTTGAATCCAGTGGCAAAGTGAGCAAGGGACTCACGTCTGAGCATACCCTGCCAACTTATGGCGAACAAAGCGGTACAAAAGGGGGTGGTGATGGACGGAGCATCAGAACCAATCAAACACTCACTCCCAGTCAACAGATCAGGGTTTGATCCACCACCGTTCTTTAGCCCACTCTGCCACCCCAGTTCAGACATGGACATATGCAAATCAGTCTGACCCTGTGCCTCATGGGAACAGTCCAGCCCGAACTGCCAAGCCATGCCTTTCCTGGACGGAAACAAGCTTCCTAGGACCGGTTTCTGGCATTTCAGCCGTCTTCAGCCAGGCTTGCTTGAATCCAGTGGCAAAGTGAGCAAGGGACTCACGTCTGAGCATACCCTGCCAACTTATGGCAAACAAAGCGGTACAAAAGGGGGTGGTGATGGACGGAGCATCAGAACCAATCAAACACTCACTCCCAGTCAACAGATCTGGGTTTGATCCACCACCGTTCTTTAGCCCACTCTGCCACCCCAGTTCAGACATGGCCATATGCAAATCAGTTTGACCCTGTGCCTCATGGGAACAGTCCTGCCCGAACTGCCAAGCCATGCCTGTCCTGGACCGGAAACAAGCTTCCTAGGACCGGTTTCTGGCATTTCAAACTGGGTTCAATCTGGAACTGCATGGTGAGCAAAATAACGATGGATTTAGGCCCAGATCTCTGTACTGGGGTGAATGTATGACATTGTTCTGCATTCTGTCCATCAATTGTTGTTTTTGCATTTGTCACCCCGAGTGGGAAGGGTATGCCCAGACGTGGGTCCCGTGCTCTCCATGCCACTGGAATCAAGCTATCCTGGCTGAAGAGGGGTGAAACCCCGAAACCGGTCCTAGGATGCTTGTTTCCAGTCCAGAGAGAACCTGGCTTGGCAGTTCGGGCTGGACTGTACCCATGAGGCACAGGGTCAAGACTGATTTGCATATGGCTGGGTTCAAACTGGAACGGCATGGTGAGCAAAAAAACGATGGATTTAGGCCCAGATCTCTGTACTGGGGTGAATGTATGACATTGTTCTGCATTCTGTCCATCAATTGTTTTTGCATGCTGGTGTACTACAACATGGCTAAAACACATTGACAAAGCTAAAAGCTTTGGCATAGGGGAGACCTGTTGGTTTTGCCAATGCTTGTTAGGACTGTTTCCTTCATTTATAGAATTACCCTTGCCAGAATCACTTTTATAGTTTGTCCAGCTACATACCCAAGTGTACACTTTCACACTCAAGCCTGTATCAGTAGTGGTTAGCTGTAAGTGTGTTCTTGGCGAATACCACACCAAGAAGTAAACCCTTTTCCCAGTCATTTGTATCTAAAATGTGCATTAAATCACGCACAGAATCTGAGTCACAAAGCAATAGATTTAGATGTACATACAACACATTGTTCATGCATTTATTTTGTTAGGTAAAATGCTCACATTGCCATCTCTCCTTGAAGCGATGCCAAAGGGGAAGATGGATGGAACATTTGAGCAAATCAAACACTCACCCCCAGTCAACTGATCTAGGTTTAATCCATCATCATTCTTTAGCTCACTTCACTACCGCAGTTCAGACATGGCCATATGCAAATCAGTCTGACCCTGTGCCTCATGGGAACAGTCCAGCCCGAACTGCCAAGCCATGTCTTCCCTGGACCTGAAACCAGCATCCTGGGACCGGTTTCGGGTTCATAACCCTCATCATTCAGGCTATCTTGACTCCAGTGGCAAAGTGAGCAAGGGACCCACGTCCGGGCATACCCTGCCAACTTAGGGCGAACAAAGTAATACCAAAGGCCCAGATCTCTGTACTGGGGTGAATGTATGACATTGTTCTGCATTCTGTCCATCAACTGTTGTTTTTGCATTGGTCACCCCAAGTGGGACGGGTATGCTCAGATTTGAGTCCCGTGTTCTCCATGCCACTGGAATCAAGCTATCCTGGCTGAAGAGGGGTGAAAGCCCGAAACCGGTCCTAGGAGGCTTGTTTCTAGTCCAGGGAGGACCTGGCTTGGCAGTTCGGGCTGGACTGTTCCCATGAGGTACAGGGTCAAGACTGATTTGCATATGGCTGGGTTCAAACTGGAATGGCATGGTGAGAAAAAAAACGATGGATTTAGGCCTAGATCACTGTACTGGAGTGAATGTATGACATTGTTCTGCATTCTCTCCATCAACTGTTGTTTTTGCATTTGTCACCCCGAGTGGGATGGGTATGCTCAGACGTGAGTCCCGTGCTCTCCATACCACTGGAATCAAGCTATCCTGGCTGAAGAGGGGTGAAACCCCGAAACCGGTCCTAGGATGCTTGTTTCTAGTCCAGGGAGGACCTGGCTTGGCAGTTCGGGCTGGACTGTTCCCATGAGGCACAGGGTTAAGACTGATTTGCATATGGCTGGGTTCAAACTGGAATGGCATGGTGAGCAAAAAAATGATGGATTTAGGCCCGGATCTCTGTACTGGGGTGAATGTATGACATTGTTCTGCATTCTGTCCATCAACTGTTGTTTTTGTATTTGTCACCCCGAGTGGGACGGGTATGCTCAGACGTAAGTCCCGTGCTCTCTATGCCACTGGAATCAAGCTATCCTGGCTGAAGAGGGGTGAAACCCCAAAACCGGTCCTAGGATGCTTGTTTCCAGTCCGGGAGGACCTGGCTTGGCAGTTCGCGCTGGACTGATCCTATGAGGTACCTGGTCAAGACTGATTTGCATGTGGCTAGGTTCAAACTGGAATGGCATGGTGAGCAACAAAACGATGGATTTAGGGCCCAGATCTCTGTACTGGGGTGAATGTATGACATTGTTCTGCATTCTGTCCATCAACTGTTGTTTTTGCATTTGTCACCCCGAGTGGGATGGGTATGCTCAGACGTGAGTCCCGTGCTCTCCATACCACTGGAATCAAGCTATCCTGGCTGAAGAGGGGTGAAACCCCGAAACCGGTCCTAGGATGCTTGTTTCCAGTCCAGAGAGGACCTGGCTTGGCAGTTCGGGCTGGACTATTCCCATGAGGCACAGGGTCAAGACTGATTTGCATATGGCTGGGTTCAAACTGGAATGGCATGGTGAGCAAAGAAACGATGGATTTAGGCCCAGATCTCTGTACTGGGGTGAATGTATGACATTGTTCTGCATTCTGTCCATCAACTGTTGTTTTTGCATCTCTCCTTGAAGGCATTCACGCACTGGTAAAAATGATGTCACAGTTCGTTGAAGAGCAGCTGAATGTGAGTGTGATCGTCTAGCCAACATTCCTCCATCACTGCATCCGTGGCCATACCATTAGCTGAAAGATTGCTTCAGTGGTAGAGTGTTAAGACGTTTCCTGAAGTTTAGGTAGTTCGGTTCTGTCCTCCTCAGGGTTGAACTCCCAGCCACCGATCCCTGTGGTTTTGCCATTTAAATTGTCATTGATGGATCAGCTGTGAAGGCAGAGCAGCGATTTCTCACTGGAATGTATAGACAGCCAACTTTTACAGTACTCAGTGCTTCTTCTAGTAGGCCTTGTGCATCATGCAATGCTTTGAGCTTGATTCTCGACTTAAATGGATCCACTGGAAAATCTCATGTCTTGTCCGTTGTGATCTTGTTGTTGCAAATTGAGAGTAAGGAAAGAGTAAGGAGCGTCAGAAATGACACTAAGGGCCACATGTACGATCATTTCATTTTGCGAATCTATAATTACGAGACTCTAAAAATGAAATGCACTAATGTGTCTGAGACACATTAGCGACTGACTATGGGGTCGCAATGGACCTGGCTCATCAATATTCATGAGGCAGGTCACAATTTACGACCTATTGGGATTGGGCAATAACACAGGGATGGTGTCCTGCTGAGGACAGCAGACTTCCATGCTGTGTTTGCTTTCTAAATAAAGTAACTTTTTTTTTTTAATTGCATCCCGTTTTCCTTAAAGAAAGATAGGATGCATTTAAAAAAGAAAAATGAAACGTTTCTGTTTGACTGCTCTTAGAAAACCATTTTTGCTGCCAGTCACAAAGTGGAAGGGGTTCCCGTTTGCAACTGGCTTACCCCCTACTTGAAGTAGGTTGTAAACTGTGATTGTTTCGCGACTGCAAACCTATTGTACATCCCTCTGCGACTCGCTATTAGGAAGCAACACCCTTTTCACGCCCCTTCCTAATAGCAGCTTCTGAACCCTATTTTGCAAGTCGGTAATAGATTTCCGACTGGAAAAATAGGGTTTGTATATAGTAAAATGCATTTTAATGGGACAAAACAGCCTGATGGGCCATTTGCGACCAGTAAAATGCATCGTACATCTGACACTAAATTGTTTTCTTCTATCTAGTAGCTGGACCACAGATTTAAAGTATATAAAATTCCCCGCTCATGCAGAATCCCGCTCTTCCCTGTATGAACAATTAAACACAAGTGCTGAAAAAGTTTTCCCCATCTATGCCAGTGATTCCAAGCTATGCTTCAAAGTGTTTGTCCACCAAGTGAGGGGTAGTAATATCGTAAACAGAACCTGAGCCAATAGCCAAGTCTGAAGGAATTAAACTTGCCTTTGTCTCACTACGGCGAAACTAGAGGGCCACGTGTTGAAACAGATGTCTCGGCCCTAATTTGCTGCACTTGGAAAAATGCCACCTTGGCCCTGATCTCAGCTGACACACTTGAACAAAAAAACACAACTGTCCAGTCCTAGCCAAATCACTTCATCTCATTGAGCCTGAAATGCAATGTAGCCCCAGCTAAATTCCCTCTTTCTTGGTTTGTTAAATTTGTGGAAGTACTCGACAAGATTTAAGAAAGGACACATTTCCTGGAAACCAAGTCGAATCAGTTAGTCACCATGTGTAATTCAATCTGTAGTGGTTCGAGTTAGTTCCAACATTAAGTGCACAAAATGTTTTTGATTATATGGGGGGTCAGGTTTAGCAGTCAAACATCATTGACATCAAACCACAAAAAAAGTTAGAAGGGACAAAACCCACAACGGGCCCAAACCTAGTGCAATAGAAGATATTAAATATGTACATATGTAAGTTTGCAGTGTAATGTCTAGTACGTGTTCAGTTCCATACATGTACAACCCCCTTCCTCTACCCCTCGTCGTCAGAACATGGTACCTGCATGGAATATACTGTTTTATAGACAGCACCCACTGTTTAATATGCTTCTGCATGCATAAACATGTCACTGTAAAGTGCTTCCCTTCTACTTTGAAATTTGCTATAGGAAATACCTAAAAACCAAAAAGTTAAAACAATTAAAACTAAGCAAATACACAGGACTCACTGTGCTTGGCTAAAGTTCAAGTGTAAACTAATATTTGTAAATTGTAGAATTCTCCGACCAGCATAATGTAGTTTTCTAACAATGTCTCCTTAAGCATAAAAACAACATGTGTTCATTGGTAGGTCGATTATCTGCCTCAGGAACAATTAACTGAACATGTATGTTGGCCCGACAACAACATTTATATTCACTTGAAAAAATATAAATAAACCAAGAATAAGAGGGAGATCAAACTGAAAATGTGGTCACCTTCATGAAATCCTAGGGAAGCTCTCTGGTCACCACCAGTTGCACCGCTGTCTAATTTTATTTTTTACTTGTCTCAACCTATCTGTGAAGCGTAAAGAGCAGAACAATCTTCTATCGTTGTGTTCAATATTTTAGATACACCAACAATCATTTGATTATCCTTACCGACAAATGGAGGACAGGCGGTTCCCTATCTTACTGTTAAGATGTGGATTCTTGATCATCAGAAAAGAATCTTCTAATTTTTTACAAACTGTAGAAGCAGGTCTGTTTACCTCCAGAGCAGCCCCATTCCTCTATTTGTAAGAATTTTAATTTTATTTCTGGCACCAGGACCCCCTTTCGTGGTCACATTTCGCTTTAAAGAATCTAGAATCAAAATGTTAAAAAATCACATGAGATGCAACATGATGCCATGATGGGGATCCATGATAGAGAATAGCGTGGTGCTGAAAATATGCTGCGTGTGGCCAGCATCATGCTAGGCGTGGGCACCATCTTGCTAAGGGTGTCAACAGTACGCAATGGTTCTGGAACAACATACAGAGTGGGAGTGCTGCTATAATTGTTAGATCATTGAAGTCATAGGGATTGTGAAATTCCAAACCTTGCACAAAAAACATGAGAAGCAAACGGGCCACGCCCACTCAAGAGGAGAGTGGTATTTTTCCAGTGGTGCATTGTGGAGCACATCGTCCCAAATATATGAATTAAGCATGGTGTGGTATGGTAGTGCTACACATAACACATTTTTTATTGAAATTACCTCTTGAAAGGGCCTCAATTAGCATCAGACATGTAGTTTTACTGTCAAATCTACAATGCACACAAACAATATTAGGTGGAGAGCATGTTTCTGTGCATTTTTATCATTTACGCGTCACACGAGTAAGTGCTTTAGGTTGTTTTGATAATATTATAATCTGTTTCCATCAAAAATGCTTCTTGCTTGTACTTTACTTGCTATAATTTAAAAAAAAAAATGTGTAGTTCACTTACAAGTGTTATATTTAGTTGTGCATTAGAAAACATTTGACATCCTACAGTGTGTCTTTTCCCACTCCTTGTACCAAGCAAGATCGTCATTTGTTTTTTTTACAAAATTCCCTCACTGTGCAGTCAGAGAAAGGAAAACTTAACACCAATCTTTATGTCGAAAGAATAAATTGCAACTTGTTGAAAGAGTCCTAATTTCCAATTAGGGAAGAGAACCCACTTTAATTTAATTAAATCACAAAGAGATCCAAAGTGCCAATTCAGAAAATCTTTCTTTATTTCTCATTGGAAAAAACAACATAACAGCCAACACGTTTCGTTCCTTCTTCAGGGCAAGAGAATGTTCATATTCTTCATCTTTTCACTATTCTATCGGGGTTACTGACATCACGTTCGATGTGTTCAAGATGCGGATTTATTATCATGTGAAAAGTGCTATGAACTTGCAGTCACTGTATTAGCAGCTGAATTTCACATGAAGTATATGAACATTATCTTGCCCTGAAGAAGTTCTATAATGAAAAGGAAAGAAATGTGTTGGCTGTTATGTTGTTTTTTCCAATCAAGAACAAAGAAAGATGATCAGAATTGGCACGGTGGATCTCTTTGTGATATCATTACATCAAAAAGCCTGCTCGTCCCTTATCGGATTTTAGGACTATTCCTGTAAAGGAATGCAGTGGTACTCATGATAACTAGGTACCGGGTAAATGAGCATCTAAGTTTGATACAGATCTAAGGGACTACTCTTGGGGTGTGCTGAATTCTTCTTGGCCACAGCTGTCCATATTTTGTATCTAAAAACGTGTTGGAAGACTGCCTGACATATAACTTATGTCTTTGAAAACATGAAAGCCTCTCTATTGCTCATTCCCCTTCTAATCCACTGAAATATTGTTCTTTGGTGCTGTAGCACCTCCCATGTCCTGCTTCCAGCGCCCCTGACAATATGCCAAGTACGGCTCGCAATATTCCAGGAGCTGGCCTATCCAGCCTGAGATGACCCCATAAGCGCCAGGTGCTCCAAATGGCATGAGTGAAAAGAGATGTCAGTGGTCCGGCGACTTCCACGAAGGGAAACTGCTACACCAGAGGAACATCACACCTGGTAATTTACTCTCACATCCAGGCACAAGTGCAATAGTGCACACATGTACTCACCCAAGACCTCACAGAAATGAAGAATGTAAGCCCAGCTGTACAGCATTTGGGCAGAGGCCCTTGGTTTACACCCACCTCCCAAAAAACTAAAATTAAAAAACATTGGAAGTTTGATGGGCTGATCGGCCAATCAAACATGCTCAGTTTGAGCATCCCTATTGCAGCCAAGGGATTGAAACCATTCTTCAGGAATCCACCCACTTATGGGTCACTGGCCAGTTCAGAGTTGGACCATCCACATTTGCTGAGCATTATCTCTTAAATCTTCACTGAGCACAACTGCACAAGGTTCCTCCTCCAAGTCTTCTATGCAGCATAATTTTCAAATTGCCTTAGGTAAATCTCTCTTCCTCTTTGACCGGCAACGCATTGTGGTTCAACCCGTTGATTAGCACCGTCCAAGTGGTATGAAGCCAGTTGTTTCAACAATAAACTGTTTTTAATACTTTTCCACAACAGGATCACAAATTGACCATTCCACTGTTCTAACCAAAGCTCCAATGCCGCCAGTCTTTGTCTTCAAGCAGACTCATTAAAACTCAAAATCTTTCATGTTATTGCCTTCCTGGGTCAGGATAGACCTTTATAGAACACTTCTCATCCCAACTTCCACAGCTGATTTACTCTTTGTGGGAGATTCCAACTGCTGAATCAATTTGCTTCTCCAAACAGTTTCTTGAACTCTGTGATTGCCTAGACGTTCACGTCATGTCCTCCAGCCCCTCAGACATCAAGGGTCCCTGCCTGACAATCAACATCCAACACAGCTTTGAAATCATCAACATAAGTCTTATACCGGTCATCTAGTCCAAAACATAGCAGCCATCGGTAGCATTTTATGACTTAATAGTCGCCAAAACAAGACAAACACTATCAAATGGGGAGAGAGTAGTTGGCCTAACGGCTAGGGCGCTCGACCTCGGACCTGGGGAGCTGGGTTCGAGTCTCTGTAATGACGCTGAACATCCTGTGATTCTGGGCAAATCACTTAATCTCCCTGTGACTAACAAAAAAAATGAATGTGTGTCCTCATGTAACGTAACTGGTGCTATGTAAAGCGCTCTGATACCTGATTGGATTCGGGTCAAGTTTGCACTATATAAAACTCTGCAAAAAGAAAAAAAAAGCACTCTCTTTTTCACAACAAAATGCTCCCACATTCAGACATCCTGTAGATCCTAATCTCTACAAAATGTAGCTGACTGCCCAACCACCAGTCCTCTTTGAGGCTCCACAGCAGACAGTGGGCAAACACCCCTTCTCAAAAAGAGTGACATTTAGCATGCAGCAGGCACTGGTTCACAGATTCTCTCAGTACTCTCAGAAAAGCCTGTGGGAAGACACAAACATCACGCCTCCACCGGTTCCCTTTCAAGATAGAACCAACCACAAAATCCTCTGCATGACCTGCAAGTAAACTGAAGGATCCGCCTCAAAATACATCCAAGCCAAATCAGTGAAGTAGCACCAGGGCGCCCACTGCATTCCACGTCACACAACCTCTTAACCACCACATCAAAGCCAAGAGACACGAGCAGAGGTAATAGCTTTGCAGCGACGGCTCCCTTCCTTTAGAAAAAAACCTTCCCTTAATCGTCCACAAATCTGCTCAAACCCTTATGCTCTTCAGCCGCAAAATAAAAACCCGCTTAGCTGAACTCTCGAATTGATGTGGCTTTTGGAACTCATACAAAGAATGAAGCATACCGCAAACTCAGGAGAGTAGAAAATGCAATACTGATTTTTAGCTGGAAAGAGCTCACTCTCAGGGCAACAGCTGGACTTCGACATCGGGTGTCAACACACCAGCCACCCTAAATCACACAGAGTGCACAACATTCCAAAAAAGGTAATATAACCCTCAACACAAAGGTGAAACATAGCAATACACACTAAATGACTTGAAACCAGGATAGAACGCATCTTCATCCCATTGGAAACAATAGCGAAAACAAAATTACAAACTCATCAAATATTTTAGGCCTAGACCAGTTTCATGTTGCCTCAAAGACATGTCTGGCCTTCTTTCTCTACAGCACTAGCACATTCATCAACAGCTTCGGCATTGCCTCTCTTCTCTCCAGGTAAAGTCTCATTAGTTCTGCCACTGAAAACTTTGTATGGCACCAACATTCCCCTAAGTGCTGCATAATCTCATCCAAACAATCATAGGCCCTTATTATGAGTCTGGCAGTCCACGGACCACCAGACTCACGGTGGCGGTCTCCCAAATACCCTATTATGACTGGGGGAGTCGGGCTGCCCTAGGACCTCTGCAACTGCCCAACCGCCAGAGAACCACCGAGCTCTGGCAGTTGTGCGGCAGTCCTGAGGCCGCAATGTGCTCGGTGGAGCCGCTGCGGCCCGTCAAGCATATTACGAGTTTCCTCACTGTCATACTTTCCATAGAGGTGTGACCGCCATAAAAAGTGTGGCGTGAGGAAACAAAGGGTGCCTCTGCGCCGTTGGGTGCATGCAGGGAGGCACGTGGTGTGCCCCCCTATCTGCATGCACCCCCATGTTCCTGCACAGAACATAATTTGAAGTTCCCATTGTGGTGTGTATTTTAAGGCAACGCCGTTGGAATGCCAAAGACTTAAAAAGTCGTAATTTGGCGGCGGCCTGTTTTGGCTTTGGCAGTGTGAGAGTGGGGTGGCAGCGTGCCAGCTCTGCTCCCACACTGACAAAGTCATAATAATTCCCATAGTTTTATCGTGCACCATCAATTTCCTCATACACCTCAATGCTAGGCAAGGCCATCATCCTTGCCTGCTCATCATTCATGTTAATACAACTCTTGATGCTCCACCATCCCTTGCTTCTCAATAGAGTCGAACCTTTAGAAACCTTGCACAGTAAACTTTGAAACCCCTTTCTCCTCTCATTTAGGTTTTTTCACTAAAACCCAATCACAACTCTGCACATTTTTCTGATTTACACACATCCTTCTATCTTACAACTCCACCTAGCGATCTAAATGGTGCTACTCCAGTGGTAGTATGTAGTGCATTAATACTTGGGGCCACACTTACTAAGCCCTTGCGCTGCACTTCCATCCAACAAGGCAAAGCAAGGGCTTAAGTGAGGTTTACTAAGCGTGGCTTAGTAAATCCAGAGTAATGGAAGTTAGTGAAAATCACTGCCTCGTGTTACTTTGCATTGAGAAGGCGTTCCATGGGAGTAACATAGATATTCCCATGCATTTAACAATTGAACGTGGTGCATTCCCAGATTTACAAAGACTTGAAAACCTGGAAATGCATCAAAATGGTACACCTTCCCAATAGAGGTGTAACAAGCAGAGATTTTATTTCTCTTTGTTATTTCCTCTTTCTACATGTGCTGCATTCTGCAGCATACATATAAAAAGGCAAATGTCTCAAAGGATTGTTTTTACTCAGCAAGGTGTCCATGCATGCACAAGCATGCCTGTGTTGACGCTGGAAAGCACTCTGTGCACCAACGCCAGTAGAGGGCAGGAATGAGTCATGTCTTCGTAGATATGGTGCATTCCTGCTCTCTGCCTGTCACGCAGCGCAGCCAGTTGTGTTGCTGCATTGTGTTGTGTGACATTTTGATAAATCTGCCCCCACATCACAACATTAAGGCCAGAGGCAAGTGCCCTTTGTATTCCTACTTTAAGGAGTCAGTTTCCCCACTCAATCAAATCATGTGACCGTGGAATGTCTACATTGAACTGAGCAACACCCCATCTACACAAAAAGATTCTCATTTAAAAAAAAAAAACAGAATGTGTGCCATTGTCAGAAACCAAAACCATTGGTAAACCTTCCACTACAATAAAATTCAGTAACATTTTAGTTATTGACTACATCAGTGGTTGCTGACCTAACAGAGGCATAGTGTAACCACGTGGAAAGAAAATCAACAACAACAGTTAAGTACCTAAGATGTTCTGGCAATTTCAAAAATGCTCCATCAAAATCTATCACAACTTTCCCCCAAAGTGTACATGGGACAACAACTAAAACACTCTTCCCATTTTTCTGCTGTGACAACCCTACATGAATACTCCGCAACATCCACTTATG
This sequence comes from Triturus cristatus, assembly GCF_964204655.1. Classification (NCBI taxonomy): domain Eukaryota; kingdom Metazoa; phylum Chordata; class Amphibia; order Caudata; family Salamandridae; genus Triturus; species Triturus cristatus. The sequence goes on from NC_140586.1 coordinate 809,937,119, forward strand.
CCACAATGCGCCCATCGCCTGTCAACCTCAATACAAACATCACATAAGGGTAGTAAGCACAATATAAATGCTATAATACAACACAATACCAGCTGACAACATAGATAAAAAGCCTGCTTGAATACTCCTTAATCTTGGAATATATTTTGTTCCAAAGTTACACCCTTGCAGATGGTATACCCATCAAACTAATCCTGACAAGGCTTTTCTCATTCCTTGCCTACCCATAATGTTAGCTTGCGGGCCATACTTTGTTCAAAACTCATCCCCTGAAATGCCTTAAGCTTATCTCCAACCCATGCTCAAGTCAAGGTTTCATGCTTAGTAGTGCTGTAATGCCTTTCAGCTCCCTTCAGCTGCTGTGATAAGAACCTTCTTTTCTTTCCTTACCTTTGACTCACTGATGCAAATTGGGACCTAGAGCAGTAGCGCTTGCATTACCTGTAACCACACAACACAACCACTAAAAAAGTTAAATGCAGGGGCATTGATATCATATTTCACTTTATTAAACACTCAATTCTCCACAACATCCAAGAGAAACTTTTCATTCTTCTGTAACAATGTCTGTATTAGTTCAGTCAACATAGCATACCCCTAAACACGCCTTGCATAATACTCCTTAAATCCTATTACCCAAAAGATCTTAACATGTCTTTGTCTCTTGAACAAGATATTGGCACAATTAGTTTGATCAAATCTGACTTGGGCTTTAGTCGCTGAGAAGTAATATATTGGCGCAAATATTTCCCAATCTTATTGTCGCCAATGTGGATGTGCTGTTATTAGTATGTGTGTGCTGCAGTGTGCCACGGGGATGAGGGACATGATCCAGGGTCATTGTGGGCGTGCAGTGTGCTACACATCTTTGTGCATGTGTGCCATTGTGCCCATCTCCACCCGTCCGCCCAGTCCCTGGTCGTTTATCACCATGTTGATGTTGTGTCAGGTCCTCTCGACCTGTGTCCTGACTCTCACCTCCTTGCAGCATCTCCACACTGATGACTGTGGCCCCCGTTTCCTCCTGCTCCTCCTGTTGCGCAGGACTCCCACCTCCTGTTGAGGTTGCTGCCTTCCTGTTGGTAGCAGATTTGTGCTTTGTTTGGCTTTTCACATCATGCCAGCGCCTCGTGGCCTCCTCCATTGTCCTCCTCGACACTCCGACTGCATTCACATTGGTCTAATTGTGTGTCAGTTGATGGTAGTGTTCTGTCACCTTCGTCACGCTGAGCTGCTTTTCCTGCGGACTGCACCCCGTCTTCCTCTCACTCTTCTCCTTGGCCTTCACTGACCCCGTTGTTCCTTGCTGGTGGCCTGTGGGGCTTGTGGGGTTCGCGTTGGCCTCTGCACTGGGTCCGGGTGCATCCATGGTGATCCGCAGTTGCTTTTTTTCTCCCTTTTTTTTCCATTGCTTTTATAGTGCATTTTCCCGCATGACGTGTGGGATTTGCAGGCCTGTGGTTGGTTTTCGCTGGTTTTTGTATCGCGATTGGCCTCATTGCAACTTTTTTTGCGTTCATGTTTTGCATTTTTGTGGAGTTGCGTTGACTGTGTCGCGGACATTTGACGCGTTATCCTGGGCCTATCGCATGGTACCGCCGGCTTGGGAATACCAAGTTACCATGGTGTTAGACTGCGATGTGAAGAGTTGCGTTAAGCAACTTTTGCGGTAGTTTTCACACGTTCTTGAGAATATCCCCCAAGGTATTCCTCACCCTATATGTTTACCATTAAGAGATGGAGTGTTATTGTCTTGTGGGACCTCAGTCACAACTCATATCAAGATGGTGACCTTGATCCCCATCAACCCAGCAAATCCGTAGGCACGAAGAACAGTTACCACGAGGGCTTTGCATTGGCAGTCGTCAGAAGTCATTGATTCTCGGTGGAATGGATTTTCACCTTTCTTGAGGAGGAGTTCACACTGATGCCAGCCAAGGTTCTAGTTCATGGGGGCCCATCGCTTGGTGATCAGGACTCATTCCAGCAGAAGTCTGCAGTAGGGCGCAGGCTGGTACAGGAAGGTCCAGTTAGTGCAGTTCATCTGGGTGCCTCCGGAAGCTGGTTGTGTCCCTGTAGCTCACACAGGAGGTCATCCAACTGACCTTTGGAGTCACTCTGGGGAGCCCAGGATTAAGGCAAGCAAATTCAAACTTCCTTCTTCAGACAGCAAGGCAGTCCTTCCAGCAGCAGGGAAGTCCTTCTGGCAGCAGAGCAGTCCATCTTCAGATTCTTCCACAGCTCCAGGAGTGTTGTGGAGAGACCATCGAAAGGTAGCACTTTTACATCTGGTTCCAGTCTTTGTGCATGGGAAGTCATGGGCCAACCCCAAAACTAGTTCTGGCCAGTTCTTCCCTGGACCTGGATCCAAACTGTCTGGGGTGTCAAAGGCAAGGGTAGATCTGGTTTCAGGTTCCTTTGTGTGTGCTGCAGGCAGAGTCCTTTGAAGTGTAATCAGGGCGGGATAACTTCTCCCCAGCCATCCGGCCAATAAGACCCTCTCCCCTCACACCTAGACTTCTTTTGTCTCACTGTCTCATAGCAATACACAACCCAAAAAAGTAGAGCTATTCACAATCATGTGACCCAGTACATTTTCAGAAAGCCACAGTTGGTGTGGGTAGAAAAATGCCAACTTTCTAAAAACGTCATGTTCAGAATTGTAACTTAACATTCGACTTTACCATTAAAGAGGATTTTAAATTACTGTTCTTTTGAGTGGAAACAGCATTTCTCTATCTACTCCCAATCTGAAGTTAGCATTTATTAAATGTAATAAGGCAACCCAGTGTCAGTCTCTGTGAGTGATTGCCCTACAACAGTGAAAAATGACTCTAGGGACCAGATGTACGACCCTTTTTTGCGGCAGCAAGCGGGAGATCCTCCCGTTTGCGGCCGCAAAAATGGGTAATAGCATGTACAATGCTATTTTGCGACTCACTGACTCGCAAAATAGCATTTGCGACTCTCGCTATTAGGAAGGGGCGTCCCTTCCTAATAGCGAGTCCACATGTTATGTACTAATGTTTTGCGGCCGCATTTGCGGCTGCAAAACACTCGTAGTTTACCACCTACCTCAAGTAGGTGGTAAACCACTTGCGAAGGGTTCCCCAAGGGACCCCTTTCCCTTTGTGAGTATGTGGGAAAATATTTTTTAAGAGCAGGCAGTGGTCCCAGAGAACACTGCCTGCCCTTAAAAAAATGAAACTGAAAAGTTTCATTTTTCTTTTTTAAATGCATCCCGTTTTGCTTTAAGGAAAATGGTCTGCATTAAAAAATAAATGCTTTAATAAACAAGCATTTGCAATGCAATAGGTCTCGCATTTACACGAGTTTAAGCTACTGGCATTGTAAATGACAATGCCTTTTATTTATGTTTTTAAAAACGAAAACAAAAATAAAAGGCTTTGTTATTTTCAATGTTAATAGCTCAAGCTTGCGTAAATGCGAGACCTATTGCATTGCAAATGCTTGTTTGCTCTTTCAGATGAAAGGCGATGTCCACAAATACATTCCGCAAAAAGGGACAGTTCTGGTGCTTGCGCCCTGCTCCAGGTGGAGGCAAACCTCACAGACCCCAGGGAAGTCCCATCCTTCAGAAGAGACCCCGGCGTGAATGTCCCGTCCTCAGTAGGGGTCCAGTAAGACAGGGTGTCCTCTGTACCCGCTTCGTTTGAGTGTACTCAGAAAGGAGTGCGGTTTAAGTGTGGGTCCTCAAACATGAGTCGGGAGTGAAAGTGCGTGCCCTGAAACGTGAGCCATATGTTGCAGAAAAATGCATTTACGGTGTGAAAGGCTTGAAATTGAATACGGCGATTAAAAAAAACCTCAGTTCATCCACTACGTTTCTGACTACTACAAAATCCCAAACATCCTTTTCAAACTTCACCATCCTTTTCTAGCCTTGCCACCAAACTAATAGGCACACACATGACCACTACTTACAAAACCAACTTACTACTTCCCCTATTCAAATCCATTCCCATTATTCTATCCCTACTCTAAACTACTTAACACAAAAGAAATCAAGAGCACAAACCTAACATAACTATTGAGCAAAGAAGAAAGAGAAACTGGACACCTATTACTAATCTACTATTACCTCTAATCTTGGGTTCCGGAGTGGAACACTTCTCGCCGCAAAGCACTTCAATGTGTTGTCAGGGGTAGTAAGTGCATATATAAATGAAATAAAACATTTCTAAATACCAGTATGAAACAAAAACCTGGTTTTACTAGTTGCCTAATAAGAATACCTATCCAATTTGCACATAATGATTGGATTGCTAAAAAGTAATCAAAGCCATTTTTAGAATGTGATTTTTTACAAAATTAGCTATGTTAGGGTTGGATTACTACTTCCCACGAAGGTCATGTAACCTCCTTGGTCTTAGTCTCAGTAGCAAACAAGTCCTCTGGATAGTGAGTACCTGCACTTTCTATTTGCATGTCAAGCACTGGGGACACAGATTAGGAGTCGTCACTGGAAAGGTCTATGTTGTACGTGTGCATGCACAGACGCTGCTTACCTCGTATCTGTGGTGACGCCGTCCCCATTTGCTACTGGAGTCTGTGAAGTAGATGGTGCCGTTCCTTGATAGCTCCAGTCCGTTTAAAAACTTGAAAGGGATGCCGTCCACGCCTGTACACACAAGCACATTCTGATGAGCCAGCAAATAGGCTGGACCATGCAGTCTTACATAATCAATCCTCAGGTGTTCACTAAACCAAAAGCATATATCCATTCATATCACACTGCTGGTAAGATTCACAATATCCCCCAAACCATCATTTTCATTCTGTAAAATGAGACACATACCTCATGTGGCACCACACCAACACAGCGGTGAATACCAAAAGCTTAAGCCTTTAAAGTATATTCAAAATTAGTTCATTCTATGTGTAATGTTTTGTCTGAGTACAGTATAGCAAGGAGCGGATTTTGTCAAGGAGAATTTGCTCACTGGCTGCCATTAGTTCTTCCTGGACTAGAGCATGGTGAAGCATGCTGCAGAGCTGAACATGTTCTTTCACTTTATCATTTACCTATGGCTGTGCACCACTAGGCTGAGATCTTGCTTATGTTTTATGGGTTATGTTTAGCTTAAAAACACATTTAACTGTTCCATTGGAAATATTGTATTCTTTTTTTACAGTCAACTAACATTTATTTTGGTGCATTGTGACTTCAGAAACACCTTTTTGGAAATAAATACCCTTCTTACATCACAGTGCTACCTATTGGCTTTCAAAATCCTCTGACATCACAATGCTCCATAGGTTTATATAAATCCACCTTCCTTTCTCCTGTCTGCCACTTGCAGGCTGATTCAAGGGGTGATTCACAGTTTATCTTTAAGTAATACATTGTTGTTTGTTTCTTAGAGAGCAGATTGTGTGCAAAGTACTACAAGTCATTACTGGCCGGACGATACCGGTCAGCCCCGTGTAGGGCATCCGGGAAATCACAGTGCATACACATAAAAAAAAACGTATGGTATTACGTTCATTGACCTGGCATATGTCCTAGCAAAAAGGGGAATCGCTATGGCCTGGAAATCCCCAGAGGCCCCCCCACCTCAGGACTCTGGCTGCCAGACCTGCTCAAATGGTGGGGGGGGGAGGAGGTTGCAGTCTGGCACAATCAGATATCACACGAGAGGGATGCATCACACTTAGACGACTAGGACATTTACCTGGAAAATCGGGAAGCTAAATGTGACGTCAGAACGCTGTGAGCCCTACTTGATCTCCCCCCCCCCCCCCCCCCATTTAAACCTTCTGGAACTGATTCAATGGGGATCACGATGCGCCCCCCCCCACCCCCATCATCAGCTGTGTAAAATTTACTTGCCCCATGGCTCTTTGGTGATGGGCTGTCTTATACCCCCCCTTCGGCATCATGGCCCTAACACCCGTGTAGATCTACACACCCCCAACCCACCTGCGGCTCAAGTTGTGTAGTAGCTTATCGTTTTCCTGGGTTGCATTGTCTTAGCCCCTGCTGGGCAAGCTTGTGGATGGTGGGCTCCAATCCACAGATATAGATCGTCCCTGCACCCACTAGGTCGACTGCTTCATCCCAAGAAAGTTGGATAGACTATGGGAGTGCTATACTGGTATGCCCCACTGGTTGGCACTGTAACTTCGCATGGAACTCTGTCTTCTTTGTATTTACAGCATAAACATTATATTGCTTTTGTAATGTTTGTTCCATCAGCCCAAGATGTATACTTAATCACTAATCATGAGTTACTGAGGGGGGAGGGGCATAAAATATCTTGAGGTGGCTTAGCTAGGTCTGTGCAAGAAGTAGCGACCTTTAAAGGCACACACAGTGAAATACTGCATAAGACATACTTTTGACAAAGGGCCAGTATTTTTGCTGCATCTGTAAGAAAGTCTATGCAATTGTGAATTCAACTTTTGTTAACAAATAAACTGTAAAACCAACATGTTATGAAAACAAGGACAATTAATGCTCAGTCTTCCAAAGGGCTCAAGCTTCCTAAAGAAAAATGCACTAAATCACACTAAATATTGTATTGTCATCTAGCAAACCATGCCACATTTGTAGTCTAACAAAAGGACTAGGTATTGTCCCATCACCAAATCTTAATGAAAACCCAAATAGGATAATGTTACCATTCCAGAAATGCCACAGCCTTGACCAACATTCCAGTCAGGCAATGGAAAATCGTGAAAACCGTACGAACAGCACCCCCTTAAGGGACTGACCCAATGCATACTCCCTTTCAGTACTACTTCTCAAACTGTATGGGAGAATTGAGAACGAGTTTACCAAAAGCCAATGCTATGGTTAGCCAGGCATAAAATGTATCGTGAATGTCATCACCGGAACGCAGCACAGGTAACATTACTATACGTAACAATCCTGGAAATGTACCACTGTCAGAGTCACAGTGAAGTTATCTATCTGCAATGAAAGAGACATGGGACCTGAGGCGTAAAAAAAAAACACGTCTTGCAGGTAGGCATTAATGGCAAAGGTGTGCACTAAAACGTCAAATGACTCACCGGAAACAAAAAAACACAGATCTGCAAACCGGAGAAACAGAAACTAGCATACGTCAAACTAAAAACGAAACTCATCATTGAGAATGTGTGCCTGACATAGTAAAGTGGCAAATATGGAGTTTAGAGAGGATATTTAAGATAATGAATTTACTTTTGTCAGCATAACATAACAAGGCGTTCAACATATCCTTCCAACATTAATTCTGCCCAACACTTTACAATAACAACTAAAAACATTGTATGGGTAGATGTACAATCATAGAATAAAGACAGATGCATCAATGACGGTCTGAAAGGAGCACATTATGAATAGTGCGCTTTTTGATCACCTAAGTGTTTTCAGTAAACAAAGCGTTTATTAATTAAGTACACATTAAGGGCCTCATGTAGGTAAATAAATTTTACCGGTTCTAAAATACCGAGCCGTACCGAATCGGTAAATAAGAATCGGTAAGTTACATGTAGGTAAAAATTCGGTAACAGTTACCGAATCGGTAACATTCGGTAATTAAGAATCGGAAATGACCGAATCGGTAAATACCGAGGTGGTATATACCGAATCGGAAAATACCGAGGTGGTATATACCGACTCGGAAAATACCGAGGTGGTATATACCGAATCGGAAAATACCGAATCGGCATGTACGGATTCGGTAAAGAAAATCACATGACTTGACGAAACAGCTAATCAAGTGCAACGACAGCCCACCCAACAAGGAACAGGCCACACCCAGGCAGGTGTACAAAATTAGCCGAAGTGGCCACACCCAGGCAGGTGTACATAATCAGCCGACCCTGGAGAGGCTTGGAGTGCAGAGGAGAGGCAAGGAGCCGTTGCATGTGCGAGCGGGTAAACGAACAGCATGTCCAGCCAGAGAACACAGAAAGACGGAGGGGAAAGGAGGAGGAAGCTGAAATTTAGCCCCAAGGAACTCCAGGTGCTGGTGGAGGAGGTGGTGAAGCAGCACCACAAGCTGTTCGGAAGGCAATCCCTGCAAGTGCCTGAGGTGGAAAAGCGCAACATATGGCTGGCCATCCAGGCGCAGGTCAATGCTGTGGGAGTGACCCACAGGGACATTGAGGTACTCAAAAAGCGCTGGTATGACCTCCGGATTGTAACCAAGAGGAAGATGGGCGACATCCAGAAGGAGGCCAGCCAGACCGGAGGTGGAACCAACAGGGCACCTGCCCTCACCGAACTGGAGGAGCTGGTGGCGGCCACAATCGAGCAAGAGAGCGTCGTGGGACTTGGGGACGCCGACAGCTCTGCCAGAGCCGCAACACACCAAGGTAAGACGAAAGCACAGCAATGTAGCCCCCCCAACCCCTATCCCACATCCCCCAATTGTGAATCGAGAATCACACTGCAGTCCACACGTGTCAGTGCAGACAGGCAATGCATTCCGGGAGATGTAGTCAGGGCAACACTAACCATGACGTAAATGTTACAGGGCAACAAGGCATGTCACGCACTCGAGGCACAAGGAGACAGGGGACATATTGGAATGTGAAATGATTTATTGTGACGCATGCAATGCAGCCCTTCGGGGACACTGAGCCAATGTTGTATTTCTGTCCACAGATGTGACACCATGCAGGACATGGCATGCTGCAGGAGAGACGGCACACCGGCCACATATATCGCCGCAAGCCAGCACATGTTCAGACCAGGGAGCAGGCCCACTGGCAGCCGCACCACCTACACAGCCAGCCTCGCCGCACACAGAGCCAGCATCACCTCACCCAGAGCCAGCATCACCACCACCAGAGCCAGCATCGCCACTCATGTTCGAATCACCAGCCACATCCCCGCTTGCAGGCGTGAGAATGAGGAGGCGTCCAGCAGCCAGGCTACGAGCCTTAGACACCTCGTCAGACGACAGCATGGGACCAGAAGACCGCACCGGGCCCCAGGAAGGGAGCCATGCCACTGTGCCCCACACCTCACAGGCAGCACAGACGGAAGCAAGAGGGCGCCGCAGGTCGCGTGTCCAGAGTCCACCAGCACCCACTGACGGCCATGGTGTCTTCTTGGGGCTCGAGGGCCAAATGTTAAAGCAACAGCGCCTGCAATCAAAGGCAGTCATGTCAGTCCAGAGGCACATGCGGGTGATGACGACAACATTAGTCAACATGGACACTAACATTAGCGGCATGGCTGCGGGCATTCGGGACATGTCCCAGTCTATCCAGCAGTTGTGCAGCAAACTAGATGCTGACATCGAAGCACGGCGCCGGGAACGCCAGAGAAGGGACACCACCAGCAGGGCACTCAACCGTCTGGCAACTGCGACTTCTCTACTGTGCCGGCGCTCTGTGACGATGCAGGAGGGCCTCACACAGTGCTGCAGCGACCTGTCTCGGGGGATGGTGCAGGTGACAAGTGCACTAGGGGTGCTATTGCCTAGTCAGGCGTCGACAACTGCTGCAGGGGATGCTGCGGAGAGCATCGACACCAGCAGCAGCATCACACCCCCCGTCCCAGAAGCACGCAGGAGCAGCAGGCGGCTTGGGGTTGGCTCTAGTGAGGATGCACAGGCCGTGCAACCCACCACTGCAGCGCGTATGCGCAAACATTGATGTTGCCCTGCTTTGCCACTTCCCATTGGGTGACGTAACCCTGGACATACTACTTGTATAGATGGTATATTGCCAGATTGGCCTGTTCATGTGTTCATGGCGTGGTGCCACATTAAAACTACGTCATGACTTCTCACAACTCGCTGTGTCCCCTTACTTACTCAGAAATAGTTGGCTGTGATCTCTGCCCGTCTCTCTCTCCCATCGATTGCAGTTGGCACTCTAGCTGCGTTGCCCTCTGGCTGGCCTGACTCATCCTCGTTGTCCTCATGATATGTTAGTTCCACATCTGTCCCTTTTTTCGTGGCAAGGTTGTGCAGCATTGCACAAGTGGCAATAATCTTGCAGCAGGTGATGGGTTTGTACTGGTGTGCGCCTCCGCTCTTGTGCAGGCAGCGGAACCTGCTCTTCAGTAGTCCAAACGTGCGCTCCACCACATTGCGTGTTGTTTTGTGTGCCACGTTGTATCGTCTCTCACTCTGGGTTGCTGGGTGTAGGTAGGGAGTAAGGATGAATGACCGGCATGCATATGCACTGTCGCCTGGATGAGTGAAAGGGAACCATCAGTAACATGCCTCATGACACTATGATTTGCAGGTTTCAAGGGGCGTCACTGTTACTTACCTAGCAGGTATCCCTCTCCAAATTCTCCGGCACTCAGTCGTGTGTATATCCCACTATTCTGGAAGATGTAAGAGTCGTGGGTGCTCCCAGGAAACTTTGCAACAATATCTGTGATGATGTTCCCTGCATCACAGATCACCTGCACATTGATGGAGTGGGTGGACTTCCTGTTCCTGTAGATGTGCTCTGTATCAGCTGGTGGACAGATTGGGATGTGTGTACCATCAATACAGCCGATGACATGGGGGAACTGTGCCATGTGATAAAAGTCTGTTTTTGTTTTCTGCAGTGCAGCCTGTGTGTTGGGGAAGCTGATGTAGTGGTGCATTCTCTGCATCATGGCATCCAGAAACTTCCTGAAGAAACGTGACAGGCAACTCTGGGATACCCCACCCACCGCAGCTATCACCACCTGATAACTGCCGGATGCCAGCAGATGTAGGCTGCAGAGCACCTGCACATGTGGGGGTATGGCGTGCGCCCTTCTTATTGGCTGGTCCAGGCGTGGGTGTAGGTCCCTGATTAAGTCCATGATGGTTTCGGGGTCTAGCCTGTATCTCTCATGTATCTCTGCATCAGTCAGCTGGAATAGTGTGATGCGCTGTCTGTAGATTTGTTCCTCCCGTCGCCACACCCTCAGTCCTGCTGCCTGTAGACGTAGGCGCCTTGCAATGACGTACATAGCGGCCATGTTGTCCACGCTGTAGCATTTTGGGTTTGCATTTATCCATTGTTGATGGTTACCACCTGCTTTTCATCCGTGTTAATTACCGACTCTTATTTAACGAATTTACAGGATTTCTTAATTACCGAGTGCTCCTACATGTCATTTTAAAATTTTACCACTTCATATTTACCACTTCATGTTTACCGATTCGTTAATTTTGTATTCGGTATATTTGAATCGGTATTTTAGAATTCGGAATATATGAATCGGTATTTACCGCCTCATATTTACCGAAAAGTGGTTTTTGGACTCCTACATCTCACTTGTCTGAATACCGGTCGGTAACGGCATATTTACCGAAAATCGGCCGTTACCGACCGGTATTTGGCTACCTACATGAGGCCCTAAGAGTGCACAACAGTGTCTGTACTGGGCAGCGCGTTATGCCCGAAGCGATCGAGATGTCCCCTCCAACAAGAAAGTTACTTTTGCTAGTTTGACAACCATGACAGCTCCGTCGCTCCTTCCTCGCAATCAGACCTGCCCGCTAAGTCAAGAGTTGGCTACGGAAGAATGTTTGCACTCAGCATCGCATTACTTACCTCATCAAATCTTCCGGTCTAGATAAAGTGTGTGAGTATGCATTAGTTCAGGGTGAGCAGTAGTGTGGGGATTCACGACTTGGGCAACTTTAGAGCGGCAATTAATACTGTCCGTGTTAGGCCATGGTCGAAGTTACTGGACAGACAGGATGGGATATATCGTACCATCATGATTAAAGCACACCCTATTGGCTTGGAATGCAGTTAATGGCGCCAGTTAGGGGAGATCCCACATACCTTTGTTCTGGTAATGTAAAGCATAAATATGTCACTTCTACATGGTGTTGCCTTTCAAAGGTTTTAGTTGATGACAACTTCTCAGTTATTAGGAAACGGACCACACCACTTCCTGAAAATGATAAATTGCTATGGATTGGATAACAATTACATTTATATAGTGCTTATTATCTTCGAGGAGGTATTGGTGGCACTAGAGTTGGGAGACCCAACGAAGTCAAAAGGTGCAAAGGAAGGTTTCAATACACATATAGAAATTTACATAGGTCCGGGCAGCGCTTGAAAACTTCTGCAGGGTGTCTGTAAGAGAGCATTTGGCTGTAAGGTCACTTTATGCAGCAATGCAATGGCCAAGGTGTACTGAATTTGCTCCGGGAACTTGGGAGGTGCAGTACTTAGGTGGGGGTACACTACCCACGCCTCAAGATGAATACTTTAAATTTGTATTTAGTCTGCATGGAAACACAATAAAACTGCACCGAAACGACCGTGACATTAGACGAACTGGATGCTCAGGGAGGGGGTCGCACACCACCAGCTCAAGCGGTGCACCTTTGTAAGGCCGAAGCTGTCAAACCCCCGAAAGGCGGGAGCCTACCCTGCAGAGGGCGCCGTGCATAAAGCTACCCCAGTGACACAGAGATGCAGCCCCCGTCCACGTAACGCTCAGTTACCTGACACACAGCGGCTCTGAAGTCCCAGGAACCGCTACCTCCCACCACCTCCAGCGCCCGCTCCGCGCTGTCGGTCTGTTCCAGGCGACGGTCAAATACGAACACCCGACCACCTCTAGAACCCCATAGTTCTCCTGCAGCCATGTTTACCAATAGCGGCGCCGGCGACGCGGGCTCGAGAACCGGCGCTACTTCCATACAGGCGGAGGGTGGTGGGCGGCGCGAGCTGGGGGAGAAGAAGACGGAGCACTGGGTGTCAGACCCACGGCTAGCACGAGCCTGCTATGCCACGCCTTCTTGCGTGCACTCCCCGCAGCCCCTGTCAAGCAACCCGCGACCGCGCACATTGCCTAGACTCCCATGTCTCATTGCACGCTCTCCTGTGCTGAAGAGACTCTGCTCGTGGGAAGCGTGTTCACAGATACCGGACTCCCATGTCTCATTGCACGCTCTCCTGTGCTGAAGAGACTCTGCTCGTGGGAAGCGCGTTCACAGATACCGATCGCTGCGCGTGCCCTGGTCTGTCTCCCTTGGGAGCAAACATGGCAACAATAAGTCTCGTTGGCGGCAGCGCTTCGCGCTGCAACGCCAGCGAGACCTAAAAAGCAGTCACAGACAAGGTGGTCTGCTGAGCCCAGCAGGCCACCATCCCTGTGAATGCCAGCCATTCCTGAAGGGGTCGAAAATTGCGCCTGCCTCATTATTATTAATGAGGCATGCAATTTGCGACCCCATTAGGAATTGCAAACAGTGTCTGAGACACTGTTGGGCATTCCAATTAGCGAGTTGCGAATTGCGAGTCGCAAATGCGACGCAATTTGCTACTCGCTAATTGGCGGGTCGTACATCTGGCCCCAAGTGGTTTTTACTACCAGCACATGTAAAACGTAAATACACATTGTAATTGTATTTATATAGAGCTTACTACCCCTGACGAGGCACCAAAGCACTTTATGGCGAGTTGCATGCTACTCTGGAACCAAAAAAGAATTAGTGTGGGTTAGTATAGAGAAATCTGTGTTAATTTGAGTTGTGGACATGTGAGCCTGTCAGTTGGATTGAACAGGATAATGAAGGGATAGAAGAGGGAAGAGTCTAGAAAGTGTTATTTCGGAGATCATAGTAATAAGATGAGGCTTGCGATGAGTGAAAGGAGAGATGGAGGAGGGACGAGTCTCTAGAAAATGATTAGGGAAATCATAGTAGTAAAACGAGGTTTGGGATACATGAGGGATGCATTTAGAAAGAGTTGATTGGGAGATCATAGTAGTAAAGTAAAGATTCATGTGAGCCGAGGAGGGATAGAGGGGAAAGAGTCTAGAAAGGTTTATTTTGGAGATCATAGGAGTAGAATGAGGTTTGGGATGAGTCAGAGGGTGGAGGTAGAGGATATATATTGGACAGAGTCAATTCAAGCAGAGGAGAGAGTCCTAATTCCAGAATGCATGATTCCTGTGATGAAAGAACAGGGCTGTATGTGCATCATTCATAAACTAACAATGTTTGTTTCACACAACTGATGTAACTGCAAAATAGGGTTACACAGCAAACGGCGTTATTAATGATGCACTTTGTATCCCAACGGTGAAACATAATGCATTACTGGATAGTGATGTAATTTCGCAACTGCATATTTTTTCTGAACTTTGGTGATACCCTCCATTAAAAAAAATGACACGCAGAGAAAGGAAGGGTATTCAGGGTGTGAGCAGAAAGACAAAGAGAGAGGTTGAAGGGCAGAAGTAAGTGCAAGGGGGAAGAGGCGACTGGTGAGTGCTTCAGGACCTATCTTGCAACAGGAATGGGTGAAAGGAGCGACTGAAAAGATGAACACTCATATGAAGTGCTTAAACACAACAACAAAAAAGTTGCTCCAAAAACAGGAACAGAAGATGAACACAAGTACTTGGGGGCATATTATCAACGGCCAGCGATAATTATCGCTGGCTGTTCATAGCAATAGAAAAATTATCGCCAGCTATCGCTGAATATTATCGCCATGATAACGCTATATTTACAACATATAGCGCTATGGCGATAATATTTCAGCGATGGCGGTGTTTTCAATGGAACATCGCTGGTTTTCCAGCGATGTTCCATTCAAAACAGCGATAACATTGCTGATAGGACCCTGTGGTCCTAGCAGCATAATCCATATCCCATTAAAAGTATGCCTTAGTCAGGAATTTAACAGGTGTTAAATTCCTGAGTTAAGGCTGAGGTAGCGCGATTTTTTCTATCGCTGCACCTCCTTGTTAATATCGCGAAGCTGCCTTCACGATATTAACATGTGTTGTTTTCACAGCCACGCCTCTTCTGCATCTCATTAGCGATGCGAGGCGAGGCTGTGAAAAAACGGGCTATACATCAAGGAAACACGCGCTAGCGTGTCCTTGATGATATTGCGATATAATTATCGCCGCTTTTCGCCCAAAAACGGACGCTAAAGCGGCGATAATTATATCGCCAGCCCTTGCTAATATGCCCCCAAGTCTGTTCTCAAGGGGAGGGCCATATGCAAGAAGACGCATGATGCATGCAAGCCATGACAAACGGAAACAAAGCATATGAGAGCAAGGTTCAAGCATAGTAAGCTATGGGTGGGTTGTAAGCCCACTAATTATAAACACAATAATAAACCTTGAGGATTTATTCAACTTCTGTTAATAAATTAAATAGTCACCGTAGTGAACTTAATTTCCAAAAGACTCAGATAAAGAAAGAGAAATACAAAAAAGCCACAGTTCATTCTTTTGTATTGTTTTTATCTGAAATTAATCTTTTCTCGATTTTTCTTTCATTGATTTCATACACAAACGTAAAGGAATATACAATTTAAATTTGAACACTGGCAACATAAACTACTGTCTCAATATGATACCTAAGCAGTAGTTACTGACACTTTTTCTCAGATATCTACCATCCACAGTTGGTCATATGACACAAACCATTGGTATAAACAATTGTAATATATGTCAACATCAAATGGAATTTATTTGCGTCAAAGCAGTGTCACAGCGTCAAAGTTATTTAAATAATCGAGAAAAGATTAATTTCAGATAAAAACAATACAAAAGAATGAACTGTGGCTTTTTTGATTTCTCTTTCTTTATCTGAGTCTTTTGGAAATTTAGTTCACTACGGTGACTATTTAATTTATTAACAGAAGTTGAATAAATCCTCAAGGTTTATTATTGTGTTGACATATTATACCCAATCCCTTGGGGTTTAGTGGGTTGCCCTATTGTTGTATACACTAATTATAAACAGCATGTCTCGGACAGACAGCGCATGCGCTGTCTAGCTGAGATCTAAAATAGCATGTGAGTTTGTAAGCTCAAGTCCACAAAGGATTGCTAAAGCATCTGATCAGGCACACGTCACAGAACAAAGAGCTTAAAGAAACAGGCATAAGGAGGTCAGCCTGAATGGGGTCTGGACAGTGACAGATGGGGAACAGCACCGATCAATATCTGAGAGGCGGAGAGACTTGACAGTGAGACAAGAGATGAGGGATGGGCCTGTTTGAATGAGGCCAACCGGGGAGAGTAGTCTAGGGTGCGAAACAAGAAGAATCCATTTTAGAAGATGCGCAGCACGGTGACTCGCGCCACTTTTTCATCAGATTTCTGCGGATTGCGTCAGAGATATTATCTAGGCCATCTGTTTATTTCTGTTTTCTTTCACAGCATTTGTAATGAGTGGTAAATCAAGACTATTGTCCATTCACCTACTTAAAGGACTTATAGCTAACATCTAGCACCGTTTCTTGAGTCAAAGTGCTGCTGTGTATATATATTTAGAAAAACATATTCAAAATAGCCTACATTACTGTATTGTTCTAAGTATGTATTTTTATAGCGCTTGCCATAGCCCTTGCAAGGCATAAAGCGCTTTGAAAGTCTTTTATCTAAAGTATAGATTCTTTCCTTAGGTCTTTCATCACAATTCTGTTAACGTTAATTAACAATATTGATAGATGATTTTATGTTTGAAATGATGATTACTGAGATATATTGCTTTCATTAGGATTGGGATTTTATGCATCCAGAAATGTACTACGGATTTAGCTCCTTTTCTATAGTTTTTTAATGTATGCTCCCATAGGGTATCAATAATGGCTCCTGTAGTATCGCCGGGGCCTTCTATCACCTTCAGAACTGTCCCTGCCGCCAGCCGCGGCCTTTGCAGGTAAGAGCGGTGGGGCCATGTGGGGTATATTTCGACGGACTATGACGAGGGAGAATTAACTATTTATTTAATTTGACCTCGTCATCGTCTGTTGAAAGACCGCCCACACGGCCCAACCGCTCTTACCTGCACAGGCAGTGGCTGCCTGCTGCAGGTTTGCAATGGAGTTGAATGCGAGGACGTACTCCTATAGTCCTACACCCCAAAAGTCACCTCAACACCACCCCTCCGGGGGTGGATCGGGATGGTGTTAAACCTCCGTTTCTTGAGGTAATGTGTCCCAAAATAGGGTACAAAACAACATATCAAAAATACAGTTAATTAAGAAAGGACTGACTGAAAAATTAGAATTCTAGGACAGAATGAAAATTGTGAAAGATTTATTACAAAAATCCAATGGGCGCAATACAGAATAACTAGAATGCAGGTGGACAAGGTCACTGCCATAAAGGCCATCAGTACAGAAAAATAGAGCTATCAAGGGAAAATGCTAAGTCCAAAGTGTGCAACAAAATTAGTAGAGAAGGGGACAGCATCCCTAGCAGCTTGGGAAAGTCTCATTCAAGTACATTGAAAGTGCAAATCCATAACGGTGTGAGCAAAGGAATCCAATTTCAGCAAATCAGGACACGGATTTATTGTGCTTCATACAGTCCCACGTTATTTAATTAGTACATTCACCACTTGCACAATTAGTCTGTTGTTTTTGACTCAAATTCATGAACAAATGCAGACGATACGCAGATTGTGATCACCTTAGACAACAAGGAGGACTCCTGTCAGAGCTTTCATCACTGTGTAATAGCAGTGACTGAGAGGTTAGTTGACAATTCCTTAAAGTTTAATTCAAACAAGACGGATGTAATGATTGTCCCTAACTAGAACAGTCTTAGTCCTCTTCCTGAAGGTTTCAGGCCCAATGCTTTGGGTGTGACCATCTCTCCTTTGGTTCAGAATCTTAGGGGCATATCAACAACAACCGGCGATAATTGTCGCTGAGCGCACTTAGCGCTTGGATAATTATCGCCGGCTAGCGACGATTTTTATCGCTGAGATAGCGTGCTATTTGCAACACTTATCTCATCAGCGATAAAAATCCTAGCGCTAACTGGCTAACGTGAGATTATCGCAGCGATAATCTCACGTTAGCTTGTTGATAGGGACTCACAAACTTAGCCATGATATCCTCCTTCCATAGGACATCATGGCTAAGTCAGTCCTGAAGCAGGCGTAAGGAAAGTAGCGATAACAGAGGTTATCGCTACTTTTGCTGACGCTATGCTTCATAGCGTGGGGCTTGATGATAGGAGAAATGTCGCTTAGCGACATTTCTCCTGTCATGTCAGGTCAGGAACGCCCACTTTGCATCTCATTAGAGATGCAAAGCTGGGCGTTAGAAATCCCAACGCTAAAGCAAGGTTTCACGTGTCAGCGTGACCTTGCTAATATAGCGATAAAATTATCGCCGCTTTTCGGCCGAAACACGGACGCTGAAGCGGCGATAATTTATTATCGCCTCGTTGTAAATATGCCCCTTGATTTTTAATTTGACCCCATTCTGCCTTTGACTAGTCTGGCCCATCTACCACCTATCCTTGACATGTTGTTTCTTGAGACGGTTAAAAATCCTCCCATACCTTCCAGCGAATACTCACCCTCTAGAGGTTCAAGCTACAATTCTCAGTCAATTGGACCATGGTAACTCTCTCTATTTGGGATGCTGGGTGGGACGGATGAAGCAATTACAACTCATCCAGAATATGGCCGCCGGAATGGCCCTTCAGCCCCCCAGACGTTCTTCTTCTCTTCTGCATTGAAATCTTCGCATTGGCTGTCTATTCCCGAAAGGATCGTTTTTAAATCTTTATGGCTGGTTTTTGAAGCTTTTCCTCAAGTATGCCAAACTTGATTATGAAGTCACTTTCAGTCCTAAGACTTCGCTCCGGTGCTGCATTGCTAACCTCCTTGTGATAAAAAGTTT
Organism: Triturus cristatus; assembly: GCF_964204655.1. Taxonomy (NCBI): domain Eukaryota; kingdom Metazoa; phylum Chordata; class Amphibia; order Caudata; family Salamandridae; genus Triturus; species Triturus cristatus. Next base: position 809,955,713 of record NC_140586.1, read on the forward strand.
AAGACGGGAGAAGGCTAAAAAAAATCTGGAATTTACTATCTCCAAATCTGTGCTCCATATCCCAACTCCTTTCATTTCCAAAGGCTTTGAAAACGTGGGTTTTCACCCACTATGGCAATTTTGATTGAAAGAGGCTTTTTAGGCGTATATGACAGTTCACTTCTGGGTGTACGCCAGCGCCTGGATGCATTTATAGCACACAATGAGCTATATAAGTATATTTAAAGGGTCAGGTCAGACCTTCACCCTCAATTCATTTTCTCTTATTCCCTCTGCCGCGTGAGGTCTTAAGGTGTAGAATAAATGTGAAAGCTGCATCATTGAAATTACACCCCAATAATCAACGCTTTATTTACTGCAAACAATTATTTTAAAAACTTTTATAAAGGATGCTCAAAGCTGGCTGTGAGCTTTAAAGTCAACATTTCTATGCAGAAAGAGGGGCAGATTACTTAAATTACACCCATGAGAGTATAGTTTGAAAACTAATCAACAAAGCATATTTGGCATCTAAACTGCTTAGCAGCAGTGCAAAGTTTCCCAAAACTAGAGAAAAACTACACAGAATAGGTGCAATGTATGTGATCTGTCCCAAATGGCTGCTCTACTAAGGGCCCAATTACAAAAGGGGGGATATTTACATTAAAATGTTGGAGCTCGATGTTACTCAAAATTGATAGTGCTGTACGCTGACATTTTTTTAAACACAAAAATACAGCGCACCCCTCTGTTTCTCCTAGCGCAGGTGCCAAAAAAGCTGCCTAGCTCCAGCGCAGGCACCCTTGTGCCATGTTGGAAGGGTGCCTGCCCTTGCTGTTTCTATCTGTGCTGCAGAATGCTGAACACACATAAAGAGCAAAATACGAGGAGAAATTGATCATTTCTCCGCGTATCTCCATCCTAAAACCAGGATTTACCTGGCCTTAGGTTTTGGCACTGCCCCAGCCTTGTAAATATGGGGCAGCAACAAAAAGCAATGGGTGTTGAGGCGGAACGCCCACAGCAGCACCCATTGCCCGCCCCTTTGCCGCAGCGGATTGCTGCAGCAAAGGTGGGATTAAGCCACAGTAAGTGGCTTGCGCCACCCTGAAAATATGGGATAGAGAGCAATGCCACCGGAGCGTCAGAAAAAGTGACGCTCCGTAGCGTTAGAGTCTTGTAAATATGCCCCATGGTTTGTTAAATTGCGATTCCCGCACACAGAGTTGACTTGGTCCAGTGATCACAATTATAAATGGAGCAATGTTCATCGCAGCTGGTAACAGGCGTAATAAGGTTTGCACCCTCTGTTAATTTCCCCATGTCAAACTGGAATTTACTAGGGGGAAAGGCCCGGGCTACCAGAACATGCACACATTAGTGTGGCAAGCACACATATGCTTTTATTCTCCGAAAGGTCGGATTTTTTTGGGTGCGATACTTATTGCATCTGATAAGGGCAATTAGTAAGCAGACCTTAAATCTAAGAGTGCCACCAATGCTCTTCGATAGCTAAATATTATCTAAACAAGTAAAAGTCAGCTGAAATTGCACCGAAAAACTACCTATCCAATTGAGGAAGTGTATCAGTCATACCTGGCATTCAGCTCGGGAAGCTGCTATTGGACACTGCTTGCTTCCGCATTGTGACATCAGTACTCGACTGTAGTGCGTTAGGTACACAAGTGACGTCATTTTATTATTACCATAAAAACAGAGGGGCTTATTTACAAGCCCCTTGCGCCACCCGTACGTCACTTTTCCCATGTTAAAAAAGTGGCGCAAGGGGCTTGTAAACGAGCCCCAAAGGGTGTACATGTTTTTTATTTCTTATTTCCCACTGCCTTCCATGCTTTATATTTTGAGAGCGATGTTGTTGGAAAGATTCATGCTTTTCATAATGAAACAGATGGACCCTCACAGTCGTCCCAAGATAACAGTTTTGAAAAGTGAACATATTGAAATAAATGAGATTCCTGAAAGCGACAGACAGGACATTATGCGTTTTACGGTTTGACCCCAAGATGTAAATAAATGACTGAGAGTGAGATCTTAATTAACCAGGCATAGAATGTTTGGCGATAACAAAACCAAATAAAAGAACGTGTAAAAAAAACCTCGATCTGTTCCAAACTGTATTTTAATTCTCCCCAAATGCTCAAATGAAGAAACATCATTATATCTGCATCTCATGGAAAACGGACTTCCCTCAATCGATTGGACTTCTAGTTTTTTTGACGTACATTCAAATAAATAAACCCGTTCTAGATAAAGCATTCTTATCTCTGTCCTAATCAGGGCCGGCTTCAGCGCTGGTGGCGCCCTGTGCGACAATGTCTGTTGGCGTCCCCCCACCCCCCCCCCATGACCACCTCTGCACATATTCCCTCACCACCCCCCTTTAACAGTGCCCCTCAAGTCTCCAGAACCACTGTCTCTGGGATTCATTTAGTTTTATAGCACCACTCATACCAGTGTAAGGTGTCAGAGCACTTTACAGCACACACACATTGCACAGAGATAAACATAGGTGTGTAAATCAGTGTAAAGAATTTAAAATGTAACTCCATTGTTAGGGGTTCTCTTTAATAACAAGAATTGTTTTCCACTCAAATGAACCCTTTTGTCAAGATTAGGGTAATGAAAGAATGGGCAAAAAAACATGTAGCTCTCACATATACCTTGCAGTTTGCACACAGCTCTTTGATGACAGTTAAGAGCTCAATGTTCAATATTATGATTTTGACTTAAAAACCACAAGTAACAAAAGGAGCTCTCTTATAGAAGCAGTAACCCACTGACCTATTTACATTCCATCCACTTTGTGATCTGCATGGTACTCGTTCTTAGCAGCAGGCACTTTAACCCTCTGTGCTACCTTTGGATGAGTAAAAACCTCCACTAGACAAACCACCGGCCTCTTTCCAGGAAGATGATAAAACACTAGAGCTATCTTGACGTTTTAATTGATGCCTATAAAACTTGCTGGAGGCCAGGAACGCGCCAGCAGGGTGATGCTTTTAAAATGATAATATTACTTGTGAAAATGACGCCCCCACCCACAGTCACCGCCCGGTGTAGTGGCACCGATCGCACCGCCCTAGAGCCGGCCCTGGTCCTAATTCCCAAGTGCAGAGTTGTTAGATTTGCTCTGGAGCAGGGGTACACGAATTGGAAAAAGGTCGACTGAATTACAAGTTTGCAAATTTATTGTGAAACTTTAAAGTACCGTGAACCAGTGGTTAATTTGAATAAATATAGCTGTTTCACAAAACATTCCCGAAGAGGCAGTGTAAGGTGGTGGTGGCGAGGCAGGCTTACTGTTCGCCAGAGTGGCCCAGCACCTCTACATGCTGACAACCAAGCGGCCAACGGAGAGAAATAGTCCTATTTTCATCTTCCATTGTGCTTCATGAAAATAGAAGAAGGACAACTAATTTGTTGAAACGGTGACATAATCACTGAATTGGGGGTCATTCTATTGTATGCCCATTGGAAATAAAATAAGGGCTAATCTTATGAATGTCGATTCACCACAATGCTTGGGGTAGCAGAATGGACATCATGTATCCTTTGATCTTAATGACATCACAGGAAGTGACATCATATGACCCTCTACCCTGATTTTTCTGTTCCATTTAAGCATGTAACATGACCCTAACATTGATGACATCGTAATAATTGATATTGATGAAGTTTCACATTAATTTCATGATTAATGAAACAACACAACAAAGACAAATGTCTAATCAAGATAAAACCTATTTCAAAGTTCTGGCGTCATTGTTGAAAGTTTTGAGTCATAATACCTGCCCTGAATTGTAGTGAGCGAGTGAATTGAGTAAGCCAGACCTTTCTAAGTGGTTTCATTCCCCTAAAAGATTCTGAAAGAAAGATATCTAATAGTGCATTTTAAAGCTGAATATTTCATGTAAGTTTGCTAAAATGCCATAGGCCTTCAAAGAACACTCATTAAGTTTTCCACTCCTTTCATGGGGTGCCAAGCCATTGAAATCTGACGCTCCTCAAGAGCTGACCCCGGTTTTTTTCAAAATGTGCTATGTGTGCCCTCAGATGTAAAAAATACCTCCAGGGCTAGAATTTTGTGATGGGTGCCCCATATGGCACTGGTGCCCTCAATATGGCATTGCCAGAAGTTTGCCATTTACGCTGTCCATATGCCATAGGTGACCAATATTTCAAAAATTACCTCTGTATGCCAGGGTCACCATTATGTCATGGTTGCCACCCTCACATATGTCATGATGTCCTTCTTTATGGCAGGAATGACCTTCCATGTGCTAGTACAAGCATGTTGCCATAGGTTCCCCCATACCAAGAATTTCCTCAAGTGTGACAGCACATTTCCACGAGTGCCCCATATGCAATAATCACTTCTATTATGCCAGGACAAGCATTTTACCATGTGTGCCCATTATGCCAAGAATTACTGCCAGTATTTTGTCACAGGTGTCTGTCATGTTAAGAATTGCCTCACGTATGCATAAGTATTTTGCCATGAGTGGCATTACTCACTGAATTCCAGGGCCAGCGACAGACTCACAAGCATGACATCACATTCTCACTCAGTCACATTCACCCGCTCACAATTTCTAACACTCTCTTACACTAATGTATTCTCACTTGCAATCAATCTTAATCCTACTCACTCTGACTCATTCATACTTACTGACACTCAATCACACACATTCTCACTCACTACCTATCACTGGCTCTCACTCGCTTTCACTCACACTTGTTTACACATAGACACACATGCTCAGGCATAGACACACATGCTCACATGGACACACACTCTCAGATAAACACAATTTCACCTGCAAGCACACACACATCATTAATTGTATTTCAGTCTACTTACATAAGCTGGCACCAAAGGTCCTGTTTCAGCTAATTGTGCTTCATGTTTTTTCACTAATAGTGAAGGATCCTGTATTGTTCACTATTAGTGTAATGAAAATTTAACAGGAAAGGAGGAGTGTGTTTTTAGCACTGATTTTGCCACCTTTGAGGCCAGAGTTCGCAAAGGCAGTGTCGAGGTCACAATTGGCAAGCTAGGGGTCGCAACTGCGACACCTAGTGACCCTGGCGACCCCTAATGGACTTCCATGACTAATCTGCTGTTGTTGCTGCTCAGAACAGAACCTGGACAATGCAGAAGGTTTCAAAGTGTTCCGGTCCACAGAAATAAGTGCTGATGGTGTCCATCAGCAACTACTGGCACAAAGTAACCACTGCCTCCAAGGCAAAGAGAATAGCTGCACTCAATCATCAAAGGTGTGATGGTGCTGCTCAACATCAATCCCCCATTCTCAGCTTGTCACCAGGAATGTCCCAGCAGACTTAGTTCCATGACACGGTACAACATACTATTTCCTACCATCCACTTCCGTTCCCCAGACCCCTGCACGAATCCTGCATGTGCTGTCGAAGAATTTTCACTCATAGGTAACTTGGTTTGCGCACAAAATGTCTCACACAGATTGAATAACAATGTTCACAGTTGCTACATGCACTGTCCTAGCTACTTTCAAAGCAGTGGAAATTGTTTACCCCTGTCTTCGGGACAGTGGCTAGCTAGAGCTTGTATGGCATTTGATGGAATTTTCATTTGTCACACCCTTTGTATGTGAGGACCTATCTCGAACAATTTTTACTCGGATAACATACCAGATATAATGCACCAGAGTCCTTTTCTTTATGCTAATTCAAGGACCATAAAGCGCCTTTCTGGATGGACCAGAAGCGGTGTTAATCCCCTAAGGATTTTGATGCTCCACACCTGCGCCTGGCCAACAAATCAGTACATTCGATATTGTGTGTAGCACATTAGGCTCCACAAAAAAAGACAGAGAATATTTTAGTGTCAAATCATGAAGGTTTATTAAAAGTTAATGGTCTACAGAATGCAAACTAGCAGCAATTTATTGTCAGAATACGTATGCTTTAATTAATTAGGAATCCAATTAGATTAAATCTCACAAGGGTGAACCAACATGGGGTCACCTCAAATGGAAAGAAAAAGAAAAAGACAGCAGTAGCGTCTGCTACCAACCAAGGATTGAGACCTGGTTCAACGACACCTCTCATACTATGTTTGATCTTCTGTTACCCCCGACTATTCTATCCTTAGGAATGACAGAACAGACAAAGTTGGGGAAGGTGTTGCTATCATCTTCAGAAACTCCCTCCAACTTAAGGCTTTTCCTAATAGCTCCTTCCGTACATCCGAATGCCTGTCTCTGGAGCTTCAAATGCAACACTGCTTACCCTTCAGATTTCATGTCATTTACCACCCGCCTGGTGACTGCTCTTCTTTTTTGGAGGAGCTCACCGACTTCATCAGCGACCAATACTCTCAAAGTGACAGACAGATCTTCCTGGGAGACTTCAAGCTTCACTGGGCCTCTTTGGAAGACTCTGCTGCCAATAGGCGTGCCACCTTTCTCTCAGCAAATGATCTTATCCAACACTGTACTGAAACAACACACTCTAAGGACTCAATTCTGGACCTTGTTATATCTAAAGCAGACGTGCTTACTATTGCTATCCCTATTTATGTAGACTGGTCTGACCACTTCCTCATCCCCTTCTCTCTTCACCTTTCACACTCTATAACTCTTGGCCAACCTAAACGGACTACTACCTGGTTCTGTAACACCAAAAACATTGACCTTGACACTCTTTGTGATTCTACTATGCTATCACTTCCAAGGCTAAACCCTAACTTGGATGTCAACGATCTTACCTCCCTATGCCTCTCGGTCCTTGCAGTCGAAATCGATAATGTCGCTCCACTCCAAAGCAAAAGGAAAAGGCCTATTCCCTCAGCATCATGGTTCAATACATCCCTTTATAAAGAAAGGAAGAACCTGAGAATCCTAGAGAAACAATGGAGACATTCTCCATCCACCACTAATTCTATTCTGTGTTCAGCAAGATCAAATTACCACAAACACATTTTCCATGAAAAAGCTTCACATTTTAGAACCCTCCTCGACTCAGCCAAAGACAGACCCCAAAAACTATTTGACCTCCTCAAAAATCCTAACTGCTCTACCCCAACCATCAAGCCTGACGATTCTCCTAAGAAAGCAGCAGAATTCGCTATATTTTTGATGAAAAAGTGGAATCGCTGGTGGATCAGGTCATTCATCCCCCCCCCAGAGGAGCACAAATCCTTAGTCATTTGGCAGAACTTTGACGCCATCTCTGAAGATGGCCTCCTCAAATGCATCCTCGAAACAAAGCCCTCTAACCATTCCTTTGACCCATCCCTAGTGACATTGCCATTGATTTCTACACCCACACTCTTTCCTATTGGACCAGTCTGGTTAACCTCTTACTCAGCCAAGGCTCCCTTCCTGTTGCCCTTAAAACAGGATAGGTTACCCCATTTCTTAAAAAACCCTTCGATGATGCGAACGACCTCAACAACTTCCGCCCCATCACTAACCTCCCTTTTCTTGCGAAAATCACAGAAAGATGTGTAGCGAAACAACTTTCCCTACATATTAAGGATAATAATATTCTTGACAATTTCCAGTCTGATTTCATTCAAAACTGCAGCACTGAAACAGCCCTGCTGCAAGTTATTGACGATGCGCTGCGTATACTCGATTGAGGAGTGTCTTGTCTTCTGATTCTTTTAGACCTTTCTGCAGTTTTTGAAACTGTTAATTGCAACACTCTCCTTAACAATCTTCAACAGAGAATGGGTTTGGAAGGCACAGTGCTTAAAGGGTTTGCCTCATTCCTCTCGGACAGATCCCAAATGATCAAAATAGCGAACAGTGTTTCGTCTTCTTTGGTGGTAGGTTAAGGCGTCCCTCAAGGTTCCATCCTTGCTTCCACTTTGTTCAATCTCTATTTGGAAACATTGGGAAATCTCCTAAGTAAATCTGGGATCCGTTACCATCTCTATGCGGATGACACTCAAATCTACCTTAAGGTGTCTTCCGCACGTGATATCTCAATCCTCAACTCTACTTTTAACTCTATCCAAAACTTTTTGTTAGATCATCAACTCATTCTGAATCCTTCCAAAACTGAATTCCTCCTCCTCTGTACCTCACTCTCTCCTCCTCCTGTTCAATCTGGAATGGAACAGTTGAATCTACTCAACACGAAACCTATCGTTGTCGACAGCGCAAAATCCCTGGGTGTCATATAGGGGTGGGCGGAATTTGCGTAATCGCGTTACGCAAATCTCCGCGAAACGGAAAAAAATCTCTGCGAACACGCAGAAATTCCGCGAACACGCGGAATTGCTTGTTCGCGATGCTTTTTTCCTGTTCACAATTGCTGTTTGCGTGCTCGGGGAGAAAAATCTTGCGAACACGCATTTTGAGAACGCAAACAAGCAAAAACCACGGAACGCGAAATTACCCAAATTCCGCAAATTTCGCGAGCGGAACGGAATTTACCGCCCAGGCCTAGTGTCATACTTGACAAAAGGCTCAATTTACTCTTCCACATCAATTCCATGGCAAAGAATGCACGATACCAACTGCGCCTTCTCGGGGGGATTTGTTGTTTCTTTCTGGAGCAAGACCTAAAAACCTTGGTCCAAGCTCTGGTTCTCTCTACATTGGACTATTGCAATTTTCTTCTTGCTGGCCTCCCCAAATCCCACCTTTCCACTCTTAAATCTGTTCTCCATTCAGCGGCTCATTTTATATTTGGAGCCAAAAGAAGTGGCTTCCCATCGAGGCAAGATCAATCTACAAGGCTGCCTGTATCATCCACAAAGCCTTGCACACTTCCTCCCCTCGATACCTGACGAATAAACTGAAAATCTCTGGAGGCTCTGGACCATCTCGTAATGCGGGAAATGTACTGCTTGAGCTACCCACCTTCAAAAGGGAAAGATCGATGGCTCAATCCTTCTCAGGCAATGCAGTTAGAATCTGTTACTCGCTTCCTCCACCACTCCGTACCACCACCTCTACCCGGACCTTCAAAACTGACCTCAAATCTCTTCTCTTCCAAAGACAATTCCAGAACTAATACACCCCTTTTCATTTCCCTCATGGAAGCTCTTTCATTACTGTACATTTGTAATCTATGCCTGTACAATCTTCATCCTATTGTGTTTTTTGTGTTTTTGAGTGATTGCTATCTATTATTTTATATTACTTGTTCTTGTTACTCTTTTGTTTCTGCAACGTGTAAATTTGAATTGTGTTTTTTTTGTGCTTTTGAGTGATTGCCATCTATTATTTTATATCACCTGTTGTTGTTTCTCGTTTGTTTCTGCTACGTGTACATTTGTAATATTCTCCTCATGTAACGTATTTGGTTCATTTGTGAAGCGCTTTGACACCTTTGGGTAAAGTCTGCGCTATATAAAAATGCATTGAATACATTAAATAAATAAATAAGGGTGGTGGGGCGGAGGGTTTGGGGAACGAGGGAGGGGAGAATAATAAAAAAAAATACACTTACCTCTTTACCGCCGACCGGCGCCTCGTCTTTTTCTGTCCTCGTCTTGGCAGGAAGCACACAGCCTCCCAGAATCCTCTGACCAATCACAACGCTGCCTTAGCGTTGTGATTGGTCTGAGCACCATGGTTCGGTGCTCAGACTGGGGCTGGCAGGCTGTGCAAGTTCTCTACCCAGGCTGAGAACATGCAGAGTGCGCATGGTGCTTTGGCCGGCCAGAGACGGCTGTCCAAAGCGTCATGCGCACTTTAGGTGCTGCCACCACTCCTCCCTCTGTGACACAGGGAGCCCAGAGCCGCCCGCCTGGCTTCAGCTGCAAGCTGAATACAAAAAACAAAATGATAATAACAAATGTTATCATTTTATTTTTTGTATTTAGCTTGCAGCAGAAGCAGTGGGCTGACGCTCTTCCGTCTTGGCAAATGAGCTGCCACTGAAAGAAGTCCTCTCTCTGAGTGAGCACACTTGGGGCATATTATTAAGCATGGAGTGAAAATTATCGCCGCTTTAGCGGCAGAAAACTGCCGCTAAAGCGGTGATAATGGGCTTGATAATATGCACTTGAGAATCCCAATAGAAGCCCATCTTGTCACCAAAACATGGGCCTCTATGGGAATTCTCAAGGACATATTATCAAGCCCATTATCGCCGCTTTAGCGGCAGTTTTCTGTCGCTAAAGCGGCGATAATTTTAACTCTGTTTCTTGATAATATGCCCCTTAAATCTTCAGTTCTGTTCTTCTCCTCAAGAAAAAAAATTCTAACATTTTTCACAACTACACGCAGTTCTAGGAAAGGCTGTCCACTCAGGTTAAAGCAAATGATACAGTTACATAGATGGTTCTAAAGGGTTCTCACAATACAAGTTTTTATATGAGTCCTTCAATTTTACACTATTTGTAACAAGAGAAAGTACATGGAGTGGCCTGCACACTGCAGCTGTCTTGAAAGAGATGCTCAATAAAACAACATTCTGTGATAATTGCAAAGAAAAGAAAACATTTATTGACATAGGAAAAAAGGAAAAAGAACATCATCTTTAGCACCACACAAACTTCAACCTCACTAGAAAAGAAATATTCACATAACTAAATAAGGATGGAAATCATTTTGAAATTTGGGCCTACATTAGCTATAATAAAAATGAACCATGAATAAACATAATTTATCTCTACAAATAGCATTAGTGTGACGATGCATTAATGTCATGTTAATGCAAAACATTTTATACATATAAAACTTTCTCACACCTAAAACACAAACAATTCAGGAGATTCGGGCGTAGTACATGTCAAATGGAATTGACAGCTTGACAGAGTCCCGGTTTGGTTATTGGTGCCATCTTTACGTCTATTGCCTCATCTGTGCCGACTTTAGAATTTAGGCCTTCTTAGCATCGCACACTTTAACACACCTTTGTGTCTTGATGTCAGCAGTCTATGTGGAGTTCGAGGAACTTTGCTAGTTTTTAAGGGACTTTCGACATCACTAGTCGAAACCAGAGGGGCCTGCTAAACCCTTACAATTGCTGTATTTTACTACTCAACCAGTGGTCTGGGGCCCATTATTCTTGCTTGCACTAGGGCCTATGGCACCCTTGCTACACCGTTGCTTTCTTAACAAACCGGAAGGTCTATGTTAATGGAGCCCACAGAATGCATGTTCGCTAACCATAGTTAGCTGTCCCTATTTGCTGTGACGTCAGCATTGCCTACACACCGATCAATTTTGAAAACAAAGGAGTTTTCCGTTGTCTCCATAACAACACATGATCAGGCAGGCAAATGGGTCTAAGAGCGAGGGAACTCTACAAGATGGATGCCAGACAAGAGAAGAGGCAGCTCCCGATATCCTGATGATGGCTGAAGTAGGCAAAAAAAGACCTCAGGTAGTTGTTCGCTTGTTCAACACATGCATGTTGATTCACCAAAACGCCTGGGGTAGCGGAAGTGACATCACATGCCCTTTGACCTACACTTTCACACACACATGCTTACACATACACACATTCACACTTCCACACAATCTCACTCGCAAGCACGCACCCAACATACATTTAAAAGCATTTTTTACATACCTCAGCTGCCAGAGAGGGTTATATTTCAGCTAATTGTACTCCATTTCATTACACTAATTGTGAAAAATATTTTATATATATATATATATATATATATATATGTATATATATATATATCCACTATTAGTGTAACCAATTAATTGACAGAAAACAAAGAGAGTGCAGCCCCAACTGACATCCATAAGGACGAGCTTCTACTGTGTTCCTGGTACTGATTTTGCCACCTCTGGGGCCAGGGCCACACAGGCAGTGCCTGGGGTTGCAAGGGCAGTGGCGGGCCTGCGTTTGCCGCCCACGGCAGGTGAATGGAAGAGTGGGGGTGCTGACAATTCCTCCGGCCGCCGCCCCATGACGGCCACAGGTAAGAGTGGGGGGAGGCCGCCGCCCCCATAACTCGTGCCACCCGAGACGTACTGCCCCCCCCACCACCCGTTGTTATGCCACTGGGGAAGCCAGGGGTAGGAGCTGCGACCCCTGGCAACGCCTAAATGACATCAATGGTTCAACATGGAGACGGTTTTGACTTCTGAGTGGAGGCATGCAGCTTGAGCTCTGCTAAGCTGGGTGAGTGCAGGATAGGGGACAGGCATAGCGTGTGAGGTGTGGAAGTGGAAATGCATAATAAAAAAAAACTGCTATTATAACAGAACCCGAAGACAATTAAACCAGAGTTTATAAACTAAAGGGAAATAAAAGAAAAATAAATACGAGGTGCTCATCACAAACTAGGGTACAATTTACAACTGCAAAGTTTCAATGCATGACTCAAGAAATAGACGTGACAATATACTAACTTTCGACTATCCTGTGTTAATCTCTAACATAAGAAAACATATTGTCAATAAAAAAAACATTTTCAGGATGCATACACAGAATAAAGGTGTGGATGCATAGCTATTAACAAGTGGGATGTTTTTCACCTGTTTTTCGTTTGCAACTGAAATCTTAGAACTGGAGTTAAACATTGGCTTTGTGCACAGCTATCCTTTGAAAATGCTGGATGTTATGTTAACACCACGGGTGCAGCATCTTCTAACATTAGTAGGGCAGCATAGCGCTTTCTTAATCTTAATCACTATGGGGCATATTTATCTAAGAGTTGCGTCGCTCTTGCGCCTCAAAAGGGGACTCAAGGGCGCCACAACTACAAAGTTAGATTTATCATTCCACCCAAGGCTACATTGCGTGGCCGTGCATGACTTGATAATCCTAGACTAACGCAGCGCGAATCACTGCATTGCGTTACTCTGCCCCGTGGTTCCACGGGTATAGCATGGGTGTTCCCAAGCATCCAGCCATGGATTTTGTTGCATACCCAGATTTACAATGATTGGTAAACCAGGGAATGCGTCAAAATGCTACGCCTCCCCAGTGGCGTAACGAAACTTGAGGGGACCCCCTGCACGCTACGTGGAGGGGCTCCCTCATGGGCTCAATCAAGAGCTCTCGGGCCAGAGCACTGTCCTGAGGGGGGCCCCATGGAGCTTAGGGACCCCCACACTGCGGGGTCTGCGGGGGCCTGTGTTACGCCCCTGGCCTCCCCTTGTCGTTTCCTGCAGCACACTTTGAAAGAGGAAAATGTCTCTGCCGATTGTTTTTGGGCAGGAAGGTGCAAGGATGCCTGCGTTGGTGCTAAGCAGCCAAAAGTACGCCAGCGCTAGGAGACAGGCATGCGCCGTATAATGTTTAATACGGTGTATTCCTGCCCTTTCGCGCATTGCAGTGCAGCGCAGGTGACTGTTGCGCTGCATGAAAGTTTGTAAATATGCCCCTATGTTTGTATGCCTGTGGGATCGCCATCCATGGGTTGTGAACGCTGTGTTTCTTTTGACGGTGCTATAGATATTGGAGATTAGTAAGGCTCTAATTTAGCAGGCACACATGTTCCCTAATCCCTGCTGTGATTGGTGCACCGCGGTCTGAAATAAATAACTTTCTAACTCAGTCCTCCGCTCTCACTCGGTTTCTGACGCCGCATTCTTTGACCTCTGGCCTCTGTTTCCCTGTCACCGGTTAATGAAACACTCAGAATGCAGTCGCCGGCGTTAGCGTGATGTACGAGGCTGAGCCAGTCTGAGACTCGCAGAGAAGAGAGATGCTAAAATGGTGCCACTCCACCCTCTGTTGGCACAAGATGGGAGCTGCACGGCTGCGGGTGAGGGAATAGGCAGGGACGAGCCGCGGATCCTTTTATTCATGTACTTAGCACAAAGGTAGACCCTCTGGAGGGGGAGGGGGGAGGGGGGGGTGAGGGGGGCTGAGCATTGAGGCGGCTTCTCACTGGAGACCGCGGTGGCATGGAGCTGTGCCAATCTGCATGATTAAAGGGTGATGAATCGCAAATTCATTGTTGTAACTATTTCTTACCGAAGTCTTAATAGGACAGAGGAATACTGCGTGCGGCTTGCAACCCCTGGATTACAACCGATGCAGGTACTATCCGTTCTATCTTTAAGTTTTATACATTTCAAAAGCTATCTGCTGTTTGCTATCACTCACTGTTTATTGACATGCTGTGCCCTCGACTTTTCAATATGGATTTTATGTGGTGTAAGACTTTGTGATGTCACTTCCTGTGTTTTCATGAAGGTCAAAGTTTGTTTGATGACACCTCTGCCCCCTTCCTCCCAGGGCTTTTCGAAAGGACACCACATGGAGTCCGAGTATTGCCCCCGCCTCTTTGTTTGGAAACACGTGCCAACGACAGGCAGAGGACTGGACAACAAGAGACCAGGCCCATGTGGACAGTGCCACCCTGCCCACCTGCTGACACCGGTCCTAGGATGCTTGTTTCCAGTCCAGGGAGGACCTGGCTTGGCAGTTCGGGCTGGACTGTTCCCATGAGGCACAGGGTCAAGAGTGATTTGCATATGGCCAGGTCTAAACTGGGGTGGCATGGTGAGCAAAAGAATGAGGGATTTAACCCAGATCTCTTGACTGGGGGTGAATGTTTGGATTTGTTCTGCATTCCGTCCATCAATTGTGTGTCTTCTGCTTTCTCACCTGCTGAGAAGGGCTGTTTGAATTCCCTGTTGGGATAAGACACAGAACAGCCTCATGCACCCCTGGGAATCCACTGGACACAGATGTTCATTCCAGTGTAAACTGAGCCAACGGATTCCCTAAGGTCTCATTCTTCGGCGCCAGCATCCTATGTTCCCGCCTTCTGAAGAGGGGTCAAGGAAAGGGCCCTTTATTCATAGGTGCAGCAGCCGGTCCTCCTTTTGTTTCTGGTCCAGAGACCCAGATCCCAGCACCGATGCATCCAAGGAGACGGACTCTTGTCCTCAGCCTGAAGTCTGCGAGAATGGACCGCTGTGACTGGGATGTAACAGGAGTTACACCCAGCTAAGTCCACCTGAATCCGTGTAGAACCTGATACTCAGGACAAACGATAATGGTACACTTTAACTTTCATTGTTAAAACAAATATTATCTAGATTTCACTCCACCCAGTTACTTCTAAGCGCTACAAGTGATAGGCGAAGTCTTTCCCACATGGATAATAGATAAATTCATCTGACACAAAGGTACTTACTAAGGGGCATATTAACAAGGCGGCGATAAAAAATTATAGCCGCTTTTGCGGCCGTTTTCATCCGAAAAGCAGCGATAATTTTATCGCCTTATCAACAAAGACACGCTATCGCGTGTTTTGCTGATTTATCGCCCCTTACAACAACGCCCAGCTTTGCATCTCTAATGAGATGCAAAGTGGGCGTTCCGTGCCAGAATAACTGGAGAAATGTCACTAACCGACATTTCTCCAATTATCAAGCTGCACGCAAACAAGCAGAGCGATAAGAAAAGTAGCACTAACCACAGTTATCACTACTTTCCTTGCGCCTGCTTGTGATCTGATTTAGCCATGTAATCCAATGGGAGGTGGATTACATGGCTTAGACCACCCTACCCTATCAACAAGGTATCGCTGGTCGCAGTGTGATTATCACTGGATTTCCAGCAATAATCACACTCTGTTTTCCAGCTAACGCATGGATTCCTATCGCTTCGGAGATAAGCGTTGCTGATAGCACGCTATTTCTGTGATAGAATCCAGCGTTAGCCTGCGATTATAATCCTCGCGCTAAAAGCGCTGAGCGATAATTATCGCAGGCCCTTGCTGATATGCCCCTAACATGTAACATTGTAATGAATAGCACCTGTGCAAAAAGGCACACATTGGAAAATTAACACAAATGCACGACTAAATAGGTAATTGATCGCTGCTTTGCTCTTGTAGACTCAAGGGTGTGACATAAGAACCTCCCGCCTCCTCCTTTTTTTGCTATTGTGTTTTTTTTTCTCTTTCACGCACCGCTCAGTTCATTACTGTGCACCTTGTTCGTCGTGTACCCCTCTTTGCACCTCTGCTTAACACATTTCTTGTGGTGCCCCAAAGGTCTCTTGTATTTTTACAGTGCACTATTGATTTGAAGCTAGGGTTGTGTTCTATAAATCAAACTTACACACGTCATAGGGCACGGTTTACTTTTTATTCTGTCCACTCTGGTAAATACCATTGTTCCTCCCAAAAGATTTGCATAAGAGTTTCACTGCCATGCCTGACACCTAGATAGTGTACAAATCTCTGATGTTTTCCATTGTAGTGTGACTTTTACTGCCTTTGGTTCAACACATTGGGAAAAACCAGAAGGTGTGATCTACCATGGATCAATATTCAACAATGCTAAAATAAAGTGACAAAATCTGCAAGTCATAAGTTAATACCAGACTTCTCCCGCCAAATCACAGTGTGCCAGTCATCAGTTAGTTTTACTTCATTTGCGGGCACTTCCACTAGTGAAGAAATTCTCATGAATCCTGGTGTGAAGTATGTTTAGTACTCCTTAGCCCGGGGCTGCACACAATATATGTAAATGCACATCTCTAGCTTCTTATAAATATCACGTGTGACTGTCTTTAAACAGTAAATACTTCGAGTCTGGTTCACCAAGCTTTTTACACGTGCATTTAAATTAGGAATGCAAAAAAAATATTTACACTCGAAGTGCTCACAATCACGTTTAGGGACACGAGCTGGCAATGGATCACTGCAGACCCCTTGAGGGCATATTTACTAGGGGATATCACCACCAGAACATCACTTTTAGCAACGTTCTGGTGGCGATATCCCCTTCTTCCTATTTACAAAGCGGCGTTAAGTCACTTAACATGGCTTAATCGCTTCGGTGCTCATGACGAGCCAAGCTCGTCATGAGGGACAGTGGAGGTGTGCTCATGACGAGCTGGGCTCATCATAACCGTCGCGGCCCGCCCCTCGCGCTTGATTCCCCGTCTGTGCGGGAGAATCAATCAGTGGGCGGGGTCGTGACGAGCTCAGCTCATCATGAGCACAGCTGGGCTCGTCACGAGCACAGCACCACTCCCCCCAGCCCCCCGCACCGCGGGGGAATTACCACCGCGTGGAAGGGGTTAATGCCACCTTGTAAATAAGGCCCCTTTTCACGCTTCAATTAGCATGACAGGGTAGGGTGATGGGTGGGGTGTTGCAGTGGGCGTTCCGCCGCAACACCCATTGCTTCTTGCCGCTGCCACAGAATTACAAGGCTGGGGCTGGGGCAAAACTAAGGTCAGGGAATACCTGGTCTTACACTGGAGATACGAGGAGAAATAAATAATTTTTCCTTGTTTTTTGCTCTTTCCATGTGTGTGGCATTCTGCAGCACTTATGGAAAGAGCAAATTGGCTTTCAAGATTGTTTATGTGCAGAAAGGTCGCCCTTCCTGCACATAAAGAATCACCCCTGCAGCACAGGCACCCCTGCAACGTGGCACAAGAGTGCCTTCACTGGCACTAGGCAGCTTTATTAGTGCAAGCGCAAGGGGAAACACAGGGGGTGCAGTATTTTTGTAAAGACGGCACATCCCTGCTGTTAGAAGATGGTTCTGACCATCCGAGTCGCCCGGATTGTTCGCTTTTTAAACACCCAATTGTTGAGCTTTTACTGTGGGAGAGCCTCATAAGTTGGGACTCACCCACAGTGAACTCATGATGAAAGGGACTGCATGTGTATTTTACCTCTGTCCCCCTGGCGCAAGTAGGCCACTGCACTGCAGCCAGAGTAAGGGGCACTGGGCTGGTTACATGCAGACACGTGTTTACATGCATGTGCATAGTGTAAGGGCTGCGCAGGGGAGATTCCTGGCATGTTCAGCCCAGGAGCAGCTACAAAGTGAATGGTGTGGCAAGACTTATGCAGAACTGGGTGGTGACATGGGATAGGCTTTCTACAATGGGAAGAAACATTTAAGGGACAGTCAGTGTGCTTTACTATTTTCACTCCATTACTCTCCTATGAGGATGGGGAGCACATAGGCTAGTTTCACTTTCCTAGGGCCTACGTATTCTAGACATGCACTAAAGTCCACTGTAACTAATGTGAGGAGGAGTATTCAGCAGAGTCCAAAGTAGTATTTGTACTGCTTTTAGGTCATCCAGAAATGTCATATTTCTCTGAGTCAGCTCATAACCAGGGCCTGGCTGGGGCTGACCCTGCCAGGCTGTATTAATGACCTTCCTCCCCAAGCTGTAGCATCAGAGGCCTAGCCCTGCTCGACAAGCATTCCAAGGGTGAAGGCCTCCTTTCCAAGAAGAGAGAATGAGTGGAGCTACAGGTTAATCCATCAGCAGCTGTCACCTGGTGCCAGGCACCAAGCTGCTCTGGAGGGAAGGCAGCAAGGGGGGAAGGGGCTTTCAGAGACCATGTGGCAGGAGACCCCTGGACAATGCCATTTTGAACAAAGCCAGAGGCCTGGGCAGGAAGGCGGGAGCAGGGGCAGGGAAGTGATGTGTCGCTGTTTGATAGGGCAAACAGAGACTTTCTGCCAGCCCCTCCAAATTCTTTAAAAGAGTTTGCACAGGAAGAGATCTATCTGGGGTGTGGTCTGCTGAGGACGACTGGTGCTGGAGCCTGGCACCATGGGCAGCTGGAAAGAAGAACCTCCAGACTGGCCCAGAACCCTGACTTGCGCCACAAGGGAAGACCAGGACAAGTGACCAGGAGCCTGGGCCTCTGCAAAAGAAGAAGAGAGGCCCAGGAAGAGAGCCAGGTGAAAGGCTGGTGCAGGGAGCCAGAGAAGACCGCTCCCTGCTGCATTCACCCTCCAGGAGATCGAGAGGGTGAAGGAAAGTACTCCCAGTGGCTGGGGAGCGCACCAGGAGCAAGAAGAGACCAGAATGGAGCCGATCGGGTGCCTGGGGGTCGAGATACACTCCCCAGAAGGTAGGCAACCTTTGACCTCTGCCAGGACCGACGATGAAGCACGTGTGGCTCCGCTGCCGGTCCAAGATGAGCCCCCGGGATGGGTCAGGTCCTGGGGGCTGCCTCCACAAGAAGATAAGCTGGGGAGCGCAATCGACCGTGAAATTGCCCCAAGGGGTGCCAGGAGCCCACCCTGGCGCCCAACGAGACTGGAGGCAGGGCAGTGCCATCACGCCCCCCTCACGGGAGAAAGCAAGAAGAGATGTGCCGGCTCCCGCTGCAGCATGCGAGGATGCTGGCCAGTCGGGGAGCCGGCGTGGGCAGCATGGGGTGTGCTCCCCAGGCTGCCCTCCAACACTGCTGCACTGCAGGAGGCCCGGGTGGGTCCTGGCCTCTGTGAAGAGAGGAGCGGCCGTGGTGGGCTCTCCGAGCCGAAACACTCACCGGATGGCTGCAGGGGGCCGGGTGGGACCGGGCCCCCAACGAAGGGTGGATGCGGCGCCAAGCCGCAGGAACAGGCTGCGCGGCTTTCCCCGATACAGCAGGAGAGCCGCTGTTCTAATATGCGCGCTGGGCTCTGGGAGCTCCCCATAATGCCTTGCAAGGCATGGGGACTGCATCGTGGATGGGCGCCAGGTGGCCCCCAGAGGAGGGGGTCACCCCATTTGTTGGAAAAGGTGCAGGGGGAGCTGCAGGAGCAATGCAGCCTCCCCCAGCACAAAGAGGAAAGTCCCTCCCTAAGTCTCATGGGGACTCAAAAGAAACAACCCCTCAAGGGCTCAGCTTAGGCGTCAACAGCCACAGGGGCGGAACTTTTGTTCTTCAGCTGGGGGTGCGTTAAGGATTGCACCAAGGAGTGAAATGTAAAGGGCTGAGTTGGGGGATGTCTGAAAGAGGACATTCTCTGGAGGTGAAGAGGTGTAATTGCACCAGAAATGCATTTACTAATGTTATTTATTTTTGAGGAACTGAAAGTTACATGTGTTATGTGAAGTACCTGTGTATGGTGATGTCATAAGCAAAGTGGGATTATGTTGCCAGACATTCCTGCTAGGGTGTCTGGCTGTAAATGCTTAATCCTGGGATTGATTTTACCTGTGTTGCATTTTAGAGGCTGTGATTGGAATGCATTACATGGTATGAAAAGTACCTCATTTAAAGTGATGCCCAAACATGTATTCTTGCTACTGCGCTAGGGGAGGAACAACCCAGGGGCATATTCTCAAGGAACTATCGCCGTGTTATCGGCACTTTATCGCAGCCAAAGTCGCGATAAATGTATCGCCCCATTCACAAGCTGGTGCTAACAGCCGAACCCACCAGTTTTCCTGTGATAGCAGCCGCAAAAAACATCGCCACAGATGACCCTGGCAGCTATCGCTAATGAGATGCAGAGTAGGCGTTCCCGAGCAAAAAGCCACGACAACACCACTCCTCAACATTCTCAAACGACCAGCCACATTGGCGATAAGATCCCAAAACAGGTGATAAGGCGCGTTAGCAGCAGGAAATTAACACCTGCTCTGACCTGGTGTAAAGTCGGACGACAACCGGCACCATCAAAGGGAGCCCAGCACAGAGCCACACATGAAGTACAACAGATGCCATGGAGCCAGTCACCATGCACCCTGGAGCCCCGAGAGGGAAACAACAACCACTGCCACCACAACCAGGACTGCCACCCACCCAGACCCTCCTGCCCCCCCGGACCACCACAGAGGCAGCGCAGACAAAGACAGTGGACCTTCAGGAAATGCACCAGGGGGAACAACCTTTACAACGCGGTTATTACACCGCGATGCGGTTACATCGCAATCGTTACAACGAACGCGATGTAACCACGCTATGCCATTACAACGCAAGTCTTTACATCGACTTGCGCTAGATGGCGTGCTAACATTAAAAATAGTGTAGTTTACTATCCCAACACCTTCCCTACTGTTAAGTGGACTGGAGTTGGAATAGTAAATTACACTTTTCTAATGTTAGCACGCCATCTAGTGCAAGTCGATGTAAAGACTTGCGTTGTAATGGGATAGCGTGGTAACATCGCAGTCGTTGTAACGGCCGCGATGTAACAGCACGCGATGTAACAGCACGCGTTGTTACGTCATACATCCATGCACCAGCCTCACAGACCCAACATCAGACAATGTCAATGCCCACTACAGGCATAAAAAGACAACCATCCTCCGCATCCTGAACATCATTGCCAACAGGCTGATGGTACCAACACAGTGGACAACCAACATCCCTCCGCAGACAAAGCTGCTGGCTGTGCTGCACCTGTTGGACACTGGGGCCTCCCAACCAACAACCGCCAGAGTCGGAGGAGTCTCACAGCCAGCCGTATCCAAGTTCCTCACACCTGTCCTGGATGCCATCATAAGATAGGTACCCCAGTACATATACGTCCCCCACAATGCACTGGAACAGCTGGAGACCAAGCAGGAACCATATGCCATAGCTGGATTCCCGCACGTGTCGTGGGCAATCGACTGCACACCTGTCCTACTTGTGCCCCCTGCCGACACTGCACACATTACCACAACAGGAAGCACACGCATAACATCAATGTGCAGGCAACAGTGGACTACCCGGGACTCTCCACCAATGTCGTATCCAACTACCCAGGCAGTGTGCATGATTCATACATCTTCCGATAGTCCAACATCAACCAGCGCTTCCAGGATGCCACCTATGGGAATGCACTGCTTGTTGGCAAGTACCAAATGAACTCACCACACACCTCAACTCCACAATCATGCAACTCACAACTCTGGCAATGCACACGTCACAAAATCACATACAACATGCCAAACAACATGCCCACTCACCAGACACGAAAGCACAACTTACTGTGGTAACCTGGGCTAGCCATGTACATGAGCCATCAACGGCATGGCACCTCAGCCACACAACAGCGGAATGTGGGAAGAGGTGGGAACCAGGCATGTGCGAAGGAGGCAAGTGACACATGAATGAGAATGTACACAATGCCAAGTGTGGCAGAGATGTGCTGGACAGACCGCAGTATGCAGACCACAGACATATCCATGTCTACCTGCTCTGCTGGTTTCTGGAGTGCAGTGGACAGTGGATGCAACCATGTCACCCCAGCCAGTGGGGAAGATCGCAGAAATGAGCATGTGATGTCCCACCCTGTAAGCGTGTGCGGAGTGGGCTGGCCCGGCATACGCCAGGCCAGTGTAGGGGTGTGAATAAAAAGCACATAGCCCTGGGCGTGGTTCTCTTCCGGAATGGCCAACGTGTCTGCCAGGGCAGCGCCTCCCACCCCGCCATGAGGCCGCCGTCGTGCGCGGTGTGGCCTGCGATCCTGTGCGCCTGCTGCATCCCGGGCCGCTTGTCCCCGAACCCGCCATGCCCGCCCCTGCGCAGCCAGGCCTCACTGCTCACCTGCCGACACCTGCGTGTGTCAAAAATAGCCCACCACGTGCCGGCGCAAGCTCCAATCCCGAGGACCGTGACCTTGGCAGCCTCCTCAGTCCATCACAGCCTCCGCGAAACAGGCCCGTTCTCGTTGACTTACTCTACTGCTGCTTCCGGCCTACACTGCGGACAAGTAGGTCACACATTTGGAACTGAGTCTTGATTATGCTATGGCAGAGTACACACTTCATGGCTGAGTTTAGATCAGTATACTCCCTTCGATGTGGTTCATGGCATTCTTACGACACCTGTCTGTTGTTCCCTGCTGACTACTGCCTTTGGCCTACACTGTGCTCGAGAAGGTCACACATTTAGAACTGAGTCTTGATCAGTATACTCTCTTCGATGTGGTGCATGGCATTCTTACGACACCTGTCTGTTGTCCCCTGCTGATTACTGCCTTCAGCCTACACTGCGCTTGAGTAGGTCACACATTTGGAACTGAGTCTTGATTTCATCATGGCAGAGTACATATCATTGCATGCAAGGAGACGAGTAAGAGGAAGACGTGGTTCAGTCAGGAGGAGAAAAGGATCATCGTTATGGAGGTGATCGAACACTGCCGACAACTGCTCTGGTGTCACTAACTCTGTGCATCGCAAGCCGATGACACATGACGGTGAGTCCCTGCTGACCGCTGCTTTCGGCCTACACTGTGGTCCAGCAGGCCTCACACCAATCCAATCCAGTCTGTACCAGGCCGGACACATCATTGTCGCTGACTGAACACTTGCTCTGGTCTTGTGCTTCTACTTCCTTCAACCACAAGTCAACCCCACATGCCATGTCAACGTTGTGTGCTAGAGATCCCGGAGGAGTTAGCTGAACAGCAGTAGGCTCGCGCTGACCGCCGCCTCTGGCCTTCACTGCGGTCGAGTAGGTCACACTTTCAGAACTCAGTCTTGATTCATTAATGGCAGATTTGATATCACTGTAAAGGTCTCAGACTGCATCCCCTTTAAGCTCCGGTGCCACTAAGTCTGTTCCCTGACATCCATGGATACTTTCTGGTTGAACTTTGGTGGCAACTGAGTCTATGGACTAGGGATTGTCGTAATCATCATGTTGGTGATACTGACTTGGTGACAAACAAAAGGCAGTAGCATTCCACTCCTTCATTTGCCGCTTCCGGACGGCTTCTACCCTCTGCATCATGCCCTGGAGGACACCTTCCACTGTCCCCCGCAACCCTCCGACACATTCAGCTTGGACATCGATGAGGACCCGTTCAGCTCATGTGGCCCTATCTCACTGCACCGCATGCCACCGTCCCGTGGCGGGATGCCTGTGCCGGCCGCAATGCATCCGGGGCCACTGACTCTGTGCAGCTCAAGTCAGGGACCCTGTCTGCTGAGATATTGGAGGGACTCTGAAAGGATGGCCTTGGGTCATCAATGCCATGTGTCTGTGGCCCTGCGCTGGCCGCTGGCTCCGGCCTCAACTGCGGTCCACCAGGGCTCACACATCCCATCGAGTCCTGACCGGCCCGGACGTCGCATCTCTGCGGGAGGCACACGCCACCACCGCCAGGACCACCTACAAACGCCAACCGCAAGAGTCAAGTATTTTCCTGCCAGACTATCAGAGTTGCTCACACCTGCCGTGGAGGAGGCCCAACAATAGGTATCCTGTCACAGGGAGGTGTGACCACCTCCCAGACAGGGTTTAGTGTATTGGGGCTGGGTGGGTGCACTCCTAGAGTGCTTTGAAGTCCTGCACTGGGGGAGCAGTAGGCTCCTCTGTGCATACACCAGTTCAAACCGGCTCAGGGGCGACCTGCCCCTGCTCTGGAGTGAAACTGGACAAAGGGAAGTGGGTGTAGCCACCCACTCCCCTGACCCTCCCATAGGTGGGGTCATAGAGATAGTCCCTCCCTTCCTTTCAGTATAAGTTAGGGAACCCTTGCCCTTGCAAACTAGATATCCCTGGACGACGCTATGAAGAAGAATCCTGGACCTTCGACGTTCCATTACCTCTGGAAGACGGAAGAATCTCCCTTGGAGTCAAGGAGTGACTCCCCTGCTTGGCAGGCACCAAATCTTGCAATCAACAGTCGCAAACTTTCCCTCTCCCGCCAGAGTCTGAAGTCCCTGCAGCCCAGGAAGAGGATTTCCTGACTTCTCCAAGGCCATCGTGAGTCCCCAGTGATGCTGAGGCAATTGTGGACCCCACGAGTGACGAGGAACCGCAATACCTGGGTACCGTGCACTATTTTCGAGTGCAACCCCTTCACGATGTTCTATGAACTTGTGCATTGGACCATGTGTGGTCCAAGCCTCCAGCAGGAATCCCTCTAAAGATCAGAGGCCTACCCCATCCCGAGTGACCGTGGGCCCCTGTTGAGTAAATCCTCCTGAGGCGTCTTTGCGATCCCTTGCCGGTTGGCTTGTGGGTCCCCTGAAGACTACTTTTCTACAGTTCCAAACGGCTCCCCTGGTTGCTCCAGGCCTGTCCTGACTTACCTGTGCTGGGTGAGTCCCTCAGACCTTGCTGGTCTGCACCGCTGACATTTTATCCTTTCCACAAGACTTACTGTTACCAAGGCTTGTTGGCTCCAATCTGGTCACCGACACCGCAGTAAGCTGCACACTTTGTGGGACACGCCGAATCCAGCTCCTGGTTGTCGTTGACGCCTCCTGGACCTCGTGGCTGAAGAGTCAAGACACCCATGGATCACCTGAAATCACCCGATGACTGTGGGCATCCATCTTCCTTGCCTCAGGTCACTGCCAAGTGACTTTGAACACTGTCCCCTCTGCTTTCAGGTCTTCCTTCTTCTGAATCCAGCCTTGGATTCCACCGGACACTTCTCCTGTCTTCACAAGCAGCAAGTCTTCTTTGGCTCCCATTGAAAACGACGCCGCGACCCGACACCAAAAGACACCTATGCACCCGGCTTCCCTGGGTGAGGTAACTCCAGCACTACGGTGCTCCTGTGGGTGTTGGCTCTAGAACTACTTACCCTGTAAGTGACTTGCTTGTAGACTCTCCCGAAGTATCCTTAAACTCTTAATTTCCAATCGCGACTTGCTCCATTGAAGTCAATAGGGATTCACGGCTGTGTTCTCACACTGCACGCGTCTCCCGTGGGTCCTTTACTTACCTGCCTTGGGTGGTTTCGTGAGGCCCCAGCGCTTCTGAAGGACCTAGGCCTTGTCCCCTCGCAAGTCGTTATCTCTAAGTCTCTTTTTTAGTATATGGTCTGGTACGCCCCTAGGGCCCCAGCCATATTTGTGCTTAACTTGTCACAGACACTGGGCTGCCCTGCTGCTGATGACCGAAACTCGCAGTGGAGGAGGCCCAACAATAGGTGTCCTGTCACAGGGAGGTGTGACCACCTCCCAGACAGGGTTTAGTGTATTGGGGCTGGGAGGGTGCACTCCTAGAGTGCTTTGAAGTCCTGAGAAATGTTGATTTGTGCATATGTTCCTGACTTCTAATCTCATAAAGAGATTAGCAGAGAGTTGTTAGTAATAAATAAATATATATTTGATATATATACCTGTGTGGTGTCCTTTCATTTAGTGAATCAAGAGATTATAAGGTAAAACAAGCTGCTTTACATTCCTCTAAAGACTTAGCCTGAAGGCTTCTCTCCATAGCTACCACTAGGATAGCTTTCTTGAAAGGTTGTCTTAAACCTAATACAATAAGAGTCGAATTGTACTGGTGCAAGGTGCCCACTTTAACTAGTGAACAGCATATACCAGGCCAACTTCTCACAGTCACCCACTCAATACGTTAGAGGAGTGGACTCGGCTGTCATACAGAGGTCCGGCGTGGGTGTGTGAATGATGATTCCGGGGCTCTGGGCGTGGTTCATTACAGGACATGTGCAAATGCATGTGTCTTTATCACAGTGTAGGTCTCTTTTGTGGGGTGTAGGTGGTTCCTGATGGGACTTAGACACCCACATATGTGGTCCATTTTGGCTTCCATGGACTCTGACCGCACCTGTTCGGCCACCTCCGTTTGGCATTCCTGACACCTGGAATTGGAATGCGATGTGTGCCTCGGTGGAGTGTTGGGAGCCAGCCGTGGTGGCTGGTGCTTCCTGCTGTGTGGTCTGTGCGGTCTGTGCAGATGCTGGGGGTCTCCTCTATGTAGCTTGACTGCCCTGCTCCTGGGGGTGTTTTTCCTAAGATGTCCATGAGCTGTTGTTGGGCGTCGGTGTCGGAGGTGTGGTGGTCCTCTCCAGCATCACTGATGGGTTGTCTGGTCTGCTCTGCTGGAGGTGTTGTTTGCCCCTCTGCAATCTGAAGGAGAGATGCATGTTGACATTGTGTTGACATGTATGTTGGCGTGATTGTTCTTCTTTACATGCAGACTGTATGTCAATGTACATGATGACTGTTTGTGAGGTGCTGAAATTTGAGGCGGGACAGTGGACATTTGGACTACATGACGTAAGTGAGCTTGGACACGTACATTTCAATTTCACAGTTTCCTGCTATGTTAGATCTGATTGGCCTGTTTCTACACATGGCTGGACCCAGTTGTGTCCTCTGTTTTGAGGCGTCGGTGTTGCACTTTGTACCACATTGTCATGGAATGTGCTGTGATTGCTATGTGTGTGTGTTGCAGTGTGCCATGGGGATCAGGGACATGATCCTGGGTCATTGTGGGTGTGCAGTGTGCTTCACATCATTATGCATGTGTGCCATTGTGCCCATCTCCCCCCGTCCCCACAGTCCCTGGTCGTTGCTCACCCTGTTGAAGTTGTGTCAGGTCCTATCATGCTGTGTCTGTACTCCCGACTCCTTGCACCGTCTCCACACCGATGACTGTGACCTCCATTTCCTCCAGTTCCTCCAGTGTCGCAGGACTCCCACCTCCTGTTGCCGTTGCTGCCTTCCTGTTGGCAGCGGGTCTGTGCTTGGTATGGCTTTTCACATCATGCCAGCCCCTCTTGGCCTTCTCCATTGACCTCCTCGACACTCCGACTGCATTCACGTTTGTCAAATTGGCGTTCAGTTGATGGTAGTGTTCTGTCACCTCCGTGACGCCGATCTGGTTTTCCTGCGGACTGCACCCCGTCTTCCTCTTCCTCTTCTCCTTGCCCTTCCCCGACCCCGAGGTTCCTTGCTGGTGGTCTGTGGGGCTTGTGGGGTTCATGTTGGCCTCTGCACTCGGTCCGGGTGCATCCATGGTGCTAAGCAGTTTCTTTTTTTCTCCCTTTTTGTTTTTTGTTGCTTTTATAGTGCCTTTTCCCGCATGACGCATCGGATTTGCAGGCCTGTGTCTGGTTTTCGCAGTTTTTTTGTATCGCGATTGGCGTCATTGCTACTATTTTCACGTTTGTGTTTTGCATTTTTGTGGCGTCGCGTTGCTTTTAATGAGTTCATTTGACACGTTGTCGTGGGTCTATCGCATGGTACCGTCGTGTTGAGAATACTACGTTAATATAGAGTTATTATCCCGCGATGGACTGCGATGTGAAGAGTTGCATTAAGCAACTTTTACGGTAGTTATCACACGTTCTTGAGAATATCCCCCCCAGACTGTTAGCTACTAAGATGTAGAGGTGCATACTGTATGGTCAGTATAAATTGCTCAGTCAGGGTTATGTGTCCCCAGGGCAGGATTACCGATTTATTTATTTTTTTAAATTTTGTTTATTTCGTCTGATCAACAGTACAGATTATACACACCTTGCTGCCGTTTGTTACAAGGTATACATCAGGACAAATGTATACTTTCAATGTACGGTGACAGTACACTTTCAGGTCATGCAATCTAGACTGACAACAGATTTCTCATCTCCGCGTAGTGCGGCATCAATACACTCGACGTCTTGAGTCTACATCACATCATTTGTCAAAGAAAATTACATTATTTTACACATGGAATTTAAACAGAAAACCTAACATCTACTCCGGAATGACAGAAAGGAGTAAAGGTTATAACTGAGCATCTCTTATGTTTATACATTGGCTTCCATGGACTCTGACCGCACCTGTTCGGCCACCTCCGTTTGGCATTCCTGACACCTGGAATTGGAATGCGATGTGTGCCTCGGTGGAGTGTTGGGAGCCAGCCGTGGTGGCTGGTGCTTCCTGCTGTGTGGTCTGTGCGGTCTGTGCAGATGCTGGGGGTCTCCTCTATGTAGCTTGACTGCCCTGCTCCTGGGGGTGTTTTTCCTAAGATGTCCATGAGCTGTTGTTGGGCGTCGGTGTCGGAGGTGTGGTGGTCCTCTCCAGCATCACTGATGGGTTGTCTGGTCTGCTCTGCTGGAGGTGTTGTTTGCCCCTCTGCAATCTGAAGGAGAGATGCATGTTGACATTGTGTTGACATGTATGTTGGCGTGATTGTTCTTCTTTACATGCAGACTGTATGTCAATGTACATGATGACTGTTTGTGAGGTGCTGAAATTTGAGGCGGGACAGTGGACATTTGGACTACATGACGTAAGTGAGCTTGGACACGTACATTTCAATTTCACAGTTTCCTGCTATGTTAGATCTGATTGGCCTGTTTCTACACATGGCTGGACCCAGTTGTGTCCTCTGTTTTGAGGTGTCGGTGTTGCACTTTGTACCACATTGTCGTGGAATGTGCTGTGATTGCTATGTGTGTGTGTTGCAGTGTGCCATGGGGATCAGGGACATGATCCTGGGTCATTGTGGGTGTGCAGTGTGCTTCACATCATTATGCATGTGTGCCATTGTGCCCATCTCCCCCCGTCCCCACAGTCCCTGGTCGTTGCTCACCCTGTTGAAGTTGTGTCAGGTCCTATCATGCTGTGTCTGTACTCCCGACTCCTTGCACCGTCTCCACACCGATGACTGTGACCTCCATTTCCTCCAGTTCCTCCTGTGTCGCAGGACTCCCACCTCCTGTTGCCGTTGCTGCCTTCCTGTTGGCAGCGGGTCTGTGCTTGGTATGGCTTTTCACATCATGCCAGCCCCTCTTGGCCTTCTCCATTGACCTCCTCGACACTCTGACTGCATTCACGTTTGTCAAATTGGCGTTCAGTTGATGGTAGTGTTCTGTCACCTCCGTGACGCCGATCTGGTTTTCCTGCGGACTGCACCCCGTCTTCCTCTTCCTCTTCTCCTTGCCCTTCCCCGACCCCGAGGTTCCTTGCTGGTGGTCTGTGGGGCTTGTGGGGTTCATGTTGGCCTCTGCACTCGGTCCGGGTGCATCCATGGTGCTAAGCAGTTTCTTTTTTTCTCCCTTTTTGTTTTTTGTTGCTTTTATAGTGCCTTTTCCCGCATGACGCATCGGATTTGCAGGCCTGTGTCTGGTTTTCGCAGTTTTTTTGTATCGCGATTGGCGTCATTGCTACTATTTTCACGTTTGTGTTTCGCATTTTTGTGGCATCGCGTTGCTTTTAATGAGTTCATTTGACACGTTGTCGTGGGTCTATCCCATGGTACCGTCGTGTTGAGAATACTACGTTAATATAGAGTTATTATCCCGCGATGGACTGCGATGTGAAGAGTTGCATTAAGCAACTTTTACGGTAGTTATCACACGTTCTTGAGAATATCCCCCCCAGACTGTTAGCTACTAAGATGTAGAGGTGCATACTGTATGGTCAGTATAAATTGCTCAGTCAGGGTTATGTGTCCCCAGGGCAGGATTACCGATTTATTTATTTTTTTAAATTTTGTTTATTTCGTCTGATCAACAGTACAGATTATACACACCTTGCTGCCGTTTGTTACAAGGTATACATCAGGACAAATGTATACTTTCAATGTACGGTGACAGTACACTTTCAGATCATGCAATCTAGACTGACAACAGATTTCTCATCTCCGCGTAGTGCGGCATCAATACACTCGACGTCTTGAGTCTACATCACATCATTTGTCAAAGAAAATTACATTATTTTACACATGGAATTCAAACAGAAAACCTAACATCTACTCCGGAATGACAGAAAGGAGTAAAGGTTATAACTTAGCATCTCTTATGTTTATACATTGCCATCTATTTACATACATTAATTATTCTCCTCTGTTGTCAAAAGGTATTGTTTCAGCGGTTCCCAGTAATCTCGGGGTCTCGACGAGAGAGGTAATTCCTTTGCATACGTCTTGATGGTTTCCCTGCAATATGACATGTCCGTAAGCCAGTCCTTGAATCTAGGCAGCCTTTTACTGCCCCATCTAATGGCTACCCGTCGTTTCGCTAACAGTAGTGCTACCGCTAAGAACTTTCGCCTTCTCATCGGTGTCAATTTATATATCCCAATAAACATACAAGTTGCGTGTTCGGCACTTGCTCAGCTAGCATTTCAGTTATCGCCCCCACAATTTCCTGCCTGTAATCGTGTATTTTGGGGCATGCCCACGCCAAATGTAGAAAGTCAGCATTCATGGCGTTGCACCTTTGGCATCTGTCATGTGATCTTAGGCCATATCTGTGGAGCTGAGTCGGTGTGTAATAAAATTGATGAAGACATTTAAAGTGTATTATCTGTAGATTACAGTTCGTTGTCAATAATTTTAATTGTATGCAGCTATATACCTAGTCCCGCTCCTCTATCTTGTCTTTTAACAGCGTTTCCCATTTAGCTAGAGATCTAGTGTTCGCATCACTATGTTCTGATTGTGACGTATTGTAAAAGCGAGTGACTAACTTCTGCCGAGTTGGCGCTACAAGTAGGGCCTGTAATGCCTTCAGCATTGGTGGCTCTTCCGGGTACGTATTATAAAGCTCTTTAGCCGCTGCTTGTAGTCGCATATGTATAAATACCTTCATTGGTGTGTTGTGCATGCTTAGTGACAGGTCATTTCTTTGTATAGATCTACTGTTAGGGAAAACGTCCTTCATAGTGCAGATTTTCATTTCTTCTTGCAGTAGCAACATCTTCTCCTCTTGTGTTACTGATAATTTTGGATGCTTGGCAATCGGGAGCGCCGGTGCATAGACAGGCAGCTTATTTGCCCTATGTGCCAGTGCATACCATGCGTTCGAGGTGCAGTGCACAGTCTGTATCGTGTCCCTGTGTGTGTAAGGCTTCGGGTCTGATATGAAAGTCAACAATGGAGTGGGTTGTATACTGTCTGTCTCCACTGCCACGTGGGCAATGTATCCATTCTGTTTGGTCCAGTAGTGTGCGTGTTGTGCTTGTGCGCAGTAGAAATACAGCTGCAGGTCTGGTGCTCCAAACCCACCCATATGGTATGGCTTTGTCAGTATAGTCCAGCTGACCCTAGCTTGTTTACCCGCCCACGTCAGCTTCTGCATTGCGGACCGCAATTTTACAAAGAAGGCCTGTGTCAGCCAGATTGGGGATGTTAATGAACAGGTATAAAAATCTGGGCAATACGATCATCTTCTGCAGTGCAATCCTATCTGCTAGTGATAGAGGCAACTGTGTCCATCTGGCTATTTGTTCCTCCAGTTTGATCATTGCCCTACCATAGTTTTCCCTTATGACGAGGTCTGGGTCCCTATGAATCCATATCCCCAGATAGTTCACTGGGTCTGTTTGTCATTTCAAGGGGTAATCTAATACTGGTTGAGTCGTTGCTGGTGTTAGTGGTATAACCACTGATTTGTCCCAATTAATCCGTAACCCTGCATACCGTTCAAAACGGATGTACTCTCTAATTAGATTGTTTAAATGTATATTAGGGTGTCGTGTAAATAGTACCATGTCATCAGCGCGCAATGATATGTTGAGGGGTCGTAGGCTAAACTGTAAAGCTGCCTCCCAATGGCATTGACGAATCCTACTGGCAAGGGGCTCCAGAATCAAGGTGAATAGGATCGGTGACAGCGGGCAGCCCTGTCTCGTCCCCCTCTTCACCTCTATAGGGTCAGATATTTGTCCATTCAGCCTAATTCTAGCTGTTGGGGCATGGTATAACACCTCATTCCATTTCAAAAAACGTTCCTGAAACCCCATTCTACGCAGCACTACAAACGTGAACGGCCACTTCACTGAATCGAAAGCTTTCGCTGCGTCTAGCAAGGCCGCTGCTGCTGGCAATTCTGGATACAGATGGTGGTACAGTGCAAAAATGGTACGTATGTTTTGTGTAGTGGATCTTGTGGGAACAAAGCTTGCCTGATCAGGTAAGACCAGCTTCTCCTGCAGTAGCTGTATTCTAGTGGCAATGACTTTCGCCAGAATCTTTGTATCTATATTTATCAATGACAGGGGCCGATACGAGTCACATCGTGATAAGTCTTTATCTGGTTTAGGGAGCGTCACTAGGAGAGCTTCTCTCAGTGAGGCAGGGAGGTTACCTTCTTCATATGCTTCCTCATACATTTCGGCTAAGTGAGGTATCAACAGATCCGTGTATGTTTTGTAGAACTCCCCAGCTAGTCCGTCCAACCCAGGAGCCTTGTTGTTTAGTAGGGAGTTTATTGCGTCCATTAGTTCGTCCTTGGTAATGTGGTGACTTTACGGTGATTATCTGAGAGCCATGCTAAAGCTACGTCTTGAAGGTAGAGGTTTATTTCCTCTGCCGTGGTGGTGTTTTGTGTATCATAAAGCTGTGTGTAATATTTCTGGAAACAGTTAGATATGGGCTTAGTGTCATATAGCATTTGATCCTCTTCGTCCTGTATCTGCATTATGTATGAAGTTGTGTATGATGGTTTGATCTTACTCGACAGGGCACGTCCCGGCCTACCACCCTCTCCGTAGTCTCGTGCTGTGTACCGTTTTGATGTGTATTTTACCTCATCTGCAGCGTATTTCTGGTAATCGTCCATCTTTTCCCTTATGCTCGCCAGTATGGTTGGATTTTGTGACCGTGCATGTTCCGCCTCAAGTGTACTGATGTCACTTTCTATTTTAGTCAGTTGCTGTTGGATATCCTCCAGTATCCCAGCATGTTTATCTATACAGTGTCCCCGTACCGTTACCTTGAATGCTTCCCATAATGTCCCTGCACTCGGTACAGATCCTGTATTCAATTCGAAGTAGTCCGTGATTGCTCGTCGGAGCTCACTGTTGAATACTTGGTCTAACAGGGCACTACCCTGCAGTCTCCAAGAGAAATGCCTGGGTACGTGGGTGGGGATGTCCAATGTGAGGCTAACCGGGGAATGATCTGACAGTGTCTTGGATAGATGTTTGACCGTCCGCGTCCATGTGCATGCCTCCACCGTAAGCAGCCAGTAGTCTATCCTGGACCATGTGTTATGTGTCGTAGATGTGCATGTCCCTTCCCTCCAGCCCGCGTGCCTCATTCTCCATATGTCGGTCATTACCCATGTTGCCATACCGCCTCTAAGGGCTTTAGCTGCTCGTCTGCCATACCGCTCAGTACCCGTGGACCTATCTAGTGCCGGATCCAGACAGGTGTTAAAGTCTCCACCCCATATTACTGTAGCACTAGGGAATTCCCTCAGTTTGGCCCAAATTTCCGCATAAAAGCCAGGATCATCAGTATTTGGACCATATGATGTGATTGTAGTTAACACAGAGCCTCCAAAATTGCCTTGCACCATAACATAGCGGCCTTGATCATCTTCCAATGCACGGAGCAGCTGAAATGGGATGTTCCGACTTATCAGTAGTATAACCCCTCTAGCATATGTGGAATATGATGATGCTATGCGGTAGGAGGCCCATCTTTTTTTTGTCGACCAGAACTTTTTTACTATCCCCCCACCCACTCCGCCCTAGCCCCAGAAGCGGAGACATTCCCAACTCGGTTAATCATGAAAAAACCAACAGAAAAAGAGAAAGAAAAACCCTTACAATGAACTAGGAACTGCCAGCCCATTTCCTGTGGGAGCCCCCACATGGGCAAACGCCTGTAAAACGTATACATCAAAACCAAACATAACATGTCGTGTTAATATAGGTGCATTTCGCAAGTCCGCAATAAGTCTGCAACGTTTCCAAGGTTGTGCATATTTCAAACATAGGCAAACACAGTACGCAATACTTCATTACTCAAAGTGATTCAGAGTGCGGAGTTGTCCATCTTATCTGTGTTGATCACTGGGCCCTCTGAGCTTCGTCTAGTTACCACTTGTTAACTCTGCATTCCATCGGGCTACCAGAGTTGTCTGCAGCTATTCCACTGATCATGGCCAATGTCTTGTAGTCCACCAACAACCTGGCTATAATATTTCCATCCGCTTCCTGAGGCTGTATTCATTATGCAACCATGCCTTGTCTCCTAGGCCATTTCGGATTGGTCACGCGTACAGTGGTGTTCTCTTCTCCCTGCTATGTCTCGTCATTCAACATCCGATGTGGTATGCTGGTCTTCTTGGTCCCCCCCGTGGGGATCTACGTCTCGGTTGTGGATGTCTTCTCTGTTGTATACATTTGAGCACTTCTTTTGGTTTGTTGTAGATTTTCACTTTCCCGTCACCCGTGACCCGTGACCCGTAGCCGTGCTGGATATAGCATTGCCTATGGAATATTCAATTCTCAGTTTTTGGTTCGCCTGGCTGAACTTCTTTCTTGCCTCCTGCACTGATACCGTAAAGTCGGGGTAAATTGAGATATCCATGCCCTCATGTGTCAGTTTCCCCAACTCTCTTGCCTTCCGGAGCGCTGCATCTCGGTCTCTATAGTTCAGTATCTGCGCTATGATCGGCCTTGGTGATGAGCCGGTCGGCGGCTTTGGCGCCAGGGATCTGTGCGCACGCTCAACGATGAATATCTCAGAGAATGTGTCCCGGCCCAGCATTGTAATTAGCAATTGCTCCACATATCTCTCCATTGGGCCGGTGTTTGTTGTCTCTGCTATGCCCGTCAGGCGCATGTTATTTCTGCGGGACCTCGCTTCCAAATCTTCTGCCTTCGCCGAGATAGCTGCCAATTGCTTGTCCATCCTTGTCTGCTTCATATCCATCTGTACCTGAGCATCCTCGGCGTCCGATATTCGTCACTCGGCCATGTCTAGACGTTCCGTATGCTTGTCCAGGCGCACAGACATCCTATCGACGCGGTATGTGAGAGCATCAATTTTCCCATCTATATTGGTAAGAACAGCCTGTATAGTAGTGAACATGGCTTGCACTTCGACATTTGTTACTCCACTAGTGGACCCCGCTTCTTCCTGTTACTGCACTGGTTCTTCCATCCCCCGATCCATTTGGTTTTTGGTATGTTCGAATGTTAGCTTCGGCTGGGTCCTGTCCGTCTTGCCCATGTTCCCTGCTTCTTGCCTTGCCCTATGCCCGCATTCCCATGAATTTGAGATGTCAGGGGTGGGGATTACCGCCGGCACCGATATGATGATGCTGTGACTGTTCTTGCCTGTTTTGCGAGTGTTGTGTGGCTTTGTAGTAGTAGCGCAGGTTACGTCGAAATTCAGCAGGCAGTGATATCTGTCTTGTGGGGAAATTGCGCTCGCAACTAGCCTGCAAGTAGGTCAATCCAGCACGTCTTTCCCACCAGCCTCTGCTATTACAGCGTTCATCCAGAGGCCTGGCCAATCAATAGCGTCCCGGCAATCAAACAGAAGTCAGCACCTGTCAATGCTGTGCGTACTGTCTTAAAAAGCCTAGCTCCCAACCACGAGCGTGCTGATGCCAGATGTGGTATACGATGTCTCCCCCCCTGGGTGCGCTTAGTTCTGTATGCTGTCTGGGAACCAGGCCCCAAGCCCCTCAGTTGAATGTATTTGGTTAACGTCCCTCAGGGGTATTGATTAATGGTAGTGTTGATCTTCAATGTTCTGATCCCTATTCAGCCCCAGGGACAACGTTTTGTATGTGACGCCTGTGATCTCGATCCAGTGCAGGCAGGCGGCACTTCTATGCTCAGATCCCACCTTCACGCAGCTTGTGAGGCTTAAATTTGGGGAGTTCGGTTGTCTTGGGTGCGAGCGCTGTCTCCCCCAGGGGGTAGAACCCACCTCCTGTTCCTGCCTAAATGATCACCGCTTCTCAGCGCTTCGTGCTGCTTCCCCTCGCAGTGTATGTCTATATAGCGCAGTTCCCCCGCCGGCTCATTCTCTCCGATGTCAGTGCTTGCTGGCGGTCGCGTGTCTCAAACCGCTACGATATGTGGGCGGGAATGCTTTATATCTGGGAGCTCCTGACTTCACTCTACGCAAACTGCAGTTGAGACAGAATTGCGCCGCACAGACCCTTCTACAAATCCCCCGCAGATCATCAGTAAAGTCCGGCCTAAGGAGTTTGCACTGGCTTCCCGTTAGGGAAAGAGTTAATTTCAAATCACTTTGCATTGCACATCAGGCCTTCTGGTCTTCAGGCCCAGCAATTAATCTCCCCTTATTACACCTTATCATTCTGCCAGACAGTTGCGCTCAACCTCTGCCAATCTGGCCATTGTGCCGAAAACAAAGAAATCAAGATCGGGAGGCCGCTCCTTTTCCTTTAATGTGGCCAAGCTGTGGAATGCTCTTCCCCAGCATCTAAGGTCCAACCCCGACCTCAGTTCCTTCCGCAAACAGCTGAAAACGCTTCTGTTCATCAATTAGTAGTTGGGTTAGATATCCTTCCCTCATGCAACCTGAGGCCTCAGCTGGTAATCTTAGCGCTTGGACGCCTCAGGGCAGCTACGTGTGCTTTATAAAACTCAATTTCATTTCATTTCATTACAGGGTCCTCCGTAGTAGGGGCATGCGGTTGCTGAGTCTATCACTCCCCCGTCACCGGGCTCACCTCCTCTCCGCCACGGCTTCCATCCGGAGGTATCCGCTGTGTGTTCCGGCACCACCGGCTCCAACCAGTAAACAAGGCCGCCGTGCGTGCTTTACGTCCCCGCTCCTCTTGCTACTCCTGGTCGCCGCCTTGGTTTCGGTTTCACCCAGCAAGGCCCCGAGTGCTGGACTCACATTTATTCCATCCAAGGGGCTCAGAGTAGCCGGTTTCTGGCTCCGGAAGGCACCAATCTACTCGCGACGTCCAGGCGCACCTAATTTAAAGCAATTAGGTTATGATGTGCAGGATTATGATAGGATTAATCCGGGCCGCACTAAGGAGCTCGCCTAGAACGCGGCCATCTTGCTGCGCGGCAAGCTCCGCCCCCAGGATTACCGATTTTTAATGCTTGTTGAGATGATGGAGTGAGTCGCCACTAGGATGGTGCCAGTTGGCAAGGCCCTCGCTCCAGGTTGTGTCAACCCACTGCATTAGGGGGCAAGATGATGTGCATACATGGAAGTGGTGGCACTAGACCCCACCCCCCCGCGGGAGGGCTGGATATGTTATGCAATGTCACAAAGTAATTCCAACAGCTTATGTATATTTGTAAATTGGTGCATAGTATTGTGTAGTGTGTGTGTCTAATAAATGTACTCTTACTTTTATAAAGCAAAGTACAGACTGGACAATCAATTATTGAGTGTTATTTCTGCGTACTTGTAATGGCGATTACTAGCCTACACGACCTCCTTAGACGGCTCTGCAACGCTACCCTCTGAGAGTCAAGCGCTACAATAGGGTGTTTGGTTCCCAGTGAAGGACAAATGTGACATGTTATTTGTGCAGGTCTCACAGATACTGCCTCGTTTTCCAACACCTGCCTTTTAAAAATGGCGTAGAGCAGCATTACCAATTTTGGCATAGCACCGCAGTCCGACATTGGGATGTAAATATCCCCCCAAGTTAGTTTGTAGATAGGCACAAACATTTTGCAGGAAGTTCCCCGCCCTGTTAACACAGGTAAAACTGTTACTATTGAAGGTCAGAGAAAACACCGTACGAGGGAGGGAGAATGGGAAAGCAAGAGCCCCCATATTTGAGAGGAAAAGAAAATAAATGTTCAAACACAAATTTGAGCTTTGTTCTCCTTTAAGATTATTTAATCAAGTGGAAGATCTGTATGATTTCATTTTGGGGACTGCAGCACCACTGGAAATATATGATTGCCATAGATTTCCAGGATTACTGCCTTGACTCTATGTGAATCCTTAAAAACCGACATCTACTCCAAATATGGTCAAAAATCCACATAAGTAAGACCAGATTTACTCACGACCCTAACCTTAACACATACTATTGCCATGCATACACGGGATAGATAAGGACTATGATGCTGCATACCAGACTCGCCAGATCTATGCGCTGCCATATGGGTCGCTGTGAGCTATACTGCGCTATCTTTGCCGCGCTTCGGCCCACGCTCTGGGCACGCTGCTGGCGCTCGGCCACCCGGTGGCCTTTACGTTTGGGGCAACAGCGACGTCCGATGGGTCTCTGGATCGGGGCCTGGGCGGCGGCCGGCGTGGCCGTGGAGTGGGCTGGATTACAGCGCCATCCTCTATCACCGATAACATGCACCTGGAGCACCACAAAAAATTAAAAGCACATACACAGCACCACACGCCTACTCCCTTCACAGCGCACGCACCTCCCTTCTGTACGCATGCTACCCTATACGATGCCGCCGGACCCCCGGGATGTCGGCTAAATGGCTGTGTTCTAATATCTGGAAGCGTACACTTTGCTTAACTGCTTCACCACCTGGACGGTGACTGTGCGTTGTACGATGATGTAAATGTGCACAATAAAGGTTTTTCAAAAAAAAAAAAAAAAATAAGTAAGACCAGATTTACCAAGTTCTTTTTGGTCATAAGCTCTGCTATTTGCAATATCACAGGATTTGTCACCAATAAGGGTGTTTTACAATGTACAAAGGCTGTTTCCAAACCTTTTTTCTGACATGCAAAAGGCCTACTGTGTCCCGTCCTAATCGCAAATAGGAGGGGCATGAAAGGGACGTCCTCCTCTCATTTGTGATTCAAAGAGGGACCGTATCAATAACTTTTGACCACAATTGCAGAGGCAAGTCCTTAATCAATTGCCAATATCTAAGTTATAGTAGTCACTGATTCAGAGCACCACTGCCTGCTCCCCCTAACATCTTTCTAAACAAGGAGATTTCTTTAAAAAGAAGCACTTGGGGCCATATGTACAACCATTCACTTCAGCGAGTTGCAAATTGCGCTGAATTGCGACAAGCAATTTGCGACTCGCTAAAGTGAATGTACAACAGTGTCTCAGACACTGTTTGCGATTCCCAATGGGGTCCCAAATTGTATGCCTCATTATTATTCATGAGGCAAGCGCAATTTGCGACCCCATTGGGAATGACTAGCACTCACAGGGATGGTGGCGTGCTGGAGCCAGCACTGCAGACCACCATGTCTGTAACTGCTTTTTAAATAGAGCAGTTTTTTTTAATGCAACACGTTTTCCTTAAACTTTTTTGTTTCATTTTTTAAGGGCAGGCAGTGGTCCCAAGTACCACTGACTGCTCTTAAAAAAATATTTTCGCATCTCTCACAAGTTTACGAGTGCTTTACTTGAGGTAGGTGGCAAATGCCATCGCAAAACAATGATACATGACATTTGGACTCGCTATTAGGAAGGTACGCCCTTGGCACGCCCCTTCCTAATGGCGAGTCGCAAATGCGATACAATGGGTCTTCCTGGTGGCTTGATCCAGGATCTGACCCAGAAAGGACTAACAGAAGATTTTCTGAGTGGACCTGAACAAGAAGAATCCTAGGATTTCCACGATTTCCACGTTACTCAAAGTACACAAATGAATGGACAAGCCACCACGATGACCCATCTTATCGGGATGCGGTTCAATCCTTGCACCCCTGAATCAGTATATAGATAACTTCTTTCAACTTTGGGTAGCAGAAACGAAGTCATTTGTAAGGGACACCATGCATAGTATTCAGCTAGTTGAAGACCAGCCTTTTGACACAGCTACACAATTCATGGTGATGCTTGACGTCTCATCCCTATATACAAGCATTCCACAGAATAAAGCTTTGGAAGTCACCAGGGAAACACTAAAGAAACGACCAATGCCACACTGGGTGCCCACTGATTTTTTAGTGGCTCTTTTGGATATTGCCATGTCAAGAAACTACTTTGTTTTTCAAAACCAGTATTTCTACCAATGTAAAAGCGTGGCTATGTTGGCAGGATTAGCTCCAAGCCTTGCCAATCTGTTCATGGATTCCTATGAAGAAAAATACCTCTACAACCTCAATAACCCTTTCATAGATAACATCGCCATGTGGAAAAGGTACATTGACAACGTGATAATGATCTGGTCAGGCAGTGAAATGAACCTGATTGACTTCAGAAATTGGCTGAACGGCACATCAGCTGATATCTAGTTCACCATGGCCTATAGTAATGAATCCATTAGCATCTTAGACCTGACTTTTCAAGTTGAAGATGGCTTGATTTATATCAATTTATACAGGAAACCCATCGAATGGAACACGTTACTCAAGTACAACTCTCACCATCCCAGAAGTCTCTGAGATAATTTGCCATATGGGCAATTTTTGAGGCTGAGAAGCAATTGTGCCCACAGATCCGATTTCTTCAAAAAAACGAACATACTTACCCAATGACTAAAAGACAGAGACATCCCCATTGGGCTACACAAGCGTGCCAGAAAACGAGCTTGGTACGGCCCGCGTGACACCCTCTTGGAGGTTAAACTCAAGGAAACAGGCAAAAAGAAACTTGTCTGCGTGATCTCCTATAACCCAAGAAGTCATGAAATTAAGAAGGTCCTGAAGAAATACTGCAACCTAGTGGCGAGCGAGCTTGGAACAACTGAGGAACCAATTTTTGCATTTAAGAGGGGCAAAAATATACATTGACTTTGTTATTAAGGCCTACCTAGAGACTCTGCGACCACCAGACAACAGGATGAAATTGAACCTACCACCTCTTCTAGGACATTATAAATGTGGCCATTGCAAGGCTTGTATGACTGTTGAGGGAACCTCTTTCACACACCAGAAAAGGACATACATTTCACAACATACCAACTTCAACTGCACAAATGTAATATAAGCCATCAAGTGTTCTTGCGATAAGGTGTATGTTGGGCAAACAACTCAGAAGGTAAAGATTAGAATCTTACAGCATTTCAGCAGGATCAAGTGTAAAGTGCAGATAGTCTCAAGTGGTGGACGTTCAATAAAATCTGTCAGCACCCCAGAGGAGGCAATATTGGTACTGCCCTTAACCTCAAGGAGTGTAGATGGATACACTCCTTGGACACAGTGACTAGTGGGCCGAATGAAATGGAAGAGACCTATAGACAAATAGGCTAATTGCAGCACAGATGACACACTTGGTCTATATATGTTTATATCTGGACTTATCTACCAGCTGTCATGTCATTTAGCTTAAAGGGTCTTGACCTCTTTAGATCTTAATGGTTGCACACCAGGCCATCTGGTCAGGGGCACAATGCGCACACGAGCGTCACAACTGCACGCAACATCTAGCTTTACTATTTGAATGTACATTTGGAAGCTTTTAATGGTTTTAACTGTCGTACTCCTGTAAGGCATGTTTGCTTATAACTGACTCACATGCGTGATGAAACACTCATTACAGATTCCAGAAAACATAATTGACACTGTATTAATTGCATAAAACAAAAAAGTTTGACCAGAGGAATTAATTTGCCTTCATGATGTTTTTTACAATTGCAATTGTTACATATCACACAAAATTTACTTATCAGTGTTTCACTTTCGTCGTATAATGTGTTGTAGAGTGCAACTGGATAATTTGACTAGCACTCATGACGGAAACACATTTTACAAACAGTATTGTGGTGTTGGTACTCATTCTCCCAATCACCTTCATCTAAAATCCTCACTGAGAGTCTGATGGTAGAACTTGACCTTCAAGTTTACCCCGTATCATTTAGCTGCTGCGTTTGCCCGTGCACGCTTCTTTCCACACGTTCTCCTGGCGTCGGATCTTCTTTTTGACTAATCCTGGGCGTAGTTTGTGTAGTAGCACTCTGCGTGGCTACGCAAAGTGCACTTTGGACTACGCACGCTACGCATAGCTACGCGAACTGGGTAGTGCGGTAGGGAAATGTTGTTTGAACTGATTGCACAGTGCTGGATGCTTCTCCGCACTGTGCAATCATTGCAAACGGCATCTTGCACAGTGCAAGTGGTCGTTTTCTGCTGTTAGAGTAGATTTGTACTCGAGCGGCAGCTTTCTCAACGCTGACTGGCAGTTTCTCATCGCGAGCGATCGCGAGCATACGCGGCCACTCGCAATGAGAAACCTGACCTCCCCGCATTGTATTGAATTTATAGTCATTTACCTGATACATATATATATTTTTTATGCAGCTCCACCTCCTTGGTAGATGTACTGCTACTCCAGCCCGCAAAACTATTTATGAAATCAGGTAAGGATATGGTTCATTTTCTCCACACTATAGCCTTTTCCCATATGGCTCATGCCTGTAGTGATGTATTTCCACACTCTTTAAGTAATTTTTAGATCACAAGGGGGTTTCTTACGTCACTCCATTGCCTCAGAATAATTATTGAGGTCACACTATGAATCTTCATGTCTGATTTAAGCCACATGAAGGTGGTGAGTATCATTACCACGGTGCCACCTTCTAGATCATCTTTTTAAGATCATTCCAGTTGGAACACGCCTGACATTCATGAATTCATCACATTCTAGGCTGTCTCTCCCGCTGTTCCCTTGTCCTGAAGGAAACCCACCATGACGCTTACATCAGGGTCGAAACGTTGACGTCCTTTTTCGTTCCATGTCCATCAAGTCTTCTGGTCTTAAATTGTCGAGCACTTGTTCATTCTACCAGAGACACTTGATTCAGAGCTATACTGGCCAGACCTCAAGTTTACCTCCTGTGTACATTGTGTATGTAAAGTATATGTCTATGTCTCACCAAAGGATAAATGACACATTCACTCATGTCACTAGGTCACCTTTATTCATTCTACTTATTGTCACCCCCTTTTTTACAGAAATGTTGACAGCTGCATAAAATATTTGACCTACATTAAAAGCAAATACTTACTGCTCTGCAAAAATTGATTGTCTCATGTGTTCCAACAAAATTTGTAAAGTATTGATTTACTTGCTCAACTTGTTGTTTATCATTAGCTCTTGACCGCATAAGCAATTGATCTTACCCGACAGAACCAATTGTAGCCTTTTACATTGCAAATTGCATTCCATTCCCCAAGTAGTCAGTGTACAAACTGAATAAATAGATTGGGCTCACAAATACTATTATACCATTACAACACATCCACTGCAACGAGGAACCACTACAACACATTTACAGCACCCCATTTGCAACTGCAAAGAGGTACATAACAATAATGTGAGTTGCAATGCATTACGTTATCAATACGTAAAGGGTTGGGATTGGTGGTGGTATATGGGGTAATAAGGGTTTTTGAGGGTTAAGAGATGAGTAGTGCTTAGGGGTAGTAAGGAGGTTTTAGGGTTCAGGTGTGTGTAGTGTTAAGGGGTAATAAAGAGTTTTTCGGTAGCAGGGATAGGTAGTGCAAAGGAATAGTCAGGAATGTTTCAGACTCAGGGATGGCTTCTGCATAGGGGTAGCAAAGAGTTTCATGCGTAGGACAAAGGCCTAGTAAGGAGTTTTAGGGATCATGGATCGGTGGTGTACATGGTTTGAAAGGAGTAGTCAGGGTTCATCGATGGATAGTGCATTATAGTAGTAAGGAGTGTCTAGGGTTCCGAGATGGGTAGTGTTCAGGGAGCTTTTTAGGGTTCATAGATGGGTGGTGTATATTTTATGGTTTAGGGATGGGTTACACTTATAGGTAGTAAGAAGATTATAAGATTCAGGGATGGGTAGTGCATAGTGATAATATGATCTATATATACGTATAAATAGGTATATGTGTATACATAAATATATACACATTTGCCTATATATATATATATATATAGATATATATATATATATTCAAAGCACAACTTTCCGAAAGTCACGAAAAGAAATCCAGGACACCCAGGAATGCTGTTCACCAAGTTTTTAATCCAGGCATGTGATAGCCTTCACCAACGCGTTTCGCAATAAGCTTGTTCACGGTGTGGTTACAATACAAACACGTTCTCTTTACATATGCGCATTCAATGACATAGAAATGGGACTGATCAAGAATATGCTGCCGAAAGTATGGGCGCCATTTCGTAATGGTTTAAAAATACCCATTTAGAAACGATCCACGTATATTGGATCTGTATAACACGAGAGACTACACCATGTTATTTCAACAGAACGGACTCTGAATAAGCACAGTATAAAATGCCCCAGTGGGCCAAAATTAAATGCAAAAGAATGTTAACGATTAGTTTAGTACATCGTATCGATAGCCCAAGTGGGCTGTTGTAATGCTTGAATTTTAAACATGTTAGTGGGTTTATGTGCATAAATTCATAAGGTAAGAAATCTAAATTGCACATTGAAAAATTACAATAT
Source organism: Triturus cristatus (assembly GCF_964204655.1). Lineage (NCBI taxonomy): Eukaryota > Metazoa > Chordata > Amphibia > Caudata > Salamandridae > Triturus > Triturus cristatus. Next base: position 810,000,104 of record NC_140586.1, read on the forward strand.
GTCGGTCCACAAATTGAGCCCAAGTGGGCAAATCCCATTGTGTACATACATTCATAGGGTATGAAATCTAAATTACACATTGAAAAGTGCATTATAGCAGCCCATAAATTGAGCCCAAGTGGGCAAATCCCATTGCAAATCCTATGCTAAACTTTGAAATGGTATACAAAGTTTCATGCCGTTCCATCACGTACACTCAACTCCCATCTGGTGTAATTTCAGAGAATGCTGCATAGAAGAGAACAAAAAAAAAAGGGGAGAATAGGAAGGGAAATGAAGGGAAACAACTGAAAAGGAAGTAGGGAAGAGAAGAAATATAGAAAAAGGAGAGAAAAGAAAAACAACGCATTACTGGGTTGTTCAACTACTCAGCTTTAGTATAAGTATATCCCTATCTCTATTAAAATCTCTCATAAATCTACATCTAAAACAATCTTAAAATCGTAAGCAAACTCAATGGAAAATATATACAAATATCTATTACTTCACAAGTGTACAGACAACTCTTCACTTGAATTTAATCCGATAGGCATAAGTGTCTCAAAATCAATTATAAATCTTGATTCCATCCTTCTTAATTCACGCTGCCTGTCACCCCCTCTTTCGGCTCTTGGAATAGTATAGAATACTACAAAGGACAACAATTTAGCATTCTGGTTGTGTTCTTTAAAGAAATGTCGTGCTACTGGGTATTGCACGTCATTTTTCTTTATAGCACGTAGATGTTCCAGAATTCTTTTCTTTGCGCAATGGATGGAGCTCCCAATGTACATTTTGCCACAAGGGCAGCGTAAGCAGTAGATACAATAATCTGTTTCACAGGAGAAGTTACCTCTAATTTGATAATCTCTGTTGTTTTTAGGGAGAACTAAGGATTTACAGTCTCTACTGTTAGCGCAAGCCTTACAGTGTTTACACGTTGTAAAACCAGCAAAATTCATACTGCTGACCACATTGATGGAAGAAATGGCATTTTTACATAGTTCGTCTCGCAGAGATTTATTTCTACGAAACGTTATCTGTGGAGTAACATTGAGACACTTTTTCAAGGTCGCATCATTTAATAAAATGTGCCAGTTATGATTAAATAACTTCCTGATTTTAAAAGCACTGTTAGAAAAAGTGGTAATGAATCTAACAGACTCATTCTGTTCATCTACTGACGGTTTGGATCTCATGAGTTCAGCTCTTATAAGCAAATCAGCCTTCTTTTCAGCTTGTTTAATCAATTTATGACTGTACCCGCGTTCACGGAAGCGACTATACATGACCAACTTCTCTTTTTCATATTCAACCTGTGTACTGCAATTACGTTTGGCACGTATAAGTTCTCCATAAGGGATGCTTTGGATCAGACTAGATGGATGGGCACTTTGAGCGTACAGGAGACTATTACCGGCGGTGTCTTTTCGATGTAATTTTGTGACATGGGTTAAATCTTTGACATGAATTTCCACATCTAGAAATACAATATGTGTTTTACTGATGTGTGATGTGAATTTTAAATTCAGTTCATTGTCATTGAGCGTCTCAATAAATTGATTAGCAGATGGTATATCGCCTTTCCAAATTAGGAAAATATCATCGATAAATCTGGCCCATGTTATAATGTTGTCTCCTTTCAAGTCCCACTCTTGGGACACCTGCTCCTCCCACCAGCCCATGAATAAATTTGCATAGCTGGGGGCGAAGCAGGTGCCCATCGCAGTCCCTTGGATTTGTTTATAGATGTTATCGTTGAAGAGAAAATAGTTGTTAGTTAGACAATATTGCGTCATTTCAATCACCATTTGTGTATGCATTAGTAGCGAGATGTGTCTTGCTCTTAAGAAATGCCTCATAGCCTGGAGCCCCAGGTTGTGGGGAATACTAGTATAAAGACTGGTTACATCTAGTGTAACCAGTAACATATCTGCTTCCCATACAATCCCATCCATTAGTGTTAAGAAATGAGTGGTGTCTTTAATGTAGGCAGGTAGTGCCATAACAAAGGGTCTTAAGTAATGATCAATGAATTTAGAGGTTGTTTCTAATTGTGAACCCATCGAAGAAACAATTGGTCTACCGGGAGGTTTTTTGCTGTTTTTGTGCAGCTTGGGAAGCAAATACAAGATAGGCAATTTAGGATGTTTACAATATAGTGCCTGAAATTCATCCCATTCAAGTAACCCTTGATCTTTCCAGTTTACCAGCATTTCATTATAGGTGGAGTATGATTGAAAAACCTCTGAATAGCTACTTAAACTATAACACAATGGGTCATTAAGTGGGCGTATTCCTTCACTCAAGTATTCCTTTTTGCTCCAAACTACAACATTTCCACCCTTGTCTGAGCATCTAATAACAATAGATTGATCATTTTTAAGTTCTTGTATAGCTCTGAAATGGTTAACACTCAGATTTTTACGAGCTCTGCCCTCCATATCATGCCTCAATTTCTTGAGATCATGAGTTACATTTCTTTCAAAAACCTCAATTGCATCACAATGAATATACGGTGTGAAAGTAGATTTAGGTTTAAATTTACTTGACTCCCGCAGATGCAATGGTACTTGCAATCTGTCCAAATCCATGACGTCATCATCTTGATACATTAAGTTATCTTTAAGTTCAGTCAAAGTGTGTAATACATCCACATCAGAAATACAAAGTGCCTGAGAACCTGGTGTAGAACTGATCTCAGGAATTGATGGTATTTTGGTTGAAAACCACTTCTTTAGCTTAAGTTTTCTCAGAAAGCAAAAAACATCAATGCGGGTTTGCACATAATCAAACTGTCTTGAGGGGCAAAAGGAAAGGCCCAGAGATAGCAATTTCATATCAAGGGGAGATAACTTACGTTCCGATAGATTTACAACACTCATTTTGCTCCCCTCTTGGCACGGGTTGACCAGGCCACTGATTTGCTTGCTTCTCCTTTTTCTTCGCCTTGTTCTGGCTTCTTTGTTCCTATGATTCCTCCGCGTCCTCTCATTTTCCCTCGTGATCCTCGTCCTCGACCACGACGAAAATCCTGATTCCCTTGTGGCTGATTTTGTTTTGCTTGTGTTATCATCTGAAACTGTTTTAGGAAGTTGCTTTGGCCCACATTGCTAGCTGGTACAGGTTGGCCTAAAGTTTCTGCTGATAGATCAGAGACATTGCTGTCTGAGACGTCACTTTCCTCTGTTGTCCCACCTCTGGATGATGCTTCTGAATAATTTTTTATGAAAGGTCAGAGTTCTGCCAGAGTTTCCCAAAAAGCTTGGCTGGCAATTCCAAAGAGTGCTCTACAACAATGATGCGTATATTGATTAAATACGCTCTGAAAGACCGGACCAAGATCCTTGAAGAGATTAACAAGATCAGTGAGGAGTTACTGAAATTGGTCTCCCAAGAGGCGTTGGATGAATTCAACATAACAGCACAATTGAAATTGGATAAAATCGAAGAGGAAATTACCGGCAAAAAAACAGAGGAAATTCATAAGAGATTTGAAAGATTATCAATCTGGCAGAACTCTGACCTTTCATAAAAAATATGATCATTTATTCCAAGAAAGTGGCATCATAAAACGTAGTACAATTTCAGAAGCATCATCCAGAGGTGGGACAACAGAGGAAAGTGACGTCTCAGACAGCAATGTCTCTGATCTATCAGCAGAAACTTTAGGCCAACCTGTACCAGCTAGCAATGTGGGCCGAAGCAACTTCCTAAAACAGTTTCAGATGATAACACGAGCAAAACAAAATCAGCCACAAGGGAATCAGGATTTTCGTCGTGGTCGAGGACGAGGATCACAAGGGAAAATGAGAGGACGCGGAGGAATCGTAGGAACAAAGAAGCCAGAACAAGGCAAAGAAAAAGGAGAAGCAAGCAAATCAGTGGCCTGGTCAACCCGTGCCAAGAGGGGAGCAAAATGACTGTTGTAAATCTATCGGAACGTAAGTTATCTCCCCTTGATATGAAATTGCTATCTCTGGGCCTTTCCTTTTGCCCCTCAAGACATTTTGATTATGTGCAAACCCGCATTGATGTTTTTTGCTTTCTGAGAAAACTTAAGCTAAAGAAGTGGTTGTCAACCAAAATACCATCAATTCCTGAGATCAGTTCTACACCAGGTTCTCAGTCACTTTGTATTTCTGATGTGGATGTATTACACACTTTGACTGAACTTAAAGATAACTTAATGTATCAAGATGATGACGTCATGGATTTGGACAGATTGCAAGTACCATTGCATCTGCGGGAGTCAAGTAAATTTAAACCTAAATCTACTTTCACATCGTATATTCATTGTGATGCAATTGAGGTTTTTGAAAGAAATGTAACTCATGATCTCAAGAAACTGAGGCATGATATGGAGGGCAGAGCTCGTAAAAATCTGAGTGTTAACCATTTCAGAGATATACAAGAACTTAAAAATGATCAATCTATTGTTATTAGATGCTCAGACAAGGGTGGAAATGTTGTAGATTGGAGCAAAAAGGAATACTTGAGTGAAGGAATACGCCAACTTAATGACCCATTGTGTTATAGTTTAAGTAGCTATTCAGAGGTTTTTCAATCATACTCCACCTATAATGAAATGCTTGTAAACTGGAAAGATCAAGGGTTACTTGAATGGGATGAATTTCAGGCACTATATTGTAAACATCCTAAAGTGCCTATCTTGTATTTGCTTCCCAAGCTGCACAAAACAACAAAAAACCTCCCGGTAGACCAATTGTTTCTTCAATGGGTTCACAATTAGAAACAACCTCTAAATTCATTGATCATTACTTAAGACCCTTTGTTATGGCACTACCTGTCTACATTAAAGACACCACTCATTTCTTAACACTAATGGATGGGATTGTATGGGAAGCAGATATGTTACTGGTTACACTAGATGTAACCAGTCTTTATACTAGTATTCCCCACAACCTGGGGCTCCAGGCTATGAGGCATTTCTTAAGAGCAAGACACATCTCGCTACTAATGCATACACAAATGGTGATTGAAATGACGCAATATTGTCTGACTAACAACTATTTTCTCTTCAACGATAACATCTATAAACAAATCCAAGGGACTGCGATGGGCACCTACTTCGCCCCCAGCTATGTGAATTTATTCATGGGCTGGTGGGAGGAGCAGATGTCCCAAGAGTGGGACTTGAAAGGAGACAACATTATAACATGGGCCAGATTTATCGATGATATTTTCCTAATTTGGAAAGGCGATATACCATCTGCTAATCAATTTATTGAGACGCTCAATGACAATGAACTGAATTTAAAATTCACATCACACATCAGTAAAACACATATTGTATTTCTAGATGTGGAAATTCATGTCAAAGATTTAACCCTTGTCACAAAATTACATCGAAAAGACACTGCCGGTAATAGTCTCCTGTACGCTCAAAGTGCCCATCCATCTAGTCTGATCCAAAGCATCCCTTATGGAGAACTTATACGTGCCAAACGTAATTGCAGTACACAGGTTGAATATGAAAAAGAGAAGTTGGTCATGTATAGTCGCTTCCGTGAACGCGGGTACAGTCATAAACTGATTAAACAAGCTGAAAATAAGGCTGATTTGCTTATAAGAGCTGAACTCTTGAGATCCAAACCGTCAGTAGATGAACAGAATGAGTCTGTTAGATTCATTACCACTTTTTCTAACAGTGCTTTTAAAATCAGGAAGTTATTTAATCATAACTGGCACATTTTATTAAGTGATGCGACCTTGAAAAAGTGTCTCAATGTTACTCCACAGATAACGTTTCGTAGAAATAAATCTCTGCGAGACGAACTATGTAAAAATGCCATTTCTTCCATCAATGTGGTCAGCAGTATGAATTTTGCTGTTTTTACAACGTGTAAACACTGTAAGGCTTGCGCTAACAGTAGAGACTGTAAATCCTTAGTTCTCCCTAAAAACAACAGAGATTATCAAATTAGAGGTAACTTCTCCTGTGAAACAGATTATTGTATCTACTGCTTACGCTGCCCTTGTGGCAAAATGTACATTGGGAGCTCCATCCATCGCGCAAAGAAAAGAATTCTGGAACATCTACGTGCTATAAAGAAAAATGACGTGCAATACCCAGTAGCACGACATTTCTTTAAAGAACACAACCAGAATGCTAAATTGTTGTCCTTTGTAGTATTCTATACTATTCCAAGAGCCGAAAGAGGGGGTGACAGGCAGCGTGAATTAAGAAGGATGGAATCAAGATTTATAATTGATTTTGAGACACTTATGCCTATCGGATTAAATTCAAGTGAAGAGTTGTCTGTACACTTGTGAAGTAATAGATATTTGTATATATTTTCCATTGAGTTTGCTTACGATTTTAAGATTGTTTTAGATGTAGATTTATGAGAGATTTCAATAGAGATAGGGATGTACTTATACTAAAGCTGAGTAGTTGAACAACCCAGTAATGCGTTGTTTTTCTTTTCTCTCCTTTTTCTATATTTCTTCTCTTCCCTACTTCCTTTTCAGTTGTTTCCCTTCATTTCCCTTCCTTTTCTCCCCTTTTTTTTTGTTCTCTTCTATGCAGCATTCTCTGAAATTACACCAGATGGGAGTTGAGTGTACGTGATGGAACGGCATGAAACTTTGTATACCATTTCAAAGTTTAGCATAGGATTTGCAATGGGATTTGCCCACTTGGGCTCAATTTATGGGCTGCTATAATGCACTTTTCAATGTGTAATTTAGATTTCATACCCTATGAATGTATGTACACAATGGGATTTGCCCACTTGGGCTCAATTTGTGGACCGACATATTGTAATTTTTCAATGTGCAATTTAGATTTCTTACCTTATGAATTTATGCACATAAACCCACTAACATGTTTAAAATTCAAGCATTACAACAGCCCACTTGGGCTATCGATACGATGTACTAAACTAATCGTTAACATTCTTTTGCATTTAATTTTGGCCCACTGGGGCATTTTATACTGTGCTTATTCAGAGTCCGTTCTGTTGAAATAACATGGTGTAGTCTCTCGTGTTATACAGATCCAATATACGTGGATCGTTTCTAAATGGGTATTTTTAAACCATTACGAAATGGCGCCCATACTTTCTGCAGCATATTCTTGATCAGTCCCATTTCTATGTCATTGAATGCGCATATGTAAAGAGAACGTGTTTGTATTGTAACCACACCGTGAACAAGCTTATTGCGAAACGCGTTGGTGAAGGCTATCACATGCCTGGATTAAAAACTTGGTGAACAGCATTCCTGGGTGTCCTGGATTTCTTTTCGTGACTTTCGGAAAGTTGTGCTTTGAATGTTTGGGGCCACCGGAGCCCATCCAGGACCGCCGTAACTGAAGCTCCGCACTTCCGGGATTCGTGTTTGTATATATATATATATCTATACATATCTATTAGTGTGTGTTAATGTATGTGAATAAATGTGCTGTAATGCATTGTTGTTTTATGCTTGGTTGTAGTAAATTGTATTGTACATGTTTAAATGTATTGTAGTGGTGTGCATTGTTTTGAACACATGGTAAAGATATGCATTATTGTGTCATGAGTAGGAGAAACCTGTACTCCAACAAATGAAACCAGAGAGCTCCCTTTAAGTAGCCAGGCTGGAGCCTCAGAAGCCCCGGTGGTCACTGAAGACTTCCATAAGCAGAAGGAGGAGAGTGAACCTCTGTAGAGACCGCCCAATACACGCTGCTTTGGGGTGTGGGAAAGAAATGTTGGGGTTATAAAGCAGCTTCAGTGGTCTATAGCAAATATATTAATTATTTTCAGTACCAAAAAAAGATCAGTACTGTACAGAGTAAAAACATGAGCAAGTCCTGGTGTATTGTGCAGCAAAAACAACACATTCCCACGACGATCAACACAGCACACCTAACCCCTCCACAGCCATATAGAGAGATTTCACTACAGACTCATGGTCAAGTCAAGCTGCGGGTATGAGCATTTAATTAGGAGTTCAAACCCTTTAAACGCCCTCCCTCCATTTTAATTGACCTCAGGCATTGTCTGCCAAACGCACACTTAAGCCACACTGCGTGTACTTAGCTCATCTGTTGAACAAATGTTTGCACCAGCCTAACCCAAGCTGTCAAGACCTCAAATAGCTCTTACGTTCCTTAAGCAAACAATTCACACGCTATTATTAAAAATCGTTGATTTATGAATTTTTAATATAATTTTGCAATGTACGAAAGTCTGTTGACTGAAAGTGTGTTTTTTAGAATATGACACTGTGTTTATACATAGAATAGGTTTCGATAAGTTAGAAAGTGGATGTCCCTTCTTCAGGACACTTGTCTACAAGAGTAGGCTGCGGCTGTGTGCTCTGTGCATTATCAAGCAGTGTTTCAGGGAGGATAAGCTGTTGATTCTAGGAAACCATACTGCAAGCGAGTTGGACTGGTGCAGCCACCGGAGGTTGTCGGCAGTAGCTTTAGCAAGCTTAGTGAGATGGCAAGACTGTGCTACATCATTTACTAGCACAGGTTTATGATGTCTCCTTGTGGTTTATAGCTTTTTGAAAAAGGTTGTCTGAGACAATTCATGAAAATAAAATTACTTGATTGGTTGCTTATAGTATAGACTTTGAACTTTCTGCTGAGGGCTACACCGGTTGTTAAAAAACTTGAACCTGAGTTACAGCACCAAGCCGCAGGTGAGTGCCTATAACAAGGAAGAGGACCTTTAACAACTGGTGTAGCACACAGGCAGAAGGGCTATAAGGCTATGGGAACATTCCACCCAAAAGGGTGGAAATTTCTAACTTAAAAATGGAGTAGCACAAAACCAAACATTAGAATGTTGGAGCAGAAACCTAATACATGCCATTATTGGCCCTGAGCCACTACATTGTCTTTTCTTGAGCTCTCAACATTCCAGTGTTCTAATGGCCTTTAATGCCAATTTGGAAGTCACCCAAATATATGGACCTCACAGGGCCAGACATTGAGCTCTTTTTTAAATGATTTACATATGACCCTTCAATCAGTATATTGGATGGGCCTTTGACTACACCAGATGGGGACGCTTTAGCAGACACCAGTAGTACCGCCAGCAGCACCAGGGTGAGAGCCACGTGCAGCGGGTCCGCAGGACTCCAACCCCCAGGCTCCCCCACACCGCACCGTCATGCCACCAGCGCCCAGGGGCGCATTAAAGCACCAGCGGGCTCCCGCAGCGCGAGACGCTTTAGCAGACGCCAGTAGTACCGCCAGCAGCATCGGGGTGAGAGCCACGCGCAGCGGGTCCGCAGGACTCCGACCCCCAGGCTCCCCCGCACCACACCGTCATACCACCAGCGCCCGGAGGCGCATTAAAGCACTAGCGGGCTCCCGCAGCGCGGGACGCTTTAGCAGACGCCAGTAGTACTGCCAGCAGCACCGGGGTGAGAGCCACGCGCAGCGGGTCGGCAGAACTCCAACCCCCAGGCTCCCCCACACTGCACCATCATACCACCAGCGCCCGGAGGCACATTAAAGCTCCAGCAGGCTCCTACAGCGCGGGACGCGTGCGGGCGTGCCCGGGCTGTCTGTGCCCGTCCAAGACCGGTCGAGGCTAGGCTGGGCAACCCGTCTAACATCGGACATTTGGTACCTGCAACCCTGCTGATAGTGCACAAGCTTAAGAACTGCGCCCAATCTTTTCCAATACTCAGGTACTGTTGTGTTTTACCCGCTTTTAGTTGCTAGTCTTCATTTGACTTGGGCCTGGTTTTGTGTATATATTGCCATTATGAATAAGCGCAAAGGTGTAGCGGGGACTCTGGATGCATTTATTGTGAGAGCTGAATCTCTGCTAACCCACGAAATAGCAATGACTGAAAGACGACTTTCCTTAGACCCCAGTACACTATATGGTCAATTATCATTAGGCATTTCTAAATTGACTGACAGCCCTCGCCCACCGATTTCTTCCTCACCCTTAATTCAGGCTCAAGCCTTATCTCCGGAAGTAACACCAATGGCACTGACGGCACACTCCAAAGAGCCTAGTACAATTACCGGAGTCACCTGAGCACGGGTCAAACAACCACGTGCAGAAACTAAGGCGAAAGCACCGTTAATTAAAAGGAAGCGGGGTGTCAAAAACTTATCAGCACGAAAGGAACTGGCACTAAACCGATAAATCCAGTGTCCCCTGCCTCAAGTGCACCTGACCACGGCACCATCAACATTGCCAGTAGACAGACTGATACCAATTTATTTGCAACAACGGAAGACATCGCCAGGGGTGTGGCATTTCCTGGTGATATAGAGAATACCTTGGACAAAGAACTGGGGAAAGTATTAGTCCACCTTCAAGATTTACTTGATAAAAATCTCGCCTCTTTACGGGAGAAGGTTAATTATTTGGTCACTACCGTAGACACTTTGAACAGACACAGCATTCTTAAAGACTCAGAGCCAGTAAAAAGTAACACCAACAAAGTGGGTACTTTCCTGACTACACAGACAGGATCACACTTAAATGGGCCCACTAGTATGAACCACAGAGCCACCTCAAACATAGCCGTGAGGGACCCCACCATTAGACCTATACCTCACGGACCTACCCCAGATGCAAAAGGATTACATGATAAAAATGGGCTACTTAGACCGACCGCGGGAAAGATTAGACCCAATAATAGTATAGGAACAATCCCGCGGGACCGAGGCCCAACCAGGAGCCGCCAGTATGTAATCGCCTTGACCTGCCCCCGGTAGCTACATCATATGTCGTAATTCTGGCCAACGCCCCCACTTTTCAGACATCAGAATATGAATCATGGCGTGAACTGCGTAATAAGTCACTCCATTGGTTGGGAAAGCATACTGGTCTCAGAGATGTGCTATTTAAAAACTTTAAAATGGTAAGGCGAGTTGCATGGTTGGGTAAAGAACGAAAAGAGTTCCAGGGAGATTGCATAGTCTTGATGTTCATCGACCTCATGTTAGTCCACGCCATCCTAACTAGGACAGGGAACGCTTCCTATAATAACGATGAAATTAATGTTCAGCCATTAGGGGCTTTCTATCCACCTTAATCGCTCCCACGCAGGCTTGATGTCAGAAAACCTACAGGGGTTCCCCATTTCCAGAAAATTTGCAGGGGACTCCCACGTAGAATTCATAACACGAGGAAACATCCCACTTGCCAACTGCTTTGAACCGTTAACTTCACTGGAGGACCTAGATTGACCAATTTTAAATCAAGGGCGGGAGGTGGCCCAAAGGGAAGTGAACACAACACTTTAAAGGGGTGACTTTGTGTACACAAGGGGATATGATACCCCTACACAGGATGAGAAAGCAAGAGGTAAATCACCCTATAAAGATGACAACAAAGAGGAGGGGGATAGACGTGCAGACCTAGTTGAAACTCAAAAAAGTATTGATAAGGGATCTAACAAACATATTACATTTAGTTTGCAAAGGATCGTTGAAGGGGAGCTGACTAAGCCAAACATCAGTAGAAAATGTAAAATACTAACCTGGAATATTGCAGGATTATCAGCTAAAGTAAGAGACCCCCAGTGGTTAACCTTTATAGATGAATACGCTATAATCTGTCTCCAAGAAACGTGGACAGTCAGGGATATACATATAAATGGCTTCCAAACTTTTAACATCCCAGCAGCTACAACCATACATGGGCGAAATAAAGGGGGCTTATGCATTTATGTCTCTAACGCGGCAGGGGTCTCTAATGTGAAAGTGTAAATGACAGTGAGTTTTAGTAGATAATGACAATGAACTTGGGTGGGGAAAAGGACGTTGTGTTGATCAATTTTTATAACAATATCCCTAAAACAATGACAATGAATGTTATTACCGACTTATGTCGATTTTTAAAACATATTGAAGGAAAAATGCCGGGGGATATGTTTATCATATGGGTTGGTGATTTCAACTGTTTCCTGTGCAGGCATAATGAACAGGGCATCTGTGGTTTGGGCAGGGATAAGGAGGATACACCTCCACATTTTACTCACACAAACACAGGGGATCTGTTAAATGAAATGGTTTTCCAATTTGATTTAGGATATGCAAATGACCTGTGCTCACCCTCCATACCTTTTCAACCGACTTTTAATGGCAAGGGATGTAATTCAACCATTGATTTTGTTTTAATGTCTAAAAGGTACTCCTGTAATGTACTTACTTGTAATACCCTTGACATTTTAATGAGCGACCACTACCCAATCTGCTTAGACCTTTCCTTAAGAGGGCTGGCGAGAAAAACTAATAGGAACACACTATATAACTTCGATATTCATCTTGCTAGCACCAATGGGTATACACTAAAGTGGGCAAAAGTGGATTCTGGCATACTCCTTAAACGATTAATTAAAAAGCACCAGAGGAAATAGACATATGTTTTTCACAGGGCAGAGACGATAACATTTTTTATGCCTTCCTCAAGATTACAGATGAGGCTCAGAAATTATTAACGAGGAAAAAGCGAGATGGAGTGTGCAGCCCACGGGGCTGGTTCGATAAAGAATGTACAAAGGCGCACACCCACTTGAAAAATACCCTGCACAGTGTGCCTAGATGTAAGGAAAAAGTAAGGCAGGCCGGAATATCGTATCGCTTAGCCCTAAATAAACGGAAAAAACAATTAAAAAGGGAAGCATGGGAAGCCTTATATCAGGCATGCATAGAGAAAGACAAAATTGGATTTTGGAGAGCGGTTTACGCTCCCTTCTTCATTAATAAAGAGACCGATATGATAGATATGGCCATCACAGGAGATAAGTGGGTAGAATTTTTTATGGACCTCTATAATGACAAGACTACTATTGATACCACCATAGCAACACCAGCACTGGGAGCTGAAGATAACACCGAACATCCATATCTCCCTTGAGGAAGTCACTAGAGCCATAAAGGAAAGTGCCCCAGGGAAAGCACCGGGACCCGACGGCGTACCGATGGATGTCTATAAAACTAATATGGGACTGTGGGCCCCACTTTTAACAAATGTTTTGAACAGTTGCAACCATTATAGGTGTATTCCCACTTGGACTGACGCTATTGTGATCCCCATATTTAACAAGCATTTGCAATGCAATAGGTCTCGCATTTATAAGAGTTTGAGCTATTGGCATTGTAAAATTACAATGCCTTTTATTTATGCTTTGGTTTTAAAACAAATAAAAGGCATTGTCATTTACAATGTCAGTAGCATAAACTCGCATAAAAGCAGTGTGTGGAGTGCAGCAGTGTGCGGCGTGCAGCAGTGTGCGGCGTGCAGCAGCGTGCGGCGTGCAGCAGCATGCGGCGTGCAGCAGCGTGTGGCGTGCAGCAGCGTGTGGCATGCAGCAGCGTGTGGCGTGCAGCGGCTTGCAGCGGTGTGCGGCATGCAGCAGTGTACGGCATGCAGCAGTGTGCTGCGTGCAGCAGTGTCGTGCAGCATGCAGCAGTGAGTAATGCAGCAGTGTGCAGCAGTGTGTGGCGTGCAGCAGTGTGCGGCATTGTGTGGCGTGCAGCATTGTGCGGCGTGCAGCATTGTGCGGCGTGCAGCATTGTGCGGCGTGCAGCATTGTGCAGCGTGCAGCAGTGTGCGGTGTGCAGCAGTGTGCGGTGTGCAGCAGTGTGCGGTGTGCAGCAGTGTGTGGCGTGCAGCGGCATGCAGCTGTGTGTGGCGTGCAGCAGTGTGTGGCATGCAGCAGTGTTTCGTGTAGCAGTGTGAGGCATGCAGCAGTGTGTGGCGTGCAGCAGTGTGCGGCATGCAGCAGTGTGCGGCATGCAGCAGTGTGTGGTGTGCAGCAGTGTGTGGCGTGCAGCAGTGTGTGGCGTGCAGCGGCATGCAGCAGTGTTCAGTGTGCGGCATGCAGCAGTGTGCGGCGTGCAGCAGTGTGCGGCGTGCAGCAGTGTGTGGCATGCAGCAGTGTTTCGTGTAGCAGTGTGAGGCGTGCAGCAGTGTGTGGCGTGCAGCAGTGTGTGGCGTGCAGCGTGCAGCAGTCTCGCATTTGTGAAAGTTAGAGTTTTTAGCATTGAAATCTAATGTTTTTTTACTTTAGTCTGTTCATTTGCAGAGGAGTGATTATATTTGCATAGCGCTATTGCCATTAATATGACGTTGTGGCGCTGGAGAACCTGGAAATAGGTTATAAGGGAGGGGAGACAAGAGTGATAGGTGCGTGAAAAATAAGTAACAAAATCCTTGAAAAAACAAACACATACCAGAATCACTTTAGCATTCTCTAGATTCCAGTCCATAGAATTTGTCTTCCCCAAGCACCCGTAGACAATATTATTTTTTTCAAATTCTGTATTTTCAGATGTATGACCACCAAAGGCCCTGCTTTTATATTAAAAACAGAGCTTTGGGCTATACCATTCCCGCTGAAAGGCAGTATTTCTCTCCATGTATTTGCATACCTGGTGTGTCACGCAGTTTGGTGCTTACTTTCCCTCCATGTTAAAGAACAGTAGATGTTTCAGCACCCAGGCTGATGTGCTGCATAGCTAAATACATATAAAGTCCCATAGGCAAGACTGAATGTATTGCAAATGCTTGAGTTGCTGGTGGACGGTTTTGCAGCAGTGCTGCAATATCGGAGACCCCTATAACAAAAGCAGCAACAGTGTTACCCCCTACCTCCTCTCCACTACTCCCCCCCCCCACACGGTCTGACTTAATTGCCAGTGCTTGTTTTCGCTCTCAGTCCGCCCTTGATGAAGAGGCACTCAAATACTTGCCAGGTGGCACGCTGTGTGAAGCGCAAGATTTGCATTTACATCATGTTTTAAGCCACATCTTTAATTATACAGGACATACCTCTTGGAAAAGGATTCCTGGTTACATTTCTTTGGCCCAGGCCCTATTGGAGAACCCATACTATTTCATTCCACTAAAGGCACTACTTACTGATCAGTCTCTTCGTATACACCTACCCACAGCCAATCCCATTCCATCCTGCACATGGCTGCAATTAAGTTGTGAGGCTGAATCAACGAGACCCTTAAAAGATGACTATGTTGGCAACAACAAGGACGTCAAAATATCAACTCAGTAAAATGGGCGATGCCCATGCAGGCCTACGTTTTGTTTTTTCTTTTCTGTGTTTACAAAGAGGGTGATTTTTGACGCCATCTACTACAAATGGTCCAGACTGATCATACACTAGTGACAGACGACTGACGTATACAGCACAAAGAATGCCCGATTTCAGTATGAACAAAAACACATAGGAGCCGACACAATAAAATGGCGGATGCTTTACAATCACAACAATGGCAAATGCATTTACGGAAAGGTGTGAGCCGAGGCAAGGGTGTAATAAATGAGTCACTTCTCCAAAGAGCATAACTCTCGCTGCAGTGAAGAAGGTGCTACTGCCAGCTGCTGTTCAGTCAGAAAAAGAGTTGTGATTTGGGCGCCACGCACGCCTATCTCGTGACGAACACCTATGCTAAACAGCACTTAATTTGCATAAAAACAGCGAGCACATGAGTAGCCCAGCCCACAGCTCGGTGCATTCAAATAGGCTTCGCGTGTAATGAACAGAGTACACATAATAATAAATGGCTAAAGCACACATATGACGGCTCGCGTCACTTCAATATTTACTGGAAGCCATCTCAGCATTTAAGTTGAAAAGATGAGAAAACGCCCTCCGTGCAAGAAAACGTAACCCTTTCTCGCAGTTGCAAAACTCCCATAGCCTTCAGGGGGAAAAAAACGAGAACATCTGCTTATCTGTAACCTTACTCTGTTATTGTAAGGGTTTGTGTAACTCACTTCCTGCCTTTACCCTTGAACAACAGGATATTTAAATTACAAAGGCAATGATGAAGTGAGGGAAAATGTAAAAAACAAGTGTAACTCTCCGTCAATATACCGATGGTGTTTTGCGCTATAAATGTTAAACTATACTGGATAAAACCACTAGATGGCAGGCATGTGCTAAGCAAATCAATATACAGTGAGTTAAAGCTGCAAAAGAATATTTACGTAACATGTTTCAGAATTAGAAGTCAAAAACAGATTCACCAAAACAACGGACACGAGGCATAATAGAAACAACAAGCAGGAAGGGGGTGGCAAATGGTGTTCACGGGCGCTTTGATGTCCTCAGCGGCCGCGCGGCTCACTGAAAACATCAAAGCGCCCGCGAAATGTAAGTGATCGCAATCGCGATCACACTTCAAAGCGCGGCTGTGTGACAGGCGAAAGTGAAAGACAACGAGTGCTTTCAGGCTGCCAAATGGTGCGCGCGCCCGGCACACATGCACAGTAGTTGGCGGCCTGAAAGCACTCGTTTGCACTTCCAAAAGTGCTTACTATAAGTCTCGCCAGAACAGCGCTAAAGCGCTGTCTCAGGCGAGACCTAAAAAGGGGGATAGAAACGAACCAAGCTGCTACCGTCCCATCTCTTTATTGGATGCTTTTATGAAAGTTGCAGGGAGGGTTATTTTAAATAAGTTACAGACATGGGTTGAAGATTCTGGAATCCTATCAAATTTTCAATATGGGTTTCCCTCAGGATTAGGCACAACCGAGCAGGTACTTAACCTGACACTAATTATAGACAAATATACAAGAGCAAAGAAGGGTAAACTTTTTCTTACGTTTGTGGATCTAAGTTCCGCATTCGATTGTGTCAAACACGACAAGCTGTGGAACATTCTTAAAGATCTAGAGGTTGACCCACCATTGCTAACGTTTATTAAGGAATTGTATAGGGGGGCTGGGGCGAGGGTCCGATATGGGAGACAGGGGGCGTGCTCAGCTAAGTTTCCTATAAAAAAAGGGGTGAGGCAAGGGTGCATACTTGCCCCTCTGCTTTTTTCACTTTATATTAACATCATACCAATGTGACTACCCAACTATAAAGGATACCCCCGTCCCTATCCTATTGTATGCGGACGACGTAGTGATAATGGCGCGGACGCAACTAGAATTACAAAGGTCTGTCACCAACTTTGTTGCCTATATAAAAGACAGGGGCCTTAAGATAAATACTACCAAGACATATACCATGAGTTGCGGAACAAATAGGAAAAAAATATGTGACATTTTTATTGACAGCAAAAAAATTGAAAGTACGGATACATTTTCATACCTAGGTATAATCTTTGATAGAAAGGGCTCTTGGAAAGCGGCCATGAAGGCAAGAAAACTGAACTTCTCAAGAGCCATAGGAGCAGTTACTAACTTCGCTAAGAAACTAGGTAGCAGACCTGTCCCAGAATTGCTGGCCATATACAAATCTAAATGTATTTCAACAGGGACGTATGGAGCTGGCATCTGGGGCATCGAAGAAGTAGAACAAATCCAAAGCTGCAAAAATGCTTTCATCCGTTACTTGCTGGCTGTCCCCAGTTCTACCGCCACTTTTAGCTGCCATAGGGAACTTGGTCTCTCTTACATCACTGATATTATTAAAATAAACCCCCTATTATTATGGCATAAGGTGTGGATATCGGCAGAGACTGGTTTTAATAGAGATGTAATCTCAGATTGTCTCAATTTAGATAGAGTGGCAAACATGGCATGGATTAATTATATAAAAATATTTACACATGAAATTGGCCACCCAGAATATTTTGATTCCCCGAGCAGCATGGAAACGGTATCTAGAAAAACGCTAAAAGATCACTGCCTGAACCATCTAGAGAATAAGCGCTGGTTAAAAGAGAGAGGGAAAAAATCAGTCATGGACAATCATCTAATGACCACATGCACAGGTTTACAACCCTATCTGGCATTGGTACAGAGCAGTTTTTGTCGTATGCTTCTGGCTCGTTTCCGCTGTGTGACCTTTTTTAGATTAGTTACATTCCCTGAAACTAACAATTGGGCAAAAAACTTGCCCGTATGCCCATGTGATGACATATCAATACAAACAACCCCGCACTGCACTTTGTTTTGTAAATATTATGTTGTACCAAGGAGAACGTTTTTAATGCCTACACTTAGAAGCTGGGGTCTAAGACAATGTAGAACAGCTTTTTTAAGGTTACAACTGCTGGAAAACTAACAAATTATCATGATAATTTCCTCCTTTTTAAAGACTGTTATCAGGTACCGGAACACAATGTGAAGGTTTTGCTAAAATCAGCTTTTTGCAGCCCTTTGTGTATATATATGGATTGCCTCTATGGTCTTTGTAGCACATAACTTAATTATGAAAATAAGAACTGTCTTCCTTATTTCCTTGAATCATGTAATACTACTGTAATACGTTTTTTATATGTTTTTAACATTTGTGCTTTTATGATTTTTAATTGTAAAAATAAAATCGAATAAAGCTGATTTGATTTGATTTGACTACACCAGAGCTTAAGCTTTGCCTTCTGGAATATGGCAGGTCCTTTCTAGATATCAAAGGTCTTCATGAACTTCAGAAGGCTTGGTGATCCCTCACTGTCACCTGGGGTTATTAGTCTCTCTATCATTGTCAGCTGTTTCTCTTGGCATCTTTCTGTAAGAGAAGGTGGTGAGTTTGTTCGGACTTCTGTAGTATGTCTATGAAGCCCTACTCTGACATTCAAAGAAGTGTGTTCAAGTTTTGCTATATCGAATTAATAGTGGTAGTTCCATGTTTCAGAACTAAAACAGTCCTGATTACACAAACTGTGAGCACAAGCCACAGTCTTGAATTCTCCCACTGGTTGAATTGCATTTCATGACACCCCTTAAACATCGATTAGCAGAGTTCAAATAATAGTGAGGCCAACTCGATAATGAGTTCTAGCTCAGTTAAAAGGTCTTACAGCAGTACAGAAATAATGAGTAAAGGGTTCTCAGATTCAAAACCAAACAGAGTATGTGAAATCAAAATTATTGTAAGTCCCAAAAACCAGTAAAATCAAAAAGACAGCATCCAATCTTCTGGCTCACCCCCAGATCCAGGGGTTCTTATACACAATCCTCACATAACAAATTTGTAAAACAGCAGAATCTACATGGTCCAAGTGAAAAACATCTTCTGTTTGGCACATAGAGAAAAATACATGTCATTACCTTAACACATAACCCCCATCCCATTTTTAAAACACGTATTTAGCATCCTCTATGTTGATGTCATCCGGAGATGTTCTAACTAATATGAAACATTTAAACAATGGAACTTTCAGCAATTAAATGAGCTAGTATTCACAATGGAAGACAGCAGAAGGAACCTTGATAATGTTTCAGATCACAGGGAACAGGACAAAGTTAATCGAAAGCAATATAATAACAACAGTGAAAAAAAAACAATATATGTGAGTCTGACTGGGCTCTGCAGAGCCTGTGGGGAGAAGTTGCACACGGGGGGAGGGCAAAACAGGATTGAGTGTCAGAGATGGAACTTAACAGAAAATGTGACATAACTAAAACACATTAATAAACACAGTTCTAGACATTATATAAAATTAGAGACAAATATACAAGTGCAAAGAAGGGTAAACTTTTTCTTACGTTTGTGGATCTAAGTTCCGCATTCGATTGTGTCAAACACGACAAGCTGTGGAACATTCTTAAAGATCTAGAGGTTGACCCACCATTGCTAACGTTTATTAAGGAATTGGATAGGGGGGCTGGGGCGAGGGTCCGATATGGGAGACAGGGGGAGTGCTCATCTAAGTTTCCTTAAAAAAAAAAAGGGGTGAGGCAAGGGTGCATACTTGCCCCTCTGCTTTTTTTACTTTATATTGACAGCTTAGGACAACATCTGAGTGAATACCAATGTGACTACCCAACTATAAAGGATACCCCCGTCCCTATCCTATTGTATGCGGACGACGCAGTGCTAATGGTGCGGTTGCAACTAGGATTACAAAGGTCTGTCACCAACTTTGTTGCCTATATGAAAGACAGGGGCCTTAAGGTAAATACTAACAAGACATATACCATGAGTTGCGGAACAAATAGGAAAAAAATTGAAAGTACGGATACATTTTCATACCTAGGTATAATCTTTGATAGAAAGGGCTCTTGGAAAGCGGCCATGAAGGCAAGAAAACTGAACTTCTCAAGAGCCATAAGAGCAGTTACTAACTTCGCTAAGAAACTAGGTAGCAGACCTGTCCTAGAATTGCTGGCCATATACAAATCTAAATGTATTTCAACAGGGACATATGGTGCTGGCATCTGGGGCATCGAAGAAGTAGATCAAATCCAAAGCAGCGAAAATGCTTTCATCCGCTACTTTCTGGCTGTCCCCAGTTCTACCACCACTTTTAGCTGCCATAGGGAACTTGGGGGCATATTTACAAGGAGGCGATAATAAATTATCGCCGCTTTAGCGTGGGGATTTCTAACGCCTTGCTTTGCATCTCTAATGAGATGCAAAGTGGGTGTTCCTGACCTAACATGACAGGAGAAATGTCGCTAAGCGACATTTCTCCTATCATCAAGCCCCACGCTATGAAGCATAGCGTCAGGAAAAGTTGTGATAACCCCTGTTATCGCTACTTTCCTTACGCCTGCTTCAGGACTGACTTAGCCATGATATCCTATGGAAGGTGGATATCATGGCTAAGCTTGTGAGTCCCTATCAGCAAGCTAACGCCACACTACGTGAGATTATCGCTGAGTTTCCAGCGATAATCTCACGTCAGGCAGTTAGCGTGAGGATTTTTATCGCTGAGGAGATAAGCGTTGCTAATAGAACGCTATCTCAGCGATAAAAATCCACGTTACCCGGCGATAATTATCCTCACGCTAAGAGCGCTGAGCGATAATTATCGCCGGGTGTTGCTGATATGCCCCTTGGTCTCTCTTCCATCACTGATATTTTTAAAATAAACCCCCTATTATTATGGCATAAGGTGTGGATATCGGCAGAGACTGGTTTTAATAGAGATGTAATCTCAGATTGTCTCAATTTAGATAGTGTGGCAAACATGGCATGGATTAATTATATAAAAATATTTACACATGAATTTGGCCACCCAGAATATTTTGATTCCCCGAGCAGCATGGAAACGGTATCTAGAAAACGCTAAAAGATCACTGCCTGAACCATCTAGAGAATAAGCGCTGGTTAAAAGAGAGAGGGAAAAAATCAGTCATGGACAATCCTCTAATGGCCACATGCACAGGTTTACAACCCTACCTGGCATTGGTACAGAGCAGTTTTTGTCGTATGCTTCTGGCTCGTTTCGGCTGTGCGACCTTTTTTAGATTAGTTACATTCCCTGAAACTAACGATTGGACAAAAACTTGCCCTTAGGCCCATGTGATGACATATCAATACAAACAACCCCGCACTGCACTTTGTTTTGTAAATATTATGTTGTACCAAGGAGAACGTTTTTAATGCTTACACTTAGAAGCTGGGGTCTAAGACAATGTAGAACAGCTTTTGTAAGGTTACAACTGCTGGAAAACGAACAAATTATCATGATAATTTCCTCCTTTTTAAAGACTGTTATCAGGTACCGGAACACAATGTGAAGGTTTTGCTAAAATCAGCTTTTTGCAGCCCTTTGTGTATATTTATGGATTGCCTCTATGGTCTTTGTAGCACATAACTTAATTATGAAAATAAGAACTGTCTTCCTTATTTCCTTGAATCATGTAATACTACTGTAATACGTTTTTTATATGTTTTTAACATTTGTGCTTTTATGATTTTTAATTGTAAAAATAAAATCGAATAAAGCTGATTTGATTTGATTTGACTACACCAGAGCTTAAGCTTTGCCTTCTGGAATATGGCAGGTCCTTTCTAGATATCAAAGGTCTTCATGAACTTCAGAAGGCTTGGTGATCCCTCACTGTCACCTGGGGTTATTAGTCTCTCTATCATTGTCAGCTGTTTCTCTTGGCATCTTTCTGTAAGAGAAGGTGGTGAGTTTGTTCGGACTTCTGTAGTATGTCTATGAAGCCCTACTCTGACATTCAAAGAAGTGTGTTCAAGTTTTGCTATATCGAATTAATAGTGGTAGTTCCATGTTTCAGAACTAAAACAGTCCCGATTACACAAACTGTGAGCACAAGCCACAGTCTTGAATTCTCCCACTGGTTGAATTGCATTTCATGACACCCCTTAAACATCGATTAGCAGAGTTCAAATAATAGTGAGGCCAACTCGATAATGAGTTCTAGCTCAGTTAAAAGGTCTTACAGCAGTACAGAAATAATGAGTAAAGGGTTCTCAGATTCAAAACCAAACAGAGTATGTGAAATCAAAATTATTGTAAGTCCCAAAAACCAGTAAAATCAAAAAGACAGCATCCAATCTTCTGGCTCACCCCCAGATCCAGGGGTTCTTATACACAATCCTCACATAACAAATTTGTAAAACAGCAGAATCTACATGGTCCAAGTGAAAAACATCTTCTGTTTGGCACATAGAGAAAAATACATGTCATTACCTTAACACATAACCCCCATCCCATTTTTAAAACACGTATTTAGCATCCTCTATGTTGATGTCATCCGGAGATGTTCTAACTAATATGAAACATTTAAACAATGGAACTTTCAGCAATTAAATGAGCTAGTATTCACAATGGAAGACAGCAGAAGGAACCTTGATAATGTTTCAGATCACAGGGAACAGGACAAAGTTAATCGAAAGCAATATAATAACAACAGTGAAAAAAAAACAATATATGTGAGTCTGACTGGGCTCTGCAGAGCCTGTGGGGAGAAGTTGCACACGGGGGGAGGGTAAAACAGGATTGAGTGTCAGAGATGGAACTTAACAGAAAATGTGACATAACTAAAACACATTAATAAACACAGTTCTAGACATTATATAAAATGTTTTTTGACTACAATCGTAATAATTAAACCTATGTATGCAGAATCGAAGGTGGAACTTTACTTTATTTGTCATTGTCATTATTAATGCACAAAATATAAAACCCAGAAAAAACTATTAAACAATACTAGTGTACAACTAATACTTAACTGCTCTGACAAGTGTGTGGTGGCTCACTATGACATGTAAGTTCATGTAGTACTGGCCCATGACTTTCACTCTTTTTATTTTCTCTGCTTGCTCCAAAAATAATTATCAAGACCTCCATGTTGCAACAAGGAGCTGAAGTAATATTGTTTGTGGGGCCTATATTTATGTTGTTCACTTACAGGTTGTCTTTGGGTTTGATGCTCCAGAGCTGGCTCATCTGATGTTATGGCAGCAGACCTTCAACTGGTTAAGGTCATCTCCTTGCTTTAAGAGACCTTTGAGTAGTAATATCTGTGATGTTAGTGGCCTAAAAGCATCCCACACAGGGCAAAAGAAACCAGCTGGCTCATAACTAATGCTTCTGCTTTTACAAGGGAGTCTGATGTAAGGAAACAAGCCAGCAGTGGCGGCTCCTCCTCAATGGTGAAGGAGCGTCGCCCCACTGCCTGGCTCAGAGCCAGTAAATAAAAAATAAAATGATGTCATTGTTTTTTATTTTTATTTTGCGCCTCTGAGCCAGCCTGCGATGGGAGATGCAGGGCATTGAGAGGAGGAATGCGACATGCACTCCAGTTCCTAAGTGAGCATACGTGTTTTGGCCGGCAGTTTCCAGCCGACAAAAACACACATGCGCACTTAGGTTTTCTCCAACCAAGCTTCATTGAGCAGTTGATCTGGAGAAACACCACAGGCTTCCTGGTCTGAGCAGGGCGTCTTTCCTGCTTGCTAAGACCAATCCTGCACTGCTATCACTTGAGAGCTGCACAGGAATTGCAGGAGGTCTGTGATGTGGCCCTAGTGCTTGCTGGGACCAGGAAGGAGGCAACCGAGCACGACACGGGTGGCAGCTCCAGGTAGGATTTTATTTTCAAATAATTTTTTATTATAACCCTGCCCCACCCCTGCGGGCTCTGCCTAATGCGCTACCTCCACCCGCCGTACCACCTCTTTATTGTGGCGGTTGCGACTGCAAGACAGATGTAGAGATTTAAGTGGAATTTTATTTGAAGCACCCACACATCATACAGGAAACAAGAAACAGAATAGAACTCAGAACACATTCAACCTTAGCTAACTATCATGTTACACAGAACGCAATAACATTCCATTTAATCCTAACAATGACAGAATTTACAGCAACAGTATTACTACACCTATTCTCCTTTATACATAACACAAATACATTTAAAAAAAGAATGAATAAAAACAAGGTTGAAGATTAGTACATCAAAAAATCATTCTATTTTCTGTGTAATTTAACACTCCACAAAGATTTCATTTTGCATACTCTCTGTTCAAGGCTGAAATCAGGTAAAGCTAAAACGATGAAGATTATGCACTACCCGCTTAGATTAAAGCAGGCAAACAAATCGATACATCATTATTCTCAATATGTTGTTTAAAAACCAAACAACTTTCAAAGTCTGAACAATTTACTTCCAAATACTCAGAGCAATCTATTTCTCCAGCTCTAGCCAGGTCTGAACAGCTCCACCACATTTCCCAACCTTAGAAAATTTTGAACTCCCTTAGGACTCATTCCATGGACGTTTGATTTTAACCCAATCACTAATATGGAAATAAGTATTTTAAAAATGCAGTCTCAAGCTGGGAGACTTCAAATCTTACTTTGCGCCCCAACTACTAAAGAACACACATCACAGTCACAAGATGCATTTACCTCATTAAGTGTAGATCATTGGCAAGACATAGCTCATAGCTATTTATCTTCTTAGAAGACATGAAACCAGAGGCTCTGTTTCTCACAGAAACATGGCTTAAAGAGGAGTCAATGCCAGACATAGTGATGTCTCTCCCCATAGGTTATTTCATAGCGAGGAGTGATAGAAAGTATAGAAGAGGCGGCAGTGTAGCCGGAATTTTTAAGAAAGAGTTGAAGGGAATGTATTTCACCCATTGACATCATGGGAAGTGAGAGCCACCAATGCTCAATTGAACCCTCCCCCACTTTCCTCTTGTCGGGTATTCTGATGTACCAGCCTCCTGGGGTGGACTCTCAATTTACTCAAGTATTACCCGACAAAGTTGCGGATTTCAGTCTTCAGAAAGCTAACTTTACACTGTTAGGGGAGCTAAACCTAAATTTCGAGGAGGACGGCCAAAATGTTAGCCCAAGATCTAGCTGTTATACAACTAACACAAATTGTTAAGATACCAACACACAGCCAAGGTCACCTTCTTGATCCTATCTTTACCAACATCATTATCATGGCCACAGACGAAGCAATTTCAATACTGTGGTCTGATCACTGCATTGTCCCCTTCTGGCTTGACATTTAAAGAACTACAGTCAAGCACCCTCCCCCACCATGGTCCTGGTCTAAACTGGATATAGGAGAATGGGTAAGCATACTCACTGACTCTGTCCCCATAATGAGAGG
This sequence comes from Triturus cristatus, assembly GCF_964204655.1. Lineage (NCBI taxonomy): Eukaryota > Metazoa > Chordata > Amphibia > Caudata > Salamandridae > Triturus > Triturus cristatus. The sequence goes on from NC_140586.1 coordinate 810,025,330, forward strand.
GGACATGACGGAAAGGTATAGCAAATTAAAGAATTGGCTAAACAACTCATTAAATACCCTTGTCCACTGTAGACGGCAAAGATCCAGTACGACAGATGGCCCGGCCCTAGGGTTCACACCTCAGTTGACAGAATTAAAAAGGGACGCTAAGAAAATGGAAATTAAATATGATGATCTTAGTAAAGAAATCTACAGGAAGGCAACAAAAAAATATCACCGTACCATAAGGCAGGCCAGAATCAATCAATCAATCAATCAATCAATCAATCAATCAATCAATCAATCAATCAATCAAGTAGTAATTGTAAAGCGCTTCTTATCACCCAAAGGGGTATCCAGGCACTGTGCTGTGAGTCTCAGTTGAAGAGCCCGATCTTGAGCTCCTTCCTTTCGTAGTTGAACAAGGGTGAGGTATGCGGGTGGAGGGGGAGGGTGTTCCATGATTTGGCTGCGAGGTGAGAGAGCAAGCGTCCTCCGGTGAGGCTGCGTACTGCAGTACAAAGATAGAAAACACCCCTAATTCATCCAAAGAATTGTTCAAGATGGTGAATACCCTCATTAAATCACCTATAGGCTCTTCCGGCCTCCCACCATCAGAAGGATGCTGTAATATGTTTGCCAATTTCTTCCTCAATAATGTAAACAATATCTTTAGCTCCCTTCAAAAAAACCCTGGGGCATATTATCAAGCACGGCGTTAAAATTATTGCTGCTTTAGCGGCAGAAAACTGCAGCTAAAGCAACGATAATGGGCTTCATAATATGCCGCAGAGAATTCCAATAGAAGCCCATGTTCACAACGGAACATGGGCTTCTATGGGAATTCACAAGGGCATATTATCATGCCCATTATCGCCGCTTTAGCGCGCAGTTTTCTGCCGCTAAAGCGGTGATACTTTTAACGCCGTTTCTTGATAATATGCCCCCCTGATCCTAGTCTAACCCCACTCGTAAGTTTATTGACCCTAGCCAAAATAACTTTGCTTCCTGCTTTTAGTAGAGAAGTTGCAGAAGAAATCTTAAAGTCCATAAAATCAGGCTTGCCACTTGATCCAGCACCCCCTGATATTCTGAGGAGAGGTGGCAATACATTCCTGTCCACTCTATCGGACGTTTTCAATCACTCAGTGGCAATGTCCCCTCTGCATGGAAACACACTATCGCCAGACCCTTACTGAAGAAGCCCATAGCCAATCCACTACTGACAGAAAAATACAGACCAATCTCCCTACTCCTGGTAGCAAGCAAAGTATTAGAAAAACATATGAACAAACAACTTTCTGGCTTTTTGGAAACCCATGATATTGTCCATCCCACCCAAACAGGCTTCAGACCGGGCAACAACACTTAGACTTCCATGCTAGTAGCCACTGAGGAACTCCGATCAATCTTGGGCCTAGGTGGTTTAGCAACCATGATAATGCGAGACCAGAGAGCGTACTTTGACACTATCTCACATTGGGTTCTCATTTAAAGGATGGAGGAAGCAGGTATTCTGGGGCCTCACTAAATTGGCTAGTAGTCTTCTTGGGAAATAGGAGCTTTCAGGTCTGTGAAGAAGCCCTTTTCTCAGCCAGCCACCCCCTGAAATGAGAAGTTCCACAGGCCTCCTCCCCGAGCCCTACACTCTTCAATCTATACATACTTTCCCTGGAAGAGATTGTGCGAGTATATAGCCTCGCACTTGTGTCTTATGCAAATGACACGATGATCATCATACTCATCATGCCAGAAACACGACAAACATCCAACCAAGTCAACTCCTGTCTAAAGCAGGTAACTGACTGGATGTCTGCAAATAGCCTGAAACTTAATGGTGAAAAGACAGAAGTACTAGTCGTTGATCCCAACCTTTCAAGGTGGATGGAACTTTCTGTGGCCAGACTACTTTTGAGAGCTTCCTCAGCTGGCCAAGGAGCCAAAAACCTAGGTTTCTGGGTTGATGATTAACTTTCTATGGATATTCAGGCCTGGAAACTTGCTGGGACCTGTTTTGTAATCTTGAGAACTCTAAGGAAACTGCTACCACTTTCCTCGAGGGGAGTGGTCAGGCAGGGACTGATTAACTCTCACCTTGATTATGGAAACGTTCTTTATCTGGGAAGTCACAGGTATATTATAAAAAGAATATAAGTCATCCAGAATGCAACAGCTCAGACTCTTCAAAAAATCCCCAAACACCAATAGGATGAACCAGCTCTAGCCACCCGGCACTGGCTTCCGGTGCAGAAAAGAATCCTTTTTAATGCGCCATGTATAACCGATCGGGCTATGAACGGGACATGCTAACTCTTCATTCAATAACTACTCAAGCCTTATGTTCCAAGGATGTTTCTACGGTCTGTGAATCTAAGGTTGCTGACAGTGCCGAAGGTTAACAAGACAATTTGCGGCAGTTGCTCCTTTGCTTAACTTGTCCCTCAACTTTGGAATTAATTTCCCGCTGCCCTCAGAATGAACCAATCCAAATTCAGTTTGAAAAATCTCCTCTTTTTTAACATCTTATTATCATTTTTAAGTACATCTAGCAATCTGGCAGGTGTATTGTCATTAGCGCTGGGGGCCTGGTTGAGTAGCTACGCGCTATACAAAAATGCAAGAATAGTGTAGAATAGAACCTTCCCTTTATCAACTCTCAATTTTTCATACTTATCAGAAACATTCTGTTTTGCTGCTTGACAAACTTCTTTCATACAGCACTTAGAATTTTGTTCCACCAACTAACACAGATTTCAACTTTGCATAGGTTTTTTTCTTTCAACCAAAAGAAATGGAGAAAATGTTGTAGAGCAATGAGGCGTACAATGATATAACCAAATAAACTTTCTACATGTTCTTTCACTTCAATTTTTCCTTCAATTGCTAATTAAATACCTTCAACTAACGAGGGGAATACAGTGCTGTATGTTCATGTGTTATAGCTAGACTAGTAAACTAATTCTACAATTTCACAGAATAAACCATACACCATTATCAAAGTAATAGAATCCATAAAAAACCTTCTTTCCGGAAACATTCTTGAAGAAATAACTAAACTCTATCCTTGCTTTGGATATCCATTTCAACTCCACCCATTTGGAGAAACAATCAATAATAAGTAAAGCATAACTTTTACTTTTCTCAATACCTTCATAAGGTCTACAATAATCCATGGCCAATTCTTTACAAAGCTCATCCATAAATCACCCCTGATCTGATCCACCTTCTGTAGTTTCAAAACTTTATCAGAATTTTGACACAAAGAACAACAATTTATAATAAAAGTAATGATTTTTGTATCGATGAATGGCCACCAGACCAACTCTAGTTTTCTTAACAGTACCAGATTGAACAATATGTCCCAAATGAACAATAGATATAAACCCATTCCTGATATTAGCTGGAGGAATAAAACATCGCCCCTTCATCCCTTAATCATTTTCAATGGATAACTATTCCTTAATTTTTCAAAAAACTTGTAATTCCTTTGTCAAATATTGCTCCAAGGCAAATCATGCACTATGAATTGATTAACTGAACTTAAAACTTCATCATTAGATGATGATGAAAACCACACTTTCTTGGAAAAAACTTGCCCAACAGAAAGCTTAACATCCTCTACTTTAGCCACAACACTGTCCTTATGCATATACACCATGGTACATCTGTCATCCTTACCAGACAATCTGCTCTCATATTGTGTATACCAGGAATACAGTAAACACTAAAGCAACCCGGTTCTCGTGCTGAATCAAAGAAATAGACCAGGGGAAAGTAAAGATATTTCTAATCCAACATCTCTTTAAGAGAGAACCCTTCTAGGACAGGACCCATCAATCACATAAGCTGGTGAATTTGTCATCATTTGGGTCTGTGCTTCTCAGTATGACGGACCAGATCTTGGTATAACGACCTGGTAACGTGCAAAGATAATGCAACAAGAGAGGGTTGCTGTCAGATCTCAAACGAATGTCCAAAAAGACATTATACCCACAATATTGTGAAGGGGATCTTAAAGTCAGCAGCACTAAAGAATAAAGGTGAAAATAAAAATGGCTAGAGGAACTCAAATGTTCTTTATTCAGTAGAGTGCCCCTGTCATAGTTAAAAAGCAATATGGCAATTTAGCACAAATATTTTGTCATTATGCTAATGTACATAGCAGTATGGTCGACATGTTTCTGCCCATTATGATCTACAAGTATCAGGGCTTTCTTCAGGACCTAAATGATGCTGTGTTTTAGTGAAAAAACATGACAAAGTAATTAAAGTGAAAAATTATTTGGATAAAAAGAATCCTACCGCACCGGTCAATTCAAAAAGATATCGAACCCGGATACCTAGGAAACACAGAAAAGACGGTTGGAGATTACAATCACCCTGGTATATATAAATTCAGCATACGGTTATCACTATTCAATGACATTAAACAGCATGCATTGATGCTTAAGAGCATTTAATTGATGAATCAAATTGAACTTACCCATAGATATTGGGTGATGCCCTCACCTCAACCTGGTCCTGTTGGAAACCGGGCAACCGGGTTAGCAGTCACCAGGTTCCCAGCACAATGGTAGCTTGGCTCGAGCGGTTGGGGGTCAGGCACCGTGTTAAGCGTACGTCACACCCTCACAATAACCATGCGTTCATCCGTTCCAAAAATGACACTACACCGTAAAAATTATGAAAGAAAGTAGTTTGTCTTTATCTTAATTTCTCTTAGTTGCAGGGTTCATAAAATAAATACAGTACCATAAGATTCTCCTTTAAAAGGGCAGGTCAAATAAATAATACCACAGTGGGGTTTCAATAAATAGGATCAGGTCATAAATAAGCAAGGAATAAATAGGGGTGCAATAAATACAAATGGCTAATAAATACTGTCAGACAATAAATACAATGCAGGAATAAATACAGTCAGACAATAAATACAGTCAATAAATAAAGCACCTTCAATAACTTAAATAACACAATTAATGACAATTACAGTTCACATCACTTTCCTGAGGTAGTTTGGTTTTACTATGCCAAAATACAGCTTGTGGTCATTTGGATGACATGGGGGGGTGTCCCACCTAGATCGGTCAAGGCTGGGCCTGAACTGAGGTAGAATAAGGGTAACCTTAGGATCTGGCTCTCCCAAAATACACAACCCCTCACAGAGGTCCCTGCACCAGTCTCAGTTCACCCCTGGCACTCCCAGGCTGGTTCTAACACCCCTCTAGCCCCTAGAATGGTCTTTTAGGGCTCCACAGGGCCTCTGATGCCCTTTCTACCACTTACTGCCCTTTTCACGATGATCAGCTCCGCTCGGCTCCGGGTCGATGTCGTTGGGCGGCTCCGGTTCGATGTCGCTGGGCGGCCTCGGTTCGGTGTCGCTGGGCGGCTCCAGATCGATGTCGCTGGGCTGTCCCGGATCGATGTCGCTGGGCGGCCTCGGCTCGATGTCGCTGGGCTGCTCCGGCTCGATGTCGCTGGGCGGCCTCGGCTCGATGTCGCTGGGCTGCTCCGGCTCGATGTCGCCTTCCGGCGTCGCAGGGTCACGGTCTCCCCGCTTCCGGGTGTCTCCGGAGTGCGACCTCCACTCCCGACCTCCGGCGCGCTTCACCTCAGATCCCGGCGTCTCCGGAGTGCGATCTCCACTCCCGACCTCCGGCGCGCTTCACCTCGATCTCCGGCGACTCCGGAGTGCGATCTCCACTCCCGACCTCCGGCGCGCTTCACCTCGACCTCAGGTAACTCCTTACTCGACCTCCGGTGCCTCTCCACGACCTCCGTCGGCGCCCTCTCTCGACCTCTGACGGCTCCGGGTACGACGTCTGCTTTCTGTCAGCGCCGCTTCTCCACCTCAGGCCTCAGGTCTCCAGGCTTCTCGACGTCAGGACTCCAGGAGGACACCGCTAAACAGGTCAGGAGCTTGCTGGTCTTCTTCTTTAAGGCCTCTTCACAATATTTAGGTCCTTAAGATGGTTTTTCTGATCTTGATCCCACACAGGGCTCTAGGCTGGGCTTGGTCAGTAGGGACTAGCATCAAGGGTGGGTTTCTGGACCCCACTCCAAGCACTGGTTTCCACCCCTGCTGCCTTACTCCGACCTCCTTCTGAACTGGTCCTCTCTCCTCTCTAGTCAGATGCCAACTGCCACTCTGAGATGGCCTCCCAACATTCTAAACTGCCTCTCACTGTCACAGGGTTCCAGAATGTTACGGAAGGTTCTAGAAATCTCCAGTGGGTTCTGATGATGTCACAGGTGACAATGGGTGGCCACCATTTTGTGTCTCAGGCCCTCAGACAGAAGTTCCAGGGGTAGGGAAAATGGCTCCCTGACCCTGCATCAACACTAAAAAGTCTGGTGGTTCCCAAAAAGGGAAAATTATAATAGGGTTTGAGGCAGAAGTGGGACAAAATAAATAATAATGAGGAGGGACCACCCAAAGGGCTGACAGGTCTAACACGCGTCCCCCCCAGCTGAAAGTGGGGAGAGCTACCCAACCCCCTGGGAGTTCTCATCACTAAGGCGGAAATACCTTGAGAGACCGTCTGCATTGGCGTGGTCCACTCCAGGCCGATGTTCCACCTGAAAGTCCATTCCCTGTAGGGAGATAGACCACCTTAGCAACTTGGGATTCTCCCCCTTCATCTGCATCAGCCAACGAAGGGGTCTGTGGTCGGTCTGAACTAGGAAGTGCGAGCCAAACAGGTATGGCCGCAACTTCTTCAGAGCCCATACCACTGCAAAGACTTCACGCTCAATTGCACTCCACTTCTGTTCCCTGGGAAGTAGTCTCCGGGATAGGAAGACCACGGGTTGATCCAGACCCTCTTCATTGAGTTGCGATAACACTGCCCCAATGCCATGTTCCGATGCATCCGTCTGGACAATGAACTCCTTGGAAAAGTCTGGGGCCCTCAAGACCGGGGCCTCGCACATGGCTTGCTTCAGTTTCACAAAGGCCTGCTGGCAAGCCTCCGTCCAGACTACCCGTCGAGGTTGTTTCTTGGACGTAAGCTCCGTGAGTGGGGCAACAATGGTCCCATACCCCTTCACGAAGCGGCGGTAATATCCGGTGAGGCCCAGAAAAGCTCGGACCTCAGTCTGATTCTTGGGGGGTTCCCAGGCCATGATAGCCTCGATTTTCGCCTGGAGGGGTTGCACCGCTCCCCTACCCACCAAGTGTCCAAGGTACACTACCGACCCTTGCCCGATCTGGCATTTACTGGCCTTGATCGTTAACCCAGCTTGTTTCAGGGCCTGGAGAACAGTTTGCAGATGACGCAAGTGATCCTCCCAGCTGTTACTGAAGACGGCAATGTCGTCCAGATAAGCAGCAGAGAAACTCTCCATTCCGGCGAGGATCTGGTTCACCAGACGCTGAAACGTGGCAGGGGCGTTCTTGAGCCCAAAGGGCATCACGCAGAACTGGTAGTGGCCCTTGGGCGTGGAGAAGGCTGACCTTTCCTTAGCTCTATCAGTCAGAGAGATCTGCCAGTACCCGGATGTAAGGTCAAAGGTACTCAAATATTGGGCAGCTCCCAGCCGGTCAATCAGTTCATCCGCCCTCGGGATCGGATGAGCATCAGTCTTGGTTACTTAATTCAGTCCCCGGTAGTCCACACAGAACCTCAGTTCCGGTTGGGCACCCGGTGGTGTAGCTTTTGGTACTAGTACCACCGGACTGGACCAGGGGCTGCTGGAAGGTTCAATCACTCCTAGCTCCAGCATCTTAGTGACTTCACTGTGAATGCTGGCCTTCACCTTGTCTGTCATCCGGTAGATCTTTGACTTCACAGGTGGGCTGTCTCCTGTGTCCACGTCATGGACGCACAGGTGAGTCCTACCCGGAACAAGGGAGAACAACGAAGAGTACTGCCCCAGGACCTGGCGGCAGTCCTCCTGCTGTTCAGGAGTTAGGGACGGGGAGAGAATCACTCCCTCCACCAACCCATCCTTTTCTTGAGACGCAAATAAGTCGGGGAGAGGCTCGCTTTCCACGTCCTCTGCTCCGTCAGTCACCATTAACAATATGACTTCGGGCCTCTCATGGTAGGGGCTGACGAGGGGTCTTCAGGTCCACCAAGTAGGTAGCCTTCCACTACTTAGCCATTTGGCTCCGGAAGGCCAGCATGTAGCTCACCACGTCCTGGGGAAGCTTTCTGGGAGTTCTTTCCCATCCGTCTCTCACCAGGCTGAGAGGTCCACGCACAGGGTGCCCATACAAAAGCTCAAAGGGGCTGAAGCCCACTCCCTTCTGTGGCACTTCCCTGTAGGAAAACAATAGACAGGGTAGGAGGACGTCCCATTTCCTCCCCAGGCTTTCAGGCAGACTTCTGATCATGCCTTTCAAGGTCTTATTGAACCTCTCCACCAGACCATTGGTCTGGGGGTGGTAAGGAGTGGTGAACCGGTAGGTCACTCCACACTCCTTCCACATCGCCCGCATGTATGCTGACATGAAGTTGGTCCCCCTGTCGGATACAACTTCCTTGGGAAAACCCACTCGGGTAAAGATTCCCATCAGGGCCCTAGCCACAACAGGTGCAGTAATGGTCCTCAGAGGTATGGCCTCTGGGTACCGCGTGGCATGATCCACCAGAACCAGGATAAACCTGTGACCAGCTGTAGTAGGCGGATCTAACGGACCCACAATGTCGATGCCCACCCTTTCAAAGGGGGTGCTAACGACAGGAAGTGGTTCCAGGGGAGCTTTCAGCTTCACCCCTGTTTTCCCACTGGCTTGACAAGACACACACGTCCGGCAGTAGGTGTCGGACGACACTTTCATTTGAGGCCAATAAAAGTGCGGGACAAGCCGGGCAAAGGTCTTGTCTTGCCCCAGGTGTCCTGCCAAGGGGATCTCATGAGCCAATTCCAGAAGGAAGGCTCGGTAACGTTGAGGGACAACCAAGGCCCGTGACGATCCGTGCATGGGTGCCTTGGGTTCACTGTAGAGGAGGCCATCCTCCCAGTAAATATTATAGTTCCCCTCAACGTTCCCTGCTGCCTGGGCTTCGGCCTGTCGCCTCAGTCCCTCAAGGGTTTGACACTCCCTCTGGCCCTTGCAGAATTCCTCCCTGGTCGGCCCTCCCTCCACGTGCCACTCGGCCGGGATGGGTAGGTTCTCCAGTTCGGTAACATCCCTCTCCGCGGACTCCTGGTCCACCACCTCCGGTGGCCTATCCGTCACACGGGGCGCAGATGCCGAGGCAGGCTCCTCCTGTCCTCGGTTCTTCCCTTGATTGGCAGCCGGCGGTGCCTTTGTTCCAGGCTCCCGCCTAAATGAACTCCCTCTCCGGGTAGTCGCAGAGCTTGTGCTGACACAGGCCCAGTCAGGTGTACCCAGCATCTCAGCATGAGTCCAGTATTCCACCTCCTTCCAAGCATTATGCTCCATGTCATTCCCCAGCAGACAATCGACTGGTACGGCAGGGCTTACGGCAACTCGAAGTAAACCTGCAACCCCTTCCCATTCAAATGGAACCTCGGCCACCGGATAGTGACCCATTCTGCCGTCAGCCATCGCGGCAGGGTGGAGTACATGGGGAATCACCTGCTCTGGAGACACCAGTTGGCTACGTACCATAGTCATACTGGCTCCTGTGTCTCTCAGAGCCTCCCCTCTTTGGCCATTGATGGTGACCCACTGCCCATACTTTGTGGTATTTGCGGGCACCTGGATCTTAGGAACCATCTCCCGTTCTCCCAGGGACACTAAAGTGACACCCGCCCACTCCCTTCCCTTATCTAAGGGCATCTCCTCCCCGAGCACTACACTAGCTACTCCGGGGGCCTTTCCTCCGATGGGAGGGGGTGGTCTTTTCGGGCACTTCACATCTCCCTTATAGTGTCCGACACCACCGCACTCGTAGCAATGGACAACCCTTGGCTGCTGACTCTGGCCAGGATTAGGGTTTCTGGGTGGGTTAGCCCTAGGGGTAAATCCTGTTCCCTTCCCTTGGGAACTATTTTGGGGGCCTTTAGAGAACTCCGTTTTCTTTTCCCCTCCCTCTTTCTTCTGGGGGGCGCCCTGTCCGGTCTTTTGAGAGTCCCCTCCAGTCCCCCTTGTGGACACTCGGGTACTAGCCCAAATGTCCGCCTCCTCAGCAAGCTTCCGGGGGTTGGTCAGCTTGCTATCCACCAGGTGTTGACGCAGTTCAGGGAAACATTTTTCGAGCAGGTGTTCCTTTAACATCAAATCAAACAACCCCTCATAGTCCCTCACCTCACTGCCTTGTATCCAACCCTCTAATGCCTTCTTTGCATAGTCCAGGAAATCCACCCAATTCTGTGTGCCCAGTTTGTGGCTACCCCGGAACTTCTGTCTATACTTCTCGGGTGTTAGTCCAAACTTCCTCACGAGCGCCACTTTCATGGTGGGGTAGTGGGTCTGCTCATCCTGCTCCAGGGCCAATAACGTATCCCTACCAGCTGGAGGCATGTATTTATACAATCCCCCTCCCCAATACTTCTCTGGAACCCCATGGACTCTTAATGAGATCTCATAGGCCGCTAGCCACTTGGCGATATCATCACCTGCACTATAGCTAGCTACTATGTCTTTTGGCAGATAGGGTTTGGGTTCTCTGGTGATTTCTCTGTCTTTGCTGCCACCATTAGGAACAGTTTGTGCCCCGACTCTTAGGATCTGGAGATCTATCTCCCTGAGCCTCAACTCGTGAGCCATCCTCCGTTCCTCTTTTTCTTTCTCCAGCTTCGCCAAATCCCATGTGAGCTGTCTTTTCTCCCTCCGGTCAACGAATTCTGCTTCTAATAAGCCGTTGCTAGAGACACTGCTGCCCTTCCTGGAAAGTGTTCTGGGCCCCGCTACTAGGTCCCCCACCTCAGGTTGGTACAAACCAGCCCCCTCGCTGTCAGGCTCTCCATCCCTGTCCTCCTTCTCAACCTTACTTTCTCGTCGTGCCTCCCACCAAGCCCTTAAGCTGGTCTGGAGCTCACCCTTCTTTGCACCTTGGGGACAAAACACCCCCTCTCTCTGACAAAACTCCCTGAGTTGGGTCACCGTGTAAGTTTCCAGATCCTCCAACACAAACTCCATTTTGCCCACTCAGGATAGAAGACAGTTGCTTACAGAAGCTATGCAGGGGGGTACCTTTTGTAATACCTCCTCCCACCACCAGAAGTAAATTTGGAAAAAACAAAACTCAAAATTAGGAAGTCCGCTTGGAGAAAACTCCCGGTGTAGGCCTATGGACTACCCACAGTTATTGTCGAGTGGACGCAAGCACAGCTCAATCCCACCACTGAACACCAATTTTATGTTGGAAACCGGGCAACCGGGTTAGCAGTCACCAGGTTCCCAGCACAATGGTAGCTTGGCTCGAGCGGTTGGGGGTCAGGCACCGTGTTAAGCGTACGTCACACCCTCACAATAACCATGCGTTCATCCGTTCCAAAAACGACACTACACCGTAAAAATTATGAAAGAAAGTAGTTTGTCTTTATCTTTTTTTCTCTTAGTTGCAGGGTTCATAAAATAAATACAGTACCATAAGATTCTCCTTTAAAAGGGCAGGTCAAATAAATAATACCACAGTGGGGTTTCAATAAATAGGATCAGGTCATAAATAAGCAAGGAATAAATAGGGGTGCAATAAATACAAATGGCTAATAAATACTGTCAGACAATAAATACAATGCAGGAATAAATACAGTCAGACAATAAATACAGTCAATAAATAAAGCACATTCAATAACTTATATAACACAATTAATGACAATTACAGTTCACATCACTTTCCTGAGGTAGTTTGGTTTTACTATGCCCAAATACAGCTTGTGGTCATTTGGATGACATGGGGGGGTGTCCCACCTAGATCGGTCAAGGCTGGGCCTGAACTGAGGTAGAATAAGGGTAACCTAAGGATCTGGCTCTCCCAAAATACACAACCCCTCACAGAGGTCCCTGCACCAGTCTCAGTTCACCCCTGGCACTCCCAGGCTGGTTCTAACACCCCTCTAGCCCCTAGAATGGTCTTTTAGGGCTCCACAGGGCCTCAGATGCCCTTTCTACCACTTACTGCCCTTTTCACGATGATCGGCTCCGCTCGGCGCCGGGTCGATGTCGTTGGGCGGCTCCGGTTCGATGTCGCTGGGCGGCCTCGGTTCGGTGTCGCTGGGCGGCTCCGGATCGATGTCGCTGGGCTGTCCCGGATCGATGTCGCTGGGCGGCCTCGGCTCGATGTCGCTGGGCTGCTCCGGCTCGATGTCGCTGGGCGGCCTCGGCTCGATGTCGCTGGGCTGCTCCGGCTCGATGTCGCCTTCCGGCGTCGCAGGGTCACGGTCTCCCCGCTTCCGGGTGTCTCCGGAGTGCGACCTCCACTCCCGACCTCCGGCGCGCTTCACCTCAGATCCCGGCGTCTCCGGAGTGCGATCTCCACTCCCGACCTCCGACGCGCTTCACCTCGATCTCCGGCGACTCCGGAGTGCGATCTCCACTCCCGACCTCCGGCGCGCTTCACCTCGACCTCAGGTAACTCCTTACTCGACCTCCGGTGCCTCTCCACGACCTCCGTCGGCGCCCTCTCTCGACCTCTGACGGCTCCGGGTACGACGGCTGCTTTCTGTCAGCGCCGCTTCTCCACCTCAGGCCTCAGGTCTCCAGGCTTCTCGATGTCAGGACTCCAGGAGGACACCGCTAAACAGGTCAGGAGCTTGCTGGTCTTCTTCTTTAAGGCCTCTTCACAATATTTAGGTCCTTAAGATGGTTTTTCTGATCTTGATCCCACACAGGGCTCTAGGCTGGGCTTGGTCAGTAGGGACTAGCATCAAGGGTGGGTTTCTGGACCCCACTCCAAGCACTGGTGTCCACCCCTGCTGCCTTACTCCGACCTCCTTCTGAACTGGTCCTCTCTCCTCTCTAGTCAGATGCCAACTGCCACTCTGAGATGGCCTCCCAACATTCTAAACTGCCTCTCACTGTCACAGGGTTCCAGAATGTTACGGAAGGTTCTAGAAATCTCCAGTGGGTTCTGATGATGTCACAGGTGACAATGGGTGGCCACCATTTTGTGTCTCAGGCCCTCAGACAGAAGTTCCAGGGGTAGGGAAAATGGCTCCCTGACCCTGCATCAACACTAAAAAGTCTGGTGGTTCCCAAAAAGGAAAAATTATAATAGGGTTTGAGGCAGAAGTGGGACAAAATAAATAATAATGAGGAGGGACCACCCATAGGGCTGACAGGTCTAACAGGTCTAACAGGTCCTGACTCAGGGAAAGGGGCCCGCTCTATTTAGGGAGGAAGAAGAAATTCAGGCTGCTAGTTATCATGCCTCAATTACATCCTCTCATTAGATCTGGCTACAAACAACGAGATATAGCCCATGTACTCCAAAAAAGGGAGATGGATAGTGGCAACAAGGTCAAAGTCTGAGTATTAACTTCTCTTAAAATCCGTGGTTAAACAAGCAAACAGTCTATTTAGTCTTAAAAAGCAATCACTGACTAGCAGTGATATTTAAAAGGAAGCTGCATACAAGGAACCAGCATATACACGGAGAGAGCTCCACTACCACCTGACGACTATATCGATTTCCACTGACAGTGTATCGAGTCAGAAAGGGGCATTCAAACTTGTGAAAAAGAAGGAAGACCAGCGCTAGACCTACCTCTCCGTCGGTACCCCAGGGCGGTCTTTGAATCAAGACCGGAGGTGCCGGCGAGAGGGTCCAGGCATTCTTTAAAGCCTGAAAAAAGCCAAACAGTTACAGGTGCGATTGTGTGAGAAGGTGGCCAAGAGAGTGCCTGTCTCAGTTAGAGTTTGATGTCCGACACGCATGCGTGAAAAATAGACACTGATTCAGGAACACTTTCGCGCATGTGCGAACCACAGACATCGACAAGCTGTGGCATGTAGACCTTCGTGTTACTCATGCAGAAAGCAAATGGTTTGCGCATGCGTTAAGGCAAGACAACAGGACCTGGTATGCGCTGAAACTCTGTCCTAAAGTAATTGAGACCTATAAACAGAGGACACCGACTACATTGAGGTCTAATGATATGCGCTAAACCACTGTCCTAAAATGTTCAAAAGATGCAGACAGAGGGTAAAGGCTACATTGAGGTGCTGAAAGTCAGATTCTATCTGGTTATTATAGGTGTTCAAGAAGGAACACAGAATTATAACAACAGCCAGGGAATGTTGTCATTAAGCCCCACTATGTCAGAATGTAATCGATGTACCCATCTTTGTTCTCTGAGTAGCAGAAACCGTTGCACATCTGTTACATGTGGAGGAATCTGGGGTTGTTCTAAGATGACCCAATGTAAATCAGTATCTCTGTGACCTGCTGAAATAAAGTGGTTAGTGAGTTTTGTCGCACTTTTTTTACACCGTATAGTGCTTTTATGTTCTGAGATCCTCAACTTGATCTTGCGAGATGTCATACCTACATAATCTTTTCCGCACGGGCATTTTATCAGGTAAATAACCCTTTCGCTATTACAATTAGTGTGTTTACTGAGGACCCAAGGTCTATTCGTGCCAATGTCAATCTCTTTTGTATGTGAGGTTTGGGGGCATACTGAACAGGTCCCACAGGGAAAATGGCCAATAACCGGAGGTAGGCCCCATAGTGTGGTATTTACAGAATTTTTCATTACTCTGGGACGTGTATGCACTAACTGGTCTTTTATGTTAGAGCTCCTCTTGAAAGCAAATAGAGGAGGAGGCAAAGCAATCCCTTCAATTTTGAGCACTTTCCAGTTCTTTAGAATGCTCTTCTTTAATGCATTAGAGTAACTACAAAAAGTGTTGACACATGTGATTCTTTTGTCTTCATCAGTTGAGTTGCAAATCTTTTTCTCTAGGAGGGCCTCCCTATGATTATTCGCAGCCCTTTTCATGGATGTCTTGATGGTTCTCTTAGGATATTGTCTATCAAGAAGCTGTGTAGAGAGGTGGGAGGCATGTTCTCGATATTTAGAGATGTCGGAACAATTCCGGCGTATCCTGAAGAATTGTCCGAATGGCAGATTCTCCCTCAGAGCTTTAGGATGGAAGCTCTGAAAATGTAATAGGGAGTTACGTGCCATCGGTTTCCTGTACAATTCTGTGTTGAGTACTCCATCGTTGGAGCTGATTAGTAGGTCCAAAAAGGGTATACTATCCTTAGAGAATTCACAGGTGAATTTCAGGAATTCGTTCCTGTTATTTAACCAGGAATGGAAGTTCTTGATCGTATCAGCGGATCCTCTCCAAATGACTAGGGTGTCATCTATATATCGTTTCCAGGTCAAAATATGACCCAGAAACGGATTAGCTATTGACAGGATATCAGTCTGCTCAATTTGATGGACATATAGGTTCGCTAGAGAAGGAGCAAAAATACTCCCCATTGATGTTCCGGAGATCTGTAAGAATAGTTCATCTTCAAACTTAAAAAAGTTCTCCTTCATAGCCAATGTGGGGCTAGACATGATGAAATCAACTGGTGTGGGACTCTCCAGGTCCACTTCTTCTAAGAGCGCTCTAACAACAGACAGTGTCTCATTTTGTGGGATACAGGTATATAATGACTCCACGTCAAAGCTTACCAGGAAATCTTGTGTAGTGTCAAATGGCATCCCATCTAGGATGCGTAACAGATCTTTGGTATCCTCAATGTAGGTAGGCATTGTTCTCACAAGTGGCTTCAGGAAGAAATCTACAAAGGTAGATAGTGGCTCCAACAACGATCCTATCCCTGAGATTATGGGTCTCCCTGGAGGAGGAAACACACCCTTATGTATTTTAGGTAATACATAAAAATATGGAGTCACTGGATATGCAGTTTTCAGAAATTGCGCCTCATGATTAGTAATCCAGCCATGTTCCAGTGCACTGTCTACCAGGTCTCTAATGGTCGCCATGAGTCTCTTGGTAGGGTCCAATTTAAGAAAATGGTAGAACTTTCCATTGTTGAGCTGTCTCTTGCATTCGCATCTGTATGCTTCTGAGTCCATGATGACTGTGGCTCCCCCTTTATCCGCAGGTTTTACAGTGATGGAGTTGTCGCCAGCTAATGTCTGAAGAGCAAAGCGTTCATTTCTTGACAGGTTGGTAAAAGAACGGTTCTCAGTCTGAAAGAGGGTTTCGGCATCCCTTAAAACAGCCCTCTCGAAAGTAAGTACTTCTGGTGGAACCACATGAGTGGGTGGAGTAAATGTGGATTTAGGACGTAAACCCGTATTTGTTGTATCCTCTTCATCACTTTCATGGGGTTTCTCTTTAAAGAAAGCACGTAGTCTAACTTTCCTGAAGAAACCTTCTAATTCTTGTCTAGTCTGGAAAGGGTCTCCTTTGTAAGTGGGGACGTATCCGAGTCCTTTCTCTAGGACATTGACCTCATCTGTGGTGAGTGTCCGTTTGCTTAAGTTAACAATCAAACTGTCGCGTTGCTTGGGCCTGGTAATGATAGGTCTTTCTGATTGCTCCGTGTGCGGGACGATGGGGGGCTCCAATGGACATTGGATTGAGCTGTTCTTCTCTTGCCTCTGGAGCGGCGTTGGCCTTGTCCTAAAAAAGGCTGCTGTTGGAAACTGTCTTGATGCATCGAAGCTGAATACATCGGATGTGGGTAGAAGGGCTGTGGATAATTATAAGGTCCAGGTGGCCACCACTGGGGTGGCGGGGGACCTCCAAAAAAATTACCTCTCCTGGGACCCCTCTTCCTCCAGTTTTGACCTCTCGATGATTGGTTAACACCTGGGTCTGAATCAGAAGAATCGCCCTCACTACCAGATGTAGAGTAATTTGAACCAGGTCGTCTGCCCTGTTGGTTGTATACCGGTGGTACATAAGAATCACTAGTATAGGGGTATACTCTTGTCATCGAGAATTTAGCCAGATCTTTCTTAAATTTCACTATCTTGCTTGCTAAAATAGTGTCTCTGAATTCTTTGCTTGTTTTTTCGGTCTCTTTAGATTGTTTATTGAAGGTGGCTGTGACCAATACAGATTTAATCTGAGACTCCAGTAACTGTATCTCAACTAGGATACTATCAGCTATGCTCTTGGCTGTTGTTATAATCAAAATTAACCAGTTCCTTTATGAGGCCACTCAAAGACATGCGAAGTGGCTTTGCCTGGCTTCATAAATCTGACTCAGAGCCTTGTGGCACACATGTACCACTTTGCGTGGTGCAAACGTGATGCAAGGCTCTTACAAATAGGTCCCCTGGTGTTGTATCAAGCTATTAAATAAATAAATACGTCATCACAGCATAATCATTAGAAGATGCATGTGCATTGATTTGCTTATTGAAATGGGTGCATAGAAAAAGGGTAATGTTCCTTGTGCACGTCTGCCGCCTCATCTTAGAATGAAGAAGCCACAATTTAATTCAGAAAGACGGTACAAAATGTTATTTTGTGCCATTCTGCCCTGTGCATGCTAGTCATAAATATGTATAAGAACCTAATAAATGTGCCCTAAGACGATGGATTGAAACAGACACTGAAGTCTGCATGTAATGACATGCTTAAGCCGAGTACAAGCATTAGTGCTGAGTCTGTAAGCAACTTGATTTGAATACAGTTTCAACACTGCTGTAACTTCAATGGAAAGGATAAACTATGATAGATGTTCACAAAATGCAAGCATGTCACAATCTCCTCTTTAAAGCAGAATATACAAGGGTTATTCAAGAGGCTAGCAGAATAAATAATGTATGTTTTTATTGTTTCAAATTTCTCTTTCAAAGACAAGAAAGGTTATGCTCTTATTTGCAAATGAATCTTTTTTAAAGATTCATGTTGCACTAAGTTTTGCAGATCAAAATTTAGTAAAGAATTTTACCAGCTTGATAATGGCCACCCCATGCCTGTGCTCCAGTCTGGCAGAGAAATATTCATTTCTCTAAATGGAAATATTTTATAGAGGGCGCCCACTGATATCACCCTGGATGTTTTATTTTTTTTAAAAGCTGGAGCTCTAAACACTTTGGGAATGAAGAGATGTTTCCATTGACTGAGTGCTAGACCATGGCCACTGTATTGAGCTGCCTTACAGTACTGCCACAAAAGGCCAGAAGAAGCCACATGAACGTGTCGTGCAGCAAAAACTGACTCCAAAATGGCCTTATTTTTAGAGGAGAAGGAGCTCCGAAAGGTGAAATATTATTTTTCCTCGGCACCCAAAATTCTTGCACTGTAGCTGTCAATAGAAAACCTTGACTGTGTTTTATGTCATCAATCAATCAATCATAGCATTTGTAAAGCGCACTACATACCCCTGAGGGTTTCAAGGCGCTGGGGGGGGGAGGGAGGGGGGAAGCTGCTACTGTTCGAAGAGCCAGGTCTTGAGAAGTCTTCTGAAGCAAGTTATGATGTGCAAAACAAAATGGCACACAAATGAATTTAATCATACATTGAAATTATTGGGAGCATGAAGGAAAATATGTGAACAAGAAGTAATAAAGTACACATGTTCACTATGCCCATTCTGTCAAGTATAAGCCAAGCCAGCAAATGTGGTCTATGTGTGCATGTGTGTGTAATGGTGGAAATGTATCACTACGTACTTGTAAAATCCTGAACTAGCTATTTGTAGGTAGCTTAAGCAAGGCAATTGTCACCAGAGTGGCCTAGAAAATGCCATGCTTAAAAGAGGTCTCCTTTTCAGACAATCAAAGCTCTTTGTGCATTAACAAACATGTCAAACTTCCAGCACTCATCAGAACATCTAAATTGGCACAAACGGATCTGGTGCAGAGCTCTTAGGTTTGCAGATTGTGTGTCAGTGGCTCAGTAGGGGTCAGGGGCAGATTTATAATTTTTTCATGCAGTGCGTGAAAGGGAGAGGGCAGGAATGCACCATTATATTAAGATATGCGCATTCCTGTCCTATGCGTCGACTGCTGCACAATCTGCAGCCTACCACCAACGCAGGCACCATCGCGTAATTAACCAAGGGTGTCTGGGTTACACGCAGGATTTTCTTTTTGCAGAAAGGGAACCCTTCTTACACAAAACAATCCTTAGAGGCATTTTCATCTTTCTAAGGGTGCTGCTGAGTGCTGAAGGGACATGTGCACTGTTTACCAATTGCTCCTTGGTGTGCGAGCAGCACAACTCCAACCGCGGTTCACTCACACTGTTCAACTGTGTATTGGGGTTAAATATTATTTATAGACCCATTATTTTATTTTATTGGGGTTAATTCAATTATAGACACTTATTTTTGGATTAAGACTAGGTCCAAAGCCTTTGTTGTTTCACGCCTGTTCCTGACATTTTCTTCCTTCCTTGCCGCTTTACCCGCTCCCCGCCCTCCCATCTCCCTGACAGCCCCTGCGAGTAGCCCTTGACCTTTTGGTCTTGTGCGCTTCGCCACGCTGCTGCTAGCTCCTCGAGGCGGGATTGCCATCCCATTCCCTGCTGCCTCAAGTTCAAGACCGCTGTTCAGAGGTCTGCTGGGTAAGGCATTTCTTTCTTCTGGATATCAATTTTGCCTGCTATTTATTAGGATTAAATATTACTCATAGGCCCATTATTTTATTGTAATGGGATTAATTCGCTTATAGGCACTTCTTTTGAGGGTTAGACTGTGTCCGTAGCCTTCGCTGTTTCCCACCTTTCACCGACGCATTTTTCGCCCCTCATCGCTGGTCCTGCTCCCTACCCTCCTGACTACCTGACAGCTATTCCCACCTCCCAGGACAACTTATGGAGGCCACTGTGTGGTCACACGCAGCGGGCATGCCAAAGGCAAACCCATCTGCGAACTTCCACTCCTGGACTGCGGCCAGGACCACTGGCCCTCCCGAAACCCGGTGATACACTGCTAAGGAGCTCCTGGCCCTGGACCCCGGACACTGCAACAACAGCTGCTTAATGGCTTCTCTGCAATTAACCAAAGGACCCTTCATCTGCCACCATTGCTGCTTCTCCTACCACGCAGAGACACCTGCCGACATTGGACCTCGCCCGCTTCCGTTCACAAGACCATGGACAACCCAGAACCACTCCACTACATCCTGCTCAATGCCCGTTCCCTCTGCAAAAATGGCACAGAAATATGGGACACCCTCACCTCCCTCTCCCCTGATGTTGCCTTCATCACCAAAACATGGCTCAACCCCATCTCGAACCCCGACATTTCAACCGCCACTCCTGATGGCTACAACATGATACACCAAGACTGCACCAACAAACACGGTGGGGGCATCACCTTCATCTTCAACGAAACCTCTGATGCACCGTCACCAACAACGACCCAACGTCTCTCATGGAACACCTCACCTTCCGACAACAGACCCATGCTAAGATCCAGATAAGGCACCCTCGGGACCCAGATCAGCCTTCTGTGATGCCATCTCCAACCTCATCACCACCCAAGCCACTGATTACCACCAAAATGTACTACGCAGAGATCTCAATTTCCTCCTCGACAACCCCAACATCGCCATCTCCACCATTCTCCTGGAGAACCTGAACAACATGGGCCTCATCCAACTGGTCACCGAATCCACGATCAAAGCCGGACATACGCTCAACACTATTGTTACCTCCAGCAACAGAATAAAATTCACCCACGTCACAGAAGTCCACTGGACTGATCAGGCTATTGTTCATTTCACCATCTCTGATGCCCAACATAAAATCACCAAGCACCACAGCACGACCCACTGCAGCTGTTTTAAGGTAACCAATACTCAATGGACACAGGCACCACAAAACCAGAAACCTCAGCAGATCTTGACAAGGCCGTCCAGAACTTCTTCGCTTGGATCACCAAATGTGGCGACAGAGTCGCACTGCCGAAACCAGCAAAAGCTAACAAAACCTCAAAACAAGCCAACTGGTACACCCAGAGCTCAAAACCGCCAAGCACAACTGCTACTGGCTCGAGTAGTAATTGCGGGTCACTAAGGACCCCCCTGACAGAGCGACCCACAAAGCAGATCTCAGAAACTACCACCTTTGCATCAAGGAAGCCAAGAGAGCAGCCATCCCTGTCCCCATCGACACTGCGGCCAACCGCATGAAGGAACTCTTCAAAATAGTCAAGGAATTTAACAACCCGACAGCGACAGAGAACACCATCCACCCCTCCCAAGACCTCTGTGACACCATCTTGAACCAGTTCCACAGCAAAATTGCCACCATCTACAACAACTTCAACCCCCCAACCCAAAACTCTTAGCCTTGACAACCTCAACCAACCTGTAAATACCAA
The DNA here is from genome assembly GCF_964204655.1 of Triturus cristatus. Taxonomy (NCBI): domain Eukaryota; kingdom Metazoa; phylum Chordata; class Amphibia; order Caudata; family Salamandridae; genus Triturus; species Triturus cristatus. Next base: position 810,046,482 of record NC_140586.1, read on the forward strand.
CCGAACAACCACCACCTGGTCCCCGCTCACCATTCAGACCACCACAGCCATCATGTCATCCATCCACTCTGGCGTGACCACTGACCCCTGCTCCCACCATCTCTTCCACCTCAGAACCATCCCACCACAGCCATCATGTCGTCCATCCACTCCGGCTTGACCACTGACCCATGCCCCCACCATCTCTTCCACCTCAGAACCATCCCAATCAGCACGGAACTCACCAGCATCCTCAACCCTTCAGTCTCCACAGCAACCTTCCCATACAGATGGAAACACGTAGAGGTCCGACCCATACTAAAGAAACCCTCTGCCGACCCCAGCGACCTCATAAATGTCCGACTGATCCACCTGCTCCCCTACGTCACCACCTGCTCCACCTGCTCCCCTGCCAAAGTACTCAAAAAAGACATCAACCAACAGCTCACCGATTACCTCGAACAAAACCATCTGTTTAACACCTCACAATAAGGATTCCTGGCCAACCATACCATTGAGGCCATGCTGATTGCTGCCACACATGATATCAGAAAACTCCTCGACCTCGGAGAAACTGTGGCCCTGATCCTCTTCGACCTCTTGGATGTGTTTGACAACGTCTCCCATGACGCCCTCATTGACAGACTCTACAACATCGGCATTCAGAAAAACGCCCTCAAGTGGATCGCCTCTTACCTCACAGGACAAACTCACAGCATCCGACTGCCTCTTTTCACCACCTCACCGAAGCACATCATATGTGGTGTATGCCAAGGCTCATCCCTCAGCCCCACCCTGTTCAGCATCGACAAGACCCACTCCGCAGATGTCGTCATGTCCCACAGACTGAACATAATCTTCTATTCAGATGACACTCAACAAATCCTCTCACTCACTGAGGAGCCTTCCAACACCAAAACCAACTTCTGCAATGCCATGGCCAACATAGCCATATGGATGAGAGACAACTGCCTCAAACTCAACTCTGACAAAACAGAAGTTCTGATCTTCGAGAAAACACCTCCATGTGGGATCACGGTTGGTGGCCAGCAGAACTCGGACCAACACCCACACCGACAGACCATGCAGGCCGGGTCTGGTAGCTTATTGGACTAATGCACTCACTGTGTTTGACCTCATGGTCATAGGATCGAATCCCTGCAGGTCCACTCAGCCCTTCAGCCTTCTGCGGATAATAAAAATGAGTATCATTGAGTGGAGTAACAATAAACATCTGTTATTCAGCGCCAAGATACCCTTCTAGGTGAATGTGCGCTTTACAAATACACGCAATGTTATGCACGCAACCTGGGCCACATCATTGACAGTCAGCTAACCATGAAAAGTCAATGCAATTGCCTCTTCCTGCTTCCACACCCTTTGCATGCTCCGCAGAATCTTCAGATGGATCCCAACCACCATCAGATAGACCTTCACGCAGGCCCTCGTCACCAGCAGCCTCGACTACAGCAATGCCCTCTACTCCGGAATTCCCACCCAGCTTCTCAGAAGACTCCAGACCATACAGCACACCACAGCCAGGCTCATCTTGAACCTCCACAAACGGATCCACATCACCCCCCCTCAGAAACCTCCACTTGCTCCCCATCCAGAAGAGATGCCAGTTCAAGATCCTCACGAACGCATACAAAGCAGTAGAAAATCAAGGACTGTCCTACATCAACCATCAACTGAACTTCCATCTGCCCGCAAGACACCTACACTCCACCTCACTCGCCCTCGCACACACCCTGCTGTGTCCACCGGGGCCACTCCTTCTTCTACATTGCTGCCAAGATCTGCCCCTCTTCCTCCATAGAACCCTCCGTATTGGACTTCAGAAAGAAACTCAAGACCTGGCTTTTCGCCGGGAGACACCCTCAGCACCCACATTGTTTGATTGATGGTTGAGTCACATATTGCTCTCATGTGTGCTGGCGGTACAACTCCGACTGCGATTTTCTAGCATGCACACTATGTATGGAATGCTTCTATGAGAGTGTCATGCGAGTTAGCGGTGCGGATCTCACCATGTTTTTCACCTGCGTAGTCTTAATTGGCAACTGCATGCTCCCCTGAGAGCATGCGCATACGTGCCACATGCACGGTTATGATTCAGCCCTTCCTAGGATTCCTGTTCACTAGATCGAATCGCCCGCGAGCCGACTTAAATAGCAAGTAGATTTTTACCCATAAGGGACTCGTACTTCCTTTTCTGCCCCCTCTCATATCATTCATTCTGGCTCTGTAGTTTTTAACAGAACAAGTTCATTAAAGCTCTGGCTGAATTGGAAGCCACCACTCACTTCTATTTGTCCCCCGATCAAGTAGCCATCAAGGATCATTCCTCATTTACATGGTGAGTTGCTTTACCTAAGATTTGGAGGTATCATTTTTTTTGCTGCCATATGGACGCCCACCTCGTGTAATTCCCTCCTATTCTAGGGCCCTCCTGGATGCCCTAGGACCTACCCCTTCACAGCTCCGCAGGACTCATTCGTTTTGGGATTGACTCCCACCCTTCTGTTACCCCAGGAAAGTTCCCCATCCCTTTTTAATTATGTTTTCACCCTAGACAGGCCCATCTTGCTCTCCTCAGATCCCTAATTGTATATACTATTTCAGATACCGTGTGCTCACGCCCCGTCCTGATGATGACCTTACACTGCCAGAAGTCGAAACACCATCAGCAATAGACGTGTTACAATAATATTTAAAAGGAGTCATATGTCTTTTTATGTGTGATGCATGTTTTTCTTTTTATATCACTCATCACTGCACTTTTCTTCACCAATTTGTGAGCACTGGATCTCGTTACAAAAAACTAAAAACTCATAATAATGTTAAAAAGAATGCAATTGGGGGCGTGGCTTCGGCGTCTTCGGTGATGGCCGCCGATTTCGGGAGCTCCGCAGTACCGTGACACAGTTCACCCTCTCCAGGATATTTTTGCTCCTTTTCGGAGCGCGGAAAGGACATATATCAGCGTCGGAAGTGTATCCTGATGCAGCGCAATATTTTTTCCGCCGTTTGGTGAGCTCCTAACAGTTTTTTCTCCTCAAAACGGCTGAAATGCTCTCACGGCCGCCATTTTGTTTTCATTTTTCAGGCGTTTTTCACATATCCTGATATTTTACCTCAGAAGTTGCATATTATCGCCTGAAATGTCTGCCTATCCAGAATTTTTCTACTGCCTCATTGATTTCCAGTGGTAGGATGTGCTTGGGTCATCGTATCTTTCCAGCTGTGTAACTTATTTACCAAAAAGTTATTTTGCTCCGCATCTGGTTCTGGTCTTGTGGGTTAATACTCCTTTAACCAGATTCCACACCTCTACCAGCTTGCCGTGTGTTACAATTCTCTCTGGGTCTGACTCTTTTGAAGCCGTCATCACCATTTCTGCGTCTAGCACATTTCTACGCTATGGCGGCAACTCGAACCAGTCGTAAAGAGGCGCCACAGTCCGCTGGTGCCTCTTTAGAGGACTTCAACCCTTTTACTATATTGCCAGAAACTACAGATGAAGCTCTCAGCGACCCTATGGCCATAAAAAACGCCTCTTCGTCTACGACTCGTTTGGGCTCCAAGCAGGGGTCTAAAATTCCATCTTCGGCTCCCCTCACCCCGAAAAAAGAGAGGGAAAGCGAATCCTCCATCTCCTACTGGCTCTTCTACACCTCTTTCAATGGAACTTCTCCTTGAGGAGATTCGCGCCCTCAAACCCTATATGGAGGAAACCAACACCCGTTTGCTGAGATTAGAAGATAACTGGTCTCACACTGAACAGCGGGTGGAGGGTCTGGAGAAGCGTGTTGATGCAGTTCAGGAGTTTGCTGACAAGGTTCCTCTTATCCATAAAGATGTTGAGCGTCTTCAACAGCAAGTTGAACAATTGGAAAATCGTAATAGGCGTAACAACCTGCGAATTTATGGTTTGGCGGAAGGTCTGGAGGGTTCTAACGCTATATCCTATTTTCAGTCATTCCTTCCGACTCTTCTTGGCCTTCCGGAGTCTCCTCCATTAAATATCCAGCGTGCGCATCGTTTGGGCCAGAGTCCCCGTTCCTCATCTCCATCAACAAAACCCAGAGGAGTAATTTTGTACTTTCTGGAATATACGGATTTACTTAAGGTCTTACAAGCAGCCAAACAGCGGGGAAAAATTTCCTGGAACGGTTCCAACCTCTTCTTCGCTCAGGATTATGCCAAAATAACTGCTGATCGTCGAAAAAGGTTTTTAGATATGAGACCAGCTCTACGCAGTTTGAATGCACGTTACGGCTTATTCCATCCCTGCCTTTTTAAAGTGACTCTTAACAATAGAACCACTAACTATGAAGACCCAGCTGTCCTGCAACAATTTTTGGACTCTTGTAAAGGAATGTCCATGGATATCTCTAAACCATGATATGTCGTGTAGTGTTTGTTGTGTTTTTACCCATTATTGTACACTTCGTGTGTTTCAGTCATTTTCGTGAGTTTTTGATGTCATTATCACTTATCACATTAATTGTTATTTTATTTTATTTTTTCTCTATCAGGTTGTGGTTTCCGTGCCTCTCTACATAATATTCTACGTTTCGCCTGGATGGTGTTTCTGTGTGTACTTCGCGTCCTGCGTCCTCCCGTCTGACGTGTGGCCCTCCCCATATGGCTCCACCTACCCCGTTACTCTTGTTCTTTTGTGGTATGTTTTTCTGTTATTGTACTGTTTTATCAATTGTTAGCTTTAATTTGCTCCTCTGTTTTCTATTCTTTCTCTCTTTCCCTACTTTCTCCTCATTCCTCTGTTCTTCCCTATCTTTGGTTGTCCTTTTATATTTCTCATATGTCTACAATGTTTCTCTTATTCTCACTCTCTTTTTTCTACACTGTTTCCTGATCTTCTCTGTTTCTCACTGCTATTTTTCCACAATAAGAAGTTGCTTTCATGTTTTGTTGTGTTTTTTGAACACTTCTGTCTTTATGCACAATTCATTCTTTTATGAACCATTTTGAATATGTTTAAATAAGTTCTATTATGTCGTTAAACATTATATCTTGGAATGTTAAAGGCTTGGGTTCTCCTATCAAACGCCAACGAGTTTTGTCTCATATTGCAAACTTAAAAGGTGATATTGTTCTTCTACAAGAAATTCATATTCCCGACACTGAGGTAACTAAATTGAGACGATGTTGGGTGGGCAATGTTTTCGCATCACCAGGTTCTGGAAAACGCAATGGCGTTGCTATTCTCTGTCATAAACGCTTAGATGTTCAGCTCATAAGTCAAGATAATGATTCAGAGGGTAGATGGGTTGTGGTCTCTTTACTGATTAACAAGATTCCTTTCACCATTTTTAATGTTTATGCCCCCACTTCCCCTGATAAATTGTTTTGGCCTCAAATTCTCTCCCGTTTAATGCAATGTACTGATAATTATTTAATTTTTGGGGGAGATTGCAATATGATTGTGGATCCCTTTATTGACAGGAATTCCAGCTCCAGGTTTGTCCCGTCCTCTATGCACTCTCAATTTATGTCTGCTATTTCCCAAAGAGCTCTTGTAGATTCTTGGAGGCTTTGTCACCCCACACTACAAGAGTATACTTACTACTCTCCTGCCCACTCCTCCCAATCCCGAATAGATTATCTTTTTATTTCTAAACCTCTTCTTCAACACATTTCTCATTCGGACATAGGTTCTATCCTACTCTCTGATCATGCCCCGGTTTCCTTGAATTTAGATTTACTTCCTCCCACTAAAGGAAATAGACGCTGGAGATTCAATAACTCTCTTCTTTTAGATCCTAAGTTCCCGCCAGCCTTTCTCGAATTCGCTTCTTTATTCTTTAAAGAAAATGAATCCCCTCAATTATCTCCTCAACTTGTATGGGATTCTTTTAAGGCTGCTTCTAGGGATTTTATTATATCCTTTGTTGGTCGAAAAAAACGTGCAGCTTTTCTTTCTTCCCAAGCACTTATTTCCCAAATCAAAAATCTGGAACATCTTTACTACTCATCGAAAAGTCAATCTACCTTGAAAGAATTAATTAATGCTAAACTCTCTTTCAATAAGATTTCTACTGATTCAGCAAATTTATATTTACTCAAGTCTAGTGCTAAATTCTATAGTGCGCAGAACAAATCTGGCAACCTTCTTGCTAATTATCTCAAGATCAAAAAGGAACGTACTAAAATCGATTCTATTGTATCCTCTACTAATGCTGTGCTTCATAAAGACGAAGACATTCTTTTGGAGTTTTCTAATTTCTATAAATCCCAATACACCCCTGAATCTACTCCTCTTTTATCTGACATTGACAAATATTTAGCTTCCATTCCTCCACCTCCTTCTTTAGATGTTGATTTCTCTGTTTTAGAATCTGATATCCAGACCAAGGATATTCTTACTGCTATTCAGTCACTTAAAAAAGGAAAGGCCCCAGGTCCTGATGGTTTTACCATGGAATTTTATATCCACTTTTCCAAATTACTTATTCCTAAATTACTCAACTTATTCTTGTTTTTTATATCTTCCCGAAAATCTGAAGGTTCTTTTCAAGAGGCTTTGATTTGCCTTCTTCCAAAAGAGGGTAAAGACCATACATTATGTAAGAACTATAGACCCATCTCTTTAATCAATCTAGATGATAAGATTTTTGCAAAGATTCTTGCACTTCGTTTGGATAATATTTTACCTCATTTAATTGGCAAAGAACAATGTGGCTTCATTAAAGGTCGTCATCTCTCAGACAATACTCGCCTCTTTTTCAATGTCCTTAGTAAATCTCAATCCCATAAGTCTTCGTTAGCAGCTGTAGCTTTGGATGCTGAAAAAGCTTTTGATAGAGTTAATTGGCAGTTTATTTTTTCGACTCTTACTTGGTTTGGTTTTGGCCCTAAATTTTTATCCTATATTTCTTTACTTTATTCTTTTCCGAGATCGTTTATTTTAGCTAATGGCCTTGTTTCTTCCTCTTTCCCACTTCTCCGTGGTGTTAGACAAGGGTGTCCTCTTTCCCCCCTTTTATTTATTTTGACGTTAGAACCCTTTTTATCTAAAATCCGGATGAACGAAAATATTACTGGCTTCCCCTACAGGGACAAACACTTAAAGATCTCGGCGTACGCTGATGATATTCTTTTATTTCTTTCTAATCCTCAAACCTCTCTACCGGCTTTTCTTTCGGAAGTTTCTTCTTTTTCTTCTGTTTCAGGATACAAACTTAACGTAGATAAATGTGAAATTCTTCCATTAAATAAATATTGTTTTCATGCTGATTTTGTATCTTCTTCTTTCCACTGGAATCCTACCAAAATTAAATACTTAGGTTTATGGTTCACCCCTTCTATTAAGGAAACTGTATCGCTCAATCTTAAGAACCTCCAATCAACTTTAATTAGTTCCACAACACGATGGCATCCCTTGTTTCTATCTTGGTGGGGTAGATTGGATTCTATAAAAATGATGTTGGTCCCTATAATCTTATTTTTCTTATCTAATCTGCCTGTTAACATCCCTAAATCCTGTTACAAACAATTATATACTATTTTATCAAAATTTTTGTGGCAGAACAAAAAGTCTAGGATGTCCTTTTCCAAACTTAAACAGCCTAAAAATTTGGGTGGGGTTAATTTCCCTGATTTTGCATTATACCATACTTCTTTCTTTCTTAAGAATTCTTCTTCCCTACTATCTCAAAATACGACTGATTTATTATCATTGCCTCTGTGGGTAGATATTGAATCCTCTTTCATTTACCCTCTCTCATTTGATGATTTTTTATCCATATCAAACACTCCTCAGAAATTCTCCTTTCCTATTCTTAAACATATTCGTAAAACTCTTCATCCTCTCATGCTGGATGGTTTCGATGATCGTACCCATTTCTTACAATCACCGATTTGGTATAATACTCGTATTAGGATCAAGAATCGGACCCTTTTTTGGAAGGAATGGTTCAATCTTGGTCTTAAATGGACTCATCAACTTTTCATAGGTGATACTTGCATTCCTTTCCGTATATTGCAACAACGCTTCTCTCTTCCCTCCTCATTTCTTTCTAAATACAAATTACTGTCCTCAGCTGCCCAAAGTTCCTATGATAAGCTTCCGGCTTCCTCTACACAGATTTTTTCTTCTCCTGTTACGATTTCATTTTTGAAATCGAACCCCTCAGCCTCTCAAATTTACAATAAATTGAGACACATTAATCAAACTCGGGACAAATCTGCAGTTGAAACTAATTGGGAATCCGATTTATGCACTTCCTTTTCCACGTCAGTATGAGATAACATCTGGATTAAGATAAGGAAATCTTCTAGAGCAGCAAATACTACACAAACATTATTTTTTATATACAATAGACTATTGATTACTCCAGCCAAATTACATCAGATTAACCCTAGCTCTCCCTCTACATGTTGGTCATGCCCAGCTCCTGTTGCGGACCTTAAACATATGTTGTTTACTTGCCCAGTCATTCATCAATTTTGGGTTAAAGTTTGGCAACAAATTAACAAAATATTTCACACTCATATCCCCTTTTCCTTCTCTCACATTTTTCTAGGTAGTGTTGCAGAAGTTTGGCCCTCATCCACTTCCCTTAATACTCTTATTATTGACTTACTCATTGCTGTTGCCTTTCAACAAATCACTAAGTCGTGGAAAAATGCTTCTAATGTCTCTTTTCAAGCCTGGTGGTATGGCGTTTGTTATAACCATAGGTTAGATCGAGCTTATGTTTACCCGATTACTCTGGCTATTAAACGTGACTTGCTATGGCTTCCTGTTACCAGCTTTTTAGATCTATCTGCTCAATCATTGCCATCTCATGTTCCTGCCATAGAAGAAGTTTCCAAGCCTCCTTAAATTAAGTTTAATTTTATTAAGGTAATTTAAATGTTGTTCTATTTTATATATACTCTCAATATATAAGTGAATTTGTGGTAGTGAGTTCATTACAATGTACCTGTTATATTTGGTGTATAATATTGCTCTATGGTATTGTTATAGGAATTATTTATATTTTTTCCTTTTCTCTCCTTCCCCCCCCCCTCTTCTCCCCTCTCTTCTTTTTCTCTCCCCTTAGTATATATAGTGTATTTTCTATTGATATTACTTCTATATGCTAGATTGTATTATTGATGTATCTATTACTTATTTTCAATAAACTTTCTTTAAACTTAAAAAAAAAAAAAAGAATGCAATTACAGAACACATTGTTATACAGTATTTACTGCCTGCTTTTCCCTTTTTATCTTGCCTTTGGTACTTCATGGTGTGTCTTAAATCTATGAAGACATGATGCTCTCTCATTTTGATTGAGATCCTAGAGAACCGTTGTTTCTTCTATATACAGTATTACCCCAGGTTCCCAAACATTTTGGGTTTACCCTTGCTTATAATACTGTAAGATATTTTTGTAGCATGATCATTTGTGGTAGCCAATATTCTAACCTGGACCACAGTGAAAAATCTGGATTTTGTGTTATTATTTTTGTTTTGAGTTGGAAGCTGGCTCCCCTTTCTTCGAGGGGTTCGCCGCAGTGGGAGCTTCTCTGCATCCCTCTGTGTTTCTGTGGCAGGGGGAGCTTCTCTGCATCCCTCTGTGTTTCTGTGGCAGGGGGAGCTTCTCTGCACTCCCTCTGTGTTTCTGTGGCAGGGTGAGCTTCTCTGCATCCCTCTGTGTTTCTGTGGCAGGGGGAGCTTCTCTGCATCCCTCTGTGTTTCTGTGGCAGGGGGAGCTTCTCTGCATCCCTCTGTGTTTCTATGGCAGGGGGAGCTTCTCTGCATCCCTCTGTGTTTCTGTGGCAGGGGGAGCTTCTCTGCATCCCTCTGTGTTTCTGCCACAGGGGGAGCTTCTCTGCATCCCTCTGTGTTTCTGTGGCAGGGGGAGCTTCTCTGCATCCCTCTGTGTTTCTGCCACAGGGGGAGCTTCTCTGCATCCCTCTGTGTTTCTGTGGCAGGGGGAGCTTCTCTGCATCCCTCTGTGTTTCTGTGGCAGGGGGGTCTTCTCTGCATCCCTCTGTGTTTCTGTGGCAGGGTGAGCTTCTCTGCATCCCTCTGTGTTTCTGTGGCAGGGGGAGCTTCTCTGCATCCCTCTGTGTTTCTACCGCAGGGGAAGCTTCTCTGCATCCCTCTGTGTTTCTGTGGCAGGGGGAGCTTCTCTGCATCCCTCTGTGTTTCTGCCACAGGGGGAGCTTCTCTGCATCCCTCTGTGTTTCTGTGGCAGGGGGAGCTTCTCTGCATCCCTCTGTGTTTCTGTGGCAGGGGGAGCTTCTCTGCATCCCTCTGTGTTTCTGTGGCAGGGGGAGCTTCTCTGCACTCCCTCTGTGTTTCTGTGGCAGGGGGAGCTTCTCTGCATCCCTCTGTGTTTCTGTGGCAGGGGGAGCTTCTCTGCATCCCTCTGTGTTTCTGTGGCAGGAGGGGCTTCTCTGCACTCCCTCTGTGTTTCTGTGGCAGGGGGAGCTTCTCTGCACCCCCTCTGTGTTTCTGTGGCAGGGGGAGCTTCTCTGCATCCCTCTGTGTTTCTGTGGCAGGAGGGGCTTCTCTGCACTCCCTCTGTGTTTCTGTGGCAGAGCTTCTCTGCACTCCCTCTGTGTTTCTGTGGCAGGGGGAGCTTCTCTGCATCCCTCTGTGTTTCTGTTTCTGGAAAGGCCCCGGTGAGACTTGGCTCTGTAACAACAGTTTTTGGAGAGCTGAGCTCCAAAGCAACAAGAGAGAACTCTATAGCAAGGCACAGACCTGAGAGCTGACAGGTTCATATCGAATGCCATTCTCTCTGGAGGCGCTTGTCAGGAAAGTACACAATTTACAGCATTTGGAAGCTGTGAATTTCTGTTCCTTAATGATACCAGGTGTGAGATGTTGTGACTAATGGCTCTGGAGGGAGCGCCACTAAAAATCTGTTCGTCTGAGCTTTATGGGGGAGAGAGAGAGGAGGGTGAGTGAGAAATGCGCAGCAGCAGGGGCTGAGAAATAGAAACATGTCGATTTTGAAATGAGCCGCCTACAAGCCGCTCTTTCAGACATTCTGCGACAATCATCCCTGCAGGACTCGGTTTCACTTTGTCATTCACAAAACGCCAAGAAGATGTTTGCACTGCAGAAGTTAGATAGCGCTTTATGCTGCTGCTGAGGCCGCGCGGCACTCATACTGCCATCCGGTTTCTGGGACGCCCTTCCGGTGTGCATGGTTGAAAGGGTGTGAGACTGTCTCGTGGCCTTAATTAGAAGCATGGTGTGCGATACATGCGTTTAGAAGCTCCAGCTGGAATGCTTTAATCGCGTCACCAGGAGATCAATGGAAAATAAGATTGCTTAGACATGGGCACCAGCTAAAATAAGCCAGCAAAGAAATGAACCAATATTTAACTATCAGGTTACTTAGCTCAACTGCAAAGTGGCCATGTGACACCTTCAGCCAGTCCTGACTTCTTAGCAAACATCCAAGCTCCCTTGATTCCATATTTACAATGGTGAACATTTAACCCACGTGTCCCTGATTACAGTGACGGCCAGGACTGTCTGAAGTATACAACGGTGACAAGGGTCGGCCTGGCTGCTAAGTTATTCTCGTTTATATATTTAATGTATTTGTTTATAGCTTTTTATATAGCTCTTCTTAATGGCATACAGTGTCATAGCGCTTTACGTGTATACATTTCGGATTAAAACTGCAGAGTGTTACAAAAGAAATGTGTTGAGACGTGCATATAGGCAGAAGATATCTGGTGAGTTTGTTTTCAGGAAGCCTGGGGGATCACGATAGAATGATGGAGTACACATGTGGGATCTGGCTATTAAAATGTAAGCAGGTCGTGGAAAGGAAGACAGAGATCAGAGCGTGTCCTGAAAACATTTGTTTGATGGTAGAACCTTTCTTCAAACATGGACTTCTGACAAGTGGAAGGGGTTTTATTCCACAGCTTTAATTACAAGTGCTGCAGATTGGGTTTGGTGTTTAGCGCACCGCCTACATACCTTTATCACTCTACTTAGAATTTTGATACCTTTGCAAACTCGTGGTTGTGTTTGATTGGAATTTACCCCACGATTTGTAATTAAAGCTTAAGTGTTCTGTTGCAATGAGTTTTCTCATGTTTCTGGGAGAAGGAAGTAAGTTAAGGTGAATAGCTGTGTGTGTGAGACAGCCTGGTTTGTAGAGTGCCCGGGTGCCTATAGGAAACCAGTTGCAAAAAATCAAGAATAGGTGATATCCTAGCAAATGTTCTAGTATTCTTGATCAGGTTAGCAGCAGAGTGCAGGATTCCTTCACATCATCAAACCACCTTTGTTTTACAAATACACAGCTCTTTTGCTTCTATTGTTTGTGCAATCAGATGAAACAGATTGAGCTCAAAGCGTAATTTAATGAATAAATGTATGTAAAACCTATGTTATTATGTGCCTTGATGAACACAAGGTTAACATTTAAAAAAAGACGTGAATCTATACATTGCACCATATCATTCATAAATGTGTTAAATATGCGCTCGCTGTTAATTCGATGGTATTAATGCACAATAAAGTTTGACTAGCTGTCATCTGTAAGGTCCCACATGGCAAGGTCTCTAAGTAGATAGATACATCTCCCTTGCATCAGGATTGGCTGGGAACATTACTGTGCCATTTTCATAGTCTCATGCAAGGACCGTGGATCAACGTGAAATCGAATCTATAAAAACATACGACATTGCCCAAGGTTCTGAAAGTTGCATTAATGATATACACATGCATAATTATGTAAACCTATAAGGACATTTCAATTAGATTAAGCCGTTGAATGCAAACGCTGTGCTCTTCTCATGCAGCTTCTCATACGTACCATCACGTCAGATGTCTTCTCTTGACGCTTCACTTCCCATGAACTTAAGTCCTTTGTCATTCCTGGGAAACCCCTGGTCAGGGGGGATTTGGTCAGGTCTCACATAGGCTCCCTCCTCTTTAGGGTAAAGAGGAAGTTTGTCGATAGCTCTCAGAGGGAACCTTCCATTTTTTTTGTACCATCCTAGAGGTAGATATCCTCACCGATGGTCAGGGAGCATCGAACCAGCGTCAGGCCCGCTTGTACAGGACCAGAGGAAGATCCAATGCACCTCTACAGAAATATGTAATATACGTACATGAGTGCAGAAATGCATAGGGGCTTGGAGAAGAGGATCTTTGGGTTTGGGGTGTGTGAGCCTCAGAGCTCCAGTCCTTGCCTTGCTCCATGGTCGCTCCATGAAACAGCCTTGAATGCTTGCACTTAGAACTTGAGTAAGAGCTTTCCTCAACTTGAGTTTGTGTGTAATATCTGGTGCTTATAAATCTTTGCGACACAGAAATATTTTTTTGCAGAAATCAAAAGTAATCTTCCTCAATTTTCAATTTGTCTCTGTTGCTAGATCCGCACTCTTCATGAAAGGAATGTTACTGAGAGGATTTCCTCCACGAGAATTATCTCAGGTGGCATCTTCCAGTAACAAGGCTGGCTCAGCATCAACCAGCATGAGGAGCTCAGGTATTTTCTCAAGGGGTTACATGTTTGGTCTCACTTGTAGCTCCTTGACGTCAAGAGGCAGGGTCTCCCACATGACCACTTGCATCAGTATGGGTGCTTAATCCTCTCTTGCAGCACCCTCACCAAAACATCATCGGACACCCACAACTGTGCTACATCCGGTGGCTGAGATTTAATGTAAGCAATCTTTCCCATCACCTTACTGTTCCTTCCAGTAAATTAGATGCACGCCCAGCCTAAAAGCAGAATAAAGGAAGTGGTTCTTAAAATTACAGTCAGACCAATCTGGGCTCCATATCAAGATCTTGCTTCCACCGGAGTTGATGAAATTCTGAAATCTTTAGCAACATGGGCCACCAGCTCATGCTGCTGACACTCGGGGTGTGTATGGGAACTCTAAGGCCAAGATCTTCCAATGACAGCAAAACACAAAGGGGCATATTCTCAAGGAGCTATCGCCGAGTTATCAGCACTTTATCGCAGCCAAAGTCACGATAAATTTACTGCCCCATTCACAAGCCGGTGCTAACAGCCCATATCACCAGTTTTCCGGCGATAGTATCCTCAAAAAACATCGCCACGGATGACCCCGGCAACTATCGCTAATGAGATGCAGAGTAGGCGTTCCCGAGCAAAAATCTGCGACAACACCACTCCACAACATTTTCAACGACCAGCCAGTTCGACGATAAGAACACAAAACATGCGATAAGGCGTGTTAGCAGCAGGAAACTAACACCTGCTCTGACCTGGTGTAAAGTCGGACGACAACCGTCAGCAACCAAGGGAGCACAGTGCAGAGCCAAACATGAAGAACAACAGATGCCACTGAGCAACTGAACATGCAGCCCTGAGCCCCAATAGGGCAACAACACCCACCGCTACCACCCCCAGGACCCGACCACGCACCCCCCTCCCTTTGGACAAAGAGAATGCACATCAACACCACGAAACCATGAACCAAACAAATCACCTGAAGTTGCACAATCACAACACCTAACATACTGGTGCGGCCAGAAAAATGGAAATCATACATTCAGATCATATAACTAAAAAAAATCTTTATTACAGATTAAACAAAAAACAACAATCTCGAAGAGGCACGGCGGGTCTTCTCCGGGCACTCTGTATGTCATAGCCTGTAAGACAGAAATACAGATAAGAAGGTGTGTCATGAGCCCATCAAAGTACAGAGAGAGAGAGCGAAAGAGAGGGAGAGAGAAAGAGAGGGAGAGAGAAAGAGATGGAGAGAGAAAGAGAGGGAGAGAGAAAGAGACGGAGAGAGAAAGAGAGGGAGAGAGAAAGAGAGGGAGAGAGAAAGATAGGGAGGAAGAAAGAGATGGAGAGAGAAAGAGATGGAGAGAGAAAGAGAGGGAGAGAGAGTTCCGACACTGCAGACCCAGGCCTCACTGTACACCTGCAGCCACCGGTGTGTCTCCAACCATGTGCCGGTACACACTGCGGTCCCCCATGTCCCTGATCTGAAACTGTTGCCAGAGACATGAATGACAGAGTCCATACAGTCGCACACGCCATCCGCGCTTGCCCGCCCCTGCACACACAGGATGCTACACCCCAGCCCCTCCCGCCTCCCAGTGTAGATTGCCTGCCCCTGCACAACCAGGTCTCCATGCTGATCACCTTCTGCCACCGGCGTGTCTCCAAGAGGGCCCACCAAGTGCTCCTGGGAGCCCCAAGCCCGGGGCCCGAGACCATGACACACTCCACATCATGCAGCCCTGCACCGCGGGCCACCAGGTCACCCACTTGATTCTGGGTATTGATTTCGCTATGGCAGAGAACCTATCAGTGCACCCGACCTCTTTGCAGGCTGCACACTCGCTCAGCACTAGAGGTGCCACTAACTCTGTGAACTGCGAGGTGACGCCACGTGGCAGTAGGCCCGCACTGTCCTCTGGCTCAGGCCTACACCGCGGTCCACCAATGCCACTATCTGGGACCGCCTAAATGGTGCATCATCGCAGGCTGCACACCCACTCATCACTTTAGGTGCCACTACCTCAGTGCACCCAAAAACACCGTCCTGTGGCGGTGTGCCAGTGCCTGCCGTAGTGTATCCGGTGCCACCAAGTCTGTGCACCGCAAGCCATGGACCCTTTATGATTGAGTCTCGTGGTGCAGATGCCATCATGTCACCCTCGGCACCGGGCAATGTGCTGTGCCTGGGCCCTTGGCCCTCATGCATATATGATACCCACACAGAGACACCCAGTTGGAGAGTGGAAATGGCGTACAACACGTGTGCCAGGCCCTTTTTTTGGCAGGGTCACATGTCCTGTGACGCCGGTGCTGAATAGGTGTGGTGTGGGTGTGAACCAGCCGTGAGGGAGTGGCTGTGGCATGCTGACAACTAGACCTGTGAGCAGCAGATCCCTTCAGGGAAGACCTGGGACATATAGTGTTGTCGTCCCCTCATGTGAGCGTAAGAGGAGTGGGCTGGCCTGGCATATGCCAGTCCAGCGTAGGGGCTGTGAACAATGACCCCGGGGCTCGGGGCGTGGTTCTGCCCTGGGCTGGACAAGGAAGTAACTAATGCTTGTGCCTCCTTTCAAGTGTCGGAGCCACCTGGAACGCCATCGGCAATGTGTCACCCTGTGACCCAAGTCCCACAACATGAGCAACATGGACGTAAGGGGAAATCATTGACCCTACATTCATCCATACCTCCACACTTGCAAGATCATAGACATGACACATGGCTGTGACAATGAATGTTTAATGCACATTCAATGGGGTGTCATAGCTGGAGCAGTACAGGGCCATGTAAAAGCCACGTTACATTGATAGCCCGTGGAGGGCCAGCCAGAGTTCTTCAGGGAATGACAAGTACATCAGAAGAGGAGGGGTTCAGTCTGCAGTCTGATAGCTGTGTCATTGGTGACCAAACAGAATATGGCTGTCCATGTCGAGGTCCAAGGTGAGTGTCGCTGAGTGCATCGGGCGACAGTGGAAGGTGATGATGCAGAGGGCAGAACCAAGCAGAAACAAGCCATATGGCGGAGATAAATGCTACCGCTTTCTTCTGACCACGAGGGCAGATTCATCTGCCTCTTCGTCCTCTGCTGTTTTAGGTGCCTCACATGTGGGTGATGGTGTTCTGTCTCCAGCACTGTGTGTCACGGACACCTCAGGGATCGGAGGTAGAATGTACACCACACTGTGTGGCACTGACACATCAGGGGCCGGGGATGTGGATGGAGTGGTAGCAGCAGCATGCATCAGCACCAGGCGTTGTGGCAGCAATGCCATGAGGAGGGTATTTATGGCATTGAGTGACCCAGCTACCTCTCACTCGTGTGCAGCTGTGGCAGCTGCTCTTTCCCCCCACGGCCGCTCCATGTTCTCCATGAGCCTCCGCATGAGTCCCAACTCCCAGGCGAGCTCGCTCGAGTCACTTTGACTAGACAGTCATTCTTGTCGCAGAGTCAGGACCCTGGCGATTTCAGCCATGGTTCGTTGGAGGGCATGGAGCGGACTGTCGGTGTCTGTTAGGGACTATGAGTGGAACCTGATGGGGCTTAGACACCCACGTATGGCGTCTAGTTTGTCTGCCATGTGGTCGAACCCCACCTGCACCTGTTCAGCCAGCTTCTCCTGGCACTCCAACACACGGAGTTGGAAGGCCATGTGTTCGTCGTGGGGGTCCTGGGAGGTAGCCGTGGTGGTGGGTGCTGCCTGCTGTGTGCTCTGTGTAGGGGGTGGGTTCTCCTCGTAGGAGCTCGGCTGCCCGGCTCCTGGAAGTCGGCTGCGGAGGCTGTCCACGAGCTGTTGGAGGGCGTCAGAGTCAAAGGTGTTGTGGTCCCCTTCGTCATCAGAGAAGAGAGGTTGGGACTGCTTTGCAGGAGATGTTGAATTTCCCTCTGCAATATGAAGGGGAGATGCAGTTTAACATTGTGTTCACAAGTATGTTGTCGCATTGTACATGTTTACATTCAGACTGCATGCCAGCGTAAATTGTGACTGTTTGTGGGGAACTGCCTATATGATGCGCAACAGTGGACATTCCGATAACATCACGGATGTGTGTTTGTACTTGTACATTGTCAACTCACATTTCCCTGCTATGCCACATGTGATTGGCTAGTTTCTGCACACAAGCTGCACCAGTTGTGTCCCCTGTTCTGTGGTGGACGTGTTGCGGATTGTGCAACATCGTTGTCAATGTTGATGTGCTCTGGAAGTGATGTGTGTGTGCCGCACTTTGGGGGAGTCGCCCCTGCAGCATTGACTTGGCTGCCCCTTCTCCGTTCCATGCAGTGTGCCTCTGACTTCTGTGCTTATACAGTGCTGCCATGTTGCATACTTGGATGCATTGGTCTATTGGTGAGAGTTGGGACTCTGGTGCATGGTTTGTCTGCAGCTGTGCTGTGCTTAATTGTGCATGTGTGCCATTGTGGCCATCTCCCCCCGTTCCCCCAGTCCCTGGTCGTTACTCACCCTGCGGCTGTTGTGTCCGGTCGTGTTGAGCAGTGTCCGGGCCCCCAACTCCTGCCACCGTCTCCCCACTGATGACTGTGGACACCATTTCCTCCATCTCGTCCAGCTCCTTTTGTGGCGCAGGGCTGCCACCTCCAGTCTGCATTGCTGCCTTCTGGTTGTTTGCGAGTTTCTGCTTGGTTTTGCACTCGACATCATTCCAGCGCCTCTTGACCTCTTCCATTGTCCTCTTCAGCACTCCGACTGCATTCACCTTGTCCACGATGGCCTGCCATATTCCATTTTTCGTTGCCAGTGACACAGTGGAGGTGACGAACAGTAGTTGATGGTGTTCCATCACCTCCGTTATCAGGATCCTGTTTTCCTGCGGACTGAACCTTTTCTACCTACTCTTCTTCTCCCTGACCTTCCCTGACCCCGAGGTCCCAGGCTGGTCCTTCAGGGGGCTTGTGGGGTTCTGGTTGCCCTCTGCACTTGCTCCGGTTGCCTCCATTGTGCTTCGCTGTGGTTTGGCTTTTGTATGTGTTTTTTCCCCTACTTTTGTAGTGCATTTTCCCGCATGTCGCGTGGGGATTGCAGGCCTGTGGCTAGTTTTTGCTGATTTCTGTATCACGATTTGCGTCATTGCCCCTTTTTTCGCGTTGGTGTTTTTGTATTTTTGCGGTGTCACGTTGATTTTGACGCGTTTAATTGCTGCGTAGTGGTGGGTGTATCACATGGTGCCGCCGTGTTGAGAACACCACGTTAACAGAGTGGTGTGAAGAGTCGCGTTAAGCTACTTTTGCGGTAGTTATCAAATGTACTTGAGAATATCCCCCTCAGAGTAGGAATAGACAAAGGTCAAAGCCAATAGAGACAATTCTACACTCCCTACCAATAAGAATTAGAAGTAACTTTAAGTCCAGAGTCCGTCTTCAGTACTTGACCATGAACTTTCTTTAGTAGGTAAGACAGAAAAGCAGACAGGCTTATTGACCGCCCGTCACGGATTGAGGGCACACACGGGACTGTTTTGTCACTTTTTTAAGTATAAGTGCTATTTTGGCCGCCACACTCGGCGTTTCCTTCCCGTTGTGTCACACGCCATTGGAGTTCCTTTTATGCTTATTGGATTTGAAGAACAACTCACATGTTGATTCTGACCTTGTTACTTGCACCGCGTTGGAAGGATTACCGGTACTGTGAACTTAATGAACTGTATCTTTTCGCGCTGTGAAGCCTTGAAGAAGTTGTGGGTGTTGACCCTGACGAAACACGTGTCGGCCGGGCATTGAGATCTCCAATAAACATAATGAAAACGAATCATCTTGAGTGTTCCACACATATTATTGTGTTTGAACTAATATTATAATAGTCATACTTGGATCAAGAATTGGACAGTACTAGTTGTCTACATCTAATTACGTGTGTGCACAGGCCATTGAGTACAAATTTGGGACATTTTTGTCCCCCATGAAGGGTTGCAGGTTTTCCCTTTGCCTGTAGCACCACATTGAATTTTGTAATCTATATAACTGCGGGATTCTGTGAGGCGCCATCGTATACCGCACTATTAATAACCCAACATGTTTTTTAGAAAAGCAGACAGGCTGTTGTTTCATGTTGGATTGTCATGGCCATTTTTTTTCTGACTACTCATTTAAGCTGCAAATCAACAGCTTCTGTTCACTTCTGCGGCAGCCCCAAATTTTGACTGTCAACGCAGAGTATTGGACATCATCAAGTAGTGAGAATTGTTTCTTAAATTAAGCTGTGCTCTGTACGCAATAATATTTATGGGTGTGTAGACTATGCACAAAATCAAGAAAAAACACAAAGACCTATTGCTCCTCTCGCTACTGGATATGCCTCTAGCCACACACAGTTGTGCCCACACCAGAAAGCCATAGTAATGCACTCATTACCTACTACTTGTGAGACCTCATTTAAGGAACATTAGTATAGACTGGGGCTATTGGGCCCTAATAATGTTGGTTGACGTCTTTTGTCACTGATGTCCAGAGGTCCTTCCTACTGTGGGCCTGCAAACTTGGTCAAGTACCGCGCTTACACACTAGAACCTCATGGTAGAGAGGGAGAGCAGTCACAGGCTTCTCAGGGGGGTACTATGGGGGCGCTCACGCTCAGAGCTTAACAATACACGAACAGACTCAATAACTTTTAGGTCCAGCCCAGTGCTTGTCTTTTCAGGAAAAAAGTACTTTTTAATCTGACAGCGGTACTAAAAACGACACACTTCACTCTGCTAAACAGGACAGTGAGTCTAGTCACAAGTCTCCCTTGATCTCTACAATCCGTGATCCCCGCTCATGTGCTTGTCTCCCCAACAATTATGGATAAACGTGAACCAGCAACCAGGCTAAGGTGCAGATCCTGGTGGCCCACAAGTCTAACAGGCAATCAGTTCATGTCTTAGCTCTAGTGTTGTAGTGGGTAGTAAGTTAGGGCCTTATGTAGGTGGGCTGGCATTTACCACTTCATAAATACCGAATCATACCGATTCGGTATTTATGAAGTGGTAAATGCAATGTAGGTAATGAGTCGGTAAATATTACCGATTCGGAAAAATTCGGTAATTACCGAATCGGTATTTACCGATTCGGTAATGAGGCATACCTTCCCATTGATGGGAAGGTATGCCTCATTACCGAATCGGTAAATACCGATTCGGTAATAGGGGAGCACATGCAAGGGTGGCAGGGTGTCACATTGACACCCTGTTGCACCCCTGATTCGGCCATGTGTGCACATGTGGCGCACATACATGCCCTAAGGGCATGTATGTCTGCCACATTGCACACTTAAATGTGCACAAAAATGCTTTTTTTCACCTATTCGTCATTTACCACCAACCTTTAGTTGGTGGTAAATAACGAATCCCCACACCCACCACACACTCCCCCTACATCTCATTTCATGATTCGGTATTTACCGAATCGGTAATATTACCGATTCGGTAATTTTGCCGATTCGGTAAATACCGAATCATGAAATACTCCCCCTACATCTCAAAAGCCAAAATACCGGTCGGTAACGGTATAATTACCGAAAATCAGCCGTTACCGACCGGTATTTGGCTTCCTACATGAGGCCCTTAGTCTCTTAGTCTCTCGCAATTAACTAGCATTGATCCAGTGCTTAGTCTTCTCTCAAAGGTGGAGCCACATGATAGTTGGAGGCAGTTCTCGGAAGCTGCTGAGGAGGTCAGACATGGCCCATGTCTCTTATCACGCAAATTCCGTAATCGATCAGTGACCATGGTGCATCTACGAAGGTGGGAGTTAAGCTGCTGCAGCTCCATTCTCACAGTGAGATGAATCAACCCTGTTGGGCTGTTGGGTAATGCCAAATCGGCTGGGCTGATGTGATCATGATCACCAGTGCCGTTGCAGTCCTGACTGGGCTGATACGTTCACAAAAGCAATTGCGCCCAGAGCAGGCCGGCATAATCACCAAGACAATTGCAGCCTTGACTGAGCTGACAGTCACCTGCGAAGTTGCCGCTCTGACCAGGCTGACTCAATCACTGTGGCAGTTGCAGCCATGACCAGGCCGACACCAAACTGGAGCACATACAATCTGGTCACGATGAAGTGTTTCTACACTTAGATTTCATCAGCCGCTCAGAAGCAGCAATCAGGAATAAACAAAAGGGCAGACCTGACCTAGAAACCTCCTCACCTTGGACAACAGAAACTGCAGTCGCAGCCCCTGGCCCTATCATCAACGAAACGGCAGTGCTCAGGAAGAATTATCAGCAGCATTTTGCTAACAAAAATCATGCTCATGGAATTTCTAAAGGGAGCCTTGTCTCCATCCTCCTCACTTCAGTGTCTGGATCGCCAATCATTAACCACAAGAATGCAGGCAATATGCCTCCACTGTCTGGGGAAGCCGTCCTCATCCTCCATCTTGTGTGGTAGCAAACCAGGGGCATCCAAAATGCATCCCACTGGCCTCAGTACTCCGACTCCTTCATGCACAGAGCCCTACCACTGCACATGGTCTACACGCATTCTACACAAATACACACACCTGAGGCTATGCCTCAGTGCTCACGCTTCGGATAATGTGACATCAGGACCAGCATAAAAGTACCTGTTTTATGCGCCAACAGGGTGTAAAGTGAATTCATTTACCAGGATATTTCTCCGAGTCAGTCCTTTATTTTCAAGCTCAGAAATTGAAATAGGTAACCCTTCCTCACTGTTTCTGAGCTGTACTGTTTGAAAATAAAGCACTAACTCAGGGCAATATTGGTTTAAATGAATTCACTTTATGCCCTGCAAGTGCATACAATCTGCACTCTGTGTGACCCAACAACGAGCGTCTGATAACGTCTTTATCTACTAATTAACGGCCTTGCAGAACAGTATTTCACATTAATCATATACAATGTAAGTGTCTCACTGAGAGGAAAAGAAAATATTTCAGACACGTCATGAAAAGATAAGTTAATTATGTGGGATTTCATTTATTCTCTACTTTAAGAGCCCTCTTGAAAAAACTGCTAGGTTGAGAAACATTGTCTGTAGCGTAAAAATATTTTCAGGACAATGATGCAATGATTAATTTTGAATTACATTTACCTATGTAAGGATTTTTTCCAGTACATAAACAAAAGCCCTTGCCCACTCCAAGAAATGGGGGCTTCAATACTGTCCTGGCACATGTTTATTTGCCCCCTCACTGATACAAATGTAATACCTCAATACAGCAATCAACAACTGAAAGGGGGCTGGTTCACTTTTGGGAAGAGTCTTGCATTGCGTCTTATGGGGCAGATTTACAAGCCCCTTGCGCCACTTTTGCGTCACTTTTAACATTGGAAAAGTGAAGCAAAAGTGGCGCAAGGGGCTTGTAAATAAGCCCCTATGTGTTTATTCGAGCATGATATGAGCTATTTGAGCTACACACATTTGTTGTTGAAATCTGCAAATTACGCAGCAGATGGTTGAATGTGCGCCAAGTGTGGCATATCCTTAATCATATATGAAGTGCAGTGACCACAGCATTGCGTGATTCCAGAGTCTTGGATCTAGGGATCAAAGATCAATGTCTGAATTAATTTAATCGAAATATGTGTATTCAGATATGCAACATTTTATTAGGCCCTTAACATTCTCAGATTTAAGATTATGTGAAATTCTTGAAATTCCATGAATTTCACTGGTGTAAAATGTTGCAATGTTCTACCATAATGAACAGGCAGGAGCTGAAAACATGTTTGAGGCCGACCAGTTCCAGTAGAGAACGCCCTGTGGGACTTGTGAAGACAAACGCACTCCTGCAGGAGTATGCCTTGGGAAGAAAATGACTTGCAAGAGACGGGTGGCGTCGGAAATCTGTGATGGGAGACAGTGCTCGAGTCAGTGCCCTTGCTGGTATCTTGAGTGACTTTTGAACATGAAGCATGTTCCCCACAATCAACTTTCACTCTACAAACCACAAAACGAATTGTACAGTACTGTGCATAATCTTCACAAACTCGCTTTTGTCACAGGGGGATAGTTTTTTTGAAGTGCAGCAGTTTTAAGCACTGCAGAGTTCCTTGTGAATCCAGCAGTTTTCAGGAAACAATAAAAGTACCAAGATACCTCTATGAATGTACCTGCTGGAGAGAGATCTGAGTTTTGTCTAGTGGCAGTTTTGACTTATCTAAGGTAGCCCAGAGGGTTCATATGCCATACTGCAAAGAACCTGTACCATGCAGTTCACAGAACAGTAGTTTATGTGCATAGCTCAGTGGGTTACTGCTTTTGTCACAGAGATCCTTTTGTTACTGTGCAGTTCAGAAGTAACACTCGTAATGTAGGTTAGAAAGTTATGTTTTTCATTATCCTAATTTTGCTAAAAAAGGGTTTTGTTTGGGTAGAAATACATTCTTATTAGTGAAGTCAGCCCAAACTACTGTGTTACTTTCTGAATCCTGAGTGTGTCTTTTCCCAGACCAAGCACTCTTAAAAAAATGTTTACCAGAATGGATGACATGTGAATCCTCTACCTTGTAGTCCCATTTGTCCTTTGTCTTATGTAACATATCCTATACACTGATTTACACATCTATGGTTCATTGTCTCTGTATGTGTTTGTGATGTAAAATGCTCTGACACCTAAACACTTGTATGAGAGACTCTATAAAACAAATAAAATACAAGTGAGAGAGTTGCTATGGAGAGATTAGAGGCACTGTTGGAGGGTATAGTGAGGGAGTCATTGAAGAGCCCCAGTAAAGATTGCTGTATGACTATGCTTTAAAAACGAATACAATTGAATATAGAATGAAAAATGTGGTGTAGAATGCACCATTTTTGTCATTGTCCCCCAAATTTTCTAGTGGGAATAACCCCCTACCCCCAGTCGCCTTGTAGGGTCAGGCTCGCTCCCTGCGCTTGGCTGGTATGCACCGTATGGGGGTGGTCTGACAAACTTCTCCAGGGCTGCTTTGGCCTCCCAGTCCAGCCCTGCCTGTGACATTATTCAGTTCCAGATTTCTCATTTCCGCTCCCCTGCCTCTAAAACAGCACTTTTGTACAAAAGGATCTCAAAGGAAGGATGAAAGTGATCCAGCACATCTGTCATTTAAACACCACCAGAGAGCAGGTGCAGTGCCATTCCATACAGAGGTGGGCCAAGAAGACGTGTGCTCCAGACGCCGCCCATCCTTCTGCTGCAGGGACCGAGCCTGCGAGCAGCGCCAACCAAAGCCAGGAAAGACACAGAAGCAGGAAGTCCCTTCGCCGAGTGTTAGGATCCTTCCCAAACTGCAGGTGAGCGCCCCAGAGCAGATGTCTCCTGCTCCAGAGTTGGAGGATGAGCAGCCAGGCAAGGGAGAAGGCCTGCTCGCTCTGAGTTGCGTTGTTACTGTCGGTGACGTCACCTCCATCATCTGCTGGACATCCCTCCTTCACCAAATGACTCCGGTGAAATAGAGCTACTCATCACTGTGTACGGAGCGCGCCATCCCCTGCAACCCTTAATCCAGGGAAATATTTCTGATTCGCTTTAATCACCGCGCATTCCTTGCCACAATTGGTCAAACTTCATAAAATTTACGATTTCATTGGTGGGAATAATTCTTCACAAAATGTCCCTTGCACATAATAAAACAAAACAGGTACTTTAAAAATCCCGCCCAGGAGATAATGTGAGCAGCACGAAGGAGCCGCCAGCTCTAAACATGCGCTGGTAACAGGGCTAATGATGCCCACACGGCCAGGGGCCCCTCGATGCACTCTGCATTCTGCTGAAATGAACACCGGTTCTGTTTCATGCTTACATGTCACACCATCTGTATATTCTATTTAAAAAGGGATTTTACAATAAACTACAAACATAAAAAAATGATTGTTCAGACCGGAGGTAGAGCTGTAGGAGGGCACAGTATTTTAATCACAAGAAATACACTATTGTGACTGAATCCATTGATAGAGGCGCTGTACAAATACAAATGATAAACAAAGTAGATACAACACCTTTAAATGCCATCATGCAAAACAGGGTTTTAGTAAACTTGTCTTCAGTTTTTTAGACTTTGATTAAACCTGTCGAAATGTATCAATAGACCATTGCCCGGCAGACAACGGGCATGCAGATTTCAGTGCAGTCATATTTTGCCGGCAATACTCGTAATCTGGTGCTATTCATTACACCCAAGGGATGCCAATTGCTGCCATGTCAGAATGTATCAAGTGAGATTAATATTGCATCCTTTTTTGGGCTGATAGTACTTGAAGCTAAGAAAGGGTAGTGCTTTGACCTTTGAACCAAGTCCCTGCACCCAGGGTGGGGACCAAACTTGACCAGAAGTGATTCTGGTTTATAGTGAAAGCTACTCCACCACCAGATATGTCTGAGTTACCTTCTTGAAACATTCTGACACAGAGAACAACAGATTTTGGGTGAAAGTGGTGAGTAAGGAGTCCCTCACCTGCTAATAAACATTCCCCCAGGATTCTAGAGAGACGATTTTGTGGCCATGTATTTCCACTGTCAGAGGCACTTCCATTAGCCACAACTGCTACTGGAGATTCCCCCATGTGACATGAACAATGCACAACTACTGCCAGAAGGCCTCCTTACCTGTTGTGTTTATATTGCGCCCGATAAGGCTTCTACTAGGGGTGTTATGGGGCATATGCGCAAGGGGATTAAGCAACCAGAACGTCACTTTTTTTAGTCGCTCCAGTGCCGTAATGCCCTGCACCATATTTACAAATCTGTGTTATGGTACCCTTTCACCCAGGTATGTGCATGAAAGGGGCGTGCAATGGGTGTTGCTGTGGGAGTGCCATCGCAACGCCCATTGCTTTTTGACACTGCCTCAGATTTACAAGGGTCTGTAAATCTGAGGCAGTGCCAAAAACTAACGGCATGTAAAAGCAGGCGTTAGATTGGCGCAACGAAGAGAAATACTTTTATTTTTCT
Source organism: Triturus cristatus (assembly GCF_964204655.1). NCBI lineage: Eukaryota > Metazoa > Chordata > Amphibia > Caudata > Salamandridae > Triturus > Triturus cristatus. The sequence goes on from NC_140586.1 coordinate 810,072,836, forward strand.
TCATGTCATCTTTATCTATGTTAGCTGCGTTCAGAAGCACACATAGAAAGCTAAACGCCAATATTGATTGCTTACTTGCATGAGGGGACACCTTCCTGCACATAAACAATCTTCCCTGCAATGTAGGCACTCTTGCACTATAGCGCAAGGGTGTCTGTGTTGGCACTAGGCATCCATTTTTTTGCGGTAGGGAAAACACAGGGCTGTCGTATTCTTGTAAATATGGCCCATCCCTGCGCTCTGGAAAAGACACAGCGCAGCGCTGCAAAATTTCTATATACAGATGCCCCTAAGTGTTGTAATTTCTCTAGCTTTCACCTAAATCATACGTATTTAGAAGCCAATCATCATAAAGGCCCAACATGTCTTCTTTTAGGGCAGATGCCACCACTTTATTAACACTCTTCTACTATGACAGGTAACCGTAAATAGGTTAAAGCTTACCTTTAAGCCTAGATAGAGTAGGGAAAACCGCAGACATAAAATGTGTGTCAGTCTACAGTATCTTCTGAAAGTAAAGCGAATTACCTCTAGTTATTTGTGAATCCAAAAGTATTGAGTGCTTGTGTGTTATTAAATGAAACCATGCACCTGTAATTAATCCTGAAACTATTCTCACAGTCTTCCTAGTGGACTTTATTTGGTGTTAGCTAATTATTTATAGTAAGAATTTCATTGCTAAGCTATCATGATATTCTGCAAATGAATCTTCCTCTAGAATTTGCCTGATTCCAATTCAAGTCTCGATTTTTTAGGTCTCGCCTGAGACAAAAGGCATGTGTTGCCGCTTGCCATGATCTACTCTTTCCAAAAAGTAAAACTCTACTCTAAACAGGGACTTTTAGCTGCCCATTACTTACCATTGGTTGGCTTCATTGGCACTCATATTTGCTTCATTTTCATTGGTGAGGGGTTCACTTCGTCTCCGTATTTTTGTTTTCTTCGCTAGAGCATGGACTTCTTGTGTGCTGTTTGCGGTCGTATTGTGGTACTTTTTTGGGGGAGTGTTTATTCTTTGTTTGGTCTTTCTGCACCCTTCTATATTACTCTGTATTGTTTTTTTTGCTGCTTTTAAACTCTGCTGTGTTTGATTTTGGCCTGACCCTTCTCGTCGCTCATTGTTTGCTTTCTAGATTTTTAAAAACTTCACTTTCCAGTAAACCACTTTTCTCCAGCGATTCTTGTCCAAGAGGCATAACACAGTACCATAATTGATTAAATTTTAATAAAGTTACATGTTGCAGCATTCATTAAGGGTGCATTTTTTTTTTGACTTACCTTCATTTTGGTTGCATTCCGTGTAATGATGCCTTCCTTTGCAATTCGCCAATTAAAGTTACATGCTTTAAAAGTTTAGCAACTGCTGATATTGGCACTCACCTAAATGCATGTGTACACGTGCTGTTAGCAGTTAACAGGTTGTATGCCTCAATAACACGTCATGCCATACTCATACCATAATATACTACACAATAACATGCCTTAACATACCTTATCACACAATAACAAACAGTACCATACCATACAATAACAGGCCATACCATACCATACAATAAAATGACAGTTCATATCATATCATACCATATTATAGCATACTATACAATAATAGGCCATATCATACCCAACAATACCAGCCCAAACCATAGCATACGATAAAATGACAGCCCATACCATACCATACCATAGCACAGAAAATAGCAATGTTAGAGGCAGTGTTTCCACACACAGGCTCACAAGAAAAACACTGAATATTGACAATTTACTTGCCAATGGGAATAGCTCCCCCGATAGAGGATTGTACCACTTGGGGTACCGTTTTCACTGCCATCTATATCAGAACTCATGATATCCCTTCAATAGCATTGATACCAGAAGTATTAAAACAAATACAGAATGTGTATGGAGCGAACCATCTCTGAACGTAGAGATGAAATTATTAGGCAATTTCCCAGGTATTTACAACTATGTTAGCTAACATAAAAGGGGAGGCAGCAATGGGAGCATGAATTACCAATAATTATCGAACATACATACGCTGAATTAAGTATAGATAATTTGGGAGCCAGAGCTATGAAACCACAAGTAATGGGTAGTCCTTAAAACACCAAGCAAGCACCTGATTCTTCAAAAAAGAAATGGGATACTAAAAAACAAAAAAATAGAGAGAATAGATCACTATCAAGGGGTGGGTCTCCTCAACCGGAGCTCTCCGAAAGGAGGTAAAATCTTAGAAATCGTGATAACAATAAAATGCCTGACCAATATCATGATACTGATACACGTTCCTCTCGTTCTTTTGAGGGTTCATCAAAAAACTCAGAGAGGGAAGGACAGTCAGAACACAGATCAGAAGAGCGAACAAAGTCGAGAGACACTCATTGCATTTCAGACCTTAATATCAAAAAATAAGATAAATCAAAATTAAAACCTCAATTTAAAAATAAGGAGGTAGCAGGCCTTAAAATAAGAAATGCCCAGACTACTGAGCACTCAGCTTCTGAACGAGGAACGGGCTCTGAGGATGCTTGACAGCGCAGCAGAAGTAACAATAGTTCGCCAGAACCTGATGGAATTTCTGGTGACAGCGGTGTTGAATGAATATATCACGGTGGAAACACCTGATACTAGGGTAAGTGTCCCACACCAGTTATATGAAATAACACTCCATATGGAGGGGAACATACCTATGAAAGTTAAAGGTCTCTTCTTGGAGAACCTGTCCCTTGGATTCAACATTCTTCTTTCAGAAAAAGATTGGCCGTCTGAGTTTGCTATGGATTGGCCAAAAGGAGAATCTGTAATTTTACCCCCGTTCTCCGACCTTGTTCCAGAATCTCTGAAACATTCATATGCGCAGGAGGGGGCAGTAGCACTAGCTTCTGCATTATACCGCAATCATGCAGGGGTGGGATGCTGAGTCACCTCACCATGTAATCCCAGTAAAAACTACTCCAACTCCACAGAGGGAGTACCCAATAAAACTTGATGGGAAAAAACAAGTAAGGGAGATCTTAGATCAACTTGAATACCAAGGTGTAATCAGTGCTTAATTTGTAAAATATGAAGTGCAGGTTCTCAATTTTTTTAGGGAGGCCACGCCTACTTTTCTCTGGCTCCGCCCACTTACCCCACTGGCTCCACCCACTTATTCTATTAGCTCCACCTACATCTTCAACTGCCACTGCTAAAAGTCAGCTGTAATACCTGATCTGAATTTCAGCAAGGGAGCCTTACTCATAGTAAGGGTTTGATAGGAGGTTCCCCTGCCCTGTCAAAATTTTGAAAAAAATATTAAATAAAAAGTGCATTTAAAGCACAATTTTGGAATAAATTAGCTAAAATCACTAATGCATTGAATAGGGACACTCCACTACTGCCGTAGTGCTATAGATAACATGGGAGCCTCAGTCTTGCAGTCCTCTCAGTATGGACCTGAACCTATGACCCTCAGATTTTGTACCAGTGATGAGACTCCAGTCACTGTCTTGGTACCTACCCAGCTCCATTACAGAGAGACCAATCACAGACAGTCTTCTTACCTCACCATCTACTCTAGCCTGCCAAATTCTTGTCACGCTTTCACTGACTATATTGTCAGTCTGTACCTTGTCACCAATTCAACCCAGCCTTTTATTACTTCTATAGGGGGAGGCTGCCAGTGTCTCTAGTAAACTATCCTGCAGCCAGCATGTATTTATCTGCTTAAACTAAGGACGACAACAATTAGACCTTTCCAACACAGTACAATAGTCTACTGAGGGTTTGCACTTGTCTGCCAGTTTTAAATACAATTTACTAAGCTATATCTTGGTTACTGAAAAGAGCACAACTACGCTCACTGTGTATTTGAGCCCAGGAGTGGATATGATATCAGAAGCAGGTTTTTTGGTCCACGCCTAAATAAAGCACCAGAATGATATAGGTCTTCCATTATATGGCCATCTACAGCAACCAGATCCATCCATTACATGTCCACATCCATCGTATGTTTGATGCAGCATGCAGGCAATCTTCGCAGCTTGTATAGACCGAGGTGACTCAGGCGAGCTATCATTTCTGATCATCAGTAGCACTAGCATCAATCTCGGTGCATTGCAAGCTGGAGTTCCACTTCCAGCACACTTTTCAGTAAAACCTGTGTGCGTGTGCCTGTGTACCGCTAGCGGCAGCTAGTACTAGGTGGCCGACGGCCAGGCAGTCCATCTCTCATCATGATGATCATTCTTTCAATCATGATCATTTGAATAAATCTTGTGTAGCGGAGCCGCCGGGCCGGAGCTACTTACTATTCTCTGACATGACCTGCTATTGACCGTCGACTCACGCCACAACCACACTCCCAAAATAAAAAAGCAGCGTTGCTTTGGCATGGGCCACCGCCACCCATCCTTGGTATATTATTGGCAATTTTGGCATCACGCCTTGGTGGCTACGCTACGTCGCTACTAGTAGTTACTTAACGTCTTCAGTACTGTACTGCAGCTCTGCTATGCTTGCTTAACTTTGGTTCCGGTTCGTTCATGGTGGGCCCAGTGGGCAGCCGGAACACACACTGACTGCACTCACACTGCCTTGCTTAGGCTATTAACAATAACTGATTAGGCCTGGTCTGCCAGCCGGCCGCCTACATCACCTAGTACTGTTTCCAGTACTGGTGCAGCGCTACTTCTGCCAGTCCTCACGTCATTGTCGGATGGTAGGGTGAGGTCACGCTGGCTGGCTTGAACGGCCGTTGGGGATTCGGTGGTGGGGTGCGGCCGTGCGGGTATGCTGGGGTGTGGCCGCGTGGCAAATGTGCGCAATCTGAAAAAATCTGCGCATGCTGCCTTCTGCTGCACAGCTCCAAACCACGCAGAACCAAAATTCAGCCCAAAATCAGTGTCCCGCCCACCAGGCCAGCAACACTATGATTGAACTAAGGCCGCCACGCCATCAACAAGAGATTGAGATTTATTCATGAATTTCCATTCTCCTCTTGGTTCAGCTAGGGCAGGCCAGGCGGCTCGCTCATCACAGCTTTGCGCTAGAAGTTCTGGACAATTACACTTTGGCTGTATATTTCATTAAACAAATGAAAAAACAAACAAAAAAAAGACTCAAGCAGCGCGATTTATGAAGTGGGGAATCCGCTCCCACCACCCTCTGATCCTACCAAGAGCACCCTTCTCTGATGGAAGCTTTGACCACAGGCATGTGAGATGCAGAGTAGCTCACGAAACAGACTGTTTCACATCATGCTTCATCTAAAAATCTTAATGCAAAGATCAGTACTCAGATAGCACAAGTGGGGGGTGGCCAGGCACGCAACGCCAATTGGGCTCAAAGGGCTTCTGCCACCCCCCCCGTTGTGTGCGTCAGCCCAGGCTCAGACAGCTTCCCGGGCACACACACAGCCGCACCCGAGTACTTCACAGGTCTTTAAAAGACAATTTGCTTGTTTACGATGATTTTTTGTTTTTTAACCCCTTCTTAGAGCCCCCGCAGTTCCACTCTGCCTATTGCTTGAAGAATTAGCCCCCCCTGAAATATTTTCTTAGGCCCCCCCCCCAAAATTTTGCTCAAATTGCGCCTCTGGGGGTGGCCGTCTACTCTCTCAGTACCTTCACCCCGTAGTTCCTTTGAGGACAGGTTTCGCCCCTTTGTCGAATCTGGGTAGAATGATAAAAGGGCTGAAACACTGTCCAACTGGATTCTTATTGAATTTTAGTGCCCCAGAGGGAGAACTGGCTTTTCCAAGCCTGCTTGGAATAGTCAGGGTCGTCTTCATCAAACTTAGCTGCGCTGTGACCTCGGCCAGAATCCGGGGTTTGTTCTGAGTGGAGTGTGCAGAAACCTGTATGTGCTATGGAGTTGCTCCATTGCCTACTCCTGCGTCAGTTTCACATATCTACTTACTTACTAAATGTGTTCTAATTTCAGCTTGACCCCGTGCAACGTGTTAAAGCGCCTCCTTTCCTTGTTGATAGATCTCCGCCATACACAAATACCAAGACAAATGCATATAATAAAAAGGCCTGAAAGTACGTGTAGTCTGGAGATTCATGCTGTAAGGTCATGCTGCTCTTTTTCCCATGATAAGGTTTTTTAAAGGGTTTAACACAAGCACCTACAAGCTGTTTCTTTCGTACGAAGAGGCAACCTACATATCTTTTTCACTCGAGTCGGTCTCTCTCGGCTTAGCCCACTGACGGTGAATCGTGGACATTTAAGATGATTTTCTGTCGAAGGTCACAAGGTTTCATTTTTAATTTGTTGATTTGCGCCACCTACAGTTTGTCTTTGGTAAGCCGCTCATGTCACGACCCCTAAACTCCATGCCAGTACTTACATTTTTTTGGGAAGGCAGCACTTGGAGTGGGACTGAGTCACTCGGGACTCGAGAGGCAGACAAACAGTACTGCGGAGTGCGGACGAGAGAGAACTGGCTTTTCCAAGCCTGCTTGGAATAGTCAGGGTCGTCTTCATCAAACTTAGCTGCGCTGTGACCTCGGCCAGAATCCGGGGTTTGTTCTGAGTGGAGTGTGCAGAAACCTGTATATGCTATGGAGTTGCTCCATTGCCTACTCCTGCGTCAGTTTCACATATCTACTTACTTACTAAATGTGTTCTAATTTCAGCTTGACCCCGTGCAACATGTTAAAGCGCCTCCTTTCCTTGTTGATAGATCTCCGCCATACACAAATACCAAGACAAATGCATATAATAAAAAGGCCTGAAAGTACGTGTAGTCTGGAGATTCATGCTGTAAGGTCATGCTGCTCTTTTTCCCATGATAAGGTTTTTTAAAGGGTTTAACACAAGCACCTACAAGCTGTTTCTTTCGTACGAAGAGGCAACCTACATATCTTTTTCACTCGAGTCGTTCTCTCTCGGCTTAGCCCACTGACGGTGAATCGTGGACATTTAAGATGATTTTCTTTCGAAGGTCACAAGGTTTCATTTTTAATTTGTTGATTTCCGCCACCTACAGTTTGTCTTTGGTAAGCCGCTCATGTCATGACCCCTAAACTCCATCCCAATACTTACATTTTTTTGGGAAGGCAGCACTTGGAGTGGGACTGAGTCACTCGGGACTCGAGAGGCAGACAGACAGTACTGCGGAGTGCGGACGAGAAGTTGCACAACACAATACTCTGCGCCAGCAGTGAGGTAAATATTTGATATCCAAAATAAAAATCAATGACGTGCGTGCACTGCAGCAATGCATGTAGACCCGGTCCTGATAATTAAGTGCCGGTGCTAAGCACCAGAAAGCACCGGCACACATTAAGCACTGGGTGTAATAGAGAATTGCAGCTCCTTTGTTTCCTGTAATAAAACCCGATAGTTTTAGACTACAGCCATTTGAACACACGCAAAAAACATTTGCAGTACAGAATGCACACGGTGCCGCATTGATGAATAACATTGTGCGTGAAAAATACAAAACAACACTTGATATCTCATATGGATTCTTCTGCCAAAATATAGAGCCTGAAAGCAGATATTTGACAGCATTTTCAGCCATGGGCTCTCAGCGTCACTTTTGTAGACTGCCCCAAGGGTATAAGAATAGCCCCTGGTTGTTCTCAGCAAGGGTAACAGAGTTTCTTCAAACTTTTGATGAAGCGGCATTGCCCTATGTAGATTATATTTATCTGACGGATGATGAATTATTGGATAACTTGACCAGGGTGAACAACATCATTTTGGGGTTCACATCTGATGGCTACAAATGTAACCATAAAAAATCTCAAATTACCCACCTCAATGCCCTATTTTTGGGATATGAGTTGTCAAGTGAAGGGAAAAGCCTAGCAGCTAATGTTTTAGAAAAATGTGCGCTGCTTCAACCTCCAAAGGCTCTGAAAAACCTACAATCCATTTTAGAATTTCTAAATTTTGGCAGAACATATATTTTAGATTACGCAGAAAAAGTAAAACTTTTCTACGATTTAATTAGACCTGATTTTTCAGTTCACCATTGGACACAGGAACACACAGAAATCCTACATTCCTTACAGGCTGACATGATGGCTTCCAAACACTTACACATATGTGTAAACACTACGAATTTGGTGATTCATGTAATAGAGGGTTAATCAGGATACGTATACCCGACCTTCAATGAAGGCAAAACAGTACCAATTGCATACAAATCTCATTTGTGCACAAATGCTGAGATGTGCATTGCATCCACAGAAAAGATTCTAACAGTAGTACAGACTGCTGTAGTGAGAGAAAGAGCACTGGCACAGTGGAAACGAAAAATTGGCGTAACTCCAGTACCAACCTTAGAGGCTGTTACTAAAGCAAGCATTCCAACTGCAAAAGCACTGCATTCACGATGGATACAATGGGCTAATTCTCCCACTGCAACAGATGTAGACTACAAATTTGATTCTACATTGAAAACTCAAGCATTTCTGCAGTAGGAACAAGAATATCCTCCCTTGAATGAAATAATGCCTCTAGATCAGTATGAATAAATTATTTACACTGACGGATCTGCTCAGCCTGCCATGGGAAGTAAACAGCAATACAGCACAGCATGTGTTACTGTAAAGGGACGTATGCGGGATGGTAAGTTCCGTCCTAGCAATACACAGACACAGTCGCTAGGAGATTGCACAGCTCAGCTGGCAGAACTAAAAGCCCTAGTACTGACACTAAAAAAATAAGGATCGAGAATTCCCTACACTCATTGTGTGAATTCATGTTATTGTGTTCAGCCATACAATGAATATCTTCACTATTGGGGCAATAATGGATTTAAAGATTTAAAAGATGGCACAATTAAAGCACAGGTTGCTTTGGTAACAAGTGACAGAGCTGAAAAAAGGCTTTCCGCGGGCTCATGTGATCCATACGCTGAGTCATCAATGTGTTGACGTGAACGTTGAAGGGAATTCATTGGCTAATGAAGCAGCCAAGTCAACAGTGCGACCTGCTGCCATAGCTGCAGTCACTCGCTCTCGTACAAGAGTAGATGGAGAGATAATGGTATCTATCATCGCTTTGTGAAAAAACAGCAAGGACGTGTCAAAAGGCTTTCCACTCAAGGACTCCTACAAGTTAGATGCACAAAATATACCGTCAAATTCCAGAGTGGTGGATAGAGCAATACCAAACATGTATCGCAGGTTAGGTTTGATACTAGCTTCACACGAAGGTCTGGTTTTGGAGCACACAGGTATTACTGCTACAGTTTAATTACTGAAACAACGTTATTGGTGGCCAGGTTTTACCAAACAAACAAAAGCATTTGTCCTTAAGTGCAACATCTGTCAGCAGATGAAGGGTTCCACTGTAGCACGTCCACCACAAACACCACTATTGATTTCAGACAGACCCCTCGCATTTGTCTATTTGGATCACTACAGCCCCCTCCAATCTGACGGGGCTTACAAGTACATCTTGGTGGCAGTGGATTCATTCTCTAGATTCCTGTGGGATTGGTCGCAGCGCTCTGCTGATGCCTGAACTGTTATAAAGTATTTGCAAGTCTTTATAGGGACATATGCAATTTGCACATTAAATTCTGACTGTGGCCCCGTGTTCAGCTCTCGGGCTTACAAGGAAGCCATGGGAAGTTTGGGTGTGGCATTGTGGTAATCCTCTCCATATCATCCAGAGGGAAATTCGATTGTGGAGAGGAAAAACCTGGACTTAGCGCAATCCTTTAAAGCAAGGGTATTAGGCTCGGGTGGCAGTTGGGTCAATCACATATGATATTAGGTCCATAGGGCACTTAATAACATGCCAAGAAGCTCCCTGGGAGGCCGCACTCCTTACAAGGTCCTGTTTGGGATGAGAATGTGGGTATCCGACCTCGATTGTGGCAGCACAGTGGCGGATGAAAAATAATTCAACATCAATAATAAATAATCGTTTGGCTGTTTTACAGGAACTCAATGAATTCCAGGCATTACAAAGCAATGTCCAAGTAAAACGCACGGCCACTGGGAAAGTTAAAGCTGTTCCGGCAAGACCTGCTTGGATCCCGAAGATTCGGGATCTGGTCAGAGAAAGAATTGTGGACAAAAATGAATTTGGGCCCTCATACAGAAAGCCTGTACCTGTCACGGCTGTCGAAGGAACAAGAACAGTACTTCCTCTGCCTCTTGCCAGCAAAAAAGAAAAGAGATTCATCTCCATTGATCTGATCAAACCACACTATGTGGCTGATACCGAATAGCAGGCCGCGTGGGCTCCTATGTAGCCGTCGATCTCCTCTCGCTACCACACAGGAAGTTCAGACTGAAAGACTAATAATATTTGAAGATTTTACTCTACGAAATAAAGGAGTTGCCAACACTGAAATGGAACTCGTGTCCATTGAAATGTTCAAAACTCTAATGAAAAACAGATCTCAATTCGGCCTAATACCGACATCTATGTGAATATGCCTCAAAACGAGTCATCTGCCAGACTTTCATGCTGACACACTGACGCGAGACACTGCACTAGTGTTGTGTATGGCCTTTTGGGTGCTGTCTTCAAGACGGGTAAGATAATTTAACATTCTTGTTTTCGAAGACTGAGAATAATCCCAATGTAAGAAAATGGATCACTGGATCACTGGCCCCAATGTGCAGTGCTGGCCGAATCATAGCACTGTTTTTTTGTCGAACTTTCCGCCATGCTGCACAGCGGTTGCGCTGTTGTATAACATGGCTGTAAGAAATTGACACTATGGAACTCCCATAGACGAGACCTATTGGATGTGCCAATGCTTGTTAGGTAAAAGACCTTTTGATTTTACTAAAATCATATGTATAATATTTTTATTGGTGCTTTATCCCAGCCCTTTGTCCATTGGTCTGTTATTGTGTCTTTCACATTTTACTTCCGCCCACAACAGCATACAGCATGTTTTGTCGATTGGCTACCAGCTTCCCCAAAAATAAAGTTTTGCAAAAGCTCTTTAGTTGTGGGTAAGGTTTACATGTGCTCTATAGAAGGTAGGACAACTATTAGTGTTTATCCAGTGCTTTGTTTATTAGTTATTTTTTCATTTTTGTATTTGTTTTCCACTCCTGACTCCAAACTACAATCAGAAAATCTGCACATTCATATTGTCACAGACACAGTTATACACACACGTGGATTCGATTCTCTCTGTGACACAGAACTTAAGCAGCATCTCCCTGATGAGGCTAAGCAAGTCCAAAACCGATCTGGGGAACCTTGTGTTACTATTTAGTGGGGACCTGGCTTTCAGTTTTGGCTGGACTGTTCTATTTGCAACATCCTATTGACAAGTCTGGTTTGTATATGACTGGGCCCTGTCTGCATTGATATAGTGGGAGACATGATGTACTGAAAGCAGCCCAAGCATTTGCAGGTGGCTGAGACTTTTGCAAACATTCCACCCACGATTACTCATATTTCCTTCTAGAAAAGGTACCATCACACCAAAATGGGATGATTGATTAGTCTTGCTCACCATCTCCGGGGGCTCTCTGGACACCTGCAGCCAGCCCACAAGCAGACTGGAGAGTAAGAAGTCTAAAAGAGAAAAAACAATACAGCAGCCCTTTTACATCTATGTACCCAGGATCTAGAACAACATCCCTGTAACCATGAGGACTGCCCCAGCACTGCTCCAATGTATAAGAGAGTTAAAGAACACTATATCAAAATGCAGTAACAATTCAGTAAAAAGATATGGCACATTCCTGTCCTTTCTGCCAGCACACAAACTGCAGCCAAGCACCAATGCAGACACCCTTGCATCTGTTTTGTTGGTACGATTGGATTTGTGCAGGAAGGGACATCTTCCTGCACAAAAACAATAAAAGGAGGCATTTTCCTCATTTTATGTGTGCTGCAGAATCTAACACATGTGGAAAGAGGAAAAAACGAGGAGAAATGTAAAAGTTTCTCCTCGTTACGCCTGCTTTTGGAAGGCGTTAGTTTGGGCCCTGCCCCAGATTTACGCTATGTTGTAAATCTGGGGCAGTGTCAAAAACCATGGGTGTTGCGTGGGAACACCACAGCAACACCCATGGAATGCAGTGTGGCTTTGCGTGGCCTTGTAAATATGGGCCTGCACACTGCTCCTCAGTAGTATCACAAAAGTGACGCTCACACAGCATAAAAGTGACACATGGGCATTTTAAATATGCCCCCAAGAGTAGAGATGCAAGCAGTTTTTTAACCCCTTCATGATCACCCTGATCACCTTTTCAAATAATGATTTCTCGAAAACAGCTGAATGAATTTGCACAAATTCACAAAAAGCATGCTTTCTGGGTAAAGTTCTAGCTTTTTGCCAAATTTTGTGTAATGCTTTTCAGCTGTGCGACAGAAGTTTCCCATGGGAATTAACTTGGAAAATCAATGTTTTGGAACCCCTCCCTTTTTCTTGGACCTCGTTTGACGGAACACCCTGAAACTTTCCAAGAAGGCGATGAGGTAGATGAACTGTTTTTGGGAACGTTTGATTCATCAAATGAGGCCAAAGTTATTAGCAAAACAAAAAATGTTCTTCCTATGGAAAATCTGGCCTAACTATAACTACACAGTGTACAACACGTACACATAGATCTTTTCACAAAGGTAAATTCTATGTCATTGCCATGACCACTCACTGCACAGGGAGAAGTGCTCCTTTTTTTTAAATAATTCATCAAGTTCTTCAGATACATTTTCTCGAAAGACAGCCTGCAGGTAGACCTGAAGAAGGCAGATGCCTTCTGGACAGTGCCAACCCCTAGGTGCACGGCAGAGTGCAATGCTTTCTAGGCATGGCCACATACTGCGATTCATTCCAAACTTAGCCATGCTAGCAGAGCGACTATGAGCCCTAACAAAAGTGGATGCTACCTGGAACTGGGATGATGGAGCGGACACCGCCTTTCAGAAAGTGAACGAAGCTCTGCAAAGTGATGCCATGATGGCCTACTATGACCCGCACCGCAACACTGAGCTGGTGGTGGATGCTACATTTGTGGGGCTGCGGCCTTGCCCTCACAGAGACCTAGACCCGGTATGCCCAGATAGAAAGGGAGGCCTTAGCCATTCAGTGGGGTTGCCAAGAGTTCCATCTTTACCAGTGTGGATGGTGGTTCAAGGTTATCATGGGACACAAACGGTTGGTCCCGCCCTTTGGGGGCACCACACAGGATCCCCCACCACAGACTGAGAGGTTGACGGTGTAGTTGCAGACATATCACTTCGAGGTTGTATACCTGATGGGGGCCCAGAATGCTTCTGACTTCTTGTCATGTCACCCACTGAAGAAAGGGTCAAGGGCTCAGGGTAAGGATGAGTGGGTGTAAGAATTCATCATCATGGTGGTGCAGAGTGCATGTGTTGCGATGGCAGTGGAAGAGATACGAAAAGCCACAGACTCAGACACATGCTTTTAGAAAGCAGCTGAGGCTTTAGGAAATTGCACCTGTCATCACTTCCTCGATGGCGCCCGAGGGTGGAACCATTCTAAAAATCACGTCCTGACACAGCTGTGGCACGCCTGCCATGAACTCACCCATTTCACAGAAGGGCTGCTTCTAAGAGGGCACCACATAGTACTTACTCGAGGTCTGTGGGACTGGATGAATACGTTGGCATATCCAGGACATCAAAGGAGGTCGAAAATCAAGGGAGGACTGAGATGGAAAGTATGGTTTCCAGGGATGTGAATGACACGGTGGATGACGCCATGCACCAGTATGTCTCCTTTCAGGTCACAGGAGGAGCGATAGCTCCAGCACCAGTGATGACAGAAGAGTTTCACCCCAATCCGTGTGCACACCTAAGCCTCGACTTCGGTAGCTTCCCAGGGTCATTGTCCCTGATGCACGTTTGAGGTACCCGGTGGTTAAAGTGGTGCACTCCACAGTGGTCAGGGGGTGAGGCCAGTACTGGAGAAAGTGTTCACCCTATTTGGTCTACCGGAAAAGGTCAAGACTGACAACAGACCCCCATTTCAAGGGCAGGAATTAAGGGCCTCGGTAAACAACATCGAAAAATCACAGCACAATGGCCTCATGTGAATGGCGATGCTAAGAGATTATCGAGAACTCTCAACAGAATGCTCAAGATTGGGGTTGACCAAGGTGCTGAAGTGGACGAAAGCCTCCACCGATTCCTGATAGCCTACCGCCAGAGACCAGACAGCACTACAGGATGCGCCCCCATGGACCTGCTGCTAAAGCACCCAGACCACAACAGCATCCCCGCTAGCAGAAAATAGTTGCGCCAGGGAAGGCACACCAAAGCGGTGCAGGTAAGCCACAGGAACACCAATTAAGAACTGACGAGGTACTGCCCCAATTATTCAAGGAGAGCTGTTATTTATCAAAGACCAGCATCCAAGCAACAAATTCCGAACCCCATTCGAGAGAGAATCCTGGTGAGTTACTTAAGTCCTAGGGACTATGACTACAGCATCTCACCAGGGTAAAACGGTGACACAGAATGTGTCCTCGTTTAAAGAGGTGAGAGGAGCAAGAGGAGTCCAGCCGTGCATCCCGCAGAACCACCTGGGTGAACAAGGAAGTTACTGATTCCCAGATGTTCCCCGATACCTGACGGAGCATCGAGGACAGGCGACAGGGGTAGTACGCTCAGTTTGCCTCCCCAACCGACTGTTGGTGATGCTGCCCTCGCAGGGCACAGAGGAAGACTGCATGATCCTCCAAAGTCCTGTGCCAATGCAGAAAGGTAATGCGATCTGAGACCCAACCTGGACACAGCTGGGTCCTGAGCAGTGGTCGAAGTGGGGAAAAAAAAGTAGGGGAACTGTGGGCGGAGAATCAGAGGGTGGGATTAACCCAAGGATTGGCTCAGTGGGCGGAGCCAGAGGTGTGGCCAGAATGCGCAAACATCCCAATTTTTAGTATTTGTTTGGCATTTGACTGCCCAATTTAATCAACCAATGGATACACATGATTATTTAAGGTTATAATGAGTTATTGACATTAAAACACATTCACAAAGTGGTATATGCTTCTAATCACTGAATGTCCCAAATACGATGAAATGTGGAAGCACAAGCCATTTGTCGCCGAGCCATGGAGTTTGTCATCACCACAACAGCAGTTCAAACATGAATGGCAAAATATCCTAATTTGCAAATGTTTTCTATAGAATTATGGCTCTGCCATATTTGCCTCCTAATGCAAGATCTGCTGCATGGTCTGACCATTTAAACTAATAAATTGTATATAGCTCAAACGTATCAAAAGTTAATACAAAATGTGACTTGTTTTGCTGTGGAGTGGATGGCTTATTACAAAGGTTGACTGATCACCTTTCTCACTGTTTCATTTGTATGTTACGCTGGTACTAATAATCTTTCCAAAGACTGTTAGCATGTGTACACATGTCAAAATAATAAAATATCAGACAATATACTGCATCACGCTGCAGCCTTTTTTTTAATGCATAATTTAGTCAACGCTGCAGCATAATTTTGTCCTCCTTTGCTGCATATTTTAATTCCAGTGGCCCCACAGCAAGCAGCACATGTTAAAAGTGCTTGTGAATGAAGCAGAGAGACTGTGAAGTTTGCGAACTTAATTTGGTGTGCGTGCAAATTCTGCTTTGCCAATCCCTGGTGAGGTGCAGCCACTACTGCTAAAACAAGGCCAATGGAGGTACCTAAGGGTGAGGCAGACTGGCCTCAAGGGTAAGGCTGGCCTGCAGCACTGGTGGTGCCCTGTGCATTAATGTTTGTTATTGCCCCCTAATGACCACCTCTGCCATGGATTCCCTCACTACCACCCTTTAACAGTGCCCCTCAAGTCTCCATAACCACACTCTCTCTCAGATGCATTTAATTTGATTTACAGCGCCACTCATACCAGTGTAGGGTGTCGGAGCACTTTACATAACAAACATTACTCAGAGACAATCAATATATGTGTTAATCACTGTATAGAAAAAGTTACATAAGACTATGGACTACAAGGTGTAGGAGTCACATGACAACCATACTACTAGGCCGTATAGTTTAATTGTGATTGGTCTGAAGAACCATAAACTCAGAATTTAAAATGTAATACCATGGTTGGGGGTTCTCTTTAATAATCAGAATTTATTTCTGTCCAAAAGAACACTTTTTGCAACATTAGGATAATCAAAGACCGGGACATAACGCTCTAATTTATACCTTGCAGTTTGTATGCAGCTCTTAGATGAAATTTAATAGCTCACTGTTGTATGTTAGGATTTTAACTTATAAACTGCAAGTAACAAAAGGATCTCTCTGACAAAAGCAGTAGCCCACTGACCTATTTACATTATGTGCACTTTTTGATCTGTGTAGGATGGTGGAATCTGACTGCATGGTTGCCCCTGTTTTATTCCTGGTGTTTTGCTGGTTTTTGACTTAGTCTGGCTGGGATGCTGCTATTCAAGACCCCAGGCTATCTGCTTTCTCCCTTAAATTGATCACAAGTACTATAGGTACACTCCAGATTGGATTCTGGGGTACCCCTATAAGTCCTTAGTATATGGTATACTATGTACACAGGGCCTAGGTACCCCAGAGGTCTACTAGGGGCTGTAGCATGTATTGTGCCACCCCTGAGAAGCCTTCCAAAATGACACCACAGGTCTGCTACAGCAGCCTGGGTAAGGTGGTTCATGCACCCCTTACTGAGATATAGGTTCACTATATCTCTCCATATCACTGCACATATAAACCTATCAGTCACCCCTATGGCAGGCCTTACCAATCCTGAAGGCAGGGTGCTGGGTTTTCTTTGAGAGGGTGCCTATGCATGAGCAGAGCCCCTCTGCAGCCTTTGGAACCTTTATTCCGGGGTTGTTTGAGATGCAGCCAAACCACAACACTCTAAGTGCATTATAACCAAACGGTAAATGCTAACATTGGGATGGCTGCACGGAAACATGTTGTGTTTGGTGTCAATCACTTTGGAATAATACCCCTACACCAGTAACTGGTGTGGGAGTATGGTCCCACCCATCTAGAGGGAGAGAGACATGACAGCACCGGTATACCTGGTACCAGCTAACAGAGAACTGGCGTCACAAAATGGATGCTGCAAGCCCCAGACACGAATCAGCCCTCCTGCTGCTGGACGAAACTCCGGCAGAGGAGCCCTGGACAACAGGTTTCCTGTCACAGGGAGGTGTCACCACGTCCCAGACAGGCTTTAGTGTATTGGGGCTGGGTGGGTGCACTCCAAGAGTGCTTTGAAGTTCAGCACTGGGAGCACATTTGGTGTTCCTGTGCACAGTCCAGCTCAAACCGGTTGCAGGGGCTACCAGCCCCTGCTCTGGTGCGAAACTGGACAAAGGAAATGGGTGTAGCCAACCCTCTTTCCTGACCCTCCCATAGGTGGGTTCCTAGAGATTGTCCCAACCCTTCCTTGGGTATAAGAAAGGAACCCCTGGCTACAGAACTGTAGATAACACCTGGAAGAAACTGTGATACTGAATCCTGGAACTTCGACGACCTACATTGAACTAGATGAGTGAAGAATCTCCCTTGGAGTAAAGGAGTTACTCCCCTGCAAGGCAGTCACCAAAGATGCATCTGACCAGTTTGCATCTCCGAAGCTCCCACCGGACTCCGAATAATTTTGCAATGCAGGAGGTGGGTTTCTGTGGTCTTAGAGATTGATCAGTGCCCACAGCAAGTCTTTGGCCTGTACTTCTTGTGGCGACCGTGCAACCCGAACCCCTGGACACCGCATCACTTTGCAGAAGCATCAGCTTTCCAACGACTCCTGCAGCTGAGCTTTGGGTTACTTGTAGCTCTGACCCCGAGCAGCATTTGCACAGAAGATTGCCCGCCTACACTCCACGAGTGTTCCGTGAGCTAGCCCTTTGTGTTTTCTCTCGAGGTCCCTTCGCGATCCCTAGTACGCCGACTGGTGGGTCCCTGTGAAGGCAACTTTACTTCTAAATGGGCTTACCTGGTTGCTCCAGATGTGCCCTGACTCTCCATTGGATGAGGAATCCCCAGGACCTTGCTGGTCCGCACCAAAGCATCTTTTCTCTTCCTGCATGGGTTGCTGTTGCCAAGGCTTGTTGTGTTCACTCCGAGCACCGACACCGCAGCACTCGACATCCTTTGTGGAACAGTTCAAATCCAGCTCCTGGTTGTCGTTGACACCTCCTGGTCCTCGTGGCTGCAGAGTCAAGCTTCACCTCTTCGCACCTGAATCACCCGACATCGGTGGGCATTCGTCTATCATGCCCCTGGTCACTGGCAAGTGACCCAGACTCTGTCCCCTCTGCTTTCCAGTTCTTCTAATCTTCGATCCAGGCTTGGATCACACTGGACACTTTTCTTTTTCCCGGCAGCAGCACTTTGCAGCAGATCGCCATTGAAATCAACGACGATTCCTGACACCATTTGACACCTATGCACCCGGCTTCCCTGGGTGAGGTAACTCGAGTACTCCGGTGCGCCCATGGGTGCTGGCCCTAGAACCCCCTAAGTCTAAAGGGGTTTGCTCAAAGTCCTCTCCTAAGAGTCCTTAACTTCAAAAATTCCAACCACGACTTTCCCATAGAATAGAACGGGGCTCGCAACTGTGTTCTCACACTGCATGTGTCCCTCGTGGGTCTCCTGTGTCACTACTTTGGGTGGTCCCTTGGGGTCCCAGCAATTCTACGTGCTCTAGGCACTGTGTCTAGTCAAGTCGTGGTTCTTATACCACTTTCTTAATATGTGGTTTGTTCTGCCCCTAGGGCCCATTGTATATTGTGCTATTTACTGTCATTTTAGAACTTTATTATTGTGTATCTTGGACTCTAATCTCATAAAGAGATTAGTAGTGAGTGTTTAGAAATAAATACATATATTTTATATATACCTTGTGTGGATCTCCTTTCATCTAGTAATTCAAGAGGTTATAATCTGGTAAACAAAGCTGCTTTACACTCCTTCAAGATTTAGCCTGAAGGCTGCTCTCCATAGCTACCACTAGGATAGCTTTCAATAAAGGACGTATTTAAACCTATCATCAATAAGGGTTGTTTGTACTGGTACAAGGTGCCCCCTATAACTAGTGGACAGCATAAACCAGGCCAACTTCTCACAATCTGCATGGTACATGTTCTTTGCAGCAGGCACATTAACCCTCTGAGCTACCTTTCCATGAATCAAAACTTCCATTAGACAAAATGGTCTCTCTCTAGGAAGAACATTAAACACCAGAGTCATCATGATATTTTTATTGTTGCCGAAAATTGCTGGAGGCCAGGAAGGAGGCAGCAAGCGCTCTTAAAACCTTAATATACTTAAAAACATAATGCCTCCACCGAAAGTCAGCACCCGGTACGGTCACACCGGTTGCACTGCCCTAGAGCTGGCCCTTCTAAAGGGTCCTATGACCACAGTGACAGAGTCACTGTTGTTCAAGGCTGTGCTGCCTCATAGGCCTGACCGCAAGACTGGAGGTTATCTTTAGTGTGGATTGTGGTGGACAAGCCTTGAAGGTTAAACTACACTTGTCATGCTAGAGTCCACCTGCTGGTGCTACGACACCAGGGCTTCTAAGGTCTTGCGCAGCCTTCTAAGGTCTAGCATAGGAATGTGCTCCCTCAGGAGAGTGGTCTGGTGGACTGGTTATTAAGGCTGAACCTGGTTCTCCAGTTCCAAATGCAGTAGCTCCAGCAATAGTGCCACATCCTCTCCCCCACTAAACACCATACTGCACTCACTGAGAAAAACTCACACTGCCTTCAACTACAACCCAATTGTTGCTGGCACATGGATGCGGCTCAATTTAAATTACACGCTAGACAAGAGCAATATGCGGCCTACAAAAAAAAGCAACAACATCCTGGAATAAGCAAACACTCATAGGGAATGCTAAATTTAACAAACCATGTGAAATGTAAGCAGGAACAACATGGTTACCTTAACGCGTTTACACTCACTATTCCGAAATCAGTGAGTGCTTTTGCTTGAAAAGTTAAGGACATGACTACAGGGCCCTTAATGGACCCATTTCAATGTCCGTTGCTTATATCCTTACAAAACGTAAGCAGTGTGGTAAAAAGACCACATTCCTGGACGCAGAGCCGCAGTACACATTTTGTTTTCCAATCCACACATCCAGTACCTCCAGGATTGGTGCACTAGTTGCAAGCCCAGGGAAAACAAAGACAAGAAACAACAATAGCGCTTCACTGACAAACTCTGTAAAAAGTGGCGCTAATGTGTTTGGGTGTGAATAAAATCAATCTGGCCAGTTTGCTACCACTCTGTCTTACTTTATTTAGTTATTTTTCATATGTTTAACCTTTTATTCCAGATGCTGCACTTTGGAATTAAAATACGACATTTCCAGCAAAAATGATTTCTTTTTTGGATCCATTTCACAGGGGAGCAAGTAAAAGAAAGGAGAGGAAAGAGAGTGAAAACCCCGTCTTGAAGACTCGGTTTTCAGTAAGAGAAGAACTGCTAGACAGAAAGAGAGGGACGAAGGAAGGGGGGGGGGGTAGCTGAAGCGGCAGAGCAGAAGTGGATACTGTATTTTTCTTCTCTGGGCAAGAAGGAAAAGACAGAGTCCTGTTACTTCTGTGCCTTCCCGCCCGTCACGAACGCCAGGAACCCCGAGCTTTATTTATAAGCGGTGGCGAATTCTTGCGTCCTGGGACGCATTTTCAAAATAAAAAAGTAGGGGAACGGACTCCTTGGAATTGAAGAAGTAGGGGTACGCCGTGCCCTGCCGTTCCCACCCACTTAGACCACTGGTCCTGAGGGACTTTGCATGGAACCTGGCAGTGCTTAATTTGAGCCGGTGGTTTCCTGTTCTCAGCACTGGCACTTAATTAGTTTCTGGTGCTCTGCACCGGCACTTAATTGTCAACACCGCACTTAGGACAGTCTTGTGGAACTGCTCATCTAATTTAGAGATGAGCAGAAGAGTTGTTTATGAATACAATATACATTAAAAATTACTAATACCTGCCATACCAGCCATTCCTTTAGCTGGGGACCAGGAATAATCTGAATTGTCGCACTTGCAGCCGAGAGAGATGGTTAGCAGTTTTTTTGGCAGCGATGACAGGGGCAATGTGTGGTGCAAGCTGCAGTGGCCTCCTGGTCCGGGACCTGGCACTTATTAGTTTACAATTTAAGCACTGGAACCTGGACAGTAGGTCTGACGCAGCTGCCTAGGGTAGGGGCGTGCTTGTAGACTGACTTGAGCAGGGATGTAGAGTGCCACTGAGACTCCACGGGAACACCAGTCACCCACCACGCACCCTGGAGGCCGGGCTCGACCAAGGGTACACATAAACGGGCTGTGCATCACTCGTGGCCACACCCAGAGTGCATATGTATCGTCCAGTGTGCACCTCCCACTTTTCTCTTCTAAAATGTTGGTATGTTTGCCTTTGGGTGCTGCGCTGCCCTGCGAGTATTTTTTTAAAATCTGCCCCCAGTATATTCCTCAGAATGTTGGTGAACAAGAGAAGTATGTTCAATCGAAGGCGGGATCTATATTTCTCTGCGGGCACTTTTGCGCCTTTTTTGAGCACCAGGCCCTTAGAGTTTGTTTCCCAGTCAAATGTATTGGAAAGTTATTACTCGTTTGTCCACAGGGTTGCGCTGTGGTACAGAGCAGGCCTGTTAGGAAAACTTTTTCAGTTTAGATGTATTTTTAGCCAGTTCTGAAGAAGCTGCTGATTGCTGAAGAGGCATTCGAGAGGGTCACTGTGCGAACAATGGTGTTTGCAGAAATAATGAACAGCTCATGCCTTTCTTTTCAGCTCAAAATCGTGAGCGCCTGAAAGCCTTTCCATTGTCACACCTGCACGTCGATAACCTTTTACCTGTCGGCAAGCAGAGCTGTTGAATCACTATGGAAACTGGGGAAAACTTGTTAGCATTGTGATGGGCAAAGTATCAGTGCCGAGAAGAACGCGGAATCACTCTGGGAGGTAAATATTCTTTCAGATTACCGCCGTTCTGTAAACTCTGTAGGGAAGAGACCACAGTAGTCTGACGTGTCTTAAGCAGAACAGCACGTGGTATGAGCAGATCCCCGGTGGAAGACTAAAGAAAGGGAAAGTGTTATAAACAGAGGTTACATGGCGGCTAATTGGTGTTATGGCCCTACAGTGACGTCATGTGCTTCCAGTATCACACAAACACAGAAGTCCAAACAACTATATGCCATTATATATGAGATGTTCTGTAACTTCAATCGTGTCGTGAAGTTGTGACGCTACACTCTGTGACAGCTGGCGATATGTACGAATCTTATAGGTCGATATGCCATAGGCAGGGCCACTGGAATTATGCGGCATAGGAGGACCAAATTAATTGTGAGGGTTTACTAAATTATGCAGCAAGAAAAGGCAGGGTCACTGGAATTATGCGGCACAGGAGGACAAAATCATTCGGCACAGTTTACTAATTTGAGGCAAGAAAAGACAAATTATGTGGCATAATGCAGCACATTTTGTGATAGTATTAACTCTGTTTTTTGTGAGTCTTACACTTTAACACTATCTGGGCAAAGTTTTCATCTCATGAGTACCATTCTGACACCTAAACATAGCAAAAAGCGAAAGAATGATAACCCATCAGCCTTTGCAAAGGGACTTCCACTGTGCAGCAAAACATGTTGCTGTGCTTTTAGTAGGATTTGATTAGTTTAAACTAGAAACATTTTTGATGTAAAAATTTGCAGAATCTACAGCAGATAATGGATTATGTGGCAACTGCGGCAAATCTATATTTATAGGGAAAATGCAGCAGTTGCAAAATTGCCTATTTCATGTGACACTGGCCATAGGGCTGAAGCTGCGTATCGCTGCTGAGGCCTACAAAGGCCGAAACTTGTCGGTAATTGTCATTGGAGTTAATGCAGAGATTATTAATTATTGTTGGTTAATTAGCATCAGTCTTGTTCTCATGATATGTTTCCTGTATAGAGCGGATGTGTACTCGCAGTTAGGGGTGTCGCGATGACAAGGCTGGGTGGCCTATGGGTGATTCCTGCCTGTTGTAGCACAGTAGCAAAGTGATGTACTGAAACTGAGCTCTGAGAAACTAATTATCAGTGGCTGGGATTCATTCACTGTACAAACAAGACAGAGGGAGCAGTTCCTTACATAAGGGGCAGGACAGCACTTATTAGCGTGTAGCGCTGGGGGTACGGCGCGTACATACGGCGCTGGGGTGGGGGTACGGCGCGTACATACGGGGCTGGGGTGGAGGTACGGCGTGTACATACGGGGCTGGGGTGGGGGTACGGTGCGTACATACGGGGCTGGGCTGGGGGTACGGCGCGTACATACGGGGCTGGGGGTACGGCACGTACATACGGGGCTGGGGGTACGGTCCGTACATACGGGGGTGGGGGGTATGGTCCGTACATATGCAATGTTGGGGTACCCACCGTACATGATGACACGTACGATGTGGGTGATGGCGTGTACGTCGCGTAGCGGGCCCCCTTTTCCTCGTGCATCGCGGCGTACTTAGCTTTTCCGGCACTTTTTGGCTCCCATAAAAATAAAGCCATGCGGAGTGCTGTGGGTACGAATCGTACTTGCTGGTCCGTAAAACGCTGCCTGACTCCATGCGGACGTCGCGTACGCGCTGTCCAGGATCGGAATTGTATGTATTTTTTAGCCGTATGGTGTTTTTTACGATTCGTACGGAAATGGTATTTCTGTACGAATCGTACTTGCTGGTTTGTACGGTGGAATTCCCGGGTACGAGTCGTATGGAGAAAACGCTCCGTACGACCATTTGTACCCGGATTTTACAGGATCGGAATCTGCACCAATGTATTTAAATCAATTCAAAATAAAGAATATATAGAACTTTCACAAATCATTATTACATGAAAATAGCTAACGTTAGAAATACCCTACTACCACGAATTTTCACAATATTCATTAAGTGCATATTTTTCTATATTCATAGTACGAAAATCATTTTTATATTTTCATAAACTGTAGATGCTCTTGTATACTGTGCAAGATTTCAGCTTGTATTTCATTTCCACATGTTTTTGCACCGACTTTTCTAACTGGTGCATTCTCAACAGAAAGCATTTGCGACACTAGGCCACTTCTCTTAACTTCAAAATTTCATCAGTATACATAAATAAGAAACATGCGCATACGAAATGTATTAGTGCAACTTCGTTTACATGTATTAGTATTGGCTTGCATATATGTTTTCTTCATCTCACGTACTAAAGCACCGTTTACTGTGCTTCAACTACACATGTCTCATTGCCATGCGTCACTTTCTCTAGCTTGTCCACAGTATGCTACATCATAAAGCTATGGGAACACGTGGAGTGCCGGATTCAACTCTTTCTGACACTGCCTGCCAGGGTGACTCTTAAGAAGAAGGTGCCCATCCCCAAATTATTTCATTTCAAAACCTTCCTCTACCACTGCCCTGTTCTTTCTTTACTCATCTCACGACCCTCACAAATAGACAAACATGGGTGGGTAGGCAGCACTGGATCAAAAGGAAACAAGCATTGGCACAGCCAATAGGTCTCGCCTTTGGGACCTTATAAGTGTTTAGCCATGCAACAGTTGCATAACTAAATACTTATAAGGTCCCAAAAGCGAGCCTATTGGCTATGCCAATGCTTGTTTCTGTTTATTACTGCTCTGTAGTAATGGCGGCACCTGTGCTTTAGCTTAAACATCTTAAGCTTAAAGTTGGGTCCCGAGATTGCTTCAAAAGTAAAGAATTGTCTATTTCTTTACTTTTGAAGCAATCTCAGCACCCGACTTTAGCCTAAGATGTTTAAGCTAAAGCACGGGTGCCACCATTACTACATAGAAGTAATAAACAGAATGGCTCACGGAGAACATCAAAGCGGCCAAGCATGGCGCGCGCGCGCGCCACATGCACTGTAGCTCTAGGCTGGCCATGGTAGCACTTTTTGGAGCCCTCACAAAACGTCTCGCCAGACCAGCGCATGCGCTGGGTCAGGTGAGACCTAAAATCTACAGTTGCCTAACCACCTGGGAGGATCTTTTGAGGTATCAGAGCACTTTACAATGATCAAGGGGTTATTTATAAGAATAACAACTTCATCAAGGAGGGACAAGGTATGGGAGGATACCTTAAGGAGAAAGCCACAGGTTCCAGGCGTACAACACCCAGTAAAACAGAATAAGAACATAGACGGCAAGAAATAAGCATGCATGTAGTTTACGGGATAAATCATGTCATGGAGTATAGTACATGCGTTCAATGGCATAAATGTGTTCATCAGTATCCTTTGACTTCTTATTTGAATGAAGCAGTTGAGGGATTCACTCTGGTTTCAGGGGGGAGGGAGTTCCAGATTCTCGGGGCCATGCCAGCGAAGGCTCGGATGTAAGTTTTCTTTTTATAAAATGTTGGTGGTTTCAGCAGTGGGGAACTAGTGGCTCTAGATTCTATGACAGCACCAGACAACTCTAGTTTTTGTGCATGGTATCTCAGAGTGATGAAACGGAGGGCTTTATGGGTCATGCAGGCACTTTTCATATGAATCCTTGCCTCATATGGAAGCCAGTTAAGTGATTTTAGGTGCAGGCGTGATGTAATTGTTGCTTTTTGATCCTGTAATGAGCCTAGAAGCACAGTTCAGAGAGGCCCTTGGTGGAGCCAGTTGCAGTCCCACAGTCGAACATGAGAATCAATGGAGCTTGAACAGTCAGTGGCACACTACTAACTACACGATTCGCGCCAGGCGCTACACTGAAATCTAGAGGCGGGCTTGGGTGCCCCCATTCTGCTCCGCTAGCCATTATGCTGAACGGCTTTAGCACTGGTGGTGCCCTGTGCGACAATGTTTGTTGGCGCCCCCCACAGACTCCCTCCCTACCACCCTTTCACAGTGCCCCTTCAAGTCTCCATAATCGCTCTCTCTCACATGTATTTAATCTAGAGACAATAAATCATAGGTGTGTAAATCAGTGTATAGAAAATGTTACAGAAGCCAGAAGACTACAAGGTGTAGGAGTCACATGTCATCCATACTAGTAGACATTTTAGTTTAAAAGTGCTTGGTCTGGAGAAGCACAGACTCATAATTGAAAACATAACCCCATGGTTTGGGGTTACATTTAATAATAGAGATTTTTTATTCTTACGAAAATGAACCCTTTTTGAAACATTAGAATAATGAAAGACAGAGGAAAAATTATAATGCTCTAATCTATATCTTGCAGTTTGCATGCAGCTCTTTGACAGTTATTAGCTCACTGTTCCATGTTAGGATTTTAACATTTACACTGCCAGTAACAAAAGGATCTCTCTGACAAAAGCACTGACTGATTTAAAATATATGCACTTTCTGATCTGCATGGTACACATTCTTGGCAGCAGGCATAAAACCCTCTATGCTACCATAAAATGAGTTAAATCTACCACTAGACAAAACTCCTTCTCTCTCCAGGAAGAACATGAATCACTGTAGTTATCTTGACATTTTTATTGCTGTCTGAGAATTGCCGAGGCTAGCAATGCAGCAGCAAGTGCTTCTAAAGCTACAAAATACTTTCAAGGACGGCGCCCCCTTGAAGAGTCAGCACCAGGTGCGGTTGCACCGGTCGCACCGCCCTAAAGCCGGCCCTGCACACAATCAACTGATGAGATACACACTGTTTGATGCACCAAAAGGGGTTGGTCATGGCTTGCTGTGCTAATTGGACACCCTGGCATGTACTCACCACACCTGCCATTACTAAGTAATGTACGCCTGTCACTGACAGTGGAGCCAGGTGTGAGTAAGCATGTGAAAACCAAGGGATTCTAGACTGTAGGGGCCATTTTGATAAACTCCCACTGTCTCTCCTTGGAAGAGTTCATGGGTGCTGACTGTTCTAGCCCTGTGCGGGTCTGTTATACAGTAGGCTCTGTAGCTCACTTAGAGCAATACACCCAACAGTCCCTGCTGAGCCCCCTCAGTGATTGGGGTGGACGAAATGTTTAATTTCGCCAGCTGAATTAGAGTTATTTAGTAACTCAGAATTACTCATTAATTTTGCCAGTCTGCCGGCGGAATTGAATAAGAGCTGTAACGGTACTAAAACAGGGCTGGGAGGGAGCAGTCCCTCTGTTTTTAAAAACCACTGTAGATTCAACTTTAATCTGCAGTGTTTTTTAAATATAGGGGGAGTGCTCCCTCGTCCAGCCCTGTTTTAAGTACCACTGCAGGTCACAAACTGCTCGGTGCCCTTACGTAAGTATGTAAGGGCACCCAGGAGCATGTACTGGAGTAGATAGCCCTCAGTGCCCTTAGATACTTATGTAAGGGCATAGAAGAGCATGCACTGCTCTATAGTGCACTGGTGTCCTTACATAGGCACTGACGGGTATGCAGTGCACTGCAGTGCATACCCCTTTGTGCCCTTACATACTTATGTAAGGGCATAGAAGAGCATACACTGCACTATAGTGCACTGGTCCCCTTACATAAGCACTGACAGGTATGCAGTGCACTGCAGTGTAGTGCATACCCCTCTGTGCCCTTACATGCTTATGTAAGGGCATGGAGGGGTATGCATTGCACATTGGGGTGCCCACTCTGACCCTTGGTGGAATTCCGCTGAATTTTAATGTAATTGCGCAGAATGAAACTCTGCCAATTCCGCCCACCCTTACTGAGTGGGCACTACTGACTGTGCTACTAACAAACCTTTGTCCTACATAGCTAATTAGTTACTCAAATGTATCATGTAGTGCTTTCAGTGCCCCAGACCATCTCGAACCATCTCGGCCATAAGGGCACGTTGGGAACAAGAGCTTGGCCATGAGATCTCAGACACTCAGTGGCGTTGTTGCTGCGAGCAGACCAAGGAGATTTCACCCAATAGTAGATTTCACCTCATTCTTCTAAAATTCCTACATGGGCCTTACGATACACTGAGCTCTGCAGCTAGATTTGGACTGATGACTGAATCAGACTGCTGCGGGTCCGGCGCTGACTCTGCATGTCCTGCATATGGCATGGGAATGCCTGCAGACCTATGCCTACTGGACTAATCTTTGAACAAACTAATATCATGCAGGTAGCAAGCCGAACCAATGTTGGCCCTACTGGGCTATATGAAAGATGTCCCCAAGGCCTCCCGATGACTTGCAGCTTTGGCGCCTCTACTGGGAAAACCAAGAATTGCCACAAATTAGCGGAAACCCGGTACCCCCTGATATGCCCACTGGATAAAAGATTTAACAACTTGCCCCCATTATTCTGAAACGCATGGAATGCTATTCACATGGGGGTCCCACCCTAAGGACTTTTGGGATCCGCTCCGCAGCAATCTCAGACCCTACAAGAGCCATCCTACATAGTGGTAATAACAACAGTGCCTTCCTTCGCTGTCGGTGCTGATGGTCACATGTGTTAGTCATGGAGTCATTGTTGTAAGTCGCTGGAAATCTACTCCTGCCCTTACATTAGTGTTGATACAGTATTCATATAACTGTGAAAATTGCATTGATGGCTGATTCTCTTCTGTACAATGGACTATACACCAATGTTTATGTTTGAAAATGGAACTAAAGTTTAATAAGAAACTAAACATTGTCTTAACACGTGTAACGTTATGAGTGCGCCCCTTTACTGCTGCAACAGTTCTTTGGAGTTTATCCTTTCTTGTCATCATACAGGTGCCACATGTTAAGGTATGTTTTGCAATGGGTATTTGTAGAGAGCATGACTCACCTGGGGTGGGGTATTCTGGATCTGAACATGCCTTCTGAGTACCTAGATACATTGACTGACTAACTGCTAAGCCCATTGCCACATACCCATTCTGGTTACCTATAGGTCATGTCTTATAGGTATTTCATGCATAGGTAATGAGCACAGGGAAAGTGTTTGTGCATTCCATATGCCCACTAGCTGCGGGGCAGGGCAACTGTACTGGGCACTGGAACTTGGCTTTGGCATAGTTACAGGACATGCATGAGGAACGACTTGTGGGCGTGAGACAGGCACCCTGGCCCTAGGATGCACAAAAGAGCAGAATCAGGCACTGTAAGGTTGAGGGAAACCCTGATATCAGAACACTGGTTTAGGACTAGCCTAGAAAATGCACATGAGGTGGGCAGAGTCGCTGACATTAGAAATAGCTTCCTGCAAAAGCAATCAGGGGTGTTAAAAAAAACGACCCTATGTTTAATCCACTTTTCTTTTCAAAATTGTAGGTTTTAAATTGAGAAGTATTGGAAAGTTTCACCATCCTTTCCATAGATAGATTACATCTTGTTTCTCTTGAAAGTGCTTTAATTTGTGGAAACAATAAGTGCAATAAATAAGTGATGGAGCCAAAGATTTGCTTTTCTTAGGAGGTAGTGCTGCCAAATGTGGTAAGCCACCTACTGCCAAATCCTCACAACTACCGGGTGGGCTAGTTGCCCTAAAATGGTGGCCAGACCTGCACCTCCCACCCACAGACGAGCAGGATGCAGGTTCCATTTGTCCTCCCTTCCTATGCTGCAGAGATGGCCTGGGTCTAGGATGGTGATGGGGAATCTGCCTGCCACTGGCCCCAAGTGCTGACCTGTCATGGTCCTGGCACCCTGAGGGCCATTTTGTTCTCAGTGTTAATTAGCAAAAAGGTTTGGTTTGCTGTCATACCTTTGATTCCCTTGGGGATATACCTCCATGTACCTTGGCTGAGGTATTATCTGCCTTAGCCAAAATACTGCCAAGCAAAGCTCCTGGGCAGGATAGAATCCCCGGGGACCTGTATAGAAATCAACAGATTGTTTGGGCCCCATACCGCCAGACATTATTTAATGCCATTCTTTATGGCATGTCACCCCCCCCCTACGTGGGCCGGGGTAGAGATCATTCCTATCTATAAAAAAGGGTCTCCCATAGAACCGGCAAACTACAGGCCAATCAGCCTCATCGATGTAACTCAAAAGATTTTTGCTAGAGTCTTATTGGGAAGACTCCAGGAATGGATGGAAGACCTTAATATTTTAACTCCTTTACAGGCAGGCTTCAGATGTAAAACATCTACTATAGATCAGTTGTTTAGGCTTCAACTGATCTATTGGAAGCATATAGTTTTGGAGGGTGGTAGTCTGTACCTTACATTTGTGGATCTTAAATCGGCGTTTGACATGGTGGATCGTGACCAGCTGTGGGGAATCTTGCTGGATATGTGAGTACCACCATACCTCTGCCACCAGTTTAAACGCCTCCACGAGGGAACATTTGCTAGGGTAAGGTTCGGCAAGAATGGGAAATTAAAGGCTCCTTTCCCTGTGGGAAAGGGGGTGAGGCAGGGTTGTGTGCTTGCACCAACCCTTTTCTCACTCTTTCTCAACGGGCTAATAGGAGACCTTCTTGCCGTTAAGGACATTGACTCCCCAAAACTAGCCAACCGCAAATTCCCTGCCCTAATGTTTGCGGACGACACCCTGCTCCTCTCGAAATCACCTATGGGAATGCAGCGTGTATTAGAGGAATTTAGTCGGTTCTGTAAAAGGAGGTATTTGGTAGTTAATATTAAGAAAACAAAATATATGGTCTTCCACGCTGACTCCATAAACTGTCCGCACCAAAGACTGGATGATGGACCTTTAGAAAGGGTTCCTATCTTTCAAATACTTTATTCGACAATTAAGTCGTAAAAGTGGCATAACACAATCGCATACACATAATATCAATACAAAGTTACATTCATAAATCAGCATTTTAAAAATAGCATAAAAATAGTCGATACACAAGGATACAACGATAAAAAGACCCAATAAATATATAACAATCCAGTCAATTGCCTAATCACAAGTCACTTTAGCATTAATCAATTTAGACCGAATTGCCCAGGCCCACTTTATATATTTTGACATTGCAATAGAGATGATCGGACATGGGTCAGTAGACAAGATTCTCATAGCCACCTCATACCTTCGGATGCCCATTAATCGGCAAACAGGTAATACCCATTTCTTGCGTGGGATGGAATAAAGCGGGCAAAAAAGGACAAAGTGACTCATAGATTCAATCTTGTCAAAGCACTTTGGGCATCTATCTTCAGACCCCACTGCCCAATGGGATGTGAATGATCGTATTGGGAGTGTACCTATCCTGAACTGGAAAAAAAGTTTACGATCAGACGGTACTTCAATTAAACCCCAGTATGGTTCCAGTCTGACATTAATCTTAAATTCCAGAAATCTTCCAGTTAAAACGGATGAACACCCCTTAGTGAATAGTTCTAAACCGATCATCTCCCAATATCTGTTTTTCACAAGATCTTTTGAAGGGAAAACTGCATTAGATGGATCGTCCCATAGGTCTCTCAACCCCATGCGATAAAGTAACAGTTTTACAGATCTCAGCCATTCTATCTTGTGGGAGGAATCCTTTTCTATAATTTCCTTTAGGCCCAGTGCATAATGACTAAGCTCGCTAGTTGTCCATACCCTACACCAATACAGCAAAGGACGCAGATAAGCTACATCCTGTAATGATTTCAAACCAAGATCCCAGAAAAGGGGTAGCAAGGGAGTACTTTGCGGAACGCCAACAACTTTCCGGATGAACTCGTTCTCCATGGCATTCAATCGCTGCGGGTTTTTGCCATACCCCCACAGCTCAGACCCATACAGAGACGAGCTGCGAATCTTCGTCGTATAGATCTCTAGAAGTGGCTCCATTGGTTGGGACTGCGAGGTTTTAAATCGTTTCAATAAAATACCAGTCTGTTGTTGGTATTTCAATAATGAGAGATCTATATGACTTTTCCAGCACATATTTTTCTGCAGTGTTACTCCCAGATATGTAAATGCATCAACCTGTTCTAGTGAAGATCCATTCATAAGAATTGCACCTTTGAATGGTCTATACATTTTATTGGGTCTAGGGCCATTAAGCACCATAAACTTGGTCTTTGCGACATTAATTTCTAGTCCACGCAATAAGCAAAACTCTTCGAAGCGCCGCAAGGTAAGCTGGAGGCCACTCGGAGTTTTTGAAATCAGCAGAGTGTCATCCGCGAACATGAGGACTGGAACGCGGGCTCCAGCCATAGCTGGGGCATCTGCGGGGACCCGGGAGAGGAACTCGGCCACCCCGTTAACGAAGAGTGAGAACAGGGTAGGTGCCAAGACACAACCCTGCCGCACTCCCCGCTCCACGGGGAAAGAATCCGTGACCTCTCCCGGCCTACTCCAGCGTACCCGAGCGAAGTTGTCCTCATGTGAGCGAACGACTAGTGCCAGCAACTCCGGTGCCATCCCCAGTCCCTGGAGTACTTGCCACAGTTTGCCACGCGGGACTAGGTCGAATGCCGCCCGCAGGTCGACAAACACTGCGTACAGGACGCCTTTTTCTAATACCACTGTCCTCCAGTACAATATCAAAAATCTAAAAACCTGGTCAATGGTGCTGGTCTTGGGACGAAAACCAGCCTGTAGAGGACTCAGAATATTACCATCTTCCATCCAGGACTGGATTTTGCCCAAGACCAGCCGTCCCATGACTTTTTGTATAGCATCTATTAGGCTGATGGGCCTATAGTTGCTGGCCAAAGACTTGTCCCCTTTTTTGTATATCGGGACAATTTCAGCGCCTTTCCAAGATTGAGGAATGGCCATGCCCTGGGCAATAGCATTGGCCAAATGAGTGATATAAAGGCGCCATCTCTGCCTGTCATGTACAAACACATCTGCAGGAATTAGATCCATACCAGGTGCGCGGCCTGGGGTCACAGTATCAAGAGCTCTATCAACCTCCTTACTACTAAAAGGTGGCTCCTTATAGAAACCCCATTCCTGGTAGGGTGGACTAATATCCTCTGCATCCTTCGCATATTGACTTTTAAAAAACTCTATCCAAGAGTCCTGGGGAACACAGTTGTGGGGACTTTCTGTTATTTCCCCCCTTTTCCACTTAAAAATGTCCCAGAACTTCTTCTGGTTCTTTCCACTACATGCTACCTTAAGGTCTTGCCACTCGCTCTCTTCCCAATCCCTTTTAGCTTTCCACTGTGCCTTCTTATAATTGCTCCGAGCTAGTTTTGTTTTATTCTGATCCTTTAACTTGAGTGCAGCTCCTAGCTCTTCCCGGGCTAGTTTACAGGTGGCGTTGAACCAGTTCTCTAGCTTTCTTTTGTGGAACCGTTTTTCTAAGATTGGTCCACAAAAATAAGTTTTAAGCTTAGCAAAGAATATACTATGTATATCCTCTACAGCTAGATAGGGTTGACTATTATTATAACCAGCCCTCATTAGTGTCAACGCCTCATCCAGACTGTTTTTTATGCTGTCCACAAGATCGGGGTGCTCTGAGACTTTTTCCCACTTAAGGTGTCGTTCATCATTTGATAGTCGAATAGTCAGATCTTTCATGACTATCAAATGAAAGGGTTCCTATCTTCGATTATTTGGGCCTCACACTAAATGACAAAATGGGGTGGGGACCCCAAATCAATAAAGCTAATTTAAAGCTAATTCAGGCAGTCGGGGGGTTTCTAAAGGTTTATAAGAGTTGGGCCCCAAAGGTTATAAGCCCGCCTGTAGAAATCTACAAGGTTCAAGCTAGGGGGGCAACTATGTATGGGGCCGAACTTTTGGGACATAGCTTAGTTAATGCCCTCACTTTAACAGAAAATAATTTTATGAGACAAATCTTGTGTTTTGCCAAAAGTACTCCTTTAACGCCACTAAGGATGGATGTGGGCATCCTTCCCATTGCAGACCTAATTGCTTCACTCCCACTGCTTTATTGGCGACGGCTGTGGAGTACGCCAGAGCTAGGACATTATAGAGAGGAATTAAAGGCTGTAATGTCCACTCTGGGGGCGGGTAGTATCCAGTGGTTCTCCTTTATCAGAGACTCATTCTGTGCGATAGGAAGGGAGGACCTATGGTCCGCACAGGAGGAGTCATGCTCAGCCATTTCAAAAAAATCATTGGTTTGTGTACTGAAGGAGTAGTTTAACCTATGGGTTCCTGGACATAAAACAGCAATATAAATTGGAGCAGGTGTTGGATTTTATTCAACCGCCGACAGCAAAAAAACTGTTTTTGCAATTTAGATATGGGACGCTGTCGCTCCATGCACTTACCAACAAATGGACAGGCGCTACCACCCACCTTTGCCCGGTGTGCCTAGTAGAGGAGGAAACTGTAATTCATGTGTTGTTCTTCTGCTTGGCATATAAATGGGCAAGGTTAAAGTGGGTTACTCAACTGTGTAGGAACCTAGGTATTAGAAATTATAAGGAATCCTAAGCGAAGGTATCTATTGAAAAATCGATGTGAGAATTAGTAATACCCGCTCCCACTTGACAACTATTGTGACCCTAGTTTTGGCAAAAACCTAGCCTGCAAGCGTAGATACTTTATCAAACAACTGATTTGAGATCTATTAAGACCTGCTTTTAATTGGCTGCTATTGTGACTTAGGTTTTATATAAAAACATAGGCTGTGAATTTCCTTTTAACTTTTTTAGTTTAATTTATATTTTTAATGATTGGGTTGCACTGATTATATTTCCCATAGTGATGATTATCATTTTATTCCCCTGTTTCCCAATGAGTGATTATTACTGCTATCTATGCTTGTACTATTTTATAATAAGTGGTTCTTACGACATTGTATTCTTACTCGATATTAATTTTAAGTGGTTGTGTATATGTATGTACTTTTATGGCCGTAATAGCCGAAATAAAGTTTCATGAATGAAAAAGGATAAGTCCAGGGCCCAAACTATTTTCTTAGGAGCCCGGTGCATGGGCTGCTGTATGCCAGGGACTCTGAGGGTGTCCTCTTGTTTCCACCTCATGCCTCTTTCTTTCACCATCCTACACTTTCTGCCTCTTTATTTCAGTTTTTCATCATCGCTTCTGTTTGTGCTGTTTTCCGATCATTTTGTTCCTCCTTTTCTGCCTTTTTCTTGGTCTGGATCAAAGTCTGATGATGAAAACTAAGTCCTGATCCCCAAATTGAGTGCTAGTGTCCACCACCTGCAAACCACTCGCACAAATTAAGCACTGCTTTTGCCTGTGGTTCATAGATCTGAACTGAGTCCCAGGGTAAATGTGTCACCCACTCGTGGAGAAGGCGCTGTGAAGTCACCTCAATGTTCTCGAATGAGGCTGTTCCTCCATGGCGTGGCTCTTGATCGGACGTGTCTTTTGATAAAAAAAATACATTTTCAGGGTCATCCCTGACTTCTTTTCTCTTTTAAGACTGTCTTGAGACTTTCATTTTTTGGGGGTTGAAAGCTGAAAAATATTTTCATGGATATGTAGATATTTGCTTCAAAGATTTGGACCTTCTCTTCATGGAGCGAACAAGTCAAATGGCCTTGGAGGATCTGACATTGCACGTGTGGGGCTGAGACGACTCTCTCTGCTGAAAGTTGTGCACTTTAGTGAAGCGTAGGACATACCTGGTCATTAAAGAGGAAGCCAAGTGCCCTCTCTGTGTGGAAACTAAGGGCCTCATTTATGAAAACTGTCGCATTGCTGCGACAAAACAGCGATGTGACAGTTTTCACTGCGCCCTCCTTGCGACACGATGGATGCGCCATATTTCATGTATGGTGCTCCATGGCGCAAAAGTCATGCATTGCTGGAGTTGTGTTGCAAGCATGACACATAACATAACATAACACTTGTATTTGTAAAGTGCTCTTATCACCCATGGGTCTCAAGGCGCTGAATAACAGATGTTTATTGTTACCCAACTCAATGGTACCCCATGCAGAAATGCATGGGGTAGGCCTGTGCCTATGGCACTGCGTCACCCTTATGCCTGCCATGAGGCAGGCGTAAGGTTTTGACGCATTGGCGTCTAGAAGTGTTGCAGTGAAGTCTCACAGATTTCACAGCAACACTTCTACGAGGCTTTCTGGTGGGGCAACGCCCACCCTGCATACATTATACCTGACACAGGTAAAATGTGGCGCATGGCTTTACAAGATGACGCATCTACCTAGATTTGTCACTTTGTAAATATGGCGCAACTAGGAGCATTGTTTACGCCGACGCTGCGTCACGAAAAGTGACGCAACAGCTGCGCAAAAGTGTTGCAAGGCCTTCATAAATAATTCCCTAAGATCCTTGCTGTTGAGTTATCATGCATTAAGGAGTGCTGTCCACTCCATCCTGGCCCCTTCTGTTGGTCAACCATTTGTGGGTGGTCCTTTATTGCCCCCACTAAACATGATCCATCCTTTCATGAGGTACAACTGGGGTCTTCGTGTTTGGTGCCAGCTTGAACAGGACGGAATCAGGATGCCTGGGTGTAGTGACGGCATCAGCACTATGCAAAGGGTATGTGTGCTTGTCTGACCCCTCTAAGAGTCACACGCACATTTACTGTGCCAACGCTCTTGTCATGCAGGGAGCTCAGTTAGGGATAACAGAATCAGTGACCCAGGAAGCATCACTCCAACCACACCCAGCCCACACTAGAAGTCCTCTAACTCCCAGGAATGGGACCAGTATCATCCTGAACCTGTTAACAGTGAGACTGGGTACATCTGTGTTTCACTGAAGCATATGGGTCTCCCTCACCTTCCCAGCGATGGCGGTAGACATGTTAAGTAAAAGAATCTGTGTGAAGGCGAGGGGACTAAACGTCCCTTATTTATCTCAA
Source organism: Triturus cristatus (assembly GCF_964204655.1). Lineage (NCBI taxonomy): Eukaryota > Metazoa > Chordata > Amphibia > Caudata > Salamandridae > Triturus > Triturus cristatus. Next base: position 810,109,363 of record NC_140586.1, read on the forward strand.
GATTCACACCAATATCCAAGATTTCCAGTAATCTCAGCAGAATAATGCAAGGCACATTCTAGCTAGTTACCAGGGCTAAGTCACCTTCCATTCCCAGGACACAGGAGCAAACCAAAAATAATATGTCCGTACCCATGTGAGCTTTGGTAACCCTTTGTTGGTGACTCGCTATGTGTCACCGACTTAGTATCCTAACTGGATTGGGTAGTGTCTCCGTGGGATTGTTCGACACAGGGACAGCTCCAGTCCAAACTACTGGCTGCACTCATTACAAATGGACCGGGAATGCATGTGAATGTATCCATCACTGGCTAAAGTCAGTCAAGTGGTGGGACATTGAAGGACTGGGTTATTCTTAAGACCCAGCGGTGCCAGGGGACAACACCTGAAACCTTCGTGGGTTACCTGTTCTGGCGTACCAAACACAGAGACACGGGACACTTCCAGCGACGTCAGAGATCAGCGTTTATTTACTGCAGGGATACAGAGGTCACAAGAAGTACACAACGTGTAGGTTCTCGGAGACTGCTTCAAAGTCGTAGAAGTGGGTCGCTCCTTTTATACAGGTTTCGGCCATAGCACAGTATGATGAACAAAGGTCACAACTCAGTTCCCACAATAGACTGAAAAAGGGTCGCATTCATGTTTCAAGAGGCCGGAACATAATTACAACAGTCTTGCCGGTTCCCAACTGTAAAAACATATCCCCTCCGTGATAAACACATTCCATCCTAACCATAAACGCATTAAGAGGAAGGACGGAAAACAGATGTAAGGAAAGGACAAGGATGCACAACAGGTTAGAAAAGAGTGTTGGGGGCAATAAAGGAAACTCGATAGAGGGTCAAAGACCTCGTGTCTAATGTATGCGTGGCTAAAACAATAGACCGGCGCGGCAGGATGAGCCTCGAGCGGGGCCATCTGCCTTAGTCGCGCTATTCCCCTCATCATAAAAGTCACCTCAAAGGAACACGTGTCCTTCGTGTAAGCTTGAGAGTTCCGGGGTCACGAAGCGGACAAGAAGCCCGTTCGCTGGCTACCTGAGGGCAAGAAACAAAATGGACGCTGTATCTAAAATGGAACCCGAGGGCTCGGATGAACGAACCCAAAAATGAGGCGAACCATACGTGGCTGCATAGCGAAACTTCGTACACCCACTATACTCGTCATTTGCGGTTCATAGATACCAGACTCATCCATATTCGTCACCATTCAAAAAGTGCCGTCCCGTCTCACACGGAACCTCAGACGCTCCTTTTGCCCTCATGTAGGCAAGCACTAGTCAAGATCGAAATCTATATCAATATTCATCAGATCGTTCAGATGCTGCTGGAACATCATTCTATTCATCAATGTCTCCTTGGTAACAGATGGCCGCCTTATACACGTCGCAGCGCATAGGCCACATAAGGCAGGACCACACTGCACACAAAGACAACACGTGAACAGAAACGCTACAACAGCCCCTATGATCATTAGAATCTTCCAACCCCAGGTTGACATCAAGCCCCAAAACCATCCTAGGAGCGTCCAATTACCTTCGTCCACGTGTATGGACTCGGAAATCTTGTGCAACTTCGAGATGGCTTGATAAACAGTTGGAGCATTGTCAGGAATAAAAATGCAACAACTTGAATGGATAATTTTACACACGCCCCCTCTATCTGCAAGAACAACGTCTAGAACCATACGGTTCTGCAGCGTCATGAGTCTATCCGCCTGTAGTTCAGCTGTTAGATTACCAAGGGCATTTGCAGTAATATTAGCAGTCGACTCTACCACACGGGTCAACTGTCTTAGGTTCCTACTATTAACCATAGGTCCCCAAAACGGCAAGAAACCCTTAAAGAAGTCTCCTGCTTCTTGACCAGCAGTATCCTCTTTGCTAATAACGCCTCTCATGACTCTAGTTTTGTGGTAGTCCGAAGCAACTGTGAAGGTTGGAGGCAAAAGATTCGCAATATAACAGGTACCCGAAAAATCGCGGGGTAACCATGTATATGCGCGTTCATAACACACAAAATAGGTGCCCTTAGCAGTCAGAAAAACAGGGGAGGAGAGCATCGGTAGGACGTACGTTTCAGTGCAAGCACTGTTCCCAAGTTGTGCTCTCGGATTTCGACCCAAACCCTGCAAACAGAAATTTCCAAGGTGCGGTACAATCCATATTGGGGACGAGCTCTTAAGTTGTCTATCACCCACTGACGTACTATACTCAGTCTCGCTCAGATCCTTATAGGCCTGCACTTCTTCATCTGGAATGAGTGATGCATCAATAACATCTCTATCCAGATCTGCTATGGCTATCGCCAAAGGCTTGTGGTACGGCCCAGGACCAGAGTTGACAGACCGTGGCTCTCGACTGGGGTAGGAATCTAGTGCACTGCGAAACATAGTTTGGAATGCTCGAGCTGAACCCTGGGAGCTGTATGGAAGGACCAAATACGGAATACCCCTATCCATAGTGTGTGGCATTAACCCACACACCCAACAATTGGTAGTATTCACCACCAACTGATGCTGATGTAGGAGTTGAATAAAGGAATTATTCATGAATTCCGCACGTCTAACCTGCTCATGTTGAGGCAAAGGATGAAAGGAATGTGGGGAAACAGTGGTGAGGGAACTTAGGTTAAAAGCAGAGGTAGGTGAAACAGAAGGCAAGAACAACGATACTCCGAAATATACTCCACCCACCAATAACATAGATACAGTTAGAAACAATAGAAACACCTGAAACAGAAAACATTTTGTTTGTACAACCCTCCATAACTCTGATCTCTGCGCTGACACCCTTTCTTCGTCCACTAGCTTAGAGAATGCCATCCTCTACAAACCGTCCGTGACGTACTTGACGCACTTCGTTCTGAGTAGCGATTATCAATCCCCAGGAGTTCCCAGAGATCGACAAAAGTAACCAACCTAACGTCAGAAACCTGCTAAACAGAAAGAAGTACCCGCACGGCCCTACGGTGACCCGGATGGCGAGGTTTCCTTGAAACGTTCAAATTTATTACAAGTCTCTTAGCAGTGGAAAGCACAAAAACTCAGAAAGAAAGGATGTAATTGTTCATAATATTCGTGACGTTAAAAACCACTATACTGTTAATTTCTATTAGTCCTTGAACGAAGAAAGTATCGACTTCTTCCAGGTCGAGTTTGCTCTACGAACAATTGTTCAGATGGCGCAACAGTGTTCAATGAAACAGATGACGAGTCGGTCCTTGGGTTCTCTGCTACTAATGACTCCACCTGTGGATCTGCCAATGACGAATCCTCCTCCACAGGGTGAGCGTCGCTAAATGGCACAAAGCGCAAAAGAGTCTCAGTTTCTGCGGCCGAAATCCCAGTTCTCACCCAACAGTCGGTTGGTAGGGGGATCGGTACCTTCTTTGTGTGGCTGGCATGAACCCAATTTTTCCGGCCCGCCAGTCGAACCGCTGTCCTCGTTGTCAACAAGACTTGGTGGGGTCCGACAAATCTTGGCTCCAAATTACGCTTTCGACCAAAGTTTCGGGTAACCACCCAATCTCCTGGCCGAAGCTGGTGTCCAGGACCCTCTGTCTGCGCTGGTAGAGCTTCAAAGACCTGTTGGTGAATTAACCGTAGTTTAGTGGTCAAATCATGCAAGTAATCGATCAACATTGGATATTCAAGACTATCAAAAGCCCTAGGTCTCGGGACTCCCCAAATATTCGCAGGGCGACCGAACACAATCTCATATGGGCTGAGCCCTACTCGAGAGTGTACAGTCGCTCTGGTCGATAGGAGAGCCAGAGGCAAGGCATCAGGCCATGACAGACCAGTCGTAGCTTGAATCTTGGCAAGTTTCAGCTTCAGGGTACCATTGTACCCTTCAACCAAACCCGCTGCCTGAGGATGATTAGCACTGTGGAATTTCTGACGAATTCCAAGGCCCTTACACACACTCTGCATTACACTTCCCACAAACTCACTCTCATTATCCGACCATACAATCCGGGGCATTCCGTACCGAGGAAAGTATTCCTTCAGCAGGATTTTTGCTGTGGACAGGGCAGTATTATCCTTAAGAGGATAGGCCTCAATCCATCTGGAGAACGCGCAAACCACAACCAAAACATACTTCAGATTATTGCATCTCTCCATATGGATGAAGTCCAGCTGGATAACCTCAAAGGGACAAACAGGAGGAGCGAAATGACCAGGTGGAGTGGGGGTGCCTTTTCCGGGATTATGCATCAAACACACCATACAATTCTTAACCACTCTTTCGGCACACTTAGCGATACCATCATTCCTCCATACAGGAGACAAGAACTTACATATTCCTTTCGCACTAATATGTGACAACCCATGAGCCATCGTCACAACAGCTAATACATATGCGTCTGGTAACATCCACCTCTGGCATTCCGTCAGGTCAACCCAACATCCATGCATATCCAATTTCCCTGTACTTTCTTTCCACTTGGTCTTTTCAGCTTCCGTAGCTTCGTTCTGAATTGCTTTCACACTTTCAACAGTATTTTCACACATACCAGTCTCCGCCGGCCAACTCACTAAACTCGTGACATACACTCGAGTCGCAAGATTCTTAGCCGTTTCTTTAGCAATCTCATCCGCAAATGCATTACCACGACCAACATCATCCGTCACTTTCCGATGTGCACTACATTTGACGATCGCCACTTGTTTAGGCAACGTAAGTGCGTCCAAAAGATCATTCACAAGATGCCCGTGCTGGATCTTTGTACCGTGCGATGTCATAAATCCTCTTTCTCTCCACAATCTTCCAAAATTATGCGCAACACCAAATGCATACTGACTGTCGGTAAACACATTCACGCGCTTTCCTTTCGACAAAACACACGCTCTTGTTAATGCAATTAATTCTGCCGCTTGTGCTGAGTTCTGGTTCAATCTCGCAGTTTCCACAATCGTGCTCAACGTCACCACAGCATACGCAGTCGTCACATCGCCATTCGGCAATTTGAAACAAGAGCCATCCACATACAAAGTACCATCAGGATCTGACAAGGGGGTGTTTTTCAGGTCCACACGACCTTTTGTTTCTTCCTCAGTCCGTAAATAACAATCATGTGGTAGCACATCATCTGATTCCACATTAATCGGCAACAATGTCGCCGGATTCAGTACATTACAACGCTTGATCTGTACGTGACTTGCCAAAAGGGTCAGCTCGTACCCAGACAACCTTGCACTCGTCAAATGTTGAGTCTTTGTCCGATTCAAGAGAGTATCAACTGCATGCGGAACCATTACTATGAGCATATTGTCCATGACCAGACCTGCGGACTGCCGAATAGACGCCGCAGCTGCCGCTGTCGCCCTCAAGCAACTTGGCAACGCTCTAGCCACCGGGTCTAAGGTCGAGGAAAAATATGCACACGGACGCTGCTTATCACCAAATTGTTGCGTTAGAACACTCAACGCACAACCGTCCCTCTCATGGACGTATAATGTGAAAGGCTTACTGTAATCAGGAGTACCTAACACAGGAGCCGAACACAGCGCATCACGTAGTTCAGAAAAACTTTTCTGACATTCCTCCGTCCAAGGCAAAGGGGTTGAAACGTCCTTGCACGTGAGAGCTACCAATGGCTTCGCTAACAGTGAAAAATTCGGGATCCACTGTCTGCAGTATGACGTGATACCTAAAAAGGCACGCACATCTCTCTGAGTTGCTGGCACAGGCATTCGAGCAATTGCTGCAATTCGTTCAGGGGTCAACCTTCTTCCCGCCTTTGACAATAAGTGACCGAGATAGGTAACTTCTTGACAACAATATTGTAGTTTGGAAGGTGACACTTTATGATGTAAAGCACAGAGATGCTGTAACAAAGACACTGTAGTGGCTCTACAGAGCTGTTCAGTGTCAGCAGCAACTAACAGATCATCAACGTACTGAATCAAGGCTGCACCAGCCGGTAACACAAACGCATCAAGCTGACTCTTAAGAGCTTGACTGTAGATTGATGGACTCTCACAGTAGCCCTGTGGAGCGCGTTTGAATCTGAAGCTACGACCACCTAATGAGAAACCAAACAAATCTCTGCTTTCCTCAGCAATTGGAATGCTAAAGAACGCATTCTTCAGATCGATGACCGAGAACCATGATGCAGTGGCTGGAATCAGAGTCAGTAAAGCTGTAATGTCTGGCACCACAGGAAACTGCGGAACAACGACTTTATTTACCTCCCGTAAGTCGATAACTAGACGATACACGGGAGGCTTGGAGGGATCCGTTCGTTTCAGAATAGGCAACACGGGACTATTGCACACATTACCCCGTGTCTCCTCAATAACATCCTTGCCGATCAGATCACAAATGATCGCTAATAGTGCCCTTTCACCATCAAGGGAAATACGATACTGAGGTATACGTGGCAAACGCGCACCAACTTTTAGGTGGACAACATAAGGTGGTATATCCAACAGGCCCACGTCATTGGGACCTGTCGCCCACAAAGAGGCTGGAAGAGATCTCAATTCCGATGGGAACTTATCGATCGATAAATACATAGGGGAAATCACGCTCTTACCCAACGTGAGCTCCACACCCGTAGGAGAACAGTACAAAGTCGCATGTAACCTTTTCAACAAATCTAAACCCAAAAGATTCTCACCACAACCAGTAGTCAAAATCAAAGGAGCTTCCAGCTCATGAGACCCAATTGTAAGGGGCAAAGGGCTAGAAACTGGATTACTAACGGGGGCGCCAGAAAATCCAACGGAAACATTCGTGAAGCCAGACAAAGGCGCGCCAGGGAGTTTTGAATGCATGATGGAACTTTTTGCCGCACCAGTGTCCAACAGAAAAGGCTCAACGACGCCCAAAGTGGCTACTGAAACGTATGGCCCTCTCTGATCAACCGGAACTGATACTTCTCCCTTCCTTTGTCTATGGCTGTCCTAATAGATACCATCCGCATCAACATCACACTCAACATAGCAATCATCCACATGATACTGAGTAGACCGACCGGACGATTGTTCGCGCCGATCGAAACAATTTTGCGAATCCGAAGACGTCGCAAAGCGTTCGGCCTGATTCTGGGCAACTCCGCGACCTCTACCACGAGAGACCTGTTGAGGACCGCTACGTCCTCCCCGAGCCGATACGCCATTGGCCCTGTCACGGAGAACCGGACAATCAAACTTCAGATGGCCTTCCCCACGACAATACGCGCACTGATTATATCCCAGCACAAAGCGAGGCGCAGGCGAAGCATTGCGCGGCTGTGGTCTAGAGAACTGTGATTGCGATCTGTTTGGCTGCTGTGTATCACTGAAATTCGAACGCGATGGATAGGCTTGCTGCAACAAGACCTTAGTTTTGAGATCCTTAGTTTTCTTTTCTGCACGCTCACTTTCCTCTTTCTCTCTATTTTCGTAATATTGGGCCGTAGCCAATATTTGGGCAGTGGTAGAGACAGCCCATGCACTCTCAGAATTCTTCAACTTGTTGCTAAGGTCGGGCAACAAATTCGATACAAACTTATCAACGAACAGCCGCTGACCACCCTCGGAACCCATGTCCTGACCGCTATGGTCAATGAACGCCTCCTCAAACCTCGTAAAGAAATCAGAAACACTTTCATCCCTCTTTTGCCTGCACGCCGATAATTTGTCCCAGTTGACGCGCATCGCTGGCATAAGTGTTTTCATGAGGGTAATTATCCTCTGGGGCAAAGCCACAATAATCTGTTCGGGTTTAGCCCCGCCGACCTGCCGGGCATCTGCCGCTGTAAGGGCAGCCCAGTCACCGCCTAACTCGGCCACGTGATTCTCGTGACGAATTTTCGCCCAAATCGGCTGAGGCACCACATTGCCAAACAACATATCAACATCGGCTAGGTTCATAACAGTAGCATCCACCAATTGGGACAGTTCTTTATAGTACCCTGCAGGATTCTTACGGGGATCAGGTAGGGATTGCTTCACTTGCAAAACTTCCGATCGCTTCCAAGGGAGGTGTATCCACACTCTCTGGAAATGGCCTGGGACAGGAGGGTTAGCAGCCGGATCACCTGGCATCCATACCGGGGGAACTTCCCGCATAGGATATTGACCAGGTTGTGCCATCCATTCCGCGGTCGCGTCCTTAAACAGCGCACGCGGTTGCACTGTACATCGAAAGGATAACAAGCGTTCCAGAGCCTCTCGAACTTTGTCACCTACAATGACACCCGTGGCAAACCGAAGCTGTAGCTCGGAAACCTCAGGTGGTATATCATCAGCTATATCATCGTCCCACTCCTCTTTCAATGACTTACACAATTCTTCGAACACGAATCGCTGCGTGGGCACATTAAACTGAGAAAACGTTTCGAACACTACACGTGGGGTGTATTTAACAGGGTTACGAATCCATCTACGTGCCGTTTTCACCAACGATTCACGTTCCCTACCATCAGGAAGCTGACTGCGTCTTTGAGCAATGTCTGAAAGAGTCGAGCCAAGTATCGGCCCAAAGAGCGGAGAATAAAGAGAAGCAACAGCAGTCAAGAGACGACTACGAACAGAAGGAGAAGAAGACGAAGATGCAGGCGTAGCAGCCATAGGGGTGGAAACGGTAGAAGTAGACGCGGCAGCGGGAGTAGCGGGAACGACAGGCTGAGGAGGAACTTGGAAAGGCGCAGTAGGGAGAGAAGCCGGGACAAAAGGATGTACGATCTGTGGCCCAAGGGGATTCGGGAGTACGGGAGGAACAGCGGGCTGACCAGCAGCCGCCAAATCAGCGGGTTGAGGAAGAGGTGGACGAACGGGACCCATAACATCAGGAGCATAGGGAGGTGGCGATTTCATCAGATAAGACAAAAGCGAATCTTCCACTGATTCTTCTCCTGTCTTATCGTTCGTAGAAGGTAGCGCCGGATAACATTTGTCCACTGCCATATGGTGAAGCCGAGCACTAACTTCTTGCTCTTTCTCATCTTTGTCTAACTGATACTGTTCCGCATTGCGCATCACCGTAATGACACCTTCTCGCTTATTTTTCTTATTCTGTTTGATTTCTTTCTGTTTGGCCTCTTTCCGCCATAACCGGAAGGAATCAAACATGGCCGGCCTAGCTTTCTTTTTAAATAATTTAGCTTCCAAGTTATCTAAAATGGCAGTCTCGAAACTACCATGAGGTGGCCAACTAAGGACGCCATCCTTTTTAGTGTAACAAACCCAATATTCATTATATACGATAGGACCCACGCCATGGCGACTATAGAGCTCGTAAAGCGGAGTTCCAGCCGGAGGTATCGGACATGAATCCTCCAGCCGGGAATCCATGCTGCAACATTTGAGAAACCCAAACAAAGTACTACGGCCAGGCATCGTGCACACTAACCGAGTATACAAACTTCAAGGGCTATCGGATTACGATGTCCTCGCAAAAATGCAAGACCCTCGGTTTTTGGCAATTGCAATCGTCAAAGAAAACCCAACAACTAAGAACCACGAATGCTATGGAACCATGCAAACAACAAAGCAACACTGGGAGCGACCCACAAATACTTAACTGAAAGAACGATGGCGTCACCAGGAAGGCCCGTTGATCGTCTCGCCGTTCAAAGGACTACGCCAGGCGCCAAACAGGTCGACAGTCAGGGCATCGGTCCGTCGCAGCCGTCAGGAGGCGGGGATCTTCGCGGGAAAAGACGTCGGGCCACTTGTTTCGACAACTGGATCGATGAAGCGGGGTGCACCTTCCCTCGGAGATTTCACACGAAGTTCCTCACGATCGTCGGGCTTTGGACCGGTACCGTTGATGTCGCCCCACGTTGGGCGCCAACTGAAGGACTGGGTTATTCTTAAGACCCAGCGGTGCCAGGGGACAACACCTGAAACCTTCGTGGGTTACCTGTTCTGGCGTACCAAACACAGAGACACGGGACACTTCCAGCGACGTCAGAGATCAGCGTTTATTTACTGCAGGGATACAGAGGTCACAAGAAGTACACAACGTGTAGGTTCTCGGAGACTGCTTCAAAGTCGTAGAAGTGGGTCGCTCCTTTTATACAGGTTTCGGCCATAGCACAGTATGATGAACAAAGGTCACAACTCAGTTCCCACAATAGACTGAAAAAGGGTCGCATTCATGTTTCAAGAGGCCGGAACATAATTACAACAGTCTTGCCGGTTCCCAACTGTAAAAACATATCCCCTCCGTGATAAACACATTCCATCCTAACCATAAACGCATTAAGAGGAAGGACGGAAAACAGATGTAAGGAAAGGACAAGGATGCACAACAGGTTAGAAAAGAGTGTTGGGGGCAATAAAGGAAACTCGATAGAGGGTCAAAGACCTCGTGTCTAATGTATGCGTGGCTAAAACAATAGACCGGCGCGGCAGGATGAGCCTCGAGCGGGGCCATCTGCCTTAGTCGCGCTATTCCCCTCATCATAAAAGTCACCTCAAAGGAACACGTGTCCTTCGTGTAAGCTTGAGAGTTCCGGGGTCACGAAGCGGACAAGAAGCCCGTTCGCTGGCTACCTGAGGGCAAGAAACAAAATGGACGCTGTATCTAAAATGGAACCCGAGGGCTCGGATGAACGAACCCAAAAATGAGGCGAACCATACGTGGCTGCATAGAGAAACTTCGTACACCCACTATACTCGTCATTTGCGGTTCATAGATACCAGACTCATCCATATTCGTCACCATTCAAAAGGTGCCGTCCCGTCTCACACGGAACCTCAACATCCAGCACTTCCACCCTTCTTGGAGCAAGAAAGACCTGGCTCTTCGACTGATCCCAGCAAGAACCTAGCTCCTTGAGACCCTCACGGGTGATAACAGTTGCGCTCTACAAATCCGAGTTGATTGATTGATCACTGCAAGAAGCTTCCTGGAGGGCAAGTGCCTCCTTCTGGCCCAGAGGGCCTTCACCATGCAACGTTTCCATGCCCACTTAGCAATTTTATCCATAATTATTTCTCTAAATAACTCTCCCGTTCACTGTTATACAAGAGCAGAAGATGCTCCTTTCTATTCACCGTCTCAACCAATAAAACAACTGATCACCGGGCTCCATGGTAGCACCAAAGAGCCCTACCCAAACTTTCACTTGGGTCTGAGGGTGGTGGCAGACTGGATGGCCACTGTCTACCTTAAGCTTCACTCGGATAAAACTAAGGTTATGGTACCAGGAGGTTCTTCAACTCTATGAACATCCAGCTGGTGGCCAGATGTTTACTCCGCTCTTGTAATGTGAAGACTCTTGGAGCCATGTTCAGTGACAGACTATCTGTTAGACCCCAAATATTGCCCTTTGGTTCCCAAAGAATCCGCCTAACCTGTCATTCAAGCAACCATAGGGTCCCGATTCTGTTTTGTGAATTCCCTCCTTGAGGGTCTTCCTCCATATGCCACTCCGCATTGCAAATTGTACTTCATGCGGCAGTCCACCCCTCCATTATCTGCAGGGTCAATACTCCCTCTCAGACCCCCTCTCAGCTTTCAGGAGATTAGCCCTCTAGTTACCAACACATGGACCCCAGGCATGCACCCATTCGTCCTCTGTGCTCCTCTATGGCCTTGTTCCTAACTGTGCCCAAGATCAAACATCTCGTCGAGGTGGCAGAGCTTTCTACAGTCAGGCTGCAAAAGCCTGGAAATCTCTCCCTCTGGAGCTCAGATGCCTTTCTAGCTAACTCAACTTTTTAAATTATAAGTGTTACCTTGGCTTGCAGTACATTTAGCTTTTGGCATGGACACCGCGGGGTAAGAGCGCACTCTATAAAAGTAATATAAGAATAAGAGTAATAATATAATAATCTTACTACTACTAGGGCTACAATTATTATTAATGATAATATAATAATAATCCTCATATTATGCTCTGTCACTCACACACACACACACACACACACTCTCTTTCTCACATTCAAAGAGTTGAGGGGGTATCTTCCTTAATGGTGTGCATGCAGGAGAGCCCTGGACCATGACCTCCTCCTACACATGTCTGTGAGAGCACAGTGTTCTATGGGGGACCTCTCCAATAATGGTGTGCATGCAGGAGAGCCCTGGACCATGACCTCCTGCTGCACATGTCTGTGAGAGCACAGTGTTCTATGGGGGACCTCTCCAATAATGGTGTGCATGCAGGAGAGCCCTGGACCATGACCTCCCGCTGCACATGTCTGTGAGAGCACAGTGTTCTATGGGGGACCTCTCCAATAATGGTGTGCATGCAGGAGAGCCCTGGACCATGACCTCCTCCTACACATGTCTGTGAGAGCACAGTGTTCTATGGGGGACCTCTCCAATAATGGTGTGCATGCAGGAGAGCCCTGGACCATGACCTCCTGCTGCACATGTCTGTGAGAGCACAGTGTTCTATGGGGGACCTCTCCAATAATGGTGTGCATGCAGGAGAGCCCTGGACCATGACCTCCTGCTGCACATGTCTGTGAGAGCACAGTGTTCTATGGGGGACCTCTCCAATAATGGTGTGCATGTAGGAGAGCCCTGGACCATGACCTCCTGCTGCACATGTCTGTGAGAGCACAGTGTTCTATGGGGGACCTCTCCAATAATGGTGTGAATGCAGGAGGGCCCTGGACCATGACCTCCTGCTGCACATGTCTGTGAGGGCACAGTATTCTATGGGGGACCTCTGCAATAATGGTGTGCATGCAGGAGAGCACTGTTCCACAGCCTCCCGTTGCACCTGTCTGTGAGAACACAATGTTTTGTGAGTCTGTGGGGGACCTCTCCTCTAATGACATGCATGTGGGAGTGTATTGAACCAAGGCCTCCCCTTGCACATGTCTGTGAGAGCGCAATGTTCTGTGGGGGCCCTCTACCCCAATGGTGTGCTTGTAGGAGTGTCTTCCACCAAGGCCTCTTGTTGTACATGTCTGTGAGAGCCGAGAGCACAATGCTCTGTGGGACACCTCTCCCCTAATGGTGTGCATATAGGAGTGTTTTGGACTAAGACCTCCTATTGTACATGTCTGTGAGATCATAGTATTCTGTGGGGACCGCTCCCCTAATGGTGTGCCTCTAGGAGTGTCTTGAACCAGCGCCACCTGCTGCACGTCTGTGAGAGCACAGTGCTCTGTGGGGACCTCTTCTCAAATGCAGTGCTTGTAGGACTGTCCTGAAGCCAAGCCTCCTGTTTTTACACAGCGCAGAGCACAGCGTTCTGTAGGGGAGCCAAGAAGTGCCTGGGGCAGTGTGCATTGGCTGTATGCAATATGAGTGACAGCTGACGTTGGACTCTTGTGGTGTGGCTGATTGAATGCTAATTGTGAGTGGTCTCTTGAACTCCTGGATTCTTTGAATATGGGAGGGGCTGAGAGATGTGCTAGAGTTTGCCCCGAATCCCCCAGGAAATGGGTTGCGGGGTAGATTGAGTGACAGTCCTAGAGGGCACTGCCTGGGGGACCCTCCTTCATGTTCAGGGTGAGTCAAGCTTCATAGGGCCAGATGTACGTATAAGAGAGGGTGTGTCATCGGGTGAGACAGACCTCCTTGAGTAACTCTTAGGGCAGTGCCACAATGACTTGACCCCCACCCCTTTCGACCCCCGTCCCTCACACCTCGCGTTGTAATGGGAGTCGGAACCATAGCGGGAGAATTGAGATTTTCATCCCCACTACCTTAGGAGTCAGTGGACATTGCACTGAGCTGCCAGCCATGTCTTACTGGGGTCACTATTATCAGTGTTGCAAAGACTGTCGAGAGGTCAATTAGTGAATCTTTAGTGCACAATAACAACATTGTTTTGTTTTAGAGAATTCACATACAGTCCATGTATTTATAAAATCCGCTTACATAAGTCTTCTTTCTGCATTGTCCCCCCAGAATGTTAATGTACCGGAGGCTCTTGCTGGCCTTGTCAGGGGGTTTTAAACCTCTCAGCCTGGTGTGTATGGGTCTTTTTTCCTCAGGATACCTATGATTCCTTAACCAGGTAAAAAGAGGTGTTTGGAATGTGTTATATTGTAGTATTTTGTTTGGGACGATCTACGGGGATCCTGTCAACCTACATAAATCTTGCTTATGCACTTTGAACCAAGCTTCTTGTGGACTCTCTGCTGTACAGGTCACCACAAGACAACCACAGACAATGGCACATATATGGGGCGAGTGTTAGGTGATGGGGAATAAGGGTCCTGAAGGGAGACAAACAGCCGGCATGGACTAAAATAATAAGTAATAAGGAACAGGTATGCTGCAATTCTGATTGGATAGTTGGAACTTTGGCGGCAGGGCATGCAGCCATTGACCAATGCTAAGGGGGATCCAAATGTGATAGTTAACCTTGGAGGAGAAGGTACTTCCACTTTCTATTAGAAATATTGAAAACCATCTGTTATTCACGAAATCTCTGAAGACATGGTTGTTTTCTACCTAAATCCCTTTGCTTTCCTTTTGAGAGGTTGTTAGCATCTGCTTCCTATTTCTGAGGTCCAGCGTTGGGAAGCCCCGTTGTTGGGGCAACCATGCGCTCTATAGAATCCCTTAACATAACATAACGGAACAGAACAGAACGTGGCAGGTGACATCGCTGGAGGAATAGTGGTGGGTGCAGGTTTTAGCTGCAATTAAGTTTCCTGTACTGTTCCATGGAGTAAAAATGAGCTGTCTGAAGGTACTCTACCTGGTTCCACCAGTCCGCCTCTGTGTAGAATATTCTGCGGATCCATCCGTGAAACGCCCCTGTGAACTCAGTGCTACACACCTATGGGCAGATGTTCGGTCTACCGCGACCAGGAATTACAGCAATGTATATAGGGATGTGGGACGGGGACAGCAGGGCAGTAAAGGAAGAAAAGCGATGAGCTGGTAGTTCACTACATAATAAATGAGTGCTTTACAAAATTTGTAGTTTCATATAAATCACAGCAGGGGAGGTTTGGAAAAAAGTGATGATTTTCATCTGAAGCCAGTGTCTGGAAAAGGGAATGATTATTTCCCACGAGAGTTTAAATGTTTGAGATGAACATAGCCCACCTGGTGTAAACTGCATTGCTTTACAAATTAGCTAAAATCCTTATTTGTAAGGTTATAAAGTCGCTAAGAAGAATTTCAGGCAGTTTCAAAGCTGCAGCGTTTGCAAGCATTTTAACTTTGCCTTTATTATACAAATTACATTTTACAGCAAACACCTGCTCTTCGATTTAGAAACATCTGAGGTATGCCAATCACTTCTGAAAGAACAAAGGGATTTATGCTGAGGAGCGGTGGCGGGGGGTGGGAGGAGGGGGATAGTGGGCGGAAGCTCTTAAAAGTGGCCCGATCAGGGACGTTCCATTCCATTGTGGAGGGGAGGGGGTTCATCAACCGCCACAAGGCCGGACCGCGCGCCCTTCTTCAGTCGTATAAAGCGGCTTATAATCTTACGCCAAGGAAAGGTCCACCGGCATGAGTCACACTCCTCCCAGCAGGGTGTCCATGGATGTTGGATGAGACTGCGGTGAGCTAAAATCACACAATCAGCCATGAAAAGAAAAAGACCAAAGGCCTGCAGAGCGCGGGGCGGCATTAATGAAACAAGTGAGTCATGGCTCAGATAGGAAGCAAGCTTAAACCGTTGAACATTACCAAGCGAACGGTTTCCTTTTTATTAGTATTAGATTGTGGGCAGGCAAAACGTAAGGCAGGCCAACACACCACTGTGCACCTGGAAAGTGCTGTTCCTTGCAATAATAGACCACACTAAATAGTTTCTAGAGGCATGTAAAGGGTGAACTCCTGCTGAGCTTAACCTTGTCATTAATCCATGGGAAAGGAGCACAAATCCTCTCCAATTCGCTACAAATTTCCAGATATAGCAAATTGATTGCTCCAAGATTGATCGTCAACAAGAAGATTTGATATATGACATTTTTTGGCTTAGTGGCCCTTGACATGGCAGTTCCAGTTAACTTACTTTCAGCCCTATAATTCCATTTCGGCAAAAATAAATCTTATTGCCCTTTGAAAATGGACTTCTTATTTAGTTCTAGCCAATAGCTATATGGATAGACGGAGTCGATGGGATTTATATATGTATTCAGTGCACAATATGTGCCTTTGGTTGCAGGTGGGGGCACCCGCACCCATTCTTGGGACCAAGGCTGTTTTTTCATCATTGTACTTTTATCAAGAGCAAAAGAGAGAACAGCAGAAAGGGGTAAAGAAAGTAGAAGATAAAGAAAAACAGAGGCAAAGGGATGGAAGAGAATCTGTAAGAAAAAGAGACTCAAAGTGTAGAGAGATGGAAAAAGGAAACATGAGTTGGAATCAGAGGTAACTGGCTATAGTCTTCAGCAACCCCACATTCAGCAGCGCCTGGACCGCCTGGACCCCTGAACGTTTTTTTTTTAAGCAAATGGAAGTTTTTTTTGCATCAGTTAAACTTTTTGAACAACTTTGTTTCATAGAATTCATGGGTAGAGCCCAAGAGAAACTAAAGTGTGGGATCGAAATAAAAGACCCTGAACGCCATTTTGTCAAAGGCGAAATGTTAAAGAAAAACACTTATTTACACAAAATGTTTACATCAGACATAACATTTAAAACATATCGACATATTTATACAGTGACAAGGGGAAAATTCTAGTTTTGAGAGTCCCTTAAAAGCTGACTTAAATATGGATAGTCATATGGTCAAGGAGAGGGCATTTCACTGGAGGATGCCAAGACCATAGATGCACCAAAGGCGGCATGAGGACCAGGTGGGTTTGAGAACAAGGGCCACATTTACGACCATTGGCAATTGCGACTCGCAAATTGCGCTGAATTGCGAGTCGCATTTGCCAATGTACAACAGTGTCTGAAACACTGTTTGCGATTCCCAACGGGGTCGCAAATTGCATGCGTCATGCATATTAATGAGGCTGTTGCAATTTGCAACCCCATTGGGAATGGCGGGATCTCCCAGGGATGGTGGCCTGCTGGGGTCAGCAGACCTCTATGTCTGGGACTGTTTTTAAATAAAGCAGATTATTTTGTGTGAAATGCAGCCTTTTTCCTTAAAGGTAAACTGGATGCATTAAAAAAATTAAAAATGTAACTTTTCATTTTCATTTTTTAAGGGCAGGCTTAATATCGAGTTGCTAAACACTATTTTACGAGCGCAAATTATTTGCGACTCGCAAAATAGGCTTAGTACATGGACTACAGGATTTTTGCATGCGCAAACGGGTCTAAAACCCATTTGTGCCATGCCTGTATTAGGTCTCATGCATATTTCAGGAGTATCATGCCTGTACAATGCCTCACTAATCTTCAAGGGTGCCATGCCGGTACTAGGCCTTGTGCATCTTTCAGGGTGCCATGCACATACTAAGCCTTGCACATCTTTCAATAGTGCCATACCTGTACTAGGCCTCATACATTTTTCAGGAGAGCCATGCCTGTACTAGGCCTCACGTATCTTTCAGGAGTACCATACACATACTAAGCTTCGCGCATCTTTCAGGAGTGCCATGCCTGTACTAGGCCTCACACATATTTCAGGACACGATGCCTGTACTAGGCCTTACTTATCTTTAAGGGCGCAATGCCTGTATTAGGCTTCGCGCATCCTTGAGGGCACCATGCCTGTACTTGGCTTAGCGCATCTTTCAGGAGTGACATGCACGTACTAAGCCTTGCACATCTTTCAGGAGTGCCATGCCTGTACTAGGCCTCACCCATCTTTCAGGAGCACCATGCCTTTACTAGGCCTCATGCATCTTTCAGGAGTGCCATGCCTGCACTAGGTCTCGCACATCCTTCAGGGCACTATGCCTGTACTAGGCCTCGCACATCTTTCAGGAGTGTCATGCCGGTACTAGGCCTCGCACATCGTTCAAGGTGCCATGCCTGTACCAGACCTCGTGCATCATTCAGGAGCGCCATGCATGTAGTAGACCACATTCATCTTTCAGGCGCGCCATGCCATAGCGCCATGGTTGTACTAGACCTCGTGCAGCTTTCAGGAGAGTCATACCTGTACTAGGTCTTGCGCATCTTTCAGCAGCAGCATGCCTGTACTAGGCCTCGCGCATCTTTCAGGCGAGCCATGCCTGTATTAGGTCTTGTATCAAAACAACAATGTCTCAACCGGTAATAATTTGTAAGGATCATTAAACAGTATGCTTAAATCAACTCCACGAAAGATACAAAACAAGGGAGACCAGAGAAATTAGAAAAGGCAGTATGTTATTTGCAGGTAGTTAAACAGCACTACATTACAAAATTTATTGAAGTAACCAAACATAACCAAATGTGCACTAGTCGTGTTAGTGACAGTGAATGGCGCAGTGACACAAGTGATGTGTATATCTTGAGACAGCGGACAACAATAAAGTACAAAAAAACTATAAGGGGTCAAAATATATACAATTCAAATCAATATAAATACAATTTCAATATTAGTTACAAATGACCCTATGAAGGCCACGATTAATGCTGTTAAGTCGACGGCGTTTCGACCAATCTAAGTAATGGTCATCATCAGGACTTTGATTACACTTTTCTTAAGTAGTGCTGTGTGAGAAGAAAAGAAAGGAATGAATTAAGAAAGATACCCAAGATAGATAAAAACCAAATGCCCAGGCTAGTGACTAACAGAGTACCTGGTAATGCAGACTGTAAAAGTCACTGTTCAAGACTACGGTCAATAGAAAGGTCTTGCGCATCTTTCAGGACACGATGCCTGTACTAGGCCTTGTGCAACTTTGAGGGTGCCATGCCTGTACTAGGCCTCACCCATCTTTCAAGAGTGCCATACACGTACTAAGCCTCACACATCTGAAGGACAGGGCCCTCTAGGGCCACGCGGGTTATATACAACCACCTGCTATGCCTTCCCCAAAATGAAGAGTCAGTCAGACAGTAGAGAATACAAACTTACTTTATTCAGTATACACTCTGCAGAGGAGCCCAGTCAGGCCTTCACCCTAAGATGTCTACCGAGGGGAACTGACGCCCCAAGGTACGCTAATACATAATAAACCCTTCTGGAGACTTCGGCCATGCCTCTAATGGAAAGTTATCGGCTTGAGCCGGGCATGAACAAAGGAGGTACAGAGAGATGAGCTAACACCTGCCAGATGGGTGCACTATCAGTACTCCAAGGTCACTGCTTCGAGTCTCAGCGTCTCCTAATGTGGGAGCAGAGCTACACATTGAGATTGGAATGCAGAGAAAGACTATCAGTTCATTAGCAAGTCGGTTTGCAGCCTTGAACAGGAGAGAAAATAATAACGAAGTACAGTGTTTTGCTGAGGCAAGCGAGAAGAGAAATAAGGCCTAGTATGAGCACAGCCCAAGCAGTCTTCTAGTGATTGCGAAATACAAAATGGAGTCACACAAGCTAACTAAGCTTACATGTTTTGAGGATAACTCAGTGGGTTGCATAACATGAATACACATGGCGTCTATTTAGCCACATAATGCTAACCTAACATAGCATGAGTAAGTGCACAACGGGAAAGGGAATTTCAAACCTAACAGACCCTCATTTTAGCATATGTGGCTAAAAGCTTTATTGCTATCCGGCAGGGTCTTTACAATTCTAAGTGGGAAGAGGAAAATGACATAGTCATTCATATTGCAAAAGGAAAACATAGCAAATGCGAGCATGAAAGAAACGTTAGTTAATATTCAAATATCACCTAGTCTATCAACGTAATTGACTGAATTTCTTGCATCATCATGGGGGAGTACTTCTCATCCTGTTGGGGCAGTGTAATGCTGGGGGTGAGTTTACTCACACAATACGTACAAACGGCTGGGAGGCAATTGATGCACAAACAACAGGTAAAGATGACCCCTGCGATAGCTATCAAGACAAGAAATATCTTCTAACCCCATGAAGTCAGCAGGCCCCAGAGCCACCCTGTAAGGGACTAGGAACCATTGTCTTGATGTATCTCTGAGGCAAGTATGTGAAATTTCTGTATGGCAGAATATACAGTCCGGGCACTGCCGGGTATGTACACACAGCAACTGCTGCCGATGATGCGACATGCTCCACCCCTGTCAGCTAGAATGACATATAAAACCATCCAATTTTGAAGCGAAACGAGTCTCGTAGCTTGGAGCTCGGCTGTATTATTAATCAGTATACCCGCAGTAGTGTTAATGACTCCCTCAACTACTCTGGCAAGGAGACGTATGTTGCGTCTATTAAACATGGAAACCCAGAACGGCACATTACCCTTCATTATATCAGTGAATTGCTGTAGGGAGGTATCCGTTTGATCAATATCATCTGTATTAACAATTCTTTTAATTCGGGGCACGGGAAGATCCCTACGATGCAACCTATGATCTTTGTGGTAAGTGGACAGTGCAAGGTAAACAGGGGCCAGAAGAAAGGAGAGATAACACTGGCCAGACCACCCCCTAGGGATCCAAGTATAAGCTTGTTCTCCACAGATGAAATATACATTTGGAGGTGTCAGCAAGGGTGGACTACTAGTGGTATTCAATTGATAGGTATAATTACAATGGCACTGTCCTACGGAAACATTCCCTGACCCTTGAACACAGAAACTAGCGGTTGCATTTATAACAGGAACGGGCATCGCTTTATCTTCAGTGATATTGCGCTCTTGGAAACATTTAAAATATTCAGTGACATTGAATCCTTGGAAGTCTAGTACTTCATTTTGTAACCATGTGACATTTTTGTGGGCTGTGAAAACATTTATACAGGCGTCAGGGTGTATGGTACCCTCCTTTCCATCTGCCCCAGGTGGATATCCTTGATGTACCCTATATAATCTAAAACTGCCTCATAATCAGTCTGTGTCATTTTCATCGCATCCGCATAGTAATGCATATAAACAATAAATAGTAGTTGAAACGTTTCACAGCTACCTAAATAGGACAAGGGCACGGATATAGTAAGTCATTTTTATGCATAACTGAGGGGCGCAGTCCACATACCCAATAATTTGTGGCATTAGTAGTGCTATGTACTTGATGAAGCATTTGAATGAATGCATTATGAGTGTAAGTTTGTCTATGTCTTTCATTATGCGGGGCCAATGCAAACGAGTGCTCAGCTGTAACCCGGGTAGTCCCTATCAAAGTATACAATGGGTGTTGTTCCTCTAGATACCAGACTGCTCCAAACAATGTTATCATCACCAGGAGAATTAACACCACCACCACTACCCTACTTCCAGTAGACCAGCTAGACCACCCAGGACCATTCTGCTGCATCGGAGGAGTCACTAGAGACTGCTCCTCTCTCATGATTGCACAACCAAACGGGTACATAAGAAATACTTTTAAGAATTGGAGCCACAAATACAACAAACCAGAGGGGTATTCTTCTTTCCTGTGTCCGTTATGAGCCTCACAGGCAGGCTCCTATTATTCATCAAGCACTCCCACAGAGGTGCTGCACGATCGCAGCCCTTGCTGGAAAACAATCTGAGGACCTCACTGAGAAACAAATCCTTCTTCTTTCAGGATAGGGCAACCTCCCTCCTGGGCAAATACCCTCAACGATCCTGTCCAGTGTCCAGGGCAGTGCACCAGTGTTCTTTACTCTAGTCTAAAATAGGCACCAGAGACCTACACCCTAAGCTCAAGTACTTCCCTAACTCCTGGATTGCCCTGTCCTTCTGTTGGGGCTGCAGATTGTACCTGGTACGCCCAGGCACTTCTTCATCCACAAACAGAGACAGGAATTCACATTCAGTCGGGCCTCGGGACTCAGGTGTTTGAACACCAGGGGCTGGAGCATCCGGGCGGCCCTTATCTCAGGGGCATTGCCTAGAATAAGGCCTCGTCACTTTCCTCGTCCGTCTGCGCCCCTCTCAACCGGGCGTCAGAGATAAGGACAAAGCGAGGCATCAGCTCACCTTCCTGGTCGGTGATCCTGTCCCAAACCAGGGCATCGTATGGAAACGGCAGGGGCACCTTTTTAACGTGGGGCGCGTGCACCCAGTGTTTCTGGCCTTCTAGCTTGACAGCAGTGCGGGTGGCCAGCAACACCTGGGCAGGTCCCTTCCACCTCGGCTCCAGACAGGTCTTGCGCTGGAAATGTCGAACCATCACATAATCCCTGGGCTGTAGTCGATGTCCGGGACCCTCTGGTCCTGGTTGCAGAGTGGTGTGTATCTGTTGTTAAACAAAATGAAGGTCTTTAGACAATCGGTACAGGTAGTCTATCAAAAGATGGCACTCTATCTCGTAGAAATGTTTGGGTCTTGGGAAGCCCCAGACATTAGCAGGGCACCCAAAGACAACTTCAAGGGGTGACAGCCCTGTCCTAGAATGCACTGTCTCTCTCGTGGACAACAATGCTAATGGCAACGCATCTGGCCATTGCAATCCTGTACTTCCATGAATTTTTGCTAGCTTCAGTTTGAGAGTACCATTGTACTTCTCAACAAGGCCTGCTGATTGGGGGCGGTTCGCTGCATGGAATTTCTGCGTAATTTGTAAGCCCTTGCACACCAAATCAATGACTTTGTCATTGAAATGGCTCCCATTGTCACTCCAGATCACGCGTGGCAACCTTTTTAACAGATCCAGTCCTAGTAAGTTCTCTTCACAATGTGACGTCAGTAGAAATGGTGAGTCAACCATGAAAGGGCCAACAGTCAAAGCAAGAGGCTTGGAAATGGGGCTAACAACCGGTACGCCTGAGAAACCCACCAAAACATTGTTTTGGCCAGACAGAGCTGCCCCCGGGACCAGGGAACGGGAAACAGAGCTATTCATAGTCCCTGTATCAACTAAAATATTTTCGGTAGTACCTTGTAAATCTGCAGTAACGTAAGGTCCACGCTGATCTACAGGCACCGGAACTGGTCCCTTACCCTGCCCCTGGCTGTCCTAACTATGAGACAACCCCATCACTTTGTCCATATCATAGTCGTCATGGTAGTATTGTCTTCCCCGAGGGTCGTCAAAATAGTTCCCGCTCTGTCTATTATAAGACATATCCTCTGACTGCATCCCCCCTTGGACTCCTCCTCCACGTCCTTGTCCTCCGAAACTCCGACCTCTCGGAACCACCCTCTCTGCAACAATTCCAGGTACTCATTCCGCCAATGTCCCTCTTTCTTACAGTACACACATTGGTTGGGTCCCACAGGTGTACCTGAAGCACCACCTCTGTTAGATCGAGGTGGCTGTGGAACTAAACTCGAACCACGTCCTCTTCCCCCCCTTGCAACTTGCTGCATCAACACCCTCGTCTTCAAATCTTTAGACTTCTTCTCTAACTTTTCCTTGTCCTCATTCTCTCTATGCTCATAATACTGTGCCATACTCAATATGACCAATGGAGAGGAGGTCGTCCAGGTACTTTACGAGGCCTGCAACTTAGTTGCAACCTCAGGGAGCAAAGTAGTGACAAATCTGTTCACAAACAAATGGACGCCACCCTCTTGTGACAAATCCTGACCACTAAAGTCTAGAAACACCCTTTCAAATCTGGTAAAAAAATCCGACACACTCTCGTCCTTCTTCTGACAAACACGCAGTCAACTTATCCCAACCCACTCTCTTCGGTGGGATAAAGGAGGGCATATAGGCGATAACACGCCCCGGTAAAGCCAATAGCCTTTAGCTTCTTACCGGGCTTGCACTCCTTATCCCATGCTCTGATCTTGTCCCATGTGCCACCCAGCTCCAACGCATGGTCCTGCGTGTGGACCTGTCTCCATATATCCGCTGGTACCAACAAGCCGAAAAATAACTCTATGTCAGCTAGCATCATCACCATGGAGGAGGCCGCCTCTGGCAATTCCTTGTAATATGCAGTGGGGTTTTTCCTTGGATCCAGCAACTGACACTTTAGGTAAAGGAACTTGCTCCTTTTCCAAGGAGTGTAGTTCCATCGCTCCTGAAACCGAGCGTTGACTCGTGGTCTTATTAGAGTATCAGTGGAGTCACGTAGTTCCGGTTTTTCAGGATGATAAATGGGATGGACTTCCTTCATGGGGTGCTGTGTCCTTAACATCGGAACCTTTTGGAGTAACCTGCCTCGGTAATCCACTAGTGTAGTCACATTGCTAAAAGCCTAATTTGGAGCCATGTCCGTAACATATCTCTGTCTCGTATGTCATAGATAATCTGTGGTGCGGTACCCTGGAAACACTGTTCCCACAATTCTATCAGCATGGTGGGCATGTGCATAAGGGCATGCTGCTGTATGAAAGGCTCATAATCTTTCATAACACTCCACACATCCTCCACACTATAGATTGGGTGCCGGGCCCATTGGGCTGCCTGATTCGCCACCATCTGTTTCTCCTCAGTACTGACAGCAGTGCGCACTAACACTTTTTCCATGTGATGTCGCACTGCTGTCCAGTTGGCTCCGGGAATTCCACGTGAAGGCGTTTCAGTATTCAATGGTGTTTGGGGCGTTACACTCACAAGAGAAGGGACGGATGCAGAGACAGGTACCATCATGTAGGGAGACAGAATTGTAGGGGTAAAAGGGGGCGTAGTGGACGAGACAGAGCCAATAGACAGGGCAGGAGAGTGAAGAGACAGAACAGGGGAAGTAGCAGTGTCCGCTCCTGTGGCTGGGGGGAATACAAGGGAAGCAAGTGGGGCTGGGGCTGAGGCAGTAGTTCTAGAAATGGCCGTATCAGAGGGAACAACCCCAAGGGTCGAAGGTTGGGATGTGGGGACCATAGGGTATATCCGCTGTGGAGCATAGGGTGGTGGAGGGCGTGAATGCAAGAGTTCCTCAGCTAGCTCATCCTCCTCCCTAGTAACATAACACTTGTCAGTCTGAAGTTGGAATTTCCTATCTGCGCACTCTCTGCCTTTCTCCGTTTTTTCTCTTTCATAGGCTACCGCCTTTTGCGTAATAGTTTTTGTCTGCTTCCTTCGAACCTCTTTCTCTGCGTGCATGCGTTGCTGCTTTGCTTCTTTCTGCCACACTCTCAAAGAGTCAAACATGGACTGCCTACTACTTTTCACAAACAGTTTGGCCTGCAGGAAATGTAGTTTTTGTTCATCAAACGAGCCAGTAAGTGGCCATTGCAGCTCAGCATTGTCCCTCGTATATTTATTCCACAATGTGCTAAACATAATAGGGCCAATACCATGCTTGACATATATGTCAAAATTTGGGGTACCCACCGGAGTTTGTGGGCTGGCTCTCTTCCAACCGAGCATCAGTAGAACAACATCGACATCCAAAACATCCTAACTTACTTAAACAAGGCATCTTAATATAAGACACACACACTGTCCCTAATGGACTACAACACCAACAACTGCAGATAAGGAAAATAGAGTCACTCAAAACGTGAAAACCAACTGTCCGGAGAGCATAGTCGCTACTTACTCAACCAAGTATTTCACCAGCACCATCATTGGCGTCGGTCCACTGACCCCACAGCACCCAGACACGCAAACATATCACACATCAGCCCAGTGGCTGCCTCACATTCAGGGCGACAGTCTAAAGACCGTGCCAAGTTCAAGAGGACAGGCTTAAGCCCCAGACCTTTTCGAATGTATGCCAATTGCCAGTTGGCCTGGCAGATTGTTCGTAAACAGGCCAGATCTTTTTCAAAACGCAGCCGAATTACCAATTGGTCTGTCAGACTACTCGCAAACAATCTGTGTCCTTTACAAGGGTCCGCAAACCCACCAAGTAGAAACCAAGGTGGTGTTAAACCATACCAAGACACAGCCCGTTGACTCGTGTCGTTCAAGCAAGGCAGTTCAGAAACTGCAGACAAGACAGTCCAAGGGCTGCATCAAGACACAGCCTAAAGGCTCGTGCCGACCAAGAATGGTGCCATTTTCCCAAGGACCAAGTCACTCACCTGGTGCTCTCAGGTCAAGCCAAGTTATTCTCCACTGCCGACTCTTCAGGCCAAATGGTCAGTTCCAAGGTTTCGCCTTCTCAGGACCCCAGCCGGTGACCACTAGCCGAGGATCCGCCCGATCGGAAGGGTGGGGCAGCTGCGAGAACCAAGCTTGGTCTTGTGAATATGGGGGCCCGATCCGCCCGACTGACCAGACACCACCCCGGCCCCTACAACCCGATTACTGGTGAGGAGATCATTTCACCCTTACTAGACCTCATGCATCTTTCAGGAGTGCCATGCCTGTACTAGGCTTCATGCATTTTTCAGGAGCGCATTACTTGTACTAGGCCTCACGCATCTTTCAGGAGCACCATGCCTGTACTAGGTCTCACGCATCTTTCAGGAGCGCCATGCCTGTACTAGGCCTCACGTGTCTTTCAGGAGCGCCATGCCTGTTTTAGGTCTCAGGAGCGCCATGCCTGTACTAGGCCTCATGCATCTTTCAGGAGTGCCATGCCTGTACTAGGCTTTCGCATCCAGCATTGACTCACCTGGAGAACAACAA
Source organism: Triturus cristatus (assembly GCF_964204655.1). NCBI lineage: Eukaryota > Metazoa > Chordata > Amphibia > Caudata > Salamandridae > Triturus > Triturus cristatus. Next base: position 810,135,659 of record NC_140586.1, read on the forward strand.
CGACAGCAACTCCACCACTCTGATCGCCAACCTCGCCAACCTCGGACTAAGACAACTCGTCACAACGCCGACCCACTCCGCCGGCCACACACTAGACCCCGTCTTCTCCTCAAGCTCCCACATCTCCTTCAGCCACACCACCGAACTCCTCTGGACCGACCACCGCTATGTCCACTTCACCTTCCAGAAACCCACCACACACCACCGCACCCAACAGAACCCATTCCGCTGCTGGAACAAAGTCACCAAAGACCAACTACAGACAAACCTCGCTCTCAGCCCACCCACCGACCCCTCCAACACTGACGACGCTGCCCACAACCTCAGACGATGGATAGACGACTGCACCAACACCCTAGCCCCACTGAAAAAACCCACCTACAGAGACACCAGCAAGAGAGCCAACTGGTTTACCTCTGAACTCCTAGCATGCAAGCGGACCTGCCGAAACTAGAGAAAAAGTGGCACAGTGAAAAGACACCGGACAGCCACGCAGCACACAAAGACGCCATCCGCAACCACCATCCCCTCATCAGGTCCACCAAGAGGATCTCCTTCGAAGACCGCCTCGACAACATCGCACACAACAGCAAGGAGCTCATCAACATAGTGAAGGAACTCTCCAACCCCAATGACATTCCGCCGTCGCAAGCCCTGTGCGACTCCCTTACCACCTTCTTCCACCGCAAGATCTCCGACATCCACGACAGCTTCAACACCCAGTCAGTCCCAACAGACACCGACACACCAGACTCGCCGCACACCATCGACCGCGACCTCCTGACAGCGTGGACCAACGTGAACATCGATGACACCATCAAAACCATGAGCACAATCCACTCCGGCTCCCCGTCAGACCCTTTCCTGCACCACATCTTCAACAAAGTCAGCAGCTCCATCGCACCCCACCTGCGCAACATCATCAATCTTTCCTTCGAGACCGCAACCATCCCAGAGAGCTGGAAGCACGCCGAGATCAACGCCCTATTCAAAAAACCCAAGGCAGACCCAAGGGACCTCAAGAACTTCCGGCCCATCTCCCTGCTCCTGTTTCCAGCCAAGGTCATCGAGAAGATCGTCAACAGACAGCTAACCCGATACCTCGAAGAAAACAACATCCTGGACCCTTCCCAGTCAGGGTTTTGCAGCAACCACAGCACTGAGACCGCCCTCATCGCGGCCACCGACGACATCAGGACCCTACTGGACAATGGCGAGACCGCAGCCCTCATCCTGCTGGACCTCTCCGCCGCCTTCGACACGGTCTGCCACCGCACTCTACGCACACGCCTCCATGACGCAGGGATCTGAGACAAGGCCCTGGAATGGACCACCTCCTTCCTCTCCGGTAGAACACAGAGAGTCCGCCTCCCCCCATTCTGATCCGAAGCCTCCAAAATCATCTGCGGCGTACTCCAGGGCTCATCCCTCAGCCTGACTCTGTTCAACATTTACATGGCCCCGCATGCACACGCCGCCCGACAGCACGACCTCATGTGCGCAGGTTGCCAGACTCCCAACGCAATCCCAACACTGCTCTCATGCTATTACCCAGCATGAGAGAAGCATAGGGATTGGGCATAGCAGGCCGGTTGCACGCTCCATCATGGACTCCTGAGCACTGCTGATATCTTCATGTAACAGCCTGTAGATATCCAAGTGCCCATGTCGGTTTGGCCCTCCTAAAATGGCCAGCCAAACTGACATGCGCACTCTCAGTGTCTACTACTCCGCCTTCCCCTGCTGCTACCGCTGCGACATGGCCCTGGCTCACCCTACACTGAAAAATAAAATGATAATAAAATAGTTTCATAGTCTTTTTATTTTTCTTATGTCTGCTGCCTTTCAGCAGTAGGGTGACTCTTCTCTGCCACAGTGGAGGAACCGCCCCTGTCTGAATCCGAAAAGGAGGACTTTATTCTCTCAGCTTCATGGGATGATCCAACAGAAAATGCAGCAAAGCCCACCTAACGCTCCATTATTCACAAGGAGTGTACCGGAAGGGCAGATGAACTCACAACAAGTTTATAGTGGTGAAAAATACAATGAACAAAAAAATGAAAAGTTCCACAATATTTCCGAACACCACGCTTGTGAAGTGTAGGCAACGCATGGAGAACTCATCTGTCGGGTGAAGGGCACAGGAGTAAACCAGCAAGTGAAGTGATAGCGCATGTAGTGACAATCACAATAGAGCATGCATTGGATGTGTGTGCCTGCACTTGCAATAGTTGGAAACAGCTACAACCACAAATAGGCATCTTATACACCTGCCTCAATTTACATTTGTATTCACAGACCGTTGTGAATTTGCGATGATCTGTCCGGTAAGGACCACAGAGGGAATTGGAAAGTTTGGGTGCTCCAAAGCTGGATGGCAAAGGTGAAGCGAGATGATGCATTGTGAAATAGTATTACAATAAAACACAGAATGGAGCAATGAATCCAGGTGTGTCCAATACCAACCTCTACTTTTAGGAGCGGATTTATAAAACTTTCACGCAATGCAACACAACGCAGCAAGACCCCTTGCTGCAGAGAGCAGGAATGCGCTGTATTTAACATTATATGATGTATTCCTTTCCTCTACTTGCACTGGTGCACAATGTGCCACCTTGCACCAATGCAGGCACCCTTGTGCAGTGGTGCAAGGGTGCCAGCACTGTAGGCAGGATTGTTTTTGCGCAGAAAGGCGCCCCTTCGAGCTCACAAACAATCCTCAGAGGCATTTTCCTCTTTCTATGTGGGAGCGGAATGCTGCACACTTACAAAGAGGAAACACCAGAGGGAAATAAAGGTATTTCTCCTCGTTGCACCTCCCCTGAGAAGGAGTAGCATTTTGATGCATTCCCAGGTTTACCAGTGTTGGTAAATCTGGGAAGGGGACAAAATCCATGGATGGATGCGAGGGAATACACAGGCTCCACCTGTGGATGTCTCCTTCCATAGAGTAACAAGTCTTGAGTTACTAGATTTACCAAGCAATGCAGGGCCGCATAAGGTGACCTTGCGTTGCTTGGTAAATCAGACTTAAGGAATGCATTGCCCATGCGACACCCTGCAAGAGCAACGCAGCCCCATGATACATCTGGTCCTTACTGTTCAGCTGGCTCTAGCTGAACCATGCATTGTTGAGGGCAGACTTGTGTTGACGTATGTCCCGTGTGCATCCAACATTCTATTTAATTGAAGAGTCAGACTTGGTCATCAGAATCCAATCTGCTTCCAAACATACATTTGTACACATGCAATCGTTTATATTTCCTGTTGAGCCGAATCAATAGTGTTTAGGACTTGGGGGTGTAAAGTGAGGCACTGCGCATTAACTTTGGATCATTCCTCACAGTGTAATGGCTGCACGTGCTGCGCCTAAGGCCGCGTCATCATTCAGCGTTCAGCCTTGTTCCATTAGCTGCTAATGACTCCCTCTACAGCTGGCATCTGCAGTAAGGTCTGTAGGGACAGCCATCAGCTGAGCAATGCATCTAAATTCTGCTTCCACTTTACAAGTGAATATTTGTGGTGTGTATAGGCAAGATAATTTGAAGGTTAGTCTATCTGTGATGTCATTGATACCAGGAAGCTCAGGTAACAAGCATAGGCAATTGCCAGGGTACCATTCGTTACACCACTCACCATTTCCTACACCCAGAAGACTTTCCAGGGCTGACCCTTTGTTCCACCCTTAGCTCATCAGACGCTTCCGATTTGGTGGTAAGTTGCTGGGGGAGGAGAAATAGTGGAAAGTAAAGAAAGCAAACAGGGTTCTTACTATTGTTTCCCACACTGAAGTAGTTTACTGCCATTGAATTGTGCCAAACTTTGCATGTGCGCTTTGCTAAACTTGCTTTCAATAGAAGTATGGACATAGCCAACCAGACTGCTGTCCCAATTAGTGGCTCAGTGATTTAATGGCTCAGTGATTTAATATGTCTACTGCAGTGGTATATGTGTAACCTATGGGTTAAGGGTCCCAAACCCACAAACCCAGCAGGGCAAAACCAGAGCTCCACCATTCTAATGTTAATGTTGTAACAATAATCTGTCATTCCAGAGCTTGGTTACACTCATGTGTGAGAACTACATAGAATGAAAGACCCTTCTTTGATTTGAACAAATACATATACTTTGTCTCTCTTTTTTGGTTTCAATTCTCCCACCATAAACAAAATATGTGTGAAACACTCAACTAAGGTGACTATAAGAGACTCAGCCGAAGCGATCAACTGATCATTTTCCAGCACTGCTGTAGCTTAGCACATTGAAGGGTTTATAGGAGGCCAGACCTTTGCTTTGTACCCCATGAGCACCGGGCTGCATGCTTTATGCAGTGCAAGACCGCCTTCTCAGTATCTGGTAGGGATGAACTGGTTGTGCGTCCTATTGCACACCACATTAAACGCAGTGGCGGAGCCTGCAAGGAACACCAAACCTTCATCTCATAATTCCTTGTAGAGGCATGAAGCAGTCTAAGTGGTGGAAGGAAGTTGCAAGAAGAGGGACCACATTTCAGCCTCGCCTCTTCTCTTGCAAATAGCAAGGGCTCGCTCTCTGGTCGCCACCTTTGAACTGTGTCGCCCACTAGTCAGTATTCCATTGCATCGTATCTAAGCAAGCGGTATATAAATAGTCTTATAGACATGTATACATACATGCATACAATGTACGTTTTACAGCTCAAAATGACAATTTAACTCCTTTTAAATTAAGCTACCACAAAATGCTGGACCAAATGCATGGAGTGGTTTCCTGAGAGCTCAATTCTGATCCAATAGCCAATAATAATAACCAACAATAACCCTGGATTCATCTCTAATCTTGGGTTCTTGAGAAGCACTTCAATACCTCGTCTGGGGTATTGAGTGCTATAAAAATGCAGTTACATTAGAATACATTTGTGACATTATTCAGCCATCTTTTGCCTTTCATAAATTTGAGTTGATAATATGACCTGAGAACGAAGATTTATAATTGAAAGGGAGGGTAAGGGTTCTGCACACAGATGTTGATATATGATTTGGTAGTCAAAGTTTGCACTGAGTAATTTCAAATTAATTGTATTGATTTTTGTGCTTTTTTTTAATTTCAGGCTATAGAACTGAGCCATGGAGCTTCTTGTCTTCTTCCGGTGATCTAGGGTAGATAAACAACATGAATATTTAAGCCTCTCCACTAAGGTCTTTGGGGCTACCTAGATCACTACACTACACAAGATAATCTGCAACCCTTCTCTAAGTCATGCGTATGGTTCTCAGATGAAACAGTGCTCATGCCCTAACGCCCCATAGCATAGGGTCTCCCACTGACATGTAAGGCTTCAGTGGCGGCTGGCATAGATTGGGGGTGGTGAGGGGAAGGAGGTAAAGGATGTAAAGGGAAAAAAAAACCTACCTTCTCACCTCTTCCTCGCTGCATCTCTCCTCCGTAGTCCCTCGCTGCAGCTAGAACAGAAAGACCACCCAGACTCCCCATAGCCAATCACAATGCTGCAATGCAGAGTTGTGATTGGTCTGAGCGCCGTGGTTCAGCGCTCAGACAGGCAGTGGGAGCCTGGGCATGTTCTCCACACAGGCTGTAACACAGCCTTTGTGGAAAACATGCAAGGTGCGGATTACTGTTTGCCCATCACTCATTCCCCTGCTCTGAGAGCAGAGTAGCCCTGCCTCACCCCGCAGAGACACCATAGCAGGAACAAATTAAACGATAATAACCTCAAGTTATCATTTTATTTTTTCTTTATGTCTCTGCTAAAAAGCAGTGGGGTGACGTTCCTCCTCTTTAGAGAAGGCGACACCACCGTAAGGCTTTCTAGGGAAGAAAGGATGATTTCGTGTATAATTTACATAGCAAAAACATCCAAATGCTCTCGACTAAATAAACTATTCTCTTCGCTATAGCCAGTTTTAACTATCTAAAGGTTTAGAGACGTATTCTCTGCACGAGTAGTGAAAAGACGGACACACCACATTATAAAGCTAGCATCTTTTGATTCTGGGCACCATGTTAAACCATTACCCGAAAAACCAGGGACAATACTTCTGATCAGAGGGTCTTGTCTTGAATAGCTTATCAATCAATAAATAAATCAATCAGGGGAATTGTAAGCACACTACTCACCTGTACGGGTCTCAAGGCACCGGGGGGGTGGGGGGGGGAGGTAACCAGCTCCGTTCAGTCAAATAACCAGATCTTGAGCGTCTGCCTGTAAATGTTCAGGGAGGGAGCTTATTGTTCCCAAAGCAGCAAAACTCAAGTATGAAATTCTGAGGATACACTGGTTGAAGGGCTTTTATCCATTATGCCAGAGGTAGCCAAACTGTTACCAAGAGTGCCACCACACCGTATAATTTGTACCGCTAGGGATCCACTATATGTCAAGGATGTGCCACTACTCTACCAGGGCAAGCCAGAAGGTTGTCAAGAATGTCAGGCAGTATGCACCATTAGACTAGGGATGGGCGGAACCCGCGGAGTTTCACTTTGTAGAATTCCACATAGTTACCTAGAAATTTTGTGAGATTCCGCGGAGCTCCGTGAGTGGCAGAATTCCTTTCCGTCGCTCGGCTCGCACTGATTTTTTACGCCCGGGAGCTTTGCCCATGCTGTAAAATCACTGCAAACAGCACCACGCGTCATGCCAGAGGGCGCTGCTTCTTTCTCCACTCATGTAGATTTTCTACTTGAGCAGCAGCTTTCTTAACACAAGCAGCAATTTTCTCAACAATAGCAGTTGCCATCTGTCACGACCGCCCGCGTGGAGAAATCTCACCAGGAGGCAGTGTAGCGCTATTTTTTTTTTCACTTGCGCATGCGCATTTCTTGCAAGAAATGTGCGGGCGCGCATGCATGCGCAGTTCTCACAAGGATTAGCGAGATGGCGAAGCAGAGGAGGAGGGCAGCCCGGGGATGCTGCATGCCAGGTAAGTGGTTTTAAATTTATTTTTTAATAATGTTTAATTACTTTTTTTAATGGGGGGGGGTGGAGACGGGTGGCGTATCGAAGCGGAGCGGAGTTCCACGAGGTTTGTTTTCAACTCTGTGGACCTCCACGTAGCCCCGCTACGCACACTACACCCGGGGTTAATGATTAGCTGATCTATGTTCTGACCCCTGCTTAGCTCATGATTTCCTCAGCAGAGCCTGGAAAGCGGTTTTCACAAAATGACTATTAACAGCACAGATTGGGAAAAGTTACTCTAAAACTACCCCAAAGCGTACACTTATTAGAGACAACCATCTTAATAAAGGATGATAGACTACAGGCACAGATAATTAACTGGCAGACTGAATTACAAGGAAAATAAAAGATTTCACACACTGTACACAAATCATGCTCCCTCGAACAGCCACGTTATTTGACACAATCTGTTGTGCAATACGACACTCTAAAGTTTCTATAAAAATATTGAATGCTTGACATGAGAAATTGTAGATTCATCCACAGAATTGTAGTCAATCCAGTCCACAATACTGAAGAGGATGAGACCCTAAAAGCCTGATATATATCTTGGCAGTATGCATACTCCGTCACAAGAACAACAGAGCATACATACCTCCAATAGAAAGGTCCGCCTGCCGAAGAAGATGCGGGCAGACCCTAGGTATAATCACAGCAGAGACTACTTCGTCTCCTCCATGATTAAAGCCCTCAACAGCCCTGCGAAGTAAGTGCCGCTGGAGACAGACTTCTAATTCTGCCCACCTGATATAGATAAATGGAATTAGAAGTCACTTTTCACTTCCCATCACTGCCAGGAATCCCTGGCGATAAGGGGCAGTGAAAACTGGTAATCTTCCCTTCACCATGGATTTTATTTCAGAGAATAAAAAAGAAACCAGTTTGGTGCAAGGCTGTGTCATGTTGATGGAACCGTGCACCAAACTTCAAAAAGCATAGACAGGAACCGCTGTGATAACAAAATACTTAAACTTGGAAGGCATGATGCTAAGAAGCAGTCCCAGCCATCTCACAGATTATGGCACAACCCTCGAGTGAAAAAGAAGAACAGACGCTGATCAAGACTGCAAAATAAAGGGGAGAAAATCATATTCTTTTAGCACTGTTGTGTTAATAATCAATGGGCAGGAGGGAGGAGCTTCGCGCGCATCCAAGATGGTCGCGTGAGCACAGGGCTCCCCGGACCCTTGCCGCTCCTCGCAACTTACCCTGACATTATCCTGGATTGGTGGACAGATTCTGGAAGATGAACCTTGGCTGAATCCATAACTCCTTTCAGAACGTAAATCGGATCAGGGAGGCCTGAAATACAGCGTCTTGCATTTTGGAGGCCCATCTAGAGGCTGTGCCCGGTGCGTTGGTGAACTGTGGGGCCGGGGAGTAGTTGAACAACAACGGCATCGGAGCCTTGCCAATGACCGCGCCCCCACTTTCAGTTTCGCTTTTGCACTTCTGCATGGCCTGAACGAGGTGCTACTTCGCGTGGCTGGGGCACACTCCGGCCTTTGCACCGGACTGATTTCTGCCTTTTCCACAACTCTTCCGAGCGGGCTCTGGGACAGTCTGTGTCTGATCTGCTGGCGCCCCTTCGCCATCGGTCCGGGCGGACCCCTCCGGTGGGCATCGCTCAATATGGCGGGCAAGGGGGATCCTGAGAAACGGAGGGCCAAGACATCCCACCATGGGGGACCAGTCCAGAGTAACATCATGGATCGCTATACCCAGGGTAAAGTATCCCCCGGGCCAGCAAGTGCCGTCGTGGAGGACTCTGGTGGTGGCCCGTCCGTCCCCACGGAATTGTCGCTGCAGGACGTTATGGGCGCCATCAACGGCATAAGGGAGACCATCGCCCAGCAGTACGAGGCTCTGGCCCGTAAAATTGACACGGTTGCTATTGATGTTACGTTAATTCGGGCAGATCTCTCTAAGACTAACGAGCGGGTTCAGTCGCTGGACTTGAGGACATCCACTCTTGTTACGGATGTATCGGACCTCCAGGCAACTCTTGGTGATCTAAAGTTCGCAAACGACACGATGTCCCGGCGGCTGGAGGATTTCGAAGGTCGGGCACGACGCAACAATATCCGCGTCATAGGTGTACCGGAGACTTTCGACAACCGCCCGGTGGACCTCATGGTCGAAGATCTCATCCTCAATCATCTTGCTCCCTCAGGCCTGAGCAAGTTCTTCACCGTGTAGCGTGCCCATCGTTTCCCGGGCGGTAGGCCTCGACCAGGAGCCCCCCCGAGGCCTATCATTGCAAAACTTTTTCACTACAGAGACCGGGATGCGATCCTGCAGGCCTCGAGGGTGCACGGCCCAGTTAAATATGAGAATTCCTCCGTTAACTTCTTTCCGGACATCACCCAACTCGTTCAGAAACAGAGGATGGGCTTTCAGGGGGTGAAGCGCCGTCTTCGAGATCTGGAACTCAAATACTCTATGCTTTTCCCTGCCAGGCTTCGTGTGGAATATGAAGATCGGACTATCTTTTTCGAACGCCCGGACACTGTGAGTGACTGGTTAGATTCCCTGCCGGACCGGGGTGAACGATCTGGGCGTACTGGCGGTGCCGAGGGCGGAGGGCCTCCGCAGGCATAACTCTTGATCCTCAACTTTGACATTTCCTTCTGCGCCCAGCAAGGTTCTACTTCAATTGTATATTTTGTTTATTAATGTTTCGCTTGGGTGCGGGAGGGGACGGGTCCCTTTCCTCCTCTAGGGTCTTTTTGTAGCATGGGATTGTTAGGGCGACAGGCACACTGCAAGTTGGGGGGGCTGTATAGTCCGCAGGGGTGCAGGGTGGGGGGAGTTGCAATGGTGTGGGGGTGGGAGGGTGGCAGTGGTAGTTGGGTTGTGTGTTTTTTCTTTTCAAGGCGGTATGTTTGTTCTCTTTCAGTTTCAGGTGTCTGGCTGCGTGCCCGGGGACTCCAGCTTCTTGTGTTGGGATGGGGGGGGACGGGTTGAAACTGATGTCTTGGAACGTCAACGGGTTGGGGGACCGTATCAAACGTGGGGTTGTGTTGCAATATTTGCGCCGATTGGCCCCTGATGTGGTATTTCTTCATGAGACGCACTTGGTGGGCAATTTATGTCATGCTATGAACAGGGGGGGCTACCGACTGGTTGCACATTCTGGCTTCACCACTGGATCCAGAGGGGTGGGCATCTTGCTGCGATCCTCCCTCCCGCTCGAGATCGACAACGTCACTCTTGATGATAGAGGGCGCTATGCGTCCTTGACTGGACGGTGGGAGGGGCAGACTGTTTCTTTGGTTTCGGTTTATGTTCCCCCGGGACTCCAGACCTCTACTTTCTCGGATGTGGGTCGTATGTTACTTGAACTTCCTGATAGTCTCTTGCTTGTGGGTGGGGATTTTAATTCCGTGATTTCTGGCGAGTTGGATCGTCACCCTCCCAGAGCCCTCTCTGCCGCCCAGGCGTGGCTCGGCGGGTCCTTGGACACTTTCGGTCTGGTGGACTGCTGGAGGTTGATACATCCGACACAGAGTCAGTACACATTCCACTCCGGGGCCCACGGGAGTCTCTCCAGACTAGATTACTTTCTTATGCCCGCGGCCCAGACCACCCGGGTCCGGGAGGTTAAGCACCTGGCCCGGGGCATTTCCGATCATTCCCCATTGTGGCTCCATTCGATACCGGGGCGCGATCCGCCGGGCGGATCGCCCCCATTAACCCCTGGTACCTGCGTGACCCCAAGATTCGAAAGGGTCTCATTAAGTCGCTTGAACAGTATTTTCTTGAGAATGAGGGGTCCGTCTTGTCCTCGGTGTCCTTGTGGGAGGCTTTCAAAACGGTTCTCCGAGGACACGCCCTTTCCCTGATCGTGGAGGCCAAGAAAGCTAAGAACGGGGTGGTGGTCGCGTTGGAGGCTGAGATATCGGGGTTGGAGGCTGCCTTGGAGACGGGTGTCACTCGGGACGGGCTCCACGCCCTCAGCCTGAAACAGTTCGAATATAAGTCCCTTGTTACGGATGCTGCTCGGACGATGTATAGGGAACAGCAGGGCAGACTGTATGATGCTGGGGATAAGGCGGGTAAATTGATTGCTTGGCTTGATAAGAAGGAGAGAGTCAATCGAGTGGTCCCTGTGCTTCAGACATCGGAGGGAGTAAGTGTGACTGACCCGGGTGAGATTGTGGAGTGTTTTGCTGACTGTTTTGGTGTACTCCCCGGTGTCTGCTAGAGATGAGGCTGACTCTCGACACTTGTTGAGGGATATTGCTTTGCCCTGCTTGTCGGTGGATGAGCGTGAGCAGATAGATGCCCCATTATCGGTCGACGAGATTGCTACCGCGATTCGTTCCCTTCGCTCGGGCAAGGCTATGGGCCCCAACGGACTCCCGATTGAACTCTACAAACTGCAACCGGATAAAATTGCGCCATTTCTCCGTCGTATGTTTTCGGAGTCGCTTGAACTTGGTTCTCTCCCTGATGACCAACGTCTGGCCACTATAGTCGTGATTCCCAAGGACGGTAAGCCTCGGGACCGTTGCGCCTCGTATAGGCCTATTTCTCTGTTGAACGCTGAGCCGAAAATCCTTGCCAAGGTTCTTGCTAACCGCCTGCTTACTGTCATTTGTGATCTGGTGCATCCGGATCAATCCGGTTTTATCCCGCACCGGAATACGGCCCTTAACTTGCGGCGCCTACATGGCGTACTTGCAAGGGCGAAATATCTTTCAGAGCCGGCCATCTTGGTTTCCTTGGATGCCACGATGGCCTTTGATACGATAGAATGGCCGTATCTTTGGGCCGCCCTTGCAAAGTTTGGCTTCGGGCCGGGATTTATTAGCTGGGTTAAACTCTTATACGCCGCTCCGTTGGCACAGGTTGTCGTTAATGGAAGGGTTTCCCGGCCTTTCGTTCTTGGGAGGGGCACTAGGCAGGGGTGTCCGTTGTCTCCCCTGCTCTTCGCTTTGGCTTTGGAACCGCTCGCTGCTTGGCTTCGTTGGGAACCGTCGATAAGAGGGATCCAGTGGGCCCCTGGCTTCGAGGATCGTGTTTCGTTGTACTCGGACGACATTCTTTTGTACCTCACCTCACCATGTAAGTCACTCAATGTGCTCTTTGATATCCTCACTTCCTTCGGCAAGAACTCTGGTTTGATCAATAACTGGTCCAAATCTTGTGCCTATGCTATATCCGGGGGCTTTCCTCTCCTGCCTTCTCGTTTTCCCATTAAGGCGTCCCACTCCGGCTTTACATACCTGGGGGTGTACGTCTCATTGGACCCGACTGTCCGCTACGAACATAATCTCCTCTCTCCGCTTCGGAGATTGAGGTTAGACGTGGCCCGTTGGCGTAAGCTTCCCTTGTCTCCCCTCGGTCGTGCGGCGCTTTTTAAAATGATGTCTCTTCCCAGATTCCTTTACGCACTTCAGAACTCCTTTGATATCATTCCTGCGGCCTACTTCCGGGAAGTGGAGAGCTTACAAAGGAGACTTGTTTGGGACGGTCGTGCACGTATTGCCCTTGCAAAACTGACTCTCCCCTGGTATGACGGGGGCATCGCGCTCCCGGACATCAGGAGGTACTACTGGGCTTCCCAGCTATCTGCTATTAACCACGCAACGTACGCACCTGGTCCGAATCCGGCTTTCGAAATGGATAGATTCTTGTTGCCTGGCGGCAACTTTAACAGAGCGCTTTATTCTAGATCGGCTGGGAGGACCTTAACTGGTCCCACTAAGATTGTGGTTCGCTTGTGGAAGGCTGCGAATGTGGCCATGGGCTGGAATGACCGTTTGACGTGTGCTACCCCTTTGTTTGCGTCTGACAGATTGGGAAGCCTCTGGACGACGAAGGGCTTTGAGCGTTGGGACACGATTGGCATCAGCAGAGTGGGTGACCTCTGGGTGAAGGGTGCGGTTAAATCCTTCGCTGCGCTGCAACGTGAGTACGAATTGAGTGAGAGGGAGTTCTTTCGGTATGTTCAGGTTCGGCACGCCTTGCTCTCGGTTTTCGGGGCTGAGACTGCAGTCCCTGTATCTTCGCCACTCGAGGACCGCATACTCGACGGTCACTTGCCCGACAGTACTATTTCCCTTATCTATAAAAAACTAATAAACGTTCGGGCGGATCTCCTCGGGCGTCTTCGGGAGGCGTGGATCGGGGATGGGGTGGAACTGGACGATGAGGACTGGCAGTCAGCGCTGTCCTCCCCTAAGGAGGTGGCTATACCCGCGCGTCTCCGTCTCGTCCAGCTGAAAATTCTCCACCGTGTCTACGTGACGGGCCCTCGTTTAGTTTTGATGGGTTTTTCTGCAGACGGGCTCTGTCGGCGCGGCTGTGGGTTCAGCGCCACTTTTCTCCATGTTCTCTGGGAGTGCTGTGATGTGGCCGAGTATTGGCGCCGGGTGCATGCTGTCATGGAACGTGTCACTGGGGTCGCTCTGTTGCCTGAGGTTCGCCGATGTTTGCTGAACGTGTGGGAGCCTAATGACTACAATGCGGCTCAGACTCGGTGGGCGGCCCTTGGGAACATGATTGGTAAGAGAGACATCGCACAGCTTTGGGGTTCCCGGCGGCCTCCCACCGTGTCAGTATGGAAGGAGAACATGGATTGGTGTATGTGTAGAGAGAAGACCGTGTATGTGGCCCGGGGTAAGCCGGGGGCGTGGGGTAGAATCTGGGGTCAGTGGAACGCATACCGAGGGAACATCTGCACGCCCCCCCTCGTGGACACATCTGAGGCGGCCCTGTCCCCCTGATCCTGAGGTTCCCGGACTCTTACATTTTACCTGTATATGGTTGTCGCTCTCCCGTCGCCCCCACCTCCCCCTTGATCATCCTCATTGACCACCTGAGGGTGGAGTATGTACTGTGTGGTCCCCCGGCGGTGGTTAGACGCCCTTTTTCGATGGTTTCTTTTTGGTGTTATTTTATTTTTTCTTCCTTTGTTTGTATTTCTAAAAATTATGTATCCTGATAGCCCTTGCGGTGCACTCAGTGATTTGTTAATTCGGCTGAGCCCAGGGGGCCTGTTGCTGCCTTGATGTTGATGATCATGTATATATTAGCGGCCGGCCCTGGTGGTTGTAGGCCCATGTTTGTATCGAGTTTTATGCACAATAAAGGTTTTTAAAAAAAATAAATAAATAAATAAATAAATAAATAATCAATGGGCATATTATCAAGAAACGGCGTTAAAATTATCGCCGCTTTAGCGGCAGAAAACTGCCGCTAAAGCGGCTATAATGGGCTTGATAATATGCCCTTGAGAATTCCCATAGAAGCCCATGTTCTGGTGTCAACATGGGCTTTTATTGGAATTCTCTGCAGCATATTATCAAGCCCATTATCGCCGCTTTAGCGGCAGTTTTCTGCCGCTAAAGCGGCGATAATTTTAACGCCGTTCTTGATAATATGCCCCTAAGTGTCTGAAAAGCCAACTTTTTAAGAAACTGAGAGAGGAGCATTTGTGTGGGTGTTTCTTCTTCTGCCCCATGCATAGAATAGAGGCGCAAGGTATATTTATCAAGATGAATAAATGTAGTAAAATACAATGGGTGGGCGGAATATACTGTTGCTCCTGCAGAATTGGTGGAATTTTGGCGACTCGGCATTACTCTTGTAATGCGGAGTTTCACCCAATTTCCGCCAATCGCCACGTGGCAGAATTCTTTCTTGTGTGCGGCTGCAGAACGGTAAATTGGTGAGCACGAGTGAGATTTGGCATCCCCCAGCGTGATTTCCATTTCCGGCTGCCTTCTGACCATTGGCGGTCAGAAGGCAGCCGAACAAGTACAAAATCTACTCATGCTACAGCAAAATCAGCTAGAGTTGCTGCACCCTCTGGCGCACTGTGCCATTCTCACTGATTCATCAGCGCAGAACAAAATACCAGCATTAAATCACAGTTTTTGTGTAACTCCACGGAATTCCAAAGAGTCAAATTCCACAAGTTCCACCCACCCCTAGACCATACAAACATATGAGGTAATGGAACTTGCAGCATCTATAGAATGTGTTACAAAAACATGAGAGCTTCACAAGCCAACACCCCAGCTAACAGGTACAGGAGCAGCTACTTTTGAATTGTGTAAATGCAGACACTATCCCAGTCCTTGACATAGCTACACACGCCTGAGATTACAAAATGTCCTATTGCGAGGGGTGAGAAGGAAGATGGTTCATAAAATGCCACTGACATTCCAATGAGATAGGTGGCCTATTTCATGCAAAGCTCACCCAATCCTGTTGCTGTCCTTTTACAGCCACCCATGTTCAATAAGTTACAGTTTAATTACTGTCATGCAATGCTCTTAAAAAGAACAAAGCCAATCCATTTCCGAAAGCCACCTGGAGCAAAGATTTGAAGTCCCATGTAATCGAAAGTGCACCTGGGTTTAGAATGCCCAAGGATGTGCAGTCCAGTATACAGCGCGAGCCCTTTTCTTCGCACCTGACCTCTTCCACACCTGCAGCATGACACAAGATGCTTCCAGTGGCGTGGGTGGAGCTTTTGCCCCCGAGCGGTCTCTGAGCTTTCCGCCCAGTGCAGATAAGAGCGGGGTGGGGGAGGCGACAGGTGATAACGAGGGAAAATAAAAAAATACCACTTACCTTGCGCTTGCCGAAATTGATCACCTCACGTGAAGTGCACCCACCCCCCAAAAAGGGCCGCCCAGGGCAGACCGCCACCCTGCCTAACCTAGCTACGCCACTGGATGCTTCTATGTCAGTCTGGAGCTGAGGATGTCTGAATTCAGAAGCAATAGAGTGTGCAGTCGGGAGTGCCCGTTTTCATCCATACTGCAGGGGTTTTATGTCCGATGCAGTTTGCATTTGATCTGGGGCACCCCTTAGAATCTTCTGAAGCACACACACACAAGTAGTGGCCACTTCTGAAGCAGCGTGTGTGTGCCGGGGCCCTCCTTAGAATCCAGTCACGGGTTTCAGTTCGCACAAATACAAGATGGCCGCCCCTGCTGCAGGATGTATGTACACTGGGACAACAAACCTTATAATCTATATGCACACATAAGCCTTTCTTCAGTCAAGAATAAATCAAATGATAACAAAGCTTGCCCTGGAACACACTGACAATAATGTCAACATTAATTGACATACATTGGAGACAAAGATTTATTGCATGAACCCTTCAGTATACAGCTGCCTACTGGGAGTTAAGATCATGGGAAGCTGGAGGAAAGGAGGGCAGCTGCACCCAAATGAACACGTCGACACCTGGTGCCCTACTTGGAGCAAATAATACATTTATCAATCAGTTGCATATCTGTGCACTTGCGTATTTCGGTCGACTCTTAGAGATTCTTGTGTCAGGGTGGGGAATGTCTCCAATAGTCTGTACTTGTCTCAGAGACACCTTGCCGAGCTATCACCTGGAATATTATACACCAAGGGTGGTCTTTCAATTTCTGAATCATTAAAAAAGGCTAGCAGGTTTATCAATTACTTTACTGTCATTTCCATCCACGATATTCATAAATACTTGTATCTGGGGCAGAAAACAGACACAACTGCAAAGGTCCCGACTGAAAGCAAAAGCATCTGCAGCTTCTAGTGTCGAAACAAAGGGGCAGATTTACTAAGATTTTACGCCACGTGACGCAAATCGGCGCAAAGTCTTTTTGTCCGATTTTCTATCCAGCGATAAAATAATGTGAAAGTAATGCAATGCAGCGTATAGCGCTGCTGTGCATTACTTAGCACCAAGGGGATTTACCATGGGTGGTGTATGGGAATTCCCCTGCAACGACCCACGGTTTCTGACGCTAAACCCAATTTACTAAATAAGTAGGCAGAGTTTAGCTTCAGAAGACAGCACACCCTTCAACCAGGCGCTATGAAGGAGAAATGTTTTTTTTTTCTCCTTTATTTAGTGCTGCACTGTACACATCCAAAGTGTGAAAACGCTTATAGGGTGACCTTCCACTATAAAACCTATCCTTGACTCACGGAGACACGGCTGCTAATTTCAGCGCCGGTGCTACGGAGATGGAAGTATCACATTTCAGTAAATTTGGCGCTCTCCTGCTCTCTCCTTCTTACGCAGCGCAGCATTTGCGGCTGCTGCACGGGCTCGGCGTGAGAAATTGGTAAATCTGGCCCAATAGCTAGAGCCATGTCTGATAATCATAACTGTTGAAAGGGATGTTAGGGGTCTGGTTCGTATCTTTATGTGTGGTGGATGCATAAGCGCATTCACTGTTTTTGGAAGGAGATTCAATTGCAAATTATGCAAGTTACTAATGTCTAACAACTGTTGGATCCCTTATTGGTGTTGTTGAGGGTAGAGAAGTAAACTAACAACTACTATTGGGGGCCATGTTAACGATCACACAAAAAGGGAGGATTCTGAAACCTCAAACGTCACTTTGAAGTGGCCTATGGTTTGGAATTTGTATGCCATGAAGAAACTGACAGCGACAGTAAAAGATAGGTTGTTCCAATTTGTAAATATATGAACACCTATTACTCACGCCATTAACCTCGCTGCTGTCTTGTTCAAGTTTTTTTGTTTTTTTGTAGTTTGCAATTTGTTGCTTTGAGCATAGCGGGTAGCGTGAACTACTGTGTGTGTTGTGTGCATTGGTAATCATAACTGCTGAATTTCATTTTTTTTCCAGTGAATTTCATTTTTTATAATGGCTATAATTTACAACCCCTTGGCCTGTTGACAGGCCCTTCGCACACTCCCTTGCCATCAGCAGGGGTCGGGTGCAAAGCCTGGTTGAAGGGTAGTGCACAGCAGGGTTGGCCACCAATGAACGGTTGGATGCAGAGCCTAACTGGAGGGCAGGCCCTGCAGACAACCCCCACTGTGGCTAACTCTAGTGAAGCAGGGGTTGGTAACTGTCATTGGTTTGCATACTGGGCCTGGTCGGAGAGCCGTGCTCAGCACAGGCTGGCCTCATGCAGTAGAGTGATTGCAGGGCCTGGCCAGAGAGCCCTGTGTATCAGAGATTAGGCAACCACAGAGGTTTGGGTGCTAGACTCGTACAAAGGGCTGTGCACAGTAAGTGTTGGCCACCTGCAGTTCTTTTGTGCATGTGCCTGGCTGGAGGGTCCGGCGCACCTGGGGTTGGCTGCCATGCAGGGCTGAGCCTGCCCAGAGGACTGTGCACAATGGGTGCCTGTGGCCCATGGATGGTTATGCATAGGGCCCGGCAAGAATTTGTCCATCCCCACTGGGTTGGTTGCAGGGCCTGGCTAAAAGCAAGGCCCTGCAGACAACACCCGCTGCAGATGACAGAAGTCGTGCGCAGCAAGAGTTGTTCTCCATAGAGGGTTGCGCATAGGTCAACTCACACTGCACACTGCTGAAGGCTATACCCACGCATTTTGTTTGAGCCCATCAATTTTAGTCACTCTCAGTCACTCTCACTCTATTGTACAACAAACAACATATATTTTTACCTTTATTTTAAACCTTTACAGTTGGATCTGGAAAGAACCATCTTTTTTGTTTCTACAATCCTTTTTTTGTAGTTTTTCTTTGTGTTTTTCTCACATCTCTGACTTCTTTGCTATACTTAGATATCCCCTACATTCAAGCAACATCTTATAATTCGTTTTCATACTTAATGCAACTTTTAAAAACATTCACGTGTCACAATTCTCGTTTTTAGATTTGCATTACTCAAAACGGAAGTCTCACCTCTGAAATTACGTGTCTTGCGGTCTAAAAGTACTATGTCTATTGGTGGATCAGCAGTGGATCTGCAAACCTTATACACCCCAAAAAAGAAAGGAGGCACCGGATTTGTTGCAGATTTTCCAAAAGTAAGTCATTAGTTTCTAGAAAAAAACAAGAGCACCCTTTGGAGGACAGCATTTCCACTTTCTACCCAGAGACTGAGAGCAGAAATCTTCTGGTGAGAATAAAATGTGTTTACAACAAATTGTACAAAGCCAGCAAGCAGCAGAAACCTGTCAATCTGATGTCGAACATCAAAAGATGATACGTTGGAAATGCTGATAACATCCAAGGGTGGAAAAGCACATCAATCTATACACAAATCACTAGTGGGAACATTTTTCACACACACCAGAGTAGAGAAGAAAACCCTTTTTGAAAGGTGAAATGCAATTGGTGCATGGTTATCCTGGAATGTAAATTTTTGGCACAACAGGGATCCTGAAACACCTACGAGGCAGGCACCCTAATGAGCACCGCTAAGGAGAAGTGGAGAAGCAGCGACTGGCAGAAGAGAAAGAGGAAATAGTTCTACTGGAAATGTTTGAAACTGCAGAGGAACAAGGTCCTGAGGTTGCAGATATTTTCAATGCACTTCAAAAAATGGAATGAAATTTGTTCATCGGTTATCTGCTGTGCAATGGGAAGAGCACTTAAAAAATATCATAAAGTCTTATTCAAACGTTGGAAATGTGAAGAAAAACACGAAAAATAGTTGAATAAAATGGTTACAAAAATATGGAAACAATAATACTGATTCAAAAAGACCATACATTTAAAAAAACAATTACAAAAAAGTGTAACTTAGGCACATAAACAATGAATCAAAAAAGGGTTTTACTATGTGAACCTTCAAAAAAAAAAAACACAACGCCAACCAAAAAAAGACAACAATACAGAGTCTGGGTTTGCCGGATGTAGGTGGGTCGGTGCTTGACCTGGACAGACTAAAGTTTTTTAATTAAATCAATGAACTAAAAAAAATCTTTGTAAATAGATAGCAATCTGGCAGCTAAGATTGGATAAAACTGCAAAAGACATTAGGAAAAAGAAAAACAAGAAATATCACAGAGCCAAAATTGATTATAATATGGGGAGAGTGTACCCTTTCTTTAGGAGATCTTATACTATCCGTAATAACTATACCAATCAGAATCGACAGGAATCAATGGCAACAGATGTGAGTTCAGAAATTAGTTAAAACCACAATAATGATCCGTGTTTAGGACCTTCTAATCCCTCTATATCAAAAGAGGTGTCTTTTTTAGTGGAATTTAGGGTATTAAGGTTGAGCACAAAACCAAAACTCACAGGAAATAACAAAAACAATATATATAAAAAAAAGACCCAAAAAGGAGGTGCCACGATTCTGTCATGGGTGATTGTGTGCTATACAAATATATATAACATAACATATGACCAGAAGAGGTGGAAGAAGTCAGAGATCTAAAGCAAATATCCATACAAGGAGCAGCAAGAAAGAGAAACAATGCAGAGACAGAGATTATGAGTTTAGTTTCTTATTGTCCACAGACATCATTTAACAATGCACAAACTAGAAATGATTTGTAACACTCCATAAGAAAGTTAACACTCCTGAAACAATCTGTGTCACATAAACTGTAAAATCTGTGTACCAAGATTTAATGTGCCTCAATTACAAGCATCTGATGTGGATAGCTCTGAGACATTGGGAAGCTTAAACCATTAGGGAGGTCCTGATGCTGACACTGAAACCATACCAGGCGTGGTTTTAGATGGCAGCATTGCCAAGTCTTTCAAACTTCCATTCATATACATTGCACAAATGCCAAATTCCACAATAGAAAATGGACACGTGCCACCAGCTTGTGGCTCTGATCTTTAGAAGTTGTTTATGAGAAAGTATAAGAGGTCACCACAATCATCTAAGTCCTTTCTGTTTTGGAAAAACAAGCAATATAAGGACTTTAGAAGGATGCTTTAATCATTATAAAGCAATCTGACAAAGGGGTGTGTGTGGTGCTGAGCCCCAGAGATTTATATGTAGCAGAAACAGAGAGACAACAGGGGGATAACAATTGTTATGAATGAACTAATATGGCCAAATTTCTGAAGTTCAAAAAGTAATATCATAATGACTTGAGAGTCTGGGTGGGTTGTGGAATACTGGAAAGGGGTGAATATTTTTTATTTGAGAAATTATAATATTAGAATACAAACACTGTACCTTCCAGCTATTGTCCATGAGGGCAAATCCAGTCCTCCGGTGAGACCAACACTGCCTACTCATGTGAGTTTATTTGAACATGCATCCACATACCGTCATTATCTTCTTTTACCCTACTTAAAAGCTTTAGGTTTTTATGTTAGGTATACAAAGGATTTGTGTAGCACTTGGCCCATTTTGGCTAAAGTCCCTAAACTTTTTGCATTCCCCCAGACCTTTTTCCTGACATGGTGTTGCCAACTTAGATGCTTTGGACACTTTGCCCTCTGCTAACCAGTGTCAAAGTGTAAGTGCTCCCTGTATAAAGTAATGGTAATTGGTTGTCCATGATTATTATGTTTGCCTTACTAGTAAAGTCCCTAGTAAAGTGCACTATTTGTGCCAGGGATGGTAATGCAAATGCTACTAGTGGGCCTGCAGTACTATTTATGCCATCCACACAAGTAGCCTTAAAAAGGGAACTCAGGCCTGCCATTGCAGGGCCTGCGTGCAGTTTGTGAAACTGCCATGTTGTTCTGTCAAGTGCACTCACTTGCCAAAACTTACCATTCCCTTTCTGTGCACCTCAGACACCCCTATGGTATGTCTGGGGTCCCCCCTGGACAGGGTGTAGTGTGTGTGAAAGGTAGGACATGTACTAAGGTGTGTGTCATGTCCTGACAGTGAAATAATCTCAATTTCGTTTTTCACTGTGGAAAGGCCATCTTTCCCATAGGACAGAATGGGAAGGCTGGGTAATATGTTTTCCAGCTATCTCCCCAAAAGCTTAAGATGGAAAGGTGAGGTTTAGTATCCATGAACTCACAATGCAATAACACATCTTTTTATGTAGGTGGTTTTTGCATTGTGCGCTCAGAAGCCCCTCTTTTAGAAGTGGCTGCGTTTTTGTGCTCTGACATTTCTGTGTGTCTCTGCTTGGCTGTGGAATGACTGTCTGGATTTGTAAGCAATAGGATCTGGGGAATGTCTTGACCCAGGGGAGGAGGTGAGACAGCCACATGCTGACCTGCATCTGGAGTGTAGGGTAGGAGAAGCCCCTAGAGGTGAAGAGGCCTGGGCTGCTACTATAAAACAATTGTCTCATCTCCTGCTGAGGGATTGAGAATCCAGTCCCAACTAATCAAAGGAAGAAAGGTGTCACTGGCAGGGAGGCACCCAGAACTGGTTTGAACAGGGGTCAGTGCTCCATGAAGCACAAAGACTTCAAAGCCATTGAGGGGTATAACTAAGAGAACTGAAGCCCCTGAACTTTGGAGAATAGCTTGATCAAGTGTGAACAAGACTGGGGCTACTTTGTGGTCAAGAGGACCTTTGCCAAGGAAGAAACAACTGAAGAGACTGATGGATAGGTCTGCTCTTGCTGTGTGATCTGGGGCTGGCCTGCAGTTTGCTGTTTCAACCAAGGAAAGGCTAAAGGGACTTTGCGGTGTGCTGTGTCCCCTTGCTTAAAGGGCTTTGCTTTTTGCTGTGTCCTGAAGTAACTATCCCCAAGGGCCTGAGGTGAGCTGGCCCCCTGTTCGGAAACACAGGAACATAAAAGTTTCCAGGAGAGTCTCAGCAGTGCTGTTTGAGCGTGCCTGTTGCAGTCTGAGACCCTTGTAAGGACTACCTGTGATCGTAGGCGCCTGGCGTCTAAATGAGTCACAGTGGCACTGTGTGTGCGTGCTTTGTGCATCCTGAGATCTTCAGGAGGATCGGTCTGTGATCGGGGGTAGCTGGAGTCCAAGCAAGGATCAGCAATATGGTGTGTGTTTGCTTTGTGGAGCCTGAACCCCTTAGTGAGGATTGCCTAGTCACCGTGTGCAACGGAAGCAAAGTGAGTCTCAACACCGTTGTGTGAGGGTGCACTAAGCACCATGAGACTTTCGTGAGGATTGGTCTTGTCATTGTGTGCACCGGAATCCAAGTGAGTCTCAACGCCATTGTGTGCAGGTGCGTTGTGCACCGTGAGACCTTTGTGAGGATTTACCATGTTATCGTGTGCACCGGAGTAAAGTGAGTCTCAGTGACGCTGTGCGCATGATCTTCGCGCAGCCGGAGACTTGTGTGTGGAGTGCCCAGTGATCGTGCAACCGGAGTGAAGGAAGCTCCAGCGACACTGTGTGCGTGTGCTTTGTGGCAGCCTGAGATCTTCGTAGTTGAAGCTGCCCGGACTGGCAGTCCCGGAGGAGCTGAGTTGCCGGCCCGAGCCGCCGTTGCCATTTCACAAAGTTGCATTGGAGGCTCAGCCGCTGAACGAGGTGCCCCCCCCCAGGTAACGTGTGTCGACTCCTGGGGTGGGGCACAGGCTCGGAGGGAGACGCTCTCGGCCTCTCTCTCGTGTTGGCAGCGCGAGCCTCTTTTTCGGCTTGTGTCGCCGCCCGTATCGCTAAAAGAGTGGTGGTGCAGGGGCTGGAGTGCGAAGCTGCACCTTGGGAATACATCGTACTGTGTTGGGGGCAACTGTGAGAGGCGGAGAGACCGCCTAAGGCCTGGTGATCGGGTATTACGCATTATTCCATTTCTGAAGGACGGAGTACCTGACTGTTGTATTACACATTGCATCATTTCTGTATAACGGAGTACCTGATTAGAGTATTACTCATTGCATTATTCCTGCATACCAAATTACCTGATTTGTGTATGACACATGGCATTTTTGCCTGCATAACGAGCTACCTGATTGTCATATGACGCATTACATTGTTTCTGAATAACGATATACCTGATTAGCGTATTGCGCATTGCATTTCTCCTGCATAACAAATTACCTGATTACGCATTGTCTTATTTTTGCAGAACGACATATCTGGTGGTGGTATCACGCATTGCATTATTTGATCTTGCAAAGTGCCTGATTGTTACTTTACGCATTACAGTATTATTACATTGCAAAAGTATCTGATTCTAGCATTACGACTGTATGATATGATTTTAGGAGTACAGGAAAATGTTTAGAAGTGCTCATTGATATCGCCAGAGCTTACAAGGGCTGACTGGCCTAACAACCGGCCAAGACAAAATATTACAGAACCTCATATGTTGGTTTTATATCGTGTGGTCTTATCGTATAGCTTTTTACATAAAGTTTATACTAATTTTTACAAAACTTGTGTGGAGTCTATTTGTGGTGTCATCATTGGATTATTGTGAGTGTGGTTGCAAATACTTTACACACTTGCCTTGAAGATAAGCCTGGCTGCTCGTGTCAAGCTGCCGAGGGGGTGAGCGGGGCTATCTAAAAAGGTGTCCTTCCTTTCCCTGACGTTGGAACGCGGGTCCCTACTTGGCCTACGGTAACTACCTCAGTCAACCAGGGATCCCGGGTCTAACAAT
Organism: Triturus cristatus; assembly: GCF_964204655.1. Classification (NCBI taxonomy): domain Eukaryota; kingdom Metazoa; phylum Chordata; class Amphibia; order Caudata; family Salamandridae; genus Triturus; species Triturus cristatus. The sequence continues at coordinate 810,159,827 of NC_140586.1, forward strand.
TTCCTTTGCAAAGACCTTCATATTTAGGGGGAAGAGGACTACCTCTTCATCATGCTAGATGTAACATCATGTAGACATAATAATGAGATATGGGTTAGTGGGTGCTTCCTAAAATCTAGGGCAGTAAATGTTTCCACCATACAGAGATAATTATAAAAATGATGGACTGGTGTCTTACAAGAATATATTTCTGTTTGGTAATGTTTGCATAGGCAGTTAGGAACTGCCTCTTTGCCCCTAGCTATGTAAAATGTATGAATGGACTGATGGGAAGAGGAGGTAGTCTGGGGGCCTGATCTTTCAGAATTCACTGAACACAGTCAGATGACTCAGGTACCTTTTTGATAACCTGATTCGCATATGGAAAACAGAGAAACTTTATATGTTAATATAATGAAGTAGCAGTTTTGTTAATACACTAAGTGAGAACAGTGAAAATGTGTTTTTGCCTAGTACAATACATATACACACAATTGTATATCTATTCATATAGGTAACTGCAGTTGACAATAGGATTGAAACATCACTTTTTTGTAAGTGCTCTACAGGAAACAGTGTATTACATTTTCATAGTTTCCATCTTATATTTCTCAAAACCAGTAATCTGCATGGCTAACCTTTGCATGCTAAAAGTTATTGCAGAACATCATAAACCTTTTGAAAGAAAAGGAATGCAATTATACCTGGATTCAAAAGAAAAGGATATAATGATAATATTTTGCAACAGTCCAGAATTAAAACCTAGTTAAAATCTAGAGATGAACTGTGATTCAGCCACAAACCCAAATCTGAAAATTGCACAATGTACATCATTTCATGAACACCTATAATAGGGAACTTGTCAATCTGTAAAATTGCAGACAGAGATTGCATCCTTTTAAAAACCAGTAATTGCTAATGAAGAGTGAAAGCCAAGTGCAGGGGCTTGGGAGTTGGGCACAGGATCCGGCCAGAGATCAGGCCCTGCAGCCAAGCCCCCTCTGTGCGCACCAAACACAGCGGGGTGTTGGGAGCACATTGCCTGAGGGGGATGGGTGTATGCTCAACTCTGAATGTGATTAAAAAACACAGAAATTAACAGAAAATACTAAAGATTAAATGAATGTTATAGTTAGGTATGGTAATAGGATATTAGCTTGCATTAAAATAACAAGAATTAACAAACCAGGTCATGGGTTAAAGAGACATTGTAAGTAGGTGTTGAAATTAATCATGAGCCAATTTAAAAAAAAACAAAAAATACTGAAAGCTCCAACCTACTTTGGGACAGCCCCTGCATCCCATTGCACCTGATGTGGAGTGGAGAAGCTTGTTCCAAAGTAGGCCAGGTCTTAAAGCCAAGGACTGATGCAAGAAATCTGCAAGAAAATCCTTCTGTTGACAAAACAGTATTCATGAGTGGGTGTCCCGGCACATCCCCATAGTAAATAGTTGTAATACAGCACCAAAGATCTTAGTCACAAGGACATTGTGAGATGTGGATGTTTATTTCAAGGACTTCGCTAACGATTGGGAGGCAATTCAGGTTATTGAATAATGTAGGGGTGAGCCACTTAGAGGTTTACCTCATACTGGGGTTGCAACCATGGATCTAAGGTTGTATGCCATTGCGCTTATCCCAGGAATTTGTATTGTGTTTTTTACCAAACTACTGAGGGTTGTCTATAGAGTCTATCAAAAGGAGTCTTATGGGTAACAAATAGATACCTATCAATCTCTTGACTTCAAATTGTGGGCCATGTCAAGAGGGCAATCCCTTTAAAGTGAATAGAGTTCAAACTCTTCTTTTGGTGGGTATTCAAGGTTTAAAAAGCAGGTGACCCCGTTAAAGTCCATGGATGATTTTTGTTTGTTAGGTGGGTAAATAACAATAAAGAGAGGGCAATATCTGTCAAATCTGGGTGACTTGACAGATATGCTATGCGTCCACCATCTGCTCAAAGTTATGTCCATTATTGCTTGACTGTTGATATAAAATTGTTGACCTGTTGCACCTGAGATTGTCGTAACACTATTACTGGCCGATCTCGGCTCCGCTACTTGCAGCTCCTGCGCTTGGCAGGAGTTTTCCGTGTGCCGCTCCTGGCCTTGAGGAATCTCGGCATCATTTCTGATCTGGATCATTATTTTACTACAACTTGCAGGCCTTGTTCCTGTCACTCATCAAGCTATTATATCCATGCGATCTTGGTTTGGTCGCCCTGCATTACTATTTTCATGTATATTCATATCCAGATCAGGCCTTCTCTGGAAATCCTCAAAAGGCACGCCTTGACATATTTTGTCTTCTGCGACATGCAGGTATTTTCGCGGGCATAATTCGTTGTGTCCTGATTATGATACCCCTACTCTGATAGGGATTGAAACGTCATCGACTTGACTACCTTGACTTCACTTGTTAATTTTAAATATCAGCAAAGGTACTATGTATTTGTGGCTCATTCATTGTTTATACTTTAGCTACACGTTGTGCAATACCTGAGTTCTGAAGTTCTATTGACTTCCTTTATTGTTGTAGATTGTCCCACTTCTATGGTTTTCTCATTTTTTTAGATTTAATACATTTATAATAATATGCTATTTGGAATTCAAACACATAGATGACTTTTTTTAAAAGGTGCCACTGTTCCTGTAAAAATAACTTGTTGATAGAAAATTGGGCACAAATGTAGCTTGGTGAACTACTTCAAGTCCACAAACTCTGTAATGCATTGTCGCAATGATTGCATATTATCATCAATGACACCGTTTGAGATGTCATCAGCGATGTAATCAATTATGTTATTTAACATGTTGTGATGTAATATGTGAGGTCATAAGCAGTGTATCACAAGGGTTCAAGTAATAGTTAGCTCACTAAAGTATAACTGGCAAATTTCAGTGGTTTTTCATTTTTTACACATGAATTCTTATCTCATTTCAACACCTAACTATAACAGCACTTTAACCTTTACTTTTTTCAGTGAAATTCATAGGTACATAGATGACATGATGGCAGTGTGGAGTGAACCTTTAAAGTCCTTTGAATAGGTCCAATAGTGCCTATCTTTAGGCTATTTAATAGGTGCAGTGGTGCTTATACAGAGCTTCACACCTTACTAGATTGTGCCTTTACCATTTACTATAAGAAGAATTTTATTTGACCACTGTTGTAAGTGTAAGATGGTCTAAAGGCAAGGTTAACCATCGGGGTGCCAAAGTCTAGCTCTGGCACCAGTTCGCTCCCTGTGTTCGGTGTGATTGAGAGTGGCACGGGCTGCCCTGGGTCCTAGATGCTCCCTTTCTAATGTTGAGATTGTTTTAATATGAGGAACTGTAATCTGATTCATATATCTTTACATAAGCCTCTGCGTCAATCCCTGTTCAATGCAAAATCGGTGTGTGTCAAATATATTTTGCGTAAATTCAACATGGCCACAGTAGCTTACAGTAATTTAAGAGAGATATGTCCTGCATGGATTGGGCCTACAGTTAAATCAAAACAAGTCAGTGACTTGTGAGCAGCAATTTTGTAGCAATGTGTGGGCCACTGCAGAGACATTTTACGGCACGGGCAAAGCGGCGAACACCCTAGGAGCCCAACCTTCCAATAGCTCCCCTGGCAAAGTGAATGAGACAGTTGAAATTACTGATATAGTTACATTGCACATAAAAAACTTCTTTTTTTAATTTGACAGCTGAGCATGTTTGAAAGAAATGTTGGGCCAGATTTAATGAGGGTTTGTGCCAGAGCAAAGTCATGTAAAGTGACGCAACACACAGTCTCTTTCAAGGGTATTTACTTTCCAGCGCAAACAGTATTTTGTGCTGGAAAGGTGCCATTTTGTCAGTGCAAATAGAGCTTTGGATTGCTGTGCACCACTTTGCCTCAAGGGGGCATTACTTGGGTGATTAGCGCAGGCACCTAAAGTTTCAGACACAAAGCCCTATCTTCTAAGGTAGCCGGACTGGGCTTCACATAAAAGAAAAATACTGCCTTGAAGCTGACACAAACACTCCACATATTACATATGAGCACTCAGCACACATTCAATATGTAGAATGTTTCAGTATTTGTCTAGGCATAGGATTTAGTAACGGAAGGGCATGCTTGCCTTCCATTCATTGTGGACGGCATGTAAACACCCCTGAGCAGTGGTGCACAGGTTGTGCATGTCTCTCTCTCTCTCTCTCTCTCTCTCTCTCACTCTCTCTAACTACATAACCCCTCTCAATTACCCCACTATTAGTTCAGGATTGCACCTCCCTATCCCTGCTTTCTCTCCTACTACATCTTTCCCCTTTCCTTCACTTCTCCTGATATTGTATGGCTTGTTGGTTTAATCTATTGCTCTACCTCCAGCCTTCTCACTCTATCATCAACTCTTCTCTTTTTCTCTCTCTTTCCATCTCTCTCTCACCCTCACTCTCACACATACACATACGCACAAACAAACACACACATGGTCTCTCTTAGCCCCCTTCTCCATTTAAACCCATCACCTCCACCTCAACTGTCTCTCTACAACCTTATTTCGCAGATCTCTCAACCTCACAATCTCTTCCCCTCACAGCGATTTACCTCTGTATAATAAAATCAATCTCTTTCCCTATTTCATGCATAGCTCTCATCGTCCTCTTTACGGTCTACACCACATTCCTCTTTCTAGCCTTCACCAATCTCTCTACCTTTATCTCTTCCCCACTACAGTGTTTGCCTGATCTGTTTTTCCATATTGCTTCTCATTTTTCCTCCTCTCTACCTTACATCTCTGTTATTTCTCAAGTGTCCCTGTCTACCTCTACCTCTCTCTGCCTTACCCCCTCTCTGATTCATCTCTTTATCTATATTACCTCTCTCTATCTCACTACTTGAAGAACTGTACTCCCCTGCCTCCCTCTACATTTCATGTTTTCCTTTTTCTCTTTCTCTCTCGCTCTACCTCTCTTCCATACTCTGAAGCCTTCATTTTCTACCCCTCTTTATCTTTTTTTCTGGCTGCATCATCTCTGTATATAATCGTTAGCTCTACCGCCTTCTGCCTCTACTTCACATCTCTTGCTTTACAGTTCTTTTTATGTCTCTGTCTACATCCTGCTGTATCTCGCCCCTTCCAATTTCTCTTACTTTGGGGCATATCATCAAGGGCAATATCGCTGCTTTAGCTGCACTTTTTGCCGCTAAAGCGGCGATATTTTTATCGCCCTATCAGCAAGCTGTCGCTAACAGCTGTTAGCGACAGTTTACTGGCAATAGCGCCCCTTGTCAGCACGCCTCCCATCGCATCGCTAATGAGATGCAAAGGAGGCGTGCCTGACAAGACTCCCTTGGGACAGTATCGCTAACCCAGCTTCGTCATATTGACAAGGAGGGTTAGCGATATTTAAAATCACGTTAAGTATGCCTTAATGCAGGAATTTAACGTCTGTTATATTCCTGACTAAGGCATACTTAACATGGGGGGTGGATTGTGTGGCTAAGACCACAGGCCCTATCATCTAGGATATACCTAATTTCCACCATGGAAAACGGCGATATCCACACTACCTCTGGAATTTTTATTGCCTCGGCAATGCGCGTTGTTGATAACGTGCTAACCAGGCGATGAATTCCAGAGATAGCCGGCGATAAATATGCAAGCGCTAAGCGCGCTTTGCGATATTTATCGCCAGACCTTGATAATATGCCCCTTTGATAGGTCACAGGTACCTGTCTAGCCAGAGAAATGCACACATAGAAAAGAGGGACAAGACAGGGGAAGAGAAATCAGAAGAATGTTATTAGGTGTTACCAATGGAATGTTAGAAACCCTTGGAGTAGATTTGAAAACTACAACTACAATTTCAAGGTGCCGTGTCCATATTGCTTAATTTAATATGATGCACGAGTTCACTAAACATCTGACAAGACACCCTTTGGCATTTTCCCTACAATGTGTATATCAAGCTGGTAAGGCGCTGAATTCCACATAAAATGTTGTTGTAAATAAAAAAAAAATCTAGATCCAAACTCAAAAAGAAATTACTTTATCAATCTTTGTTCAACCTTTCTTTGGGTACTATTTGTCTGTTGGTCACCAGGTAGCATCTGTTTTTGTGACTCCCTGTGTCTGAAGGTTTAATATATAATTCAATATTGTTTTGCATCATGAGATTTGAAACAGCAGGAAAATGGGTAACAAACTTAAAGTTGTTCCAAACAGGGGACCCCAAAACATATATTTCCCAGAGCTCCGTTGATCCAGGATGTCTCTGGGACACTGTTGCTGAAGCGTGCCTGCTTGTGTGCAGGGGCGGCCGGCAGGGTTCGCGGGCGGGGGTGGTAGGTGCAGGGGGTGGAGGGGAGTGTCGCGGGGGTCGTGGGGGTGTCGTGCAGGTGGGACGGGGTTTAGAATCTTTTTTTTCAAACTTACCTCGAGGCTGGGTCCTGCATTTTCTGCGCTCCTGCTCTCCGTAATCCGCTTTCAGGAACAGGAAGAAGGCAGCCATGCTCCCACCCCTAAGCTTATCACAACGCTCCAGTGGAGCACTGTGATTGGTTTGAGCACCGTGATACGGGGCTCAGCCAGGGGGTTCTCCATGCAGGCTGTAATGCTGTCTGCATGGAGAACAGGGAAGTGCGCATGACTGGTTTGGGTGGCCCGAGAGGGCCAGCCAACCAGTCATTGCGTGCTTGAGTGGGCAAACCACTACGCCCTTACCCTGCTCCATGAGCAGAGCAGCCCCGTCTACCCTCCCGCCCGCAAAAGAAACATAACATGATCATAACTTTCAGTTATGATCATGTTATGTTTCTCCCTCTCGCACTGCTTGAAAGCAGTGGGCTGATGCTCCTCCGCCATTGCAGTGGAGCCGCCACTGCTTGTGTGTATCTGTGACTTCCAGCCTGTGTACAGCCTTCTCTGACTCAGGGGCAGATTTACAACCCCCTTGGACCACTTTTGCGTCATTGGGAAAAGTGACGCAAAAGTGGCGTAAGGGGCTTGTAAATGAGACCCTCAGGGGCAGATTTATAAGCCCTGTGCGTCACTTTTGCGCCGCCGTTGCCTCACTTTTGTGACGCAGCGGCGGCGCAAAGCCAGCGCCATGCTGCGGCAGATTTACAACGTGACGCATCTAGGATGCGTCACGTTGTAAAGCTTGCGCCACATGTGGGCGTACCTGCACAGGGGGGGGGGGGGGGGCGTTCCGGCGCAGGAACGCCTCCGAAAAATGGCTGAGTGAAATCTACAAGATTTCACTCAGTCACTTTTCCGGCCTGGCTGCGTCATATCCTTGCGCCTGCTTGAAGCAGGCGTAAGGATTGACGCAGCATGTTAGGGATAGGGGCACCCCGAGCCTTGCTGGAGCTGCGTCGCGGTTGTGACGCAACTACAGCAATGCGCCAACCTTACGCCGGCAGATGCGTCACGCATCTGCTTGTCCTTGCGCCACGATGCACCGCATTGTAAATGCGGCGCATCTGCTGTGGCGCAAGGGCAAACTTGCGTGACGCATCTTCCCTGGCGCATCCCTGCTGATTTGCAGGGATGCGCCAGGGAAGATAAATCTGCCCCTCAGTGTCTCCACCTGATTGTGAGTTTCGTAATGTTTTTCCTTTTCCTGGTGCTGTACTGACGCTAGGGTTACCAGCTGACAGGTTTTCTACCGGCACCAGCTGTATTTTAATGTCCTCGATACAAAAATAAGCAACACATACATCTCTCTAACAAGCCTAGTATCCCTTATCTGTACATACTTCAAAGAGCCCATTTAAATAAAAATCCCTTTTGGGACGTGTTCTAGAGTTGAGCTAACGATCCTTGACTCTTGACTAATAAATAAAGTAAATGCAGACAGAAAAGTAATGCTACAAATGACTGCATTACATTTTGTTCATACCCTTGTTTAGTTTTGCACACTTTTAAAACTACAACAAAAGGCCGGGTTTGGAAAGGTGGCGACCAAAAGCTGATGCCGAAACCTTCACTTCCTCACGCTATAAAAGAATAACCATTTTTTTTTCTATTGCCCGTTCCTTTAACGTGGAAACTTGTAATGTTCATTGCTGCGGCAACCAGCCGCTTGGGGGCGCTGTGAACTCGCTGATTCATTGGAAGCGGGCGGGGAGGCGCGCGGGCTGAACAGCTCAGCAGCTCGTGAAAGCCTTGCAGAGGCCGCGGTGCCTGATGCTGACTCACGCTAACAATCTGGGCATTTTCGAAACAGGAGCACAGATCCTGCGGCCCTAGCAAGGCCTGACGACGGGAAAGAACGCTTTGGCATTCGCCTCGGATATATTTTGCAACAGAAGCTGCAAAGCATAATCAGGTAATAAATTCGCTTTGCCGGAGATAGTGTTTTGATTTTGTACAGTACAGTTCGGTAATGGAATTCCGATAACAGGACAAGCTGACAGGATAATTACATGGACTAGAAACTTGGATTTTTTTTCTAGATTTTCAATTTATTGAAACTAAAATTCAACAATGGATGTTTACGAATAGAGATGCAGTGGGGGAATAAAATGAGCCCTGGAAAAATGCTTAGACGAGCCTTCTCCCCCCCCCCCCTTCTGCAGTCTCTCTCTTTGAATCCATCCATCCATTCTGTCTCTCTTCTCTTCCCTCCCACTTCTCCCTCTCAGATCGCGTTCTCTCTTTCTCCCCCCTCCCTTCCTCTCATTCTCTCTCTACTGAAGCCTCCCTGTGCCTGCTCCAGTTAAACTCAGGGAGTTGGGAAAGTTACAGAGGCACCAGGGGAGGCCCTGGGCTCTCAAAACTGCCCCCAGGGTCTGCAGCCCACCAGGCAAATGCCCTGTGGAATAAAAGGCCTACATGGCTCCCTGGGGTGTAGCTTCAAGGGGGGAGTTTGTGGTGTGGCACCCCCAAATAAATGCATTCTTGGCTTGAGAGTTGGGTCTTGAGGCCCTGAGTCTGGTCTTCTATGTTTTTGCTGATTTCTTTCGTCATCCTGTTATGTTATGTTATGATGAATTTGTATAGCGCACGTACACCGGATTGGTTTCTTGGCGCTTCTTGAGTTGGTGATGGAGATATCATGTTCGGTGGGTTAGTCGAATGCCTGTTTGAAAAGCCATGTTTTTTGCAGTTTACGGAAGGTCGTAATATTAGTACAGCTTTTAATCTCTAGGGGCAGGGAGTTCCAGTACCTGGGGCCCAAGAAGGCAAACCTGGAGCCACCAAATCGTTTCTGTTTAAAAAGGGGTATTGTTAGGAGGTGCAAGTGAGTGGATCTCAGATTCCGGTTTGGAATATATCTAGTAATTAAGTTATCAATGAATTTTGGGTTTTTTCCATTCAAGGATTTAAATATGATACATCCCACCTTAAAGGCGCATCTCTGGGATACTGGAAGCCAGTGTAGTCTCCTAAGAAGTGGGGAAGCGTGTTGGTGTTTATTTTCCAGCAGAACCAGCCTAGCTGCCTGGTTCTGTATCAATTGTAACCGGTAATTGAGATAGGCTGGAATCCCGAAATATAAGGAGTTGGCTTAATCAATATGCGAGGTCAACATGGCAAGAATGGCTTGTAGTTTTGCTTCCTGAGTTAGGAACCGGCTGATTTTCTTTATTTTCCTCAGTTGGAAGAAACAAGTAGATGACACCGAGCCTATTTGGGTTTTCATGGAGAGATCATTACAGATAGTAACTCCTAAAGTTTTGGCATGCTTGGAGAGAGTTGGTGGTTGTCTCAGTTCATTAGGCCAGAAATTGGGACTCCAGTGATTCAGTGAGCCACCTGTGAGGATCAGTTCAGTTTTATCTGGGTTCAATTTCAACTGGTTGCTGTTCATCCAGTCACGGATGAACAGCATGGTAGCCTGAAATTCACAGATGGATTCTGGAGAGTCATTGATAGGAAATATCAATTGAAAGTCATCTGCGTAATTGAAGGTTTGAATATGTTTTTCTTTAAGTGCATGAATCAAAGGGAGGAGGTATAAATTAAAGAGATGGGGGGACAGAGAGGATCCCTGTGGGACTCCGCAGGTGTTTTTGATCATGGGAGTTGAAAAACCAACAAGGTCCAAGGTCATCCTCCTTTGACTGAAAGGTTGTTATTTTCTTTTTAAGTAACTTAAACTGAGGCCCACCTAATGCAAATAAGTATTGAACCTGTTCCTCATGCGAACAGTGTATCCCAAATCTTGAGCATCCCTCCACCCTATGCGTACTGTTATTTTAGTTGGGTATTTTGCGATTCACCCTTCTTACCCCTGAATCTTACTGACTAAACTATGTCCCTGATGGCTCTGTTCCCAAACCCCAGTGATGGGACCAGAATAAGACATCCCAGTTAAAGCAGCATTGAGGCAGGCAAAGGGCCGCAGCCGCTCTCTTCTGCAGTCTGCCCTTGACTTGGAGAACTACATAATGTTGTTCCTTTCTACAGTTTTGCACCCTCAGATTGGACTATATCTCAAAAAGCTTCCTCCCATTATATTCCTAAATTCCTTCCTGAAAAATGTATCCTGACTTAAAACTTTCCTCGCCTTTCTCCTTCCCGAGTGACCCTCCCTTTCATCTTCTGTAGCCTCCTCTCTCGGAGTACAGCATACCCTAGATTGCATACCTGTCTACCTTCATCTCTCTTAATACATAGATTACAGCTCCCCTCGCTTTCCTTCTTTTGAGCCATATTCCTGCAGCCTAAAAATACTAAATCTCAGCTGGCCTATCTATTCATCCCACCCATTGCTTGTATGAAATCGTACAGGTCCCACAAAGGATCACGCCTAAAGCCTGAAAATGTAATATACCACAAAGAAACTGGACTAAATGCATGGAGTGGTTTTCTTGAGGGAGCACAACTAACCCCAATGAACAATAATAACCACTATATTAACCACTCACCTGGAGTTGTGGAGTAGTATGCTATTTGGCATAAAGCACCTCAGTGCCTCATCAGTGGTAGTAGGAGCTATATAAATGAAGTTACAGTGCAGTAAAATAGATTTCAAACCAATTCCCTGCACTGAGACCTTCATCCCTGCAGTCATTTATAAGGATATACCATGAAGCAAAGGCCCTGGAGCCACAAATGAACAAGGACTGCAAGGGAACCCAATGCCATAATGTTATAAAAAGGAAAGTGGGTATCTGCCTCCAATTTGAGTAGTAACAGACAGCTGGAATTGGATTGTGGCAAAGGCCTAACCAGTGCTAAATTTGAGCCGGTGGTTTCCGGTGCTCGTCTCTGGCACTTAATTGCCAACACTGGCACTTATGCCAGTCTGCCACAAGATGGCACTGTTTTTCTAAATTAGAGATGAACACAATAACAGTTATTAATTCAATATACATTAAAAATGAATAATACTTGCCGTCCAAGCCATTCTTAAAGCTTTGCAGATCTGGTAGAGTCTGTGATGTTATAATTGTTGAGTGTGATGGTTAGTAGTTATGTTTGTTCTGTCACTGGCGACTCTGGCTGGGGCAGTGGGTGGTGCAAGCTGCAGCGACTTACTGGTGAAGGGCCTGGACCATAATGTTTTTGACAAACTAAGCACTGAGCCTAACACCCACATTCCCCAGGTTCGTAGCACCTGAGGCTGACGTCTACAACCCTGGGGGTGGGACTGTATATCTATCCACTCAGCAGGTGATGCTGTGCCCATGTGTTGGAAAGCTCTTTGCTCTCATCATGCTCTCATGTTTTTTCATAGGGTCGCAATGTACTTACTGTGCGACATTTGGTCGATTTGGAATCTTCCTGTTGAACGGCATTTTGTTCTCTCTAAACAATGCATGTAGGCGCCATCTTTGCTAAATCAAAATTAACTATCACACACGCAATTCGAATACAACTATTTCTAATATGTTAAATAGCTGTACTATGACCATAGATTCACACATCAGAAAGGTACAGAGAAGAGCTGTGAATACTAAAACACAGCAGCATGTTGTTTAGCAGCAAGCTTCCCGTGTTCATTCTTTTGCAACACATGATCGAGATGGTGCAGCCACCCACTGTAAAACTCTGATTGGCATCCCACACTCCACTGAGTTTATTTTTATTCTAAACATAAGTTTAGAAGTGTACAGCAGCTGTACAGTGGGTGAATGCATATTCCTAAATGTATGATGTTTGCATGAGGCAGAACAGCATAGTCTGCACAAATGTTTGATGAACAGTGCACACCAGGCCCTAAGTTGTGTTCGCTACCACTAGACCCTTTTTTTTTGGAGTGGGGGGAAGACAGGCCAGCATGAGAAATTCCAGCACAACTGTAGTGGTTTGTGTCATTTGCTTGTAGTGGTCTGGGGTTCGTCCTATTATGACTCTGCAAACTGGGCCAGGTACAATCTTTTCCATGCTTGAAGCTCAGGGTAGTGTGGGTGAGCGGGCTCCTCAGGGAGGTAGTATGGAGGGCAGAGACTCAGAACTCAACAGTAAACCAACAGATACATTGACATATTGTTTAGCTCAGATTCTCTCTTAGAAAAAAGACAAGCACAGCAAAATGGGATTCTACTCACAGTAATGTGGTCTATCTACAGGATTCCACAACACTACAGACTAAAACGAATTCTTATCGTTCCCACTCACGCCATAGTGTCCTGGTTCATCGTGTCTGTTCCCGCTCCACTACAGGGTTCTAGCACCGTCGCTGCAGCTCTGAGGCTACTACAGTGACCTAGTCATGCAAGAAAACGTATAGCAATAATCAACTCAGCTGCGAGTCCACTACTTGGTTTATGCGAGCAATCGCTAAATGTGAGTACCGTAGGTGAGTTCAGTTAATATTTTGCAATAGCGTTCCTATCAGCACTCCTTACTCATCTCAACATGCAGTTCTAGCATAAGGCAAAGACTCTCCTTTTCTCCACATGGCCGTGAAATTTACCTGTTTATATGAATGAGGTGCTCAGCAATGACGTGGCTGTGGTGCACCCTGTGTGGTCACCATGGTGGTGTCTATGGGAGAAGGGCTACAGCAGCGGTGACCCCACCTCTTGGGTCTTGTCACAGAAGAAAGCAATATGATATGCCAGGGTCAGCAGTCACCCGTAATCAGCAGTTGTGGCCTTGAGGTCGCCTGGGAGGTCCTTCTGCTTTGGTGATGTTGAGGTTCTTGTCCTCATCATGTTGCCAGCAGCAACACATGCCTTTTGGGACAAGGTGGTGTTTGAGCATGACACATTGATACTTATGGAGTTATTGTTGCTTCAGGCAATTTGTAAAATGAACCACACAAATAGACCTGGTGACTGCTATTGGGTTGGGTCAGCACTGGTCACACTCCCAAACACTGGTCGGCTTCTTCTGGACATTCCACTTACCTAAAACATGGCTCAGCTTCTCCCCGCGGACACTCTCCCCTCCTGCTTGGACAGGCGCTACCTTCCCCTCTCTGAGCAAGCAGGAGGCTTCAAGAAGTTATGCGGACAAACAGGTTCTACACAAAGTGAGGTGACAACCCTTATGTTTTGGAGACTGGCTGTCATGCAGACACCAGCCTTGGGTCACATCAACTCGTGAAGTACTCTACAGAGCACTTCCTTCCTTGGTCAAGGGGAACATGGAGCTCAGACTAAGTGGGATGTTTAGTAAGGATGACTCCAAGCAGTCTGAAGAAGTATGAAGATGTTTAATCAGGAGGATAAGTCTCACCATGAAGGGGCCCTGGAACAACTGCTTATAATCATAATGCAGTGCTCTCATGACCTCATCACTCATTCTAATGTCTGGACATTCTGTGCCAATGCTCACATTACCACACATCTCCCTTTTTACAAAACAAAGTATGAAACAATAAATTTATACAAAGTATAAAGCAACATAAACATTTTTAACATAAGACTTTAAATATAGTACCCATACCCCCTTCCAAAGAAAACAAAGAAGTTTACGAAAGAAAAGATAAGAAAGAAAAGAAGGAAGAACAAGAAAGAAGAAAGAGAGGAAGAGAGAGAAAGAGGAAGAGAAAAAAAATAGGAAGAGAAAAGAAAATAAAGTTTAATAAAGTCATTCAATGTTTTAGGTCATACAGGAATGCGAGAACTCTTCCTGATGGTCAGATTATTTCTTGAATGCTCTGTGATGGGCAAAAAGGATCGTTGTGATAAATACTTTTCAGTGTTGCTAGACATATCATCGTGAGGAACAGGGGCCACAAGAGACATACCCCACCAATTCATATCAGAAAGTTTAACAGAATTCTTCCCTAGTTCACAAACTTGAACTGTATTTTGTAATTTGGACAAGCCTTTGCTAACAAGGATTGGATTCTTCACACGTACCCAGTCACCTATTTTCAATCTGGTTACCCTTTTTGAACTGGGAATACTTTTAGTAAATCTTTTCAAGTTTGCAAAATTGGAATTAAGTTCAGCTGATTTCCACCAGTCATCCACGTTTCCATCTTTTTGAGAAATTCTTGTTGGCCAAAAAGGGCAAAGTTCAGTGGAGGGTTCTCTACCTCTCATCAATTCGAAAGGAGATTTCCCAGTCACTGAATGTGGAGTGGTGCGATGTGACCAAACTAACTCAAGTATGGATTTAGCAACACAAGACTTGCTTTTGATGGATGATTGAATGCATTCTACAAGTACTTTGTTAAAGCGTTCAACTTTACTATTGGTTTGGGGGTGATAAAGTGGCGCTCTCAAGTGTTTTATTGCACAATTTTCTAAAAATAAAGACATCACAGAGGACGTGAACTGAACCCCATTATCAGTGAGTGTCTCCCCTGGGAGACCTTCTCTTGAAAACACTCTTTGAAAACATTCAATAGTTTTTTTAGTAGTGGGTTCAGAGATTGCCTCAACTTCAACCCATCTAGAAAGATGATCCACCATTACAACAAAATATCTCATGTAGTTGGGAAGAATCTGGTAAGGACCTAGAAAATGTACCCCAATGCGTTGCCAAGGTTTTTTGGGACAGAGATTGACAGATTGAACTTGAGGCTCAGTTATTAAAACTTTGTCACTAAGTTTGCATTTGGTACAGTTGGACACAAATTCTTCGATCTTGGAGTCCATGCGAGGTCACCAAAATCTCTCTCTAACTTTCCTCTTGGTCAAAGTGGAACCCAAAATGACCACCATGAGCTAAACTGATTAAATGTTGACGAAAACAAAAGGGAGCCGCTAATTTATCTCCTCGGACTAAGATGTCACCTTCAAGAGACAATTTATCCAAGACCTTCCAAAATGTTTGAAGATCATATTGTAACACAGATTCTTTTGGCCAACCAGATTTTACAAATGTGATGACTTGACTGAGAATGGGATCTGATTGGATAGCCGAAATCCAATCTTTTTCACAAAAGGAAGCATCCCCTATACATGCAATAAAGCACTCCTCTATTTCTGTTTCCCATTCTTGATTTTCAGGCTCATCAATCGGAAGTCTAGAGAGGCAGTCAGCATGTGAATTCTTCCCACCGCGAATGTATTGGATAGAAAAGGTGAATTCTAAAAGTTTAGCTTGCAATCTTGAAATGCGAGCAGTGGTACGCTTGATGTTCTTGCCAGATGGAATATTTACCAAGGGACAATGATCAGTTTTAATTATGAAAGGTCTACCCCAAACATAGGCTTTGAACTTTTCTACACTCCAAACACAAGCTAAAAGTTCCTTCTCGATGACCGAATACTTGCGCTCAACAGGTCTGAGAGTTGTGGACGCAAACCCTATGGTAAATTCACGCCCATTATCCATTTGGGTGAGAACAGCCCCAAGACCATAATCACAGGCATCAACAGTTACAATGGTGGTTCTGCCTTCAAGAAAAGGCTGTAAAGCAGGAACGTTCACGATTCTTTCTTTAATTTCCTTAAAGAACTGTTCACAAGTATCTGACCATAGGAATTCAGAATTTTTCTTTAATAAAGGCCTAAAATATTTTGTTAAATTGGCAAAGTTCTTTAGGAATTTACTGTAAAACTCACACATACCTAGAAAAGAAAGTAACTGATCTTTCTTTGCGTGCGTCTGTGATACTTTTGACAAGACAAGGCTTAGGCTTGCCTCCTTGAGCTGAAAATACATGACCCAAATACTCGATTTCTGTGGTTTTAAAAATGCATTTATCCTTTCTTAAAGTAGCTCCTCTGGATTGAAGTATGTTTAGGACTTTTGATATTTAAGAGGCTTCTGGCCCAGAGGTGGGGATTCTGGCCGGTGGCAGAGATTTAGCCATGGCTGAAATCTCCACCTCCAGGCCGGAATTTCCAGCACGGGTGCGGATGTAAAGTTAGTAGTTGTAAATCCATTCTGTGAATACCAAAAGTAGTAAGTGCATTCTGTGAATACCAAAAGTAGTAAGTTTAGGATTTTGTCTTAAATTAATTCTGTGAATCCGGCCCTGGGTCTCCTCCCATCAGCTCCAGGAATCCAAGCAATACACTTCCACTGTCTGGGAAGCTGTATCACATCCATCATCTTGTGCCTTGTCAAAACCAAAGGCTATTCAAAGGGGATCTCACAGGTCCCAGCCATCAGACCCAGACCACGACATGGAGTTGTGCTAACCAGGGGTGGCTCCTCCGGTAAGGTAAGGTGAAGGAGCGTTGCCCCTCTGCTCTAAGAGCAGAGCAAAGTCAAAATAAAATGATACTAACAGAATGTTCTGATAATTAAATTTTTAGGCTGCCTTCAGGCTCTATGTTAGGGCGAGGTGGAGCTGGGCTCGCGTGATGCCAGCAGAGGGAGGAGTGGTGGCTGCACCATAAGTATGCATGACGGTCTGGCCGGCCCTCTTGGGCTGTCCAAACCGTCATGCGCACTGTGCATGTTCTCCACTGGCTGTATTGTACAGCCTGAGTGGGAAACATGCACAGGCTCCCAGTCCCTCTCTGAGCGCCAATCCACAGTGCTCAGACCATTCACAATGCTGCTGTAAGGCAGTATCGTGATTGGCTAGGGGAGTCTGAGAGCCTGGGTGCTTCCGGGAGGCAGGATACAGCATGGACCGAGGAGAGGCGGTGGCTGGGAACACACAGGTAAGTCTTTTTAAAAAAACTTCTGCCCCGCCACCATGCTTGACCAGCTGCAATTGGTGCTAACATCCACACCTTAAATTCACACACTCAACACACATATGTGATGTTAATACAAGGGTCTGAGTATCACATCTAAGCTGAGTTTTTACGTAGGTTGGGACAGTGAAACTTAAAAATACCTGCTCAGTATTATTAATCCACGAAAGTCGGTATGCTGCCAATACCTCTATATATAAACAACCCTTCGGGTCACAGAGCAGGTCCTGGGGTGTTAATCACAATGAACAGGCCTAGACCTCCACAAACGAACTAGACTAATGTGCCAGCAGTGGCAACAAAAAATAGGAAATCAGTTTCACATGCAGCCAGATTTCTTCGGACAGCGGAACTTGTCCGTTTATCATGCACTGTTTTTCAAGCACGTCTACTAGAACAGTTCCTGGAACGAGTGATGCCAGCCATAATGTGATAAGGTTGTTTTAAATGTTTGAATCTCAACAGGTTCACATAGTTTTCAGGACATGTGTTTTAATGTGAGCCAATGACTTGCGCTCCAAGGTGCCGCCTTCAGCGTTCCACTCGTGTAGCCACCTCTGTGCATTAAAAAGTTATGGAAACCATGATTTTCAAGTTGTAACATATTAGAACTAAATGGAGAGGAAGCAGAGTTAAGCAGAAGACAGAGAGAGGGCTCAAATTGCCCAGATGTTTTACATTTTCTACATTATCTCCACCTACATCTGAAAACGCTACATCAATGTCATTAGAAACCAATTTACCTGCACAGACAACTATAATCCATATATTTGTTTATTCATTTATTTCTAAAGTGCTTGGACACCTGACAACTTCAAAGCGCTGAGTTATTAAGCAGAAGCGCTAGTGACTCCCGCAAAACACGCCTAGTAGAAGATTAATGGTATAATAGTCACTGTCCCTCCAGGGGCAATAAATTCATCTAAAGCCATGCGAGACTCCTGCAGTATTGCTACAGCTCTGAAACAGGACAGAGAACCAAACTAAGCATCACTCCAAGAGGCCACATTCCTATATTGCAAAATGTGTCTTGCCTTGTGGACTATCCTGCCAAACATTGAAATCCCTGAATAGAAGCTCACTGATGGTGTGTGTTGCAAGGACATCTTTTACCATGAATGAGCTGGTTTCAAAACAGTTGAAACCTAGTGAGATGATGATCTTTTAATTGTTTTACAAATTGCTAGCATGCAGCCTCATGGTCAATTTTTGCATGCTCGTGAGGGGGAATCAAGGTGGTATCTTCCGGCGGTGTTCCAGAGGGATTCAAAAGGGAATAGCTTCTTTGAGGTTCCACAACAATGGTAAGAGTGATGTTGAGTATGGGGTCTTCAATCCTAGCTGTTGGTCAGATGGGAAGGATCTGAAGAGAGGTATTTGTGTCAAGCAAAAGCCTGAGAAATCAATTTAAATCTGTTAGATTAGGTAAGATCCTAAGAGTGAGGCTGAGATTTCCCTGAGACTTTGACTGTGGACTCTGATGTCTTTTACTACATTTTGTATCTTAAGGTTGAAGGCTGCTTGTACAATACACTGCCTGATGTATGGGTGTGATCCGAGATGTAAGAAGTGACAAACTTCTGCAAGAATTTAGGATTGTTTGCATCATATGCTGTGCCAACCTCATCTTCGAACCCATTAAGGAGTCCCCTGTGAATGGCCACATCATACTTCAGAGATCCTGAACTGGGCACAGAAAACATACACACATATCTTTCTGTATACCTCAGCATTTAAATAAGGTGATATGTTCATAAACATTCCTTCTGCTCTAGCAAACAACATATGTGCTACATCTTCCAGAAAAGTGGTACTCATCACTGAAACCCACAAAGCAGTATTTCAAAGCACTGATTGCACAGAAATTCCATTCCACCAAAGTGGGGGATTAGGGCTTTAGTTAGGAGTTAGGGATCAGTTCATGCCTTTGGTTAACAATTAGGTTTAAATACAGGGTGTACATTCAGTGTGAGGATTAGGTCCAGGGTAGGGTTTAGTGTTAGAGTTAGAATTAGTAATTTATTATCATTTTCATTGCCTTCACTTCAATGGATTTCTAAAAACAATGGTTCCTTACTGTAACTCTAGTACCGTCCCTAACCCTTGTCACAACCTCAGAGCTTTGACATATGAAGGCCGAGGCCAGTTCCTTCTTCTCCCCATCAGGAGTCCACCTATACTTCTGGAATTATGTCATACATGGTAAAGAGGACCACGGCTTGGGGGGGAAAAGGAGTTAAAAGAGAGAAAGTGAAACTCACTCCTGCAGGTAGACTGTCAGTAAATCCAGATTGGATGATGCATAACAAAGGACCCTAGAGAAAATTGACCAAGTGTCCACCTAGTGCGAGCAGTAGATGAATTGGTAATTGTTCTTCGTAGTAAAATCTTCATGGTAAAGGCTGTTTCCCTAGATAAACTATAACTGGTACCAAGGCTTACCATGGAGTCGCGCTCATGAACCAAACATGAATGAAACGATGCTGCAACTCTGGGAAGGATGGAGCCTGGTAGAGGCAAAACAACGGATACACGGCGGTGAAACGCAAGTTGCAGCTAAGCCACAAGTCAGGAAACGAAAGGCGACCAAGGGAACCGAATAGGGAGGAAACAATGAAAGTGAAGGAATGGAATAGCTGGGTGTAAACTATAGCGAATGTCACTGTAATGGTGCAGATGTAACAGGGCACAATGACCAAACAGGTCAGGCACTAGGACCGGCCTGAGTGGGGACCCGGGCGGGCGGAAAGGGAGGAGCGGAGGGCTAGGAACGGCGGTTAGCCGTTAGCCCGGGGACGAGGAAGGAACAAATAAAGGAGCTGAGCAGTGAGAATCCTGTGTCCGTGTCTCTTCTTTCCACAGGGACACTACAACTGGCGACGAAGGTGGGATCGAGCTTGCGCGATGACAGAAGTGCCCACCGGGAGTCCACCCCAGGCGGCAACAAATCCGGAGCTCGCCCCGCGTGTGGAGGCTAGAGCTTGAAGTCCAAAGCGCCAACCGGGAGTCCAACCCGGTGGCGACTGGCCCGGAGCTGCTCGCCCTGCGTGTGGGGCTGGGAGCGCGACGACAGAAGTGCCCACCGGGAGTCCACCCCGACGGCAACAAATCTGGAGCTCGCCCCATGTGTGGATGCTAGAGCGAGTCCAAAGAGCCTACCGGGAGCCCACCCCGGCGGCAATGGTGAAAAGTGCCCAAGAAAGAAGAAAATAACCTCACCTGGCGGAGCCCCGGTGAGTGAAATCAAGCGCTGATGATCGCGGTGTCTCCGTTTATTCAAAAGACAAAATCTCGTTGCACACGAGATTCTCGCGGCGGCCATTTTGAGGTCAGGCGCGAGATTTTCCCAATCCCCCTGTCAGGGACCATCGGCGGCCATCTTTAAGTCAGGCAGATGAGCCAAACAGCAAACAAAAATTGGTAAATGAAACGGAAGTAACAAACAAGCATTGGTAAATACAATAGAAGCAACAAACAAGCATTGGTAAAACAAACATTGGTAAATGAACCGGATGTAACAAACAAACATTGGTAAATACAATAGAAGCAACAAACAAGCATTGGTAAATGCAACAGAAGTAACGAATAAGCATTGGCAAAGGAAACAGAAGTAGCAAACAAGCATTGGCAAGTGCAACAGAAGTAACAAACAAGCACTGGCGAGTGTAACGGAGAGCAAACAAAGTCTGTAAAAGCAATCAGCAATAACAGTTGAACAATGCCCGACACAGCTCCCACAAGCATGTTTGGAGCCTCATTCCTGCGCCGCCCCGAGCCCCTCGTTCTTGAATCTGGTGGGGGCATGGGTCCGTGATGCAAGAATGGATAGAAGATTTCGAGGACTTCATGAAAGCGTCCAATGTGACGGACCTTGAAGAACAACTGTCTGCTCTCAAGAACCTGATTGGCAAGAAAGTTGGACGAATCATAAAAGAACTGCCTGCTGAGTCCTCTGGTGCCTATGACAAAGTCTGCAAAGCACTAAATCGCAAGTTCCTACACAAAAGGAACGTTGACTACGAGTGGTACACATTCAATCTGGCCGCGCAAGAGAAAGGTGAGCAAATGGGGGAGTTCGTCACACGTCTGAGACGACTGGCGAGATACTATGATTTTGACAAGTTTTCAACTGAAGATGCCCTTCGGCTGAGAGTCATAGAAGGTTGCCTCTCTGAACCACTGATATGCAAATTGCTCAAGAGAAGCTACTCGCTGGAAGAGATTGAACAGATGACGAGAGTAGATGAACAAGCCGATGAACATGCGAAGAAAATAGAAGCAGGGAAAGGTGAGAGACGGGAACAAGCATTCAGGATGCAGTCTCGGCAAATGCATGGAAGATCCCCGCCACAGGTGCGTTCCTCCAGATCCAAGTAACATCACCACCAGTCAAGCAAAGGACACAAAGGCAGAACCCACACCAAGGAACGATCAGACAGACAACTCAAATGTTACAGATGCGGCTACGACTTCCCACATGCCGATGCATGCCCAGCACTAGGACAACAATGCCGGAAGTGTGGTAGAGACAACCACTTTGAAAGCATGCGCGGGGCGATACCCAAAGGTGATCAAAAGGGAAGGTACCGGCAACATCAGCCTTCAAGCAGTCGTCACCATGTCAGAGCAGTCCAGGATAGAGAAGACTCATCCACTGGGTCGTCACAATCCAGCTGCCACTCTTGCAGGACATATCAATCTCGACGGTCGTCATCAAGAGAATCCCGATCCACATCACCCATCTCTCAAGACCGAAAGGAATATATTTATTGTGTAGCCGACCCTGATCGGCTGAAAGAATACCCGCGATTGGACATCAGAATTGGTGCTCACCCCACCAAGTTCGTGCTAGACAGTGGGGCATCACTAAACTACCTGCCCGTAACGGAATACCAACGAATGAAATCACCTCCCAAGCTGGATAACGCACATGTACGAGTATACACGTGGATGTCCAAAAAGCCACTAACGTGTCTTGGGAAATTTGCAACCGAACTGTCGTACCAAGATCGCACAATATCAGCCTACATCCATGTCATCGAGGGGCCTGAGGCCGACTGCCTCCTGAGCCTGGCCACCGCAGAACGACTGAAACTGGTTGACATCCTATACCGAGTGGCTGACAAACCAGCTATCATCCAAAAGTTCCCCAAGCTCTTTCAAGGCCTGGGAAAAATGAAGGACTGCCAAATAAGACTGCACATAAATGAACAAATCACACCGGTAGCACAGCATCACCGGAAAATCCCCTTTCACCTGCAAGAAGCCGTGGAGAAGGAGCTCCAAGATTTACTGGAAGCGGATATCATAGAAAGAACAGATGGACCAACCCCATGGGTCTCCCCGGTGGTGGTAGTCCCACAGAAAGGGGAAACCAGCCAAGTCCGCCTATGTGTGGACATGAGGGCGCCCAACATGGCGATAGAGAGAGACATCCAGGCCCTCACATCAGTGACATGATCACTTCACTCAACGGAGCCAAGATATTTTCAAAACTAGATCTCAACAAAGGATACCACCAGCTAGAATTGCATGAAAGGTCAAGATATATCATGACATTCTCGACACACCTCGGGCTATTTAGATATAAAAGACTACGTTTCGGAGTGTCATCAGCAGCGGAAATATTCCAAGAGGCAATCAGGAGAACAATACATCACATTCCACATGTCCTAAACTACAGCGATGACATCCTCGTATATGGAGCAACGACTCAAGAACACGAAAAAGCACTAGATCAGGTCTGTCATGCACTCATGGAAGCCAACCTCACACTCAACCAAGACAAGTGTGAATTTCACAAACCAACACTGAAATTTTTCGGCCACATATTCTCTGGAAGTGGCATGAAACCAGACCCAGAAAAGGTAGCAGCGCTAAACGACACACCAAGCCCAAATGACGTGGGCGATGTACGATCATTCCTAAGCATGGCCAGCTACTGTTCCAGATATATACCTGACTACGCCACGTTAAGTTACCCTCTGAGGATGCTCACCAAGCAAGGACAACCTTTTCAGTGGTCCACCCAATGTGAAGGGGCGTTCAGAGAGATCAAAAGAAGCTTACTTCAATCCAAAAAAGAAAACAGAGATAACAGTGGACGCCAGCCCCGTAGGACTAGGAGCCATCCTAGCACAATATGAGAGAGAAGAAGATCAGTGACACATAGTAGCATACGCCAGCAGAAGTCTAACAGACACGGAGAGAGCGTATTCACAGCCAGAAAAAGAAAGCCTGGCCGTTGTCTGGGCGTGTGAACACTTCCATATCTTCATCTTTGGGAAACACTTTACACTAGTGACTGACCATCAAGCCTTGATCATAATTTTTGGAAACCCACGAGCAAAAATGCCACCAAGAATAGAGCGATGGGGCCTCCGGCTCCAGGAATACACCTACACCATCATACACAAGCCAGGAAAAGCTGCAAACCCCGCAGACTACATGTCCCGACACCCCATCAGATCCAGCAAATCAGAACAATCAATTGCGGACGAATACATTCACTTCGTAGTAGACCAAGCGAGACCTCCGGCTGTTCCACTGGAAGCCATTTGTGAAGCGACGCAGACAGATGCCACCCTGCAAGAGGTGAAACATCGGATTCAAACCAACAGCTGGAGACACACGCAAAGCAGCGAACAAAACGATCAAGAAATGGTGGCATTCAAACATGTCCACGACGAACTGTCAATAGCAGCAAATGGTCTCGTCCTACGAGACACCAGAATAGTGATCCCACGACAACTCAGACGAGGGGTCATCAATTTAGCACATGAAGGGCACTGGGGCTTAGTAGCCACAAAAAGAGCACTCCGTGAAAGAGTCTGGTTTCCAACAATAGACCTGATGGTAGAGACAACCCTGAAAGACTGCCCGCAGTGTCAACTGGTGAGCCGTCCGGATCCTCCTGCACCGCTACAAATGTCTCCACTACCGGAGGGTGTCTGGCAACACATTGCCATTGACTTCTTTGGGCCAATAAAATCGAGCCAATATGTCCTGGTCATCATGGACGAGTACTCCAGATTCCCCATCGCACAACTGTGCTCATCCACGAAAGCATCGAGTATCATACCGATACTAGAAGAGGTCTTTGCCGCATGGGGCATTCCCCTAGTGGTGAAGTCAGATAACGGGCCTCCATTCCACAGCCATGACTTTGCCGATTTTGCTCAACACCTCAACTTCAAGCACCGCAAGATCATACCATTATGGCCTCAGCCCAACGGAATGGTCGAACGCTTCATATCCATGATCAAGAAAGCCATTCAGCAAGCAGAACTCACCGGAAAGAGCCTTCAGATGGCACTCAACGAGGTACTGCGAGCGTACCGAAACACGCCTCATTCCACCACAGGCAAATGTCCTGCCTCTCTCATGCTGGGACGCCCAGTGCGCACCAGACTACCAATGATGACTATGGCAGCGAACGAACAGTATCCCGACTCTGACCATGAGGAGATGGCAGCCAGAGACAAGATAAAGAAAGAAAAGATGAAGGACTATGCTGATGAACGACGACGTGCTACGTCCCCTCAAATACAAGAAGGAGACTGGGTGCTTGCACGACGAGCAGCCCCGGAAGACTGATAGCAAGTACCATGAGGTTCCGCTGAAGGTGCTACAACAAAAAGGAACTATGATCACTGCAGAGACGGACGGAAGAAGACTTACCAGGAATGTGACGCACTTTAAAAAGTGCGGACCCAACGTTAAGGAACTACTGACTGAACTGAAAATGGAGAAGAGAGAATCAGAGACACTGCCCCACCGCAGTCAGGCATTGATGGAAATGCCCGACGAGAACGAGCGTGACAATTCTGAACTCCAGTCACGCCCCAGAAGGGTCATCACAAAAAGGGACAGTTGCTGTGTTGTTCATATTTTGCTTTTCATTTACAGAGGGGGGAGATGTAATGGTGCCGATGTAACAGGGCACAATGACCAAACAGGTCAGGCACTAGGACCGGCCTGAGTGGGGACCAGGGCGGGCGGAAAGGGAGGAGCGGAGGGCTAGGAACGGCAGTTAGCCGTTAGCCCGGGGACGAGGAAGGAACAAATAAAGGAGCTGAGCAGTGAGAATCCTGTGTCTGTGTCTCTTCTTTCCACAGGGACACTGCAGTCACTATAACCGATGTTGCCAGACAGCTGCTGTTGCACATATTTGGTCCAACTCTCAAGCTGTAAGTGTGTCTGTCGGGAACGTCTCTACTGTGGCTGAGGCTGCTTGTGTGACTCTGGGAGTTGTAGTTTTGCTGATGTTATTCCATATTCTTCATTGTCCCGTTCTCTGTCTTCTCCATGAACTCAGTCTTCAAGGTGTCTTATGTACTAACCTATCTGGTAAACTGACAACCTTACCCCCAGAAATAAGAACTATTCCTCTTTTTAATTGCAATTATTTAACGACAATTCATTTACTTTTATATTTCATTGATTTACTTTTAATGATATTTCATTTTAGAATAAATCTCATGAACATAAATGAAGGTTAAATATTAATTACTTTACTTCTTCACTTTTACAATGTTAATCAAACATACAAAAGGTGATGGGAAGAATGCTTGCAATAAGTTCAATCATTGGCAATCATTTGGGGGGTAGCAGTCCAAACCATCATTCTTTGGCCCACCAAGCCACCTCAGTTTGGACCCAGACATTGCAAATCAGTCTTGACTCTGCACCAATAGAAACAGCCCAGCCCGAACTATCCTCCCTGAACTCGAACGAAAGCAACCCTTGACCGGTTTCACCCTGATTTCGGCTCTGGTGTGGCCTAGCTCTAGTGGCACAGTGAGCACCGAAAATGTACAATACCTAAAGCTATTCATTTTCCTACAATATAATTTCTTTACATTTTTTTGGGATATGGTGTCCTGTAGAATTGATTATATTATAATACCAATTCAAGATGTTTCAGAGTGACCTATATACATTTAGAATAGTACCCACCCGGTACATAACGTGTACAAATTGTAATTGATTCAATCCCTGTTCGACAAAGGTCAACTACTGTCTTTTGGGTGCATAAGGTGGGCAAGAATCTTTCTGGTCCAAGTTAGGAGATACACCATTACTTTTAGGTGTCTTATGCTCACTGGTTGCAATAGATCTGGATTACTTTGAGGTTTATCAGAGAACTGGGGAATTCCTTTAACTTCCAGGACGCTGGGGTTACAGTGCTGTTATGGCAATGGTGGTGGAAGCAAAGTGATCTTCAAACCTTTTGTTGATTGCCCCTGTAGGCTAATATCTATGTCCCTATTCGAAATTATGTAGCCCTTCGGCACCCTATAGAAAAATGGTCATTACACTCAGGCGAATGCCTTCTTAGTATATCTTGGCTCCTGTAATTGATGTAATTATGTAACCTGTAATTCTCTGATCCTCATATAAAGCGCTTTGATACCGCTCGGTCTAACCAGCGCTATATAAAACTTTGCAAATAAATATATATGTGGGGAAGTAAAGTCATTACCACTACATATTTCTGTGCATAACGAGTCGGATCCGAACAACGTGCCATTCCGATGGGCTCGGTCGGAAAGGAATCCGACTCGGATTTCCGGATGGCTGACAACAGGCTCGGAGAGCCCATCCGCCGTCCGGAAATCCCTCAGTACTCCCCCGGCTGCCTCTTTACGACCGAGGGTGTACAATGGCAGTTTTTCGCTGCCTTTTCATGCTGGTCTTTCCGGCACGAAAAGGCAGTCGGAAACTGTCTTTCGGGGCCCCCAGTAAGGCCCCAATGGGTGCGAGGCCGCCGAATGGCAGCCTGGGGGCACCTATGGTGTCCCTCTGTGGATCCCTGCACCCGGTGGCATGCACCTTGGGGTGCCGGCCACAGGGTGCAGGGATGAACTGCACCCCTGCTTTTCACAATGCAAGCATGCATTCCACTTGGAATGCATGCTCCCATTGTGAAGTATACAAGTGTGACCGAACCCTGTTCGGTCGCATCGTACTTGCAGGGCCGTAACCGACGACAGCAGGTCGGTCGGTTACGGCTCCTGACCGATGTCGGACGGACCTGAGTCCGTCCGACATCAGAATCAGCCCCTTAATTGAACTCTGATAAGGAGTTACAGTGGAGCGGAAAAAGAGGGTGGCATAGCTTAATGTATGTATGTATATTTGTATGTATTTATTTGGTATGTATATAGGGTGGACCTAGCCAAAAGCCACTGGAGCGCTGTACAGGGTCCAAGGCAAAGACACAATCAATGATGTTTAAGAGCGAAAGTGAGCTGCTAATAAATCATCATGCAGTAATCTTTAAAATGATGTGTCTTCTGCTCTTTTAGAAACTAAAGCAGGGTTGGGGAAGTCCTATGAGCATGTGGGGATCTTGTCACAGATCCTGGGTGCACAGATGGAGATGGCCTGTCGCCTTTTTTCTCATTTTGCTCTGCTTTGCCTCCAGTCCAATGGTGTCCTGCCTGTGTGTGTATCGAGAGCCACCGAAGAGAGTGAGCTTGTCAGCCAGATAGGCAGTGGTCCCAGTGGTGGAGGATTTGTAGATGATGCAGCTAAGTTTGAAGATGGGGTGGGCTCGCACGGGCAGAAAAAGGAGGTTCCACCGGGGTGAGAGTGATTCATTATATTTTCAAGCCCTTCTTGAGGCATGCTGCTGCACTTCTATGATATAATATTGATGGCAAAAATGTTGCAATTCTAAATATTGCCAAACCAATATTCAGGACGCAAATACAAATGTCACATACTTACTATGTAAAGTAAAAAACATATTTACTACAAATGTATAGTGGACCAAAATATGAACATTATATTGGTGAGTGTACAGAATTTCAATTTATTTAACATTATATTAACATTAAAAGATATGTTAACATAAAAAAATTGCATTTTAATAATATACAAATAATTTAATAAATATATTAAAAAGTGTACATTAAAAATAACTTTAAGAAAAATAAATAAATAAAACATCATATGTAAACAAATTAACGTATTAAATAGGCCTAACCAATAAAGTTAAAGCTACTAATAATTACAAATAATTAAAAACATTACTTATTAAACCATTAACAAATATCTAATATTATGGTATTGAAATTAAATCATACATTAATAAAAAAAGAATGTAGTGCAGCATTCACACAACAGCAGCTACCAATCCCAACTAATGAAGTTTAGAAACCAACCCATGGCAATGATATGATTGTTATTGTTTAGAGTGCCTCAAACACTCAAGCTCGTTCTGCATTGTGCCATAGTGAAATACACAAAACAAGAACCAGTAACCAAAACAAGAAGGAAAATTAAACAAATAAAGTTCCCCCATGGTTGTTCTCTGTGGGCTGGGGTGTTTTGAGTTCTGGTATGGTAGGCCGCACCTTTACGCCACTAGAAAAGAAATGCGCTTGGGAGAGACTTCCATGACCTCTGCTCTCCCTTCAAGGCCCATTGGGTCTCAAATGTGCAGTCTTCAGAGAAAGGAGGCTGATGGCAAAGGCTAATGGGAACAACACATTGGCACTAGAAAGGGAAGGAAAGGGCCCTGGCAAGGCGTGTTTTGCGACATAGGTGTCAACAGTTACAAAGGTGGTCTACGTAGTTATGTAGGAACACTCGGTAAAGTGGATTGAGATGGAACATTATCCTATGGCCTATTCTGCATCAGCCCCACATTACGCTCCCTCAGGGTCCCCTGCCTTGGTGAAAAGTAGTGCATTCCCATCACAGATCGGAGTCTTAGCAGCAGTTAGCCACATTGGACCTCAAGAGCTCCTCCACTAGAAGGGTGAGTTGGTAGTCGTGGATGCAGGTAGCTGGCACGCTTATTTCACATTGATCCGTACTCTACAGGTCTTCTCAGAAGCAGGGTTAAGGGGGTGTTTGGAATCCAAGCTCCTCAGTATTGTTGTCCATCCACACGTCCTCTTCAGCGCAGTCTTCGTGGCAGAGGGTTCCCCCATCAAGTTAGCTCCTTGGAAAGCCTTCAGCAGAAAGCACCCCGGCTCAAACTGCACCCATCAGACAGGCTGCTCGACCTCCTCACCGCCCCAATAAAATAATCCCTGTCTGGTGGGAGCCGGAGAACACTAGGTCCCTGCCTAGGACCAAAGTCTCACTCGTAGAGGACAGCAAACTGAACAAGCATTTGCAATGCAATAGGTCTCGCAATTACACGAGTTAAAGCTATTGGCATTGTAAATGACAATGCCAATAGGCATTGTTATTTGCAATGTCAATAGCTCAAACTCGCGTAAATGCGAGACCTAATGCATTGCAAATGCTTGTTTTTCTAAGTTGTCAAAAATAGTCAGGATAAATGCAGAACAGCGCACGGAAGAGGACAGGTTTCCCGCCTCCGTGCCCCGCTGCACTCCTTAAGCATAACTCACGAGGGGTACACAAAGGGCATAGACAATGAGGGCCGTGGGGAGCCTGCTTATACCTCGCTGGGGTGGTGATGAGAAAAGCAAACCCATTCTTTTTATTGAGCCAGCCCCACCCTCCTCGCCTCCCCTCATGCACACTCCCTTCCGAGGGGGTCTGTGCCGTACAAAGAGTCTTCCCTAAACCCTGTGCCCAGGTGCACCTCTGAGCCGCGCGAGCAGGGGGTCCGAGTGTGTGTGGGGCTCAGCCTCACCCGGTGCACCCACTGACACACTGGTAGGTGTACAAATGCCGCATGCTGGTTACAGCGCAGGGGGTTAATGCTCCTAGCACACCCCGCTCCCCAGTCTTCTGTCCTGTATTATCAGCCCGTCTTACGCTAGCCTCGCGCCTCCTCCTCACGCGAGTAAACATTTGGCTAAAGGCCTCAGCTCAACCTGAATGGCGGGGGTGGCCTTGTGAAGTGCCTCGCGCGCCCCCCGATCGCTGATGGTTTTGTGCTGAAGTACACAGCTGATAACAAGCCTGTGACCCCGGCGGCGGCCGGGCCGCTAGAATTACAGGGTAACCAGGCGAAAGCTGGCTGCAATACACATATATCATAGATGTTGGGAATCTTTGAGCCGCTGACTATCTGTCAGGTCTTGCGAATTCGTACTGCCAATACAGCTCTAGGTGGGATTTCGTGGTGATGAAGGGCGGGTAGATGTGCCCAGGTGTCACTTCTTCTGCTTTTCGTTCGATTAATGTATTTAAACACCCCTTGCAACCAACAGGCACTTTCAATGAGATTCATCTCGGGCAGCGCTGCGAGGTCATATTAGTGCAATGCAACGCTGCACAGATCTCTGTAACATAACATTCTAGTCACCTACTCTGTCATGGGGTATAAATCAACATCAGGGCTTTCTAT
Organism: Triturus cristatus; assembly: GCF_964204655.1. NCBI lineage: Eukaryota > Metazoa > Chordata > Amphibia > Caudata > Salamandridae > Triturus > Triturus cristatus. Next base: position 810,190,078 of record NC_140586.1, read on the forward strand.
CTTTTAAAATCTGCACGCCAAGCACCCCTCCCTGCCCCCGGCCCGTTCCCTACAGAAACACCTGGACTCAGAGCTGATGACGCACATCCCATGCACGCGACCGGCCAGGGTGCACAGAGAAGCGCGTGGCGCCACGTGAAGTGCTTTGCATAATGGTACAGTTACAAACAAGACCCGCGTCTACTCTCAATCGGTGCCCGCCCTTTGCATATTAGCCTCGAGAGACAGATGTTTTTCCAAGAGACAATATGAAAATTACCCTCTGAAGAACATCCCGGCGGCCGGTGGGCCTCGGGTCCCAGTGACGAAGCCTGCAAATCCAAGTTACAATAAAAGCATGTTGACTTTTGGGTACTCTTGTGTAGCCAGAGGAAAAAGTGAACTTTAAAGCTGTTCATCGTATGATGAACTAGCCGGGCATACTCCAGAAGGAAGGGCACGTGAGGGAAGAGAAAAGGGGCAATTTTGAAAGGCTAATGTCTGGTAGGACAGGACCGGTGACAGCCTGACAAAAACAGATATGCTTTGAAGTCACTGCAATCCTCTTTCCATCAGGCCTTGACGCTTCCATATGGAGGGTGCATGTCAATTGCCTCTGACCCAGTTCACATCCCAGCCAGTGGCGTAGCTAGATCTTTTGGTGCCCATGGTGGTCCCTGCGTTTGCTGTCCCGCGACGGCAGTAGGTAAGAGCGGGGTGTAATTTCTGGGTTTAATATGCCTGTTCAAAATATTGTAACGTTGAGATATTTTGGTACCCAATTGATGATATATGGAGAAAAAAAAGTGATGTCATTACGACGTGTGCTCTGCACTGAAGTGTGTCTTTCAGAAGGAGACCGCACAAGTACCGTTTTGCGCAGCTCTTAGTTTCAAAATCCTATCCTTTATACTGAATGAAATAAAAAAAAAATACATTGCAATGTGAGACTCCAAAAGCCCTGTTCCTGTACGGTTATAATTTGTGGAAAAGCAGCTCGACCGTGCATATATCAAAAGTGTCTGGGTTGCAAAGACATGCGTTTTTGTGTATTTTCAAACCACTGCCTATTTGGGTTTACCCTGTCGTGTCTGCAGAAGGGAAGCAGCTTGATTATCATTTTGACATGAAAGAGTGAAGATGGACAAAGTAAACGATTGTGACGAAGAGACGTGGGGCAGAGCAGAAAGCAAGCGCCAATCCGCTATGAGTGGTGTAATCAGGTCTTCGGACACTCGTGCACGGGGCAGTCAGTACCTGAAGTTCTGCCCACGTATACAAGTCGGGGGCAAATGACGTGGGAAATGGGTAAAAAAACACAAGACAAGCCCGCCGCTGGAAAAAAACATGAAGCTGACGAGGAGGGAGTGGGAGGGGCTTTCACTGAAAGTGACACGGCAGTGAAAGGAAAACAAACAAGCCCGGCGGAGCGTGGCGCGAGCGCTTGGCAGGGCAATTTAAAACGACCCATTGCTCATTGAAGGTGGGAACAGGCTATGCGTGCAGCCAGAGAAAATAAACAAACGAGAGGGGAGGGGGGAATGCCAGCAACAGAGGAGCCCGCGAAAGTGAAAGTGATCACGATCGCTACGAAGGAAAGACACATGGCGCTGCGCGCGTGCACGTTCACGTGCACTGTAGCTTTAGGCCACGGCAGCACTTTGAAAAGCCCAGATATAAAATGTCTCTTAGAGCCTTTGGCTCACGAGACCTAAAAACCATCCACAACATGATGCTGTAAAAGGAGAAAAACACTTGAATGTTGTCTCGCAAACTTTCCTCCTTCGCTAGTAGCACACTAGTTATGATTGCTGAATATTCGTTCATGGGTGTTATTGTTATAAACTATATGTATATATATATATATCCTACAGTGGTGGACTGTACACACACAGGAAGCTGACAACTTCCCCCCCTGCATGCATACACATATATATACACACACACACACACTTCTTTGGGGCTTTTTTTACATTAAAAAAAAATTCTAGTTCTAGTTAGTGGATCCAGCAGTTATTGTCATTGTAATCGCATTTATATAGTGCTGACTACCCCTGACGTAACGTTGAAGCACTTTTCGGCGAGTAGCTCCAGAAACCAAAGTGGATTCATGGTGGATTCGTATCGGAATTCTTTTTTTTTTTTATTCGAGTGGTGAATATGTTAGTTGGATTCAATAGGATAAAGTGGGGATAGGGGAAGGAAGAGTCTAGAAAGGGCTTTTAGGGAGACCACAGTAGTAAAATGAGGTTTGGGATGAGTCAAAGGAGGTGTAGAGGAGGGAAGAGTCTAGAAAGGGCTATTAGGGAGACCGCAGTAGTAAAATGAGGTTTGGTGTGAGTCAAAGGAGGTGTGGAGGAGGGAAGATTCTAGAAAGGGCTATTAGGGAGACCGCAGTGGTAAAATGAGGTTTGGTGTGAGTCAAAGGAGGTGTAGAGGAGGGAAGATTCTAGAAAGGGCTATTAAGGAGACCGCAGTAGTAAAATGAGGTTTGGGGTGAGTCAAAGGAGGGAAGAGTCTAGAAAGGGCTATTAGGGAGACCGCAGTAGTAAAATGAGGTTTGGTGTGAGTCAAAGGAGGTGTAGAGGAGGGAAGATTCTAGAAAGGGCTATTAGGGAGACCGCAGTAGTAAAATGAGGTTTGGGGTGAGTCAAAGGAGGTGTAGAGGAGGGAAGAGTCTAGAAAGGGCTATTAGGGAGACCGCAGTAGTAAAATTAAGTTTGGGATGAGTCAAAGGAGGTGTAGAGGAGGGAAGAGTCTAGAAAGGGCTATTAGGGAGACCGCAGTAGTAAAATGGGGGTTGTGATGAGTCAAAGGAGGTGTAGAGGAGGGAAGATTCTAGAAAGGGCTATTAAGGAGACCGCAGTAGTAAAATGAGGTTTGGGGTGAGTCAAAGGAGGGAAGAGTCTAGAAAGGGCTATTAGGGACACCGCAGTAGTAAAATGAGGTTTGGTGTGAGTCAAAGGAGGTGTAGAGGAGGGAAGATTCTAGAAAGGGCTATTAGGGAGACCGCAGTAGTAAAATGAGGTTTGGGGTGAGTCAAAGGAGGTGTAGAGGAGGGAAGAGTCTAGAAAGGGCTATTAGGGAGACCGCAGTAGTAAAATTAAGTTTGGGATGAGTCAAAGGAGGTGTAGAGGAGGGAAGAGTCTAGAAAGGGCTATTAGGGAGACCGCAGTAGTAAAATGAGGTTTGGGGTGAGTCAAAGGAGGTGTAGAGGAGGGAAGAGTCTAGAAAGGGCTATTAGGGAGACCACAGTAGTAAAATTAAGTTTGGGATGAGTCAAAGGAGGTGTAGAGGAGGGAAGATTCTAGAAAGGGCTATTAAGGAGACCGCAGTAGTAAAATGAGGTTTGGGATGAGTCAAAGGAGGGAAGAGTCTAGAAAGGGCTATTAAGGAGACCACAGTAGTAAAATGGGGTTTGGGATGAGTCAAAGGAGGGAAGAGTCTAGAAAGGGCTATTAGGGAGACCGCAGTAGTAAAATGGGGTTTGTGATGAGTCAAAGGAGGTGTAGAGGAGGGAAGAGTCCAGAAAGGGCTATTAGGGAGACCACAGTAGTAAAATGAGGTTTGGGATGAGTCAAAGGAGGTGTAGAGGAGGGAAGATTCTAGAAAGGGCTATTAAGGAGACCGCAGTAGTAAAATGAGGTTTGGTGTGAGTCAAAGGAGGTGTAGAGGAGGGAAGATTCTAGAAAGGGCTATTAAGGAGACCGCAGTAGTAAAATGAGGTTTGGGATGAGTCAAAGGAGGGAAGAGTCTAGAAAGGGCTATTAAGGAGACCACAGTAGTAAAATGGGGTTTGGGATGAGTCAAAGGAGGGAAGAGTCTAGAAAGGGCTATTAGGGAGACCGCAGTAGTAAAATGAGGTTTGAGATAAGGTGAAGAAGGGGATTAATGTTCAAAAGCCGTCCTGATTCGAAGTCTAGTGGATTCCGCCTTAACTCCACTGAACAACTGACACGACAGTAACCTTACCGTTTCCATGGTGACATGACTGGAGCTGCTACGTTGAAAACCAATAGTTTTGTGATTGTTAAAAACGGCTCCGGGTGAAGCATCTGCAAGGTGTGCAGTGCACCGAGGACTCACATTACTGATTTTGAAGCAATTAACGGAATAATTTACCATCGAAAAAGACTTTAGATTGAAGTTGGCAAAGACATTATTTGTGAAGTGTATACATGGAAGGAAAGAACTAGAAATAAAAAGGTAATGGATTTGAAGTACAAGGACTTTATAGGAATTATTTAGGAACAATAGTAGGCTACGTGCAGGAGTATCTCGGAACTGGAGTAGGACACTCCAGAGCTTCTGAATATTTGTAAGACGTGCCCTGACGTTGACACAAAGACAAGACGACCCAACTGTTCATAAGGAGTACCCGCTGGGGTGCTACAAAGACCTGGTACACTCTAGTGAATAACTGTTCACCATCACATCTTAAATCCCTAACAATGTGGAATTGTACAATGCTGAAATGTGAACTTCTGCAGGTGGAAAAACAAATAAGGAAGGAGGGATATTAAAAGCACATTATGTTTATTCTCAGCAAAAGCCCTCTAAATACTAAAATTACACCAAGGGCATGCTTCTGTAAGCCATATACATACATTGAGTCAATAAATTAGTTGATTTTAGATATAGGCATGACATGCTCCCTAGGTTCCACCAAGTGAGACAGCAGAAATATAGCTGGCTAGCGCTTACATTCCTTTATGTGATATCCCCAATACTACTAGTAAAGTTCTATTTACGCGTCTTCAGTGCAGAACGGAGCTTTAGAGCTTACTGAGGTCAGTCGAGTGGCTAGGAGCCCAAAAGCCCTGGATTGGTTGCCATGAATTATGACCCTCTGATGGAAAAGCCAGTGCTTAGCAATTTTTTTGTTCCCAAATCTTCGGCCGCTGAGCCAGGTGATCTGAAGATTTCCCTCTGCGTCCTGTTATCGATTGCGCACCCGTTCGCTGACCTCTGTAGCGTGCCGCGCTCTTATAAAACACCTATGCCTTTTTACAGGGAGGGCTTTAGGCTGGTTGGCTGGAGGTGATGTCATTATGCATGCCAGTCAATAAGCAATTAGTGATATAGATTTTGCACTAAAGGGATAGAACTGTACATTGCCAGTTAAGCTGCTTTTTATTACAATAATTTACTGTTCAGCTCCCTTAATAGACAGCCGCATTTGTCAGGTAGTTTATGTACTTTCTCAATCAGAGCCGGGCGCAATTGTATTAAAAGAGGTGATGATGGAAGGGTGGTGAAATGTAAAGAGAGGAGTTAGAGCAGGACCCAGGGAAGGGTTCAGATACCGAGATGTCAATCACCTAGGCAAATGTAAAGAAATATCCAAATATTCTCTTCACGTGTAAAAGGTGATATGTGGCAACGACTAAGCTGTAATGTTACTTGTTACTTATATAGCGCTATGTAGACTCAATAAAGGCATCTTGGCTCTAAGGGATTGAGACCTAAATGAAAAAGATCAGAACCTAGTGAAGAATTCAGATGCTTACATGCCCACCTTCCAGGTAAAGTTAGAGAAATCTCCTCTGCGGTGGTAAAGGTAGTGTCCCAGACTGGGCTGTCTTGTTTTTAGGGCCTTATATAGCTCCATGTACACCCAATAAAGACATCTTGGCTCTAAGAGAGTACTGTTGGCAACCCTAGACCACAGGATCAGGCGATAAAGTTGCAAACTCCTAGCACAAGGACGCTTCCGGTTGCATTCTGGCACTACCGTGTGGTCATGTGTCTAAGCATCCTTGGTGACAACGAGCTCCCCTCTGCTCGCTCAGTGTTCATTCTGGGACTCGAAGCTGACGGAGCTCAGATGACTGTGGACTACAACTGGGAATCTGACTGTGTGCCCAGGAAGCAAGGCTTCCAGTCTATAGAAAGACCAGCAGTGGACCCTGGGAGTCCGAGAAGAGGGCCCGTGGCTGCTGAGACGAAGCACGGTTGATAAAGAAGCATGCCCGTGATGGCTGTGCTCCGACAGTTTATTCAAATCTACTTTGCAAGACAAGATGGAGTTGTTGTACGTGCATTCCTATGTGTATTCATGCTTCATTGTGTGTTTCGCGTGTATTGTGCACCATTGCTGTTTCTCCTGAGTGTTCTGCCTCAAGGTTCTAACGCTCCTTTGCTGCTGAATGTTCGCTGCTTGTGAGTGGACCCTCCGGTCTGCTGAGAGGTGTCCGCCACGCTGCTGGCTGAATAAAGTCAACAATGACAACTTACCTTGAGCCTCCAGTTCCTTTCTTCGTTTGCAACAGGAGGCCACTGGCCCAGTGTTTTTAAACGACTCCGACATGTCAGTACTACACTGTCAGCATATGGCTGGAAACATCTCACTATATGCACGTGAACCCCTGGGAACTTACCTGTAGCATCCAGAATCAGGCCCGAGCCTGTGGAAATGGGCCAGAAACCAGACGCCCAGTGGGCACTTCTAAAGCTTAACACACCTGTGTCTCAAAGGGTCCTCTATGATCCACCCATAAATGTTGAGCGTTATGGACCTTGCAGGCGCGGTATGACCTGCATGTTGTGTGTAGAGTTATACAAGGATTGCCCCAGAATACACATGCCGAGAAGTATTGGTAAAGCCATGGTGAAATGGCTGAGCCCTGGGAAATACGTCAAATCTTAAAAACACACGTGGAAGATGTTTGAAAAATATTGGGGTTGGCAACCCCGTCGGCTGTGCCATCAGGAATAAAACAAAGACTGCGTCCAATTATTAGAGCGCTACTCCACCATCAAATGGTATCTATTTGGGTGCGCTCTAAGCACTGTGTGGCTTATTTACAAGCCCATTGCGCCACCAGTGCATCATGTCACGTGGTGCACCAGTGGCGCAACCTGTTGTGTGATATTTACAAGCACATGTAAAGCCACCCTACGTGGCTTTACGTGTGTTTGTGAATATTGCCCATTTTCACGCAACACTTTGCGTGTTAGGGGCATTACATGGGTGTTGCTGTGGGTGTTCCCACTAAAACACACAGGTCCACTAATGCATTTCCAGACTTACGAGTAATCGTAAACCTGGAAATTCGTCAGAATGCTACGCCACCCCGAGGGGTGGCATAGCGAGGCGCAACGAGGAGAAATGTTTTCATTTATCCTTATTTTTTTCCTCTTTCAATGCGTGCTGCATTCTACAGCCCACATTGGAAGTGGAAATCACCTTAATTGATTATTTTTGTGCAGGAAGATACCCCTTCCTGCACAAAAAGAATCTCCCATCTATAGTGCAAGGGTGCCTGCGCTGGCACATGGCAGCAGTGTATGTGCCAGCGCAGGGAAAAGCACAGTGATGCGACATATTGTTGTAGATATGTTGCATCCCTGTGCTTCTAAACTAACGCAGCGTGGCGCAGCAAAATGACTTGCGGCGCTGCGTTAGGTCCTCGTAAATAGGGCCCTGTGAGATGAGATAATTTTCTCTTTCTTTTTTTTGTGTTTCCTCCATTTTTGATAGAAGGAGCATCAATGACCTTTCAGTACTCAGAGAGAAAGTTTAAAGCTTGAGCCAAACTCCATGAGAACAACTACCTACTAAAGCCCTATTTGAAGTGCGTATAGTTAGTTCACCAAAATCAAAGGCACAAAGTAACTGCACAATCTGTATCCCTGAGACTGGAGCATATTACCTTATAAGCAGTGACAGATAACAGTCAAAAGCAACCAGCTCCCGAGGCCGGCAAAGTCCTTCTTACTTTGAATAGAACTGAAACTTGATTGGCTTTGTACTGGGGTTATGAGCAGTAACTAAGAGGTAGCGATGGATACATTCGCAATGTAGTAAAAAAGACGAACACTACTCACATTAGGATAACTGACTGGTACTCCAGATCAGAAAGGCACCCCCCTGCTCCTCCCACTCCGCATCTCGATAGCGCTTGATATCAGAGACCATGGGGATCTGCTGGCCGTCAAGGAGCTCCAGGGCGCTCACTCATTGCCCTTGATTGACTGACATTCTTTTTTGAACCACAGAGGTCAATTTGTACTCAAACCACGAGATGCCACCATAATGCTCGCACCATCAGCTAGGAGTATCAGGCTTGACATTGGGATACAATTTTGTACCTGCAAATTTGCCGACCCCAGGATAACGCAGATTGGCAGAGGTAAAATGTGCACCAGTTTTTTGCCATCCCTTCATGATTGGGCGATAAGTGTCTCCTCCCTTGGTTGAAACAGGTACTTTGTTGACCTCTTATTGAAGCATACATCCCACCACAAATATAGTGCTGTGCTAAATCCACCACTTCAGCAGAATCAAATCTTCCACTCCACTCTTGCCTTTAGGTGGGGTCAATTAAAGCCATGGGAAGACTGGCTGAACTCCAGGGCATCTCAGTGAGTTTATGCACTAGTGATCACATTTCAGTGTGCTCGGTGCATGGCACTAGTGACAGCGTTGTTGTATGACACAATCTATGGGCCTGATTTGGATCTTGGGGGTTGGGATATTCCATCACAAACTGGCGGATATCCGTCCGAGCATTAAATCCTATGGCCCTTGTAATTTGGCGGATACCCCGTCCTAACGTACTAGTAATATGGCAGACGGGATATCCGTCACGTTTGTGTCAGAGTATCCCATCCACCAAGATCTAATTCAGGCTCTATATTAGCACCACTTCTCCCTAGCCACATGATTTTGTAATCAATTTTGTAGTTCTCTTTGATTACATTTAACCAAAGTTGGCTCTTAAGTGGCTGCCACAGAGCATGTTGTACTACAGAAACCACAAAAAAATGATAGGACAATATACAAAGTGTAACTGTCGCTGGCATCCTGTCATGGAAACTCTTATATCTAGGGGTGTCCAATTCTGCAGAAAAATATGTGAAAATCTCCGGAAATACTTTACAGTTTCTGCAAGAAAAGGTTGTGATATTTGCAGTACTGACAATGAAAAGTCACCTTAATGTTTATAATTCCAAGTCAAAAATAATGTTAGATGCACATCAACCTGCATTCACAGCATTCATTTTCAACCTGAATGTTTCAGAAAAGTATCTAATTTAAATATGCAGGGCCTTGCCCCTCATGGACATTTAAATTCAGCTACAACTTGAATCCTGATGGGAAGAGCTCTGTCTCACACATCTCCACCAATCAGAAGTCTTTTTGTTTTCTGATGCTAGGGCATCTGCACTCTCAGTCAGCTGTGTTCTCAACCCCTCCTCTGTATACCTAATAGGGTACCACATACCTGCTGCATTCGGGTATATTGGATGCAAGTTAAGAGTTGACTGAGTGACTTGGGCTGGGGTGCTATTAAAATGAATGACTACCTCTGCCATTAATTAAGACAATTTCTGTAGATAGTTTCCAAAATTTCAAAAATCTGTTGAAAATACATAAAATGTCCAAAATTAGTGGTGAACTACAAAATATCCATGAAACTATTCTGTGTTTTCTCCAGTAAAATATGTGCCACTAATTCTGACTCTTCCTGGCTGTAGCCGAGATCTCAAAGGTGTCCCAATCACAGATGTGAGCAGTTTATCAATCCCATGCATTCTCCTGTTATGTTGGCTTACTCCTACATTTTAAATGGAGAACGCCGAACTACAAGTACCAGAATGCAAAGCATGAAGAAAGAAGACTAAATACACATGGCATAGGCTACTCTGAGACCTCATTTACAGGCACCAGAAACTATCAGTGATTTGGGCTCATGGCTGTTGCTGGACTGAACATGTGTATTAGGTGATCGTTTTGTGATACATATTTGTGACATACATATCTGTGACCCAATAATGCTTTCACATTGTCTGGACACAAGGGGAGGTAACAAGCTGCAGATGGGTGGAGAAAGGCCATTTTAAATCGTTGAAGATTATCAATATAAATTGCAAAACTTCTATTTGTGTGCGGCCCTTGTGAGCATTGTTCGCAAAAGGCGGGCCTTGCTCTAATCAAGTCCTCTCCAACAGCATCAAGAGTTACGCTAGAAAGACCCCGTAAATCAAAGTCGAACACTACAATGTCCACGGTTGACCACAAACAGTTGTTAGGATGGTCTATTGATTCTGCAGACGCCTTTAATAGCCACAGTTCATTGAAAGGATTTGTGTGGATTTCTGGACGTGCTATGAAGTCCTTGGTGAATGGTGGTTTGTATACTAGCCGTGATCATTAGCAGTCAGTGATGACAGGATGCACCACAGTGCATCCTTCTAGGTCCCTGGTAGCCTGCAGTCTCTGCACTTGATGACCACATGTGCAACTCCACAGTTTACAGCATGAATTGTGTGATCCTGCCCACCTCAGATGAAGCAGAGATTGCTAGATAATATTATTTAAAAGTTCAGCAAACCTGCCAACTCACACGATGCCACCATGCGACACACGATATCGGCTCCCATCACACGGTCACCTGGTGGGGAGCCAATATCACACGATGGCAGGGAGAATGAGCTGAAAACCACTGCAAATAGTGGATTTCCAACTCGTTTTCCGAGGCTTTGAACTACCGAAGTCCATAAAGAGGTATGAAAACACCCAAGGATGTCGGCTCCAGCCTCAGTAAGCTTTTTTTTTGGGGGGGGGAGGGAGTAGGGGGCTTGGCGGCAAAAATGCCTCATAGGGACTTCTCAGCATGAGGCCCCGCCCCCTCCTAGGTCCTACCCGCTCCTCACACAGTGAGATTTTTTTTCAAGTTGGCAGGTATGGCTCAGGAGGTTAGTAATGGGGCACCCTGCAATCTTTCAGCAGCTTCGGAGCACAGAAGGGGATAGGAACAACATATCGTGTGAGGAAAAGATAATGTAGTATAAACATGTCCAGTCAGGTACCTCGGTACCCGTAGCTGATATTTTGCGGTCACAGCACCTGGAAGCCAAACGGTAAATTCAGAAAGCAAGTTTGAATCATTCCCTCTTCATGAGTTTCCCCACCCGCATTTGATTGGGTTCATTGGGATTTCAGCAGCAGATTGATTTCATTTCCCAGTCTTGGACCTTGTACCCTAAGGATCCGTCTATGTGTCTGTGTTGAACTGCTGCTCAGACGTTTTTGGCTGGGGTGTACCATGGGGCTAGGTTTTACAAATATTTGGGACCTTTTTCCCAGAATGCATTGCGGATGGTGATAATCTTCAGGTTTAATCCTGTACTGGAAGCAGGGTCGGACTGGCCTAAAGGGCAAATTGGCAGTGCCAGAGGGGCTGGTCTGACAGGTCAGTGTGTAGGCCATTTTCTGCTGTTTCTAGGCCTGTTTTGTGGTCTGGTGAGCCGGTTTTTACAAATGATTTCCCTGATATTAATACAAGCCTTGCCTGCAGCAAACACAAATGTATGCAATTTCCCATACATTGCAAAACACATATACAGCATGAGTTTTACAAGATCAAAACAGCCCCGATTTGCAAATGTGGACCACGTTTTTAGCATTCTGATTCACTAATCTGCATAACGCACAGAGCGCTTCATCAGCAAGGCCCAGAGTTTTTCAGAAGGAAACTCTCTTTGTATATCCCCACAGAGCACTGAGGTCATCCACGGCCTGTAAAGTACAGATTCCATCTATCTTGGAAGTGTCCTGGGGAGGTAGAAGTTTGGTCTGCAATGCAGCTAAGCTATGGAATGAGAACACAAGTCAACCACTTTGGGGCAGATTTATGAACCCCTTGCGCCTTATTTACACCGCCGTTGCGTCACTTTTGTGACGCAGCGGCGGCGCAAATCCTGCGCCATGCTGCGGGGTATTTACAATGTGACGCATCTGGCAGATGCGTCACGTTGTAAAGCCCTGCGCCACATGAAGGCGTTCTGGAGCAGGGGGGGCAGTCCGGCGCAGGAACGCTTCCTAAAAGTGGCTGAGTGAAATCTACAAGATTTCACTCAGTCACTTTTAAGGCCATGCTGCATCAAAACCCTGCGCCTGCTTGAAGCAGGCGTAAGGATTGACGCAGCATGTAAGGGATAGGGCACCCCCGAGCCTTGCTGGAGCTGCGTCGCGCTTGCGACGCAACTCCAGCAATGCACCAACCTTCCGCCATCAGATGCGACACACATCTGTTTATCCTTGCGCCACGATGCGCTGCATTGTAAATGCGGCGTATCTATTGTGGCGCAAGGGTAAACTTTCGTGACGCATCTTCCCTGGCGCATCCATGCTGTAGGGATGCGCCAGGGAACATAAATCTGCCCCTCTGTGTTTAGGAATAGTAGAATACGGCAGTCTTGGTGCCTGCTTTTACAGTCTTTCCAGCCTGAGTCTTTTTGGGAGGCCTGTGCAGATGGTGTCAGAGTAGTCCAGATTGGACTTCATGAGCACTCTAGTCAGTGCCACCTGGTAGTCAGTTTGGAGTAGCGTGAGGGTTTTAAGCCGTACTGGTAGCTGGTGTAAATAAGAACTCAGAAAAAGAATGACCTCACATTGCAAACTTGAGGAGTGGTGGCAGGGGGCACCAGAAGGCCAGACCAGAAGACTCCATTCCCTCACTCATTTCACCTTCAAATGGAGAAAGAGTCCCTCTAGAACAAGGGACCTCTTACCTTATGCTGACCTGCCCAGAGGTCTCCAAACATAATTACTCAAAAACATCACTTTTTTCTTGAGTCCCACACTCTGAATTATGCTGTTTGAGAGTGTAAGCATTCCACTGGACGGATGGAAGTATGGCTTACTTTACGGTACCATCCATGCCAACATACCCGCTTCAGGAGGGAGGCTCACTCTTTTCTTTCCACCAAAATTGCTTAATTTTAGCTGTGTTGAGTGACAAAAATATCTCCACTTCAGTGTTAATTTAGAAATGAGCACAACAATAGTTGTTTATTAATTCAATATACATTAAAAATGATGACTAACTGCCGTCCAAGCCATTCTTAAAGGTTTGGGGGCTTGTAATAATCTGAATTGTCACACTTGGAGGAGTGTGATGTTAGTAATTGTGTTGGTACAATCATTGGCGGCACTAGCAGGGGCAATGTGTGGTGCAAGCTGCAGTGGCCTCCTGACGAGGGCCCCGTCACTTATTGTTTTACAAATTAAGCACTGGATGACTCATGTCATTCAATAGGATATGGGATGATATTTAGCATGAAAGAGTTTTGACTCAAGTGCAAATAGGATATGTTTTCTTTCCACACTTGCATAGCCTGACCACAAAGCCCCATACTCCGGAAAAACCCCAGTCCCCTTTCTAAACGTGAAAGTGCAGTTTGTTTTGGGTACAGACATTTGAAAAGTCATGGTGCCCCTCTGTAGAAAGAGAAATCCCAGAGGGGAGGTACGTCAGCAAAAAACTGGTCTGCAGAGGGCCCCACTGAGCAGGGGTATCATTGGAAGGGGCTGCACGGCCCTGCTGTGAGAATGCAAAGGCAGTCTTCTAGCATTGAGCAGGTCACACTGGACCGTGTTTGCTCACTCACCTCTATGGAACACCGACCACTCAGCTGAGTGTGTGGTACGCAAGATGCCTGATACACCCGTGAGGCTGAAGAGGCAAGACAGTGATTTGTAATGTTATTTACATGCTCCTGCAAGGCAGCCGTCGAAGTACTTTAAGAAACGTAAGCGTACTGTGATGCTGTGCACAATGGGGGTGGGATCAAAGATGTGGCTGAAAAACCCAAAATATTCTTTAATTTTTTTCGGTCTTTCACCTTCACGTATGTACATATAAAATAACACACGGTTTAAATGTAAAATAAATGCAAGTTAAGTTAATCAGTGGGAAATGCTCTATAGCGCTTTATGAAACCTCTATCAGTTAGGAACGCAACACCCGCCCCTGTGGCCCCCTTGGTGCAGGGGCCTGTGTTATGCCCTTTTAAAAAGTACACACTTCACAGCTCAGCTGGTAAATCCTTTCCAGTACCTCTCAAAAAGAATAAGTGTGCCTCATCAGGAAGCGTCAAGTCATTCATTAATTAAAGCCGAAACATGCTTTTGAGCTCCCGTTACATTTGCAGATTGACCAGTTGAGCACATTTACACTTCTTTCAGGCAAGCAGGCACCCTGGCAAGAAGGCTTGTTTAGCTGTCTGCCCCTCCCTCAGTTTCACAGCACAGGAGACTCCCTGCCTTACACTTCAGCTGAAGTATTTCAGCTCATGGAATTAGCCATCCTAGGATGGTTATCTTTTCATAGAAAGTAGGGGAACTGTTTCCCTTAAACTAATAAAAGTATGGGCACATCGTGCTGCTCCGATCCCACCCGCTTCCACCACTGCTGCAAGGGGATCAAAGTAATTTCAAACAAGCATGTCACTGAAAATCAAAAAACAGAAGGAGGGTTTAACTCTGATGCTATTGGAGGGCGCATCATTCTGTAGGCATGCCAATGCGTTGTGAGTGACGTATTCCCGTGCATGCGTCACCGAACATTCATGCGACTACAGAAGGATGTAGACCTTATTTTTTTTTAATTGGTCAAAGATTGAAGACGCCCCTTTAATCGGTAAATGCTCATAATCTCTTTTGTTGTATTGTAGCGCTTGGCACCAAATCTCAGCTTCAGTGTCCTACAAGAAATGCAACTTTACGTATTTTTTGTTTTCTTTATCTTTAACGGTTTGCGACGGGTGGGGAGCAACGGAGGAGCAGGTAAGGGCATGCACCATCCGAGTATGCCTCCTCACCTCCTCCCGTGGAAGGTCGCCATCCGTGGGAGGTGAGACACTAAACACGGCTGAAACATTAGCAGAAAGCTTCGAGCTGCCACAGGGGACGGCGAAAGAGGCCTTGGCCGCACAGCATTTAAGAACCTCTGCTTTTGAGCCTGCGGGGGGAAATAAAGTAGAATTTACCATCCATCAATCTCGGAAAGATGACACCATATTAACAGAAGGCATGGAAAAAAGCAAGGAGGAAAAAAGAAAGCTTTCAAAGGCGGCAGTCCCCTGTCTGAGAGGACCTCACAGACGATGACATCACTGTGCGTCGCGCGGGCACCCTCGGAGGAAGGCTGGCATCCTAGAAGGGCTTCATGTTACCCAAGTAAGTGGGGATCACAGACTCCCCAAAGAGCTGCCTCGCGCCACTCATGACTCACTTCGGTGCCAAGTCAGTAATCCCAGAGAATTGAAAGCAGGGCTGTGGCGTTTCAGCTCGAACGCTGGCCGCCTTCTTGACACCGCTATGTGCTGCCTTCTTCTGTGAGGCCCGCACTTTCTTAAGCTTTTGCAACCACTGAAAAGTGCACGCGGTGTCGAGTTCCGGGAGCTGCTCAGCTCCCGGTTCGTGTCTTGTCCTTCCGCCCACTCGCAGTTACTATGTGAAGCAGACAAGGGAACAGCACGTACAGTTCTTCGCTATATATATAATTATGGCAACCATACATTTTCATTTTCCGCTTAAAGAAGAGTGCATTTAGGGGTGGTGGCGTTGTCCTCACATCACAGAAAATCTCAGGAGAAAAGGTCGTCGTGCACGTAGTTGCCAATGTGTCCATCTGTTAAATCCCCCCAAGCCTATTTGCTTGAGTGACGTACATCGCTTATTTGGTTTGTATGGAGAATGGATTGACGCAAGACATTTACTGATGCACAAAAGGGCCCGAGGTAGTGGGTATGACATAACACACCCTGGGCTCATTTATGAAAACTGTCGCATCACTGCGTGAAAACAGCAATGCAACAGTTTTCACTGCGCCCTGCCTGCGACAGAATAGATGCGCCATATTCAATGTACCGCGCTCCATGTCGCAAGGAGTTACAGATACGTCAGTATTTCTGACGTATCTGTAGGCGCAAAAGTGGTAGAACTACTTGGGTGTGTCTGGAAACAGATGCGACTCCAGCAATGTGTCCTTTCACATGGGGCAAGCCCCATCCGTGTGAAATGGCCAGCATCGGTCTTACACCTGCTGTGAGGCAGGCGTAAGATATTGACACAATAGTGTCCTAGAAGTGGCGCCACTTCTATGAAGCTTTTTGCGGGGTAACCTCCACCCTGCACACATTATACCTGGTGCAGGTATAATGTGGCACAGGGACTTACAAAGCGACACATCTGCCTAGATGCGTCACTTTGGAAATAGGGCGCCACATAATGCATTTTTTACGCCACCGTTACGTCAAAAAAAGTGACGCAACGGTGGCACAAAAGTGTCTCAAGGCCTCATTAATAAGGCCCCCTGTGACTTCCATTGACTCCTCCCCTCCACTTGCCCCTCTGCAGTCTCCTATTTACTGCTATGGGTAAGGAGTGAGCATTACAGAAAGTACAGAGCCCTCGTAATTATCGGTTCCTGCAGCTCCTTCACATACTTAAGCCCCAATAATTCCAGGCCCGGAGACACCGGACCTTAATGTACATATTAACAGAGATGGTATCCATCCCAGGTATCAAAATTCCTTAAATCACAAGGTCAAAGTGCTCTGAAGAGTGGGGCTTACGGGATTAGGTTCAAAAGTTTTCTATAACAGAAACTATGTTTGTCGTGTGTGCGTCACCACTGATTTGAATGGGGCCATTAAGTCCACTGGGTTCGTCCAGCATCAAATGACCGCAATGCAACAAATTGTGGCAGAGGCTCCCACTAATTAAAAAGACTCCCTTCGATGCAAGGGCTCCAGAAAGTCAATAGTCATCAGAATGTCTGGTTAATAGTGATTCTGTTCTTTAAAGGCAATCATAAGTACAATTTGAGGTGTCCAGCAGAGTCACCTTACCCACCACAAGCAAGCAGGAATCCCAGTTCTATCTCACAGCATTCTCTCTTCCTAGTTTCCATCTTCTCTCCCAAGTATCTCTATTCTCATCTCACCTATTCTGTACCAGTCACTCCCAGACGCATATCCATCAAGTGCAGAGGCACCGGGATCATGGTTGTACTAGGGGCCCAGGGCACCCAATTTATGGCTTTATTTTGCTGTCCAGCCAGGGGACAGGGCGAAACCGGTCCTAGGATGCTTGTTTCCGGTCCAGGGAGGACCTGGCTTGGCAGTTCGGGCTGGACTGTTCCCATGAGGCACAGGGTCAAGACTGATTTGCATATGGCCAGGTTCAAACTGGGGTGGCATGGTGAGCAAAATAATGATGGATTTAACCCATATCTCTTGACGGGGGGGTGAATGTTTTGATTTGTTCTGCATTCCGTCCATCAATTGTGTGTCTTTTTCTTTCTCGCCCTAAGTGCACCAGGTATGCCCAGACGTGGGTCCTGGGCTCACTGTGTCACTGGAATCAAGCTATCCTGGCTGAAAAGGGGTGAAACCCCAAAACCGTCCCTAGGATGCTTGTTTCCAGTCCAGGGAGGACCTGGCTTGGCAGTTCGGGCTGGACTGTTCCCATGAAGCACAGGGTAAGACTGATTTGCATATGGCCAGGTTCAAACTGGGGTGGCGTGGTGAGCAAAAGAATGATGGAATTAACCCAGATCTCTTGACTGGGGGTGAATGTTTTGATTTGTTCTGCATTCCGTCCATCAACTGTGTGTCTTTTGCTTCCTCGCCCTAAGTGCACCAGGTATGCCCAGACGTGGGTCCTGGGCTCACTGTGCCACTGGAATCAAGCTATCCTGGCTGAAGAGGGGTGAAACCCCGAAACCGGTCCTCGGATGCTTGTTTCCGGTCCAGGGAGGACCTGGCTTGGCAGTTCGGGCTGGACTGTTCCCATGAGGCACAGGGTCAAGACTAATTTGCATATGGCCAGGTTCAAACTGGGGTGGCATGGTGAGCAAAAGAATGATGGATGTAAACCAGATCTCTTGACTGGGGGTGAATGTTTTGATTTGCTCTGCATTCCGTCCATCAATTATGTGTCTTTTGCTTTCTCGCCCTAAGTGCACCAGGTATGCCCAGATGTGGGTCCTGGGCTCACTGTGTCACTGGAATCAAGCTATCCTGGCTGAAGAGGGGTGAAACCCCAAAACCGGCCCTAGGATGCTTGTTTCCGGTCCAGGGAGGACCTGGCTTGGCAGTTCGGGCTGGGCTGTTCCCATGAGGCACAGGGTCAAGACTGATTTGCATATGGCCAGGTTCAAACTGGGGTGACATGGTGAGCAAAAGAATGATGGATTTAATCCAGATCTCTTGACTGGGGTGAATGTTTTGATTTGTTCTGCATTCCGTCCATCAATTGTGTGTCTTTTACTATTCTGGTTTGGGCACCCCCCAAGACCCAGACAGAGGTGAGAAGGTGAGAGCCTTCTTAGGTCTCATCAGGTACTACCGCACATTTGTCAAGGGGTATTGCACCATTGTTGCTCCCTTGACAGAGCTGACTTCAAGGAAGCAGCTATGTCAGGTGATCTGGACTGAGGCATACCAGACTGCTTTTTGACACCCTAAAGGGTGGTGCCCGTGCTCGAGGCTCCTGACTTCTCCAAGCAGTTTGTGGTGCAGACTGATGCCTCAGAACATGTAGTGGGAGTCATGCTTTCATAGCTGAATAAAGAAGGCCTAGAGCAGTGCTTAAATTGAACGGGTGTTTTTCGGTGCTCTGTACCGGCACTTAATTGTCAGCACTGGCACTTATGATAGTATGGTGGCATTGTTTGTTTAATTTAGAGATGAGCACAAGAACAGTTGTTTGGTAATTAAAAATACCTTCAAAATGACTAATACCTACCCCCCAAGCCATTATTGTAGGTTCAGGGGCCTGGAATATTCTGAACTATCACACTTGGAGGCATGTGATGCTCAGTAGTTGTGTTCATTGGCAGCACTGGAAGGGGCAATGGCTGGTGCAAGCTGCAGTAGCTCCTGACAAAGGTCCCAGCATTTATTTTTTCATGAATTAAGCCACTTAGTAGAAGGTTACAACGGGGACAGAGGTGGAGGGCCATTGAAAGGCAAGCTTTTGCTGTGGTCTGGGCACTGAAGAAGCTAAGACCCTATTTGTTTGGGACTCACTTCCAGGTTCAGACAGACCACAGACCCCTGAGATGGTTGATGCAAATGAGGTGTGTCCAGGTTCTCCTGCCTGAGTGAAGAGAACTCCCATGAGATTGGGTAGTTCTCCCCACTTTGAGCAGTAGGTGGTGGACATGTTTTAGCCCTGGCATCTTTGGTGTGTTTTCCCCTGTCTTTTTGCTTCTGACCTCCTGTTTTTGACTGTGTGCTGCAGTTTGTTTTTGCTAGTTTTAGTACTCTGGGCACATTACCACTGCTAACTAGTGCTAAAGTGTAAGTGCTCCCGGTGGAAAATGTATCTGTAATTGCTTCATCTTTGATTGTCATATTTTATTTACTAGTAAGTCCTAGTAAAGCGCACCAGTTGTGTCCAGGGTCTGTATATCAAATGCTACTACTGGGCCTGCAGCACTGATTGTGCCATCCACATGAGTAGCCCTACACACATGTCTTAGACCTGTCACTGCAGTGTCTGTGTGTGCAGTTTAAAACTGCTCTGTTGACCTGGCAAGTGCATCCACTTGCGAGACCCAAACCTTCTCTTTTATTATATGTAAGTCACCTCTAAGGTAGGCCCAAGTTTTCCCCATAGGCAGGGTGCAGTGTATTAAAAGGTGGGACATGTACTGGTGTTTTTTACATGTCCTAATAGTGAAATACTGCTAATTTCGTTTTTTCACTATTGCAAGGTCTATCTCTCCTATAGAGTATCATTGGAGCTGCCATGTAACAGCTAGTGTAACGTCCTATTGGGAGCAGATAGGGATTTGGAGTTTGGAGTCTCTGAACTCACAATTTTAAAATACATCTTTTAGTGAAGTTGGTTTTTAAATTGTATGTTTAAAAATGCCACTTTAAAAAGGAGGCATTTCCTTGCTTTACTATTCTGTGCCTCTGCCTGTGGAATCCACATCTGGCTTTGGTGGACAGTTGGGCTGTTTGTGCATTTGCCCTAGATACTCACACAAAGGGAGCTGAGTTGAGCCCTACATATCCTGATGTCCCATCACCAGGCTGATGGGTCTTCCTGAGCTAGAGTGGTGGGAGGAGTTGTCACTGACACCTGAATATGCCTGTGCCTGTTCTCACACAAAGACGTCTCCCCAACTCCCGTCCCCACTGAAGTGTTTCCGGAACCAGGTCTTGTGCAATAAAAAGATTCTTCTTTGAAGTTTCCCTACTTCAAAGGCAGAAACTGGTATAAGTACTGGAGTTGTGACACCATAACTTCAGAACACTTCTGAACTAACTGACACTCTGCTAAGAAGAGCTGGATAATTGTCAAGCGGGACTGACATTTTGCTGTTTTACTTTGCTGTGTTGGCCTGCTGCTTGCTGCATCTCTCTTGAGCAGTGAAAGGACTGGACTTTGCTTTTTACATCCTGCCTGCAAAGTTCTCTGAGGGCTTGTGTGTGCTTGCCTCCTATTAAGATGTCTCTGGACCATCAAAGACTACATCTGCAGCACCTGAACTCCTCTGCTGGGAGTTCTGACCTGCCAAGTGGTGCCAATTCTAGTTCTGTGCCCTTGGAGATGGTTTTGCTGCAAAGAATCAAGAAAATCCCCTCATCGGCTCCAGCGCCGGTTTTTATCGACGCATCACTGCAGTTGAAGGCTACGGCCGAAATGCGTTGGCTATGTGAAGGTATGAGATGCATCTTTTCTTTGATTATATAATGGAATAAATGGATTTGAAAGGCAACTGGATTGTGCCGCGTACTGTTTGACCTCTTTATTGTGAAGAAATAAGGCCAGTTAAGAAACGCATTCATATATATCCATTGGAAAAAAACAAAAGTTACAAGGACGTTATGGTTAGGCTCAGGTTTCACACGTACAAAACCAGTGAAATTCAGCAGTTATAGAAAGCTGAGCTTTTTTATTTCATTTCCTAACTATAACGTCCCTGTAACCTTTGCTTTTTCAGTGAATTTATAAGGTTTTTCAAAAATGCTGATAACTATAATGTCCTTGTAACCTTTGGTTTTTTCAGTGAATTGCTATGGTTTTTTAATGTCGCAAATGCAAATGATATTTTAAAGCACTTTTTCAATTACGGTTTTATCAAACGGGGACAATTCGAGAGTATGTTTTCTATGTTCAGCAAACTAATTGCATATTAAGAGCATGTGAGTCAGTGGTTTTAAAAAATGGCGATTTGAATTGAGAAAGGCTATCTGTTAGCCGAAACGTGTCTTCGTGGAATGCCTGAAATAAAACCTTTGCTGGTCTTGAGAAATATTGGCAATTGGATTTTCATTCTGCTTGGTGAAATTTGATGTATGGATACTTCTTATGCCAGGTGCAGGTCCTCTCTGAAGTGAGAGAGGTTTCTGTTGCGATATATATATCTGAAAAAAACAAAGTTACTGGGACGTTATAGTTAGGCTCAGGTTTCACTCGTACATAACCAGTGAAATTCAGCAGTTATAGTTAGCTGAGCTTTTTTATTTCATTTCCTAACTATAACATCCTTGTAACCTGTGCTTTTTCAGTGAAATTCTAAGGGTTTTCAAATGCTAATTCCTAACTATAATGTCCTTGTAACCTTTGTTTCTTTTCCAGTGAATCTCAATGGTTTTTTATGTAGCATTCACGTTTGCAGAGTGGTGGAGAAGGGGCGGTATCTCCAACTAGCTCTCAGGAATCCCACTGTGTAGGACTTACAGGAGGTACCAGGAGGGCTTCTTGGCCCCCAAGGTCCCTCAGGAGTAAAGTGGACTTTATCCTCCAACCAGTCGTGTGCCAGGAGCTGTGTTTGCAGAGTGATGGAGAAAGGGGGCGTGGTCTACAAAGACCTCTAAGCAATCCCGCGGTGTGGGACTTACTGAAGGTAACAGGACGTCCTTGAGAGCCAACTACCCCTTCTGTTATCTCCAGTAGGTCCCACACAGCAGGATTGCTGAGAGGTTGTCAGAACCACGCCCCCTTTCTCCACCACTCTACAAATGCACCTCCAGGTGCACTATTAGTTGGGCGATGAAGTGCCCTAGGTTCTTGAGGGCCAACTACTCCGCATGATACCCCCAGTAAGTCCCTCACAGCTGGATTGCTGAGAGGTTTTTGTGGCCACGGGCCTTTCTCCAACACTCTGAAAATGCGCCTTATGGCACACTACTGGTTGGGGATGAAATCCCTTGGCTCTGAGGATCCTTGGGGGCCAACTACCCTGCCTGTTACCTTCAGTAAGTCCCACACAGCCTGAATGCTGAGAAGACTTTGCAGGCCATGCCCCTTTTCTCCACCACTCTTCAAACACACCTCCTGGCGCACTACAGTTTTGGGGGAAGAAGTCCACTTTAGTCCTGAGGCTCTCAAGAGTAAAGTGGAATTTTTTCCCCAACCAGCAGCGCTCCAGGAGGTGTGTTTGCAGAGTGGTGGAGAAAGGGGCCAGGGCTTCCCGTGAGCTATTTATTTCCCCAGATAAATTGGTAAAGGGTGATATTCAGTGGACGAAGAAATCTTATTTATATATGGCACTCTTGGAAAGAGAAGAAAGGGAGTTGGCAAAACCAACGGTACGTGCCCATCAATTGCTAAAAACGTCTTGTGCAATTGAACCGTATTTGAATGTAGTAACCAACTAAAATCACTGGTTTCTCCTGGTAAGATTCAGGCTGAATCAGCTACATTTTCTCCTTGCAGATCCACCGGGATGGAGAAGGGTGGAGGACTTGGGAGTTTGTTCATGTGACAATTTCTCCACCCAGGATACACTGCACTTTGTTTTATTTTATGAGCACTTTTTGCACAGTCGGAAACGTTTTATTGTTCCAATTTTAAAGGACAAAGGATTTTTACAAGCAAAATCAGCACCTATGTATTTACAGATGCTCTCCAATGTCTGGGAAATCTTTAGTATAGCGAGTTTCCTTACTGCAGCAGTGAGAATAAGGAGGAAAAAAGTGAGTGTGATCTCTATGACCTAGTCAAATATTAATTAAGTTTTAACAGATTGGGGTTCTCAATGTTGTATTTTAAATTGTTCGTTTGTTGTCTATTTTATGTTTATAACCTAGTTCAATATTATCGCTGCTAACAAATATTATATGAATTTTGATGTTTTCTGTATAGAACGCTTTTATGGTTTTAAATCAACCGAATAAAGTACTTTTTGACTGACTGACTGAGTTGCCAGCTTTTTAAAAAAAATCCTTTTTTTCTAATTTTTAGGAAAGGGGGCCGCCTGCCCCCCCTTCCCTGGGCCGTTTTGGGCCTCGGGCACCCCATCCACCGGGGCCCATCCTTTTGAATTTTTATTGAAAAAGAAATACTAAAACAAAGGGGGCTGCATGTCCCCCCTCCTGTGTTGATTTCAGCGACTGGGACTCTATCCCTGGGGCCTGCCCCTTTTCTTAAATTTTTTTTAAAAAAGGGAGGGGGACCAAGCAGCCCCCCTCTCGAGTCGAATTTGGCCCGGGTAACCCATCCTCCAGAGACTGGCCTTTTGTTTTTCTTTTTTTTAAATTATGAAATGTAGGAGGGCTGAGTGGCCTCCCTCCTGGGCCAGTTTCAGACCTCAACCGCTGGGGCCTGTCCCTTTTGAATTTGTTTTATAAAAAGGGACTGGGGCCTCTCGGGCTGATATTGGCTTCAGGGACCCAGTCCCCTGATGCCAGGCCTCTACTCTGGATGCCCTGGTCCCACCCAGGGCACCCTCCCTTATCTGTTGGCACAGGGGTGTTGCTTACATGCAGTTCCCCCTGTCCAAAAGCAATTCTGTTCAGCTTTCAGCAAGCGAGAGCATTTTTAATGCTCTCTCTTGCTGAAAGCAGAGGAGTGTTTGCTCTGGATTGACGGGAGTGGTGCTCCTGCCAAGCCATACCAAACAGCAATGTCCCGGGACGGGCTCCCTGGGACATATAGGGCTAAAATTGGGGGCCCCTGGGGAGGTGGTGGCCCATGGAGCTGCGGTGGGGCTTAGCGGGCCTCCTGCATTTCTATTAATGATTACTCCAGGGAGGTGGTGGTCCCTGGGGATACGGGGAGGCCTAGCGTTCCCCTCCACTTTATTACATTATGAGCCCCGGGGAGGGGGTTATGCCCGGGGCTGCGGGGAAGCCACGAGGATCCCCCCACATATAATCGTGTTACTACCCAGGGGAGAAGGTGGTCCCCAGGGCTTTGAATAGCCTCAAGTGGGGGGCCCATGTGCCCCCCCTCTTGTGTTTCCACAATGCCCCCGGGGGCCTATATTTAATGAAGCACGGAAGCCTGCAATTTGTTTTAAAAAAAGATTTCAGTGGGTCCAGCATGACACACGCCAAATTATTTAAAAAAAAAAAAAAGCTTTTTTGGCCCTGGGGATTGATTTGTCAATCAGATCTCCGCACGAAATCTCCGGAAGGGTCGCGGATCCTCCACGTCCCCAGTTGTATATCTATAAAACCTTTAAATACCCTTCCAATCCTATTTTTTCAACATAGCCCACACCTTCCAGAAAGTGCCCCCACGTCTCCGTTGGTCTCAGCACTCCCCGTCCCGAGCGGCGGGAAGAACCCGATGATGAAGCATGCCACCAAGGGGCCTTTTGGTGGGTGAGGGTTGTAGGAGAGTAGGATCTGCTTCTTATGGTTACCCCCACTTTTTCTGATGCTTCCATGGTTTTTCGACTTAAACTGGCTGGGATCCTGCTATCCAGGACCCCAGCCTAGCTGCTTTCTCTCTAAATTGAATTGCATGTACCCTAGGTACACCACAGATTGGATTCTGGGGTACCCATATCAGTCCCTAGTATATGGTATCCTATATACCCAGGGCATAGGTACCCCAGAGGCCTCTCAAGGGCTGCAGCATGTATTATGCCAACCCTGAGAGACCATTTAAAATGACACAACAGGTCTGCTACTGCAGCCTGTGCAATGTGGTGTATGCATCCCTTACTGAGATATAGGTTACCTATAACTCTCCATATCACTGCACATGTAAACCTATCAGTCACCCCTATGGCAGGCCTTATCTATCCTGAAGGCAGGGTGCTGGGTTTAATGTGAGAGGGGGCCCATGCATGAGCAGAGCCCCTCTGCAGCTTTTGGAACCTTTATTCCAGGGTTGTTTATGATGCAGCAAGACCATATACTCTTAAGTGCATTATAAGCTCGCAGTAAATGCTAACTTTGGAATGGCTGCATGGAAACATGTCGTGTTTGGTGTCAAATACCTTGGAATCATACCTCCACACCAGTTATGATTCCACCCTTCTAGAGGGAGAATCATGACAGCACCAGTATACCCGGTACCAGCTTTGCAAGCCTTGGCATCACAAAATGGATGCTGCCAGCCACAGATACGAGTTGCCCTCCTGCTGCTGGACGAAACTCCAGCAGGGGAAGCCTGGACAATAGGTTTCCTGTCACAGGGAGGTTTCACCACCTCCCAGACAGGCTTTAGTGTATTGGGGCTAGGTGGGTGCACTCTGAGAGTGCTTTGAAGTCTGCACTGGGGGCACATTTGGTGTCCCTGTGCATAGTCCAGCTCAAACCAGTTGCAGGGGCTACCAGCCCCTGCTCTGGCGTGAAACTGGACAAAGGATATGGGTGTAGCCACCCCTCTGTCTTGACCCTCACATAGGTGGGTCCCCAGAGTTTGTCCCAACCCTTCCTTGGGTATAAGATAGGAACCCCTGGCTACAGGACTTTAGATTTACCTGGATGAAACTCTGCTAGATAATCCCAGAACTTCTACTATCTACATGA
This sequence comes from Triturus cristatus, assembly GCF_964204655.1. Classification (NCBI taxonomy): domain Eukaryota; kingdom Metazoa; phylum Chordata; class Amphibia; order Caudata; family Salamandridae; genus Triturus; species Triturus cristatus. The sequence goes on from NC_140586.1 coordinate 810,215,584, forward strand.
CGTTGGATGACCAAAGAATCTCCCTTGGAGTAAAGGAGTTACTCCCCTGCAAGGCAGGCACCAAAGACGCATCTGTCCGGTTCGCATCAACGCTGCTCCTGAAGGACACCGATGATTTTTCAACACAGGAAGTGGGTTTCCAAGCTTCCCCGAGGCTGATCCGTGCTCTCAGCAAACCTGAGATCCAAAGCCCTCGTGGGGACCGTCCAACTCGAACCCCTGGACATCATGACCATTTGCAGCAGCATAGGCTTCTTGGCAATCCCTGAGGCTGTGCTTTGGGCTACTTGTAGTCCACACCCCATGCAAAGATTCCACTGAAGATTACTGGCCTACACTCCACGAGTGTCCTGTGGGCTGGCATTTAGTGATTCTTCTCAAGGTCCCTTTGCGATCTCTTGTCCGTCGACTTGTGGGTCCCTGAGAAGGGTACTTTGACTTTCAGTGGGATTTTCTGGTTGATCCAGATGTGCCCTGACCCTCCACTACGTGGGGAGTCCACAGGACCTTGCTGGTCCACACCAAAGCCGATTTTCTCTCACCGCGTGGGTTGCAGTTGCCAAGGCTTGTTGGTCTCCAATTCGGACACCGACCCCCAGCACTCGACATCCTTCCTGTGACAGCTCACCTGCAGACTTTGCTCATCGTCGACATCTCCTGGTCCCTGTGGCAGTGGAGTCAAGCTTCACCTCTTCGCACCTGAAACACCCGACATCGGTGGGCATTCGTCTATCGTACCCCTGGTCACTGGCAAATGACCCAGACTCTGTCTCCTCTGCTTTCAGGTTCTTCACATCTTCGATCCAGGCTTGGATCACACCAGACACTTCTCTTTTCCATGGCAGCAGCACTTTGCAGCAACTCTCTATTGACGACAGCAAGGATTCCCGACACTATCTGAAACTTCTGCACTCTGATTCCCTGGGTTACGTAACACGAGTACTCCGGTGCTCACGTGGGTGCTGGCCTTAGAACCTTCTAAGTCTGAAAGGGTTTGCTCCAAGTCCTCTCCTAAGTGTCCTTAAACTTTAAAATTACAACAGCGACTTTCCCATAGAATAGTACGGAGCTCGCGGCTGTGTTCTCACACTGCACGCGACCCCCGTGAGTCTCCTGTGTCACTGCCTTGGGTGGTTCCTTGGGGTCCCAGCGATTCTACGTGCTCTAGGCACTGTGTCTAGTCAAGTCGTGGTTCTTATACCACTTTCTTAATATATGGTTTGGTCCCCCCGGTGCCCAGCGTGTATTGTGCTATTTACTGTTGTTCTAATGGGTTAATATTGTGTATCTTGATCTCTAATCTCATAAAGAGGTTATTAGATAGTGTTTAGAAATAAATACATATATTTTATATATATACCTTGTGTGGATCTCTTTTCATTTGGTCATTCAAGAGGTTATATTCTGGTAAACCAAGCTGCTTTGCACTCCTTCAAGACTTAGCCTAAAGGCTTCTCTCCATTGCTACCACTAGGATAGCTTTCAATAAAGGTTGTCTTAAACCTAATCATCAATAAGGGTTGTTTGGACTGGTACAAGGTGCCCACTATAACTAGTGGAAAGCATACACCAGGCCAACGTCTCACATTGTTGGCAGCGGTTGGGATTCAAGCTTGCTATTGCTTTACCAGATAATCTCATTGAGTGACTAACTGAAAACCACTTTAGGCCCATAGGTACATATAACCAAGACTAGAATAAAGTAAGTACTACTGAACTTGGAGTTGGGTAAGTCTAGGGGTTAGCAAACCCTATCTTCAACTCATGAGAGTTTAGTAGTTCCCACTAGGTTAGGTAGGTGAAACACTAACATAACACTAGTATGTCTTCAAGAGCAGAAGCCAGTGGCTCCTTGCTGAATAAGTATGACCATCTCCCATTTCAGGAATTGAGAAATATGTGTGCATCAAGAAAAGTGAAGACAGGGAAGAACCCTAGGACTCAACGCCTCATCGAGGCTTTGCTCATAGATGACCTCAGAAAGACCCCAGGGTCTGATGAAACAGGCAAGTTGGGTGGGGCAGCAGAAGAGGATAGGCCTGGAAGTGAAAACATCCAGGACCTAGAATCTGATGCTGACCAGGAGGATCAAGATGATTCTAACCTGGACAATGCAATCTTTCCTGAGGATGGGAAAGAGGACCTTAGGGGTACCCTCTTCACTCCACCTGGAAGGGTTAACAGTTTACCTAGAAGGTCTAGATCCCCTTCAGTGGAATCTAATCATTCTGGTACTTCTGTGTGGACCTCTATTTCACATAGGTCTGCTCCCCCAAAAAGGGAGTCCTCCTATGAGAAAAAGTGCAGACTGCTTGAGTTTGAGAAAGCTAAGCTTAGGATCAAGAGAGAGAGCAGTTGGCATTGGATAGAGAATCCCTGGAGCTCCAGAGAGCTTCACAAAGATGGGGGCTAGAGCCCCATGGTGGCAGCAACAGTGTCCCTAAAGGTAGAGAGCATACTCATGACCATAGGAACCTGAACAAGATTGTCCCTCCCTACCAGAGTGGGGATGACATCCACAAATGGATAACTACACTTGAAAGGGCCTGTAAAGTTCAGAGGGCCCCTCAGGAGCAGTGGGCAGAAATCGTGTGGCTCTCCTTTGCAGACAAGGGTAGAGACAAGCTCCTCACTGTTAGAGAAGAGGATGCTGACAATTACAAAGTCTTGAAGAGTGCACTGATAGATGGGTTTGGCTTAACCACTGAACAGTACAGGTTGAAGTTCAGAGATACCCAAGACTGGGTTGACTTTGTAGATTGTGCTACTAAGGCTTTGGAAGGCTGGTTACTTGGCAGTAAGGTGTGTGATTTTAAAGGATTGTACAACTTAATTATGAGGGAGCAGATCCTTAATAATTGTCAAAATCAGCTGTTGCATAAGCACCTGGTGGACTCTGATCTGACCTCTTCCCAAGAATTGGGCCAGAAGGCAGACAAATGGGCCAGAACCAGGGTGAGGCAGAAGGTTCAGAACCAAGGTGGTGATCCCAAGAAGCAGGATTCTAAAAACTCTGATAAGGGTGGGGAGCAGGGTAAAGACCAGAAGTCTTCTCAAGGGCCCCAAAAATCTGCATCTGGTGGGGAGTCACAAGGCATCCAGGGAAAAGGCAAGAAGAAACCATGGTGTAAAATCTGTAAACAGAAAACCCATTGGACAAGTGACTGTAACAAGTCCGAGGACTCAACTCCAGTCACCATTACCCCTAAGGCAACTGTTCCCCCTAGTTCAGCTACAAGTGGTGGTGCTCAGAATAAGGGTGTAGCAGGGTTAACCCTGGGATCTGAGATGGGCTCTGGCCTAGTGAGAGTTCCTACTCAGGCTGTACTGATCTGTGATGGAGGCATGGATATGGCCTCCTTTGTCAGCCCCAGTAATCTGGGCAAATACAGACAACAGCCTTTAATTAATGGAAAAGAGACCTTGGCATTCAGGGACACAGGAGCAAGTGTCACCATGGTGACAAAATATTTAGTGGCTCCTGAGCAAATCATACTTGGGGAGATGTATCAAGTGACCAATGCCAGCAATGTCAGGACAGACCATTCCTTGGCAGCTGTTAATTTTACCTGTGGAGGGGTAACTGGCCTCAAGAAGGTTGTGGTAAGTGCAGACCTCCTTGTTGAATTCTTGCTTGGCAATGATTTAGAAACCTCAGCTTGGGCTGAAGTGGAGCTCAGGACTCATGCAGAAATGCTTGGAATCCCTGCACATGTGTTTGCCATGACCTGGTCAGAGGCAAAAATGTCCAACACTGACCAGGCCCTGGATCCTGGAAGAACGGACCAGGCGCCTTCCAGGAGTAGGAGCAGTAGGGTTAAGGCAGTGTCTTCCCCCCTGACTCAGAATACAGATCTGTCTCTTCAGGGAGATGATCTTAGTCCTGAAGAAGGAACTGTCCCAGGGGAGCTTGAACCTGATCAGTTTGAGTTCTTGGGGACAAGGTGCCCTTCCAGGACAGATCTGAGACAGGAGCAGCTGAGCTGCCCCTCTCTTGAACCCCTCAGACAGCAAGCTGCTGCTGAGGATGCTGAGAATGCTAGTGGATCCCACAGGATGTATTGGGATGATGGACTCCTGTACTCAGAGAGTAGAGACCACAAGCCTGGTGACACCAGGAGGTTGGTTATACCTCTGAAGTTCAGGGGCTTTCTATTAACACTAGCCCATGATATTCCCTTAGCAGGTCACCTAGGCCAAAACATGACTTGGGACAGAATTGTCCCTCACTTTCATTGGCCACACATATCTGAAGACACCAAGGAGTTTCGTCGCTCCTGTGTCACCTGTCAAGCCAGTAGTAAGGCAGGTGGTACAACAAAGGCCCCCCTGATACCACTACCTATGGTGGGGGTTCCCTTTGAGAGGGTTGGGATTGATATAGTTGGTCCCATGGATCCTCAGACAGCATCTGGGCACAGATCTATACTGGTGGTGGTGGACCATGCCACTAGGTACCCAGAAGCCATTCTCCTTAGTGCCACTACAGCTCCTGTGGTGGCAAGGGCCCTACTTGGAATCTTTTCCAGAGTTGGTTTCCCTAAGGAGGTAGTATCAGACAGAGGTACAAACTTCATGTCTAGTTACTTGACTGCTATGTGGAAGGAGTGTGGAGTAAATTAAAAATGTACCACCCCTTATCACCCACAATGCAATGGGTTAGTTGAAAGGCTCAACAAAACCCTAAACGGCAAGATTACAAGTCTCACAGAAAAGCTTAGGCGCAGATGGAGCATACTTTTGCCCTGCCTTCTCTTTGCCTTCAGAGAGGTTCCACAGAAGGTGGTTGGTTACAGCCCATTTGAACGTCTGTTTGGACATCCAGTGAGGGGTCCATTGTGTCTAGTGAAGGAGGGATGGGAGTTATCTCTCAAACCCCCTAAACAGGATATTGTGGACTATGTACTTGGTCTCCACTCCAGGATGGCTGAGTACATGAAGAAGGCAACTAAAAACCTTGAGGCTAGCCAGGAATTACAAAAGGGCTGGCATGACCAAAAGGCTGTGCTGACTGTTTACCAGCCAGGGCAGAAATTATGGGTGTTGGAGCCTGTGGCCCCAGCAGCCCTCCGGGATAAGTGGAGTGGCTCCCATACCATAGTTGAACAGAAGGGAGAGGTTACCTACTTGGTAGATCTTGGAACTCCAGGAACCCCCACAGGGTGCTCCATGTCAACAGACTAAAACCATATGTTGACAGGGCTGGCATGGGCTTGCTCATGGCTACTGATGAGGGACAGGAGGAAGAGAGTGATCCACTCCCTGACCTGCTCTCTCAGAACCCTGATGATCAGTAGATGGTGTAGCCTTGACAGGCAGCCTCACTGTCCAGCAACAAACTGACTGCAGAAAAGTTCTCAGCCAGTTTAGACATGTTTTCCAAGTCAGACCACCTGGTGCACTCATGAAGTGGACACTGGGGACAGTCTTCCTGTTAAAAATAAGATTTACAGGCAAGCTGACCATAGCAGGGACTGTATCAGGACTGAAGTCCAGAAGATTTTGGATTTGGGAGACATTGAACCCTCAGACAGCCCTTGGGCTAGTCCAGTAGTCTAAGTGTCTAAACCTCACACCAAAGATGGAAAGAGAGAGATGAGGTTTTGTGTAGACTGCAGGGGTCTCAATGCAGTCACTAGGACTGATGCCCATCCAATCCCTAGGGCAGATGAGCTTATAGACACTTTGGCATTAGCCAAGTTTCAGAGCACATTTGACCTGACAGTTGGTTACTGGCAAATCAGAAGAGGCTGATGATGCAAAGACAAAGACAGCATTTTCTACCCCTAATGGGAACTACCAATTTGTGGTGATGTCCTTTGGTTTCAAAAATGCACCTGCCACTTTTCAAAGGTTGGCGAATAAAGTCCTTACAGGCCTGGAAGATTATATTGCACCATATCCAGATGATATTGCTGTCTTTAGCTCCACCCGGGAGGATCACCTGGTCCACCTAATAAATGTTTTGGAGGCCCTGCAAAAGGTAGGCCTAACTATCAAGGCCACTAAGTGCAAGATTAGGCAGAGTCAGGTTGTGTACCTGGGCCACCTTGTGGGTGGAGGCCAGGTTCAACCATTGCAGAGCAAAATCCAGACCATAATGGACTGGGTTGCTCTAACCAGCCAGACTCAGGTCACACCTTTCTTGGACCTGACTGGTTACTATAGAAGATTTGTCAAAGGTTATTGATCCATAGTGACCCCTTTGAATGACTCAACTTCTAAGAAAATGCCCAAGAAAGTTCACAGGACAGTTAGCTGTCAAAAGGCATTTGATGACCTGAAGCAGGCCATGTGCACTGCTCCTATTCTGCAAAGTCCTATCTACTCCAAAGAATTCATTGTCCAAACAGATGCATCTGAGTTGAGGGTAGGGGCTGTGTTATCACAATTGAATGATGAAGGTCAGGATCAGCCAGTAGCTTTTATTAGTAGAAGGCTGGCCCCCAGAGAGAAACGTTGGTCAGCTATTTAGAGGGAGGCCTTTGCTGTGGTTTGAGCTCTGAGGAAGCTGAGGCCATACTTGTTTGGCACTCACTTCATTGTTCAGACAGACCATAAGCCCCTCTTATGGCTAAAACAGATGAAGAGTTGTTAGAAGGTGGTTCTGACACTATGGGCCGCCCGGATTTTTCGCTTTTTGAGCACCTAATTGTTGAGCTTTTACTGTGGGGGAGCCTCATAAGTTGGGACTCACCCACAGTGTACCCAGGATGTAAGAGACTGAATGGGGATTTTACTGGTGATCCCCTGGCTTGACCAGGTCACTGCACAGCAGCTGGAGTAAGGGACACCGGACTGGTTACATGCAGACACATGTGTACATGCGTGTGCACACGTGTACGGGCTGCGCAGGGGAGATTCCTAGCGTGCGCAGTCCAGGAGAAGCTACAAAGTGAATGGTGTGGCAGGACTTATGCAGTATAGGGTGGTGACATGGAATAGGCTTTATACACTGAAAAGAAACATGCCAGGGAAAGTCAGTGTGATTTACAGTGTTTTCACTTCATTATTCCCCTATAGGGATGTGGGGCCCATGGCTAGATTAACTTCCGTTAGGCCTACAGATTCCAGACACGCACTTAAGTCCAATGTAGCGAATGTGAAAATAAGTATTCTGCAGAGTCCAAAGTCATATTTGTACTGCTTTTGGGTCATCCAGAACTGTCATATTTCTCTGAGCCAGCCATGACCAGACCCCGGCTGAGGGCTGACCTCAGCTGGATGGTTTGAAAACCTTTCTTCCACAAGCGAGGGCCTCCTCTCCATGAAGAGATGATGGGTGGGGCTACAGACTCATCCATCACTAGGTGCCAGGCACCAGGCTGAACCAAGGAGGGAAGGAGTTGGGTTTCAGAGGCCATGTGGCCAGAGATACTGGACGCCGCCATTTTTAACAAACCCAGAGGCTGGACAAGAAGGACGGAGCAGGGGCAGGAAAGTGATGTGTCGCTGTTTGATAGGACCAACAGGGACTTCCTGCCAGCCCCCTACTCAACTTTTAAAAAGTGCTTGCACAGGAAGAGAAGCTCTCTCTGGGGTGTGGTCTGCTGAGGCTGAAGGTGCTGGAGCCTGGCGCAATGGGCAGTTGGAAGGAGAGACCCCCTGACTTCCCCCAGGACCCTAACGGCACCAGAAGAAGAGCCCAGGACTGGTGCGCAGGAGCAGTGGCCTCTGCGCAGGGAGAAGAGAGGCCACGGAGGAGAGCCAGGCGAAAGGCTGGCGCAGGGAGCCAGTGAAGACAGCACCCTGCTGAATCAGAGACCCCGAGGGCGGAGGAGAGTGTTCCCAGTGGCTGGGGCTGGCAAAGAGGAGCATGAAGCGCCCGATAATGCCTCGCCAGGCATTTGGAAATCTGCCGTTTTGGTACTTTGTGGCCCCCAGAGGAGGGGGGTCACCCTCACTTGTGAAAAGGTGCTGGGGGAGCTGCTGGAGCAGCACAGTCTCCCCCCCCAGCACGAAGAAATCTGCCATTTTGGTGCCTGGTGGCCCCCAGAGGAGGGGGTCACCCTTATGTGTGAAAAGGGGTGCAGGGGGGCTGCAGGAGCACCGCAGCCTCCCCCAGCATAAAGAAGAACAGTCCACCCATAAGTTCCACGGGGCATCTGAAAGAATAACCCCTCAAGGGCTCAGCCAGCCTTTAACACCTTCTAGGCTGGAACTCATGTTTTACAGCTGAGGATGTACTATGAAGTGCATCATGGAGTGAAGGGCTGAGTTGGGTATGTCTGGAGAAGGGCACCCCCTGGAGGTGAAGTGTTGTAATTGCACCGAAATGCATTTACTATTGGTTATTTCTTTTTAGGTGGACTGAAAGTCATATGTGTAAAGTGAAGTACCTGTGTAAAGTGATGTTAAGCTAAATGGAGTTATGTTGCTGGACCTTCCTGCTAGGGGGTCTGGCTGTATTTACGTAATCCCATGCTTTTACCTGTGATTCCTTTTAAAGTGAAGAGGCGCACTGCAGGAGAAGGGTAGTTGCCAGGAGTACTTCTTTTGAAGGGACTGTAAGTCACATGTGTAAGGAGATGTCATAAGCCAAGTGGGGCGATGTTGCCAGACAGTCCTGCTAGGGTGTCTGGCTGTATATGCGCAATCCTGTGATTTCTTCTGTGATGCCTTTAGGGGCTGTAATTGCAATGCATTCAAATGATCAACCAAGGTGATGAGTACTGTCATTCTAAAGTGTGCGTAAACATGGATTCTTGCTGCTGCGCTTAGGTGAAGACCCCAGACTGCTAGCCCTTAAGCTATAGAGGTGCATACTTTATGGTCAGTAGGAGATGCTCAGTCAGGGTCATGTGTCACCAAGGCAGGTTTACCCCTTTTTAATGCTTGTTGAGGTAATGGGGTGGGTCGCCACTGGGATGGTGCCAGTGCGCAGGGCCCTCGCTCCAGGTTATGTTCAACTATATGCATTGGGGGCAAGTTGATGTGCATACATGGGAGTGGTGGTACTAGACCCCACCCCTCCTTTGCGGGAGGGGTGGAGATGTTATGCAATGTCACAAAGTAATTCCAACAGCTGATGTATATTTGTAAATTGGTGCATAGTATTGAGTAGTGTGTGTGTTTAATAAATGTATTCTTACTTTTATAAAGCAAAGTACAGACTGGACAATCAATTATTGAGTGTTATTTTTGTGCACCTGCAAATGGCGATTACTAGCCCACACCACTTCCCTTGAGTAAGCCTCAGACTGCTCTGGAACGCTACCCTCTGAGAGTCAGGCGCTACAATTGGGTGTTTGGTTCCCAGTGAAGGACAAATGTAGTTATGTTATTTGTGCAGGCCTCACAGATGCTGCCTCGTTTTCCAACATTGGTGTCTAGCGACGGGAAACATAGTATCTCATTCTGGTGTGCATTTATAGCATTTGATAAGTCCAGTTTTGCCACACATTACCTATGCAGTAATGAGCAAATGGAAGAGCGCAAGGCTCTGAGAAAGCTTCAACGTTTTGGTTATGTGAACTAAAGGTATGGGAAAGGAAAGCCCTGCGCCCATATGTGTCATGTGAAGTTATTATGGTTTAAATGTAAGCTGTATTGATATGACCGCGCTATGTTGATTATAATGGCTAGCGGGATGGTGCTTTCCAGGAAATTATTGCATACAAATGTTACAAGCCATATTGTACACCTTTGCACCCTAATACTACATACACTACACCTGCATGAGGAGGGTGTCTCCTCAAGAGATAAGGACAGCAACTGATACCTACATCACAGGTGGGGGTGTAGGGGTGGATTGACCTTCAAGGGGGACAGGAGAAGTAGGGGTCCTGGGAGATTCCCGTGCTTTTTAAGGGCAGGGAGGGTTACCACAGGAGGGACCCAGATATCCTTCCCCCACTGGAAGTTTCTTGCTAATGGCGCAGGCCAAAACCACTGGAAGGGTGGGGCAGGAGGTTTCTTTACCCCGGGTAGTAGCGCCCCAGGGGTTCCCATGGTGGGGGACCCCAAGAAACTTTTCCCACGGTGTGAGGAGGGTGTGGTAGAGTTGAGTGTCCGGCAGGTCCCCCAGGTTAACTGGTGGGGAGGTGAGCAACCCAGGGGTGGCCCCTGGTAGTGGGTGGCCCCCAAGGAGGGTAGTTCTTGAGTGATGGTGTGTAGTGGTAGCCCCTAGGTACTCTAGGTGGGCTAGGTAACTGACCCAGTGGAGATCTGAGTGGGGGCGATGTGCTCCCTAGTTTCCAGGGGAAGGGTTAGTGGTGGACCCTGAGGTGTCGGGTGGCCGGTGACCAGTCCGGTAGGTCCGGTGGGACTTGAACCCCAGGACCAGGAGCTGGTGGAGGGAACCTGAAGTGGTGGCTGGGGCGAGGCCTAGCCGGTAACTAGTCAGGTAGGTCCTGTGGGACTTGGACCCAAGGACCAGGAGCATGGGGGTGGTTCCCTAGCTCGAGGCAGGAGGTGGACTTCTGCCAGGTAGTACCACCCTGAACACAGGTGGGGCCTATCTTAAGTGAAGGGACCCTGTGTTTCGTGCAGGGGTGGTGCAGGCCTAGCCGGGATCTTTAGGGTCCCTGGCTGACGGTGGTAGTACTACCCTGAAGGCAGGTGGGGCCTATCTTAAGTGAAGGGACTCTGCTCTTCATAAAGGGTGGTGCAGGCCATCCAGGGACCATGTAGGTCCCTGGCCGGTCTCCCAAGGCGCTGCAGGGAGACCGGGGAGAGACATGAGAGGTGGGCCTGGGTCTAGCTAACTCGGGGTTCGCAGGCTATCTAAGGGTACTCCGGGAGGAGAGCGCGCCTCTCGGAGGGAAGGGTGCATAGGCCCTGTTCTCGCAGCGGAGAACAAGGAAGGGGTCTAGGTTCACGGGGTAGTTCCCGGGTGGAGCTACTGACGGGGGGAATGAGCTGTAGGATGTCTGATGAGGCACCCTCAGTGTTCCTCCCTGGCACTGCCAGTGTGGTGGTGAGGCCGGTCTGAGGTCCTATCAGGGAGCCAGGCCAGTGGCCAAAGGGTGCTTTTCTGTGTTGGGAAGCACAAGTGGCTGTGCTTTCTTTAGGGAAGACAGTCATCCCGAAAGGGTGGTGGCAGCAGAATGACCTTGCGGCAGCCTGAGGGTGAGGGTCCAGAGAGGTTGCATCTTTGGGGTGCAAGGACCAAACTGAGAGAGAGGGTACTGGTTGGAACAAACTCTGGAAGGGGAGACCAGCTAGTGACCCAGGGGATGGGATTTAGACCTATCCCAGAAGACCGCATCGGTGCTGAGGCACTGGACCCTTGTCCGGAGAAGTGGTAGGCATAGTGTTGCATGCCCAAGGGCAAAGGTGAGCCTAGTTAGGCTGAGTCCATGAAGACCATGAGTGACCTAGAGGTATCTAACCTAGAGCCCGGAGGGTTCTTAGGGTAGTCTGGGATCCCTGTCATGGGTGGAGATTTCATGGATGGGAGGAGTAGGTGGTCTAAGAGGATAACTGGTCAGTAAGGGGGGTCTGTTCAGAACCCCTTATAACTAGTTATCGCTGACTACGGGAAGTGTACCCATGTAGAGTGGCTACTTCTTCCCTGTAGGAATCAGCTGGGCGCGGCGTGTGTTAGAAGGTGGTTCTGACACTATGGGCCGCCCGGATTTTTCGCTTTTTGAGCACCTAATTGTTGAGCTTTTACTGTGGGGGAGCCTCATAAGTTGGGACTCACCCACAGTGAACCCAGGATGTAAGAGACTGCATGGGGATTTTACTGCTGTTCCCCTGGCTTGACCAGGCCACTGCGCAGCAGCTGGAGTAAGGGACACCAGGCAGTTTACATGCAGACACATGTGTACATGCGTGTGCACACGTGTACGGGCTGCACAGGGGAGATTCCTAGCGTGCGCAGTCCAGGAGCAGCTACAAAGTGAATGGTGTGGCAGGACTTATGCAGTATAGGGTGGTGACATGGAATAGGCTTTATACACTGAAAAGAAACATGCCAGGGAAAGTCAGTGTGTTTTACTGTGTTTTCACTTCATTATTCCCCTATAGGGATGTGGGGCCCATGGCTAGATTAACTTCCGTTAGGCCTACAGATTCCAGACACGCACTTAAGTCCAATGTAGCGAATGTGAAAATAAGTATTCTGCAGAGTCCAAAGTCATATTTGTACTGCTTTTGGGTCATCCAGAACTGTCATATTTCTCTGAGCCAGCCATGACCAGAACCAGGCCTTAGCTGGATGGATTGATAACCTTTCTTCCACAAGCGAGGGCCTCCTCTCCATGAAGAGATGATGGGTAGGGCTACAGACTCATCCATCACTAGGTGCCAGGCACCATGCTGCACCAAGGAGGGAAGGAGTTGCGTTTCAGAGGCCATGTGGCCAGAGATACTGAACGACGCCATTTTTAACAAACCCAGAGGCTGGACAAGAAGGAGGGAGCAGGGGCAGGAAAGTGATGTGTCGCTGTTTGATAAGACCAACAGGGACTTCCTGCCAGCCCCCTACTCAACTTTTAAAAAGTGCTTGCACAGGAAGAGAAGCTCTCTCTGGGGTGTGGTCTGCTGAGGCTGAAGGTGCTGGAGCCTGGCGCAATGGGCAGTTGGAAGGAGAGACCCCCTGACTGCCCCCAGGACCCTAACAGCACCAGAAGAAGAGCCCAGGACTGGTGCGCAGGAGCAGTTGCCTCGAAGAGAGGCCACGGAGGAGAACCAGGCGAAAGGCTGGCGCAGGGAGCCAGTGAAGACAGCACCCTGCTGAATCAGAGACCCCGAGGGCGGAGGAGAGTGTTCCCAGTGGCTGGGGCTGGTAAAGAGGAGCATGAAGTGCCCCATAATGCCTTGCCAGGCATTTGGAAATCTGCTGTTTTGGTGCTTTGTGGCCCCCAGAGGAGGGGGGCACCCTCACTTGTGAAAAGGTGCCGGGGGAGCTGCTGGAGCAGCACAGTCTTCCTCCCCCCCCCCCCCCCCCCCGCCACAAAGAAAACTGCCATTTTGGTGCCTGGTGGCCCCCAGAGGAGGGGGTCACCCTCATGTGTGAAAAGGGGTGCAGGGGGCTGCAGGAGCAACGCAGCCTCCCCCAGCATAAAGAACAACAGTCCACCCATAAGTTTCATGGGGCATCTGAAAGAATAACCCCTCAAGGGCTCAGCCAGCTTTTAACACCTTCTAGGCTGGAACTTATGTTTTACAGCTGAGGGTGTACTATGAAGTGCATCATGGAGTGAAGGGCTGAGTTGGGGATGTCTGGAGAAGGGCATCCCCTGGAGGTGAAGTGGTGTAATTTCACCGAAATGTATTTACTATTGGTTATTTCTTTTTAGGTGGACTGAAAGTCACATGTGTAAAGTGAAGTACCTGTGTAAAGTGATGTTAAGCTAAATGGAGTTAGGTTGCTGGACCTTCCTGCTAGGGGGTCTGGCTGTATTTACGTAATCCCATGCTTTTACCTGTGATTCCTTTTAAAGTGAAGAGGTGCACTGCAGGAGAAGGGTAGTTGCCAGGAGTACTTCTTTTGAAGGGACTGTAAGTCACATGTGTAAGGAGATGTCATAAGCCAAGTGGGGCGATGTTGCCAGACAGTCCTGCTAGGGTGTCTGGCTGTATATGCGCAATCCTGTGATTTCTTCTGTGATGCCTTTAGGGGCTGTAATTGCAATGCATTCAAATGATCAACCAAGGTGATGAGTACTGTCATTCTAAAGTGTGCGTAAACATGGATTCTTGCTGCTGCGCTTAGGTGAAGACCCCAGACTGCTAGCCCTTAAGATATAGAGGTGCATAGTTTATGGTCAGTAGGAGATGCTCAGTCAGGGTCATGTGTCACCAAGGCAGGTTTACCCCTTTTTAATGCTTGTTGAGGTAATGGGGTGGGTCGCCACTGGGATGGTGCCAGTGCGCAGGGCCCTCGCTCCAGGTTATGTTCAACTATCTGCATTGGGGGCAAGTTGATGTGCATACATGGGAGTGGTGGTACTAGACCCCACCACCCCTTTGCGGGAGGGGTGGAGATGTTATGCAATGTCACAAAGTAATTCCAACAGCTGATGTACATTTGTAAATTGGTGCATAGTATTGAGTAGTGTGTGTGTTTAATAAATGTATTCTTACTTTTATAAAGCAAAGTACAGACTGGACAATCAATTATTGAGTGTTATTTTTGTGCACCTGCAAATGGCGATTACTAGCCCACACCACTTCCCTTGAGTAAGCCTCAGACTGCTCTGGAACGCTACCCTCTGAGAGTCAGGCGCTACAATTGGGTGTTTGGTTCCCAGTGAAGGACAAATGTAGTCATGTTATTTGTGCAGGCCTCACAGATGCTGCCTCGTTTTCCAACATTGGTGTCTAGCGGCGGAAAACATAGTATCCCATTCTGGTGTGCATTTATAGCATTTGATAAGTCCAGTTTTGCCACACATTACCTATGCAGTAATGAGCAAATGGAAGAGCGCAAGGCTCTGAGAAAGCTTCAACGTTTTGGTTATGTGAACTAAAGGTATGGGAAAGGAAAGCCCTGCGCCCATATGTGTCATGTGAAGTTATTATGGTTTAAATGTAAGCTGTATTGATATGACCGCGCTATGTTGATTATAATGGCTAGCGGGATGGTGCTTTCCAGGAAATTATTGCATACAAATGTTACAAGCCATATTGTACACCTTTGAACCCTAATACTACATACACTACACCTGCATGAGGAGGGTGTCTCCTCAAGAGATAAGGACAGCAACTGATACCTACATCACAGGTGGGGGTGTAGGGGTGGATTGACCTTCAAGGGGGACAGGAGAAGTAGGGGTCCTGGGAGATTCCCGTGCTTTTTAAGGGCAGGGAGGGTTACCACAGGAGGGGCCCCAGATATCCTTCCCCCACTGGAAGTTTCTTGCTAATGGCGCAGGCCAAAACCACTGGAAGGGTGGGGCAGGAGGTTTCTTTACCCCGGGTAGTAGCGCCCCAGGAGTTCCCATGGTGGGGGACCCCAAGAAACTTTTCCCACGGTGTGAGGAGGGTGTGGTAGAGTTGAGTGTCCGGCAGGTCCCCCAGGTTAACTGGTGGGGAGGTGAGCAACCCAGGGGTGGCCCCTGGTAGTGGGTGGCCCCCAAGGAGGGTAGTTCTTGAGTGATGGTGTGTAGTGGTAGCCCCTAGGTACCCTAGGTGGGCTAGGTAACTGACCCAGTGGAGATCTGAGTGGGGGCGGTGTGCTCCCTAGTTTCCAGGGGAAGGGTTAGTGGTGGACCCTGAGGTGTCGGGTGGCCGGTGACCAGTCCGGTAGGTCCGGTGGGACTTGAACCCCAGGACCAGGAGCTGGTGGAGGGAACCTGAAGTGGTGGCTGGGGCGAGGCCTAGCCGGTAACCAGTCAGGTAGGTCCTGTGGGACTTGGACCCAAGGACCAGGAGCATGGGGGTGGTTCCCTAGCTCGAGGCAGGAGGTGGACTTCTGCCAGGTAGTACCACCCTGAACACAGGTGGGGCCTATCTTAAGTGAAGGGACCCTGTGTTTCGTGAAGGGGTGGTGCAGGCCTAGCCGGGATCTTTAGGGTCCCTGGCTGAGGGTGGTAGTACTACCCTGAAGGCAGGTGGGGCCTATCTTAAGTGAAGGGACTCTGCTCTTCATAAGGGGTGGTGCAGGCCATCCAGGGACCATGTAGGTCCCTGGCCGGTCTCCCAAGGCGCTGCAGGGAGACCGGGGAGAGACATGAGAGGTGGGCCTGGGTCTAGCTAACTCGGGGTTCGCAGGCTATCTAAGGGTACTCCGGGAGGAGAGCGCGCCTCTCGGAGGGAAGGGTGCATAGGCCCTATTCTCGCAGCGGAGAACAAGGAAGGGGTCTAGGTTCACGGGGTAGTTTCCGGGTGGAGCTACTGACGGGGGGAATGAGCTGTAGGATGTCTGATGAGGCACCCTCAGTGTTTCTCCCTGGCACTGCCAGTGTGGTGGTGAGGCCGGTCTGAGGTCCTATCAGGGAGCCAGGCCAGTGGCCAAAGGGTGCTTTTCTGTGTTGGGAAGCACAAGTGGCTGTGCTTTCTTTAGGGAAGACAGTCATCCCGAAAGGGTGGTGGCAGCAGAATGACCTCGCGGCAGCCTGAGGGTGAGGGTCCAGAGAGGTTGCATCTTTGGGGTGCAAGGACCAAACGGAGAGAGGGTACTGGTTGGAACAAACTCTGGAAGGGGAGACCAGCTAGTGACCCAGGGGATGGGATTTAGACCTATCCCAGAAGACCGCATCGGTGCTGAGGCACTGGACCCTTGTCCGGAGAAGTGGTAGGCATAGTGTTGCATGCCCAAGGGCAAAGGTGAGCCTAGTTAGGCTGAGTCCATGTAGACCATAAGTGACCTAGAGGTATCTAACCTAGAGCCCGGAGGGTTCTTAGGGTAGTCTGGGATCCCTGTCATGGGTGGAGATTTCATGGATGGGAGGAGTAGGTGGTCTAAGAGGATAACTGGTCAGTAAGGGGGGTCTGTTCAGAACCCCTTATAACTAGTTATCGCTGACTACGGGAAGTGTACCCATGTAGAGTGGCTACTTCTTCCCTGTAGGAATCAGCTGGGCGCGGCGTGTGTTAGAAGGTGGTTCTGACACTATGGGCCGCCCGGATTTTTCGCTTTTTGAGCACCTAATTGTTGAGCTTTTACTGTGGGGGAGCCTCATAAGTTGGGACTCACCCACAGTGAACCCAGGATGTAAGAGACTGCATGGAGATTTTACTGCTGTTCCCCTGGCTTGACCAGGCCACTGCGCAGCAGCTGGAGTAAGGGACACCGGGCAGTTTACATGCAGACACATGTGTACATGCGTGTGCACACGTGTACGAGCTGCACAGGGGAGATTCCTAGCGTGCGCAGTCCAGGAGCAGCTACAAAGTGAATGGTGTGGCAGGACTTATGCAGTATAGGGTGGTGACATGGAATAGGCTTTATACACTGAAAAGAAACATGCCAGGGAAAGTCAGTGTGTTTTACTGTGTTTTCACTTCATTATTCCCCTATAGGGATGTGGGGCCCATGGCTACATTAACTTCCGTTATGCCTACAGATTCCAGACACGCACTTAAGTCCAATGTAGCGAATGTGAAAATAAGTATTCTGCAGAGTCCAAAGTCATATTTGTACTGCTTTTGGGTCATCCAGAACTGTCAGATTTCTCTGAGCCAGCCATGACCAGAACCAGGCCTCAGCTGGATGGATTGATAACCTTTCTTCCACAAGCGAGGGCCTCCTCTCCATGAAGAGATGATGGGTAGGGCTACAGACTCATCCATCACTAGGTGCCAGGCACCATGCTGCACCAAGGAGGGAAGGAGTTGCGTTTCAGAGGCCATGTGGCCAGAGATACTGAACGACGCCATTTTTAACAAACCCAGAGGCTGGACAAGAAGGAGGGAGCAGGGGCAGGAAAGTGATGTGTCGCTGTTTGATAAGACCAACAGGGACTTCCTGCCAGCCCCCTACGCAACTTTTAATAAGTTCTTGCACAGCAGGATACGCTCTCTCTGGGGTGTGGTCTGCTGAGGCTGAAGGTGCTGGAGCCTGGCGCAATGGGCAGTTGGAAGGAGAGACCCCCTGACTGCCCCCAGGACCCTAACAGCACCAGAAGAAGAGCCCAGGACTGGTGCGCAGGAGCAGTTGCCTCTGCGCAGGGAGAAGAGAGGCCACGGAGGAGAGCCAGGCGAAAGGCTGGCGCAGGGAGCCAGTGAAGACAGCACCCTGCTGAATCAGAGACCCCGAGGGCGGAGGAGAGTGTTCCCAGTGGCTGGGGTTGGTAAAGAGGAGCATGAAGTGCCCCATAATGCCTTGCCAGGCATTTGGAAATCTGCCGTTTTGGTGCTTTGTGGCCCCCAGAGGAGGGGGGCACCCTCACTTGTGAAAAGGTGCCGGGGGAGCTGCTGGAGCAGCACAGTCTTCCTCCCCCCTCCCCCCCCCCCGCCACAAAGAAAACTGCCATTTTGGTGCCTGGTGGCCCCCAGAGGAGGGGGTCACCCTCATGTGTGAAAAGTGGTGCAGGGGGCTGCAGGAGCAACGCAGCCTCCCCCAGCATAAAGAAGAACAGTCCACCCATAAGTTTCATGGGGCATCTGAAAGAATAACCCCTCAAGGGCTCAGCCAGCTTTTAACACCTTCTAGGCTGGAACTTATGTTTTACAGCTGAGGGTGTACTATGAAGTGCATCATGGAGTGAAGGGCTGAGTTGGGGATGTCTGGAGAAGGGCATCCCCTGGAGGTGAAGTGGTGTAATTTCACCGAAATGTATTTACTATTGGTTATTTCTTTTTAGGTGGACTGAAAGTCACATGTGTAAAGTGAAGTACCTGTGTAAAGTGATGTTAAGCTAAATGGAGTTAGGTTGCTGGACCTTCCTGCTAGGGGGTCTGGCTGTATTTACGTAATCCCATGCTTTTACCTGTGATTCCTTTTAAAGTGAAGAGGTGCACTGCAGGAGAAGGGTAGTTGCCAGGAGTACTTCTTTTGAAGGGACTGTAAGTCACATGTGTAAGGAGATGTCATAAGCCAAGTGGGGCGATGTTGCCAGACAGTCCTGCTAGGGTGTCTGGCTGTATATGCGCAATCCTGTGATTTCTTCTGTGATGCCTTTAGGGGCTGTAATTGCAATGCATTCAAATGATCAACCAAGGTGATGAGTACTGTCATTCTAAAGTGTGCGTAAACATGGATTCTTGCTGCTGCGCTTAGGTGAAGACCCCAGACTGCTAGCCCTTAAGATATAGAGGTGCATAGTTTATGGTCAGTAGGAGATGCTCAGTCAGGGTCATGTGTCACCAAGGCAGGTTTAGCCCTTTTTAATGCTTGTTGAGGTAATGGGGTGGGTCGCCACTGGGATGGTGCCAGTGCGCAGGGCCCTCGCTCCAGGTTATGTTCAACTATCTGCATTGGGGGCAAGTTGATGTGCATACATGGGAGTGGTGGTACTAGACCCCACCACCCCTTTGCGGGAGGGGTGGAGATGTTATGCAATGTCACAAAGTAATTCCAACAGCTGATGTATATTTGTAAATTGGTGCATAGTATTGAGTAGTGTGTGTGTTTAATAAATGTATTCTTATTTTTATAAAGCAAAGTACAGACTGGACAATCAATTATTGAGTGTTATTTTTGTGCACCTGCAAATGGCGATTACTAGCCCACACCACTTCCCTTGAGTAAGCCTCAGACTGCTCTGGAACGCTACCCTCTGAGAGTCAGGCGCTACAATTGGGTGTTTGGTTCCCAGTGAAGGACAAATGTAGTCATGTTATTTGTGCAGGCCTCACAGATGCTGCCTCGTTTTCCAACATTGGTGTCTAGCGGCGGGAAACATAGTATCCCATTCTGGTGTGCATTTATAGCATTTGATAAGTCCAGTTTTGCCACACATTACCTATGCAGTAATGAGCAAATGGAAGAGTGCAAGGCTCTGAGAAAGCTTCAACGTTTTGGTTATGTGAACTAAAGGTATGGGAAAGGAAAGCCCTGCGCCCATATGTGTCATGTGAAGTTATTATGGTTTAAATGTAAGCTGTATTGATATGACCGCGCTATGTTGATTATAATGGCTAGCGGGATGGTGCTTTCCAGGAAATTATTGCATACAAATGTTACAAGCCATATTGTACACCTTTGAACCCTAATACTACATACACTACACCTGCATGAGGAGGGTGTCTCCTCAAGAGATAAGGACAGCAACTGATACCTACATCACAGGTGGGGGTGTAGGGGTGGATTGACCTTCAAGGGGGACAGGAGAAGTAGGGGTCCTGGGAGATTCCCGTGCTTTTTAAGGGCAGGGAGGGTTACCACAGGAGGGGCCCCAGATATCCTTCCCCCACTGGAAGTTTCTTGCTAATGGCGCAGGCCAAAACCACTGGAAGGGTGGGGCAGGAGGTTTCTTTACCCCGGGTAGTAGCGCCCCAGGAGTTCCCATGGTGGGGGACCCCAAGAAACTTTTCCCACGGTGTGAGGAGGGTGTGGTAGAGTTGAGTGTCCGGCAGGTCCCCCAGGTTAACTGGTGGGGAGGTGAGCAACCCAGGGGTGGCCCCTGGTAGTGGGTGGCCCCCAAGGAGGGTAGTTCTTGAGTGATGGTGTGTAGTGGTAGCCCCTAGGTACCCTAGGTGGGCTAGGTAACTGACCCAGTGGAGATCTGAGTGGGGGCGATGTGCTCCCTAGTTTCCAGGGGAAGGGTTAGTGGTGGACCCTGAGGTGTCGGGTGGCCGGTGACCAGTCCGGTAGGTCCGGTGGGACTTGAACCCCAGGACCAGGAGCTGGTGGAGGGAACCTGAAGTGGTGGCTGGGGCGAGGCCTAGCAGGTAACCAGTCAGGTAGGTCCTGTGGGACTTGGACCCAAGGACCAGGAGCATGGGGGTGGTTCCCTAGCTCGAGGCAGGAGGTGGACTTCTGCCAGGTAGTACCACCCTGAACACAGGTGGGGCCTATCTTAAGTGAAGGGACCCTGTGTTTCGTGAAGGGGTGGTGCAGGCCTAGCCGGGATCTTTAGGGTCCCTGGCTGAGGGTGGTAGTACTACCCTGAAGGCAGGTGGGGCCTATCTTAAGTGAAGGGACTCTGCTCTTCATAAGGGGTGGTGCAGGCCATCCAGGGACCATGTAGGTCCCTGGCCGGTCTCCCAAGGCGCTGCAGGGAGACCGGGGAGAGACATGAGAGGTGGGCCTGGGTCTAGCTAACTCGGGGTTCGCAGGCTATCTAAGGGTACTCCGGGAGGAGAGCGCGCCTCTCGGAGGGAAGGGTGCATAGGCCCTGTTCTCGCAGCGGAGAACAAGGAAGGGGTCTAGGTTCACGGGGTAGTTTCCGGGTGGAGCTACTGACGGGGGGAATGAGCTGTAGGATGTCTGATGAGGCACCCTCAGTGTTTCTTCCTGGCACTGCCAGTGTGGTGGTGAGGCCGGTCTGAGGTCCTATCAGGGAGCCAGGCCAGTGGCCAAAGGGTGCTTTTCTGTGTTGGGAAGCACAAGTGGCTGTGCTTTCTTTAGGGAAGACAGTCATCCCGAAAGGGTGGTGGCAGCAGAATGACCTCGCGGCAGCCTGAGGGTGAGGGTCCAGAGAGGTTGCATCTTTGGGGTGCAAGGACCAAACGGAGAGAGGGTACTGGTTGGAACAAACTCTGGAAGGGGAGACCTGCTAGTGACCCAGGGGATGGGATTTAGACCTATCCCAGAAGACCGCATCGGTGCTGAGGCACTGGACCCTTGTCCGGAGAAGTGGTAGGCATAGTGTTGCATGCCCAAGGGCAAAGGTGAGCCTAGTTAGGCTGAGTCCATGTAGACCATGAGTGACCTAGAGGTATCTAACCTAGAGCCCGGAGGGTTCTTAGGGTAGTCTGGGATCCCTGTCATGGGTGGAGATTTCATGGATGGGAGGAGTAGGTGGTCTAAGAGGATAACTGGTCAGTAAGGGGGGTCTGTTCAGAACCCCTTATAACTAGTTATCGCTGACTACGGAAAGTGTACCCATGTAGAGTGGCTACTTCTTCCCTGTAGGAATCAGCTGGGCGCGGCGTGTGTTAGAAGGTGGTTCTGACACTATGGGCCGCCCGGATTTTTCGCTTTTTGAGCACCTAATTGTTGAGCTTTTACTGTGGGGGAGCCTCATAAGTTGGGACTCACCCACAGTGAACCCAGGATGTAAGAGACTGCATGGGGATTTTACTGCTGTTCCCCTGGCTTGACCAGGCCACTGCGCAGCAGCTGGAGTAAGGGACACCGGGCAGTTTACATGCAGACACATGTGTACATGCGTGTGCACACCTGTACGGGCTGCACAGGGGAGATTCCTAGCGTGCGCAGTCCAGGAGCAGCTACAAAGTGAATGGTGTGGCAGGACTTATGCAGTATAGGGTGGTGACATGGAATAGGCTTTATACACTGAAAAGAAACATGCCAGGGAAAGTCAGTGTGTTTTACTGTGTTTTCACTTCATTATTCCCCTATAGGGATGTGGGGCCCATGGCTAGATTAACTTCCGTTAGGCCTACAGATTCCAGACACACACTTAAGTCCAATGTAGCGAATGTGAAAATAAGTATTCTGCAGAGTCCAAAGTCATATTTGTACTGCTTTTGGGTCATCCAGAACTGTCATATTTCTCTGAGCCAGCCATGACCAGAACCAGGCCTCAGCTGGATGGATTGATAACCTTTCTTCCACAAGCGAGGGCCTCCTCTCCATGAAGAGATGATGGGTAGGGCTACAGACTCATCCATCACTAGGTGCCAGGCACCATGCTGCACCAAGGAGGGAAGGAGTTGCGTTTCAGAGGCCATGTGGCCAGAGATACTGAACGACGCCATTTTTAACAAACCCAGAGGCTGGACAAGAAGGAGGGAGCAGGGGCAGGAAAGTGATGTGTCGCTGTTTGATAAGACCAACAGTGACTTCCCGCCAGCCCCCTACTCAACTTTTAAAAAGTGCTTGCACAGGAAGAGAAGCTCTCTCTGTGGTGTGGTCTGCTGAGGCTGAAGGTGCTGGAGCCTGGCGCAATGGGCAGTTGGAACGAGAGACCCCCTGACTGCCCCCAGGACCCTAACAGCACCAGAAGAAGAGCCCAGGACTGGTGCGCAGGAGCAGTTGCCTCTGCGCAGGGAGAAGAGAGGCCACGGAGGAGAGCCAGGCGAAAGGCTGGCGCAGGGAGCCAGTGAAGACAGCACCCTGCTGAATCAGAGACCCCGAGGGCGGAGGAGAGTGTTCCCAGTGGCTGGGGCTGGTAATGAGGAGCATGAAGTGCCCCATAATGCCTCGCCAGGCATTTGGAAATCTGCCGTTTTGGTGCTTTGTGGCCCCCAGAGGAGGGGGGCACCCTCACTTGTGAAAAGGTGCTGGGGGAGCTGCTGGAGCAGCACAGTCTTCCTCCCCCTGCCCCCGCCACAAAGAAAACTGCCATTTTGGTGCCTGGTGGCCCCCAGAGGAGGGGGTCACCCTCATGTGTGAAAAGGGGTGCAGGGGGCTGCAGGAGCAACGCAGCCTCCCCCAGCATAAAGAAGAACAGTCCACCCATAAGTTTCATGGGGCATCTGAAAGAATAACCCCTCAAGGGCTCAGCCAGCTTTTAACACCTTCTAGGCTGGAACTTATGTTTTACAGCTGAGGGTGTACTATGAAGTGCATCATGGAGTGAAGGGCTGAGTTGGGGATGTCTGGAGAAGGGCATCCCCTGGAGGTGAAGTGGTGTAATTTCACCGAAATGTATTTACTATTGGTTATTTCTTTTTAGGTGGACTGAAAGTCACATGTGTAAAGTGAAGTACCTGTGTAAAGTGATGTTAAGCTAAATGGAGTTAGGTTGCTGGACCTTCCTGCTAGGGGGTCTGGCTGTATTTACGTAATCCCATGCTTTTACCAGTGATTCCTTTTAAAGTGAAGAGGTGCACTGCAGGAGAAGGGTAGTTGCCAGGAGTACTTCTTTTGAAGGGACTGTAAGTCACATGTGTAAGGAGATGTCATAAGCCAAGTGGGTCTATGTTGCCAGACAGTCCTGCTAGGGTGTCTGGCTGTATATGCGCAATCCTGTGATTTCATCTGTGATGCCTTTAGGGGCTGTAATTGCAATGCATTCAAATGATCAACCAAGGTGATGAGTACTGTCATTCTAAAGTGTGCGTAAACATGGATTCTTGCTGCTGCGCTTAGGTGAAGACCCCAGACTGCTAGCCCTTAAGATATAGAGGTGCATACTTTATGATCAGTAGGAGATGCTCAGTCAGGGTCATGTGTCACCAAGGCAGGTTTAGCCCTTTTTAATGCTTGTTGAGGTAATGGGGTGGGTCGCCACTGGGATGGTGCCAGTGCGCAGGGCCCTCGCTCCAGGTTATGTTCAACTATCTGCATTGTGGGCAAGATGATGTGCATACATGGGAGTGGTGGTACTAAACCCCACCCCCCTTTGCGGGAGGGGTGGAGATGTTATGCAATGTCACAAAGTAATTCCAACAGCTTATGTATATTTGTAAATTGGTGCATAGTATTGAGTAGTGTGTGTGTTTAATAAATGTACTCTTACTTTTATAAAGCAAAGTACAGACTGAACAATCAATTATTGAGTGTTATTTTTATTTAATTATATTTTAAATGGCGATTACTAGCCCACACCACCTCCCTTGAGTAAGCCTCAGACTGCTCTGCAACGCTACCCTCTGAGAGTCAGGCGCTACAATTGGGAGTTTGGTTCCTAGTGAAGGACAAATGTAGTCATGTTATTTGTGCAGGCCTCACAGATGCTGCCTCGTTTTCCAACAAGAGTGAAAACCCCAAACTTTTGAGGTGGTCCATTTCCCTACAGGGATGGACTATACAGTGGAACATAGACCTGGGAGTAACCATGCCAATGCAGATGGACTCTCCAGATATTTCCACTTAGAACACGAAGACTCAACTGGTCAAGGTTAGTTTAATGTCCTTACATTTGGGGGGGGGGTTGTGTAGGAGAGTAGGATCTGCTTCTTATGGTTACCCCCACTTTTTTCTGATGCTTCATTGGTTTTCAACTTACACTGGCTGGGATCCTGCTATCCAGGACCCAAGGCTAGCTGCTTTCTCTCTAAATTGAATTGCATGTACCTTAGCTACACCACAGATTGGATTCTGGGGTACCCTTATAAGTCCCTAGTATATGGTATCCTATATACCCAGGACATAGGTACCCCAGATGCCTCTCAAGGCCTGCAGCATGTATTATGCCACCCCTGGGAGACCATATAAAATGACACAACAGGTGTGCTACTGCACCCTGTGTAAGGTGGTGTATGCACCCCTTACTGAGTTATAGGTTACCTATATCTCTCCATATCACTGCACATGTAAACCTATCAGTCACCCCTATGGCAGGCCTTATCAATCCTGAAGGCAGGGTGCTGTTTCATGTGAGAGGGTGCCCATGCATGAGCAGAGCCCCTCTGCAGCTTTCGGAACCTTTATTCTGGGGTTGTTTGTGATGCAGACAGACCATATACTCTTAAGTGCATTATAACCTCGCTGTAAATGCTAACTTTGGAATGGCTGCATAGAAACATGTTGTGTTTGGTGTCAAACACCTTGGAATCATACCTCCACACCAGTAACTGGTGTGGAGGTATGATTTCACCCTTCTAGAGGGAGAACCATGACAGCACTGGTATACCTGATACCAGCTTTGCAAGCCCTGGCTTCACAAAATGGATGCTGCCAGCCACAGACACTAGTCTGCCCTCCTGCTGCTGGACGTAAGTCCAGCAGGGGAGGCCTGGACAATAGGTTTCCTGTCACAGGGAGGTGTGACCATCTCCCAGACAGGCTTTAGTTTATTGGGGCTGGGTGGGTGCACTCTGAGAGTGCTTTGAAGTCTGCACTGGGGGCACATTAGCTCAAACTGGTTGCAGTGGCTACCAGCCCCTGCTCAGGTGAAAAACTGGACAAAGGATATGGGTGTAGCCAACCCTCTGTCCTGACCCTCCCATAGGTGGGTCCCCAGAGTTATCCCACCCCTTCCTTGGGTATAAGATAGGAACCACTGGCTACAGGACTTTAGATTTACCTGGACGAAACTCTGCTACAGAATCGCAGAACTTCTACTATCTACATGACGTTGGATGACCGAAGAATCTCCCTTGGAGTAAAGGAGTTACTCCCCTGCAAGACAGGCACCAAAGATGCATCTGTCCGGTTCGCATCAACGCTGCTTCTGAAGGACATCAATGATTTGGCAACACAGGAGGTGGGTTTCCAAGCTTCTCCGAGGACGATCCGTGCTCTCAGCAAACCTGAGATCCAAAGCCCTCGTGGGGACCGTGCAACCCGAACCCCTGGACACCATGACCATTTGCAGCAGCATAGGCTTCTTGGCGATCCCTGAGGCTGTGTTTTGGGCTACTTGTAGTCCAGACCCCGAGCAGTGATTCCACCAAATATTACTGTCCTACACTCCACAAGTGTCCCGTGGGCTGGTATTTAGTGATTCCTGTCGAGGTCCCTTTGCGATCCCTTGTCCGTCGACTTGTGGGTCCCTGAGAAGGGTACTTTGACTTTCAGTGGGCTTTCCTGGTTGCTCCAGACGTGCCCTGACTCTCCACCGCGTGGGGAGTCCACAGGACCTTGCTGGTCCACAGCGAAGCTGATTTTCTCTCACCACTTGGGATGCAGTTGCCAAGGCTTGTTGATCTCCAATCCGGACACCGACCCCCCCCCCCAGCACTCGACATCCTTTGCAGGACAGCTCTCCTGGTCCCCGTGGCAGTGGAGTCAAGCTTCACCTCTTCGCACCTGAAACACCCGACCTCGGTGGGCATTTGTCTATCGTGCCCCTGGTCACTGGCAAGTGCCCCAGACTCTGTCCCCTTTGCTTTCAGGTTCTTCACATCTTCGATCCAAGCTTGGATCACACCAGACACTTCTCCTTTCCACGGCAGCAGCACTTTGCAGCAACTCTCCATTGATGACAGCGAAGATTCCCAACACCATTTGACACCTATGCGCCCAGCTTCCCTGGGTTAGGTAACACGAGTACTCTAGTGCTCACGTGGGTGATGGCCTTAGAACCTTCTAAGTCTGAAAGGGTTTACTCCAAGTCCTCTCCTAAGTGTCCTTAAACTTTAAAATTCCAACCACGACTTTCCCATGGAATAGTACGGAGCTCGCGGCTGAGTTCTCACACTGCACGCGACCCTCGTGGATCTCCTGTGTCACAACCTTGGGTGGTTCCTTGGGGTCCCAGCAATTCTATGTGCTCTAGGCACTGTGTCTAGTCAAGTCGTGGTTCTTATACCTCTTTCTTAATTTATGGTATAGTCCTCCCCTGGGGCCCAGTGTCTATTGAGCTTTTTACTGTCATTCTAGTGTGTTAATATTGTGTATCTTGATCTCTAATCTCATTAAAGAGGTTAGTAGATAGTGTTTAGAAATAAATACATATATTTTATATATATATATACCTTGTGTGGATCTCTTTTCATTTGGTCATTAAATAGGTTATAATCTGGTAAACCAAGCTGCTTTGCACTCCTTCAAGACTTAACCTGAAGGCTGCTCTCCATAGCTACCACTAGGATAGCTTTCAATAAAGGTTGTCTTAAACCTAATCATCAATAAGGGTTGTTTGGACTGGTACGAGTGAGCTCGGTCGGGGCTGGGCAGGTGTGTTTGCTTTCTCCCTATATCTACTGTCATAAATTAACTGTGATCCTTGATGGAGGTCTTTGCATCCATTACTTTCTTGAGCGTTGTCCCCGTGTAGTTCCTGTGACCAGGAGGTTTTTTTCTCCTCCTCTGCTGCTCTGATCAGTCTCTGACCCTTTATAAACAAGACAAGGCATGTGAACTCGCATTGAAGCCCCGTCCGTTGGCCCCGCACCCCCCCGCTCCTGTCACAAAAATGTAATCTGGACAGGAAGCACTTACAGATAAAGCAGGTGCCCGAGTAGAAGTTCAAATTCTGTAACTCATTAGTCAGCCCAAAAACCTCGTGAGCTCGGTCGAGGCTGGGCAGGTGTGCTTTTTCCCCATATCTACCATCGTAAATTAACTGTGATCCTTGATGGAGGTCTTTGCATCCATGACTTTCTCGAGCGCAGTCCCCGTGTAGTTCCTGTGACCAGAAGGTTTTTTCTCCTCATCTGCTGCTCTGATCGATCTCTGATCCTTTGTAAAGACGAGGCATGTGAACTCGCATAGAAGCCCCGCCCCCCACACACACTAACGGAATGCAACTTCTTCCCGCCCTGCTTTACCCACTATGATGGACAGCTCACTCAAGGGACCCTGGTGCCTTTTGGCGCGATGGAAAAGTTACAAACACACATGGTCACTGGCCCTTTAGGCAGCTGTTGTGTAGGAAAAGTGCTATACATTTACCCAACGAGGTAGCACTTACTGGTGATTAGCCAGTAGAAAGTACTCCAGCTGAGTAGAGGAATTGCACAAAACATTGGCGTCTTCTTGGATAAATATGCAGGGCAGGATTCATTCTGGCACAATACTCGTCTGCCCCTGAGACCCTGCATAGATTACAACGGGCGCAACAAGATATCTCCGCAAGCACGCGAAATTCCGCGTGGTCCTGGAGATTTCTTGCCGTTTCGCAGAATTTTGCGTAGGTCAACTACACAAAATCTGCCCACCCCTACTTATAACATCCATTTTGCTAAAATTAATGTACATTTCATTAATGGGCTTGATTTTATCACAATATTTAGCATTTAGTTTTTTCTTCATCAGTGCTAATTGTATTAGTTTACAGTACTGGCAGCACAATGCTACACTTTACATACATTTCTATATGCAAATCACTATCTTACCCCTCAGGGTGTTCAATCCATTTATATAAATTCACATTTGAAAGATTAGACACAATTCTACCCAAGTGGGCCTTATCTGCCGCCTTTTCGTAATACAATTGATTTCATCTTCATTCTATTACTGAAACTACTTCTGTTCTGAACTGTGCTTCTGGATTTAATCTATCTTATTGGCTGCAATTTATATTTTAGCTCTTTTGCTCTTCTTCATTCTTCCCTCTTCTCCATGTTACCTACAATATAAAAACAGTATAAGATCAACATGACCTAGGTTGTTATTCAAATAAAAACAGTAAACTTTGTAATCCTAGACTTGCATCTTCTATTTCTCATGTATTAATATTGAACTCCAACATTAAAACAATAAATTGTGCATCTATCCTAAATGCACTGCTAGTTCTTTGTTTCTATTCAGCCCTGTTGGAAACATTGTTTTATACGTTACTATCAGTTTGGATTCCTAACTGCTTAAAATCTGTGTTCTATTACCTGCCCTTTCCAAAATCGGGACTCTATCTAATACACAAAATTTCAACAAACTCTTGACTTTGTCATGTTGTTCTTTGAAATCTCTAGCTACTGGGTATTGCTTGTCTTCATTCACAATCGCTCTCAGGTGTTCTAATATCCGTTTCTTTGCTTTATGTATTGTACCGCCAATATAAAAAAGTGAACATGGGCACTTTAAATAGTGCACACAGTAGTCAGAGTTACATATTAGATGCTTCCTAATAATAAAAGCTTTTTTTCTCTCAGATGGTTTTATCTACTTGCAACAGTTGCTATATTTGCAAGCTTTGCACTCATCACAGGTAAAAAACCCTTGTATGTTGTTCTTATTCTGTTTCTCTTGTACCTGACTGCTACCATATCCTTCAGTGATGCACACCTCTTAAAGGTTACTTGTGCATATTCACTGATTGATTTAGAAAGGGTTTCATCTGTTTTGAGAACATTCCAGAATGTACTGAGGCTTTTCTTCACTTCCCAAGCCTGGGTTCTAAACTCAGTTATGAATCTAACTGGTTGTTCATCCTCCAGCTTGGTTTTTGGTATTAACAGATCATCTCTTTTTGATTCCTTCGCTCTAATACATGCTCAATCAATCACTTTTAGGGAATATCCTCTCTCAATAAACTTACATTTCATTTCCAAAACCCTGCAAACACCACCTTGCTTCATGAGAAGACTATCTAGCGCGAGGAAATTTTGCATATTCATTGATCGCTTTGCCATTAATTCAGATATTATCTGTGTTAAAGCACTGGCAATGTTAGAACCAAACTGGTCCACAAGCACAGACAACATTGTTCATAGCCACACCTATAGATGGAATCACAGCTCCTAATATATCTAAAATATATCTATATCTAAAACTATCTGCCCAAAGCAATGCTCACTCTCTTCAAACAAACATCATCATTCATTCTAATCACATGATAACCCCAAGGAAATACTAAAGCGAAATAGGATTACCTCAATTATGGACCCAATTCAGATTTCGTTCAGAAAGCATTGCAACCGACTGAGTTCCGGAATGCTTTCCGGACGACTTGTATCGGGGGAGTCCGACCGAGCGAGTACGATGCATCCGGATGCTTCCGGATACGATTCGGTCGTGCTCCCATTGACTTCAATGGGAGCCTGTGTTCCGAACGCGAACACAAGCTCCCATTGAAAAAAAGGGGTAGTTGGGGAAAAGCATGCACCCTGTCGCAGGCACCCCTTGGTGCCTGCCACACTGTACATGGATAGGACGAGAGGACCCATGGGTACTTCCTAGGGCCCGATTCAGAGGGCCCCAGTAATGGGGGGCCTGCTACTGGCCCCCAAAGACCGATTCCAGCAGCCGATTCATTCTGGGCAAACTGAATCGAAAAGGCTGTTCAAATCATTCATCGTACTCGCTCGTTTGGAAACCAAGTCCATAGAGCTGCACGAATCAGATCCGAAAGGCTCGTCCTGTCCGAATGCCTTCCTGAACCGATTCGGTCAGTGCTTAGAGTTTCCAGGCATCGTACTTGGTAGTTCGGAACTGGGAACGAGTGGGGGCGGAAACAAGGGCTCCGGATCGGATCCGCCAAACCCGAATCCGATTAGGAGCCCTTCCAAACGACAACGGAATTGAGCTCTATGAGGCATGAGGCATGTTGAAATAAGCAGTCTTACTACACACATAACATACTCCTCTCAAAATTGTTTTTTCACCAACCAGAAAATCCCCATTAATAATGCAACTTCTTTCACCCACATATTCTACTAACTTAACTCCTGTAGGCTCATAATGCATCATAAACAACTTACCCTTTCTCTCATTGCTCCATTCTCAAACTTGGATGCAAATCTTGTTAGCATTGTAGTTCATTTGTGCAAAAGTATTAAAGAAATTTCTCGTATTTTATCCCATCTTTAACATCTTTGAATTCATGATGGTTTTCCAGCAAAATGTTGAATTCCAACAACTATGGTGACAGAAACTCATACTTATTAAATATACTAACAAACACAAGACAATGAGTAGGAAACTTGAAGCTATAAGTATGTAGCATCTTCCCCTTCATAAAAAAGAAGACAAGTACACACAAAACAATTCTTGACCCCGATAATGTCCACATACCCAATATTTTAGTATAAATATTAGTATGAAACTTACTAACTAAATGTTCTCTATATGTCAATGTATTAGATCCAACATCATTATGCACTGTAGTTAAGTCAACTTCTGTGGAGCTATATTTCAACTGAGAAGTGAGGAACAACAATACATCAGCTAAGACTAGTAGTGTCATTATCAAGGAGATCAAGCCAATAATTTTGCAGCATTTGTGATGTACCATTTTTATCGAGATCAAAACAAAAAGGAGGAGGGGCGCGGCTAAGCCGCGAAACGCATTGACCGCGGATTAGCGGAGCTCCGTGACCTCCTTTCTCCCCTACCTATCCGACACAATTATCCGTATGCCCAACAGGGAATTAAATAACCGGAACACTTCTGGGACCCGATCCTGATGCAGCAGACCCCATAGTTGAATTGCGGAGCCAGAATCCGGAGCAGGACCGATCGAGGCCTATGCTGGGAGGAGACGCCGGGGACATGCGCAGTGGGGAAGGCGGAGTGCTGGCCCGGCGGTCCCTGCGCCTCAAACTTTTAGCACCACCTTGGAACGGCCGGCAGCCTGACGCAGAGAGCGGTAACCATCAGAGGCCCCCTCGGGGTCCTTTGTTGACGTCTGTGGGGGGTGCGCCTCTCGCTAACCACACATATCCCAAACAAGCAGCCCTCCGAGAGGGAGGAGAGTGAGTCCTGGTGAAAGCCCGGGGACGGTGATCAGCCCGCATACGGGACACCTGAGGCCCGCAGCGGTGAATCCTGGTCCAGTTCGGCCCGAGGACTCAGCAGTGGATTGAATCAGGCCAACAGTCAAGGATGCAGCACCAGGCCTGATCGCAACCTGAAGTGGAGGTCCCCCTGACTCGGAGGCAGTGATTTCTGGGAGTGGCCCGACCTGCGTGGATGGACAACGTGCCTTTGCCCTGCTGAGCGGTAAGCACTGGGACTGGATGAAGAAGCAGTGGTAACAGGAAATGCCCGCACGTAGCCCAGCCACTGATACAGCAGACTAACACTGTGGGAATACGTACCCAACACTGTCTGGCCCTGAGTCACTTAATTGGGGATAGAAGAAGCGCAACTCCATTGAGAAGGGGGAGATCATACACCACCCATTGCCATACACTAGCCGAAGCGGACAACAAGTGGGGGGGGCCGCAGGACAAGGCCCCTATTGGCAAGCCAGCAGAAATCGGCTAGAGACCCCAGTAATAGCGCGCCCCCTGATTGAACTGCGCTATAAGTAAAAGTGGCTATAAAGCTGAAAGAAATATTGGCCGTCTTGTCCCACGAGTTATTGACACTGGAGGGGAATAGCTTCTGCTGTCCTTCTTACAGACACCAACCTGTACTGCCAATGCACGCTGGGCCTTGGTGAACAATAGCATCAGCGTCCCATAGCGAAGAACGAATCATTGCACACTAAGAAAAGGATCCCCGCCATAGAAATCCACCCCACTGTCCCCTGAGAGTGGGTCCAACCCTACAGCACTTCCTGTGACTCTACACAGGGTGGGGGGGCCTCCCCCATCACCCAGAATATCTCCTACCTGTTGAATTGGCATTTCATTCTCCCTTTTCGTGCGACAAGGATTGGAGGACGTGCTATAATGTCGTCGTCACGGGGCAGAAAATCAGTGCAGCAGAATAGACTGGACCGCTACACTCTCTCTCTAAAAGTTCGCTGCCTGAACCTTTCACCCACGAGCAAGAATAGCGGAACGCAGCTAGAGCCGACACCAGAGCCTATAGATGTCCTGGAGGCCATTGCGAGGATTAAGACATCACCAGAGCACAAAATGGAGGCACTTACAGTAGAAGTCAACTTAATCTGGGTGGACCAGAGCAAACATAGCGAGAGAGTCAAGCAGGTGGAGCTCACAACTACGAGCCTTGTGAAAGATACCTCCCAGTTACAAACGGAGGTCAAAGAACTGCAAACCTTTCGTAAATATGCGGAAACCAAGCTAGATGACTACGAAGGGCGGCTCCGGCGCAATAACGTGAGCATTTTAGGGGTCCCGGAAAAATCAGAAGGACAGGCCACCGACCTCTTTGTGGAAGACCTCATCCTCAAACATCTGCAACCCAAGGATCTTGGAAAAAAAAATTTAATTGAAAGAGCCCATAGAATCCCGGGAGGTCGGCCGAAGCCGGGAACTCCTCCACGTCCTATCCTGGCCAGAGTCCTAAATTTTCAAAACCGAGATGTGATACTTCAAAACGCCAGGAGGGGACTCCCACACCGGTACGACTACGCGGAAATAACTTTCTTTACAGACTTTACCCAGATGGTACAGAGACAAAGGCGCTCCTTCCTAGGGATAAAGAAAACATTAAGAGACAAAGGGTACAAGTATGCCATGCTCTTTACGGCCAGGCTCCGTGTAGAAACCGATGGCAGGACCTGGTTCTTTGAGCAGCCGGAATCCGCAGCAGACTGGTTGGAGAGCCGCTGAACGATGTCATGGGGGTAATGTACGGAGCTGGAGTGGCCTTGGGCCAACGGACTCAAGTGATAATAATGTTAGTTGGTGATTTTGTTAGACTTTGATGGGAATTGGGGCTTAAGTTGGGAAACCTTCAGTCACTTAAAATCAAAGTGAATTCCTTTTTACCTCAGGTGCCGGACAGACCTGCAATTGAGGGCATTCAATATAGTAATATCAGTGATGGGGAGGGGGGTAACACCGCACTCCCCACTTTTCTACATTTAGTTACTGTGTGTGGGCGACAGGCACTCTGCAAGTTGTATCATGGGCAGTCTGAGGCCCAGAGGGCAGGGGTGCAGGGAGGGGGGAGGTTGGGAAGAGTTGTTCTGGGTGGGGGGTTGTTGGGAGGGGAAATTTTGTTTGTTTTCTGCTGTAGTTCTTACATCAGCAGCCTATACGACAGTACACACGGAGGGCATGGCGACCTGTCCTAACCTATCATGGCTACACAGTGAGACAAAGGTGTTAAGATGCTGAGCTGGAATGTCAACGGGCTGGGGGATAAAATCAGATGCAGTGTGGTCCTCCAGTACATTAAGCGTCAGGCCCAAGATATTGTATTACTTCAAGAAACCCAACTGATTGGTAATGTATGTAAGGCCATGGACAGATGGGGATACACCATGTTAGCACACCCAGGATTCACCTCCAGTTCGTGCGGGGTGGGTATCATGATGAGTAAATCTTTCCCGCTTGCAGTTCCTGCCACCTGGACAGACGATAGGGGTAGGTACATTGGGGTGTCCGGCGTGTGGGAGGGACATCCCATCACACTCATGTCGATCTACGTACCACCCGGCTTACAAGCCACCACCTTCAGAGACCTTGGAAATATCCTACTCACTCTTCCAGAGGGCCTGTTAATACTTGGAGGGGACTTTAACTCGGTAGTCTCGGGCGATCTAGACCGACATCCCCCCGAGGGGTGGGAGCAACGCCGTGCTGGCTTCCTGAGTTCCTTGAAACCATGGGGTTGTTAGATGGGTGGCATACCTATCACCCAAATACAGTGCAACACACCTTTCACTCGGGGGCGCATGGGAGCCTCTCTCGCATAGACTACTTCTTAGTCCCTGCATCTCAGGCCACACACATATATGAGATTAAGCATCTGGCCAGAGGCATTTCAGATCACTCTCTGGTTTGGCTTAACTTAGGGGCATATCAACAAGGGCTTTATCTCTGCTTTTTTGGCTTTAAAAGCCAAAAAAGCAGAGATAAAACTAGCGCCCTATCAACAACAGGGTGCTAACATGCAAATTTGCATGTTAGCACCCTTTTACTCTACGCTTCCCCTTGCATCTCTAATGAGATGCAAAGGGGGCGTTCCAGAGTAAAACAATAGGAGAAATGTCGCTAAGCGACATTTCTCCTATTATCAAGAATATCGCTAACCCTGTTAGAGACAAAAAAAGCAGCGCTAACCGCGGTTAACGCTGCTTTTTTACGTCTGGTATTTTTCTGACTTAGCCATGATATCCTATGGAAGGAGGATATCATGGCTAAGTTTGTCTGTCCCTATCAACAAGCTAACGTGAGATAATCTCTTGTTAGCCACTTAGCGTGAGAATTTTTATCGCTATTGAGATAAGCGTTGCTAATAGCACGCTATCTCAGCGATAAAAATCAACGCTAGCCGGCGATAATTATCCTAGCGCTAAGTGCGCTTAGCGATAATTATCGCCGGTTGTTGTTGATATGCCGCCTGGTCCTTAGCTACAAGCAGGTGGGAAGAGTGGCCCCTATTAACCCATGGTACCTACGAGATCCTAAAATTCGTAAGGAACTTATTAAAGCCATAGACGACTACTTTATAGACAATGACGGATCTGTGACCTCCTCTCAGATGTTATGGGAGCCTTTTAAGACGGTGATCCGTGGTCAAGCCTTGTCGCTTATCTCCGTAGTGAAGAAAGAAAACCAGAAAGAGATCGCTAGCATAGAGACTGAGCTTGGTCGCTTGGAGACTGACTTAGAATTGGGAGTCACTCAGGACAAACTCCATCATTTGAAGCTCCGGCAGCAGGAATACAGAGCATTAGCGGTGGAACAGGCCAAAACCATGGGAAGAAATAAGCAAGGACGGATATACGACCTGGGGGATAAGGCAGGTAAATTATTAGCCTGGCTTGACAAGAAAGAATGGGCGAGCAGGCTGGTGCCTGAACTCCGTGATAAAAGTGGCAACCTTCTCACAGATCCACAAGGCATTGTGGACATATTTGCTGACCACTTTAGCACGGTCTACACTACTGTTGCTCCCTATTCGTTAGATGACTCCTGTAAGCCGTAAGGAAATCGCACTTCCCAAGCTTTCGGTAGAGGACTGCGACTTATTGGAGAGCGCAATAACACAGGATGAAATAGCGAAGGCGATTAGATCCTTAAACGCTGGGAAGGTCTATGGTCCAAATGGTCTTCCTATTGATTTATATAAACTTCGGCCGGACAAACTAGCCCTGCATCTGCGTTCCATGTTTGAAGAATCCAGGGACAAAAGGACACTCCCTAAAGACCAGAGAACGGCTACCATAGTCACTATTTACAAGGAAGGGAACCCAAAACTGACTGTGCATCCTATAGGCCGATCTCTGTCTTGAATGCTGAGCCTCAGATTTTGGCTAAGCTTTTGGCCAATCGTCTGATCACTGTGATCGGGAAGCTAGTCCATCCAGACCAATCTGGGTTTATCCCTCATCGCAGCACAGCTCTTAATTTGTGTAGAGTCCATGGGGTGCTGGGCAGAGTATCCACTATTCAAGAACTAGCCATAATAGTCTCTCTGGACGCTACCATGGCCTTCGATACCATAGAATGGCCATACCTCTGGGTAGTACTGGAGAAAATGGGGTTTGGCCCAAAATATATCCAATGGGTACAACTCCTGTACGCTAAACCTTTGGCGCAAGTGGTGGTAAACAATATAAAGTCGTCCACTTTTGAACTTAGTCGTGGGACACGTCAGGGGTGTCCGCTATCCCCTCTCTTGTTCGTCTTGGCGTTGGAGCCATTGGTGGCATGGATACGTAGGGACCCAGTTTTGCGTGGACTGCGCTGGTCCCCAGAGTGGGAGGACCGCATTTCACTCTATGCGGATGACATCCTATTATATTTGGCCTTCCCGAGACAGTCCCTGATAGTGGTTTTAGACATCTTGGCAATTTTTGGCAGATTTTCCGGATACTCTGTTAATTGGTGTAAGTCTCTGCTGTTTGTTCTAGCGGGAGAGATTAAAACAGAGGGCTTCAAGTATCTCAGGGTTTTTCTTTCCTTAGACCCGTTGCTTCGGTACTCTCGGAACCTACTCCCGCCCCTGGTTAGACTGAGGAAGGATATAAATAACTGGAAGTCTCTCCCTCTTTCCTTACTGGGTAAGGCGTCTCTTTTTAAAATGATGTCTTTGCCCCGGTTTTTGTACGCCCTGCAAAACTCCTTGGATCCTGTTCTGATGTCTTATTTCAAGGCGGTAGAGGGCCTCCAACGTGATTTGCTGTGGGACGGGAAGCCGCGCATTGCCCTAACCAAGCTCACCTTGAATTGGTATGATGGCGGCATTAGCCTCCCAGACATCAAAACATATTATTGGGTGGCTGTACTGCTCGATCTTTCCGGTCTTATTGTGTTGAAGGGTGATTTAGGTGACTTCAGTCTCTTTCCATTCAAGTCTAAGGGTTAGAGTAGTGTATAGAGCCTATTTATTAGGCACTTCGACATGATCCTGTGTTCTTCCCCATAGATCAGGGTTTGCATATATATATCCTAGGGGATAGATTCGTTAGCATTAGGGGTAATCTGTTCTGTAGTGAGGGTATTTCATGGAGCCGTGCTGAATTCAGGCCTGGTAGGCCTTAAACGGGAGAGACTCCATCTTTCCTCCTGCTCTGGCAGCTCGGGATGTTTCTAGGTCATAGGCAGTGTTTTAGTTAGGAGGTGTTATTCGCTTGGAGAGAACCGGTTCAGGCCGGCCCTTATCGAAGGATTGTATTTTTCTTCATGCCGAAGACACTACATCAGGCCGGCCGGCTGGGAACGTGTCCTTGGCACGGGGAGGTACAAGAATTTGGTGGGCGGCAGGTTACGGGCTGGAATTTTCCATGAGGAAATGCACGTCTATATTAGTAAAAGTTTGAGGCAGATACTGGCACTTGCTTCTTGTCCATGGGCGGCACCTGGCCGTTAGTAGTAAAGCTGCTACTTATTCCAGGGAAGACAGATGACAAACTTGGAGGTGGAGAAAAACCGAGAGATAGATATTCCAAAGAGAAGAGAGTAGCCGATGAGGAAGAGGTCCCAGTGACTCGGAGAGGGAGACGGGAGTAAACCCGTGATTGCGGAGGTGTGACTTCCAGGCGAAGCCGAGGCGCAGACGAGAAGGGAACCTAGATGACCATTGAGTGCAGGCTACATACGACCAAGGTGATGTCAACCCCTTACTATTAGAGTGTACAACTTAATCTTTCACTTTTCTTTGCAGGTTATGTGATACGTATTATGTTCCGTGAGTGTGCATGTAATAACTAAATAAAGTATTCAGTTTGTAGTAAAGCAATATGTGCTACATGTTCTTGTGTAAGAGGGTAACCTATTCTTCTAGTCAGCTGTGACTTAACATGAACAGATGTTAATCCTGATCAGGTAGGTGGTAACTGAATAAGGGAGAAAGGAGCCCTTCGAACTGGGGAACAAGTTGTGCTCAACTAGCTGTCTTTGTGTGATCTGATATATAGTAACACTGATGTCGTGGTAATTATAGGATGAACTCGTGCTAAGGCTGCCGTCTGGGCAGGAAGTCCTGGGTCCATTTGGGACCGCGAGGCTGTGACTGCCGTCTGGGCAGGAAGTCTGTGGCTGCCGTCTGGGCAGGAAGTCCTGGGTCCGTTTGGGACCGCGAGGCTGTGACTTGTCTAAAGCTGCCGTCTGGGCAGGAAGTCCTGGGTCCGTTTGGGACCGCGAGGCTGTGGCTGCCGTCTGGGCAGGAAGTCCTGGGTCCGTTTGGGACCGCGAGGCTGTGGCTGCCGTCTGGGCAGGAAGTCCTGGGTCCGTTTGGGACCGCGAGGCTGTGGCTGCCGTCTGGGCAGGAAGTCCTGGGTCCATTTGGGACCGCGAGGCTGTGGCTGCCGTCTGGGCAGGAAGTCCTGGGTCCATTTGGGACCGCGAGGCTGTGATTGCCGTCTGGGCAGGAAGTCTGTGGCTGCCGTCTGGGCAGGAAGTCCTGGGTCCATTTGGGACCGCGAGGCTGTGACTTGTAGGTCTTGGTATATATAGTAGGAATTCCCTGTCCTTAGGTGGTACATATATGTGGTTATTTAGGTGTAAATAGGCCCTAGGGAGGGGGTAACGTTCTGGTTTGGGTTAGAGAGGCTCTGCTGAGCGGGTTCTGAAAAACCCAAGCAGAACATTTGGCGTCACGAACCGTTTACGAAACCTGTGTGCGTTGTGGTTGTCTTGTGTTTGCTTTCGGCGCGTGCGTGGTTTTGTTTGCATTTTATTTTTGTATATTTGTGTGTATAGTTTTTATTTTTCTTCCTTCTTTTCTTTCTCTTCTTTTCTTCTTTTTCCTTTTTCACGATGTTTTCTAGAAGGTCTAAATCTACTTTTAAGTTGCCCGTTGATATTCCCGGATGGGATTCAACGCCTTATGAAGCCTTGGCCCGTGAGTGGGCTGATTCCACTGGTTTGAGTGAGAATTGGAATTCTTCTTTGGAGCTGGCAGAGCCGGCTGATGTGATTGCTTGTTTGCAGAAGGCACCCGTATCGAAGGGTGAGGAGATTCCCATTTTGGGGCGCAGAGGTTGGATTCTTTTGTCTGCATACAGGATTCTGCATGAGAGATTGTTGAAGTTACAGATATCTCTTAAAGATGTGGAAGCGCACTTTGTTGAGATTCAGAATTCTCATACTTTGTTGCGGTGTCAAAATAAGTTGCTTGCTGATAAACTTGAGACTTACCAAACTATTGCCGAACGGGCGGCTGTGCGAATTGCTCGTTATAAATACAAGAACAGGCGCGGTCGGGTTTCGACGCGAAAGGTGCGTCTGGTCGTGGCGACAGCTGGGCTGGATTGGAATCCTGATGAATGGGATGGTAATATCTGGAACTCGACGGATTCTTGTTCCTCGGGTGAGGAGTCTGCCAAGCGCGAGTCTTCTCGCTCCCGCCATGATTGTAAGTCTGCTTCTCGCACCTTTGATGGTGCACCCCGTGATTACGCTCGTTCTTCGAGTGGGATCAATGCTTCTTACACTGATTGTCCCTCTACGAGTACTGATCGGGCTCCTTGTGATGCTCGTCCCGCGGTTTCTGCGCATCCAGTTTTCCTTCGGAAGTTGCAGCAGTCTCCCAATGCTCCGCAGGGTATTTCTTTGGACTGTTTAGAAGACTTTACTCAGCAGGAAATTAGTGATATTTTGCAGCGATTTCGGCAGCGAGCTGGTGAGTCCTTGCTCACATGGATGGTGCGCCTTTATGAACTGGGCGCTGCTGGTATTATGTTGGATACTGGCGATTGTTTAAAGTTCTGTTCCTTGAGTTTGGATTCTACTGTGCAGGATCATTTTCGTAACTATAATGGTGTTGGTCAGATTTCTTTACTCCAATTGGCGACTGAGGGTTGTAATCTAAAATATCCTACTGAATCTGACTGGCCTGTGAATGACAAGCCGTGGTATACTTTGCGTGATGCTGCTCAACGTCTCAAAGAGGAGGTGATGAAAACGGCAATTTTTCTGGGTACTGCTGACAGGTTGCTTGATGGTTCATTGACATCTTCTGTGCGGAACCGTATCATTCGATCTTCCCCTGTTGCTTATAAGCAGGTCATGATGACTTTATTGATTAATCAGACTGGTAACGTATTATCTACGGTTTTGGAATCGGTGCGCCAACTCGGTGAGTTGGGTGAGTGGTTTAAACCTGAACGGCAGTCCCGGCCTGACACTCGTACTCCTGGTGAAAATAAACTTACTAGACGTGATATTTTTTCTGGTCTTCTGGCTGATGGTGTGCGGAGGGAGGATATTGATGGTGAGACTACCGCTCGTTTGTGGGAGTTGTTTCGCAAACGTGGCTTGGATCGAAAGGAGGGTGCCCGGCGTGTTCGGACCACTGAGTGTGATCGTGGTGGTTCTGACGGTAGCGGTGATGACGACCGCCGTGGGCGCTCTGTTCGTCGTGATGATCGACGTTCTGCACGTGATGTGTCCCCCCGTCGAGAGAGAGACAGGGAGAGAGAGGGGGAAAGAGAAAGGGGGAGAACTGACTATGTTTACAGCAGACGTAGAGATGATAGGGATCAATCCCCTGAGTTGAGGAGGAGAGAGGATCGTCACAGTTTGGTCGATCGTAACCCGCAGTACAATGCAGAAGATACGAATCCGTTCCGTACTGGGAATGGATATGAACAGGAGGTACCGATACCTAAGAAACGTGAGAGTCTTTATCCTGATCTATCCTGGTACACAGAATGCAGTAAGAATGACTAGGAAATAGGTCAAGCTCCGGTACACAGATGGGCTCACAGAGATAATAGACCCTATGTAGATATTGATATTTATTGGAGACATCGTAATATCCAAAGGGCCCGAGCATTGGTAGATACAGGAGCGGAGGCCACTCTTATACATGGAAAATCAAAGAAGTTTACAGGTCAGCCTTTTACTATTACCGGATTAGGTGGAAAAGAAACCCCTGCAGTTCAAACTTTGCTTGAAATGAGAATAGGTAGAATTCCTAGAAAAGAGTATTCTGTACTAGTAGTGCCACTTCTAGAATTCATAATTGGGATTGATATTTTGAGAGGAATGACTTTGCATCTAGATGACGGATGTTACCAATTTGGAACAACGCATTATATATCGTCCAGACCTATACGGGTTGGTCGTTTAAGAATGCCCCCCATACAAGTTCCCCATGCGACAAAAGTGGTTTGTCAGAAGCAGTATCGTATTCCAGGTGGTCATGAGGAGATTAGTACCACTATTCAGGAGTTAGTGGATGCAGGAGTCATAACCCCAGTTACTTCTGCTTGGAATAATCCTGTTTGGCCGGTGCGTAAGAGTGATAACTCTTGGCGCATGACCGTTGATTATCGAGAATTGAACAAGCACACACCCTCTTTGACTGTTGCAGTACCGGATGTTATTACACTTATTGAGAGAATCCAAAAGCATCCAGGTACATGGTACGCGTCCATTGATATTGCTAATGCTTTCTTTTCAATTCCGATTGCCCCAGAGTGTCAGGAACAATTCAGTTTTACGTGGAACGGGCGTCAGATGACGTTTAGAAGTCTTCCCCAGGGCTATGTGCATAGTCCTACGATATGTCACCGGCTGGTGGCAGAGCATTTGGCTGAGGTACCGGTTCATCCCCAAATTCAGATATGTCATTATATTGATGATGTTTTGATCCAAGGCGAAACACAAGAGGAAGTTCAGACCCAATTAGACAGAGTCATTGAGTGCCTGCGTGAGAAAGGTTGGGAAATCAACCCAGATAAATTGCAAGGTCCGTCCCAGGCTGTAACATTTTTGGGTATTAATTGGCATGAAGGGCACCGTGAAGTGATCCCTCAGGTTAAACAGAAGATTCTTGATTTTGCAGTTCCTAGAAATAGGAAAGAAGCCCAGAGCTTCATTGGTCTGTTTGGCTTTTGGCGCCAGCATATTCCTCATTTGAGTCAAATATTGGCCCCCTTGTACCGGGTCACGCGTAAAAAGAATGCATTTGAATGGGATAAACCACAGCAAGATGCGTTTAGTCTGGCAAAAGAGGCAATTCAACATGCTCTGGATTTATGGCCTGTACTTGATGGTGACGTGGATTTGAATGTGTCTGTACAGGGCCTTTATGCAAATTGGAGTTTGTGGCAGAAACAAGGCAGGAGTAAAGTACCGTTAGGTTTTTGGACCAAAAAGTTACCTGATGCTGGTGAGCGTTACACACCCTTTGAGAAACAGTTACTTGCTTGTTATTGGGCTCTGGTGGATACCGAGCAATTGATTTGGAACATGATATAGTTCTGCGTCCGGAAATTCCTATCATGCAGTGGGTCCTGAGTTCGCCGAAAACTCACCGAATTGGACACGCTCAAGAGGCGAGTGTGATTAAATGGAAATGGTACATACAAGACAGGGCACGTGTGGGCCCGAAAGGAATTGCTTCTTTACATGAGCAGGTGGCGCGAGCGCCATCGACTGAGACTGAGAGTGAATGTTCCGTCCCTTTAGCACAGGAGTCTCCTGTCAAGTGGGGTAAGCCTTTTGATGATTTGTCCGCAGCGGAAAGAAACCATGTTTGGTTCACTGATGGTTCAGCGAGGTTAATAGGGATGACACGGCACTGGAAGGCGGTGTCCTATAATCCGATCACACAGAAATTGTTGAGCACAACTGGTGAAGGTAAAAGCAGCCAATTTGCCGAGCTTTACGCTGTTTACCAAGTTTTGAAACAAGAGTTACCTGGTACATGTCATATTTTCACTGATTCTTGGTCTACTGCCAATGGACTGGCTGTTTGGTTGCCAACTTGGCATTCCCATAATTGGAAGTTACATTCCAAAGAATTATGGGGAAAAGAGTTATGGCAAGAAATTTGGGAGATGCTCCCACAGAGTACTGTTACAATCTTCCATGTGGACGCTCACACCCCGATAGATTCTCTTGACAAATTTTTTCATAACATTGCAGATGAGAAGTCTAAAATTGCTGAGGCAGTGGTGGACAGGCAAGATTCTGATATTGCGGGATTGGCGAAATGGGCACACCAGAAGGCAGGACATTTTGGAGAGAAGGCCACTAGCAGGTGGGCTGCTGATCGAGGAATTTATATTCCCTTAGATTTAATCAAAAATGTTATTTTACACTGCCCCGTTTGTCAGCATATCAGACGGCGTAAGGTGCCCCAAATTGTTAAAGGTCATTTACATCGCGGCAAATTGCCCGCTCAAATTTGGCAGATCGATTACATTGGTCCACTTCCCATGAGTAGGAATTGTCAATATGTTTGCACTATTGTTGATACATACAGTGGCCTGCTGGTAGCCCTTCCCTGTAAGCAAGCTACCCAATTGAATACCATTAAAACATTAGAATTAATTATGATGTACTATGGTGTGCCATTCCAAATTCAATCTGATAATGCATCCCATTTTCGTGGAAGATTGGTACAGGAGTTCTGTGCGGAAAACAATATTGAATGGATATTCCATATCCCCTACTACCCACAGGCCTCGGGCCTGGTGGAGAGATTGAATGGCTTGCTAAAGGACCAGCTGCGTAAGTTAACGGATGACAAGTATAAAAATTGGCGAGACTTTTTGCCCCAAGCACTATTGATTTTGAACAATCGTCCTTTTTTAAATGCTGAATCTCCACTCATGCGTTTCTTTCCCCCGAATGCTGAGGCTATGCCTAATGAAATCAGAGAAACCGTGATGTATTGGGAAATTACTCCCGGAGCTTTGGCTCCATGTAGAGCGACCCCAGGGTCGGCAGGTTTAGACTTGCATGCTATGGATGACATTGTTATAAAAAGTAGAGATCGAGTCATCATAGAGACAGGTGTTGGTGTTCAGATACCACCTGGAAATTTCGGATTGATCGCCCCTAGATCGGGGCTGGCTGTAAAAGGCATTCAGGTGCTTGGAGGAATTATCGACAGTGATTATCAGGGAGAGATTAAGGTGCTCCTGCTGAATAGCAGTGAGATTGACTTACTGATACATCGCACTGACCGAGTGGCTCAATTACTCATAATGCCTGTTTTCAGTGGTGTA
Source organism: Triturus cristatus (assembly GCF_964204655.1). NCBI lineage: Eukaryota > Metazoa > Chordata > Amphibia > Caudata > Salamandridae > Triturus > Triturus cristatus. The sequence goes on from NC_140586.1 coordinate 810,259,653, forward strand.
TTAATGAAAGGCACTGCTCCAACGTTGCTAACTGTACGTGGCCAGAAAGGTTTTGGCTCCACGGATAATCCTGGGGCCAGAGTTTGGGTGCAGTCGCCTAAGAATTCCCCTGAACAAGCAGAGGTCATTGCCACCGGTCAGGATAATACCATTTTGGTTATGAGACCAGGGAAAGATAGCTGGGAAGCGGTCCCGGCTGATAAATGTTATTTACGAGAATGATTAATGCCTGTATTTGGTTCTCTTTCAGATCATTCTTTGGATTGTTGCTGCAGGATGTGTCGGAGCCGGACTGTTTTCGGACTGGTACGACGAGAAAGGAGGGATCCTATCAACCCGGGATGAACTGGGAACCCGAGTGTTGCGTTCCTTCGCTGCATGGGATTCATCATCGAACTTTTGGACCGCACTTGCCAAAAGGGTGACTGACGCCCCTCACTTCTGTTTGACACCGATGAGATCTGTCCATGACATTCTGGCGACCTGCCTGGTTGCTGTCCCCGCCTCATTGGAAACTTTAACTCATATTTTTAATGTCTCGAAGGCCCGTCCCAATATTCTCCTGGGTGATTTTGCTACCCATGTATATTGCCCCCTATGTATTGAATTGCCGAACGAGCAAACCCCCATCCAGTCCCAAATACTTACTTATAATATCACACAAGGTGATTTGTGCTTCTTTCTTACGTGTAATCCTAGTGCGATCTCTGAATGTCTACGCCTCAAACTAAAAGGCGCCACTTCATTTACCGCTCACGAACGGACTTTGTGCTTTCAAAGGACACCGACCACATGTGTTTCAGTTCAGAACAATATGACTTGTAATAGTTTGGTAGTTACCCCCAGTCACTATCGCGCGATGTTACTTCCTGCCGGATGGCTTTTCTCATGTGGTAATACTTCCTGGCCATTTGTCCCTGCAAACATTTCCGGAGGCCCTTGTGCCATTACGAGACTCAGTTTGTTGATGTTTGCATCGCACCCGAATGCCAACTCTCGTGTGCTTCGAGATACTGTAATGTTACAGGAGGATTGTGACCCATCTTTGCATTTATATTCCAAGTCTGAATACCTTAGCTTAGCTGTTTCAATTATTGGTGTTCCTGCTTTGGCGGTTTATAATGCCAAATCTATTGGGAAAATGGCCTGCTGGATGGTGAAATCTATTAATCATACTTCTACAATTTTGTCTGACATGCTATTAGACGCCCAGGGTGAACGTAGGGCCATTTTGCAAAATAGAGCAGCCATTGATTATCTTTTGCTTAAACATGGACATGATTGCTCGGACTTCGAAGGTCTCTGTTGTTTTAACTTGTCTGACCATACACAATCCATTCGTGCTCACATCGACAAGTTGCGTGACTTAACAGAAGAAGTTAGAAAACACATTGACCAGGGCTGGTTTGACTGGCTCTTTAATTGGTTACCTGATATACATGCGCTACGCCAAATATTAGGTGGTATTTTGATTGCTGTTGCTGTTTTGATTTCTATCTGTTGCTTTATTCAGTGTATTCCTTCATTATTTCAATTCTGCACACTTGGTACTAGACATAGATCAGTTAGCTTTGTTTCATATTATTCTTCCACAGATGTTAGCTCCATTTAATGAATGTTTAATAGACTGAAGTCAAGGGTGAAATGTACTGCTCGATCTTTCCGGTCTTATTGTGTTGAAGGGTGATTTAGGTGACTTCAGTCTCTTTCCATTCAAGTCTAAGGGTTAGAGTAGTGTATAGAGCCTATTTATTAGGCACTTCGACATGATCCTGTGTTCTTCCCCATAGATCAGGGTTTGCATATATATATCCTAGGGGATAGATTCGTTAGCATTAGGGCTAATCTGTTCTGTAGTGAGGGTATTTCATGGAGCCGTGCTGAATTCAGGCCTGGTAGGCCTTAAACGGGAGAGACTCCATCTTTCCTCCTGCTCTGGCAGCTCGGGATGTTTCTAGGTCATAGGCAGTGTTTTAGTTAGGAGGTGTTATTCGCTTGGAGAGAACCGGTTCAGGCCGGCCCTTATCGAAGGATTGTATTTTTCTTCATGCCGAAGACACTACATCAGGCCGGCCGGCTGGGAACGTGTCCTTGGCACGGGGAGGTACAAGAATTTGGTGGGCGGCAGGTTACGGGCTGGAATTTTCCATGAGGAAATGCACGTCTATATTAGTAAAAGTTTGAGGCAGATACTGGCACTTGCTTCTTGTCCATGGGCGGCACCTGGCCGTTAGTAGTAAAGCTGCTACTTATTCCAGGGAAGACAGATGACAAACTTGGAGGTGGAGAAAAACCGAGAGATAGATATTCCAAAGAGAAGAGAGTAGCCGATGAGGAAGAGGTCCCAGTGACTCGGAGAGGGAGACGGGAGTAAACCCGTGATTGCGGAGGTGTGACTTCCAGGCGAAGCCGAGGCGCAGACGAGAAGGGAACCTAGATGACCATTGAGTGCAGGCTACATACGACCAAGGTGATGTCAACCCCTTACTATTAGAGTTTACAACTTAATCTTTCACTTTTCTTTGCAGGTTATGTGATACGTATTATGTTCCGTGAGTGTGCATGTAATAACTAAATAAAGTATTCAGTTTGTAGTAAAGCAATATGTGCTACATGTTCTTGTGTAAGAGGGTAACCTATTCTTCTAGTCAGCTGTGACTTAACATGAACAGATGTTAATCCTGATCAGGTAGGTGGTAACTGAATAAGGGAGAAAGGAGCCCTTCGAACTGGGGAACAAGTTGTGCTCAACTAGCTGTCTTTGTGTGATCTGATATATAGTAACACTGATGTCGTGGTAATTATAGGATGAACTCGTGCTAAGGCTGCCGTCTGGGCAGGAAGTCCTGGGTCCATTTGGGACCGCGAGGCTGTGACTGCCGTCTGGGCAGGAAGTCTGTGGCTGCCGTCTGGGCAGGAAGTCCTGGGTCCGTTTGGGACCGCGAGGCTGTGACTTGTCTAAAGCTGCCGTCTGGGCAGGAAGTCCTGGGTCCGTTTGGGACCGCGAGGCTGTGGCTGCCGTCTGGGCAGGAAGTCCTGGGTCCGTTTGGGACCGCGAGGCTGTGGCTGCCGTCTGGGCAGGAAGTCCTGGGTCCGTTTGGGACCGCGAGGCTGTGGCTGCCGTCTGGGCAGGAAGTCCTGGGTCCATTTGGGACCGCGAGGCTGTGGCTGCCGTCTGGGCAGGAAGTCCTGGGTCCATTTGGGACCGCGAGGCTGTGATTGCCGTCTGGGCAGGAAGTCTGTGGCTGCCGTCTGGGCAGGAAGTCCTGGGTCCATTTGGGACCGCGAGGCTGTGACTTGTAGGTCTTGGTATATATAGTAGGAATTCCCTGTCCTTAGGTGGTACATATATGTGGTTATTTAGGTGTAAATAGGCCCTAGGGAGGGGGTAACGTTCTGGTTTGGGTTAGAGAGGCTCTGCTGAGCGGGTTCTGAAAAACCCAAGCAGAACAGTGGCCCATCTAGCTGCCATCAATCATGGCACCTATACCCCACCGGGTGATCCAGGCTATGCCATGGACAGGTGGCTACTCCCTGGGGGGAACTATAATAGAGCTCTCTTTTCCAAACCTCGACGCTTTAAACTAACTAGGCCCACCCAACATTCGGTTCATGTCTGGCATGCCGCCACTAAATACCTCGGCTGGGATCGCCGACTGACATTAGCGACCCAACTGGGTAGTTTATGGAAATCAAAAGGTTTTGACAGGTGGGACCTTATTGGAATTTCACGCATCGGGGACCTCTGGGAGAAGTCGGATATCAAATCGTTTACCGCCATGCAACAGCAATTTGACCTTGCTGGTAAAGAACACTTTTGCTATACGCAGATCCGGCACGCCCTGCGATCGCTTCTGCCGCAAGGCACCACCCTTCCCGAATCTTCCCCGCTGGAGGATAGGGTATTAGATGGACACCCCACCAACAGCACCATTTCCCTGATTTACAAAAAACGAATAAATAACATGCCCGATCCTCTTTACTCGTTGCGGAAAAAAATGGACCAGGGACGGTATTGAGATGGATGATGAAGAATGGCAGGAGGCAGTATCCTCGACAGGAGTCGTGGCTTTCCCAGCGCGACTTTGATTGGTCCAGCTTAAAATCCTTCATAGGATATACATGACAGGACCCCGGCTGGTGCAGATGGGAAGAGCTGACGGGGGGAATGTAGACGAGGGTGCGTTCAAATGGGTACTTTTATGCACATCATTTGGGAATGTGACCTTATTAGACCCTACTGGCGAAAGATACACAACACTATCAATGCTGTACTATCCACATATCTTTATTCTGAAGCCCTTAGATGCCTTTTGAATATATGGGAGCCGACTGATTTGAATGTTTCCTTGACACAATGGGTCACCCTGGGACTTACACTCGCCAAGAGGAACATCGCTCAGTTATGGGGAGCATCCCATCCTCCCACGTGGAGGCCTGGGAGAAGGACATTGACTGGTCCATGTACAGGGAAAAGACAGTGTATGTGGCTCGAGGCTGTCCCAGAAGTGGACCCGCATGTGGGGTTTGTGGAATTCCTATCGGGGGGATATATTCCAGCCACCTCGCACTGTTCACTATGATGAGCCCCCCTCCCCATAGACTCTCCATGTGATATACTGCTATGTCCACTCACTGGTGAACTTGTGCTTTGGTCAGCATCAGTAAATCAACTCACTGTGAACTTCTTCTACCCCCGGGGGTTCTTAAGATTTCAATTTTCAACTGGTGCCTTTCACTGTTTGAATCAGAGACTACTTCTGCTTGCTGCAACTCGTGACTTTGCAACAGCTCTTCACTCTCACCCTCAAGTTGAAACTGGCCAATGGTACTGGTACCCTCACCAGTATCTTCACTTTCACCAGCAACTTCACCCGGATCTTCACCAACTTCAAAATTTACTTCACGTTCCTCTTAATTCAGGCCATGAACTTCAGCTTGACTCTGTGAATCAGTAGTTGCTTTTATCACCTCTTCATCCACCACCTTCATTCCTCTCAAGTGAACGGCGAGCATTCACTGCAGGATTCCAGCACACTTAACAGCAGTCTTAGTCACAAGCCACCTTCTTCAAGACAAATCTTGCAGACATGCTTCTTTACGAGAACCAAACCCCCTGAGTTCAACGAATGAGAATAAGCTTCTTTAGTCGATGTTCTTGCCAAATTCATTTGATAAGAAACAGATTTCACCATATCAGCCAGACCTTTACAGTAATCTAGCACAATGTCATCAGTCATTGAAGCGAGTGTAGCCGAAAGACTGTAAGCTAATCTCATTTATCTGCCCAATAGCACCTTGTGGGGATGGAGACCAGTATTTTTAAGTGGAGTACTTCAAAATCTCATCAAAAGAAGAGGAAGAGCATCTGGCCACTTCAAACTAGTGATGTGCAAACTTTGGCCACCGTGTTTTTGATTGTTCTATTTATTCTCTAGACTACATCAGATGACTGAGGATGATGAATACAATGGAACCTTTGATCAATCTGAACAGCTGTACAACTCAATTTCACAATGTTATTTTTAAAATGGGAGCCATGACAATAGAAGCTCGCAGTCCAAAATCGGGTATTAACTCCCTCGATAAAAGCTTTGCAACAGTATTGCTGCCTGATCGATAATTAGAATAGGACTCGACCTTATTAGAGAATAAGCAGATAATCACGAGAATGTACTGTGAAATCTGCTCAAAGTCTCGTACATGGTTCTGTGATTGACCAATATCATTCATAAAGACCATAGTTCTCTTTCCCTGATTATATCTCTGACAAATGAGGCACCTTAGACTTAAAATCTTCTGCAGCACTTCTGAATTTGTAATTCAACCAGTACTTATTAAAAGTCCTAGTTACAGTATCCGCCCCTGCATGTGAATGATTATGTAAATATCTGGCCATGCTGTTCAACATCTAATCTATTCAAATGTATTTATACTCAGGAGGGATTCACACATCTTAGTATCTCTTTTTGGAACCCAACATTTCCTATCTTCTTTTCTCATCCTCTGTCACTTCCTCCTAGAGATCCCTCAATTCACTCAAAAGTCTGTATTAGATTCAACAGAAAATAATTTACATTATCAGCATTTTCAACAGAAATCTCACTTGTTCCATTTCTTGCATTGTAATTTGTTCATTTAATCTAATAGCTTCTTTCTCAAGTGCACAATATCTTACTATCTTGTCCGCATATTAATTTCGAAGCTCGAACATGTATTTTCAAAATCTTATGGGCAGTACACATGATCATTGCACTTTCTTTTGGCAATTGTATGGTCTCTAACAAATTCAATATATAGGAACTGTTCCAGATGGGAGTTCCACAGGATGTGATCAAATCCCTTTGTAACCATAATAGGCCGTGGTCATGAACCACTCCAAAACCATTATTGGCTATCTGTATAGACTGTCACATCTAAATTTTCTGCAAGACAACTCGTGCCAGTGCATTTAACTCTGCCACTTGTGCTGAAGGTACATCAGGCAGGTATGATGCTTCAAGAATATCAGAAAAGGAACATACTGCATAGGCAGCCTTATGTGCTCCGTGATGGTCTCCCAAACAAAATAAATCTGATCAGCCATTTCATTTCTCCTTGGTACATAACTCTGTGATATTAATGCAGAGATGCTCTGGTTCATCTTCACTCCTGTCTTGGTCTTTTTTGCTGTCTGAAAGATGAAGCAATTTTGCAGGATTCAGAAAACAACACTTTTTGATACAAATGTTCTCAGCTGCCATTATTACTTGTTCGTACCTGGTCAGGCGACTGTTTGTCATATGCTGACTCTCTGTAAATCTCAACTGAAAGTGGAACAAACACAATTAACATATATTCAATCACAATTCCTTCACTTGCTCAATTGCAATGCAAACAGCAGCAAACGCTTTCAGACAGCCAGTAAGAGTAACAGATACTGGATCCAACACAGCTGACAGGCTATTCATCTCATGACTCCACCATGTTTTTGGGTCAAATTGGAGAGTGCACACCCGCCTCTGGCATGACAGAAAAGATAAAACTCAATATTGTAATCATGCATTCCAAGGGAGGGTGCATTACATACTTTTTTCCTAAAACTCGGAACAGAAACCCAGTACTTTTTGATGAGAAATGCTCAGAGCCCTAAGCATTTATCATTAAATAGTACCGGATCTCTGATATCACTGTGGTTCAGCCTGCCTAAAGACTTTGCAATCAAAGAAAATTTGGAATCTACTGACAACAGTAGCCAACAACCCCCAGAATCATCCTCATCTTCCCTGGATGGTTATAGGACTTATGTTCAGAATTGCAGAAATGCATTCTAATAAGGCTTTCCTTGCCCCTTTCTCAATGTGATGACTAAGATAAATCACTTCCTATTTACAATACTGTATGTTTTTAGTGGAAACCTTGTGATCATTGTCAGCCAGATGGTTCATAAGTGCAATAGTATCAAGTTTACAATCTTCTTTTGTCTTAGATACCACCAATAGGTCAGCTATATATTGCACTAGAACTGAGTTACGAGACATCTGCAAATGTTCCAAATCTTGCTTTAGGATCTGACTGAAAATTGAAGGACATTCAATATACCCTTGTGGGATTCAACACTAAACAAAAACTTTATTTTGGAACTGAAATGTGAAATAAAATTGACTATTATTATGCAGAGGAATTGAGAAGAATGCTTGGTATATAGAATTCTGCATCTGTTGCAATCTGGAACAAAATTACTGCAGAATTCGGATCACAATTTTATTTATTTTTTGAAGGTCCTGCACTATTCTCCATTTACTACTTGCTTTTTAATGCCGATCATGGGAGCATTTCAAGATCTACCAAGCACTTTCCGCAGAAAACCTTCTTCAATCACTTTTCTCCATGACGGGCTTCATTCCTTCCTCTGCCTCTCCTGAAAGTTTGTTATGCCTAACCCTAGGGAAAAATGCATTTGTTTTGTCATTAATCTTGACAGGTGTTGCACTTTTTTGTATTAATCCTATCTGTTTTCCTAGGAAATCCCATACCACTTCTTTGACAATATGTATTTAATTCAGAGGCAAATCATCTTTAGGAAGAACATGGAACAACTGAACTCTTGAATCATTTGATTTAATTTTGAACACTAAATCTTCATCTTGGGTTTTAAGTGCAACACCATCCTGTGTACAGTAAATCATATAGTTCATTTTGCAAAGCAAGTCTCTGCCCAACAAATTAACAGGACTTTAATTGCACAATTATTCTCCCTTGATCCTATTTTAACCGGAACACTGGCAGTAACATGGTTAACAGTAGGTCTACAACTTGTACGTCCTTTCCTGAAAGGGGGATGTGTGGAACCTCCACACAGAAAACCGTGGAGCGAGTAGCTCCTTTGATTGGCAAAAGAGACATGAGTGGCCATTCACCTCACCACTACATACGGGTCACTTAGGTCTATGTCCAGGACTGCTCAAGTAAGCAATCTTCCTCCCCTCTCAGGCATTGGGAATTAGTCTCTGGGGAAAAATGAGGAAATTAATTATTCAGAATCAATGGATTCTGACTATAAGGCATCTTGTCTCACACGTTTTGCTGCATTACCGGACCCATGGGCATATATTTTGCACATTCTGCACAGATGCTGGTTAAGCTGGGGCTACTGACTTAATTTGCCCCTGATTAACATCCTGCTGCATTTGGGGAAGAAAACAATTCTGTATTCAGCCCAGATTCTGACTGCATTCCCATTTCCAGTGCCCAATTTTACTGCAGAAATGATAAGCAGTGCTCTTCCTCAGCAGATCAATATGTGCATCCTTTCCAGAATTATTCACAACTTGTTTTCCACAACCTTGCATCTCCACCATTTCATTTCCCATTCTCATACCTTGCATCGAATGTGCTCCATTCATTCCAGAATTGTGAGATGACCAAAACCCAAATCAGAACACATCTGGGTTTTGCCATTACTCTAAAACTGCTTCATCTGTGCAACCATCAGCTTCTACTTGATCATCTTCCGCTTATAAAACCAGCCACAACTGTACGTAGCATACTTCAAAATCTTATCTTTACCTTTTGTTTGCCAGCACATCACACTCTGCTACATATGCAAATTAAGTTCAGGGTGCAGATCCAGAAAAAATACAGATACGAAACAGCTAGCACCATCTTTCTCAGGATCTTTGACTCCACTCAGCTTCTTATAAATTGATATAAGCCTCTCATAGTAAGCATGCACTGACTCCTTCAGCTCTTTGCAGACCTCAAAATCTTTGCCCTGGTAATTTCTTTCTCCAGAGCCTTCTTTTTTGAATGTTTTCTCACTGCTCTATACATGTCAGCAACAACCTCAGACTAGCATGATTATTTGCAACTTTAGCTGGTTGTTCAGTTCACCAAGCAACAGCAACCATACCTAGGGATGACTAACCATAGACTTTTCAAACTGGTTTCACTTTTGCATATAAACCAAGAATCCCCAGGAACAAGTTCTACTTCTTTCCATTTTGAGGACAACTGACTTTCCTGGTTTCTACATTCAGTCGCTTCCTTACCTTGTTGACCTTTGTAAGTGCCATCTAACCGTTCACTTTGTTTCCATATTCTCTGTTTCTATTGCCGGGTTAAAAGTATAGTGTCACGGTTTTCTTCTCTTCTTTCCTCCTCCCTTATTCCCTTTCTCTCCTCATATGGATCTTGACTATCGGGATGTCTTGATGCAGTTTCATGTATAAGAATTGCCACTTTTGGACTTTCAAATATCCGGCCAACATCTATCAAGTCCATTAGGTACTGGATGTTATTTACACTGATCACCTCTTCAATTCTAAGTCTGATCACATATCCTTAGCACACAATTGTGTTAGGTCACTCCTGGTGCAGGTTGTTTGGGAAAAGCACTTGCTGTACATATCTGTCTTATTAGACAATATTCCCCTTTTTTAGGTCTGGTCTGCAACAGCACATGCGCTCTTGCCTGAAAGATATTGAATACATTGAGGGTCTTGAAGCCTGCTGATTGTTTAACATTTGTTTGCTTCATTTTCACTCTGCCTTCTAATTGCCGAGCATGTGCTGGCATCAGTTTCTCTTCTTTCGGCTGGAGCATGGACCAAGTACTGATTGCTTCAGCATGATTGCTGTCCTTCCGCTGATTGCGCTGTAATTGAATTAATACTTTTATTTTTTCTTCTTCCCTGTCATCCTTGTTGATTCTCTTGCCATTTGTAGCTATGTTTTACTATGCCAAACACACTTCAAAGAAGCCTTTTTCTCCTTTGAAATTGATGTTTATTGTGGCAACAGATGTCATCTGCTTTTATTGTGACAACAGATGTTATCTTCTTTCACATGTATTTTCACTAAGGTATGGACAGGGGTGCAATTCCTTACTTTATGTGATAGGACTTTTTGCCAAATGTCATTTTATGTTCTTTTTCACGCATGGGGAGTTTAACTGATTTGCTCAAATTGATAGGGGTGTTGTGAGGAGCCCTAACAAGCAATGGCAAAGCGAATAGATCATTTTCTTCGAGACTATTGACTCCGTCATTGCCTTTTGTTCATAGTGTGAAGGCATTGCTGACTTTGGCAATGATTTGTAGCTAAAAATAATAATAATAAAAAAGGACTTTGATGCATCCAACGCTAACATACTTTTTTTAAAAAAAGCACATTAACCCGGGCTGCATCATAGCACTTTTTAAAATTCGTTTTAGCCACACTGCAAAGCGCCGAGCTGCTGTACAGCATGGCTATGAAACAATTCTAAAGGCAATAGCTCTTAAGGGAGAGACTTATTGCTTTACCAATGCTTGGTCCACTTGGGATTTCTTTTTTTATGCATGGGTCAATATAAAAGTGAAACCATACCATCATTTCATGTGGACACATGTCACTCTGTATAATCAAATCTTTGTCCCTGCCTCCTCTTCTTTATTTTCTTTTCCCAATTCCAATATTCCTTTCTTTCTTTTTTCACACTTATACACAGTATCTGAATAAATGTTTTCACATTATCATACTTTCAGCTTTGATGTTTACTGCTGTATGAACAATCTATAGAGTAATACTTTAAGACTTAATGTATGATTGCGTTATATTGTAGCCTTGATACAGTCTGCAAGGATGAAACACGTGTCGGCTGCCCAGGAGTACCTTGTACTTGGCTATTTACAGACTGCCCTGGAATTTGTCCTTCACCTGGTTGCTCATTTCATTGCTTCCGTATCTGCAATACGTTCTTGAAGACTATTACATTTGTTTTTTGGACTTCCATGTCCAGTCTGGGACTGATTCCTGCTGATTGCTTTTTGATTCCTCATTGTGTGGTGCGTGCCAACCCTTAAATGTCCTGAAGCATGTTTTATCAATGGTGGACGAACCCAAGCAAGTGTGGTACGATCGCTGCGAGGCAGTGTTTGGGAACCCACTGGGTTAGTTAAAAGACCCCTCACACACCAACTTGGTTGGTGTCATGCTTCATCATTGGGGTCCCAACCGGGTGGCCGGATGCTCCCCGGTTGTGCTACGACACCTGATTACAGCGGAGCTGGTGTGGTGCAGAAGTGTGATGTCGTGTGGATTAAAAATACCTCTGACGATCCTTGCCGTTTTAATTTTATTACTGGCGCCTCAGGATATGATTAAAACTAAGTACGTGATGCAACTAAGAAAGAAATAATTATCTTATAGTTGTATGTGTGGTGGGTCTACATGTTTCAGCCCGCAAGGAAATATGTGTGGGGCTTTCTTCAGGACCAGTGAAAGTGGTGAGTGGCAAAGTGAGTAGTGCCACGTGAGAAGTGAATTTTTTTTTTATACCTACACACTCGCTAAGGTATGTGGAACGTGTGTCTGCGTACTTGCGGACACCGCAGCGAAAAAGACACTATGGCTGAGCTTGAACGCTGATCGAGGATCGGGAGGAGTGCGCTCCTCAATCAGACTTTGGTTGAAGTGCTGCACCCGCCTTGTACCTATTGCGGTCTCCCGTGGTCTTGGATGGTGTCACCTGGAGCATGGTCAGGACTCTCGGGGCTCGATGGCTAGGAGGTGTAGTGCCAAGCCATCAGCATGCAGTTTCCCTTGGACAAGCCTTAACCCCGGACACGGAGATGATGGAGGAGCCCAAATCTGATGACATCTATGGGCAATAAATAAGTGGCGACGCACACTGGCACACCAGTAGTTACTGATTCCAATGATAATCAGTGATGTAGGCCAGTGGCTGGGACCCCACTCTATCTTCCAGACTGCATTATATCAATGCAATTACAATACAATGAAAGTACCGTTTGGTAAACTGTTTTCCAGCATGCAAAAGTGCTTTGATGCCATGCCAGTGGGAGCCTGTGAGCTTTAGCAATGCCAATAACCTAACTTAGTACTGAGCTGTGCAATGACAAGACCTGTTATTCAAAATCCTATTTAAAAAACTTGGTTTGGTATCAATATTTACTTAACTGGTCTGGACTAGAAAAGCCTTAGAATAAAACATGTTTTAATTAGCATGCTGTGTGCCCATTAATAACGCCCCCCTTTGTCGTTAACCTGCAGCTCTTTGGTGCATGGTTGCTGAAGTAAAAAAAAAAAAAAAAACACGGGGTAAACCGAGTTCTCGTTTCTTGTGACTGGCAGGCGGCACCCAATACACACTGTTTACCGGCTGATAAAGTGGCATGAAAGTACAGCAGCGGGCAGCGTGATTTATGGCTCCTCGCACCACAGTTCCCTCTCTCCTCATTGCGGCCTCTTTTACCCCGGCTCTGGAGCAGACATTTAAGACCCAAGGGGCAGGCCGCGTCCCCTCCCATTGTGCTGCGGTTTGATTATTATTTTCGGGGCTGGGCTCCGGTTCAGTTTGTACCAGTTCCCGTTCTGTGTTTATTGCTTTAATGCATCGTCTTTTCATCAGAAGCACGTGCCGTGACTTTCTCCTGCGCCGCGCGCCTCCCCCGCCCCCAGGCCCGGTCTGTCGCGCGCGCCGCGCGGTCACGGCAGGCTGGCGGATAATGGAGCGGAATTAGAGCTAGGCTATACGGCTGCAATTAATTCTCCCGAGGGAGCCGGTTTTCTCGGTCACTGTACCATTTACTCTTTTAATCTGCTCTTCTAAATACCACATCCTTCGCTGCTGGGGGATTGGGAGGCTGTGCATGAAGCCAGGGGCCTAGCACCCATCAGAGAGAATACCTAAAAAAATCTACTCGTATTTATATCACTCCTCTCCCAACGAATGCAGAAAGAAGTTTTACTTTCCCATATTCTGCTAGTAAAATAAATCGTTGCTAGTAAATTTGAAGACAAATTGGGTGGGCATTGAACTGAAGAGACCTGCAAGCAGCAGTAGGGTGAGCAGTAAATTACGCCGATACAAGCACTGGCCCTCCTTACAATCTGAGCGCTAAATTCACCCTTTGGCAAAACACAGAAGTAAGGGCCAGATGTACATAGGCTTCCGTTTGTGATTTCCTAATAGAGAATTTTTGCGATTCGCTATTTGGAAATCGTAAACAGCTATGTACAGCAGTAGGTTTTACACTGTTTCGAATTCCCAACGGGTCGCAAGGGACCTGCCTCATTAATATTCATGAGGCTGGTTGCAATTTGCGCCCCATTGGGAATGGCCAGCACTGACTGCTTTTTAAATAAAGTAGGGCCATATGTAGGTAAAACGTGTTTTGCGATTCTCTAATTGCAATTTTTAGGGAATCGCAATTAGAGAATTGCAAAACGCAATGTAGGTAGGATTAGCAAAATATTTTGCGATTCCCACCTATTCCTTATTTGCGAATCCCAAATTGAGATTCGCAAATAAGGAATACCTTGCCATTCATTCCTATGGGCTAGAAGGCCCATAGGAATGAATAGGAAGACATCCTCAATTTGCGATTCTCAATTAGAGAATCGCAAATTGAGAATGCAATTTCAAGGTTGCAAGGGTGTCAATAGGACACCCTTTTGCACCCCTGAAATAAACATGTGTGCACATGTGGCGCACATACATGGGCTAAGGGCATGTATGTGCGCCACATGGCACTTTGAAAAATGCAAAAAAGTGCATTTTTCAAAGAAATCGCAAATTACCACCAACCTGAAGTTGGTGGTAATATGCGATTCCTTAAGCCAAAATCGCACAACTTAGGTGCTTCCTACATTGCATTTAAGGAATCGCAATTTGGGATTCCTTGAATGCATTAGCAAAATAAGGAATCGCAAATTTTGCGATTCCTTATTTTGCGTGTGGGTTTTTGTGTGCTACATAGCACACTGCCCAAATTGCGATCGCAAACGCTGAAATTCTGCGAATTTCAGCAATTGCGATCGCAATTTGGCTTCCTACATATGGCCCGTAGTTTTTTATTTTGAAATGCAGCCCGTTTTTCTTAAAGGCACACGGGATGCATTTTTAAAAGAAAAATGAAAAGTTACATTTTCATTTTTTAAGAGTCGGCAGTGATCCGTGGGAACGCTGCCTGCTCTTTAAAAATGTTGGCGCCCACATTTACAAAGGGGAAGGGTTGCCAGGGGAAGGTGTCCCACTGGGACCCCTTCCCATTTGCAAATGGGAATGGGTTTCCACCTCCTTTTTGGAGTCGTTAAGTATGAATGTTTTGCGCTTGTGTTCTGATCCAAAACATTCAAACATGCCTCTGCGATGCGTTATTAGGAAGGGACGCCCTTGGCACACCCCTTCCTAATAGCAACTCGCAAACCCAATTTGCAATTCGGTAATAGCTTACTGAATCATAAATAGGGCTTTTGTACATTTAAACATGCTTTTTTCAGGTTGCAAACGTCACGATTCTGTGAATTGTGCTGTTTGTGAGCTGAAAAAAACTTTAGCCATCTGGCCCCAAGAATTGTACGAAAATTATCATACTCTTGCAGTTTTTCCCAGATAGATTTAAGCATGTTAAACCTGCTGATTCTCGGGGGAAAAGACCCCGAAAAAACATGTAGAATACAGTGTGTTAATAACTGTGGGGCTTATTTATAAGCTCAGTGCGCCATAAGAACGTCACTTTAAGTGACCCTTCCAGGGAGCGCTGGGCTTAGCCATATCTACAAGGCCATGTAAAGCTACCCTGTGCGGCTTTTCTTGGCATTATAGATATGGAGTGAGGCAACGCCTCACACTTTGATGGGGAGGTATTCCATTGGGTGTTACAGTGGGTGTTCCCACATAACACCCGTGACATTTGACACATTCCCAGATTTACAACAAGCCGTACACCTGGGAATGCATCAAAAGCCTACACCTCCCGTGGGGTGGCTTAAGGGCTGATTTTGTGAGGGAAGGTGTCCCTTCCCCCACAAAAAAGTGATTTTAACACAGACTCCCTTGCACCATGGCGCAAGGGTGCCTGCATTGGCGCATAACATCCATTGGTGTGCCAGTGCTGTGATTGAGGACAGGAATGCGCCGTATCTCATTGATACAGCGCATTCCTGCCCTTTTCTTTTGGCATATTGCAGCGCAGCAGGAAGGCTTGCGGCACTGCCCTACACCAAAACTTTGTAAATGAGCCCGATTCTGCACTGTAGCCCTCATTTACCTGTTCAAAACCTGCATTTCGGAGTTATTTACAGTAAATATCCCACTGTATTCCACCCAACTGAGAACGAAGGCCATTGTCTATAAAACATGGACAGAAACAACCGCTATCCAACGGACTGTAATATTCAATGTATTTTACAGGTTTACTTTCATAACACTTGGCTGATTTGTCACACCAATAAAGTATCAGGGCCATAGCTACCAGAGGGGGCAGGGCAAGAGGAGGGGGCTGTGAGAACCTCACATCATTAATAATTGTGCTGGGGTTCAGAAGGTGAATGAGCAATATATTTTGGGCCATATTATCAAGAACGGCAATAACATTATCGCCGCTTTAGCGGCAGGAAACTGCCGCTAAAGCGGCGATAAGGGGTTTGATAATATGCCCTTGTGAATTCCAATAGAAGCCCATGTTCTGGTGTGAAGGACATCAAACCTGGGCTTCTATTGGAATTCTCTAGGGCATATTATCAAGCCCTTTATCGCCGCTTTAGCGGCAGTTTCCTGCCGCTAAAGCGGCGATAATGTTATCGACGTTCTTGATAATATGGCCCTTTGTGTTTATCTTGGCCACATTTGCTGGGCTTGCAAAGGTCATGTCAGTCTATGTCTTTTGACAAATTGCTGCTTGCAAAATGAGAGGATTTTGTAAAAGTGATCTAGGTGACAATCCTTTGGGGTACAGGAAAGGAAAGGAAGGGCTGTAGGATGTGAGATTATTTCTAACACACAACCGCATTTAAATACTAAATGAACTACACACATATTTCAAAAATATTTCAGCAATTAGGAAAGCACAAGTGAAGAACAACGTTTTGTAATTTTGAAGTGTGATGGAAGCAAATTTCAAAGGATCAAAACATATCAAGAGACTTAACTGGGTGATGCACAAATGATAAATATTTGCTGAAGCCTGTTTCTCACACATTATAATTTTTGCGCTATATAGTTTTATCCGTAAAACTGCATGTCTGTGCAAATTTAGTGGCCATTTCAACCGAAAATGTGTTATCTGTAAATGACAGTGCCGTGTCCCACCAGTGCTCCAAAATACACCACCAGCTGCATGCCACACCTGTACCACTCTCCTGCTGTATTGGCACAGCACATTTGCTACACTTGCTTTTCTGAGTGATGCTTGGATTTTCCACAACCCCTATGATTTCAGTGATATGACATTAATGGCAGCACCTCCACTCCGAAAATTGTTCCAGCACCACTGCTTATGGGTGCTCCTGATGTCCTGGTGGGGAGTTGGGGTGGAATGAATGCATGTGGTGTAGCGTTGCCTCATATACTGAAGGGAATTCCTTCTTCAAGGTATTATTATACCCCTTGTAATTTCCTGATCTAGAATGTGGCCCTTCGTGTTTCCGGATGTTGTAATTTCCTGATCTAGAATGTGGCCCTTTGTGTTTCCGGATGTTGTAATTTCCTGATCTAGAATGTGGCCCTTTGTGTTTCCGGATGTTGTAATTTCCCGATCTAGAATGTGGCCCTTTGTGTTTCCGGATGCCTCTATTGCAGCTCTGTGTATGTATTTCTTTTTTTTTAAATTCAAGCAGCAAATGTAAATGTAAGTGCTCTACCAAGGTCCGGCTCTGATTCCACATGTGTCCAGGGAAAGAAAAGGCAAGTAACAAATGCTGCTATAGCCAACAGGGCTGCTTTTTTTTCTAATGAGCATCTTTTATCTACAATCACCCATTTTTTCAAGTGTTTTTTTTTCACTGACAAAATATTTTTCCATATGAGGCAACCACTTCCCATATGCCAACTCAGTTTGTCTAAGTTCAGGCTGATGCCAGTGTCTGAAAATAGTTTGATTTGTGGTTGTTCCCAAAGTTTCCAGAGCATCCACACCCTCAGACACTCACTCCCTGCCTCTGTCATAGGTTTTAATCATGTGCAGGATTCATTTTTTAAATTATTTTAATTTGTGCAGTGCAAATTTCCTGCCAGGGGTAGGAAAGGAGGGAGGAGAGGCCAAGAAAGGCAAAGTAGCAGAAAAGATAGGCCAAAAGAGATTTGTGGATGCTTCAGAAGAAGAATATTTTATAGTGTGGGGCCCAGTACACTGAAAGATCGCCGTCCAATATGGTGCAGTGAAACATCATGGCAACAGTATTGTAAGATGTTTGTAGGACCATAAAAATAACCTTGAAGTGAACATTGCTCTTAACCGGCAGCCAAAAGGGAGAGAAGCATGCTTCTGAAACATGACCAAACATCACGTGGTAATACACTAATTGGGAAGCCATGTTTTGTATTCTCTGGAATTTAGCAATTTGATAGTCTGCAAGACCCAAGAAGAGGGAGTTTCCATAGTCAAGACAGGAGAGTATGGGATGGGAGTCCCACTGTGCTGAGGGAGAAATGGAAGTATATTCCTCAGTATTCTCACAGGAGAATTCAGAGATAGGCATTCAGAGATAGCTAATGATCTAACCAGAAACCTATGTTTTTTCTAGATCTAGGAAAACTTAAATGATCTCAGCATAATTCGCATATTTTCAGGAATTTAGCATTAGGCTTGTTATGTGAAAATCCCAGGATTATGCCATTTCACCACTTTGCATAATTACATGTCATTTGTGGTAAACATTTACAGTGAACATGGCATTCGCTGTAAAAATCTACCTCAATTTTGTCAAAATTCCCCATAGTTACGCAAAAGCAAATTATACAAATTTCGAACATCCCTTGTTTTTGCTTTTGTTTGGCTGGAAGATTGCTCACTGAGCAGATCAGAGAGTTTGATTCCACAATGTACGGGCATTTCCCAAACTGAAGAATTTCTGTCTGGTCCCCATTCAACTTAAGAATATTGGCTACCATCTAGTTCTGGACCGTGAGTGGGCAACTATGACCTGGTAACACAGAGTCGGAAGCTATGTTGTGAGATTTGAGAAGGATGTGGGTGTTGTCAGTATAGGGCACCAATTGAAAGATAAAGCTTAAGATGAGCTCCCAAGGGGCTGAATATTAAAAAGAATCAGAGATAGAGGCACCCATGAACCACTCCACAGTTATTCAACCAAATGTTTAACCGAAAAGGAGTGAGAGAGACCGACTGATCCCAGCCTAAGAAAGAGTATATGAATGAGTCCAGAGCTAATCCAACTGGTTAATCCCTTTCAGTCAGTTGATGACAACAGAGTGATCCACTATCTTAACCCCTTCGCTGCGGTGTGAATTCCGCCGCAGCGCTGGGGGGGTTTGGGGTGAGCGCGGCGCCGCCATGCTCATGACGGAACCACGCCGTCATGAGTCACGGGCGAGCTGTGCTCATGACGGCGTGGTTCCGTCATGACTCCACCCACTTGCGCTGATCGCCCAGACAGGCGGGGAAACAGCGCCGCGTGGGCGGAGCGGCCGCTAACGACAGCAGCATGACGGAACCACTCCGTCATGAGCACACAGCGCCCGTGGCTCATGACGGAGTGGTTCCGTCAGGAGAATGCAAGGGGTTAAAGGCTATAGCACTCCAGCCAGGACAACCAGGTCCCATGTAGAATGAAGAAAGTCTAGAGTTGTTACTAGAGCCGCCCCTTTACTATCACCTTCTCTAAAACCAAATTGGGCCTGACCAAGAATTCCAATCTTTCCACAATACACTTAGCTAAAAAGTGCTCCATGATCTTAGAGAGGGATGAAAGAGCAATAGGTCTAACATTCTTAATTACATTTAGACCCAGACCAGCTTTTTTCAACACAAGAAAACCATGCCCTCCTTGCAGAACTGTGGAATAATTTTCTTGTAGAAAAAGGAATTGATAACTGCACACAGAATTGGGGTCAATATTGGAGCAGATACTTTAAGGTGATAGGTGGGCATTGGTCATCGGTGATCCTTACCTTAAGTTACAAAGCACTTTGTACTTCCATACGGGACATTGAGGGAAGCTAACTTAGCGGAGAAGGCTGAAGGGTCCTTCAAGTGTCTCCCAGCATCAGATCCAGAGGACAATAGTGTCCTCCGTAGCTCTGCATATACCATAGATTTGAGGAGTTTGAATCATAAATCATGTGACATACACTTCCATTTCACAGAACAACTGCTATATAAGGCTATATACTTTTCTCAAATGTTTCTGTGTCTATATGACTTTTCGGTGGTCAACACACTGATTCTTCATCTTCTTGTTCTGACTATTGTAGGAGGCATCATGAAGGGGGGAAACAGGTGGCTAGTGAGACAAGTAGAAGAAATAGAGATTTTAGAGACAAATACAGAGTACTGGAAGGACGGGATCTAGCAAAAGAGGTGATGACAAGAGAGAGAAAAATAAAATAGAATGGGCACCAGAAATGGGAAATAGAAATCAAAATATTATATATGCATCCAAATAGGGAGAGTTAGGAAGAGAGATGAACGATGGAGAAAAACAAAGCATGGGGGAGAGAGTGGGAGCAATTCGGAGGAAGACTGGAAGAGACGGAAGGGAGAGTAAATGGACAGGCAAGAGCACAGGAGCAAGTAGAAGGGGAATAGAGATTGCTGCACGAGAAAACAGGATAGAACAGCTAAGGATGAAAGAGGAAGTGGTCAAAATGAGGAAGAGAAACCTCGATAAAATACTACTGGAGGATTTATTTGGAAGCTATAACATATTGTAGCCTATTCACAAACTGCATTTTGTAGTACGTTTGTAGTAATACAATAGCACTGCAAATGTATTACAAAATGCTATTCACATTCTTACATGTGGATGTTCTGCCTTCGTCCCTCATATCTTTTTCTATGCAGAGATCTCTGCCCGACTGCAGTCTCTGCACATGCAAGTGTATGTTTCAGTAGTAAATGTAGGAGGGACAGAGTCGAGCGGCTGGTAAATGAAGAATTCTTACGACTAAAGGGGTTGGCATCAGGGAGGCGTTAGAAGGGTTTTAGTGCGGGTTGGAGAGGGGGTATTAGGGAGGGGTGTAGACCAGCCAAAAATGGACCCACAGCAGTTGAAAATGACTTCACCTAAGAGCTGGGGTAAGACCAGCACCACAGATGGCCAACCACTGATACCCTCCAATGGAACATAATGAAAGTATGGACTTAAAACACCATAGGAAATTATTTAAAAATAAATACAATTATTTAAACTAGTTAAAAATATAAATTAATATAATTGAATGTTAGACAAATATACAAAAATAAACCTTTATTATTTCGTTATAAAATAATTTAAGAACCTTTTTCTAATTTAAACATTAATGTAACATTACATTCTAATAAAATATACTTAAATTATTTGTATTTAATTCTAATCATCACTTTTAATAATTATTAATCCGTGATAAAAAAAATATTAAAGTTTCAGTTCAAACTTAAATTAATCATGCAGTCTATTTTTTCCTTTTGTTCTACCTTTCAAATATATCAAATTAATTTACAATAATATTTAACATAAAAAATGTGTTAACTAATTTGGTTTGAGTTAAATAAACTTTTGTAATTTTCCCTTTGATTTACTATAAGGGAAAACAAAAAATTAAGGGCCTGATTATGATGAAGGTCGAATGTGTCCTGCCGTCTCGTTTTCGGCAGTCCTGCCGCCGCCTCTTCGGCAGTCTGACCATCCGATTACAATGTGTGCTGTAACATGGCCACAAGACCACCGCCACCGCCGATACTTCGGCGCCTGCGGCTGGAGAGGCAGCCCATTGAGGGGTACTCACCCAGCTTCCCGCTGGGCTAATAATTTCTGCCTTTCTGACAACCTTTTCCTGGCAGGGACAACGCCATGTGCGAGTCAACAGAAAGGCTGTAAATGAGGCCAGAAATTGAGCCAAGAGTGATTGTGCCATTGTATACTGTCACTGTTGCACATGTAAAGTGCTCCAATGCCTTTGTGTCGGGTTTGCACCATATCAAACTGCAAAATAATTAATAAAAGAAAATTATGCCTGACACTGCAATCTCGTTCTGGGGTATGCATGTGCATTAAGTGAAACAACACTCTCTTGCATGATAGTCACTGCATTTCAGATGTTCAGCAGTAGCACACTATCTAAATGTATGGCAAGAGCCCCATTCTGGGAGCACTGTAGTGGAGGCAGCATTGGCATCCGGTTCGTTGCCAGTGGTGAAGCGTACCGCCGTCATGTCTCCGCCGCTGTGAAACCACCAGCCCCATGGAATACTCCTAATATGGCAAGCGTGGTGACCAGCTGCTCGGTGGAGTACTTGGCAAACACAAAGAGATGATGGACGGAGCGCTGAAACTTTTCAGACACTCCCCCCCCCCCCAGTCACAGATCTGGGTTGAATCCATCATCATTCTTTAGCTCACTTCGCCACCTCAGTTCAGAAGTACGGTGGAGTACTTGGTCCCATTGTCGCAGCGGACTGACGGTCACACCACCAAATTTTTCAGGCTTTTGGCTTAGGATACTCAGCAATCTGCCAGTCTGTTGGCAACTTCATTTGCGTGGTTGACACTGGAAGAGGTGCTTGTTGATCTCCCATTGGTGTTATGGCCATGTATTGTTAGGATCTTGCAAGACAACTGCGATTGGACATTTCTTCCTTGATGTTTGATTGAAGAGATGTTTGCTGTCTTAGTGATGTGTCGTGGTTGGCATGGCGGTGTGTCCTTCAGCTGTATGCATTGAAAACAGGACCTGGTGGTGGAATTTCAATATACAGATCTTTGTCTATAGTTGACGGGGCAGTTACCCTATAATTAAAATATATACTACTATTCTAATCCCTTGTCCAAAAGCCCATATCATGTGAGAGGGCGCCCCAGCAAGGGGAGGTCTGAGTTGCTCAAGCAAAGATATTGCTTTTCTAATTGACATTATGTGTGTTGCTTTTTTTACCAATTTCTGAGGCGCGATGCCTTGTGAAGCTACAAAGTTCTTGCAGTTAGAGAATGGCTTTCACTCGATGGCAAGAACGGAAATAATCCAAAAGTTGGTCTGTCATACTTAGGGTGGTCTTCCCCCAACTTTTTGCCTTTTGCCTCCCAATTTTTCCAGTATCTTTAAGTTGGCTTTAGGACTCTGAGCAATTTACCAATGCTAGCCAGTGCTAAAGATCATGTCCTTCTCCCCTAAACATGGTGGCATTGGTGTACACCTTATTGGCATATTTAGTTTACCTGTAAATCCCTTGTAAACTGGTAACCCATATACCCAGGGACTGTACTCTAAAAGCTACCAGTGGGCCTGCAGCACTGGTTGTGCCACCCACACATGTAGCTGTTCAAACCTGTCTCAGGCCTGCCATTACAGGCCCTCTGTGTGCAGTTTACTGCCACTTAGACTTGGCATTTAAAACCACTTGCCAAGCTTTAAAACACCCCCTTTTATTACACATAAGTCACCACTAAGGTAGGCCCTAAGTAACCCTAAGGGCAAGGTGCTGTGTAACTAAAAGGCAGGACATGTACTTTTAAGTTTTACATGTCCTGGCAGTGACAAACAGCTAAATGTGTTTATCACTACTAGGAGGTCTACTCCTTCCATGGGCTAGCATTGGGGATTCCTTAAAATATCTTTAAAGCTGTAATTCCTGATTGGAAAGGAGTACGTTTAAAAAAAAAAGAAACAATGGTCCCTCACAACATACAATAATCACTGTAATTCACATAGAGATACAAGGATGTCTATAGTTTTATGTACAACTGGACGTAATCCTTTAATGTGAACAATTACAAAAACAACATACAAGTGGGCATTTTACAACATAAAATTTTGGAAATGAAAGAGCTCAGGCATTGAGGTAGAGTGGCCTGGAATGCAATTCAATAATAAGGCCAAAGAGCATACGTTGTGGCACCATAGCACATATTATTAAAAAAGAATAAGATTGTGTCAAGGTGCGAGAAGTCGATGACGTTTTGATCCCTTTAGCAAAATATTAGGATCATCATCAGGACATATCGATTGATGCCTGGGATGGATGCCTGTTAGAATTGAAGGGGAAAAGTGAGAGGATTTGTAGACAACAAGAAAAGCAAGAAGGAGTGTGAAGGGAGTAGGGAAGAGAATATATTATTAAAAAAAGAGAAGTAAGCAGAGAGATGAGGCATGCATAAGTAATGGGCATGCTCAGTACTGTCAAATGGTGTCTAATAGACATAAACAATACTTCTTAAAAAGAAACCGGATGTAAGCCATTCTCAGTGAGGCATACACATGTGATGGGCATGCTAAGTACTATCATATGGTGTCTAATAGACACGAATAATACTTAATAAAAAAGACACCGGACGTAAGCCATTGTCAGTGAGGCATGGTCAAGTGATGGGTATGCTTAGTATTGTCATATGGTGATGACAAGGACATTAATCCACCAAAGTGAGACAGTTAATAAGTGAGTAGTGAGGCAATTGAATGTGGTAGTGCTGGATTAATTGCCTAAAATGCAGACTGACCAAGGTAATGTAGTGAGTCCGATCAGGCATTAAGGAGTGGAGGCAATTGCCTGACACGGAATATCCAACTGGCTCTGGATTGGGTGAGAGAAGGAGAAGGTCAGACGGTTCTGACTCAAAGTTTCTTAGGGTTATGTGCATGGTTCTAAACAATAAAAGTGAATAACCTGAGACGGTGTCCAGTGAATGACAAGAGATCCAAGTAGGGTTGCTGTCGAGGTCAATTGGTGAGCCGCGGCATGCCAAAGCGGATGTGGTAACTTGAGGGCCATGGATTGGTTACTGTGAGGAAAATTAAGTGGAATTAGTTGGTCGAATTGGAATGTGTGGAGGCTGCATGGTCACAAGGGATGCATATGCACTTACCCTCAGAAGTGAACAGAGACCTTTGAAATTCCGGTGGTACTGTTCCATGAGAATTCACTTACTGAGGCTCTGTGGAGAACCTGGGAAGGGTGGATGCTAGGAGGGTCAAAGTGCCCCAGCATGATGACGTGGTTAAGAATGTATGTGAGTGAAGTGTTGCATATCGGTTTAATTGACGGCAAAGTGGTGCGGCCATATCGGAGTGAGGAAATCGAGACAGTAATGGTGTAAGTCACCGTTAGAGGAGAAGCATGAGAATGCATTTGACAGTAAAACAAAAATGTGGCATTATGAGAGAGGCAATGCTGTCGATGAGGAACAGTTGGTGCCATATATGGAGCAATGTGGCAAATCATTTAATACATCAAATAGTATACAGTTATGGTGTGAATCATCGCTCGAGTAACGTCATGAGCATGCATACAGTAGTTAACGAATGATTCCATCATTATGGGAGAGGCAATACTCTTTGATACGTAGTAGTTGGTAATGTGGAAAAGCATGAATTGGAACTTAATTGCAGACAGAATACCCGGTACAAGCAAGCATATTAATTTATAGCAGTTGTAGGGGTACTATGTGCAGGGAAGGAGAGATTCTACCAATTAAAATAGAACCAAGACAGAACACTTCATATAGAGCTACTCATTAGGGCAACATATTGAAAGTCCATACAAGTTCTATTTATACCAGGGAGGTCCAATCCTCCATTCGGTTTAGCCCTATGTATTGAATTTTAGTACGAAGAATACATTTGAGTTCTTCCTTGTTGAGGATTTGGTGGGGAACAACCTTTACAACGCAACTTTTACAACGCACTACACTTACAACGCATTTTTTACAACGCAGCATCCACTACAACGCATTCCATTACATAGCATGACACTACAACGCATTTTTAAAAACTACCTTTACAACGCATTCCATTACATCACATACTACCTTTACAACGCATACCATTACAACGCATAATATTACACTACACTATCCAACACTTACCCTACTGTTGCACCCCCTGGAGTTAGAATAGTAATTTTTACCCCTATACTATCCAACACTTACCCTACTGTTGCACCCCCTGGAGTTAGAATAGTAATTTTTACCCCTATACTATCCCAACACTTACCCTACTGTTGCACCCCCTGGAGTTAGAATAGTAATTTTTACCCCTATACTATCCAACACTTACCCTACTGTTGCACCCCCTGGAGTTAGAATAGTAATTCTTACCCCTATACTATCCAACACTTACCCTACTGTTGCACCCCCTGGAGTTAGAATAGTAATTTTTACCCCTATACTATCCAACACTTACCCTACTGTTGCACCCCCTGGAGTTAGAATAGTAATTTGTACCCCTATACTATCCAACACTTTCCCTACTGTTGCACCCCCTGGAGTTAGAATAGTAATTTTTACCCCTATACTATCCAACACTTACCCTACTGTTGCACCCCCTGGAGTTAGAATAGTAATTTTTACCCCTATACTATCCAACACTTACCCTACTGTTGCACCCCCTGGAGTTAGAATAGTAATTTTTACCCCTATACTATCCAATACTTACCTTAAATGCAATTTAATATTATGCGTTGTAATGGTATGCGTTGTAAAGGTAGTATGCGATGTAATGGAATGCGTTGTAAAGGTAGTTTTTAAAAATGCGTTGTAGTGTCATGCTATGTAATGGAATGCGTTGTAGTGGATGTTGCGTTGTAAAAAATGCGTTGTAAGTGCATGCGTTGTAAAAGTGTGCGTTGTAACGACATACATCTGGATTTGGTTGATGTCTGCACCTCTGGGTGGTGAATTTACCACGCTGATGATCGGCTATTGGATGTCATCCTCTGTGTGTGCCTTTTCTGAGAAATGGTCAACAAGCGGGCATTTGATACCTTTGAGTGGAAATGGGTTTGATGCTGGCAGATTCGAATCCAAATCTTTGGTGTCGTTTGTCCAATGCAGATCCAATTACAAGGACAAAAAAATGGCGTAAATCACATTAGAAGTGTACCAATTGGGAAATTGTTCCAGGGAAATGTTATTGTTGCCGAATACATATTCTTTGCTTTCAATAGTGAATTGATATGCAACACAATTGTGGAGGAGTGTGGCTCAGTGGTTAGAGCAGGCAGACCTCGATGCAGAGCTCTGGCCAGGGACCAGGGTTCGGTTCCCGCCTCGGCAGGTCTTGGGCTCATAAATTCCTCTGACCGGATATTCTCGCCTCAGTGCCTATTCTAATCATGGGTCCCACGCTGCAACTCTGGGCAATAGCTTGCTTGGCCCCCACAGCGCGAGGGATGCCTGGTTTAACCACGGGGGTGCCCAGGAGTGGACACCTCACAAGGAAGACCAGGAAGGGTTCCCTTGCGGTATTCGTACAAGCGCCGGGAGACCCCATGGTGGGTAGCTGTGCGCTATACAAGTACAAAACATTTACATTTACAATTACCACATCTGGAGAGTCCGGCTAGTAGGGAGAGACCCCAGAGGTCATGGAGTGTCTGTGGTGTTTTCTTTGGTGGGAGGCTGGCTCTAACTAAATGGTCCTTAATGTTCCTATTTTTTAGGAATGCAAAGAGGGGGAGTTCCATATTGAAGCTACCAGCATTAAGTGTCTGCCAGTGTTTTAAGATACATTTTCTCACTTTATTAGATATAGGTGAGATAGTTGTCACGCATACTAATCGGTTAGTGGTGTCTTTTTTTCCCCTTGGTGTGAGAAGAGTGTTGCGTGGGCAATACCATGCTCTTTTGATTGATTTGCGAACTAGTTTGTGTGGGCATGGTCTGATGAGTAGTCTGCCAGCCAAAATGTTGGCTTCATGGAAATAATCCTCTTTAAATGAGCAATTCCTCCTAATGCTGAGAAATTGTGAGAATGGTAGTGAGTCCCTCAAGGCACGAGGATGGTGGCTGACATATGACAGTAGGGTATTTTTATCTGTGGGCTTACAGGAAAGAATAGTAAATAGTTTGCCTTCAACATGTCTGATCAATAGGTCAAGAAAGGCAGCTTCTGTCTTGCTATGTGTCAGCTTGAAATTCAATACATTGCAATTAGTGTTAAGCCATTCTTGAAATTCCATTAATGTTCTTTGGCAACCATGCCAAATTAGAAAAATATCATCTATATAGCGCTTCCAGGTGGTCACGCTGTCTAGATATGGGTTAGTAGGAGTCAGTATTCTGTTAGTCTCAAGGTCATCCATGTAGAGTACCTCAAAATTGGGAGCAAAAACTGCACCCATTGATGTGCCCTTGACTTTTCGCACCTTGACACAATCTTAATATTTTGTATTAATATGTGCTATGGTTCCACAATGTATGCTTTTGGGCCTAATCATTTAATTTCATTCCAGGCCACTCTACCTCAATGCCTGAGCTCTTTCATTTTCTCAATTTTATGTTGTTAAAATGTCCCACTTATAGGTTGTTCTTGTAATTGGTCACATTAAATGATTACGTCCAGTTGGACATATAAACATAGACATCCTTGAATCTCTTTGTGAATTACAGTGATTATTGTATGTTGTAATGGACCATTGTTTCAAAAAAATAATTTGCACCCAAGGTCCCTGACCATTCATTTGGGTTTCCTTGTTTTTGTAAAACACTTTTAGAAAGTGGATATTTCTGTGCTCTTAACTCTGTGTGCCTGCAGGCTGCCTCCAATACACGTCTGGGCTCGGTGACAGCTACACTTTGTGCATAATCTCAAGACAGCCAAAACACAGGAAGAGCTGAGTGTGACAGGGGATACATCTGCATACTGATAGCCTTCCTAGGCAGGGAGAGGGAGAGGTGGTTCACACTTACATCTGAATAGGTTGTGTCCTGCCCCCTCACAAAGGGCTGATTTACCCCCTACTGGTAGTCTGGAGCCAGGGCTGGTGTATTTATTGTGTTACTGTGAATGTGTGTTGCAGAAATACTTTACACATTGCCTCTTATGATAAGCCAGTCTGCTCTGCGCCAAGCTACTTGAGGGTGAACACAGGTTATCATAGGTGTTTAGCTAGCTTACCCTGACTAGAGTGGTGGGTTCTGCCTGGCTTAGGTGCATACCCTGGCCAACCAGAAAGCCCAATTTCTAACACTAGCCTCTTGTACTGATGACTGAACCCATGTTGTTGCCAATACCACCCATATTAGGAGCTGGAGTGGATCCTTCTGCAATCCACAGCCCAAATTGAGTTGAATGTTGCATATAGACCTTGTCCTTAACATGGGCAACTTCTACACACACATACTATGTGGCACAACCCAGTCTTAAAGCCCTTTGTCTCCATCCATTGCAGGTCATGCTGGAATCTGCAATGGAGAATAACATTAGGTTGATTTTAGTGAAGGTGTCCCCTAGCACTTCTCTTCCAACTACGGGCGTGTGTCTTTGCCTAATATTATAGCCTTTTAGAAATGCTGGTAGCTGGTTATAGGTGTAGACTCTACTGAACAGCTGGCAAAAGTAGCTGAATTCAGAATCAACATGTCCCCCTGTATTTCTTCGTTTCAATATAGAGTTTTGTGATGGAGATTTTCTTTAAAAAACAAATACACAAAAGATTCCAGTGGTTTCACTAGTTGCAAGATTCCTTCCATCACTTTTTATGTGTTGGATGTAACGCCCTAAGTGGACATGGGTTTGCACAGATATGGGTCCCGTGCCCTCTGAGTCCCGTGCCCTCTGTGCCACTGGAACTAAGCTACATCTAACAGCAGATGCCCAATCAGGTTGAAACTGGTCTTGGGTTGTTTGTGTTCTAGTTCAGACAGGATCTGGCTTGGCAGTTCAGGCTGGGCGTTTCTGCTTGAAGGAGGACCAAATCTCATTTGCATATGTTTGGGTCTAATGTGAGGTGGCTTAGTGTTTACAAGAACAATGGGTTGGAATGCTACCCAGAGCTACTGCCAGTTAGTCTATTTGCGAGCATTCCTCCCATCACTTTTTGTGTGTTTGATGAGACTTTCTTTTGATTAGCCAACTGGGGTTTGTCCAACATCTTCCTACAAAAACCGCATGGCCACATTACAAAGGATAGGCAGTTAAGATGCCTTCCTTTAATACCAACTCAATTTCACACTTTAAAAAAATCAAATTATTTATTTTAATGTAAAAGCGGCAAACAGAAATATAATCTGTGGGTTTCCAGGGAATCCATATACTGGCTTCTCTATAAAGCTTTTTATGTGGTGAGATTTGACTTCTGTGCAGAAATTCAACAGCATCTGCTTCTGTCTTTGGTAGTCACACCCTGATCTGGGTGTTGCAGTACTTGCAGAAATGTTCTGTATGAGTGTTGCCAGATATTTAATCCCTATCTCACATTTTACGTCATGCAAAAACCATGTAATAGTGTTACCACAAATTATTTAAAACTAATTTGTGCAAAAGGCTAAATCAGGTGGTAAAAACGACCAGTCACATTGTTACCACTGCACGGTATTGCCACTACATTTTGCACCGTCCTCTAAATTAGTGGTGCTGTAAGAGGCAAGTAGCGAATAGTTTTAATAAAATAGATCCTATGGCCCTATCAGGACACTCTTTAGGGTGTTGGAGGGGGGGGGCTGCCAAGGTGAAAGAGGTCACATGACTATATCCATGGGTACAAAGCATCATAACTAATGATAAAATGCAATCCTGCAGAGAGAAAGGTGGAGGTGGATGGGGGTGGGGGTCGGTGCAGCGCCAGGTCTTGTTGGTCTGCCCTAGGTTTATTTCATGTTGTGAACACGCCTGGGACATTTGCCTGCATGGCACCTCTTGTGTGAAGTTTGTTCTAGTAATTCCATCCCTAACCTCGCTAAAGAAGCCTGGTAAACCACTTGTCCTTGGCACTCTATTTTCTGTCAGGCAAGCCAGCTCTGCAAGGAATCAACATCAAAACCCAAAACTAATTGTGAGCAGTTTGAGGCCACAAAACTTGCTGACTCTGCTGCTGCTGTCTGGAAGCAGCAGTCAACAGCTGGAGTTAGAATATTGTTCTTTTCTTGCTTCAGGCACCATGGATGTGACTAATGTTATTATAGAAGCGCTGACCTGTCTTCTCCTCTCTACCTGTCTACCATCAGTGGGTCACTTGGTCGTTGTGGGACTGCCCCCTACCCTTATCTTACAACAGGGATTCGTACGTCTTTTCTGTGTAACAATGAGTGATTGGTGGGGGTGGGGTATAGGCACGGTTTTCTAAAACCATGAAGGGCATATTATCAAGAACGGCGTTAAAATTATTACTGCTTTAGCGGCAGGAAACTGCCGCTAAAGCGGCGCTAATGGGCTTGATAATATGCCGCAGAGAATTCCAATAGAAGCCCATGTTCTGGTGTGAACCTGGGCTTCTATGGGAATTCTCAAGGGCATATTATCAAGCCCATTATCGCCGGTTTAGCAGCAGTTTCCTGCCACTAAAGCGGCGATAATTTTAACGCCGTTCTTGATAATATGCCCCCAAGTATTTTGTGAGTAGCGTCTCACGCAAACTGAGCCTCCATGGCTCCACAGGTAGTGTCATAACATGGTGTTTGGACACAATTACTATTCTCCGAATATTTAAAAAAATGAGGAACAGATTCCTGAAAAAGTCTAGAAGTACACCTCCACGTAACTGTACTTTTACAGTTGTTTCCAGTTCACAAACCTTTCAAGGATCACACTTGGAAAGATCTTCAATCAGTTTTTTGCAGGCATACTCCTGGAAAAGCCATGTGACCTTTCAGATGTAGGCATTGCACCAATCTGGAATTGACATGCAATTCTATTCCACATTGGGGAACAGTCAAAGCTGTTGTGTAAACTCACTTGTTTTGTATTTGTCAACAGGAACAATTTGTTTCCCCATAGAGAATCACTCTTCCCTGCAATCTTACCCAGTTTGAGTGTGTTCCTTTCCCCTTCCCTCATTGGAAAGGGATTTACTCTATCCCTTTGCAAGAGCAAATCTCCAGCCATTTCTGGGTGAAAATGGTCGAAGAGCAGTTTGTGAATGTTCAGAAACTGAAGTATTTATAGGCATTGACAATACAAGGTTAACCGCGCGTTGCAATATTACAGCTGCTTGGAATTTTTTGTGACTACCTGCTATTTTGGGCCATGAAATATGTTTATGTATAATTAGGGTCGAAATTGCCTTTGGGAATCAGGCCCCTAATGTTTGCTGAAAGGTCCAGTTGGTCTGGCACTGAGCAGAGATTGGTACCTGCCACAAAGAAGCAGACCTAAAGCATAATTTTAAAAACTGGGGCTAGGGCCAGAGGCTGAAGGGGTTATAAGAGAGTGCCTCAGGCTTGAATATGTAATTTAATATATAAAAAGCTAATCAAAAAGAGTATTAACATAAAAAGGTGCTGCATGGGAGCTGGTAACAGAAATGGCAGCTACCTGTCTCCTGCCCAGTGTAGGTACAAGTTGCAAGCCATGGGGAGGCAGTGACGAGGCATCAGCATAAGAGATAAGTAGACTAAGGCCATCCATTTACTTGGGGCCGCATTACGAGTTTGTCGGTCTTCTAATGAGACCGTCACCAGGAGTGCAGTGTTCCCAGGACCACCATACCCGTAATAAGGCCCTTAGACATCTTCAACAAGTGAGAGGTCGTGAGTGGCCCAAAAGTTCAGCACTGGCCCATGGGACTCCTTAAAGGTTGACGCCACAGCTAAGAATTTGGGTCATAATGTGTTGCAGTTCGGCCACTTGGCACATGTAAACTTTGAACAAGCAGCAGTGTTCCATGAATACAGCTGTACACTAGGCTGCAGCAGTCACCGAGTGGCCCCAGCCATTATCAGCCACATGTAAAGGCCCCTTGAGAAGTGGAAGCCCACAACTACCTATGAGAGTGGCGTTTTAATGGGACCGTCAAATTTGTAACTCCACATGTCTGTGGGCAATGAACGAGGAGGATCGTCAAGAGCTAGTGGTTGTAGAGACAATAAAAATGTGCATCTCACATGAATACGGGTGCTGGAGCCAACGTTGCACCTTCCCTTACACAGTCGTATCTGATAATATTGTTTTCTTCTCTCTGACGCCTTGAGCCCCCCGGCATTCTGGGCAGGTAGAGCCTACTGTCACAATGTGACCACAATAATAGTGAAGAGTTGTAGGATTTATTCTATCCCCTCCCCCGTGAGACACAATACACACTTCTCTGTTCTTCAGTGATTCATGTGGAGCACCACAGAGGGTGACCGACATGAGCAAGGCAAGGGACAGGAGGAGCAGAAATTGATGAGAAGGGTCCCTGTGTTCAGACAGATTCCTTCTCAATGAACCTCTCTGTGTTGCACTTAGTTCAGACTTGGCTGGTCAGCTTGTCGGTCTGGAGACTCCTCTACTGTAGAAGGAGGTACTCTGGCTGGAACATTGGAAGGTATGGCGACTCCCCCACTGTAGAAGGAGATCATCTGGCTGGAACACTGGACGGTCTGGAGACTCCTCTACTGTAGAAGGAGATACTCTGGCTGGAACATTGAAAGGTATGGCGACTCCTCTACTGCAGAAGGAGATACTCTGGCTGGAACATTGGAAGGTATGACGACTCCTCTACTGTAGAAGGAGATACACTGGCTGGAACATTGGAAGGTATGGCGACTCCTCTACTGTAGAAGGAGATACTCTGGCTGGAACATTGGAAGGTATAGCGACTCCTGTACTGTAGAAGGAGATAGTCTGGCTGGAACACTGGACGGTCTGGAGACTCCTCTACTGTAGAAGGAGCTGCTCTGGCTGGAACATTGGAAGGTATGGCGACTCCTCTACTGTAGAAGAAGATACTCTGGCTGGAACATTGGAAGGTATGGCGACTCCTGTACTGTAGAAGGAGATAGTCTGGCTGGAACACTGGATGGTCTGGAGACTCCTCTACTGTAGAAGGAGATACACTGGCTGGAACATTGGAAGGTATGGCGACTCCTCTACTGTAGAAGGAGATACTCTGGCTGGAACATTGGAAGGTCTGGAGACTCCTCTACTGTAGAAGGAGATACTCTGGCTGGAACATTGGAAGGTATGGCGACTCCTTTACTGTAGAAGGAGATACTCTGGCTGGAACATTGGAAGGTCTGGAGACTCCTCTACTGGAGAAGGAGATAGTCTGGCTGGAACACTGGACGGTCTGGAGACTCCTCTACTGCAGAAGGAGATACTCTGGCTGGAACATTGGAAGGTCTGGAGACTCCTCTACTGTAGAAGGCGATACTCTGGCTGGAACATTGGAAGGTCTGGAGACTCCTCTACTGTAGAAGGAGATAGTCTGGCTGGAACATTGGAAGGCTGCCTTTGGAGCACCAGAGCGTAAGATCCAGTCATGGACTGCAATTCCATGAGGTATCCAACTCTTTGTGGTGAGTACACAGCCCGACATACAATCGCTAAGACTCTCGAAAGAGGGTGCCAGAGATGTTATGTCATTATGGTACTTGTACAACCGAAAGCCTTGGCAGACAGTGCACATTTCTTCCAACTCAAAAAGAGTGTATTTCTATCCCTCACTTCTCAAGTGCGCCTCCTGCTGAGTGCAGAAAACTTACAGAGTAACTTGCAATGTCGCGCAGAAGCATTGGAAATGCCATAACACTTTTTAAAGTCACTGCGGCATTATATTAACAATAACAAAGCCTTGTATCTATTTCTAAAAGAAAAACAGAAGTTCTACTCCACACCACCCTCCAAAGCAAAACTTGAATGTTTAAAGCCTAAAAATTGTATCTGGCGCCTGTGTCCCCAAGAACAATGGCGACACTTGCCACAAGGACTGCCAACCTGCTCTTGAGTTACACAGTGATCAAGATAAAAGATGAATCCACTGGAGACCGGAGCCATAGTAACACTCTATTAGTGTTTGCTAATAACAGCCACCAGAGGGGAGTCAATGGGCCTTGCAAACTGCTCAGTGTCAGTCAACTCATGCTTATGGGGTAGAAAAACAGTGCCCCAGTACAACCCTCAAAATGGAAGGAGGAAAAATGTACCAACCCGGAACAGCAGGAGTAGATGTAAGTGTTTCAACAAGGGGGCATGGCTAGGCGCCCGAGGAAGATGGCGGCGCCGGCATAGGAGCTCCGTCCGTACCAGAGCTCACCGGCGGTTCGCGCTTCCCAGGCGAACATTGGAGGGAAGCCTTAGTTATTGGAAGATGCCGGGCATGCCCTGAGCCCACTTCTGCCGCCGTGGCG
This sequence comes from Triturus cristatus, assembly GCF_964204655.1. NCBI lineage: Eukaryota > Metazoa > Chordata > Amphibia > Caudata > Salamandridae > Triturus > Triturus cristatus. The sequence continues at coordinate 810,294,114 of NC_140586.1, forward strand.
GTCTTGCTTTCGACTCTGCTGCCCTTTTTAGTCCCGGTCGCGGCTCTGCATCGGCCGCGACCGCCATTTTGTTTTATGTATGCCCGTGATCCCCTCAGCAGCGCGTTTCACCGCGCATTGGATTCCCGGCTGCTTCGACGAACCTGCAATACTCCCAGCACTCCCAGCGACACAGATGTCACAGACCTGCATCTCTAGGTGACTTTTTATTAATTGTTATGGCTTTTTTATGGACTTAATGGACATTTTCTGCTCTCCTCAAATCCGGCAGCCATTTTAGGACCTCAATCTGCGTCTCCTGGCTCTTTGGTATTTTTGTCTTTTTCTTTTTTTTTTCTGGCCTGGCATATTTTCTCGCCAACTCTTTTTACTTGCTTCTCTTTTACTCTCCACGTTCTTTGGATCCCGCAAAGTACCTGTTTTGCTTCCAGTTTGACTGTGTGTTCTCAGTGAACCTGCACTTCATAGACACGTTGATGGCTGACTGTTCCAGCAAGGTCCAAAAGTGCAATTATATTAAAAACTCCAAGCTTTTCAGGGAACTGGCTCATTTAGAATCCTCTCAGTCTCTCCCTACTAGTGAGATGACGTCGAACATGGTAGCCTCTTCACAGTCTTCAGCAAAAACGACGCTTAAGAGGTTAAAAAAAGATTCACCTTCGCCTCCCAAGTCCTCTTCGACCATTTCGATGGAGTTACTCCTTGAAGAGATACGGGCCTTGCGCCCTTTTATGGAAGAAACCAACGCTAAGTTGCAGGTTCTTACTGACAATTGGGCTTTGATGGATGAGAGAATGTCATCGGTGGAGCGTGATGTCTCCTCTCTTCAGGACTCTGCAGCCAAGGTCACCCATATGCATGCGCAGATCTCCTCTCTCCAGAAGCAGGCGGAGGACTTGGAAAATCGAAACAGGCGCAACAATATTCGCCTTTACGGCCTGGTGGACGGCTGCGAGGGGAGTGATCCTATCAATTTTTTCAAGTCTTTTCTTCCCAAGCTTTTACACTTGCCCGAGGACACATCGCTCAATATCCAGCGTGCCCACAGGCTTGGACGAGTTTCCTCCTCTCTATCCACGCCAGCGAAGCCCAGAGGTGTAATAATGTATTTTCTGGAATACACAGATCTGCTGAAAGTTCTTTCAGCAGCCAGAGCCTCTCCTCGTCTCACATGGTCGGGTTCCACTTTGTTCTTTGCGCAAGATTACGCCAGAGCCACTGCGAATCGTCGTAAGGCCTTCTTCGACATGAGACCTGACCTTCGCTCCATTGGTGCCAGATACGGTCTCTTCCACCCTTGCTTATTCAAAGTCACCTACAATAATAAGACTACGACATATGAGGAGCCTACGCGACTTCGGAGTTTCCTGAATTCTTGCGGCCAGGCTGACATGGAGCTTTCTGGGCCTTCCTCTTCCCTCCCACCGTGACTTTTTCCGAAGTTGTATTATGATGTCCCAGTTTCTTGTGTCCGCTGATTTTTCTAACTCAACTGTTCTTAAACTTGCATGTTCTCTTGATGAGTTTATGCTTTTCATCGAAGTATTTGTTATTTACGTTGTGGTTTCTTGGTTCGCCCCATTCATTGCTTGTCTTGTGCCCCTGTCGTTTGCCGTCGCCTAACCTTGTTACCTTTCTTCCTTCACAGATCAATGTTCCGCGTTCCGTCCTGTTCCTCTGGTTGGACGTCTCACTGACCCCGAGTGTCCTGCCTTCTCCAGTTGGCCCTACCTCCCTCCCCCCGCCTCCACGTACGTCCTTGCTTGTTCCTGTTCCTGATCGTATCTTCCCTAAGTTACCCCTTGTAAGTATTCCTCATACCCTTTTTGACATGTCTGTTCTTGTTCTGTTTCTCCTGACTTTGGTTTTTCCTTTCATGTTTTCAGGTTTACTGGTGTCAGTACCTTTTTCGCGACCTTTTTATTCTTCTCTCTCTCTTTCCTCCTTTCTCCTCATCGCTTATTGGCTCCCTTGGTCATGCTTCTTTCTCTTTATACATTTTACCCTCCTGTCACTTCATTTCTCCTTTGACTCATATTTACGTTCCTCTCCTTTTGGCCGTCCTCTCTCTTATCTTGCTTGTTTATTGGTCTCTTTGCGCATGTTCTTTTTTCTCTTTCATTGGACCTTACTTATCAATATCTCCGGACTTCACTTTATCGTTTCACTGATCTCAGTAACACCTTGGCTTTTCTCTATCTTTATGGTATCTTTTAGTCTTCTCTTACTCTTCTTTCTCTTGTCCATTCCATTTCTTCTTTATTCTTTTTTCTTTCTTTCTTTTTCCTACGTTCTTATTTTTCGCGAGGCTTTCTCTCAATGTTTTAATTTTTCTTTGCATTACTCTTTTAATAATCCTTAATGTCAGTACGTATTCTATCTTGGAACATTAAAGGTCTTCACTCTCCTATTAAGAGGCAAAAAATTCTTTCTCATCTAGCCAAGTTGAATGTAGACATTGCCTTCTTGCAAGAAACCCATTTGTCTGATATTGAAACTGCTAAGCTCAAGAGGGGTTGGGTAGGTGATGTTTTCTCTGCTCCTGGGGATGGTAAAAGAAATGGTGTGGCTGTGTTAATTCGCAAATCTCTCTCTCATTCGCTCTTGACTTCTGAGTCAGATCCCGAGGGTAGATGGTTGTATGTCAAACTTTCCTCGAAGGGTATTCCCATCTCCCTTCTCAACATTTACGCACCTACTGGCGGTGACCCCGCCTTTTGGCGCACAATGGCTTCTCGTATTTCTGAATACGTTGATGACAATTTTATTATGGCAGGAGATTGCAATCTACCCCTTGATCCCTTTTTAGATAGGCATTCCAAAGCATCTTATATCCCTAATAAGTCTCATAAACTGTTTGTTCAAGCAATATCCCAGCACAAACTCATTGATGCCTGGCGTTTATGTAATCCTACTACTAAAGAGTTTACCTTTTACTCCCCATCCCACCAATCACAGTCCCGCATTGATTACATTTTTCATTCCCATCATATCTCTCAGTCCCTCACTCACGCCGATATTGGCCCCATCTTGTTCTCTGATCACGCCCCTGTACTGGTTAACATTGATGTCTTACCCAAGTCCACCGGGCCAAAACGATGGCGCTTTAACAATACTCTCCTTCTTGATCCCAAATTCACCACCTCCTTTGTTGAATTTACTACAGAATTTTTTGCCATCCATGACACACCCACTGTGCCCAAGCATGCTATTTGGGACGCTTATAAGGCTGCAGCCAGAGGTTTCATCATTGATTATGTAGCTAGAAAGCGTAAAACTGCTCGCAAGCGTACTAGTGACCTTCTCCTCACGATTAAAAAACTGGAGCATTCTTTTTATACCTCCCATTCGCAGGAAAGTTTGACTACTCTTATTGAAGCTAAGATGCAATTTAACAAACAATCCACTGACGATGCTTCGTTATATTTGTTGAAATCTAGTTCAAAATTTTACGGGGGTAAGAACAAAGCGGGGAAGGTTTTAGCCAATTATTTAAAAGTCAAGCAACACAAACTGAACATTGAGTCTGTTTATGATGTTAATTCCGTTTTAAGGCGCACATATGTTGATATTTTAGAGGAATTTTCCCTTATTTATTCCACACTTTACTCATCTGAAACTCACCCTACTGCCCAATCCCTCGCTACCTTTTTCTCCAGCATTCAGGCTCCCCCCAATTTTCCTGCTGACTTATCCATTCTTGAAACGCCTATCTCTAGTTCCGAACTACACACTGCACTTCAGTCACTTAAGAAGGATAAAGCCCCGGGTCCGGACGGATTTACAGTTGAATTTTATTTGCAATTTTCTAAATTACTATTACCCAGATTACATTCTCTTATTGGCTCTTTTATTCTTAGTGGCACTTCCTCTGGCACTTTCTCAGATGCCCACATATGCATTATACCCAAAGAAGGAAAAGACACCCAGCATTGCAAGAATTATAGACCAATCTCCTTAGTTAACATTGATTACAAGATATATGCTAAATCCCTTGCCATAAGACTAGACCCCTTTCTTCCTGAATTGTTGGGCCCGGAACAATCTGGGTTTGTTAAAGGTCGTTTCATCACAGATAATACTAGACTTCTGTTCAATGTCCTGTCCAAATCCTCACGGTTCCAGGATTCGTTAGCGGCAATTGCTTTGGACGCAGAAAAAGTGTTTGATAGAGTAGAGTGGACTTTCCTTTTTTCCGCCCTCAGATGGTTTGGGTTTGGTCCTAATTTTATTTCCTTTGTTTCTTTCCTTTATTCCAGTCCCAGAGCGGCGGTCTGTGCTAATGGCCTAGTCTCTTCTTTCTTCAACTTAGGTAGAGGAGTTCATCAGGGTTGTCCCCTTTCTCCCTTCCTTTTTAATCTGGCCTTAGAACCCTTTCTCTCAAAACTCCGCCAAAATCCTAATTTGCATGGTTTCCAAATCTCTCAAACAAACATCAAACTTGCTGCCTATGCAGATGATATCCTACTCTTTATGTCCAACCCTGCCATTTCAATCCCCGCATTTCTAACTGAAGTTCATGAATACTCCCACATTTCTGGTTATCAGTTGAATAACGACAAATGTGAAATTTTACCCCTCACAAAATTTACCTTCAAACCTGATTTTGCTGCGTCCAATTTTACTTGGAGTCCCTCACATATCAAATATCTTGGCTTGCACATTACCCCCTCCCTTCCCGATACTGTCTCGTTATGCCTTAACAAGTGTACCCAGAAATTGTCTGACCTCACTTCTAGATGGCACCCGCTTTACCTTTCCTGGTGGGGTCGCCTCGACACGATTAAAATGATGCTTTCCCCAATAGTTCTTTACACTATTTCCAATATTCCAGTTCCTATTCCAGCTAAATTTTTTAGGAAAATCAACACTATTCTCTCTTCTTTCCTGTGGTCCGGCAAAAAAGCGCGTATGTCCTTGTTCAGACTACGACTTCCCAAATCAGAGGGTGGAGTCAACTTTCCAGATTTTCCCACTTATCATAAAGCATTCCTTCTGCGACAAGCTTCCCTTTGGTTGCGAGATCCTGCTGAATCTCCCCCTCTATGGCTTGTTATTGAGCGTCTTTCTTTATCCCCCTTTACTTTCGCTGAGTATCTCTCATTTTCTCGTAAGCCCCAGTTTACTTCCACTCCCATCCATAAATTCACTACCAAACTTCTTCTTTCCACTTCCTCAAGCCCTCCTTCCTCTGTAGCTGAATTTCTCAATAACACCATTTGGTATAATAACAGCATCCTCATTAATCACAAGCCCTTTTATTGGAAATCTTGGAGACAAAAGGGTTTGATCTGGGTATCCCACCTCTTTTCTGGCTCTGATTTCTTACCTTTCTCCGTTCTTAGCCAAAATTTCAATCTCCCTCACTCCTTTGCTCGTAAGTACCTCACGCTTAAGAACGCAGTTATGTGCACCTATGCCCAATTCTCCAACTCTCCCACCCAACCCGACCCTTCCAATCCTACTCTGCACCTCCATTCCTTGCTGCGTACTCACCCCACAGCCTCCTCAATTTACCACTCATTTCACAAGACTCTCACACCTAGGCCAAAATCCACGGTAGAGGAACAATGGGAGTCTGATTTTGACATCTCTTGGCCCACCTCTCTTTGGGATAAAATGTGGACCAAACTTCGCAAATCGTCCAGGGCTGCTTCCCTCACACAAACCCTTTTTTTTTATCTATAACAGACTTCTCTTTTCACCCCATATGTTGAATAAGAGGTTTCCTTTAATCCCTGACCTTTGTTGGTCCTGCTCGACACCCAAGGCTACTCTTTTTCACATGCTTTTTTCCTGTACTGCTGCGCACAATTTTTGGAAACAAGTTTGGGTTCAAATTAATGCCATATTTCATACTGCATTTCCCTTCTCTTTTGTCAATATTTTTTTAGGAATTCTCTCTCCCTGTTGGGCAGATATTGATTTTAATATGCAAATTGTTGACTTGTTGCTAGCTTTTGCATTCCAGCAAATTACTGTTAATTGGAAAAATGTTGCTAATATTTCTTTTAGAGCATGGTGGTACAATGTATGTCATAATCACAGGCTAGATACTGTCTTTATTTATCCCCTCAGTCTGGCTAAAAAGCGACATGATCTTTTGCTTCCTGTGACCTTGTACCTTGATATTTGTGCTAAGCGCTCATCTCATTTGCCTCCTTTTCAGCAGGCGGTCTCTAAACCTCCTTGATTGACCTTTTTTGTTCCTTTGCATTTTTTATAATCCATTTTACTGCATATTATCTCCAGCACTGCTTTTTGTTATATAGCCTCAATTATTTGTTATCTCTCAATCTCATGTTTATTTCCACAGTCATGTCTATTCTACCTCTCATATTGCTGTTATGTTTTAGGTTTTCTTATGTATCGACACCTTTATTTCTCTAATAAAAATCTTTTGAACTTAAAAAAAAAAAAGTGTCTCAACAAATCATAGCTCTGCTTATTTTGATTGGGCAAAAAAAACATGGTTTGCAAAGAACAAACCCACCTTTGCAAGGAAACTCAAAAACAGAGGGCTTGATTTAGAGTCTAGTGGACAGGTGCTCTGTCACAAACATGACCGATATCCCGTCTGCCTTATGACAGATTCATCGTAGCCTAATACACTTGCAATATGATGGACACGATATCCATTCTGTTTGTGTAGGAGTATCCCTCCATCAAATACTAAATGAGGGCCAGAGTCTGGCTATAGTCACAAAAAGGATTATGAAGACATGTGCTTGCTAGTTTTCCACTTGGATAGTCAAAACCTGGCCAGTGGAAGAAATTGACTTATTGTGAAAGAGATGATTGGTAAGGGTGAGGCTGGGAGTTCCTGGTGAGTTTCCTGTTCTCCACCTCCCTCCCATCAGCTAGTGTAATACCTTTATTCCACCTCATTATCTAGTTCAATGTATTGGTTAATTGCTCCACTATAGACGATGCACTTAATCCAATGTAACAAAACCAGACCTAGGATTATCTCTTAGTACGTGTCAAAAACAGAGATTGCAACATGTGACATATATTTAAATAATATCAATCTGTTTACACCTGGTTTAATAATATATTCTGTTAAGCACCAAGTTTCATTAGTTATTATAACGTGACTTAAAGGAGAGAGGGGTTTTTCATGTAATTTATTAGATGTTCTCTTTGCGACAAACATGTTATTATTGAGATGTTCTGCAATTATAGGCTTAATCCTATGAATAAATCAGGAATAACAATGCAAAAAAATCTACTTATTTACATTTATACATTGTCAGTTGATTAATTTCTGCATGGCCAAGTCTAACTAGGATGAATACGATATCTGCTAATTTATCATCTAAATGCATTAATGTCAATAGTGGTAGTTTAGTTATATAAGTCAGTCTATTACGTCCATTTTGATACTCAAACTAATGCTTGGCACGAAACATAATCATTTAGTATACTGCCACTCATCAAGGAAGATTGTAGGACATTCCAACGCATGCTTTTACCACACATGCCTTTACCAAGCATTTTTTACAACGCATGCTTTTACCACGCATATGCCTTTACCATGCAGGTAAGTATATATATATATATATACATATATATATATATATATATATATTCACTGAAAAAACCATAGGTTTCACACATGTTATAGTTAGCTGGACATTTTATTGATAAAAAACCAATGAAATTCCCCCGTTATAGTTAGTGCAGGCAACTATAACTCACGCGACCGCAATCCTCTGCTGATGCTAATACTGTATTTAGACACTTATTTGCCCATGTCTTCTTCCATTAAATTTTAGCTATACATATATTACAAATATTTTTTTTTCATAAAGACACATATGTCATCAGCAGAAGATTGCGGTCGCGTGAGTTATAGTTGCCTGCACTAACTATAACGGGGGAATTTCATTGGTTTTTTATCAATAAAATGTCCAGCTAACTATAACATGTGTGAAACCTATGGTTTTTTCAGTGAATTTGCAAGGTTTTTTAAATGCTGATTCCTAACTATAACGTGGGTGAAACCTATGGTTTTTTCAGTGAATTTGTACGGTTTTTTAAATGCTAAGTTACTTTACGCCATTCGTGGCGTGCGCGCCCAGTTAACGCAGTTCGTTCCGTGCGCGCACGTGCGCTTCGCGCACCGTGCGCGCACCGTGCGCGCACAGTGAGCACGCGGTGCGCTTCGCGCACCGCGCGCCCACTTTACGCAGTTACGTGGTCGGCGATTTTACGAAAAAAAAATATTTTTTTTTTGGGCTTGGGGGTTGTTTGGGGACCCCTATATCAATGCTGGGTGGTTAGGATCTCAAGAAACTGCCTCTTTAGACATTTTTGGGCATCGTTTTTGCTGCCCAACTCAGAGAGCGAGAGAGAAAATGGCGGCCGCCGCTTCCTGGTTTCGACCGATTCGAATGTTTACTAAGATCTAACAGCCAATCAAAATCGCGCTCGCGCACGCCACCGTACGCGTACGGTAAGCGCACCGTAAGCGCACCGTAAGCTGGCTCAGATATATATATTGATTTAAAGGCTATTTTCTCTGAATCTACTGAACAGATTTACACCAAACCTACAAAAGGCACTTCCTTGACCTGAGGACTACCTCTCTGCCAAATTTCAAGTAATTCTGTTCAGCCGTTCGGGCTGTAGCTGTGTCTAAAGGTCCTATGGAAAAATGCATGGGAAAAACGCGTTTTGGGACCCCCCTTTTATCTCAGCCCCCGCTTGACGAATCCCCCCGAGACTTTCAGGGTAGGAGCGGAGCGTAGCGCCCCACCTATTTTGAAAAATTCGCGAGGATTCGTCGACCGGCGCCAAAGTTATTCAAAATAGAATGTTGCGGATTTCCTATGGAAACGTGGTCCTAACTATAACTACCTACTGGCGACCGCCAGTAGGTAATATATATATATATATATATATATATATATATATATATATACATACATATATATATAATTGATGCCTGAATTGCTATTTCTTCAAAAACAGGTACGGACCTCAAAAATTCTTCAAAAGGGATCAATCCATCCAAACCAAGGGGGTTACTTCATGATATCAGTTTATTTATTCATCGAAGTAAAAACAGACAAGTGTCCGCTCCGGACGTGTTTCGATCGCATAAGCGATCTTGATCACCTGACGCGCCTGTGACGGATTGCCATTTTAAATAGAATACAACCAATGAACGCCTAAATGTGATTAAGCCATCGTGCAAATTTAAAGCAACACACACACCCTCATGTGCTACAAGGGATAAAAGAACCTCTTTAAATCAATTTAAACATTCTACTTTGTTTGACCAGTGCTTTAAAACAGTCTATTATGAATAAATCATATAAAATTTAAATATGCTGTTCAATAACAATAAGATTCATACATGGACTAATTCATTCTATAGGTACATGTCATAACTCACAGCTTATTAGTACTAAGACTGTTATGAAGTTTATAAACAAACTCATAATATACTGTGTTATGATCTCACAACAAAAGAGGTATATAAGAGATAATGTGACTAGTGCCTGTTGATACATCTCTAAAGTATTGTGTATCCCAACTAATGTACCTTAGGTTTCAAGGCAAGTGCCTATTGATTCAAGTTGTGGGGGAGGCCCTTCTTTATTACTTACACTTATCCACCGCTAAACCCTAAAAATACCCTTATCACCAATACCCTCACCCACCACTAAACCCTAAAAACACCCTTACTTTCCTACCCCATGACCATTAAATACCTTTCCCATCCAATAGGCCTACTGACCCCTGTGCCTTAAAAAACAGCCTTACAACACAATACTCTTACCCACCCCTAAACCCTGAAACAACCCTTATCTCTCTATACCTTATACCCGTCCCTAAATATTTTGGAGCAGATCTACAAGAAACTAATGCAGCGCGGTGCCGCAAGTCATTTCGCTGTGCCACGCTGCGTTACTTTTGAAGCACAGGGATGCGACATATTTACAACAATATGTTGCATCTCTGTGCTTCCCTCTGCGCTGGCGCACAAACTGTTGCCATGCGCCAGCTCAGGCACCCTTGCACCATGGTGCAAGGATGCCTGCGTCGTGGGGAGATTGTTTTTGTGCAGGAAGGGGCACCTTCCTGCACAAAACAATCAATTGAGGTGATTTCCTCTTCCAATGTGTGCTGTAGAATGCAGCACGCATTGAAAGAGCATTCTGAATCAGTTCCTGATTAACGATTTCTCGTAAATCTGGAAATGCATCAGTGGACATGGGTGTTGCGTCGGAACACCCACAGCAACACACATGTCACGTCACTAACACGCAAAGTGTTGCGTGAACAGGGCCGATATTTACAAGCACAGGTTAAGTCACGCAGGGTGACCTGTTCTTATAAATATCACTTACCAGGCTGTGCAACCAGTGCGTCACGCAACGTGATGCACCGGAGGCGCAAGGGGCTTGTAAATCTGCCCATATATATATATATATATATATATATATATATATATATTTATATATATATATATATATATATATATATATATATATATATATATATACACATATATATATATATATATATATTATCTACTGGCGGTCGCCAGTAGATAGTTATAGTTAGGACCATGTTTCCATAGGAAATCCGCAACATTCTATTTGGAATAACTTTGGCGCCGGTCGACGAATCCTCGCAAAATTTTCAAAGCTAATGGGGCGCTACGCTCCGCTCCTACCCTGAAAGTCTCGGGGGGATTCGTCAAGCGGGGGCTGAGAAAAAAGGGGGGTCCCAAAACGCGTTTTCCCCATGCATTTTTCCATAGGACCTTTAGACACAGCTACAGCCCGAACGGCTGAACAGAGTTACTTGAAATTTGGCAGAGAGGTAGTCTACAGGTCAAGGATGTGCCTTTTGTAGGTTTGGTGTAAATTTGTTCAGTATTTCCTAAGAAAATAGCATTTAAATCAATATATATATCTGTAAGCGCGCTCCGAGCGCGCACCGTAAGCTTACCGTACGCGTACGGTGCCGTGCGCGAGCGCGATTCTGATTGGCTGTTAGATCTTAGTAAACATTCGAATCGGTCGAAACCAGGAAGTGTCGGCCGCCATTTTCTCTCTCGCACTCTGAGGGGGGGAGGAAAAACAAAGCTCCTAACCACCTAGCCTTGGTTAGGGTGTCCTAAATGGACCCCCAAGGGCAAAAAGTTCAATTTTTTTTTTTTTTTTTAAACGCCGAATGCGCTTACCGTACGCGTACGGCCAAAAATAAAAAAACAAAAAACAAAATCCACATATTCCCCCCCCCCGTGTGCAAAAGGTGCCCGTTGGGCACTCTTTGTGCATGGCATATTGCAAAATTGAACATTTAATAGATAACCTTTCACAACGAAGCGCATAATATGTCCTCCGTGTGCGTACATGGCCCATCCAGCGTAACGTGGGCACGCGGTGCGCGTAGCGCACCGCGTGCCCACCGTGCGTGCACGGCACTAACTGCGTAAAGTGGGCGCGCGGTGCGGAAAGCGCACCGCATGCTCACTGTGCGCGCACGGAACGAACTGCGTGAAGTGGGCGCGCACGGCACGAACGGCGTAAAGTAACTTAGCATTTAAAAAACCGTACAAATTCACTGAAAAAACCATAGGTTTCACACACGTTATAGTTAGGAATTAGCATTTAAAAAACCTTGCAAATTCACTGAAAAAACCATAGGTTTCACACAAGTTATAGTTAGCTGTACATTTCACTCGTAAAAAACCAATGAAATTCCACGTTATAGTTAGTGCAGGCAACTATAACTCACGCGACCGCAATCCTCTGCTGATGCTAATACTGTATTTAGACACTTATTTGCCCATGTCTTCTTCCATAAAATTTTAGCTATACATATATTACAAATATTTTTTTTTCATAAAGACACATATGTCATCAGCAGAGGATTGCGGTCGCGTGAGTTATAGTTGCCTGCACTAACTATAACGTGGAATTTCATTGGTTTTTTACGAGTGAAATGTACAGCTAACTATAACTTGTGTGAAAACTATGGTTTTTTCAGTGAATATATATATATATATATATATCCAAACAAAACCTCCTTCACACATCAAAGGAGGCACACCGACACTGGTTAGGTTCCAATTCACGTAGTTTTATTTGTGAAACAACACGAAGGTAAGAGGCTCCCAAATCCCAACGTTTCTGCTCTGGGCGAGCCTTGATCACGGGAGGCAGTCTCTGATTTCAAAAGGGCCCACGTGGTTTCCCTCATTATCTAAGTGGGCCGTATTATCATGCGCACATTGAAAATTTCAGCATATCCCAGGTGAATTGCGCCGTCGTTTCAATTGTGTGAATGACATGCTGCGCAAACCACTTCTTTAAATAACAATTTCCCTGAGCACAAGATGCCTGGTAAGTCTCTGACACAGTTTGTTTTTCAATTTCACCATTACTTGTGGAAAGTCACTCCAACCTGCAATAACGGAGAAACTCCTTCTGCTCCCAACTCGCCAACACACTGTGAAAGCACTCCCAGGGGGCGTGCAGGTCAGGCTCCAACAATAAATCCATCCAAATTGCCCCGCAAATATATATATATATTTATTCGTCAAGGGGGTCCGAGAAAAAAGGGGGTCCCCAAACGTGTTTTCTCCATGTTAATTTCCATAGGAAACTTTAGACAAGGCTACAGGTCGAACGGGTGAACGGAATTACCCCAAATTTGGCAGGGAGAAGAGTCTAGGTCTAGAAAGCACGCTTTTGTTTATTTGGTGTAAATCCGTTCAGTAGGTTTGGAGAAATATCGAAATTTACAGATAGCGATATTTGGGACTTCTGCCTTCTGATTGGCTGAGGCGTTACGAGCACGAGCTTGCTGCTTATTGGCTGCGAGCAGTGCAAGCGGTTGCAACTAGTAAGTGTTGGCAGCCATTTTGTGATTCCGTTGAAGCGAGTAAGGGGAAAAAAGGGTGAAAAGAGTCGGAAAGAGGAGGGTAGGAGCGCTGTGAGGTCTGTGGGGTGGTTAGGGTGTGCTACACAGGGAGTGTGAAGCGATGTATTCACCCCTACCGGTGTGAAAGTGCTGTTTTGCCCAGAGTGAGATGGTGCACTGCTGAGATGAGGTGCCGGTACACTCGGGGATGAAACCGTGAGCTGATTGCTGTAAACTGATGTGCTCTGGGCGCTGTAGGATACTGGCCGCTGTAGCATAGCTGTGTAAGTTGTGCTAGTATGGGTTTAGAGTATAGCAGTGTGAGCTCTGTGGGGTGGTTAGGGTGTGCTATACAGGGAGTGTGAAGTGAAGTATTCACCCCTAGCGGAGTGAAAGTGCTGTTTAGACCAGAGTGAGATGGTGCTGAGGTGAGGTGCCAGTACACTCGGGGATGAAACCGTGAGCTGATTGCTGTAAACTGATGTGCTCCTGGCGCTGAAGCATACTGGCCGCTGTAGCATAGCTGTGCAAGTGTTGTTAATATGGGTTTGGACTATAGCGGGAGTGGAAAGCAAACTACTCACCCCTACCGGTCTGAAGACTCGAATGGAGTGTTTTAGCAAGCAGGAATAAATAAATAATTGTGAAGAATATAATGCAGAATGTTGCAATGCCACAGAAGACAAATGGTGAAATCAGGTGTGTTTAAGAAAGTGGCTGTGTGGGATAAAGCGATGGAGTCTGCAAGTTATATAAAAAGTGTCTTTATGTAAGTGCCATAAATTGAACAATGGGTGCAAGAGCTAAGGCATCCAGCTGAGGCAAACTCCAATCGCTTCTGCTGTATTCAAAGCTAAGCTTCTGCATCAGTCAATTCCACATTACATGTTACAGTTCCATGTGACATAAACAATACCTATTAGACATGAATGACTGTAAATTGTAGAATAAAAATAAAGGTAGGATACGATTACCACACTGTGCCAACCAGTTCCTAAACAATGCCGTGTTTTATGATCTTGATCGCCAGTTCGTGACCAAAGGCTGAGGATGAGCTAATTTGTGTGAAAGGGCTTCGTGGATAAGAGGCAGGCAGAGAGACGTGTGTACAAAGAATAGATATGGTTTCAAAATGGATGTTGGGTTTAGGCTAATTTAGCAAGTAAATAGCGTATTTGCATAGGCCATACTTCATCCATTCCTGGTTAGTGTGGAGAGGTAAGGGCCAATAATCAAAACAGAGTTCAAATGCCTAAGCATACCTAGAAAGTTATTATATGAAAATAGTTCAATTGAAGTGTATTCAAAAATTTAATAGGAAAAGTCAAAAAAGTTGGAAAAAATCTATCCAAGAATAAAGTGAATTTCTTACAAGTCTTGGAAATTGCAGTCCGGAAGTTCTTCAGCGGCTTGAGATGCGTAATGTTCCAAGAGGCGATTGTTGCCACCGTGTGAGAAAAGCAAAGCGATCCAATTCATATCCTCGAAGGGACAGTAATGTTCCTCAAATGTTGGAGCGGCAATTTGAATTGGCAGGCAATCTGTGATGTTGTCAAAGGTCGCACGTTGCAGGAGATATTTCGCGGCTGGGCAGAAATCCCATTCCGCCAGGATACCTTTTTGCGTTGCATCCGCCATTGCTCCACTGCCCGAACAATCAAGTTCATGGTTTTCAAGATACTCCATTACCTGCTGGATATCGGGAGTGTTTGCTTGGATGTTGGCAAGACATAGATCCATTCGCCAGTCGATTGGGCAAGTTTTGCAAAAAAAAGATGGTTGCACGCAGATTGTATATGTGTAAATAAATGTCATGTTGTAGATGGCTCCGATAATAGATAGAGGCAGGCAGCCGAAAAGTTGTTCCATTTTTTCACGGTATTGATGTAGCTTCGCGTAGAGGTGTATTCTGTCGGGCATGCTTGTTACCATAGGGAGCGTAGCCATTTTTAACAAGCTAAAATAGTAGTAGGATGGCCGCAAACATAGCGAGAATTATGGGCACTGTTGCTGTTATTCCAGAGATGATCGAATGAATGAGGTCTGGTGTTAGACTAAAAACATTTTGAAAGCCTGTGAGAAGGCCGGAGGAGACAAGGTTAAAAAAGTGTGCCAGACCTTAAATGTCAGATGTGTTGAAAATTGTGTAACAATTCACAAAGTGTAATGGGAGGTTCCTATTTAAAAGGGAGTGTATTTTACTTGAAGTTCGTGCTATCTGCAGTCGATAAATTACTTTTGCAGAAGTGAGGGACACTTCTGTTTGAAACAAAAGCGCTTTCAGTTTGCTCCGTTTAATACAATCTGTTTTCAAAGTAGGTATTGAAGGTCAAGTTGAACTTTGGGAGTTACTTTGTGTGGGTGGGAATAGAGATTGCTAGAGGAAGTTACCCGGTTTGAAATAGTAAGGACATACGGTATGCCAGCTCACATTGCGTAGCAGTCCATGTTATTAAGAAGCAGATAACTGCCGTTAGAAAGCTGTGTGAATGTTGGTCTGATTGTGGGAGTTGGCGTGCTTTTAAAAGCATGCACGATTGGGGGCTGTAAGCTTAGAAGCATCGTGCAGTTGGACATTCTTACATAGTAATGAATGATTGCCATTGTGGTTCCACTTTTCACCTGTGAGAAAAACTTCTGTATCCTCCTTAAGACAGCGATATGTAAATGGGAGAAACCACTGCTCGTGAATAAACGCGCTACCTTATATAATCACATACAACTTGACAAACAACATGTACACCTAGCAGACACAACGACACTACGTACTGTGGGAACCGTGGCTAGGCATGTACACAAACCAAACATGGCATTGCACCTCTGCCACAAAATGCAGAATGCGGGGAGAGATGGGTGCAAAGTATGTGAGAAGGTGGCAAGTGATTCTCGATTATAAAAGTATACAATCCAAAGTGTTGAGGGGATGTGCCGGACAGACTTGAGTATGCAGAGCACAGGCATTTACATGTCAACATACACTGATGGTCTATTGAGTGAAGTCAACAGTGGACGCAACCACGATAGTACAGTTAGTAGGGAAGATTACGAAGACATGGTGTGTACGTGCCCCCCCCCCCCAAAATCTTTAGCGTAGTGGGGTGGCTCGGCATAAGCAAGGCTAGCGAAGGGGTATGAATAAAAGGCACATTTCTCTGGGTGTGGTTCTCTTCTGGAATGGCGAACATGTCTGTCAGGTCTGTGCAGCTTACACTGCCACAAGGCTGACGCCATGAGCGAAGGTAGTTGCGGGAATAATTCTCTCAGCCTGCTGCTACCCAGAAACCGTCATGGCCGCTGCGACACACATATGCCCCATAGTTCACCTTTCGACACCGTCGTATGTGAGAGAGGGCCCACCATGTGCCGGCGGAAGCTTTTGGGCCGAGGTCTGCGAGCTGGGAAGGCTCCTGAGATCAACGCTTGCTACTGCGACACAGGCAGACAGCGCCCAGCCTGAGGCCCAGCACTGTGAAGTGCTCTGTATGCTACTAACACAGTAGTCGAAGAGGTACCAACAGTGGAACGGTGTCTTGATCCCACAATGGACGATGTTAGAACTGCATCTGAGAGTGCAGATGAAGGCACTCCTTTCGACCAACTCACGCGACCGCAATCCTCTGCTGATGACGTCAGATATTACATCACTGATGACATATGTATCTTTCTGAAAAAAAAAAAATTGTAATATATGTATAGCTAAAAATTAATGGAAGAAGGCATGGGTAAATAAGTGTCTAAATACAGTGATGTAATATCTGACGTCATCAGCAGAGGATTGCGGTCGCGTGAGTTATAGTTGCCTGCACTAACTCACTAACTATAACGGGGGAATTTCAATGGTTTTTCACGAGTGAAATGTCCAGCTAACTATAACATGTGTGAAACCTATGGTTTTTTAAGTGAATTTGCAAGGTTTTTTAAATGCTAATTCCTAACTATAACGTGTGTGAAACCTATGGTTTTTTCAGTGAATTTGTATATATATATATATATATATATATATATATATATATATACACACAAATATGTACATAAATATGGACTACTTCACACATACTTACTTTAACTATACTTCCAATGCATCGTAAAGGCATACACGGTAAAGGCATATGCGTGGTATAGACTTGCGTTGGAAGGGCTTTGTGATAAATTCACTGTGTGGTTAAAAATCTTTGTAATTACTGTCCCCGTCCAGGAAAGACCCACTCACTCCCCCAGTAGAAGCTGTCCACCACTGACAGATTTGATTTTGAGAATGTTGATCATCCAATGCTTCTCAAAACAATGAACCATCCTCTTGTAAGTCAGAAAAAGTCCCATTGCTGCCCGCGTTCCCTTACACATCGCAGGCGATTGCAATGTATTCATTGAAATTCACACTTCCGGTCGCTCATTGCAATGCACATATTTGCACTGTCAGGCGTCTGCTTTAAAAAACAGCAGGGAATTTTGCTTTGATGGACAATGTAAAGAGATAGAGCACAACATGCCCTTAACTGTGCATGCTGAATACTTTAAAGGACTAATGTTCTGTAAATGTCACAAGAGGGGGTCCCTGGAGTACTTTCTGGCTCTCTGAAGAATCCAAGGGTTGTATGGTAAATACATATCATTTTATTTTTATCCTTTTGATGACTCCTAGCTTGTGCGTCACCGAATGCTTTTCCTGTAATAACCTTGCTTTCATCTATTGCCAACAAACATGGATCCCTCAGACATCTTCAGCAAAAGTGCAATCATGGTGTCTGAATAGGAGCCCTGCAGGGCACTCGACCGGCAAAAACTGGTCGAAACAACATAGGACACATGAGGCTACCAGTGCTTAAGTTGTACCAGTGGCTTCCTCTGGTTGGCATCGACACTCATTTTTGGAGAGCAGTACTTATTTTCTGATCATTAGACTGAACAAAAACCAGACAGAGAAAAAGACAGAAGGAGGGAGAGAGACTTTGGAAAACAGTAACAAAAAAGGCAAGCAGTCATGAAAAAGACCCTACAAGAGTGAGGTAAAGTGATAGGAAGTACAGGGAGGGGGAAGAAAGAGGCATGAAGTGGAATAGAAAATAGTAAAACATGGCCCGACTGACTGGAGCCTGTTCATCTAATGCGGAAAGGGTTCATTTGCAAAATAAAGGCTGTTCTCAATGAACCACTTGCACTTTTTTAATTGTTACTACATGCTCAGGGCAGAAGGTAATCATTAGGGGTGGGCGGAACGTGCGGAGTTTCACTCCACGGAATGTCGCAGAGTTGCATGAAAACTCTGGGAGATTCTGAGGAGTTCCTCAAATGGGTGGAATTTGGCACGTTGCGCTGCTTGCACTGATGTTTAGCGCTGGGAGCTTGTTCCACACTGCAAAATCAGCACAAACTGCACCACTCTGTGCACCAGGGGGCGCTGCTTCTGTTCTGCTGCTCCAGTAGATTTTCTACTCAAGTGCAGTTTTTTCTCTGCAAGCGGTCACGAACACCTGCGTTGAGAAGATCTTGCCGGGTGCCCTCATAGCCCTTAAAAATCGAGGTATGGGAAGCCAATTCTCACTCACACCTGGCCACTTACCATTTGCGAGTACGCAAGAGAAACAAACTCCGCCACCCAACAGGTGGCGGAGTTTGGCCGGAACTCTGCGTTACAAGCGTAACGCGGAGTGGCCAAAACTCTGCAAACTCCGCCGGAGGAGTTAAATTTAATCGCCCAGCCCTACTAATAATCATCTTTAAAACTGTGCGGTTGCACGCTCCCAAGTCACAAGGAAGAGGACGCATCCTCATTCATGCGCAATTGTTAGGAGATCCAGTAATAACTAGACCTGGCGAAATGTGATTACACCTGCAATAACATTTGCTATCTCAAGCTTTTGTAAGTGAAATTTATGATTTTTTTAATTATCCAAGTTTGCATAATTTTTGCGTACAGAAGTCTTGCTCACACTAAACATGTCTTACTTAGAGTCATTTTCTATATAAACCAGTCTCTTGTTTGTATCTCGGAAGACTGTTTTTTTACACCATCTGTTCCAAAGTCACATGCAATAACACCAAACCATATTTGCTCTTAATGCATAAATTAACAAAATGGTTGTGAAATATCATGACATTCCATAACATTGACTTCTTGTACACCCCTAGCCATGGCCATTTTGATTTGCAATGGCCAATGCGACTTTCAGTGTCATTGACTGACCTGTGACTGACCTGTGAGCGCGAGCTCTGTCCTGCGAGGTCCTTCCTGTTGGGCTGTTTGTTCTGCAGCTGCACCTCGCGGAACCCGCTCCGCGGGTCCCGCTTCGCCCGTGTGCCTGGGCGCATCGTTGCTGATTCCTGACAGGGGAGCTGCCTGAATCTCGGGGAGCAGGGCTGCGAGCGCCAGGTGAGGATCAGGGACTCCATTGCCCAGGAGTCCCTGTGCTGCCATCATTTCCTGCACCTGGACGCTCTCCCTGCTGGCCACGCCCCCTAAGCACAGCTGAAAAGAGCCTGCTTGTCCCTAGCTCTTTGGGAGACATTGACTGACCTGTGAGCGCGAGCTCTGTCCTGCGAGGTCCTTCCTGTTGGGCTGTTTGTTCTGCGGCTGCACCTCGCGGAACCCGCTCCGCGGGTCCCGCTTCGCCCGTGTGCCTGGGCGCATCGTTGCTGATTCCTGACAGGGGAGCTGCCTGAATCTCGGGGAGCAGGGCTGCGAGCGCCAGGTGAGGATCAGGGACTCCATTGCCCAGGAGTCCCTGTGCTGCCATCATTTCCTGCACCTGGACGCTCTCCCTGCTGGCCACGCCCCCTAAGCACCCTCCCCCTATATCAGGTGCAGCTTCTTCCGCGGCGCGGGAGCGCGCGGGAGGGCGCCGGGAGAAGCCCGGGACAAGGGCGGGACCGTCTGTGGCCGTCCGGGGCCGAAGGTGGCCGGGCTGGGCCTACCCTCTTGGATTGTGCTTCCGACCCCTGGTCTCTTACACTCGGTGGAGCCGCCCGCCGAGTTTAATTTATTGTGAACATTATGCCGTCCCCTGCAAGGGAGAGCACCCCACTAAAACCGGGTGGAGCAAAGAATAGGACTCTAGAGAATTATTTCTCCCGGGCAGTGGGGAAGGGGGACAAAGAGTGTAATCTGTCCAGGTTAAGGGCAGAACGGAGACGCTCAATAGATAATATGAAAAACACGCCCCTCGGAGACCAACTTATTTTACCAAGGGAGGAGTTGTCCCGAATTGATGATGTCCCACTATTGCTGAGGGATTGCACTAACATGTCACCAGTTGAAGCCTTGAGTATAGCCCCAGAAATTAGTCCTAGCCCCCCCAAGGGTGACCATTGATTTAGTGTCCCAACCCCCTCCGGCCCCTCCAGCCTCGAAGATTAGGAAAACTAAATCTAAGCCAACTAACACACAAGTAGCCTTTGGACCTCCTCCAAATAAACGCAGGAGGAAATCGAGGGGAGCTCAAGGAAAGAGCAAACCCAAGGTTCCACACTCGGATTTTGGGAAGTTTTTAAAAACCCCCACATTAGTAGAGAAACCATTGGTCGATTTACACCCTAAACCCATTGCTCATGAGGATCCAGCTCCTACTATGATAAAAGACACAGGAGTTGGTATTGCTAATATTCCCTTGTCTGTTGTCCCGCTGGGAAACCTAGAATTTTTGCTAAGGTCCCTGTTATTACCGATCAGCGAGAGTATTAAAAAGATTGAGATCAGACTAACCATTTTAGAGGCCACATTGGGCAGTCTGAAAACTCCAGCTGGCAGACAGGGAAGGCAATCAGAGTCCACTTCCTCCACTGTAGCCCCTAAGCAGTCGGCAAATAGTGTCGCTAATCCAGTCCCTCCACAAGCTGTGAATGTGGCACCCTCGCAACAACCCACAAGGCCAAAGCCTGCAATAGCTAAGCCCCCTAACACCAATATGCCCAACCCTCCTTTAGGATCTGTACCCCCGGCACAGCCGGTAGACAAGAGCACCCCGACCCCTTTAATGAAGCTCACCCTGAGACCACGCAGACCCAATTTACCTCCAGAGACCAATGCTTTTACTGTCGTTATGGCAGGTGTCCCCCCACTTGAGGAAGGTGAAACGGAGGACTTTTGTGCCCTAAAAAGTAGGGTAATCAAGTGGTTAAACATAAATAGACCCCTCCCGACACACTTTAATAACGAAATTATAATGGTAAGAAGGGTACCATGGGTGGGAAGAACACAAAAATCCATTAAAGGGGACTGCATACTGGTGAGTTTTAGGGACACAGGAACGGTGTCCCATATATGTCAAGGGAAAAACAGATCTAGGGAATCCACCATCCAAACCCTCCATGTGTCGTTCTTTTTTCCCATCATCCCAGTCCTATCTCAGCAACCCCAAACTCATGACAACTGGGAGAGGGTTGGCAGGAGGGGGAGTCACCAGGCCTTTAACCCTAGGCCGTTTTTTGGCCGACCTGAACAACCCTTTTTTTCCTATAACCGGTTCCATTGCCTAAATGGCCTTGAAGGGGTCGATTGACAGACAGACAATGCCCCCCAGGGTTGTATAGAAATAGGAGGTACGGTAGAAAGACTGGAGGAGCAAAGATCCAAGGCTCAGCAAATCCAGGTGGTTGGTGAGGGGGAACCAAACTGCGTTGTGCCAAAGGAAATAGTTGTAGACAAGACAGGAGGGGGACATGGGCAGGGAATGCAAAGATCAATGTGGGAAAGAAGACCAAGGGCCCAGGGGGGTGCTGAATGGAGTGGAGAGGGTGTGAGACTTATCTCATGGAATATAGCGGGTATAGCGGGCAAATTTAACAATAAGGAATGGGTGGACTTCATTAGAACATTTCACATTATATGTGTACAGGAGACATGGGCTGTGGAGAATAACTACCATCTGCAGGGGTACAAGTGTTTTTTTGTTCCCGCCCGAAAATCTAGCTCAGGGAGAGCAATGGGCGGTTTGTCCATCTATGTAGATTTAGACCTGCCAGGCACCTGGTCCTTTCCAGACTGGTTCTCATATGGGATACAGGCGGTTCGGTTCCAGGGAAAGGGGTTACGTTTCTCTGTTTTTAACATATATAGCACCGAGTTAGAAAATAGCCACACCCCGGTATTAACTGAACTCGACCAAAGGTTAGGAAAAGAAATCATATCCCAGAATAAGGGACCGTCTGGTGGACTGCTTGTGGTGGGGGATTTTAATTGTCACCTTTGTCCGGCACTGGTCAAAAAGAACACAGATTGGGCGCAATGCCCAATTGAGAAGGGACCGCATTTTTCTCACTCGCCTACTGGGTCGGCTCTTAGGTTGCTTCGGTTTAAGTACGACCTAGAGCACACCATTAATATGGTAGACCCACAGTCGGATGGTACACTCCCACCAACTTTTAAGGGCAGGGGCTGCTCGTCTATTATAGATTATATCCTGGTCTCGAGATCCCTGGTTAATAAAGTAGTCAGTGTAGGGATAGACTGGAACACTTTCAGCGACCATAACCCGCTTGTTTTAATGCTCGCATATAGGGCGGGTATTGGCTCCAATGCCCATCGTTCAATCGTGGAGAGGGTCACCGATCAAGGCAGGAGACTGAAATGGTCCAAAATAGATGGGGCAAAGTTCTATAAAAACCTGAGCGATAAGGGTCTGCTGGCCATAAATGAATGTTTGGATCTGGAAGTCCAGGGACCAAGGTTATTAGAAGCATTTAACCATATTGCCAACCTGATAGACGGATTACTAAGGTCCAGTGCGCCCACGCGTAATCTGGTCAATCCCCGGTGGTTTGATAAAGATTGTTCCAAGGCACTGAGGGAACTGAAATGCTCCCTTAAGTCAAAACCACGAGATCCACAAGTAATCAGGGCATGCAGAGAAAAATATAAAAAAGAGACCAAAAGGAGGAAACTCACCCTGCAGGCAGAAGCTTGGGCAGATCTGAGAGAGGCAGGGGAAAGAAGGGACCTAGCGGGGTTCTGGAGAATCATCAATAAACCGACCTTTCAAGAAAATGATTCTCCGGAGATAGGGGCTAACATCCTCCCGGAGCAGTGGGTCACACACTTTAAGAGCCTGTATAACCATGAATCGGGTCCCCACGTAGAGTCATCAGTAACCCCAAGTCAGGCTCCTCCGGTAGTATTTACCCTTAAGGAGATCACGGCAGGGATGGAGAGTCTAACTAAGAATAAAGCCCCGGGCCCAGATGGAATTCCCCCTGACCTTTTTCTTAGTAATATAGATCTTTGGGCCCCACTGATGACCAGGGTCCTAAACACTGCTATCACCTGCGGTCTCCCTCCATCATGGTCTAAAGCGATCATTGTGCCAATCTTTAAAAAGGGTAACAAGGACGACCCCAAGTGTTATCGGCCTATTTCCCTGATTGACGTCTCGGCTAAACTTCTGGGAAGGGCACTCCTGAACAGATTGTCCGAGTGGACCGAAGAGAACAACATCTTCTCGGACACTCAATATGGGTTCAGGTCAGGGAGGTCCACCAGCGACCAATGCCTGAACCTATATATGCTGACTGCCAAATATACTCTGGCCAGTAAGGAACCCATTTATATGGGATTCATGGACCTGGCAGCAGCATTCGATCACGTCAACAGAGGGAAGTTGTGGGACATGATGGCAGGGATGGGGATCGAGAGCGGCCTAATTACCATACTAAGAGAGCTGCATAGCGACACCACGGCTAGAGTTAGATTTAACAGGGAGGGAGGTTTGACGGACTCCTTTCCATGCAAAAGTGGAGTCAGACAAGGTTGTATTCTTGCCCCTTTTTTGTTCTCCCTTTACATTAATAATTTGGAACAGTTTCTTTTGGGCTTAAAGGCAGATTCCCCAAGGGTTGGGACGCGGCAAATCCCTGTCCTGCTTTACGCAGACGACGCAGTCTTGCTGGCGCGTACACCACGAAGCCTACAGATTCTGATAGATGGGTTCGTCAAGTTTATGAGCGATCTGGACTTATCTGTCAACCTAAGCAAATCTTACGTGCTCCTGGCAGGCAAAAAACCTTCCTCAAAATTTTCTTACACAATAGGTTCCCATTGTTTAGAGGAGGTTAAAACGTTCTCCTATCTCGGAGTAACCTTTGATGGTGCTCTTCAATTTAACTCCTTGGTGGAAGAGCGCTGTAACAAAATGATTGCCTCTAACGGGGCAATAGCCGGATATGGCAGGAGGTTGGGCAGATGGAGTCCGGAACAGGTGATGAACCTGTACGGCTCCATAACATGCGCTAAAGTAAGCTATGGGGCAGAAGTTTGGGGCTTCGTGAATACCTCTAGAATTGACCAGGAAGAGAACAAACATCTGAAATCTATCCTGAGGGTACCACCCAGCACTGCTGGACTCATAGCTCACAGGGAGCTAGGGAGGCCATATCTGGTCGATTTGTTAAAACTTAGGCCAATTGTGGCGTGGCTAAAAATCTGGGTAAATCCAGACGCGCATCTAAGTAGAAAAATCTTACTGGACTGCCTAGGTAGGACCCACTGCATGCGCATCCCATGGCTCAAATATGTGAGAAACACTCTTGAGGAACTAGGGTTTGGAAACCTCTTCAAGAACCCCACCACCATTTCAGCACAGCACAAGAAACAAGTAGGGGAAATTTTCCTAGAGCGGAAAACCCAATGCCGTGCTCTGGCTGAAGGGGAAAAAAAGTCAATAAGGGCTCATACTTTGGTGAAGAGTGTGGAGGGTATGGAGCCCTACCTGTATCTTGTACACAATACACAGGACAGATTTCTTATGTGCCGTTTCAGACTGAGCCTACTTCCTTTTATGTTGGCCTCGCCAGCAGGTTTTACCATGTCAATCGAGCAGAAGGGACCCTGCGGCTGCGACAATCGGTCTCCGCAGGACTCCCTTCATTTTACTTTGCTCTGTCCCTATTATTCAATGCCCAGGCGTAGATTCCTAGTAGACATCCTAAAAAAGGCCCACCTGGAACATGCCAGAGATGCACTAATCTACTTGCAAAAAGCTTCTGACCCGCTAACCTTGTGTTGTGTTATGAATTTTATCAAGGTTGCGGTCCGACTAAGGAAGACGAGGGGAGAGGATTAAAAGACTTGTGACTCCCTGTTTTAAATTTACAGCCTTGTATGTTAGTATTTTATTGTTATTTATGCACAAGGATCTTGACTAATATTTAATGCCGTTTTATCTATGTATATGTATGTGTGCTTTTATGGTGTTTTTTAATCACCGAATAAAGATTCTTGAATACTGAATACAGTGTCCCTGTTCTAAAATGTTCATCTTAGCCTTTGCACCTGCCCTAGCGCCTGGATACCCTCTCGGGCAATTAGTTCGCTTTACAAATCAATGTAACATAACATCAACAAAGCTGGCTACCTCGTATACTGCTGGGCTTGTGAATGGAAAGTATTCTGGAATATTTGTCTCTTATTTGGGCAAAGTTTTCTGGTCCACTTGGGTAATGTTGCTAGAACTGTGTGCCTCTATCTTGCATCCTGACCCCTGTTTAGGGTAATCACATGACTCCCTCTCATTAAGGCCACCAAGTTGTAGCATATGCTTTTGTTCAACAATCAAATGCATGCTGGGAGTTGTAGTTTAAGATCATTTCAAACGAGCCCATTTAACTAATGTACCAAATTACATCGGTAAGTGAAAGAAAATCCTGTTAATGGAACATGGTGCTCCAGCGACATAGAGCAATGTTGGGAACCCGGTACAGACACTGTACATGGGTGTTTACACGTCTCTGCGGATCAGTCTAATAACCCTTAGGGCTCTCCACGGGGGCATTTTAAATCTAATCGATCCAAAAGGTTACAAATTTAAACAAGTGAAACAGAAATTGTCTCCTGCAACACGATACAGATGTATGTTTGCCTCTCAGAGTAAGATGCCATAACAAATCTCTCACATGCATTCCCTATTTCAGAAGAAAATGCCATAATAAATTTCCCACACATACTCTAAATTGACTGACAGCTATTCTGTAAAAGAGACTTTTCACATAAGTGGAAATGTACTTATGTCTCTTCATGCAAGGCTACCAAAATCTCTTTTGTTGCGAAAGCACTTTCCTCGCCTCCATAAGTGACACATAAAAATACACATTACAGGGAAGGGAAAACACAGGATTTTGATCCCATGCCCACTGAAGCCTCGGGGATGTCTCAGATACAGCTGCAGCATGTGACGCACGGCCCCAGTTCCTCACAGACTTCATTGTTCTGCAGCAGGAGATCTTAGGCCGCGGTTCAGCGTGACCACATGTTCTCTCTGCCAGGCTAAGCGTATTTGCACAGCACCGCCTCACTTAAAGCAGGGGAATTATGTGTTGTCTTCGGAGATGGAACAGCCAGTTCTTTTTCGGTGTCACTGGCTCCTCCCTGCATAGTTAGCACAGTTGCAAGATGTCAGAAGGTGAAGTGAGTCCAACCTTCCTATAGTTGGCATCAAAGGGGAAACAGTTGTGACCTGATCCATAACAGAGTAAATATCCCTTAGCAACCTTGTTTTCATAAATGTTGTGAGGTTTTCTTTGGGAATGTTCGCTTACTGTATAATTACCGCTAGGGAGAAGAAATCGACACCCACTACACATAACAGCATCTCAGATTAAAAAAGCCACTTTTTGATTATTGAGAGAGAATGCAAGATCCTGTGCAGTGGTTCTGATAGCAAAGACAAGATAATGTTGTAGTTCCACTGCTTAGGTGGAAAATTGAATTTGTTGTAAAAAAGAAACTAAAACAAATAAATAAATAAAAAATAATTTTCAATTAAAACTACATCAGAAACAACTAAAAGGTACATACAACAATGAGAAATAGGCAAGACAACATCTAGAAAAAACAACTAAATCATAGCAATAATAAATGAAATTCAAAAAAGCTTCTCTTCCAAACACGAATTAACCAAACTTCAAGTAATTTTATCCTACAAAACATAGCCTTACTGTTTCTTACACATCCACCTTAAGTGGACCATCCAATGACTGATGCCACAATAGAACTCAAAACCCTAGCTGACATCTTCAAGCCCAGCAATATTCTAGAATCCCCATTAGTGATTGCTAGCATGCAGGGCTTCGTTAAAAGAATTTTTTTTAATCTGCACTAGATCGTCTCTATATAAAAACATGCTACTTGCCATTACTTTTAGGGCTAAAACTTTACAGTAAGTACTGAAAGTGTTAATTTAAGACAGGTCACTGCCATGGTTGCGGGTTGCCTGAGGTGTCTTAAATAACTGAAAAGCACAGCAGTGTTGTCACCTTAGCCTGTGCTAAACTGTTGTTGCCAGAACGCTAGAGGAATGCACTGCTTTTGACTGGAAATGTCCATGTCCCAGCATTTGTTGACATCTGCAGTCACAGCTGCTGGTCATTTTACATGGTGGGGCAGTGCAGGGGCAATGCGGGGGGAAATAAATACATTAATATACACTTACCTTCTGCTCCCACGCCGCGCTGCTCCTCTGCTCCCAGAACTGCAGTTCCCATGAGCACAGGCTCCCAGCACTTCTCTCATGCTATTACTCACAGCATGAGAGAAGCGCTGGGATTGGACGGAGCGGGCCGGTTTCGCGTTCCAGAAGTGATGGGAGCTTGTGCTCCTGAGCCCTGCAGATATCTCCAAGGAATAGCCTGGAGATATCCAAGTGTGCATGTCAGTTTGGCCGGCCGTGGACAGCCGGCCAAACCGACATGAGCACTTGCAATTCTGATGGGGATGCTGTGATCGGGCCCCACCCCGCCCCAGGCTCGGCGGACTCCACAAACTTGACTGAGTCAATGAAAAATAAAATGATGATAAAAGTGTTTTATTATCATTTTATTTTTTTCATTTTCTGCCTTTAAGCAGTGGGGCCACGCTCCTCCGCCATCGCGGAGGAACCACACCTGAGCATCTGTAAAATAAACAAGATTGCATCCCTCAATGACATAGCACAAAGCAAAACAACAACACAGCAAAAACAGGGCATACCATGATGAATTAGCCAAATTGAGAGGCAACACAACAACCACAATACTGCTTAAAAAAACACAATGAAGCACAAAAACACAATCGCACAAAAACACACCAGCACAAAAACAATACAACACATCACTGCCACCACAAATAGCTACACAATATACACAAATTTCTAATCGCACATTGTCAACTCCACAAAGCTTGTTTCATCATAGGATGGTAGATGCTGTACTGGGCATTTCTTTGATTCCCAACAAGAACATGCATGAGCACGAGTCAGAGATGCCACATGACCAGACATGGATGTTTAAAAAAGTAGGTGAATTATCAAACACTCCAATTCCTTCAGATCCCAACAAAATATTTTTGCACAACATTAAACCATGCTCCCTTTCCCACCTGAAACAATTATATTTGAAAAAATTGAGTCACTATTCCTCTGTGGTGTGCCCCTGCTACAGAATTAACTAACACACTCTTTTGAATAACAAAGAAATAGTTTAAAACCCAAAGTGGCACGTTGTGTTATATTTACTCAAATGCATTTTACTGTGCTTGACACTCTATAATATTTGTTTCAGGGATTTTTATTTACTTGTTTAGACAGATTGCTAAAAAAGAGGCATTCCCCTAGAGCCGAGGAGTACAATAAGCACTGTTGGCTCGATTTACAAAGGGACTTACGACTCTCGTAAAGTTCAGAGTCTCCGAATTCGGGGTGGAATTTCCACAATGCAGTGCTCAGTGCGGAGATTCCACCACAAGTGTGGAGACTTCACACTTGTAACTTCACTAGTCGTAACTCCCTTTCTGAATAAGGCCCTTAGAGGGCAACATACTGCTGGCAACTAGCAGCACTGCCCTCTTTGTCAACGTGTAGAAAAGGTGTCTAAGAGCAGGCTTTAATCAGTGAAAAGTGACCAGGCGAAGGACCCCTTTCGCTTTGTGAGGGTGAACAGTGATAGGATAACTGTGTTGTTATGTTATGCAGATTTGTAGCGCACACTATCACACATGAAGGTATCCTGCAGCTGAGCAGATGTGAGTCTAGCCACACCTAGGGCCTTCTTCAGTTTGTGGAATCCAAGAAGTGAGGAGGAGACTCTTACGTTTAGCAGCAGGTCATCCCACTCCAGATATGAATTTTCGTATATGTGTGGTTTGTGGAAGTTGGAGTCTAGACGAGCGGTAATCCCGGGCGTAGTACTACGCTCCGCCCACGGAGTGTATGTAGCGCTGCCTGCTTCGCAGTTTACGAAGTAGGCGTAGCAGGCAGCGCTACGCACACGCCGCGGCGAAGCAGAGCTGCCCGCCACCCGTCTCCCGCCCACCCTAATTTTAAAATAAATTAAAGAATTTAAAAGTAAATTAAACACCTTACCTGCGGTGCGGCGTCCCGGGGCTCCCTCTTCCTGCTAGACCGGCAACTTCTGCTCACAAATGCGCATGCGCGGACGTCCGCGCATGCGCATTTGTGAGAAGAAGATGCCGGTCAAGCAGGAAGAGGGAGCCCCGGGACGCCGCACCGCAGGTAAGGTGTTTAATTTACTTTTATAATTCTTTAATTTATTTTAAAATGAGGGCGGGAGGGAGGTGGGCGGCGCGTAGTGGGGCTACTCGGAGCGCGCGAGTGTGCGTAGATTTGGCCACACTACGCGATACTCCACATAGCCCCACTACACCCAGGGTTAACGAGTGGATGTTTTCTGGAAGGTATGTAAAAGCGGATGCGATTGTTGAGGTATGGTGGGCCGGTTTTATGTAGGGCATTAAAAGTGTGGTTGAGGAGTTTGAATTGTGCTAGTTTCTGAATGGGGAGCCAGTGGAGATCCTTCATGGTGTGGTGTGCTGTGAGTGTGATGTGGGAGGTTTAGAGTGATTCAGGACACCGAGTCCTGAATGGTCTACAACCTTCTGGTGAGTTTTTTTGTTGATCGCGGCATAGAGAATATTCCCGTAGTCCAGCTTGCTTGTGAAAGGGGCATGCGTGATGGTTTTCCAGGTGCAGATTTGGAGTCATTTGAAAATCTTCCTTAGCATCTTCAGGGTATGGAAGCAAAAGGCGGTGACCAAAAATCAAGAGATCTGCTGTTGTTTGCGTTTATATGCCCCATGTGTATGTAAATGTTGGATTTTTCTTTTCTACAATCTAGAACTTGGTTGTGCTATTGTTCCTTGTTGGAATGTTACTTTATGAATCTAAGAGTTCAGTTGCTTTTGGTATAACACAAAATAAATGTGATTTTGTTCTACCTGTGCAGACTTTTCAGTAACTGACAAAGTTCTCTCTCTTTAGTTTCACTTCAGTTTCATAATATCTCCATCTTGTCTTCATGAATGACCAGGGCCGTTTCCCCCACATTTACAAACATAGTTGTGAAATAGTGTGTGCACATTTATGTTGGGATTCTGTCTTTTATCTTGCTGAGCTCAACCTACGGACAGAACTCCAGCTTTTTTTTAAAGTTTCAAAACAAGGATGACACCATGTATTGCCACCATATGTCATAAGCAGCAAAAGGGCATTTGGACTCATTTTATGTTTCCTTCACTTTGTCCCACAGGAAAGAAAGCCATAGAAGTTCCACAGGAATGCCAAAGCAAAAAAAGGATGCACACCTTCTCCAAGCAGGTACCAAGTCGTCCAACTTACAACAGACTAATCCTTTTACTTTTTACTAAGTGCTTCCTACATCACATATTCCAATGGAGGGCTTTCCTCAGATAATCTCTGCTTGTAAAACCATCTCAAGACTGAGACACAATATTTGCTCTAAACTCAAGTTGACCATAGCCACCATTACCACCAACAACCGTAAGGAGAGGTCATTTAGGGCCTGAGTGAAGACACGTATAAGATACCTTAAAGGAGTTAAAGAATTTAATGGACAAAAAATGTTACTCGGTGTTTTTGGTTCTCAATAATACATCTTCAGATCATTAATTAATGTATCATTTTTGAGTTGGGTAACAAGTGCAGCAATTATGACATTAAGGGACACACATACATTTTCAAACAAAATGTAACATTACATATATGAATAATTAGGTTGAGAAGTTGACCTTCTCTAAAACGATATCAACAGAATATTAGAAGCATGGTGACCATAATACAGAGAGGTAGGATTAATAGCGTATGGTCAAAAACAACTGCAGGAGTGTCAGAGTTTGACAGAGAAGTCTCACCTTCTGAAACGTAAACAGTAGTGGCCCTTGCAGGTAAGCGTGGTGGGCCGGTTGGGGTGGGGATTCAACAGACGACAACGAGGGAAAATTATTATTATGTTTTCATTTTTCCTCGTCGTCGTCTGTTGAACCCCCCACTGCTCAGGCCGCTAATGAGGGTAAATACAGGCAGCTTGTCAGACTGTTTAATTGGCCCTGCTTGATTTTGACTCATTCGGCCACCTCATTCATTCTGCCTTTATCCATACTACCTTATTACCAGTCTATCAATTTGAGTATACTATTTTTTCTGTGTCACCTAAAAGTTCCTGGCAGGTTTTCCACAATTCTATCTTTGTAGTGTTTGCCTCTCATCCAGGTGCATCACTAAAAAGAGGGTGTGGGCTCAGCCCCATGGGGCTAATAGATAGGGAGCCTACTATAAACTATGAGTGGGTGTAAATCACCTAATTTTATGTAGCGTAATTACGTGACATTGCTGTGACATTACACACAATTATGCAAAATGGACCTCACACTCAAACAAATTATCCAAACGGTCCGTTTAGGTAAAGATTCAACTTCGAAATGTCATTATGTGTTGATTTCCAGTTGCTCACATTCAAAGCATTGCAGTTTGCATTCAGATTTGTAGTTTTGTACTCCAAAGTTGGAATGAAAAATCTACCTAAAGAACAAGTTACTTACCTTCGGTAACGATGCATCTGTAAGAAACATTAGTTAGTTAGATTCCTCACCTTAGAATATCCCCAGGCGTCAGGCTGGATCCGGAAAGATTTTTGTAGCAATACCCCTTGCGCGTCGCTAGGTGTCGTCTGCGGCTACGCGTCCGTCGTTGGCGTCGTGCGCCGGAATGACGTCGTCGGAGTACTTAGACGCCGCCCTCACGCGCTGATGTCAGTTCTTGTACATAGCTTTCCGCACCAGGAACGCAGAGCCATGCAAGAGACCGACACTGGTGCCAAAAAGTCTAGGGCTCTGAACAGGATGGCCTTAACCCTAGATGTCGGTTCGCAGAACGGGGAGGATGGGTGGGTCGGTGAGGAATCTAACTAACTAATGTTTCTTACAGATACATCATTACCGAAGGTAAGTAACTTGTTCATCTGAAAGAAAGGCGTTAGTTAGATTCCTCACCTTAGAATAGATATCCCAGCAATACCAACCCCGGTGGTGGGTCTGCGAACCAAGATCACACCAGAAAGTCCTGGAGAACAGAACGGCCAAAGAAGCCATCTCTCCGGACTTGGCTTTCCAGGCAATAGTGCTTGGCGAACGTGTGCAGTGAGGCCCATGTCACCGCCTGACAGATGTCCTGCAAGGGAACTCCCCGTCCCAGGGCAGTAGTCGCCGCTGTGGCCCGGGTGGAATGGGCTCTCAGCCCAACAGGAGGGTCCTTTTTCGCCAAGGAGTAACAAACCTTTATACACAATACAACCCACCGTGAGATGGTCCGCTTGTGTACAGCCCTCCCCTTCTTAGCACCTACGTATCCAACAAAAAGTTGGTCGTCCACCCGGAACTGTCTGGTGCGGTCCAAATAAAAGGACAGCACACGTTTGGGGTCCAGACAGTGGAGCTTCTCTTCCTCTTTCGAAGGATGCAGAGGCGGAAAGAAGGTGGGCGATGTGACAGATTGCCCGATGTGAAAGGGGGTCACCACTTTTGGAAGAAAAGAAGGACGAGTCCGGAGGACAACCTTGTCTGGATGAACAGAAAGAAAAGGAGGCTTAGATGACAGAGCCTGGAGCTCACTCACCCGTCTAGCCAAGGTGATAGCTACCAGGAAAGCAGTCTTAAGAGTCAGAAGACGAAGGGGACAATTGTGAAGAGGCTCAAAGGGAGCGCACATCAGAAAGGTCAAGACAAGATTCAAATCCCACTGAGGCATTACGAAGGTGACAGGAGGGAACATGTGAGTAATGCCTTTAAGAAAACGCGAAACAACAGGGGACTTGAAAAGAGAAGGCTGATCAGGAAGCCGTAAGAAAGCAGAGATCGCAGAAAGATAACCTTTCAAGGTGCCCAGAGTAGAGCCCTGCTGGGCCAAAGAAAGAAGAAATAGGAGAACCTCAGAGAGAGGGGCAGAAAGGCGATCCACAGCCTTTGCTGTGCACCATGCCACAAATTTGTTCCACCTGCAGGCATATACCGATTTTGTGTAGGGACGCCTGGCTGCCAGAATCACATCGCAGACTTCAGGAGGCAAGTCAAATGGCATCAACTGTCGCCGCTCAATCTCCAAGCATGGAGGTGGAGACTGGACAGGTTCGGGTGGAGGACCGTCCCCCGCTGCTGCGACAGAAGGTCCTCCTGAAGAGGCAGTCATACCGGAGGATCAATTGACATACTGAGTAGCTCGGGATACCAGTACCTTCGTGCCCAATCCGGAGCCACTAAGATGACTTGGGCCCGGTCGTGCCTGATCTTCTTCAGCACTCTGGGCAGAAGTGGTATAGGCGGAAAGGCGTACAACAGACCGCAACTCCACTCGCGACGAAAAGCGTCTCCGAGCGAGTGCCGCCTTGGAAATTCCAACGCGCAGAACTGCTGACATTGCGCGTTCTCTTCGGTGGCGAATAGATCTAACCAAGGCTCTCCCCACTGCAGAAAGAGACCTTGCGCCACGTCCGAGTTCAGATGCCATTCGTGATCCATCATGCACCGGCGGCTGAGTTCGTCTGCTCTGGCGTTCAGAGAGCCCGCTAGATGTTAAACCACCAGGATGATGCCTTGGTGTTCCAGCCATGTCCAGAGGCGCAGAGCCTCCTGACAAAGGGTCCACGACCCCACCCCGCCTTGTTTGTTGCAATACCACATGGCGGTGGTGTTGTCCGTGAACACCTGCACGAATCTTCCCCAGACAGAGGGAAGGAAGGCTTTCAGTTCAAGCCGGATCGCTCTCAGCCAGAGTTGAGACTCCGCCGGAGACCAGAGGCCTCTGATCTCCGCCTCTCCTATATGGCCCCCCATCCCAGGAGGGACGCATCCGTCACTACTACGTGCTCCGGTTGAGGTAGGGAGAGGCATCTGCCCCTGACCCAATCGCGGTCCGTGAGCCACCACTGCAACTGTTTCGCAGTGCTCTCCGAGATCAAGACATGGTCGGACAGGTTGCCTCGATGCTGGGCCCACTGAAACTTCAGGTCCCACTGCAGAGCCCACATTCACCACCTGGCGTAATGCACCAACAGGATGCAGGAGGCCATCAGCCCCAGAAGCCGCAGCACCAACCTGACCGAAACCCATGATAGAGGCCGAAAGATGGGAATCAGAGCCTGAATATCCCGGACCCGCTGTTCCGGAGGATAGGCCCGGAACTGCGCCGCATATAGAACCGCTCCGATGAACTGGAGCTTCTGGGAGGGTCTCAGGCGTGACTTCGGCACATTGATGGAGAACCCCAGAAAATGCAGAAGGTCGGCCGTAGTCTGGAGGTGGGAGACGACTGCCTGGGGCGAGCCCGCCTTCATCAGCCAGTCGTCGAGATAGGGGAAGACTGGAACCCCCGATCTGCGCAGATGAGCTGCGACCACCGCCATCACTTTCGTGAACACCCGAGGGGCACTGGTGAGGCCGAAGGGGAGCACGGTGAACTGAAAGTGCTCCTGACCCACCGTGAACCACAGGTAACGCCGGTGGGCCGGCAGGACGGGGATGTGCAAATAGGCATCCTGCAAGTCCAACGCTGCCATCCAGTTTCCAGGGTCGAGGGCAGCCAGAACCTGAGCTAAAGTGAGCATCTTGAACCGTTCCTTCTGGAGGAAGGCGTTGACGCTCCTGAGGTCCAAGATAGGGCGTAGGCCCCCTTTGCCTTTCTTGGGAACCAGAAAGTAGTGGGAATAGCAACCACGACCTACTTCTGGACCAGGAACGAGCTTGACGGCCTCTTTGGCCAAGAGGGCCGTAACTTCCTCCCGCAGAAGATTCAAGTGATCCCCCGACATACGGTGGCACTGTGGTGGCATGGCTGGAGGGGTCGTCTCGAAGGTGAGGGAGTTGCCCCTTTGGACAATTTGCAGCACCCACCTGTCCGATGTAATGGAGTGCCAGTGGAGCAGGTGATGGCGAACACTGCCGTCCACTGGTGTGGAATGGGCCTGAAAGCTCGGAATAGGAGGGCTTTGAGGTGGATGCTGCCGGGGTGGATGTGGTCTGACCAGCACGTTGTCCTCCAGTACTGCCTCGGCGGAATCCACGTCCACGACCGCGTGCAGGTTGGTTCTGTGGCTGGTGGCTAGGCGGACGTGAGGAGGCGCCCCTTCCTTGGCCACGAAAGGGACGAAAGGCGGAAGTTTGCGGCCGTGGGGCCGAGAGACCCAAGGACTTGGCCGTAGCCCGGGAGTCCTTGAAACGAGCCCGCACACTATCCGCCTTCTCACCAAAAAGGCGAGTGCCATCAAAGGGCATATCCATGAGGGTACTCTGGACATCCCCCAAGAAAGATGTGGACCGCAGCCAGGCGTGGCGCCGGAGCACCACCGTGGTGGAAATTGCCCTACCCAGCGAGTCCGTGGTGTCTAGTCCACACCGTATGGCATGTCGTGCTGCATCTCGCCCGTCAGCAAGCGCCTGGGAGAGACGTGTCCGGGCCTCCTCCGGGCACAGGGGCAGCTCGTCCTCCACTGCCTCCCACAGAGAGTGGGAGAAACGGTCCAAGAGGCAAGCGGTGTTCAAAGACCGCAGACCAAAACTCAGGGAAGAGAACAGCTTCTTTCCGAACTGCTCCAACCTCTTGGATTCCCAATCCGGAGGAGCGGACAGGAAGGAGGATTGGGAAGTTGAGGCCTGGAAAACCAGACTCTCGGGGGTAGGGTGTTGGGACAGGAAACTGGGGTCGCCCGGAGCAGGGCGGTGGCGCCGGGCCACGTTCCGATCCACAGGAGGAACTGTGGAGGGCTTGGACCAAGTGCCCTGCAGAACGTCTATGAGGGCCCATTGAACTGCAGCAGAGGCTCTGTGGAGCTTGCTGACGGTTGAAGCACCTCTGTGAGGATGTTAGTCCTCACGGCCACAGCAGGCAACACGAGCCCCAGGGCTTCGGCCGCCTTGCGCAGCACCACTGAGAAAGCTGCACCTTCCTCAGAGGCCAAAGTCGGAGGAGAGATGAAACCAGCGTCCGGGGAGGTGTCCAGACCACTGGCATCCCCCAGTTCGTCTGCCCAGTCCTGTGAAAGTTGGGCCTGTCTGGCCATAGGGTCCTCAGACCCCTCCCAGTCGCCCCCGTCATCCGATTCCTGATAAACAGGAGGAATGATCGGAGCCGGGCGGTAGATGAAATGCACATTCATCGGCGTCGGGTGCGGCGTCGATTGGCGCCGCGCCGGCGTCGGGCTTGGACTGGGGCTAAACCGGGGAACGGCATCGTCAGGGGAGGACGCCAGAGGCGGAACCGGTGTCGGCGCCGGCAGAGGAGGCATCGTGAGGTCGACCGGCGCCGGCAGAGATCCAGGCCTGGATCCCTCGGGGACCTGCGGCGTCGGGACCGAAGTCGTCGACGGCACCGGGGCCGGAGCCGCCGGCACGCGAGGTCGCCCAGTCGTGCCCACGGGGCCTGAAGGCGCGCCGGTGGAGCCAGGCCCCTCATGGCCGAGAGGAAAGCACTGACCTCCACCGGAGTCGCGTCTGTCCCAGGGACCGGCGGGTATGGAGACGGACGCGGCTTCTGCGGCTCCGATGGAGCTGCGGGGATGGGACCACCCTGACCCTCGGCCGAGTCGCGCGACCGGCGAGGGGAGTCCGAAGAGCGGTGTCGCCTCTTGAACTTCTTTGATCGCTTCGACTTACCCGAAGACTTCGAGCCCGACGAGCGATGATGGTGGTTGCGGCTCCGCAACCGGTCCTTGGACCTCCTCCTGGACCGGGACCATGAACAGCGTGGAGCCGAGTGCCGAAGCTCGAGAAGCTTACGGGACCGCTCCCGCCTAGCTTTCGAGGTCAAGGCCTGACAATCGAGGCACGACTCCGCGTCGTGGTCGACCCCCAGGCAGTAAAGGCACCGGCGATGGTGGTCCGTCACCGACTTCAGTCGATGACAGGAGTCACAGGCTTTAAACCCAGGCATCCTACCGGCACCAGAGTCGAGTCGACAGAAGACCAAAAAGAGTCAAAAAAGTTTAGTCAAAAAGTGACTAAGGGGTAAGCTCTTCCCGGATCGGCGCTGTCTGGCGCGGAAAAAAGAAGAACTGACGTCAGCGCGCGAGGGCGGCGCCTAAGTACTCCGACAATGTCATTCCGGCGCACGACGCCAACGACGGACGCGGAGCCGCAGACGACGCCTAGCGACGCGCAAGGGGTATTGCTACAAAAATCTTTCCGGATCCAGCCTGACGCCTGAGGAATCTAACTAACGTGTTTCTTTCAGATACGTTTGTTGAGTGCCCATGTTAACTGCCGCTCGCATTCAAAACACTGACGTTTGCGGTCAGATTTGTAGTTTCAGTCTCAAAAAATACCCGAATGGTCTTCTAGAGTGAAAAATCTACCTGAAATGACACTCGCATTCAAAAAGTACCCGAACTGTACATATGCATTTAAAATTCTCATACAGGACTACTTACTCAGAGAGGACTCTTAATTGTATTCAATTTTGATTTGTGTTAACGACACAGGTAAAACTGTGGATGCATGTTGTTTCAAAACACTACATACAAACTTGTTTTCGAATGCTATGCAGTACTGCTAGTCTTGTTCTATGATGCTCAAACATTGCACCATATTCGAAACATTGAAAGCCCCATTTTTGTTTAACTGTAACCACACTTGTGACCTCACTGTGTCACCTCTTGTTTGTGAGTAATGCTTTATTCATGATGTAGACAATTATGATACCTCAGAAGGCTTTGAACTGTATGTTTACCAGCTTAATCCTACAATTCACTATGTGCAATAGTGCAGGTCTATTCACACACTGATAAATCAATCAGTCAATCAGGATTTATAAAGCATGGCTAATCACCTGTGAGGGTATCCACGCATTGAGAACTCTGCTGCTAATAGAGGGTTCAGTTGAACAGCCAGGTCTTGTATCCTTTCCTGAATTCTAACAAAGAGATGAGGTCTGGAGTTGAAGGGGGGGGGTCTTTCCAGGGCTTCGCAGCGAGGTAGGAGAAAGAGCATCCTCCACTGTTGCTCCAGCTGATGTGTGGAGTGTGAGCGAGGGAGAGGAAGGTGGAGCGCAGGTGTCTGGTGTGTTGGTGGAAATTCAGGCAGTGGATGATATATGCTGGTCCTTGGTTGTGTGGGGCTTTGTAGGTGTGGATCGGCATCGTGAATTGACATCTCTTTTGAATGGGGAGCCAGTGGAGCTCCTGAAGTGGGGAGTGATCTGGCTCCACTTAGGGAGTTCAAAGTTGTCTGGCAGCTGAATTCTGTATAGTCTGCAGTCTCTTCTGGAGATGCGAGGTGATTCCTACATTGAGTGTGTTGCTATAGTCCAGCCGGCTGGTGAATAGGGCTTGAGCAATGGTTTGTCTGGTGTTGACGGGAGCCATTTGAAGAACTTGCAGAGCATGCAAAGAGTGAGAAAGCAGGCGGAGGAAACTGGGTTGATCTGCTTTTGTTGGTGAACTTGCTGTCCAGGATGATGCGACGGTTGCAGACATGGTCTATCGCCGTGGGTGAGGTTCCTAGTTTGGGAGGCCACCAGGAGTCATTCCACGGGGAGATGTTGTTTCCGAAGATCAGCACTTCCGTTTTGTCTGAATTGAGTTTTAGGCAGTTATCTTTCATCCAGTCAGCGACACTCATCGTGCACCTGCAGAAGTTGGCCATCATGGTTAAAGGGGTCTTCTGATAGCAGGAGCATGAGCTGGGTGTCGTTGGCTTATGATATGATGTTTAGACCATGGGTTCTGATGATGTTGGCCAAGGTGGTCATGTCGGTGTTGAACCCTGTAGGGCGAGGGATGACCCTTGAGGGA
The DNA here is from genome assembly GCF_964204655.1 of Triturus cristatus. Lineage (NCBI taxonomy): Eukaryota > Metazoa > Chordata > Amphibia > Caudata > Salamandridae > Triturus > Triturus cristatus. Next base: position 810,333,048 of record NC_140586.1, read on the forward strand.
TGCTGCAAATGATATTTTTAGGTTCCATGGTGAAGGGTGGTAGGCGGATTCTCTGCGTTCTTCCGGTGAGGAAGGGGGCAATCCATTTGAGGGCGTCTCGTTGGATTCCTATGTGGTGAAGCCTCTTGATAAAGGTGTGGTGGGATATGGTGTTGAATGCTGCTGAGAGGTCAAGGAGGATCAGGGCCGGCATTTCTCCCAGGCCAAGGAGGATTCTGATGTCCTCTGTGGCAGCTATCAGGGCGGTTTTGGTGCTGTGGTTGGTGCGGGAACCGGATTGGGAGATGTCCCAAAGATTGATGGTCTCCAGGTGTTCCGTGAGTTGGAGGTTGATGGCCTTTTCGAGAACTTTGGTGGGAAATGGAAGCAGAGAGATGGGGCGGTAGTTCATGAGTTCACTGAAGTAGGCAGATGGTTTCTTGAGAACACGTGTGACTTCAGAATATTTCCATTCTTCAGGGAAGGTGGCCATTGTGATGAATGCTTTGAAGATGGCGGTGGGGATGGGTTCTGTGGGTGCTCTGAGTGGACTGAGTTTATGATGGCTGTGGTGTTTTGTTTGGTGAGCTGGTCCCAGGTGATGAGCAGGTGATCAGGATTTGCATCTGGGGGAGCGAGGGAGCTAAGGATTTCGGTGGCGGTGGGTTGGGGTTCGAAGTTTTTGTACATGGTGGAGATCTTGTCTTAGAAGAAATCCGCCAGTGTGTTACAGAGTTTCTTGGAAGGGGTGATGATGTTTTCAGTGGCTGAGAGGTTGTAGAACAAACTGACAGTGTTTAAGAGTTCTTTGCTGTGGTTAGAACTGGCTTCAATGCAGTCGGCAAGGGTTCTCCGTTTTGTCTCTTACAGGAGTTTATGGTACTGGTTGAGGTATAGCTTGAACGTGGATTAGTCTATGGGTTCCTTGCTGGTACTCCATTTCCTTTCAAGCCGCTTGCAGTAGCGTTTAGTGGTTCTCAGTTCAATGGTGTGCCAACTGGTCGGTTTGGAGGATCTCTTGAGTTTGGTGTGCTTGAATGGGGAGACTCTCTCAGTGCAATAAGTGATTCAGGTGAAGAAGTTCCAGGTTGGTTGAACTGTTAGGATGGGAGATGATGAGGTCATCTGTCCACCGGCTCTCTGATACTTTGTTCCTGCTGTGGTGTGAGGTACTTGCTGGCTTGGTGGAGGTGCTAGGTGAACCTGTGACGATGAAGTGAATAATGGCGTGGACTGTCCAGGTGAGCTTGGTGACATGGCTGTACTTGACTGTTGCTGGCCTTGAAGATGGGGTCAAATGTGTGTTGGTAACTAGTTGGGTGAGGCCGATGTTGTTCATGCTTTTGAGGAGTTTGGCGGTGCTGGTGTTGTTAAGGTTGTCGAGGTGAAAATTGAGGTCTCCAAGGAAGATGTAGTGTTTGGAGTCAATGGCGTCGCAGAAGCCAGGGTGAGGTCCTGGAGTTCTGTAGGCGAGGGTGCCTCTGATGTTGGTTTTAGCTGCGGTTTGGAGGTAGAAGTTGAGGTGTTCCATGATTGGGTTGGTGTCATCTGCAGTGGTGGTGCAGTGGATGGTTTCTTTCTGTCTGATGGTGATTCAAACTCTTTGTTTGTTGATGCGATCTTGGGGTGCTACCTTGTAGCCGCCGGGTGTTGCTGAGGCAATGTCGGGCACAGATGCAGGGTTAAGCCTGGTTTCGGTGAAGAAGATGATGTCGGGGGTAAGGGAGGTGATGGTGTCCCAGATCTCAGTGTTGTACTTGCAGAGTCATTGTGCTTTGAGCAGGAGGCAGTGGAGTTGTTCTAGAGCAGGCCTGGTAGGAATGGTGGCAGTCATGTGTGCGAGTGCTCTGGTGTTGCAGGAGAAGAGGCAGTTCCAGCAGGATGAAGGTTCTTCTGTAGATCGTGGAGAGGTGGGGCCACAGTTGTTGGTGCAGAGTCTGGGGTCTAGGGCTTAGAGCTTGGTGGCAGTCTATCTGCGAGTAGCAGGGAGGCCAGGGTTCCTGGTGCTGGGCATGGTCCAAGCACAGACAGGGTTGCCTTTGGTGGGCCATCAGCACACTAGCTGCGCAGCCGCACTAATGCCACATTTAAGTAGGCCCTGGGAGGAGGGTAGGGCTCTGGGTGGCAGTTGGAGGGGCAGGCAAGAAGCGGGCAACGAAACGGGCAGGAAAGGACACAAGGACAGGAAAAAGAAACGTGCAGACAAGACAGGCAAAAAAGAATTTTAGTAACAAGTCTTAGTAAAGATTACAAAATACAGTAAGTGCGGATACAGCAGGAAAGACAGAAACGAGCAATCAGGCGGCAATAAGGATAAACACGGGAGAACAACAATAGGGCAATCAGAGGAAATGAGCGTTAACGGGGAAACAAAACAAAATAGTGAAATGTGCAATTACAGCTGAACAGACAAATGGGCAGTTATAGGCAATGTAGGCAAACACAAGGAAAACAAGCAGTAAGGCAATTACAAGCAGCACAGGCAATGCAGTGCGACATACAAACAATGAGGCAACCCGGCAGGCAGGGCAAGCAGAAAGTGGAAAGCAAGCAAAAGGCAGTAAACCTGCTTTGCGGGCAGCAAGGGGGGCTGGCACAAGGATTCTGAATTATATTCCACAGCCATTTATCTTATCGCCACAGATAAAATATGCATGTGCTTGCCCATTTCTATGTGGACAACAAAAATTACTTGATTGTCAAGTAATGCATTTGTAATGTGCTTTTTAACTTTTCACAGCAAACACAAGGAGATGATGGACAGAGCGACGAAACTTTTCAGACACTCACCCCCAGTCACAGATCTGGGTTGAATCCATCATCGTTCTTTAGCTCATTTCGCCACCCCAGTTCAGACCCAGCCATATGCAAATCAGTCTTGACCCTGTGCCTCATGGGGACAGTCAAGCCTGAACTGCCAAGCCAGGTTAAACTTTTCATATGCACATATATTGACTTGTTTTAAAATGGCATGTAGTTATGCAATTCATGTCCAAACATGACTGAACCCTTCCACGGCCTCATTTAAAAAATAAGTGAAAGCGATTCTCATGGCTAAATTCACTTGATTTACTTACTTATTGATGTAATATAATTACTAGTCTGTATTATTGAGCACCTTGTATTGGAATCACCTATATTTACATTTTTTATGCCTGTACCTGTTTTCGTCTTGTGCAATGTAAAGCGTTCTGATACCCACAAGGGTTTTGTTCACGCTATATAAAACCTTCAAATAAATAAATAAATGCCACTCCAATATAGCGCCCTATTTGCAGCTTTGGGAGTCAGTTTTTTGTTTCACCTGTGTGCAAAGAGCAGCAGCAGATGGCTGCAGCTCCTGGCCTGCAGTCAGTTCCTATGACCAACCCCCCATGGGAAGGTAGCCCCCCACTATGGTGGGGCAATTCTTTTTTTGTTTTTGTCACTACAAGGCTATCTTGGATCCTTCCACAAGGGAGAGGGGGTCAGGGTACGTCCTGTCCTATCCACTACTATTTCCTTTTGATTTAAGCTTCAGGACACGGGGACAAAGTCCACATGCCCTGTGATGGTGGCCACAACGATTTTATGTTATGGCCAGCCAATGAGAGTGCTTAGTCCCATTGGTGCTTGCCAGGCCTGAAGGGGCTGACAGAAGATAAAGCCCTTGCAACCAATCAAAATGTTCTATATATTTTAATTTGTGGTACTAGGACCAATTGTCAATATATCTTTAAATTTGGAACCCTCATTTCTCAAAAACTACTGAACAAATTTACACCAAAACACAAAAAGCACATAGCTTTCTGCCAAATTTGTTATAATTGTGTTCAGCCTTTTTTCTCTGTATCACTGTCTAATTTTTCCCATGGAAAATGCTTGGTACAAAGAGTTTTTGGACATTCCTTTTTTTTCTGCCTCCATTTGACAAATCATCCCAAAACTTTCCTAGAATGAGCTGAGGTGGATGAACCTTTTTTGGAACATTTTATGAACATTTTCCAAAAGGCATGAAAACTATTAGCAAAACAAAAAATGCTCTTCACACTAATTCAGTCAATCAATCAATCAGGATTTGTAAAGCTTGGCTTTTTCCCCTGTGAGGGTCTGTTGCTATTAGTTGAACAAGTTGAGGAACCAGGCCTTGAGGTTCTTCCTGAACTGCTGGAGTGAAGGTGAGGGTCTGAGGTCCAGGGGAGGGTGTTCCAGGTCTTGGCCGCCAGGTAGGAGAAGGAGCAGCCTCTGGTGTTTGCAGCCATGGCCTGTGCAGGTAAGAGCGGTGGGGCCGGCTTGGGTGGAATTTCGATGGACGATGAAGAGGGAAAATTAAATAAATAATTAATTTTGCATCGTCATCGTCTGTCGAAATTCCTCCCCCCAGCCGGCCCCACCGCTCTTACCTGCACGGGTCGCAGCTGGGTGCCTGCCCGGTGGATGCTTTGGGTAGCTGCTAGGGAGAGGGATTTGGAACAGCGTTCTCTGGTGGGTTGATGGAAAGTCACTCATTTATTGAGATAGGCCAGTCCTTTGCTGTGTTGTGCCTTATAAGCGTGGGCGAGGAGCTTAAACTGGCATCACTTGGTGACTGGAAGCCAGTTAAGTTTCCTGAAGATGGGAGTGATGTGTGTCTGTCTGGGGAGGTCGAGGATGATTTTGGCTGCTGTGGTCTGGATGGTCAGGAGTTTCCTTATGAGTTGGACAGTGATTCCCACGCCGAGGGAGTTGCCATAGTCAAGTATGCCGGTGATGAGAGCTTGCGTGACGGTACGCCTGGTGTTGGGTGCGAGCCATCTGAAGACCTTCTTGAGAATACAGAGGGTAAGGAAGCAAGTGGAGGAGACGGTGCTGACCTGCTTCTTCATGGAAAACTGGCTGTTGAGGATGATGCCAAGGTTGCGGGCGTGTTTGGTGGGTTTGGGGGTTTGGCCGAACTCAGGTGGCCACTACTTGTTGTGCCAGAGGATGTACTTTCCTTTTCTGAAGATGAGAACTTCTATCTTGTCTGTGTTGCATTTGAGGCAGTTGTTGATCATCCAGACAGCCACATCCTCCTAATAAAGACTAATCTCCACCCCCACCAACAGTAATCAAACACCAAACAAAGCAACCAATGAAATTAAGCCTAAAACCGATTAACCAATACAAACACTTTACTAACTAAAAATCGAGTATAAAAAAGCCGCAAAAACGTGCAGAAAGTACAGAAAAAAAAAAAAAGAAAGTGACACTCTGCCAGGTTGCTGACATAGAACAAATGAAAAAGCCACCTTCAAAGAAAAGAAGCAGATTTTCCAAAAGAAAGTAAAACAATGTAAATTATTCATAGCTATATAACACCAATATTCTAAATATTTACTGAAGCAAAGCAATTAATATAGAACATTCTATTTATGTTTCTGAAATATAGTTAACACAGGGACCAAACCAAAAATGACAACAAAAATAAAATCAAAAAGAGCATCTTTCCAAAACTTCAAGCTTGACAAACATAGCAAAAAGAGTAAGTAAATATAACTAAATTGAAAAAACTGCATATTTTAAAGATTAACCTTAAATAAAATAAACACCCCAAAAGGTACATAATAATTGTAACTCTAACAAATGAAACTTTTTCAAAAGAAAAAATCTAGCATCTGGACCACAATTTTTCAATAAAAATGAAAACCTCAATAAACATATCTGAATTACTACAACTCCATCTTATCCATTCTAGTCTGAATGTAAACATAATGTAATGCATGTTTAAATAATAATGCTGAATAAAAATATTATTTGCAATTAATAACTATTGTATTATTCTATAACCCACAAATACAGTGTTTTAGAAAGCCACATATATCAAATCTTTTAAAGTAAAATTGCTAATCAATCAAATGGGATATACGTATACCAAAAGAAGTACAAGCAGTGAGGAAAAGAACTGAAAATCTACAAAGAAAGATTTTAATGCATTTTATCAAAGGGCTACATTATAAAACTAAGGGGCATATTATCAAGAAACGGCGTTAAAATTATCGCCGCTTTAGCGGTAGAAAACTGCCGCTAAAGCGGCGATAATGGGCTTGATAATATGCCTTGAGAATTCCCATAGAAGCCCATGTTCTGGTGTCAACATGGGCTTCTATTGGAATTCTCTGTGGCATATTATCAAGCCCATTATCGCCACCTTATCGGCAGTTTTCTGCCGCTAAAGCGGCGATAATTTTAATGCCGTGCTTGATAATATGCCCCTAAAATGGTTGAAAACAAAGAACACAATCAACTTCCAAACTTTACAGAAATTGAAGGAAAAAGGCTTTACAAGACCCCAGAGAAGCTAGCAAGAGCTCACAAGAGTTTCCAAGAACAGTTATAAATAACATTCAAGTCAATGATCCAGATCTTACTACAGGTCAACTCCCGGGTATCCTGAACTTAAAAAGACTCATATCCGGAACAACAACAGTAAACAACAGAAAATCCTGCTGCTCTAAAAAATGTTCCAAAATATGAATATCCCCAACAACTTACATGTAACACACACCAATTAACCTTTCCATTTACGACAACAACAATAACGAAAGGAGAATAATTACATACCCATTTGACAACAACCTACTAAGATTAGGTTTGAACAACACATAGATGATAACCAGCATGTTTTAATTGTGCCCTCCACCATTCACTCAAACCTACACAATCCACAGAGTATATCAGAATGCAAAAATGCCATTAGTCTTTGTACTTTTACCAAACAAACTAAATGCAACATACTGTATACTACTAACTGAAATAAAATGCAAACAATAAATTAAATAACAAAATAAATTATCCAGTGTGAAAAATTATAATCCATGGGAACAATCCAAAACCTGGAAAAGAATTCTCAAAAATACTCCTGGAAAATTGAAAAATTAAGAAAATTTAAAACATTATTTGTTAATATTTAACCAAACGTATTTCCTTTAGAAAACTAGTATCCAAAAAGACGGACAACTTCAGGATCCTAATAAAACATCTGTAAAAAAAAACAAAATACCAACCCATAGAACACGAATAGCTCTATAAACATCATCAATTAAATAATAATAACTCAACAAACACAGACATATAATACATTTCAAACATATTAAAACATACACAATACAATGAGGCCTACCACACTTGACTACCACAACTAAAATGACAACCTAATATTCAGCTACTAAACCACCACAAAACACTAACATATACCAAGTAAACCAACCATAAGCACATTGCTAATTACTAAACCCCCCCAAAAAGTAACTTAACATTTCTCTTACCAGGATTAGAGAGCAGGAACGAGGAACTGCGACTGCACGGAAGCTGAAACTGCCCATAATGAGGTACATAGTCTAAAAAAATAAAGTGGTAAAGTGGTATACAAAATGGCTGCTAAAAGAACAAGATAAAGATTTAACCTTGCATATTAAAGAATACAAAATAATAACTTTTTATATTTACTGTTATATAAACTATAAAATGCGGAAAAAATGTAAAAATTTGTATTCTATATATGTGAAAATGTACCTATTAAAAATGTAACTTTGATTTTAAAAACTATTCAAAAAATTACTTTTTAACTTATGACACATATGAATGTGTGTGTGTATATATATATATACCTGTTTGGGTCCGTCCTTCTCTGTTCGCCGTGAAAAGGAAGTACGAGGAGTTTTGGAGCATATATATATATATATATATATATATATATATATATTATCTACTGGCGGTCGCCAGTAGATAGTTATAGTTAGGACCGAGTTTCCATAGGAAATCTGAAAATTCTATTTTGAATAACTTTGGCGCCGGTTGACGAATCCTCGCGACATTTTCAAAACTAATGGGGCGCTCCGTTCAGCTCCTACTCTGAAAGTCTCGGGGTGATTCGTCAAGCGGGGTCCGAGAAAAAAGGGGGTCCCAAAACGCGTTTTCCCCATGCATTTTTCCATAGGACCTTTAGTCGAAGGTACAGCCCCAACGGCTGAACAGAATTACTTGAAATTTGGCAGAGAGGTAGTCCTCAGGTCAGGGAAGTGCCTTTTGCAGGTCTGGTGTCAATCTGTTCAGTAGTTCCTGAGAAAATAACATTTAAAAGCATATAAATATCTATAATCGCGCACCGTGCGCGCACCCTAACGTGCGCGAGCGTAATTCTGATTGGTGGTTACATGTTAGTCAACGTTCGAATCGGTCGAAATCAGGATGTGTCGGCCGCCATTTTGTTTGTTTTCAGTGCGAGAGTGAAAAAGGAAGGTGCGAACGTGAAAAGGGGGCAGGGTAGAGAGTTCCTGACCCCCTAGCCTTTGTCAGGGGGTCCCTGAAGGACACCGAAGGCAGAAAAAAGAAATTACATTTTTTTTTTTTTTTAAATCGCGGGGGTGCGCGCACCGTGCGCGCATGGTGAAAACCCCCCCAAAAAAATTTAATACGTAGTTTATTGTAAAATAAATATATAAAAAAAATAATGATACATAAATAAATTAGCATTTAAAAAAAACGTACAAATTCACTGAAAAAACCATAGGTTTCACACACGTTATAGTTAGGAATTAGCATTTAAAAAACCTTGCAAATTCACTTAAAAAACCATAGGTTTCACACATGTTATAGTTAGGTGGATATTTCACTCGTAAAAAACCAATGAAATTCCCCCATTATAGTTAGTTCAGATAACTATAACTCGCGCGACCGCCACTCTATCACAAGGATGATGTCATCAGTGAAGTCATGAGTGATGCCACTGACCATGTCATGAGTGATGTAATATGTGACTTCATGAGCAGTGGATTGCGGGCGCGCGAGTTATAGTTATCTGAACTAACTATAACGGGGGAATTTCATTGGTTTTTTACGAGTGAAATATCCACCTAACTATAACATGTGTGAAACCTATGGTTTTTTAAGTGAATATATATATATATATATATATATATATATATATATATATATATATATATATATATATATATATATATATATATATATATGTATATATATATATATATATATATATATATATGTATATATATTTATATATAGGACAGATTATGCTGTATATGTTTTGACATGCACCTGCGGCTTACAATAGGTGGGAAGTACTAAGCTGCAGGTGCATGTCAGAATATTGCAACATCTTAGAGGAATAGTTAATAATGATACAGCTTACCCTGTTGCTAGACATTTTAAGGCATGTCATGATAACTACTTGAGCTGCCTTCAATATTTTGTGATCTCAGCAGTGCCACCAAGGCCCAAAGCAGGAAAAATGGAGAGACTCCTTCGTCAGTTGGAGTCGCGTATGATTCTCGAACTTGACTGCAAGGCTCCCAATGGATTAAACAACACAGAAGATCTTCACAACTTCTTATAAAAACATTATAAAATATACCCAATTTTCCATGTGTAAATTATCAGAAAGACTTACCCGGCGTCCGAAAAGCAATACAGAGAAATAAATACGGAGAAGGGAGTAAAATATGCACCAAAAAAGAAATTATGCATGCTATCAGTAGTATTTCCCTTCACATATTGTTATTAGACCTCAGGCAGCTACATTTATCCACATTTTAACCGCAGAGTGAATATACATATACATAGACATATTTATTGTTGTTTATTATTTTTAGCAAAACCAAAGGAAATGATGGACGGAGTGTTGAACATTGCAAGCACTCACCCCCAGTCAACTGATCTGAGTTTAATCCATCACCGTTCTTTAGCCCACTCTGCCACCCCAGTTCAGACATGGCCATATGCAAATCAGTCTGACCCTGTGCCTCATGGGAACAGTCCAGCCCAAACTGCCAAGCCATGTCTTCCCTGGACCAGAAACAAGCTTCCTAGGACCGGTTTCTGGCATTTCAGCCGTCTTCAGCAAGGCCTGCTTGAATCCAGTGGCAAAGTGAGCAAGGAACTCACGTCTGAGCATACCCTTATTATTATTTTTATGCACTAGCACTTTAATTATATGTTGGGACGGCTGTCCAACTGGATTTATTGGGAAAAGAAAAGAAAAAAAGAGAGACAAAATTAATGAGCCTTTTTTTTCACATATGCGCCTTAGTTTGAATTATAAATACAACTGTATATTTTTTATGTCAGCAAACATTGTTCAATCATGTGGAATTGATAATACCAGGGAAGTACAAATGACATTATATTTGTTACTAGTATTGATGCAGACATCTAGCAAGGATACTCAGAGGCGCAAGTGCCCAATTAAGATCCATACGAAATACTCCTGGTCTAAATGAGATGTTATATATTAGCGAATTTTGCACATGTGGATTTTGATCAGATTTTAATGTATCTGATTTTAATCACTGTAATAATCTATGCATTGAAGCAAAAAGAGCAGTTATCATCTCTCAATTTTGTTTTATAAAATATTTATTGTAAATGGGAATATATATACATATTTATATGTTTATTTATATATTTATGTAAACAAAATATCTACCTGATAAACATCGCAATTTTGAAATTATCGGTTGTTGGAAAACAGACTATCAACATGGTGCATGATCACGATTTTTTCTATGTCTATGAAACCACATGACACTGGGGAGGTGGTATTGGACTGTGTTTTCCGTATGTGATCAAGAGCACGGAGGTGTTCGAAACGCGTCATAACGGCTTTATTATATGTATATATATATATATATATATATATGTATATATATTTATATATAGGACAGAGTATGCTGTATATGTTTTGACATGCACTTGCGGCTTACAATATGTGGGAAGTACTAAGCTGCAGGTGCATGTCAGAATATTGCAACATCTTAGAGGAATAGTTAATAATGATACAGCTTACCCTGTTGCTAGACATTTTAAGGCATGTCATGATAACTACTTGAGCTGCCTTCAATATTTTGTGATCTCAGCAGTGCCACCCATGCCCAAAGCAGGAAAAAGGGAGAGACTCCTTCGTCAGTTGGAGTCGCGTATGATTCTCGAACTTGACTGCAAGGCTCCCAATGGATTAGACAACACAGAAGATCTTCACAACTTCTTATAAAAACATTATAAAATATACCCAATTTTCCATGTGTAAATTATCAGAAAGACTTACCCGGCGTCCGAAAAGCAATACAGAGAAATAAATACGGAGAAGGGAGTAAAATATGCACCAAAAAAGAAATTATGCATGCTATCAGTAGTATTTCCCTTCACATATTGTTATTAGACCTCAGGCAGCTACATTTATCCACATTTTAACCGCAGAGTGAATATACATATACATAGACATATTTATTGTTGTTTATTATTTTTAGCAAAACCAAAGGAAATGATGGACGGAGTGTTGAACATTGCAAGCACTCACCCCCAGTCAACTGATCTGAGTTTAATCCATCACCGTTCTTTAGCCCACTCTGCCACCCCAGTTCAGACATGGCCATATGCAAATCAGTCTGACCCTGTGCCTCATGGGAACAGTCCAGCCCGAACTGCCAAGCCATGTCTTCCCTGGACCAGAAACAAGCTTCCTAGGACCGGTTTCTGGCATTTCAGCCGTCTTCAGCAAGGCCTGCTTGAATCCAGTGGCAAAGTGAGCAAGGAACTCACGTCTGAGCATACCCTTATTATTATTTTTATGCACTAGCACTTTAATTATATGTTGGGACGGCTGTCCAACTGGATTTATTGGGAAAAGAAAAGAAAAAAAGAGAGACAAAATGAATGAGCCTTTTTTTTCACATATGCGCCTTAGTTTGAATTATAAATACAACTGTATATTTTTTATGTCAGCAAACATTGTTCAATCATGTGGAATTGATAATAGCAGGGAAGTACAAATGACATTATATTTGTTACTAGTATTGATGCAGACATCTAGCAAGGATACTCAGAGGCGCAAGTGCCCAATTAAGATCCATACGAAATACTCCTGGTCTAAATGAGATGTTATATATTAGCGAATTTTGCACATGTGGATTTTTATCAGATTTTAATGTATCTGATTTTAATCACTGTAATAATCTATGCATTGAAGCAAAAAGAGCAGTTAATATCTCTCAATTTTGTTTTATAAAATATTTATTGTAAATGGGAATATATATACATATTTATATGTTTATTTATATATTTATGTAAACAAAATATCTACCTGATAAACATCGCAATTTTGAAATTATCGGTTGTTGGAAAACAGACTATCAACATGGCGCATGTTCACGATTTTTTCTATGTCTTTGAAACCACATGACACTGGGGAGGTGGTATTGGACTGTGTTTTCCGTATGTGATCAAGAGCACGGAGGTGTTCGAAACGCGTCATAACGGCTTTTAAATAAAAACCTACTTTGCCACGCATTTTGGAGTTCGGGTCTCTCTCATCGCCGGAGTGGAAGTTGGGAGATCGAGCATTGTTTCATTTTGAATAACGGAACTGGGTTGATTCCGTAAACGGACCCCCTCCTTTGAAGCAGGCAGCCGCCCACAACCTGTGTTTTCCGAGGCATCCTGAAAGGATTTTTTGAGCGACCACCCCCTACCACAGCTGAGAAAACATAAGCCGACGAGGAAAACGCCAGCAATAGAGTCGGAGGACTCTTCAATGACGCGACTGAATCGGTGAGTTTCGTGCAGCAGTGTGTGTAGGTTGGAAGGTGTGGAAGGTATTGCCAGAAGCCACAAGTACAAGGGCTAGGCATACGCAATAGCCGAATATGTCAGCGGAAGTAGTCCTGGAGAGAGAAGCTGCAGCTGAGGAACTATTCAGCAATGTGCCCAATGTCTCTGCGAGTGGATCAGGACTGGGTAACGATGTCAATAGTAACAACATCAATGGGGATGCTAAAACCCTACTGAGAAACTTGGAAAAATGTATGAAAAGCGAAGTTACCAAATGGTGGGAGAGCAAATCCCTAACCAAATACAAGGAAGTAGGTTGTGTACCTCGGGGCTTGAGAATTCTTCTAGCGCCTAGTTTCGACAATCCTAATCCCCACATGTTAAACGAGTGGGGAGAGAGTAATCTTGCAGCATCTATGAACCTCGTATACATTCTCATTAAATATGCGGAAATAGATCGGCTCTAATTGGTTAAAGAAATTGACAATATCAATGAGCAAATTGACAAATTGGAACAAAATGATTATATAACCAAAACGTGTAAAGAAATAGATGAGCGATTAAAGAAACAGGATGAAAAAAATCAAGCTCAGAAAAATACATAAATTCGCACATGATCAAGCAGATTATGAGCATGGCCAAATATACACATTTGCCCGCAAATATGTTAATGCTACAAAAAATGAGATTGGATGCCAAAACGAAACAAGGCACAGATTCTATTGAAAAAAGTCAATCAAATGGTGCAAAGGCCTTAATATCAGCAATAGATTCAGACTCGCTGACCAGTGACACTGGTTCAGAAAGTGGAAGTCTGAACCAGTCCAGCGGTACAACAGAAGCAACACGCTTAAATCTGGGGGAAGAGGTCGATTTTTTATCCTTAGAATGCCGCAACACGTTGAGACCACGGAAACAAACGAAAAAGCCAGTACACGACGAAATGTCAGACGAAGGGAAAGACGCTAAAAAACAAAATCAAAAGCCCAAAAGAAAGTATTGGCGCAAATAGACAATATGGAGGATAATACCATTATTAACATATCAACTTTAGAACTTACTAAATCAGAAAAACAAACATTGATGTTAGGTTTATCCTATTGCCCACCTGAAGATTTAAACTAAGCACAAACGAGAGTGGATATGTTTTGTTTTATTAGAAAATTAAAACTTTAAAAATTCTTCACCATCAAAAATGGGTTGGCAGCGAACAGAAGTGAACAAAACAGACCAGGTGCGAAAAGTAGTTTACAAGCGTCAGACATTTCGCCTTTACTGACAATACAGGAACTTTATGATGACTCATGCCAAGACAATGAAAATCAGTCACTTAGGGTTTCAACCCAACAGAATCTTCAAGATATGGGCATTACTAGGCTGTGGGGTTTTAGGTTTAAACCTATAATAACTGATAAAACCCCACTGAAAGAGAAATAGCCCTCACCAGTGAAAACATATAAACACTGAAAAAACACCTGCACAACCCCAAACTAACGGCCATTCAAAGAAAGGAAAAATAGAGTGAAAGAGTCATTTTTTTCTTTTTCTTCCAGAAGGGGCCAAAACAATGTAACTTTGTTATACAAGCTAGCAGTACATAAGACTGGGCTAACATTATTCTGCTTGAGTTTTGTAATTTAGGGATGCCACTAAAATATTTTTTCTTCTTCCTTTTGCTTTTTTCAGTTTTGTGGTCTTTGATCTAAAGATGCAGGGTTTAGAAGCATGTTTAGGTCTCGTTTAATTCTTTTATAAACTGTAGAAAATCAAGAAATATCAAAATCATATTTGATGTTTTGGCTGTGTTTGATTCTCTCACTGATAAAATGGCTGGTTTCATAAGACTCTTTCCTAATATTTGTCATCAAATTTACCCGCAGAGAATGGGTAAAAACCCTTAATACCCACAGTTTCTAGTGGGTCAGTATTGATAGTAGGTGAATGGCCAACACTTCAGGCTGTAAACATTCAATGCAAGGTATAGTGACAAGTATAAGTATAAAGAGCGCTATCTCCAAGCATCTGGGATAGTGAAAGGTTCTTTCTGAGTTCAACAAAGATTGGAGTGATATTGTTCGTATTTGCAGTGATTCAGCTACGTATATGAAAAAGTTGGTGATGACCTGTCAAAATTGATACCTGAGCTGAAGTGATTCCCTGTAGGAGATCCTTGCCACTTCTTAGATGGTATGCTGAAAGCATCTTTGCAATTTTCAGAGTTAATGAGGAATGCTATTGACTTTTTAATCTATTCTGATGCACTGCTTTCTTATGCGCAGGAACTAAAACGCAAATATTGACCATTTCGTGCTTTGCGTGGCATCAAAGAAAGAGTCACCCCAACTGTGTCCTTTAGCTGATGGTTCTCAGTCCAAGGGGTTAGGAATGCTATAATATCCATGTGGCAACCGTTTGCTGAATTTTTGGTGAGTGATGATGCCAAAGGCTAGAAATGTGAGGATCTTTGGTGGCATATTGAAAGTGATGTGAAAAAAATACACTCTATTGCATTATTAGATTTTTACAGGAAAACATAACTGCTGTAGTGGACATAATACAAAAACTAGAGTCTGAAAAAACCCTTGTCTGCCAAGTGTGCAGCATAATTGGTGTAGATGTGAAACATCTCCTTGTGAGTAGACGGGGCAACACCTTTAGTGACTTTGGCACTGCAACATGTTCCATGTTAGAGTGCTTGCCACGTGGTAAGCAAAGCAATGGTGAAGAGCAATTCAGGAACTTTTATTTTACAATGTATGAGAAATGGCTTGTAATGATGCATAGAAATGTTCCTTCACCACCAATGGCATTTATAGTCAATGAAACCTCACTGTGGTACTCTGTACAAGTTCTAGATACCTTCAGTAGGGGAATTTCCTCCGTAGTTTCAAAAGGGCTGCTTCATTTTTTACTGCTTTAATAACTCTGAGTGCATAAGCGCCCAGCTCAATGCAAATGTTGCAGAACCTGCCCTGAGAATCAAAGTCTTCAAGTTCACCAGTATTTGCATGGAAATCTATGTCAGTTGCCAGAGTTAACAAATTGTGTGCTGGCTCTTTTGGCATTGCCCTTCTCAAGTGTCAATGTTGAGAGGGCCTTTTCACAGAAGTTTACATAGGAAGGAAAGAGCGAGCGCACATGACCAAAGACTCACTGAAGAAGTATTGTATGGTGTACTACAATAGGTTTAATTTGCAAAAATCTATTTGGACCTCATATACACTATACGTACACTGTCTATATACCATGTTCTATCAGTGCAGAAAGCAAGCAATATTAAAAGCAAAATGTTCCATAAACACCGGAAAAACACTTTTTCTGTTGTTTTTAGTGGCGCGAAAATGTGTAATCACTGATAACGACTGTTTTTTTAAGGTATTGAAATCACTTGAAAACACTGACAAAACCCCACCAGAATTTACCAAAAATAGAAACTGAAAACAGGAAAGCCTAGGCATTACACAGCAAGGGGCAGGCAGCAGTCCCTTTAAGACAAAATAGACATTTATCCCAATGATGCCTAAGGATTCTATAAATATTTTTCACAAGAGGGTCACAAATGATATCAAACAACTTTACCGCAAAGTGAAACAGAAAAAACTAAATAAAAAATACAAAGAAATTGAATATGCGAAACTGATGAAGAAACTCCAAAACAACCAAGAAATAGTTGTGATGCAATCAGACAAAGGCGGCAATATCGTGATTTGGCCCAAAAATGACTATATAAAAGAGGCCAAAAGACAACTATCTGATCCCAACTGCTATGAAAAATCTACTATGAAATACAACAAAGCTAAATAAATGTTATCAAAGAAATTACATCAATACAAGAGAGATGGATTAATATCGACAGATGAATTAAAATATCTATTGGTTGAATATCCAAAAATTCCATCGATATATGTTATCCCTAAGACTCACAAGAATGTAAACCCCATTCCGGGCCGGCCGATAATTTCTGCCATTAATAGCATGAGGGAACATGTATCCCAATATGTAGATTTCTTTTTACAGCCAATGGTTAAAAAATTGCCCACATATGTTAAGGACACGGGAGATTTTTTAAACAAACTGAGTACCATTGAATGGGCAGATGATATGTTACTGATGACTCTTGACATAGAGTCCTTATACACATGTATTGAACATTGCTTGGGAATTGCAGCAATTCAACATTTGTTGGATACTAGGCCACTTGAATGCCATAACCATAACAAAATCTTGATTGACTTAATTTCATGGTGCTTGAATAACAACTTTTTCATGTATGGAAATGAGGTGTACAGACAGCTGAGGGGGTGGCTATGGGAGCTTGCTTCTCTCCCAGCTATGCCTGCTTGAGAGGAGCGGGCTCTCGGGGCTGCTCACTCAGACATGTATGACAAACATGTGAAACATTTCTTCAGATACATTGACGATGTGTTCATTGTGTGGCAGGGGGATATGATGAACAGTGCAACTACCTTTGTCAACAATATGAATACCAACAATGTGAAACTTAGATTTACATCACACATTGATAAAGACAGCGTGGAGTTCCTAGATGTAAAAATATACATCAAGTATGGGGCTATAGCAACCACCTTACATAGGAAAAAGCTGGCAGGGAAATCCACGCTTCATGCAGACAGCGCACATCCACACCATCTTATAAGGAGTATCCCCTATGGGGAACTCCTTCGCTTAAAAAGAATATGTAGCACTCAAGAGGATTTGGATGTGTGCATAAAAGATTCAGTGACCAGGTTCAGAAATAGGGGCTATAGTGAAGCCATACTTACAGAAGCAATAGCCAAAACAACTGCTAGATCAAGGGAATCACTGTTGAAATCTAATACCCAAGAAAACCACAAGAGAGAAACTGAAGACAGTACACCTAGATTGATTACACCATACAATCGGCAGGAAAGAAAAATAAGATCAATCATCAAACATTACTGGCCATTAATACGCACAGATGCAGTATTAGCCCCCATATTGGTGAATGATCCCATCATAACGTTCAGAAAAGGAATGTCCATGAGAGCCCAAATAGTTAGGAGCAACCCAGAATCCAATTTGAAGAAAAAGATGTGGCTGCAACCCAGACAAGGTGTTTCCAAATGTTCCACTTGCAGGGCGTGTAAATTTGGAGAAAACAAATCCAGATACAACACCCCCTTTCAAGAAACTGAGATCCCCATTAAAGGCACCTACAATTGCAGGACAGAGTATGCTGTATATGTTTTGACATGCACCTGCGGCTTACAATATGTGGGAAGTACTAAGCTGCAGGTGCATGTCAGAATATTGCAACATCTTAGAGCAATAGTTAATAATGATACAGCTTACCCTGTTGCTAGACATTTTAAGGCATGTCATGATAACAACTTGAGCTGCCTTAAATATTTTGTGATCTCAGCAGTGCCACCCATGCCCAAAGGAGTAAATAGGGAGAGACTCCTTCGTCAGTTGGAGTCGCATATGATTCTCGAACTTGACTGCAAGGCTCCCAATGGATTAAACAACACAGAAGATCTTCACAACTTCTTATAAAAACATTATAAAATGTACCCAATTTTCCATGTGTAAATTATCAGAAAGACTTACCCGGCGTCCGAAAAGAAATACAGAGAAATAAATAGGGGGAAGGGAGTAAAATATGCACAAAAAAAGAAATTATGCATGCTATCAGTAGTATTTCTCTTCACATATTGTTATTAGACCTCAGGCAGCTACATTTATCCACATGTTAACCGCACAGTGGATATACATATACATAGACATATTTATTGTTATTTCTTATTTTTATGCACTAGCACTTTAATTATATGTTGGGACGGCTGTCCAACTGGATTTATTGGGAAAAGAATAGAAAAAAAGAGAGATAAAAAATTAATGAGCCTTTTTTTTTCACAAATGCACCTTAGTTTGAATTATAAATACAACTGTATATTTTTTATGTCAGCAAACATTGTTCAATCAAGTTCAAGTTCAAAAGCTTTATTCGGTTTGTAATAACAACCATATAGGCGATAAAGGAAAACACATTATACATTATAACAACCTCTGCAATCTTTCATAAGTAAAATACATAGTAGGATTTCTACAGATTTTACAAAAAGTGCCATGTGCTAACGGTAAACATTATGTGCAAATTACGCTTAAAAGTATCTTGTGCCAACTTTATTCCTATATTAGTTGATACCAGCATGAACATTATGTGCAAATTACGCTATAAAGTGTCATATGCCAACTACATTCCTAATCAATTTCATTTTGAAAATGACGCTTTATCAACTATATTCGATTCTGTGCAAATTACTTAACCGCTATAAGCCAAGTACCTGATCGTTTTATAAACAAACTTAAAAGATGATGGATTTCCTAGCAGCAATACTTTTTAAAATATACAACGCTACATAAAAGCAGACGTCCGGGCTTTCCATGGTAGAAACTAACCTCATAGCATTTTTAGTAGTCCGGACATTATGTTTTAAAAACAGGGTTTTAAATAAAATTTCCTTAATGGGGAAAAAAATTATCAAAACATAAAAAAATGACAACAACTTTGCTTAGACATATTATCGCAAGGACACGCAGAGCTGGTACTTTTTTTCATAATTGGGAAGGCCACAAGAGGGTGGACAATTCCTAGCCTTAGTCGTGTCAAAACAAAGCGATGAGTGGATTTTGTTACATTAATCAGATAGGCCTGGCAACCAACTTTAAGGTTTAGTTGTTGGTAGTAAATCAAAGTGGGTTGTTTCCCAATTAATCTCTCGCGGTCCATCTTTTTATATTCCAGGAAGGTTTCTTTAATCTCCCTTTTTGCAATTAAAGTCACGTTCTCTAGTTCTGAGTAGATATTACAATTAAACAAAAGACTGTACCGATAACCGATAAAGCTCAACCAGGGGATACGGGAGCAATAATCCAGCTTCAGGCAATCTTTAATTATACATTGTGTAAATACTGTTTCCTCTTTCGACCATATAGAGCGCCATAATAGAAGAGGGCGTAAAGCAGCTAGATCTGAAATGTATTTTAGTCCCACTTCCTGATGTATCACGTCTGTAGAGGCCGAAGGGGGAACACTCAGCAAGCGTTTAAGAAAAGTTTTTTCGTCTTGCTGTAATGATTTCTCGGAATGGTGCCCCCAGATGCCAGCTCCATAAAGAGCAGAAGAGACGCATCTGGCATTATAAATAGTAACCATATCTTTAATTCTTCTGGCTCCCACTTTGGTTGAAAATCTAAAAATACTATTGGTATTTCTCCTCATTTTAAGTCGTATTGAGCAGAGAGCGGACGCGCAGCGCCTGACAGGTTTTTTCTGGAGAGACTTTTTGAAAAGGGTTATAAGACTGATATAACGGAAATCGAACAAGAGAACAAAACTGTATTGCTTTAATGTATTGTATTGTGTATTTTTAACTAATTTTGTCTTTGCGACTTTGCACATTAACTTTTATTTCAACTTTGTGCCTTCCGGGGGGAATCATTAACGGCAGCCATTTTAAAAGTGCCACGCGTTTTTGCCCGAGTCAGCACTCTAGTTTCGCGCGCCGCCCTGACTCATTCACTACTTAAATGAGCAGAGAGCGGACGCGCAGCGGATGCGCGCAGCAGGGGCGCCGAAGGTGCGCCAAAGGCAAGCCCGTCTGCGCCCGTCCGCACCCTTTCGGGACCAGGGGCAAATGCCCCCTGGCCATTATTCGTCTAATAAGCTGGGTTTATTGAGGTATTCATCTGAACAACTATTTAATTACCGCCCTTGCTTAGACCCGAGCTGTAACGTTTGTCTTGTTCCTGATAAAGCCTTTTGTTGCCCTGGTTGCATCTTCTTCCTTGACAAACCACTCTCGATTGGCATCCGTGATGTAAACACATTTAATGCTTCTTATTTAGGCTCTAAAAGGCCTACGCTGTCTCTGGGTGAGGATACTGCCACAAAAACTTTTACATTTTGGAACATGAACTGCCGGTCATTGCCTAAACACAAATTGGACATTTATGACTTTCTTATAAATGAGTGTCCGGATGCGATATTTCTTACTGAAACCTTGTTGCATTCCAGCTCTGGTCCTGATGTAGCGGTAGCGCTACCAGCTAACTATGCTATAGCTAGAAGAGACAGGGTAAACGGAAAAGGAGGTGGAATTGCTATAATTTATGATAAATCCTATCAATGTAAATTTAAAGACTTTAGCTATTCCTAATTCGGAAGCAGCATTATTCAAAATTTTTATGCAAAAGAAGGGTATAAAATATACCCAGATCAGTGGAACCCTCTATTGACCAGCACCTAAGCTGCTATCCCTTCTATATTTATGTCCCTATGTGGTTACTAGGGGTAGGTGTGCACACCGAATCGCACCCACTGATACAATGCAAGTCCAAACGGACCTATTAATTACAAAACATAAGCACAGGTGCACCACACATCGAGAAAACGGGAAGGACAATAATACAATTCATTCCCCACGTCATGATTATTCAAAAAAGTTCATTTTTATTCAGAGATTTATAATAGTTGTCTCATTTTAAAACACAAAATTGTGAGTACAGTCTGTTCTTGACAATACAGCCGACGCGTTTCGTCCTTGAAGCGGACTTCTTCAGGGCTGTTTGAACACAAACACATAAATATACATAAGAATATACATAAAACTACATATAAAAAACATATATACAACCCAAACCATTATGTGCTACAGACTACTGGAGTGTCATTTTTTGTCAGAATCTGTAAATTTTCTTACATCAATATCAACTTATTACCGGCTACATAGCTTATTCCTGAAATCCTAAGTGTTTTCATCCCATGTGGTTCCTCTTATCTACTTCCAACATATACAGCGCTGTATTGTTGTTCTTAACAATAATTGATATCAAAATTTAAAACAAATCAAACGCAAAAATTGTTGTGTAAACCCAACAAGGGGGTAAGAAAGGAGAGTCATGTTCAACATAAACCCAGGTAAGAAAGAGAGGATAGAGGCAGAAAAAGTAACAGAACTGTAAGTATGCTGTTAATAGTTATGTAAGAGAAACTCAATTGCATTTGTATAGTCTCAGGCCTTGCCACACCTAGGCTACGGATCATAAACAGCACCAAAGCCAAACGATGAAAGTAGGAATAACGGATTCATAAGAGATTAATCTTTTTCATTTTTTAGAGATACGTGAGCGTTCAATGATACCCACCATGTAATAAGGTGCACGAATTATTCAATTCTATTCTGCATGGATAGACAAAGTGCCAGACCAGAGATACCCGTGGCAAGATTCCCCGGTTTCTTATATATGCTGAGATTATCTACAAGTAAAAGGTAACAAGGGTAATCAGCATTTAGACACATTAAGTAGGGATGCAGCACTGTACTATTTAAATACCAGCCCTCAGATCATATACTTACATTAGAGCGTAGTGTTCTTGAAAAAACCACCATAAGTTTTAAAAGAATGACCAAGTCACATCATTTCCGCTGTATTCAAGTATATTCTTGTTGTATGAAATGGTAAAAATCTTCACAGTCTATAACAGAAGATAAGTGCTTTATAAAACAGATCCTACGGTACTATGACATAAACATCAAGCTGTACCCGTACATCACCACCTAATAGTTCTTCATACGAACCATCTCATAACCGCTAGTACCCAAACAAGTAAAACCTGCACTGAGGTGAATGGGAGTCTAAGTAGTGAGCCACCGAAGCGTCTGGCTTGTGTTTTACATTATAGACCCCCCATTGGGTAAAAGAAAGAGAGAGCACGGGTACTGTGCTTCAAGTATCATGTATTTAAACTAACATGGCAATCCATAGCATGTAACGTGAATAAAGATAGTGTGTACCGAGTTACTAACTGATATACCTCTTACTTCCAAGGTGGCGCTGGGATTGAGAAGTAGTGCAACCCCTAGCCCCTTTTATCTGGCTTACAGAATAATAGTATAGAGTCTTTTCAGCCAATGACCCGTTGTGTCGATCATCGAGCAGTCCCTCACGTCAGGCATATTTCAGCCTACAAAAGGTGTCATATTCCTGTTTGTTACATACACCCCATAGTGCACACACGGAAAAATCAAGCAGGGGGGGCAAGTCCCAAACCCTCCATTACTACACCTAGGAACTTAAGCTAAGTTCTATTTCAAAGGCTTGTCCCATAGTAAAACCTACCAGTATCCGGCTGTGACGAGCTCCCGATAGAACCGAAAATAACGGCTGACGGGCAGCAGGCGAGGTAGAAAGCATGCGAAAAGCCAATCGGATTCCTATGTTTAAATATACGCAGTAATTAACGACTATGGTTTACACCTGTGATAAATCATGGTCAGCACCGTGCACGTACCCAGATCAAGTGTGAGAGGCGTTCTCCAACATAGCGGCCATTTTTAAAAGGTGTATTAATGCGGTAATACTGTTGTAAATGGTGTATCGATTGGCCTAACTGTAGTATCAAAGATTGTAATGTGAGCAAAAAGCCATATATATTTCTATTTTTAGCTTTCTACTTTAGAAAGGTGCAACTTAAAAACCCAGTCGCTATCCACGGGCAGGATGGCATTTATGGTTGCCATTTTAGAACAGGCAGGACTGAGCCAGAACGATCGTATTTCTAATTCATGCCGATTAAGGTAGAAAGCAAGCGAAAAGCCAATCGGATTCCTATGATTAAATATACGCAGTAATTAACGACTATGGATTACACCTGTGATAAATCATGGTCAACACCGTGCATGTACCCAAATCAAGTGTGCGAGGCATTCTCCAACATAGCGGCCATTTTTAAAAGGTGTATTAATGCGGTAATAAATGGTGTATCGATTGGCCTAACTGTAGTATCAAAGATTGTAATGTGAGCAAAAAGCCATTTATATTTATATTTTTAGCTTTCTACTTTAGAAAGGTGCAGCTTAAAAAACCCGGTCGCTATCCACGGGCAGGATGGCATTTATGGTCGCCATTTTAGAACAGGCAGGACATCCCGAGCTATTCATACCAGAATTACTGAACATCGTTCTGCCATTAGGACAGCAAAACTAATTGCACCATTAGTTAAGCACTTTATTGAGATGAACCACAAACCGGAAGATCTCCGCTGGAGAATTCTGGAAAAAATCAGAACCCCAAACAACAAAGGTGGTGAGAAAATACGCAGAAAGCGTGAGGTTTTTTGGATTTTTTCACTCAATACCTTCAAAAAAGGATTAAATAATGAAATACCCTGGGAGAATGCCATTGTTTGACAGATTTATTGATTATCTTGTATTTTGTACATACAAGGTATAAATACATTGATCTATTTCTACCGTTTTTATGATAATTCATTAATGGACTCTTTACTTTAAACCGTCTCTGAGTTTATGTTTTTGTCGAGCTGACTATGATATGTACATATCAATAAAGTTTGTTGAATATCGGTAGTTCAGGTTGTATAGTCTGCTTTCGTTTTTGCCTGCTTTTCAACATTACGCAAGGTTCTTTCCTCTAATAATTAGGACTATCCGTTCATAATAAACTATCCTCGCGCTGTTTTTTCATCTTGTTTTAACATTTAACACAACAAAGATATAGTATTTATCTATATAAATATTTAGATTGTAGTGAGGATTAATTATTTAAAAATAATAAAATCCGCATATGACGTAATACACGTGACCTGTCATATGACTTGGTCACGAGTATAAGAATGGTGTCATGTGATCTATCACATGATCTACCAACGAGTATATATTCGTAGAGGTAGTCTGCATCCTTTGCTATCCCGTTTCTTCTGTGCATGCGCGATACGCCGGAGGCCATTTTCAGCCTGACCAGAACTATACAAGGTAAATTTAGCTCACCTTAAGTGATTCTCTATATTAGACTCACTTAGTGTAGACATTATATTGAGCCCATACTCTGTTTATGTGTCTTTCAGGTTCCAGAAAAACCATTCGTGGAACTCATTTAGAATCTTAGTGGCATCGCAACAACAATGTTTATCTGTATAGCGAATTGAACCATGGTTAGTCTGTTTTTCTCCCTGATATCAATAATCACATGAAAGTTAGTTATGTTATCCACTTTTAGATAACTCCTCTGCTTTTCTTTTAGATACCCTACGTCAACCGATTTTATCAAAACAATTAAATTAGGCTATTACGCGTACTAAGGTTTTGTTCGGATCATCATTTTCTCTCCGAACCATAAGAGACGCAAAAGGTAGTTTATTCACTTTTTTCTTTATCAAAGATTTAGTTTGTTATCGTTATTTGGTTTAACACAATAAACATAAATATTATGTTTTATTTTTATTTTTAGATTCTCTATTAATCTCGTATTCAAATAGGATCGCTCTCAAGATGAACTTCCTTATCCTATAATTTGTGAAAGTAAGTCCCATTATATAATTCTAAATCTCTAGTTACGCGACCCCCAGCTTGAATATAACGCGGAACATTCGGTTCCACTATGGTCAACATTAGTTTAATATGTTTAACAGTTATAAATAACTAGTCGTTCTTTGTAATTGTTATACCTACAGCGATTATCTATACCGGATAGACTACACCCTAAATGCGGAGTTCTTCCAAATGACTGATCTATAATATTTTAAGTAAGTTTACCTTTGTAATATTATTTTTCTTGTTCTATTTTCTGCTCTGTTTCTCTTCCATCTTCTCTTTACCTGCAATTTATAACAATGATAATATTGGTTTGGAATGTTTGTAAATGAATTTGTATTAGCTTTCTATTATCACAGACACTATATCAAACTATAGATAGGGAATCTGAGAAAGTATTTGTACAGGGATTGAGATATGAATTTGATATAAATATAAATATAAGTTGTTTGTTTACAATTATATGTTTTTTATTATTGTAGATACTTAAGTGGCTACTCCTGATGAAGGCGTTGTGAACGCCGAAACGCGCGTCGATTGCGATTATTCATTACAAGCTGCCACCTATTTTATATTGTATTGTATATGCATTTTTATTATTGCTGATTCATTATTTTTAACTTACATTGTATGTAAAATATTTCTTATTGACCATATGAGTAACATGAAGAAATAAAACTCATAATACCTGTACTAAATGCATGTTTTAGTTTTTTTCTCGTTTTCCTATAACCTAAATATGATAGATGTTTACTCATGAATTGGAGATTGCCTAGGAGTTTACTTCACTATATGAATATTACCCTGTCCTAGGAATACAACTATTTGCTGTTCAGGGGGTCCTTGTTTTCTTCCATTGGTCGCCATTTTAGAACAGGCAGGACTGAGCCAGAACGATCGTATTTCTAATTCATGCCGATTAAGGCTGCTAGCCAACGCACGTTATATAACGACAATCAATATAATTTGCGGACAGTTTTTACTCTTAAAGACAGTAAATAAACATTATAAAATGCGCTAAATCCATATGTGTAAATATATGTGGTCCTTAGTCGATTTCGAGCATGTGTGCCATATTTATACTGATGACAAACAAATGGCAAGAAGGACATCCTAAATACCAATAATATTATTAATTAGGCATTTAAAGGTGCCATATGGGCATACATGCTCATAGTATGGCGGGGCCTATGATAAGATAATGCATATGAGTCCAAGCCAGGGGATTGGTTAGGATTGAGTTTCCAGAGAGAGAGATAGCGAATAAAGGAGAAACATTAGAAAAAGAGAGGAAAAGAGAGGCCAAGGTCACATTTTTGTTACCCAGAGTATCAAAGGTAAACAAGTGTATGCAATCCACATTAATCATTTTCAGCATGAGCCTTAGTAAAACATATGTCAGTGATAAATGAGTTTATACAGTCCACATTATTCATTTTCAACACGAGTCTTAGTGAACCAATATTTAAAGGTAGGTACAGGGATCACATAATCATGACTGAGACTAGCACACAGGCTAAAGAAAGTACTGCATCTCGTCATCGCTGGTATGTCCCAGTTCTACACACTTAAGTCTACATATCCATGCAGCTTCATTTTTTCTAAGGGCCAGTTCCCTATCACCTCCCCTTGGGTGAATCGGGACATGGTCTATTCCTATAAACCAAAAATTCTCCATATTACCATGATTTTCCTGCATGTGATATGTTAGGGGGTATCTAAGGTCTCCCTTACGGAGTGCCCGTAGGTGCTCCTGTATTCTTATTTTTAACGGCCTCTTGGTACTGCCCACGTAGATCTTATTACATGGGCAGCCCAGGATATAGGTCACAAATGTCGATTTGCAGTTAATCATGTGATTGATATTATATGTGCGATTGGTGTTATGACAAAATGTCTTTGTCTTGTTCTTGCCTAACCTACATACATTACACTCATTGCATATGTAAAAGCCCTTTGTTATGGAAGGTAACCAAGTCTGAGGTTTAGGGGTCGTGACATAGCTAGGACATAATTTGTTACGTAAGTTTTGCCCTCTTCTATAGGTCACTTTCGGTTTTTCAGGGAGTATCCCTTGTAAACTCGGGATATCCTTCAGCAAGTGCCAATGTTTGCGTAAGACATTGTAGGTTCTACTACTATTATTGTTGAATTGTGTATTGAAGGAGATTCGGGTTTGTTTATCCTCTATCTTTGTTGGGTTTGATTTCAGCGTATTGGCCCTAGGTACCTTCATCACCCTTCTATGTGCCTTATCCAATATCTCCTTTGGATAGCCTCTACTGAGGAATCGTTGTTCGGTTTCACTGATGTTTTGGAGGAAAGTGCTTTCCAAACTACAGTTGCGGCGTATCCGGATCTGATGGAACCACTCAGAGTCGTGCAGAATTTTTTTTTTTGATAGGATGATCTCCGTCATCTCCAAGAGAACCTCATTATGCAAGTAATGATCTGCTGTTCTTTGACCTAGAAAGTGTTGTAGTGCCAGGATCCCAAATTCCTTTTTGATGCACGTATATAGGCTAGTCACATAAAGTGTGACGAACATAAGGCTTTCGGACCAAGTTAGGCCCTCAAATTTGCCCAATATGTCCTTCGTGTCCTTAATATAGGCAGGGAGATTTTGGACCAATGGTTGGATATAGTGGTCCACATATTCAGAGAGTCTCTCGGTGGGTGAGTTCACTCCCGAAATGATGGGACGTCCAGGTGGAAATGGACCTCCCTTGTGTACTTTGGGCAGTATATATATACAAGGGGAGGTGGGTTTTTGTACCATGAGATATTTATACTCATCTTCACTCAGTAAACCATTATCTCTCCATTCCATGAGTCTCATGTTAATGTGTATTCCTAGAGTCTTAATGGGGTTACCTGGTAGTTTTGCATAGCATGAAGTGTCAGATAGCTGCTGGGCAATCTCACCTATATAGCTTGTTCTTTCCATGATCACGACATTCCCCCCTTTATCCGCCTCACGGATAACTATGGATGTATCAGATTTTAGTCCCCTCAGTGCTTCATTTTCACCTGCAGTTAAATTATACTTTCTCTTGTTCCGGGGGGTTGGATATTCCCAGATTTTATAGAAACCCTGGGTGACTTTATCTCTGAACAAGTCTATATTTGGATGTGTGCCATGTGGAGTGTATTTAGATTTAATCCCTACTTAATGTGTCTAAATGCTGATTACCCTTGTTACCTTTTACTTGTAGATAATCTCAGCATATATAAGAAACCGGGGAATCTTGCCACGGGTATCTCTGGTCTGGCACTGTGTCTATCCATGCAGAATAGAATTGAATAATTTGTGCACCTTATTACATGGTGGGTATCATTGAACGCTCACGTATCTCTCAAAAAAGAAAAAGATTAATCTCTTATGAATCCGTTATTCCTACTTTCATCGTTTGGCTTTGGTGCTGTTTATGATCCGT
Organism: Triturus cristatus; assembly: GCF_964204655.1. NCBI lineage: Eukaryota > Metazoa > Chordata > Amphibia > Caudata > Salamandridae > Triturus > Triturus cristatus. Next base: position 810,361,405 of record NC_140586.1, read on the forward strand.
AGCCTAGGTGTGGCAAGGCCTGAGACTATACAAATGCAATTGAGTTTCTCTGACATAACTATTAACAGTATACTTACAGTTCTGTTACTTTTTCTGCCTCTATCCTCTCTTTCTTACCTGGGTTTATGTTGAACATGACTCTCCTTTCTTACCCCCTTGTTGGGTTTACACAACAATTTTTGTGTTTGATTTGTTTTAAATTTTGATATCAATTATTGTTAAGAACAACAATACAGCGCTGTATATGTTGGAAGTAGATAAGAGGAACCACATGGGATGAAAACACTTAGGATTTCAGGTATAAGCTATGTAGCCGGTAATAAGTTGATATTGATGTAAGAAAATTTACAGATTCTGACAAAAAATGACACTCCAGTAGTCTGTAGCACATAATGGTTTGGGTTGTATATATGTTTTTTATATGTAGTTTTATGTATATTCTTATGTATATTTATGTGTTTGTGTTCAAACAGCCCTGAAGAAGTCCGCTTCAAGGACGAAACGCGTCGGCTGTATTGTCAAGAACAGACTGTACTCACAATTTTGTGTTTTAAAATGAGACAACTATTATAAATCTCTGAATAAAAATGAACTTTTTTGAATAATCATGACGTGGGGAATGAATTGTATTATTGTCCTTCCCGTTTTCTTGATGTGTGGTGCACCTGTGCTTATGTTTTGTTATTCAAAATTTTATTGTCACCTAAAATTACCTTTTCCGGTATTCTTGTTTATGGTCCACCAGGCCTCCCTAACTCTTGGGCCCAACCTCTCCCTGAACTAATTGCACCTTATCTCCTCAAAGCATCGAACTTTACGATACTAGCTGATTTCAATTTACATCTTGAAAGTTCTAATTGTATGACTAGTGGTACTCTAATTACAGATTTAGCTGCCTTAAATCTTCTACTCAGAAATAGTGGCCCCACGCATGTTGCAGGACACCTATTGGATCCTATTTTTTCCAATTTACCTAATATCCATTGTGATTCTGCCCTTCCCCTGTGCTGGTCCGATCATTTTGCTCTAAAATTTCAGTGTATCTTTTCTAAGTCCCTTTCTTCGGCCCCTATGAGTGAACCTTTTAGAACTCGGAACTGGAGTAAATTGGATCTTGAACTCTTTAATAGGACTCTTAACAAGAATGCCCCTATCATTTCACATATTTCAACTCAATCTTCTAATCTGATACATGAATGGATTTCAAACTCAGTTGAACATTGTCTTCCGTTAACCACAAAAAAGCCTTTTAACCATCGTTCTCCTGCTCCCTGGTTTACTGAGCAATTGAGAATAGAAAAAACTAAATGTAAGGCCCTGGAAAGGAACTGGAGGAGGAATTATTCACAGGACTCCAAGCTTATCTATAAATTAGCCTTAAAACACTATCACGCCCATTGCAACTTGGCCAGAAAGGCCTATATATCTCAGACCATTTCTAATACTGGAAACTGCTCTCGTACATTGTTTAGTACAGTAAAAAAACTTGCAGGCTCTGATACGCAGGCACGTCCACCTACTCTTAATGAACAACAGTGTGATAACCTTGCAAACTTTTTTGTGGACAAAGTCAAACAAATTTACTCTGTTCTACAAAATACTCGGACTGTAGTATCCAGTCCAACTCTCTGCCAGACGGAACCTGATCATAGGACTCGCAGTCCTATGACTCTGGAAGCCTGGTCACTTTTTGATATTACTTCTTTCAGAAAATTTTTAAATGGAATCAAATCAGGATCTCCCCGTGATTTGATGCCAGTTTCTGTGCTGCAGCAGTTGGACTCTGCTTCTTTACTCCTTATCATGAAACTGTTGAATGCCTCAATTCAGGAGGCTGTTGTGCCTTCTGATTGGAAGCATGCGATGGTGCTTCCTCTTTTGAAAAAGGCCGGAGCTGACCCATCGCAGCTGTCCAATTTTAGGCCTATTTCCCTGCTTCCCATCTATTCCAAAGTATTGGAAAGACACATTAATCAACAACTCACACTGTTTGTAGATTCATCTAATCTTCTTCACCCTTCTCAATCGGGTTTCAGAGCTGGTTTCTCTACGGAATCTACATTGCTCGGAGTCTCAGAGTTGTTGCGGCAGCATTTGGATGCTGGGGACACCGTAGCTCTCATTTTGCTTGATTTGAGCGCTGCATTTGATACAGTGTCCCATACTGAGCTCCTAAAAATATTACAGGACTCTGGTATTATCGGCACTGCTCTTGATTGGCTTGCATCTTTTCTTACCAAACGCACCTTTCAATTTTTTTCTTCGAAAGCTATGTCTAAAACTTACCTCTCTTCCTATGGTGTGCCTCAGGGCTCTATCTTGAGTCCCATTCTTTTTAATCTATATGTCAAACCTTTGTCAATTATAGCAGAAGAAGCAGGTCTCTGTCTATTTTCCTACGCTGATGATACTCAGATTATTTTCTCCCTTTCCTCTGGACAGTGCCATGGTTCATCTAAACTTCAGATGGGTTTGAGGAATATTGCTTCGTGGATGCAGAGCAATTTCCTTAAGCTTAATGGCGATAAGACCGAGCTCCTTATCTTAGGGAAGAATAAAGATCTCTGGGGCCCTCTAAATTGGCCGTGTGAAATGGGAGCCCCGCCTCAGCCCGCTGAATGTGTTCGTAACTTGGGAGTTCTGATCGATGTCGACCTATATATGAAACAACAGGTGGTAAAAGTAGCCGCCACCTGTTTCACCATCTTAAAATGGTTAAAAAAAATCATGTGGATGCTCCCCATGCCCACCCAAAAAAACGTTGTCCAGGCCCTTGTGACTTCGCGACTAGACTATTGTAATGTTTTGTACTTGGGTGTAAATAGGGAGGTCACCCGGAAACTACAGGTGGTGCAAAATTCAGCTGCTAGGCTGCTCTGTTTGCTGCCCAAACATTCTTCCACTTCAAGTGCTTTGTATAATCTGCACTGGCTCAAGATTGGAAGCAGAGTTAAATTTAAAGCCTTGTGCTATATGCACAAAATTAAATCGGGTTTGTCCCCTAAATATCTTCAAGCTTTGGTGCACCCTTTCTTGCCCTCTCGTGTGCTTCGTTCTGCTACCCAAGGTAAATACATGGTGCCCTTTATCAAGCTAAAAGAATGGGCGGCCGCTCCTTTGCCTATCTTGGACCTGTGCTTTGGAATTCCCTCCCAATAGCACTCCGTTTCGAGCCGTCTTTTTTGGTCTTTCGAACATTCCTTAAGACTTGGTTGTTTGACCAATAATCAGTTTCTGTAATTCCCTCTACTGTCTGAGTGCTCCAGTTTTCTGTTAGTCTTCAGCGCTGGGAAACCCTTGTTGGGTAGCTGTGCGCTTCATAAAATTAGAATAACATAACATAACATATGTTATCAAATTCACGTAGCCATTTTCCATCTCCAGTAAAGGATATGCCAAGATAACAAAAGGATTTAACTGAATTCATTTTAGTGCCTTCCAGGAAAAAGGCCTTACTTAACTTAGATGTATTTTTCCCGTATGACATAACAACTGTTTTGGATTTATTGATTAAAAGTTTCCTGTCCTTAGTAAACAGTATAAAATTATTAATAAGGCACTGAAGGCCTATTGGGGTACGTGACAATAAAACCGCGTCATCTGCATATAATAAAATTGGGACAGCCTGGCCTTCTATGAAAGGGGCATCTGCAGATAACTCTTTTAAGGTTTCATCCACTTGATTAATAAAAAGTGAAAACAAAAGTGGGGCCAGAACGCAACCCTGGCGAATGCCCCTTTTAACATTAAAAAACGGGGTGCATTCACCTGCTGTACCAAAGCGCACTCTGCTGGAAAGACGTTCATAGAGTCTTGCCAGGAAATAAACAATTTCTTTGGGGGCACCAGTGTCCAGCAGTATGCGCCACAGAATAGAATGATCCACTAGATCAAACGCACTACTTAAATCAGCAAAACATAAAAACAAATTGCCCCCTTTCGCTAAAGTATACTTACTAATAAGCAAGTCAAGGTTGACACACTGTTCCAGTGTGCCTAAGCCCTTCCTAAACCCATATTGGGCTTGTGAAAGAATTTTGTTGTCTAAGGCCCAAGATTCCAGCCTTTTCAACAGAATCCTACTCATTACCTTAATAGATGAATCTAATAATGATATTGGGCGATGGTTACAAGCTTCTGATTTAGAACCTTTTTTAAAAAGGGGGATAATTAAAGAATGTCCCCAAGACGGTGGGAAATGATCTACTGCAGCGGCATTAAAAATCCTAGTTAAAATCGGGGCCCAAAGAATAATCTCATTCTTGTACAAATCAATAGGAACCCCATCCGGCCCTGGGGCTTTGCCTCCTTTACTAACCGCTAATCCTTCATATACTTCATCAATATTTATCCATAATGGTAAAACAGGCCAGATAGAATCAGTGGGAAAACCATCATCAATCCTGTCCGGGTTAAAAATATTAGTAAAATGATCGATCCAAGCCATTGCAGTTTACATACGAGGTTAATTCTGGTTGGCAATCATCTTTTAAAAAAGGGCTATTTACGGTCTCCCAGAATAATTTACTATTATTATTTGCTGCAGCCAGACTAAGTTTCTCCCATGCTTCGCTTTGCAATTCTTTTTTGCGTGCTTCAATAGTCCGTTTATAATTTAAACGTAATTTTTGTATGTTAATTTTATTACGTGGCTTAATTCCTAGTGCTAGCTTCAAATTATTAAAGGCCTGTGTGCAATTCCTATTGAACCATCCTGCGTGTAGCTTTTTTGTTACATTATAATTTCTGGTAAAAAGGTCCTCTATAATCTTGGTTATTTTGAGGAAGCTAGGAATCAGGAGTGTTGGATTTAACTCTTCACTAAGGCAGTGATCTACTTCCTGTCTACATTTGGCAATCACTTCTTTTAGTATTTGTTCAATCATGTGGAATTGATAAGACCAGGGAAGTACAAATTACATTATATTTGTTACTAGCATTGATGCAGACATCTAGCAAGGATACTCAGAGGCGCAAGTGCCCAATGAAGATCCATACGAAATACTCCTGGTCTAAATGAGATGTTATATATTAGCAAATTTTGCACATGTGGATTTTTATCAGATTTTAATGTATCTGATTTTAATCACTGTAATAATCTATGCATTGAAGCAAAAAGAGCAGTTATTATCTTTCAATTTTGTTTTATAAATTATTTATTGTAAATAGGAATATATATACATATTTATATGTCTATTTATATATTTATTAACAAAATATCTACATGACAAACATCGCAATTTTGAAATTATCGGTTGTTGGAAAACAGACTATCAACATGGTACCTGATCACGATTTTTTCTATGTCTATGAAACCACATGACACTGGAGAGGTGGTATTGGCAGAATTTAAAAAGTAAAAGTGGACTGTGTTTTCCGTATGTGATCAAGAGCACGGAGGTGCTCGAAACGCGTCATAACGGCTTTTAAATAAAAACCTACTTTCCCACGCATTTTGGAGTCCGGGTCTCTCTCATCGCCGGAGTGGAAGTTGGGAGATCGAGCATTGTTTCATATATATATATATATATACATATATATTATCTACTGGCGGTCGCCAGTAGATAGTTATAGTTAGGACCCTGTTTCCATAGGAAATCCGCAACATTCTATTTGGAATAACTTTGGCGCCGGTCGACGAATCCTCGCGAAATTTTCAAAATAGGTGGGGCGCTACGCTCCGCTCCTACCCTGAAAGTCTCGGGGGGATTCGTCAAGCGGGGGCTGAGAAAAAAGGGGGGTCCCAAAACACGTTTTTCCCATGCATTTTTCCATAGGACCTTTAGACACAGCTACAGCCCGAACAGCTGAACAGAGTTACTTGAAATTTGGCAGAGAGGTAGTCCTTAGGTCAAGGAAGTGCCTTTTGTAGGTTTGGTGTAAATCTGTTCAGTAGATCCTGAGAAAATAGCATTTAAATCAATATATATATCTGAGCCAGCTTACGGTGCGCTTACCGTGCGCTTACGGTAAGCTTACCGTATGCGTACGGTGCCGTGCGCGAGCGCGATTCTGATTGGCTGTTAGATCTAAGTAAACATTCGAATCGGTCGAAACCAGGAAGCGGCGGCCGCCATTTTCTCTCTCGCACTCTGAGTGAGGCAGCAAAAACAAAGGCAAAAAACATCTAAAGGGGCAATGTATTCAGTTCCTAACCACCTAGCATTGATGATGGTGTCCCCAACGAACCCCCAAGGCCAAAAATTCAATTTTTTTTTTTTTTTTAAAAATCGCCGATTACGCTTACCCTACGCGTACGGTAAAAATTAATAAAAAAAAAAAAACTATCCGCACTATCCCCACCCCGAGTGCAAAAGGTGCCCGAAGGGCACCTTTTGTGCATAGCATAATTAAATCAAATGAAAATATAAATGATTACCTTTCACAACGAAGCGCATAATATGTCCTCCATGTGCGCGAAGCGCATTGTGCGTACATGGCCCATCCCGCGTAACGTGGGCACGCGGTGCACGCAGCGCACCGCGTGACCACCGTGCGTGCACGGCACTAACTGCGTAAAGTGGGCGCGCGGTGCGCGAAGCGCACCGCGTGCTCACCGTGCGCGCACGGAACGAACTGCGTTAACTGGGCGCGCACGCCACGAATGGCGTAAAGTAACTTAGCATTTAAAAAACCGTACAAATTCACTGAAAAAACCATAGGTTTCACACACGTTATAGTTAGGAATTAGCATTTAAAAAACCTTGCAAATTCACTGAAAAAACCATAGGTTTCACACATGTTATAGTTAGCGGAAATTTTTATCATAAAAAACCATTGAAATTCCCCTGTTATAGTTAGTGCAGGCAACTATAACTCACGCAACCGCAATCCTCTGCTGATGCTAATACTGTATTTAGACACTTATTTGCCCATGTCTTCTTTCATTAAATTTTAGCTATACATATATTACAAATATTTTTTTTTCATAAAGACACATATGTCATCAGCAGAGGATTGCGGTTGCGTGAGTTATAGTTGCCTGCACTAACTATAACGGGGGAATTTCAATGGTTTTTTATGATTAAAATTTCCGCTAACTATAACATGTGTGAAACCTATGGTTTTTTCAGTGAATATATATATATATAGATTGAGTGTATTATTGTAAAGATCATAAAAGAAATGTGTTTGTTAAAAATGTGTCTTGATTTACTGACACATATTGTATAAAAATGTTTTTTTTAAATCGCAGTATGTGAAAAACAGGCAAATATTCGTTGAAAATTGATGATATGAGTCCAAATATGAATGTGCATTAAAAATCTGAAATAATATGTGAAAATGTTTTTGATATCAATAAATGATTTTGAAAAAATATGTTTAAAACAAATATAATCTCAATCAAAAATGGATAAAATGTACAGAGAATGTAATAGTTGATTAGAAAAATCTGATACTTTTGTACAACTAAAACTCATGTTACCAATTCAATGTCTCACGATTTAAAATAGAATTCTATTGATGGTAGATTTACTTCTCCCACTCCAATCGAAGCCAGATTAGGAAAAGTGTTGGACTATGATGAGGTAGATTTACTATATCTACTGTAAAATAGTCCACATTGGAAAATTGTTGAAGTTTGAGGGGGCAGATTAGGACTCCTGCTGTGCTTGTGACAGATGATGGTCATGGCACTCTAGGCTGCACTTTCCAGCTTCATCAGCGATGCTTCAGAGGGCAGTGAGACCCCGTACAGACACCGCAATTCCCTCTCTATTGTTGCAGAAGGTTTGGGCCCTTTTGGTTCTGTTTTGTGGCTTTCCATCTCCATACAAGATGCTCGTCCAGGAACTTTGATGACGCCGATACCGTGCATCTCCCTGGCCCAACATGAAAAGTCACAGAGGTGGCATTTTCCGCAGGAAAAGGCGTGATTGTGAGTCGGCCATGAGTAGGCCAGTCCACCCTTTTTCTCCTACAGACAGACTGCATAACTTTTCATCAAAGCAAGCAGAGATTTTTTTTATTTAATTTCTTGGAGCAAAAGCTCAGTTTCTTTTTAGGCGTAATACCTTTGGTATTTACTTATAACTAAGAGCCTGATTAGGATGGCGGTCGGACCACCACCAAAAAGCCATCCGTGGCAATCCAACCGACATCCAGCAGGGCGGTCTGACCGCCACATTATAATGCGGTCGGTCAGACCACATCTGTCGGAGGGACTGACCAACTCTTCTGATGAGCTTTAGGAGACCGTCAGGCAGTCAGTCAGATCGTATTCCCTACAATAGGGGTGGTGCCTGCGAAGGCACTGCCTTAGGGATTGCGATGCCTTTTTGTGGGCCTCCGCTATGGGGCCAAGAGGGGTGCTCCCCCACACATCCATGCACCGTGTGCCAGGTACCACATGACGGTGCATGGATGTGCATAAAATGCATTTTTCAAGTGCAGCATGTGCTGCAACCCTTTTCCTGGGCCGCAGCACAAGCCACACTAGAAAAATGACTGGTGGTCGTATTGTAATAGGGAGTGCGGAACCGCTGACTCATTGTCAGATGGTTCCTGCTCTGAAATGTTCATTCGAACTGCCATCATAATTATTCTCTTAATAATGATATTACAACTCTGAAAAGTTTTGTCTATGGCTGATATGTCTTCTGAAAATAGAGCCAAACTGTGAAGTTAGAGTTTATCCAAATCACAGAGAGGTTCAGGTGATGAAGACAATTTCCTTTATTAAGTTGGTGAAACTCCAGCCACAACTTACAGCAGCAGGGGCAACACCATCTAACTACATTCACAGTTTCTCTTTGAGAATCAACATTCTATATGGAACATACCAACAGTGCATAACGGGTGACCAACAGAACCAACCATAATAAACAATACCATTATTAACAATACCACCACCGCCTAACCCAACAAAAATACAAAAAAACAAAACGATGACAACACTACAAGTTTACTGTGATTCCAAATTCTCGTATCATCCAGTTATCTGCATTCTTAAATATCTTCATCACTTTGTAGGGCTTGCTGAAGTGAGAGAACAGTGTGCGAGAATGTTTTGGCAATTTAGTTTTTGCCAAATCCCCAACTTTAATCTCACATGGTTTAACTGCCGTACAGAGATCACACTTATTCTTTCTCTCCTCCAGCAAATCAAGTACTCTCCATCTCCCCCTCTCCATTAAGACTTCCACATCAGAACGTTTCTTGCAATACTCATTTACCCACAGGGAAACACTTTAGTACAAGGCATACGTTTCTTCAAGAGTACAAATGGACTAGCATCAGTGGTGATATGAGGGGTAAACCTATACTCTTCCACTATGCATTTAACCATATACAACCCAGATTCGATCTTGCAACTTCTATACTCTTCTTGAATGGTTGATGGAATCTCTCTATCATCTCACTCGTCTCCAGATTATATAGGGCACCTTTCTTGGGCGTAACCCCTCTTTCCTACAAAAAATTCCTCCATGGCTTTTGAAGTCAACTGCTCCTTTATCTGTAAGTATAGATTTTGGATCTCCTTCTCTGGCAAACACATCTCTCACAGTCATCAAGAATGTAATTACTGAATATGTGGAAACTTCAGTAGTGACCATAACCTCTGATCATCTTGTGAGCATATCCATCACTACCAACACATACTTCAAGGTGCTAGCCCCATTTATAGGGCCCACAAAATCAAATGCAACTTCCTCCCAAGCCTCATCAGGAACACCTCTACAAACCATTGGGGATGTCCTTATTTTCATGGTTTTTGTCACTCAACCTGCACTCACATCAGTCACAAACCATTATTTCAACCATGGGATCCATATCTGGCCACCAGCAAGAACAATTTATTTCTCCTTCATTTTACAAATACCTAGGTGTCCATCATGAGACGGACGCACAAGACACTCTCTCGCCCAACAGGAGGAAGTAGTCTGCTCCCTCTCAAAAAAAGATTATTGCTAATGGATAATTCCTCAGAGACTTTAGTAAAACCAGATAAACATTCAATCCTATGCCGTGAACAATCGCCAGCAATAATGGTGTAAGGTTTTGACTCCCGTTGACCCTGAAACCAAGGAGGAAGAAGAGACTCTGCCTCACTGGCCCACACCTCTGTTTTCTTTTAGGCCCCCGGAGGGTCCCAGTAACTTAATTTATGCCGTGGACGATCCTGACTTTTACTGTTATGGGCCCTTTAAGACCTGACTGCCTGACGCTGAAGCGTCTCAGAGCCACGCTCCCTGGAGGAGTGAACCATCCACGCCGGAAGAGGAAGAGCGTCGCATACAGGAGACACTACACTCTCTCACGTTGGACCAGAGAGGAGGAAACCCGAACTCGGAAACTGGAGACACTGTGCAGCAGTCCCGGGGGGAGGCTACGACCGATGACAACCCGGGGAGAGTGGATTCCTGCCGCAAACCACAGGAACAAACTCCAGGAGGCCAACAACCCCACGATCGCCCAGCCATGTTCCAGGAGGAGCGTGGCTCACACAGGTGCGTGCACGGTTCCTTGGGAGCGGGAGGCGGGTGGAGATAAAGTCTTGTTCTCATCAGAAGGGGAGTCCTTAACAAGCTTGTTTGAATATTGGCTTGAAGCCCTTTTATTTTCTATGCATTTTGGTGGCGGTCTCTCCGGAAGCACACTCACAAGAACTTGTAAATAGGGTGCAACATTTCCCCCACTCCCTTTCCTATAGCTGAGTATGGCATAGCGCATGGCGCTGACCCTTGTTTCTGTTCTCTTTTATGCCTCTCCCTCCTGGCTTGGTCATCATCGCCCTGGTGGAGAACGTCCATAAGAAGGAGAGCGCCATTCCCCAAGAAGAGGAAGAACAGTTTGTTTTGCTGAACTGTCTTACCTAGTAATAAATGCATCTAAAAGACATATACTGTCTTGTGATTCCTCTATCCCGCGACAAATGGCTATCCTTACTTTTTCAGCATCTGGTCTTTTTCATCGCAGAAATCCACTCTTTCTCTGTAACACAACCAGATGAGTTGAAACATACCTTGAAATCTTCATCTTTCCACCTCATTTCATCAACTCCACATGATTCACGAGTTACATTCATTAATCTGGATAGACAATCCGCAGACTTGTTATCTACACCAGGAATATATTTTATGAAAACTGATAGTCCCGTAGTGCAACTAGCCACTTACAAATTCATGAAGAAATTCAATCCAATCCTTTTTTACTAAACATTTCCTGAAGTAGTTTATGATCTGATTTAACCACAAACTTTATGTTACACAAGAACTGCTTACATTGTTTCATGACCCAAAAAACTGCCAAGGCCTCCTTTTCAATAGTAGAATAATAAAACTCAGCACCTTTGAAAGATCTAGAGGTAAATTCTATAGTAAAATAAACATTATTCTGAACCTGTTTTAGAACAGTCCGCAGCCCTTTATTGCTAGCATTGGTACAAAACAGTAAACCTGGAGTAAAAGTTTTCAAACTTGTGCTGAGGCAAGACTTTTATGTTAGCAAATTCCTCCTGACACTCATTGGTCCAAGAAAAAGAAACTTCATTTTTAACAGATTTCTTATATTAGAGGCAAAATTCAGGCTACATCTCAAATAAAATTCAGCCATCCCTAGAAAATACTTGCACAGCTTACTTTTTGGTTGGTTCTGTCAAATCTTGGATTGCCCTAATAAACACTTCCTTAGGTTTAAAACCAGCTCTACTAACATGTCCTAAAGTAAGATATTTCAGGGCAACAAAACTTGCACTTACTAATCCTAAGAGTAATGCCATTCATACTAAAGATCTTCAACACCTCTTTAACTTTAAGCAAATGTTCTTCAAGGGTATCAGTGAAAATCAAAAACTTGACCCCAGGTACTTTTCCAAACAAATCTGTCAAATTCTCTGATAGACTGACTTGAAAAAAGACCAAACGGTATTCTGTTAAAACAAAACACTCTAAATTGAGTTAAGAAGGTGGTAAGATTTTTAGACTCCTCACTCAACCGAACCTCGTGATATGCTGATGTTAAATGAAGTGTTGTCAAATTGTCCAACAGATTTACCATCTCCATGTTGTTGGGAAAAGAAAACTTGTCCTCAACAACTTGTTTGTTATGGATGTCTCTAAGATCAACACATAACATGGTGTCTCCAGAACATTTGATATCTACAACGACTGGGGCGACACATTGAGAAGCTTCAACAGCTTCAAATATTCCTTCTATTTTAAGATGAATCAATTCTGTCTCTACAGGTTCATTAAAACTGAATGGACTATTCCTGACTTTACCTGCTACCGGTTTGGCTTCTTCCTTCAACCTTATGTGATGTAAGTAACCTTTGATACAACCTATTTACTCCCCCAAAAAATTTGTACATTTCTGCAACAGCATTTCAGGTATGGTGTCCACCTTTCTTATCTGCACTTGAGGCCTAGCTTTGGGGTTCTAGATAAATTCCAAGAAGTATTGGATGAGGCCTGCTCAATACTATATCACACTTAACTGGAACATATATTTTTCCGAAGGCAGTATTTCATGAACATTTATTTTTGCCTCAAAATAGCCAATTAATTCAATATATTTTCCTCTGTAACTGTAGGAAGTAAAATCTGGTTCAGACAGAATGGTGTTCCCTTGAAACTACTTAGTATGATCACCATCTGAACCCAATGATAGTTTTGCACCTGAGTCCAACATCATATATATCAATAATATTGTGTTGCACTATATCTGATGAATGTTCACAATTTACATCGGAAATACAGTTTGCATCATTAATTTGAAGAATTACATCCTTATCATCAGTAGTACTTCATTCACCCTGTCCATAGATTTTTCAGAAGATTTGCAACATTTTCCATAATGCCCATTTCTCCCACAAAGTTTATCTACACTCCATAAAGCAGGACAATCTTTACAATTGACCAAATGACTAGGCACCCACACCTGTTACAAGACATTTTGCCTTTAGACTGAGAAGACTACTTTTTTTCTGCTTGGTAGATACTGACTGTACAGAGGAAACAAACTCTTTAGTCTTTTGAAGTGCATGTCATTGAGTGTTCAACCTGCTTAGCTACAAGCAACACTTTATCAGGCTTAGGATCACCCTTAGACCAAAACTCCTCTCTTATTTTATCACATATACACTTGAGCATGAGTTGATCCCTAATCCTCTCTTCAGTGTCATTCCCAAAGTTACAAGTAGAAGTGAATTTGTGAAGAACTGTAACAAAATCTTCAACTGATTCATCTTTCCCCTGTTTATGTTTACCGAAATAGTATCTCTGCATTATAATAATTGTTTTTGACAGGAAATTATTATCTAACATCTTAATAGAAGGCTCAAATTCATTCACAGAGGCATCACCACCTTTACTGTCAATGCTGTGTAAAGATTCCGGTATTTCTTGACCTTCGACCTAAACAATGTAATAACATTGCTGCTTTTTTCCTCAGGAGTCACATTTGTACCACACATCCTTAAATAATTCATAAAGACGTTTTTCATTTTGCCCAAGGAAGAACAGGATTATCTGGAGTGGTTAAGAAAAAAGGTGGCGGGGTAACGTTCTGCATGACAAACATAATAACACTATAATAAAAGAAGAAACAATGCTTAAAGAGATTGAGATATGTAAATAATGCAAGGATGGAGAAAGGAAAAACACACTGAGACAATGAGCACAATACAAAACACTGCCCAAAGAACCCCAGTACTCGAAATAGTACCTGAACTCCACCTGAAAAAAATAAAAATTAAGACAAAATGGAAAAACAAATGATTAAGAATAGCATTTTCAAGCTAGAAGCTGAAGTATAACTGCTGGGATGATGAAAGAACATCATAATCATATTTTTGTTAGTATGACTGAGTTTGACCTTTGAGTTTTCACTAGAAAATCAAAGTTCATCATCCATTTTCATGACAAGAAAGGGAGTTTTCAGCAACATCCCAGTGGAGCCATATGAGAGGCTCCTGTCGTTGGGCGATGACTGAAGTCCAAGCCAAGTTCCAGGAAGGATCCTTAGAGTCCCAAAAAATGATTACAGGTAAATGTGAGACAGGGAGCTGACATGAGATAAATAGGCTGCCGCACTGATGGTGAGAGAGTGCATGGAGATGCCAGTGCAAGACAGGTGAGTGGTAAAGAGAGTGCTCCTGATAAGTAGTGATGGCACAAATATGGCTGGCACAAGGGAGAGAGAGTGCACCTCTACGGCAATGACAATGGGCACATGGCCTCACCACTCTTCCGCCAGCTCTAGAGCAAAAAGGGCACGAGGAAGGAAGCACGAGAGGAACTCCAATGGTGCTTCTATCAATAAAGCAGTAGAAATCCAAAGTGGCAATGCTTGCAAACAATGTCCAGGAAAAGAACTGTGAAGGAAAGAGTACAACCAAAATAAATTCAAAAAGTGTTGAAGTTTCCCCAAAAGTAGGTCCATAAGCCGCCTGCCACCAATGTGAATTAAGAGGTTATCCAAAGTACAAAGAGGTTCATGTGATGAAGACAACTTCCTTTATTAAGATGTAGAAAGTCCAGCCACAGCTTACAGCAGCAGGAAAAACAAAATCTAACTGCCTTCACAGTTTCTCTTTGAGAATTAACATTCTATATGGAACATACCAACATTACATAACAGGTGACCAACAGGAACCAACCATAATAAGCAATACCATTATTAACAATACCACAAATACATATCAAGGTGACCTCACTTCCACTACTCAAATATAACACTGTGGAATCACAAGTATCCTCCTACTTTCTTTTTCCACTGTTAGTCTCCCTCACGTATTTTCTGTTAATATTAAATTTATTTATGCGTTCTACATCGCAACTTAAACTTGTTTCATTAAGTGTACACACTCCAGTTAAATGTAAAGAAATAATTGACTATATTTGTCGCCACAAAGCAGGTGTATGTTTAATCCTAGAAACTTGTGCTAATGATGTGGTTTTGTGCTCAATGGTTAAACATTGGATTGATGCTTTTGTTTCACCACCAGCAGATTGAAAGAAAAATTGAGTTTCTATTCTATTTTCCAAAAAGATTCCTTTCAAAGTTCGATATAAGCATTGTGATACTAGTGGTAGATTTGTATATGTTAATGTTGAAATTGATAGAACTACCATACATCCGGTAAATAATTATGCTCCCACAATAGATGACCCCTCCTTTACTGTTACAATTATTAAACTTGGCAATGTCCCATGAATATTAGCTGAAACTTTAACCTTTTAAGACACTCTTTACGAGACCATCTTTCCTCCTCTAAATTTTTCCCTCCTAAATCTCTATTTTTTTAAATCTTTTTTTTCAAAAATACTACATTAGTAGATATCTGGAACTAAATTTTCCTACTGAAAAATAATCCACTTTCTTCTCTAACACTTTTTCATCCTATTCCTGGATTACTTGTTCTTCTCCAGGAATTTATGTAACTTAACTGTCAACTTAAAATATACCAAACTGATATCTCAGATCACCTCCATGATGAGAATAATAGAACTAAAATATTAGAAACCATTGCATTGGAGAATGCTACTTCTAAATATGAAAGACTATTTCTTCAACCAATACTAAATATAAAAATACTGTTACAAAAACTTAAAAATGAATGCAATTCATTACTAAGCAAAAGAGCAGGTTTACAAATATCAAATAATAAAGCAAAATTATGCTTCCACATTAACAGATCTGGAAGGTACCTTACTAATTATTTGTATATAAAAGATGATTTTTCAAAATTATGCTGTTCATTCTAGCTATGGTCAATAATTAACTGCTTCCATTGACATAATAAATTAATTTAAAATCTGGTAATGTGCCTTCTCTACCCCAAGATAGCAAAAAGATGTTAGATTCCCCAACATCAATAAATGACGTGCAATCTACTTAGTTGCTCACTTAACTCAAGGAAAGCTCCTGGCATCACAGCTGAGTTTTATAAAATATTTTCAGTACAAATAGTCCCACACATATTATCTATTTTTACTGACTAGACCCATAAATCCACTACTGAATGATCTTTTCATGAAGTTATATTTTTGGTCTTTCCCAAAAAATAAAATTAATCCACTATTATTTCTAACTACATACCAATCTCATTAATGTATAAGGACTGTAAAATATATGCCAAAATTCTTGTTAACAGGCTAACTAAAGTTTTTGATTCTCTGATTATAGGTTTCATGAAAGGCTGATATTCAGTTAATAATCAAAGACCTATTTTTCATGTTATGTCGACTATATCCAGTACCAGTGCACCATGAGGATTATCAGCATTGGACGTAGAGAAAGCATTCTATAAGGTTAATTGGCAATGTTTATTTAATGTCGTCAAATACTGTAATTTTGGTCCCCACTTTATTACTATTTTAATGTTTTATATACTCATTCATCAGCCAAACTGTTTCTTTATGGTTACTATTTTAACACATTTCATATCATTAGAGGCAATAGACAAAGATGTCCTCTCTTGCCTCATCACTTCCTATTATCTATTGAACCTCTCTTTAACATTTTTAGAAATTTTTCACATTTTAAAGGCATTGTGATTGTAAATTCCAAAGTTACAATTTATATTTATGCTTATGTTTTTTTATTATTCATTTCTCATACGATTATCTCTATACCGGTCATCAGTAACTATTTTACAGTATCTGGTTATACTCTAAATATAAATAAAATGATATTTTTCCTGTTTTATATTTATTGCTTACTAGATATACATTATAACAATATTTGGTGTCAAGATAAAAGACCTTGAAATGTTTTTTGCTTGCACCACTCAACTCACATTGGAACATTATTATTATAAAATCCAAAAGAAAATTGAGAAATGGTTCTCTCTTCATTCATATCAATGTCCCATTATATTTACATTTTGGTCTGAACTATGGGCTATCATTTGTAAAATTCTTAATTATTTCAACAATATTTCATATTATATAATTATCAGTACGTCATTTGTCCTTTCTTATACTGTGTCTCTTGCCAATAAGAAACTGATTGATTTTGAAGTTTCTTCAGCAATTAAATCCATAACTTTTATCTCGAGAGACACTAAATTATTATCTATTCATAAATGGCAGGCTTTGTTTACTTTTACAAGACAAGGTGCCAGATTATACTCTCCTAATCCCACTAATTCATCCGTTAAACATGAACATATGTGGAAACCATTCAATTATTATGTTTCTCAAACTACTTAACTTTAAATGGATTTATATATACTCATTAGTGATACAATTTATAATTTTATACTAATTCCTCTGAGACTAATCCAAGTAGATCAGTCTTCTATTTTTTTAATTACCTTTATTTATCATTTCAGCACCTATGAAACTTGTGTTACTAGTACATATTTTGGAGAAAGTACAGCAGTGTCTCATGACAACAATAGGATCTCTTAAAGTTTTTTAAACATGGTAAAAAACACCAGGGAACAGGCGTTCGGCTACACACTCATTCTGATTCTTTCTCCGACATGTCCGCAGGCATTCCTGACTCTTCCTGATCCCTTGCGTTGGAGTCCGAAGTTTAAAAAAGCATTACAAAGCTCTCTCCATGTTGCGAGGTCCTCTTCTAACTATGGATCCCTTCGTCTGTTTTTCATATGGACTTCCTCTGCTAATGACCATTCATGCACATCTCTCAGCCAAGCTTTGCTCAAAGGAGGATGCTTGCCCATCCAAGGGATTGCCACCCTGCGTCTTGCTAATACTATCAGGAGCTGTAGGAGTTTATAAGCAACCTTTTGCTTTTTAGATTTCCGAATATGTCCCAGTAAGCAGTCCACTGGGACTCCTGAACACTAATAAGCACGCCCCTCCGCACCTTCTTCACCATCTGACTCTAAAATTGATTGACCTCAGAGCATCTACATGCTAAATGTATAAAGTCTGCACCCGTTTCATCGCACCTAGGGCACGTATCTGGGCGGCCAGTGCTATACGGTGTCATATATGTGCGATGTAAGTAGTTGTAGTGAATTAATTGGAAGCGGGCATTGGATGACACCGAGTAGGTGAGTGTACTTACTAGTGTCCAGTTCTTCCCTAATGGTTCAGTCAAATTCATGCCATGCCCTCGGCGGGGGGCGTTGAATCTTCACTCATTGCCCTATAAAGGAGAGAGACAAATATACTTCCCGCATCGCATGTGAGCATCATGTCCAGTGTCTGGGTCATCAGGAGGATGGCTAGATGTACTGGCCAAGTTACTTTGAATAAATTAGACAGGCCAGCATAATGGAGGTAATGATCTCGGCCCAACCCAAAGGCCTCACACTCCTGTTCGTAGGAGATAAATGTCTTGGCTGGGTATAGGTCTGCCATCTGTTCACAGCCTCCCTCCATGCCTGAAAGGACATAGTTTCCATCATACTGGGCGCTGGTGCAAGTATCCATACTGGGAGCTCTCAATGGAATGGAGCGTGTTGCAAGCCACGCTCCACCAATTTCTGCCATATATTTGCAGTTTGTTTGACTATATTTGGCATATCCTCCATAATTCCTGCTCTCCTCATCAGTGCCAATGGGAGGTTGTCAGGCTTTACACGTTCCTTCATCAGTCTCTTCTCCCAGTTATCTCCCTCTTCTAGCCACCGGGCTGCATATTGTAGGTCTGTTGCAAAATAATACAGTTCCATTCTAGGGGGCTCAAGTTGCCCATCCCCATACTGACTGTTTAAAGAGGCCAGAGCTACTCTACTATGATGGTCGGCCCAGAAAAGAGACACCAATATAGAGTACAACTTCCTAAATACCGACATGGGGACGGGACAGATCATGTTTTGGAGGATACACAGGCAGCACGGTAGAACAACCATATTAGTCACTTCCAGCCTACCCATTAAAGAGAGCGGCAGTTTATTTCAAAAGACTACGGACTTTTTTATTTTATTGACCATCCTGTGCACATTAAGGCGAAACGTTTGGGAATCTACATGTGCCACCTGAATACCCAGATAGCGGAAATGCTCTACTTCCCACCGCAACGCCAGGTCAGGTAGTCACTCTACAGGTGCAGTAGTCAGATGGGCCAACGGGAAAATCGAAGATTTCTATTTAGTGTATGTTCTGAAGTCCTCCATAAGCTGTAATAACCTCTGCATCGCCGACTTAGAAAAGGGCATCATCCGCATAAAGAGAGATCACGTGGAGCGATCTTGGCATTTTCCCTCTACTTGAGGTTGTCTGGTCTATACAGCGTGTGCACGAACCCAGTGAAAGCAACTGAGCTGCCATAGCATTTAAATATTAATTTACACTCACCTGCAGGTTAGAAAACAACACTTCTGGGCTTTGCTTACAGTTTAGACAAACGAGTACCCTTCTATCCATAGGGGGTGGTGAACACAACAAAGTGCCTCTCAGATTCAACACACTTGGGTGCTACACAGTACAAAACAAATGGTTGCTCTCGATCTGATGTTTGGATGGCAAAAGATTAGGCCAGTATTTTTAAACCAGTGGCTAGGATTAATTCAAGCATTCAACCCTTCCCTCTTTGCATTTCATACTATCTTGAAAGGCGCTTTGCCATTATATAGCACTTATGTGGGTCATTGTTTTTAAAGGGTTCACAGTGTACCTTTAAGGGTACTAGTTGCACTTACACTGTAAGCATCATTGTTAGTATCAGCTTTAGCCCCATGTTTCACTTGAACAACTTTTTTTCTGTTAAACCCACAATCACTTATTAGTTTTTCAGGGTTTCAACTGGTGACTCAATACTGCTACTGCACATAGTACTTTTTAGGAATTACACCTGCTGCACTGTATGTAGGAGTGGGTTATTAGATAATGTTTCCCAGGTGAGGAGATCCCAATCCAATCCTGAAACAAAACAGTGCAGTGGCTTGCTACTGCTGGCGGCAATATCCAGGCCAGAAACCATCCTTCCTGCTGCGTTCACGAGAAGTGACTAAAGGCACCCCTTCTCCTTTTGAGGGTGCACCGAGGCAAGTGACAAGAGAAAGAGACTTCTCCTTTTAGGTGTGCACCAAGCAGTGTCGGTCGCTGCTTACCGGGGGTGGCAAGGGGAGGTGGAGGGGTTAATGAATAAAAAATAGTACTTACCTGCACGCCGGCTGGCCTTAGCCTCTCGGTCCTCTTTCAATCCAGGAGCAGGAAGGAAGCAGGAACCAGGAAAAACCCAGTCTCTCCCAGCCAATCAAAACACTGCCTTACAGCAGCTTTGTGATTGGTCTGAGCGCCGTGGTTCGGTGCCAGGGCATGTTCTCCATCCAGGCAGTAATGCAGCATGCGTGGAGAACATGCAAAATGCGCATTACTGGACGGCCTGAGACGGCCGGCCAAACATTCATGCGCACTTAACTGTTCCAGATACGTCCAGCCCTGCCCTGCCCCGCCCCTAACCAGGTGAGACACAGATGGAGAAATAAAATGATAACAACGTTTATTATCATTTTATTTTTCCGTTTGTCAACTGCTCACAGAGTAGTGGGGTGACGCTCCTCCACCTTAGCGGAGGGGCCGCCCCGTGCACCAAGGCAAGCGACGAGAGAGACACAGAGAGAGAGAGAGAGAGAGAGAGGACTTTTTCTTAGGGATCCATCCCTGCTGTCAAACTGGTGTCACAAAACTTGAGAGAGCCCCCCTGCAAAGTACATCCCCCTCAGGACTCGGTCAGAGGCTCACCACCCGTGCATGGTGCTGGAGGGAGCCCCGGAGCTTGGGCTCCCCATCCCCGCAACGCGGGGGCTAATGTTACCTGGCTATTTTCCTAATGTTTTCGTCTTCCCTCTTTCTCTCTTTTCTGCCTTCTTCTCTCCTGAGTTTGGGTTTAAGTCTACTGGTGATGAGCAAATTCGGTCCCCAAAATTGAGTGCCGGTGCCCACCTCCTGCAGCCATACGCTCAAATTAAGCACTGGTAGAGGTGAGGTTGCACTTTCTGCTTGTCACACCGTGGGCAGCTGCAGTTTCTGTGGCCCTGGAAGGACCCCCCCCACCCCAGCCCCCCTCCGCAGGCTGCACGCGAGGTTCATTTTTTGTGCAGTTTAACATATAACACAAACATGGCCCTTCTCCATTCCTGATTCGCCGCTCCATGACTCCCACCCGCCCCCCCCCCCCCCCACCCCTCCACTAACTGAGCCAAAAAATATCATTGCATGTACACCTGGCATAAATAAATGGAGAGTTTTAAAAATAGCTGCTTTTAAGGCAGAGGCATCAGGCCGCTAATTAGTCCTCCGCTTCCTCCTGCCTGTGTGCAGCCCTCGTAATGAGACCCACAACTGTTGCGCTCTCGGCACGCTTGGGTGTCTCTGTAGTCGCACAATAGTCATGTGGAAGCAGTTTGTGTTAATTGATGTAGACGTCAGCAGCCTTAAAATAGACATGAGAGCTGGAGACGTTTTCCCAAAATGTAATTCTGCAGCTTATCCAAACATAGAGGGTTTTTGCCCAGTGTTCTTGGAGGGCTCGCCAATGGAAGTTGGGGAAGAGGGGGCAGTATCGCTCTGTCCAGGCACCCGGAAGTGTCCGGCCCAATTCACAAAGCCTTTCACGGCCTAAGCATATGTAAATGGCCAAAAAGGGCCCCATGTATGCTTGCCAGCTAAGCACAAAAGAATACCTGTCAGGTGTGAATGGTTTTGCTACTGTGTGATCCTCGCCACAAGTCCTTAGAATTAGACAGCAGTTCATCCCAGGCAAGGAGCGGGGAGTGCAGGAGCAAAGGTATGGTTTGCTTTGAGATTTTGTGAACACTCACTAGTTTTTTTAGTGTATTAGCATTGACGAACTCCACTCCCACCCTTACAATCGTTTGTTTTACTCCAGCAAAAGGCTGGAATATCTCCTGTTACAAGGTGGTCAGAAGGATGAACCCCCTCCACCTTGAAGGAACTGCAGAGGGCAGAGTTTTTACACAGCTAGAAATGTTTCTCCATGGAGAAAAGAATAGGAAAACCTACACATTTGCACGCCAGTCCTCCTTTCTGTAGTGCATAGTTGTACAGTAGGTACAGTTGTGCATTGTGTGAAGTAGCAGGCTTTACAAAAATCACACCGCTCGCTCAGTGGTGTGCCTGGACAGCAGTGTGGCAGAGCCTTCTGGGTGCACTACTGCTTATTTGTGAAAATCGTGAATCTGCACCCCCGAGTAAGTGCCCCTACTAGAGTTAACTTACAATTCCCTTTGTGAATCAGACCGATATGTTCTTTCTGAGGGCAGAGGTTCCACCAGTGAGCAGAGCTCTCAAGGTATCTTGTTCGATGCCTGACTACATCATTCAGGCCAGATGTTTTCTTTGCATTTCGGTACTTTCCTTCCTGGCTGTGTAATGGGGTTCACTCAACTATAAATAGCAGAAAAGCCTGGTCTAGATAAATCTGTAATCAAAAAAGGCTTCAAAATTAAAATTTTGAATAAAAATGAAGTCATCAAAAGTTAATTTACTTGGCCTTAAAAAGGATGATGAGACTACAAGAAATGACACAACCTAACATTGGACCAATAAGAGACGAAATTGTAATTTGTTTTAAACCCAGATTATAAAATTATAAATAAATTACATGACATTAATGAGTTTTCTTCGAGCACTATGACCATCCTGAGTCTTACTAACATATTTCCACAGTACTTTAGGCGTGTCCTTGTTGCAAGGAATTTCTGTTCTGTGTCTGTAGTCCCTTGACCAATCTGAATGAAATGACTTCTGTACCTGCACAGTAATCCTAAAATCAATGGTCCTACAAAGATTAGGACTCCAGTTCATGCACAGTAACTCCTATGACCATGGTTCCTATGATGCAAGGTTGACTTCTGTTCCTACACAGTCTGTAGACTCTACGAGGTGCATAAGTAAGTACAGGATGAAATATATATACGTGCATTAGTGTTGAGGGGCACAATAAAGCTGATTGTCAATGAGGCAGTAGGGCACAGCTGGAACGCGACCATGAAGGTTGAGGTGACTAGCTGAAGCAGGAAGCTTGGTGGTCCCCGTCAAGAGGTCCTGAAGAGTCAAAGGACCTTTCTTCATCAAGGTTCTGAAGACTGAGTGAAGCATGAGTGAGTGAGTGAGTGTGGTCTATATATAATAGCTCCCAAAAGAGCTGCCAAATTGCACAAGAACCACGAAGAGTTTGAATGGCTCTCACAGGAATCGGGAGAGAGCCCGAAGAGTTGAGGGCTTTGGGATTGGCCGTTCCAGGCTGGTGACAAGATGTTCCGGGTGTATATGGGCCATGAGGATGTCCTGGTTCCCATCATCCTGGATCCCAAACAGGAGTGTGGCTATCAGAGAATCAACAAAGACCCAGCCCTGAAGAAAAGGGTGAGACTCCCCTTATCCCACGGCACCTCTCTGGTGAGCCAAGACTGCTGTGGGGAGGCCCAGAGAGAACAGAGACAGGGGGCAGAACAGTACACGCCCAGCAAGCCATGACAGGGATGTTTATTGAAGTGTAACAGGGAACAATTACTCCATGATATTGGAGACCATGTAATATGCATTTTATATCCTATTTAATGACAATAGCTTACCTGGGTTCTATGGATGAATTTGATGAGAGGAGTTGCCTCATGTAAATGTTTTTTTTTTTATAAAGAGCTGGGGCTTTCATCGAAGCTCATTTGCTGACATAGGGGCATATCAACAAGGGCTTTATCCCTGCTTTTTTGGCTTTAAAAGCCAAAAAAGCAGAGATAAAACTAGCGCCCTATCAACAACAGGGTGCTAACACGCAAATTTGCATGTTAGCACCCTTTTACTCTACGCTTCCCCTTGCATCTCTAATGAGATGCAAAGGGGGCGTTCCAGAGTAAAATAATAGGAGAAATGTCGAGCGACATTTCTCCTATTATCAAGAATGTCGCTAACCCTGTTAGAGACAAAAAAAGCAGCGCTAACCGCGGTTAACGCTGCTTTTTTATGTCTGCTAATTTTCAGACTTAATAGAACAAAAGGGATACCGGTGCTGCACTGAATTTTAGGGGAGATTTTGTCAAATGAATAGATTAAATCAAATCCATTTTAACCATTTATTGGCAGTTTTTAATCAAAAAATATTTATGCAAATTTTTCTTATTTTTTGCACGGTAGTATTTAGAACATTTCAACAATATCAGTGAAAATAAGGACAAACATTAAGAAACATTTCAAATATTTACATAACATTACATAAACACATACATATCATCACACCACTAGCATACCTCAGACATTCAGACAATGGAACAACATTAGTTTGGCACTTCTATATACACAATAAGTCCATAAGTGAGAAGCATTTGCAATCTTTCAACAGCATATATTTTTAGATTTGTTTGGCAGTTTTTTTAAACTGAAGGCGAAGACAAGTCAACGTAGGTCAACGCGTTTCGAATCCCTTCACCGGGGATTCTCATCAGGACCAAGCCCGTTGTTTCACTGCTCTGTTCTGCAGGATTGTCCGCAAAGAACGTGATTAGGCGTATCTTGCGGCAAAATTCGATAAATTCCGTCTTTAATAGAACAAAATTTGTTGGTTTGGACGGCACGAATGATAAACCTTTTTCCAATACTCCCAGTTCATCCTGTGACAATATTTTGTCTGAAAGATTGAAAATCGGTGAGGTGGTCTGTATCTGAGGTTCCCGTCGGGGCAAGGCCATTTGTGTGTTTAATTCTTGTAATTCTGGCGTCTCGTGGACATTTCCCACGGCTGGTTGGTGAATCTTGCTCTGCCTCGTTGTCTTTGTCGGCCCCGTCCTAAAAAAGATACGCACTTCAATGGTCTAAAGTCGACTTTTAATTGGCATGCAGATTTCGGCCGGTGATTGTTCCTCGACCCTTAACTCCGGACTCAAGCGTTTCCACACTGCCCTGATTGAAATAAGAGGCCAAAGACGTGTCTAGTTGACTACACATACATCTGACAGTAAGTACAATACAGTGTTCAGTGACCGGACACAGGGATAGAAGCGCTTTTGCTTTTCTCTACTCTCTTTTTTCAAAATCTTTTTCTGAAAAACTGTTTTTTCACTCTAATGTTTTCAGATCCTGTTTTTGAAGTCCTTCTACCATCCAATTAGAGCCCCTTTTTTGCGTCAAATTTTAGGTAAGGCTCACCATTGAAACACAGCGGCCTTGAAATAGTTGTGATTGAGGGGTCATTTGGTCCAACTTAGTGTTCTTCTTTTTTCTCCCAGATAGCATTTGGTCCAACCTAGTGTTCTTCTTTTTTCTCCCAGATAGCATTGGTCCTGATGAGAATCCCCGGTGAAGGGATTCGAAACGCGTTGACCTATGTTGACTTGTCTTCGCCTTCAGTTTAAAAAAACTGCCAAACAAATCTAAAAATATATGCTGTTGAAAGATTGCAAATGCTTCTCACTTATGGACTTATTGTGTATATAGAAGTGCCAAACTAATGTTGTTCCATTGTCTGAATGTCTGAGGTATGCTAGTGGTGTGATGATATGTATGTGTTTATGTAATGTTATGTAAATATTTGAAATGTTTCTTAATGTTTGTCCTTATTTTCACTGATATTGTTGAAATGTTCTAAATACTACCGTGCAAAAAATAAGAAAAATTTGCATAAATATTTTTTGATTAAAAACTGCCAATAAATGGTTAAAATGGATTTGATTTAATCTATTCATTTGACAAAATCTCCCCTAAAATTCAGTGCAGCACCGGTATCCCTTTTGTTCTATTCAGTACTTTTGACTTGGCCCTGCTGCCCATGAGTCAAAACCCAAGCTTGTCTTGCTAATTTTCAGACTTAGCCATGATATCCTATGGAAGGAGGATATCATGGCTAAGTTTGCCTGTTCCTATCAACAAGGTAACGTGAGATTATCGCTGGGTTTCCAGCGATAATCTCACGTTAGCCTGTTAGCGTGAGGATTTTTATCGCTATTGAGATAAGCGTTGCTAATAGCACGCTATCTCAGCGATAAAAATTCACGCTAGCCGGCGATAATTATCCTAGCGCTAAGTGCGCTTAGAGATAATTATCGCCGGTTGTTGTTGATATGCCCCATAGTGTCTAGGAGTACCAGCTGCGGCCCGTGCAGGTAAGAGTGGTGGGCGGTGCGACCCGGTGAAGGGGATTTCAACAGATGACAGTGAGGGAAAATGTATTAATTATTTAATTTTCAGTCCTCGTCGTCTGTCAAGCCCCCTTCCCCTACCGGGCCCCTCCGCTCTGACCTGCTCGGACCACGGAGTACCATGAGCACAATCAGTGAGAAATGCTTCAGCTGTGATTTTCTCACCTCTGGGAGCATCAATGATACATTGTAGGAACCAGTCTTCCCCACGTAATGTTATATCATGTGCGTTTGGCAAATGTAACTAGAACATCTTTT
The DNA here is from genome assembly GCF_964204655.1 of Triturus cristatus. NCBI lineage: Eukaryota > Metazoa > Chordata > Amphibia > Caudata > Salamandridae > Triturus > Triturus cristatus. The sequence continues at coordinate 810,387,686 of NC_140586.1, forward strand.
ATAGGTCTTTCTTATAACCCCTTCTATTGGGATTTGAATTATGTAGATCTGATCTGTTTTATATGCATGTCCACCTGGAATTTCGGCCTGAATATATTCAATCTTTGGATTTTTCTTCAGAGGCTGGAGATGTTTGTGTGCTATGGTAAGTTATGTTGCACTTTCTAGCAGAGCCATTGCCAATGTCCAGTCTTTTAGGAAAACCTTCTTTCCCCGAGACATTTGCTTTATAGTTCCAATTCCAGCTACAATCTTCTTTCTACAATGAGTTTTCTGATCAAAACTCTTTAATTCCCTTAACAGTTTAGTCTTGGTCTTGCTTGCCCTTTTGCCTGATGTTTTGTCTTGGAAAAAGGCTCCTTTCTATGAGAGTCACACTTTCTATTTCCAAAGTATCTGTCTGAGGGTCTGCTGTGCCATTCTTCCTGTGGATATCATGAATAGTACTATTTCGAATGCCTATACCTTTCTGGGCATTTTAATATTTTACGATCCTTACATTTTAACACCCATGGAATTCTTACTCATACTGGTAATTAGATCTCCTACTACAGTCTTCCATATTCTTTCCTACATTATTTCAGCATTTTCTCAGTCTCTCTTTTTATTTTGGAGGCCACCTCTGGTTCTGGTTTTGGCTTTTTGCAGGTTTTTTGTTTTCTAGTTGCCTAGTAATGAATATATTCCAATGAAAGTGTATGCTTGTGAAATTATGTTGGTCAATTGTGTTCCCTATGCGCTAAAGGCATGTCTGAAAATACAAGCTAAGAGAGTTGCTTCTCTTTTTATGCTACTTAGTATTATTTCAAAAACTGCCTCATAGTTCTCAATCAATTTCATTTGAATGTACAAGGCAGGGGACAAGCCCTGTTTTAATATCTCTTGTAATATAGCTGTAGATGGGGGGCAGTATGTGGCAGTGTAAATGTTAGTGAATAAGCTCACCCAAGCATTATATTGTAAAGGAATGGACACCATACCAGCTACAGACGTATATGAAATAGTATCACAAGTTGGGAGAGAGGAACAAAGACAAGAAGTAAAAACATCCATCTTTGTGATGGATATGTAGAGCTGGTTCCAATGAAGCCGCAGGATCTGTCGTCGACACACTCGACCACAGCATTTGAGTATTATAAACACACAAGGTGGAAGGGGTGTCAGAAGTAGTAGCATAGTTGCTGCCCTCCTTTAAATCAGACAGAGAAGCACTGGTAACAACAGGGGATAGGTTTTCGCATGCGTGTCAAGTTATAAGTAGAGTTTCACAAAGTTCATGTTTCTCCCTCAGCTCTTTAATGCAGATTTACAATTCCTGCATGAGTTGCTTTGGGGAAATAGGGTATTATTCCATAATTATGTGGATGATATGTACATTTTTGCCCCAATCTTGACACTTCTTTTTAAGCATGAAGTTAGGATTATGATTATTGAATGTATACAGGAAAGGATGATCGAAAATTGACTAGGTCTGAATAAGGATAAACGTAAATTCCTGACTGGCAACGCATAGTATGTGTTACTCATGGAGAACAAAATAAAACAATCTTATGGTGAATTTTCGAGTTCGTAGGCGTAGGGATGGACTCTCAAACTAACGTAGTTGTAGCGGATCACCATCTTAAATTCCTCCACAGGGCTCATGTCTACTCATTGCTGAGAAAGCAGATATTGGAACTTAGGTTCATTACATCACAACTTTAAATTTGTACTCTATTTTTATTAAGACGTTTAACAGCACTTATACTCCCTTCTTCTTGTTCCTCATTGATTTGTCAACTCCTAATGTTTCACTGACTTCACTATCTTTATTATCCCCGTCAGTCTCGCTCTCACCTCCCCCCTTTCTCCCTACCTTCCACTCTCCCCTTTTTTTTAAGATCGACCCAGTCTACTGCCTTTTCCCCTGGAACCTCTCCTCTCCCACCTTCCCCCCTCCCAAACGCCTCTCATTCTCACCACCACATTGCTCGGCCCACTTTATCACGTGGAGATATTTACATTTCACCGATATGCCCCCTCCCCCGTTCCCCTATTTCCCCTCACACACGTCTGCCCCATCTCAATCGACCTCCCGCTCATCTGCCCTCACCCCCTGACCACTATAGCAGATTCATCATGCCTCCCCTCAACAATACTCTCTTGACACTGGACTCTCTCATCACTAGGCATGGCCCTAACTCTTGGTCCATCCTCTACCCTTCTAACCTTTCCAAAAATGGCAAGAAAAACTTCAAACACAAACTTCTTATTTGCTACCAAGAAACCTTATTCGTTGACTACCATAGCCTAACCTCCATCATAAAAACAAACTACATCTTCTTCACTAAACGCCCTTCCAAATGGAATCTTTCTCCAAGTCCTTCCTGTCACGAAGTCCTGCAAAATTCCCTATGGTCTGAAACATTCCACCACACCTTCCTCTACATTTCCTGGCGAAATCGACATCTCTATATTCAAATCTGGAAATATCCTTATTCAAGCCTCCGAACACCACCTCTCCATTTTTGAACACGACTTAAGCTCCTTATCCCAAAACCTACTTCCTTCACTTACCATCAACCGCCCAGCCTCCCCATCGCAAGATGCCTTCATGTCTCCACACACACTGACCTCTTCACTGCCTTTCCCTGTTTCGCCAACCTCAAATGAAACCCCCGATTCGCAGATGTACTCTCCCACGACATCATCAGCATTCCACCCTCCTGTTTTTCCTACAACACCCTCTACCTCCCAAATCCACCCTCCTCTGGTACCCTCATCCCGTGAACCCCCAGCTGCTCCTCGAATAACCCCAATATCCTTCCCTCTTAGTAACCTTACTACTACAACCTCAGCAACGCAAACCCTTCCCCCTCCTCATGTAACATCTCCCCTTAATCCCACAATGGCTCCACTATTATCTAAAATTTCTTCTCCTAGCAACCATCCTCCCCATTAACGTTCTAGCAGCACCCTCCTAGGCCCTTTTTTCCTCTCATGACTCCCACCCTTCAACTCCTCCCTCACCCTGTAACCTTAACACCCTCTCTTCCCTCCGCCTGGTTTCCCACCTCTTTCACACCCTAGACCATCAGCCTCGACTAACATAGACCACTCCCCCCTCCCACCCGATCTCCTTGCCCCCTTCCCTATATCACTTCTTACCCAAACACTCCTCAATATTGAACTCCACCCCTCAACCCTAGTGTTAGAACTCTCTTCTCTCAGAAATTAAGTCAACTCCCTCTCCACAAGGAACCATTCCTATTGCACTTATCCCTTAGACCCCACACAAATATACCCTGCACTCTTTAACCAAGGGAATATTACCCCTAGTGACAACTCTCCAGCTAGACCTCCAGGCAATAATAGTTCAGTTGGACCGCCCCTCTCCCCGACCCATCCTCCCTTCAACGTCCTCCATGACCCCAATAAAGTCTGCACCACCACCTTGACTACGAATTCGCCCCCACCTCATTCATCTATCCCAGTGATACTGGGAACTAGTAGGATTCCGTCCTCCCCAGTCTCGCCTAGACCCCCTCAGCAACTCACCAATATCCACTCCTGTTCCTCCACAAAACTAAATGACCCTAAACCCCTCAACTGCATGCTGGTCAATTGTCGATCTGCCTCCTGTCATGCTACAGAAATCGCTGAAACCATTCTCAGTGAAAGCATTGACATCGCCTTTTTGACAGAAACCTGGCTCAATTCCCACTCCACATCAATTCTTGACTTGCTGTCTCCCCCTGGTTATTCCATCCTCAGAAAAGATAGGCCTGACAAAGTTGCAGGGGGCCTCGCCATAATTTATAAAGCAGAACTTCAACTCTCTCCTGTAAACCACCCGGACCCTACCACTTCTGAATACCTTGGTGCTGAGCTTACAGTCCATGGTTCCCCCTCTATCTGCCTACATAATATCTACCACCCCCTGGCGACCCTTTTTCCTTTGCTGAAGAGTTGTCTGATCTTCTTACACAGTCATCTATTTCCAAATCTAGAAACCTCTTCCTCAGAGACTTTAACCTCCACTTTAACAAAAATGATGACCCCCTCGGTTACTCTCATCAATGACTTACTTGACATCAATGACTATAAACAACCCTGTAATTCTCCAACACACTCCAAAGGAGCCACCCTTGACGCCATTATCACTAGCAAGGATGTGGCTTCTCTTTCCCACATTATCCCCATTGATTGGTCTGACCACCACCTCATCCTCTTCACGATCAATAGCTCTGTGCCCATCCACCCCTCCAACTTAATCAAACAAAAGAAGTTAACCAGAAATCTTCACACTATTCCTCCTGGCGAGCGAGGGACATCTAGTAACGACTTGTGGAACTGCAGCTTGATGTAATAATAATTTCAATGCTTTTGCATTTGACTCGTGAGGGACATCTAGTAACAACTAGTTGAACTGCAGCTCTTTGTAGAATTATTTTGATATTGGACGCTATAATATTCACTGCCCACTGCTAATCTCGTCCCATAATGCTTTGCAGGGCCTTTGGTTGGGATTGTATTTTTGCCCATAACTGTGCTTGGGGTGGTCCTAGGAGGAAGGGACCACCACTGAATCATTCACCAGCATGATATGCTCTTTGTGTTCAAGGCATCTGCTTGGTCCTCCCCCTAGGTTAGGGGAGACCCCAAAATCATCACCGCTCTCATTGCCTATTATTTTCATTCACAGTTCACTTTTGTGAATTGGTTATATGCTTTTTAGCATGTTAAATTGCTTTATTAAAGCATTTGTGGTTATTGTTGATATTGCGGCTATGCTACGTGTTGTAGCATAGTTTTTGCACTGTGCTATGTGCATTGTGTGTAGTAGTGCAAACTACACATGCTCTGTGAGCGAAGTGTAGTACTATGCCCAGGGTTAATCTTAATGACACGTTGACTAAGATTCAATTGTTGTTCCATTCTGACCATCTCAAACTAAACCCTAAAAAAACTGAAATCATTCTATTCACTCCTAAAAACAACCCGCTTCCTATTCAACACTGGATCTCCGACATCAAAGCTCTCAACTGCTTTCTCACCATCTCTAACTCGGTCAAGTCCATCGGCATCAGCGTCGATCAGAGCCTTAGTCTTACTCCCCACATAAAAAGCTCGGCCAAAGGTGCTCTCTTCACACTGCACCATCTTAAAAAAATTAAACCCTTTATCCCTGCAGATGACTTTAAATCAGTTGTACAATCATTGGTCTTGTCCAGAATTGATTAGGGTAACACCAATCTTGCTGGAACTCCCAAAGTCCACCTAGCCCCTATCAAATCTGTTCTTAACCTTGCTGCCAAGCTTATTACTGACTGCAAACGCTTTGATCACATCTCCCCCGTTCTCAAAAACCTTAAATGGCTTCCGATCTAATGCAGATCTAACTACAAGACCGCATGCATCACACACAAAGCCCTCCACCAAAATACCCCTTCCTACCTCTCTGACAAACTCCACAAAGCGGGCTGCACTACAACAATGAGGAGCACTAACGCACTTGTACCTTCTTTGTTTAAAAAGAAATCTACACAGTCTCGCTCTTTCTCTGGAAACGCGCCTACCGTCTGGAATGCCCTTCCCAAAGATCTACGTTGCAACCCCTCCTACCCCTGCTTCAAAAAAGACCTCAAGATGCTCCTTCTCAATAAATATTGGGGTTCATAATATATAGTTCACTGATGACTAATTTCTTCCTCCTTACATTGTCACTATTGGTTCCCTTTCCCACTCTATGCTCTCTTCCCGACCCCCTGACCCCCTTTTTATTTTTCAGGATTTCACCTACCCTCTGCCACCTGCTTTCCCCGTACTCCTCACTCGCCACAATTGTCCCTCACTCTCTCGCCCGTCCCCCTTCTCACTTCCTTTACATTCTCTTATGTTCTCCAGTTCTTCCTGCTTCAATCTGTTACTTTTCTTACTGCTTCCCAGCTTACTTACCCTTTCCCAAATCTATCAAAGTGCGCTGCCTCATTACCTCAATGTCCTAAAATCAACTGTAACTCTGTTATTACCAAATCTTGTAAAGCGCTCTGATATTCTTGGGTCTAGCCAGCGCTATGTAAAACCTTTACATAAATAAATAAATTAGTGCAACTCATTAATGGTGAGATCTGCTAAGCAGAATATCGACAAGCTCGAGGTAATAGGGAATGACAGGGTCCAGCTGGTCACCATTATAGCTCCTTGTATCATGTGAACCCCGGCCAGATGAGCAGCTTGGCTGACGATTCAAGAGATTTAAGGGGCATATCTACAAGGTGGCGATATAAAATTATCGCCGCTTATACAGCTGTTTTCGGCCGAAAAGCGGCGATAATTTTATCGCTATATTAGCAAGGTCACCCTACAGCGTGAAACCTTGCCTTAGCTCCTGAATTCCTAACACCCATCTTTGCATCTCTAATGAGATGCAAAGTGGGCCTTACTCCCCAGGATAACGGGAGAAATGTCGCTAAGCGACATTTCTCCTATTATCAAGCCTCACGCAAAGCAGCATAGCAACAAGAAAAGTAGCGATAACCTCTGTTGCTACTTTCCTTACGCCTGCTTTGAAACTGACTTAGCCATGATATCCTATGGAAGGTGGATATCATGGCTAAGTATGTGAGGCCCTATCAGCAAGCTATCGCCAAACTTCGTGGGATTATCGCTGGGTTTCCAGCGATAATCTCACGCTTGGCAGTTAGCGCTTGGATTTATATCGCGTTTGAGATAAGCGTTGCTAATAGCACGCTATCTCAGCGATAAAAATCCACGCTAGCCGGCAATAATTATCCTACTACTAAGTGCGCTTAGCGATAATTATCGCCGGTTGTTGCTGATATGCCCCTTAGAGTTTAAGACCTTGACTTTAGCAACTAAGGCAATAGACAGTCATGCCCTGCAGTACAAAATGAACAGTTTCACTTTACTTTGTAGTTTTCTGTGATCGATGGGTAAGCAACTATTAGTGTCTTTGAAGTTTAGTGGAAGCATGGAAGGTGATCCGCATTGCCAACGTTTTTTCTTTAACTTTATTTTGCGGTTTTTGTAGTACCATACATACATATCATGCCTTCCTTAATGTAGAACAAATTGCGATTACTCCAAATACACATCACATGCATCTCAGATATTGGAAGGAGTGAAACCATAAGATACAAAAATCTGAAGAAATAAATCGATATGAATAGGTACAACTAGAAAGCGGGGATGTTCCCAATTTGTCCTAAAATGCCGAACAAAGTTCTATAAAACACAACAATTATACATGGGAGAGATATTTACGGCTAGCTTGTATTTTCAGAGGGGTCCAGGGTATGAAGAAAGTCCCTAAGTGGTTGCTAGATATCCAGGGGTCTGTAGGCTGGTGGCTGAAGAGCTCCATATAGTTCGCTGTTTATGTCACAGTATATTAGACTTTTGATCCATACATCCGTGGTGGGTGAGCGTTTGTTTCCCCAGTCTATAGCTATTTTCCTTTTGGCAAGGAGTAGGGCAATGGCTACAAAGCGGCTTGATGATTTGGGTATATTATGGACATAGCCCAGTAGGGCTAGTAGGGGGAGGGTTCTATAGCAAGTTATGTCATACGGGCAAGTGTGGTAAAACATTTCCTGCCAATATGATGCGATCTTACTAGAGATCCTCGTCATATGGGTAAGAGCTGCCGATGGGGCTTGGCATTTTAGGCAGTCAGATGATCGAGTTGGGTCTATGCGAGATATCTTGGCAAGAGTAACGGATGCTTGCCGTAAAAATGTATAGTGTAGTAGCTTATGACGATGATTGAAATTTGCTAAACGAGTTTGTGCACAGCATGCATAACATATTTGATCGGTAAGAGAGTACCCCAGATCTTCTTCTCGGCAGTCCGAACTTTGGAGTCATGAGTGGGCAACAGAGCTAAGCTATCATGCTACTGTTTCGAAATTAAACAGTCCCCATCTCAGCCCTGAGCTCTAAGTGCTCTATGGAGATGCCGCAGGACAAAATGATCCATATGGGGGGCGTCTTGAAAACATACATGTTCCCCATGAGAAAATACATGACCATTAGGGAAGAGATCCCTGAAAGAATGCAATGAATATCTCGAAAGGGTGCCTTGGACCCATGTTTCTTGTAATTGGCAACCAGGGGTTGGTGGCTAGAGGAATCACCGGAGAGTACAGGAGTTGGCCCCCTGTCATCCGAATCCGCCTCTTCCAGGCCCAGTTAGTTGTGGACACTGTTTGAATATCATGTGGGTCTCGCGGTAGCCAGGCTGGTAATGTTACTTCTACTGGTGTCAGGCAGCTAGGACTATCTCGGGTCTAGCATATAGTATCCACGCGTCAGGATTGTACCAATGTCAGGCAAAGCTGCACTGTGCTGCCAGATAGTAGAGATGTATGTTGGGAACCCTGAGGACCCAGCGTTCGTACGGGAGAACCAGAGTGTCTCATTCAATCCGAAGTTGTTTACCCTTCCCTGATGAGTCGCGTTAAGATAGTGTGAACTGATGCAAAAAATGCATTGGTTAATGAGAAAGGAATATTATGAAATAGGTACAGAAATTAAAGCAATACTATTATTTTAATCATAGCTATACAGCCCACCAATGAAAGGGGTAGACAGAGCCATCGTTTGACCCGAGTGGTCAATTTATCCACTGCTGGGCCATAATTAAGGGGTAAAATTTGGTCCTTGTCTCTATGAAGATATATCCCCAAATATCCGGTAGAGGTATTGCACCATGTTCACAGAAATTTGCCACATGTTCGCTCCGTCACTTCCGTTAGAGGAAAAATCTCCGATTTATTCCAATTACTATGTGGTCCCGATAAGATTCCATATCGTGGGTGTCACATTCTCAGCTGGGAGTCTTACATAAAGGATAATATCATCTGCATAAAGCGTGACTAGAAGTGGGCCGGGCTTACACTGTAGGCCCCTATAGAGGTGGTTTGCCTGGAGATGATGCCCCAGGGGGTCTATTGCTATTATGAATAATAGGGGCGATAGGGGACACCTCTGTCTAGTTCCCCGTGACATTAACAATGGTGCTGTCAGCATACCGTTGAGTCAAATGCGTGCTGTTGGTTGTGAGTATAATAGAGTGATGAGTGATGTGAATCCAAGAGGGAACCCCATTTTGCATAGTGTGGCATGTAAAAAAAGGCCATTCCAGTGAATCAAAGGCCTTTTCGCCATTTTGCAATGCCACTGCCGCTGGTACCATGGGGGGATTCTATGTAGCACTTAAAAGATCATTCACTGGTTTAGCACGGTTGATCTGTGTCGAATGAATTCCAACTGGACAGGAGATACGATAGGAGCCACAGTGTAAGGGGTCTTTCCCTGGTTTCAGAATTAACGTTATCACTTCTTCCCGGAGAGTTGGTGGGAGTATGCTGCACTCTAGCGCCTCAGTGTACATTTCTAGGAGATATGGCACCACTGGTTGCTTGTACATTTTATAGAAAGACTCAGAAAAACCCATCCAAGCCCGGAGCCTTAGAGCCATCCATCGAATCAATGGCCTGGATTATTTCTTCATTGATGAAAGGTTCACTAAAGGACTGCTGGTGAGCAGTGGTGAACCAAACCATGGCTATTACATCTAAATAGTTAGTTATTTCAGTGGCATTGTCGGTCAACAGAAAAGTGTAGAGGTCGGTGTAGTAGTTGAGCACCTCAGCCTGAATACCTAATGTGTCCGAGATGTGTATGCCACCAGGCCGTTGAATGCCAGCGATATAGGATTGACCTCGAGAAGGTTGCAGCTGCCTAACTAACGTATATCCCGATCTCTCCCCTTCTCTGTGTCTACGGGCCTTAGCATATTTCCCAAGAAAACGGGCCTCCCTTTCCACCGACTCCTTGAAGTCAGCTAGTAGGGCTGCTTGGCACTGTAGATAATTCGTAGTGTGGTGTAGAGTCTGTGCTTGATGCAGTGCCGCTAAATCCACCTCAATTTGGAACGGGTACCGCACACATCTTGCAGTATCCCTGCATGTTTGGAGATACAAACACCTCTTGTATATGCTTTAAAGGCTTTCCATAAAGTGGCCTGAGAGGCAATGGTTCCCTATTTAATTCAGAATATTCAAAAATAGCAGTGATGAGTTCAGCACAAAAGAGGTCATCTTGAAGTGCCATGTTTGGGAATCGCCACTTCATTTCAACACCACCTATTCTAGAGATGCATATCTTTAGTGCAACAAGCGAGTGTACGGGGAAGGTGTGCAATGGAGTTAAACCCAGGTATGAGTGTGGCCAAGAGAAGTTAAAAGTCTAAACGTGTCCAGGTATTGTGTTGTGTAGAGTGGAATGTGAACGCAGGGTACTGCTAGTGCCAAGCACCAACCAACATGTACGCATCACAGAGTTCTTGCAGAATGCACCGATAGCTGGGCTTACTGACCAGGGCATTCACGGTGCTATCTAGCTCTGGGTTTAGAAGAATGTTAAATTCACCTGCCATACAAATATGATCTGCATCGACAAAATCAATCTGTGACTGTACTTGTAGAGAGAATTCTGAGCTGTCAGTGTTCAGTGCATAAATGTTCAACAACAGTACACGGTACCCCAGTAAGTGGCCCACCACTAAAACATACCTGCCCTCCATGTCAGTATAAACAGTGGAAAGCTCAAATGGCAACTGTTTGTAAATCAAGTTGGAGACTCCTCTCACGTAAGCTAGGGCCGAAGCGATATGACCCCCATGCGGATGCAAATGTGGGTGATAGGCTGGGGGACAGATGAGTCTCTTGTAAAAAAAACAATGTATGCATTGTGGCGTTGCAGGTACTGTAACACTTCTTTACCTTTACATGAATTACTCAGACCCCATATGTTCCAGGGCATAAGGGTGACGTCTGCGAATGGATGGACATTAGAGTGTGATGACACTGAGTAATAATAACAAAAGAGAATGTACACAAAGTGAGTGGTATGGTACAGCACTAATGAACTAATAAAGCCAAACATACTTAGAAACCCCTGAATTTCCCATCCCAAACCTGACAGATCTTCGCCAAGTAAAACCCAGACATAACAGAATTTCAAAAGACATAATCCCTCTAACCATAGGGTGGTATCAAATTAACATACACGTGTACACCACGTGGGAGGTGGCAACATCACGTCATGTTCCCATATCCTGTAGGAAAAAAGGAAGAATAAAACACTGGTACATAGTAGGAAAAAAAACTTCTGAAGTAGCACAGAGACAGAAATTTGTAATTGTTCGATATATGTGTATCAGCAGTTCCTGCAATGAATGAGTAATAAACATGTGACACTCTAGGACATCAACCGGCAGGAAAAAGATCAGTGCTGGTGCTGGATTGAATATCTGGTGGTGACTTCACTGGGGTTCACGCCACATTGAGGAGTGTCCTTCAGAATATTGTCGACAAAAAGCCTACATATCAGTTGGATTGTCAAACACATGCGGTTTACCATTCACCTCTACTCTAAGACGGGCCGGGTATATCATGCCATAACGAAGTCCCAGGTTACGAAGCATATCATTCACTCTGGTATCTTCCTGGACCAGCACGGAAAAGTTCTGAAACAATGAGATAGTGGAACCCTGCCAGTTTAATGGGCTCCTCTCTCTAGCCAGACGTAGGGCAGTGTCTTGGTCTCTGAAGTTCAACAATCGAGCAATGAGTGGCCTCGGTGGGCATCCTGGGGTTGTGCATGGATGAAGAGAGCAATGGGCTCGCTCGACCACAAAAGAGGGCGTGAAGGAATCTTTACCAAACATATCAGTCGATAGTCGCTCGACAAACTGATCAAGGCAGCCAGCATTTGTGGATTAAGGTATTCTCAAGATACAGATGTTATTCTGCCTGCTTCTTGCCTCGAGATCTTCATTTTTCATGGCTACCATCATCTTGAGTTTTTCCATGCGGTCCAAGACAATGTCGAGCCTACGCTCCTGGTGGTCAAGACGCTCACCCATCGTATCTGGCCTCTTGTCTAAAGTGTCAAACCTGCCCTCTAGGCCTCAAAGGCCGGTTGGGAGTTCCGCCATGATTGCATCCGTGCTAGCCAGCAAGGCAGCCTCTGCGTCATGTGGACCACCCCTCTCAGCCATTGCCTGATGTTATGTAATGTAGGGAGGCTTCAACTTATCAAAGGTTAATCAGCGCTGTTTGGGGTCTCCTCGAACCACTGCCTGTATGTAGTAGGGCATGGAGATAATTTCTGAGCAACTGTCTACAACTACCTACTAGTACCTTCCGTACAGCTCAATTATGCTACGACAATCAGTAAAGCAGGCAGAGGCATAGTGTGGTGCCTGTAATGGTGTGGAAAGCGACAGCTGTGGTAAGGCACAATGGGGTACCCTACCAGTTCTAGGAAAGAAGCCTCACAGTAGCCAATCAAGGAACAAGCCACAAGTGAGGGCAGAAGGTGTGAGAAGTTGGCCTGGCATATGCTGGTCACTAGTTATAGTGGCCACCTTGCACCAGTCCATTTCGACTCTTATGGTAGATAGGTTTAAGACAACCTTTTAAAGAAAGCTATCCTAGTGGTAGCTGTGGAGAGCAGCCTTCAGGCTATGTCTCAGAGGAATGTAAAGCAGCTTGTTTTACCTAATAATCTATTGAATTACCAAATGAAAGGACACCACACAGGTATATATATCAAATATATATGTATTTATTTCTAGACACACTATACTAATCCCTTTATGAGATTAGAAGCCAGGAACACATTCAAATATCAACGTTTCACAATAAGTTAAGCACAAATATGGCTGGGGCCCTAGGGGCGTACCAGACCATATAGTAAAAAAGAGGTTTAGGAAAGTTGAATTGCAGAATGACAAGGCCTAGGGCCTGTAGAATCGCTGGGGCTTCACTAATGCATCAAAAGCAGGTAAGTAACCGACCCACGGGAGACGCATGCAGTGTGAAAACACAGCCGGGTGTTCCCTATTGATTACAATGGAGCAAGTTGTGGTTTGATTTTTAAAGTTTTAGGGTACTTCGAGGAAGTCTACAAGCAAGCCACTTACAAGGTAAGTAATTCGAGGGCCAACACACACTAGGGCACCAGAGTGCACGAGTTACCTCACCCAGGGAAGCCGGGCGCATAGGTGTCTTTTGGTGTCGGGTCGCGTTGCTGTTTTCTATGGAAACCAAAGAAGATTTGCTGCTTGCGAAGACTAGAGAAGTGTCCGGTGGAATCCAAGGGTGGATTCGAGATGCAGATGACCTGAAAATTGAAGGGACAGTGTTTACAGCCACTTGTCAGTGACCGGGGGCAGGAAGCTGGTTGCCCACGGAAGTCGGGTGATTTCAGGTGATCAAGGGTGTTTTGACTTTTCGCTCACGAGGTCCAGGAAGGATCGATGATGACCAGCAGCTGGATTCGGAGTGTCCCACGATGTCTTCAGCTTACTGATGTGTCGGCAACTGGATTGGAGCCAACAAGCCTTGGCAACAGCAAGTCTCGTGGTAATCGAAGAAGGTCAACATTGCAGGCCAGCAAGGTCTGAGGGACTCACCCAGCGAGGGTGAGTGAGGGAAGGCCTGTAGCAATCAGGGGAGCCCTTTGAGTTGATATGAAAGTCTTTGGGGGACCCAAAAGCCAACAGGCAAGGGATCGCAAAGATGCCTCTTGAGGAAATGCTTCACAGGAGCCCACAGTCACTCGGGACGGGGTAGGCCTCTAATTTTCACTGCAAAATTTGGTGGAGGCTTGGGCCACAAATAGTCCAATGCACAAGTTCGTAGAACGTTGTGAAGGGGTTGCACTCGACAATAGTGCATGGTACCTGGGTATTGCTATTCCTCGTCACTCGTGGGGTTCACTCGCCTCAGTTTTGCTGGGGACTCACAATGGCCGTCAAGAAGTCAGGAAATCCACTTCCGGGGCTGCAGGGACTTTGAACTCCAGCGGGAGCGGGAAAGTTTGCAACTGTTGATTAGAGTTTCTGGTGCCTGCCAAGCAGGGGAGTCACTCCTTAACTCCAAGGGAGATTCTTCTGTCTTCCAAAGGTAGTGAAACATCGAAGGGCCAGGATTCTTCTTTGTAGAGCGTTGTCCAGGGTTATCTACTTTGCAATGGATAGGTTTCCTATCTTATACTGAAGATAAGGGAGGGACTAGCTCTAGGACCACTCCTCTGGGAGGGTCAGGGTAGGGGGTGGTTACACCCACTTCCCTTTGTCCAGTTTCGCACCAGAGCAGGGACAGGTAGCGCCTGAACCGGTTTGAGCTGGCATATGCACAGAGGAGCCTACTGCTCCCCCAGTGCAGGACTTCAAAGCACTCTAGAAGTGCACCCACCCAGCTCCAAAACACTAAATCCTGTCTGGAAGGTGGTGACACCTACCTGTGACAGGATGACTATTATTGGGCCTCCTCCACTGGGAGATTCAGTCAGCAGCAGGAGGGCAGCCCAGTGTCTGTGCTGGTGGCATCCATTTTGTGATGCCAGGGCTCTTTCAAATTTCTACCGTGTTACCACAGTAGGTACATGTCATCCCCTCTAGAAGGGTGGGATCATACTCCCACACCAGTTACTGGTGTAGGGGTATGATTCCAAGTTGTTTGAAACCAAACACGACATGTTTTGATGCAGTCATTCCAAAGTTAGCATTTACCGGTAGGTTATAATGCACTTAAGAGTATATGGTTTAACCGCATCCACAAACAGCCACAGAGAATAGACTCTGCCAGCTGCAGAGGGTCCCTGCTCATGCAGAGGCACCCCCTCACATTGTCAACCAAGCACCCTGCCCTCAGGATTGATAGGGCCTGCCATAGGGGTGGCTGATAGGTTTATATGTGTGTGTATGGTGAGATATAAAAACCCATACCTCAGTGAGGAGTGCTAATACTACCTCACCCAGGCTGCAGTAGCAGGCCTATGGAGTCAGATTGAGTCTGCTTCCCAGGGGTGGCATAATACATGTTGCAGGCCCTGGTAGGCATGCGAAGTGCCTATGCCCTAGGTACCTAAGGTACCATATACTAGGGGCTTATAAGGTACCACAGTATCCAATCACTAGTGCATCTAATATGCACACCAAGTCGTTTAGAGATAACAGAGAGACTGGGGCCCTAATTAGCAGGGACCCAGCCAGACTATAGCCAGAAACCAGTGTATACATCAGAAAAAAAGTGGGGGCAACATAAGTGCAGATCCTACTCTCCTACACAACCCCCCCCCCCACAAACGCAGGGACACTAAACTAACCTTGGCCAGTTGAGTCTTCGTGTTCTAAGTGGAAATACCTTGAGAGTCCATCTGCATTGGCATGTTGGGTCCCAGGTCTATGTTCCACTGTATAGTCCATCCCCTGTAGGGAAATGGACCACCTGAGCAGTTTAGGATTTTCACCTTTCATCTGTTTGAGCCATAGGAGGGGCTTGTGGTCAGTCTGAACTATGAAGTGAGTGCCAAACAAGTATGGCCTCAGCTTCTTCAGGGCCCACACCACATCAAAGGCCTCCCTCTCTATAGCTGACCAACGTTTCTCTCTAGGGGTCAGCCTTCTGCTTATGAAAGCTACTGGCTGGTCTTGACCTTCATCATTAAGTTGAGACAGTACAGCTCTCACACCCAGCTCTGAAGCATCTGTTTGAACAATGAAGTTCTTTTTGTAGTCTGGACTCTGCAAGATGGGGGCAGTGCACATTGCCTGCTTGAGGTTATCAAATCCCTTTTGACAGCTAGCTGTCCACTGAACCTTTTTTTGGCATTTTCTTAGAGGTCAGATCATTTAAGGGGGTCACTATAGATCCATATCCCTTAACAAACCTCCTATAGTACCCAGTCAGGCCTAAAAAGGCTCTACCCTGTGTCTGGGTTGTTGGAGCTACCCATTCCATTATGGTCTGGATTTTGCTCTGCAATGGTTGAATCTGGCATCCACCTACAAGGTGGCCCAGGTACACAGCCTGACTCTGCCCTATCTGGCACTTAGTGGCCTTGATAGTGAGGCCCGCTTTTTGCAGGGCCTCCAAAACATTTCTGAGGTGGACCAGGTGATCCTTCCAGGTGGAACTAAAGACAGCAATATCATCTAGATAAGCTGAGCAATAAGTTTCCATACCAGTCAGAACTTTATTCACCAACCTCTGAAAAGTGGCAGGTGCATTTTTCAAACCAAAGGGCATTACCACAAAGTGATAGTGCCCACCAGGGGTTGAAAATGCTGTTTTGGCCTTGGCATCATCAGCTAACTTGATTTGCCAGTAGCCAGCTGTTAGGTCAAATGTACTGAGGTACTTGGCTGAGGCCAAAGTATCTATTAGTTCATCTGCCCTGGGAATTGGACAGGCATCAGTCCTGGTGACTGCATTGAGGCCTCTGTAGTCAACACAAAACCTCATTTCTTTCTTACCACCCTGGGTATGAGGTTTAGGCACAAGGACTACTGGACTAGCCCAAGGGCTATATGAAGGCTCAATTACACCTAGTTCCAACATTTTCTGGACTTCAGTCCTGATACAGTCCCTGACATGTTCAGGTTGTCTGTAGATTTTACTCTTTACAGGCAGACTGTCTCCAGTGTCCACCTCATGGGTGCACCAGGAAGTCTGACTTGGGGTCAGGCTAAACATATGTCTGAACTGTTGCAGAACTTGTCTGCATTCAGTTTGCTGATGATCAGTGAGGCTGCTTGCCAAAGCAACACCATCAACTGACCCATCATCAGGGTTCTGTGAGAGCAGGTCAGGGAGAGGGTCACTCTCCTCCTCCTGGTCCTCATCAGTTGCCATGAGCAAGCCCATGTCAGCCCTGTCCACATATGGCTTTAATCTGTTGACATGGAGCACCCTAAGGGGGCTCCTGGGAGTTCCAAGATCCACCAAGTAGATGACTTCTCACTTTTTCTCAACAATTGTATGGGGGCCACTCCATTTGTCCTGGAGAGCTGCTGGGGCCACAGGCTCCATCATCCTCACTTTCTGGCCTGGCTGATAAACAGTCAGGACAGCCTTTTGCTCATGCCAAGCTTTTTGTAATTCTTGGCTAGCCTCAAGGTTTTTGGTTGCCTTCTTCATGTACTCTGCCATCCGGGAGCGGAGACCAAGTGCATAGTCCATCACATCCTGTTTGGGAGGTTTGAGAGGTAGCTCCCATCCCTCCTTCACCAAACATAATGGGCCTCTGACAGGGTGCCCAAATAGAAGTTCAAAAGGGCTGTAGCCAACCCCCTTCTGTGGGACCTCCTTGTATGCAAACAGAAGGCAGGGAAGTAAAAGGTCCCATTTTCGCCTAAGCTTTTCTGGGAGGCCTTTAATCATTCCCTTTAGGGTTTTGTTGAACCTTTCAACTAACCCATTGCATTGTGGGTGATAGGGAGTAGTGAACTTGTCATTTACACCACACTCCTTCCACATTGCTTTTTGATACCCTGACATGAAGTTGGTACCTCTGTCAGATATAACCTTCTTAGGGAATCCCACCCTGGAGAAGACTCCAATGAGGGCTCTTGCCACTACAGGGCTGTAGTGGTCCTGAGGGGAATTGCTTCTGGGTACCTGGTGGCATGATCCACTACCACCAGGATAAACCTGTGCCCAGATGCGGTTGGAGGGTCAAGGGAACCAACAATTTCAATCCCTACCCTTTCAAAGGGAACCCCCACCACAGGTAATGGTATCAGGGGGGCCTTTGTTGTGCCTACTGACTTGCCACTGGCTTGGCAAGTGACACAGGAGCGACAAAACTCCTTGGTGTCCTCTGACATGTGTGGCCAATGAAAATGAGGGACAAGCCTATCCCAGGTCTGGTGTTGTCCCAAGTGTCCTGCCAATGGGATGTCATGTGCTAGGGCCAAGAGGAACCCCCTAAACTTCTGAGGTATTACCATCCTTCTGGTGGTTCCCAGGGGTAGGATCTCTAGCCTCAGAATATAGGAGTCCATCATCCCAATAAACCTTATGGGACCCACTAGCACTCCCAGCAGCCTCAGCAGCAGCTTGCTGTCTGAGGGGTTCAAGAGAGGGGCAGCACTGTTGCTCCTTACTCAGATCTTCCCTGGAAGGTCCCCCTGCCCCCAAGAACTCACACTGGCCAGGCTCAAGTTCCTCTGGGGCAGTTCCTTCTTCAGGCCCTGCTTCTCCTCCCTCAGGAAGGCAATCTGTGATCTAAGACAGAGGGGAAGGCACAGCCTTAACCCTACTGCTCCTCCTCTTGGGTAGCATCTGGTCCATAGTTTCAGGATCCAGAGCTGGTTCAGCTTTATGCATTTTGGCCTGTGACCTGGTAACAGCAAATACCTCTGCAGGTATGCCCAACATCTCAGCATGAGTCCATAACTCTTCAGACCAGGCTTAAGTCTCCAGCTCATTGCCCAATAGACATTCGACAGGGAGGTCTGCACTGACTACTACCTTTTTGAGGCCAGTTACCCCTCCCCAGGAGAAATTCACAACTGCCAGACTATGGTTGGTCCTGACATTGCTTGCATTGGTAACCTGGTACATTTCACCCAGGATGATCTGTGCAGGGTCCACTAGATCCTCTGCCACCATGGTGACACTAGCACCTGTGTCCCTGAATGCCAAAGCCTGTTTGCCATTAATTATAGGCTGCTGTTTGTACTTTCCCAGATTACTGGGGCTCACTAGGAAGGACATATCAAGGTCTCCCTCATAAACTAGCGATGCCTGTGTTGGTACTCTGACTAGGCCAGAGTCCACATCAGAACCCAGGGTCAACCCCACTACACCCTTATTCTGGTTACCACCTCCACCAATGACTGCACTAGGGGGAACAGTTGCCTTAGGGGCTGGAGTGGTGGTGATTTGGTCTTTGGACTTGGTACAATCAGAAGTCCAGTGCCCTTTCTGTTTACAGAATTTGCACCAGGGCTTCTTTTGGCCTTTTCCCTTTGTAGACTGTGAATCCCCACCAGGTGCAGATTGTTGGGGCCCTTGTGAAGACTTCTGGTCTTTTGACTTATCCCCACCTTTATCTGAGCCTTTAGGATCCTGCTTCTTAGTGTCACCCCCTTGGTTCTTGGTTTTCTGCCTCACCCTGGTTCTGACCAATTTGTCTGCCTTCTTTCCCAATTCTTGGGGAGAGGTCAGATCAGAGTCCACCAGGTACTGATGCAACAACTGGTTTTGGCAATTATTAAGGATCTGTTCTCTCATGATAAGATTATACAATCCCTTAAAATCAGTAACCCTACTACCAACCAGCCAACCTTCCAGAGCCTTGGTTGCACAATCAACAAAGTCAGTCCAATTCTGAGTCTGTGCTTTCTGGGTATCTTTGAACTTCAACCTGTACTGTTCAGTGGTTAAGCCAACCCCATCTATTAATGCACTCTTCAGGGCTTCATAGTCATTAGCATCCTCTTCTCTAACAGTGAGGAGCTTGTCTCTACCTTTATCAGAAAAGAAGAGCCACAAGATTGCTGCCCACTGTTTCTGGGGGACCTGATGAACTTTACAGGCCCTCTCCATAGCAGTTATCCATTGGTGGATATCATCCCCACTCTGGTAGGGAGGAACAACCTTGGACAGGTTCCTATGGTCTGGAATGTAATCTCTGCCTCTAGGGACACTGTTGCTGCCACCAGGGGTTTGTAACCCCTCTTTTCTAGAAGCTCTCTGGAGCTCAAAGGCTTCTCTATCTAAGGCCAATTGCTTGGTTCTGAGGGCAAGCCTAGCTTCCTCATACTGGAGCATCTTGTACCTTCTTTCAGAGGAGGTCTCTCTATTATAGTATGAGTTCCTCTGATGGACAGAATCCTTGTCAGAGTGCTATGAGTGGTTATATTCCCTTGAAGGGGACCTAGGCCTCTCTCCCACTCTGTCAACTCTCTTAGGGAGAATTCTTCTGTCCTGTTCAGACCTTTCTGGGTCTGGCCCTTCAATCACAGACTCCAGGTCATCTTGATTTTCATCATCTGACCCAGAGGCTATGGCTGACCCACCCCCTGATCCAGATCCACCAGCTCCTAGAGCCAGTCTAAGATCATCTGCTATAAGTAGATTCATCAGGTGTTGTGTGGAGAGATTCTGTCCTAATCCCAGGTGTCTTGCAATACACATGGCCTTCAAGTCAAAGAAGGTCATGTCCTTATACTGGGGTTGGGTGGACCCACTGGCTCCATCCCTTGAGGACATTCTAGTCTAATGCAGTGTTGCACTACCTACACTAGTTTGTGGCCTACTGATCCTAGCTTGAGCTGTAGCAAGGGTGTGCTATCCCTTCATAAATAACTCTAAATTCAGTAGAATTTATTGATACTAAGCTTGACTTTTATATGTACCTTGAGTACCTTTAGTGGTTTTTAGTTTGTAATTCAAATAGAGATTTTCTGGTAAAACAATGGCAAGCTGGAATCCCACACGCTGCCCACCAATGTGAGAAGTTGGCCTGGCATATGCTGGTCACTAGTTATAGTGTCCACCTTGCACCAGTCCAATTCGACTCTTATGGTAGATAGGTTTAAGACAACCTTTTAAAGAAAGCTTTCCTAGTGGTAGCTGTGGAGAGCAGCCTTCAGGCTAAGTCTCAGAGGAATGTAAAGCAGCTTGTTTTCCAATATAATCTCTTGAATTACCAAATGAAAGGACACCACACAGGTATATATATCAAATATATATTTATGTATTTATTTCTAGACACACTCTACTAATCTCTTTATGAGATTAGAAGCCAGGAACGCATTCAAATATCAACGTTTCACAATAAGTTAAGCACAAATATGGCTGGGGTCCTAGGGGCGTACCGGACCATATACTAAAAAAGAGGTTTAGGAAAGTCGACTTGCAGAATGACAAGGCCTAGGGCCTGTAGAATCGCTGGGGCTTCACTAATGCAGCAAAAGCAGGTAAGTAACCGACCCACGGGAGACACATGCAGTGTCAGAACACAGCCGCAGGTTCCCTATTGATTACAATGGAGCAAGTTGTGGTTTGATTTTTAAAGTTTTAGGGTACTTTGAGGAAGTCTACAAGCAAGCCACTTACAAGGTAAGTAATTCGAGGGCCAACACACACTAGGGCACCAGAGTGCACGAGTTACCTCACCCAGGGAAGCCGGGTGCATAGGTGTCTTTTGGTGTCGGGTCGTGTCGCTGTTTTCTATGGAGACCAAAGAAGATTTGCTGCTTGCGAAGACTGAAGAAGTGTCCGGTGGAATCCAAGGGTGGATTCGAGATGCAGATGACCTGGAAATTGAAGGGACAGTGTTCACAGTCAGTTGCCAGTGACCGGGGGCCAGGAAGCTGGTTGCCCACGGAAGTTGGGTGATTTCAGGTGATCAAGGGTGTTTTGACTCTTCGCTCATGAGGTCCAGGAAGGATCAATGATGACCAGCAGCTGGATTCAGAGTGTCCCACAACGTCTGCAGCTTACTGAGGTGTCGGCAACCGGATTGGAGCCAACAAGCTTTGGCAACAGCAAGTCTCGTGGAAATTGAAGAAGGTCAGCGTTGCAGACCAGCAAGGTCTGAAGGACTCACCCAGCAAGGGTGAGTGAGGGCAAGCATGGAGCAATCAGCGGAGCCCTTTGAGTTGATAAGAAAGTCTTCGGGGGATCCACAAGCTAACAGGCAAGGGATCGCTAAGATGCCTCTTGAGGAAATGCTTCACAGGAGCCCACGGTCACTCAGGATATGGTAGGCCTCTGATTTTCACTGCAAAACCTGCTGGAGGCTTGGGCCACAAATGGTCCAATGCACAAGTTCGTAGAATGTCGTGAAGGGGTTGCACTTGGCAATAGTGCACGATACCCGGGTATTGTTGTTCCTCATCACTCATGGGGTACACTCACCTCAGTTTTGCTGGGGACTCATAATGGCCATCGAGAAATCAGGAAATCCACTTCTGGGGCTGCAGGGACTTCGAACTCTGGTGGGAGTGGGAAAGTTTGCGACCGTTGATTAGAGTTTCTGGTGCCTGCCAAGCAGGGGAGTCACTCCTTGACTCCAAGGGAGATTCTTCTGTCTTCCAAAGGTAGTGGAACATCGAAGGGCCAGGATTCTTCTTTGTAGAGTGTCGTCCAGGGTTATCTACTTTGCAATGGCAAGGTTTCCTATCTTATACTGAAGATAGGGGAGGGACTAGCTCTAGGACCACTCCTCTTGGAGGGTCAGGGTAGGAGGTGGTTACACCCACTTCCCTTTGTCCAGTTTCGTGCCAGAGCAGGGACAGGTAGCCCCTGAACCAGTTTGAGCTGGCATATGCACAGAGGAGCCTACTGCTCCCCCAGTGCAGGACTTCAAAGTACTCTAGAAGTGCACCCACCCAGCTCCAATACATTAAATCCTGTCTGGAAGGTGGTGACACCTCCCTGTGACAGGATGCCTATTGTTGGGCATCCTCCCCTGCGAGTTTCAGTCAGCAGCAGGAGGGCAGCCCAGTGTCTGTGCTGGTGGCATCTATTTTGTGATGCCAGGGCTCTTTCAGATTTCTACCGTGTTACCACAGTAGGTACATGCCGTCCCCTCTACAAGGGTGGGATCATACTCCAACCCCAGTTACTGGTGTAGGGGTATGATTCCAAGTTGTTTGACACCAAACACGACATGTTTTGATGTAGTCATTCCAAAGTTAGCATTTACCGGTAGGTTATAATGCACTTAAGAGTATATGGTTTAACCGCATCCACAAACAGTCACAGAGAATAGACTCTGCCAGCTGCAGAGGGGCTCTGCTCATGCAGAGGCACCCCATCACATTGTAAACCAAGCACCCTGCCCTCAGGATTGACAGGGCCTGCCATAGGCGTGGCTGATAGGTTTATATGTGTGTGTATGGTGAGATATAGAAACCCATACCTCAGTGAGGAGTGCTAACACTACCTCACCCAGGCTGCAGTAGCAGGCCTGTGGTGTCAGATTGAGTCTGTGTCCCAGGGGTGGCATAATACATGCTGCAGCCCCTGGTAGGCCTGTGAAGTGCCTATGACCTAGGTACCTAAGGTACCATATACTAGGGGCTCATAAGGTACCACAGTATCCAATCACTAGTGCATCTAATATGCACACCAAGTCGTTTAGAGAGAACAGAGAGACTGGGGCCCTGATTAGCAGGGACCCAACCAGACTATAGCCAGAAACCAGTGTATAAATCAGGAAAAAGTGGGGGCAACATAAGTGCAGATCCTACTCTCCTACAGAAGGGGATACAGGTCTACCAATGGTCACGAGTAGATGTACTATAGTGGGACAATGTTCCTGTCCGTCCTAACAGACAATCGCGACCTCATAACCTGGCACACACAGGCTGAGTGCATGGGTCCGAGGTGTAAGTATGTGGGATCAATCTATGTAGAGTGTCAGACTCCTCGCTAGGGCTTATTTAGTTGCACCATTGGTGTTTGGTGGGAGTTCCAGTGTGTTTCAGAATGGGCAAACAGCAGAAGGTAAGAGCGTCCTGCCCAGGGGTTACATGGGGTTCACTGCCACCCAAGGCCACAAGCACAGAGGCAGCTTGCCTTGTAAGGTCCTCTAATGGGGCCAGGAGTTGCGCCATTGCTGCAGGACAGGCTCCGGTCTCCACGGGGTAGGTGCAGGCCTGGTCCCAACATATCCTGTATGCCGCAAGGGGCCAGAGGAGGTTGTCAGTATAGGCAGGACTGGTCAAGGTGCGGGTGAGGGACCAAGGTAAATAAAAGGTAGCGGACCGGCCGATGCGCCACGATGGCCGGCATTCCAGGTTCACCCGCGGCCTCTGTCCCTGTGAGGCCTCAGAGAGATCCCTGGCCGGTTTTACCTTGTTCCTGGATGCAGTTCACCAGAGCGTCTCTCCACTCGAGCTCCACACCCCCTCTCTCTGCAGCCGAGAGAGCTCCAGGCAGGTCGCATCCGTGGCACCGCAGCAGCAGGGGTCCAGCGGCACCTCTCCTGCAGCACAGTCCTCTCTAGCTGCAGGCGCCTGCTCGGTGGTATACGCCAGCAGGGCACGATGGGGTAAGATTGTGTGGCGCCGTATATTGACGCCTTCACTGGGGCCTAAAAGCAATGCAACTCAACTCTCCGCAGCCTGCCGCAGCACAAGCCCCAGGTATCACAGTCACAATGTCTGGGTAGACTCTGGGCAAGGGCCCAGTCAAGCGTTCCGGTGGTGCGGGTTGCCACTCTCAGTGCCCTGGCGATCTCTTCTCACAACAGCGTAATCCCAAGGGTAACACCAGTATGGACAGGTAGCAGGTTATAATGGATGACAGCGTTTAAGCTAATTTATGGCTAGGATGATGGGGATTCCGATGGAGCTTCAACTCAGCACGGCCATTACGGTCGGCGGCGTGGCCACGCCCCGATCAGCATTTCCAACTTAAGTTTATCTTTAAATAATCACTTTAAGAAGTATTTTAAGTATTTGGAAACATCACAAGCCTAAAAGCTACCTACAGAAATAATTCAAAAGCCCACTTTATACTACCTACCTAGGGGCAGAGGACAAAGGCTGTAGTTCAACATTGTCACGCAACATTGATATGTGCTCTGTTTGAGAGCTCTCTGATTTCCACTCCGCTGTGTGATATGTTACTTTTGCTCTATATTATGTGCTATCTAATATGTGCTCTTGATGGAAACTCTCTTTAAGGGCTCTCTGATATATGTTTGCTACAATATGTGCTGTCTAATATGACTTCTCTGATTCATGCTGAGTTTGAGGGCTCAATTAACGATGTGTGCTCATTCGTTGTCATACGTGCTCGCTGATGTCTGCCCTCTCTGAGCCCGGTTATGAGTCTCAGAATTAAGGCAGGAAGATAACGAAGGGGAATAAATGATACTGACCAGTATCTTCACTCCTGAATCCCTGCATTATTAGTTGAATGGGAAACAGCATGTGGATCCTGGGACACAAGGTCCTATACCACATGTGCCTTCGTGATTTCAGTGACTTTACCACAGACAGACAAGTGCAACAGAACATAAATAACAGCAGTCGGCAGCCGATTGCATTTGCTAAGGTCATTGTTCCTCTGCACCTGTGGTAGAATGTTTGTGCCGAAATTACACATAATCATGCAAACAGTCATAATCACATAATTTTCGGTAATTTTGCATCAAAAGTCTA
Source organism: Triturus cristatus (assembly GCF_964204655.1). Taxonomy (NCBI): domain Eukaryota; kingdom Metazoa; phylum Chordata; class Amphibia; order Caudata; family Salamandridae; genus Triturus; species Triturus cristatus. Next base: position 810,412,677 of record NC_140586.1, read on the forward strand.
ACATGAAATTACAGAAATTACGCCAGTGACGCCGGCGTAGTTCAAATTTTGCCCACGCCTAGTAATTTTGGGTGTGGTAACAGAATCGGCCAGAACATTACGCCCACCGGGGATACTTCTCTGACTCGCCTGCAGTTAGGGCAGCTGCCAGCTCACTAACGGGAAACGTCCTTCAGACCGAAGCCGGAATCCCGCTGTGCCGGCAAAAGAGCGAACGCGTCTTTAGTACGCATTCGATCAGCAGGTAAGTCGTTATAACTACTTGCCTTAGGGGGTGCATTGGGAGATGGTGTTGGATTTAAAGTCCAACACCTTCCCTACTGTTATGCATACAGGAGTTGGAATAGTAAATTAACCTATTCCAAAATCCAGCGCACCCCTAAGGCAAGTCGTTATAATGACTTGCGTGCCGAACGAATGCGTACTAAAGACGCATTCGTTCTAATGAAGAGAAGTGATGGCACAGCATGATTCCGGCTTGCAGAATACCTTCACACATTCCTCTCTGACATGTGCTCTCTCAGTTATGTGTGCTCCCTCTTATAGCTGCTCTCATATATATGCTATCTGATGTGTGCTCCTTGATGTGTGCACGCTCATGCACACTCTCAGCTTGGAAGCCATTACAAAAATTGGGGTAACCCAATAGTCGAGGACCTGGGTGCAATTGCTCGAGGCACAGCACGGATGCCACAACTGAGAGGATCCAGTGTGGCACCACATCCAGCTGATTGATACTTACACGTCCCTTAATTGGACTCTGCGTTCTTCTACGCCAAGGTAAACCGACTCTCTACTCATGAGCTCAACTGGCTCGTACATATATACATGTATCCAATGAATTGACGCTGACCTCCTTCTTCAGTTTTCAGCCACTGATCTAATAGGTACCCATGAGCGGATTAGCACGCTTGAACACAGAACTATTATCCTTCACAATTTATACTGAAGAGTCCCGCTCTACGATCGACAGCGGGCACACGCAAAAGTCCAGTACCCATACAGGTTGCCCCCTCCTGTCATGATGAAGATCCGCACGGCCAAGGATTTAAACCACCCTCAAGGCCACTAAGACGGGTCGAAACGTCGACGCCCCCCATTTTTTAGCCTGGGATACGTCACTTCCCCACGTGCTATACTAGAAATTATCTCTAGTTGATATTGGAATTGTATGATTTAGACTGCATATTGTGAAATGTGACCAGGCCCTGTAGGACGGTGATTGAAAACCAGTCCAATGTTGAATCATGCTAAGCCTTCCTTTATCACCAATCTAAACTCTCTCTTCTCTCACGTACTCACCCTTAAGCACGCTTGCTACATGCACGTTCCCTCTGGAGCAACCTTTACTACAACAATTGTCAAAATTTTAAAACTGTATGGTTCACCATTTATTCGAAAATAAATGTATGGTGATTTAGATTTCGTTTTGTTGCACTCTTTTTGTTTATGTTGAATAATGTATTGAATACCGAGAGCTACCGAATCCACTTATTTTAGCTCATAATTAATTAAATGATATCACTAAGTAAGGATCTATATCCCTTTCTGTTAATGAAGGTCTAGGACCACTGTTTTTTGTATCGCACTCTCAGCTTGGAGCACGAGTTCCATGGATGGGGTTTTAGTACATCTGAGAGCCTGACAAGCTAGAGCCCTCTTAGCTGGCCTTACATGGACGCATCAGGTGGACGCTGAGGGACTGTCTCAGAATATGAATTTCTCATTTTCTTTAGCTGGGTTTCCTAGAAACCAGTCTTTAAAACTGAAGGAGTGCATGCCGGATAATGAGAAAATTAGTTGCTTTTTATAGCTGGACATTATGCCTGAGCCTTCTACAACAAATGCTGCCTGTGGAGTGCAATATTATTTAAGAGACAAGACCTTGGAGACTAATAATATCTATTTCTTTGACGCACGAGCTCTTTGTGCGCGTTACATGGGTTCATTTCAAAAATAGGCCTTAGATTATATTTGCAAATGTCAGATGTGAGATGCATGTTCCCAAGGGATTAGGAAAAAGCATGAAGTATATGGTACATCAATCTTCTTTTTTCATTTTCATTCTCTTTCTTTTTTTCCTCAGGTTATTGATTTATTTATTTTCTTTGTTTTCAATATTTCCCTTCGCTCTTTCCCTCTTTGTCTGATCTACCTTTACATCTGTGCAATCATTGTCTTATTTTCACATTGCGTGCACATTATTTCATGTATATTTCTTTTTATTCTTGTATTTCATTTCTTACCCTTGCCATCTGTCTACCTGAGTCTATTTGCCTATATGTTTTACTCATCCTCGGTACTCCTCTTCTTTTCTTCCTTATTATTTATGTCTGCCAATACCCTTTCTCATTCCCTTTTCTGTCACCCTTCTTTCTTTTGTAATTTTTTTCATCTCTTAATAATGAACTGTTTTAGTAAGTTAAACCATTCTTCCCCATTGTTGGCTTCAGAACGACAGTCCAAATTGGGTCCTCTCTCACCTTGTTTGGGGTACCTCCTTGCTAACCCTCACCCTTTCTGCTGCTACCTGTCTAATCAGCACATTAAAGTAGTACAGCTGCAGCTCCCCCATCCCGAAGGTGTCCAACCAGCCCACCACAATCTTCATAACTTGCTGCATCACCTACAAAGCAGAAAGTTCCAGTGCACCAACATTCCAGGTCAAAATCACTAACCACATGCAGCTGACAGACTAACACAAGATGTCTCAACCTTGCCATGCTTGATAACAAGAGGTGCAAAAAGGAGAAAGAAAACTGAAGTCAAGCCTGTGCCAGCTAAACACTGTGGGGCAAATTTACAAGCAGTGTGTGCTGCCAGAACATCACTTTTAATGACGTTCCGGTGACGCACAGGGCTTAGCCATATTGACTAGGCCACGTAATGCCACCCTGCGTGGCTTTTCATGGCCTTGTAGATTTGGAGTAAGGCAAAGCAGCGCAAGTCGCTGCCTTGCCTTACTCTGCAGCAAAGAGGCGTTACATAGTATTGCTGTGGATGTGCCCACGCAACACCCATGGACTTTGACGCTGCCTCACATTTACAATATCTCATAAACCTGGGGCAGTGCCAAAACCTTAAAACCTTGTGCCTTCCTAGAGACGGCGTAGTGAGGAGAAATGTTTACATTTCACCTTGTTTTTCCTCTTTCCACTTGTGCTGCATTCTGCAGCACACATGGAATGAGGATAAAGCCTCCAGTGATAGTTTTTTGTGCAGGAAGGTGCCCATTCCTGCACAAAAACAATCCTGCCAACAACACAGTCACCCTTGCACCATGATGGAAGGGTGCCTGCATTGGTGCACTGCGGCTAATTGTGTGTGCCATCCGCAAGGACAGTAATACATTGTATCTTGTAAATGCGTTGCATTCCTGTCCTTTCGAACTGGTGTATGTCAGTGCAGCAAAATGACTTGCAGTGATGCCCTATGCCAATTACTTGTAAATATGCGCCAGAGGATCTAGGCCAAAATCCTACCTGACGTCTGGCTCACACCATTACTCTATCCACATAGTGTTAAATGGTAGCGGCAGTTTCAGTCGATAACCTTTCAAGTATTGCCCGGCGGTAATCGCCTCTCATACCATTCGATAATTTACCAATGAAAGAGGCAGGCGCCGGAGACTGGAAGGCAGGAAACAACGTTTTATTCCGTCGGAGCAGAACACATCAGATCAGACAGCAAGGTATCGTCACGAGGTGCTCTAACTGCATCTCTGAGGCCTGGCCTCTTATACACAGGTTTATGACTTTATTGCAGGTTTTATTGTACATGGCACATTCTTGAGATTACTTTGATGTATAAGAGAACGTCTTCGGAATCCCCACTTCGAACTCGTTCCCACACATATCTACAGTGGAAGTCCCCACCCCATCTACAGTAGGAGATGGCTATCACGCAGCTGGACATTCCGCCAATTCCCGGGGGTGTGTGCAACCGGCCGGGTCTCAGGGGGTAGGGGCTTTGATCCACTGTATCCCTTTGATGTGGGGTGTTTCCCTTACAGTAGGGGCAATAAACTGCATCCGCAGGGCTAGGTGATGGCCTGGGATCAGTTCGGACAATGGGGCGCAGAGGAAGGGGGTTATCAAAGAGATGCGTGACCATATATGGGATGTCGGTCAGGCGTAGGATGTGGTTCCATGGCAGGGTCGCGCAGAAGGAGAGGGTTTATGGCCCGTGTATGAGAGAGCGGGGGTTGCCGGCGCGCGGGGGATGCTCGCAGCGCCAGGGGAAAGCGCTGGCGATCGAGAATGAGCGGGGAGAGAGTGGGGTGCCTAAAATGGCGGCCGTGCGTTCGCTGTGCGTGGCGCTGGGGAGAGGCAAGATGGCGCAGATAATGTTCAGTTACAAGCTAAATTTCCACAGTCCTCCCTTTTAACATATCTCGCCAGCTTGCCTGGCCGACGTTTACCTTCGTTAACCTTCAGCTATAATATCGCTAATGTTTTTCGTACATTCCTTAAAGATACAGAGTTTTTAGGGCAGGCAGGAGTAATCTGACACATTTGTACATAGTTACATACAGGTGATAAAGTAGGCGAGGAGGTAGTACATACAAAGTTACATCAGCTGCGCCGCATGTCAGGCCCAGGGGTAGGAAGAGGTGAGCTTGTTTGAGCACAAATAGGATACTGTAAAGCAAAAAATGTTTCTGGCAAAGCAAGGGATATACCGTACATTACATATGGCCCAGACTTCGTGTGGATCAAAAAGATAGTCAGTATAGTCGTGTGCAGGGCTGGTGTTGTATGAATGTCATTATACAAAGTTAGATTTTCTAAACTTCTCAGTGTGCAGTCGGAAGTGACTGATGCAACATCATGAAAACTCGATAGGAAGATAGTTAATATAAAATGGTGGTTGGGAGAGGATTTTTCAACTTTAACATGGGTTCTTCTATCCAGTGTCCTATTACGAAGAGCCATCACTGGTAAGCTCTTATTGTTGTTTTTCTTTCGTTGGCACTGTTGAGCACCGGCGGTGGAGCTAAGGTCCAGCTCAAATCCAATCTCTCACGTGGCAGGGTGTGACCATTCGCTGTTCTCTGATCACAGTCCTGTTCCTTAACACAGTTCATCATAGGTACTTTGAGACAGGGTACCTGCTTTTTGTTCTTCTGTAGTTAAGTCAAATTCATAATCCATATAAAAGGGGGGAGAGGGAGAGAGAAGGGTGTGACGTGCTTCGGGATGCCGAGGGAAGAGGGGGTGGAGTGGGATCGGATCAAAATGCGGACCAAGGAGAGCAGAATCTTCCAGCACTGGGCCCATCAATCGGGCCCGACGGGTTGAGACTTCAGACACGCTGGTCAGTGAGCAGGGGGCCTTGATATAGCCCTTCGTTCTATCACTTATCATCCTGATATTGGTGCCTCGTCTCACGCCCTTTTTGCTTCGATGCTTCCCCCTTGGTCGATGCCATAGATGTTCCATGGTTCGCAGCCAGGCTGTGCGTCACGTCCGACCCCTCTCTTCCGATGGCCGCAGGTTATCTTTGAATGGGTACAAGAAACAAAAATCTTAGAGAGTTGGCAGGGAAGACATTTACATACTTCATCCTCTCTCCCAACCACCGAGTAGTTGCCGAAATGCTTTTATCGGTTGCTGTATGATCGATGTCTATTAACTCTGATGTTGGTGTGCGTGTTACTAATCTATTAATCATTGCTGTGCTTCTGTGGGTGTCCCTGTCCATCGTCTGGCCTTCTAGGTGCCGATTCCTACGTCCTACAATCGTTTCAGGAAGCCTGACATCTGTCAACCTTCTCGTCTATTAAAAAATTCGAACCGGCTTCTCCGGTAGAGACTCGTTCATCTCAACACAAGCTTTGTTAATACATATTTTCCTCCGCCGACTGCTAAGTTTATGAAAGAGTGCGAGGTGCTACTGTCATGCGTTCACTAGTATCCATTTCAGGGAGGAACATAAGCTAAGCATTATTTTTGCTGGCGACAATAGGTAACCCTTTATCAGTTTAGGCGATGTATTATTAGAGAACAAGGTCATCGGCTGTTTCGTTCGGAATACTCTGAGACGGCTAGTATAGGGCTGGGGTTATCTTTGGGGGAACGGGGTGCCTTAGACATTCTATTTCGGGGTAATTGGGCGGGGGTAATTCTGGGCGGTGGAGATGGTGTCTTCTAAAAAAAAAAAAAACCACTGACATATAGTCCCCGTGATGAGGGCCAGATTGGGAGACATCAGTCGTCTTACCTGTCCCTTCTTTCTCAGCCAATTAAGCTCAACATTTGCAGAAAGGAGAGGTAGTAACGTGGTAAAGTATGGTCGTTTTGTTTCTGTCAATTTGTTCGAACACCACCGTGTTTCAGGCCAATTATACACTTATCGAAGAGGTATGTGTCGTTAATTTATTCAAAAAGAAAAAGGGCAAGTGAGCCTTTAGTGAGGGAGGGGAGAGAGAGAGAGAGAGAGAGAGAGAGAGAGAGAGAGAGAGAGATAGAGAGAGAGAGAGAGAGAGAGAGAGAGAGAGAGAGAGAGAGAGATAGATGTGCATCAAGTAGGCTATTTGGCATACGTACGGTACAAAACGAGAGAGAGAGAGAGAGACATGGGTATGATAATAGGCCACTTGGTGCACACACAACATGGAGTAGCATGGGTCTGTTCTATGTAGGAAAACACAAGCGGGGAAAAGACATAAATTCGGTGATCACGTACACACAAATGCCGGATAGGGTGTGACAGTACATGCATCAAGCGCAGAGACTTAAGACGGAGACTCAGGGCTACGTTGAGTATGGGGACCTCTCCTTTCCTGTCTTTCCTAAGCATGCTGCGTATTTTCAGTATTTTTGTAGTTTTTCTTGGGGGGGGTGTTGGACCTTTTACTCTCCTCCCTTTGATCGATGGACGAGCACTTCAATCATACGGTGACGCTCTCTTCAAGTGGCCCAAGCATGGAATGCATACACAGTCATACCGTATAATCGTAGCACATACGCACAGTCATATCATACAGTTTTTCATGTTCCCAATGGTGGTCTGCACTTTACGCACTACCCCACAACGTTTGTCTATGTTTTTCCTGATATCGAACGCGGTGCGGTCCATGTCCACTCCATTCTTCAGTCTGAACTTCGTCGTGACCTATAGAGGGGAGAAAAGAGGGGAGGGGATATGCAGGATTCAAAGTACCTTAGCGCGCGTAGACACGAAAAAGTTTTACTTACCACGTACCAGGCTGGCCGCAGGAGTGGGTAATACCACAGACCTATTATTCTTTTTGTCCGAGGAAAAGATGCTCTATTTCATTCATCTCCTAAATTCGTGTCCCCTTGTCGCGCATGCCTTTCTCAATTGGTCGTGTATTATGGTGCAAGATACCATACCTTGCATTCGGCATACACCTTAAGCTATGGTTGACCATTTTCCGACAACTCTTAGAAAAGACAGGTGTGTCGGGCACAAATTCCGTTAATCAAAAAGATTCATGTAAATGGGGTCTGCATTATCTGTTGCCTATTGCTTGGGAGTAACACTCATTTATTCAAAAGAAAAATCTTTATCAACCTATATGATTTGTCATGACACTGATTCAGTAATCCTTTCAAGAAGCCCTTTATTTAAAACAATGTCAGTATACAAATACGGGCCTACAACCGTTCAGGCCGGCCACGGCGTGAGAGGCGCCGAATATCATGAGCAATACTATCTTAGCCATTTTGGGGCGAGGTCGGGCCAGTGTACAGTCTAAGTCTTTCCATGAATTAGCTGTTGGACCAGAATTCCTTTCGGTAGTTCGAGAACTTTCGTTAGCGTCAGCTTGCGTCAGCATGGCGTCACCGCCATGGTCCGTTCTTGGGGCGGGGCAGCAGGCGGGTTCTTCCGCCGACAGCTTGAATCAGTCTTTCTCACTGCACCAAGCAGAGGCAAGGTGGCTGCCGTCCGGTGCAAAGAACAATGGCGGCGGTTTGTCCTTACCGGAAGTCCGCGGGAGTCGAGTGTCAATGACTCCCACAAACCCTGCAAAGCTGAGGGGGCGTTTTGTCAAGGGTGGGGCCCACGCCCAAGCAGACAAGCTTTCGAGTCCAGAATCGCCTCACGGTGGGCTAGGCCTGGATCCGGAGAACCGACCGCCGGAGTCCAAAGGCAGCAGCAGTAGCAGCTCTTCGGTACAGCCACCGGGTGGGTCCAGTAGCAGCGACAGCAGAAGTTCGGATGGTATCGCCACCGGGGTGATGCCAGTAGCAGCAACGACAGCAGTTTGGATGACAAAACACAGCACCAAATGCACCACTCTATTCATATAATACAAATAAGTCCAAGTCTTCAAGGTAGTACGTTTTCCAAAGGGTTCTTCTTTATTGTTCAATTTAAAATGTGAATTTTTTGACAACAGCAAAAACAGCCGACGCGTTTCGTCCAACTTTGGACTTCTTCAGGGCTGCAACAGATTTATATACACAAAAGCACAAAAAATAAGTGACATACATAAAGACAAAAACACAAATAGCACATACAAAACATCTATAAATATTAAAAAACATGCTGAACTTGGGCATATTAATATCAAAATAGTGACAGGCTCATTTGAGCACATCTTAATGCGGCTAAAAAGGCTACAACGGTAAACAACAATAATACAGTGAACAACCGTGTGCATTGAGATATCAAATCAATGTTATAGTGAGACATAGGGGCACCCCTCAACATATGTCACATGTTTAGGATGCCCTAAGCTATCATAAAGGGAACTAAGGACTGGAGAAAGAAATAATGGTACAACAACAGAAGGAGAGACGTCACCCCAGTGAGATAAGGAGACAGCAGTCAAGTAAAAGGAAACCAGCTAGTGATGATAAAAATAGGAGCAAGACGAGGACAGCGTCTTATCAAGACAAATGCTCAATCTGTACCCACCTAAGATCGTAGGTTGAAATATAAGCACATATGGTTCTGATCGGCTCAAATCAAAAGTCTAACACAATCCAGTCGGATATGGTATATCCATGGTATAAGATCACAGTCCCTAGAAGGGAAAGAAGGTCACATCAGAGGCCCTATGAGGAAACCAGCAACTTCTCTAAAACAATTGTCGTAACGTAGTCAGGGTGTAAACCTACTTACTGTATAGGAGAGGAAATGGATAATACTAATTAGAATTCAGAAGTTCAGAAACGGTGTTCCTAAGCCATCGATGACAGGTCATAGTCGAATGATAAGAACAAATTTGTCTTATCGTGGGATACCTATGAAAGAAGGGGACATGTTTGAGGCATGTTTCTCACGAAGGATTGGCGTTTTACAGTAAAAAGTCGAGAGGCAGAGAGAGTCAGGCCAAATTCCTTAAAAGTAGGGAACGTGAACAAGGGTAAAAAGGTATGTATCAATAGCATCAATGTCAGAAATAGCCATGAATTAAGCTTAACCTGCACAAGGCAAAAGAAAAGTGCCAAGAATTCTGTAAATCCTACGTTTAACCAATAGGGAATGTCAAAGACGTGACGGTTATTTAAGTAGATAAAAAATAACCTCAGAAACTATCCATAGCACGCTATTACCATCATGCACCATGACCCTCCCTGCAGGCATGATAGGAAGCTTCTTACCCGATTCAGTATCCAAGAGCGAAGTGAAAGGCAAACGTCCGCTCCGTCCAGAGAAAGCGACAACCACTAGTCAGGAAAAACTTGTTTAAATAGTGTGGGGTATCAGACTCGGATGGAAAACACCTGTAAGCAATTCCCATGGATCGGGAGTTCAAACCTAGGGTCCGGCGTCAGCCGAAGGGGAAAGGTATCGGGAAGCCGGTCGCCATATTGGAACGAGCAACAGAGCCTGAAAGACCGTTACCCGTATCATAACGTTAACGGGAAATTAATAATCCCAAGTATGCCGGAACACTCTCCATTACACCTAATATGATTTCCCAGAATAGTGTAGGGTCACCTGTCAGTAGTGCCGAAATAAGCAAAACTTTGATTCAATGAAAAATAATAATACTAAATTTTAATGGCTCTCTAAACACGACCATTAAAAGCCGTACATGCCTAAATGTGAACCTAGTTGATATCTGCGGAATCTAATCGTCTTAGAGAATGTATGAAGCATGCGTTTTTATACGGGAAAACAACGGTCTCAACCAACGTATATCCTAATTCCGCCGCCATCTTTGATAGGTCAGAGTACAGCTAATAGGAATATTGTTACAAAAACAAAATGCTTTTCACAACACGACCATAATACGCCGTACATACCCAAGTGTGAACCGGGTTGACATCTGAAATAACTCATCATCCTAGAGTATATGTAAGGTGTGCGTGGTTGTATGGAGAAAAAACAGTCTCCACCAACGTGTGTCCTAAAATCAGTCGCCATCTTGGAGTGGTCGGAATACAGATCGCTTCCAAAGGTAGAAACAGATGTGCATAACGGCTAGAAGCTCCTAATTACCAGAGTAACCAACAGAAATTAACGATGTTAACGAAACCCAGCCAAGTTAGAGGGGGAAACACCCCTAAACGTAAATTCATGAATGGCATTCAACAAATAATTGATGCCTCGAAATGTGTCAAGCGAGCTACCCTGAAGGGGTAACTCCATGATTAACAAAAAACCCACTAATTCATGCCTCAAATGCGTCGGAAGCATTACCCTAGAGGTCTGGCGGACGCCCATATGTTCGCCAACGTAAGGGAAGAGAATATGCTGGATATATCCTAGTAAACAGGTATGACAAAAAACGGCAAACCAGTTGAGAAGCACGGTCAGTCCCAGGTCAAGCAGGAGCAAAATATTAGGGAGGCGAATAAAGCCATAAAACCCGCCGGGGAAAGGTGAGAGGAGATCTACAAATATCCCCAAAACCGATTAAGTAAAATGCAGGGCAGCAATCCCAAATTAATGGTAACCATGGGTCATGTGTCATATGGCAAGTGGTGCCCAGAGAAAACAAATTAGGACGGGACGGGAGTACAGTTTAGGGAACAGATCATGATTGAAGAATGAGATGTCATCACATAACTATGCTAAGCATTGTGTCAAACATGAACATCAGTGACGTCATTAGAAAGCATATCTAATTCGAATACAGCTTAGAAAAACAGAGGTTATCTGGAGAGGGAAACGGTTGGGTGATCTTATATATTTCAGAGAAAATAATGCATTTCGGATTCATTATTGTGACCCATCTCTACGCATCGGAGTCTACAAATCCAACTTGCTTCATTTCTCCTCAGGTTCTGTTCCCTATTCCCACCCCTAGGGGAGATCCGTGTGTGATCAATACCAAAAAAACACAGCTCATCCAGATTATGTTGTTGTTCCTGGCAGTGCAATGTTAGAGGATATCTCAGGTCCCCATTCTTGACTGCCCTCAGATGTTCCTGTATCCTGACTTTTAATTCTCTCTTCGTGCTACCTACATATATCTTATTGCATGGGCATCCCAGTATATATGTCACGAATTTGGTTCTGCACGTAATGATGTGTTTAATCGTATGCACTCTACCAGTGTTAAATTTGAAGGTGCGGGTTCTATTTTTACCTATTTTACAGACGGAACACTGGGTGCATGTGAAAAACCCACCCTGACCATCCCTCATCCAATTAGGGGCTTTGGGTGTCAGAACCAAACTGGGGCAAAGCATGTTTCTTAAATTTTTTCCCCGTCTGTAAGTAACCTTTGGGTATTTGGTGATCTCATTCCTGAGGCCTGGGACCTCCTCAAGTAATCTCCAGTGTTTACGTAGGATGTTATAAATTCTGCTACTGTCCATGTTGTAACCCGTTACTAAGGCAGTAGGTGAGCTTCTCCCTGTCATACTTGGTGTTTTCACTGCAAGTGTGCTTTCCCGCTTAATATTCAATGCCCTTTTTTCAGTTTTATCCATCAGGCTGGCAGGATAACCTCTTTCCAAGAACCTTTTTTTCGTTTCTGTTAGGTTTTGAACGAATGACTCATGGGTACTGCAGACCCTTCTCATTCTCACCATTTCACCGAATGGGATGTTGTTAACCACATGACGGGGGTGAGCACTGTCATAGTGTAAAACACTGTTGCAGGCTGTAGATTTGCGATGGATGGTACTCTGTATTGTGTTGTTGTTAGCAAAAAATTGAATATCTAGGAAATCAATCCTCTCTTTGTTCCAGTTTATGGTCAGTCGGATATTGTACGGATTATCATTTAGATAGTTATAGTATTCCATGAGTTCTGGGACAGGTCCATTCCCGATAATGATGATATCGTCGATGTACCATCCCAGAATAATACAAAATCCGTCCATGCAGAAGAATGTCTGCCCCAGGCATGCACCCGCTCATACCAGCCCATGAAAAGGCCGGCATAAGCGGGTGCAGTTTGGATGGTATCGCCACCGGGGTGGGTCCCCGATTACTTGGCTGCGGGGGCCCACTCCTCGCGTCGGGCGCTAGTGGCGATCCTGGTGAACCCGTGCTTGGGCGGTTGTCCGGTGGTCGCGTGCAGCGGCAGGGTGCAGCTCAGTTGGCCGGCGAATTAAAGACGATTGGGTGCAGCTCAGCTGGCCGGCGAATTAAGACGGTTGGGGTGCCCTCATCTGCTGGTGAACCTCCACCTGGGGAGGTGGGGGAGGCCTGTCCGCGGCGCTTCCCCCGGCCAGGGCACCCCTCCGTTATTGAAGGAAGAAGAGAATGGGAAGATCCGACTGTTGGGGTGCCCTCGTCTGCTGGCGAGCCTCCACCTGGGGAGGTGGGGGAGGCCTGTCCGCGGCGCTTCCCCCGGCCAGGGCACCCCTCCGTTATTGAAGAAAGAAGAAAAGAATGGGAAGATCCGCCCAGCGTGGCAGACTCCATCTTGGCGCTGTCAGAGCTTTGGCGCTTCGTATAGCCTCCGGCCTATTCGCACAATCGTCCGCCACTGATGTCGATGGATTTGGCATGGTTTTTATAGCCCAGAGCTGACTAAAAGGACCGCCCAAAACAGGCCAATGTTGCAATTTCGAGGAAGGAGAGGCGAGGACGGTGTCACATGGACGTTAAGGCTTTGAGATGGAGGTTGCAGCAGACTGTCATGTAAATAGTTGTTTAAAAACGTGTTTTAACCTGTTTACCCTGTTGGTGTGTTTGTTATATCTATAAGTTATTAAAATGTTATAACTATACTACTTCGTTGGAGTGTTTGTACATATTTGCAATCTGGCGACGAGCACAAGGATGTTACTGCGTAATCGGAAAAATAACATAGCCCAATTGTGCGCGATCTAGCCCTAGTTTGGTGACGTCGATGGTGGGTGTCAGCAGGCTTCCGTTTGTGCAGGATTTTGTCATGCTTATTGGGCGGGGTGGGCAGTAGGGCAGACATGTTTAGGTAGCGAGAGCGATGGAGTCGGGCTACCTCGTGGCCGTCTCGACCGTGAGCTTGGCTCCTTCCCTTAGTTCCATATATCCCACAAAGGGCTATTTCCTAGCATTACTTTAGTTTTGTAGGGTCAAAAAGGATTCTGCCAGTGGCCACTGATTCTCGGGGTCCCCCTTTGTATATTTTATGCCATAGCTTGCTATAAACTACGGCGATTAGTTCGTATTTTAGTGAACATGTCCTTATTAGGGGTGCCTTCCAGAGGAGCCGGATGGTTCACCTCTAATAAGCGGTCCGGGCAGAACCAACTACCAATCAGTGGGGAGAAGATAGGCATGACGGGTTTCAATGGGGACAAAAGTCAGCACTACCTATCTTTTCACTGCTTGCAAAGACTAGACAGAATATCTCTATTCCTCGTTATTTGTAAGCAGAGAATACCTCCAAAGAACCAATATCGAACAACTAGTGTTCGGACAATCAATCAATCAATCAATGGGGAGATAAAGATAGGCACGACGGGTTACAACAGGGACAAAAGTCTGCGTTACCTACCCTTCACTATTTGCAAAGACTAGACAGAATATTTCTATTCTACGTTATTTGCAAACAGAGAATATCTCAAAGAGCACTATTCTTCAAAACAATCAATGTTCGGACAATCAATCAGTGGGGAGATAAAGATAGGCACGACGGGTTTCAACGGGGACAAAAGTCTGCATTACCTACCCTTCACTATCTGCAAAGGGAGAGAGAGAGAGAGAGTATTTCTACTCCTCCCCGTTTGTAGACAGCGAATATCTCAAAGAGAACAATCAATGAGCAATACTAGTATTTTCAAAACTTCAAACAATCAATCAATTATTTCGCAATTTGTCGTGTATCACGACCTTACCCGGACCGCGTGGACAGTTTCTCGTCTTCCGCCTCCAGCCCCCGATCGTCCTCTACTCTCCGTATTTGCCGCGGCACTCCTGATGGTTCCCAGTCAGGACCGTAGATCACTCGAGAGAGGTCTGCTCGGAACCATTGAAGTTCGGATGATCGGCTGCCAGACGAGGGTCTATTGGGCAGGAGCTCTCCCGATCGTTGCAGTCGTTCACTCTGTCGTCAGGACCTCTCCCACTGGATCCACGTGTCTCTGATGGGCCCCACGCTTGGGACGCCAATTGTTAAATGGTAGCGGCAGTTTCAGTCGATAACCTTTCAAGTATTGCCCGGCGGTAATCGCCTCTCATACCATTCGATAATTTACCAATGAAAGAGGCAGGCGCCAGAGACTGGAAGGCAGGAAACAAAGTTTTATTCCGTCGGAGCAGAACACATCAGATCAGACAGCAAGGTATCGTCACGAGGTGCTCTAACTGCATCTCTGAGGCCTGGCCTCTTATACACAGGTTTATGACTTTATTGCAGGTTTTATTGTACATGGCACATTCTTGAGATTACTTTGATGTATAAGAGAACGTCTTCGGAATCCCCACTTCGAACTCGTTCCCACACATATCTACAGTGGAAGTCCCCACCCCATCTACAGTAGGAGATGGCTATCACGCAGCTGGACATTCCGCCAATTCCCGGGGGTGTGTGCAACCGGCCGGGTCTCAGGGGGTAGGGGCTTTGATCCACTGTATCCCTTTGATGTGGGGTGTTTCCCTTACAGTAGGGGCAATAAACTGCATCCGCAGGGCTAGGTGATGCCTGGGATCAGTTCGGACAATGGGGCGCAGAGGAAGGGGGTTATCAAAGAGATGCGTGACCATATATGGGATGTCGGTCAGGCGTAGGATGTGGTTCCATGGCAGGGTCGCGCAGAAGGAGAGGGTTTATGGCCCGTGTATGAGAGAGCGGGGGTTGCCGGCGCGCGGGGGATGCTCGCAGCGCCAGGGGAAAGCGCTGGCGATCGAGAATGAGCGGGGAGAGAGTGGGGTGCCTAAAATGGCGGCCGTGCGTTCGCTGTGCGTGGCGCTGGGGAGAGGCAAGATGGCGCAGATAATGTTCAGTTACAAGCTAAATTTCCACAATAGGAACTAAAAGATGCAACTCTGGTCTTTTGGCAAGATTAAGTAAATAGTGTGTTTTCACATGTTTTTACACTGCTAACCTTGCTCTAATTTTACTTTTGTGGTGAGAGGGAGCCTTATTACTCATTTGCTCATTTGCGGTCAGCCCGTACGGGCGGTTATTTTTCCCCTTTACTATTGGCATAGCTGGAGACGCCATTTTGTTTTAGTGTGCACTCAAGCTTTCCAAAGGGGCGGAGCACCGGCACTTTAAAGCCGGGACAGTGGCGCAGACGCACAGCAGTCGCGCATCAAAGGCAAGCCCGTCTGCGCCTGTCAGCGTCCCGTTAGCAGCCGGCACCAGCCACTTTGCTCAAAATGTGTCAGATCCTGTTGCCCGCATTTGCTGCACTTCATTGCGCTCGAGGTTTGCTTGCACTTTGACTTAAGTAATGATGTTATCATTCTCATTTGTCCTTCTTGCGGTTTTAGTGCAGATGGTAGCCCTTGCTGCCTGCAACCTCTTCTGCCTGTTACAAATATGCCCCTGGATGGGCATTTGCTCAATGTGTGCTCCTCACAGACACATACGACTCTCATCTTTGATCTTCTGTATGATGATTCTGCCAAAGCTCTCTTCATGACGCAGACCTGGCTCTCTAGTACAACATTTCCTGCAATTGAAATGCCCATTCCCACGTTATAAGATGCATAGTTTGAACCGGCCCTGCGGAGGGGTGGGGGGATTGCCATTGTGCATAAACACAATTATAATTGTTCGGTTTTTGAGCTCAAGGAACTTGCAGGTGCTGAAGCTTTAGGTTCCTCTTTTTGTTTGTCTTCTCAACAATCCGTTTTAATTTATAGACCCCCCCCCCAGCCAGGCTGAAGCATTCCTCAGTTTTTTGGGAGATGCTCTTTCTCATTTGACAATTGGATTTTTCGCACCTTATAATACTTGTGGATTTCAATATTCATTTAGATTGAACTAGAGACAATGAGTCAGTATCCTTGGTGGAGGCTATGTCCCCCTTCAACCCAGTTTATCATCAAGGCAACTCATGCAGTGCGTCATATGATTGATCTGGTGTTTTCCAGCCACGTTCTGCAGATGAGCAACCCTCTCCCCCTTCCTTGGACTGACCACTCCCTGATTAGGTTAAGTTGGCCGTACCTTTATCAGAAGGTAGCTCAGATAGGCACGGCTCAGGTAGCCTCTTCATTTAGACCCTACAACAAAATAAAGCAAACTCAACTTCTGATTGTCTTAATGTGACCACATCCACGTTTGTGGGCAACATTGAGATAGATACTACTAGGGTGGATAGCTGCATTCGTGCAGCGATTAGTTCGCTTGCCCCTATTAAGTTCAAGAAATCTGAAAGAAGCAGACCTTCTGCCCCCTGGTTTACTGAAGCTCTTGCTGCAGATAAAAAAACTTTGTGAAAAGGCTGTGAGTGTGACGTAGGGGTACAACTCATCAGAGAAAGAGTCATTTTGGATGGCCTTGAGGAAATATCATGTCTCGCTCAAGACTGCCAAAAAGGGCTATTTTTAAAGTAAGATTGAAAGGGCAGGTAATAAGACATTTGAAGTCTTTCAGATAGTGAGCACATGTATGACCCCTTTGGCTTGCACCAGAGGTGTTCACCTTCCTTAGAATAGGGCAAAAAGTTAGCTCTTTTCTTTCAAGATAAGATTGTCAATATTCAACTCAGTCAAGCAGAGTCCGTTCTGGGACTCAGCAGCCTTCCCCTCTCTATGGAAGCGACCAATGAGGTGGAGTGCTCCCTCGCATTCTTTAATCCCATCTCCTTGGAGTCCCTAACAGCCATCCAAAGTCTAAAATCTGGCTCACCCCTGCCTCATTAGTTAGCTAATTATGGTGACAGAGGTAATCATTCCGCTGGTAAATAAGCTGCTTAATGATTCGCTGGCTTCCACAGTGGTTCCCACAGACTGGAAACAGGCAAAAATTATCCTGCTCCAGTAGAAGCCATTGACGGACTCCAACATGCTGAGTAATTACAGAACCATTTTTTTGCTTCCTGCAGTGTCAAAGATCTCAGAGAAATCGGTTAATAGGCAACTCTCCTGCTACTTGGAGATCAACGACATCCTCCATCCCAGTCAGCCAGGTTTTAGGTGGAATCTGGGTACTGAGATGGCCTTCTCAAGCTTGTGGAACATATTAAATGGAGGTAACTATTGATGTTAATAAATACCCACTGTACCAACTGTAAATTTTGAAAAAATTAGGTCCTCTCCAAGGAAGCCGCCAGCTTCATTTACTTGTAATTTGCCCTTTATAGACTCGCAAATGTATGTGAAACCTGTGCTTTAAATACATTATTTAACTCCATTTTGTTCATTATTCAATCAGCAGATAATCCCCACTCACCACTTGAATCCTCCGAGAAGCCACATCCACTCACTTTGCTCGCTCACTGGAATTTTGGAAAGTATTATGCACCACCCCTTTCAAGGAGCAGCAGCAGCTACTGTCCCCAGTTGCTAAGCTTTCTCAGGCCCCAACTCTGAGCCTCCATGTTGGTTCTCTTTTGTCACAAACCAACAAGGACTAGGATCATACTTCCTTTTTTGACCCACTTGAGGAAGAGCCTCCTTTGATCTCAGTTTTTCCTTAGGAATATATTTCATGTTTCATAGGTGGTGTTGTTATTCTGTTTTTAGGTCTGAGCTAGACAGCACATGTGTTGACTCTTCGAGACATGTTGTAAACAATCAGTGGGCTACAGCCCACCCACGGGCTTACCATGTGTTTGATTATTCGTCACTCTGATATCCTTTGTTCGCGTTTGCCCATAGCATGAATGCGTCAGGTCTCTTTCTGTGTTTAGCCCTCCCCTAAAGCACGGACCAAGTACCTGTGTTCATCCACTGCTCCCATTTTGCGAGCTACTTTTTTCTTTGTCTTAGAGCACTCCAAACGAGTGCTTGTGTTTTCACTCATTCCATCTCCTCCCACCTGCTCCCAACCCTGTTGCTTCTATCCTTCTGAAGATTGTTCAGTAATGTGTAAGAAACCAAGTTCTCATTTTCATGTCCAAGCTATTCTTGCGGTGCCATATGCAAATAAAGCAAATCTTGGACGTAGATACACCATCTGCTATATAATAAATTAATCAGCCCTGATGAGTGAGTAAGCCACGTACTTAGCACATACTTGCAACTCAGCAATGACTGCCATACGGAGCACTCCTCCTGTATTCCACTGTACAGCACTGATCTCACAGGTTTTATACGTAACTCTTGCAATCTTATTAATAAGAGAGAGAAGACCTTCTCCATTCATATCTATATAGCATACGGAAGGGAGAATGTTTACACATGCGCTGTCTTGCAAAGGTGATCTTGTGGGCTGGTGTGGCATAATCAAGGGTTTAATGTGACAAAAGGAGACATAGGAAGAACAAGGTGACCACTAGTCGGCTACTTACATGGACCATCAGCAAATTCAGTGCAATGCTCGTTGTCTGTTGTTGACCTTTGAACGCATGCCATTTCTCCGTAATTTTAGCACTTCCACGTCCCATAACAACCAATCCCATGGCTGAATAGATTCTTGAAGACATCTGTGAAGTGAGAGGCAATGCTAATGTCTAAAAGGACCTAGGATTGGGCATTGGTGGCACCTTAGCCAGTGCTAGTGCATGGTACAATTCTGAAGTGCTCATTAGCTGTGAAGTCGCCATGTGCCTCTCGCTGAGCAGTTTTTAGGTCTCAGTTAGACAAGGCGTGCACTGTCTCTTCAAGAGATGTTGTAAACAATCAGTGGGCTACAGCTTGCCCACAGGCTTACCATTTGTTTGCTTCTATGTTGCTCTCGCTAGACAGCTCATGCAATATTTGTAAAACACATCCAGATTGAAAGCGCCAATAGTTCAGGCATTGCCGACACTGATTACCTTTGCCAATGCTTGGTCGCTTTTCCTATTGATGATGGTTGAGCAATGTATTAAGAACAAGCCATTTCTCTATTCCTGAATCTCCCTGTCTTAATCGAACAACTTTAAAAAGCATATATTGCTTCGGAAACCCTGGATAGAAACCCAAAGCAATCTAAAGATCTCAGCAAAGGGAAAAGCCGTAAGTGCTAAAATACAGATAATTCATCAGTGTACATAATAACGTTCTTGACTTTAACATAAGGGTGGCCAATGTCGGTCCAAGACTGCTGGGTTCCTGCCAGATTTTTAGGATAGCCACATAAAATAAAATGTCAATTGTTTACAAGTTAATGATTATTCTGAAAATCTGACATGGATCGACCAAGCCCTATTGGTTTTATGCTTGCCCTGCTTTGAACAATTTCCACTGTTATCTCTGTCTTTATTTCCTTTCTCAGTTGTCCATCTGTATTATCCTTCCTTTGGACCTTGTAAATATTTCCCCCAATTATCTCTATGTCCATCCACTTATTAGCCACTCTGAAGGAGTGGTTATCAAGCCAATAATGAATTTCGTCCCAAAAGCGCTTTTTATTTAAGTTAAGTAGCATCAGAATCAGAATCATCTTTATTCAGCTGCAATCAACCATAAAAGCTTACAGAAAATGTGCAAAAATTTAAATAGAATACATATAGCAACTTGAGGGTTAAAAATAAAACCACACGAGTAAATACATAAAATCATCAGATTGGGATAAAATGTGATAAACAACAATCTAGATAAAAACAAGCTAGATAAACAACAGTCGGAATGAGCCAAGTGCAAATTCATCAATCTGCTGGAGCAACAAATAAATTAATCTAAAAGCATCGACCTCCTAGAGCGGACAGCAGCGTGAAGAAATAAGGTCACATATCCACACGTTTCATCATCTGGAAGTGCTAATTAGAAATGATGAGCTTGTAGGCAGAGCAGTAAATTCCTAAGCCTC
This sequence comes from Triturus cristatus, assembly GCF_964204655.1. Classification (NCBI taxonomy): domain Eukaryota; kingdom Metazoa; phylum Chordata; class Amphibia; order Caudata; family Salamandridae; genus Triturus; species Triturus cristatus. Next base: position 810,432,892 of record NC_140586.1, read on the forward strand.
AAAAGAGGTACAAGGAATTTATTTTTTAGTGTACAACTTATAGTATTCACAAAAAAAGAGAACATGCATCATGGTTTGTACAAATTACTACATGGACATACTCTGGAATCAAGCAAAGGGCTGGTGTCCCGCTGGAAAACAAAGGAAGGGTTTCACTGTACCAGTCCGAAAGCTGAACAGTAAACATCTTTCCCATCTCTTGCTAGTGCTCCTCAAATAATTAGTAGAAATGTACCCTTGGTTAAGATATAAATAATGCTTAACACTTGGTTTTTGACCTTCAACCCTCAACCTCTCCTCCTTAACCCGTTCTAGCAGAAGAGCTTGCACTTGCTTTCTGCCAGCGGCTACCCCCAGCGTTCTATCTAGAAAAATATCAGCGAAACCAATTGCTTCCAAAGATTTGTTTAACATACACTACCCAGGGAATGAGAAGACCCTTGTTGCAGGCCAAACAATCTAAAATGATCTCTCTTGTTAGATTTTCTTCTTCTGAGTTCCAGACAGATAGGCACAAAAGAGGCTGATGTAGGGTCTGACAGTGAGCTCCGGCCAAAATGATCCTCCACCCTTCGGAGCATAATTGGGTCAACCAAGCCCCATATTCCTGCCCCATAAGTAGCTATTGGTACACACTGGGCGGAGTATATTTGCAAGAGATGGGAGACCAAGCAGAGAACCAACAACCCTTGAGAGCTTGATCGTGCTTTGTGCAACATGCGCGCACCATGACCCAGATGAACTAAAAGTAACCCCCAGATAGGAGAAAGTGCTAGTGCTTAATAACACATTGGTGCCCACAGCAATAGATAGGGCTCGCGTACGCTTTGGGCCACAGGTCATTGTAAAAGACATATTAAAATTAGATAGTAAATCCAAGTTGGTCATGAAATTAACAAAAGAGCACACTAAATGACGCGTGACTTTGGGGATGCGAGCAATTAACACCACGTCGTCCGCATAAAGTAACGCCAGGAGGGGGACGCCATTCACCATGGGCACATCTGTGGTGCACTTTCGAGGCTCCTTACTAAGATCGTTAATGTGTAGAATAATATAAAGGGGATGTAAAATGCACCCCTGGCGAACCCCCCGGCCAAAGCTGAATTCATCTGTGACTTCCCTTTATTCCCGAACCTGACTTGAGCCTTAGTGACCGTGTGCAGGGAAACCAGGAGGTGAACTAAAGATGTGTCCATGTGCAAATTAATAAGGGAGCAGACTAGACGAATAGGTCTTCCCACGGGATGGGACCCTTGGTGTTATTGTGACTACAGGGCCTTCCCTCCGTCGCACCCTGACAAGTAATTCTTGTCGAAGATTGAGGTTAATCACCCAAAGAACAGCAAGTACTATCTTTTTACCACCTGCAATCTGTAGTGGTAGGTTGTTTCACGCCGGGGCTAACACTCTGGCACTGCATGTTCATGTGTGGAAATATCGCACGGTGATGCTACTGGGTTTTTTTTTTCTCTAGTAACGCCCTGACAAATGCCCGGACCCATACGGGCCAATAGAGTAGGGCAGAAACATGTTTGCACTTGGAGCTTAGGGTCATAGGACCACAACATCCTGATTGCCCCATTCTTTCCTTCTTTTTACTATCCCCGTTCACCCCACTAATAAAAGGATACTGGGGGTGAACTAGGGAGTTTTATCTTAATGCTAAAATATCCCACCTAAGAACAGTACGTCTACCGGTTTTTTAAGTACTCCCTGGGATATGGTTGGGCCCACCTTGACCTTTAGGAGTCAGGGTGAACCCGATGATGAAGCATGACACTATTAGAGTGGGTGAGAGTTAGATACTTTCTCCTCTTCCAGCCTCTTTTAGGGGGTAACAGGTCAGTTACTTACTTTCCACCTCTTTCTAGCTTGTTTAATTTCAGTGAGTGGATACTCGTTTTGGATTGTTTATGTACAGGAAGGTCCACCTTCCTGTACATAAACAATCTTAAACAAAACATGACATTTTGTGACTTCCATTTGTGCTGCATTAAGCAGGACACATAGAAGTGTCGAAATGGCATTTAAAGATTGTTTATGTACAGGAAGGGGGGACCTTCCTTTACAGAAACAATCTTTTCCCTGCACACAGGCACACTTGCACTATGGAGCAAGGGCGCCTGAGTTGGCGCTACACTACTAAGTGTAGCGCCAGCGCAGGGGGAAACGCAAGGCTGCACCATATCGTTATAAATATGGTACAGCCTAGCGTTTCTGAAGTGGTGGAGGGAGGCGTTAAGCCATGACGGCTAACACCTCACTCCGCCACTTCATTGAACATATGCCCCTTAAAGTCTTAAAGCTATTGGTAAAGTTAGTCTATTCTTCCACTATGTCACTCTGATAGCTGTTGTTTGTTTTGTACAGAGCCGCCTTAACGCATGGGCATGCTGGGCAGTTGCCCGGGGGCCCCACGAGCATAGGGGCATCATACAGACCAGAATTTAACACTCATTTTCTGTTAATCATTTGTATTCCTGTGAATGGTTGTGTTGGCAGGGCCAGTGCACTGCTTTCCCTTGGGGCCTATAATGCTGTTAGGATGGCTGTGCTTTAGTGAGTCTGTTTTTAAGGGCATGTACTTCACTGTGCCACTGCTGCCCTGTTCAGAAAGCATCGCTCTACAGGTGCAGAGCACGTAATGCCGAGGGATGTGAGGTGCCCACAGCAGCTCAGTTATGGTGGTCTTTTACTACCCAACCTGATCAAGGCTGTCCATTTTCTGCGTCCCAGACGTAAGTTTCAGTGGCTGCCTCAGGCAGCAAAGTGTTTTCATAGATGCTGAGAAGGCCAATTTACTATTCTAATTCCAATCAAGAGTTGGAGAAAGTGAAACTTTCTCCAAAATAGTTCAGGAGACGGGATTTACTATTCTAACTTTACTATTGTAAAATTTTGACGAATGTTAAAAATACCCTCAATAGTTAAAAAAACAGCCTGAAATGTGTTGCAGATGTAACTAGGTGCTCTGTCAGACTGATAGTTACTGATCAGTTGCCCAGTTATCCAGGCTTCTAACTCACGTTGTCTGTGTGAGCATTGAGCCCGGATTGCGGCCGATGACAGCAGAGAGGACAGAGAATGCACAGCCAAGGACGGGAGACAGATGCTTTGTCCCCATGTGTGCATGGAGCAGCTCCAGTCACCACTGCACAGGCAGGTCTTGATCCAGTCTATGCTGCTGGCCAGCAAAGATTAAATTACAGAATGTCCTGTGAGGCAGGAGAGTTAGAGTGAAGGATAATGGGGTTCTTTATGTCAGCTGTAACAGGAATAACATACTATCGTGCAGTGGAAAAAGGAAAAATAAAATGATAATAACTCGTCACAGCCAGCAATGGGAGGATTGGGGGACACTTAAGTGCGTATGACGTTTTGGCTGGGCTCTCTCGGGCCGGGCACACCGCCATGCGCACTTTACGTGTTCTCCACCTAGGCTGTTTTACAGCCTTGATAGAGAACATGACCAGGCCCCCAGTCCATCTCTGAGCGGACTGGGGGACGGTGCTCAGACCAATCACAATGCTGCTGTAAGGCATTGTTGTGATTGGTCAGGGGAGTCTGAGAGTCTGAGTGCTTCCGGGAGCCAAGAGCCGAGGGAGAATGGAGGAGAGGCGGCAGCCGGCATTCTGAAGGTAAGTTTTCTTTGCTTGTTTGTCTTTTTCAACCCCCCTCCGTAGCCACCCCCTGCCCCCGTCCCCTAGCAGCCGCCACTGCGTACTATTGGTGCCCAGACTCTGCTTATGCGTGTTCTGTGAAGGAGTTATGCTTTTAGTGACACTGCCACTCCTGTACCTTCTCTGCGAAGGAAGGAAGCATGTACTGCTGCTGTCCCGGTTCTGTTATGAACTGAAACGTGTTCTGCATTGCCCATGCTATAAATGTACAGTGAAGGAGGGAAGTAACTCTGGGGCTTATTTATGAACCCTTGCGTTACTTTTGCGCCGCCGTTGCATCACTTTTTGTGATGCACCAGCAGGGTAAAAAATGCGCCATGTTGTCTCATATTTACAAAGTGACGCATCTAGGTAGATGCGTCACTTTGTAAACCCCTGCGCCACATTATACCTGCGCCAGGTATAATGTATGCAGGGTGGGCGTTCTGACGCAAGTAAGCCTCGTAGAAGTGACGCAGTGAAATCTATCAGATTTCCCTGCATCACTTCTAGGACGCACATGCGTCAATATCTTACGCCTGCCTCACAGCAGGCGGAAGACTGACGCAGGCACATTTGAAATGGGACTTGCCCATGTGAAATGACCGATTGATAGAGTTGCGTCACTTTCGTGACACACTCCAGCAATGTGTCATTTTTGCGCCTCCAGATACGTCAGAAAAACTGACTTATCTGTAACTCCTTGCGTCATGATGCGTCATACTGTAAATGTGACGCCTCCAGCATGGCGCAAGGAGAGCGGAATGAAAAGTGACGCATCGCTGTTTTCACGCAGCGATGCGTCACTTTTCATAAATGAGGGCCTATATTATTTTTAAGCAGATGCAGAAAAGAGAGTAAAACTTTTCAAGTTTTCCATGGATTTTAGAACTTTCAGAAGAATGTATACAAAAGCTTTGAAATGTAATCACCGGCCACCCTCCCCCCCCCCCCACACGCGGGTTGCTCATCTTTCCCAGAGAAAAATACGATCCATTTTGTTCATTTTCTTTTATTTTGTTCCCGCTGGGACATAATACTTAAATAGACAGTTATGAAAACCCCTCTGTTTTCATTTCTCCCATAGCTTTTCAGTATCAGTTTAGTTATCAGAACCAGATCATTCGAGCAACGCCAGAACACTTTTTGAAGTGATTACATTTTATGTTTTAGGTATGTACTGATAATGGAAAAAGGACTAGCTTTAGATGACACCCCAATTTATTTTTACTGGCCCTAACATCAAAATACCGGTCATGCCGGTACAAAACAAGACGGCCAGATGGCAACCAGCCTGTTTTCTCGTTGGTCGAGGGCCTGTGTGCATCTCTCAACACACTTAACAAACTCTCAACAGACTTTAGCTAACAATCTGGTGGTGGCAGGGACAAGCGACATCCTCCTGGAGGGCCCCGCCCCCATCCTCAAAGGTCCTGGGGGAGAGAGGGGAAGGCAGGATTCCCTTCCACCAGCACCCACGAGCATTCAGGTTTGCACGCACGCCTGCGTGTCGTTCTGTATTTTGCTTCTTGAGGGCCCTTCCGGTAAAGGGTTTGCTATGGGCTGCGGTGTGGGCGCCCACACCGCCCCCCCCCCCCCCCCCCCTTTGCGAATGGTACTTCTCATATGATCTGCTGCGTTGTATTGTCGGGGATCCTTGGAACATTTAAATAACCAGCCGGAGGGGAGGGCTACGGTTCATTAGCAGAAGCCACGTGTTGTGAGCGCGTGTGTATTTTCACTCAATTAAGCTAAAACATGCAAATCCCCAAAATAAAATGCTTTCTTGCACGCAACTGTGTTTGACTTAGAGGAGGGCGCGCTTATATCTAGTTTGTTAGCTCAGAGTATAACGTTTTTATAGTTGAAAGAAAGCAGGATTCTGCTGCACGCAGCTTCTGTCACCTGGGGGGGGGGGGGGGGCTGCTTTTAAAATTGCTGTCTCCAATTAAATTGAATAAACACATCTAATTTCTCAGGTAATGTCCCACCAGCTTGAGGGAACTGGGCAGAGATTAGGGGACCCCGTGCAGTTTAAGCGGACTCGTCCGGGATTCCATGCAGTCTATGGGAATCGTATTTTCTCTGTCCCAGGTAACACGTTTTCAAATGTATACCATATATTCCTTATCGTAGATCACATCCCTTTGCAGGATGTTTTAAAGCGGCTCCTGGCTGACCCATATTTAAAAGGCTAGCGTTTTCGTGGCTTGCTGCAATCGGACATGCACATGTTTGTTTCACTGGATTGGTTGGTTTATAGGTTGCAGCACAACATGAAGGTTAGGTTGCAAACCAGTTGGTGTGCACAAAGCAGCAGCCGTGGTGCAACCTGACCTTAGTACACCAGGCCCCAATTTACAGTTCAGTAGTCCAACAGTGGATGACCCTGCCCTAGAGTCAGCCCAGAAAATGCTTTATTCCTCGTAGGCCAAACTACCAGACGTTTACATGGCAGAAGTGAGACAAAGGAAAAAGTTGAGGGCCAGGTCAGGGCTGCTGAGCTCTGTGACAGCTAGAATGTAACACCACCTTCTGGAGCTCATCTTGGTGGGCAGATGATCTTGGCCCGCTTCCAGTCCCGGTGCAAAAAGCTAGAAATCTGGAAGTTAGCTTCTACACTAAACTTGGATTCTCTGATCAAATAAATCAAATCACCTCTTCCGGTTTCTTTTTGCTTGGGAACCTTAATAAGATTTTTCCATTTATCCCCCAGGACCTACAAAAGACAGTGATGGTGGCATTTGCCACCTCCAAGATTGACTACTGTAACTCTGCAAGGGACGTTTCTGAGCCCATTACCTGTACGGACATCTGGGGTGGAACTCGGTCCCCCAGCATCTTTCCACTTCCGGTTTCAGGTGTGGGGGCAGAGCCAGCCCTCCCAGTGCCGCTGCAAGGGCTGTTTCTGAACCCATTATCTGCACGGACATCTGGGGTGGGACTCGGTCCCTCAGCATCTTGCCACTTCCGGATTCAGGCGTGGAGGCAGACCCAGCCCTCCCAGTGACAATAAAGACCCCGCACTTTCCAGCTGCGCGGGATGCACGCGGGTGCGCCCGGGCCAAGAGTGGGCCCGTCCATGCCCGGAGGAGGCTGGGCTGGGCCCCCTCTCTAACCTCTACTCATCGGCTCCAGTTTCTGAGCACGCTGTTGGCACTGCAGGTTAGCCATGGGGAAGAAAAAGGCAACCTTAATATCCTCCGCGAGGATTACCATTACCACCATTAATACTTTCTTGCAAAAAGCAACAAACACAATAACACTGGAGATCACCATGGCAGAAAAAAAGACTGTCTTCCGGAGAGGGGGGTTCTGTTTCTAACGGTTTGCTGCAGATTCTTACCAATGATAAAGTAGACCATGATACCCAGGGCCGTCAAGAGCAAAATATGCCCTAAGTAATCACCAAGGTACATTCTATCGACCATGCAGTCCCATCTCAACAACCTATTAACAATACGTATACCACGCCACAAGCCACCACGGCCAAAAGGAAAAGAGGAACTATAAAAGACCCAGTACTAACCAAATCCAAGAAACCTAAAAAATCCATATATAGTCGGCCAACCACAACTCCTGCTACCGTAGTTAATGAGACTTTATCACAAAATTACAATATAGAGGATCTAACTACCAAGATTACCTTGATGCTACAACCTATTTTGTTACGACTGGACTCGCTTGAACTAAAAATCCAGGACATTTTCGATAAAGCTTGTTTTACATCTAAAAATGACGCTACAACGAGTCAGCCCCTCCAACGCCACATCTGTGTCCCTATGGCCGCACCTATAGTATGCAATGAGCAGGGAGCTAATTTTGGGGATGCAACAGAGCCAAATCTGGGCACAAAAAACACGCTCCATACTAAGGGGAAAGCTGCGTCCCCCACAGATGGAATGCCTCCTAAATCAGGTCATGAAGGGCTATCCATACATACGTCGAAGATCACTTGTATTCCCAACAGCCACGGGGCGGGAGGTGCACCACCCAAACTCTTTAGGGCCAATAGATATTCTACCATTAGCCAACGGCAGACTATTTCCCCAGAATACATGAGTGATACCCATTCAAAAACTCTTAATCTCCCCCAGCCGCTTGTCCTTTTGTTTTGATCTTGGCAAATGTTCCCACCCTAAGGCCCACACTGTAAGAAACTACTGCCCAACTTATGGACAATTCATCCTGCTGGCTATCAGCTTATAATAGCTTGGGACACTTAGCCCAGAACCATCTTATCATGGCAATAAGAATATCCTGGGTTGGCCCATCTCCACAATCATACGCGGGCAATTGTATTGTCTTAATCTTCGACAACTCGCAGTTTGTAGCTGATCTATTATTTCATTTCCACATGGCAACCATGGCCCGACCCAGATCTTACCTGTACCACTTGGTTTTTTTACAAACCGCCCCATCGCATACACCATACTGCACCAAAGACAGATCTGGGAAAAACCAAAGGGAGTAGGTCTGGGCCCTATGCCAGCAACGGTCCCATAACTTTCAACAGATTGCTCCCCTATCAAATCTTGACTCCTGCGATTGACTGGAGAAGGACAATCAGAGCCCTACCAAATCGATCTCCCAGCTCCAAGTGCAAGTCCGAGGCTTAGGGATCTCAGCGGGATAAATGGGGAGGAAAGGATGGGCTTGACTCATGACTTCAGTTTGGTCAGTCAATATCACGATATGATAGAGCCCCCCACCCCTTGTGCGACCCCTCTGAATTATAGCCTCCTATCATGAAACATCGCAGGTTTTAATAACAAACGATGTAATGAAGAGTGGTTTAAGCATTCTCCGATTATCAGATTATTTGCTTCCAAGAAACCTGGGAGACACACTCAATCTTTATTAACGGTTACCACTCATTTGGTACCCCAGCAGCACCTTCAGCCGGGGAGAGAGCTAAGGGGGGCCTTCTGACACTGCTAGCTAACACTCTCGCAGTGAAAGTACTAAAATTCACAAAAACATCCCCCTTCTTTCATATGCTAGTAATTAAAGGTTATGACACTTGGGACCTCTTATTAATAAACTTTGAAATTAACAATTTTTCCATCCCTGAATCTGTAGCAGAGAATTTAGGGCTGGCCATCGATGATCTCATTGGATTACATCCAAACCCTTTACAAACTCTGTGGGTGGGAGACTTTAACATCAGGAACTGTCCAAGAGTAGAGACAAAGCTGTGCGGGATAGAATACCATAGAGGTGAGTCCATTATTCACCTCAATCATAATAAACATGGCACCGCCCTGAATAATGCACTGCTGACTTGGCAGTTAGAGCCCCGAAATGAAATCGATCCAGTAACTGGCCAAATATCCTCCACTTTTCAGGGTGCAGAACATAGTTCGACGATCGATTACATAATTACGAGCAATTCTTTAAATACCAATATTTCTAAGATAAAAAGTCTCCTTTACCGAATTCAGCGACCATGCTATGCTTACATGCGCTCTTGCGTGGTACACCGCCAAGAAAAGCTTTAGTAAAGTCGCCCCTAAACCTATTTTAGCGAGTAAAAATGACTTTACCTTAAAGTGGGACAAAGTGGACGAGCCTAAGCTACTTGCAAACCTTCTAGCATCAAACTATGAGGATTTTCACCGCTGCTTAGATCCACAACTAAGCAACAATCTGGTGATAGAAGCTTTTTCTAATATTCTAGCAAACATTAAAAACCTATTGACCCGCCCAACTCACACATAAGATACAGCCCGGCCCAGAGGGTTTGATAAGAATTGTTCAGCAGCCTCTTATAACCTTCGGAAAGCCGTAAACGCTTCACCAAGAGACAAGGAGCACATTCATGAACTAAGGATTTTGTACAAGTTGGCCAGGGCAGAAAGACAGAAAGAGATAAAACGCGAAGCTTGGGAAACATTAAAGAAAGCTTCTGCCTTGAAAGATAGTAAAACTTTCTGGAATGTGGTTAATTCAGTCTCCCTTCCAGATAAGGGTGGCCCTCTCTGGATGTTGATATAGAGGAGGAGACATGGATAAGCTACTTTCAGGATATTTTCCATAATCCGGCGGGCCTTATCCCCTTGTCTGACAACTTGCCTATCAAGGCATCAACCTGTCTTTCATTGGAACTTGAGGAAGTGGAGACCGCTTTGTCACATTAACCATCCCTAAAAGCAGTAGGACCCGATGGGGTCCTAACTGATATCTTTTTAACTAACACACAATTGTGGTCACCTTTATAGACTGTAGTTTTTAACTCAATAGCATTAATTGGTCCCCTGCCATACTGGAAAACCTCGGTAATTATACGTATCTATAAATAAAAAAGGCGATGCATCTACTCCACTTAACTGCCGCCTCATTTCCTGGCTAGATAGCACCGCTAAAATAATGGGTAGGTTACTACTAAACAAGCTGGAAATTTGGGTGGCAGAGAAGAAAATTCTCACCGAAGTGCAGTATGGGTTCAGGCAAGGTAGGAGTACCATTGATCAATGTCTTAATTTGTTGTTATTAGCTGCGAAGTACTCCCTGGCAAAAAAAGGACAGGTATACATGGCCTTCATGGATCTGTCGAAGGCGTTCGACTGTGTGGTACACAGCAAACTGTGGGATATCATGGAGGCTATGGGAGTGGAGGCCGCAACTACTAATTATATCAGAGAGTCTTATCTATGTGCCTCTGCTTTGGTTCGATTTGGTCAATGTGGGGAATGCACCAAACCTTTTAAAATTGAAAGGGGGGTCAGACAGGGCTGTGTTCTGGCCCCCTTTCTATTTGCCCATTACACAAATAGCTTGTATGAAGCCCTAGTTAAAACATCAAAAGACACCCCTCAAGCTCAGAACACCCCCCTTCCGATTCTGCTATACGTGGATGATACAGTTCTTTTAGCAAGAACCCCAAAGCACTTAAAAATCTCATTACTGATTAAACAGCTTTTATGTCCGATACATCTAAGACCTTTATTTTAGCTATGGGAGGTGTCAACAAGAAACCCCAAGTTTTTATCAAGATGGGGAAAAAATAGAACAAGTTCCAAGCTTTAACTATTTAGGGGTGTCTTTGTCGCTAAACAATCTTGGAAGGCGATGGTTCAGAATAGAGCAGATCGTATGGGCAAGAGCAAAGCTATAATTTTACGCTCTTCGAAACAATTGGGCAGTAAGCCCGTGTCGGAAATGATCAAAATCGATTTAGCTAAATCAAGGTCTAATGCCACGTATGGGGCAGCGATTTGGGGGATAGTGGACATCGCACCCCTGCAAGTAACAGAAGACAACTTTATTAAACAGCTGCTAGCGGTTCCAACAGCTTGCAGCAACTTTGTAGCTCACAAGGAAGTTGATCTGCTTATATTAGTAATTCCATTAAATTGGCCCCGCTTTCCTTGTGGCTGTCAATTTAGAAAAGGAACAGCGTTGCACTAAATCAACGGATTCTGAAAGACATTTTGCCTTTAGATCATAACCATAAAATCCCTTGGCTTTCCTATGTAAAACATACCTTGACATCACTGGGGCTCACAGAACTTTTTGACACTCCTAGTCTTTGTGAAGGTTTTCCCAAATCGAGGCTAAAAGAAATTTTTCCCAAGAAAACTGCCTCTGATAGGTGGGATAGATGTAGGGGGAAAATCACTGTTAAGACCTACTACGGTCTACCACACTTACAGCAAGGGGCTCCATCGTATCTTTCTTTTGTGGAGAACATCCAGCACTGCTATATTCTAACTAGATTTCGATTGAATTATATACCGATAATGCTGGGGTATCCATTGAATACATTTTCAATCTCACAATTCCCCCCTTGTCCTTGTAATAATAAGTCACCGCAATCAATTTTGCACATATTGTTCTTTCGCACTTTTTATACAAAAGATAGGAAACAATATATTATCCCTCTGATGAAGAAATCTAATTATCGCTCCCCAACATTGGCTCTTGCTATGTTTCAAAGCTTAGAAACTCCATTTGTTTGCCTCACTATGGTCTCCTCCTTACGTTAAGAAGTCGAAAGGCCAACAATTAAACACCTGAATGAAGTTACACCAATGGTAGACCAGGTTTTTAATTGCCTCTTGCGTTTTTAAAAAAATGTTAGCTAGATTTGCACACTCAGCACTTGTATGTATGAACAGAGCAAATGCTTATTGTCTCTCGTGCTGAGTTTCCCAACCATGGCCAGATTTGCACACTAATATTCAGCACATAAAAAACAATTAACGGTTTATCTGTGGAAATTGATTCTGGTTTTATCATTGCTTTTTAAAAATTTTTATGTATGTCATTAACTTTACTGACCCAAATTGTAGTTCCAAACAACGGCGGACACAGTGACCGCACTTCCCTGTGATGTTCCCTTGTTGTGTATGAAAAAAAGTAGTCAATCTGGTTGAGTGTGCACAAAAACTACTCCAGCACTCGCAGTTGTCGAGTGCCAACTGCTATGCAGATAAATGAGAAAAGTCAGATTTGTGGAGTGGTGCACCGCTCGTTATTGAGACAGTGGTAGTCAATTAGTCAAAGAGTCTAGTGATGTTAAAAGTCTTGATCATTCTTTATTTTCAAAAAATTGCTAGCCAACGCGTTTCGTTAATGAGAATGAACTTCTTCAGGGCATGCGTATACGTTCCTGGTTGAGGAAAAGGGTGGTAGTCCGGGCTGCACGGGCCGCCTTGGTAAGGGCCGGTGTGCGCTACTATCAGATTTAGCGCACACCGGCCCTTACCAAGGCGGCCCATGGAGCCCGGACTAGCACCCTTTTCCTCAATCAGGAACATATACGCATGCCCTGAAGAAGTTCATTCTCATGAACGAAACGCGTTGGCTGGCAATTTTTTGAAAATAAAGAATGATTCAAGACTTTTAACATCACAAGACTCTTTGACTAATTGACTACCACTGTCTCAATAACGAGCGGTGCAACACTCCACAAATCTAACTTTACTGACCCAATATATGGAGCTTTGGCGAATGGTTTTATTAATTTGGAACATTTTAACTTGTACTTTTTAGCCTGTTTTTCTTGTAATCGCATCTGCACTTTGTGGTTTGTAGTACCGGTTATATATACACTGTTTTATTCATGTACTTTTATGCATTTAATCAAATGCGAAATAAAGAATAAATTGCTTATTTGACTACTGTAACGCCCTATATCTGTGTGCACCGAAGCAACAGGTGCAAAAACGGCAATCCTTACAAAACGCAGAGGCTAGAATACTCTTAAAAATTCCCAAGTTTGCACCTATCTCTGCATCATTGCAAGGCCTGCATTAGCTACCTGTCAGGAAGAGGATCATTTTTAAGGCACTTTGTATGGTCCATAAGGCACTTCACCAGGCAGGTCCAGTATACTTTTAAAATCTGTTTGCTTGGTATACCCCCAAAAGGCATTTAAGTTCTAGCTCAACTAAAATGATAACAGTTCCCAGAATAAAAAAAACAAGATGGAGTGGAAGGATGTTCTCCTACTGTGCAGGAATCTCTGGAACTCCTTACCTTTAACACTACGCTGCCAATCCAGCCTGTTACTATTCAGGAAGCAATTGAAGACCTGGCTTTTTACTGAATCTTTCATTTAGCTGTGGCGGTTAGTTCTGGCCTACAGCTCTTCACCCGAGGGGTCACCAACAGCGCTAAGACACCTTTGGTATTTGCGTGCAATATAAACCATTTACTTAATTACTTACTTACTTACTTTGAGGGTCCCTGGAAGGCAGTGTTCAAGATACTATGGCCCTCGTTTACAATATTTGTCGTAGAGCAATGCGGCAAGCCTTCATGCTGCGCTGCCCTACGCCAAAATAAAAGGGTAGGAATGCCCTGTGTCTACAAGATACAGTGCATTCCTGTCCTTTTTCACAGCAGTGGTATACAAATGACTGCCATGCACCAACACAAGCACCTGGCACTATGGTGCACGGGTGTCTGCGTTGAAATCAGGTTGTTTTTGTGGGAGAAAGGCCACCTTCCTTCGCAAAAATAACCCTTATGCCACCCCTGGGTAGGCTTAGGGTTTTGACGCATTCTTAGGTTTACAGCATGTTGTATATCTGGGAATATGTCACATGTCATGGGTGTTACGTGGGAATACCCACCATAAGGCCCATGGCACGCCTCCCCATCACAGTGTGAGCCAATGAAGTAACTTGCACTGCGTTGCCTCACACCATAACCACGAGGCCACGAAAAGCCATGCAGGATGGTTTTAAATGGCCTCATAGATATGGGTAAGCCTAGAGCACACCAGAAGGTCATAAAAAGTGACATTCTGGCGGTGCACTGGGTTTGTAAATAAGCCCCAGGGCTTGTAAATAAGCCCCTAAGACTGTGACTGAAAGTCGCCTCACCTCAGACTCTTTACCTCTTTGATGTGGGTGATCAACAGAGACTTAACTACTGTGTGCACAAATCAATCTATAGTGCAACATGATTTCAATAAAGTATAAACCCCAAACTATGGTTACACAATATTTTTAAATGCTCACATATATACAAAATATTTACATTATGAACAGGGGCCCAAAAAAGAATACACAAAAGTAACACAATTCTTACATAATAAACCAGTTATTTCTTAATGAGAGCAGCAAAGTTACGTAGAAGCAGATAATGAACTGAAGTAGATGTTAGCACTCTACAACAAAGAAATCAGGGTCCTTGCACAATCACTCTGTAAAACGTTCTCAGAGATCGAATGTTTGGGAAGCTCGAGTATTTGCAGATTTTTAATGCTCGTGAAACTTGAAACACACTTGAAATGGAAAGCCAAAGAACCAATGCAGGGCCAGATTACCAAATAGGCAAAGTAGGCACCGGCTTATGGGCCCCACTCCTTTTAGGGGCCCCACGACAACGGATCAAAATAATATTGATTTGATCTTGAAATAAAATTACAATCAAGCTTTCTTAAATATTGTTTCCAAAAGATAGACAAAAATTAATCAACTCAGAGAAACAAAAACTTTACATTAAAGACTCTGTGGAGAAAATACTATATAGATGTAATGTACCCATTAACAACTTGAAGTACATAAACCAGAGATTCAGATTCACATAACAGTTTGTCTCTTAAAAGCTCCTCTTCTGGCAGCTGTCAGTTTGTAAAAAAATCCAGTGCATTGGGTATTAGGAGATAATTTGCGAGGGAGCCCCCAAAATTTCGACTGCCTAGGGGCCTCCACAGGATTTAATCTGGCACTGAACCAATCCATTACAATAAGAAATCGGCAATACAAGGGAGTTCTCGGGCAGCTAGCTAAAGGTTTAGCAAGCTCGGATCAAAACGGAGGATTGCAATGTTCCCAAAAAAATGGGTTATATTGTATCACTGTGTCAAGGATACATATTCATGAACATTTAAATTAACACAGAAGAAAGCAAGTGCAAGGCAATTCAATGACATTATGGAAGATTCCTATAAAGCAAGGTCAGTACACCAGAGTTCATATCTAGGTTGTTAGACACCAGGGTCTCAAGACAGACACAGGGGTTATAAACCAAGAAGCAAATAGGGCTCACAATGGCCTATGAAGAATCTCTGGATTCAGCCAGCTTTGGGCCAACAACATTACCCAGGTCAGGCGAGCAACAAAAAGAAAAAATATAAACGTCATTGCCGGAAAGGGTGTGATAGCAGAGACAGCAACCTTCCCAGCTGCTCATGTAGCTGTTGGTTTCACAGGCAGTCTACCTCCATCACGCTTGAGCAATTCTAGGATCTCATTAGAAGTTTGAACACATTTGTTGCCTTTGAGGTTGATTGTTCAAAGCTCACATTGGGTCTTTTGAGGGTAGAGAAGGCTTAAAGGTGTTGGGTTGGTTCTCTGTTCTCCTTGTGTTAACTGCGGCTTTCGTGAATGCATGGTCTGGAGCAGGGTTGTCTAGCAGAGCTTCCACAAGGTCATCAGGCTTACACCTAACAAAAATGGAGTGTTTGGCCTGGAGCTCCAGACTCTAGATACACACATATTACAGCGAGTAAGACCTTCAACCCTCGGTCTAGGTCCACTCGCCTCCCCGCAGCTCTGCTGTGCCGTCTCTTGCCTCCAGACCCCGACCTCCTCCTTGGGAGGTTTGAGGCTGCTGCCTGCTACTGCGCCTGCTGCCCGCTCCAACTGGGACCAGACTGCCTGCAACCACCGTAACATTTCTCAGCCATTTTTTTCTTAATTTTTTCCCTGTTGTGCTACTGTTATTGTGCCTATCTGTGTCTTGCTTTACTTCTACCACTGTTTTTATTTTCTCGTGCCTGCCTGTTCTTTTCGCCTTTCGCCGCTGCTTCCCCTGTGGCCCTCCCCCCCCCCCAGAATTACCCTGCTCCCGCCTCCCAGCCTCTCCTCCCTCCCGCCTCCCCTACTTAATGGTGGCCACTGCGCAGACGTGCACAGCAGGCATGCCGGTGACTCGCCATTGCTGCGCCAAAGGCAAGCCTGTTTGCACCCGTCCGTGACCCGACCGCAGCCAGCGCCAGGAACCCTGGACCTCCCACTACCCATCGCTACACCACCACCCTCCTCGCACTCAACCCTGGAAGGCTTAGAGAATGCCAACAGGCCTCATCAAACATGGCCCACGGCCAGTTCTCAGGCCTCCAACACCACCGACGCCAGCACCGGCGACACCCTAAAATGCATCCTCCTTAACGCTGCACGCTCTCTACACAAACACACCATGGAAATCTGGAACCTTCTCGACTCTCTCTCACCCAACTTCACCTTCTACACAGAAACCTGGACCAACGCATCCTCCGCCCCCGACATCAGCATCGCCATCCCAGACGGATACAAGATCCAGAGGAAGGACCGCCCCAACCACCAAGAAGGGGGCCTCGCCATCGGCCACAAGAGCATCCTCCGCCTCACCACCTCCAGCAAAACCTTCCCCTCCACTGAACACCTGCACTTCCAGATCCAGACCACCCCCAAAGCCACACTCCGAGGAACCCTC
The DNA here is from genome assembly GCF_964204655.1 of Triturus cristatus. Classification (NCBI taxonomy): domain Eukaryota; kingdom Metazoa; phylum Chordata; class Amphibia; order Caudata; family Salamandridae; genus Triturus; species Triturus cristatus. The sequence goes on from NC_140586.1 coordinate 810,449,487, forward strand.
ATCTATAGACCCCCCAGACCCCGAACACCCTTCGCCACCACCATCACCGACTTCATCCCACCCCACGCCATCGCCTCAACAAACTACATACTTATTGGAGACCTAAACTTCCAGCTCGACAACCCCAGCGACCCCAACTCCACTATCCTTTGTGACAACCTCGCCAGCATCGGACTTAAACAACTCGTCAACATGCCGTCCCACAGAGCAGGACACACCCTCGACCCCATCTTCGTGGCAGGAAACAGCGTCCAATTCAGCCACACAGCGCAGCAGCCATGGACCGACCACCACTGCATACACTTCGCCATCAACAAACCCAAGGCACCCAAACCAGCCCCACGCCTACCACGAAGGAACTGAAGCATGGTTACCGATGAGCAACTTAACTCCACCCTCACCCGAGACAACCACACCTGGGCACCCGACGCAAATGACGCAGCCAGAGAACTCCACACCTGGATCTCCAACTGCGCAGACGAGCTCGCCCGCTATGCAACCCCGACAGACAACGCCCCAGGAAAGCCGCCTGGTTCACCACTGCTCTCCAAGAAGCCAGATGCACCTGCAGATGCCTGGAGAAGAACTGGAGAAACACCAAGACAACCGAAAACCACACCGCCTTCAAGAACGCCATGACGGACTACCACAACCAGATCAGAGCCACCAAGAGGAACTTCATCCCCAACATAATCCTGGCCAACTCCACCAACTCCAAGGAACTTTTCAGTGTCATTCAATAATTCACCAACCCACGCAGCGAGGCCACAGACATCACCCCATCCCAAGACCTCTGTGATAAGCTTGGAACCTATTTCCACCTCAAGATCAAAGAAACTTAATTGACCATCGACCAGGCGCCACAAACGGTCCCCAACCCCCCAGAAACACTAGCCAGCCCACCATCTCCAACTGGACACCGATCACGGCCGAAGACATCGCCTCGACCATGAAAAGCATCCACTTGGGGGCCCGACCGACCCCTGCCCTCCTCACATCTACCACAGAGCCGCGGCCGCCATCGCACCTGAACTACAATGCACCATCAACACCACCTTCAAAACAAGCACCTTCCCAGATGACTGGAAGCGTGCAGAAGTCAGACCCCTGCTCAAGAAGCCCACAGCTGACCCCACCGACCTCAATAACTATCGGCCCATCTCACTCCTCCCCTTCACAGCCAAAGTTGCAGAGAAAACAGTCAACAGGAAACTGACACGATTCATTGAAGAGAACGCCATCTTCGACCTGTCCCAATCCGGATTCCGAATCAACCAAAGCACAGAGACCGCCCTACTCGATGCCACAGATGACATTCGCACCCTCCTGGACCAAGGCCGCTCTGCAGCCCTCATCCTACTTGACCTATCAGTGGCCTTCAACACCGTCTCCCACCGCACACTAGTCGCCAGACTACACGATGCAGGCGTACAAGGAACAGCCCTGGACTGGGTCCGATCATTCCTCACCGGAAGAAGCCAAAGGATTAGACTACAACCCTTCCTCTCCGACCCCACAAAAATCACCTGCGGAGCCCCACAGGGTTCATCACTTAGCCCTACCCTCTTCAACATCTACATGGCCCCCCTCTCAGCCATAGTCCGACAACATGGCCTCAACATTGTATCCTACGCCGACGACACCCAGCTCATCCTCTCCCTCACCACAGACCCCACCACTGCCAAACTCAACTTCCGAAAGGAATGCAAGATGTCGCAGTCTGGATGACCAACAGCTGCCTGAAGCTCAATGCCGAGAAGACAGAAGTCCTCTTCCTCTGTACCACCCCTTCTGCATGGGACAGCTGACCACCCTCGGAAGCCCACCTACCCCCTCAGACCACGCCAAGAACCTCAGCATCGTACTCGACTCATCCCTCACCATGAACTGACAGGTCAACGCCGTCACCTCCAGCTGCTTCAACACCCTCTGCATCCTCTGCCAGACATTCAAGTAGATCCCCCCTGAGTCAAGGAAGACAGTCACCCACGCACTCATCTCCAGCAGACTGGACTATGGAAATGCAGTCTACGCCGGCATCAACAAGTTCGTACTCCGCAAACTCCAGACAATACAGAACACCGCCGCCAGACTCGTCCTCGGCATCCCCCGACACAAACACATCAGCCAACACCTACGAAGTCTCCACTGGCTCCCCGTGGAGAAATAGTCACTTTCAAAATCCTCACTCAGGCCTACAAATGCCTACACAACAACGGACCCAAATACCTCAACGACAGAATCGACTTCCACGTACCCAAAAGAAACCTCCGATCTTCCAACCTCGCACTGGCCGAAACCCCGTGCATCCACAGAGCCAGAGCAGGCGTAAGATTCTTCTCTCACATTGCAGTCAAGACCTAGAACGAGCTACCGGCAGACATCAGACGCGCCCCCTCCCTGAACACCTTCAGGAAGACCCTCAAGACCTGGCTCTTCGGCTAAACAGATCTGCAGACCCCCCCTCTGCGCTTTGAGACCCTCACGGGTGAGTAGCGCGGTTACAATTCCCTGATTGGTTGAGGATCCACACAGGTCCAAGCCCAAATGATGTTCCGTGACCCGTAGGACAGCTATAGCTTATACTGCCAAAGTTTTCGTTGGTCAGATGCAGTATGCCAGTTAGTAGCCAGTGCATCTCACACTGTCAAATGGTTAGCCAAATGGGGGGAGGCAGTATTTAATTTCTAATGGAGGTCTCTCGGAGAGCTCCTTTTCCAGAATCCATCACACAGTAGCAGAAGATGAACAGGATGTGGGTAAATTTTATTTACCAGGTAAGTGTAACCCTAACAACGGGTTAACATTTATGGGCAGATTTATCAAACTTTAATGCAGTGCAGCAAGCCACCTTGCTACACTGGGCTGTTTGAAAGGGAAATGGCAGGATAACATTATATAGTACAATCCGTCTTTTCCCTGAGCTGTGGCACAAATGTCTGCCTATCGCCAACGTAGACACCCTTGTGCTATGGTGCAAGGGTGCCTGCGTTGCAGACAGGATTGTTTTTGTGCAGGAAGGAGCACCTTCCTGCACAAAAGCAATCCTCTGAGGCATTTTCCTCTTTCTATGTGTGCTCCAGAATGCAACACACACAGAAAGAGAAAAAAACAAGGCAAGAAAGATATTACTCCTTGTTATGCCTTACCTAGGGTGGCGTAGAATTTTGATGCATTCCCAGTTCTACTCTAATGGTAAATCTGGGAATGCACCAAAATCCATGGGTGAATGTGTGGGAACGCCCATGCTCCACTCGTAGAGCGCCTCCCTGGGGAAGAGTAATGCAACGTTTTGATTTCTGCTGTGTTGAGTTACTCTAGATTTATCAAGCCACGCAGGGCCACGCAAGGTGGCCTTGCATGGCTTGATAAATCTGACTTAGTAGTTGCGGCCCCCCACTTGCATCCCATTGCATGGCGCAAGGCCAACGCAACTTATTAATATGCCCCTTAATGTTCACATAGGCCTGTGTCATAATCCACTCATTGTAACATTTCCATAGGGTATGCTCTATGCCGCGCTCGTGTGTTGTGAGCGTTTTTCTTATCATTGTTATTGTTTGAAGTAGACACGAGCGTGGCATGTGATGGATATGCTCGTGTCTATTTCATGTGATGCTCTGGGGGTTGGTCCGAGTGTGCGGGCATCTTTTAAACCTTTGGGACTATGTATATAGATAGCTTGTGGTTTCTGTTGCAGTATTCTCGATCTGGACTTGTGACTGTAAACCTCTTGCGGAATAAAGCTTGGATTATTACTTGCCGGAGTCTCGCCATTCCTGGTGTGCCTCCAGTTCTTACACTGCTGATGAGGATGGGATGCTTCAATGTACGGGAGGAATTAGCAGTGAAAAATTGCATTGTGGTATGAGAGGACAAGTTTGTCTCTCAGTTTAATTTAAGGACGTCCATTGTGGATATTTCTTATGAAGGTCATCTTGGTATCTCAGCTACAAGAAGATGTATCAAAGTACATTTTTGGTGTCCAGGTATTGTTTCTTTTATGGAACATCAGGTGAGGATGAGTGGGAAGTGCACAAATAGTGACAAGTCAGCTAAGGCTCTGACCACTGATCCTCAGCCAGTAGATTTTCCTGTAGCACCGTCGTGTAAATTGGGCATTGACATTATTGGCCCATTCGCAGTTTTACCAAGACTGGAAGCTTTTGGTATTGTGTTAATGGACTACTACTCTAAATGGCCTGAGATTAAGATGGTGAAGGATGTTACTTCGGAAGTGGTTGTGGAGTGTTTTGATGAGATTTTTTGTAGAGAGGGCATCCCTCGGAAACTCATAAGTGACAATGGGCCTCAATTTGTCAGTGAACAGTTGCAGAATTATCTGGAGAAATGTTGAGTTACTCATAAAATGATTGCTGTTTGTCATCCCTAAGAAAATGGACAGGTTGAGAGATTTAACCGAAGGGTTAAAGAAGCCATTCAGTTGTCTGTGAAGGGAGGTTTGAGATAGCTTATAGAACTTCTCCTAATGTCGTTATTGCTGTAAGTCTGTTTGAGCTATTGAAAGGACGCAAATCCGTACCAGATTAGCTCCATGGTGGTTGAAAGGTAAGAAAATAGTGAAAGGTGAGATTGCGGAAGTGGACTATAAGGAAAGTCAAAGTTGGATGGAAGCTTACAAAACAAATATGAAAGAAGATTTACGGAAAAGGAAAGGCCTTGTAGGCAGGCAAGTGGTGCAAGAGGGTGATATGGTTCACCTCAAAATAGGCACCAAGGTGGGAAAAGGATTTCCCAATTGGTCTGATTCTGTACGTGTTATTGAAGTTATCAGGAATGCTATATGTGTGGATGGTGGAAGAGTTTGGAATCTAAACAGAGTGTCTTTGTTCAGGGGTGGAATCATGTCTTCGGATAAGTATGTCACCAACATTTTCTGGGATGTGCCTGGAGATGAATGTACAAGGGACACTCATATCAATGACTCTATCAGTTGCAAAAGCAAAGATTTGACCAGGGATAACATCAGAAGTGTGAGGTCACATCGACCACCTTTAAGGATCAAAGATTTTGTTCTAACGTAAATGAAAAAAAATGGAAAGAAGGAGGTTTTTTGTACATACGAGTGCAGTATGCTCTATGCCACGCTCGTGCATTGTGAGCATTTTTCTTATCATTGGTGGAAGTATACACGAGCGTGACATCTGATGGATACGCTCAAGTCTATTTCATATGATGTCATATGAGTCCTTAGGGATTAGCATAAACTTCAGAATAAAAAAGGCAGGGCAGACCCTGCTGCGCTGAATGGCGATGATTTTAATCCTTATAACAATAGAAATACATCGCAAAGAAAGATGCTGAAGGAGAATGCTTTGGCGGTTATTATAGCCTTACCTAGCAAGCTCTCCTGGCCATTAAAGGCCCGCTCCAGTGTTAAAGGCCCGAGCCAAAGGTGAGGGCCTTCAACAAGGGAGAGGGTCTTTAATGGCTGATACAGCCCATTGAGGAGGGCTCTAAGGTTATTAGAACATTCTGCCCCTAGAGAGCAGACAGAATGTTGTAACTTGTAAAACAAATGCCTCACAGAGCCCGAGGAGGTTGAAATCCCTTCGGGCTCCGTGAAGCCTTTGTTAAACATTAGAATGTTAATGCTCCGGGCTTCTACCCCCATTAGAAGCCCGGAGCACTCCATTGTTTTTAATGGAGCGCTCAACATTCCAATGTTGTAATAGCTCTTATACATTTATTTCTGGTATAGTACAACATGAATTGGTGGTCTGGTTTTAAATGACTGCCTTTATGTACTCACAGCCAGTTCTAACTCATTTCTCTATTTGGAATTCCTTAAGTGGTGGATGTTTTGCATTAGTGGAAACTCTGCCAGAATGGTGGAGGATTAGCAGGAGGATCTAATGTAACCACATCGGTGAAAGATTGCAATGAAAGGTGGGGCTGACTTACTTTCACTTTGCATATAGTGCACCTAACATTTTGTAACTCCCCCTCCCCCCGGACCGTGAGAAAGATTAGACTTTGCAGCTATGTTTCCAGTGCCCATAGGTAATGGTGGAATGTCACCTTTGAATTTCACTAGTAAAGGGGTTTCTCCTACTGCAAAAGCATCCGTTTTGGTGGCAAAAAAATGCTGCTCCACCCCCAAATCAAAAGAACTCAAAATGTGTCAATGGGGTATATAAACTGCAGTGGTGGACAGAAAATGCTGCCAGCAAAACTGTAAAACAGCATGCAGGAGTCATCTCTTTATGAATGATAAAACATACCCTCTCTGACCTCTGCCTTCAAATGCCCTCTCACTTACCCTAAACCTTCAGAAATCCCCACTCCTCTCCCCTTTATTTGATCCATGGCAAAAGAAAATGTAGCATGCAATAAAAATCATATTCAGAGCACCATGCAATAAAAATCATATTTACAGCATATGCACATTTAAATGGAGCAGAAAGCGTCACCAATCGCCACAGCGTATTTTTTCCACCTTCATCCGCCCACCAGCAGGACACGGTTCTTAACTTCTGACGCAGTTCAGAGCAAAGCTCTTTATCTGTATTTATTTGACTTTCTGAGCTGCCAGATTTCACAACTGAGGGAGAGGAAAAGAAATGGGAACAGCTGAGAAAAGTCCTAGGGAGGAACTTGAGCTGCGGCCGGAGTCCTGGCACCTTAAGACTGTAGTTAGTGGGCAGGTCTGACTGCATTGAGCACCAGCCAAGATAGTCCGACAGGGAAGCGAACTTTGATGCACTCAGCTTCAGCCTGAAATCTTGAACTAGACTAGTTAAATCTTTCACAAAAAGAGTGTAAATACATCCGAGTGCCGCCTCATCTGTCAGAACGTTTGACAGCGTCACACACAAGAAAGACATAGAGGATTCTTTCAGAAAAACTGCCCCACAGCCTTCCTACCTAACAAACAGAAAAACAAAAGGCATGGCAGTTCAATACCTCACCCACACGGAATTCCAGCAGTAGGGACACAAAATCCAACGTTTGTGGCCAGAAAGGCCTCACCCACATTTCCGTGTCATGCTTCATCATCGGCCAGAACGCCCCACCGTGTTACGACAGTGCCAACATGGTGGTCTCAACCTTGCTGAGAGGGAGAACAGGATAAATAATGTGCTTCTGGTTAAATGAGGGGTCCAGATTCTATACTAAAACAGCCTCAACGTAAACCCATGGGATACCCTATAATAAGTGAGTACGTAGGGTAGGGTCAAAATAACAATTTGGGATGTTAATACGAGTCAATGTCTCAAACATCTCTCAAAATCATCAATTGCCAACATGTTTCAACTACAAACAAGCATTGGCATAGCCAATAGGTCTCGCCTTTGGGACCTTATAAGTATTTAGCTATACAATAGTTGCATAACTAAATACTTATAAGGTCCCAAAAGCGAGACCTATTGGCTATGCAAAGCAACGAAAGTGAAAGTGATCGCGATCACGATCAAATATCAAAGCGGCCGAAAGTAATCGCGGTAAAGCGCGGCGCGCACGCCCGCGCACATGCACTGTAGCTCTAGGCTGGCCTGGTAGCACTTTTTGGAGCTCTCTCAATAAGTCTCGTCAGACCAGCGCATGCGCTGGGTCAGGCGAGGTCTAAAAAGGATACCCATTGTAAAAAAAGGGGAGTCCAGTGCCTCTGTCATGGCAAAAAGCAGTACCCCATAGAGCCTGTCCTGCATGCGTGTCCATGCACAAAAGGTAAGAAAAAGTCTTACTGCTAACCATCCGGTATCGTTCTATGACCCTATCATTTTAAAAGTTCAAGCCCACTCATCCCATTGGTAGAGGAGCACTCCTGTAGTCACACATTCGTCAAGCCACAGATCCCGTGTTGTAACCTATGACACCACCGGTGTGCTTCTCTCCTGTGCCTTGACAAATGTGTGACTACAGAAGTGGTTATTGACGATTTTGAGGGATGCTTGAGACACTGCCGCTATTAAATGTCTGTGCGCGGAATATCAAGGCTGCATAGTCTTGAATCAAATGTATGAATCTTAAATCCACTCCCAGACACTCCCTTCCCTTTTACCTCACTCTTGCAGGTTCCTGCTTTCTCCCTTTATGATGGCTTTTCTGTCTTTCTCATCCTCCTTCTTTCCCCTTTGTGTGTTTTTCCCTCTCTTGCTCTCGATAAATGTCTGATGAGGAAAAATAAGTACCGGTCCTTGCTCGTGGAGCCCACTAGCAACTACCTACTGTCTCAATTTAAAGACTGTTAATAGGTTAAAAAGGGCCAGTAAATACTGTAATATGCAAATTTTGTAGAGGTAACCACCCATAGCCACGTTATGCCCCAATTAGTAATTGGGATTATCTACCACATCCGATAATTAACGATCCCCAAGTAATTGTATGGGGTGCGGTAAATAATGCAATCAAAGCCTTTATGCCTTATTTTGAATCAGCATACCGTGCCATCCTTCTAAATCCAATACCACACCAGCCTTCTAAATCCAATACAACACCAGCCTTATAAATCCAATACCGCACCAGCCTTCTAAATCCAATACTGTGCCAACCTTCTAAATCCAATACCTCACCAGCTTTCTAAATCCGATATCGTGCCAGCCTTCTAAAGCAAATACTGCACCAGCCTTCTAAATCCAATATCGTGCCAGCCTTCTAAATCCAATACCGTGGGGGCGGGGCCAAGATGGCGAGCTGGTAAGACGTGTTCCATGTCGTCTCCCCGCTCCCGGGCGCCCAACTCGGCATAATGCAGCGATCCTTGCCCCCTCGGAGGTCCGAAAACGAGTCGGGAACGTGCCTCCGGCCCACCATTGCTGGTAGAAGTGGGCCAGCTGGAGGACGGAGGTCCGCTGGAGACCGAAAGCGAGATCTAGGCCGGTGGGTATTGTGTTTTACATTGTGTGTCCCTGCGCGGACACCGTAATGTGTGCGCATACCTTGTGTCCTACCTGGGCACCTGTACCAGCGGTGAGGTCACCAGCTGACAACTGTCCGTTGACAGTTGACAGCTGATCACCAAGCCGCCTGCACGCTGTTCTTCATCCAGGCGTTCCCCTGGATTCCGTGTTGGTCATTAATTTAATAAAGTACTTCAGTACTTCATTTCGGCTACGTGAGTACTTTACAAAAGTGGCGACGAGGACCAACACGGGAACCCACGAGAGTGACACAAGTGAATTTATAAAAAGAAAAGAAGGCAACTTGAGAAAGAACTTTCAAGACCATTTACGATTTTTTTTTTTTTTACGAACAAATTCAGCTGTGACTTGTATGGAAACTGTTAATACTGGAAAAGGTCAGTGCAACTCTTCGTGGACAAATATAATAATTTAACTACAAACGAATATAAGAACAAAAGAACAAAAAATTTATGACACATATATACATAAAGTAAGACGATCTACTTTAAACTACGTATGTGAAGAAATGAAGACGATGCGGACCTATGGTAATCAACACGTAGAGCACGTTTTCAAACGTCTTTCACACTAATTACAAGGTAATCGTCGAACTGTCTACGAGTGTCATCTTGAAGAAATGTGTGAGAAACTAATCAAAGTATTATTGGATGCTTAGGTTAAAATGCACAACAATAATCGTAAGAAAAAGTAAAGAGCCTTTACTAAAGATTTTCACCTGAGAAGTTGCAACGGAAAAAACGGGCTGTCAACCGCCGTAAGGATCAGCTGAACAGCGCGTCATCTTGTCACACTGTTGACGTATGCAACGTACTACGACACAACGTAAGCAGCCATTTCAAGCTAGAGTTAGCGTTCTAGTCAGTGTGCATTGAACGTCAGCGCCATTTAAAAAAGTTTTGTAAACAAAGTACGAGATCGCCGCAACGATTGCTGGCAACGCGATCTTCAGAACAAAAAAAAAAAGAAACTCTCACGCAAAGAACAGATTCAAGTCTCCTAAATAATACAAGGTAAAAAGAAAAGAAAGCAATAACTTACTAAACGAACTCTAATTGTGCACCACGTGTATATTAGGGCGATATTAGTATGAACTGCAGGATTTTATAATATTGTTGTTATCTCCTTTGCTTAACATATCTCAAGCGTATTGGCAACATCAAACAACTACATATTTGCTCAAAGTATATTAAGGGAATACATAAACTATAGAAAAAATAAATTAAGGGAACCCATCAGTATATACACTAAACAAACATGGAAGGTTAATCAAAATATCTATCTCCTCTTCCTTGCTATTGAACAAATTGCACAATACATTCTATTAAAAAATAAATACTCAAGTCTAAATATAATATGGCTTCAGGATGCATTTGGAATCTGTCTCCTCCAGAAACATTCTTACGTGGTGGGGGAGAACCAACACTAAAATGGGAAGAATGGAGAGAGTATTTTTTTAACTATATCTCAACTTTAGAGGAGGATGAAGAAGTGAAACCAGAAAAAAAATACAAAATGTTGATGCATTGCCTAGGCGCTGGAGGGATAAAAGTATATAATTCAATTAACAAAAAACTGAGAGCAGAAAATGAAGGAGACCTATTTATGAACGCGATTGATGATTTAAACACATATTACAAACCTACAGTTTGTGTGGGAGTTGATCGTTACAAATTTTTTCATCGCAAACAGGGAAAAGAAGAATCTATTGACGACTATGTCTCTGCATTAAAAAATCTAGCAATCAATTGTAGATTTGGAGCACTCCACAACGAATTTATAAGAGACCAAATTGTAATGCAAGGGTCAAATGAAAATATTCAGGACAATTTATGGGCGAAAGGAGAGTACCCCCTACAGAATATCATTGACATAGCGCGCAAGGCAGAATTAACAGTACGCTGCGCAAAAGCAGTACTAACAGAAAAGAAAGAAAAGAAAGAAAGTGAGAATATAAGCAAAGTATGTGACCAAAAAGTAAATTCAAAACAAAATTGGAGACAAAAAGGATTCAACCCACAGAACAAACAATATGAAACACAAAAATGGGGACAATGCTAAAGATGTGGAAGTACTTCACATCTAGCCAACGATTTAAAATGCCCTGCACGCGACGTAAGATGTACTAATTGCGGCATCAAGGGACATTTTTACAAAGCATGCAATAAAAGGAAGACTAAACAAATAAAAATAGTAGACGAAACCGATGAATACGATCCAGCTGAATCAGAAGAAGAAAACATTAACATGTTTATTCTAAACATAGATGATGAACAAAACGATAAGACTAAAGATGGTATTGCCACGAAAACCAAAAAACCAATTTGTAACATGACTATCGGAGGAATAAAATTAGCATCGTAGCAGACTCCGGTTCACCTTATACGATAGTAAATGAAAGAGTTTGGACAGATAAATTCAAAGATAGAATTGGTGATCATTTAGAAAAACCAGACATAATTATAAAATCATTCAAGGGCGAACCAATAGATGTGTGTGGTTACAGAGATCTGAAGTTTGCATTCAAAGGCAGAGAATCCGCTGGAAAATTGTATGTATCTAAGGTTGGTCCATCAGTCTTGGGGAGGCTGGACCAAGGGAACTTAGGTATAATTTTAGATCCAACAAAAAGTGACCCTGTTTTGATTATAATGGAACACAATGACCAGGCAAGGTACTTGCATAAAAATTTGCCAAAAGTATTTAGCGGAAAGGTTGGTGCATTGAAAGGGTACCAATACAAAATAAGACTCAAGCCAATAACTACCCCTGTAGTGCACAAAGTGAGAAATATACCCTTCTCAGTAAGAAAAGAAGTCAAAGACCAATTAGACAAACTCCTTGAGGAGGGTATAATCGAGAAAGTAGATGCATCAGAGTGGGTTGCACCCTTGGTGGTTGCTAAACGGTCCAATGGCAAATTGAGACTTTGTGTGGACCTTCGAGATCTAAACAAAAATATAGTGGTTGAGCAATACCCACTTCCAAAAATTAATGAAATGTTGGCCACTACTAAAGGTATAAAGTGGTTTTCCACAATAGATTTGAAGTCGGACTATCACCAAGTGCCACTCCATCGAGATAGGAAGAGACTGACGACTTTTATAACACAATTTGGATGCTAATTTCGGTCTTGCATCAGTGGCTGCGATGTTCCAGAGACTAATGCATATATATTTGAAGGAATTCCTGACATCCTAATATTTCAGGATGACATCCTAGTCATGGGGAGATCAAAGGAGGAGCATGACAGAAGAGTAAAACAAGTACTCAGAATTCTGGAAGACAAGGGATTGACAGCTGAGTATCAAAAGTGCAAGTTTGCATGTAATTCAGTCAATTATCTTGGTCACTGCATTACGGGTGATGGCGTAAGCCCAAAAAAGGAGCTTTTGCAAGCAATAAAAGATTCACCCGTCCCCGCCAACAAGGATGAACTACGGTCATTCTTAGGTATGGTGGAGTTCTACTCGAAATTTATCAAAACATTTTCACAAAAGACACATGATCTAAGACAGCTCATATAATTGAGAAACAAATTTGAGTGGACTGTGGAATGTGAAGGAAAATTCAACAGTATTAAGAAAGATTTGTGCATAGCTCTTCCCCTTCAAGGTTTTGACACAACCTTAGACAATTTCATCACGACAGACGCAAGCAACAAGGGATTGGGTGCTGTTCTCACCCAAAAGGACTCAAGATGTATGGAGTATACTGTAGCCTTTGCTTCACACTCACTCACTCCCGCAGAGGAAAACTTTTCTGTCATAGAGCGTGAAGCCCTTGCATGTGTTTGGGCTTTGGAACATTTCAGACACTTTGTATGGGGGAGGAAGGTAACATTATGCACTGATCATAAACCCCTGACAAAAGCTTTAACAACCAAGGGTCTATACACAGCGTCTCCTAGATTGGCCAGACTATCTGTGCGTTTATTCGATTTTATGTACAAAATCGAATATATACCAGGAGTGAAAAATGTCGTAGCTGACTTCCTAAGCAGGATGCCTGTAGGAAGAGCAAACAAAGAAGGAGAATCTAAAATGGAGGAGAATGCTGTTGCTAGTGTTTTAGAGCAAACTTGCGGCATAACCAAGGAGGAGTGGTTCAAAGAACAGGAAAGTGACAGTACAATAAACAAGGTCATACAAATGTTAAAGGAAGGTTGGGTCGAGAAAAAAAACTGACTGATAATTCCAAAGCATTTTGGGAAGTAAGGAATGAATTATCATACGAAGATGGGTTCCACCTAAGAAGCGGAAAATATGTACCACCTTGTAAAATAAGAAGCAGAATACTAAAACTATGTCATGAAGGACATTTAGAAATAGTAAAAACAAAAGGAAGAATAAAGAATATGTACTGGTGGCCTGGTATCAATTTGGAAATTGAAAGAACGGTTAGGGAATGTACCTTGTGCATGAACTCTGACAAAGCACAGCTGACGTACAGACCACCCCTACAGCCCTTACCAAGCCCAGGTATGCCATGGGTAAGAATAGGAATAGATATTATGGGTCCCATACCAGACGGTCAAGAAAAGTGGTATGTGATGGTCATGATCGATCATTTAACTAAGTGGCCTGAGGTAAAATTCACCAACGACCCTGTATCTAAGAACATCGTAAGGTTCATGGATGAGATCTTTGCCCGCGAGGGTCTGCCTAAACAGATCGTGAGCGATAATGGCACTCAGTTCACTTCCGAATTATTTAAAAATTACATTAAGAAAAATAGTATTGACCATAAAACTACATCAGTTTATCATCCTACCGGTAATGGAGCAGTGGAAAGATTTAACAGAGTCATTAAGGGGGTTATTCAGATAGCCAACAGTAACAATCTAAATTGGAAACAGCACCAGAGTCATGACTCTACCACCAGCGCATCCCAGGATGTCACCAGTGATAAAACAAATGGGAACAGACAGAAACGTCTTTGTGTTTCCAATGAAGATTCCGAAGGTGAGGTCACCACAGAGGACAGACCCGGTGGCAGTCAAGGAGTAGGAGATAACACCGGACTAGTTGATAGACAGTCTATGCCTACTACCAAGGAAAGGGTCAGACAGAGGTTGCCCACACCACCGGAACGAGACAATGTTGAACCTGTGACAACCAGTAGGTCTGGTAGACTTTTAGGTCCACCTACTAGGTTTAGAGACTTTGTGAGTAATATTTTTTCCGTTCCTTACCTTGTTCTCTCCAATCCTTTTCCCACCCCCCTCCCTTTTTTCCCTTTCCCACAGGAGGAGGATGTGTTGTGTTTTAGATTGTGTGTCCCTGCACGGACAACGTAATGTGTGCGCATACCTTGTGTCCTACCTGGGCACCTGTACCAGCAGTGAGGTCACCAGCTGACAACTGTCCGTTGACAGTTGACAGCTGATCACCCAGCCGCCTGCACGCTGTTCTTCATCCAGGCGTTCCCCTGGATTCCGTGGTGGTCATTAATTTAATAAAGTACTTCAGTACTTCATTTCGGCTACGTGAGTACTTTACAGTGGGCCGGCAGTTACTAAAAGTGCGGTCTGCACCCGAGTTGAGGCAGAGGTCCCGTGGGACCAGACGGGAGCCCAGCAGCAGACCTGAATGCAGAGGGTGACAAGAGATTCAGAGGAGCGCATATGACGTGCGAGTGCAAAATCGGAGGTGAGGCCTAGCGGGCAAACAGAAGGCTGGGACTTCAATTGTGAGAAGCAACGCCGCGGGAAATGGTGCAACGGCCGCATCGACCAGAGCTACTGCCTGGCACCTGTGAGCAGGCGAGGCGGCTGCAGTGACAGCAGAAGGCCCGGGAGGCCAGACGGGATCTCGGCGGTTGTGCCGACTGCGGACCGGGTTGAGGGCCCGGTGCAGTGAAGTGCAGCAGCCTGGCGGAGGTGGCCGCCCGAGGCCAAGTTCCCAGGTGAGGCCTTGTGGGCCGAGTGTAAGCCGGAATCCCGAGTGGAAGGTGAAGCGCAGAGAGAGGAGGGGCTGCGGAAGATCACCTGCGCGTGGCATCGGCCAGAGCTGTCGACTGGTGCCCACGAGTGTGAGAGGAAGCCGTGGTGCCAGCTAGGCCCCGGGGCGACCGAACCGGTCAACAGGCACTGGGAGGTGAAAACAAGAGCGGGTCCCTGGGGGTGGATACTCATGACAGGGCTGCGGGTACACGACCCGAGGACATCACCAGACCACAGGTAGGCTGCAGAAGACCCCATTGCAGAAGCCCTTGTCCCCCACAAAGCGGGGGGGGTGCATGTGGAAGTTGCGTGTCCTGTGGGGGTTACCGCCAGCACGGAGGATCTCGGAGAAGGGAGCATGCCAACAGAGAAAGGGGGCCCAGTGGCTAACTGACGGCTGCTTGGCCTCTGCGCTGGGGCCGGTGGTGATCCTACGAGCAAGGCCGGAGCCAGAGCCGGGGACTGGGAGCTAATGAGGTCTCCAAGGGCTCTCTGAGGGCAGGAGGGGCCACGGATCGGGAGAGGCCTGTAGCCACCGCACACCAACGGACCGGTGCAAGGCAGGACAGCGGCCCGTGCGGGGAAGCTGAACATTGCGCTTTCCTAGGCGGGTAGCTCTTGTTCGATCATATGGACCTGCCATACAGCACCCTTGCTCCAGGATGTAGTGGGCCCACCAGGTGCGCACCTTACCCCTCCATCCTTTGGCGGGTGCACCAGGAGCACTGACAACAAGGAGGTGATCAATGTGGCAGACATGTCCTCGGTGCGAGGGAAGAAGGACAGAACACTCAAAGACATGCTAACAAAAGGTCTGCCAGCAAGTAGCGGGTAGGGTCCCCTTGCATGTTGATGCACACTGAACCAGAGGGAGCCGAAGCCCCAGTCACCAGGTCGTTCCTAGAGGCATTATTTCACACTCCCCAGGAGGACTTTCAGACACTTAAAAGTGAACTCGCAGGGGAGGTGAAAGAGATTAGACGTGACGTGGACGCGATCGGGGAGAGAATGGCGAGCATAGAAGACCAAGGGCAGGCCAGGGATGAAGAGTTGGAGCAGCTCCAACAGGAGGTGATTCGGCTGCAAACTCAGCAAATAGACCTCCAAGCGCACAGAGCGGACATCAAAAACTGCTCCAGGTGGAACAGTATCCGCGTTCAGGGGTCCCATCAGATGAAGAGGGCTCGGACATGGTTCTATACCTACAGGGGCTGTTCCGGGACATTTTAGGGGTCCCCGATGATTTTGAGATCCGCATAGAAAGGGCGCACCGGGTGGGGCTTAAAAGAAGGGCTCCTGGCAATCGGCTCTGGAGACTGTACTCGGGGATATCGCCTCACAGGACAGTTTGTGACCTCCGTGGGATATAAAGCACATGGCAGAGATAAGCAGAGGGGGCGGGCGGGAGAGGGGAGTCTTGAGCCACAAACTGCTCCTGATACTTCTTTTATCCAGATGCATGCGAAGGAGCCCAGCGGGCACTGAACATTAGGGGGGGATTGGGGGTTCTACGTTGAGGTTGGGGGGGGGAGAACTGGTGTGCTGAGAATGGGGCATATAGCAAGAGCGCACAAATCACCTGGGCATAGAGCCGGAGGGGCAGGGGGCTCGCGACAGGACAAGGGGATCAGAGACCCATGGGAGCAGAGGCGGTACTCCAACTCTACAAAATGACATACTCTCAGTTACGTGTATTTACCCTCAATGTGAAGGGTCTTAACAACCCCATTAAAAGGAAATCCATCCTGTCTTATCTAGAGAACCTGTGGGCGGATGTCTGTCTCCTTCAGGAGACCCATCTCCTCTCCAAAGATTGGCAGCGCTTGCGGTCCAGGGCATTGCCTCAGCAATTTTATTCTTCCACTACTGATAAAAAAGCGGGAGTGGCCATCTTGATAGCCAAGCAATTTGCGGGGAGGGTAGGAGATAAGATAGCTGAGATCAAAGCCCGTCTTCTAGCTTATAAACTCTGGATAGGGGGATTCTCCCTAGTGGTAGGTTCACTATACGCACCCAACTCGGGCCAAGAGAAATTTCTGAGGGCAGCCTTCTCCGAGGTGTTGAGCGCACAAGAGCGGTGGTTGGTGGTGGGAGGGCACCTTAATATAGTGATGGACGCCTCCCTAGACAGATTGGGCCACCAATACACCCAGACTGGGGAGTTGTCTCCGGACGGGAAGAGCTGGCTTCAAAATAGAGGACTGGTGAATATATGGCGGCTGGCGCACCCGCAGACCTCTCAATTCTCTTTCTTTTCACATGCACATCGCACTTATGCCCAATTGGATCACTTGATAGGCTCGACATAACTGAACGATCTGTTGGGGGAGGTGGACATCACGCCGACAGCACTTTCAGACCATGATGTAGTGATAATGTCCATTCAGGTAGGGGTGGGTGGAATTTGCGAAAGCGACTTTCGCAAATTATCGCGAAAATGTTTAAAATCTCCGCAAACACGCGGAAATATCGCGAAGATGCGGACGTTTTTTTCCCGCCCGTTCGCGGTATTTTCTGCGTGTTCGCGGCTCGCCAACTTACTCATGCGGTTGCTTGCGGGCGCGGCCATCTTATTTTCACTCTTCTCGCGGTGCATGATCGCGAGAAGAAAGACGTGATCGCGCGACACATGACGTTACTGCGGGCGCGAACTGTCGCGAGACAGCGCAAATGGCTACCAACAATCCAACATCTTGTGGAGAACGCGACCGGATCGGGAAAACTTGTCGGCGAAAGCGGGGATTCAGGTAAGGCGATCGCACGCGCGCGAGAATGTATTATTTTACAGCGCGAGCAAGAACCGAATTATCGCTAAACTGCGGAATGCGGAAATTTTGACATTTTCGCGCTCTCCGCGGAACGCGAAAATGTCAAATTATCGCAATTTCCGCGAGCGGAACAGAAATTTAGCCCAGGCCTACCTTCAGGTGCCTCAGACACGTAGACAGTCTGGGACGTGGCGATTGCGGGAAGGCATGCTCCATAGAGAGGCAGTGACAAAGCAGATACACAAATGCATTACAGATTACCTGGAGTTGAATGACTCACTAGACATTACCTTGCCTACACTCTGGGGGGTCCTCAAGGCAGTGGTATGGGGGAGTTGATAGCCTTTCCGCAGCCGAGAATAGGGAGCGCAAAGAAAAACGTGACCACCTCATGGCCCAAGTGTTGGAGTTGGAAAGGGTGCACAGCAGGACCGGGGCCCCACGGGTATGGTGCCAATTGAAGGTGGCGAGGGCTCAACTTTCTAGGATAGACATCGATAGGGTTGAATATGCAGCACTCTGCATAAGACACTCCTACTATATCGGAGGTGATAGGAAGGGACGCATGCTGGCGAGCAAACTCAGGGCCCGCACCCAACTGATTAAGGTCCAGTCGATCAAGGATGCTAGAGGAGAGGTGGTAGAGGATGACGAGGAGATTGCCAGAGTCTTTCTGGAATTCTACTCCAACCTTTATCGGAGGGAGACTCCCCCAGAAGCTCATATAACAGCGTAACTGCAGGGGGCGAACACGACGGCATTAGCTTAGGGACAGGCAGAGTTGCTAGTAGCACCGATTCAGGTGGACGAAGTTATAGGGGCAATCTCGCGCCTCAAGCTCCTGAAATCACCGGGACTGGGCGGCTTCTCTGCAGGATTCTATAAATCTTTCTGCCACATCTTAGCACCGCTCCTGACACGGCTTTTTACCTCGTTTACAGGGCCAGGAACAATCCCCATGGAGATGATGGCAGCCTCGATAGTGATGCTTCCCAAACCCGGAAAAGATAAATCCCTCTGTGGCTCCTACCACCCAGTGTCCCTTCTTAACGTCGACTTGAAGGTCTTCACCGGCATTTTAGCGACGTGACTGGGCCCCTTGATTCCGGACATAATTGAGCCTGATCAGTCAGGGTTCATCCAAAGTAGCGACAACACCAAACTAATTCTTCACCAGATAGACAAGGCTCATCGCACACATATGGATGCCCTTCTGTTGTCAATGGACCCGATCAAATGCCGAGAAGGCATTTTATCGGGTGGATTGGGCCTTTTTAGACAAAACTCTGATCCGTTTTGGGTTGGGGGACCGATTCAGGGGTTGGGTGTCAAGCTGCTACAGTGGGCCCACAGCAACTATTAGAGTGGATAGGCTATCGTCCGGCTCCTCTGAAATCAAAAGAGGGACGAGGCAAGGGTGTCCACTCTCGCCCCTCCTTTTTGCTTTATACATTGAGCCGCTGGCACAGAAAATCCGGGATAACCCTAACATCCTTGGCATCCCCTTCGGAGGGAAGAGACATACAGTAAGCCTTTACGCAGATGATATCATAGCAACTCTAGAATCCCAGCTCATTCGGTCCTTGCATTCCTGCAAGAGTTGGAATCCTTCAGCCAAGTAGCGGGGTTCCAGGTCAAAGTCGGGAAATCACACCTATGCAGGGATGCTGTGCATGGAGACTATCCCTTACCTAGGATTAGATCCAGCGCCATCTGTGGCGCAGACGGTTACGCTGAGCTACTCAAAACTAGTCACTCAGGTCCTAAGGAGCTTCAAAACTGGAAACACCACCAGCTATCATTGCTTGGCAGGGTAGCGGCGGTTAAAATGTCTATCCTTCCTAAAGCGTTATACCTTTTTCAGACAATACCGGTCTGGCCCCCACAGGGGACGATTCGTACACTGCAACAAGCGATACACCAATTCGTTTGGGCAGGAGCACGGCCCCGTATGCGGAGGGAGTTGAGCCACTTGAGGCTGGATGAGGGAGGTTTGGGAATCCTGAGCGTTCTGGACTACTGTAAGGCAGCCCAGTTGCGGTACCTGGTGGAGTGGAGTAGGCCTAAGTCAAAAAAGAGATGGCTATTCCAGGACAGGGCGCTGGCGAAACTCTCCTTATGGAAAGTCCCTTTCCTCAAGAAGGCTGACAGGCCTACAAACCTCCGGGACTCACCCATAACAGGCACTACACTACGGGTCTGGGACAGGGTTGCCACTAGACGAGGGTTGACCTCCTTCCCGTCCCCCATGTCTCCCCTGTTCAATAATAGGGAGTTCATTCCAGGATACGAGGAGAGGGCATCAGAGTGTAAGTTGGCAGGGCACTTGTTTGATGTTTAAGGGATTCTCCCATTCCCCGATCTGCGATGGGAGTACGCTCTCCCGGAAACGGAAAGGTTCCACTATCTTCAGATTCGGCACTGGCTTCTCCACCCTGAGGTGCAACCACATGTGCACCGAAAACTGACAAAATATGAAAAGTGGCTTGTGACCAAGACCACGGACAGGAAAATGATCTCTGACTTATATGATATGCTGCGACCGCTAGTTCCGAAGCAGCCAACTGCTAGTCAGAAACGCTGGACAACTGAGTTGGGGCGGGACCTCACAGAGAAAGAATGGCTGGACATCTATTATAGGGCCAGCCATGCGGCGCGCAACACCGCTAGCAGGGAGATGGCCGTCAAGATAGCCACATACTGGTACTTGACGCCGGTGAGACTCAATAAAGGGAACCCGGACCGTAGCCCGACTTGCTGGAGGGGGACCGGGGACGAGGGCACACTAGTGCATCTGTTGTGGGACTGTAGGGAACTGACGGGGTACTGGTCCAGAGTATTGGATGATGTGGATAGACATTTTGAGACGCAAATCCCGAGATTCCCGGCCTATGTGGTGCTAGGAATCCCCAACCCACTCACTTATCCCCTAAAGTCCAGGAGGGGGAGACAGATGGGTTTGGCCTTAGGGGCAGCTCTCCAGAATATCTTATCGCATTGGGGATCACAGACACTTTCGACATATACGGGGTGGTTACATAGACTATGGAACATTTTGGGGATGAAGCGGATTCAGGCTTACCTTACTAATTCCGCGCAGGGGTTCAGAGAAGTTTGGCAGCCTATGGTATCGCTCTTAGCCACTGAGTTGAACGAAATCACATGCCCAAAGTACCTCCGTCTTCTTTGACTCACCGCTCAGGAGGAAACTAACACGACATCCTGATTCGGTCTCTTGTACTAATTACATCCATCGTTCTGCAGACGGAACGGGCCTACAGCACACCAGTTCGGGGGAGGGTGGGTGGGGGAGGGTTTGATTATCCTTTTTGACATTGCAGTGTTCTTAAGATTTTGGTTCTTCCACGGCCACAGATCGTCTCGTAGCAGTGCCTCATAAAGCTGGAGGGACTATTTTGGACTGCATCTGCATGGAGGACACGCAGGGTGTGAAAGCAGCTGTGGGGCAGGGGAGGGATATGCGATCACGTATTAGGGGTCATGAGAGGCAGGCGCGCAACACCCATTGGACTCAAAGGGCTTCAGTTGTGTGTGGCAGCCCGGGATGAGACAGCTTCCCGGGCACTCACACAGCCGCACCCGAGCACTTCACAGGTCTTTAAAAGACCATGTGCATGGTAATGAGGCCTTGCTGTTTCACCCCTTCTAAGAGCCCCTGCAGCTCCACTCTGCCTATTGCTTAAAGATTGAGCCCCCCCCCCGAAATTTTTTCTTAGCCCCCCCCCCGAAATTTGGCTCTAGTTGCGCCTCTGATAAGAGATGTTGGGGCATATCAACAAGGGCATTATCTCTGCTTTTTTGGCTTTAAAAGCCCAAAAAGGAGAGATAAAACTAGCGCCCTATCAACAACAGGGTGCTAACATGCAAATTTGCATGTTAGCACCCTTTTACTCTACGCTTCCCCTTGCATCTCTAATGAGATGCAAAGGGGGCGTTCCAGAGTAAAATAATAGGAGAAATGTCGCTGAGCGACATTTCTCCTATTATCAAGAATGTCGCTAACCCTGTTAGAGACAAATAAAGCAGCGCTAACCGCGGTTAACGCTGCTTTTTTACGTCTGGTATTTTTCTGACTTAGCCATGATATCCTATGGAAGGAGGATATCATGGCTAAGTTTGCCTGTCCCTATCAACAAGGTAACGTGAGATTATCGCTGGGTTTCCAGCGATAATCTCACGTTAGCCTGTTAGCATGAGAATTTTTATCGCTATTGAGATAAGCGTTGCTAATAGCACGCTATCTCAGCAATAAAAATTCACGCTAGCTGGCGATAATTATCCTAGCGCTAAGTGCGCTTAGAGATAATTATCGCCGGTTGTTGTTGATATGCCCCGTATGTTTTCTATTTGCTGTAGGTTGTCAATAAAAACAGAGTTAAACCTAAATCCAATACCGCACCAGCCTTCTAAATCCAATATCGCGCCAGCCTTCTAAATTCAATACCGCTGCAGCCTTCTAAATCCAATATCGCGCCAGCCTTCTAAATTCAATACCGCGCCAGCCTTCTAAATCCAATATCGCGCCAGCCTTCTAAATCCAATATCGCGCCAATATTCTAAATTCAATACCGCGCCAGCCTTCTAAATCCAATATCGCGCCAGCCTTCTAAATTCAATACCGCGCCAGCCTTCTAAATCCAATATCGCGCCAGCCATCTAAATTCAATACCGCGCCAGCCTTCTAAATCCAATTACGCGCCAGCCTTCTAAATCCAATATCGCGCCAATATTCTGGAAATTGCAGGATGTGATAGGCGGGACTGAGCCTCGCTCATTTAGTGTGACACTGAAATTTGGAGTTCAGGGCTGTCACTTGTCTTAAACCATGGGACAAGAACAGTGGCATCTCATTGCTTTTGATTTTCAATCAAATAATAGGAAGTGAAATCACAGAGCCTTTAACCCTGATGGCGGGCTTGTGTACGTTTCTAAAATCTTTATGTTAAACTCCAGCCTGACGCTTAACAAACAGTCAACAAAACCAGTCGCAAGCAGATTAAAGTAGCAAAAGCTATGGGAATGTTTTCTTTCATAAGATCAGAAAGCAAGGTAGTAAATCCACACGGCAAAGCAATGGACAGGGCTGCAAACAGCAAAGTATGAGCAGCAAATGCACTGGCAATCCCACATTCCCATAAAATATGTATTTTGTTGTCGTGCTTAATTTTGCTGTGGAGTTGTTTTTTTTTGTTTTACTAATTAAGCACTGCTTGTTCGCTTCCAGTAAATGGTGGCCCTGCCCGACAGTGCTTGCCAGTCTCAGAAGTGCACTGTGCCCAGCGTACATGCCACATGGCTGTTTTTCGTGAGCTCAGACTCTTGGCAGCTGTGCAGACTTAGGATTTCGGATGAGCCCCATAAACCTACCCATTTCCTGAAATTGCAGGTGCTCCTCACAACAGCGTTTCCCACACTTTCCACTTTCCAAATGTACCAGGACGGAAATAGGTGCACATGGCGTGCAGGGGCACGAACCGGACACCCTGCACGCAGCATCTCCTGTTTAGAGCGTCTCTTATGTTCACTCTCAAGGGTTCCAGGAACAGACCCCTCCTTTCGTCCCCTATTAACAGCCTTCCCTATCCTACAGTTTCCTATACTCCCTCGTACCCTCCCTAGTCCCACTCGACTGTTTTTCTGAAGTCCCTAACCTTTGTTTCCTGCTATTCAGGGAAATGTGGACCATTCCAGACCTTTTCAGTGATTTCCTACTTCACTGCACCTGTTTGCCTCATCCGTGACAGCGCTACTTGTGTCTCCGCAGAGCTTTGCTATAGGATTGAATCTCAAGAGGTTGTTTATCAGCAGTGGCAAGAGTCAAGAAGATATGAACTAATCCGGGATACGCCCAGAAACTTCAGCACGACTTTGAAGCCATGAATATGACTTATTTTGGGGTTACGACTATGCAGGAGTGGATCCTGTGGCGGCGCTCCAGGTGTACGGCACAGTGGTGCCTTTCATACTAGCAGCGCTACTCTTCATTCAGTCATTCATATTCAACCACTTCTAGGTACCATTGGCTTCCAGTTGAGAAACTGAGACACATAGAGGGGTCTGCTGTGCCCATCGTCACAACTTGTGGCATTAGTCTGAACTGTGACTTAAACTTGTGACTTTTGACTCATCCATAACATAACATAACCACTTGTGGAGCGCACATTCACCCTTTGGGGAATCTTGGTGATGAGAAGCAGATGTTTATGATTACCCAACTCAGGGGTATATTCACAACAACGTGTGATAACTACCGCAAGAGTAGCTTAACACAACTCTGAACCACCTCGATAGAGATAAAACACAAGTCACAACACAAAAAAAACCTGCGATGGGCCAAAGCACAATGAGGAAATCAGCGATAAGCAGCCCCAGGCCTGCAACACACACCTGGCAGGCGGGAAAAATCACCATAAAAGTAGAAAAAAAAGCCTAACACAAACTGACCAACACCCTAGCACCCGGCAGCCGGAACAGGCGCAAAGGACGAGCGCAACCCCACAAGCACCCCAGACGACCGGCCCGGGACCTCAGGCACAGGGAAGGGCAAGGACAAGAAGAAGAGGAAGACGAAGTTCAGTCCGCAGGCGAACAGGATCATAGTCACGGAGGTGATAGAACACCATCAACAACTGTTCTTGACCTCCAACGTGTCATTTGGCACCAAAACTGGAATATGGCAGGACATCGTGGACAAGGTGAATGCTGTCGGAGAGTGCAAGAGGACAATGGACGAGGTCAAGAGGCGATGGAATGACATCAAGCGAAAGACCAAGGAGAAACTCTGAGCCAACCAGAAGGCAGCAATGCAGACTAGAGGTGGGGGCCCAGCGCCACAGCTCGAGCTGGATGACATGGAGGAGCTGATGTTGACAGTCATCAGTGTGGATACTGTGGCCGGAGTCGGGGGGACAGGACACAACACAACCGCAACAGGGTGAGTGACCACCAGGTACTGGGGGGATGGGTGAAGATGGCCACGATGGCACACATGCACAATCAAGCAGAGCACAGTGTACACCCTCAATGACTCTGAGTCATCGCCCAGATCTATAGACTGTAACAATGTACAATGCCATGCTGTCTGAATGTCAACATGTACCATGCGACTACATGCATGTGGACACATTGCAATACACCATCTCCCCTTCACATTGCAGGGCCACTGTCAACACCCCCTGCAGAGCAGTCCCAGCCACTCTTCACTGATGACGAGGAGGACAACCCCAGCATCGACACCCAAGCCCTCCTAGACATCATTGACATCATCTGCGACTCACCTCCAGGATCAGGGCTGACCAGCTGCATCGAGGAGACCCCACCGACCACCCAAACCACCCAGCAGGAGGCACCCACAGCCCCAGCAGTCTCCCAAGACCCCCAGGAACAACACACGGCCTTCTAACGCCATGTGCTGGAGGCCCAGAGGGACACGGTTGAGCAGGTAAGGGTGGGGTTCGACCTCATGGCCACCAAACTGGATGCCCTCCATGGCTGTCTAGGCCCTCTCCATGGTCTCCAACGGGCCCTGACTGACATCGCTGGAGTCCTGACACGGAGAGAAGAACACCTGTCCACTCAAAGGGGCATCAGCGATAGCAGCTGTGAGCTGGCACACATGCAGAGGCTCATGGAGGACATGGTACGGATGGAGGCGGAAAGGATGGCAACCACTGCTGCACATCAGCGAAATGTAGCTGGGATCTACCATGCCCAGCAGACCATCATCATGGCATTGCTGCCATAAGGCGTGGCGCTGATAAATGCTGCTGCCCCCACACCATCCAAATCTCCGCCCCCTGGTGCGTCAGTGCCTCACAGTGCGGCAGGCATATCCACTCCGGCACCTGATGTGTCACTGCCACACAGTGCGGCCAACAATCCTCCTCCGGCCCCTAATGTGTCAGTGGCACACAATGCCACAGCCGGTACTGGTACAGCCACAGATGGGGCAGAGCACACATCCGGGGACAAGGACGTGGATGGGTTTGTGATCAGGAGGCACTTGCATTAATTTCCTCCACCTGGCTTGTTTCTGCTTGGTGCCGCACATGGCCTCATGACCTTCCACTGACCCCTGATACACTCAGATGCACTCACCTTGGACAGCGACATGGACTGCCATATCCTGTTTGAAGACCAATGACACGGCGACCAGACTGCAGACTGTACCCTTCCTCTTCCGCAGTACTTGTCATCCCCGGATGGACTCTGGTTGGCCCTCCAAGGGCCCATATTGTGTAGTGTGCTTGGCATTGCCCTGTACCGCTCCAACTGCAGAACTGCACTGGATGTGCAATGAACATCCAGTGATGCACTGCTGTGTCATGGGATGTACGTCGTTACAACGCACACTTTTACAACGCATGCACTTACAACGCATTTTTTACAACGCAACATCCACTACAACGCATGCCATTACATCACAGGACACTACAACGCATGCCATTACATCGCAGGACACTACAACGCATTTTTAAAAACTACCTTTACAACGCATTCCATAACATCGCATACTACCTTTACAACGCATACCATTACAACACATAATATTACATTGCATTTAAGGTAAGTATTGGATAGTATAGGGGTAAAAATTACTAATCTTACTCCAGGGGGTGCAACAGTAGGGTAATTGTTGGATAGTATAGGGGTACAAATTACTATTCTTACTCCAGGGGGTGCAACAGTAGGGTAAGTGTTGGATAGTATAGGGGTAAAAATTACTATTCTAACTCCAGGGGGTGCAACAGTAGGGTAAGTGTTGGATAGTATAGGGGTAAAAATTACTATTCTTACTCCAGGGGGTGCAACAGTAGGGTAAGTGTTGGATAGTATAGGGGTAAAAATTACTATTCTTACTCCAGGGGGTGCAACAGTAGGGTAAGTGTTGGATAGTATAGGGGTAAAAATTACTATTCTTACTCCAGGGGGTGCAACAGTAGGGTAAGTGTTGGATAGTATAGGGGTAAAAATTACTATTCTAACTCCAGGGGGTGCAACAGTAGGGCAAGTGTTGGATAGTATAGGGGTAAAAATTACTATTCTAACTCCAGGGGGTGCAACAGTAGGGTAAGTGTTGGATAGTATAGGGGTAAAAATTACTATTCTTACTCCAGGGGGTGCAACAGTAGGGTAAGTGTTGGATAGTGTAGGGGTTTTAATATAATATTATGCGTTGTAATGGTATGCGTTGT
Organism: Triturus cristatus; assembly: GCF_964204655.1. Taxonomy (NCBI): domain Eukaryota; kingdom Metazoa; phylum Chordata; class Amphibia; order Caudata; family Salamandridae; genus Triturus; species Triturus cristatus. The sequence goes on from NC_140586.1 coordinate 810,476,299, forward strand.
AAAGGTAGCATGCGATGTAATGGAATGCGTTGTAAAGGTAGTTTTTAAAAATGCGTTGTAGTGTCCTGCGATGTAATGGCATGCGTTGTAGTGGATGTTGCGTTGTAAAAAATGCGTTGTAAGTGTAGTGCGTTGTAAAAGTTGCATTGTAAAGGTTGTTCCCCGTGTCATGTCTGTCATCATTCATGTATGAATGTGTGGATGAATGTAGGGGCAGTGATTTCCCTTGCGTCAATGATGCTCATCCTGTGGGATGCCAGTCAGAGGGTGCTACATTGCATATTGTGTACCGGGTCCCGTGAACACTACAACAGGGACACACGCATCAGAGACTTCCATGTCCAGACATGGACTGAACCGTGCCCAGAGCTTATGAGTCATTGTTGCATGCCCTGCTCTGGTCTGGCGTACGGCAGGCCAGACCACTCCGCTGACGCTCCGAGGGGGGACCCTTATTGCTACCCATCGCAGGCGTACTCGCTGGTGGTGTGCATGTCACTGGTCTAGTTGTCAGCATGTCACAGCCACTCCCTGAGGGCAGGTTTGCACGCACGCCACATCCATCCAGCAAAGGCGTCACAGGCCATGTGACCCCGCAAATATAAGGGGCCGACTACGTCACATTCCCCTCTGCCGGTGGTGACTGGATGACGGACGCTCCACGGTTCCCAATCATAAGAGGCCCATGATTTGTTGCGCACAGGGTTAGTGGCACCCGAGGCCTTGCGGCCGTCACCGACCGACCAACACGTGGCGCTGACTGGGATTGCACAGGGTTAGTGGCACCCGAGGCCTTTTGGCCGTCAAGGGCCTACCACCACGTGGTGCTGACTGGCGTAGCACAGGGTTAGTGGCACCCGGAGCATTGAGGCCGGCACATGCACCCCATCACAGGACGGTGACTTTGGCTGCACTGTGTCAGTGGCACCTTAAGCTGCTGAGCGGGTGTGCAGCCTGCGATGATGCCCCGTCCCGGCGGTCCGGACAGCTCAGGTTTTGTGTGCCCTGCTGGACCGTAGTGTAGGCCAGAGCCAGCGGGCAGCGTGGGCCTACCGCCATGTGGCGTCACTTCCGGGATCCCAGAGTTAGTGGCACCCATTGGGCTGAGCGGGTGTGCAGCCTGCGATGATGCCGGGTGTACTGGTATGTCCAATGCCATGGAGTAATCAAGACCCAGCACAAAACATGAGACCTGGTGGCCTGCGGAGCGTGGCTGCATGGTGTGCAGAGTGCCATGTCCACGGGCCCTGGGCTTGTGGCTTGCAGCAGAACGTGGTGGGACCTCCTGTCTATACGCCAGTGGCGGAAGGTGAGCAGTGAGGCCTGGGTGTGCATTGGCGGGCATGCTCCGATGGGCGGCGGGAGGGGCTGGGGTGCCTCTGCCTGGGTGTGCATGGCAGGCGATGTTGTCTTGTGCAAGTGTCTGTACTGTGCCAATCATGTTTCTGGACTCTGTTTCAGATGACGGCTCTGTCTCAGATGTGTGACCTGGTGTACTGCTATACGTACCGGCAAGTGGTTGGAGGCACACCGGTGGCAGCAGGTGAGCTGTGTGGCCTGGGTGCGCAAGGTCGGCACTCTCTCTCTCTCTCCCCCTCTCTTCTTCTTCTCTCTCTCTCTCTCTCTCTCTCTCTCTCTCCCCCTGTCTTCTTACCTCTCTCTCTCTCTCTCTTCCCCTCTCTTCTTCTCTCTCTCTGCCCCTCTCTTCTTATCTCTCTCTCTCCCCTCCCCCTCTCTTCTTTTCTCTCTCTCCCCCTCTCTTCTTGTCTCTCTCTCTCTCTCCCTCTCTTCTCTCTCTCTCTCCCCCTCTCTTCGTATCTCTCTTTCTCTCTCTCCCTCTCTTCTCTCTCTCTCTCCCTCTCCCCCTCTCCTCTTATCTCTCTCTCTCCCTCTCTTCTTCTCTCTCTCCTTTGCTCTCTCTCTCTGTCCTTTGATGTGCACAGGACACACCTTCTCATCATGGTTTTTGTCTTGCAGGCTGTGACCTACGGATTGTCCCGAGAGGAGCCGTCATGTGTCTTCATTTCATTTTTAGTGTTCATTTTAATAAAGTTTCATTCGTTGCTTCGAAAGTGAATGTGTGATGCTCATTTCTGTGACGACCCATGCATGTCACCAGTTGTGAGTGTGCGACATCAAGCGGATTATTTTGTACATGTTTAGGTGTAGCTGATGTGACATATCTTTGTTCGGGGGGGTGCCGGGGAGGGAGGTCCTGGGGGTGGTGGCGGAAGGTGTTGTTGCCCTTTCAGCCCTCCGGGCTGCATGTTCAGTCGCCCGGGTGCATCAGTTGTTCTTCAGGTGTGGCTGGGGGCTGTGCTCCCTTTTGTGGTGCAGGCTGTGGTCCGACTTTGCACCAGGTCAGAGCAGGTGTTTTTTTCCTGCTGCTAACGCGCCTTATCACCTGCTTTGTGTTATTATCGCAGTTCTGTCTGGTTGTTGTGAATGTTGTGGAGTGGTGTTGATGCGGCTTTTTGCACGGGAACGCCTACTCTGCATCTTATTAGCGATAGTTGCGGGGCTCATCTGTGGTGCTGTGGGCTGTTTACACCAGCTTGTGATTGGAGCGATGAGTTTATCGCAACTTAGGCTGTGATAATGTGCTGTTAACTCGGCGCTGGATCCTTCTGAATATGCCCCTCAGTGTTTCACACTTTATCGACCTCCGAAGGATGAAGGGTTGAGTGGACACACTAGGATCTGAACCAGCGGCTATGAGGTCACACCTGAGATTCCTGGAGTGGATGTATTAGTCCTCTGAGCCATCTGACCCAGCATGCCCTGAATATACTCACCCTGTCCATCAATAGTTCTTTTTGCATTTGTCACCCCGAGTGGGACGGCATGCTCAGACGTGAGTCCCGTGCTCTCCATGCCACTGGAATCGAGCTATCCTGGCTGAAGAGGGGTGAAACCCCGAAACCGGTCCTAGGATGCTTGTTTCCAGTCCAGGGAGGACCTGGCCTGGCAGTTCAGGGTGGACTGTTCCCATTGGGCACAGGGTCAAGACTGATTTGCATATGGCTGGGTCCAAACTAGAATGGCATGGTGAGCACAAAAACGATGGATTTAGGCCCAGATCTCTGTACTGGGGTGAATGTATGACATTGTTCTGCATTCTGTCCATCAATAGTTCTTTTTGCAATTGTCATCCCGAGTGGGACGGGTATGCTCAGACGTGAGTCTCGTGCTCTCCATGCCACTGGAATCAAGCTATTCTGACTGGAGAGGGGTGAAACCCCGAAACCGGTCCTAGGATGCTTGTTTCCAGTCCAGGGAGGACCTGGTCTGGCAGTTTGGGCTGGACTGTTTCCATTGGGCACGGGTAAAGACTGATTTGCATATGGCTGGGTCCAAACTGGAATGGCTTGGTGAGCACAAAAACGATGGATTTAGGCCCAGATCTCTGTACTGGGGTGAATGTATGACATTGTTCTGCATTCTGTCCATCAATAGTTCTTTTTGCAATTATCGCAGTTCTGACTGGTCGTTGTGAATGTTGTGGAGTGGTGTTGATGCAGCTTTTTACACGGGAACGCCTACTCTGCATCTTATTAGCGGTAGTTGTGGGGGTCATCTGTGGTGCTGTGGGTTGTTAACACCGGCTTGTGATTGGGGCAGTGAGTTTATCGCAACTTAGGCTGCGATAATGTGCTGTTAACTCAGTGCTAGATCCTTGTGAATATGCCCCTCAGTGTTTCACACTTTATCAACCTCTGAAGGATGAAGGGTTGAGTGGACACACTAGGATCCAAACCAGCGGCTATGAGGTCACACCTGAGATTCCTGGAGTGGATGTATTAGTCCTCTGAGCCATCTGACCCAGCATGCCCTGAATATACTCACTCTGAACCTGCGGACTGGGTGCATTTGTGTGCAACCATGGATGTTGATTCATCAAAATGTCATGGGAAGCGGTAGTGAGGTCACAGATTGTTACACCCGTGACCTCACATGATTTTCTCCTTTTCCCATTCGCTGCACCTCAGCAGTCTCCTATTTGCTAACCAGGGGTTACAGAAAAGGCAAGGAGTATAAACAGAAAGTAAGCCTGGCTCCTAGAGGCACACATACTGTCTTTTCCTGTTACTGCCCTCCCGGAGAGCAACAGCAGCGAAAGCATCACTAGTGGTGCCCTAAGGCAAGCCAGGGGTAAAGTTACCAGGTTGCTTCATGCCACCAGTGATCTAATGCTCCTGTTCTGGGTGGTCATTTAACAAACTTATGCAGTCTGGGACTTTTAGTCCTAGTTCTCTTTAGTAGATCCATTTAAGGTAACAGACTTAACACAATGATTTGTAAATGAAAATTCCAGAACTGGAGGACTCTGTCACTGTTGCCATGGAGTTATGTGGCAACCTAAGTCATGGGCAGCAGTTGCTACCCTCGCTACACCTAATTTACTTTAATGGAAGTGACTTTGAAATCTATCCCTTCTCAGAAAGAAACCTGCTTTGAAAGTTTGGTGTTTGTGTATATTGTAAACCTCCTGCTCACTTACCTGACAGTGCAAAGCATTACTACAGCTCATGTCTTGAAAGCAGCAGATATAGTGTGGGGCAAGTGATGTGGAGGCAGGGTGCCAAAATTAGACGAACAGCACTAAATGACAGACTAAAAAACATTTAAATCTCTCCTAGAAGCTAGGTAAGCAACATTTTAGCTATTTTTTCACAAAATTTGAAATTCACAGGTTAGTATGAGATTGACAAAATGCTGCTTTATTTGAGCTAGGACATATATTGTGACTTTGCTTCTCCCATCAGCCTAATTTCTTTCTTATTCCACACTACCCCATGCTAGGCAAAAGGGCCACTTTATTTCCTTTTTTGACCTACCATCTTCTCTATATGGACCTAGCACCCTTCAGCCAGTGTGCCCACTCATTAGACCATGGCTGTTGTTTCTTTCTGTTACATACTTCTAGAACAAGTATTAGCAAAGCTAACAGGTGTCACCTATGCCGGAGCTATTGGCTTAGTTCATGACTTTTGGCCATGTTGTAAAGGTGTATAGCGAATAAAAAATATTGTGATACAAAAATATCATGCCAAGAATATTGGAATGTCAAAAATATCATTGACTGGGAAATCGAAGGTAAAAGACAGTCAAAAGGTCCCAGGAAGGAGAGTAGATCGAAAGATGCTGGGAAGCATAGGAAACACTCTGCCGTTTACTGTGATGAATCTTCGGGTAGTGTTAAAGTGGTGATAAGTTGTTCTCCAGACTTTGGTACGGACGAGTCTGACAAGGAAATTATTGAAGTAAAAGATAAGAACGATAATATGAGGGAATCAGTGCTGGAATTGATTAAGGATCCATCTGGTGAGGATATGTTTGATCCTTACTTGGTCAGACATCCTCTCTCCCCGGAATGGACACCACTTGATCATGTTGCTGAATATATGCATTCTTGGATGCAAAAGCAGATACCAAAAGAGGCCAGGGTCAGATTAAGGGCAGAATGCCCAAGACCTTCTTTGGTGGACAAAGTTATGGTAACTCCAGAGCTGGACCCAAAGATTCTGGCATTCACTGGAAAAGGCAATAGGGATCCCAGAAAAGTGTTAGATAAGGGACTTTGTATGTGCCAAGATCAACTTTTGGATGTCTCTGGCCCTATAGTGAAAATATTCAATTTGATTGAAGAGGCACATATGAATAAGGAGAATGTGGATACAGAGGATCTACGTCAATGGGTGCACAGGGCAGTTTGTTTATTAGGAACTGATAATACTGCATTGTCAGTAGAGCGCAGGAAAAGTATCTTGTTGCAAATTGACCCTAAGTTGGTTGATTTGGCAAATAATGATGGTGGTCCTACGGCTTACGTTTTCCTCTTTAGAGATGATTTTATTAAATCAATGTTGAAGTTTGTGGGTGCATACTCTTTCATCCAAAAATCTCAAAGCGATATTAATAGGGTGTTCAGTGACCATGTGTTTGGTTGGGTTAGAAGATCAATGGGTTAATTTCCCAGACGAGGTCAGGAAATTGCGAGATCCTCTTTTTCATGGGGATGTGGCCTCTTACAAGGAGAAACTGTGTGTAAAGCTGGAAGCTTCTACCCTCAAAGCCAACGTTCTAGGGGACGTGGAGGTCGGAGTGATAGAAGGTTCAGATGAGCAGGTAAGGTCAGGCCTTATTTCTATCCCTGTAAATTTGGGCGGCAGACTTGCCCAATTTTATCACAAATGGTTTTGGGTAACAAGGGACCCATGGGTTTTGAAATCGGTACAGGGTTACCACGTCGATTTCATAGACGATACGATTCAAAATTGGGTGCCAGGAGCAGTACAGTTCAGTTTGGACCAGGCCAAGTTAGTGGACAAAGAAGTTCAAGATTTGAAAGAGAAGAGAGCTATAGTGGAATGCTTTCAGGAAAGAGGAGGATTTTTAAGCAATATTTTCTTAGTAGAGAAGGACAGAGGGATAACACTGGTTATACATTTGAGAAGTCTAAACGATTGGGTAGTATACCATAATTTCAAGATGGAAGGCATGCATATGTTATGGGTCACATTGGAGACCGGGGATTGGTTGACTCGACTGGATTTTAAGGACGCATATCTAACTATTCTGGTTTGGAAAGACCATCAAAAGTATCTCATGTTCAACTAAGGGGGAAAATTATGAAAATTTGTGTGTCTACTCTTTGGTCTTTTGTCGGCCCCATGGTGCTTTACGAATATTTTATGACTAGTGGGGTCTTTCTTGAGAGAAAGGAGAGTGAGACTGATTATTTATCTAGACGACATAGTGATCATGGATCAAAGCAGGTTACATGTGTTGGAGTAAACAGGGATGACAGTCAGGTTACTAGAGAGTTTGGGTTCTGTTGTAAACAGAGAAAAATCTTGTAGGGTGCCACATGAGGAGACTCTGGGGCATATTATCAAGACAGGCGATAAAATTATTGCTGCTTTAGCGGCAGAAAACTGCCGCTAAAGCAGCGATAATGGGCTTGATAATATGCTCTATGGAATTCCAATTGAAGCCCATGTTAAATGTGAAGGACATCTAACCTGAGCTTCAATTGGAATTCCATGGAGCATATTATCAAGCCCATTATCGCCGTTTTAGCGGCAGTTTTCTGCCGCTAAAGCGGCAATAATTTTATCGCCTGTCTTGATAATATGCCCCCAAGTTTTTTTTTTTTTTCGGGTGATTACGGTAGAGGGGGTTTTAAAACTTCCAAGGGAGAAATTGAATAGGATAAGGAAGGAATTGAAAAAGGTTCTGTCTTTAGGGAGAATTTATTTGAGGATACTTGCTCGTGTGGTTGGTCTTCTATCATCCACGATCCAGACTATTTTTCCAGGTCCTCTGAATTATCAGGCTTTGCAGAGATTGAGGGCTATGCAAGTAAGAAATGGTTTGAGGTATTCTCAAAATGTAACTATCACGGAAGAGGCGAGGGAGGAGTTGGAATGGTGGATGTTAAACATGGAGGCTTGGTAAGGGAAATCGATTTTTGGAAAGAACCCAGAGTTAGTAATAGAATTGGATGCAAGTTTAGATGGCTGTGGTGCACGGTGTGGTGCAGGAGGTTGTTGGACAGACGAAAAGAAGAGGTTGCATATAAATTGCCTGGAATTGTTAGCGGGTTTATTTGCAATAAAATGTTTCACGCAGAGAGAGGTAAGGTGTTTGGTGCTGTTGCGTGTGGACTATGTCTCAGCAGGTCAGTATGTGAACAAGTTGGGGGTCCGAAATCAAAGGATTTGGCAGATTTAGCAAAGGTGTTTAGGAGTACTGTCTGACGAGGAACCTGTGCGTGCAGGCAGAACATATTCCAGGGTTGACCAATCTAGAGACGGATTGGTTTTCGAGGAATTTCAATGATTCGAGCAATTGGATTTTGAACAGTTTGGTATTTTTGCATATAGAATCGATTTGGGGACCGTTTGCTGTAGATTTGTTCGCCAACAGACTGAATGCACAGAAAAACAGGTTTTTCAGTTGGAGACCAGATCTGGATTCTGCTGGAATAAATGCATTTCAGCAGGATTGAACGGGTCTCAGGCCTTATGCGTTCCATAAGATTTCTACGATAGCTCGGGTGACCATAATGGTACGCAGGTGGAAGGAGACTACTGTTGGGATAGCTCCGCTTTGGAGGGTGCACGTTTGGTATCCAGTTCAGTTTGAGATGTCAGTGGACTTTCTAATGCTGCTACTGACAATTCCGATGCTGTTGAGAGGACCAACAGGAGAAGTGCACAATTTAGTGATTACAGATCGGATTAGGTTGGTGGCATGTCGAATTTCAGGAGAATATGGGAGGCCCCAGGGCTTTCACGAGAAACTAAGGAGCTTATTAAGGAATACTGGGCTCCAGGAACGAGGTAGATGAATAGATTGTGAGAACTGCAGGAAGAAGCAACCAGCAAGTGGGTTCCTGAGGAATCTGAGGACCCGGGGAAGGTGCTTAATGAACAGGCAGTACCCGAAGAGACGGTTGGAATGCCAGAAGGAGAAGCGGAGTCTCCTGTCTGCCAGGTGGCTCCAGATCCACACCACGTCCCGGGAGGGACATGGATTTACCAGGTGTGTGCGCTGCTCTTAATTCGAAGCCAAAGTGAACCGACTAGTGGGAAGGAGGGAGAGCTGGGGGCCAAGAAGGATGGCAAAAAAAAAAACTTAAGTAAACAATTCTGATGAACTGGAAAATTAGTTTTTAGAAGCTGGAAAAGGTATAATTGGATACTAGTTTCTAAAGTTTCTTTTCCCTTCTTACAATTTTCTTTCTCTTTTTTTCCTTTTGGGGAATTTCCATTTCTCCTTTGGGGTTCACGGGTTCTTCAAAAGGAGTAAGAAAAAGTATTTTCCACTTTCTTCCCTTCTTCTTTTTCCCCCACTTCCTGGTAATAATCACCTTCCTCACAGAGAGGATAAAAGAGAACACCCTGCTAACCCATCACATAAATAATTAAAACTATAAAAGGAAAGGTTCTTACCTGCGTCTCTTCTTCTGATGAGGGTACCGGCAGACAGAAACTCTGAAGGCCCTGAAAAGAAAGTAGACGTTGTTAATCTCAAGCATGGGACTCTTTTTTTTTCTTTGTACCGTATACCCTTATTTTTTGTCTATTGAAAATAAAACAAAGAGAGCACAATAAACCTTCTAAGTATTCATTGGATATTAAGCCTTTACTACCAGTGACAATATCCTAACTACTTGACTTCTTGCATCACAAATTTGCACTTTTCCTTGTGCAATGTCAACCCTGTAGTTGCAATACATTTCAATACCTCTTTCAATGTTTCGTTAAGAGTGGCAATACTTTCCCCAAAGATCGACACATCGTTTTGAAAGCACACAACTTTCTTCACACCAGATAGAATACTAGATATCAATCTATGGAAAATGCTCGCTGCTGATCACAAGCCAAAAAGAACACAATTAATTTGAAATACACCTTCACTAGTGATAAACGAAGTTAAGTGTCTTTAATCGACATACAACACAATCTGATGGCAGGAACTCTGTAACTCCAGTTTTGAAAAATACCTACCCCCAGACAAAATCAAAACCAGCTCATTATTGTTGGAAGTGGAAAACAGTCTGTAAAAATGTTTTTGATAAGGCTGTGCAAGTTAACACAAAACTTTAACAAGCTATCTGATTTCTTCATTATCACCACTGGTGATATTCATTCTACAGCTTCCACAACTTCAATAATTCCATCTGTGATCATCTGTTCCAGAATCGCCTTCACCTCACACCTGATGGATAGGAGAACTGTTCCTGCAACATGTCTGACAGCTACAGCACCCCTTTTTGCAATAATCTTGTGCAAATACCTACAAGCCTTTTCAAACCTGTCTTCAAAAACTGCTTTGTGCTCTTTCAAGATTGTCACCAATTCATCATTTTCTTCCTCCTCTGACACTCGAGCTGCTGCTCCTGGGGTCACAATAATATGCAAATCATATTGGTGAGACCACCCCAAAATTTGAGGCCCAGATTCTGCCACATATACCTTGCCAAATGCTTCCTGTCCTTGAAATTTGATCTTTGAAACAATAAAGCCCATGACATCTTTATGTGCGCCTTAGTACCCTTTCAAAGTCACATGGGCGTAGGTTAATTTCTGGCCAGGCCATGTATCAACAAATGTCTGTTTAGGAATTAAGGTGAACAAGGAACCAGAATCCACCATCAACAAAACATATTTTCTATTTGTATTGAATACTGCTTTGGGGAGGATTTTCCTTTTCACTTCACCCTCAGGGTCCTTCATTCCAAGGCTTTATCTCTACACTGCTCACAGGTGTTTCTAGGGAACCCTGCTTCATCCACAAGCATTATTCTTGTCCACACTCTTCTGATATTGGTCACTCCTCTGTATTCTGATGTGGCATTGCCTGCCTGACGCGCTTTATGTATGTATTAGGTAAATATAGTAAAAAATATATAAATAAATGCATAAAATAATGAGTTGGTGTGAGTGGTCCAATGTAGGCATGCACCCGATTTTATATTACGCTATGTTTAATGTATCTATAGTGCACGTGCTTTCAACAGTATGACCCTCTGGGAATAAAGTGGTCTAGTACCTCATTCCTGTTTTTCTGTTTTTAAGGATTCCGACCCATACTACTTCATTACTGTGTCTGTCATTCACAATTTTTTTTTTTATCAATCTTTTTATTAACATAAAGAACATTGGTCATGTTATACAGGTCCGATTGGTTATCTCACAAGGTATACTTGCATCAGCGTGTACATACGTCAGTATATAATGTTCAAAATAGCAGGTGCTGTTACTTAACATACAGTCTGGTTTACGTTGAACAGTGGTCTTCTGGGGAAGAAACAACTGGTGGCTCGCAAATTCCCCCCCGGTATACATTCCACTTTGTCCAGATCAATAACCATTTTTTGGGGCTTCCCCGTGCAACATATACAGTTTTTTCCCGCACCATGCACCAATCCATATCATCTTTCCATTTCTTTAAGGTGGGAGGTGTAGCGGCCCCCCACAGCTGCGCTATGTTGCGCTTGGCCACTGTCTGCCCCAGTGCGACCCACAACCTCCCATGTATAGGCAAATCTGTGGGCTCCCACACATTCAAAAGGCATCTCTTTGCTTCAGGCAACAAGGGCACCCCCCACACCACAGTCATTATTTTCAACACCCCCTCCAGAAACTATGAATGACCGGGCACTCCCAGAGCACGTGTAGGAATGCGCCCTGCATTCCACGGCCCCTTCTGCAAAGCCCATCTGTACTACTCCCCATGTGGATCAATTGGGTCCCTGATAGGTAGACTCTGTGCAGAATCTTCAGCTGTATTAATTTCAATTTTGCAGAAATGGCCACCTCCCTGGGGGAAGCGAGTGCCTCCTGCCATTCCTCATCATCTACCTCCAAACCGTCTCTTACCCACTTCTCCGTGAGCGCTGCGAGGGGGTCTGGAGTGTGGTGGATGATCTTTTTGTACGTAAGTGAGATACATTTTTCGGGCAGGTGCCCGTCTAACAACCTGTCTTCGAGTGGGGATGCCTCGGGGAGCGTCGTACCGGCACATATGGCGGTCTGTAGGGCATGCCTGATTTGCGTATATCGAAAGTGTTCTGACGCCGCCATTTCATACGTCTGTTGCAGTGTGTCAAATGGCACCACACCCTCCCTCCCCCACAGGTCCCTAATGTGGGAGATGCCGATCAGGTCCCATTTTGCAAACCCTTTCGTACGTCCCAGTGTGCCTAGTCGCTCCGTATCCCACAGCGGGGTTGCTAGTGTAAATTTATTGGCCCATCCCAGGGCTTTAGTTGCCACATGCCAGACCTATACCGCGTGTTTGGTGGGGCCTGTGAGTGGGAACCTGTTTGGTCTAGAATACAAGGATCTCGTGAAGTCGCCCCCCGGAAGCAACCACCTATCCATTCCGTATGCCGGGTCGTCTCCGTTGCTATACTGGCATTGGTTTATTGCTGCCAGGTGTGCTGCCCAATAATACTTCCTAATGTCAGGGAGGGCTATACCTCCGTCATACCAGCCGAGTGTGAGTTTGCCTAGTGCAATTCTGGGTCTACCGTCCCACAACAAGTCTCTCTGTAAGGATTCCACCTCCCTAAAGAACGCTGACGGCACCGCATCTGGGTAGTTTTGAAGAGCATACAAGAATCGAGGCAGAGCCATCATTTTGAAGAGTGCCGCTCTCCCGAGTAAGGATATGGGCAACTTCTTCCAGACCTCCACGTCTCGGCTGAGCCTTTGCAAGGGGGGAATCAGGTTTTGGTCATATCGCTTCCTAACGTCAGTGGTTATGAATATCCCCAAGTAGCGGAAACCCTCGTCCGCAATCTGAATTGCGCAGCCTCTCGGGAGGGAGGGGGCCGCTCCGTGGAGCATGTAGATCACTGACTTGCTCCAGTTAATACAGAACCCTGAGTTTCTTCCGAAACTGACGAAAATGTCTAGAATCACTCTGAGGGAACGGGCAGGTGAGGCCAAATAAAGAAGTATATCGTCTGCATACAACGATATCCTGTCTTCCCAGCCCTCAGTCCACTTGAGGCCGCGGATGGTCACAGTTTGGCGTATCCACGCCACAAGCGGCTCCAGAGATAGCGCGAATATCAATGGGGACAAAGGGCAGCCTTGCCTCGTACCTCTGCTGAGTGGAAAGACCTCAGAGGTCTTGTTGTTTACTGAAACAGTCGCAAGTGGTTCAGAGTACAATAGACGCACCCACCCCAGAAACTTGGGTCCAAACCCTAATTTCTTAAGCACCGCAAAAAGGTATGCCCACTCGAGTGTGTCGAACGCCATGGTTGCATCCAATGACACCACCATAGCATCCTCCTGGATTCCAGGGCAGCGCCCCAGGAATCCATGAAGTCGCCTGAGGTTGAGTGCGGTGTTGCGGTGAGGCATAAAGCCCGACTGGTCCGGGTGCACTAGCTTGGTGATAACTGTACGTAGCCTGTTAGACAAGACTTTAGCCAGTATTTTGGGCTCCGCGTTAAGGAGCGATATGGGTCTGTACGAGGAGCACTCTGTTTTCGGCTTTCCTGGTTTGGGAATTGCCACCAGAGTGGCTATGCGCTGGTCCCGAGGAAGGATCCCCTGTTTGTTACTCTCGTGAAACATTGCCTTCAGGTATGGCGCTATCCTATCTGGTTTAAGCTTGTAGAGCTCAATTGGGAGGCCGTTGGGCCCCAATGCCTTACCCCCTGTGAGATCCCCTATTGCTTTGGTAAGCTCTTCTGTCGTAAGGTCGTCTTCCATTTGGTCTCGTTCCTGATCTGTCAGGGTGGGCAACTGAATGTCAGTCAGGAAGGCAGCAGAGTCGTCCTCCGTGAGGTCCGACTGCCTCCTATACACCTGTTCAAAGTGCAGGGCGAGTTCATTCACTATGTCGCCCGGCTCAGTCAGGAGCCTCTCTGAAGTGCTCATGAGTTCAGGCACCACCCGCTGTTCCCTTTCTTTCCTATCCAGCCAGGCTATTAGTTTTCCCGCCTTGTCGCCATGATCGTATATGCGCTCATCCCTATCGCGTGCCAGAGTTTTCGCCGCCTCCGTGGCGATGTCCTTATATTCTGTGGCCCTGATTTGTAATCGGTGTGTAATATCCTCGTGTCATTCACAATTGGTGCATTTTTAGTAATTGCTATGTCCATTAGTTATGAAGTTTAATTGGTGTGGTCAGAACTCTTGAAGAATGGATTAAGTGCTCTTTGTGTAATTTGGCTTTCCCATTGTCCAGCATGATGCTATACCAGTGTGTTAACTAGAGTTAAAGTGAGAGTTTTCATATCCTTCCACTGGCTGGGTGGGTGTGAGGAGCTCAGTCTAACATGCCTGTTAGTGATTGACATGTGTAGTATTGGGTTGTGTGCATGCCAGTCTGAGACCCAACTATATGACATATATCTTTCCATTGTGCTGTAGAAGATGTTTTTGTATGTTGCTTCTTAGTGTTTAGTGTTGTGGTGACCAAGCTGATACTCAACTAACGGCCAGATGCACTCTGGTCACAAAAGGTGATCAGAAGTTAGAGCACTGACCGTCTGCGACCAGTCTTTGGTTTTGCAGTGTGATCTAGGTACTCATAGGTCGCATCACAAACAAACAGCCCGAGAAATATGAATTTGGCAGGTCTCTATCACCTACCTTCTGTGATTGGCTATAAACACAAATGTAGCGGTTTGAAAGGAACAGCAGACCCCCATCCCTGTGTTTGCATTCCGAAACAGGAAACTTTTTAAGCAGTCTGTTTCAAAGGGTAACTTAAGGAATATTCCTGAGGTCGCTCCACATGACTCCTAGAGGGGGAGCTGTTCAATAGGGTCAGCTTCATTTTTTGTGAACTAGTAACTCTTCAATGATTTGCGACCACAATGTCTCCCACAAGCCACTAATACATCTCTTACCGAATAACAATTTGGAGGGGAGGCCCTTTCCATGCCCCTGCCTTACTGTAACTAGGAGAGAACCACAAAACACCTTATGTGAACTGGAGATTCGTTTCTGAGCTGCAAAGGTGGTTCCGAAATACTAAAATATTGTTTGGCGGTCGCAAATCCGTGATTTTACTAATGATAGTGTTTGCAAGTGCAAAATGTTTAAGTACATAGGTCCCTACATTATGTGTCTTTGCCATATAGAATGCGTGAGATATTTGATTGGGCAGAACCAATCCTGCTGCTAGAGATGTCTTCCTGAGACAGAATGGGGCTCATTTATGAGCCCCTGCGTCACTTTTGCGCTGCCGGTGCGTCACTTTTTGTGACGCACCAGTGGCATAAAACATGCGCCATGTTGCGCCATATTTACAAAGTGACGCATCTAGGTAGATGCGTCACTTTGTAAACCCCTGCGCCACATCATACCTGCGCCAGGTATAATGTATGCAAGGGGGGCATTTTGACGCAAAAAAGGGTCGTAGAAGTGACGCAGTGAAATCTATGAGATTTCACTGCGCCACTTCTAGTGTGCAAATGCGTCAATTTCTTGCGCCTGCCTCAAAGCAGGCGTAAGACTGACGCAGGCCACACATTGCTGGAGTTGCGTCACTTTTGTGACAGACTCCAGCGATGCGTCACTTTTGCGCCTACAGATACGTCAGAAATGCTGACGTATCTGTGACTCCTTGCGACATGATGCGTCATACTGTAAATATGACGCATCACTGGAGTCGCAGGGAGGGCGCAGTGAAAAGTGGCGCATCACTGTTTTCACGCAGTGATGCGTCACTTTTCATAAATGAGGCCCAATGTGTCTTCACTTGAATCTTTCAGCTTGGGTTCGTATAGCCAGACAGACAATTAATGGTTGTTAACCAGGGCCTGACTGGCCATAGCGGGCATCGGGCGTTTCCCCGTGATGCTGGAAGGGTGTGACCGATTTTGCAGTGGTGGGGGCCGTGTTTTGTTACTGGGGGCCGGTTTTGCAGCGGTGCAGCTATATCTTGCCCCCAGTAACGAAGGCAGCAGGGGGGCTGGTCCTTCAACATTGCCACGGCTGCTTTGGGTTCCTAGACCGGCCCTGTTGTTAACACCAGCGACGGAAGGGAGATTGAATTACAAATAGCTAAATACACGTGTGGCTGCTAAGAAGCCTGGTGTATCATCGCACCTGTTGCAGACATCCTTGCGGTTACTTTATTTGAAATCCTAGCAGGGCTTGTTTTGAATGTCATCTTTCCGAGATTAATAACATGAACACCGCTGAGTGTCAGTGTGGGAACAGCCTCAAGTCTTGGGCGAGTGAGTCAACCCTGCGCAAAGAATCGGGTGGCATTTATTACACAACATGTAATATATATGAGTGCTAAACTACTTGCCGCAAAAGAGTTTGGAGCTGGACGGCAGGAGTGACATTGTGCCTTTAAGATACCTGCTACTTAAATACTGCTGCCAGATTAACATCTGGCAGAAAGTTAGTTTCGGAATTTAAATAGACTTTCATTAATTTGATTTATTTGGATGATTTGCAACACACACTCTGCGAACCCTGGTCCTCTTAGTCAGAAAGAAAAAAAAATCTAAATAAAACTCGCGTCCCCGTTCAGCTAATTAGCAGTGCGCACTGATATCAAAGTCCCTCTGCCCACGAGCAGGACACGGTGCCTGATGTGTGACGCACTTCAGACGGAACTTCTCCGCCCCGTGTGCATGAGGTTTGCGGAAAATGCGTGATTTCACAACTGAGGGGATGAATTAAGAACAGCTGAGACTTGCCAAATTAAGAATTTAAAGCCCCCGCTTCCGGCACCAACCCGTACGCGATCCAAGGGCAAGGCTGAGAACAGAGGGGTTCATGAGAGCGTGAGCCACATAGGCAGACCAGGATGAGGGCCGTGACGCTGAGAGCCCAGCGAAGGCCAACCTCACCCCCCCCCCCCCACCTCCCTACGCTAGGAGAGTGCCAAAAGGACCTTCGGTATCACGGGAGCATTCCTTATCCAACCCTGTCACTTCTGCTACGCAAAAGAAATGACCTGGAGTCACTGCTTAATTTGTAAAAAAAAAAAGATAAAAAGAAGTGTCTGGGCCCTGGTCAGGAAACCACTGCAGTTTGCACCACACATTACCCCTACAAATGTGACAATTCGGAGTATTCCAGACCCCCAAAGCTATAATAATGCCTTAGGCAGCAGGAAATAGTCATTTTCGATCTATATTTAATTAATAAACAACTGTTTTGTGCTCATCTCTAATTTAGACATACGACACATGTGCTGGTGTTGATAATTAAGTGCAGGTGCCGAGCACCGGAAACCACCATCTCAAATTAAGCACTACATGGAGTGAGCCGTTAGATTCAGCTGTAAGTCTCACCACCACCACCCTCGTCGGCCTCTGAGTCTTGCAGGTAAATGTATCAACCAGGGAGAGGCAGCTGGCTGTGGACTGACTATAGTGAGGGGGAAAGTCACTGCCTCTTACCTTCTGCCGGGATTTCCCCCCGAAGAGCCAATCCTTGGTTTTAAACCGCTGACACGCCCAGTTTCTGACCCCAGCAGATGTTACACATGTCCTCGCTCACGCACATGCACACAGACACTCACTCCATTCTCTTCTCTGTCTCTATTTATCTCCCTCCCACCTCTTTCTCTCTTGACCTCTCCCTTTCTTTCTTTTTCGCTCCCCACCTCTCTATGTCGGACTCTCTCCCTCACAGTCTTCTCTCCCTGTCCTTTTCTAACAGTAAACACCACCATCTCAATATTGTCGAAAAAGCACTCACATCAAGAAAGCACTTCCGTGCCATTCTAATGCTGGGAGATGCTATGCAAGTTTGGACGGCTGTACATGTGTCTGCAGGTTGGGCTTGAATGCTGTTTTTCCCCCTTAAACACACCCGGATCCTAAGGCGAGAATTCAGTGCCTTGATGATCACTTCTCAGTATTTAGCGAGCACAACGGCGACAGTGGGCAACATTCCTATATCTGATTGAACATCCTTTACTTCCGTACACCTGCAGCTTCTGTTTTATGTTCTATATTGAAAATAATACAATTATTTTTTAAAGTAAATCTGTGACTGCATTCCCTCTCCTTGTGCTTGTCTCCCACAGGATAACCTGTGCTAACCTATAACCCTCAGAAAGCACCAACTAACATCATACTAAGGTATAAAAGCAACAATGGCTTTGGGGAATATATATATTATTGTTTTATCCGAATACTGTAGTGGTCCAAACCCAGAACCGATACACGACCCATCGATCAATACAGTATAGCAGTCATTATCCTATAAACCAACATGCTTGGGCTTTACTATGACGTCCAGCATATTGGACCCAGCAACTTCAACACACTACTGTTCCAATCTCATCTACAAATCGTCCTACTCAGCCATCACATGGTAGTAGGCGCCCCTCACTATCATAGTCTCCAAAGCATATACTCAACACAAAACACTGCCTTCTCAATGGCATTTTCAGAAACGACACCAACATACATCCAAGAAACACTCAGATGATACAAGCATACCGGCAATATCACACCAAAAGCATCGGCCTGGCCTGTGATGCTTGAATAACAAGCATTGGCATAGCCAATGGGTCTCGCCTTTGGGGCCTTATAAGTGTTTAGCCATGCAACAGTTGCATAAGTAAATACTTATAAGGTCCCAAAAGCGAGACCTATTGGCTATGCAAAGCGGCCGTGTGGCCGCGAATGTGAAAGTGATCGCGATCAAACATCAAAGCGGCCGTGCGGCAGCGAAAGGGTAAGTAATTGCGGTAAAGTGCGGCGCGCGCGCCTGCGCACATGCACTGTAGCTCTAGGCTGGCCTGGTAGCACTTTTTGGAGCCCTCTCAATAAGTCTCGCCAGACCAGCGCATGTGCTGGGTCAGGCGAGACCTAAAAATCACTATACTTTGCCTGAGCAAAGCACAATTGATGCCCCCAACTGGGAGAAAAACGGAAAGTCCTTGAAAACAATCACCTACACACACAAACATTTCCTGCATTGAACTAATCTTACTTTCACATTAACTACCACAAATCATTGCAAACCGCAAACACTGTACACATTTTGTGACCACGTCTAACCAAGCGCCAACAAAGCAACAGACAGTTTACCACACTATGGTTCCTCCAGTCTGAATGACTGACCTGCCGGAACTCAGATAATACTCCAAGATGCCACGGCAATAGTGCGTAGCACCACCCGAAGACAAACGGCACAGCACACATGCCAACATTCTGAGTCCAAAAGGAGCTAGAATGTTTCAGGCTTAACAACCATTAACTAGAGTAAAGATGACATCACCGGAAATGACGTCACACAACCAGCACCTCACTTGAGACACATAGCAGAGGAAATGACCGTGTGTCTTCTGACCTAGGTGACATCACGAGAAGCAAATGGTAAGTGACTAACTTAACCACAGTGCCACAACTCATCGCCAGCAAACATACCTGTGCAGGCATTTCACAACACTGCTTGACTTTCAGAGGGCTGCGGCCACTCTCTTCCCACTCAGAGAACCTCTTTACAGGCTCCACCTGTAGCTAGCAGGAAGCCTCCAAGGAATGTGTTTCAAAATAAGCTGCAGTGTCTTGAATAAAGTGTATGGGGTCGACAAGTACGTTCGCCCCAAGATATAACCAGAACCATACCAGAGGTTCACCACACCTTTACTGAAAGAAGTTGTTTCTAGAAAACGAAAGCAGAAAACAATTGGAATGTACGGAGCGAGGTTTGGTCTAAAAGTTACTGTTTTAACCACGGAGTAACTGAAAACAAAGGAGTTAGAGAAGATGACATCACAAGTCATCTGCCCCACGATTGCATTGCTGGAAGTTGTCTAATATGACCTTTGACCCTGATTGCATTACAGGATAGCGTATGGACATTGACAATTATAAAGTCACCGGAAATGCATGCAATAATCTTGATAGATGAATGATATTTCTATAGTACAATATGTTAAGATGTTTCTTGGTGCTGTAGTTCCGTAGCCCTTAGCTGTGTAAGAACAAATATGGATATCAAATTCAAAGGTTTTCAGTATGAGTTTAAATTTGATGAACTGGGGGAATTTTGGCTACTGCGCATTACTCTTTAACGTGGAGTTCTGGGCAAATTCTGCCAATCGCCCGGAGGTGGAACTTATCTCCTGCGAGGTTCCAGCATATGCGAGCTGGAGAGCGCAAGCAAGATTTAGCGTCCCCTAACACGATTTTCTAACGTGGGGGGTCACCGGCGGTCACGGTCTTGAGTGCGCTGTTCAAGTAGATTTGCTGCTGCTCAAGTAGATTTTCTACTCAAGCGGCAGCAAAATCAATTTGAATGGCCCCGTGCTCTTGCGCAACACATGGTGGCGACCATGCTGATTTTCAGAGCTGCTCACACTACCGCTGCTAATTTGTAGTGCAAGCTGCATATTTTTCGTCCGTTGGCGGAATTCTGTGGAATCCCATAGAGCGTTTCAGCATCTCCGTGGAAGTCGGTGGAGTGAAACCCCGCAAGTTCTGCCCACCCCTAGTTTTAATCCAGAGAAGTGGCATCCTAGCCTCAGAGATATGGCCTCATTTTTCCATACCGTCAAACCCCTCAGACTGTAGTGTTCTTTCCACCGAAAGTTTGCACACTAGTGTTTTGCCACATCCAAGTATTTTATTGTATTGTAGTTGCATTTATATACCTCCTACCAAAGAATGAATATGCAGATGGGTAGCACCCTACTTCACAAGAGTTAATATGGATGAAAGGAGTGTGTGTCAGTGAGGTGCCCTATATGTGCTCTATATGGTTAGAGGTGCGATGTTATGCATGAGGACCAGAGTTGTCTGTTATTGTATTTTATCACTGTGCCTATGCATGTATTTGAAGAGAAAGGAGAGATCTGATGCTTAAGCATAAGATGACAGTGTATGGATGGATACAAGGTGTGTGATTGGAATGTGGTCTGTGTGAGAATTTACTTTTAGGGCAGACATTGCTCAAACTGGGTTGAGCCATCATGATGCTGTGCCTACACATGGATCTGGGGAAAAAGTGCAAGAAATGTCACGTTTGTGAAGGTATGCAAATAGCGACAATGTTTGGAGTGGTCTTTATTTGGAGTGGTCCTTATCATACAGTTTAAATCATACTGAATATAGGGATGCAAATGGGGCTATTATTTTGCAACAACTATAGTATATGCTCTGGAGTGAACAGAGGAGTGACAGGGAAGCATTCCATTGCAATCCATAGCAATGTTGTTTATGAAGCCAACGCTGGTATGTTCTCTGATGGATCCACCACAACCCGACAAAGGAACATCTCTTATACTACAACTCCTGTGATAAGCCAGAGAGACCTGTCCAGCTGTGGTTGAGAGCAGCTCATGGACATTATACAGTCAGCCGCGATACTAGCTCTGAGCTGTCCACCTAGGGATGGCGGGAGCAGCCTATAACAGTGAGCATTAGACAACCAGTCATCGTATGTTCTGTCCGGAGTCTGCCCAGAGGCAGAAAGAGTAGTGTACAAAGAGCCTTAGTAAATGCAATGGAGAGACAAAAGAAGGGTGGCTGAGGAGCAGCCTTCGAGGCTGGTCGTTGTGTAAGTAGCGTTCATGTATAGTCTGCGGGCCCACTCAGGAGTGGCAGAGGAGAATCCCATAGGGACCTAGAGTATCCTCCATGGCCATGGTATATAATCTAAGGATTAGAACAGGACAGCAGAACAGCAACCAATGGAGACGGGCAGGTGTCATCTTTTTAATATTAGTCATGGGAGCATAAAGCCTCCATTGTGGTTGTGCAGGATGTGTCTCAGGGACACCTCCTGCCACCGCTAAGAAGGAAGATCCCTGAGACCTACTGAGGTTAAGAAGACAAGAACACGTTTTCACATTGATAAAGCCCAGAAGAGTCTGTCCCCATTCAAAGCGCTGCAATTTGCATCACAATTAAAAATGCATGTATTCGTCTCTTGCACGCGCCGCAGGGCGCTAGGATCCACATCCGTGCTCTTGTTGCTCATTCTTGGCTGTGAGTCGAGGCCACTCCCAGAGGATGCAAAGGGCACCTTTAACATACAAGATTTATCATTGAGCATACCATGGGAACACAAGTCCTGCCCCTTCTTCATGGGCTCTGGACCTTGCTCTCCCCCCACCACCTCCAATCTCCAGGTATTTCCCCTTCCCTCTGACCCCAAGCACTGCTGCGGTTCAGTGTCCGCGGCGGATGAGATGGGGCAATCCATGACACTAGGCATTATACTGTTGACACTATAAATGAGAAAGAGTATTGATCCAATATTGAGTTAATAAATGTTTGTGCAGCTGAGCACATTGTCCAGGGCTGATATATAGATGATTAATGATACACAGACAAATAACCCCTTTCCTGATTTGTGTAGCAACATTCTATTCCCCTCAAGTTTCCACTTCTATACTGCCTCAGTGTTCCATTGAAATGTTTCCCCCTAGCATAGAGCAAGAGTTCCTAAAACCACCTGCATGCACAAGAGAAGGACAACACAACTATTGTCCTTTCTAGAGCAAAAATACTGTACTCACTTGACAATCAATCACCTAGGTAACCAAACAAACAAAAACCAAAAAAGGTCCCAATGATTTCTTCAATTGAAGCCACATCTCAAACTGTCATGGCATTCCTGTAGCGCATTCGAACTGATATATTTTGGCGTTGTTATTGACACTACAACAAACAAAGAAAACAACCAGAGAACATCAAGAAATATCCAAGTGCAAACAGCGTAATGCGATTCGGCAACCTGATTTCCAAATATGGCCCAAGAAGCATATCTACCCTCTGCAGTAAGTCATAATCTCGGTGCAGATTTTGGACTTGAACAGCATGGTCGCCATACTGCCCTTATCCTTTGGTCTTTGTGCAGTTCGGACTGAGAAGCATACCAAAGGAAATGTGCAAGGAAGCCAGAATCATTGAGATGGTTTGAGGGTACTCCAACCAAAGTATGTCTGTGGAATAGGTTGATGGTAGATTGAAACACTATCTGGGGTGCCACTATTGGTAATCTGAAGACTAAATGTAGACAGGCAAGCTCGTGACAGGTTAGGTCCAGCAATAGTCAGGCAGGCTGGTGGTTTTCTGTTTACCAGCAGCAAGCAGGCAGGCTTGTGATAGACTGGGGACAGCAACAGGAACAGGCTGGTGTTAGGCAGGGGATCAGCAGAAGGCAAGGGCGGTAAACTCCGCTCAGTTTGCACAGTTTGCAAAGTTTATCCCACGCCGCATCCGCGTTGAGCGCGGAGTACCAAAAAACTCTGCTGAGTTTTTCCTCCCTGGCAGCTCGTCAAATTTAAGTTGTCGCGCATGAGAGAAGAAAACCCAACGCTAGACCACCTCTCTGCAAGATTTCTCTACTGATCATGTTGAGAAATCTGCTGCATGAATTGAGAAAGCTGTTGCTCGAGTAGAACATCTACTCGAGCAGCAGAAAGAAGCTTCGCCCTCTTGTGCAGTGCGTGGTGCAGTTCGCATTGATTTTACAGCGCAGACAAACGCCTGGTGTTAAAAATCAGCACAAGCAGCGCAACTTATCTCACTGCTGCGCTTACGAGATTTTTTGTCACTTCGCGGCACTCCGCGAACTGCGCCCAGGCCGAATCCGCAGTAAAACAGACAGGCTGATAATAGGCTACGAACAGCAGCAGGCAGACAGGCCTGCAATAGGCTGGGGATAGCAGCAGGGAAGGGGGGGGACAAGACTAGAAGGAGAGTTAAACTGTGAAGATTCTTGAACATGCAGCCTGGAAACTAGCAAGCGAAGAACACGGTTTCTGGCTAGAAAGAAAATAAACTGTTAAGAAACAATGGGTACTGTTTTTGGTTAATTTATGTAACTGATACAATGTAACACATATGTTTCACTAATGAAAAAGGTTGGCATGTGCAAGCACGAGACACTGGCATGTGTTGCTAAGCCAGTTCCAGCATCCCTTAGCGGTAGCAATGTTGAAATGCACAGGGGAGAGATACTCCTCTCTCAAACATGAGGTTTTCCCTGAATATGAGCATCTTCCAGGTGGCTGTCCCCCATGACCCTGATAGCCAAACGAGTCCACCCATAGGTTGGTCAAGCACAAAGAATGTGATGGAAACATGGGCGGCCTTTCGAGAGTCCCAAGGACCACAAGTCTACAGCCATGTGTTCAGGAGGGTCGGAGACGTGGAGCGGTGACCGTAGGCTCTGCGTGCAGCTCCACCCTCAACCACTAACAAGGTAAGAAGCCAGAGGTGGCTGGGCCTGCAAAAAAATAACAATAGTCCCTGAGCCAGTGCCTATGAGAACTGCTGAATTAACTGAAATCAATCATAATTAATTAATTCATTTGTACAAATACATCAATATCTACCCACCACCTTGGACAGCACCAGATAGGTCCATAAAGGTGACTCTGCATCAATCATGCATTTCAGTATCTACATTACCCGTTTGCAATAGTGCCGGCAAGATAACTCAGAGATTTAAACATTTGTAGCTGAAATTTTGAAGCCATGGACTCAGACCCCACAAAATGGCCAACTCGCCCTTTCATTGTTGTTAATAAATCATTGATTAATGCAATGGCAATGAATTTGGCTATTTGGCCTGCATGTACAAAGTAAGCTGAAGTTTTAAGCGTTATATAAAAAAATTAAGTACATGCTGTTATTAATCCTAGCCAGCTTCAGCACATTGTGCACGGCTAACATACTTTAGGTACCTCTGATGTACTGTGGCATAAATATGCCATTTTGGTGTAATGCAGCAATACCTGCATGTCAGTGTTCATTCCTGGCATATCATGGGCATCCCTATTAATACCTGGCATACTGTTGGCGCTCTGTAGCATTATGAGGATTATCACTGGTGTAATGGGGTCCTTCACTGACATTAAGGGCCCCATTAGGATGGCGGGCGGATCGGCCCTGTGGGCCGGCGGAGGCCACCGCTTGCCCGCCGGGGGCGATCTGCCCGCCATCCATACCTAAAAGACCCCCCGCCATATTAGAATGGCTGGGGGGTCCGCGGCTGACTGAAACACCGTCCGCCACTTTTAAGCCAGTCGACTTGTCGACCGAGCGGGAAACCTGAATAATATGGTGGCGGTGTCAACAAGACACCGCCATCCATATTATGATGGGCCGGAGATGCAACGCCACCATGGAAAGGCATGTGGTCTTCGCTGTTGGTTGCCGTACCAGGCCCCCAGGATGTTGGGGGGTTTGGGGGGTGCACATGGGGGGTACCTATGGTACCCCTCTGCATTGGCATGGACAAGGTGGCAGGCACCGCACGGTGCCTGTCACCTTGTGCATGCCAATGCAAAACATGCATTCCCAGCATTGTGGCAGGTGGTGCTATGAGCACCGCCCGCCATAATGCTGGGAATGGGGGATGCCACCGCCACGGTGATGGTGGCATCCTAATTGCAGGTGCGGGACCGCCGCACTCCTGGCGGATGGTCCCGCATTCCGTTACGGTGGCGGGCAGACTTTGTCCACCCGCCATCGTAATAGATAGGGGCCTATTAGGATGGTGGGCGGAAAACCACCCCAACCGTCATGGATCCGGATATCAACCGCCCGCCGGCACCGTGGAAAATCCGGCATCCAAATTAGAAACGACCGGCCATAAACACCGACCGCGGCAGAACGAGGCCAAGAAAAACCACCCGTAGCGGGCGGAGATGGCCCAAACCCGTCCGCGGCTGTCACATTCGCGGTGGTAAACAATCAAACCGCCGCCAGGAAAGCCGCACGTCAAATTAGCATAACCCCGATGCCCCCACAGTACGTTCCGCAGTTTCCGACCGCCGCGGTCGCAAACAGCAATGGATGGGAGAGCCAGCGGAATAGCTGCAGCACAGCCACCGCTGCGGACGCTCCGTGACAAAAATGGCGGACGAAAGAAAAATCCCACAACAAGGCCACAAAGTGCACACAGCAAACTAGCCATGCACACAAAAACACAGAACACACCCAAATGACACGACCACATGGCAAATACAAAAATACAAATCCCAGGACAACCCACACAACACACCTGACAGAAATACCCGATTTGTACACACCTTCATAGCTGAGTATAAAACTAGCTCCTTCCCTGACCACAATCCTTTGCAACATTCCAAAACTGAAGGCCACAACGCCTGACAATAAAGGATAGGCAAAGCAACACACCAGCACTACTCACACCACACACAGCATCACCACCACTTCCACACCTGCACCTCTGACCCCCTGCACATCACACACCATACACATCACCCCCACCCCCACCACTCACACCCCTGCACCCATAACCCCTTTGCACATCACAAACCATGGCAAACATAAAATGCCAAAATTCACAGAGAGTGAGTTGAAGGTTATGGGAGATGAGATAGTCAGAGTGGAACCACAACTGTTTAGTAGCCTGGTCCAACAGACACCATTAGCCACAAGAGCTCAAATGTGGGCAAAATGAAATCATGAAGCGGTGGCATGACCTGAAGAGGGTTGTCAAACAGAAGAGGAGCAAGAAACGTGAGCTGGATGACAGGACTGGCGGTGGCCCTCCCATCCCACCAAAACCATTCAATGCATGGGAGGAGAAGGTGCTTGCCATACTGCATCCAGAGAGTCTCACAGGAGTAGCCGGGGGTGTGGAGGCTGGTAAGTACAAACAAATGACTACCGCCACACTGCTATGTACTGTCTTGCACAACTACATAGCTACACCTCCTAGGCCTAAGTACATTCATATGCACCACACACTCCCCAACACATGTCTCACAGAACCAACATTCAATCACTCACATCCACCCCAAATGTAGCTAGCAACATCACCATGGGGGCATGTGCACAGTCAGCCAGCAGAACAACTTCCACCAGACCCCCTTGTCCCACAGCTCAGCAAGATGGAGCACTCCACACCCAGAAACAGTTGGAATCCATTATCCCACCACAAACAAACTAACAGGTAGGTAGCCATCTTGCCATGGAGGCTGTTTGGGGATGGGAGGCCTGCACACTTCCACCATGCCCCCTGTCCCTCCCCTGAGCACGATGGAGCACTGCCCCCACCCCATAAGAATTTGGAAGCCATTGTCCCACCACAAACAAACTAATAGGTAGTTAGACCACATCCCTGGGAGGGCTGTTTGGAGGTGGGAGGCCTACACAACAACTCACACCAGGCTCCCTGTCCCACCCTGAGAAGAATGGAGCACCCACCCCCACCCAGAGGCATTTGCCAGACATTGAATGGTTCACACTCACCTAACAGGTAGGTAGACCTCTTCACTGGGAGGGCTGTTTGGGGGTGGGAGGCCTGCACAACAACTCACACCCGGCCCACTGACCCACCCCTGAGAAGGTTGGAGCACTGCCCCCCACCCAGAAGCCGTTGGAAGATATTGTCTCACCACAAACAAACTAACAGGTAGGTAGCCATCTTGCCATGGAGGCTGTGTGGGGGTGGGAGGCCTGCACTACAACTCCCACCATACCCCCTGTCCCACCCATGAGCAAGATGGAGTACTGCCCCCCACCCAGAAGCATTTGGAATCCATTGTCCCACCACAAACAAACTAACAGGTAGGTAGCCATCTTGCCATGGAGGCTGTGGGGGGGGTGGGAGGCCTGCACTACAACTCCCAAAAATCCCCCTGTCCCACCCCTGAGCAGGATGGAGCACTGCCCCCCAACCCAGAAGCATTTGGAATCCATTGTGCCACCACAAACAAACTAACAGGTAGGTAGCCATCTTGCCATGGAGGCTGTGTGGGAGGGTGGGAGGCCAGCACTACAACTCCCACCACTCCCCCTGTCCCACCCCTGAGCAGGATAGAGCACTGCCCCCCACCCAGAAGCATCATGAAGCTATTGTCCCACTACAAACAAACTAACAGGTAGGTAGCCATCTTAACAGTGAGGTGTTAATGGGTGTGAAGACTGTACTACAACTCCTACTATGCACCCTTTCCCACACCTGAGCACGATGGAGCACCACCCCCACCCAAAAGCATGTTGCAGCCATTGCATTGTTGACCATCATCTAACAGGTATGTAGCCAACTTCACAGGGAGGTCTTGGGGTGGGAGGCCTGCACTACAACTCCCACCATGCACCCTTGTCACCCAGGTCATCAAGATAGAGCACTCCCTCCCACCCAGATGCATGTTGCAGCCATGCTATCACTACAAACAAACTAACAGGTAGTTAGACCACATCCATGGGAGGGCTGTTTGAGGGTGGGAGGCCTGCACAACAACTCACACCAGGCCCCCTGACCCACCCCTGAGAAAGATGGAGCACTCACCCCCACCCAGAGGCATTTGCCAGCCATTGAATGGTTCACACTCACCTAACAGGTAGGTAGACCGCTTCCCTGGGAGGGCTGTTTGGGGGTGGGAGGCCTGCAGTACAACTCCCACCAGGCAGCCATGTCCCAACACAAGCAGGATGGAGCACTCTGCACCCAGAAGCAGTTCCAAGCCATTGGCTCACTACAAACAAACTAACAGATAGGCAGACATCTTCCCTGGGAGGTCTGTTTGGGGGTGGGATGCCTGAACAACAACTCACCCCAGGCTGACTCGTCCCCCAGACCATCATGATGGAGCCTCCCCTCCCACCCAGATGCATGTGTCAGCCATTGTCTCACTACAAACAAACAGGTAGGTAGACATATCATGCTTGCTTGTCACACCCCTGAGCAGGATGCAAGCCTCCACCACACACACACACAGATGTGTCAAGTCAGAGCCAAATGGGAAATCATAACAGGTAAGTAGCCAGTATGTGCACACAGCCATTCTCAAAAAGCATGGTGCCACATGACAACACCATCACTCTCATTTCACACACATACACACAGATCCTATTGCCACTCACAGTGTGCACACAGCTAAGCAAACGAAACAGCAAACAAAGTGTGACACACCAATGCACATGTAGAAGAAAGTCTGGGCACAACCATGCACAGCACTGAATTCCATGTGTAAGTGCCATGGGGCCAGAGTAGCAAGGACCAAATGAGAAACTAGAAAGCATGGTTGGTGGTACAAATCCAGATATGCACATGACAAGACCAAGGTATGCAGGAGATGACAATGGCCAGTTCATGCCCAGATGTAACGTCTGACAGGGCAGAGAATACCTAAAATAGTCCTCACCGAAATTTTTAGTTGCGCTAGTCCCTAGATGGCAACATTTCCCTGTACTCACAAACTATGCACATTGCGCATGGTAGGTATTGACAACTCACACCATGGACAAGTAATGTATGTACCACAGCAGCATGTCAGGAGGCACAGTAGTGCACATAGAAAAAAATTTGATGATTAGTCAACTGTGTGGTGTACAAACAGTGAATGATATACAGCTAACACAAACCTTTTGGGGTGCACTACAATGACCATCTTCCATCTGACCCACAGGTGACCAAGAACTCACTGCAGAGGACAACACCAGCAACCTGCAGAGCCAGTCCACCCCCCCAGGTACATGGACTCTCGGATGTTGACTCCTGGGATTCTCTGGACGATGAGCTCGAAGCCGGCCCATCTGGTGTGCCAGGGTGCAACAGGTCCCAGGCCCCCATCGTCCCTTCCACCACATCTACTGCAATACCAACGTCTCTGCAGACCCCTGCTGACATGGCCAGTACGTCCTCCACCACCACCACCAACATCACCACCACCAGTGCTGCCTGCAACACTCTCCCTGTCTCAGAGGATGACCACCCCACCCCACCGACTGAGGAGGGCAGGGAGAGGATGCGTGTGCCTACAGTGGTGAGGCAACAGGTCCGTGGCAGCAGGGAAGGTGGGAGGGGCAGGGTCACTCACAGACACCAAGAGGCTGGGACCCAATCCCTGGACCACATTAACAGAGTCCTTGGGGCATATGAACGTGCCCTGGGATGAACGGGACGGTCAAAAAAAGTGTAACGTGAGCTCATCCTGCTGATGAGGTCCATCGACACCTGCATGGGGCAAATTGTGGACCTCCTGGGCTAGCAAGTGGCGGTACTGAGGGACAGGCCTGCGCCACAACCAACACCTCCTTCCTCTGGTGGGCTGCAGGATGACAGTTTGCAATCCTTCCCTGCGGCCACAGAGAGAGGTGAGTCCTCAGACTCCACTGGCCCTACAGCAGGGACCCCCCTGCCAAGCGACGAATGGGCCGTCCGAAGAAAACCCTGGGAGTAACTGGAGGCAAAGTACCTGCCAAACGCCAGTCATGGAGCTAGCCATAATGGCAACCCTCTCCACCACTGCATTGACTCTTTGGACTGTCCTTACCCACATTGCCTTGTGAAAGGCATCTGTCTGTTGGACTGGGTCACCACATCAATGTTGTGACTACTCGATTATCTCATTTAACACAACTGTCAACTCACTGCTCCACTAATCACCTCAATGTAAATGTTCACCCCCCCTCACATGTCACCATTGTAAATAATAAATCTTTACACACATGTTGTTGTGTCTGCTCTGTCTTTATTCCAGGATGTACTGTCTTTGACATGATTATAATGTACCAGGAGTATGGAATGTATGTAGGCAAGGAGAGGTTGAAGGCACCTAGGAAAACACAACAGAACAACATTCATTAGTCTGGGTGTGGCATCACAGACATCACACAACACCTACCATCAAGATAATCCAACATGCACACATCACAATGGGCAACAAGTGCCAACATACACATCCTGTAGATGTACAAAACTACCATGTTCCAGAAACATTGTCAGCTACCACTGAGTCAACAACCGGCTGCAGTCACAAAGCCAGCCCTGGGCGTAGTGGGCGTAGTGAGGCTATGTGAAGCATTACGGAGTGGGGGCAAATCTACGCCCACCCGCACACTTCGCGTAGCCCCACTACGCGCCACCCGCCTCCCTCCCGCCCTCATTTTACAATTACTTATAAACAATACATAAAGAAAATTACTTACCTGAGCTGCCGCGTCCCGGGGCTCCATCTGGCTGCTTCCTGGATAGCTTCTTCCTCACGAATGCGCGGACGCCAGCACATTGCGCATTTCTCGGGAGAAATGCGTGGGCGCCCGCGCATGCGCATTCGTGACGAAGAAGCTATCCAGGAAGCAGCAAGATGGAGCCCTGGGACGCGGCAGCTCAGGTAAGTAATTTTCTTTATGTAATGTTTATAAGTAATTGTAAAATGAGGGCGGGAAGGAGGCGGGCGGCGGGCAACTCTGCTCCGCCGCGGGGTGTGTGTAGTCTGCCCCTGCTACGCCTACTTTGCGAAGCGCGAAGTGGCCAGTACTACGCACACTCCGCGGGCGGAGCACTGTGCCCACCCTTACACAAAGCCCACATACACCTTCACAACAACAGCAACATCATCAGACAATGGATCCGTTGTACATTGTAACTCACCTTCAAGTGAAGTAGCGGGTGATGAGCTGTTGAAACAGGTCAACACCTTCCTCCTCTCAACTGTCCTCATCACTGGACACGGGTTGGTTTGCAGGCGGGGGCCTTTGTTGCTCATCATCATCCTGGATCAGGGGGATCTCCTTGCGAATGGCTAGGTTGTGGAGCATGCAGCATACCACTACAATCTGACACACCTTCCCGGGCGAGTACATCAGTGCACCTCTGGTCTTGTCCAGGCAGCGGAAACGTGACTTCAGCAGACCAAAGGTATGCTCCACCACACAACATGTCCTCCCATGGGCATCATTGTAGCAGGCATCAGCTTGTGTCCTGGGATTCCGCAGTGGGCTCAGCAACCAAGGACCTATGTGTGACAAACACAGATACACATTGCAATGTTGCTGGGTCAGCATGTCACACACACAGCACGCTATTTAACTAGGCATACTCACCCACAATCCATGCACGCTCGGGAAGCAGATTAGCCATCAGCTGTGGTACAATGCTGTTCCGCAGGATGTAGGAGTCATGGGCCGAGCCTGGAAATTTTGCACACACGTGCCAGATGATCATATCTGCCTGGCACATCACCTGCACATTTATGGAGTGGAAATGGTTCCGATTCCTGTAGATATGCTCACGTGCCTGTGGTGGTACAAGCCCAACATGGGTGCAATAAATGGCACCAACAACATGGGGGATGGGTCCAAGGGGATAAAAATCTCCCTTCACAGCAGCCAATTCATGCCCCCTGGGGAAATGGATATATGTGTCCTTGTAGATCATCATAGCGGACAGAACATCATGCAGCACCATGCTGAACATAAGTTGTGACATCCCACCTGCGCTGGACACCATGTGGTGGAATGATCCAGTGGCAAAAAAATGCAGGGCCGCCATCACCTTAGATGTGGGGGTGAAAGCTGTTGGATATGTTCGGCGAGGTTGCAGGTGGGGCTCCAACTGAGCACAAAGGGTCTGTAGTTTGGCTCTATCCAGCCGGAATTTCCGGATGATCTCCTCATTCTCCATGTCTGCCAGCACTTTGAAGGGACAATGCAGTTTTGGTCTCCTCCTAGTTGAGATGAAAGTGGACACATGTTAATGCAATACATCATGAGATGGGCACAGCATCTCACGTTTTGGCGGACACAGCGCCAACAATGACTGTCATTAAAATTGTGTTACAGACCAGCTGACATGTAGGGACTCCTTCAGCTACACTGATCGTACACCTGTCAACTGACCCACAGCAAGTACCTCCAAATCATACCGCCATATGAGAATGCACATATGGATATGGCCACGTTCACCATGGGCACGCCTGGTAGTATATCATCCAGCATTAGTGTAAAAGTGCAACACCACTGTCTCACATCTAGTGGCTGCACCTGACACACCTTCAGGCGTTAGTCGAATCTGGTACACATCAACAACACAATGACCACAGGCTGAGCGTACATGATGAGTGTGTGCATGGTCAAACATAAGCAAACAGGCACATATGGACAATCTTCATCTTGAAAAACATCGCAGTGATTTTCCCTGCACTTTCACACCTTGACATGTGTACACATTGGGGAGTCCATAACAATACTGTCAGAGTACAGGCCCATCAATATCACAAATGACATGTGAGGAAGTACATGACAATCTAAGAAATCACATACACAAACATGGCATGTGTAGTCAGCAGTGGGGTACATGGCACATTGGCATTGTGTGCACTATGACTTGCCATCAACCATGTGGTCACTGTGCACTGTGGATGACTGCCAGATGGCCATTGACACAGCATGATGTGCTATCACAGTCACCCGACACCCATATCTGGGTCACCCATGTCACTGTATGGCACCCAACTCGCAGTAGCTATCACCTGGCCCCTGCGGTGTGTCACCGCCAATGCCCAGGACACGATCGCGGTAGTGATAGGCATATGCACATGGTGAAATGGCGGTTGGCATGCTCCGCCACCCAAATCCTGGTCACCCATGTCACTGTATGGCACCCAACTCACACTAGCTACTGCCTGGCCCCAGCGGTGTGTCACCACCAATGCCCGGGACACATTCGTGGTAGTGATAGGCATATGCACATGGTGAAATGGCGGTTGGCATGCTCCGCCACCCAAATCCCGGTCACCCATGTCACTGTATGGCACCCAACTCGAGGTAGCTACTGCCTGACCCCTGCGGTGTGTCACCGCCATGGACCACGCCCTTACAGCCAATGTGACCCGCTATCGCGGTGGCATGATGCAATTTTGAAAATCACGGAAGGCGTGCTCCGCCACGGAGGAGCCGGTCATTGGATGCATTTAAAAAAGGCTGACCTAGAACACCAATTGCAGCAGCTTAGAACCACTGAAACGACACCAGGGGGCTATATATGTGTGGCAGAGAGCCCCATATTTCCACTGCTCACAGAGCCTGCTGCCTGAGACCCCTCACCTGCTGCTGCCTCCAGGGACTGCTGCCTGAGACCCCTCACCTGCTGCTGCCTCCAGGGACTGCTGCCTGAGACCCCTCACCTGCACCTGCTGGTTCCTCCAGGTATCTGCTGCCTGAGACCCCTCACCTGCTGCTGCCTCCAGGGGCAGCTGCCTGAGACTCCTCACCACCCACTGCTGCCACAGCTGTCTCATGTCCACAGTGATGGCAAGGACTGAGAAGATCCTTGCTAGTCCCTTCACAAGTGAGGAGCTGGAGGTCCTGGTGGACGAGGTGCTCACACAGTACCCAAGGCTATATGGTGCCCCAAATGTTGAGGTAAGTCTTCAACAGTGGGGGTGAGAGTGCAGGGGGGGGCACACATGTAGTCGATCTGATGCAGTATGTGCCTGAGAGTGTGGGGTTGTGTCATACACTGCCTAACATGCTGTTTCCTAGGGTGAAGGGGGGTGTATCCTACTCCACACGTTTCCCTGCCTGCACATCAAGATTGGAGGGACATGTGTTGTCTTGTCAGCCATACAGTGACGCAGCAAGTTGGTAATGCAGGAGTCAGGACAGTGATTGCTTGTGTGAATGGCTGTGTGGGTCCCTGTTGTTCATCTCAGTGTGAGCCCACCTGGCCTGCACAGCCACCGCCCCATCTGACAAGTACACATCACTCAATGTACAGTGTTACATGTGTGTTTTTTGCACAACTCTCCATCAATGAGCCATCTCAGCCCTGTAGATTGCACACGACTGGCCCTGTGAGAAGGGTGTTGGGTTGTGAGATCATGTCCCTTAATGTGACATACATGACACAGTGAGCTATTCACAAGGCAAGGTCGTTGAGGCCTGCGCAGTGTTGGACACAGTGAGTCTCCCCCCAAACACATGTTGATATGTGATGTATGTCTTGCTCTACCTAGAAATGGACAGTGGATGTGGGCAGAGTACACAGGGCTTTCTGTGCTGGCATCCTGCTTGTATATGAGATGTGCAGGTACTGTGTCCCCCTCACACTTGCATGCATTTATGTGTGCTTCTCACATGCAGATGTACCATGTGAGATGCATTCCTGTCTCTGCAAGACAAATCTGTGGATTTGGGATGAATCAGTTTCATGCTACTGTCCTGAGTGATTTTGTTAAATGACACTGTGTCACTGATGTTTGCCCCCTCTTGTCTCCCATGCCTGCATCTCAAAGTATACCAGCGAAAGGTCATGTGGAGGGCCATTGCGAGCAAAGTGCGGGTTCTGGGTGTCTCAAACCAACGGCGCACCCACTGCCACAAGAGGTGGGACGACATCACACGTCTGGCAAAGAACGTTGCGGAGATGACACTGGGGCTGCTCCCTCGCACTGGCACAGGTTGGCACGGCACAGCATGACACCACTAATGTGCCTTATCTTGGCCGTGACACACCCTGAGCTGGATGCACGATTGAAGGAGCATCAGCAGCAAATTAGGGGTGAGTATTCTGGGATGGGTGACCTTGGCTGTGTGTGGATGCACGTGTACACAGCCTGTGCCAGCGCTGGGATATGAAATGTTGGTCGTGTGATGCAGTGGCTTGTAAGTGGCCTCTGTGCTGGGTGCAGCTGTCATGCATTTGTCCTACCTGTACTTCCCAAGGGAATTCGAGTACTGGATATTTCAATAGCATTCTGGGTGGTGGGCTTCAGGTCTGAGCTATTTGTGTTACTGTTTGAACGGAGCCACATGTAGGATGTTGTGCTGTGTGGTCATCACATGGCTCACTTATGCCTGTTTTTCTTGTTTACATGCACTGTTTGAGTAACAAAAGTGTGATTGCACAATGTTATTGCACAGGATGGCGTGCAACATGTAGATTTAGTCATCTTCATGGTTGCTTTGCTTGCATATGTTTGTTCTGTTGCTGCCACTGAACTGACCCTACATCTCTCTCTCATGCAGCATCTCCTGTGGTCACGGAGGGACAGGGGACGGACACTAGTGGTGGGGAAACAAGCACAACAGCTGGACTGGAGCCCAGTGGCACAGATGTGACCAGCGCATCAGAGAGGGACAGGAGTCTGCTGGAGGAATCACAGCCCAAGCCGCAAAGTTCAACGTCATCTGATGCCAGCGGTGATGCAGCCATGTTGGCAGGCACAGGGAACGGGGACTCTGCATCATCTTCCACCACACAGCATACAGTGCCCATCCTCCCAGCCACTTCCTCTGTTGCTGCCCGTGTTCGCACCAGTAAGAGGGGAAGAGTGTCCTTCACCCCAGGCACCGCAGCACCTGCCCCTGTCCCCCCTGCTGCAATCAGTGCTGAGTCTGTGGACCTTTTGCGCCAGCTGTGTGTAGGCCAGACAGCTCTCCTCAATGTATAGACCACAACAAAAAATTGGCTCCGGTGGTTGCTTTCATGGAGGGCATACATTCAGACGTGGGTGGGCTGCACCCGACTGTCCAGTCTTTGTCCTCTGCAGTGACGTCAGCCCTTCAACTGGCACAATCTCGGAGTCCAGCTCCAGTCCCTTTGTCCACCCCCATTCCAGTGGCCACGTCTGACTATAGTGACCACGCTCCACAGACCTTAAGGTCACGATACAGCACAAGTAGCACACAGCAGCAGCCCATGCAGTCCAGGCTGCAGACACCATCCCCACAGAAAACCAAAGCCCCCCCAGAGCGCAAAGACAAAAGCCCATCAGGCGACACCAGGGGCCAAAAAGCAAAGAAGCAGATCTCAGGGTCACATGGCTCAGAGCCATCCCCAGCCAAGGACTCTCCTGTCCCAAAAGGTTCTCCCAAAGTCAAGCAGACAATTTCCGTGCCCACTGAGAAGGTGGTGCCTGCTAAGGGAACACATAAGAAGGCCTCCAAGGCAGATTCATCCACTACCTCGACTCCCATTCCAAGCCCAGTGAAGCAGGGAAAGGAGGGCACTGTAGGGGGAATACCTGTTAGACAGGGGATGGAGGGGCAAAGGCAAGGCCATGCGAAGCGTACCGCTGGATCCAGCACGTCCCCAGAGGGAGGGCCAGCATCTGAATCTGATGCAGCCTTGGTATTGAGTGTGCCTGTTGTGTCCACACCACTTCCCATTGATCCTAAGTCAGGCAAGCCATTTAGAATTCCCAATACATGGAAAGGCACGCCTCCACAATCTCCCACCCACACTGTGTCTCACGTATGCATGAATCCACCTCCACGTGCCACTACACCACCTGGTCCAAGCAGCCCTCCAGCGTGCCAAGCCACTGATAGCTCTACCTCAGCTGGGCCTCTCTCTCCCTAGTCCAGTGCTCCAACTGTGCCTGACACACAGCCAGCACCCAGTCAGACTGACAGCCAGGTCTGAATGTTGGTCAACCTCACACACCTGTCTCTCCCACAGCGGTGCCTGTGCTGCCCATCGTGACACCCCAGACTGTGTTGCTGACCATGGCAGGGTACAGTCACACCATTCCCTGTGCAGCTTCTCATGGACTCACTCTGCACTTAGTCCTGCCCACTGGCCTTGTCGTTCACTGCTGTGTGCCACCTATCTGTACAGCTTCTCATGGACTCACTCTGCACTTAGTCCTGCCCACTGGCCTTGTCATTTACTGCGGTGTGCCTCCTGCCTGTGCAGCTTCTCATGGACTCACTCTGCACTTTGTCCTACCCACTGGCCTTGTCGTTCACTGCTGTTTGCCCCCTGCCTGTGCAGCTTCTCGTGGACTCACTCTGCACTTTGTCCTGCCCACTGGCCTTGTCGTTCACTGCTGTGTGCCCCCTGACTGTGCATCTTCTCATAGACTCACATTGCACCTCGTTTTGACCACTGGCCTTGTTGCTCCTTGCTGTGTTGAACTAATCCCTGTGCAGCTTCTCATGTACCTCATCTGCACCTTGGACTGGACACTGGCCTTGCTGTTTGTCCCTTGCCTGTGCAGCTTCTCATATACCTCATCTGCACCTTGGACTGGCCACTGACCTTGCTGTTTGGACCCTGCCTGTGCAGCTTCTCAGGGACTCACTCGTCACTTTGTTTTGACCACTGGCCTTGTTGCTCCTTGCTGTGTTGAACTATTCCCTGTGCAGCTTCTCATGTACCTCATCTGCACCTTGGACTGGCCACTGGCCTTGCTGTTTGCCCCTTGCCTGTGCAGCTTCTCATGGACTCACTCTGCACTTCGTTTTGACCACTGATCTTGTTGCTCTTTGCTGTGTTGAACTATTCCCTGTGCAGCTTCTCATGGACTCACTCTGCACTTTGTCCTGCCCACTGGCCTTGTCGTTCACTGCTGTGTGCCCCCTGCCTGTGCAGCTTCTCATGTACTCACTCTGCACTTTGTCCTGCCCACTGGCCTTGTCGTTCACTGCTGTAAGCCCCCTGCCTGTGCAGCTTCTCATGGACTCACTCTGCACTTTGTCCTGCCCACTGGCCTTGTCGTTCACTGCTGTGTGCCCCCTGCCTGTGCAGCTTCTCATGTACTCACTCTGCACTTTGTCCTGCCCACTGGCCTTGTCGTTCACTGCTGTGTGCCCCCTGCCTGTGTAGCTTCTCATGGACAAGCTCTGCATTTTGTGCTTTCCTCTTCTCTAATGGGGCCTATCTGTGCAATTTGTGAATAAAGACAGTTGCTCCTGTTGTCTGTTTTGTCAGTGTCCTTACTGAATAAAGTTTTCCTGTGTGTTTATGGTTTACTGTGCCACATGCCCTGTGTGCCACTTCAACATTGCCAATGGCTTGTCTGACTTGTTCAATTTTGTACTGGGGTGACAGGGACTTCAGTTCTTCCTGACTGTGATACTTGTGGGTGCAATGATGTTGTTTTTAGATGTTACGCATTGTCATTTTCATTCTTTGTTCATGTTGGCTATATTGTACACACGTCAGGTTTTGGGGCACTGCCAGCACCGTGTGTGATTCTTTCCACATGCTTGCAGGCAGGCTGGCCTGGGTCATCATGTATGCGTGTTCTTACTTTCTGTGTGCCCAGCAGTGTAGGTGTATGGTCATGTTGTGATGGGCAGTCATCCTAGTCACATGGATTACTTTAAATGTGTGCACTTGGGTGGTCAAGAAGTGAGCAGTGTGAAGGGGTGAGTTTGTCGTGAGTGTTGATGTGTGTGTGCCCATGCAATGTCAACTACACACATGTGTCACCCAGGAGTAGAGTGCCTGTTTGTGTGATTGTTCAGGCCTGTGATTGTGATTGTGTGCACATGTGTGAGTTGTATGTTGTGCACTGTGCAGTGTGTTGGTGTGTCCTTGCAGTTCTGGCTGATTCTTCTTGTTGCTTTTGCCAATTGTGAGTATGCAGAGTGTGTGACTGGCAAGTCAGGGTTTTGTTTTGTTGAACAGCCGTGTGTCTTGATACTGTTTGTACTCACTGTGCATACCTGCTCAACCACACTGACATTGTGGGTGTGATGTTCTCATGCATTGCTGTCACATGGTGCGTTATTGCCTCCAGTGTGGCATGTGGTGTGCGGTGTCATACCACCCCCTATCTGTGCTTCAGATGCCTTGACATTGTGAGTCTGCACTCCCTCTATTTGTGTATGGTACGCTCCTGCCATGTCCACTACTGAAGTGCACACCACTTCACTTTGATGTCAGCTGTTCCCTTGTGTTGCCTGTGGGTGTGCCTCCCCATCACTTCATTGACACTGTGCTTTGTGGTGCAGATCTTTGGCCAGGAGCACTGTGCCACTCATGACATTTCCCCAATTAGTTATCTGTGTTGTTCTAGTACTGTTCAGCAGATTTGGTTGCTCATGTGCAGTTCAACTGTCTGTGCTACCCAGTCCTCTTGTCAAGTTGTTTCCACTTTTGTGTTCCAGATTTGTGCATCTGTGGGTGTTGTGTTAGGTGTATGTTTGTATGCTGGGGTACTGCTTGACTTCCCGTGTGCTGTTTTGATTGTTGTTGTGGGTGTTCATGGTGTGTCACTCATGGCTGTGTGGGACTGTTATGTTTTGTGTGCACACACTGCTTGTTGTGCATGCAGTGCTGTGGGTGTATGTTTCCTTGCCCTGACCTGGTGTGCATCCCCTGATGTTCGGCTGTGTTTGCTATATGATTTATTGTCATGTGCATCTGTTGTGTGTTTGGTGTGTCTGTGTTGTTCTGTGATGGTGCAATTTTTGTCTGTGTTGTGGTATGTTGTTTGTGCATTGTTCCTGACTGATGAGGTTGTGCACTCCTGTTGTGTCTGTGCACCCATTGCCTTCCCACAGATTGGCTGCACAGTTCATGTGTGATCTTGTTGTGGTTCTGTGTGTGTTTCTGCTGAGTTATGTGTAAATGTAAATTGATACTTGTATAGCGCACTACTCACCCGCAAGGGTCTCAAGGCGCTTGTACGAATACCGCCGTGGAACCCATCCTGGCGTTCCCTGTGAAGCGTCCACTCCTGGGCACCCCCAAGGTGGAGGCCAGGCATCCTTAGCGTTGTGGGGGCCGTTGTGGAGATTAAGCAAGCTATTGCCCAGAGTTGCAGAGTGGGACTCCATGATTGGAATAGGCACCGAGGCGAGAATTATCAGGTCCGTGGAATTTTTGAGCCCAAGACCGGCCGAGGCGGGGAATTGAACCCTGGTCCCGGGCTAGACCTCTGCATCAGGTCTGCCGCTCTAATCATTGAGCCACACTTCTCCGCTATCCAACGCTTTCCCTACTATTGCACTCACTGGAGTGGGAATAATAATTTTTACCCCTACGGTATCCAACGCTTACCCTACAGTTGCACTCACTGGAGTGGGAATAGTAAATTTTACCCTCCCGCTATCCAACGCTTTCCCTACTGTTGCACTCTCTGGAGTGGAAATAGTAATTTTTACCCCTACGCTATCCAACGCTTTCCCTACTGTTGCACTCTCTAGAGTGGGAATAGTAATTAATTTTTAGCCCTACTCTATCCAATGTTTTCCCTACTATTGCACTCTCTGGTGTGGGAATAGTAATTTTGACCCCTATGCTATCCAACGCTTTCCCTACTGTTGCACTCACTGGAGTGGGAATAGTACATTTTACCCATCCGCTATCCAACGCTTTCCCTACTGTTGCACTCTCTGGAGTGTGAATATTAATTTTTACCCCTACGCTATCCAATGCTTTCCCTATTATTGCACTGTCTGGAGTGGGAATACTAATTTTTACCCTCCCGCTATCCAACGCTTTCCCTACTGTTGCACTCTCTGGAGTGGGAATAGTAATTTTTACCCTCCCGCTATCCAACGCTTTCCCTACTATTGCACTTATTGGAGTGGTAATAGTAAACTTCACCCGCCCGCTATCCTACGCAAAAAATATTGCATATTTTTAATTAATATTACGTTAATATATATGTATTTTTTTTTTTTTACTTACATGAATTATTTATTAATTTTAAAGATATTTAAGTATTTTTAAGTATGTTTCAGTTAATTATATGTTTTATTTCATTAATTTTACATTAATTTTAAGACATTTAAAAAATTCGATATTTTGACTAACTTACATTTTTTACAACGATATTTTGGATTCTATATTTTTGAACTTACCTGTTTGGAGATAGGGCTTCGATATTTTGGCATTCTATATTTTTACTTCGATATTTTGGCAATTCGATATTCTCCTTCTCGATATTTTGTCAGTGATCCCTGTGCCTATACATGGGTTGCATTGCTGTCTCCCTGAGTTGTTACACTGAGGTGACTGTGGTTTGAGTTAACTCACTGTGCCAGCCATGTGTGCTTTGATGGAGTGAGGGTGTTGTTCTCTGTTCCTTGTCTTGCATGTGATGTACACATGCTTGTTGGTTGTCTCCTTGGCCTTCCATTTGTGAGCACCTCACTTTGGCTTTCCAATATGTTGTGCTCCATTGCTGGTGGTCTGTGTATGTGGCTGTGTGTCAGTGCGGGGTATGTCTGTGTGACTAAGCAGGCTGTGTGTCCAGTAGGATGTTTGTTCATTGTATGTGTGTGTGTTCATTTTGTGCTTGTACTCAGCTTTCTTGCCATGAATGTGGTGTTGTGGTGTGTGGGTTGCCCTGGGCCTGTGCTTCTGTGCTGTGTGTTCCTTTGCAGCCACTCCTGCTGTGGCTGTCTCCCTAGTTGTTTGTTGTGTGGTTTAGGGTGTGGATTCACCTAGCTTGGCGTTGGGCATGGGGGTGCACAGGGGGGTGCACATGGAATGTCCATTCATGTTGGGGGGCAGTGTGTAGAGTGGGGAGATGTGGCCCTGTGTACTTTATGCCCTGCCCATGCCTGGTGCTGGCCCTGCCTTCTGCATTGTGTGCATGTTTTCCCTTGTCTTCACCGCTGCGGTGACGTGACCGGGGCATTACTTGGAGATCGCGGTGATGTGTGACCTGGATGCAGAGGGGTGATTTGGTGGCAGGTAGGACATGTGTGGGTACACTTGTGGATGTGTTCCTGTTCCCACCAGGGAGTCTGGTGTGGCAAGGGATTCTGTATCAGCCCATGAGTTGTGTGTTGTGGTTGTGTGCGGGATTGTGTTGTTGCGTACCTGCGGCAGCGTCCGCGATGGTCCATGAGTTGCTGGTGATGTATCGGGTACAGCACCGGAAAGACGTGAAGAGCTGGATCCATTGCGGTCGAGACCAGGAATCAGGTTCCGCGCTCCACTGACGAGCTTCCGCCGTCTCTAGTTGGGCGGTTTCTCCACTGCAGAGCGACTGACTTTTTGAGGCATCCTGATTTGTACAGCGGACGGGATGTCATTCTGCACGGCGGTGAGTCTCCATTGGCTCCTACCGCCGCGGTGGCGGGTGCACTTTGATGGCGGTGCGCGTCGTACCGCGGCAGATGGGAAATTGACTGTGTTTGGCCATACTAATATGGCCGGCGTGAGGCCTGCTGTTGGCATGCGGAAAAAGGCATTGTCCACCACTGCAGGCCCCCCCGGTGGTTCCACCGCCCGCCATCCTAATAAACCCCTAAGTTGGGATTCCATAGCACATGGTGGGCATCTCTGTCATCTGATGGCCACCTCTGCTACATACGGACATCCCTGACATTTGGTAGCCACTTGTGTCATAGGTAGGATAACCATGACTTCTGAGTGCCACCCCTGGCATCTCTTGTCTTCTTCTGTCAAATAGTGGGCATTCCTGCATGTGCTGATCATACATTAGTATGTGAGGCTGGACTGAATCTCAGCACTAGATCAAGCAGATATTTGGGGCACAACTTAATGCATTTACTAAAACTAAAAAAGCTGATATTTTTGGCAAAGTTTATTTGCAGTCAGAGACTAGCTTTGTTTTTAAAGAAATATTTTTATTTACGAAAAACAAGAAATTTTTTGTTTTATTGACATAATGAATATATCTTCAAAACCTGCCATGCAAAATGAGATTAGATAATTAAAATAAACCTCATATGCGAAGACGAAATGTGTGTATTTCGTGAACTGACCAGCTCATGCTTGGGAACAAAATATGCAAATTTCCAAAGTGTGTTTAAAGGTGACATTAGAGCACTAACCCAATGCAAGTTACAGACAGACATTTATTGCTCATGTCATCTCTTTGCTGTCACAAGGCATATTCTTTTATTTTCATTGCATTGCATTGATAGCTTTGAATGACCTTTTCATCCCGACTGTTTCTGTAACCAAAGTCTGCAAGATCAGTGTAGTATCATGTACATGTCTACAGGCT
The DNA here is from genome assembly GCF_964204655.1 of Triturus cristatus. Classification (NCBI taxonomy): domain Eukaryota; kingdom Metazoa; phylum Chordata; class Amphibia; order Caudata; family Salamandridae; genus Triturus; species Triturus cristatus. Next base: position 810,519,202 of record NC_140586.1, read on the forward strand.
GAACCTGTAAAGTCTCATTAGTCTGAGTAGCAGCTCTTTTGTCAGGGCACTAAATATAAGTGGAATTCAACTGATAGATAGGTCTGCTGCATACAACCCAAGATGATGAGTTTAGGGTACCCTTTGGATTTCCATCCTGCCCCTGAAAATTTGACTCTTACAAATATACAACTTAAATCTACCCAGAAGGGGAAGGAATGAAAATGAATGGAAATGGAATGTGGAATTGAAAGAAGATGCTTTAATATTTTGAATAAGCGTCCATTAAACGTTGCAGCCCCACTGCAGTCCTGGCCAACAGGTCAGCGTCGTCTGCATTCAAAGGCATTTGGCTTCAGCATGGCTGAAAGAAAAATACAAGAAAAGCAGTATGACGCTGCCAGTGCTGATCGTGTCATAGGGCTTTTTTATTGCTGGCGGGAGGGAGGGCAGGAGGAGGCAACACGAGTGTGAGAAGAAAATGCTATTATGCAGCCAGTGGTGCCCTCATCATACCGCTTTTTTTTGTTAAGGCAGATGGGAGTCAAAGCAGCAACACGGAGGGAGGGAGGCTGATGGAATGGGGTCAAGCAGTAACAAAGATGAGGAGGGAAGGATTATGAGAGAGAGCAAGCAGCAACACAGATGAGGGAGGGTGGGGGCAAGTGGCAAGAGAGATGAAGCAGGGTGGGTTGATAACGACAAAGAGCAAGACAGACATTGCATATGGGTAAGCAGCAACAAGGACTAAGGTTGGGGGTAAGCCAAACCAATGAGGGTGGGCAGGTGAGGGCAAGCAGTAGAGATCAAAGGGGGGTGGGCAAAGGAGAGGCGAGATACACAAGAGAACCAGCAGAAAAAGGTGCATTGTGGTTGAGTGCTTAAACACAAAGATAAAAGTAGCTCCTAAAAAATGAGAAGAGGAAGAACACAAGCAATGTGTTCATGCTCCAGGGGAGGGACAAACACACACACAGGAAGGAAGCTTATGGTATCCGACCAATAAGTAGAAAGCAAATAAGAGTGACAATAAAGCCAACTAATGGCAAGCAATGAGCGAGCTCTAAGCCCACTGCTAGAAAACAAAAGGCCTTGCAGAATCAGAGCATGCTCAGTCTAGGTGAGACCTAAAACGATTGGGGGGTAGGTCACATTACATTGTATGAATTCCTCTTCAGACCTATTTGCAATATTTAGGGATTTATATCATAAACTGTCATTTTTACATCTTGTTTTCAATTAAATTATCTAGTTGAAGGACAAACAGTATCTTTGCATCAACAAATTGACTCAGTCACACAAAAACCCTTCTACCCACTGATCTGCTTAAAAAAGATCTCAGCTCCTAAAAAATAGTTAAGCCTTGTAAGAATGTTAGTCTTTAGAAAACTAGACTTACAATGGGAGTCAGGAGATTGCAGAAAATACATGCCAGACAAGGGATGATTGTCTGTAATTGTTTATGAGTGTCTTGGGTGGGTGGTACCACACAGGCGAGAGTAAGTAGGCAAAGTCCCATATCAGCCCTATTATACCTTCTAAGCATAACCAATAACACCATCCTATCCTGGACTTTTCTTTAATGACCTAGTGCTTTGTAGGAGTTGTAGTCTTGCCTCATTTAAACTGAAACAATTGGAGTGCTGTTGTGGCCTATACCTTTTATGACAGGGTCCCTTTAAGTCAGTCTGGTCATCAGGTGGAATCCGGGGTGCCGGTGAGTCTACCTGGTGACGGTTATGGTGAGGAGACAGGACCGGTAAGTTGGTTGTGTACTGGCTGGAGTTGAATCATAAGTATGTGTGGACTTCGCGTCAAGTGGTGACGAGTGAGAGCATCCACCTCACTTATTGAACCCTGTGTGCTGTTTGTGAAAGTTTCACAACACTGTTATATAGATGGTGAGGATAAAGGCGGTAATTTGCCAATGCCAAATCTGAACTTGTTTTTTTGTGAAGGTACAGTCATTGTTTTTGCATTCTTACAACTCGAGCTTTGAAGAACTGTTACAGTTCTATGGGAAGGCTATTAAAATTTGGGAGCATGAGCATTTACAGTTGGCTGACAGTGTGTAGAACTGCATGTGAAGAGTTTCCAAGGACGTTGGCAGCTGCATCACGGAAGTGTGGTGGTGACGTTTTTATCATTATTGTTGCGTATCTTGATCAGGAGCACTATGCCGCTACCCATAATACACGACGCAGAATACAGACAACATGAGAATGCTCTGGATGCGCTGGCACATAGGGAATCTGCCTCTGTTTATAAGCGAAGCACGATAGATTCCAGAAACATGGCATGCAGATAATTTTGAAAGTTAAAGGGAATGAGAAGGTATTTGAGCTGTGGATTTTGATGATGCACACACCATTTCATTTATTGTATGTGGAAGATATTTTTTTTCTTCTTTTTCATTAAGCCCATTTCTCGCATGTTGGTTGAGATATCTTGAACCGCATTACGTCACCTGAAATAACCTCATCTGAAGTGGCTGGCCTCATATATATATATATATATTTGGGTTTGACAAAGACCGCTTTCACGGTTGAAAAGCGTTACCAGGTTGTTTGTGGTCACAAATAAAAACTCTTCTAAGCGAGCCCGAGCATGTTGAAGTCTGTTCACATGCTGGAGCAGGCAGTCTGATTGTAAAGCGTTTCGGCTGACCTGCAGGTCTGTTTTCTATTTCCTGTTTACTCTCTCTACATATGATTTGGTTGTGCACGGCAATCCTACGTGTGAGTAAGGCAGCAGGTCAGCCAAAACGAGTTACGAGGAGCCAGTAAAGATAACTTGAGCAACTATCCTGTGTGGCGTGTTGTGTACTGAGAGTACGTTATCCCCTGTGGGGGCGGACTGTTGGATATTGAAAGCCAGTTTGCTTCGCCGGCGCACGCACCACCTTCCTCAGGTCCGTGGTCTGGGAAGGAGCGCTGTTTGTATGAATGCTCCAGTGAAGTCGAAACGCGTCTCTTTTTACCCTGAAAGTCTCGGGGGGATTCGTCAAGCGGGGGCTGAGAAAAAAGGGGGGTCCCAAAACACATTTTCCCCATGCAATTTTCCATAGGGACCTTTAGTCCAAGGTACAGCCCGAACGGCAGAACAGAATTACTTGAAATTTGGCAAAGAGGTAGTCCTCAGGTCAGGCATGTGCCTTTTGCATATATGGTGTCAATCTGTTCAGTAGTTCCTGAGAAAATCAAAAGTAAAATCACATACATATCTGGGCGGAGCCTAACCACACATCTCATCGTGAGATCTGATTGGCTGTCAGTACTTCATCCAAGAAGTGTTGGCAGCCATCTTGGGACCAATATACATGATAGCACCTCATTAAAAAGCATTGCAGTTAATAGAAGGTTTTAAGACTTTAGTTACATTATAAATCATTTGTTGATGGTACCATACTCATTTTAGGAATTGTGGTGTGTTCTAAGGTGATTTTACCATGTGAAAAAGCCTTCTGCTGTGATATCACGAACCATGTTTGAGAGAAAACTATTTTCTCATACTTTTCCCACAGAGGTTTGGAAGGTGATCTATAAGCTAAACTGAGAGCATATTTTCTGTAAATTCACATTATCTTTCTCAGTCATGTAAGAATGAAGTCTGACATTCTCAGTAAAACATGTACATCCAACAAGGGCAGAGACTGTCAGTTGATTCCTTTGTGTTCTACTGCAGCTTCCCAGAGTGCTCTAAAGAACAACTAGAGCGCTAACAGTCTTACTTATGACAAAAGTATGGCACACCTGAAGCCATCTTGATTGGAATAAAGTGGTAACACTTAAAACATTTAATTTACAAAGGAACAAAATGAGGGGGTTCTTTTTGCCATATAAATTATGATTAGTGCTGCAGAAAGAAAAACTAGGGCACATTTTGACTTCTGAAATCCTCTTTTATTTCATAAAAACATTCTGACATGCAGACTGAAACATGCTCTTTGAATACCAGCAGCAGACTTGCCTGGTGAGCAGTAGCTTTACTACAGTGATCTAATGAGCAACTAGAGTGCTAACATTCAGAATTTATGGAAAATGTGTGACACATCTGAATGCCTTCTTGATGGAATCAAAGTAAAAAACTGAAAGTGTTTCCTACTGAGGAGACTGCAGTAAATGAGGAAATTAGGAAACTTCATAACAAATAAATCTCCCAAGATGGCCACCAGAGACAAAAGAGCCCAAATGTAGCCCAAATATCACCCAGATGTAGCCCAAGTATAGCCCAATGACAGAATGTCCCAGAGTGTTCTTAAGAACAACTAGAGCGCTTACTGTCTTACTTATGATAAAAGTGTGGCACACCTGAAGCCATCTTGATTGGAATAAACTGGTAACACTTAAAACATTTAATTTAAAAAGGAACACAATGAGGGGGTTCATTTTGCCATAGAAATTATGATTAGTGCTGAAGAAAGAAAAATGAGGGCACATTATGAGTGACTTCTCAAATCCTCTTCTATTTCATTAAAAAATTCTGATATGCAGACTGAAACATGCACTTCTAATACTAGCAGCAGACTTCCGAGGTGAGCAGTAGCTTTACTACAGTGATCTAATGAGCAACTAGAGTGCTAACATTCAGAATTTATGGCAAATGTGTGACATATCTGAATACCTTCTTGATGGAATCAAAGTAAAAAACTGAAAGCATTTCCTACTGAGGAGACTGCAGTAAATAAGGAAATTAGGAAACTTCATAACAAATAAATCTCCTAAAATGGCCACCAGAGACAAAAGAGCCCAAATGTAGCCCAAATATCACCCAGATGTAGCCCAAATGTAGACCAATGACAGAAGTGTGCAAAACACTTATTTTTTGTGTATTTGCAGTTTTATATAGTGCAGACTTGTCAGGTACATTGGTTACATCACACAAGATCAAATTCATTTTGGTTGTAGACATGGGGAGATTAAGTGATTTGACCAGAATCACAGAATGTTGAGCTGAAGCAGAAACTGCAACCTGGTTCCCCAGTTGCAAAGTCTGCAGATCTGGAAGTAACACCACACCCTCTCCCCTTGGATGCAACATTTAATCAAGTGGTCAACTGGATAAAAAAACTAAGATTACAAATAATTTAAAAGTTCTTTGTCGCTATTTGAAAATTCAGAAAATATGTCCTCATTTTAGTTTTTTAGAGCACTAACCATAATTTTGATGCAAATAAGACCCTCTCATATATGTAATTTCTAAAGGAAATGCTCTAGGCATTACAGTTTTGATTACATCAAGATGACGTCAGGCATTCCACACTTTTGTAATAAATATAGAATGTTAGCAATCTAGTTGTTCATTGGGATACTGTTGAGAGGCAGAGGCCAGGGGCACGGACTCTGAAAATTGAAGGCAGGTAGGAGAGTGCAGAGGCAACAATTTGACCACACTAGGCAGGCAGGAAGGGCAGTGGCAGCACAACAGACTATGGAGGGCAGTGGAAAGGGGGGTAGGGGCAACACACCAACAATACAGGACTGGCAAGAGAGGCTGTGGCAATATAGTAGACCATTGTGGGCAGAAGGAAGAGGCAGTGGTCATACAACCATACATGCCAACAGACCCGTTTCAGCCAGGAAACGTCCAATGTTTTTAAGCTCAAATGGGCTTTACTTGATCTGTTTCCTGTCTACAATCTTCTCTTTTTCAATGTAACTCAAAGGGGAAAATCAATACCCCAGTTTTATTTCAAAATCTCCCTCTTACCAAGTTCAAAATGTTCGCAAGTATGGTACATTGGATCATGGTAGGCAGGAGGAATTGGGGTAGGGACATGGACTCGGATAACAGAACACAGGAGGGACATTGAGAGGTGCACCAAACTGACCCTACAGGGCAGGCATCAGGGTTTGCAGCAGCACAATACACCACACAGGGCATGCGGGACGGGAGTGCAGCACAACAATCCATAGAAAGCAATAGGGAGGGGACAGGACCATGCACATGGACAACAGACAACAGAGGGGAAAGAGGCAATGGTAGCTAGCTGACCATAATGGACAGACAGGAGAGAAAGCTGCAGCATAACAGACCATAAAGGGCAGGAGGGACGGATTAGGGGCATTACAATGGAACCGACAAGCCAGGAGGGAGGGAACAGGGGTCTGCACATGGAAACAGAGGGCTGGGGGCAAGGGGGCAGGGCAGGAGCAGCAAGATGACCATGGAGTTCAGGCAGGATGGGCACTAGAAACAAGACACACCATGGAGAGCATCAGTGAGACTATGATGGCATACACACAGACCATGGAGGGAAGGTGGGAGGGGGTCAGGAGCAGCTAGCTGACCACACAGGGAAGGTGGGAGGGGCCATGGCAGCACAGAAGACCATGCATGGCAAGCGGGAGGGTTAGTGGCAGCACAATGGCTATGATGGGCAAGAAGGAGGGTGCAGGGGCATGCACAAAGGACCATGGAGGATAGAAGGGAGGGTCAGGACCTGGGCACAGACAAGAGAGTTCAGGGGAAGGGGCCTCACAACAGACCGTGTGGGGCAGGCAGGAGGAGCAGTTGCAGCACAACAGACCAGGGAGGGCAGAAGGGTGTGGCAGTAAAATGGACCATGGAGGACAGGAGGAAGGGGAAAGGGGCATGGCATGTGGACAGGCAGGGTGGGGGTGGCAGGGACAGGTTACAGTCATTTGACAATGCTAGGCAGGTGGTAGGGGAGTGGCAGCTCAACAGAACACTCAGAGTACATAGGAGTGGCAGGTCCATGGAACATGGTGGTCAAAAAGGATGGAGCAGTGGCATGCACAAAGACATCGGAGGGCAGGGGAAAGGAGAATAGGGGCAGCAAGCAAAGCACAGAGGCTAAGCAGGAGGTCAATGATGGGCCATAGAATTGGGCAATGGAGGGCAGGATGAGTGGACTGGTACATCATGCTAAATGCAGGGCAGTGGCAGCACATCAGACCATGCATGGCAGGAGGGAGGAGGCTAGTCCATGGATTCAGACAACAGAGGATAGGGAGGAGGTGGACGGGGCAGCAAGCTAAATGTTCATAGAAGGTGGGTATTAGGAACTTTATTGTTTTTAAAATGTGTGTCTGTGCGAACTACTTAAAATATGAACAAGTATGCAGCATAATCTCACTTTTATTCAGGAAGAAGAGGACGTTTGGGACTGTGACTCCGGGCTCACCTGGCAGAAACATCCCCTGACCCTCCACCCCCCATCGCAAAATGTAATGCCCGTGAAAAGGGTAGGTGGACGCAGTGTTATATAGAGCATAGTCCTGAGAGCACGATTGAAAATGAAAACTAGATATAGTATATGGTATAAACTATGCACCAAAAAGTGTGATATAAGATGAACCGGGGCGTGAAATATAATATGCAATACATTGTGCGCAATGACAGATTCATTGGAGAGCGCGAGATAGCACAGGCACTAGCGCTTGCTATGTGATATGCGCCTTGGAGTGTAATATGCACAGGGCAGTGTTGTGTAACCTAACTAGTCTCTAAAGTTGTAATATAAAATATGTGCTGGGTAGTGTAACATTGCATATGCACTGTGACAAAGATATGGATCCCAGATTGTAATATGTATGGCATAGCGCTGTGCTTTATAACATAGGCATCGAGGAAGGCACGTTAGATGGGGCAATATAACCCTTGCGAAGGCAAGTTTGGCATGACATATTCACGGGGTGGTGTTACAGTGCACATGGGCTAGAGAGTGTCATAGCATACGCACTAGCTGGTGGAATACAACACAGAGGTGTGTGGTACTCGGCGGGCACTGGTGGGTGTAACACAGCATTGGGCTCAGCCAGGAGCACGCTGTGACTCTCAAGTGAGGTTTGTGTCCTTTCCAGAGAGTAAAATAAAAAGTATTACACACCCGGCGGTGGATGTGTGTTTTATTAACCGTGAGGGGGTTTCTTGCATAGTTTGGTCGGATTTTTGTCGAATCCCCTTTGAATGGCTTGGTGTGCATGTGTATTAAATGTGCCCGTCAATAGCTACCCATGTTTGTATAAATAAACGACAAGGGTGTCTACTTGGAGAGTACCCACCAGCGGGGGCGCCGGGATTAGGCACGGTAGGGTGTGGGACATGTCAGAGCTTCACTAGCGGTGTGAATACATTCTACGTGGATTCATTGTATGCATAGTCGCCTTTTAATGAATATCACGCAAATCGTCATGGTGATAGGTACATACGGTTTGTCCAGCATGTCCTAGGTGTTTCTATAAATATATATATTTTTAAAAAAATAAAAAATAAAGGCCGGCCCCGGGTGATGGGGTCTCGGGGCCATAAGTGGCCTGAGGAGGGGGGCAACACAGCCCCCCTCCTAAAGAATAAAAAAATAAATAAAAGGCCATGACCTGGGGGTTGGGGTCCCCGGAGCCGACTAAGGCCTTGGGAGGGACAAATTAATTTTTTTCAACAAAAAAAATTAGGGTGCAGGCCCTGGGGGATGGGGTCCCCAGGGCTAATAAATTAGAAAAAGAAAGGGGGCCACACAGCCCTCCTTCTTAAAAATAAATAAATAAAAGACTGGCATCGCGCCGGAGGCCACGCCCCCTCCTTGCAGCAATCTGCAAACGCGCCCCCTGGCCAGTTGTAAGTTGAGGAATTAATTCCCCTTCAATACTGAGGGTCCCTGAGGGCCAACTAGCCCAACAGGTATCCCCAGTATGCGCCAGGGAGCTGCATTGCAGACAGGTGTTCTGAGGCCACACCCCTTTTTACACCTCCATGCAACGCAGCTCTGTGGCGCTTACTGGAGGTACCTAGTGGGCTAGTTTGACCCTAGGGACCCTTAGGATTCAAGGGGACTTAATCTCTCAACTCAGAACGCCCACAGGCCCTGTGGCGCATTTTTAAGTTGGGGAAATAATTCCCTTTCAATCCTGAGGGACCCTGGGGTCCAACTAGCCCACCAGGTGCTTCCAGTAAGCACCACTGCTCTGCGTTGCAGAGAGGTGGTGCAGGCCGTGCCACTTTTCACACCTCTCTGCAATGCAGGTCTGTGGCGCTTACTGGAGGTACCTAGTGGTCTAGTTGGACCCTAGGGACCCTCAGGATTCAAGGGGACTTAATCTCCCAACTTAAAACGGCTACAGGGCGTGTTTACACAGTGGGGAAGGGAGGGGACGGGGCATGAGGTGACGTGTTCAAACACGCCCTGTGGTGCGTTTTAAGAGGTAGTTTTAATCCCCTGCCCTATTATATACTAGGGGCTTACAGAGGAGGTCATGCTAATCACAGGGGGACCCCAACACATAGTGTGCCCTAGTGTATGTAGGTGTTTTCACTGTATTCTGAGTGTCTTTTAACATAGCACTGGCTCTAGGACTGGTTAGTCAGACTCAGTTACCACCAGTATCCGTCTGAAAAAGTTGAGGGTACAGGATGATTTTGCAACAAGGCTTGTTTCTGCTCTTCTGTTTGTTCTTTCTGCACGTTATCCTTCTTCCTGCACTTTTCTTCGTCATTGAGGACTTCTGTTGCTTCTTTCTGCATTTCTTTTTTTTCTTTCTGTGCGCTTTTCCTTCTTTCTTCACATGTCCTATCTCTGTAGGCATAGCTAGAAATTAGCATTTAAAAAACCTTTGAAATTCACTGAAAAAAACATAGGTTTCAGGCACGTTATAGCTAGGAATTAGCATTTAAAAAACCTTAGAATTCACTGAAAAAACCATAGGTTTCAGGGGCGTTATAGTTAGCTGGACTTTTCACTCATACAAAACCATAGAAATTCCCCCGTTATAGTTAGTTGAGCTAACTATAACTCGCGCGCCCGCAATGCACTGCTGATGACGTCACATATTACATCACTCATGACATGGTCAGTGACATCACTCATGACATCACTGATGACATCATCCTTGTGATAGAGTGGCAGACCTCCTCTCCCCCTAATATAACCTTTGATACACACATTCAAAAATAGAAATTAAAATTTTCAAAACAATGGACATACCAATACCAGTTACAACAACCTATTCAGTAATTGTAAGATCCACATCCACATCCACTCATTCACCAACAGTCCTATACAGTCACTCATACATGTACTCACTCATCGTATGTACTCATACACCTATACATCCTGTTACACAACGCCACTCATCCATAAAGTTACTCACACACATAGTCACTCATGCTAATAAAGAATCAAACATCATTTTACCTGCATATACAGTTATACACACACCACCACACTTACTTCTACAGAAACTTACACATACTTAGGGCCTCATTTATGAAAAGTGACGCATCACTGCGTGAAAACAGTGATGCGTCACTTTTCACTGCGCCCTCCCTGCGACTCCAGTGATGCGTCATATTTACAGTATGACGCATCATGTCGCAAGGAGTCACAGATACGTCAGTATTTCTGACGTATCTGTAGGTGCAAAAGTGACGCATTGCTGGAGTGTGTCACAAAAGTGACGCAACTCCAGCAATGTGTCCTTTCACATGGGGCAAGCCCCATGTGAAAGGGCCTGCGTCAGTCTTACGCCTGCTGTGAGGCAGGCGTAAGATATTGACGCATTTGCACCCTAGAAATGGCGCAGTGAAATCTCGTAGATTTTACTGAGTCACTTCTACGATGCTTACTTACGTGGGAACGCCCACCCTGCATACATTATACCTGACGCAGGTATAATGTAGCGCAGGGGTTTACAAAGTGACGCATCTAGGTAGATGTGTCACTTTGTAAATATGGCGCATCATGGCGCATGTTTTACGCCACTGGTGCGTCACAAAAAGTGACGCACCGGTGGCGCAAAAGTGACGCAGGGGCTCATAAATGAGCCCCTTAGTCTTTTTAACAATCACTTATAGAAACACATACTTATTCATACAGAAACTCTTTCAATCTCTCACTCTCACATATACTCACTTATATACACCAATAGTCACATATACTAGTTTAAAACATATGTAGTTACTCATACAGACACTATTGAGACAGTCATTCACTCACTAACACACCCATGCACACACTCATCCACCCATACAGTCCTGCACACATGCTGTCTTCAACACATACAAACAGTGAGTCACTCATTCATGCACCTATGCACTACGTAATACCCCCCACCGAACCATACAGACATCAGACACTTATACTGATACTCAAAAAAACAACTAATAACCTATATAGACACTCATGTAGCTACTCACCAACCCATGCAGCCACTTATACACAAAGTGAGAGACTGATACAGATATTTACATATTTAAACATTACTCACTAAGCCATGTATTCACTAAGATACACTTAATCAGTCAGTTATACAATCAATTTTTCAAAAACAAATCATCCATTTAGACACTTATATACCCATTTATTCTTCCATCAACCTTGAGATATACATATATAAAACATATGTAATTTTCAGAAAAACACACATTCACTGGATGATGTCATCAGTGATGTCATCAGTGATGTCATTTGAGATGTCGTCAGTGATGTCATGAGTGATGTCACTGACCATGTCATGAGTGATGTAATATGTGACGTCATCAGCAGTGCATTGCGGGCGCGCGAGTTATAGTTAGCTGAACTAACTATAACGGGGGAATTTCTATGGTTTTGTACGAGTGAAAAGTCCAGCTAACTATAACGCCCCTGAAACCTATGGTTTTTTCAGTGAATATATATATAATGCAGAAGCAGAACGAAGGTTTCTAGTTGGAGAATACCAGCTGAATTTTCTTTGTAGGTTCTTAGGGCCCATTCCATGAGCTACCCTAAAGACAGTGCATAGAGCTTCGAATTGAATTCGCACGTGGATCGGCAGCCAATGCAAATCTTGCAAGGCTAATGTGGTTGAGGTCCCTCGCTGCCTATTTAAAGCAAGTTTCGCTGCAATGACCTGTATTCTGTACAGCTTCCCGATAAGGGTGTTAGGCGCACCCAGATATAGAGAGTTGCAGTAATCAAGTCTGCTGAGAATTACGCATCTCAGAACCTGCGTTCTAGCAGAGTTAGGCAAAAAAGGGAGGATCTTTCTCAGCACTAGGATTAAAGAGAAGCAAGTGCAAAACGTTTTGTTAACCTGAGAATTCAGTTGGAGATCCTGATCCACCATCACCCCCAGATTGCGTACTGTGTTAGAAGGGGTAATAGGTGCGCCAGTAGGGGACAGCTGAAAGATGGGTAAAACAGGCTGATCAGATCTTCTGGAAGAACACAGGACCACTTCCGTTTTAGAGCTGCTAAATTGTAACCAGTTCTTCTGAAGCCACTTCGTGGTGCTAGTCATACACTCGTGAAATCTTACCAAGGAAATGGAATCATTCCCTTCCAAGGAAAACACGAGCTGGGTATCATCCACGGAATTCACCACCTCCACTCCAAAAGATCTAATAAGCGGAATGAGAGGCTGCAAATAGATGTTAAAGAGCACAGGACTAATCCCTGAGCCCTGCGGGACCCCCTATCGTAAGGAAGACTTGTTGGCGGAGAACGGCTGAAGGCACACTGTCTGTGTCCTGTCTGTTAGATAAGAACAAAGCCAGTCAAGGGCGCGACTGGTCACACCATGGTCTTTAAGTCTCTCCAACAGTATACCGTGGTTTACAGTGTCAAAAGCCACTGACATGTCCAACAGCACCAAGATCATTGACTGACCACTGTCCGCCCGCATCCTCATATCATCAAGCACGGTAACAAGTGCTGTTTCAGTACCGTGCTTGGGCCGAAAGCCAAATTGCATCTCGTCAAGGAGCGAATACTCCTCAAGATACTGGGATAGAGACTTACTGACGATGCGTTCCAGAATTTTAACAGGATATGGCAATAAAGAAATTGGCCGATAGTTGGCCACACACCCAGGGTCAAGCATGTTTTTTTTTAGAAGAGGGGTCACAACTGCTTCCTTCCAGTTTTTAGGGACCTCCCCCGTACTCAAGGATAGACCACAGATCTGTTGTAAATAGGGAAAGAGCTCGACCCCGTATTCCTTCCAGATTCTGTGGGGAAGGGGATCCAGGGGGGACCCAGAGGAGACCCCCTGGCTAAGGTATCAAATGTTTCCTCGTCCGGAATGTGAAAGCAATCCAGAGTATGCTGGCAGTGTTTTAAAATGGTAGGGTTGCTGGGCTTAGAGTCTGGTGATGGCAGAGAACACTGCTCAGCATTGGACAGCTGAGGATCAGGTTCTTCCCCCGCTGTTGGTGGATCAAAATCCCTAACTATCTTGTCGATTTTATCCTCCAGATAGGAAGCTAACTCATTGGATAAAGCTTGAGTAACAGGAATTTTGTTATTAGCACAGTCAGGTTTAGACAGACTCTTTACTAAGCTGAATATAGCTTTGGTGCTATTAGCTGCTAGAAAAATGGTATTAGCAAAATACTCAGCTTTAGTTTTCGCTATAGTGTCTTTGTACAGATTAAGTTGATTCTTAAAAGCATTTTTATCTGAATCACTATATCCTTTTCTCCAGGCTTTTTCGGCCACTTTACAACCCATCCTGAGTGCTCGCAATTCCTGGTAAAACCAGGGGGCTGAGGGTTTCTTTCTCTTTTTTAGCTTCTTTGCAGGAATATGCTTATCAAGCCTGTCTCGGATCTGCACACAGTGGAATTGGTAATTCCAGTCCACCGACCTACTGGGGTCCAGGCTGTCTAAGTCATTCCAATGCAAGGAATTTTTAAGCTTACTCAATGTGGCCCATTCTCTGCCATTAGGCAGAGTAAGTCTAAAATTTACCAGACTATGATCAGTCCAGCACAGTGGTAGAACATCTGTAATTGTAGCCATGTTGGAATTAGCAAACAGTAGATCTAATATATGTCCAGCCTGGTGCGTAGGTTGCAACACCTGCTGGAGCATATCGAAGCTAGCGCAAGATTCCGACAATTCCTTAAACGCCGTGTCCAGCGGGCCATCAGCCCACAAGTTGAAATCACCCAGGATGATCAGTTTAGAGTGTGTCAAGGCCAGGTTACACACCACATCAATCAGGGCAGAGTAACTACATATGAGAAAGGCATATGTGAGTGTTGGAGTATATAAGTGACTATATGTTAGAGTGAGTGATTGTGAGAGTGGCTGTATGGATAATTGTATGCTTGTGTCAGTGATTGTATAAGAGAGTAACTATGTGTTAGTATATGCATGAAAACGAGGTGTTGTGTGTATAACTGTATCGGTGAGTAAATGGCACTGTGATTGAGTCTTTGGGTGACTGACTAGGTGTGTTAGTAACTCTGTGGGTGAGTGGTGGTGTGTGAGTATCTGTATAGGTGTATGAGTGCATATATCAGAGGCTGTATTGATGAGTGACTACGTGTATGAGTGCCTGTATTGGTGAGTGAGTGGATGTGTGTAGGCTTATGAATCAGTGAGTGGGTATGTACTAACTGGTATTGGGGTGTCTACGGTTTTGAGAATGGTGGTCTGCATTTTAGAGAGGGCATATGAAAGGTTATATTAGGGTGTGAGGAGGTGCATCAGATATTAACTGGATGATGTCATCAGTGATGTCATTTGAGATGTCATCACTGATGTCATCAGTGATGTCACTGACCATGTCATGATTGATGTAATATGTGACGTAATCAGCAGTGTATTGCGGGGGCACAAGTTATAGTTAGCTCAACTAACTATGACGGCCTAATTGTTTTTCAGTGAATTTCAAAGATTTTTTAAATGCTAATTTCCAACTATAACGTCCCTGAAACCTATGTTTTTTTCAGAGAATTTCTAAGGCTTTTTAAATTCTAATTACTAACTATAACGTCCCTGAAACCTATTTTTTTCAGTGAATTTCTAAGGTTTTTTAAAAACTAATTACTAACTATAATGTAGTAGTAGCGTTTGCAGAGTGGTGCAGAAAGGGGGCTGGGCTTCCGACCAGCGCTCAGAAATTCTGCTGCGGAGGACTTACAGGAGGTACGAGGAGGGCTTCTTGGCCCCCAAAATACCTCAGGAGTAAAGTGGACTTCATCCCCCAACCCGTAGTGTGCCAGGAGGCGAGTTTTCAGAGTGGTGGAGAAAGGGAGGCGTGGGCTCCGAAGACATCTTAGCAATCCCACTGTGTGGCGGTAACAGGAGGAGTAGTTGGTCCCCAAGGACAACCTTGGGGTCAACTACCCCTCCTATTACCTCAAGTCCCACACAGCAGGATTGCTAAACTCTCATGGCCAGCCACGCCCCCTTTGCCCACCATTCTGCAAATGCGCTCCCTGGCACGCTCTTGGATGGGGATTAAAGTCCCCTTTGATGCTGGGGGTCATTAGGAGCTAACTAGCCCACCTGACATCTCCAGTAAGCCCGAGATAGTGGGATTGCTGAGTGGTGGACACCGGCCATGCCCCCTTTCTGCACTACTCTGCAAATGCGCCTCCTGGTGCACTCTGGGTTAGGAGGTTAAGTCCCCTAGAATCTTAAGGGTCCTTAGGGGCCAACTAGCCCACCAGGTACCTCCAGTAAGCCCCACACAGTGGTATTGCTGAGATGGTCCGAGGCCAGGTCCCCTTTTTACACCACTCTGCAAACGCGCCTCCTGGTGCACTGCTGCTCGGGGATGAAGTCCACTTTAGTCCTGAGGTCTTCAGGACACAAGAGGACCTCATCACCCCACCAGCAGAGCACCAAGAGGCGCATTTGCAGAGTGGTGCAGGTAGGGGGCAGGGCCTCCGGCAAGATGCCAGCTTTTCTTTTCTTTTTTTTGGAAGCGGGGCTGTGTGGCCCCCTTCACTTAATTATTTTTGGGCCCTGGGGACCCCATCCCCCAGGGCCTGAGACATAGTTTTTTTTTTAAACAAGAAGGGGTCGTGGAGCCCCCCCCCCCCCCTCCCGAGGCCGATTTCGGCCCCTGGGACCCTATCCCCCAGGGAATGGCCACATATTTTTTATTTTTATATTTTTATAGGAGGGGGGCCGCGCAGCCCCCCTCGTGAGGCCTTTATCAATCCGTGGACCCCTATCCCTCGGGGCATGGCCACATATTTTTATTTGTAATATTTTTAATGGAGGGGGGCCGCAAGTTGCAATGTCCCGGGGATGGGCACCCTGGACATTGCTGGAGCCGGCCCTAGGGGGTGGCGGTCCCCAGCGCCATAGAGCACTCCAGGAGGGGGACTGCGTGGCCCCCCTCCCTTCATATGCAAAGCCCCAGGAGGTGGTGGTCCCCGGGGGGCCGCAACGGACCCCCAGCTTCTTTTTAATTAGTGCCCCAGGGGATTGTGGTCCATGAGGCGTGTGGGGGGGCTCAAGGCCCCCACACTCCTTTATTAAGCATTGCCCCGGGGAGGTGGTAGTCCCCGGGGCTGCATGAGGGGGGCAGGAGCCCCCCACACTGTTAAAATAAATAATAACAAAGCCCCGGGGAGATGGCAGACCCCGGTGGTGCAAGGGGGGCGCGAGCCCCCCTGCATTTCAATAAGTATCGCCCCGGGAAGGTAGCGGTCCCCAGGGCTGCAGGGGCCCCCGCAGGGCCCCCACATAAACATACAGGAATGTCCCCGGGGCCTAGCCCACCCGGGGGGCTCATTAAAATGAAGTGCAGGATACTGCGATTCCTTTTAAAAAAAATTCTCGGCAGGATTCACGTACCGTACGCAAATCCAGCCAAAAAAATAAAAAAGAATGCTTTTTTTGGCCCTGTAAAATCATGTTGTTCTCTTTTTGGTTGTGACTCGGTTTTACTGAGTCACAAGATGGCTGCCAACACTTCTTGGTTTGAAGTGTTGACAGCCAATTAGAATGAAGCTCGTGATCGGGAGCCTTTACCACCACCACGGTCACCAGATATCAATGTTTTTTTAATTTCTCAGGCACTACTGAACAGATTTACACCATTTAAAGCAAAGAGTGCACTCTGGACCAAGAGCTACCTCTCTGCCAAATTTGGTGTAATTCCGCTCAGCAGCTGCGACAAAGGTTTCCCATGGAAATTAACCTGGAGATAACGCATTTTGAGACCCCCCTTTTTCTCGGCCTATGCTTGACGAATCAATCCAAAACTTTCAAGACAAGAGCTGACCGGAGCGCCCCATTAGTTTTGAACATTTCATGAAGATTCGTCAACCGGCGCCAAAGATATTGGCAAAAGAAAAAACGCTTTTCCTATGGAAACTAGGTCCTAACTATAACTACACACTGGCAAATATATACATATGAAAAAAACAAGACGTGTCCTTATTTTTATATAAAAATAAGGACACGTCTTGTTTTTGTTCAGTAAGTATTTCAGCATGTCCTTAGCCTGAAGTAGTGCGAAGAAGTGCAATTACTTTGATTTGGTATATACATTTTTTATGGGAACTTATTTTATTAATTTGCTGTATTAGTTTTGGTAGATTGTTATTATGAAATCCATTACAGGTGTTTATCACGTCACACCATTCACCTCTCAGTATATCACAACCACACCAATTCCTCTTTGAGCGTGAAGAACCGATTTTACTGAAGAAAAAATGCATACTGTTGTTTGACTGTTATTTGGTTGCCATTTGGGGTGCCCATCATTTTGAACACAAATTCCCCTGATCAAGTTGTAGTAGTAGTATCACATGTTGATGGTGATGTCAACACTGTACACATTTTTCCAGAGATCTTTGATGACAACCTTGGGTTGCTAAAAAGATTTTAAACATGAGATCATTTTGAAAGAGGAACTGGATAGATTGCTGCAACTAGGAATGATTGAGGAAATTGAAGCCTCAGAGTGTTTAGCAGCCGTTGTTCTTGCCCCAAGGATTTTTTTTAAACACAATTTTATTGATTTTATTACAGTACTTATCATATACAAAAGTTATAGCTGTTCAATAGCGTATGTATATGAGTGATTGATCTTTTGTTACAATGTCGTAAGCAAACTGCAATTGTATACATGGGTATTTCCATATAATATCATCCAATGCCGAAGACATATATCAAATACCATGGGTATTGACCGCTATTGTATATAAACAGCCATATAGCATATAAATCATTTCTACACATTAAACTATAAACTAACATTTCCTAATCTAAGGGTACCTCCCTCCCACCCATTGTCCTGGCATCCCACTTATGTTGAAAGGTTGTGTTATCTCGTTTATGACTGTATAGTTTTGGCAATAGTATACATTTACTGGTTTTTAAGCATCTATTGTATTTTATTTATTTGAAAAGTTTTATATAGCGTTGGCTAAACCCAGAGGTATCAGAGCTCTTTACATGAGGAGGTACAATTGCTTCAAGAACTATGGGGCAAATTTACAAGGCGGCAATAGAAAATTATTGCCGCTTTTGCGGCCGTTTTCGGCCGAAAAGCGGCGATAATTTTATCGCCTAATTAGCAAGGTCACGCTAACGCGTGAAACCTCGCTTTAGCGCACGAAATCTTAACGCCCAGCTTTGCATAAGTGGGAGCGTTCCTGACCTAACATGACAGGAGAAATGTCGCTAAGCGACATTTCTCCTATCATCAAGTCCCACGCTATGAAGCATAGCGGCAGGAAAAGTAGCGGTAACCCCTGTTATCGCTACTTTCCTTACGCCTGCTTCAGGACTGACT
Organism: Triturus cristatus; assembly: GCF_964204655.1. Classification (NCBI taxonomy): domain Eukaryota; kingdom Metazoa; phylum Chordata; class Amphibia; order Caudata; family Salamandridae; genus Triturus; species Triturus cristatus. Next base: position 810,537,669 of record NC_140586.1, read on the forward strand.
TAGCCATGATATCCTATGGAAGGTGGATATCATGGCTAAGTTTGTGAGTCTCTATCAACAAGCTAACGCCACATTTCATGAGATTATCGCTGGGTTTCCAGCGATAATCTCACGTTAGGCAGTTAGCGCTAGGATTTTTATCGCTTTTGAGATAAGCATTGCTAATAGCACGCTATCTCAGCGATAAAAATCTATGCTAGCCGGCGATAATTATCCTAGCGCTAAGTGCGTTTAGCGATAATTATCGCCGGTTGTTGCTGATATGCCACATACAGCCTCATGCATCAAGCCAAAATCCAGTCGGTAAAATACCGATTCGCTAATAGCTCCCGGTATTTACCCAATCCCAATGCATCAACCCAAAAGCAAAAATCGCTATTTAAGGAATCCTTAAATAGCGATTCCTTAAATAGCGATAGCATTTAAGGAATCCCAAATTGAGATTCCTTAATTTAAGGAATCTCAATTTGGGATTCCTTAAATGCAATGCATGAAAGTTAAAAAATTAGGGAATTCGCTAATAGGGGGAGCAAATTACCATGAAGATGAACTGCATGGTAATTTGCTAAAAGTTTGAAAAATGCACTTTTGTGCATTTTTCAAAGTTTCATGTTGCGCACACACATGCCCTTAGAGCATGTGTGTGTGCAACATATGTGCACATATCAATTTCAGGGGTGCAATAGGGTGTCATTTTGACACCCTTGCACCCTTGAAATTGCATGAGCAATTTGCGAGAACCTACTGGTACTCGCTATTTGCTCATGCAATCTCCAATTCATTCCTATGGGCCTGGAGGCCCATAGGAATGATTGGGATGGCATTCCTTAATTGCTACTCGCAATTTGCTAGTAGCAATTAAGGAAAGTTAAGGAATCGCTATTTGAATAGCGATCCCTACATGCATAGCCTTTTGCTATTCCTTATTAGCGATTCCTTATTTTTCGCTAATAAGGAATCGTAAATGGCATTGTTGATGCATGTGCCCCATAGTTACACAGTTACAACAGTTTCAGGTACGTAGTTGCTGGAGAAACAAGAGTTATAAAGGCATGGATCAGGTATGGGGAAGGAAAAGCAGACAGGGGAGAGAGAATTGGGGGAAGAGAGGGAGGGAATAGAAGAGGAAGAAAAAGAGTGAGGGAGGAAAGAGAAGAGGGAGGGGGTAGGAAACGCAACGGGCGACTAGAAAAGAAACAATGTCTGGCGATCGGATGGGTAGGTGACGGCCAAGGGGGGGAACCAGAGCCAAATTCCTCAATAGCTGCGTAGGACAACTCCGCTGGTCATCGGCCAAAGGTTGGTCGGTCGCCAAAATACATCAGAGGGTTAAGGTATCAACCTAGAGGAGAACATCAAAAGGTTTTAAAGAGAGCGCCTTTCACGGTGTGAGGTGCTGAGTTCCCAGCGATAATGGGAACATTCCTAAACCTCCGCTATGTGAGAAACCCTTAACACTGTGGACACTCTCAGAGGGGTATCTGAGACTCCAGGGCATACATGCAGGATCCCTCCCCAACAAAGGGAGGAGGAGGAGTGCTTTGGCAAGCGGCACATTAAAGGAGGCCGTTTTAAGGCATTTTCCAGGATATGTGAATGCCTAAACACTATGGACTCTCTCAGAGGGGAATCTGAGACTCCGGGGCAAAAATGCTGGATCCCTCCCCAACAAGGGGAAAGGGAGTGCTTTGGCAAGAGGCACATTGAAGGGGGCTGTTAGGAACAGATGGGCGGTAGGGGAGGGCCTATGCAGTAGAAAGGGGGAAAGAGAGTAGGTAGGCTATAACAGATGCCTACTGCCCTAGAGCAGCTAACGTTGAAGGTAGTAGGAAAAAGCCAAGACAATAATATGAGTAATCTGCCAAACTGAGCATAGCTTCATTAAAATCAGTTCCCTTCATGGTCTAAAATGAGGGGGCTAGCAGTAAAAAGCGAGTTAAAAGGAGAAAGAGCATAGGTAGAGTAAGGAGATCGCAGATACATTAAGAACAAATGATTGCGGAGGGAAAGGGAAGATGTGGCCCTGGGGGAGAGTTCAGCTGCCATATTAATGTCAGGCCGGTACAGGCAGACTCAACAGGGACAGTCACCGGTGCTGGAAAAACCCGGAGGAGTCAGCGTGCTAGCAAGGGTACTGGTAAGATACAAAATTACACAGAATAAACAAAGGATAGATGCAGTGTAGCACAATAAGAACCATACTATTAAAACATGCAAATAATCGGGGGGTTGGACATGACTTAAGAAGAGTGGGGGGAACAGAGGTATCATTAAAATTCTTAGACGATGTGTATATCCGTGGGGAGGAGAGAAGATCAAAAATAGTCCAGGTGGAGATCAGTGGGGCCGGAGGTATGGACCAGGTTGCAAGATGGCACAACGAGACAGGAGTGACCATCGGAGATGGGCATAAAATGGTGGGGGGCAAATGTGACATAGTCCAAAAGTCCAATGGAGAAGGTTCTTACCTCTGCTCAAAACTTCAAGTTGTTCCAAGCGTTTTACGGGAGGCAAGCCAGGCGGGATGGCAGTGGGAAAAGCAGCGATAGTAAAGTCCGAGGTGGAGGGTGGGTTGTGGGGAGGGAGAGCCTCGGCCTCGGCCCGGTTCCTCAGCGGCCAACCTGAAAAACAGAGTCAGAAGGCATTGGCGGTGTTGCGATGGAGTCTGCCGAGAGGTGGTGAGGATGAAACCAGGAAGCGGCGATGAGCGTGGAGCAGGGCTCAAAGAAAGGGGAGGAAGAGAGAGATGGCTGAGCAGAGTGGAGCCACAGCCAGCCTCAGGGCTCCGGCGTCGGTCTGTGCTGAAAAATGCTCATCTCGGCAAAATCGAGGCGCTCGCCCCAGCAGCTCTGCCAGTGGTAGAGCGCTGTTGGTCCATGTCCGAGGCGTGCAAAGGGGACGACACAAACACCGGCAAACACCGGCAGCCCGCCGTTGGGGGCGACCCAGGGAGGACCCCACTCCGAGGGCCCATGTTGTCTGCGGGAAATGGTGGCACGTGGGAGCATGCTCAAGTCCAAGGGAGAGCTCGAGGCACCAGGATAAAAGCATTTAGGCACTGTGCAATATATGGTATTATACGTGCTCATTGGTATTAGCGAGCATGGACGGGGAGGTGGTACTGTGGCTTGGGAAGCTGGGGTTTTGAGTGGATCCATAGCATCAATGATTCTAACATCTGATCCCATTGAAAAGATTTGGGTATTTTGCGTAATCCACTGAATTGTTCTTTTCTAATAATAGCACTCTCTGCACTTCCCCAGCGAGTCATTTCTGTGTGCCAGGTAATTGGTGAGGGGGAAAGGCTGATTTCCATCTCATGGTAATGGCACGCTTCGCTATAAGAATGGCCATGTCCGCAAACCTATAACTCACTTTTGGCCCTTTTGTACAACGGTGTAAACCCAGTAGGCAGCTTACCGCTGTCGTCCAGACAGCAGTGCCCGTAATTTCTTGTACTAGACATCTTATTGTGTGCCAGAATCCCTGTAAACGCGGGCAGTCCCACAACATATGGAGTATGTCAGCATCGGCCTCCTGACATTGGAGTTGTGTGTCCGGATTCATACTGTTGATACAGTGTGGTGGAAGATAAGCCCTATGTAGAATCATATACTGTATCTATTTAAATTTTGCATTTCTGGACACCTTTTTAGGGAATTCCAGTATGGACGCCCATTCTCTATCTGTGAAATCCCTGCCCAGATCCCTGGTCCACTTTGGACGCAGAAGAGTTAGTGATATTCCTGAGTGTGCCCTAATGCTTCTATATAACCAGCAGGTAAGGTGTCGTCCCTCCCCCATTAAATGTACTGCATGTACTAGCTCGTGTGTAGAAGGTTCCACTCCATTGGGGGACCAGTGTTGTTTAATATAATAGGAAATGGCAGCATGTAGCATAAACAATGTTCGGGGAACACCTTGAGCGCATGTGAAGTTTTCGTGATCTGCCAGTGTACCATCTATAAACAGTGCCCCGATTGTCGTCACTTCATCTTGTGTCCATTGGGAAACTTTATGTTTAGTAATCAGCCCAGTCGCAGTGGGTATCCCAACCGAAGGGATATTAAGAGAGTATGGGGAGACTCGTTTAGTATATTGTAGATTCCGTCTCCAGTACAATAGAGCTGTTTTAAGCAAAGGGGGAGCAGTGGGCGGTAGCCTAGTATTCAGCAAAAGCAATGTATGGAGTGTACCTTGGTTAAGGCTTTGTGGAGTGTAGCCAATCTCGTGTATGTTATGCCCTGCAAGCCAGTATGAGAGCCATTGTAATTGACTGGCCATACAATATGCGCAAAAGTCAGGGGCACCCAATCCTCCTTCTTCGGGCCTCAATTGCAATTTTGCTAGACTCACCCTCTTACGTCCACTACCCCAGATAAGTTCAGACAGGAGGGGATCAAGTGTACGAAAATATTTGTCTGGAATCAATATCGGCAAATTAGTGAAAAAATATAACAGCCTCGGAGGCATCACCATTTTAGAAATGGCCACTCTGCCCATCACTGACAAGGGCAACGATATCCAGAAAGAGACCTGCGTCCGCAAGGATCTAATTGTTTTCACTAGGTTACCGTCCAGTAGGTCTTGTGGGGATCTATATATTTGTATGCCTAAATATTTAAAAGTTTGCGGTGCGGTTGATAAAATAAGATCACCAAATTTGATAGGGTCTGGGTTTTCCTTGTATTGCATGAAAAATGCATGGGATTTGGTAGCATTAACTGCCAAACCTGAAATCTGCTCAAACTGTTTAAATATAAGTGGAATAGGTTCTATATCTGTGGTTAGGCCTTTCATAAAAAGTATAAGGTCATCAGCATAAGCGGACACTACGTGTGTGTTGATTGTCCAATTTGGATCCCTATGGCTGCAGCCTCCTTGCGGAGTTTAACCCCTTCCACGTGCGGGTAATTCCCCCGCGGTGCGGGGGGGGGGGGCGGTGGCGCTGTGCTCGTGACGAGTCCAGCTCGTCATGAGGTACAGTGGAGCTGTGCTCATGACGAGCTGAGCTCGTCACGACCCCGCCCACTGATTGATTCTCCCGCACAGGCGGGGAATGAACCACGCGTGGGCAGGCCGCGATGGTTATGACGAGCCCAGCTCATCATGAGCACAGCTCCACTGTGCCTCATGAAGAGCTGGGCTCGTCATGAGCAACAAAGCGGTTAATGAGTAAAGGTTTCAGTGATGAAACAATTAACAGCGGCGACAGGGGACAGCCTTGTCAAGTTCCCCTCGCTACTGGGTAAGGGTGAGATATACGAGAGCCTGTCCTGTTACGAACCGTAGGGGCGGTGTATAATAATTCAACCCATTTTAGGTATCCCCTTGGAATGCCATACTTTTCCATAGTTGCCAACATATATTTCCAATTAAGCGTATCAAACGCTTGCTGTAGGTCGAGGGAAATACATCCAGCAGTGCAGGAGAGTTCCGATGCAGCTTTCATTATGTAATGTAGTCGCCTGATGTTTAGGGAGGTATTACGTTCTGGCACAAATCCACATTGATCAATGTGAATTAATTTTGGGAGATAAGGAAGGAGGAGTCCGGCTACTATTTTGCTGAGTATTTCATACTCGGTGGGCAATAATGAGAGCGGGCGGTAGCCCAACATATCCCAGAGATTCCTGTTTGGCTTGGGGAGAGAAGTGGCCAGTGCTTGCATAGTAGTTAATGGTAGGGTGTGCGTTTCATAAGCTGTCTTATGTAAATTTTCTAGACATGGAGCCAGTTTATCAGCGTATGCAGAGTAGAGTTCCCCTGGTAAGCCGTCTAGTCCCGGGGTCTTATTATTCGGGAGTTCTTTAATGGTCGCGTTTACCTCAGATCTAGTTATAGGATTTTGTAATTCTTTTTGGGCGTCCGGTGATAGTTTGGTGTATGCGAGATCACCCAAAAAAGCCTCTATATGTTACGGTGATGCAGCGTCAGTGGCACTATACAATGTTTCGTCATAAGCGCTGAATGCAAGGTTAATCTCTGCCTGGGTGCGAACAATAGTACAGTCTAGAAGTGTTATTTCTGGTATTGGGATGGGGGTTGTGTCTCGTATGAGGTGTGCTAATAGGGTGCCCGATTTATCCGCTTCCACATGTCTGTGCTGGGTGTATGCTCTATGATCTATTAGGCGAAGTTGCTCAAGTAGCATGTTTAATCCTTGCTTCTTGTAAATGCTCTTGTTTAGTAGGGTCGGTATTAGCATCATGTTCCAGGACATTCAGGGAGTCCTCGACTATGGTAAGACTCTTATGTATTTCCTGCCGGGCCCCTACAGTTGCCCCTATTACTGTGCCCCAGATTACTGTTTTAAAAGCATCCCATTCAATCAAACGAGATGGTGCAGAATTATCGTTCTCATTAAAGTCGTTGGTAATGGCCTTGCCCAATGTATTATGAAATACCGTGTCTTCTAGGATCTGTGGCCACAATCTCCATGTTGGGACCGGGATGAATACCCTTCCCCATTCCAGAATGACTTCAAGTGGGTTGTGATCCCAAGATACATAGACTGGGAAATCTGGGATACCAAAGGTGTGGAGCAGAATATTCTGTCCAGTCTGGTGTGCAATTGATGTGGTGAGGAGTAAAAGGAATATTCACGGCTGGTTGGATTTTGGAGGCGCCATACGTCTTTCAATGCCCAACCCGCAGCCCAGGACTGTAGAAATTCTGCTTGATAGTAGCAGCACCATAAACCAGGGGGGTGAGTGCGATCTAATTGGACATCCAGGACGTAATTGTAAACCCCTCAAGAATCCACGGAAAAACAACCCAATCTGTCATTACTGCATTCAGGTTGGTGAGATAGGTATTGTGTTCATAGTTTGGGAGATATATACTACCAATAACGATTGGGATACCGTCTGGCATGCCCTGAAGTAGTACATAACGCCCTGCTGTGTCTAAACGCTGCTCCCCAAGCACAAATGGTACCCCGTGTCTGATCCAAATGAGTGTCCATCTTGCAAATGCAGAATAGTATGTGTTGAATATTTGGCCTTTCCATTTTTTACGCATTTTCATCACTTCTGAATTGGTAAGGTGAGTTTCTTGAATCAAGGCTATCTCCGCTTTCCGCCTATTTAATTGAGCGTGGATTTTGTGAACTGATCCCATTCCCCGTACATTCCATGTTACCATTTTGTATTTACCTAACATAGCCATTCAACATTTGTGTAAGTACAATGACATAGCCTAGGAAGTCACAAGAAATAATTTGTACAACATAAGGTGGGGTGAGCCAGGAACTGAACCCAATAAGTCTATTCGGACTACTAAACCCAATACTAGGACCAACAGGGGAACTATGCTGGTCCAAACATTCGTACAACAAACAGATTCCAAACGGTTACACAATGCAGTAACTGCAGGGGGGTGGTTCCTACATCGTACATGTCATTACATTCCGATACAGAGCTGCGCTCGTGATGGGACCCCTAGTCAAGTAGAGATTAATAAAAATCTGGGGAAAGGAAAGAAAAGGACTAAATATTCGCACCTTAACAATTTCTTACTTCCCTTCAGTACTCGGAGTCGGTCTTCAATGGTCGAATCTCTTTGTATTCTATTCTGCTTTCTTTTAGCCAAATAAGTCCTTTACTATCTGTGGAGTAATCAATGGGAATAGCACATCATTGCTTTCAGAGTCAGAGTGCATCAAATTGTCGTCCGTGAGTTCCGGTGATGCTATTTGGCTAGGCTCTCGCATAGAAGCAGCTTCTGCCAATGCTGATTCTTGTTCTAGTAAGGCCTGTTCCGGCAGTGGTTTCTTCGTGAGAGGTCCACGCGTAGGTCTATTTTGGCGGGGTCCTGGTTTAGTTAATCGTGTTGAAGCTTGTCGTAACTGTTGGTCAATATTGTCCAGCATGTGAGGGGAAAGGGTGGATTCCAGCCAGTCATTTGCTGCCTCAGGACACTCGAAAAAGTGAGATTTTTGGTTGTGCATAATATTTTGTTGCGCTGGGAACAGCAGAGCATATTTGAGATTTAATGCTTGTAGTTTTCGTTACAATGGTTGGTAGAAGGCTCTTTGCCGTTGTACTTGGACAGCATACTCCGGATAAAGGGAAATTCGATTGTTTTCATATTGTATTGGAGCATTTTCTCTAGCTTTCTGAAGCAGAAGGTCTCGATCTCTGAAATTCAGGATACGGGCTATTAGTGGTTGAGGTGGCATCCCTGCCGCTGGTCTGCCTGCAGGGATCCGGTGTGCTCTTTCCACACATAAAAATCCTTCTGGAGCTATATATTCTCTCAACCATTGTTCCACAAATTGGGTTGCATTGGGGCCCTCTGAGCGCTCCGGCATTCCTATGATTCGGACATTGTTACATCTAGCTCTACCTTCAGCGTCTTCGGCTCTATCGAGGAGAGTAGCTAGTTGTTTTTGCATTTGAGATAATTGTTTGGTATGTTCATAGGGGCAGATTTATGACGACTGGCGCATCCCTGCATATCAGCAGGGATGCGCCAGTTATTATGCGCCACAGCTGAGCCACCATGGATGCGCCGCATTTATAATGCGGCGCACCATGGGGCAAAAACGGCACAGATGCGTGACGCATCTGTGCCGAAAAGTGGCGCATTGCTGGAGTTGCGTCGCAAGCGCGACGCAGCTCCAGCAATGATCTGGGGGGCCCTATCTGTACAATGCTGCGTCAATCCTTACGCCTGCTTCAAGCAGGCGCAGGGTTTTGACGCAGCATGGGCCTAAAAGTGACTGAGTGAAATCTTGTAGATTTCACTCAGCCACTTTTAGGAGGCGTTCCTGCGCCGGAACGCCCCCACCTGCCCTGGAACGCCTACATGTGGCGCAGGGCTTTACAACGTGACGCATCTGGGAGATGCGTCACGTTTGTAAATACCCCGCACCATGGCGCAGGATTTGCGCCGCTGCTGCGTCACAAAAGTGACGCAACGGCGGCGTAAATGAGGCGCAAGTGCAACATAAATCTGCCCCTTAATGTTGTGGGACTATCTCTAGTAGCGTTTGTTTATTGCTTTTAACCGTTTCGGACAATTTATTATGGTCTGCTTGTAGGAGAGAAAAGCCAGTGGTAAGAGTGCCAATTTGGTGCTCAATGGATTGACATGAGTCTCATATTTCCTGCAAAATATTATCCAGTTTATCAGGTGCAGGTGTCATATTAATCAGAGGGACACAGCTTATGGAGGAAGCTTGAGAGGCCGAGTCAGAGTCCCCTTGGACTGATAATTAAGCTGGTTGCATTTCGGACGGTTTCCCTTTCCCTTTCGTATGCCCCATACCAGCATGTATAGAGGATGTGGTAAATGAAGAGAGCCTGCGATGTAATAGCCTCAGGGTGTACTTTCAGTTCTGACATTTGTGTCAGTGACTCAGCTTGTCATACGCTAGTGCGGTCTCCTTTTATAGCACTCTTTTGAAGACAATAGAATTAAAGGGATAATGTGGGCTCCGCACTGGTGAATTCAACTGTAGTATGCTGTAGTATGCTAATGCTTGTTATGCCAGTCAGGTCTTCTAGGGTGTATAGATTCAAAAATTATACAGTATTGGGCAGCCATGTAGGCCAACCACCTCTCAATCCGCATATATCAATCAAGTATCCAACTTCTTGGACTCCCACGATAACCAGCCGCAGTCCGTTATCCACAAGGAGAAGAGGATCGTGTCAGGGCTTCATGTAGCCATATTCTCCTTATCTGACCTGCTGGCGTAGACATAGGCATGTGAATCACTTGCTTCGGTGTAATTGGCAGCACACTCAGAGTTATGAGGTAAGATCAAGCTCCGGGCACTGCACCCACAGTAGCTCAAAGGTAATCAGATGGGCTCCCACAGGGCATCCACTTAGAGTTCCGCAGATATTCATCTCCTCCCCTCAATGCAAGTGTGCGGGAAGGCCCCAGAAACGGTCCGGTGTAGTCCAGCTCCACCCGTACAGCGGGCCAGAGCCTATCTTCAGCGCAGTCCCAACGGTCACAGGGGGACCTGCAGGCAATGCGGACACCACCTGGTTATTGCCGCAGGGACGTACCACTCCTCATGGGCCTCAGATGGCAGCGCTGTTGGGGAGGTAGCAGACAAGGTGCACTCTTAGTTGGCGATTATACAGCTAGGCCTATGCAGAGCTCCAGCTCGCGGCTGGGGACGGGACCAACACCGGCGTCAGACAGCAGGGTCGAGAGATACCGTCAGGGCGTAAAGGTGTACCCGTCAGAGTCTCAGGGCGACGCTGAGTTTCGGGTCACCGGGTGCGCACACAGGGTCCACCTCTATGAAGCCACGTCGTCGTACTCTCCAGGGCGTTGGCTCTGGATCTGTGCGGTCTCGGTCGATGTACACTGTCGTTCTCACCCCAATCTGTACGCACCAGTCAGTGTATCGTGGGTCCTGAGAGGATCTCCCCTCAAAGTAGTGCGGGTTGTGCCACAGGGGCAGGCAGCATAGGGCCTCCGCTAGATCACTCAGAAAAGCCCGCACCCATCAACTCCACAGAGCTACCTGCATGTCGGCAATATCATTTGACGGCGTCCCATCAAGTCTCTGCAATCAGTTGTCCTCATCAGTGTCTCGCTTAGGTGGGGGGGGAGTTTTGGCATAAAATCCAGTAATTAAAGGGAGTCGTGGGTCCCGCATGGGAGCTCCGTCAATGTGCGGCCACAATGCTTGGCAGTTAGCCCCCCCCCCCCTTCTTGTCCCCAAGGATATTGGGGCAAAAATTCAGATGTGTGTGGACCTGAGAGGACTCAACCAATGTATCTGGGTGGACCGTCAACCTCTGCCCAACATAGGTGAGACCTTAACCATGTTATCAAGAGCTAAGGTTAGGTTTTCAGTGTGATAGATCTCTCTGCAGCATATCATCAGGTGTTACTCTATGAGGATTCTCGACCTCTTACCTCCTTTGTCAGTCCTTTGGGCACTTTAACATTGATCAGGATGCCATTCGGGTTGGCATTTGCTGCTGCTTGTTTCCAGAGATTGATGAAGGAGGTACTCAAAGGTGTCATGTCCATGCTGTTTTTTCAGGACAACATACTGATCTATGGTGAAAACAATCGTAAACATGATGTTGTTTTGAGGGAAGTGCTGACGAAGTTAAGAGACAGTGGCCTCACCTTAAAACTATTAAAATGCCGTTTCAGAGCCGGCACAGTTTACGATTTAGGCCATACCATCTCGGAGAATGGCATTAGACCAAAGCTGTAATTGGCAGAATCCATCAGCTAGCGGAAATTTGTTAACAAATTTATGCAAAAGAGTTAGCTACAGCACCCACAACACTTTGATAAAACAACTTAACCTTTACATGCTAAAAATGCATATAACCAATTCACAAAAGTGAACTTTGAAAAGTATTAGGCAATGAGAGAGGTGATGATTTTAGGGTCACCCCTAACCTATGGGCAAAAATACAATGCCAACCAAAGGCCCAGCTAAGCATTATGGGGTGAGTTTATAGAGTGCAGTAAATATTATAGTATTAGCTCTCAGCTGAGCTGGGAGAGTCTGCCCCTTGAGGAATTTTTTGATATTGGATACTATAATATTCACTGCACTCTAGAATCTTGTCCCATAATGCTTTGCAGGGCCTTTGGATGGGATTGTATTTTGCCCATAACGTGCTTGGGGTAGTCCTAGGAGGTTGGGACCACCACCGAATCATTCAGCATGATGTGCTCTTTGTGTTCAAGGCATCTGCTTGGTTCTCTCCCTAGGTGAGGGAGGACCCCAAAATCATCACTTCTCTCACTGCTTGCTGTAGTTTAATTTTCACTTTTGCGAGATGACTATATGCATTTTTGCATGTAAAGATAGAGTTACTTGTTGTTTTATCAAAGGCATGTGAGGTTTCTGTTTTATTAATTGGGATGAGACGGAATGGAGTTTTGGAGCAGAGTTCAAGCAGAATTCTGCCAATTTGCTAGTATGGTTCAACCTTTGCGACTACTGTTAAAGAAGGGTACACATTTTGAATGATTTTTTGGAGTGTGAGGGAGCCTTTGTGATAGTGATGGTGAAGAGAGAAATTGGAAACATAAGACTGCTCAAAACGGATGCTAGTATGAAAGGTATGGGAACTGTACTTTCTCAAATGTCTGATGCTGATGAAGAAGTGATGGTGTTTGCCTCAAGATCTCTTAAGGGTGCACAGGAACGCTATTCCGTTGTGGAACGTTAGGCGTTGGCTTGTGCCTGGGCCATGAACCATTTCAAATATTACCTGTGAGGTTTGCCTTTTGTGGTCAGGAGTGATCACAGACCTATGCTACAGATGTTTGCCTGTAGGGATGAGTACACTAATCCACCCATCAAACGTTGCGTGGAAAGTATTATGGAATTTAACTTTCAATTAGAGTATTTTCCTGGGAAGAATATCCCGGCAGATTTTCTCTCTAGGTCCCCGCAAGGGGAAGATTGTGTCTTGGATGAAGACTTACCTGTTTTGTGTGTCAAGGAGGTGGCCCTTGGTGAAAAATAATGGTGTTTGGAGGTGGAAAGAGATGCTTTTCGCAAAGAAGTTTCTTTCTATATGGTTGAGGGTTGGCCTAACTTGTGTGATTGTTCAGCTGGTGTTAGGACATTCTGAAATATCAAAAAGAAATAACTAGTTGGACAACGTCATAGCCAATCAAGACAAATACAAAAATGGTTTGATGCTAAACATTGTGGGGCATATTCACAAGGAGCTATCGCCGAATTAACGGCACTTTATCGCAGCCAAAGTCGTGATAAATGTACCTTCCTATTCACAAGCTGGTGCTAACAGCCCACAGCACCAGTTTACTCGTGATAGCAGCCGCAAAAAACATGCCCACAGAGGCCCCCCGTAACTATCGCTAATGAGATGCAGAGTGGGCGTTCCTGTGCCAAAAGCCGCAACAACATCACATCTCAACATTCACAACGACCAGCCAGATCTGTGATAACAACACAAAACAGGCGATAAGGCGCGTTAGCACCAGAAAATCTACACCTGCTCTGACCTGGTGTAAAGTCAGACGGCAGCCTGCACCACAAAAGGGAGCACAGCCCAGGGCCACATCGGAAGGGCAACAGATGCCATGGAGCCACTGGTCACGCGGCCCGGACACCCAAGAGGGCCACAACACCCACTGCCACCACACCTAGGACCACCCCTCCCTGGCACCCCCCGACCAAAGACATGCCACATCAGCTACACCTAAACATGGACAAAATAATCCACCTGACATCGCACAATCACAACTGGTGACATGCATGTGTCGACACAGAAATGAGCAGTACACATTCACTTTCGAAGCAACAGATGCAACAAATGAAACTTTATTAAGATTAACACTGAAATGAAATGAAGACACATGGCCTCTCCTCTCAGGACAATCCGTAGGTCCCAGCCTGAAAGACAAAAAACATGATGAGAAGTTGTGTCCTGCGCACATCAAGGGACAGAGAGAGTGAAGGAGAGAGAGAGGAAGAGAGGGAGAGAGAGAGAGAGAGAGCGAAGAAGAGAGGGGGAGAGAAAGAGAGAGAAGAGAGAGAGAGAGAGAGAGAGAGCGAGAGAGAGAGAGAGAGAGAGAAGAAGAGAGGTAGAGAGAGAGAGGGAGAGAGAGAGAGAGAGAGAGGGAAGAAGAGAGGGAGAGAGAGAAGAGAGAGAGAGAGAAGAAGAGAGGGAGAGAGAGAGGGAGAGAGAGAGAGAGAAAGAAGAAGAGAGGGAGAGAGAGAGAGTGCCACCCCTGCGCACCCAGGCCACACTGCTCACCTGCTGCCACCGGTGTGTCTCCAACCACGTGCGGGTATGTATTGCTGTTCACCAGGTCACACATCTGAGTCAGAGCCGTCAGCTGAAACAGAGTCCAGATGCATGACTGGTACAGTACACACACGTACACAAGACAACATCGCCTGCCCGCCCATGCACACCGAGGTAGAGGCACCCCAACCCCTCCGCCGCCCATCGGAACATGCCTGCCCATGCACACCCAGGCCTCACTGCTCACCTTCCACCACCGGCACGTAGACAGGAGGTCCCACCACGTGCCGCTACAAGCCCGGGGCCCGTGGACATGGCACCCTCCACACCATGCAGCCACGCTCCACAGGCCACCAGGTCTCACGTTTGGTGCTGGGTCTTGATTTCTCCGTGGAAGAGGACACACCAGTGCACCCGGCACCATCGCAGGCTGCACACCCGCTCAGCCCAATGGGTGCCACAAACTCTGGGATCCCGGAAGCGACGCCACATGGCGGTAGGCACACACTGCCCGCTGGCTCTGGCCTACACTGTGGTCCAGCAGGGCACACTAAACCTGAGCTGTCTGGACCGCCGGGACAGGGCATCATCGCAGGCTGCACACCTGCTCAGCAGCTTAAGGTGCCACTGACTCAGTGCACCCAAAGTCACCGTCCCGTGGCGGGGAGCCTGTGCCGTCCGCAAGGCCTCAGATGCCACTAACCCTATGCAACCCCAGTCTGCGCCACATGGCGGTAGGCCCGTGCCATCCGCCAGGCCTCAGATGCCACCAACCCTGTGCGCAACAACCTATTGGCCCTTTATGAATGAGAGGCGTGGAGCAGCCGTCATCGAGTCACCACCAGAAGAGGGGAATGTGACGTCGTCGGCCCCTTATGTTGGCGGAGTCACATGGCCAGTGACGCCTGTGCCGGATGGGTGTGGTGTGTGTGCAAACCTGCCCTAAGGGAGTGGCTGTAACATGCTGACGACTAGACCAGTGAGTTGCACATCATCAGCGAGTACGCCTGCGACGGGTAACAATGATGGCCCCCCTCAGTGCGTCATCGGAGTGGGCTGGCCTGCCATACGCCGGACCAGCGCAAGGCTTGCCACAATGACTCGTGGGCTCGGGGCATGGTCCAGTCCATGTCCTGACAAGGAAGTGACTGATGCGTGTGTCCCTGTTGTAGTGTTCACGGGACCAGGTATACAAAATGCAGTGTCGCACCCTCTGACTCACATCCCACAGGATGAACATCATTGACGCAAGGGAAGGCACTGTGCCGACATTCATCCACACATCCATACCTGAATGATGTAAGACATGACACAGCAGTGCGTCACTGGATGTTTATTTGCACATCCAGTGCAGTTATGCAGCTGGAGCGGTACAGGGCAATGCAGAGCACACTCCACAATATGGGCCTGTGGAGGGCCAACCAGAGTCCATCCGGGGATGACGTGTACTGCGGAAGAGGAAGGGTACAGTCCGCAGTCTGTCCGCCGAGTCATTGGTCGTCGAACAGGATGTGGCAGTCCATGTCGCTGTCCAAGGTGAGTGCATCGGAGTGTATCGGGGGCAGTGGAAGGTCATTAGGCCATGTGCTGGACCAAGCAGAAACAGGCCAGGTGGCAGAAATGAATGCTAGTGCCTGCTCCTTCTGACCACAGTCCCATCTACATCCTCGGCCCGGGTGTGTGCCCTGCCCCACCGGTGGGTGTTGCAGTACTGGCTGCGGCACTGTGTGCCACTGACACATCAGGGGCGGAGTGGATACGCCTGCTGCACTGGGAGGCACTGACGCACCAGGGGGCGGGGATGTGGATGGTGTGGGGGCAGCAGCATTCATCAGCGCCACGCCTTGTGGCGGCACTGCCATGATGGAGGTCTGCAGGGCATGATAGATCCCAGCTATATTTCGATGATGTGCAGCGGTGGCTGCCATCCTTTCCGCCTCCATCTGCACCATGTCCTCCATGAGCTTTGGCATGTGTGCCAGCTCACGGCTGACATCGCTGGAGCCACTCTGAGCAAACAGCTGTTCTTCTCTCCACGTCATGACTACAGCGATGTCAGTCAGGGCTCATTGGAGACCACGGGGCAGACATAGACACCCAAGTATGGCGTCCAGTTTGGCAGCCATGAGTTCGAACCCCACCCGCACCTGCTCAGCCGTCTCCCTCTGGCCCTCCAGCACATGGCGTTGGAAGGCCATTTGTTGTTCCTGGGGGACTTGGGAGGATGCCGGGGCTGTGGGTGCCTCCTGCTGGGTGATTTGGGTGGTGGGTGCGGTCTCGTCGATGTAGCTGGGCTGCCCTGATCCTGGAGGTGAGTGGCGAATGAGGTCAATGATGTCTTGGATGGTTTCGGTGTCGATGCTGGTGTTGTCCTCCTCGTCATCAGTGAAGAGTGGCTGGGACTGCTCTACAGGGGGTGTTGACAGTGGCCCTGCAATGTGAAGGGGAGATGGTGTATTACAATGTGTCCACATGTATGTAGCCACATGGTACAGGTTGACATTCAGACAGCATGGCATTGTACATTGTGACAGTCTGTGGGTCTGAGCGAGGAGCCAGGATCATTGTGGGTGTGTACTGTGCCCTGCTTGATTGTGCATGTGTGCCATTGTGCTCATCTCTACCCGTCCCCCCAGTACCTGGTGGTTACTCACCCTGTTGCAGTTGTGTTGTGTCCGCTCCCCCGACTCCGGCCACAGTCTCTACACTGATGACTGTCGACACCAGCTCCTCCATGTCATCCAGCTCCAGCTGTGGCACTGGGCCCCCACCTCCAGTCTGCGTTGCTGCCTTCTGGTGGTCGGAGAGTTTCTCCTTGGTCTTCCGCTTGATGTCATTTCATTCCATCGTCTCTTGACCTCGCCCATTGTCCGCTTGTGCTCTCCGACGGCATTCACCTTGTCAACAATGTCCCACCATATTCCAGTTTTAGTGCCCAATGACACGTTGGAGGTGACGAAGAGTTGTTGATGGTGTTCCATCACCTCCGTGACTATGATCCTGTTCGCCTGTGGACTGAAGTTCGTCTTCATCGTCTTCTTGTCCTTGCCCTTCCCTGTCCCGGAGGTCCCAGGCTGGTCGTCCGGGGCGCTTGTGGGGTTGCACTTGTCCTCTGCACCTGCTCCGGCTGCCTCCATGGTGCTTGGGTGTAGGTCAGTTTGTGTGTGGGTGTTTTTTCTACTTTTATGGAGATTTTTTCAGCCTGCCAGGTGTGTGTTGCAGGCCTGGTGCTGCTTATTACTGATTTTCTCATTGCGTTTTGGCCCATCGCGTGTTTTTTTTTTTTTTTTTATAAATTTTTTATTCGAAACCGTTAGCACACAATAAAATACAAACAAGGGCCTACAACCACCAGGGCCGGCCACTATAGAGCCCGAGGGCCCGCAATGTAACGCCACACAATCCGTTGAACCATAGGCAAGGCGCCCGGCAGTTCGTAAGCACATATAACAGGCCGTGGCCGTAGGCCAGGAGCAATTGAAAACAACAGTTTCATTTTGTATTAAATATAAAATACACTCAAGGCAATGAGAGTCCGAAATAGCAGCGTGCTCTTCCCAGGACGGGGAATAACATATAATGTCCAAAGCAGTTCCTGTCCGGAAGCTGTAGAGGGGGGCAATGGGAAAACAAAGCATGGAGCACACCTCAAGCCCTCCCGCGGAACGCGCGGCTAGGGGGTCAGAGCAATATCGACCTCTAATGGCAGAGGCGGGGTGCAGATACGTCCCCGATATAGATTCCACGGACCCCATACCCTAGTCCATTTCCCTTGCTTGCCTCTCGCCACATACGCCGTCTTCTCCCTAAACATACACCAGTCCATATTCTCCTTCCATACATCAATCGTGGGCGGCCTCGGGGAGCCCCATAGCTGTGCAATGTTACGCTTAGCCACCATGTACCCCAAGGTCACCCACTGCGTCTGTGCCGCATTACAATCATTCGGTTCCCAGACATTCAACAAACACCTCCTAGCCTCTGGCAACAGGGCAACGTGCGTGACCCCCTCCATTATGGTGTGGATACCGTTCCAGAATCGCACAACCTCCGAACATTCCCACAAGATATGAAGGAAAGTGCCCGGCAGGCCACATCCACGCTTACACAATCCATCCATCGAATAACCCATACGCAGCAAACCGGGCCCTGTGACATACACTCTATGGAGGATCTTCAGCTGTACAAACCGTAGGCGGGCCGGGATCGCCACCTCTTTCGGGGAGGCCACCGCCGATACCCAGTCCTCGTCATCCAATTCCAAGCCATCGCCCGTCCACGCCTCCCTCAAACGGAGCAGCAAGTCCGCACGATCGTTAATGAGTTTCTTATAAATCAGGGAAATAGTGCTGTCGGGCACGTAGCCCATCGTGTGTTTTTTGGTGTTGTGGTTTGTGGTTTTATCGCGGACATTGTCCGCAGTTTCGGCAGACTATCGCTTGCTACCGCTTTGTTGTGAATTCCACGTTGTCACGGGGTTATTTTCCCTTGACAGGCTGCAATATTGAAAGTTGCGTTAAGCTACTCTTGTGGTAGTTATCACACGTTCTTGTGAATATACCCCTGTGTGTGCTGAAGGAAATGGAATGCGGGTGATTTGGTTTGTATCAAGAAGCCTGTGTGGTGTCTTAAGTTTTGAAATCCAGGAAGACAATTGAAGTTAAAAAAAAAATTGTCAGTTTGGATAGTGTATATGTCGAGAGCATGTCGTGGTTAGCTAAATGTATTGATGCAAACCCTGCCCCAGGTGATGTACCTGACAAGTTGTGTGAAGACAGCGAGTATTTCAGAACCAGTGCTAGGGCCAGACACATACGGTTAATTTCAATTTCAAATTTCAATGATTATGCAGTACATTAGATTCATGCTGCATATCATATATGTATGGGCTCTCAATTACTTTCATTTGAAATTACTGTTATGTATATTATGATATTCTGATTTCTGACCAATTTTGCATCATATAAACAGTGATGCATTATCGTTGCGACGTTTACCTCTTTTCTCATTTTCTGTTCTTTCTTTATTCTTCTTTTCCTTTCCTCATTATAGTAGCGGAATGTTGTTCCTCATATTTCCTTGTTTTCTCCTCTATCTCTTTCTCTTCACCCCTCAGCTGTTAACATTATGTTAGTGGGGAGATGTGCTGTGGCCCATACCTGTTATGACCGGGTCCCTTTAAGTCCCTCTGGCCATGCAGGAACAAGAAGCTCACCCTCTTTCGAAATATTCTTTCTTTCTCTGCCACTTACTTGATCTCTTTTCTTTTCCTTTTTCCTTCTCTATTTTTCTTTTGTTTTGTTTTCTCCCTTCATCATTTTTTCTTTTTCCTCTCCTCCTTTTGCTTTCTTTCCTATCTTCTTTCTCTCATTCTTGCACTCATTTGTTTTCTACTTTCCTTATTTCTCTCCGTCTTGCCTTGTTTCTATGTCTCATTTTTCTTCCTGGTTTCTTTCTATGACTTGTTCATTATTCTCATTTCTTCCTCTATATCGCTACCTTTTCTCTCCTTAGTTATGTTATATACCTTTTTGTCTTCCACTCCTTCTTTATCATCTTGTTTTTTTACTTTTATTTTTCTAGCTTTTCCCACTGCTTTGCTCTTTCCTTGTTTCATTTTTTCTAATCTTCTTCTGCTTTTTCCTTCTTTTTCGCCTTTATGTTTCATTTGTGCCCTTGTTTTCCCCGTATATGTTCCATTGGTTTCTTTCACTCTTATCTGTTTCTTTTGACTTTCTTCTAATTACTGTTTCATACTTTCATTCTATGCTTCTTTATTATTCTTTTTTGTTGTTCAATCTCTTTTCCAGTGTCTCCCTTCTTCTGACTCACTTGCTATCATTCTTTCTAACACCCATTCTCTCCCTCATTCTCTCTTGTTTTTTCTCCCTCTTTCTTTCTCCTTGTTTCTCTTTTTCGTTCCTCCTTCTCTCCTGCTTTATCCACTTCGTCTTTCTTCATGTTGTTCTTAGTTTATATTTTCCTCCCTGTCATTTCTTTTTCTTTCTTTCTTCCTTTCTTTTCTTATTGTTACTTTATTCCTTGGTCATCCCTTTTTATTCCTTTATTTATGTCTCCTTTCTTTCTTAAGTGTTCGAAGCAATGTATTCATGCATAATGTGTGCGTCAGTATTGCCTGACAGGTAAACCATGTGGGGGGTGTCAGCAGAGATATATTTACATCTAGAGTGCTATAATGTCTGCAGGTGCTCCTCAAAATGCAATATTGCAATAAGTGTCCTAGTTAAGGGTGCAATGTATACATTAAAAAAGATTTACTTTCTTGTTTGCAGACATCAGTCAACGCTGTTCATGCCAATTAGCCAGATAGTGGAAGTCTGTTGGGACCTAGCTATTAATATGAGAGCAGTGGCATCATCTATCGGATGACAATAAGGTGATGGGCAGGAAAGAGACACTCGCCTCTTGCAGATGACTCATAAACCAAAGGAACAGGGAAAAACGAATCCTTTTGGAACCGCACAGCTAAGCCTTCTGTGACACAGCTCTTGTGCCATTAAAGTTGCATGCTCGCTGGAGCAAGTACGTGGTCCACCAGGGGCAGTGTTTACGTTTTGTAGCATTTAATGTGCCTTTATCGAAACTCTATATTAGGCATTAGCTCCGAGAGGTTTTCAGTGATCAGAAACGGCTCTCACTATCTGGGAGGATGGAGACCCCTACACTAGACTTTTTACTAAGTAGATATATTGCCCAATCCCATTGGCTATCACCGTTAGCCTAGAGGAACAGCCACATCTGTAATTGTAATTGTACCACCGTGTTGCCCTCTCTTCTATGAGCTGCAGTGGCGGTTGCTTCGGAACAGGGGTGGTGGGTGAGGGGGAATGGATTAAAAAAAAAAATAAGAAGAAACTTACCTTTGCCACCGCATGCCTCTGCTCCTTCCTCACTCAGCGACGGAAGCACCCAGGCTCCCGTACTCTCCCAGCCAATCATGACGCTGCATGAGCAGCGTCGTGATTGGTTTGAGCGGCCTGTTTGGCCGCTCAGGCAGTGCCTGGGAGCCTGGGCATGTTCTCCACCAGGCTGTTCAGCATAGCCAAGTGGAGAACATGCTAAGTGCGATGAATGTTTGGCCGGCGCAAAAGGGCCATCCATACATTCATGCACACTTAGGGAGTGCAAACCACTCCTTACTTTGCTCAGCCCCGCTCCGACCTGGCTCCAGTCCCGCACAGAAAAATAAAATGATAATAATGTCTTGTTATTATCATTTCCTTTTTGTTTTTTGCACTGCTCAAATAGCAGTGGGGCGATGCTCCTCCGCCTTAGTGGCGGTGCCACCACTATTGAGCTGTATTTCGTGCAGTTGCTCCGCTGTTTACTTCATCGAGTTCCAGTCTGTAGCCTTTATGTGAGATCTGCTCAGACAGTGCTCCCTGAAGCGATCTTCACAGCACAGTGGCGTCAATGAAAGATCAATTAGTGAAAAATCATCAATCCTTTGGGATCAATAGCATTTTAAGCGATATGTAGCCATGGGTTGACTTCCTACTGATGGTCACAGCCCTTGTTAATGGTTTTTTAAGGCCCGCAGCGATGTCTAGCATCCTATAAATTACCAAATAAGTAAAAGTCAAACAATGACTAACCAAGTCAACACTTTGAATGTGAGCTAGCTCCTTGAGCTGGGTGCCCAAAAACTGCTGTAGAGATCCATGAGTCATACACTTACTAGGCTGTTCACGGCGGTCAGTCAAGGCTTTTTGCCAAAAGCACTTTACACACTGGGTCTGAACGCCAAACACTATAACGGGGAAACCAAAATTACAATCTTCAGATGTAAAAGCACTATCGGTTAAAAGGGCAGGCAGAGAGGGGTAGGTTATGGGAGTAACTTCACATGGGACCACTTTTATCCGAAGCTACGCGCTGCACTCTGCATAGACCTTAGGGGAAATACTGAATTACCTAACAGTGCATGGGTCATTTTCCTCTTTTTTCTGCATACAAGCAGGTATAGCAGACATTAGTCTATTATTTGGTAATAACCAATTTTTGGCACATATCCCATCTAGGTGTAGGGTAGGGATTCTCTCGGTCCTGAAGAAACGCCGTGGATCCATCCTGGGCCATCAAGGCGTGAAACTTGTCAACCCTACAACACTCACTGTGAGGCTGTCACGATTCATAGATCTCAATTGACAGCACTCGCTCATTCTTTTTATCTCTGTCAAGGGGACCACTTTGTTAAAATTGTATAGGTACCCTTTAGGCAGTTTTAATTCAAACAGCACTTAATCTAGCATAGCACTCTACACTCACCTTTCCCTTATTCATCATTATGGCAAAAACAGAAGATCTCTGACTAACAGCCATCCTGCAGGGCCCGTTGGGCATTAAAGCGCCGGCCCGACGAGGAGCAAGACCAATGATGAAGCATTACACCCATTTGGATGTCTAAGGGATCTATATTCTGATCATTAGGACCTTTCCTCTGCATGGTTCCAACCTACATTTCTTAGCTTTTTCTCTCTTTATAGGAACAGCCCCCTCTTCATGTATGATCAGAAGGGAGCATGGATGCTGGACTTTTATTAGCTCCTAGTCCTCCCCTTTTTATTAATGATTAAGAAGACATAGCCTGATAAAGTGGTTTCAAAGGTGCTATGCTAGGTTTAAAAATCCCAGGATGGCCAAATCTGCCTTTCCTCTTTTTAACATTTAAAAGGCATTATTTACGAAGAACTTCTCATCAACTCCCTCAGCACAACCACTCTGCTAATGCCCACGGATGCCAACACCGCAGCCCGCAACCTCCACCAATGGATCTCCAACTGCTCCGACACCCTGGCACCCTCAAGAGAAGACCAGGCAAACAATGCTCCAAAGCGGCCAGCTGGTTCACCCCCGCTCTCCACGAGTCAAGATGCACCTGCAGACGTCTTGAGAAGAAATAGGGGAGCAACAAAACCCCAGAAACAAACACAGCCTTCAAATCTACCATCAACGCACACCACCTCCTCCTGAAAACCACCAAGAAAATGACCCTCCAAGACAAAATCGATGTCAACGCACACAACAGCAAAGAACTCTTCACCGTCGTCAAGACGTTTGCCAGGCCTAACAGTGAGACCACAGACGCTCCCCCCTCCCAAGACCTCTGCAACAAACTCAGCACCTTCTTCCACCACAAGTTAAGGAAGATCTACGACAGCTTTCACACCCTAGACCCAGTCATCACGTCCCGCCACCACTGCACACATCCAAGCCGACCCCCAACAGACCGTGCTCTTCTGGACCCCGCTCACTACAGAGGACACGCTCAAGACCATGAAGAGCATCCACTCAGGAGCCCCAGCGGAACCATCCCGTACCACATCTTCCACAGAGCAGCCGCCTTCATCGCCTCCCTGCTTCGCCACTCCATCAACTGCTCCATCGAAACTGCCACCTTCCCTGTCAACTGGAAACACAGCGAGATCAACCCCTTGCTGAAGAAGCCATCCTCACACCCAACGGACCTCAAGAATTTCAAACCGATCTCTCTGCTCCCATTCCAATCCAAGGTCATAGAGAAGGCCATCAACACCCAGCTCCCTGAGTTCATTGAAGCAAACCACGTCCTGGACACCTTCCATTCCGACTTCCAAAGCAACCACAGCACAGAGACCACTCTCCTCGCCGCCAAAGACAACATCCACTCCCTCTTCGACTGGGGTGAGACCGCAGCCCTCATCCTTCTAGACCTCTCGGCCGCCTTCGACACTATCTCCAACTGCACACTAATCACCAGACTCCACGATGCCGGCATCTGCAACAAGGCTCTGGACTGGATCCATTCCTTCCCCACCGGCCAAACCCAGCGAGTCAGACTTTCACCGTTCCTCTCAGAACCCACACAGAACAGCTGTGGATTCCATTAGGGTTCCTCCCTGAGTCCCACCCTCTTCAACGTCTACATGGTCCTCTTTGCAGCCATTGTCAGAAGCCATGGACTCAACATCGTCTCCTACTCCGACGACACCCAGCTGATCATCTCCCTCACCAATGAACCCACAACCGCCATAACCATCTTCCACAGTGGGATGAAGGCTATCTATCACCAAATGGATGAAAGACAGCTGCCTCAAGCTCAACTCGGACAAGACCAAAGTACTCAACCTGGGGCCCACCCCTCAGTCTGGAATGACTCTTGGTGGCCAGCTACTATAGGATCTCCTCCCACCCCAAAAGACCATGCACGCAACCTTGGCATCATACTGGACTCTTTGCTCACAATGAACTGCCAAATTAACGCAGTTTCCTCAGCCTGCTTTCACACACTCTGCCTGCTCCAAAAGACATTCAGATGGATCCCCACAGAATCCAGAAGATCGTTCATCCATGTACTCATCACCAGCAGACTCAACTAAGGCAATGCACTCTATGCCGGCGTCACCCAGGAACAGCTCAAGAATGTCCAAAACATCACCGCCAGACTGGTCTTCAACATCCCTCTGCCACAGCTATATCACGTAACCCCTCTGACAACTCCGCTGGCTCCCGGTTAACAAGAAAGTCATTTTCAAGCTCCTCACTCATGCCTACAAAGCTCTACACGACGAAGGACCAGCGTACCTGAACCACCGCCTCACATTCCACATACCCACCAGACAACTCCGATCCTCCCAATTCACCCTCGCCTCCATCCCCAGGATCCATAAGACCAGAACAAGCGGAAGATCGTTCTCCTTCTTCGCCACCAAGACCTGGAACACCCTGTCACCGCAACTCAGGAAATCAGCGTCGTTGACCCAATTCAGGAAGGACCTCAAGACCTGGCTCTTCGAATGATCCTCCTCCCAGTCCAACCAGCAGCCCCCCTTCCGCAGCGCCTTGAGACCCTAATGGGCAAGTAGCCGCACTTTACATGCCCTTGATTGATTCATTCATTGACGACACTACGGAATCCAATGCCTTTTTTCAAAATTACATGCTTTATATTCGGGACTTGATGAATGCTCACCAGCTGAAGTTAAACTCTGGAAAAAAAACGAAGTTGTGGTAACTAAGAACAAACTGTTCCACTGGGGTTCTACTTTTTGCCCCCCTGAATTGGGTCTTCCACCCACGGCCAAGAAAGCTGTGAAAAGCCTTGGAATTCTCATTGATGAGAATTTATCCCTGAATCATCAGATCGGAGCTGTGTCATCTTCCTGCCTCCTTCAACTTCAGAAAATTAGGAGATACATCACGGTGGAAGCTGTCATCTAAATTCTTATTGCTCTAGTTATCTCTCGGATTGATTATACTAAGGCACTCTATCTGGGAGTCCCTATTAGTTTAAACAACAGGATGCAATTAGTGCAAAATCACTCAGCCCGGTTGGTCTTTTGTCAGCCACGACACTGTCACACTAAGTCACTGATAAAAAAAATTTCACTGGCTTCCAGTAGCTCAGAGGACCATTTTTAAAACAACCTGCATTATTTTTAAGGCTCTCTATGGCAAAAGTCTTGCCTTTGGGTTCTGCAGAATCCAGCGATACAACCCCAATCGGCATCTTAGATCAGCTCACCGCAGTCTTCTCATGGTGTCAGGAAGTAAAAGGATCACTCTACCTCCTAACATTAGACCATCATCCAAGTATGTGTGTTTTAATTATTTTTTTTTAAATGGCTGTTTCACCACGTTTACGTCTAACTTGGATGTTAACTGCTGCTTTTTGCTACTTCAGCGCCATGAGACCTCATGGTGAACGCGCGCTCTATAAGTTTTCTATAACATAACATGTTAATGTGTGTTGCAAATAACGCTAAAATGCTGAAAGTCTGTGGCAGCCTTGCCAAGTTTCCTAAATCCAGGCATGACTAGCTGCTCCAGTACAGGTTTGGTTTTTGCATTCTGGGACTTGTCGTTTTGTTTTGTCCAGTAGTGAAACCGGGACAGCAAGCCCCACAATACAAAGAAAACAACTAACTGTCTTTTGTGTCCCGCGCCCAGGAAGGAGACACAGACACGGGCGCATTGAGGACACGATTTATTCTCTTCCTACATTTCGTAACTGCCGCTTCTCCCCGCGGCTCCTCTCTTTCCGCCCACAACCCGGCCTGACCTTGTCCCGACGTCGTGCCAGGCATGACGACACGACATCTCCCCCTTTTGTATTTTAGAAATTCAGCGTCTCTGTTATAGTTCTTCAATGAGTCGGGTAGGTTTCCGAATGTCCCGTCGTGGTCGGCTGGGTAGTGATTGACTGTGAGGATGTTCACTTCTCCGGTCACGTGTCTCCAAGGTTCGTAGGGGTTCTTCATGACTGCTTTCTTCTTGACTTGACACGTCCGTGTCCCAGTCAGGTCTCCGAGCCCAGGTGTAGGCTGTTGGGTTGCATCTTTTGAAATGTGACACGTTTCTGGTCCTTATCTTGTTTCCTGACTCAGCCGTGACCATAGTCCCTTTCCTTCGCGTTACTTGTAGTGGGTGATGGTGGTAACGGCTGTCTGCTTTGGACTTTCTTTCTTGTCTCACTAGTACCCAGTCTCCTTCTTGGATGTCAGATGTTTTGGCGTGTCTGCGGTGATCAGTGTATTCCTTCATCTTTGCCTTCTTGTTTCGATCCAGTTTGACCAGGGTTTCGTGGTCTGAAGTCGTGATTCTGGATTGTGTGATAGCGTCTGCGGTTGGTATCCGGGTACGAGGGGTCCGCCCGAGCATCAGGGTAGCCGGGCAATGGTTTGTGGTGCTGTGTGGAGTGGTCCTGTGTGCTCGAAGTACTTAGTTCAGTGCTGGCTGGATATCCCGGTGAGTTAGCTCAGCTTGTTGTATTGTCTTTTTAATGTTGACCATGAATCGCTCCACCATTCCATTGGCCTGAGGCCACAGGGGAGTGATTTTCCGGTGTTTGAAATTGAGATGTCTCGCGAAATCTGCGAATTCTTGTCCATTGAATGGTGGACCGTTATCAGTTTTCACCACCATGCCCCATGCCGCAAAGGCTTCATCAATTGCAGGTATGACAGTGGTCGCTTTGGTAGAGGAAATCTTGTAAGCAATGGGAAAGCGGGAATATTAGTCCATGATAACAATGATGTATTTTCCGGACTTCAATGGGCCAAAGAAATCGACAGCTACATGGTGCCAGATGCTATCTGGGAGGTCCGACATTTGCAGGGGGGCATGTGGTTCTTCACGCCCTACTAGTTGACAATGTGGGCAATCTTGGAGCGTGGACTCTACCATCTGATCGAGGGAGGGGAACCAGACGCGCTCTCGTAGCGCTTTCTTTGTGGTT
Source organism: Triturus cristatus (assembly GCF_964204655.1). Lineage (NCBI taxonomy): Eukaryota > Metazoa > Chordata > Amphibia > Caudata > Salamandridae > Triturus > Triturus cristatus. Next base: position 810,564,630 of record NC_140586.1, read on the forward strand.
ACTACCCCTAGATGTCCTTCGTGTGCCAGGTTTACAGTTCCCTGTCGCAGCTGGGTAGGGAAGACAATTCTCTGACCTCTTAATAGCAAGCCCATGTCACTGATGGAAAGTTCATCTTTGACGTGCTTGAATGCCGCAAGTTCCTGCATATTGATGGTGTCACTGATCTTCGGGTCCTCTAGATGTCGCCACGAGTCAGTGCGAACCCAATGCATGACGTTTTGTATTGTGGCGTCATTTGCCGATGCCTCGATGATGGCTTCAAGTGGGACAGCTGGTGGGCAGGCTCGGTCAATGAGGAAATGGAGATATTCTTCAGCTACAGAGTGGCGCACCTGCGTCAGAGTGTGGGGGTGCCGTGATATGTAGTCCGCCGGATTCTCCGCCTTCCCCGGTTTGTGAATGATGGTGTATGTATAGTCTTGCAGACGGAGGCCCCACCGTTCGATTTGCGGAGGCATTTTTGCCTTGGGGTTCCCAAAGATGGTGATCAGTGCTTGGTGGTCGGTAATGATTGTGAAATGTTTACCATACACAAAAAGGTGGAAATGCTCACACGCCCATACAACTGCCAGACTTTCTTTTTCCGGTTGGGAGTAGGCTGTTTCGGTGTCAGTGAGGCTGCGGCTGGCATACGCGATGATGTGCCGTTGGTCTGCGTCGTCATCATATTGCGCTAGAATTGCACCTAGCCCTACGGGGCTGGCATCTACCGTGATTTCAGTCTTTCGTTTGGGATTGAACTAGGCAAGTTTGATGGCTGAACTCACAGCTGCCTTGATTTTGCGGAACGCTCGGTCACACGCAGCTAACCATTGGAAGCTTTGTCCTTGTCGAGTGAGTTCTCTGAGGGGATAACTAATTGTGGCATAGTCCCTGATGTATCGGGCGCAGTAGCTGGCCATCCCCAGGAACGAACGAACGTCGCTGACATCGTGAGGTTGTGAAGTGTCCGAGAGCGCTGACACCTTGTCAGGGTCCGGTCTCATGCCCTCCTTCGAGAAGATATGGCCGTAGAACTTGAGAGTTGACTTGTGAAATTCAAATTTTTCTTGGTTAAGTGTGAGGTTGGCGGTGAGTAGGGCATGATAGACCCGGTCCAGCGCTTTGTCATGATCTTTCTGTGTCTCTCCGAACACTAGGATGTCGTCGCTGTAGTTGAAGGCGTTTGGAATGTCTTGTATTACTCGTCTGACAGCCTCCTGGAAGGTCTCTGCAGCAGAGGAGATTCCAAAATTGAGGCGTTTATACCGGAAGAATCCTTGGTGTGTGGTGAAAGTCGTGATGTAATGTGACCGCTTGTGTAGTTCAAGTTGATGGTAGCCTTTGTTGAGGTCTAATTTCGAGAAAACTGTCGCTCCGTTCAGGCGTGTGATCATGTCACTGATGTGAGGTCCTGGGTGTTGCTCCCGTTCAATGGCTGTGTTTGGGGCTCGCATGTCAACGCACAGGCGTACTTTGTTGCCCTGGCCCCTCTTGGGTACGACCACAACCGGAGACACCCACGGAGTGGGTCCTGTTGATCTCTCAATGATGTCTGCTGTGCCCATGACGAGTCCAGCTCGTCATGACACCCACCCACGGGGGAAGCGCTGGCGCTCCCCCCGTGAGTGGTCGATCTTTTTTTTTTTTACTGGGAAGGCAGGGGAAGACCATCCCCTGCCTCCCCCCGCACCCCCCGCGTCATCAATGACATCAGCTCTCCGTGGCGCAGGAAGCTATTTGCTTCCTGCGCGTCGGAGAGTAAAGGTGAGTTTTGGGGCTGGGGAGGGGGGATTTTTGCATCGGTGGGTTTGGGTTAGGGTGGGGGCACTATGGAAGGCCCAGGCATGCCAGAGGCTCGGCTTCGTTCGTGTGTGCCTGTTGTTGCTTCCCTGTGAAATGGATTCAAATTTGAAAAACGCTCATCTGTCTAGTTGCTTCCCTGTGAAATGGATCCAAAAATGCCGAGAAATGCCCTTCTTTGTAATTTTTCAAATCCAAAGTGCAGCAGCATGATTTTTGCATCGGTGGGTTTGGGTTAGGGTGGGGGCACTTTGGTATGCACAGGCATGCCACGAGGCTCGGCTTCGTTCGTGTGTGCCTGTTGTTACTTCCCTGTGAAATGGATCCAAATATGAAAAACGCTTGTCTTTCTAGTTGCTTCCCTGTGAAATGGATCCAAAAATGCCGAGAAAGGCCCTTCTTTGTAATTTTTCCAATCCAAAGTGCAGCACCATGTAGAGAAATAGAATTTCTTATATGAGAATAATAGCAAGACAGAGGGGTTGCGAAGTGGCCAGATTGTTTTTTTTTACATCCAAATACACCAGCATTACTTTACAGAGTTTGCCAGTGAAGTGCTACTTTCATTTTCTCGTCTTTCTTTGAAGAGCATTGTTGTTTCCAGGTTGGGAGAGTGTACCATTCCTGGAGGTACTGCAATACCTGGTTGATGGGTGGATTGGAAAACACAATGTGTACCATGGCTCTGTGTTTATGGATGTGGTCTTTTTATACCATACTGCTTACGTTTTGTAAGGATGTAAGCAATGGACAGTGAAACGGTTACCTTCAGGGCCCTCTAGTCATGTCCATAACTTTTCAGGTGAAACCACTCGCTGATTTCTGAATGGTTAGTGAGAGATCGTTTAGGTAACCATGTTGTTTCTGCTTACATTTCACATGCTTTGCATTCCCTATGAGTGGTTGCTTTTTTTTTTTTTTTTTAAGCATCATATTACTCTTATCAAGTGCATAATTTGAATTGAGCCACATCCAAGTGTTTATAGCGGGCACAATTAGGTTACAGCTGAGTTTCAGTTGGCAAGTATGGTGTTCAGTGGGGATGTGGCACTATGGCCAGAGCTGTGGAATTTGGAACTGGGGAACCGGGTTCCGCATTCATGACCAGTCCACCACACCACTGTACTGAGGGAGCACATTCCCATGCTAGACCGTAGAAGGCCCCACTAGACCTTAGAAGGCTGGATGTCTTAGCACAAGCAGGTGTACCCTAGTGGTGTCAATTGTGGGTTAACCTTGAAGGCCTGTCCACCACCATCCATACTGAAGTCCATTTCATATTTCCCACCTCCCAGCGTTCCCCTGGGTCTCCCGGTAAAAATGGTGCCTCACTTGTGTGGGAGGCCCAAGTACCCACGACAGGCAAGGGCCTAAAACGTAGTGAGGTGACATCAAAATTGCCTATCTCAAAACCACCTGGTTTTGCAAAGGGGGTCACCTGGGTTTTTGGCCCGGTGCTCGGCAGCCATCTAGGGAAACCTACCAAACCCATACATTTCTGAAAACTAGACACCTGGGGGCTTCCAGGGAAGTATGGCTTGCGTGGATCCCCCAACGTTTCCTTACCCAGAATCCCCTGCAAACCTCAATTTTAGCTGAAAAAATCATTTTTTCACACATTTTTGTGTGGGAAAGTTGTGGCATCACCGGGCTCACTCAAATTTCCCACCTCCCAGCGTTCCCCTGGGTCTCCCGGTAAAAATGGTGCCTCACTTGTGTGGGAGGCCCAAGTACCCGCGACAGGCAAGGGCCCAAAACGTAGTGAGGTGACATCAAAATTGCCTATCTCAAAACCACCTGGTTTTGCAAGGGGGGTCACCTGGGTTTTTGGCCCGATGCTCGGCGGCCATCTAGGGAAACCTACCAAACCCATACATTTCTGAAAGCTAGACACCCGGGGGCTTCCAGGGAGGTATGGCTTGCATGGATCCCCCAACGTTTCCTTACCCAGAATCCCCTGCAAACCTCAATTTTAGCTGAAAAAATCACTTTTATCGCACATTTTTGTGTGGGAAAGTTGTGGCATCACCGGGTTCACTCAAATTTCCCACCTTTCAGCATTCCCCTGGGTCTCCCGGTAAAAATGGTGCCTCACTTGTGTGGGAGGCCCAAGTACCCGCGACAGGCAAGGGCCCAAAACGTAGTGAGGTGACATCAAAATTGCCTATCTCAAAACCACCTGGTTTTGCAAGGGGGGTCACCTGGGTTTTTGGCCCGGTGCTCGGCGGCCATCTAGGGAAACCTACCAAACCCATACATTTCTGAAAACTAGACACCCGGGGGCTTCCAGGGAGGTATGGCTTGCGTGGAACCCCCAACGTTTCCCTACCCAGAATCCCCTGCAAACCTCAATTTTAGCTGAAAAAATCACTTTTTTCACACATTTTTGTGTGGGAAAGTTGTGGCATCACCGGGCTCACTAAAATTTCCCATCTCCCAGCGTTCCCCTGGATCTCCAGGTAAAAATGGTGCCTCACTTGTGTGGAAGGCCCAAGTACCCGCGACAGGCAAGGGCCCAAAACGTAGTGAGGTGACATCAAAATTGCCTATCTCAAAACCACCTGGTTTTGCAAGGGGGGTCACCTGGGTTTTTGGCCCGGTGCTCGGCGGCCATCTAAGGAAACCTACCAAACCCATACATTTCTGAAAACTAGACACCTGGGGGCTTCCAGGGAGGTATGGCTTGCGTGGATCCCCCAACGTTTCCTTACCCAGAATCCCCTACAAACCTCAATTTTAGCTGAAAAAATCCCTATTTTTACACATTTTTGTGTGGGAAAGTTGTGGCATCACCGGGCTCACTGAAATTTCCCACCTCCCAGCGTTACCCTGGGTCTCCCAGGAAAAATGGTGCCTCACTTGTGTGGGAGGCCCAAGTACCCGCGACAGGCAAGGGCCCAAACATTTTTTTGGATAGGCAATTTTGATGTCACCTCACTACGTTTTGGGCCCTTGCCTGTCGCGGGTACTTGGGCCTACCACACAAGTGAGGCACCATTTTTACCGGGAGACCCAGGGGAACGCTGGGAGGTGGGAAATTTGAGTGAGCCCGGTGATGCCACAACTTTCCCACACAAAAATGTGTGAAAAAAGTGATTTTTTGCAGCTAAAATGGAGCTTTGCAGGGGATTCTGGGTAAGGAAACATTGGGGGTTCCACGCAAGCCATACCTCCCTGGAAGCCCCCGGGTGTCTAGTTTTCATAAATATATGGGTTTGGTAGGTTTCCCTAGATGGTCGCCAAGCACCGGGCCAAAAACCCAGGTGACCCCCCTTGCACAACCAGGTGGTTTTGAGATAGGCAATTTTGATGTCACCTCACTACGTTTTGGGCCCTTGTCTGTCACGGGTACTTGGGCCTCCCACACAAGTGAGGCACCATTTTTACCGGGAGACCGAGGGGAACGCTTGGAGGTGGGAAATTTGAGTGAGCCCAGTGATGCCCCAACATTCCCACACAAAAATGGTTGAAAAAAGTGATTTTTTCAGCTAAAATTGAGGTTTGCAGGGGATTCTGGGTAAGGAAACGTTGGGGGATCCATGCAAGCCATCCCTCCCTGGAAGCCCCCGGGTGTCTAGTTTTCAGAAATGTATGGGTTTGGTAGGTTTCCCTAGATGGCCGCCGAGCATCGGGCCAAAAACCCAGGTGACCCCCCTTGCAAAACCAGGTGGTTTTGAGATAGGCAATTTTGATGTCACCTCACTACGTTTTGGGCCCTTGCCTGTCACGGGTACTTGGGCCTCCCACACAAGTGAGGCACCATTTTTACCGGGAGATCCAGGGGAACGCTGGGAGGTGGGAAATTTGAGTGAGCCCGGTGATGCCACAACTTTCCCACATAAAAATGTGTGAAAAAAGTGATTTTTTGCAGTAAAAATTGAGCTTTGCAGGGGATTCTGGGTAAGGAACCGTTGGGGGTTCCACGCAAGCCATACCTCCCTGGAAGCCCCCGGGTGTCTAGTTTTCAGAAATGTATGGGTTTGGTAGGTTTCCCTAGATGGCCGCCGAGCAGCGGGCCAAAAACCCAGGTGACCCCCCTTGCAAAACCAGGTGGTTTTGAGATAGGCAATTTTGATGTCACCTCACTACGTTTTGGGCCCTTGCCTGTCACGGGTACTTGGGCCTCCCACACAAGTGAGGCATCATTTTTACCGGGAGACCCAGGGGAACGCTGGGAGGTGGGAAATTTGAGTGAGCCCGGTGATGCCACAACTTTCCCACACAAAAATGTGTGAAAAAATGATTTTTTCAGCTAAAATTGAGGTTTGCAGGGGATTCTGGGTAAGGAAACGTTGGGGGATCCACGCAAGCCATACTTCCCTGGAAGCCCCCAGGTGTCTAGTTTTCAGAAATGTAAGGGTTTGGTAGGTTTCCCTAGATGGCTGCCGAGCACCGGGCCAAAAACCCAGGTGACCCCCTTTGCAAAACCAGGTGGTTTTGAGATAGGCAATTTTGATGTCACCTCACTACGTTTTGGGCCCTTGCCTGTCGCGGGTACTTGGGCCTCCCACACAAGTGAGGCACCATTTTTACCGGGAGACCGAGGGGAACGCTGGGAGGTGGGAAATTTGAGTGAGCCCAGTGATGCCACAACATTCCCACACAAAAATGGTTGAAAAAAGTGATTTTTTTCAGCTAAAATTGAGGTTTGCAGGGGATTCTGGGTAGGGAAACTTTGAGGGATCCACGCATGCCATACCTCCCTGGAAGCCCCCGGGTGTCTAGTTTTCAGAAATGTATGGGTTTGGTAGGTTTCCCTAGATGGCCGCCGAGCACCGGGCCAAAACCCAGGTGACCCCCCTTGCAAAACCAGGTGGTTTTGAGATAGGCAATTTTGATGTCACCTCACTACGTTTTGGGCCCTAGCCTGTCGCGGGTACTTGGGCCTCCCACACAGGTGAGGCACCATTTTTACCGGGAGACCCAGGGGAACGCTGGGAGATGGGAAATTTGAGTGAGCCCGGTGATGCCACAACTTTCCCACACAAACATATGTGAAAAAGTGATTTTTTTCAGCTAAAATTGAGGTTTGCAGGGGATTCTGGGTAAGGAAACGTTGGGGGATCCACGGAAGCCATACCTCCCTGGAAGCCCCCTGGTGTCTCGTTTTCAGAAATGTATGGGTTTGGTAGGTTTCCCTAGATGGCCGCCGAGCACCGGGCCAAAAACCCAGGTGACCCCCCTTGCAAAACCAGGTGGTTTTGAGATAGGCAATTTTGATGTCACCTCACTACGTTTTGGGCCCTTGCCTGTCGCGGGTACTTGGGCCTTGCACACAGGTGAGGCACCATTTTTACCGGGAGACCCAGGGGAACGCTGGGAGGTGGGAAATTTGAGTGAGCCCGGTGATGCCACAACTTTCCCACACAAAAATGTGTGAAAAAAGTGATTTTTTGCAGCTAAAATTGAGATTTTCAGGGGATTCTGGGTAAGGAAACGTTGGGGGTCCCACGCAAGCCATACCTCCCTGGAAGCCCCCGGGTGTCTAGCTTTCAGAAATGTATGGGTTTGGTAGGTTTCCCTAGATGGCTGCCGAGCACCGGGCCAAAAACCCAGGTGACCCCCCCTTGCAAAACCAGGTGGTTTTGAGATAGGCAATTTTGATGTTACCTCACTACGTTTTGGGCCCTTGCCTGTCGCGGGTACTTGGGTCTCCCACACAAGTGAGGCACCATTTTTACCGGGAGACCGAGGGGAACGCTGGGAGGTGGGAAATTTGAGTGAGCCCGGTGATGCCACAACTTTCCCACACAAAAATGTGTGAAAAAAGTGATTTTTTCAGCTAAAATTGCGGTTTGCAGGGGGATTCTGGGTAAGGAAACGTTGGGGGATTGTGAGAAGTTGGCCTGGTATATGCTGTTCACTAGTTCTAGTGACCACCTTGTACCATGCCAAGCAACCCTTATGGTGTGGTTGTAAGTCAACCTTTTTGGACTAGCTGCCCTAGTGGTAGCGTAGGCTAAGCAGTCTTTGAGGCTAAACTCGTGATGCGTGTTAAGCCAGCTGTTTTACCAAATATAACCCCCTTTTATACCAATGAAAGGACACCACACAGATATATATTCAAAATATATATGTATTTATTTCTCAAAGTAACCCCTAGTCTCTTTATGAGCACAGGAGCACAAATCGTCAAACAAGATTATCACAGAATACACAGAAGTTGCACTTTATATGGATAGGCCCTGGTGGCCACTCGAACCATATACTAAAATAGTGGTATAAGTACCACGAACAGAAAAGGGAAAAGGCCTAGGGCCTCTAGAATCGCTGGGCCTACAAGGAGCTAACGTCAGTTAGTGACCAGGAGGTCCACGGGTGGCGTGTGCAGAGCAAATAGTCACACGCGGGCTCCCATAGGTTTCAATGGGTGCGTAAAAAGTACAAAGTTACTGCAAAAGGAATCTTCCGGATGACCTAGGAACTTAAGATTTGGAACACAGGCACTAGAGATGTATTACTACACATGGGCACCGGAGTACCAGCTTTACCTCACCCACAGGAAGCGGGTGCATAGGCCTCAAAGTGCGTCGGGTTTCTTCTATCTGTTCCGTTGAGCCTGGGACAAAGATGCTGCAGGCGGTCGGTCGGGAAGAGATGCAGTGGATCCAAGAGTGGATCGGAGATGTTGAAGACCTGTAAGCAGAGGGGACAGTGTTCACAGTCACTAGCCAGTGACCAGCGTGGCACCAGGTGGGTACCAGGCGATGTCGGGTGCAAACAGGTGATGAGGGGTAGCTTGTCTCCGCAGCCACGTGGTCCCTGAAGGTCGACGACGTCCAGGAGTCGGCTCACGAGCTGTCCCACGCAGGCTCTCGCTGTCGGCGGTGTCGGCGACTTGATCGAAGCAAACAAGCCTTGGCAAAAGCAATTGTAGGAGGATTCGGAAATCAGCTGTTGGTTCTGACCAGCAAGGTCAGAGGGATTGCTCCTTTGGAGGGGAGCAAGGGCCAGTCTGGAGCAACCAGACCAGCGGTGTTTGTCGTAGATTTCGTCGCCAAGATGGCCACTAGCCAGCGGGCCAGCAACCGGTTAGGCGCGTCGAGTGGCAAAATGCAGAAGGGCCCCACGCAGATCGTGGAGATGCTGGAGGGCTCACCTTTGGTGCAGATGCTGCTCGAGGGTTGGGCTTCTCAGGACCCAAAGCACAACTTGGAGGGGGCCTCGGTTGTTGCACTGGTCAGCTTGTCGTAGTCGTTCCAAGATGGCTGGCTCCACGTGTCTCGGTGCCTCCACGGGTCTCCTCTTTGCAGGGACTGTGGATCGGGCGGTGAGAGGTCTGGAGGTCCAGGTCTCGTCAGTCTCTGGGCTCGGGCTCCGGCGGGAGGCGGCGGCAAAGCAGACGGTGATTCGCTGGATGGTGCTTGCGTTAGCAAGGTGGTCACTCCCTGACCACAGGGGAGATTTTCTTCAGTCTTCTGTGCAGCAGAATGTCTAAGTTCCCGTCTTCTTCTTAGTTTCAAGTTGATTCCAGGATGTCTGAAGTCTTAGGACACAGCTCCTACCTTTATTCGGATTCTAGGGGCCGGACTACCTGCTAGGTCCCTCCCTATGGGTGGGACCAGGAAGGGGGGTGGTTACACCCCCAATCCTTTGTCCAGCTCGCCCCAGGCCCGGGACTGGTGTGCCCCAGGACCGGTTTGAACTGGCATATGCACCGAGGCTCCTTGTGAGCCACAGGCATGTCTGGTTTCTTTCAAGCCCTACCTGACCAATACACAAAATCCTGTCTGGGGTGGTGCACGCACCTCCCCTGGCAGGAAACCCTTTGTCCACACCTCCCAAGCTGAAAGGACTCCCAGCAGCAGGAGGGCAGACTTGTGTCTGTGGTGGCAGCATCCATTTTGTGGAGCTGAGGCTATGTCTGATTTTACCCGGGTTTCAGGCACTGTACATGTCGTGTCCCTCTAGAAGGGTGGAATGCTAACCCCGTCGCCAGAATTGGCGAGGGGTTAGTATTCCAATTCGTATGACACCTTACTCGACATGTTTTGATAAAGCCAAACCAAAGATAGCATTTAACCGCGAGGTTCATAATGCACTTAAGAGTATATGGTATGACGATATCTGGAAACAGTAGAAGGAAGTTGTTCCGACCACTGCAGACAGGCTCAGCTCATGCCAGAGCACCATCTCACATGGAACCAAGCACTCTGCCTTCAGGATTGTTAAGGCCTGCCATAGGAGTGACTTATAGGTTACCAGGTGTCCCATTTAAGTTTAGGTATAGGTATACTACACCTAAGTAAGAGGTGATTACACCAACTTACCCCAGCTGAGTGATCAGCCAGTTGTGTCAGATTGTTAGGCCAAGCCTGGGGTGGCATAATACATGCTTCAGCCCCTGGCAGGCCTTGGATACACCAATGCCCTGGGTACCTAGTGTACACTGGTACAGGGGCTGACAGGGTGATCCAACCAATTGGGTATGTACCTAGGGTACATGGAGTCCATTTTACAGAGAGAGCAGATAGCCTGAGAGCCTGAATGGCAGGATCTCAGGCCAACTAAGTCGAAAAACCAGCTAGACACTAGGCAAAAATTTGGGGGTAACCATAGTCAGATATCCACCTTCCTACACAACCCCCCCCCAAACGAAGGGAGATAAGGCTGACCTTGACCAGGTAAGCCTATATTGCCCAAGTGGCCATATAAGGAGGAACCAGCACTGGCATGGTTACCCCCTGTCTCATGGTCCACTAAGCAATCCCTCACCCTAAGGGTATCAGAGGGTCTCCACCATAGGGAATCTCTACCTGTGGTGTGTCTTGGCAAAGTAAAAGGCTGGTGTTGAGATGGAGTACTGAAGTGAGTGTCCTCAAAGTGAGGCCTCAGCTTCCTCCAATCATCCTCCACCATGGATGCCTTTCTTTCTTTAACTGAGTTGCACTGTGCTCTCAGGGTCAGCCTCTGGCTACCTAAAGCTGGAGGCTGGGTCCCTTTTGTGGGCTTACTGGAGGGACAGGTCAGGTTTGGGGCCCTAAGGTCCCATGTTTGCCTGTGCCCAACAGAATCCCCCTGGGGGAGGTCCCTAACTACCTGTAAAGGAGATCCCTCAGGAATGTTTTTACCCATCACCTGACTAGGGCTACTAGCCAGGCAATCCTCATTCTTTTGATGGGGGGGTTCTTGTGGACAGGGGCCCTCTGGGGGTCCACTGGCCTCCCTGACCTCTGCAGCCCTGGGCTGACTGAGGCAGGGTAGAGAGAGGCAGGCTACCTGCACCAGACTGGATCCCACCTTGGAAGGGGCCACTGACATCAGAGGCTCTGCCAGGCCAGGCCTGGCTACCTCTGGGGCAGTTCCTTCACAAGGGGTGAGGTCAGATCCCTGAGGAGGCTGACCTTTTCCTAATGTCTGGGGAGAGGGAGACTTTTCTTCCTCCCCACTACTCTCAGTTTGTGTGGAGTGATCCATTGTTTCAGGCTTCACTACACCTATGTCAGTCTGAGTATAGGCTGAGACCATTACAGCCTTGCCAACCTTTTCAGGGGGGCACTCAGTTTGTGTTTGAGCTGTGACTGTCACAGCTCTGCCAGTCCCTACAGGGAAGTCTGTCTGTGCCTGGGCTGTGGCTACCACTGCCCTTCCAACCTTTTCAGGGAGGAAATCTATTTGGACAGGGGTTGTGAATGGCACAACCCCCCTACCCTTTTGTGAAAGGCCTACCATTTTAGAATGGGTGTCTTGTTCAACTCCAGCCCAAGCTGAGAGTTCTAAGTCATTCCCCAGTAAGCAGTCTACAGGCAAGGTTGGGGACACTGCTACCCTTTTAGGGCCAGTGACCCCTCCCCAGCTGAGACATACCTCTGCCATGGGATGACTGTTCTGTTTGCCATCAATGTTAGTCACCTGGTAGGAGAAACCGGGCAAAAGCTGCTCAGAGGGAACTAGCCAATGGGCCACCATTGTGATGCTAGCCCCAGTGTCTCTGTAGGCCTCAGCTTTTGTACCATTGATGTAGGGCTCCTGTCTGTACCTACCCAAAGTGTTGGGACAGGCAGTGAAGTTGGCAAACCCCATGCCACCATCACAGACAAGAGTGGTTGCTGTAGGGGAATTGGCTAAGCCAGGGTCCCCCTGTGTTCCCCAAGTAAACCCACCCAGATTTCTGGGGGCACTCCCACCACCTGGGGGATTACTGCTGACAGTAATAGGTGGTGTGACAGGAGTAATTGGAGGAACAGTTTTGTTTTTAGCCCTTGGGCAACCGCTGTCAGTTTTCCAATGCCCAGGAGTTTTACACTCATGGCAGTAGGGCTTTTTAGCTGTGGTAGAGGAGGGAGCTTGGGACCCACCACCCTGTGTGGAGTTTTGGGGCCCTGAGGAAGGTTTCTCTTTTTCTTTATCCCCACCCTTCTCTTGAGGCTTGGTGGTATCTTTCTTTTGGTCACCACCCTGGTTTTTAGGCCTGATCCTGGTCCTGACCCATTTATCTGCCCTCTTTCCCAATTCTTGGGGAGAGGTCAAATCTGAGTCTACCAGGTGTTGATGGAGAAGCTGGTTTTGACAATTACTTAAAATCTGCTCTCTCATCATCAAATTGTACAATCCTGTATAATCAGACACCTTACTTCCCAGCAACCAACCCTCCAAAGCCTTAGTGGCACATTCCACATATTCAGACCAGTCCTGAGTCTGTGTCTTCTGGGTGTCTCTGAACATTAACCTGTACTGTTCAGTGGTTAAGCCTAACCCATCAACTAGGACACTCTTCAGGACTCTGTAATTTCTGACATCCTCTTCTCTAACAGTGAGGAGTCTATCTCTGCCTCTCCCCTCAAAGGAGAGCCATAAGATTGCTGCCCACTGGTCTTCAGGAACCTGCTGCACTTTGCAGGCTCTCTCAAGAGCAGTCATCCATTTGTGGATGTCATCCCCACTTTTGTAGGGGGGCACAATCTTGGACAGGTTCCTATTGTCAAAGACCCTATCTTTGTCCCTAGGGACATTGCTGCCGCCAGTGGGTATAGACCCACTCTCTCTATGCTGCCTAGCCTTGCTCAGTTTTTCTTCCATCAGGGCTACTTCTAGCTCCTGCTTCCTGATCCTCAGCTGGGCTTCTTGCATCTTGGCCTCATGTTCCCTCCTCTGAGGGGTGGTCATCCTTCTCCTGGAGTGACCTTGAGAGCCTCTAGAGCCATGGGAAGCATTGGAGTCACCTGAGCGATTCCTTTGCCTTCCAAGCCCTGTGTTAAGTCCACTGGGGAGATCCAGTGGGGTGAACCCACTGTCAGTCCCCAATAGCCTTAGTTTAGCTGGGCCAAGTATAACACTTGGCACTGGGCTAGTTCTCCCTTCATCCTCACTACTGTCAGTATCCTTTTCACTCTCATCCTCTGTGGTAGGCATCCCATCTAAGGGGTGACTATTGGAAAGGGGTACCTCAGTGGCATCTTCAGAAGGGGGGCCTCCTGTTCCTGTCCCTAAGGGGGCTAACTGGGAAGCTTTCCTGAGCTCTTTTTGATTTTCATCTTCTTGCAAGAGCTCTCTGAGCAAAGCAGAGGTAGGGTTCTTGGGCTGTTTAAGGCCTCTAAGAGTTGCCAGCTGCCTGAGCTCATTTTGATTAAGGGTAGCATAGATGGATGGTGCCCTCGGGGGGTCACTCTCAACAGAGATGGGTACAGTGGACCCCTCTGCCCCAGCCATTGCTCTTAAGTGTGGGTGGATGTGTTGCAATCTACCTACACTTGGGTTTACCTACTAAACCTATCTAGTAGTTGTAGTCAGGGTGTGCTACTCCCTTTGCTCTACAACAACTAAGTTCAGTAGAACTTATGTATATCTAATCTTGTTTTATATGTACCTACAGGTACCTATGTGATCTTTCAATTGGTAACCAAGAGATTACAATGGTAAAACACAGCAAGCTCAAATCCCACCGCTGCCACCAATGTGAGAAGTTGGCCTGGTATATGCTGTTCACTAGTTCTAGTGACCACCTTGTACCATGCCAAGCAACCCTTATGGTGTGGTTGTAAGTCAACCTTTTTGGACTAGCTGCCCTAGTGGTAGCGTAGGCTAAGCAGTCTTTGAGGCTAAACTCGTGATGCGTGTTAAGCCAGCTGTTTTACCAAATATAACCCCCTTTTATACCAATGAAAGGACACCACACAGATATATATTCAAAATATATATGTATTTATTTCTCAAAGTAACCCCTAGTCTCTTTATGAGCACAGGAGCACAAATCGTCAAACAAGATTATCACAGAATACACAGAAGTTGCACTTTATATGGATAGGCCCTGGTGGCCACTCGAACCATATACTAAAATAGTGGTATAAGTACCACGAACAGAAAAGGGAAAAGGCCTAGGGCCTCTAGAATCGCTGGGCCTACAAGGAGCTAACGTCAGTTAGTGACCAGGAGGTCCACGGGTGGCGTGTGCAGAGCAAATAGTCACACGCGGGCTCCCATAGGTTTCAATGGGTGCGTAAAAAGTACAAAGTTACTGCAAAAGGAATCTTCCGGATGACCTAGGAACTTAAGATTTGGAACACAGGCACTAGAGATGTATTACTACACATGGGCACCGGAGTACCAGCTTTACCTCACCCACAGGAAGCGGGTGCATAGGCCTCAAAGTGCGTCGGGTTTCTTCTATCTGTTCCGTTGAGCCTGGGACAAAGATGCTGCAGGCGGTCGGTCGGGAAGAGATGCAGTGGATCCAAGAGTGGATCGGAGATGTTGAAGACCTGTAAGCAGAGGGGACAGTGTTCACAGTCACTAGCCAGTGACCAGCGTGGCACCAGGTGGGTACCAGGCGATGTCGGGTGCAAACAGGTGATGAGGGGTAGCTTGTCTCCGCAGCCACGTGGTCCCTGAAGGTCGACGACGTCCAGGAGTCGGCTCACGAGCTGTCCCACGCAGGCTCTCGCTGTCGGCGGTGTCGGCGACTTGATCGAAGCAAACAAGCCTTGGCAAAAGCAATTGTAGGAGGATTCGGAAATCAGCTGTTGGTTCTGACCAGCAAGGTCAGAGGGATTGCTCCTTTGGAGGGGAGCAAGGGCCAGTCTGGAGCAACCAGACCAGCGGTGTTTGTCGTAGATTTCGTCGCCAAGATGGCCACTAGCCAGCGGGCCAGCAACCGGTTAGGCGCGTCGAGTGGCAAAATGCAGAAGGGCCCCACGCAGATCGTGGAGATGCTGGAGGGCTCACCTTTGGTGCAGATGCTGCTCGAGGGTTGGGCTTCTCAGGACCCAAAGCACAACTTGGAGGGGGCCTCGGTTGTTGCACTGGTCAGCTTGTCGTAGTCGTTCCAAGATGGCTGGCTCCACGTGTCTCGGTGCCTCCACGGGTCTCCTCTTTGCAGGGACTGTGGATCGGGCGGTGAGAGGTCTGGAGGTCCAGGTCTCGTCAGTCTCTGGGCTCGGGCTCCGGCGGGAGGCGGCGGCAAAGCAGACGGTGATTCGCTGGATGGTGCTTGCGTTAGCAAGGTGGTCACTCCCTGACCACAGGGGAGATTTTCTTCAGTCTTCTGTGCAGCAGAATGTCGAAGTTCCCGTCTTCTTCTTAGTTTCAAGTTGATTCCAGGATGTCTGAAGTCTTAGGACACAGCTCCTACCTTTATTCGGATTCTAGGGGCCGGACTACCTGCTAGGTCCCTCCCTATGGGTGGGACCAGGAAGGGGGGTGGTTACACCCCCAATCCTTTGTCCAGCTCGCCCCAGGCCCGGGACTGGTGTGCCCCAGGACCGGTTTGAACTGGCATATGCACCGAGGCTCCTTGTGAGCCACAGGCATGTCTGGTTTCTTTCAAGCCCTACCTGACCAATACACAAAATCCTGTCTGGGGTGGTGCACGCACCTCCCCTGGCAGGAAACCCTTTGTCCACACCTCCCAAGCTGAAAGGACTCCCAGCAGCAGGAGGGCAGACTTGTGTCTGTGGTGGCAGCATCCATTTTGTGGAGCTGAGGCTATGTCTGATTTTACCCGGGTTTCAGGCACTGTACATGTCGTGTCCCTCTAGAAGGGTGGAATGCTAACCCCGTCGCCAGAATTGGCGAGGGGTTAGTATTCCAATTCGTATGACACCTTACTCGACATGTTTTGATAAAGCCAAACCAAAGATAGCATTTAACCGCGAGGTTCATAATGCACTTAAGAGTATATGGTATGACGATATCTGGAAACAGTAGAAGGAAGTTGTTCCGACCACTGCAGACAGGCTCAGCTCATGCCAGAGCACCATCTCACATGGAACCAAGCACTCTGCCTTCAGGATTGTTAAGGCCTGCCATAGGAGTGACTTATAGGTTACCAGGTGTCCCATTTAAGTTTAGGTATAGGTATACTACACCTAAGTAAGAGGTGATTACACCAACTTACCCCAGCTGAGTGATCAGCCAGTTGTGTCAGATTGTTAGGCCAAGCCTGGGGTGGCATAATACATGCTTCAGCCCCTGGCAGGCCTTGGATACACCAATGCCCTGGGTACCTAGTGTACACTGGTACAGGGGCTGACAGGGTGATCCAACCAATTGGGTATGTACCTAGGGTACATGGAGTCCATTTTACAGAGAGAGCAGATAGCCTGAGAGCCTGAATGGCAGGATCTCAGGCCAACTAAGTCGAAAAACCAGCTAGACACTAGGCAAAAATTTGGGGGTAACCATAGTCAGATATCCACCTTCCTACAGGGATCCACGCAAACCATACCTCCCTGGAAGCCCCCGGGTGTCTAGTTTTCAGAAATGTATGGATTTGGTAGGTTTCCCTAGATGGCCGCTGAGCACCGGGCCAAAAACCCAAGTGACCCCCTTCGCAAAACCAGGTGGTTTTGAGATAGGCAATTTTGATGTTACCTCACTACGTTTTGCGCCGTTTCCTGTCGCGGGCACTAGGCCAACCTACACAAGTGAGGTACCGTTTTTCTCGTAAGACTTTGGGGAACACGGGGTGGGTGGAAATTTGTGGATCCACGCAGATTCCGGAACTTTCCACTACAGAAATGTGGGGAAAATGTGTTTTTTTTGACAAGTTTTTAGGTTTGCAAGGGATTCTGGGTAACAGACCCTGATGGGAGGCAGTCAAGTCACCCCATCCTGGATTCCCCTGGGTGTCTAGTTTTCAAAAATGTATAGGTTTGCTAGGTTTCCCAAGGTGCCCGCAGAGCTAGGGTTCAAAAACTACAGCTAGTCATTTTGCCAAAAAAGGGTCATTTTTCACTCCAAAATTGAGATGTGACCACGTTGCGTTTTGCGCCGTTTCCTGTCACGGGCACTAATCCGACCCACACAAGTGAGGTACCGTTTTTCTAGTAAGACTTTGGGGAACACGGGGTGGGTAGAAATTTGTGGATCCACACAGATTCCGGAACTTTCCATCACAGAAATGTGGGGGAAATGGGTTTTTTTTGACAATTTTTTAGGTTTGCAAGGGATTCTGGGTAACAGACCCTGGTGGGAGGCAGTCAAGTCACCCCATCCTGGATTCCCCTGGGTGTCTAGTTTTCAAAAATGTATAGGTTTGCTAGGTTTCCCAAGGTGCCCGCAGAGCTAGGGTTCAAAAACTACAGCTAGACATTTTGCCAAAAAAGGGTCATTTTTCACTGCGAAATTGAGGTGTGACCACGTTGCGTTTTGCGCCGTTTCCTGTCGCGGGCCCTAGGCCGACCCACACAAGTGAGGTACCGTTTTTCTCATAAGACTTTGGGGAACGCGGGGTGGGTGGAAATTTGTGGATCCACGCAGATTCCGGAACTTTCCACAACAGAAATGTGGGGAAAATTAGTTTTTTTTGACAATTTTTTAGGTTTGCAAGGGATTCTGGGTAACAGACCCTGGTGGGAGGCAGTCAAGTCACCCCATCTTGGATTTCCCTGGGTGTCTAGTTTTCAAAAATGTATAGGTTTGCTAGGTTTCCCAAGGTGCCCGCAGAGCTAGGGTTCAAAAGCTACAGCTAGACATTTTGCCAAAAAAGGGTTATTTTTCACTGCGAAATTGAGGTGTGACCACGTTGCGTTTTGCGCCGTTTCCTGTCGCGGGCACTAGGCCGACCCACACAAGTGAGGTACTGTTTTTCTCGTAAGACTTTGGGGAACGTGAGGTGGGTGGAAATTTGTGGATCCACGCAGATTCCGGAACTTTCCACGACTGAAATGTGGGGAAAATGTGGGTTTTTTTGACAATTTTTTAGGTTTGCAAGGGATTCTGGGTAACAGACCCTGGTGGGAGGCAGTCAAGTCACCCCATCCTGGATTCCCCTGGGTGTCTAGTTTTCAAAAATGTATAGGTTTGCTAGGTTTCCCAAGGTGCCCGCAGAGCTAGGGTTAAAAAACTAGAGCTAGGCACTTTGCCAAAAAAGGGTAAATTTTCACTGCGATATTGAGTTGTGACCACGTTGCGTTTTGCGCCTTTTCCTGTCGCGGGCACTATGCCTACCCACACAAGTGAGGTACCATTGTTATCGGGACTCTTAGGGTAATTCAGGTTTGTAAAGGAACTGTTATTGTCTATTGACTTTCGATGCATTTCTGCCTTCCAAATGAAAGACATTGTGTAAAAAATAAGTCATTCTAAAAAATGACTGATAATTCTCATGCTAGTATGAGTATTCCCAATTTCAGAAATGTGCAAATATCTACTGTTTCTAAACTCTATATTTTGTTCCCATTTCAGAAATACATAGGTGTCTTTCATACCGATTTTTCCATGTACACATTTTTACAGAATAATTACTATATCCCCGGTACATAATAAAAAACCATTGCAAGTTGCTGCTCAGTTTTTGGCTCTGGGCTCGTCGGGTTCTTGGTGAACCTACAAGCCCTATATATCCTCACAACCAGTAATGTCCAGCGGATGCAACGGTATATTGCTTTCAAAGAGCAGTCATAATTGGAAGAAGTTACAGGTGAAAACGTTGACACAAAAGGCTGTTTTTTTCAACTAATTTTCAATTTATCCTATATTTAACTGTTTGTTTCTATAAAAAAAACCTTGATGGATCTACACAAATGACCCCTTGCTGAATTCAGAATTTTGTCTTCTTCTCGAAAATGTATAGCTTTCAAGGATCCATTATTGCTTTTGTACCCATTTCTGCCATTAACTGGAAGGAGGTCAAAAGCACAAAAAATAGCAAAAATAGTCCATGTCCCAGAAAAATGCCAAAACTGTGTAAAAAATGTTGGGATTCTGACAAAAGTCTGGTATCCCCGAAAAGCTGGGAAAATGGTGATTTCAACCCCACAAACCCTTTTTTGATAAAATTTGCAGGGAAAAACCCAGATGCTTTCATTTGCAGCCCGTTTTTCCAATTTTTCCGAAAAAAAACAAAATGTTGCTGTATTTTGGCTCATTTCTGTGACCCCTCCAGGGGAATCCACAAACCCAGAGTACCTTTAGAATGCCCATGATGTTGGAAGAAAAGGACGCAAATTTGGCGTGGATACCTAATGTGGTCAAAACGTTACAGGGGCCTAAGCGCGCACTACCCCAAATAGCCAAAAAAAGGCTTGGCACAGGAGGGGGAAAAGGCCTGGCAGCGAAGGGGTTAAGAGGTCTTGTAGTTCTTCATCCACCGCTTGCTGTAGGTCAAAGGGCACTTTACGGTGATGCTGTGCCACTGGTGTTACTTGCTCATTTATGTGTAGTTTGACTTTGAAATGGGCAGGCTTCCCTAGACAGTGGAATGGTTTCGGGAACTTGTTGACGATGTCTGGTGAGTCGTCTACTTTGTATAGGATCTCGACCAGCTGCAGGCGTTCCGCTGTTGGTAAACTGAGGAGGCAGTCTGCTGCTTCAGAGCTTTCGATCACGTGAATGTACGCTTGGGTTTTCCTGTCCTTGTAGGTCAACGTGGTAGGGAACCGCGCTAAACACAGCAGTGGTTCTCTGGACATCCACGTGTAGACACGCACTGCAGCTGGTTCCAGTTTCGGCTTGGTACTCATGCTCTGGTATTCAGTGGTGCAGATATAACTGAGCGATGCACCTGTGTCCAAAACTAACTTGGCCGAGTGATTTCCTATTCGAATGTGGAGTTGCGGGTATTTCTTCAGTCTATCTGGGTCTGCCACCATACATACATATTCGTCGCTGTCTTGTGATATCGGAGTGATGGAGGACGACTCTCTGGATGTTGAGCGCCGAGATCGGTAGGAGCTATGTGACTGGGTACTGGATGTGGACGAGCTCGTCGAGTGGTCTCTTCGGCCTTGTACAGCCCTTGCATGGTGACGGGATCCTGGAGTCTGCCTGGTCTGTCTCGGTTCCTAGGGAGGAGCATGACAGGCGGCTTCAAAATGGTTATCTTTCCCGCATCAATGGCATTGTTGTCCGATGGCTGGGCATTGACCCGTGTGAGGGTAATCTTGGCCGCACCGGTAGCATTGTGGAGGTTGTCTACGGGAGTGACTGTTTTGTGTCCCTCGGTGGGGTGACTTCACGCGAGGCTGTCTTGCAAATCTCCCCGATGAGTGTCGGTCTGAGTGACGTCTTGGTTCTGCGTGAGAGTGTACACGAAGTGCTTGTTCTTTTTTTTTCTGATTTACTGGCCTCCATTTTCTTTGCGTGTTCTTCGGCTTGATCATTGATGCGCGTGAGTTCCTCTATTTCATCTAGAGTGTAGTGTTTCTTCAGGAGTCGTCGACGTAGGGAGTCAGATTGACATCGTCAATAATGCGTAGACGTAGTGTGTCACCTGTGTTGAAGTTGTCGAACTCACAATAGCGGGCTAGACGCTTGAGGCGGGAGATGAAGTCGCCCATGGGTTCGTCTCGCTCCTGAGACGCGAGATTGAAAGTGTAGCGATCATAGTCTAGATTCCGTTTGGGGAGGAACTTCTTATTCAGTGCGTCTCTTACATTGTCATATGGTTGACAGCAGGTCTTTGATGATTTGTCCGATGTCTTTACCTACGAGATTGCGTAGGGCTATGAGCTGTTGGTCGGGGTCACGGACTTGTGACCCCTTCATGAAGTCCTCGAAGTCCTCGAGCCAGCTCTTCCACGCGGGGCCCATGCTGCTACCAGACGTCAATAGTAGTGGCTCAGGGGGGCGCAGGTACGATACTCCCATGGGCATCAGTCCAGGCGGTGGGGCATTGTGAGCCGGGCCGGGCGCCGCTTGCTGCGAGGAGTCAGGGTCTGACATGGTGGGGGCGCAAATGTAGTTCTACGAGGCTTTGGTGGCGTCCGCAGCCGCTTACTTTCACTTTTTGCAGGTTTCAGGGGTCTTTTCGGTGAGTTGCCTGACTTTAAAATGGCCGCCGCATCAGGATTAGGCTAAATCAATGGGGCTTGCCTGACTTCAAGATGGCCGCCGAAAGGGACTCATGCAGGCATGCTTCACTTCTTTCAAAGGAGTCTGTGACAGAGCTTACCCCTGCTCATGAGTTGTCTCTCCTTGGGGCAGTGGTGGTGTCCTGATTGTTGGGTTCCCGGCACTTCAGGCTGCATGCACGTGTGGTCCCCTGCCTCACGCGTTATTCAATTTATTTCAGCGCTCATGCTCGTGGCTGCAGCAGCAGCGCGCCTCTCCCGAGTTGTGAGATGAACGAGTGGGGGTGATCCCACCCTCGTCGCCACTTTTGTGTCCCGCGCCCAGGAAGGAGACACAGACACGGGCGCATTGAGGACACGTCTTTATTCTCTTCCTACATCTCGTAACTGCCGCTTCTCCCCGCGGCTCCTCTCCTTCCGCCCACAACCCGGCCTGACCTTGTCCCGACGTCGCGCCAGGCATGACGACACAACACTGTCTTACAGCAACTAGTCACACACGGATCTGGGTATCTTGGCACCTCTCCTGAGGCTGCAAGTATTGAGGGAAATACAAAGCTAAGGGGATTGAATCCATCACCCTCTCATCCTCTGATAGGCAGCCAAATGAGTGTATTTTAGCTGAGCAATAACAGTGCCTGTAGGAACCACTGGATCATGCAGTTTTGATGTTATTCTAAAACGTATGTGGTCAAGCGCTTTATCCATTCAGGATAAAAGTCTAAGGACAATGTTGCCCTTTTGCTGTGGGAGAATCCAAAAACTCAGTAATCTTCAGGATAATTAGGGGCTAAGGCTGGCTTACTGGCCGTTTGTCGTCAGGTGCAATGAAAACCAAGGCTGTTTTTATTAGCACATAACACTGCATTCTGTGACGTGTAGTCTTTCTTTCTCTGTTACAAGCATGTGGCAAACTGTGACTTGTAGTCTTTCTTTCTCATTTATAAGAATAGAACTAAAAGTCCCAGCATTGAAAGTGCTACTAACAAAAAGAACTGCTACAGGATGCTTCTGATGACATGATGCCAGTTGTCAACAGTGGGTGAATGGAACCCTGCTTAGATGCATGTGTGAAGGTCACAGGTTCGAATTCTGGTGAGTTCACTCACTGATTGTGTACCAGACTACTGCAGTATGCTTTTGAAATACCTGTTATTTACAGCACTATCATAGCTGCCACACATCCTACACCATGTGTGACACCTTCACTCAGAGGGGGCTTTTTAGACAACAGAAGGGCATTCTAGTGCTTGTGGTTTCACGGTTACCATTTTATGTATAGTCCGGGCCAGTAGAATTATGCGGCAGGAAATCACCAAATTTGGTGGCAGACAGGGTTGATTAAAGTATGCAGCAAGAAAAGGTAAATAATGTGGCATGATGTAAAAAAAAAAATTATGGTATTACTACATTATTTTGCAATCTTTACACATGGTAATCCTCTTTGGCCAAAAATGTCACATCCTTAGTATCAGTTTAACAAGTAAATATAGAAATAAGCAAACGAAAGTGACCAGTTAGCCCGTACAAAAGGTCTTCTAATGCGCATGAACACTTCTCCACTTTGATATGTTTGAGCTAGAAGCAACATTTTTTGGGTTAACATCTGCAAATGTGTGCAGCAGATAATGGGTTATGTGGCAAATACGACAAATTCCTAATTTATGGAGAAAAAAATTGGCGGCAGAATCGCATACTAAGGGTAAAATAATCCCAGCTTGAGGGATGTTTGCTAAAAATCTAGGCCATGAGATCAGTCGGCAGATATGCGCTGCAAAATCTCACATGAAATGCGCTAGAGGAACACAAGCTCTGCATAAAGTGGGTCTGCAGGTGAGGGCCCGTGGTGTGCGCGCGAGGCAGGAGGGGTCGGTGGTCTCGCTCGGCAGCCATTTTAAACGACCCACTTCCAAGTCATTATCTACCAGCGCCCTGGGCACGAGGGAAGATCCTGCGTGGCTCTCCATTCTTGTGATGTTTGCTCTGTGGGCCTGGCACAAAAACTCAAATAAAGGTGACTTCACTTTTAAAGAGGAGGCCGGCCCCGCGTTGCGTGATTGATATTTATATCTGCAATGTAAATAAACACGGAGGCTGCCAGCGCCCGGGGACGCAGCCTCAGCCGAGCGCCTTTATTTGACAGTGATGAAAGAAGCGCAAATAGACGGAGGGCCTGCCCGTCTCGCCCTCAGACACAATGGGGCCAGACGACACCCGTGACTCAGCCTCTCGGCCTGCAGTGTCGTATTTTAGGCCTGCGACCTTGCCAGAGACGTCTTGGCGGGACGCGCAGGGGAGAATCTAGAAATCACGTGTTCCTGGTTCTGAAGCAGGACGAGGTCAATCCCGGCCACTGGAGGGGTCATTCGGGTTGCAGGTGCAGAGGCCGAGCTAGTGTGTCATGGGCTGTAGTGTAATGAAGTTATACAGCTGTTTGAACTGTGAAATACAGTTAATCGTGGTTCAGTGGGGCCCCGGTGCCGCTGCACCTAACTGCAGGTGCAAAAGGTTTCCTGAGATTCCTGCCAACCCTGGTGCAGCAGCCAAAACAGAGGCATAGGACACTTCCGCCCAGTTTACAAGTCAGGTGCAGCGGAATTACCGCTTTGAATGCGGCTGCCCGTGGCCCACGCAGGGGGCCACTCAAGTGGGCACTAACCCACCCCTTTCCTAGTTGTGGGGGCTCAGGGAGGAGTCCCCACAGACTGGCCTGTGGCGCGCTAGGCGCGTCTCTTCCTGTGCACTGAGGCTAGGGGGGGTATATAGGCCTCATCTGCCATTGTGGCATCCTCTTTGTCGCGCTGGTCACGCCGTCTGGTCTTGCGTCGGTCGGCATTGTTGCGGTCTCCTTTGCCCCGGCTAGACACGCTGTGTCTGCAGCGTGCCTCGGGTGTCGTGTACCCGGGACCAGGTAGTGGTCGTCATGCTGGTGAGTTTGGGGGACAGGGAGGACCTTTGGGGCCTTTCTTGCCAATTTCAATATGGTTATGGGGAAGTGGTACCCTCAATTAACCCCTTCGGTGCTCATGACGGAACGGTTCCGTCATGAGCCACGGTTGAGCTGTGCTCATGACGGAACCGTTCCGTCATGACCACGCCCGCGCAAGATTCCGTCAGCACAGCGGCGGAATCTGCGCAGCATGGAAGGGGTTAAAAGCGCCCAAGCCGCTGCACTGCCTTATGTGTGCACTTTGAGCAACACTTTATAACGAGGTCAAGAAAGCAGTTGTTACATTAAATAAGGGAATATATGTATGCATTTTTGTAAAATGTGACATACTTGACTCTCATCAAAAACAGATCATGATTCTCGAGGTTACTGCGGCACCGGGTGGAGCAGTTACCTCAGCGTCCCGGGACCGTTGCCTTCGGCAAGCCCACCCCTCCCCCCTTTTTGTCCACTTTGTGGAGTGGTGCCTGCGATTGGCAGACGGGTATTTGGGCAAAGTGTTTCCCACATCCAGGTGCCCACGGACACGCCTGGCAGTCGGTGTGGGGGGTGAACAATTCGAGGCGCGGGCATGTGGCCCGGAAGTGGCAGCTCCAAGTTTTTTTTTTCCTGATTGTTGTCACTGGCCCCTGTCGCGTATTCCTCTCCGCTAACCGCATGCCCTGCTCATCTTCTCACTAGAGTTGATGACTCAGGTCTAATTTAGGAATCCTGCTGATCAGGTAAAAACCTAACGAGCTGCCGATCACACTTCATTTATGCTCTCCACTAGCAACGAGGCAATAGGACCGGAGTTTAGCGCGGCGCACATGTAAGACTGTTCAAGTTTAAAGTGAATTAACAAATTCCTATGTGTTTTGTCAACGGGAACTATGACCAAATATATAACTGTGTTAAGAATTCACTCCCGCAACTGATTTCTCATGTGTAATTTAATAAAGCCCAATAGTAGGAACCATTTGCAAGACAAGTGTTTAAAGGGATTTACAAATTGTGTTTTAAAAGCAGACAGGAATTCGCAGCAGATGACATACATGTGCTGACTCTTATGGTCTGTTAGGGAATGTACCCGTGTGCGTACTCCGAGCGCCAAGGGTTTGGTGCATAGCAGTTGTTTATTTTCAATTGCCTAAATCAATAGGCTAAATCCCATGTGGCTGCCGCCATATCGTGATCGCATTAGGTTGTTGACGGGGAGCCAGTGCAGGTCTCTCAGGTGGGGTGTGATGTGGCTGCAGCAAGGGATGTTGAGGATCAGCGTGCGGAGGCGTTCTGGATGCGTTGGAGCCGTTTCAGGAGTTTGGCCGAGGCTCCAGCGTAGAGGGCATTTCCGTAGTTCAGTCTACTGCTGACGAGGGCCTGGGTGACCGTCCTGGTTTCGGTTGGGATCCACTTGTAGATCCGGCGGAGCATGCAGAGGGTGTTGAAGCAGGAGGAGGAGACGGCGTTGACCTGCTTCGTCATGGAGAGGGTTGATTCGAGGATGACCCCTAGGTTGCGTGCGTGGTTGGTGGGTGTTGGAGCAGTTCCTAGTGCGGTCAGCCACCAGGAGTCGTCCCAGGCCGAGGGCGTGGATCAGAGGATGAGGACCTCCGTATTGTCTGAGTTCAGCTTTAGTCGGCTGTTTCTCATCCATTAGGCGACGGCCTTCATTCCTTCGTGGAGGTTGGTTTTGGCGGTCAGGGGGTCTCTGGTAAGGGAGAGGATCAATTGGGTGTCATCAGTGTGGGAGATGATGTTGAGGTCGTGCAGTCGGGCGACGTGGGCGAGCGGTGCCATGTAGATGTTGAACAGCGTTGGGCTGAGCCCTGGGGTACTCCGCAGATGATCTCAGTTAGGCCTGGGCTAAAATTCCGTTCCGCTCGCGGAAATTGCGATAATTTGGCATTTTCGTGTTCTGCGGAGAGCGTGAAAATGTCAAAATTTCCGCAATCCGCATTTTACCGGAATTTTTTTGCTTGCTCGCGCTGTAAAATAATACATTCTCGCGTGCGTGCGATCGCCTTACCTGAATCCCCGCGTTCGCCGACAAGTTTTCCCGATCCGGTCGCGTTCTCCACGAGATGTTGGATTGTTGGTAGCTATTTGCGCTGTCTCGCAACAGTTCGCGCCCGCATTAACGTCATTCGTCGCGCGATCACGTCTTTCTTCTCGTGATCATGCACCGCGAGACAAGTGAAAACAAGATGGCCGCGCCCGCGATTAACCGCATGGGTAAGTTGGCGAGCCGCGACCACGCAGAAAATACCGCGAACGGGCGGGAAAAAAACTTCCGCATCTTCGCGATGTTTTTGCGGAGATTTTTAACATTTTCGCGATAATTTGCGAAAGTGAATATCGCAAATTCCGCTCACCCCTAATCTCAGTGGCTTCGGAGTGGAAGGGGGGGAGGCGGACGCTCTGTGTTCTGCCGGAGAGGAAGGAGGAGGTCCAGTCCAGGGCTTTCTCTTAGATCCCGGCGTCATGGAGGCGTGTTCGTAGTGTGTGGTGGCAGACCGTGTCGAAGGCGGATGACAGGTCCAGGAGGATGAGGGTCGCGGTTTCTCCGTTGTCTAGCAGGGTCCTGATGTCCTCGGTGGTGGCGATGAGGGCAGTTTCGGTGCTGTGGTTGCTGCGGAACCCGGACTGGGACGGGTCCAGGATGCTATTCTCCTCGAGGAATGTGGGCAGTTGTTTGTTGATTGCCTTCTCGATTACCTTCGCTGGGAACGGGAGCAGGGAGATGGGTCGGATGCTCTTGAGGTCCTTGGGGTCCGCCTTGGGTTTCTTGAGTAAGGCGTTGATCTCGGCGTGCTTCCAGCTCTCCGGAAAGGTTGCTGTCTCGAAGGAGATGTTGATGGCTTTCCAGAGATGGGGTGCGATGGTGGTGCTGGCTTTGTTGAAGATGTGGTTGGGCATGGGTCTGACGGGGATCCGGAGTGGACGGAGTTCATCATCTTGATGGTGTCGTTGTCGTTAATGTTGGTCCGGGTGGTGGTCGTGGGGGCGGGGGTCTCGGTGGTTGCCGGGGCAGTCTCGGCATTGAAGCTGTCGTGGATGTCTGCGATCTTGCAGTGGAAGAAGGTGGCCATCGAGTCGCACAGGTCTTGCGAAGGTGGGATGTCGTTAGTGTTGGAGAGTTCCTTCACGATGTTGAAGAGCTCTTTGCTGTTGTGTGCGTTGTTGTCTAGACGGTCTTTGAAGGAGGACTGTTTGGCGGATCTGATGAGGTGGTGGTGTCTGCGGGTGGCGTTCTTGTGGGCTGCGTAGCTTTCCAGTGTTCGTTCACGGATCCAGTTCTTCTCTAGCTTTCGGCAGGTTTGCTTGGAGGTCTTCAGAGAACCAGCTTGCTTTCTTTCTGGTGTGGCTGTTGGAGGGTTTCTTGAGCAGGGCAAGGGTGTTGGCGCAGTTGTCTATCCACTGTCTGAGGTTGCGGGCGGCGGCGTCGGGGTCGTTCAGATCTGCGGGTAGGCTCCGGGCGAGGGTGGTGGCTAGCTGGTCTTCGGTGACTTTGTTCCAGCAGCGGAGGGGGATCTGTTGAGTGCGGTGGTGCGTGGTGGGTTTTCAGAAGGTGAAGTGGATGCAGCAATGGTCGGTCCAGTGGTGTGGTTGAAGGAGATGTCGGGGCTTGCGGTGAAGATGGGGTAAAGCGTGTGGCCGGCAGAGTGGGTGGGTGTTGTGACGAGTTGTCTGAGTCCGAGGTTGGCGAGGTTGGCGATCAGGGTGGAGGAGTTGGACTCGTCGTTGTTCTCGAGGTGGAAGTTCAGGTCCCCGAGGAGGATGTAGTCCGTGAAGGTGAGGGCGTGTGTGCTGACGAAGTGGGCGATGGAGTCGCTGAACTGTGGTCAGGGTCCGGGGGATCTGAGACGAGGGTTCCTCTGAGGATGGTGTTGGGGTCCGCGTGGATCTGGAAGTGCAGGTGTTCGACGGTGCTGAGGGTGTTGTCGGTGTTTGTCGAGATTTTGAGAGTGTTCCTGTAGACGATGGCGATTCTTCCTCTTACTCCGTTGGTGCGGTCCATGCGGGTGATCTTGTAGCCTTCTGGGATGGCTATGGCGAAGTCGGGTGCCGAGGAGTGGTTCAGCCAGGAACTGTGCCTGCTGCCATAAAACAGCCACTGGCCAGCGTGCTGCATGCGTGTTTGCGGGTGCCTGGCTCGAACAGGTTTCGTTTTGCTTTTCCCAACAGCCTGTTTCGAGTTATGCTCTGGTGTCTGAGGCAGCTTTGGTTTACGAAGTGAGCTCGGGCTCATTGAGCCGGTTGGCACACACCTCATGGTGTGTGCCACTGGTTTGGGCTTGAAATCTTCTTGGAAGCACTTTCAATATTCCCCCAACTTAACCATAGTTCTTATTTATGCATGTAACCAACAACCATTGACAATGTCAATAGCTCCGGCTTGTTGTAGGGGTAATGTTACGGGTGAGAAAGTGTGGCAATGGGCTACTAATGCTAAATTACAGCATCAAGTTTACCTGTGAAATTTGACCGGACGGTTTCTGGTGCGCTGCATGTCACTTAATTGTCACACTGGCGCTTGTGACAGTCTGCCACGAGTTGGCGCTGTCTGTCTATTTTAGAGATGACCACAACAGGCATTGATTAATTCAATTGACATTAAAATCACTATTGCCTGCTGCCCAAGCCCTTCTTATAGCATTGAGGGCTCGGAATAGGCGGAATTGTCACGTTTGCATGAGTGTCAGGGTCAGTAGTTGTGGTGTTACTAGGATTGACAGCACGGCAGGAGCAAGGTGTGGTGCAAAAGGAAGCGGCCGCCTGACGTGAGTCCTGGCATATATTGGCACAAGTGTCAGGTTTTCTGTAGAACTGCTTTGCTGTAATGTAGCACGGGCGAATGCTGATTCTAGTTTCGCGCAATATTGGGCGTCCCTATGTATGTGTCGCTGTGAACAGCTCTAGCTCAGAACTTGTGTTACTCTGCCTTCAGTTGGCGTTGCGTTGCGTCTGCCTTGGCAGTAAGCGGACAGGGTGCCCTGGGTGTGGCAAAACAGTATATCAGTTTGGGGTTGATTATTGGTGCGTTAAACCAATTTGTACTGCCACGGTGCCATAAAGTGGGAAGGCCACTTGGGGGCAGTGTTTCTCACTTTGGCTGAACATGAATAAATAATGTCTTCATTCACTAATACCGATAATGGGCATTGCTCCATCCTTTTCAGCAAGGTAGACCAAAGTGGTTTGATATGTCCTTTGACTTTGATGAGCGATTCGTTCAATGCTTTTCTTTCATAGAACTATTTTTGCTAATTTTTAATTCAGTAGTTTTGGATGGCGCCTATGTCTCAAATCCAACACTATTTCATTGACGATCTGGTGACTCGCATTTAAGGGTATGTCTATGGTTCTTTGCGTGGCTAATTAATGTTTCCAGTACACGAAGACACCCGTTGCTTAACGCTCCTATTGCTTCAGCCTTGGTTTGGTCGTACCATAATGGGGGCAGTCACTTACCGTCGGTTGGCTACATTAGAAAGACTTTTCTCACACCTGAGATTATTTGGAGCCCCTATAGCGGAGAATTTGGAGGAGAACTGGACAGACCACTGCCTCCAATGGGTCGGCTGTCCACCAGTTCTTGTTCAAGACTCTGTCTGATGGCGCCCGAGTTAAATCATGGAACATGTAGGTTTCAATATCAGTTCTGTCTGGGCATTCGACCCAATCTGTGTCGCGAATGACCACTCAGTTGGTCATTGTTTCTCTGCCCCAAACACCCCCCTAGCACACATGCATGTCAGGGGGCCAAGGTGGGGCACTCCAGAGAGGTCCACCTTCTTTTTAGTTTTATTGGTTTCGAAGTAGGCAGGAACTGTACTTCTCCCCTCAGTGGGCTTTAAACTGTAGAGGGTTCTTCTTGGATGTGGCATGGCTGTGTCCCGCTGTCCTTTTGTTTGCTTATATCGATGTGCGGTTCTAACTTAGTATTATGCCCGGGTTGCAAGGATGGAATTTGCACGTTCTTTCACCTTTACTAGAGTCGCCTGTTGCCCCCCGGGTGTATGTCTGGATTGCGGGATTATGGGGGTTACTGGTTTGTGGCCGTTTCGGGGAAGTGGTCCCATTGGCTAGTTCCTGCATGATGCAGAGGTTTCCTGGCGGTTTCCTAATTGGCACTAATGCGTTAGACCTCCATTCCGTTCCTCGTAGTGCCCTCACTAAGTGGGACGATATTGATAAGTTGGATACATGGCATCTAATATTGGGACGATCGCCGAAACTCACGTGCACCTTACAAATCCAGGTTCAGCATCATAGGATTAGTGGAGAAATCAAGGCAAATGGTATTTTGTTGACCACAAAGGCAGAATGGGTTGATATGTCGCCTATGTCATTGAATTAGATGACATCTGCATAGCAACAGGTGGATAGCGCATTGGGTGCTTGTGGCACATTTGATAATGGTGCAGGATAATTATTGTTTTACTCTAGGAAACGGGGATCTTATGCCCAGGTTCTGTCTTTCTTTGCCGTCGGTTACCAGCCCAATGGTGGGACAGTACAATTTTACATTTACTCTGGGCAATTACAACGCAACGAGAGGTGTTGCGAAGGCAAAGCCTCGGCCCCTGAGGGACTATGTTTAATTGTAGTTGTGTGTTAGTGGGGTTCGCAAGCTCGTCTCGTCTTGCTTTTTCTGGTCGATGCAGCTAAAATGTGCCCTCTGCAAACAAGGGCAGGTTACAGGTCGCTTCAGTTAAGACATAGTCAACCGTGCTTTAGCCAGGGCAGCAGGCGGGTTGTGGTAGTTGTCGTCTAACAAGTGTGCTGCGGTGCAAAAAAGTTTGGTAAACACTGCGTTGGAGCCAAATGGCGACAGGGTATTATAGACCATTTGGCATTCCCAATATTCAGGAAACTGCAGGTATTTGCACATAATGTTCCCCTCTGGTTCCCACAGACTTGTCTGCCCCCTGGGTTATCCTTCTATGGGCTAGAACCAGAGACTGGAAGGGGCATCTTTTGCAACCTGTATCCCAAATACGTTGATAGTCAACGCTGGGGTAGATATACCTTGAAGGGCATGATTACTCCTTGGGGTGTCCCAAAAGTTTGGGGTCAAACTGGGTTGGAGTATTAAGTCCACAGCCCTTAGGAATCATCCAGCATTCCTTCGATCCAAGTAAGGGCAGTTAGCGATACATAGTATCAGCGGTTATTCAGCGATATCATGCTCCAGGGGCACGCACGCTTCACAAAAACACAGAGCTGCAACCAGAAAGGTGCCAAGTGGCAGAAACCAGTAAATAGGTTTAATATATGTGTGTCTCTGGCCTTGCAGCTGTGTGGAGCCAGTCTCCTTTAGAGGTACGCCCAGGTGAAAATTGGGTGCTTCTTAAGGTTCGCATGACCAATGCGGTTTGTGGAATCTCCCAGTGGATCCACTGAAGGTGTACCGCAACTAACATGAAACTGGGAATCAGGGATTTCGACACTTTTGCGGGTTTAAGCATCCAGGGCCAGAGATGGACAGCGGGTACTGTGCATCTGTGATCCGACGGTAGTTAAGCAAGCGGGGTGCGCTGCGTAAGTTGTCACTACACAAAAGGGTGAGGTGTCGCCAATAGGGGGCACAATACATATATTGTTTCAAACCAGATTTGACACCATTAAGGTGTTCACCAGGGTTTAGCAATCAAAGGGGTCTGTGCAATTGTCTGGTCAACGGGGCAAAGTAAGTGCACCCCAGAACCAAGGGTAGGTGACATGTGCCTGCAGTTAAGCTCAAATGCCCCGCCCGGTTAGCTATATTAGCTACGCTGGGTGGGCACACTGTCAGCCAACATAGTGTGCTGCTTTCCCAATAAATGGGTAAACAAGGTGTCAAGCTCAAAAGGCTACGATGTAAAAGAACATTTGGCATGTGCAGTATTCAAGAAAAAATGTAAACTTAACGGAGCAGGTAATTTTCCTGCTGGGGCCGCACAGGGTGGGCGGTGTGAACCCCTCCCCCCCCTTTGGAATATTCTAGGATGGGGGTAAAATAGGACTTAGTCAATCCTGAATGTTAGGCACCATATTGCAGACTGCAAACTGTATTAAATCAGACAGATTTACTAAGCGGATATGCCTAGGGGATTTCACCACAGAGGGAGCTGAGCGGGCAAAATTCCCATAAGGAATAAGGGATGCATGGCAAGTGCAGGAGGACACCATTGCTCATTGTCACATATTTCTAGTTATGAACATTCTTGTGTGTCATGATTTAGCAATCAAAGGGACTGTGCAAATGTTAAGTATAAACCTTCTCGCTCTAATAGCCAAAGTAGGCAAGCGGGTTGTGGGAGTGGTCACCCAACAAGTGGGCTGCTGCCCCATAGATGGGGGACACAGGTGTTCAGGGACACACGGTGCTAGAAGGATGGCAGCTAGGTGAGATCAGCAAATAGATGGGGCAAGGTGAGCCATGGTGTCTGAAAACGTCCCGCCCAGAGTTGGCACAGGGTTGAGTCATGTGAGGCAGTGGAACTTTCCCGCAGGAGGGTGAATAGTTCATTACACAAGTTCACAGGCCAAAGGGGCTTTGGTTTCATCAGACACTAGCTGATCCAGGCTAACGTCAAGGGCTATTGTGATATAGATGGGGTTCATTTATCACCAGTAGGGATGGATCTCTTACTTCTAGATTTGCAGTAGGCACTAGAGATGAGGGGGTGCAGGTAAGGGTATAGCTGTTTTAGTGGGGGGCTCTGGCGGCGACGGAGGCCACCTCCAGAGCTGTGGCAGAGTTACAGGGCGATCTGGAAGCAAATGGGTACCTCTGCATGGCACAATAGGGGTGCCAGAGTCACATCCCAGGAGCCTCATGGGAGGTTCCTGGAAAACCGTGTTGGCGTCCCGTTAGTCCTTCAGACGGTTGTGGGCCTGAACAACCGGGGGCTTGCCTTGCTATGCTCTGCCCTGAAAGTGGCGTCAGTAATAAGGGACCAATGTGTCATGTGATCCAGAAAGTGGATCACACCATAAGGTGTAGCACAGGTTGTGTTCTCCCCAGTGCTGCTTGTCTCATCAGGCGGGCAGGCAGCATAGTTGGTTCCCGCTGCTTGCCCTTGGATCGCCCGTAAGATACCCACCATATTGCATACTGTTGTATGGAATAAACCTGCAGCAATATTTACCCAAAACAATGTGTCTTGTGTATTTATTTATTTAGCATGCATGCATTGTGTTGTGGGTGGGGAATGTTGCCAATGGTGGCTCTATTCTTCTCTGCCTAGAAACCACTGGCTTGGTGTTCCAGCACCCACTTCTTCTCGGGTGTGTGAATACACGACCTGTCTTTATCGGCTGGAAATTGTCATGAGGTTTTGGTTGCAACTGCAGCCAAACCTCGACCCTAACCCCTGACAAAGTGTTTCTTTGCATTGCATACCCACGCCAAAACTATTCTTCCCTGAATATCCACTATCCTCCACCAACACGGGACATTAGCAAATTAGTGGCGATAAATTTGGTAAGGTGCATAAGAATGCTTCACTTCTTACAAGTGAACATATCTCAGCAGACCGGGAAACCGTCGCCATCAGCCCCACCATCATTATATGCATAGATGTCAATTCACCGAAATGTGACGCGTAGCAGAAGTTACATCAAATGCCCTTTGACCTCCACTTTCACTCACACACACACAAACATATACTAATCCTATGCTTAAATACTTTGATAGAAAAGCAGATATTTGAAGTGAGCAGATCTAGAGTGTAGTTTGTGTTGAGGGTGCTCTGTACAGGAGCCGCTTTCCACCTAAACTTGAGAAGTAACCAGAGGTCTCTTCTTCTTTTTTTGCATAATTTATGCGTCACTCTATGCCTGAAAGGGTATTGTTTTGACTTATACTGGGTGCTCCCTTGTGTCTGGTCAAAGCTATACTTCTCTGAAGAGCTCTAATGAGAGCGAAACAAGTGTCAGGGTAAGGTTTTATTCATTTCAGGTGTGGCTGGTTGGTATTTTACCAATTCAAAGCTGTGATACTGTGCCTGGAGTGATATAATACTTTTGTCGTTTTACATCTCGGCATGGACTGCACAGTGCTAATTATATGCTTAAAGACTTTTGCTGTAGAAATGGCAACAGATTTTGTCCCTATCTCAGCGTGGATGGCACTGTGCTAATCCTATGCTTAAAGACTTTGATAGAAAAGCAGACATTTGAGGTGAGCAGATCTAGAGTGTCGCTGGTATTCAGGGTGCTCTATACAGTAGCTACTTTCCACCTAAACTTGTGAACTACCCAGAGTTCTCTGCTTCTTTTTTGCATAATTTATGCGTCACTCTATGCCTGAAAGTGTATTGTTTTGACATACTTACACATACACACAAATTCACACATATACACTCTCTCACACATAAACATGCTTACACCTGCAAGCAAACACACAAAGTACATTTAAAAGCATTCTTTACTTATCTCTGCTGCCGTGGTATTCCAGTTAATTGTACTCTATTCTGATTACGCCATTAGTGAAGAATATATTTTATTTTATTCAATCAATCAATCAATCAATCAATCAATCAATCAATCACGAAATTTGTATAGCGCGCTACTCACCCTGAGGGTCTCAAGGCGCTTGGGGAGGGGGGTCTGCTACTGGTCTTGAGTCGCTTCCTGAAGGAGAAGAGGTCTTGGGTCTGACGGAGGTGGATGGGGAGGGAGTTCCACGTCTTGGCTGCCAGGTAGGAGAGGGATCTTCCTCCCATGGTGGCTCTTCGGATGCGTGGAACGGCGGCAAGGGCGTGGCTGGTCGATCTTAGCTGGCGGGTGGGAGTGTAGCATGTCAGGCGGTCGTTGAGGTACCTGGGGCCCAGGTCGTGGAGAGCCTTGTGTGCGTGGGTGAAGAGTCGGAACGGGATTCTCTTGTTGACGGGGAGCCAGTGCAGGTCTCTCAGGTGTCCGGAGATGTGGCTGTGACGGGGGATGTCCAGGATGAGTCGTGCGAAGGCGTTCTGGATGCGTTGGAGTCTTTTCTGTAGTTTGGCTGTTATTATTCACTAGTAGTGTAATAATAAATTGACAGAAAATAAAGAGAGTGGCGCCCCAGCTGCCCCAGTGTTCCTGGCATTGAATTTGCCACCTCCTGGCTTCCATGCTTGATCAAATTGTGTGATCATGGGCAAATATTTTATAGAGTCTCCTTTTTCTTTGCTCTCGCATATGAGAGTATCTTCAAATACATAGTTTATTATGTGCACTATACAAAAATAATCTGACGTGTTAAGGTGAAACGCTTCTGCATGTTAAAGAAATAGCTTTTTTTAAATTTAAAGAGACTGTCCCATTTCTACATGATGTTTGTTGCATGATGTAGATTCCAACAGTTTATAAGGCTCAGGTCATGCCCAGGCTCTTAGAGCCCAGCCAGACACTTGGCTCGGCCTATGTCAGCCCACCCTGGTAATTTGTTGGCTTGCCTACCTCTAATTTCAGTGCAGGTTCTGTATGAAATTTCCATTGAAATGCTTAAACCTGAAGGAATAATTCCCAGGCCTGGGCGGTGAACTCCGCTCCATTCGCAAAGTTTGTGGAATTTTCCACACTCCGCAGAGCACACGGAGTTCTGAAAAACTGGAGCGGGCCAGAGCACCTTCCACCGCGATTTCTTAACGCGTACTACCGTTCGTCTTGAGAAACCTTTCGTTCGTGTTGAGGAAGCTGCCGTTCGAGTAGAACTTCTACTCGAGTGGTGGAAAGAAGCAGCGCTCTGTTGCACTCTGCGTGGTGCCGTTTGTGCGGATTTTACAGTGCAGGACAAACACTCAGCGCTAAAAATCAGCACGAACAGCGCAACGTAACGCACTCTGCCATTTGCGGACCTCCGCATAGCGAGGCACAGGTTTTTTGTTTCTTCGCAGAGTTCTGCTACGCGGAACTCCATAAACTCCACCCGGGCCTAATCATTTCAAGGGTGTAGAAGGTAAATGATCATTTTAAAGTTTTGCCTATCAGACAGTGCAAGCTGTCTCCTGTTGGTGAAAATATCTATTGTCTGCTTACAGTGGGTTTAGAGCCCACCCATTGTTTAAAATTGTTGGCTTCATTATCACTCTCATTTTTTTATTTGTAAGCTTGTATGGGATTTATTTCCACTTCTTATGTTTGTCCTTCCCTTAAAGCATTGTTGGCTTCATTATCACTCACATTTTTTTATTTGTAAGCTTGTATGGGCTTTATGTCCACTTCTTATGTTTGTCCTTCCCTTGAAGCATGAACGCATTGCTAGTGTCCTTCCACTGCTCACCTTTGAAGCACTACTCTTTTCTTTTGGTTAAGCACTCCATGAAAGTGCAGGGGTTTTCCAGCTGTCTCCATGGTGCACTGCTCTACCCCCTCCGCCTCATTCTGTGGTGCTTTCTCTCACCCATGTGCTTCTCCCCAGCCCCTCCATGTTGTAATCACCCAAGGGTAGTTCATCTCCCTCATTGCTTTCTCGCCCATTTGCCCACCCCCCAACAGCTCTGCGCTTCTCTCTCTAGTCCCATGTGCTTCTCTTCCCTCGTGTTCCACGTTCCTGTCTCACACCTGTGTTCCTTCCCATCATCCTCTTGTTGGTTCACCCACCTGCACCCTACATGCCACTTCTGCCCCCACCCTCTGTATTCCTTCTGCCTCCCTTGTTGCTTCACCCCCATATTAGTTACCCCATATGTGCCCTCAATGTTGCTTCACCCCACCCCTGCCTCAAAAAAAATCTATTTAAAAAAAACAAACACTTTTTTGTGTCTTTTTCAAACATTTTTGTTTACCGCTCCAACTTGGATCAGTAAATAAAAACAAAAACAAAAAGTCATTTTGTAGGCATGCACATACATGCTGTACATGCCTACAAAATTGTTGTAGTGTGAAATGCCTGATAACATGCAGAGCACTGCATCGCTAATAACTGTTCTAGGGCACAGATGCATCGTTTTCGGCCTGCAAAGGTCATGCCTCAGGCCCTTTTATTCACTCGGGTCCCCACGTCACGGTCTGGACTAAAGGCGCACACAAAAGGGGATTAAACCCAAAATACCCCTCATCGGGGTTACATAGTGGGGGGGTGACTGGAGCAAGCTGCAGTCCCGGGAAGAAGTGGGGGTCCTCACATTAGGTGACCTCTACGAGGATGGCAACCTCCTCCCTTTCAATGACCTCATGGATCGCAATGATCTTCAGCGAGGGGACTTCCTCTTTCATGCGGCCCTAGCGGCGGCTGTCAGAAAGCACTGGCAGAAGGGACTGGAGGAACCGGACACCTTCCTCGCCTGTCAGTATGTAGTGCTGGCAGCGGGAACTATTAAAGAGGTATCCTGTCTTTATCGGCGGATTACCCGGGACTTGCGCCAACCTCTGACAGCATTGCGACTCAAATGGGAGGCAGATTTGGGGGAACCCATTGAGGACAAACCTTGGGGGGGAAGTTGTCGAGAGGGTGTGGAAGTGCTCCCAGAATGTGTGCTTTCAGCTGATCCAATTCTATGTCTTACATAGGGCATACTTAACACCCGTTAAAATCAACGACTATTTTGGGGCGTTGTCCGCTTTTTCCTGTTGTACTCTGGAGGGGGCGAAGTTTCTACACATGTTCTGGGACTGCCCACACTTGGGGGACTATTGGTGGGGGGTGACGACTACCTTGGCGACTGTGACGGAGAGGGAGATAACCATGACACCAAGAGTTTGCTTGCTGCACGGATTTCCGCACACTGCTGAGACCAAAGTCACCAGCAAGTTCATTGATCTGTGGTTAGTCCTGGCAAAGAGAGAGCTTACTACCCATTGGAAGGCAAAGCAGGGACCTGCTCTTGTGCGCTGGCAGTGGGAGCTTGTGAAGTGGGCGGAGAGTGAAGGGAACCACAGGCTGGGCATGGCTAGGCGTAATGGGAGCGAGAAATCAATGGAAATGGCTCGGGCGTGGGTGGCGCTGGTGGAACTGACTAAGCACCCCCCTGGCGATGAGGAAGGGGCTCTTGGCGAGATGGAGGGTGCACAGGCCACCTGAAGCAGCTGACTCTCGATGACAGAGGGGCATGGTGAGGATGATGAGGGACTGATAAGGACTCTCCCCCGCTGTCTCGGCGGCATGCTTGGGGGTGGGTGGGGTTTGGGCGGGCTTAGTTGGGGTGCTTAAGAAATAAGGGGTGGGTTGGATATTGGGAGTTTTCTATTTGACTCTGCATTTTGGACTGTTGCAGACATGGATATGAACAGAACTATATGTTAGGCTAACTATGGGGAGATGGCGGGGATCCAGTAGTGTGCTCCTGGGGGACCCTGTCGAGATATTTTGTTTGTAGCAATCTGGGAAGGCCGCAGGAATGCTAGTGGTTATAATTGTATTGCCTATTGCCTTTCCAACTACTTCTCTATGATGCTCATGAGGCTGTTTGTATGGCTTTTTCAGAAAACCAATAAAAGTCTATTTCAAAAAAGAAAAATCGGGGTTACATAGTGGGCTCACTCACCAACGTGAAACATAACATTCCTCCTTTATCCGAAATAAAGAAAACAGCATAGCAGAAACATCATAACAAGAAATCTGACCTTAATTTCTGAATCAACACTGGATAGCATGGGAAGGGCAAGAGAGAGAGATACAGAGAGCATGATAGTAGTTCAGTGCAGTACAAAGTCCTTCAAACGAGAAGAGCTCGCAGGGTGTGGCCAAAGATGGTATCTCTCTTCCTTTGGCGGCGACGACTTCTCTCGTCTCATCTTGCTTTACCGGCGTTGGAGATGTGCTGAGATCAGACAGCACAGCAGGACAGGTTTCTGGGAGGAGGCGCCTCCCATCTTCTTGGGACAAAGGCACCACCATAGGTTATTCTGTTAGTGCAGGATAACTGGCTGGTGAAAACTCTTCATCATGCGACATCTCTACTCCTAGCGTTGCAGGTAGATCTGTCATGGATCTGTTCACTGGAGTTTGGTAGCATAAAACAAATTATATGTTCGTCGTGATTGTCTTTCCAGCCTTCTGAGCAGTGATCATGGTTTCCTTTACTGATTGTACCTTTACCGGGTCAAGCTCAAAAGCTAGCATAAACTTGCCCCGGGGATGTCTGTTCCTCACCATCACCATATCAACCATTTTGAAAGAACTTAGTTTGGTTCTACGGGATTGGGACATGCAGTCATTGTGTATCCGACACTGTTGCAACTTGTCGACAATTTGTTTTTGATTGCTGGTGGTCCTTCAATTTTAGGAACAACATCCCCCACAGTGCGATTCATGCATAGGGAGCTGGAACTGACTTGAGTCATCGTATGAGGTGTAAGACGATATTCCCTGAGGAAAGCGTAGAGTGCACAATCCATATTCTGTCCATTGGCCAAATCGATTATTAGCACCTTGTCTACCGTGTGCATGAAACGCTCTGCCTCTCCATTCGCTTGCGGACAACGGGGTGTTATCTTCTTGTGGTAAATGCCCTGGGATTGTACATAGTCAGTGAACTTCTGACTCAAGAATGGAGGGCCGTTGTCAGTGCACAGCTCCTTGAGGAGTCCATAGGTGGCTATGATTTTCTTCAAGCGAGGTATTGTTTGACTGGCAGTTGTTGGGTCCATGATTTCTATTTCGGAGCATCTTGAAAAATGATCACTAACATGTGCCTCCCATCTGGGAGACTGGCAAAGTCCACACTCGCCCTTTGCCAGTGGTATGGCGGGGTATTTCCAGTGATGATTGGTGTTGGTAGGTCGGCAGGGCTGGCAGCTTGGCATAGGGAGCTCTGGCGAACTGTCCCTTCAACTAAGTTGTCCAAGTTAGGAAACCATACCTTGCATCTCAGTCGAGACTTTGCCTTGACGACCCCTTGATGGGAATGGTGAGCTAGGTCAACCACCCATTGTTATAGAGTCCCAGGAATCACTAGACCTGATCCTCTCAGGAGACAGTCTTCAGGGTACAAGGTGAGTTCTGAGCGAACATTGTGCAGGGAGGCTAACGTCAGCCTCCATATGATATGTAGTTTTGTCGAGCAAAGTACTTCACTTTCCTGAAGCCACAGCGGAGACATCCAAACGGAGATACTCATCAGTGGCTGCAGTCGTGAAGATCTCTGGGAGTGGCCTTCAAATCGGGCCTGTAACACTGGAGCAGGCCTTTATTAGCGGTAGAGCCCACTACGGCAGGTTCTAAGGCCATAGTGTAACAGAAAGGTGTGACGGTCCCTATGAACTCATACACCTACACCAGTCAGAGCACTGCCAAGACTATCCAAAGCAGGAGTAACCAGATGTATTGTCTGGTGGTCATGTGAGTGATCACAGAAAGGGCTGCTCTCCACTGACAATCCCACCATCTGTTTATTGGGAGAAAGGGGTGGTGGGGGGTCCATTACTAGTATAGCAAGTAGGGCAACTCTCATGAGAACAGTTGGTACTTTTCTACTAATAGTACAGTACCCCTGCTGAAAAGTGCAGGTACTAGCTTCCTAATAGTATATTAGCCTGCTTAGAAGTGCTGGTACAGTCTCTGCTAGTAAAGCAAACTTCTC
Organism: Triturus cristatus; assembly: GCF_964204655.1. Classification (NCBI taxonomy): domain Eukaryota; kingdom Metazoa; phylum Chordata; class Amphibia; order Caudata; family Salamandridae; genus Triturus; species Triturus cristatus. The sequence goes on from NC_140586.1 coordinate 810,605,069, forward strand.
AAAATGTGCTGTTATTGTCTATTACTAGTATCAATCCTCTAGAAAAAAATACTGGTCCCATCCATTAGCAATAAGAAAAATGCCTCTAGAGAAGTGCTGGTACCACCCTATTAATAGTACTGGTTCTGGTACTGTCCATTACAAATGAGGCTGACGTGTACAAATCCTGTTCAGTTAAAATGTACAAACGCACTGCCGAGAAGTGAAAGTACTGACTATCACTAGTCTAGCATCCTTCCAGACAAGTGTAGGTACTGCTCATTACAAGGACAGCAGTCCTTCTGAGAAGTGCTGCTATTAGCTGTAATTAATATGGTAGTTCTGCTGAGAAGTGCTTCTACTGGCTGTTATTAATATGGTAGTTCTGCTGAGAAGTGCTGCTACTGGCTGTTATTAATATGGTAGTTCTGCAGAGAAGTTTGCTACCGACTGTTATTAATATGGTAGCCCTCCTGGGAAATGCTGCTACTGGCTGTTATCAATATAGTAGTTCTGCTTAGAAGTGCTGCTACTGACTGTTATTAATATGGTAGTTCTGCTGAGAAGTTCTGCTACTGGCTGTTATTAATATGGCAGCCCTTCTGAGAAATACTGCCACTGGCTGCTATTAATATGGTAGGTCTGCTGAGAAATGCTGCCATTGGCTGTTATTATAGTAGTTCTGCGAAGAAGTGCTGCTACTGGCTGTTATTAATATGGCAGCCCTGCTGAGAAGTGCTGCTACTGGCTTTTAATAATATGGTAGATCTGCTGAGAAGTGCTTCCATTGGCTGATAATATAGCAGTTCTGCTGAGAAGTGCTGCTACTGGCTGATATTAATATGCCAGCCGTGCCGAGAAGTGCTGATGCCACCTTGCAACATTTGCTGATACTGTGCATAAGTATAGCAATTTCCTTGAGAAGTGCTGATACTGTCCATTACTAATATGACTGCTCTGCTGAGAAGTGCAAATCCTGTCCAGCTAAAAGTACAAAACCCTTGCTGAGGCGCCCAGCAAGCCATTTTGCTATGTGCTACTACTGTCCAACTAAAAGTGTAGCGGTTCTGCAGTAAAGTGCTGGGTCTGCTGTTAGTAGTATAGCAGCAATGTTGAGAAGTGTTGGCATTGTAACATTAAGCATAAATGTTGTGATGTGCTTGTAATTATTAATATATTAATATTCATGGCAACGTGGATGCCTGAAGTACATTTCTCATGTCTAGGCCATTTGCTGGCTGTCACTGGCTGGTACTTTTAAGCCCCGCCCTGTCGTACCTACATTTGACCCCAATTCCCTGACGACACTGAGGACCCAGAGTAAATATTTGCATTTTGAGCACTGCTTGTGCTTCTGTTGAATTTATGTGACCTCCTGTTAGCATCAGTTTGCAGAAGCCACTGGTAGCAGGGTGCTATGAAAGCCAGCTAAGGGCCTCTTTATAAGTCACGTTGAGCGGAAATTCTGGGAGCTTTTTTCCACAATTGCCACCCAATAGAATTATGACTTTTTCTGGGTGTGGGAATACACCAAATAAATCCAAATTATTTTCTGCTCATATTCTACACCTGCTGAAAGCAGATAGAAAATATGGAAATGTTTGTTGAAAAGGGACCGAAATTCAGGCTCACATGCACTTAAGAGGCCAGTTATTCCGGAAGCCTCAAATGATTCCCAAAAACCCATGATTGTCGGTAAGTATGGTGGAGATACAAGCCGGAACAGGTAATGCCCGGCCAGGGATTAGCACTGGAGGTTATCAGACAGCTCGGTACAGGGCCCTAGGTCTTAAGGCATTAAGACATCAATTCAAATCAGGAGCCTGTCGACAGGGATTACAAGTGACTGCTTGCTGGACACCTGATCAGTGTCTTACGGGAAAGGGGTGCGTGCCGGGCTCTTCTTGGTCATCATTGTAAATTCTAAGCTGTAGGTGTTTTTTTTCAGATTCAGAGATAGATTATTTTGAGGCAAAGCCCTTATAAACATGAGATATATGTAGACAAAATATAATACCACATGATAGAGTAAGTAGTGGGCTTAAATATCTTAAAATCAACAGAAAGGAAGAATTAGAACTGCTGAGTCATCATAATGCCCTTTAAAAAGGATAAAATGTATTAAACAGGTCACGTGTGTTGCATAGTAGTTGCTCATAGTCTCTGCTTGTTTCTCTCAGGAGCTAGAGAAGACTTTTGTCTCTGGGCGTCATGAAAAAATTATGTTAGGACCGACACTACCATCTGAGAGGTATCAAATGTTGGTAGTGCTGAGGGCAGATCCTGTTTTCTGCACCCCTGTGGATCTTAATAGGGATTTGCGAAATAAAGGAGGGGGGAGGAGCAAGCTGACACAAGACCACTTTCTGTGTGTGAAAAAGGCCGCTTTATTGAAACAGGTGCGTATCACAATTCCAATCCTTGGCAACTGCCTTCCAAAATTAAACCTCACTATACAAGAATTTCTGTCGTACTTTAATATTCGGGACCGCGTAGGGGACAGGGCCCTACCCCTGTCTATCTTGGTATTAACAAACCGCAAATGGTAAATACGGCATGTACAAGTGCTTTATATATCGTTCTAGCTATGAATGCACTGCGTACACGTTATTCTGCTTCACTACGCGGGTTCCATTTTGGAAGCAGTGGCCATCTTGTCATTGCCCTCACATAGGCTATAATGGAGTAAATACGGGCCTCACAGTACATGGGCTTCTCCTCTGACTTCTCTGTGACCTGGGCAGCTGGCTCTGCTGCCCCAGGTCAAACCGGTCTCACGAGCTCCCCTTCCTCCGTCCACCTGTGATTAGCATCAGGGCTTGACCCGTCATAAAACCCTTTCATTCTACACAATCCTCCGGCTAATCTCTTCCACACCTGCTTGTTCCTGCTTTATGACCTGTTTCCCAAAACAGGAGATGCTCATGTTTATTGGGGGGTCTATTGACATCAAATGTGGGATCTGAACCTTACTGTGTAAATCATTGTGGGCTGGCCGAACTGGAATGTGGGATGGTCATCATGACTCTGCTTTTTCGTTTGTAATGTATACTTATAATGGCCATATCGTAAACCAAGGAATGTGTGCCTGGAGCATGATATTTTGTACTTAAGGAGAAGCCCGTTCCTATGATTTTCAGCAGTCTCCTGAGAACATACACGCTGTTGTACTTCTAGGATACCTGTCATTGGTCTGCAGCCAATAAACGATTCTTTGACTTCACCCAGAAGACTCTGTGTTTCTGTAGGTCTGGAACAGGGTGAACCCAGAAGTCATAGGGTGTGTGCCCCTGCACCGCTGGGTCTAAAATACCCAGTACTTCAGTTTGGCGCCCAACTCGGGACGATTTCAGCGGTACCAGTCCAAGCCAGAGGTTCGTGAGGAGCTTCGTGTGGAAATTCCGGAGGAAGGCCGCCACTTCATCGACCCCTGCATGTCGACGTGGTCCGAAAGTCTTTTCTGCGAGGTTCTCCGAGTCCCGACGGCTACGAAGGACTGCTGCCCTGATTAATCGACCTGTTTTGGACCCTTGACGAGTTTTGAGAGAGCGAAACAATCGAGAGAGTCTTCTGGTGACGCCATCGATCAGCAATATTCAGTTAAGTATAAGTGGAGCGTCTCCTATTTGTTTTTGGTATCCTTCGGGATCGTTTGATTTGGTAATTTGGTACTTTGGAGTTTGCAAACGCCAAAGCCAGAGGACTCGTGTATTCACGAGAATATCGTAATCGATAATCCTTTGACGTTTGGATCTAGACTAGTGAGCGAAGATGCCTGGTTCTGGAATATTTGGTAGATTATTCTGTTTCGGTTGTGGAAAAGATTTCCAGCTAGAGGAATCATGTCCGGTTCCTCCGGTTGGAACTCCAACTTATGAGCTCTATGTAAAACATGGCGTAGGCCCCATTGCATATAACGAAGTATGGATCCACTACACTAGGAAAGATGGTGTTTTAAAATGGCCCCAAAATGGTAGTTTTGATACCGATATTTTAGATAATTTGGAAATTAAATTGTTTAAGAAGAAAGCCCGGCCGGCGATGTTTGACTCTTTCCGCTTATGGCGAAAGGAAGCCAAACAAAAGGAAATTAAGTTAGCGAAAAAGAATAAGAGAGAGAAAGGTATGACAGTAATGCAAGCAGCTGTACAATTTAAAGACAATGAAGAGGAGCAGATGAGTGAGCAATTGCATAGGCAGCGCAAGTTAGGGATTGACAAATGTTACCCAGCTTTACCATATTCTAAGCAGAATGAGTTAGAAGAAAAGGAGAAAGATCCCCTGATGTCACATTTGTTGAGTTCGCCACCCCCGTATGCTCAAAATGCCACGGCGCCTCCCCAGCTTGTGAATATGCCACCTCCAGTGAATATACTGCAAGCCTTGCCGCTACCGCCAGCTGCTTTGCAGCCGGCTCTTATCCATGTAGCGCAGCTCTCTCAAGCACCGCCAGTTGTGCTTCCAACTGCCCCCGCACTTCCTGCGACTTTGCCTAATACAGCAGCTGCCTCTTCTGACACTCTTCCTTGCACCACTCCAGTACCTGTTTCTACATCCTCTTTTCTTCCCTCTGTTTTTCCCCCTGTTTTCGCCTCAGCTTCTCCTTCAGCGCGACAGCGCTTAGCTAATGTGGTTACTACATTAATGTCGCCCCTCTTTGAGTCATCTGGTGCGACTCCTGGTTTACAGCGTAAGCAATTGCGTAGCCAATTGCCTAACCCCGATGAGAAAAAGGTAATAGATAACATGGCGCGTAGATGGATTGTTTTTCCTTCACTGTATGATGTGGAATCAGTTGTCAACGTTTTCCATCAATGGGATGCCCCGAAACAGAGATATGTGTTTGAGAAAATGTGCGAAATTCTCTGTGAAGAATTGGAGGATAGTGGTAAAAATCCGAACCCGCAGGAATTGTGTAGAGTGAGGTTCGATTTTGGAACTGGTATAATTGTGGACCGTGGAGTAGATAAAGCAGTTGCGGTTGTATTGTCCTTCAGGAATGATGATTGTCAACAGTCATTGTTTGAACAAGATGTCCTTGTGGGGAAAAAGGTAAAAGCGCGACAATACCCTATGAGAGAAGTTCCCCCGGTATGGAAGGAAGCGGTTGCAGCTGCCGGTGGTAACCCCGCTGTGGCAGCGCATTTCCAGCGTGTTTGGGTGCATGTTCCATGGAAGCGCTCTGAGGTGAATACGCGCCGAAGAGGCGCCAAAGAGTAGCCAGTCTGCGCCAGTCCGCGGCACGGAGGCGGACGGTGCCGGACGGTCTACGTATATACCCTCTATTTGTGCCAGTGGCACTATGTGTCGCTGTATACTCAGGTATTCCAGCCTCGAGCTACGCTCCTTCCGCCCCCCGTGTGGTCACTGCCATCATGTTTTCCCGGGAGGGCGGGCTTTGAAGACAGGGTGTAGTACTTGTGGCTGGCGCCTTCCTGCTCGGAATTCTTTTACACAGGTCAGCCCACCTATTCTGCATAAATGTTTACTACTGAATACTAGATCTCTACCCGGCCACGCTCTAGACATTTGGAATATGTTACAGGATTCTAAGATATCCTGTCTGTTCCTTACGGAAACTTGGCTGTCCGAATCTTCCTCACCCGATTTGGCAAATGCCGTACCTTCTGCCTATAACATTTATAGGAAAGATAGGTCATCTGGTAGAGGTGGTGGAGTGGCTATTATAGTTAATAAGAATATTGTATGCCATACTTTCTCAGTAGATAATATACAGGGCTGCGAAGCATTAGGCTTTACTCTCCAGCTCTCATCTTCCCAGGCCTGTACTGGTATCCTGGTCTATAGATCACCAGGTTCGGTGGGGCTGTTTTTGGAAGAACTACAGGCAGCCCTATCAATACCATGCCTTAGGTCCAATCATTGCTTTTTATTAGGTGACTTAAATATCCATATGGATAATAGCTCGGATCCGGACACTCTAAAACTGTTAGATATTACTTCCGTGTTTGGCCTATCTCCTTATGTGGCAGGACCGTCTCATAATAAAGGCCACACGCTCAACCAGATTTTTTCTACTTCTCCTATCTGTGTTGACCCTCCCATGCCAGTTTTGTGGTCAGATCATTTTCTCATCACTTTTTCCATCTCTGTCATGGTTCCATCACGGTCTAAACCAGTAGGGTCGCTAAAGCATCTCTCTAAATCTTTCCATCTTCTTACTACAGAGATGCTATCAAATGTTCTAACTAACTTCCCGTGTCCCACCTCTGACAATGTAGAGGAGTACAGCGATCTCTTCCATAATTGGTTCACAGACCGTCTAGAGAGCTTAGTTCCGGCCATGAAACAAAACTCTGCAGATAAGAGAACATCTGCCCCTTGGTTTACCCCTCATCTAAAAAAAGCATGACAAGATCTTAAGAAAGCAGAAAGAGCATGGAGGCGATCCTATGATCTTTCTGAGAGGCAAAAATTTAAGACGCTGACTCGAGCCTACCATAAATTAATTTGGGATGGTAAAAAATCCTATCTGGAATCTAGAATAAATGAAGCGGAGCATTCTTGCAAGGAAATTTTCAGGGTGGTTAAAGATTTCACCTCCCCCTCTGCTTATACTCCGATCCATGCTCACTCCGAAATTTGGTTGAAGGAATTAGCTGTCTATTTTGTACAGAAAACCACCTCTATTCAATCATCTCTCCAGGCCACTTTCCAGCAGCATACGACAAGTCTGGGGTGTCCCTTGCCAGATCATGGCCCCTTTCTGTCCAATTTTCCCCTATTAGATCATGAGAGCTCTCTTGCTATTCTGACAAGTCTCAAATCCGGATCTCCACAGGATCCTTGCCCTGCCAAGTGTCTAGCAAATATGGCACCTGTTCTTAATGATTTGATTAATCCCATTTTGAATCTGTCACTCTCTTCCGGGGTAGTTCCCAAAGCTTGGAAGAGTGCCATGATCTTGCCACTTATAAAAAAACCTGCGCTCGACCCTGCAGTCTATGCAAATTACAGACCCATCTCCTTACTCCCTGCTCTGGCGAAAGTGACTGAAAGGTTTGCTCACAGATCTATTTCCAATTTTATTGAGGAAAGGGGTCTGTTGCATAATACTCAATCTGGTTTCCGTGCAAATTTCAGCACGGAGACCGCGCTCCTTGAAGTCACAGATGCCATCAGGGAGGAGTTGGATGTTGGTAAAAAAGTGGTACTGATTATGCTGGACCTGTCGGCGGCGTTCGACACCGTTCCCCACGCACTTCTTCTCTCCAGACTCTGGGACTTTGGTCTGCGGGGAACGGTGTGGAATTGGCTTAAATCCTTCTTAGCCGACCGCCGGCAGACAATCTGGGCGCCACCCTTCTCTGCTGAAATGTCACCGTTTGAAGTGGGGGTCCCTCAAGGTTCCATCTTGAGCCCCCTCCTGTTCAACATCTTTATGGCCCCCCTGGCGGTGACAGCGGAGGCTTTTGGCGCCCGGATTGTCAGCTATGCTGACGATACCCAGCTCCTCTTTGTAAGTAACAGGGATGGTCAGTTTGATAGTGTCCAGGTCAACGGATGTTTGAGTGCTGTCTTTGAGTGGTTTGGACGTCATGGGCTGAAGTGCAACGCCGACAAGTCGGAGCTGCTCTTCTTTGGCTGTACATCTGAACCCGATTGGAAAACCTGGTGGCCGAAAGATATGTCTCCTCCCACTAGCTCGTCTGTGAAAGCCAAAAATTTGGGAGTGGTGATTGACAACAAGCTATCTTTCGGACCACATATTTCATCTCTTACTGGGAAATGTTTCGGCATCCTGCGGATGCTTCGCAAATTTCTCCCTCTAGTCTCTATCCAGCACAGAAAAATTATTGTCCAGGCACTGATCTGCTCCAGGCTGGATTATGCAAACATTCTGTTTCTGGGACTTCCCAAATATTTGGTCAGGCGTCTGCAAATCGCCCAGAATTCTGCAGCCCGAGCCATTTTTGGTCTTCCAAGGAAAGTCAGAGCCACGGATCTTCTTGCCACATTGCATTGGCTCCCAGTTGCAAAAAGGATTCTATTTAAAACTCTGACCACGACTTTCAAGGCCCTGCATGGCATAGGCCCCAAATATATCTCCAAACGACTGTCTTGGTATACCCCTCCCAGATCTCTTAGATCCTCGTCCTTATCAAAGATGAGTGTTCCCACTATCAAACGAGCAAGAGCAGGAGGACGGTCTTTTCGTCACTTAGCCCCTCATGCCTGGAATGATCTTCCAATCTCTCTAAGACAGACTTCTAGTCTTCTGTCTTTCCGCAAGGCTCTTAAGACTTTGCTCTTCCCGTAATCTTGATGCTGTTTCTGTGTTTGTATGCCCTTTTGGTGTTATGTTTTTCCCCATCTTCGGTTGGGAGTCTTCGTTAAAGCGCCGGGATACTCCAGTGGAGTGGCCGTGCGCTATAGAAGTGTACAAATAACATAACATAACATAACAGGTGTTAGCGCTTAAGCAGTCATTGCCTGATCCCCGTAAAAACCCAGCAGGTTATTATAAAGAGTTGTCACAGACGGCAGGGTCATGCGTTATGAATCTGGCCGACATAAACATGTTGTTTGGTAATGTTGTTCCACAGCCTCTATGGGGGTCAATTCGTAATGCAGATCACGATGTAGAACTAGGGGACACATGGGCTAACATTGTTGCTGCTGATGCTAGACAAACTGGTGGCGCGAAACCAGAACCTTTAGTAGCTGAACTGCCTGGTAGAATCATCACGTATATGAAGACAATAATGCCTGCGATGCGCGTAAATTGGGACAAGTTATCTGCATGCAAGCAGAAGAAAGATGAGACAGTGTCAGACTTCTTTACTAGGTTTGAAGAAACGTTTATTGATCACAGTGGGCAGGATATGAGTACTGAGGGTGGCCAACGGTTGTTTGTGGATAAGTTTGTGCAGAATTTACTTCCTGACCTGTGTAAAAAGTTAAAAGATTCAGAAAGTTCTTGGGCTGTTTCTTCTTCAGCGCAAATACTGGCTACTGCACAGTATTATGAAAATAGAGATAAGGACGAGAAAGATAGAACAGAAAAGAAAACGAAGGAATTAAAGACAAAGGTCCTTTTACAGCAGGCCTATCCGCCACGTGGAGGTCAGAATAATTATAGGCAACTCCAAGGTGTCTATCACCAACCCCAACAGTTTCAGAACAATCAGCAAATGAATGGGTATTATCAACCACGTGTCCCTGTAGGTCCCAACCAATGTTCATACTGCAAAGAGGAAGGTCATTTTAAATACAGTTGCCCTAAATTAATGCAGCGGAACGGTAATACGTATGGCGCAAGAGGTAGGGGTGGTCAGCAAGCTCCTAGAGGCAGAGGGCGTGGAAGTGTTCCCCAGAACGCGCGTCCTCTGCCGCCTCAAAGTACCATCAATAGCTTTGATCAGCAAGCTAACGCGATTAGTAATACGGCCCAGTATTATAATAATGATTATTATGCAGAGGACGGTGATGCAGAAAGTAATGATTACTAGGACAGCCATAGACAGAGAGAGGGAGTTGTTTCAGTGCCAGTGGATCAGAGTGGACCGTATGTTGAGGTGACTACAGCAAATGTAACGGAGCCTTTTCTGCTAGACACTGGTGCTGCAAAGAGTTCAATCATGCATTCAAAACTCCCTGGCGCACCTTTGTCTGGCGATATAAATGTTTCAGTAGGTTTTTCTGGCGCCCCTGTTAGGAACCCGATTTCCAGTCCCATGTCACTTTCTGTTGGACCTTGCGAGCTGAAAGCACCCCTGATTCTGACAACAGGTTGTGGTGAGAATTTGCTGGGATTAGATTTGTTGAAAAGATTGCATGCTACACTGTATTGTTCTCCTTCAGGAGTACAACTTACATTAGGCAAGAAAGTGATTTCCCCAATGTACTTGTCTAAAGACACAATGCCGCCTGAATTGTCATCCCTTCCGGATGCCCTTTGGGCTACTGGTCCCAATGATGTGGGCCTCTTGGAGATACCGCCATATGTGGTGACTTTAAAGGCTAATGTCAGACTGCCACGTATTCCCCAGTACAAGATCTCTAATGAAGGGCAGAAAGCATTGTTAGACATTGTCAGCGACTTGATTAATAAGGGTGTGATTGAAGAGACAAGAGGCAACGTTTGCAATAGTCCGATTTTACCTGTCTTAAAACGAACGGATCCTTCACAGCCACCTGTCTACAGATTTGTGATCGATCTCAGAGAGGTTAATAAGATTGTTGTGCCACAGTTTCCGGTTGTCCCTGATATAACTGCCTTGTTAACGATGATTCCAGCCTCTGCTGCATGGTTTTCAGTGATTGATTTAAAGAATGCTTTCTTTAGTATCCCAATTGCAGAAGAGAGCAGAGATATTTTTGGTTTTAGTCTGGGAGGCCGAAGCTTCCGCTTCAAACGCGCTCCCCAGGGCTACTGTGAGAGTCCATCAATATACAGTCAGGCTTTAAAAGCTCAGCTTGATGCACTGGTTTTACCCAGTGGCGCTATCCTGATTCAGTACGTGGACGATTTACTGATCACTGCGGATACTGAAAAGATTTGTAAAGAAGCCACATTGTCACTGTTGCGCCATTTATCCGCTTTCCACCACAAGGTGTCTCTCTCTAAGCTGCAATATTGTCGACAAGAAGTGACCTACTTAGGTCATCTCTTATCGAAGGAGGGAAGGAAACTGACCCCAGAAAGAATTCAAGCCATTGCACAGTTGAGTGTGCCAAAAACACAGAGAGAAGTGCGTGCTTTCTTGGGCATCACTTCATACTGTAGGCATTGGATCCCTAGTTTTTCTTTATTGGCAAAACCTTTGTTAGCCTTAACATGCAAAGACACACCGAATCCTATCCCATGGTCTGAAGAGTGCCAGAAAAGTTTTGTGGAATTGCGTAATGCATTATGTTCAGCACCTGTGTTGGGTACCCCTGACTACAGTAAGCCTTTTACATTGTATGTTCACGAGAAAGATGGTTGTGCGTTATCAGTGTTAACACAGCCTTTTGGCGACAGACCGCGCCCATGCGCATATTTTTCATCCACCTTGGACCCCGTAGCGAGGGCATTGCCAAGCTGTCTGAGAGCGACAGCTGCTGCAGCGATGTCTATCCGACAATCTGCTGGTTTGGTAATGGACAATACATTGATTGTTATGGTTCCACACGCTGTAGACACATTATTAAATAGGACCAAGACACAACACTTGACTAGTGCGCGATTATCAGGTTATGAACTTACACTGTTAGCAAATCACATACACATAAAAAGATGCAATACGCTGAATCCAGCCACATTGTTGCCAATTCCAGCAGACTCAGATGAGATTGAGCAACATGACTGTCTGTTCAGAACAGAAGAAGAGACGAAAGGGAGAGTAGATCTAAAAGATACTCCCCTGACTGAGTGTGATGGCACTTTATGGGTAGATGGTTCATGTTTCAAGCTCCCTAATGGTGACACGACTGCTGCATATGCTATCACGACTTTGCACACGGTCGTGGAAACTGCACGAGTGCCACATAATTCGGCCCAAGCAGCAGAATTAATCGCCCTCACGAGAGCATGTGTGTTGTCTGAAGGAATGAGAGTAAATATATACACAGATAGCCAGTACGCCATTGGCGTGGCTCATAATTTTGGGCGACTGTGGAAGGAGCGTGGGTTCCTGACGTCGCATGGAGCTAAAATTCAGAATGGCAAGTTGGTGAATGATCTCCTTGAGTCACTGACCCTACCGTTGCAAGTTGCGATCATGAAATGCAGTGCGCACAGGAAAGTCACAGATGATGTTGGACGTGGGAATGCGTTTGCTGATGAGACGGCGAAAGAAACAGCACAGAATGTGAAGACTAGAATGTATGTTGCAGGCCCCGCAAGATGGGTTAATGATGTTGGGATGTGTGAGAACACAATAGAGAGTGTGAAGTCGCTTCAAGCTGAAGCCACAGAGGAAGAGTTAAGCAAGTGGAGAGAAAGTATGGGTAAGTTGGATGAGAATGGTTGTTGGATTGATCTGACAGAACATAGGCGATGGTTGTTGCCTGATGCATATGTGCTTCCAGTGGTTACTATGGCACATGGAATGGCACATATCAGTACGAAAGGTATATGCAAATTGTTGGCTCCAGTATGGCAGAATGCTGGGATTCCCAAGTGTGCAGAGAATGTGGTCAAGAATTGCATAGTATGCTTGAAGTACAACCCTGGTAGGGGAACCCCAACTCCAGCTGGTCACTTTGCACCCCCATCATGTCCATTCGAAGTTTTGCAGCTGGACTTTATTCACATGGAAAGATGCAACAACCTGAAATATGTACTGGTGGTTGTTTGTGCTTTCTCAAAATGGATAGAGGCTTATCCTCTGAAAGATAACACTGCCCTATCCACAGCCAGAGCCCTTGTGAAGGAATTTTTCCCTAGGTTTGGGATGCCAAGAATGGTGTGGTGTGATAACGGAAGTGAGTTTGTGGGTAAAGTGATGAAGAATGTATGTGAAGGGCTAGGGATAAAGCAGAAGTTCCACGCTGCAAATCACCCCCAATCAGCTGGATTAGTAGAACGCTACAATGGAGCCTTAAAGCTCAAGCTAGCCAAAATTCAGGCGAGCACCGGTCTTAGATGGCCTGATGCTCTGCCTCTAGCACTCCTGTCCACCAGAATGACCATACACTCACGAGTGGGACTTAGCCCTTACGAGGTTGTTTTTGGCCGTCCGGCCAACGTATGGGGTGTACCGAGGCCTACGAAGTTCAGTGAGATAGAGCATCCAGTACTGCTCGATTACCTGTATGATTTGACTGTTAAACTGCGTGTTTTGCACCAACAGGTACATGATACTCTTCCCCAAGCTTCTGAACCTCCTGGACACCCTATCAACCCTGGTACGTGGGTGCTAGTCCGAAATTTCCAGCGCAAGAGCAACGACGAGCCTCGCTGGATCGGCCCTCACCTTGTTCTTCTTTCGACAAGATCAGCAGTGCGAGTGAAAGGGAAGAAACACTGGATCCATGGTACCCACTGTAAAGTAGTCCCCTTGCCTCTGCCATATGACCAGTGGGTCAAGGAGGGTATCGCCGACTCTGAGACGGACACTGTACCTCGTTTTGTACCATTCAGTAACGCACGCATAAAAGACACAGTTTCAGACCAAGAGAGTGACAATATTCTGCAGGAAGCTGTGCCACCATCAAATCGACTGGACACCACTGAGCCTGAACTTTTGTTTCAAGACCAAACAGCACCTGGCCGTCTCCGCTATAATTTGAGACCTAGGCCCATGGACAAATAAAGATTTCCTCACTATTTCCTTTTTAACATTTTTGCTCTCCCATCTGAAGGACTTTCTTGATTTTTGTTTTTCGAACCACCATCCGGGTTCTGCCGCAGGGTCGCGGTGCCAAGACTTTGGGGTACAGGCCGAAGACGCTAGGTCAACGGTTCTGGTTGGTCTAGGGCGTTTCCCTGGACTGACAGGCGTGCCCCTTAGCAGAAGACACTCATCCACCGCGAGCGGCCCGAGTAGAGGATGGAGTTTTTTAAGATGGAGAGACCGATTGAGGAAATGAACTTTAACGCAAGGATGTGTAGAATTGTGAAAAGTAAATGTTTTGTCTTTTTGTGCCTTTTTACACTGTGTAGTATCATGATGTTTATTGTAGGATTTGTGTTCTTCTCCGCTCAAAAGCCCATTGAACCCACTGAACAGCCTATACCTCCTTCTACTGCCTCCTCTCACTCATTTCACCCTTTGCCTGAGCACGAACAGACCAGACGATCAGAGTTCGTAAATAACTCGTTTATCCAACTCTTGCACCAGCACCAACTGGTAATGAATACGACCAATTGCTGGGTGTGTGGGTTAATGCCACATACCATTAACAAGGGTATTCCCTACCTGGTGCTGCCGTACAGTTACAATGGATCGTCATGGGCATTCCAAACCATGTTTCTCTATGCTCTAGATACATACTCCCCTCGCCAACCGCGTTCCATCAGACCTATCACCAGCAATAAGGCTTTGATGAAAGGAGTTGCCGATATGAGTAGGGATATCGATGCATACTCATCCATTCCCAAAGAAGAGTTGAGACCTTATGTAGGATGGAACGCGACGGGGTATAGTATTAGTCTGGGTGAAAGACAGCGAAAAATCTCATCTCCAATCTGGGTCGTACCCCACATGGGTCGGTTCTGCTTACAGGGTAATGGTCAGAATCCTAGAGCTCAACTGGGAAGAAGTGACTGTACTGAAACGTACACCTTCCCGTCGCAGTTTTCCCCTGCGTTTTTGGCTGCCAAGGGCACATATTTCATCTGTAATGACCGAGCATATACATGGCTGCCCCCTGATTTCTCGGGCACATGTTATATTGCGAACTTGCTACCGCCGACATTTACTGCTGCCTCTGACTATCACAAGACCAGAGTTGTGAGAGGTGTGATTAGTAAGGAGGATACTGCCAGTCAGGAAGCGGGAGACTTCTTCTTGGGTTTCCTGCCGTTTTGGGGACCTATGGTCAATAGTAGGAACCTGAGACAGCTGACTCGTGTGGTTGAATCCACTGTCAATGTAACGGCTGGTGCCCTTAGTAATCTGACAGCTGAGCTCCAAGCGGATCGCCTTATGACTCTGCAGAACCGCATGGTTCTAGACGTTATTCTTGCGGACCGCGGTGGGGTATGCAAGGTCATCCAATCCAGTTGTTGCATTTTCATACCAGATAACGCTCCAACAGTATATCAAGCCATCTCCAAACTCCATAAAATATCTGAATCCATACACGTGGATAAGGGATATTGGTCACTGCTGGGGTGGTTCTGGGAATTGATATCTGCCTGGGGTTGGAAAGTTCTGATGGTCATTGGAATGATCTTAGCCATTCTTTTTCTTGTTCTGTCTGTGCATACAATGTGCTCCTGCGATATGTGGTCTCTGTGCTACCTTATGTGTAAGGAAACCTGTATCGAGGGACGAGCTAAGTAATAGGATGATGCTACAGCAACATCTCCATGACTTCGTGAACATCGACCTAGACTCGGATTAAGATGAGTATAGTGATTGCCTATGTAAGGGCAAAAGGAGGGTCTGTCGTACTTTAATATTCGGGACCGCGTAGGGGACAGGGCCCTACCCCTGTCTATCTTGGTATTAACAAACCGCAAATGGTAAATGCGGCATGTACAAGTGCTTTATATATCGTTCTAGCTATGAATGCACTGCGTACACGTTATTCTGCTTCACTACGCGGGTTCCATTTTGGAAGCAGTGGCCATCTTGTCATTGCCCTCACATAGGCTATAATGGAGTAAATACGGGCCTCACAGTACATGGGCTTCTCCTCTGACTTCTCTGTGACCTGGGCAGCTGGCTCTGCTGCCCCAGGTCAAACCGGTCTCACGAGCTCCCCTTCCTCCGTCCACCTGTGATTAGCATCAGGGCTTGACCCGTCATAAAACCCTTTCATTCTACACAATCCTCCGGCTAATCTCTTCCACACCTGCTTGTTCCTGCTTTATGACCTGTTTCCCAAAACAGGAGATGCTCATGTTTATTGGGGGGTCTATTGACATCAAATGTGGGATCTGAACCTTACTGTGTAAATCATTGTGGGCTGGCCGAACTGGAATGTGGTATGGTCATCATGACTCTGCTTTTTCGTTTGTAATGTATACTTATAATGGCCATATCGTAAACCAAGGAATGTGTGCCTGGAGCATGATATTTTGTACTTAAGGAGAAGCCCGTTCCTATGATTTTCAGCAGTCTCCTGAGAACATACACGCTGTTGTACTTCTAGGATACCTGTCATTGGTCTGCAGCCAATAAACGATTCTTTGACTTCACCCAGAAGACTCTGTGTTTCTGTAGGTCTGGAACAGGGTGAACCCAGAAGTCATAGGGTGTGTGCCCCTGCACCGCTGGGTCTAAAATACCCAGTACTTCATTTCCTGACCCCTTGTTCCTCCCCCCACCCCTATGATCCCCACATCAGAAGCCAGGGTAACCCATGGAGTTCAAATGGGGGTAGAAAAGAGAATCTGCATCTCACCCTCAACGGCTATGTTGCTGGCCAACCCGGGCAACATTGAGTGGTAGCTAGGCTCCACCGGTCCCTCAAATAGTTCAAGGAAGGATTCCATATCTTGGTTTGAGGTGGAGGGATCCTGCGTATGCTGAAAAGATTGACTCCAGGCATTGTTTGTGTCTATTTGCTCTCTTCTTTTTTAGAGGGTCCAGCTGGGTGTTTCCGATTTTCCTTGATATTGTCTCTGTTCCAGTGACACTTCGCTTATTCTTTGTCGTGGACTCAGTAGCGGCCCGTGGTGGGAGTGCTGCTGGGCGCTGACGTAGGGCGGGGGAGGGGCAGGGTGGGGGGTAGTAAACTATGGATTATGGCTGATTAGAGGTAAGTAAACATATAAATAAATAAAACGAATTTCGTTGCGCGTGCTGCATCGCCAAATGCGATGCAGCGCACACAACGAAATTCGTTTTATTTATTTATATGTTTACTTACCTCTAATCAGCCGTAATCCGTAGTTTACTACCCCCTACCCCGCCCCTCCCCAGCCCCACGTCAGCGCCCAGCCGCACTCCCACCACGGGCCACTACTGCGTGGACTGATGAGGTAAGTCTGTTGTTTTGTTATACTGTAGTGGAGAACCTCGGCTGTTAGGTCCACCTAAAAACTTGATAATTTAGAATTAGTTGTGGGGTCCAAGTTCAGTTATACAGAGCTGGTCTGGAGAAGCGACGCTTCCCGCCCAGGTCCTTGTTGTGGTTCGGTTTCTTTATTCCAGTTAGCTCCTGGTGTTATATTCTCTGGCAGTGTGAACTCAGGTACTGGAGTTGTTTGCAGGGGCATAGCTGCCAACAGGGCTCTTGGGTGCGAGGAGAACTGTACATACACCCCGATTATAACTGTAGTTTACTACCAAACTCTGAGTGGGGGGGTCATTTTCCTTGCTTGTGTGTGGCCCGTTGTGGATGGTTTGTAAGCTAGTGTAATTACCAGGTTTTTGTTACAACGGGACTTGGTCATCACTTCTGACTCTTGGTGCGGAGGGGTTTAGTTACTAGGTCTAGGGTGCTGTTCTGGATTGATACAACCTGTGCTACCTCAATCTGAAGAACTTTGTGAAAGGTTTATAGGTTTTTGATACTCTTTGCAAGGTTCCATTCCAACACATGTACAGCGCATAAGTGCCATCAGGGACCAGGTTCATTTTATAGAGAAAAAGTCAAAATAAAAGAAATATTCAGTTCTGTGTAACCGAATGAGCTCTTACAGGCATGCCACATCTTCCCAGTAGCAGGAAGGTGGGCCTGCATAATTTCTGCCCTGCTGCCATGCAGCGTCGGGGACTTTGGTACATTACAAATTGTGGGCCTTATTTATGAGAAGTCTTGCATCGCTGTGACAAAGCAACGAGGGAACACTTCTCAGTGCGCCTTGTTGCGACACCATGGGTGTGCTGTATATACAGTACGGTGCATCATGTCGCAAGGAGTTACAGATACGTCAGTACTGACATATCTGTGGGCGTAAAAGTGAGGCATTTCTGGGGTGTGTCTTAAAACAGATGCAACTCCAGCAATGTGTCCTTTCACATGGGGGAAAGCCTCATGTGAAAGGGCCTGTGTCAGTCTTACGCCTGCTGTACAGTTTTGACACAATGGCGTCCTACAAGTGGCGCACTGAAATCCTATAGATTTCAATGCGCCACTTCTGCAACGCTTTTTACGTGGGAATGCCCAGCCTGCCTACATTATACCTAACACAGGTATAATATAGCGCAAGGCTTTACAAAGTGACGCATCTGCTTAGATCACTTTGTAAATAGGGCGCAACCTGGCACATTTTTTACACCCCCGGTGCATCACAATAAGTGATGCACCAGCGGCGCAAAAGTAACAAGGCCTCACAAATAAGGCCCTATATCTTTGCTTTCAAAGCCTTTCAGTTTGTGCAGCGATTGCTTTGCAAAAACAAAACGGGTTCATCCCTCTGTGTTCCGGGGTGGGTGTGGCCTTTTCCTCGGAAGCACAATCTGCGTAGCACGGTGGTGCGAACAGCCTTGTTACGGTGACCGAGGTTCACTTCCTACCACCTCCAGGCTCGAGGCAAGGCCAAGCCAACCTTGGCCTGGTTTACGCAAGCCGCGCACCGTGCCCTGACAAACGTGCGTGTGGAGCGCGACAGGTCCCTGGCAGGCGCCCCCTCCCGGCGAGCGAACAGGTTGCCGCTGTCTCTTTCTATACCACGCTCCCCTTAGACGCCGCCTGCAGGAGCCCTGCCACCTAAGGCGACATCTGCTGCGAAATCGCGCACTAGAAGTCAGTGTGACAGCAAGGGGGGATGTTTTCGATTATACTAGACTTTAAAAAGGTCGTAGAATAGATGCTGTGCACTCTTGTCGTGTCCTTTGTGCTGCCTGTCACCGCCATGCGCAGGCATCCACACAAAAATAAATTAGCAAATGAGATACAGCGTTCTGCCAAAAAGCAGGGTTTATGAAAAGATAGAGAGAGAATAAATTGTTTTTCACGGACACTTTTGAATTGTGAGAAAAATTGTTCCCGGCTGTCCTTGCGTGTGCTTTCTACACGTTTTGTTTTTCAATTTTGTCAGTGTTAAATCTGAATTTATAAACACGTTTATTATTATGTATTATTATTACATTTCTGTAAATGGTGTTTGGTGTGGCAATGTAGGTTATTATATGCATCAAGTATTTTTTCGCACTTGTTTTCTTAGTTTATTGAAAAACCTAAAAACATATCTTAATTATAGCAACTGTTAAAATAAAATGTGTATTGTATCCTTTTATGACTTTGTGGAATGAAGGTATGCGTTGCTCTGGACTCGTACATTTATCGTACAGGCAAATTACACTAAATAAACACGTCATTGTGCATTTAATCCCGCCCCATCCACACTTTACTGTGACTGAAATCATTCGCGTGATACGACAGGTACCGTGCCAGGAATCGAAACATGCCAGACAGTCTGCATGTAATAATGTCCTGCCACTTAGTTTCATCGCCGGGGACTATATGCCGGTGTTGTAAATTGAGACAGCGATGTGATTAAGCATTTACTGAAGACATTAGTTCCTTTCCGTTAGAGCATGTTTTCTCCGTTATGTTGACCGAAGTTCGGACTCCATTTTGTATTGTCATGCTTCCACGTGTTCCCCACGAGAAGAGTCCAACCTCTGTGTTAGTTGCTCTTGTAATCTGCCTAGTAACAGTCTATAAATAGCTCCTTTGTCCATCTGGCACATGCCCAGACTTGACCACATCTGTTATCAGTTAGCCTTGCTTGACCATGTTTTCGCGGGCTCAAGGAGTGTGTCAGCTCCGCCCACATATTGATCTTGTATCGAAAATGTCCATAAAAGGTAACATTCCTTGCCTCATGTTGTATCCGCCCACTTATGAGCCCCTCTGTTGTGTATAAAAGGGGACCGTGTACGCAAGTTCTTTGTGCTACTCTATGCAATACTGAAGAGTGTTGTGTGGATTGTAGGACCACCCTTAAGGGTTAATAAATGCTGTCTTTGTACTTTGCAGTTTCCGTGCCAACTTCCTTATAGATTCCATTACAGGAGAGCGAACCCTTGTGTCCTGCGGGCCTAGCTGGGGCCTGTATTCATCAATTGGCGCCCGTCACGTGGGGCTCATCGGCGACTCGGATGCTCGAAGGACTGGTCGCGACGAAGGTGAGGAACTTGGCCGGGGACGTGATCACTGCCAGCGGCGTCTTAGCCCTGGCATCCCGAGGTTTTTCTTCCTTCCCTTCCGAGCTGACCGTCTGGGTGGCGCCGGTCCCCGACTGAGACCTCTTCTGTCGGTCCTGCCGTGAAAGCCGTTTGGGCGATTGTGGAGCTTGGCAGTTGGAATCTGGACTCTTGATTGGTAAGAACCGGTGTACGGTACTTGCTCCGAGTTTTTGAAGCCTGGTCCGGCTATTTGAGTTTGATTTGTGATGACTAGTCATATTTTGTATTTGTCTTTGTGAAAATATATGCGTTGCAACACATATAGGCAGGTAATGTGGAGAGATTTCTCCGGAGCTGTGTAACTTTGAACGGCGCAACGATTAAGTGCCATTTTTCTATAATATTGCATATTTTGCATTATTCCTGAGCATGCCTGCTTTTAGCGCACTCCGTAAGTGGTGTTGCTGTTTTAGAAACCGGTTGAACCTCGAGGAATCTGCTCCAGCTCCCCCAGAGGGGACTCCTAATAGGGATATGTACGTGAAGCATGGTCTTTCTTCCATAATGTACAGCACAGTATGGAGGAAATATACAAAAAAAGATCCTGAGTTGCGATGGCCTTTGTATGGATCGTTTGATATACGTAAGATTGAGTATGTGGAACAGTGTATGTGTAAGCGGCGTGCTCGTCAGGATATGTTTGAGTGTGTACGGTTGTGGGTGAAGGAGGTGCGTGAGCGAGAGAAGCGCGAGAAAGCGCTGTTTGATAAGGAACGACGGAAGAATGATCATGTGCGAGCCCAGGAAGCGAAGCGTCGGGAAGACAGAGAACAGACAGAGAGACAAGAGAAAGAGCGTAGGCTGCAAGTTTCGGGTCAATATGCTGTTCGGCAGCCACTCTATCGTGTCCTTAATAATCTTGATGATGATTTTTATTTACTAGATCGCTCTCCGCCCCCTTATGTTGGCGCATCTGCTCCGAGGCCGCAAGATTCTGTCCCGGGTCCGGGTAAGGTAGATACGCGGTCCATGTTATCGGCTGAGCATATGGCTGAGCTTCGGCAAATCTCTTTCCGTGCACTTAAGGGTAAGGTGTCCGTGGATGAATTGTTCCATACTTGGGGGTCGTGGCAGGATAGAGAGAGATTGTATTTTTTGAGTCATTTCGCTGAGGAAGTGATTGCTGCTTTTCGGAAATATTCTAGTGTCTTTGAGCCTGAAGAAGTGACATCGGATGCTAAAGCATTACATGATGGTGTTTTTTCTCCCTCTAAGGCTTCTGATACGGCTCGGCGGCTATTCGCCTTGCGGGACGCGGTGCTGGCCCATAAAGAAAAAGCGCGCCAACGAGCAGGGGAGGAGACGCAGTCGGATTCGTGTACTACAGGAGGCCACTCATCCACCTCTCAATCAGATAAGAGCGATCTAGTGCATGCTAAGCCAATGCGCGAGGCGGCGCCTTTGTATGTTCCTCCCAAAGGAGCGGGGACTAGCTCGGACATTACCTCCGCCGATGCTAAGGGATATTTTGTGTATAATTGGGTTTATACTCCGTGGCATAGAGCTGATGTGATGGCATTAAAGAATGCGCTGCCTGACCCCCGCAAGAATCCAGCGGCCTTCTACGAAGAAGTCGAGGGGGCCTTGAATTCTTGCGTTATGACTTTAGCAGATATAGACCTGTTCTTTGGCCTTATTCTACCACCGGATATGTGGCGATCTGTCCGAAAAGTAGATGATACAGTTGCCTTTAAGGCCCGGTGGTCTGACCTTGAGGATGAGGATAGGGAACGGAAGCCCGCGCAGAAACCGCCCCAGAGTATTTTAGATCTCCCTGCTGCTATTGTGGCTAAGCTGAAGACAATTATTCCCCCTAAAAAGATTGACTGGAATATGTTAGCTGCATGTAAACAGAAAGCTGACGAGTCAGTTGCGGACTTCTTTACGCGCTTTGAGGAGACGTTTCATGATTTTAGTGGCCAGTCGCTTACTGACGATACGGGCCGCCACCTTTTTGCGGATAAATATGTGGCAAATCTGCTGCCGGCAGTTGCGGCCCGTCTAAAAGCGAGTGAAAGTTCTTGGTCTACCGCTACATCGACGGCCCTCCTGACTATCGCCCAGTATTATGAGCGTCAGGAGCAAGAAGCAAAGGGCCAGGAGGAAAAGAAATCGAAAGATTTGAAAACAAAGGTGATGTTGGCACAAGTCTATGGCCCGCCCCGGCGGGGTAGTAATAGAGGTAGGGGAGGATCTTATGGTCCTCCCTCGGGCCGATCTGATTTAAATAGGAACCAATGTGCGTATTGTAAGCAATCGGGTCATTGGGCTAGGGACTGCCCGGTGTTGCATGCATCGCGTCAGGGGCATACCTATGGTGGCCCGCGAGGTAGAGGGGGTTTCTCGAACTTTCGAGGGAAGTCTAACGAACAGGCTCGTTTTGACTCTGCTGGGCAGCACCGCGATAGATCAAACGTTTTTGATCGCCAGCATCAGTACCAAGCGTCGGGGATTGACCGGTCGGGGTACTATGACTCTCAGCATGCATAGGAATGCGTTGGATGGGGGTTAGAATCAGTTGAGGTGCCGGTCGATCAGAAGGGCCCTTATGTATCGGCTGAGGTTTTGGGCTCTACTGATCAGTTCCTAGTGGATACAGGAGCGACACGTAGTGCACTGTCTAAGCAATTGGTTCCGGGGGCTCCCCCATCCGGCTTAATGGTCACATCGGTAGGGTTTGACGGAACACTCTCCCGAAGCCCTCTTTCGCAGCCCCTCATGTTTAAAGTTGACTCTTTTTCTGCACCCTGTCCGTTTCTGCTTGCCCCGTACACACCGGACAACATTATGGGTCTTGATATGTTAAAGCATTTTAGGGCTACGATCCGTTGCTCCCCTGCTGGTGTACGGGTAATATTGAATGACAATTACCCCCGATCAGAACGGATGTGTACGATGTCTGAGGATGCGCTGTTAGCTACCCTCCCTCGTGCTTTGTGGGCAACTTCGGATACTGATGTGGGACAAATGGTGATTCCACCGGTCCACATTAGCGTCAAGGAGGGGGCGGTGTTACCACGCCTCCCACAGTACCGTATTTCCCAGGAGGGCGAGGTGGCTCTCATACAGATAGTGCAGGATTTGATGGCGGTAGGGGTAGTGGAGGAAGTCCCCTACAACATTTGTAACAGTCCGATTCTTCCTATACTGAAAAAGGATACGGATGCCAGAGTTTATCGGTTTATAATTGATTTGAGAGAAGTGAACAAGATCGTGATACCTCAGTACCCAGTGGTTTCCGATATCACGACGTTGCTTACTTTGGTCCCGCCTACGGCAACCATGTTCTCAGTGATTGATTTGAAGAATGCCTTCTTTTCCATTCCTATTCACCCTGATAGCCGATATCTTTTTGGGTTTACATTAAATAATAGATCTTATCGTTTTTGTAGGATTCCCCAGGGCTACACAGAAAGCCCTAGCATTTACAGTCAGGCTTTGAAACGACAATTGGATTCCTTTGCTCTGCTCGAGGGTGTCGCCCTCATTCAATATGTCGATGACATCTTGCTGGCGGCTGACACCCTGGAGTTGTGTGAAAAAAGTACGTTATCCTTACTTTCCTTTTTAGCATCCCACAATCATAAGGTATCTAGGAAGAAATTGCAATTCTGTAGACCAAAGGTGACTTATTTGGGTCACCTTTTGTCTAAGGAGGGACGTGCACTCACACCGGATCGTATCCAAGTAATTCTGGATACACCGAGACCGTCCACACAGAAGGATGTGCGTGCATTTCTGGGTCTTGTTTCTTTTTGTAGACAGTGGATTTTGGGGTTTTCGCACATAGCTAAGCCATTGTTAGCCCTCTTGACAAAGGACACGCCTATCCCAATCCCTTGGTCAGATGAGTGTGATACTGCTTTTCAGCAACTACGGCAGGCCCTTTGTTCAGCACCAGTGTTAGGGACCCCTGATTATGCAAAACCCTTTTCGTTGTATGTGCATGAGAAAGATGGATGTGCATTGTCAGTTTTAGTGCAGATGCACGGCGATAAACAGCGCCCTTGTGCATATTTTTCGGCTGTACTTGATCCTGTTGCCCGAGCATTACCGGGGTGTTTTCGCTCGGTTGCGGCGACAGCTGTGTCAATACGCCAAAGCGAGGGAATTGTGTTATCCCATAAGCTGTTGGTATTAGTCCCCCATGCTGTCGATGCCCTGCTCAATCAAACGAAGACGCAGCATTTGACCAGCGCCCGTTTAACGGGATATGAGTTGACGCTTTTGGCTCCTCATATTACGATAAAAAGGTGCGTAACGTTAAACCCGGCAACATTGTTGCCATACCCCGAAACCCAGCCTGAGGCGCGGAAAGCGCATGATTGTATTCTCGTGACTGAGGAACAAACAAAGGGTCGTATTGATCTCCAGGATACGCCCTTTCCAGATGTAGATGGAGAACTGTGGGTGGACGGATCATGTCTGAAGCTACCAGATGGTACGACTTCAGCAGCGTATGCGATTACCACATTGCAAACGATAGTGGAGACAGCACGCATACCACAGAAATCAGCTCAAGCAGCGGAACTGATAGCATTAACACGAGCATGTGAGCTCAGTACAGGACTATGTGTGAATGTTTATACAGATAGCCGCTATGCCTTCGGAGTAGCGCATGACTTCGGCCTACTCTGGAAGGAGAGAGGGTTTTTAACGTCACATGGAGTACAGATAATGCATGGAGAGTTAGTTCACAATCTTTTAACTGCATTGACATACCCAAAGAAAATTGCCATCGTTAAGTGTAGCGCCCATAGGAAAGTAGTTGATAAAGTTGGAGAAGGGAATGCGTTGGCAGATCGAGTAGCACGGGAGACTGCGATGCAGCCCGGTGCTACTGCCGTGTATGTAGTAAAGTCACAGGTGGAAAGATGGCATGATGCGAAGGAGGAAGTGCGAGAAATGCAGAGGACCGCTTCTGACAAAGAGCGGGAACAATGGGCTAGTGAGGGAGAACTGGATGACGAGGGCTGCTGGAGAAATAAGCGGATGGATAGATGGAAATTACCCACGGCCTTTGTACAGCCTATGGTTCAGATGGCACATGGGCTAGCACATGTTGGAGCTTCCGCAATTGTGAAATTGCTTACCCAAGTCTGGGAGCATCCAGAGATTGCTAGCACAGCGAAGAGGGTGGTGCAGACCTGTATGATCTGCCTGAGGTATAACCCAGGAAAGGGCACTCGAACTCCAGCAGGAGGGTTTGTGACACCTACTGCACCCTTCGAGGTTTTGCAGATGGATTACATCCAGCTTGAGCGCTGTAACAATCTGAAGTATGTTCTAGTAGTGGTCTGCGCTTTCAGCAAATGGGTTGAAGCGTACCCTACGAAAGACAATACTGCAATGACTACTGCAAAGCTGCTGCTGAAAGAGTTCTTCCCTCGATATGGCGTCTGTAGACTTCTGTGGAGTGATAACGGCCCTCACTTTGTAGCGGATGTTATAAAGTATGTCTTGAAGGGCCTAGGCATCACTCAGAAGTTCCACGCCGTGTTTCACCCTCAGTCTGCAGGCCTAGTTGAGAAGTATAATGGTACACTGAAGCTTAAGATTGCTAAAATTCAAGCTTCAACGTCTTTGACTTGGCCAGACGCTCTGCCACTGGCGTTATTGTCAATTAGATCGGTACCACACTCTCGAACTGGCCTTACACCTTATGAAATTGTTTTTGGACGCCCAATGAATATTTGGGGTCCACCAAGACCTAAGGCTATGTATGATGTACCTTGTGTAATGATGAGCGATTATCTGGCACAGTTAACGGATAACTTGGTTTCTATCCATCAACAGGTCCGAGAGGCGCTCCCTGATCGGTCTACCGGTGAAGGACATGGTCTCCGGCCTGGGGACCACGTGATGGTGAAAGTTTTCGACAGGACGAACAGCTTGGAACCGAGATGGGTGGGTCCTGAGCAGGTCTCCAACGGCTGTGCGAGTCTCCAACAGAAAGAATTGGATCCATTCCCTGCACTGTAGGAAGGTGCCGCCCGGATTGGTGGAACCTGCCGTGCTGACCGATCAACGAGAAATCTTGGCTGCAGAGACAGGCCGTGCTGCGGAGCCAAACGTCACCGAGGAGCTCTTTCCGGACCACGCGACTCCTGGAGGAAGGCGATATCATCTTCGACCAAGGAAGTGAGTTTTTCAGTACCGGGACATACTGTCAGAATGGCCCTTGGGTTAGTGAAACGGAGAGCCGATGAGGCAAGGGGGGGGGATCAGCCCTGCATTAGTGTAGCGACACCCGTCTTGGCCCGCTGGTGAAGAAATCAACCGCTGCCCAAGGGGAAGAGTTCTGACAGACTTTTAGTTTCAGGAAGATATTGGGTTTCATTTTTTACCTTGACATGGAGAAAAAGAAAATCCTTTGTGCATTAGGGTTCATGTTGACAGTAGCCATTGTTGGGATAACCACATGGTTCGTGGAGGATGTAACTCCTGCTCGGAAGATTCTTGTGTTGACAACTCCGGTGCCTGAGGAGCACTACTTTTATACATTACCGTATCAAGAGTTGAAGCATCGACAGTCTTACTTGAATAACACTTTCATCCAGATGCTGCATCATACCCACGTTGCTACGAATGCTACGAACTGTTGGATATGTGGGATGATGCCAGCTCATCAGAAGAAAGGAGGAACGCCATTTATACCACTTCCTTTCTCTCATAATGGCTCTTGTAGAGCATGGTATACTTTGCTTTTTGCTACTCGGAAACCGACAGTGGGACGATTGCTCTTCAGACTCAATAAAGAATGCCATCAAGACAAAAATGGGTATCCACAAGCGAATGGGACAATTTGGGAGTGGGAAGAGTACCGACCAGACAATGAATCCATTCCCTACATCTTCACGAACACAAGAGACACTGTGGGAAAGGACAAATTTGTGATTCAAGTAGCGCAAGCTCAAGCGGACCTATGTGTCCAGAGTGTGGGTTTCATTCCTGTTGGTGTTAGTGATTGTATTACTGTTCTGAATATTGATGGGTTGAACAATAGTACCTTTTTAGCCTCCCATAATACGTACTTTGTGTGTGGAAATAAAGGTTATTACCGTCTGCCGGCTGGGTGGTCTGGGGTATGCTATGTATCATTTCTATTACCTCCTGTATTCCTAGCTCCCGCATCTTATCATAAGGATCTGAAATTATTGAATAATGTGACTGTAAATAGGTATAAACGTACTTTATCACTTGACGATGTAGATCAGACTGATACCAGTCTGCAGCAGTATATTGATTTTAACTTAGGATTGTTTTTCTTTGTTGGAGCTGCCCTGAACAGTAGAAAGATCCGAAGATTAACAAGAGTGGTAGAAGCGGTGACAAATCAGACCGCTGCTGCACTTGGGAATCTTACGGAGGAATTGCAAATTACTAGAATTGTTGCGTTGCAGAATCGTATGGTATTAGACGTTATGCTAGCTGACAGAGGAGGAGCATGTAAAATTATTGGAAGTATCTGTTGTGTGTTTATCCCTGATCATACGCCATCAGTTTATAATGCCATCAATAAACTGCATAAAATTGCAGCTGAGATCCATACAGAAAACGGCACTTGGTCCTTTTCTGGATGGTTTTGGGCGTTAATTACTGCCTGGGGATGGAAGGTTCTAACTGGTCTCTGCATTATTGTAGCGGTTCTGTTTTCATGCTGTATCTGCGTTCAATGTGGTCCCTCACTCTGCTCATTATGTGTATCATTTTGTATCCCCGATAAGAAAACTATTGCCAATGTTGCTCACCAGAAACGTTTAGCTAAAGAAGTTGAGGAAATGATGACAATTGACATACATGATGATTATCCTAACAAGCCGGATGTCTTCAGTAAATGCTGAAAGGGTCGTCTGTTGTAAATTGAGACAGCGATGTGATTAAGCATTTACTGAAGACATTAGTTCCTTTCCGTTAGAGCATGTTTTCTCCGTTATGTTGACCGAAGTTCGGACTCCATTTTGTATTGTCATGCTTCCACGTGTTCCCCACGAGAAGAGTCCAACCTCTGTGTTAGTTGCTCTTGTAATCTGCCTAGTAACAGTCTATAAATAGCTCCTTTGTCCATCTGGCACATGCCCAGACTTGACCACATCTGTTATCAGTTAGCCTTGCTTGACCATGTTTTCGCGGGCTCAAGGAGTGTGTCAGCTCCGCCCACATATTGATCTTGTATCGAAAATGTCCATAAAAGGTAACATTCCTTGCCTCATGTTGTATCCGCCCACTTATGAGCCCCTCTGTTGTGTATAAAAGGGGACCGTGTACGCAAGTTCTTTGTGCTACTCTATGCAATACTGAAGAGTGTTGTGTGGATTGTAGGACCACCCTTAAGGGTTAATAAATGCTGTCTTTGTACTTTGCAGTTTCCGTGCCAACTTCCTTATAGATTCCATTACAGGAGAGCGAACCCTTGTGTCCTGCGGGCCTAGCTGGGGCCTGTATTTATCACCGGCGTCAGGCTGTTAATATGTCAGTTATAACGAACTGTTATTGCGACAGTAATCATGCACTATGAGCTATTGTGCCAGTAAACATGCCCCATCAGTTATTGTGCATGTGATCAGCCCCTTCAGAAAGTGTCTGTGCAGGAAATAATGCCCCATCATATGTTCAATATGTCTGTAAACATGGCACACCGATTATTGTGCCAGTAATCCTGCCCTATCCGTAGTTTTACGTGCAACAACGTCACATCAGTAACAGTGCATGCAATTCTGTACCTTTCCACTTGTCTGTGACGTAAATTACGCATTGCAGTACATTTAACATATCTGTAACCATGGCCCCTCATGCAGTTACTGTGCCTGCAATCACGCTGAATCAGAAATGTTTCTAGTAACCTTTCAGTTATATTCTGGACTGCTGGAATTATGCGGCAGGGGAGGACCAAATTATGCGGTAGGAAAAGGGAAATTATATGCCATTATGTGGGACATGTTCTGACAGCATTTTTTTTGTCTTTTCTACACATGTGAACACTGTCTGAGCAAAGGTTCCATTTCATTAATAACAGTCTAATACTCAAATACAGAAATGGGAATCAGAAAGGTCACCAGTACACTTTTGCAGAGATAGACTTCCACAGTGCAGCACCAAATGTCAGAGTGTTTTTAATATCTTTTAATCCGTTTGAAGAAGAAATAAAAAATTGGGAGGGGGGTTGTAAAATCGGCAAATTATGCAACATATGAAGAATTATGTGGTAAATGCTGCAAATCCATAAATATGATAAAAACACCAATGCATAGTTATAGTGGACATGGTTATTGTCCTAACCAAGCAAAACTATACAGTTATTTGGCCGACAGTCAAGGCCACTGTAATTTTGCGGCAGGAGAGGGCCAAATTATGCAGCAGGGTTGAGTAAATTATGCATCAAGAAAGGAAAGCTATGCATCATTTTGTAATAGTATTACTAAATTATTTAATCATTTTTAAATTTGGTAACACTTTCTGGGTCTTGGTTGCATTACATTAGTACAAATGTAACACTCAAATATATCAATAAGCAACAGTAAGGTGACCAGTCCAGCTTTGCAAAGGGCCTTTCACAATGCTGCAACACTTGTTGTCGCATTTGTAGTAATATTTGAACCGTTTGGGCTAGAAACATTTTTTTTTGCTTAAATCTGCTGATTATGCGGCAGACGATGGATTATGTGGCATGTGCGGTAAATCTATAACTATGTGGAAATCGACGCACAATCGTATAATTCCAGTGACCCTTCCCATAGTCATGCCTCGCTCATGCTGATGTCAATTGCCCTCCTCCCTGCAAAGGAGTACAGCACATGCCACCAATAAATTGTAAGTTTAAGAGAGCCAGAAAAATGGTAAAGGCATTCACCTGCTATAACAGCCTGGCTGGCATACTTTCTCTTGCTTGGCCATTCTATGACTGGTAGAGAAATGTCTGTTAAGTGGTATGTATGTGTCTTCCAAAAGGATGGGTGAACTTTGAAAGAGGCCCGTTTGGAGAGCCAAATATGACTGGCAAGATTCCCAACGGTTTTGGCATATACAGTATTCGAGAGATTGTTGCCTGGCTTCGAGCATAGTTTCACCCCCACATGGGCCTCCATTAAGGGAAAATTATTGTTAAGTAAGTAAAAATGTTAGGGAGCGAATGGGAAGGAGGACGACCCTCTCGTACCTTTTTAGTTTTGCCAAAAAGTTCCCTGACTCATTTGAACAAATATCACTTTTAAGTTATTGGGCAGCCGCCATATTTGTGTCTTACTCACTCCAGCCGCACGCAGCAGGTTGTGACACTTGATGGGAAATGTTTAATGCGACTTCCTGAACAGCCACGCCCCCTTGGCTTCCCGCGCCCTGCCATAGGCTGCACCTGCCCCCGAGCTACAAGGAAGAAGGGAGCGCGCGCACGCACTCCCCCAGGCTTGCAGGAAGCGAGGCTTTCATGGTGAACGGTGGAACGGCACCAAATTGTCATCAGTCTTGAAGCCCGAACACTTCTCCCTCTGGAGGTGTCATGTTCCAACTTCCTGGCAAAGAGCTTGGCAACTCCCCCGGCCTCTTCTGTTTTTAGCGTGTCTGTCTGCCTAACTATGGTGTTGTTGATGGGAACAATTAATACGAGGTTTAGCTTTTGGTTATAAAGGCTTAGTTTACCTTCCAATAGCTTCCTTTTCCCGGTTCTACGTTATTAATTTTTCTTTCTGTTGATTACTTAATACTTATTCATTTTGCTTATTCTTTGGCATTCATTTCGTTGTCTTTCGTTTGCTTTCTCATTGCTTCCTGTTATTTCTTTTTTCTTTACTTTGTCTCCTCTTTGAACATAAACGTTTAACTTTTTATTGTCTAATTTCTGTATTTGCCTTTGAGTGGCTGATTCAAAGCTGCCCACTGCACATTGCATAGAATTGACGGGTGAGCTATTACCGACCGTTACTGCCTGGTAGTCCCGCCCTTGTACTAGACATCTACAAGTTTGAGGCCAGGAATGGAAATAATAACACAGGGTCCTGGAATTACTCGGCCTTTTACCGCACGATTCTATCCAATTCTAAGCCCCTTTCTTCTCAAATATTGCATTGCTCTTAGAGGTGTAATATATGAGCAGAGATGCAAGTGCTTGTAATCGGTGCAATTCGGCAATCAGTAAAACTTGTAATAGAGCAACTAGTATTTCCACAGGAAACAAGCAAAGATACCACTCGGCAGAACTGATATGCAGCATGCACTGTGGTCATTCCGTTCCTGGGACATCACACAAGGCTTTGTCATGAGAACAGCAATACTCCCATTCAGCAGCCCTTCCTGTCTCCACAGCTGCTTCTGCCCTTTGACATAGCTGTCAAACTTTTGTTTCCTCATGGGGGATGAGATTGAGGGGCATATTAGCAAGGGCTACATCGCCGCTTTGGTGGCACTTTTTGCCACTAAAGCGGCAATTTTTTTATCGCCCTAACAGTAAGCTGTCGCTAACAGCAGTTAGCGACAGCTTTCAGGCGATAGCGACCGGTTTGGGGCCCGCTTTCATGTCAGCGATATTTATCGTTCATGACATGCGAAGTGGGCGTACCCAAACTGTTAGCGACTGAAAGCAGTCGCTAACCCAGCTATCGCCTATTACCAACGCAGGCAAAGCGTTTAAAAAAATCGCGCTAAGCGCGATTATCGCTGGTATTTAACACCTGCTGGAAACCTGACTTACCTGTATTCCTTAATAGGAGGTGGATCTTCAGGCTAAATCCACCTTGGCGTTAATGCGTGAATATCGCTGGATTTCCAGCGATATTCTGGCATTTCGCTACTACCGCTGGATATTTTACCACAGTCAGGGGCATAACACAGGCCCCCGCAGCCCCCGTGGTGCTGGGGGGCCCCCAAGCTCCAGGGGGCCCCCTCAGCACAATGCTCTGGCCCGGGAGCCGATTGAGCACTGAGGGGGCCCCTCCACATACCTTGCAGGGGGGCCCCCTCAAGTTTCGTTACGCCACTGAGCACAGTGGAGACAAACGTTGCTAATAGCATGTTTTCTCTGCTAAAATATCCAGCGATAGGCAGCGATAAAAATAAACGTGTTAAGCGCGTTTTGCGATAAATATCGCATGTTCTTGCTAATATGCCCCTGAGTTCTTCTGGAGGGTATTACAGTGATTTCATACACCGTCCACCTCCCGTCCCCAAGAGCACGATAGGGCAGGACATCACACATTCACACATCCTTTGGCCTACACGATGACTATCGTGTTTTGCTCACAGTAAAAAATGTTTTAATAATGACAAATGATTCACAATACGCAGTCAGTAGCCCAAACTATCAAAACGAACCACATTCTCATTTGTAAGAGAACAATTGTTGCGTTGGTGACATCATGGTGGTTGCAAAGCTGTCTGCAGGGATTTCCGTGAACTGTGGCCATTAAGTTATCCTGAAGACTCCTCGAGAAACGAAAAGATGCATTGCGACCAGCATCTTCCTTTAACAAACCAGTGTAATCTGGTATTTTAGTCCATTTGGCTTCAGTGTAGGGACAGTCACACTTCCACTACCAGAATGCATTAGGTTATCCAATAAAAGTCGAGGAATGTCAGGGAGACAGAGGCGTCATTAAGAAATGGCAAGACGCACCGGATACCCAGGAGAAGCCAAGTAGCAAAGGTGAGCTCTGGACACTTTCTCAGAAGCTGGTAAGGCGCCCAGCCCAGTGTCACACAATGCAGTGTCTTTTCTTAGACAGTGCCCCGTAGAGCTCATTCTAATAGAAGACCTCAATGAGTATCTGAGAGAATTTATTCTGAAATGTTCTCTGCCTCAGCTACCAAGGCGGTGGCACTAGTTTGGACTTTAGTCCACACCACAGCTTTCTGGGTGAGTTTATCCAGTGATTTACATATTTCGTGAGGTTGGCAGTGGCCTGCTGCCACCACCATAGCAGAAAGATGGACTTTAGTCCACACCACAGCTTTCTGGGTGAGTTTATCCAGTGATTTACATATTTCGTGAAGTTGGCAGTGGCCAGGTGCCACCACCATAGCAGGAAGGGGGACATATTCCACAATAAAGCTTTCTGGGTGCGTTTATCTAATAGTGTACCTCTTTTTAGACACTGGCAGTGCCCAGATGTCACCGTGAGAGCAGGAAGGTTGAGATTATGGCACATAAATGTCTTCTGAGTGAGTTAATTCAGAAGTGTACATGGGTCATGGCAGTGGCCTGGAGCCAGCACCACAACGGGAAGGTGGACATTATTCCATACTTTAGTCTTCTGGGTGAGTTTATCCCGAGGTAACCATGTTTCACTGCAGTGCCTGGAACTGGTACCCCAGCAGGAAGCTGAATTTTATTTCACAGTAAAACCACTGTGGGGAATTAATCCTGTGTTGTACATTTTTCTGACATTGGAAGTACCCTGGTACCAGGACCATAGCAGGAAGATGGACTTTATTGCGGACTTTATTGCATACTAAAGCCTTCGACATCTCCTGAGGCTTGAGCCGGGAGATCGAGACTGCCACGCTGTGCGAGGTGTACTGTGTACTGTTATTGTGAATCGTGAGGGCTTTTTAATCGTTTTTATGCTGAATTTTAACTTGTTTGCACCTACTCCTTATGCTTCAATTTCATGCTGAATATATTTAAAATACCTTCAATTTTAAGCACTCTGCACTTTGGGGCGACTCTTACCGTCCATTTTGCCTTGCACACGACTTCCTGTATTGAGGTCTGCATCCCCCACCCGCCCGCCCGCCATCTTGGGGGTAATACGAGGAGCAGTCTAGCGTCTGCTCCTCGCACACTATTTAGTGGGCCATGGCGCAAGCGCGCAGCGGGCGCGCCGGAGGCGCGCCGAAGGTGTGCCAAAGGCAAGCCCGTCTGCGCCCGTTCGCGCGGGGACGACGTCCGGCGCCAGGGACCCTGTCTCGGTTACTGATAACCCTAGTAAGTGCATATTAGTATTTAGTGGCGCCGCTCTTAGATCTATCTGTGCTAGGTCGCCGGCAACTAGCTTGTCCTGCCATAACACGGTACCGCATCCTCTTGAAGGACCCTTTTCCTGCATACACTGCAGATTTCAGAGTAACTGGGAAGCGGGGACTCCTGGAAATACTCTCCCAGGACATACCCCTGGGCAGCATCATACCAGGCCCCCTGTGTCCCTTGCCACAAACACGATCAGTAATTGTTGCACATCACCCCCTAACAACTTACGGCTTACGGCTCAACCACTGGAAGGGTTTTCTAAGTAACGTGAGATCGCTCCCTAAACATTCATCTGAGATATGGGATTTAATCACGACTGACATGCCCGATGTGGGTTTCTTGACTGAAACCTGGCTGAAACCCACCAGTGGTCCAGACATAAAGATTGCTATTCCTGATGGTTACAGGATTTTGCGCCTTGACAGGCCGCTAAAAACCAGGGGGGGGGGGGGGGGGTTGCAATTCTTCATAATGATCGTGTAAAACTTTCTACCTTAGATCAACGCACCAATGCACAAATTGAAATCCTAATCTTTAAGATGGAAATGGTCACCCATGACTCCTGGAGGGGGGCATTGGTCTATCGCCCTCCTGGTCCCATAAAGGACTTCTCCACTCAATTAATGGAACTAATCGCCCCCCATATGATTGCCACGGAGAATTTCCTATTACTAGGCGATTTTAATATACATAGTGAGAATCTTTTGCTGCCCGAAATAGCAGCCTTCACTTCTGACATGGCTACCCTGCACCTCATTAAAAAGAACGAGGGTCCCACACATACGGCCGGACATACCATAGACATTAATTTTTCAAATTCAGACCGGCTTATTTGTAAAACCCCTCGCTCTCTGTGTTGCACCGACCATGCCCTTATCAATTTTCAAGTGCAGCACTCCTCTACGTCTTCTACTACGGCAGCACATATTCAATTCCCCTATAGACAATGGTCGAAAATCAACCCGGAGTCTTTTGCATCAGCCTTCACACCTCCCAGGTTTCCTCCGACCAATAATATAGAAGATAATCTTACTCTTTTTAACACCACTGTTTCATTGGCCATTAACTCAATCGCCCCTGAAAAGATTTGCTCTAAAGCCCCCAGGAATAATTTGGCAGTGTGGTTCACTCCTGAATTGCGTATAATGAAAAGTAAATGCAAAAACCTTCAAAGAAAGTGGCGACGCACCAACCTAGACAATGATAAAGCAAATTTTAGAGCAGCGTTATCGCTCTATCACAAAGAAATTAAACAAGCACGCAGACTATATATAGCTGCGCAACTGAGACTAGCAGGTAATGCGCCGAAAGTCCTTCACCAAATCCTGAAGGATTTCACCTGCCCTAAAGCCTGTGATCTGGACAACTTGCATTCCCAATCTCTCTGTAATAAAATTAGCTCCTTTCTCATCCAAAAAATTGACACCATCTATGATAAATTTGCTAATACCTGTCACTCCTCAATGTCTGATGACACTGTTAAACCCTATATCATCAACCCCTCACCTTTGATGTCCTTTCCCCCTATCCTACGGGAGGAGACCATTACATTATTACGCAATGTCACATCTGGCTCTCCCGTAGATGTTATGCCTGCAAGATTAGGAGCATCTCTTGCGCACGCACTTGCGGATTCTGCCACCATGCTGTTTAACTCATCTTTAAGTACGGGCTTAGTTCCCCTTTCTTGGAAAGCTGCTCAGGTCATACCTCTACGTAAAAATAACAAGCTTCCCATGGAGGATCTCGCCAACCTTCGCCCTATCTCCCTCCTCCCCCATTTGAGCAAGTTTCTCGAGAAATATGTGAATAAACACATCTCAAACCATATTGAAACAACCGGCTACCTGGATCCGTCACAATCAGGATTCCGTGCAAATTATAGCACTGAGACGGCCTTGGTTGCTGTAACCGACTGTATCAGACGGACGTTAGATCAGGGACAGTCTGCCATCTTGGTCCTTTTAGATCTCTCCGCCGCGTTTGATACGGTCGACCATCGGACCCTGCTCGAAAGATTAAGAGGGGCAGGGCTAGGAGGTACGGCGTTTAGCTGGGTAACCAGCTTTCTTACTGACCGTACACAAACCCTGAACCTTGGCCCTTTTCGTTCCACCACCGAGTGTCTGACCAAGGGTGTGCCACAGGGCTCATGTTTGAGCCCTACGCTGTTTAATATCTACGTGGCCCCCCTTGCCTCTCTTTTAAGATCTCTTGGGTTCATCCCCATATCTTACGCGGATGACACTCAACTTATCTTTCCATTTGATAAAACCTCACCTTCTGCTCAAACTTGTTTTTCTCAAGGTATGCTGGCCATCTCGGAGTGGATGTGCAGTAATTTCTTACAGCTGAATGCCAGTAAAACAGAAATCATTCTTTTTGGAGACGCCACCATCTCGTGGTCACCAACCTGGTGGCCTACTGAGCTGGGGCCCGTCCCATTGCCCAAGCTCACAGTAAAAAATCTGGGCGTCCGCTTTGATCAGGCCTTGTCCATGAAGGATCATGTCTCTTACACCGTCAGCACATGTTTCTTCACTCTGCGCCTTCTGAAGAAAGCTTTGCCATATCTTCCAGATCCTTTTCGTAGGACACTGGTCCAGGCCCTGGTATTAAACAAGCTGGATTACTGTAATTCACTAATGGTCGCTGCTAACGAATCTGCTTTTAACCGTCTGCAAGTGGTGCAAAACACCGCAGCACGACTGGTCACTAAAGCTCCTAGCAGATCTGCCTCCATCCCGCTACTTCGGCAACTGCATTGGTTACCAGTGAGGAAACGAGTCAAGTTCAAACTCTGTTGCCTGACCCACAAAGCACTGTGGGGTCCTGGCCCCCCCTACCTGACTGAAAGGCTTCATTTGTATATCCCAAACCGTGATCTGATGTCTGGATCCAAATCGCTGCTACTCGTCCCGAGGATTAAGAGAACGCGTTTGGGTGGCAGATC
This sequence comes from Triturus cristatus, assembly GCF_964204655.1. NCBI lineage: Eukaryota > Metazoa > Chordata > Amphibia > Caudata > Salamandridae > Triturus > Triturus cristatus. Next base: position 810,641,718 of record NC_140586.1, read on the forward strand.
TTTTTCCTACCAAGCTCCTTTGGTATGGAACCAACTCCCCTTCCGCTCAGACAATGTTCCGACTATCTCGGGTTCAGAAAGTTTCTTAAGACCACTCTCTTCTCGGAATGATAATATCTCAGTACATCAGCACACGGTGGCCAGCGCTGAGAGACCCCTTCGGGGGTGATTCACGCGCTTTATAAACTATATACTATAAACTAAACTTCTGGGGGATTTTATCCAGTGGTGTGCATGTTTAACAGCCGTGCTTGGGTGGCAGCACCACAGCAGACGTGGACTTTATTGCACACTCCTGGGTGAGATTATGCTGTGGTGAACATGTTTCACAGCAGTGGCAGGACTACAGCAGGTAGGGGGACTTTATTCCACAGTAATGCCTTCTGGGGGAAATTCTCCTGTAGTGTACATGCTTCACTGCAGTGCTCTGATGCCAGCACCACAGCAGGAAGGCGGACCTTATTCCATAAAAAAGCCTTCTAGGTGATTGTATCCAATGGAGTACATGTTTCACAGCAGTCGCCGTACCCTGGTGGAAGGACCACATCAAGAAAGTGGACTTTATTCTACAGTAAAGCTTTTTGGGTGAATTTTTCCTGTGGTGTAATTTGTAAAAAAGTAAGGGCCAAGTCCTTCGTCAGGAGACAACTGCAGCTTGCACCACACATTGCCCCTCCCAGCCCTGCCAGTGACAGTACAAAACAATTACTAGTCATCACACTTCTACAAGTGTGACAGTTCAGTCCATTACAGCCCCCAAAGCTATACGAAGGGCTTGGGTGACAGTCAAAAGTCATTTTCAATGTATATTGAATTAATAAACACAGTTGTTGTTTTCATCTTTAAATTAGACAGACAGCGCCACCATGTGGCAGACAGACTGTTACAAGCCCTGTTGTTGGCAATTAGGTGCTGGTGCTGAGCCCCGGAAACTACAGGCTCAAATTAAGCACTGCCAGCACCACAGTAGGAAGGCAAGCATTATTCCATAATAAAGCTTTCAAGGTGATTGTATCCAGTGGTGTGCACGTTTCACGGCAGTGGCAGTACTCTCGTGCCAGCACCACAGCAGGAAGTGGATATTACTCCACACTCCTGAGTGAGACTATCCTGTGGTGTATATGTTTCATGGCAGTGCCCCGGTGCCAGCACCACAGCAGGAAGTTGGACTTTATTTTACGCTAACGCCTTCTGGGTGAGTTTAACCAGTAGTGTACAGGCTGTGCCAGCACTATAGCAGGAAGGTGGATTTTATTTCACGCTAAAGGCATCTGAGACATGCATGCCTGGAATGTGGTTCTGTCCTGGTGGTTAGTTCCCATTCATTTCTCTTGGATGCTGAACTTTCTTACATTCCTTTCGATGTGTTGATGTACACTATGCAGCCACGGGCCTGGATGGCGTTTTGTAATAATTCCCCTTGCAGTGGGGAAAAAATGTCTGTTTTTGAAAATGCATCACATCTCAACTTCATGCATAAAACACCTGGCCCAGTTGTGCAGTCACCCGTTTTATAATGTGCTGGGATAGTTGGTGAACAGAGTTCCTCTTTGTGTGGCGATAGCGTAGGTTTTTGGCTGTGGAACCTGAAAGTCTGAGTTCTAACTCTGGCTTCCACACTTAGCTCGCTTCTGTGATCCTGACCAAATCATATAATTTTCATGCTCAATTGATTCGTTAGCTGCCAAAAAGATTGAAAGTACTTAATCAAACATAGCTAAATCCCAGTTAGAAGCTTAGCTTAAAACAGAGTCGTTTGTGTATAGTTGCCTCCTTGATCAACTGTACTTTGTGTTTTTTCTGCTTCCTTTTGCACTTAAACACAAAAGGGCCTGAATCACAAAGGTAGCTTGCACTTTTGTGTAAGTTTACACTTTGAACTAAGTTCGGAATTCACAAACGCCGAGTTTAAACGTACTAAAGAAGTGTAAGTTACATGACTCCACCCCAGAATAAAGCTTCGGCTTACTGTTGTGTGGCAGGGTGACATCCCTCCCTAATGCCCATCCTGGCTCTAACTTACTCCTCCCTAATCCCATCCTCTTTTGGAGTAAGTCTGCCCCTTTTCCCTCCCACTCCCTAGAGTCCCTCCCATATTTACAACTAGAACCTATACTTACCTGTGCGGAGACTCCGCAGTCCGGGCAGAGAACTCCGCACACATAAGCAGTGGCGCACCTAGAGCCACATTTCGGGGGGGGGGGCTGAGCAAAAATTACGGGGGGGGCTGAACTTTAAGAAATAGGAAGAGTGGAGCTGCAGGGGCTCTTAGAAGGGGTGAAACAACAGCGAGGCCTCATTAACATGCAAATGGTCTTTTAAAGACCTGTGAAGTGCTCGGGTGCGGCTGCTTTTTTGCCCGGGAAGGTGTCTCATCCCGGGCTGCCACACACGAAGGGGGGGGCTGAAGCCCTTTGAGTCCAATGGGTGTTGCGCGCCTGCACATACGTATAGGCAAAACTTACATTGTGTAGCTACAAAATGTACTACAAGGTGCAGTTTGTGAATCAGACCCTATCTTTTTTTAACGTCCCTCGTTAAAAGAAAGTAAAATGCAAACGTAACCGATAACGCAAAGTGACCTGGAATTAAACTTGCAAACTGAACGTAAACCACCCACAGACTGTGATTTCGGGGTGTTTATTCAAATTGAAATTATTTTTAGTGACTGACCTTGTGATAGGTCACTGTGTGATAGTTGAGCACATTTGTGTTCACCCCAGAGCATCATGTAGGTGTAACTAGTTCTTGCTTTTATTTATTATCCTACATTAATTCTGTAGACTATTCCTGCAGACTATTTTGCAATCGTACTTGATCAAATTGTTCAGATCTTTTAAAAGAAATGTGCCTGTAGTTTGTTTTGTGTCTGTTTATCAATCACTGGGCAGCCATATGCTGCATTCTTCAGTGTTAACTAGATGCTGTTTATTAAACACATACTGTTGCGTCATCAGATTCCAAAGGTGTGTGCTGTCACTTCCTGTAATGTCATCTGGGTGCAAGGAGTACACGGTTCACGGCTACCTCTTGGGGTGCGAGCAGGGATTTTTGAATTCGGAGTCTTTAGTTACATCTACAGTGCATTCTTCACCCATATTTCAAACCCATATTTATTTCTGCTCGTGTCCGACGCCAGAGAGATAGGATGTCGTTCTGCTCAACACGGGTCCTGCTGGTAAGTCCAGCTGACAAATAGGCGCACAGCCCTTCAGCATCAGTTAATTCTGGCTAAGAGTTGTTCTCGTTCTAAAAATAAATGTATTTTCTGTAATTTCCTGTCACAGGCCTATCGCTTCCTGGCAAACCTGCCCTAACTGTCCCGCGCAGTAGATAAACAGACTCGCACGCCCCCTTTATCTGGAAACTCCAAAGGATTATTTATGAAGTAAATATCAGGCAGAAATCCGGAATAAATGCAATTTATGTATTCCTCAAGACAACCACCACGAATGTTCCGGCACCAGGACTAGGATTTCTCCTTCCTGGGCATCCTGGCCAAGACTTGCCTCAGACGCCGAATCAGGGCCCCATACAAGGCAACGACTTCCTGCCTTACTGAAAAAGTGAAAGTCGGAGTTCAGAAGCAAGTGCCAGTAAAATATTACACTGACCTGAGCTATCCGCTGATATTTAAGTGCAACCCGCTGATATTTAAGTGCAACTGGAGCATGAGCAGGGCCTATTTAGTCCTCCATCCTTTGGGGTTAGGCACACTCAGTGTCATTAAATTGGGTACTGTATATAGCCAAATTAAATGGCAACATTGTGGTAGCAAGTGTTATGTGCAAAATATACTATTATTTCTAGCATTAGCCAAGACCTTTTCATTGTAGTAAAACCCTGTAGTTATAGTTAGACTTCCCAGAGATAGGAATTCCTTTGATCTTTAGTTGATAATAACTTTGCACGTGTTTGACAAATCCCCACTTTGCAGAGCTATTCCTTTTTAGGTCGAGCCTAGACAGCGTGCATGCTCTGTTTGCAAGACCTGTTGTTATCTCCTCTATCGGCTTTTGGCATGCCCATGAATTGCCATTTGTTTGTTGTGCCTTATAGAAATACAGGTTTTTCATTGGTGCATTGGGTCTGATTCTCCCGCCTTTGCGTGCTTGGGTCATGCCTAGGCGATTTCACTCATTGTTTGCCTGCGTTGGCCATCCCAATACGTGGCATTCCTCTTGGTCATCCTGTGCTGCCTTTTTATTTTGTAGGCTGTCAACATCGTTTTAGGCTTTCAGGCCATTTCACGGTGCAATGCTCTGTTCCGCACCTGCAAAGTGGCAGTTTCTGTCCAATGGTTGTTGAGCTATGCCAATAGCTCTCACTCAAAAAACATGCAAGACCTTTTGCATTTCTAATGCTTGTTCTACATTGGCAGACGATGCAAAGTTTTGTAGAGATTTGTCAAGAAGCGCAAAGAAAGTGGGGTCCCAAAATGCATTTTAGCAACAATGCATTTTCCATTGACTTTGTACTCACATGTAGTGCAAAAATGGCTGAACGTATTTGAATGAAATTTGGCAGGAATATAGATTAAGTTGTGCAGATAGTCCTTTTGGATAGTACAGGTTAGTAGAGTAAGTATTTTTGAGCGATAAGGCATTTTAACTTAGTGGTATCTGTTGTCACTGTATTTTTGTTAAATTTCATGTTTAGCGGAAGTAACGCAGTACATAGAGGTGACAAGGCATCATTTAACTGTGAAATGACAGGCTTTCCAAAAGTTAAAGCCATCCATGTTGTTTTAAGTACACTTTAGCTGTGTTCTATGTTATGCTCTTAGATATAGCTAAGTATTAGGTTTTATATTTTTCCCCTACCTATTACCACTTTATTAAAGTGGTAATAGGTAGGGAAGATTATTTATAATAATGTATAGTACAGTGTATTTTACATTTTTACATATTTAATATTTTACAAAAAAGTCTACGGAGGGGCGTGTCCAAGATGGTAACCAAGTAAGTTGCACAACTCAGAGCTCCGCCGAATTTTCAGGCCCCGCATGGTAGGCTCAGCTGGCGAGGATTCCGACGGCTGTGTCCAACCTCGAATTGCTGCGGAACACTCATGCTGCCCCCCCTAGAGTGTGGTGGCGACCTGTGGAGGACGGGACTCCCGAGGCGCAAAGGAGGCGTGAACTCGAAGGAGCCAGCGGTGGATCACTGGTGCCCAGGGCGCGGCCCGGACTTGAACTGTCTCGCGGTGGACGGTTCGTGGCAGGCGACCCCCTGTGTCCGCAGTGGGTGAGTGAACAGACTGCCGATGGGTAGGAGAGGCACGGCAGAATGAGATTGCGGCCTGGACCCCAGGCCTCGGGGTTTGCGCCCCTTGACCTTGTGGCCTATTGGTCACCTGTGTTGCCCTTGTGGTATGCCCAGAACGGGGCTGTGGTAGCCGTGGTGTGGTCAAACCCCCGGGCCACCACTGGACATTGGTGTGTGGCCAGGACCTGTTGCTGCGCACCTTGGCTGGTCTTCACCGCCCTCAAGGAGCAATGATCTGAAACTGCAGCTGGTGCGGGGGGGCGGCCCTGACCCCCCTTTTCGGTGTTGCCTGAACCTGTGGTGTAACACATTTGAAGGCACCAGACCTACACACAAAAGCTTGTTTGGGGGCTGTGATGCCACAGTGGGACTGGTGAGAGAGCTGTACTGCCTGCAAACATTTCCCCGGCTGCGCAGGGTGAGGCCGCAAGACGAGGGTAGCCTTCTGTGGCCCACTGGGAGTGGGCCGGCCTGTCTCTGAGAAGCCCGGCCACCCCCTCTCCAGGCTATGACCCTTGGTTAGCGGCGCCATTGCCGCCGGAACACCGGGAAAGATGACCCCTCATTGTTTTGCTTACATTGATAGTATATGTTCTTTTTTCCCTTCCTTTTTCTTCCCTCCCCCTCCTCCTTTCCTTTTTCTTCCCTTTCCCATTTTTTGCCTTTTCTTTTTCCAGATATGACTTACCATTGTTTATTTATAGATATGCTATACCCTCTCGTTTATTGTATTATATATTACCTTTTCATTAAATAAAATCCTTTTAAAACTAAAAAAAAATCCACCCTTGGATTCCACCGACTCTTCCATAGCCTTATCCGGCGGCATCTTTTCTGAAGTCCTCCATTGTTGTCTACGGCTGTTTCCGATGTCACTTCGCACCTATGCACCCGGCTTCACCGGTGTAGGTATCCTGGTTCCTGGAGTATACATGGGTGGGGTGACTCTCCAACGTTCTGTCTTCCATGGGGTTTCTTCAGGATCCACTGGGAAGGGTCCTTCTTCTTGAAAACTGCAACCACGACTTTTCAGTTGACATCTATTGATCATGCGGCTGTGTTTCCACTCTGCACACACAGTCTGTGGGGTTCCTGGGTACTTACCATGGGTGCTTCCTTGTGTCCCCAGCTCCTCTGAGTCTCCTCCTGGTCCAAGTCGCGTCTTCGGTCGCAGTTCACATTCCACTTTCTTAATATATGGTTTGATCTCCCCCTGGAGACCACTGTATTGTGTGCTACTTACCACATTGCAATTTAAGTATTATTGTGTATTTGTGTTTGTATCTCTGAGTAGGAGATATACCAATGTGTTAGTGAGTGTTGTGTCATAAATAGACATGTATTTATATATACACTGTGTGGTTCTTTTTCGTTTAACCTACACTACATGATTACACCTGGTAAAACAAGCTGCTTAACACTCCTTCAAGATAAGCTTGAAGACTGCTCTCCACAGCTACCACTTTGAGAGCTTTCAAAAGGTTATCAAAGGCCACTAAAATCACCATAAATGGTTGCCTGGCTTAGTGCAAGGTGCTTTACTTAAATAAGTGCACACCATATACTAAGCCAGCATCCTACATTGGTGTGCAGCGGTTGGGATTTAAGCCTGCACTTTTTTTTTACCAGCTAATCCAATCTAGGTAGATGAAAAACCATCACTAGCTTGGGCACATAGACAATACTTTTTTGTGATTAGTAAGTTCTACTGAACTTTTTGCATTGGCAGTTAAGGGTCTAGTACACCCATCGATTCAATCTTTGGAAGTTTAGTCTCACTAGGCTAGGTATGTGCCACACTACACTAGACCTAGTCACCATGTCTTTTGTTGGGGAAACCAGTGTGTTTAACCTTCTAGCTACTATGGTCTTAAGTTAAAGACAGGTAGCAACCCTAACACAGAGAAACTCTTGTAGATGCTCCTACAGTATGACCTTCAGAATTCTGAAAGGTGAGGCCCAAGAAGAGGCCAATGACCACAATTCTGAGCTGGGCCAGGGGGGATCTGAATACCCCACACTGATAAACTCTGGTCTTCCATGGGATGGGTTAGATGCCTCAGAGGAGGCCCCTGGAGGTAGGCCCCCCCTTGTTACTCCTGGGAGGGTGAAAAGAGCCCAGGGAAGGTTTAGGTCCTCCTCAATCAACTCAATGCCTCTAACATTTCCATAGGGACCTCCATCTCTAACAAGCAGGGAGGACCCACAGAAAGGGAATACCACTTGCTCAAACTTGGGAGAGCTAAGCTCAGGCTCAAGTAGGAGCAGTTGGCCCTTGATAAGGAGACCCTAGAAGTACAAAATGTTAGGAAGAATTTGGGATTAGGGTCCCATGGTGGCAGGCCTAGTGACTAGGATCAGGGAACAGTACTTTGATACTAGGAACCTGAGCAGGATAGTCCCTCCTTACCAGGCGGGGGATGTTATCCATATATAGATCACTGTCTTAGAGAGGGCCTGTAAGGTACAGAAGGTACCTCAAGAGCAATGGGCAGCTATCCTATTGCTCTCCTTTGCCAGCAAAGGTAGAGACAAACTACTTCTTACTGTCAAGGAGAAAGATATTGGGGACTACACAGTTGTGAGGGTTGCCCTCATAGATGGGTTTGGTTTAACCACTGAGCAATACAGGGTTATGTTTAGGGACACACAGTAGGCACACACCCAAGACTGGGTTGATTTTGTAGCCAGTGCTATTAAGGCTCTGGAAGGCTGGCTTCATGCTGTTAACAACTGTTGTTGTTCTGATCTTTAAATTAGACACACAGCGCCACCATTTGTCAGACCTGTTACAAGCCCCGGCGTTGGCAAGTAAGTGCCGGTGCTGAGCACCGAAAACCACAGGCTCAAATTAAGCACTACTAGCGCCACAGAAGGAAGGTGTACGTTTTTCCATTATTAAGCCTTCTATGTCATTTATCAAGTGGTGTACATGTTTCACTGCAGTGGCAGTGGTCTCATGCCAGCACTACAGCAGGAATTGGACATTATTCCACACTCCTGAGCAAGATTACCCTATGGTGTACATGTTTCACAGCAGTGCCCTGGTGCCAGCACCACAGCAGAAAGGTGGACTTTATTTCATGCTAACTCGTTCTGGGTAAGTTTAACCAGCAAAGTACAGACTGTGACAGGACTATAGCAGGAAGGTGGATTTTATTTCACGATAAAGGCATCTGAGACATGCAAGCCTGGAATGGGGTTCTATCTTGGTGGTTATTCCCTTTCATTTTTGTTGGATGCTGAACTTTCTAACATTCCTTTCAATGTGTTGATGTACATTACGCAGCCGCAGGCCTGGATGACGTTTTGTAATAATTCTCATTGCAGTGGGGAAAAAAAGTACATCTAAAATGTGTTGTTCTTGAAAATGCATCACATCTTACATTCATGCATAAAACACCTGACCTAGTTGTGCAGTCACCCATTGTGTAATGTGCTGGAACAGTTAGTGTACCGAGTTCCTCTTTGTGTGCTGAGGTGTGGTGCATTGCGTAGGTTTTTGGCTGTGGAACCTGAAAGTCTGATTTCTAACTCTGGCTTCCAGACTTGGCCCGCTTCTGTGATCTTGACAAAGTCACATTATTTTCATGCTCAATGGTTTCCTTAGCTGCCAAAAATATTCAAAGTACTTAATAAAACATAGATAAATCCCAGTTAGAAGTTTGATATAAAACAGAGCCATTTGTGTATATTTGCCTTATTGATCAACTTAACTTTGTGTTTGAGTAGAGTGGCATAGAGTGGAGTGGCATAGAGTAAAGTAAGGTACAGTTGGGGTCAAGAACCCCTACTGTTGCCACAGTCCCCGACAGTGGGATTGCTCAGACCTCATCAGAGTCCTGCCCCCTTTCTCAACCACTCTGCAAATGCACCTACTGATTGGGGGATGAAGTCCCCTTGGATGCTGAGGGTCGTTAGGGGACAAGAACCCCTATTGTCACAAGTAACTCCCCCCACAGTGGAATTGCTCAGACCTTGTCGGAGGCCCCACCCCCTTGCTCAACCACTCTGCAAATGTGCTTCATGGCACACTACTCTTTTGGGATGAACTCTAGGGGTGAGCGCACTCATAAACTCTGGTCAGCCGATTGTTGGCGGATTGTTTGCTGAACTCCATGTTCCAAGTGAAGCACAGAGTGGCAAAACTCTGCCGGGGGAGTGGATTTACTGCCCACTCCTGTCAGTGACTCACACACACCCACTCGCCGACCCACTCAGACACTCACATACCCACTCACAGGCTCACTCATACTCTCTCACACTCACTTACAAACCTACTCAGACACTCATACACTCACTGAGACACTCATGCACTCACTCACATACTCAGTGTCAAAGGTTAGTGGTTACAGTTGGGAAACAAAATTAAAAAACCTTACAAATTCAGTTAAAAAAGGTTATAGGGACGTTATAGCTAGGAAATAGAATTTTAAAAAACATAGAAATTCACATAAAAAACAAAGTTTGCAGGAATGTTATAGTTAGGCTCAGATTATGCAAAAGCAGTGAAATTCTGCAGTTATAGTTGCTTGAGCTACCTATAACTTATGCCCCCGCAATGCACTGCTTATGACCTCACATATTACATCACTGATGACATCTCAAATTACATCACTGATGGCATCATCCACAGAACCACTTACACACCCACTCACACCTCATTACAACATCTCATATCCACACTCACACAACAGTAGCGGCTCATAGTGGGAGTGCTGTGGGGCAGTGGGACGGGGTGGGGTAGGGGCTGGGTGGGGGATAGTAAACTCCAGCATACAGCCGACCAGAGGTAAGTACATAAATAAATAAATACAATGAATTACATTGCGCACGCTGCAATGCAAATGGCATTCACAGACCAATTCACATACTTACACAACCACTCACTTATCCATAGACCCAGTCATTGAACCTGATCATACAACCAGTCACTCACTCATACAGCCACTCACACAGCCACACACTCACCCATACAGCTACTGACACACCCAGTTATTCACCTATACACTCACTCACCCATGCAGCCTCTCAACAGAGCCATTCATTTATCCGTACAACTACTCACACACTCACTTGCATACCAATTCACACATCCATACAACCACTCAAACAGCCACTCACTCACCCATACAGCCACCTACACACCCGGTAACTCATTCATACAGCCATTCAGATACCCACTCACCCACCCATACAGACACTGACACATCCACTCACCCATCCATACAGCCACTCACTCATCCACCCATACAGCTACTGACCCACCTACTCCCTCATCAATACAGCCACTCACACAGCCACTAAGTCACCCACTCAGCTACTGAGACACCCACTTATACACCCATATAGCCACTAAGACACCAACAAACACACCTGTACATTCACTCAGACACCCTCTCACACACGGATACACACAGTCACACAGCAACTCACATAAACTATGCTAGAAAAGGAATCACTCAGTAGTACACAAAGTATACTAATTTAACTTTTGTGATACCTTAGTATATAAGTTTAACACACGAAAACACTCACAATCACTGGATGATGTAATCAGTGTTGTCATTTGAGATGTCATAAGTGAGATCATCGGTGATGTTACTGACATTGTTATGAGTGATGTAATATGTGAGGTCATAAGCATTGCATTACGGAGGCATAAGTTACAGTTAGCTCAGGTAACTATAACTGCTGAATTTAACTGGGTTTGCATGAGTTAAATATGAGGCTAAATATAACTTGAATTTCTAAGGTTAAAAAGAATTCTATTTCCTAACTATAATGTCCCTCTAACCTTTGCAAGTTTAAAAAAAATTCTATTTCCTAACTATAACGTCCCCGTAATGTTTTTTTCTCAGTGGATATATATATATATATATTATCTACTGGCGGTCGCCAGTAGATAGTTATAGTTAGGACCGTGTTTCCATAGGAAATCTGAAAATTCTATTTTGAATAACTTTGGCGCCGGTTGACGAATCCTTGCGAAATTTTCAAAACTAATGGGGCGCTCCGCTCAGCTCCTACCCTGAAAGTCTCGGGGTGATTCGTCAAGCGGGGGCCGAGAAAAAAGGGGGGTCCCAAAATGCGTTTTCCCCATGCATTTTTCCTTAGGACCTTTAGTCGAAGGTGCAGCCCGAACGGCTGAACAGAATTACTTGAAATTTGGCAGAGAGGTAGTCCTCAGGTCAGGGAAATGCCTTTTGCAGGTCTGGTGTCAATCTGTTCAGTAGTTCCTGAGAAAATAGCATTAAAAAGCATATCAATATCTATAGCCGCGCACCGTGCGTGCACCGTGCGCGCACCCTAACGTGCGCGAGCGTAATTCTGATTGGTGGTTACAGGTTAGTCAACGTTCGAATCGGTCGAAATCAGGAAGTGTCGGCCGCCATTTTGTTTGTTTTCAGTGCGAGAGTGAAAAAGGAAGGTGGCGAACGTGAAAAGGGGGCAGGGTAGAGAGTTCCTGACCCCCTAGCCTTTGTCAGGGGGTCCCTGAAGGACCCCGAAGGCAAAATTTTTTTAAAATTTTTTTTAAAAAAAATCGGTGAACCCCCCCCCCCAAAAAAAAATGTTAATACTTAGTTTATTGTAAAATAAATATATAAAAAAAGAATAATACATATATAACTTAGCATTTAAAAAACCGTACAAATTCATTGAAAAAACCATAGGTTTCACACACGTTACAGTTAGGAATTAGCATTTAAAAAACCTTGCAAATTCACTTAAAAAACCATAGGTTTCACACATGTTATAGTTAGGTGGATATTTCACTCGTAAAGAACCAATGAAATTCCCCCGTTATAGTTAGTTCAGATAACTAGAACTCGTGCGACCGCCACTCTATCACAAGGATGATGTCATCAGTGATGTCATGAGTGATGCCACTGACCATGTCATGAGTGATGTAATATGTGACGTCATGAGCAGGATTGCGGACGCGCGAGTTATAGTTATCTGAACTAACTATAACGGGAGAATTTCATTGGTTTTTTATGAGTGAAATATCCACCTAACTATAACATGTGTGAAACCTATGGTTTTTTAAGTGAATTTGCAAGGTTTTTTAAATGCTAATTCCTAACCATAACGTGTGTGAAACCTATGGTTTTTTCAGTGAATATATATATATATATATATATACACACACATACACACATATATTATTTAAAAAATTCTATTTATATATGTATATATATATATATATGTATATATGTATATGTATATATATATATATATATATATATAGATATTCGTAAAAACGGAGTCCCACTCGTGCTCTCGGATGGCAATTGGCAAAAAAACAACGAACTTCAATCCAAACAAAGGGAGTTTATTCAATTCATAAACTCGCCGTGACGCGTTTCGCCACTGTCGTGGCTTGTTCACACAACGATACACCGTGAAAGGAACCATTACATACTTTCGCCTATCATAAAGAAAGAAAGAGGACTGTTACCTCTCAACATCGCTGGGAAACTCTTGAACAAAACGGTCGCCATTTTGGCAAGTGCAAAGTGCATTATTACAAACAAAAATATATATGTAAGATGGCACCATTGTTTACATAGCAGGGGGCATTTTGTCATAGAAACAATTGTCAATAAAGTTCTATAATCATTTCGATATGATACATACATTGTCAGTACATAAGAAATAATTTGTATCACAAAGTTAGGAATGGTTCGTTCGTTTGTGTTGTGATGAATCGTATTTTTACGAACAAACTTCATATTGGATTATCAGTATTTCGATCGACATAGGAGCATTCCTGTCTGGTTTACATGTATACCTATTGCCCTTGGTGACAAAGAGCCCCTTGTTCCACATGATATTGCAAAAATCTTGCTCATATAGTTTCTCAGTCAAAATGTAATTAAACCCTTGTTAGAGGGTGAATGAAATAATTATAGTTTTCTGATGCATGTAAGGCTATCAAAGCATGGTGTCTTAATCCCTTATATCACCCATATATTAAAATTAAGAACCATATGGTCTTATCTCACACAGAGGGAACCGTCGGATGATCTAAGGAGAAGGGGCAGAGATCTCAATCTGGGTCAGCCATACCACCCTTTCTTCCTTCCTGTTAAGAAGATAATACATACAAATGTAAATAGGTCATAGGGAAAATTATAGCATCAAATTCAAACAATATACACATTCATTCATTTTGAAGATGTATTGCCATTTCTTCATCAAGATTATGGCCATTCGGAAACAGGGTACACATACCTATTATGTGTTTCGACTCCCGTTGTCTAAGTCTTAGAACCCTGTTACCCCCTCTGACTTTGGGTGTGATCTGTTCAATAGCATAGTATGTGAGTTTTGAGGGATCTGAGAAATGATGGCTTGCAAAATGACGGGCAATGGGATATTGTCTATCTTGGTTGGTAATCGCACGCATATGTTCAAGCACTCGTTTTTTTGCCATATGCGTGGTGCTACCCACATATCGAAGCTTACAAGGACACTCCAACACATAGATGACAAAAGTGCTGGTGCATGTCAGAAATTGTGAGATATTCATCATATTTCCCGTGCTGGTGTTAAAATATGTTTTGACCATTTTGCTATTCCCACAGGCCTTGCAATGGCCACACGGGTAAAAACCTGGTAAATCAATGCCTCTATTCTCAAAATTAGAATTGAGGTCGCTGTGAACTAGAGCGTCCCTGAAGCTACGTCCTCTCCTGTACGTAATCATAGGATGTGTTGGTAAAGTTTTGCCTATGACTGAATCACTTTTTAAGATTTCCCAATGTCGTTGTACAATCTTGCGTACTTGATTAGAATGCCCATTGTATGTCATGATCAGCCTAGCTGTTCCCTCCTCTTCCTTTTGTGTTGTAGTCATTTCTGGAGGTGCTAAAGTACTAGATCTTTCAACTGATTTGACTCTTTCTGTTGCTTTTTTAAGAACCCATGAGGGATATAGATATATATATATATATACACATACACACACATACATATATATATATATATACATATCCAAAACACCTTCTAATCCAGAGAAAAGAAGTACGCCGGACACCAGATTCACAGGAATTAACTTGCACTTTATTTCGCAAAATGACAGCCTGGTTTGCTTGTCCTGATGCGTTTCAGCTACATCGGTAGCCTTGTTCACAGGTGAGCCATCGTAAACGGATATGCGGCGTACCAACGTAATTTATACGCCTTTGTCAGACTACAACATTCCTCCGTAGTCATTCACATCCTGCAAATCCCAACATGCACCTCGAAAGATAATCTCATCCTTTTTAAATCACTGCTGCATTTTCCCTTCATTTTTCAATATACGGTTGCTTTGCAATGAAAGTGTAACATAATAGAGTTCTTTCAGGGTAGGTTCATCATGCTCAAATAGTTGCAAGGCTGTCATTGTCATCAATTTATGCTGTACCTGTATGTTGGGATTTGCAGGATGGGAATGACTACGGAGGAATGTTGTAGTCTGACAAGGGCGTATAAATTACGTTGGTACGCCGCATATCCGTTTACGATGGCTCACCTGTGAACAAGGCTACCGATGTAGCTGAAACGCGTCAGGACAAGCAAACCAGGCTGTCATTTTGCGAAATAAAGTGCAAGTTAATTCCTGTGAATCGGGTGTCCGGCGTACTTCTTTTCTCTGGATTAGAAGGTGTTTTGGATGTGAATGGAGGTTGTCCGCCCCCATGCGCCGTGACTGCCTTGTTGTGGTCTATGTTCCCTGCGGATACAAGTTGTTGTGGATTAATTAAAAGGAGCGGGACCCGCCCGCAGTATTCCAAACAGAAAATGGCACGGAGTTCCAGCCGAGTGGTTTTGGGAATATACTGCGAGGCAAAGGAGAGTGAAGGACGCTCGTTCTTCATATGCTGATTCCAGGACATACAGGTACAGCATAAATTGATGACAATGACAGCCATGCAACTATTTGAGCATGATGAACCTACCCTGAAAGAACTCTATTATGTTACACTTTCATTGCAAAGCAACCGTATATTGAAAAATGAAGGGAAAATGCAGCAGTGATTTAAAAAGGATGAGATTATCTTTCGAGGTGCATGTTGGGATTTGCAGGATGTGAATGACTACGGAGGAATGTTGTAGTCTGACAAGGGCGTATAAATTATGTTGGTACGCCGCATATCCGTTTACGATGGCTCACCTGTGAACAAGGCTACCGATGTAGCTGAAACGCGTCAGGACAAGCAAACCAGGCTGTCATTTTGCGAAATAAAGTGCAAGTTAATTCCTGTGAATCGGGTGTCCGGCGTACTTCTTTTCTCTGGATTAGAAGGTGTTTTGGATGTGAATGGAGGTTGTCCGCCCCCATGCGCCGTGACTGCCTTGTTGTGGTCTATGTTCCCTGCGGATACAAGTTGTTGTGGATATATATACATATATTTATCATTCCAGATACCTTGGGTTTCACAAAAGTAGTCTTAAGCCCAATTCCGTAAAGCGTGATTTATTTCATGGACAAAAACAGCAAACAAATGCCTGACGCGTTTCAGTGCAGCCGCACCTTGGTCACGGGTCACTGACAGTTTGTGCAAAGTGCATAGTGCTCGTACATGGTAATTGAAGTAGGACTACCCGTCCCAACTCATTTTGGAAGATATGCAAACATGGCCTCCATTTTGAAATGGTGTATCTGTCACTTAACATCCAACAGATACTTAAATTGTTTTGCATTTCATTTAACAATATTCCAATGTTTTTACTTTTCTTGCGACATTATTGTATTTCCAAGTACAGAAATGAGTGTCGAATTTACTTTGCTATTTCTAACAAAAAATGATGATGATGTTACATCAGTATAAAATTGCGCCCCAGTGGGCCATGTTGCAATTTTAGAACTTTAATCTTAAAAACATATTCCACCCATATGAATTTTCACCAACATGAATTTTTCAGTCCTGCCCCTGTGGGCTTTTGATTCTGTGTTTTAAGTCTTCGTTCTATTTGCAAAAATCATATGACTCATAATTTATGTATGAATTTCCAAAGGTCACCAAGAAAGTATAACATTTGACTCAAGAATTAATTAATCAAAACAACAATATTGGAATGTTCATTTTGGTTTTCTTCCACATGGTATGCAGACAGTTTTGTCTCCTACAAAAATAAATAAAACAGTGCAATCACTATTGTATATGTAAATTAAAAACACAAACATTAGCTTCTTATATTTAAAACACTGTGCATCAGGGCAGTTACACAACATCATCAACATTCAAATGAACAGCAATTAACCTAAATGGACTGACATTTCTTCATCTTTATTAAGCCCTAAGGGATGTACTGTATCATATTTAATAATCATTTTAGACTACAATTGTCTTAGTTCTCTTATCCTGTTGCCTCCACTCTCTGATTTTGGAATTCTGTCTAGGGCACAGAACTGCAAAAGATTAATATTTTTTCCGTGTAGATCTTCAAAATGTCTCACAATTGGCTACTGCCTATCCTCATTGGCGATTGCCCTAGTGTGCTCCAAAACTCTTTTCTTAACTTGGTGGATAGTACTTCCGATGTATACTAACGGACAGGGACAACTGAGAGCATAAACACAGTAGTCTGATTTGCATGCCAAGTGTTTCTTAATGACATAAGGTTTCTGCTCTTTAGATAATAACAACCCTTTACAATTAATGCTGTTTTTGCAGTCTTTACATGAATTACATGTGAAAAAACCTTGGATAGCTCTTGGGTCCTTTTCTGGTTTTGGTGTACTGCTACACAGTATATCTTTTAGTGCTATGCATTTCCTGAATGTTATTTTGAGCTGACTTCCTACAAATTTTTTCAAAGTTGGATCAATGTTCAAGATATGCCAGTACTTTTTCAAGCATTTTCTGACTTGCCATGACTGATTGCTGTACGCCGTTATAAATCTTATTGGCTCATCTTCATTTTGTTTAATAGATTTGGGATTTAACAAATCACCTCACAAGACTGATTTTATCTTAGTGCAAGCCTGGTTAATAATCTTGTCTGAATATCCCCTTTCTCTAAATCTCTCTTTCATAGTCAACATTTCTAGCTCAAAAGCTTGTTCTGAGCTGCAATTTCTTTTTGCTCGCAGCAGTTCGCCGTAAGGTGTGCTATGAATGAGATTTTTTGGGTGACAGCTTTTTGCATGCAGCAAGCTGTTTCCTGCTGTTACCTTGCAAAACAACCTGCTCGCCAATTTCCCATCTTGTACTTTCACAACTACATCAAAAAATGTGATTGTTTCCTTGTTAATGGTGCTTGTGAAAGTTAGGTTACATTCATTCTCATTCAAATTGGCAACAAATTGCATAGCTTCATTTTCCGACCCTCTCCAGATACAGAAGACGTCATCTATATACCTTGCCCAGAGGACGACGTTCTGGGAAAAGGCTGTGATGTTGCTAGCCACCTACTCCTCCCACCAGCCAAGGTAGAGACCTGCATAACTGAAGGCAAAGCAGGTTCCCCTCGCCGTTCCCCTGGTTTGGCAATAGATGACGTGATCAAACAGAAAGTAGTTGTTTGAGAGACATGTTTGCATCATACACAAAAGCATTTCAGTGTGCAAAAAATACTTTACATCAAGTTGTCTCAGGAAATGTTGGTTAGCTTTGATACCCATCTTGTGCGGTATGCACGTATATCAGCTATTAACATCTAGTGTCATTAACCATATATCATTTTCCCAAACTACTTTTTCAATCAATCTTAAAAAGTCTCGAGTATCTTGCAAGTATGAAGGAAGCTCCTGGACGAAGGGACGTAGGAGGTAATCAATGTATTTTGAAGTATTTTCATAGGTACTTCCTATAGAGGACATGATAGGACGTCCTGGTGGGTTGCCCTTGTCCTTATGTAACTTGGGTAATATATATAGTGCCGCAAGTTTGGGGTATTCACATTTTAAAAATTTGTATTCGTCTTCTGACAATAATTTCTCACATTTCCAGTAGAGTAATTGGGATTGGTAATCATCATTGCTTTTTTTTATAACTAGGTCTATTACTGATAGCATAACTGTTCATATCCCCCAGTTGTCTTCTTCTCCCGCTTAGATACATACACATGGGCTAAATCACGACATTCCCACCCTTATTTGATTTTTTGATTACAACCTCCCTGTTATTTTGCAATTCTTCGACTGCTTTCCTATGTGTAGGGGTGAGATTGTCATGTTTGTGTTTACTTGATTTTCCGAGTTTCTTAAACTCCATAATCACTCTCTTCTCAAAGACTTCAATGGTCTCATTGTGTATTTGTGGTAGGAATCTGGATTCAGGTTTAAAATTACTAGCACTAGTATTGTTAAAAGTTATCATTTCATCAGTTAAACATTCTACAGGATTAGTGTCATCATCACCTCTCTCCAAACTCCTCATGGTTTTTAAAAGATCTACCTCTCCAATTGTTAAATTGGTAGAGTCTTTGAGAAGGGAGTGATTATGGAGTTTAAGAAACTCGGAAAATCAAGATGGGTGGGGATGTCGTGATTTGGCCCATGTGTATGTGTATGAGGGAAGAAGATAACTGGGGGATATGAACAGTTATGCTATCAGTAATAGATCTAGTTATGAAAAAAGTAATGATGATTACCAATCGTAGCGTTTTTTGATTTGCCAATATCTTTGGCGCCGTTTCACGAATCTTCGCGAAAATTTCCAAACTCATGACAAGCTTAGGTCAGCTTCTGTCTTGAAAGTTTGAAGGTGATTCATCAAGCGGGGGGCGAGACACATTTTCTCCATGTTAATTTCCATAGGATATTTTGGAACAGGCTACAGCCAGAACTGCTTAAAGGAATTACACCAAATTTGGCAAAAAGGTAGCTCTTGGTTCAGAAAGCGACCTTTTTAAAAATGGTGTAAATACTTTCAGTAGTTTCTGAGAAATAAAAAAAATATTGATATCTGAGCACCGAGGAGGAGCCGCGAATCCTCCCGAGCACGAGCTTCATTCTGATTGGCTGCCAACACTCCAAACCAGAATGTGTTGGCAGCCGTCTTGTGAGTCAGAAGAAAATATTTAAAAACCGAAGAACCGGCCATGGGAGATGGGTCCCCAGGGCCATAATTGGCCTTAGGAGGGGGGCCTCTCTTGCCTCTTTCTGCATTTCTCTTGCTTATTTCTGCACCTTTCTTCCTCTTTCTGCACCTCACTGTCTTCTATCTGCACTTCTCTTGCCCCTTTCTGCACCTCACTTGTCTTTTTCAGCACCTCTGTTGCTTTTTTCTGCAGATCTCTTGCCTGTTTCTGCAACTCTCTTGCCTCTTTCTGCAGTTCTCTTGCCTCCATCTGCACCTCACTTGCCTCTTTCTGCACATCTATTGCCTATTTCTGCACCTCTCTTGCTACTTTCTGCACCCCTGTTGTCTCTTTCTGCACCCCTGTTGTCTCTTTCTGCACTCCTGTTCCCTCTTTCTGCACCTCTCTTGCTTCTTTCTGTACTTCTCTTGATTTTTTCTGCACCTCTCTTGTTTCTTTCTGCACCCTTCTTCCCTTTTTTGCATCCCTCTTGCCTCTTTCTGCTGTTTTCTTGCCAATTTCTGCAACTCTCTTGCCTCTTTCTGCACCTCACTTGCCTTTTTCTGCACTTCTCTTGCTTCTTTCCAAACCTCTGTTGCTTCTTTCAGCAATTCTCTTGCCTCTTTCTGCACTTCTCTTGCTTGTTTCTGCACCTCTCGTGTCTGTTTGTACCTCTGTTGCCTCTTTCTGCACCTCACTTGATTCTTTCTGAACCCCTCTTGCCTCTTTTTTCACCCCTTTTTGTATCTTTCTGCACCTCTTGTATCTTTCTGCACCCCTGTTCCCTCTTTCTACACCTTTCCTGCCTGTTTCTGCACCTTTCTTGCCTCTTTCTGTACCTCTGTTGCTTCTTTCTACATGTCTCTTGCTCTTTCTGCACCCTTCGTGCCTCTTGCAGAACCTTTGTTGCTTCTTTCTGCACTTCTCTTCCTTCTTTCTGCACCCCTCCTGCCTCTTTCTGTACTTGTCTTGCCTCTTTGTGCACCTCTCCTACTTTTTTTCTGCACCCCTCTTGCCTACTTTTGCACCTCTGTTGGTTCTTTCTGCACTGCTCTTGCTTCTTTCTTCACCTCTTTTGCAAATGTCTGCATCCCTTTTGCCTTTTTGTACCCCTCTTCCTGCACCTCTCTTGCTTCTGTCTGCACACCCGTTCCCTCTTTCTGCACCCCTTTAGCCTGTTTCTGCAACTCTCTTGCCTCTTTCTGCACCTCACATGCCTCTTTCTGTACTTATATTGCCTCTTTCTGCACCTCTCTTGCTTCTTTCTCCACCCCTGCTGTCTCTTTATGCACTCGTCTTCCCTCTTTCTGCACCTCTCTTGCTTCTTTCTGCACCTCTCTTGCTTCTTTCTGCACCCTTCTTCCCTTTTTTACATCCCTCTTTCTGCTGTTCTCTTGCCATTTTCTGCACCTCTCTTGCCTCTTTCAGCACCTCAATTGCCTCTTTCTCCACTTTTCTTACTTCTTTCCATACCTCTGTTGCTTGTTTCAGCAATTCTCTTGCCTCTTTCTGCACTTCTCTTGCTTGTTTCTGCACTTCTCTTGCCTCTTTCTGCACCTCTGTTGCCTCTTTGTGCACCTTTCCTGCTTGTTTCTGCACCTCTGTTGCCTCTTTCCTTACCTCTGTTGCTTCTTTCTGCACTTCTCTTGCCTCTTTCTGCACCCTTCGCGTCTTTTTCAGCATCTCTGTTGCTTCTTTCTTCACTTCTCTTCCTTATTTCTATATCCTTCCTGCGTCTTTCTGTACCTCTCTTGCCAATATGTGCGTCTCTCCTATATCTTTTTGCACCCCTCTTACCTCTTTTTTGCACCCCTGTTAGTTCTTTCTGTACCTCTTTTGCAAATTTCAGCATCCCTCATGCCTTTCTGCACCCTCTTCCCTATTTCTCTACCTCTCTTGCTTCTTTCTGCACTTCTCCTGTTTCTTTATTCACTGCTCTTGTTTCTTTCTGCACCTCTGGCAAATTTCCAAATCCCTCTTACCTCTTTATGCACCCCTGTTCCCTCATTCTGTACCTTTCTTGCCTGTTTCTGCACCTCTCCTGCCTCTTTCGGCACCTCTGTTGCTTCATTCTGCAACCCTCTTGCCTCTTTAAGCACCTCTGTTGCTTCTTTCTGCACCTCTCTTGCTTCCTTCTGAACCCCTCTTACCTCTTTCTGTATCCCTTTAGCTTCTTTCTGCACTTTGCTAGGCTCTTTCTGTACCCTTCATGTCTCTTTCTACACATCTGTTTCTTTCTGCACTGCTCTTGCTTCTTTCTGCACCTCTGACTTAGTAGTTTTAATCTCCATGCCCTATTATGTACTAGGGCCTTACAGGGGTGGTCATGCCATTCACAGGGGTACTCCAACCCATAGTGTAACCTAGTGTATGTAGGTGTTTTCATTGTATTCTAAGTGTCTTTTAGCATAGCACTGGTTCTGGTTAGTCAGAGTCAGTTACCACCAGTACCAGTGAGCAAAATGTTGGGGGCACAGGATGACTTTGCAACAAGGCCTCTTTGTGCACCTCTGTTGGTTCTTTCTGCATATCTCTTGCTTCTTTCTGTACCTTTCTTAGTCTTTCTGGACTTCTGTTGCCTCTTTCTGATTTTCTCTTGCTTCTTTCTGCGCCTTTCTTCCTCTTTCTGCATATGTCCTACCTAGGTAGGCATACTTAGAAATTAGCATTTAAAAAAACCTTAGAAATTCACTGAAAATACCATAGGTTTCAAGGACGTTATAGTTATTAATTAGCATTTAAAAAAACCTCTGAAATTCACTGAAAAAACCCATAGGTTTCAGGGATGTTATAGTTAGAAATTGGCATTTAAAAAACCTTTGAAATTCACTGGGTGTATGGGTTCAAGAGTGCATCTGTGAAGGGCTGAATGGGTGGGTGAGTGGGTGTATGGGTGTATTGGTGAGTGTTTAGATGTCCCAGTGGTCATGTGTGAGTAACTACATATGTGAAAGGCAGTATATGTGGGTGTTGGACTATATAAATGACTATATGTGAGAGTGAGCAGAGTTTGCTATGGCAGGGCGGGAGCTGTGCTCACGCCCTGCCATAGCAAATGGCAATGTCGGGGTAGGGCACCCCGGGACATTCCAGGAGACAGCCCTAGGGGGTAGTGGCTCCCAGGGCAATCAAGGGCTCCTGGAGGGGGGCCGCGCGGCCCCCCTCCCATCATCTGCACAGCACCGGGGAGGTGGTGGTCCCCGGGGCTTGGGGGGGCCATTGGGACCCCGCAAATAATTGAAGAAAGCCCTGGAGAGGTGGCAGTCCCCGGGGTCTGGGAGGTCCCCCACCGCCAAATTATTTTCTGTGAGCCACGGGGAGGTGGTGGTCCCTGGGGCTGCGGGGGCCCACGCGGGCCTCCGCAGTATAATTGTGGCATTCTCCCGGGACTTAGCCCACCCAGGGTCTCATTTAAATAAAGCGCAGGCCTAGCGGGTCCCCTTTTCATGATTTTTATCTTTGTTTCACCCTTTTTCTTGTGACTCGGTTACTGAGTCACAAGATGGCTGCCAACACTTCCTGGTTTGGAGTGTTGGCAGCCATTCAGAATTGAGCTCATGCTCAGGAGGGTTCACAACTCCTCCTCTGTGCTCAGATATTGATATTTTTCTTTTCTACATTTCTCAGGAACTACTGAATGGATTTACACCCTTAAAAAAAAGGGTGTACTCTAAACCAAGACCTACCTTTTTGCCAAATTTGGTGTAATTCCATTCAGCAAGTCAGGCTGTAGCCTGTAATAAAGTTTCCTATGAAAAATAACATGGCGAAAACGCGCTTTGGGACTCCCTTTTTTCTCGGCCCCCGCTTGACGAATCACCCCGAAACTTGCAACACACGAACTGAGCCATCCGTCCCTATTTTTTGGAAAAATTTCACGAATATTCGTCAAATGGCGCCAAAGAAATTGGCAAATTAAAAAAACATTTCCTATGGGAACTAGGTTCTAACTATAACTACCTATTGGCGACCACCAGTAGGTAAATTAAATATATATATATATATACGAAAATGAGGAGAAATAGCCGCCATGCTGTATCGCGGTAAGGGGGGTAATTGACACGTGTACTGGAGGGTGTGCGAAGTGGATACTATCACCTGCCGAGGGAGCCCATGGATCCCTGGAGTGGTGAAATTTGGAATTTTCTAAGGGTGTAGTCCCATGCCGAACTCAGCAACTGGATGGGTTAAAGAATACACATGTGCCGATTGTAATTAAGAGAGCACGGAAATCCATAACCTGAAGGGGTGAAGAATTAACAGAGAGGGCAGCACGATAAAATGTGAACGCCTTAGAAGAAGCACAGTTAAATTGATTCTGCATGATATAAAGTTTAAGTACAAATATGTAGAAATAGAAGACAGACAGGCAAAATGGAGGCTGGCCGCAGAACACACTTTCAGTGAAAAAGCCAGGGTGATAGGAACAGAAAAACCCTCTAATGCTGCGAATAAAACACCAGTCCAGTTAGTGAAGGAACTGGAGAGAACAAGAAGAATGGAGGCTAAGCAATGGTGGGAAATGACAATACTCACTAAGTATTTGGAATTCAAACAAATACAAAGGGGTTGTGGATAATGTTGTTACCAACATACAACCACATGGGTGAGGATTTGTTGAATGAATGGTGAGAGAATATGGAGTGGTGTTCGGTAAGACTAATGAGGACATTAACCAAACATGCGAAGAGAAAGATGGAACTGCAATCAGCAAAAGTGGAACTGATTGTACAAGAGTTGGAAAAATATAAAGATGACACAACGATAAAATATCTAAGAACAAAAAATGGAGAAATTGTTCCAGGAATGTGGCAAAAAAATAAAAATGGAACGGAAAGCAAGAAAGTTCACCAGGATAGGCTGGTTCACCAATATGGCCACGTTTACACTTTCTCAAAAAAGTTTGACAACTTGAGGGCCAAGGAGAAGATGGATGCACAGACAAATGATGCCCCAAGTGAAAGTAAAGTCAGCTCTGATGCAGGCTCCAGCGCGAATGAGGCACCCATAGAAAAGGTGTATTTTCATAGGGAGCTTCGACTCCTGCGAATGACGATGCGTCAATGTGGAAGAAGCAGGACGCAACAAAATTACAGAAATAAACTGCAGGACAAGGTGGGGCAAAAGGAAGGGGGTGAGGAACAGAGAGTGCAAGTAGAAACAGCTCATGTGAATGAGGCGGATGAAACCAGACCCCTTGTGGTGAATATCTCATCGATTAAATAAAATCGTAATCGAGAGGCTATTAAATCTAGGCCTAACTTTTGCCCAAATTCACGTCCTGACTTCACTGATTGTAGAATTGAATTATACAAGTACACTAGGAAGATTAAGCTCCGTAAATACCATCAGATGAAATCTTAGAAAATTACCAATAATTAACTAGATTCAAATCCTCGACCTTCAAAATATCTGATATATCTGACAGCATTGCCATTCATGATCTGGAAATGAAAGATATGGGGAATATCATACAACCAGCTGGCAATAACATAAATGGTGGTGTAGGATCAGCCTCATGTACAGGTATTGACGATGAGAAGTGAGAATCAAGAGAGCTGACCCTCCAAAGTAATGACCTTAGAAACATGGGATTTGAGACATACCATCAAACAGAGTGGGTTGAAAACAAAACGTAGATTTTGCACTCAGCTACCTCCAGGAAACTGAACTGATTTATTCCAAGAACTGGTATTGAAGAGTTGAAAATATTAAGGAAGCAGTGGCAGAATTATTAAAAAACGAGTGATTTTTCAGTGAAGGACTGGAGAGACATTTATGATCTAAAGAACAACCTCTCTTTAATCATCAAGCCCTCTGATAAGGGTGGGGGGGGCAACATTATTTTGATGAATCAGAGTAGATACTTATCAGAAGCAAGGAGTCAACTGAATAACATCACACATTACAAGCTGCCTCCCGGAAAATCCCATGAAGGAACTTGAAATTAAAACCATGGCATCAATCAATCAATCAGGGATTATATAGCACGCTACTTACCCGTGAGGGTCTCAAGGCGCTAGGGGGGGGGAGTCGGCTCCGGATCAGTCGAAGAGCCAGGTCTTGAGGTCCTTCCTGAATGTGTGCAGGGTCGGGGAACATCTGATGTTCACCGGGAGCTCATTCCAGGTCTTGGCTGCGATGTATAGGAGAAGGCTCTTCCTGCAGTTTTGTTTCTGTGGATGCAGGGGACCTCTGCCAGGGCGAGGTCTGCAGAGAGGACGTTTCTCCTGGGTGCATGGAAGGAGACTCTCTTGTTGAGGTATTTGGGTCAGATGTTGTTGAGGGCTTTGTAGGCGTGGGTGAGGAGTTGGAAAGTGACTCTCTTCTCGATGGGGAGCCAGTGGAGATCGCGTAGGTGTTGGGTCATTTGCTTGCGCCGCGGAGTTCCGAGGACAAGTCTGGCTGCGGCGTTCTGGATGGTTTAGAGTCTGTGTAGAAGAGTTCTGCGTCTAACTGAGTCTATTCCATCCTCCATCAATACTGACCAGAATCTGAATGTTTCCATTTCTGATTGGCTGACAGATGCAGTATCGACTCTTGTCCCTCAATCCAGGAGCAAACATAGATCCTTGCGCCCACCAGCACCCTGGTATTCAGAGGAGCTGAAAATCCTACGCTCCAAATGCAAAGCCCTGGAGAGGAAATGGAGGGCGTCCTATTCAGCTTCCTCTAAAGTGATCTACAAAGAAGAACTAAAACTTTATCATGCAAACTGCAAACGTGCTAAGGCCTCCTACACTGTTTCCACAATCACTTCAGTGCAAAACTGTCCCCGAACTCTTTTTGCCACAGTTAAAAAACTCACAGGAGCTGATACTGTCCCCGCACTGCCGGCTTTAGATGCCACACAATGTAATGCCATTGCAGACTTTTTTGTATATAAGGTTGAGGGCATCCATCAATCTCTTGCTTCCCTTCCCTCTCCAACTGATTCCTCTCTACACGGTCCGTATTGTAATACCTCCACCTCCCCCACTGAGTATATTTACAACTGGACACCATTTGACGACTCTTCTTTCCTATCCTGCTTAAAAAGCATCAGGTCTGGATCTCCGCGGGACCCAGTCCCCATGAAGATACTCAAACAACTTGACCTTGAACCACGAAGATTCCTAATGAGGCTATTAAACGTCTCGCTCATCGAATCTCGAGTGGAACAGGACTGGAAACATGCCATGGTCGTCCCCCTGCCGAAAAAATCTGGTGCTGACATCACAAATCTTGCCAACTTCAGGCCTATATCCCTGCTGCCAGCCTGTTCTAAAATCCTAGAACGCCATGTTAACACCCAACTTAATGAGTTTGTTGAAAACATGGGATATCTCCATCCGTCCCAATCAGGCTTTCGCGCTAATTATTCCACCGAATCCGCACTCCTAGGGGTAACTGAGCGACTCCGACACGGTATCGATGGCGGTGAGACCTTTGCGCTGATTCTTCTTGACTTAAGCGCTGCCTTCGATACCGTGTCCCACTCCATCCTATTGGAGTCTCTCGGTTCCCTCGGTGTTGCTGGATCTGCGCTCGCCTGGGTGTCCTCATTTCTTAAGGAGCGCACCTTTCAGGTTTTCTCAAACAAAGCTGAATCTGCGATTCATTCCTCTGCCTACGGCGTCCCCCAAGGGTCTATATTGAGCCCTCTGTTGTTTAATATTTACATCAGACCACTTGCTTCCATCGTAGAGGACGCCGGTCTGTCTATATACTCATACGCAGACGACACGCAGATTGTGTTCTCTCTGTCTAGCAGCAGGGCTCAGGACACCTCTGCCCTCAAAATCGGCCTCTCTCGCGTTGCAGCTTGGATGCAAATGCATCTGTTAAAGCTCAACGGAGACAAGACCGAGGTGATCATACTAGGCAAACAAAAAGATCTCTGGGGTCCACGACATTGGCCCAGTGACATGGGTCCTCTGCCTACCCCTGTGCCTGTTGCTCGCAACCTCGGTGTCCTAATCGACGACAAACTCTCGATGAGGCAGCAGGCAACTAAGGTCGCTGCGATCTGCTTTAACACCCTTCGCTGGTTGCAAAAGATCATATGGATGCTGCCTGAGTCCACTCGTAGAACTGTCGTACAGGCCCTTGTGATGTCCCATATCGACTATGGCAATGTGCTTTATCTAGGAGCAGATAAAGCTACAATCAATAAACTCCAGGTTGTACAGAACTCAGCCGCCCGCCTGCTGCGTAATGTCCCAAGGAGAATGTCCGCAATGCAGGCTCTACGTGACCTCCATTGGTTAAAAATCTCGGAACGAGTGGCCTTCAAAACTTTGTGCATCCTCTTCAAAATTCGCCAAGGCTCCGCTCCGGCCTACTTGCACAATCTTGCGCAGCCATATCAGCCTGGCCGCCTTTTGAGGTCATCCAAGAGTGGCAATCTTGTGATTCCCAGAATCCGACTGGCAAAAATGGGAGGCCGTTCATTCGCATATCTGGGCCCCAAGATGTGGAATGCTCTCCCATTGGCGCTTAAAACAGAACCCAGTCTTCTGGCTTTCCGCAAAAAGCTGAAGACCCTCCTGTTCTAGTTCCAGATTCCTCCGGTCTTGTGTTTCCCTTTTGCAATTACTTGTTTTCCGATTTCTCCTCCAGTCTATCCCTGGCGCCGGGAAACCCACTGCGGGTAGCTGCGCGCAATATAAGTTCAATAAAATAAATAAATAAATTCCGGCGTAGAGGGCGTTGCCGTAGTCAAGTCTGCTGGTTATGAGTGCGTGGGTGACGGTCCTTCTGCAGTCGGGGGGGATCCATTTGAAGGTCTTACGGAGGACGCGATGGCAGTTGAAACTTGTGGAGGCGACGGCGTTGATCTGGCGGTTCATGGAGAGGGAGGAGTAGAGGATGATGCCGAGGTTCCGGGCGTGGTCGGTGGGCGAGGGTGGGCTCCTGAGGGCAGATAGCCACCAGGTGTTGTCCCAGGCGATGTAGCAGGGTCTGAGGATGAGGACCTCGGTCTTCTCTGAGCTGAGCTTCAGACAGCTGTCCTTCATTCAGGCTGCCACATTCGTCATTCCTTCCTGGAAGCAGAGTCTGGTGTCTTCAGGATTCTTCACGAGTGAGAGGATGAGCTGTGTCTCGTCGACATAGGATACAATGCTGAGCACATGCTGTCTGACGATGGCAGCGAGGGGGGCCATGTAGATGGTGAAGAGCGTAGGGCTGAGAGATGATCCCTGGGGTACTCGGAGCGGAAGGGAGGGAGTCTGATCCTCTGGGTTTGGCCAGAGAGGAAGGATTGGATCCAGTCGAGGGCAGCTCCTTGTATCCCTGCATTGTGAAGTCTGGCTGTGAGTGTGCGGTGTGAAACGGTGTCGAAGGCCGCGGAAAGGTCTAGCAGGATGAGGGCTGCCGTGTGTCCCTGGTCCAGTAGCATGCGGTTGTCCTCAGTGGCGGCTAGGAGGGCGGTCTTGGTACTGTGGTTGCTGCGGAATCCAGACTGGGATGGAGTTATCTTCTACAAGGGTGGTCAGCTGGGCATTTACGAGTCTCTCTGTGACTTTGGCCGCAAAGGGAGGAGAGAGATAAGCCGGTAGTTTTTCAGGTCCGTTGGGTCGGCCGTTGGTTTCTTGAGGAGGGGTTTCACCTCCGCCCGTTTCCAATTGTCTGGGCAGATGCCGTATGTGAGGGTGGCATTGATGGCGCGACCAAGTTCGGGTGCAAGGATTGCCACCATCTACTTTCTCCCTAAGGGGGTCATTACGATGGCTGTTGGATGCTTTTGTCAGGGTGTCGCCCGAACAGACGTCGGCGGTCCCACTGCCCAATTACAATGTGCCCGCCGGGATAGCAGGAGGAAAAGTGCTTCATACCATTGCGGCTTGTGCTGCGGCCTTGGGAAAGGGCTGCAGCACTAGCTGCATTGTTCTTGAGCACTTTGTGCACATTCATGCACAGTGTGCCAGGCACCACATGGTGCCTGACACACAGTGCATAGATGTGTGTGGGGGCCCTACATGTACCCCCAGGGCCACATTACAGCAGACCACAGGGGACAGGGACCCTGCTTGGGGCCCCCAAAGTCCCTTTACAGCTGCCTTATTATGGCGGTCGGACTGCCATGAACAGGCAGCTGGAAAGGGACATCGTAATCCTGAAGGCAGTTCCTGAGCAGGCACTGCCTCCATTCAGGATCACGATTCTGACTGCCGCCACGTCGGGATCGGTAAATCCTGTCCAAGGTGGCAATCTGTCCCCCATCTGTCAACGGTCAGACCGCCTGCATCGTAATATGATGGTCGGACCGATGCCCTGTCTGTCAGGCAGATGGCCACCTATGGCTTGTCGGTGGCGGTCCGCCTGGTATCATAATGAAGGACTAAAATACATAAGAGCATTTAAAATCTTCCGCTAGGGAGACTCATTGTGAGTTCAATTATGTCCTTGTTGGAGAAAAGTTCACGATACCTGGATCTGTTTTTACAAGAATATGTTGTCAATCTGCCATCATACTTAAAGGACTCAACATATTTTTTTAAGAAACTGGACCACATCCCATGGAAGCAGGAGTTTATATTGGTCATGCTTGATACGACATTATATACATCCATTGGTCACGATAAAGGAACTCAAGCAGGGCCGGACTGGGAACCAAAACCGGCCCTGGCAAAGTGCTCGGCTGCCCCCCCCCTTCCGCGGGGGGGTTGGGGGTGCCACTGAGCTCTTTGCCAGGGCCGGTTTTCGGCCGATTTTGTTACAGGGCCGATTTTGCAGCTATGCTGCAAAAACGGCCCTGTAACAAAAACGGCCCCCACCCATGCGGAGCACCGGGGGATTGCCCGGTGCCCGCTATGGCCAGTCCGGCCCTGAACTCAAGTATGTGACTTATTCTTATGGGATTGAACTGTAGAGTTGCTTGAACATACCCAGATGTTAAAGGAGATGTTAAGGTACTGCCTTACCCACAGTGTCTTTGTCTTCAATAATGAATACTATCTACAGCAGCAAAGAAAGTCAAGGGGCCCCTCCTTTGTCACCACCTACACAAACTTGTTCATGGGGTGGTGGGAGAAGGTGGTGGCCTGGGCTGATGAAAACAAGGAACATGTTTAGAAGGTTGCACTGTGGATACAGTTTATAGACTATTTATCCTGCAGGAAGGGGACAAAACTGAGCTGGACTCCTTTTTTGAAAAAATGAATTTCAATGACCTTAATTTACAGTTTACAAGCACGTGCAGTTGATCCCACTATGACTTTCATGATGTGGAATTGGACGTGGTCAACAACCAATTAACAATGAAAATACACAGATAGGCAACTACCACATATTCTTTATTACATGCCAACAGTGATGAAGTAAGTAATGAAGCATTCCTTATAGTCAAATATTGAGAGCCAGAAAGATATGCTTGACTGATAAACAATTTAATATAGAGATGTGCAATATGTTCAAATGTTTCAGTGAGAGGGGTTACCCTAGAAACATCTTGTACGATGCAAAGAAAAGAGCCAGTGGAACAATTATTATATCCACAAGGCAATAGTATGGATAAAAAGGAAAACTGGGTGAAAAGATTATTTCTGTAATATAACACGGCACAATCTAGCATTAAAACGATATTACAAAAAAACTGGCATGTGTTGAATAACTTGAAGGATATTGTGTGCATGGGCCCATGGATAACATCTAAAAAGGCTAAATGATTGGGAGACATACTCACGTCGATCCATTTTGACCCCTGGGAGAGGAAAGAATTGGTTGTTCAATAACACCAGGTGCTTCAAAATCCTGATTCAATGTTTTCGGGTTGTGTTGTAGTCCTGGATGGTACAACTACCATGTTCTAAGCATGTACCATCGCTTAGAACATATTCCCGGCAGGACCCCATGAAGCCCTTAGTGAGCGTAGATATGATTGGCAAAGGGGGGCTGTGTGTAGGTGGTAAGTCTCGCTTCTTCGGTTGTTTCAGGGGCTTCCTTGGGTCCCCAGAAGCCCCAGCCGCAATAGCAAGAATCAGCCGGGCCGTGCAACGCTGATTCAGTGATCGCGCCACCCCGTTTAGTCACGGACTGGACTTGACAGTGGCCCTTTGCTTAGACATGCTTCCATGGCGGGCCAAGGCATTCCAGTACCTTGGAAGACTGTGAGAAGCTTGTTGCCAGCAAACCACCGGCCACTTGTAGAGCGTGTCCTCTCTCGCGCTGCTGGCCAGCATGAAAAATATCAAAAGGGAAACACTTGAGTTGCAAGTACTTTAGAGGACACACTGGGCATTTGTAGGAAGTCCAATTTGAATAACAGCTTGTGGCATGACGTGTTTTGGCGAGGTTTGCCTTCTTCTGATGCCGCTGATACCGGGAGATTGCCACACCCCTCCTTTGAAATGGCTGCAACTTTCCCATTGATTTGAATTCAGCGGGTCCTAATTCGATGTTTTCGGGTTGTACTGATTGACAAAAGGGGGCTTTATGTAGGTGGTAAGTCGCACTTCTTTGGTTGTTTCAGGGGCTTCCTTGGGTCATCAGACGCCCCAGCCGCAATAGCACAAATCAGCCGGGTCGTGTGACGCTGATTCAGTGATCGCGCCACCCCGTGTAGTCACGAATTGTACTTGACAGCGGCCCTTTGCTTAGACATGCTTCCGTGGCGGGCCGAGGCATTCCAATACCTTGGAAGACTGTGAGAAGCTTGTTGCCAGCAAAGCCCCGGCCACTTGTAGAGCGGGTCGTCTCTCGCACTGAGAACATATTCCCGGCAGTACCGGGAATATATAGATATCAGCTCCAATATTCGCATCCAAAGAAACGAGGCGACCGCAAACAATCAAGTGGGTAAACTCGGTTATTTAATTTCACTGAGAGATGAAGCAGGACAGGACGCGTTTCGACGTAGCACCTATTTCCACTGTGAGTGGAGACAGGGTGACAATATGTTTAAATAAGCTAACAAAGAAACAAGACAGCCTTCATTTCCGGTATGCACTACATGAGCGACAACATAGTCAAAGGACTAACAATCTGTTTAGCCCGCCGGCGCCATCTATATATAAACACTAGAAATTCACTGAAAAAACCAAAAATTAAAGGAATGTTATAGTTAGGCCTTCTAATAAATTTAAAACTTTCATTTAAAAAAAACCACTGAAGTTTGACAGTTATAGTTTATTGAGCTAACTAGAACTAGCTTCCCAACAGGCACTGCTCATGACCTCACATTTTATATCACCCATTACATGCTCTATAACATCAGTGATAACATCACTGATGACATCTCAAATGACATAATTCATAATGTGGACGATGGCTTTTTAACGTTACAAAAGATATTATTAGCAGGCCTAACAATAACATAATTTTAACCATTGTTTTTGTCAGTGAATTTCTGGTGTCTTTTTTAACTTATATTAAAATCTAATTATCTTGCCTAACTATAATGTCACTTTACCCTTTGTGTTTTTTAAGTGAAACCTTTTAACGATGTGCAGTAGGGGTTTGGATGCAAGGCCTGGATGCAGAGGCTGGCCCTGTCTTGCATGTGACTAAAGTACCACATTTAGACACGCGTTTCTTGTGATCACAGCAACATAGAAAATTGTATTGCTTTATTTAGTGAGGCAATTTGATGCCTGTTCAATTCAATAAACTACGTCTATTTGGCATAATTTTGTTAATCATCAAAAAGCAAAGACTGTATATATATATATATATATATATATTTTGCGGTTACTCCGGCTTGCTTCCAGAACTCTGGTGGTGCACTTTTTTAAACCATCACAACTCCCTTCAAGTCAATCAATCAATCAATCAATCAATCAAACATTTGTAGAGCGCACTACATACCCGTGAGGGTCTCAAGGCGCTGGGAGGGGGGGCGCTACTGATCGAACAGCCAAGTCTTGAGTAGCCTCTTGAAGGTCAGCAGGTCTTGGGTCAGTCGTAGGCTCAGTGGGAGGGTGTTCCAGGTCTTGGCGGCGAGGTGGGAGAAGGATCTCCCACCGGCGGTTGTTCTTCAGATGCGCGGGGCGGTGGCGAGTATGAGGTCGGCGGAGCAGAGCTAGCGGTTGGGGATGTAGAAGGAAAGTCATCTGTTGAGGTAGGCTGGGACGGTCTTGTGGAGTGCCTTGTGTGTGTGGATGACGAGCTTGAAGGATAGCCTCTTGTTGACGGGCAGCCAGTGCAGGTTTCTCAAGTGGGGGGTGATGTGGCCGTGGCGTGGTACGTCGAGGATCAGTCGTGCCAAGGTGTTTTGGATGGGTTGCAGTCGTTTGATGAGCTTGGTTGGGGCTCCCACGTAGAGGGCGTTTCCGTAGTCGAGTCTGCTGCTTACAAGGGCCTGGGTGACTGTTCTTCTTGTATCTGTCGTGATCCCCCAGTAGATCTTGCGGAGCATGCGGAGGGTTTTGAAGCAGGAGGAGGAGACGGCGTTGACTTGCTTGGTCATGGAGAGCGTTGAGTCGAGGATGATTCCCAGGTTGCGTGCATGGTCGGTGGGTGTTGGGGCTGCCCCCAGTGCCGTCGGCCACCAGGAGTAGTCCCAGGCTCAAGGGTTGGAGCCAAGGATGAGGACCTCCGTTTTGTCCGTGTTCAGCTTCAGTCAGCTGATCTTCATCCAGTCGGCGACAGCCTTCATTCCTTCGTGGAGGTTGGTTTTGGCAGTGATGGGGTCCTTGGTGAGGGAGAGGATCAGTTGAGTGTCGTCGGCATAAGAGATTATGTTGAGGTCGTGGTGTCGGGCAACGTGTGTGAGCGGGGCCATGTAAATGTTGAACAGTGTCAGGCTGAGGGAAGATCCCTGGGGTACGCCGCAGATGATCTCGGAGGATTTGGATCGGAATGGGGGAGGCGGACGCTCTGGGTTCTGCCGGCGAGGAAGGAGGTGGTCCATTTCAGAGTTTTGTCTCGGATCCCTACGGCGTGGAGGCGTGTGTGTAGTGTGCAGTGGCAGACGGTGTCGAAGGCGGCGGAGAGGTCCAGGAGGATGAGGGCTGCGATATCACCATTGTTGAGCAGAGTCCTGATGTCGTCGGTGGCGGCGATGAGGGCGGTCTCGGTGCTGTGGTTGCTGGGGAACCCTGACTGGGAAGGATCCAGGATTCTGTTATCTTCGAGGTATCGGGTTAGCTATCTGTTGATGATCTTCTCGATGACCTTGGCCGGGAATGGGAGCAAGTAAGAAAGAATTGGCACTCTGGGATGCAAGGAACTCTTTTTATTCGATCAGGCCCCTCCGGACAGGACGATTTCGGCTGTATTCAATGGCCTTTGTCACCTGACCTTTAATACAGCCGAAATGTGTCCTGTCAGGAGTGGTCTGATCGAATAAACAGAGGGGCTCATTACGATGGCGGGCACACCCGAGTCCGCCTGCCATCGTTACGGTGCGTGGGACCGCCCGCAAGACATGCGGTGGTCCCACCACTGCAATTAGGATGCGCCCGCCATACTGCAGGCCCACTAGTAGCATTTAACCTACCGGCTCTGGGCACATTATGGGGCATATTCATAAGAAACAATCACCGAGTCAACGGCACTTTATCGCAGCCAAATTGCGATAAATCCATCGCCCCATTCACAAGCTGGTGTTAACAGCCCACAGCACCAGTTTACTCGCGATAGCAGCCGCAAAAAACATTGCCATAGAGGACCCGCGCAACTATCGCTAATGAGATGCAAAGTGGGAGTTCCCTGTGCCAAAATTCGCAACAACATCACACCACAACATTCTCAACAACCAGCCACATCAGTGATAAAAACACAAAACAGGCGATACGGCGCGTTGGTACCAGGAAATCTACACCTGCTCTGACCTGGTGTAAAGTCGGACAGCAGCCTGCACCACAAAAGAAAGACCAGCCCAGGGCCACACCCGAAGGGCAACAGAAGCCATGAAGCCACCCATCATGCGGCCTGGACACCCAAGAGGGCTACAACACCCACCGACACCACCCCCAGGACCACCCCTCCCTGGCACCCCCCTGACCAAAGACATGCCACATCAGCTACACCTAAACATGCACAAAATAATCTGCCTGACGTCGCACAATCACAACTAGTGACATGCATGTGTTGACACAGAAAAGAGTAGCACACATTCACTTTCGAAGCAACAAATGAAACTTTATTAAAATGAACACTGAAATGAAATGAAGACACATGGCCGCTCCCCTCGGGACAATCCGTAGGTCCCAGCCTGCAAGACAAGAATCATGATGAGAAGGTGTGTCCTCCGCACATCAAAGGACAGAGAGAGCGCGAAGGGGAGAGAGAGAGAGAAGAAGAGAGGGGGAGAGAGAGAGAGAAGAAGAGAGGGGGAGAGAGAAAAGAAGAGAGGGGGAGAGAGAGAGAGAGAAGAGAGGGGGAGAGAGAGAAGAAGAGAAGGGGAGAGAGAGAGAGAAGAAGAGAGGGAGAGAGAGAGATAGAATAGGGGGGGGAGAAAGAAGAAGAGAGGGGGAGAGAGAGACAGTGCCGCCCCTGCGCACCCAGGCCACACTGCTCATCTGCTGCCACCGGTGTGTCTCCAACCACGTGCAGGTATGTATCGCAGTTCATCAGGTCACACATATGAGTCTGAGCCGCGAGCTGAAACAGAGTCCAGATACATGACTGGCACAGTACACACACCTGCACAAGACAACATCGCCTGCCTGCCCATGCACATCCAGGCAGAAGCACCCCAACCCCTCCCGCTGCCCACTGAGCCTGCCGACCATGCACACCCAGGCAGAGGCACCCCAACCCCTCCCACCGCCCATCGGAGCATGCCCTCCCATGCACACCCAGGCCTCACAGCTCACCTTCCGCCACTGGCGCATAGACGGGAGGTACCACCACGTGCCGCTGCAAGCCACAAGCCGGTGGCCCGCGGACATGGCACCCTCCACACTATGCAGCCATGCTACGCAGACCAACAGGTCTCACGTTTGGTGCTGGGTCTTCATTACTCCATGGCAGAGGACATACCAGTGCACACGGCACCATCGCAGGCTGCACACCCACTCAGCCCAATGGGTGCCACTAACTCTGTGCTCCTGGAAGCGACGCCATGTGGCAGTAGGCCCACGCTGCCTGCTGGCTCTGGCCTACACTGCGGTCCAGCAGGGCACACAAAACCTGAGCTGTCTGGACCGCCGGGACGGGGCATCATCGCAGGCTGCACACCCGCTCAGCAGCTTAAGGTGCCACTGACTCAGTGCACTCAAAGTCACCGTCCCGTGGCGGTGTGCCTGTGCCGGCCGCAATGCTCCGAGTGCCCCTAACCCTGTGCAAGCCCAGTCAGCGCCACGTGGCGGTAGGCCCATGTCGTGTGCCAGGCCTCAGATGCCACCAACCCTGTGCACAACAACTCATGGGCCCTTTATGAATGAGAAGCGTGGAGCGGCTGTCATCCAGTCACCACTGGATGAGGGGAATGTGACATCGTCGGCCCCTTATGTTGGCAGAGTCACATGGCCAGTGATGCCTGTGCCGGATGGGTGTGGTGTGTGTGCAAACCTGCCCTCAGGGAGTGGCTGTGACATTCTGACAACTAGACCAGTGATCTGCACACCACTAGCGAGTACACCTGCGACGGGTAGTAATGATGGCCCCCCCTCAGTGCGTCATCGGAGTGGTCTGGCCTGCCGTACGCCGGACCAACGCAGGGCTTGCCACAATGACTCATGAGCTCGGGGCGCGGTCCAGTCCATGTCCGGACAAGGAAGTGACTGATGCATGTGTCCCTGTTGTAGTGTTCACGGGACCAGGTACACAAAATGTAATGTTCTGACTCGCATCCCACAGGATGAACATCATTGATGCAAGGGAAGGCACTGTCCCCACATTCATCCTCACATCCATACCTGAATGATGTAAGACATGACACAGCAGTGCGTAACTGGATGGTTATTTTCACATCCAGTGCAGTTCTGCAGCTGGAGCGGTACAGGGCCTTGCCGAGCACACTACACAATATGGGCCCGTGGAGGGCCAGCCAAAGTCCATCCGGGAATGACATGTACTTTGGAAGAGGAAGGGTACAGTCCGTAGTCTGTCCGCCGTGTTATTGGTCGTCAGACAGGATGTGGCAGTCCATGTCGCTGTCCAAGGTGAGTGCATCAGAGTGCATCGGGGGTCAGTGGAAGGTCATGAGGCCATGTTTGGCACCAAGCAGAAACAGGCCAGGTGGTGGAAATGAATGCTCGTGCCTCCTGATCACAAACCCATCCATGTCCTCATCCCCGGATGTGTGGCTTGCCCCCACCCTGTGGGTGTTGCAGTCCTGGCTGCGGCACTGTGTGCCACTGACACATCAGGGGCCTGGGTGGATACGTCTGCCGCACTGTGAGGCACTGACACACCAGGGGGTGGGGGTGGGGATGTGGATGGTCTGGGGGCAGCAGCATTCATCAGCACCACTCCTTGTGGCGGCAATGCCATGATGGAGGTCTGTAGGGTATGATAGATCCCACCTACATTCTGATGATGTGCAGCGGTGGCTGCCATCCTTTCCACCTCCATACGCACCATGTCCTCCATGAGCCTCCGCATGTGTGCCAGCTCACGGCTGGTATCGCTGGAGCCACTCTGAGCAGACAGCTGTTCTACTCTCTGTGCATTGACTGCAGTGATGTCAGTCAGGGCTCGTTGGAGACCATGGGGCAGACATAGATACCCAAGGATGGCGTCCAGTTTGGCAGTCATTAGTTCCAACCCCACCCGCACCTGCTCAGCCATCTCCCTCTGGCCCTCCAGCACACGGCGTTGGAAGGCTGTGGGTGCCTCCTGCTGGTTGGTTTGGGTGGTGGGTGGGGTCTCCTCGATGAAGCTGGGCTGCCCTGTTCCTGGAGGTGAGTCGCAGATGAGGTCAATGATGTCTAGGATGGCTTGTGTGTCGATGCTGGTGTTGTCCTCCCCGTCATCAGTGAAGAGTGGCTGAGACTGCTCGGCAGGAGGTTTGACAATGCCCCTGCGATGTGAAGGGGAGATGGTGTATTACAATGTGTCCACATGTATGCAGCCACATGGTACAGGTTGACATTCTGACAGCATGGCATTGTACATTGTGACAGTCTCTGGTCTGGGCGAGGTGCCAGGGTCATTGTGGGTGTGTACTGTGCCCTGCTTGATTGTGCATTTGTGCCATCATGGCCATCTTCGTCTGTCCCCCCCAGTACCTGGTGGTCCCTCACCCTGTTGCGGTTGTGTTGTGTCCTGTCGAGCAGTGTCTGCTCCCCCGACTCCGGCCACAGTATCCACACTGATGACTATCGACACCAGCTCCTCCATGTCATCCAGCTTGAGCTGTGGCCCTGGGATCCCACCTCCAGTCTGCATTGCTGCCTTCTGGTTGGCTGTGAGTTTCTCTTTGGTCTTTCTCTTGATGTCATTCCATCGCTTCTTGACCTCGTCCATTGTCCTCTTGTGCTCTCAGACGGCATTCACCTTGTCGAAGATGTACCGCAATATTGCAGTTTTGGTGCCCAATGACACCTTGGAGTTGATGAAGAGTTGTTGGTGGTGTTCCATCACCTCCAGGACTATGATCCTGTTCGCCTGCGGATTGAACTTCGTCTTCCTCGTCTCTTGTCCTGGCCCTTCGCTGTCCCCGATGTCCCGGTCTGGTCGTCCGGGGTGCTTGTGGGGTTGTGCTTGTCCTCTGCGCCTGCTCCGGCTGCCTCCATGGTGCTTGGGTGTAGGTCAGTTTTGGTGTGGGTTTTTTCTGTTCTTTTATGGTGATTTTTTCGGCCTGCCAGGTGTGTGTTGCAGGCCTGGCGCTGCTTATCGCTGATTTCCTCATCGCGCTGTGGCCCATCCACATTGACATGGGGTTATTTTCCCGCGAT
Organism: Triturus cristatus; assembly: GCF_964204655.1. Taxonomy (NCBI): domain Eukaryota; kingdom Metazoa; phylum Chordata; class Amphibia; order Caudata; family Salamandridae; genus Triturus; species Triturus cristatus. The sequence continues at coordinate 810,680,773 of NC_140586.1, forward strand.
GGGCTGCGATATTGGAAGTTGCGTTACGCTACTCTGGCGGTAGTTATCACACGTTCTTGTGAATATCCCCTTAGTGCATTGGAAAATTAAAAATGCTAGTTAGGGGTATGCCATTGCCAATCAAACCATGTTTAGGAGTGTGAGCACAAGCATTTTAGCACTGGTAGTCCTATGGCCAACAGAAGCAAAAGTCCGGCAAAATTGGAGGCAAGCAGGCAAAAAGTTTGGGGAAAGACCACCCCAAGGCTGTCAGGTCTAACGGTTCACTGACACAACATCGATGTAAAAAATATTGATGTTACAAATATCGAGTAAAAAATATAGACAACAAAAATATTGACTCCTATACTTAAACAGGCAAGTACAAAAAAAGACTAAAAAATATCGATGTATAAATTATAGATGTATAAAATATTGACTTTTATATCAATATAAAATAATATAATATATATTAAATATAATTTTAACAAAATAAAATACATTTAATATACATTTCAATAAAATATAACATATAAACTTAATAGAAAAATAAACAGAAAAACATAATAATTTATACATATACATTTATTTTAAAACAATTAATAAACTATTATTTTTAATTTATGCTAAAAGTTTAAAATAATATAAAAAATAAAAATATATATGAATGATTTAAAATATAAAAAAACACAAATCTATAACACATTGAAACATTAAACTGTTAAAAAAGATTTAAACTTAAATTTCACAATGCAACAGTAGGGAAAGTGTTGGATAGGAAAGTGGTCAAAATAACTATTCCCACTCCAATGAGTGCAACAGTAAAGTAAGTGTTGGATAGCGGAGGAATTACATTTACTATTCCAACTCCAGTGAGTGAAACAGTATAGAAAGTGTTAGATAGCGGAGGGGTAACAATGACTATTTCCACTGCAAAAAGTGGAACAGTAGGGAACTTGTTGGATAGCGGAAGAGTCAAAATGATTATTCACACTCCACTGAGTGCAACAGTAGGATAAGTGCTGTATAGCGGAGGGGTAACATTTACTATTCCCACCCCACTGAGTGCAACAGTAGGGAAAGTGCTGGATAGCAAAGGGGTAAAAATTAATTACAATTCCCACTCCAGTGAGAGCAACAGTAGGGAGAGTGCTTGACAGCAGAGAAGTAAAAATTACTATTCCCACTCCAGTGAATGCAACAGTAGGGAAAGTGTTGGATAACGGAGGGGTAGGCATTACTATTATACCTCCAGTGAGTGCAACAGTAGGGAAAGTGTTGGATAGCGGTGGGGTGAAAATTACTATTCCCACTCCAGTGAGAGCAGCAGTAGGAAAAGTGCTGGATAGCGGAGAGGTAAAAATTACTATTCCCATTCCACTGAGTGCAACATTAGGGGAAGTGTTGGATAGCGGAGAGACAAAAATTCCTATTCACACTCCACTGAGTGCAACAGTAGGGAAAGTGCTGGATAGCGGAGAGGTAAAAATTGCTATTCCCATTCCAGTGAGTGCAACATTGGAGAAAGTGTCGGATTAAAATATATATATATATATATTCAATCAATCAATATAAACTTTATTCGGATACAGAGACATATCCATAAAAGTACAGACAAAAAGCAACATATTCAAAGAAAAATTTCAACAACAAAGGAACAGTTAAAAACATCCGGCTAAAATTAAAATGAGTCCTCCAGTAATACAGTACACAGGCTGAAAAAAGTGCAAAATTCATTAGAGTGACATATAACTTAGAGATTAAAACAACAAAATAAGGTGCAAAGATTCAGCAGGGGCACATGGAATTACAAGTGCGTACTGCAGCCTTCAGGAAAGAGCCAACCCGAAAGGTTAGCTCATCGTCATTTAAAGCAATGACCTTCCCATATGCAGCCTTATAGTCAATCTCTGGTAAAGCTTTAAAATACGGAAGTAAAAACCTTTTAGTGAGTATTGAGTAATAGCAGCAGAAAAATAAAAAGTGCAACATCGATTGTTTCTGTTGGTTATTGCATGGGCATGGCAATAGATCAAGGTTAGGGGTAAACCCAGCGGGAAAAGAGAGCATAAATTTCATGGTGTCAGTCCTCAGCTGGAAAAGTAACCCCCTTTCCCAGCGACTAATTGGTTTTAATAAGTAGCTAGAAGGTGCACGTGAAAAGTTCTGAATACACATGTATTGAAGAACCGGGATTTAATCCCAGCGGCGCTGGGGACACGCCCGAAGTCTTCGGGTTCACCTGTCTTGGAGTACAGAGACACGGGATTCTTCTGTTGACTTTGTGCGTGTTGACCTAAGCACCTTTCCTCGTAACTCTGGGGACATATAGTTCCTTTGCAGATTATTGGTAATGGTCGAGAGGATGCGCTGTTCCTCTGATGGAGTAGTCCTGCTCCTGAACACTGATCCCCGCGGTCAGGATTGTCTGGTGCCTCGCTGTACTCAGCACATGGACTAGCACCTGGTGTTCCAGATGCCAACTGGCAACCCTAGTGTTGAGGTTTGTTTACACAATGAATAGCGTATGCCACCTACTGGTCTCTTGAGATGGCGTATGCCGCCTACTTGTCTCGTGAGATAGCGTGAAGAACCGGGATTTAATCCCAGCGGTGCAGGGGACACGCCCGAAGTCTTCGGGTTCACCTGTCTTGGAGTACAGAGACACGGGATTCTTCTGTCGATGTCAAAGATCAAATTTATTGGCTGCAGCCAGTAACAGAGGTCCTAGAAGTACAAAACACGGTGTATGTTCTCAGGAGCCTGCTCAACCTAATAGAGCGGAGCATCGTCTTTTATGCCAAAAACCTCATTCCTGGCTAACATCAATTACTCACAAACTTGACCAATCAGATGACGATATTTACAGAGGCATCACATAACGACAAACCCACTTTCAGTTATCCAACCCACCGCCAATGACACAGCATAAATCCAGAATTCTTGCTCAAACAAGCCGGACGGGCCCATCATAAAAGACCTCAACCCAAATCAATAATTAGGCCATAAGGCCATAAAAGTAAGGCGCAGAAACAGATGAGGAAAAAGATAGAGGGGTGTGTGCGTGTGCCATAGAATCAATAATGTCCTGCTCTTTGATCTCTATCTGACCAGCTGCTTAACAAGGTACTGGCTCAACAAGTTTAGCCTCGGGCAACAGGGTCAGTTGACTCAGGTCAAACAGAAGTCAACACGAATTCAAACTAAGGTGTATGCGTCCCTAGAGGCTCTCTTGGCCACAGTCATCCTATAGTCATCAGCCTATGTGAGGGCAACCACAAAATGGCGGTTATGCACAAGATGGAACCCACGGGTGCAGACTAGATCGTTAAATACACAGTGAATCCATCGGTGTAGTATGACGAAAATGCTTACGCATACCGCACTTGTCAGTCACGGTTCGCTGATACCAAAATCATCACGATACGACAACCTTCATTGAATGGATTCAGAATTCACGGAACCACAGTATCTAGCGACTGATACTTTCTTGCGCTCTTTGTCCAATCTAGCATCCTTATAGGATGCATAAAGAACCGTCTGAAGGGATTTATTACTAATGGTGCCAAGGTCTAAAGGATTTAAAAATAAATGTTCGCAGTTCACACTGGATAAGCTTTTATGTACCGCTGCCAACCAAGGTATGTTCATTCCCTTATCACGTTTCAGACAGTCTGATATTATCTCTCTGGTTAGTTGGGCCGCGGGATTTCTCCAAACTCTCAGCCAAAATAATGCTGGGCGAGCCTTAATGTAATCTTCGATATATGGCAGGTTAAGCTCACAATGACAAGCATATTTAGAGGAAGAAATAGGTGCACCCAGGATTTTACGACAGAATCTATTCTCCTCATCCTGGATAATGCCAATATTAGTGTGTCCCCAAACTTCAGCGCCACAAGTGGCAATAGGTATGCATTGGAGTCTATACATTTTAATAGTGGCAGATACCACCTCTGTATTCCTCTGCTTTGATAGCCCGAGTATCACGTTAGTAGAGTTTGTGAACTTCCTCCTGCAATAAGCCACATGTTCCGCCCATAATCCGTTTGAGGCAAATACCAGACCGAGATATGGGAAAGTGCGAGTGCTCTGTAAACTGTTAAAATTGAAAACTATTGATGACTTAAAACACTTCTTTGACCCACACGCCATTAAAAAGGATTTTTTTAAATTAGTACATAAATCCAGGGCGGCCATGAAATCTACAAAGCCACGCACCAAAATACGAAGAGCTTTTGGGGTGCGGCCCATCAGCACCGCGTCGTCGGCATATAACAGGGCCGGGAGTTTATTGCCGTTAATGCGTGGGACGTCTTGGGTCAATGTTGCCAGAGACTTATTCAGATTGTTGATATACAGAATGAATAGAAGAGGGGCCAGGACACATCCTTGCCTGACCCCTCTGCTAACTTCAATAACTTTTGAGACCTCCCCATCCCTGCTGATGCGCACCCGGGCGTGTAGGTCTTTATGCAGATAAGCCAAAAAGACTACAAGGGACTCATCCAAACCATAGTTTAAAAGGATAGTCCACAGAAGAGACCTGTTGACAAAAGTCGAAGGCCGACGTGAGATCCATGAATGCCAGATATATGGGTGTTTTCTTAGCTACATTATATTTACCAATAATCAAGTTGAGGTTGAGGCATTGTTCAACAGTGCCGATATTACTCCTGAACCCCAACTGACAGGGATGTAAAATCTGACACTCCTCGGCTTATGACCTGATCTTGTTATACAGGACCCTCCCCAAAAGTTTCAGCGTATTATCGATCAGGGAGATCGGCCTGTAACAACTCGGGTTTGAACGGTCCCCCTTTTTAAAAATAGGCACAATTATACTGGAGGAGCAAGTATGGGGTATAGGGGAATTGATTAGGTTATTAAAAACATTGAGCAATAGGGGCGCCCAAAAATCAGGGTGACTTTTAATAAGATCAATGGGCAAGCCATCAAGGCCAGGGGCTTTGCCTCCCAGGCTCTGATCGATAGCCTCCTCTACCTCCAATAGGTCAATCGGAACCCTAGTAGTCATTTTATACTCATTAATAGTTGTGGGTATGGCCGGAGCAGAATAGATCTTACTAAAATGTGCTTCCCAAGACTCACTAGAGATATTGCAACTATTAGGAGACATATGGTTCCCCTAGAGACCTCATGCCCTTAACGGCCGACCAAAAATCCTTGCCATTTTTTAATGCGATGGCCTGTGCAAGATTGTCCCAATGCTCTCTTATGATTGCCTCCTTTCTAGTTGCTATAGCTCTTTTATAACATAATCTAAGTGATTTAATAAGGCAGCTATCTCTGGGTTTGTTAGCAAGCGCCCTACGCAGGGCTCTATTAGCTGAGGAGCAATCAGCATTAAACCAACCTGGGTCCAGGTGGGTTTTCTTATTAGGTCTAGACAACAAGGTTTTGACGCCTGCACAAAGCTGTGGGAAGGCGTCGACTACCTCCAGGTTATGTTCCTTAAACGACAAACAAATGTCGATCAATTTGGGGTGATTTCTTACCATCCTGCCAAATATGGCTTTGTTGTCTATTCCACGCCAGACCAATCTGAGATTGTCAGTAGAGGGGGACAAGTCCCTAGCACCGCACTCTATATCATAGATCGGTCTAGATATAGAGCTCAGGGTTAGATTGACAGAATTGTGATCCCCTGTAGTGTGGGAATCACCTCAGCTTTTAGCACACAATTCCCTAAAGGGGCAGTGATAAAAATATAATCAATAGTAGAGGTCGAACCCCTACCTCTATAGGTGGGTTCAATATGGCCCGCTCTAGTCGGCACTTCTGCAAGCTCCATTATACCTGTAAAGTTGATGATACTTAGGAGGTCTAGTAATTGGGTCCCCCTGTGACATAATGGTGCCCTATTCATAGGGTGGATAGCAGAGTAAATGCCCCTCGAGAGCTTGACATTAAAATCGCCCCCTAAACAAATACCCTCAGGTTTAGTGCCGCGGTTAGATGTCTGTATATTAGCGATGAAGTTAACCGAATCAATAAAGTTCATATTGGGAACAATCTTAAAATCATTGTTATAAAAAAAAAACGAAATCCCCTGTTTATAGAATAAAGCCTGAAATTTGTCATTATTGGTGGTAAGCGCCCTAATATATTAAAAATTAAAACAAGTCATAAAATAAATAAACACTATTTTTTTTTTTTAAATCAAATATATTAAATATATAAAAAGAAAACATATTATAATATTAATTACATATAACAAAAACCTACAATACATAAATTTATTTATTTCATTTCCTGCCCTATAACACCAAACCAAAAACAAAACAGCAACATTTTAAATTAAATTGACTTCCATAATTAACATAGTTAATAATCCATTAAAAAATATTTTGTAATAAAAAAACTAATAAACATTAATTGACTACACACACTTTAACACTATAATATCCACAACACACACCGAAATTAAACTATAAAATAATAACACAACTAAAACGTATTTTTAAATTAAAATCTATTACTATTAACAACTAATAATGAAGTAATTAAAATGTATTTAATACCCAACATTTACCCCTTTAAAAGTACAAACAACACACAAATACACAAACAATTAACCAAAATAAATATCAAATAATTAACATTAATTAACAACTATGGGGCCTATTACGATGGCAGGTGGACATAGTCCGCCCGCCACCGTAACGGAGCGCGGGACCGCCCGCCGATGCTGCGGCGGTCCCGCCATGCACATTAGGATGCGCCCGCCACACTGGCAGGCACATCCTGTGCCTTTTCCATTGCGGGTGGATCTGCTGGCTGCAGACCCGCCCGCAATGGAAAAGGACTGTGCACGGCACTGCCATGCACTACCCCCCATGTGCACCCCTCACCCCCCCCCTTCACTGTGGAGGCCCGCAACAGGCCCCCAATGCAAGGACCGTATGCCTTTCACCGCTGTGAAAAGGCCATTGACCACCAGCATCCTAATATGGATGGCGGTGTCTCGCAGCCACCGACACCATATGCAGGCACTTTTTCCGCCGGTTGACGAGTCGACCAGCGGAAAAGCGGCGGACGGTCTTCCCGTCCGCCGCGGATTCCCCAGCCATCCTAATGGGCCCCCATATATTAATTAAATAAACACAAATTACTTCCCACCCTTTACTCCTATAAACACCACAACACACACCTAAAATTAATTATACAATTACCATAATAAAATTTTAACTAATATCAATTAACAAAAAATGTATAATCTAAAATAAATAAACTACTTAACACCCTTTACCCATATAAACCCCAAAACACAGACCTAAAATGAATTAGACTAATACCATAATTAATTACAAAATAAGTAATTAAAATGAATTAACAACCAATTATTAATTAATCAATTAAAAATAAATTACGTCCCACCCTTTACACCTATAAACACCACAACATACACCTAAAATTAATTACACAATTCCCATAATTAATTACCAATGAATTAATTAAAATTAATTAACAACCAATTATTCATTCATAAATTAAAAAGAAACTACATCCCACCCTTTACACCACAACACACACCTAAAATGAATCACACAATTACCAAAATTAATGATACATTTTTAATTAACCGATTATTAATTAATTACTAATAAATTACTTTACACATTCAAAACTATAAAATCTCAATTAAACAAATGTTAATAAATAAAAAATTATCAATTAATTTATTATAATTAAATTAATTCCCACCCTATTTCCCTATTAACCCACAACCCGCTATGAAACTAAAAACAAAAAATTCAAATAAAATAAACGAGCAACTATAAAAATCTAACACATATATTAAAAATACAAACAATATCATTAAATGTAAAGTCGATATTCTTGACCACAATATTCTTGCTGTCGATATTTCTGAACCACGATATTTATTACTCAATATTTGTGCAACTCGATATTTTTTGCTCGACATTCTGTCTGCTTCAATGCGTACCACTTCTTGCCCATGACTTCAAATTGGTAGTGTCCAGGAGTATGCAATATTATAATTCCACTGGTTTTAAATTTGGTCAAATTGATAACTCTGCATAACCTGAAAATTGGTATATTTTTGCTGGAAAATGTTCTCATAAGATGCCAGTTTTCATGATTTTATTTTCCCTACCGAGAAGGATGAGTAATAAAATAAATCACCAAAAACTAACATTGTCGTTTAATTCCAGAATGTCATGAACTCTCACACTGATGGGTTCCCCCGCTCCCTATGGTACTTTCTCCTCTCGGAGTTTGCCCTAATGGTGATGAACGCAGTGAGTCCAGTGCTTCAGGCATGATGGAGACATACCTAAAGGATACATGTTTGGCACTACATTTTCATTTTCCTCATTGTGGAAAATTAAGAGAAGAGTGCGGCAGCCTGCACTAGTTTGGGTAGGTAGGAACATTCTCAGGTGACCTCCATTCAATGCCTTCTCATTGATAATTTTCTATGTAGCTAGAACTCTTGCCATAAGCAAAGGTTATTCACCCCACATGTGGTGAAGTCAACAGCCACTGGTGACACTCAAGAACGTGCAGCAGTAGACAAACATCCAGAAGAATAAACACTTCATCACAGACTCATATTTAGCCTTGCAACACTCCTCCAATGCCGATAGACTATAGTCTACTGCCATAGTCAGGTAAGAGTTGAGGGAGGGCCAGAAGATGCTTAAACGTCTGGTCTAGAGGGTGATGGAAGTGGGTTCTCTGACTTAGCTTGACTTTGTCAATTCGCCAATTTGACTTTGTCAATTTGGATTGCTTTGTGCCAGTTGACAACTCCACACAACAGTCCACTTCAGAAAGTCTTCCTTTCCTTTCTTTAACTGCTACAGTTGGTTTCCTACTCGGTTTTTCTCAGGGTCTACAAAGGCCATCTAGACTTCTTATGTTTGTGTTAGGTGCCCTCTAGGTCATTATTAAGGTTGCATGTTATTTTTTTATTGGACTTTGGCCCCCAAATTCTCTTTACATTGGTCGTTTTGATAATTGTGGGTTGGGCTTACCTTTTAGGACAGCATTCAATATTTAATTAATTTATTATCAATGATTTTACTGTTGGTTCATATTTTTTATTGTTAATTACATTTATATTTAGTGGTGAGTACATTCCAGTTATACAGATATTTGATCAGGGTAGTAGTGATATAAGGCAATGGGGAGACCTGGCTGGTTGGGTCTGGGTTCTGTTTTGTATTCACTGTTTGCCTTCTGGGAACTTATAAAAAGTTCCTATTCATAGTGTATCTTTAGACTGTCAATAAAGTTTTTTGTATTCAGAATAATGGCTGTACTCGAATTTGTTTGGCTATTTGTTGTTTGACGCTGTTGCCTGTTACGTGGTGTCATTTTGCTGTGTTGTTGTTGACTCACTGTCAGAATCCCTTTCAGAGGACCATGGGGCATGTAGGGGTTACTGGGCCCAACCGTGGAGGTTGAGGCTTTTTACTCCTGATGTACGGGGCCTGACCTACTATGGATCCCGCTGAACTGGGCCAAGTAATCATTATGCACTTGACTCTCAGTGGTAGCTGAGGTCCAGCAGTCAAGCCTTCAACAGGGGGAATGTCGATACAGGTCAGTGAAGACGACTCATAACTTAAGATGCAAACAGTACGAACAATAAATCAGTGTCCAGCCAAGACTTGCTTTTATAAGAAAACGTAGTGTTTTATTTCTAACTCTACACATGCAAAGGAATACGACATTCAGGAGTAAGAACACTATCCCCCTTGAGGTCGGGGCTTTAGTAGTTGTCAGGCAAATCCCTGTCCCACCCCCTTTGTGTAACTTGTCCAGGGTTATTCCCCATTTACTGGTGGCCAAATCAGGGAATGCAAACTATTAGGCCATACTCAAGAGCTCTCACTGCTGACATTTTAGGAACTTAGTCTGAAGTGTCTATGGTGCCGCAGCACTGTTAGCAGCAAGTACCCCAGGGCCCCAGTGTTACCCGCTCCGACAGTATGGCAGTGTTCAGAAGTGCAATAAGTTCTGTCTCCTCAAGTGCTCCCAAGTTTGGATCCTGTACGACGAAGTCAGGCCATTCGCGGCGGACATGGAAGCAACCGGAGGCGCAGACTCTTCCTGTCGGGGTACTCACGTTCAGGGCACAGACTCTCCTTAGGCGATCGCCCTCCCTACGGCAGCCCCTCTTGGAATATTTGCTTGCCAATCTTGGCAGTCACAGGTCTTGCGCATCTGGCCCCCTGTGGCATACAGGGTCATTGAGGCATGGCAGCTTGGTGCATCCCACCCAGTGCTTCGGATGTGACTCAGAACAACTCAGCCCTCTCCTGGCATACAAGGGTGGCAGTGCCAATACTGCACACAGGCAATGAGCCAATCGGTTCACAGCGTCACACCTCACTCAGGGAATTCTCATGCTGCGCTTCCAACTGCTCTTCGCAAGCTTCAACTCTCTCCTCTGCCTCACAGGGCACACGGGTCTTGGCAAGTAGGCAGGTGAGCAGGTGCTCCAGGGCAGGTGATCTTGGTGTTATGGGTGATGTCCCCTCACTTGCAGGGAGACTACCAGGTCTTTGATGCCACCAGTCTTGGTCACAGGCAGAAGTCTTGCAGAGCCTGTCTGGCTGCTTGGCAGATTCTATTCTATTCTGCTACTTTTGTATAGTGCATGGCTACCCGGAGGCCTCCCTGTGCTGCAACAGACTTGTAGAACATCAGGTGCTGTAAATGGAGTTATTACCTGAACAGCCAGGTATTCAAGGCTTTGTGGAAGAGGAGTTCATGCTCCAAAAGGTGCCGTTCAAAAGGTAAGAAATTCCAAAGTTTAGATGCCAAAAAGAAGTGGAGCGTCTACCCCAGCGAGATCTATGGCTCCCGGGGACCTTCAGTAAGTGAGCAGAGGAGGATCTAAGAAGTCTCCCTGCAAATATGGGGAGGCTAATGATCGTAGAAGTAAGGGACCTTTACTATTAATTTCCCTATGCATAATAACTTTAATTGAACAAAATGTTCCACCAGGAGCCAGTGGAGGTCTCTAAGAGATTACACATTTTGGGGGGCTCAACCTTCCCTTCTTATAGTCCTTTTCCAGACACGAAATGTAATTTATGGTGAGGGACTTTGAGGTTTTATGTTGGGGTTCTGCTTCTTTTGAAGTGAGCACTTCTCCTTTTCATCTTCCTTCATAAAAGAAATCTGTCGCAGCAGGCATGACTCCGAAGTTGATTGTCCACAACATAATTCATGGGAGTGGGATGTCAGCCACCGTGATATGTGCATCAAAAGGCTAATCCCGGACCTCAGCCCTACTCTTTATGATTCTCTTATGGGCCCCATCTCCTTTCCTGTGATATATCATTGAATCAAAGAGCAGTCTTTTGAGGTGTTTAGGGTGCCCACACACAAGCAGGTTTATGATGACAGTCAATCAATCAATCAATCAGTGACATTTATAGAGCGCACTACATACCCGTAGGGTCTCAAGGCGCTGGGGGTGGGGGGGTGCCGCTACTGCTCGAACAGCCATGTCTTCAGCTTCTTCCTGAAGGAGAGGTGGTCTTGGGTCAGGCGCAGGTCGGTCGGGAGGGAGTTCCAGGTCTTGGCGGCCAGGTAGGAGAAGGACCTTCCTCCTGTGGTCGCTCTTCGGATGCGGGGGACGGCGGCGAGGGCGAGGTTGGCTGATCGGAGGTGGCGTTTGGGAGCGTAGAAGTTGACTCGGCTGTTGAGGTAGCTCGGGCCTTGGTCGTGTAGCGCTTTGTGTGCGTGGGTGAGGAGGCGGAAGGTGATTCTTTTGTTGACGGGGAGCCAGTGAAGGTCTCTCAGATGTCCGGAGATGTGGCTGGTTCGTGGGATGTCGAGGATGAGTCTGGCTGAGGCGTTCTGGATCCGCTGGAGTCTCTTCTGGAGCTTGGCGGTGGTACCGGCGTAGAGGGCGTTGCCGTAGTCCAGTCGGCTGGTGACGAGGGCCTGGGTGACGGTCCTCCTGGTCTCTGTGGGGATCCACCAGAAGATCTTCCGTAGCATGCGTAGGATGTTGAAGCACGCCGAGGAGACGGCGTTGACTTGCCTGGTCATGGAGAGGGAGGAGTCCAGGATGAAGCCCAGGTTGCGTACATGGTCTGTCGGTTTGAGTGCGGTGCCCAGGGCGGGAGGCCACCAGGAGTCGTCCCAGGCGGAGGGTGAGGAGCCCAGGATGAGGACCTCCGTCTTGTCCGAGTTCAGCTTCAGGCGGCTGGTCGTCATCCACTCGGCTACGTCCTTCATCCCTTCGTGTAGGTTGGCTCTGGCGGCGGCGGGGTCGTTGGTCAGGGAGAGGATCAGCTGGGTGTCGTCGGCGTAGGAGATTATGTTGAGGTGGTGTTGCCGTGCGATGGCCGCGAGGGGGCTCATGTAGACGTTGAAGAGGGTGGGGCTCAGCGAGGATCCTTGAGGGACGCCGCAGATGACATCGGTGGCCTCTGACTTGTACGGTGGTAGACGGACTTTCTGTGTTCTTCCGTCGAGGAAGGAGATGATCCATTCCAGCGCCTTGTCCTGGATTCCGACGTTGCTGAGGCGCTGTACTAGGGTGCGGTGGCAGACAGTGTCGAATGCTGCGGAGAGGTCTAGGAGGATGAGGGCCGCTGTTTCTCCGTTGTCCATCAGGGCTCGAATGTCATCGGTGGCGGCGATGAGGGCGGTCTCGGTGCTGTGATTGGCTCGGAAGCCGGACTGTGAGGGGTCGAGGGATCCATTCGTTTCGAGGAAGGCGGCCATCTGCTTGTTGACGGTCTTCTCGATGACTTTGGCTGGAAACGGGAGGAGCGAGATGGGGCGGTAGTTCTTGAGTTCGGTGGGGTCCGCTGTGGGTTTCTTGAGTAGCGCGCTGAGTTCGGCGTGCTTCCAGCTCTCAGGGAAGGTGGCGGTGTCGAAGGATGTGTTGATGATGTCTCGCAGGTGGGGTGCGATGACAGCGTCAGCCTTGTTGAAGACGTGATGAGGGCAGGGGTCGGTCGGTGATCCGGAGTGGATGGAGTTCATCGTGCGGATGGTGTCTTTGGTGCTGATCGGAGTCCAGGCTTGGAGGGTGGTGGTGAGGGGTGGTTGTACGGTCTTGGTGTGCGTTGGTTGGTTGCTGAAGCTGTTGTGTATGTCCGCGATCTTGTTGTGGAAGTATGAGGCGAGGGAGTTGCAGAGGTCTTGCGATGGGGTGATGTCGTTGTTTTCTGCGCTGGGGTTGGAGAGCTCTTTCACGATGTTAAAGAGTTCCTTGCAGTTGTGTGCGTTGTTGTCCAGCCGGTCCTTGAAAGCAGTTTTCTTGGCGGCGCGGATCAGCTGGTGGTGTTTCCGGGTGGCCAGCTTGAAGGTGGTCCTGTTGTCCGGTGTGGGATCCCTTCTCCAGACTTTCTCGAGGGCTCGGCAGTTCTTCTTGGAGCTCTTGAGTTCGTCGGTGAACCACGGGGCTTTCTTGCTGCCGGGTCTGCTGGGCGGGGTCCTCAGCGGGGCGAGTTCGTCCGCGCAGTTGCTGATCCACTGTGTGAGGTTGTTGGCGGCCTGGCTGGGGTTCGCTGAGCTGGCAGGGGGGTGCTGGCTCAGGGAGGTGGCGAGCTGGTCTGCTGTGATCTTGTTCCAGCTTCTGCGGGCGGCCTGTTGCTGGTGGTGGTGGGTCGTCGTTCTCTTGAAGGTGAAGTGGACGCAGCTGTGGTCCGTCCATTGGAGCTCTGTGGCGTGGCTGAAGACGATGTCTTTGCAGGATGAGAAGACGGCGTCGAGTGTGTGTCCGGCGAGGTGGGTGGGGGTGGATACCAGCTGCTTGAGTCCAAGATTGGCGAGGTTGTCGAGCAGGGTGCTGGTGTTGCAGTCGTTGTTGTTCTCCAGGTGGAAGTTAAGGTCCCCCAGGAGGATGTAGTCGGCGGAGGGGAGGGCATGCGGGCTGACGAAGTCGGCGATGTCCTCGCTGAATTGTGTGCGTGGTCCCGGGGGTCGGTAGATCAGGGTGCCTCTGAGGGTGGTGTTTGGGTCGGTGTGGATCTGGAAGTGCAGGTGTTCGGCGGTGGTCAGGGAGTTGTCGGTGCTGGTCGTGAGACGGATGGTGTTCCTGTGGATGATGGCGACGCCTCCTCCCATCTGGTTGGCGTTGCAATCCCTCCGGACGATCTTGTAGCCCTCCGGGATGGCGATGGCGATGTCGGGAGCTGAAGAGGCGTTCATCCAGGTCTCCGTGAGGAAGGCAACGTCAGGGGCTGTGGCGTCTAGGAGGTTCCAGAGTTCCACGGCGTGTCTGTGGACGGAGCGGGTGTTGAGCAGGATGCACTTGAGGTGGGTGCTGCTGGTGTTTGGCTTGGCGGCTGCTGGTGCGGGGCAGGTCCGGATGCAGGAGAACTTGCAGGCGTGGCAGCTGAAAGGTCCGTGGGTGAGTCGTGGTGTGGCTTGGTGGCAGTCTGGGAGTCGGCCGGTGTTGAGTGCGATGAGGGTGGCGGCGGAGTACGTCAGGCGGGTAGGTCGGGGTCTTCGTGGGCCAGGGGTCCTGGCGCTGGTCGCGATCCGGTCGCGGACGGGCGCAGACGGGCTTACCTTTGGCGCGCCTTCGGCGCACAATCGGCGCGCCCGCTGCGCGTGACTGCTGCGCGTTCGCACGGTCGCCATATAAGGCGAAGTGCGCGGGTGGGCGGGGCAGCTGGGAGGCGGGAGCGGGGAGGGATACAGAAGGAAAAAGGGGCGGGGCTAAGCGGCGGTGGCGGGAAGCGGGGAGGGTGAGCGAGGATCGGCGAGGTAGGCGGGCAGACAGGGAGGAGACAGCGAGACACGGGCACAGTTACCAGAAAAATAAACAAAAACACGGGCACGGTTACACTGAAAGGAGAAGCACAGGTCACACAGTCAAGGGAATACAATTAGCACCAAAAACGATCAGCCGGCAGGCAGGCACGGACCGCGCCTCTCGGAGGAGGGGGCGTGGTCAGCGGCAGCGCGACAGGCAGCGAGGCAGCTAGGCAGGGCAGAGGAGCACACGCAGCAGCTGGTGGCCGTGCGGCGCGGGGGTGTCCCACAGTGACGTGAATGAGGCCAGACTTCTTAAAATCTTGGAACATTCAAGCGAGCACTCAGCACACAGCACATGCGTAGCTAGAAGAAAACAATGCAAGCACAGAAAAAGCTGACAAAACTTTCCGATTTAAAATGGCGCACCTACGCATGCATACAGCGCGCAGCGCATGCATCAGAAGGTACTTAGTGACAGCCCAGGGCGAGCTGCTGAAACTTCCTCCATCTCATCCTTGTCACCAATATTAAGAAGGAATCAAGGTAGTTTAAGAGCAGAAGTTTATTCTGCCCAGCATCTCTCCAACTAGGTAGCAACTGTCAACCCTGGCATCCTCGAGCCGCAAACTTCCAAACTATAATCTACATCAATGCATAAGAACCTCACAACCTATGAAAAAAATCAGCATCATGAGGACAACATCGTCCGCATATAAAAGTGCGGAAACAAGATGAGTGCCAACGTGAGGTACATCAACGGGGGAATTAAGAATACGTTTTTCCAACCCGTTAATCTACAAAATAAACAAGAAAGGGGCCAAGATACAGCCCTGTCTGATTTCTCTAGCAGTCTGGAAGGGTTCGGTCATCTCCTCATTTGTGCCATATCTAAATCTTGAAGTCATCTCGTTATGAAGTTGCCTTAGAGAATAAAACATATTGGCTTCAATCCCCTGGTCACTCATAATGGCCCAAATTTACTCTGATTCACGTAGTCAATGGCCAAGCTGAGATCCATGAATGCACTATATACAGAACCGCCTTTTGCTACAGAGTATTTGTTAATTAGAAGAATAAAATGAAGACACTGCTCTAATGTTCCAACACCTGGTCTGAAACCACATTGTAGATCCAAAATAACCTGATGGGGCTTTGCGAAAGACTCCAACTGCACCACTATGGCATGTGACTAAGAGCTAGGAAGACCCGTAACCACAACTGCCCGCAAGATGTTAGTAAGGAGGGGTGCCCATAGATCAATACTAGCCTTAAAGAGATCAATAGGGACCACATCCAGGCCAGGGGCCTTGCCCACAGGACTCTTATTGATGGCTTTTATAACAGCTTCATATTCGATTAACAAACCACAGGGTTTGGATAACTCTATGCTGGGGGGCATATCAGAAAGAGTTCCAACATTATAGACCCCTGAAAAATGGGTAAACCAGTCGTGAGGCGAAATGACCACTTTCACCCGTGTTAGTTGAATCATTAAAAAACGAATGATTAAACACTTGCCAGACCCTATACTGTCCTTTTTTTTTTTTTACAAGTCTTTAAAAGGGTTTAATAAGCCTTGTCTCTAACCTCTTTTTTCCTAGTGGCGACGAACGCCCTCCTGTATTCTGGGAAATTAATTTCAGGGCCAGCATCACATTCCTTTGCGCCTTAGAGTGCATGTTTCAGTTTCCGGTGAGGGCTGCAGGAATCCTAGAACCCGAATGCTGTAGCCTGTAGTTAATACCCTGAACATTCTCAGTGGGAGACTGCTACAGGGATGTATAGGTTTAGATATGTGTATACATTTCACATTGGGTGAGTTCATTCTAACACTCTCTGTTAAAGGCAAACTCTATTTTTCAAAGGGCAAGTGATACGATCCACTAAAAACATTTACAATAAAGGCCCTTTATCTGGATCAAGCAGCATATTTGAGCTCCATCAAATTAAGGGACTCATAGCAGGATATCTTTTACATTTAAAGGTTTTAGTGTTTAGGTTCGGCCTAGCTTCTGCTTGGTCAGCAACACAGTATATAACAGAAAAGCAACATAAAAAGTATGCATCTGGGTATCATTGGCCAAGTGAGGACCGGAAACCACTGAATTTGTATCCCAAACAATGGTAAACCCCTGCTCAAAACCTGAATAGGATAAGGTTGCAGGGTCAAAAGAACTAGATCAGAGCTGCACCACTTTAGAGTACACAAGTACACAGCCAACGCGTTACAGGACGAAACGCGTTGGCTGTTTGCATTATAAAGAAAGAAATAATATAGAAGAAATTGTTCTGACTTGCGCGTGATTGAGCTATAACTATTTGTATGGACTTGTGGACTCTAAAGTGGTGCAGCTCAGATCTATTTCTTTTGTACAATTGCCCCTGGGGTAAAGGGGGTTGCCCTTGGACAGGGGCCACTTTTAGAAGCTTGCACACAAGACAGTTTGAGATTTTGATTTCATTGGCAAGAATTCTTTACGTTATTGGTGCCACAAGTGCTATTTGTTGGTCCACTGTCCAAGCGGTGTGTTCTAAGGTTACAGGGTCACCTTATCAGAAAATTAGGAAAAGTTCTAACTGAGGATGAAGGTTGCAAAATATTAATATTAATCAAGGTGTTGTCCAAGGCCAAATACACTCATGGACATGTAGCTCACGACACTGCAAAAGCTAGGAGAATTAAAGCCAATTTACATATGATGAAATTAGTATTAAATGTTACTAGGAAAATAGTATAGATCAAATTTTAAATTTACCTTATCCGAATAGCAAAGCTTCCTGATGCATAAGGGGCAAAAGGTTTTCGCGGCTTCCTTTTTAAATACCTGGTGCACTATGATGTTACTTAGGGGGTTCAGTATGCGGGGTCAAGTCCGCCCGCCATCGTAATCGGCCCCTTAGTTATGACAAAAAAGTTCATAATGTTAAAAGCACAAAGTGATGTTTTTTTTAAGGCACTCAAATGTGCATAATGACATTGGAAGGTCATGCCAATATTGCCAGGTGGAAAGTTTTAATGTTAATCCTCCATTCTGTAGGCAAGGCTTCATTGAGGAAGGGCCATCTCTATCACCAATGAATTAATGTTGATTTTTAGAGTAGCCCCAACAAACAGTCCTGAACTGGTGCTTAGACAGGAACTGGACAAAATCAGTTTAAGTCCAATAGTCTGGGAAATGATGTTAAAATAAGTCAACTGGGATAACCTAAAGCTGAGGCAGGAGTGGTAGCAGGACTTCCGCATTATGGGGCAGATTTATATCAGACTTGCGCCACTTTTACGCCGCCGTTGCGTCACTTTTGTGACGCAGCGGTGGCGTAAACCCTGCGCCATGTTGCGCCCAATTTACATCGTGACGCATCTATGGAGATGCGTCACGGTGTAAAGCCCTGCGCCACATGAAACCTGCGTCAGGTTTCATGTGGGCGTTTCTACTCAGGGGGGGCGTTCCGTCGCAGGAACTACCCCTGAAAAGTGACTCAGTGAAATCTATAAGATTTCACTGAGTCACTTTCCCAACGCTGATGCGTCAAAACCCTAGGCCTGCTTGAAGCAGGCGTAAGGCTTGACGCACCATGTTAGGGATAGGGTAGGTTGGAACAGTGCTGGAGTTGCGTCACGTATCTGCTTGTCCTTGCGCCACGATGCACCGCATTGTAAATGCGGCGCATCTGCGGTGGCGCAAGGGCAAACTTGTGTGACGCATCTTCCCTGGCACAACCATGCTGATTGGCAGGGATGCGCCAGGGAACATAAATCTGCCCCTATATTTCATCAGGCAACATTCCTCACTGTATATGGATAATTCTTTACTTTCACTCTGTTTCTTTTACAGCTCAGATTGAGGCTTCTAGAGAATTTTGCTGCAGGCTGTGAATATTCGTTACAAAACTTTCCTTCCTGCAGCCCCTGCACAAAGGATACAGGTTGGCAGCAAGTTGAGCATCAGACCTTATTGGATGACATGCTTGATTTTGATCATTTGAGGGCAAGGAAAGGTTTATTCCGGTTGCCAGTTACCTTCGTGCTGCTGGAATTCACCCCTAATGTGGAGAAGTGCAGATGCCTCATAACTGAATTCGGTGTTACACATGCACCAGCAGTTTAATTAACAAAGCCCTCATTTCATTTAGCCACATGCACAGCTTTCATTTTACCCGAAGCAGCATATAAAGCATTAACATGTCCAGTTCATACTCTTTTGGGCTTCCACCGCAGACCAAAATTAATTTAAGGGAGTAATATTAATGTCATCTGTCAAATATTCACCGTATGATTCATAGTCAGTACTGTGTAGAATTAAAACCCATGCTTCTTTCCTAACT
The DNA here is from genome assembly GCF_964204655.1 of Triturus cristatus. NCBI lineage: Eukaryota > Metazoa > Chordata > Amphibia > Caudata > Salamandridae > Triturus > Triturus cristatus. The sequence goes on from NC_140586.1 coordinate 810,699,808, forward strand.
TCCTGAAATAAGTATTGGGAAGTTTTTCGCTATTGACACACCATGCATGTATATAAGGCTCCTTACATTTTGCCACTTTTTATTTTTAAAATAGGTAGAGCATTTATTTTCCTTTCTGCACAATAATTCTTCATATTACGTTTTTGCTTTCCAGCTATACTTTGCAAAAACAGATATCGCATTGATTTCATTCTATATCTTACTTTAAATAATTGCATTGTTGTAGTTTTCATAAACCTTAAAAAGTCCGAAACCAGTACCAGTTTCAAGCCCTAACAGAGACTAAAAACATCCCCAAACATTGTATAAAATTATGTTGAAATAAGAAGAATGCTAAAACTATTCTAAAATTAGTATATTTGCCGCCATTCTGTATTTATCATTTGCTTATGTAATACATTTTCTCTGCATCAGTATTACCTAGCTAGTCCCACATTAATGTTGAAAGTCCATTTTATAGGCAGTTTGAGTTTGTGTCTCATTCGCTTACTTTTAAAAGTGATAATCTCCATGTGATCATCTTTGTACAATACACCAATTAGTTACATTGAATAAAAGGTTGAACAAAATATAATTTAAGAACCACGTGTGGTATTTTAAAAATAGCCACATCTCATGTGCAATTTACTGGAATTTTTGTTGACTGTTTTAGGACTGAAGCCCTCACCCACCCAGAGGAGGCACTCATTATCATGGGGGTTCTCCTAACATTTATGGAAGTAACCACCAATTTGAGATACTACCCTGAGTGAGCAAGTGGTGGAAAACAAAAGGTCCACTCCTGTGGACATGGGGGCCTAGATGATCTGGTGTGGGGATAATATGTGGATATAGTGTAGAGAGGAAACGTTTAAGACTTCCTCCTGGTCGACTGAAATGTTTTATTAGGGTGGTGTTAAAAAAAAGCCAGGGGAACAATTCAACCCTTATGAAGAAGGTCGACATGTTTCGGACCAATTGGTAACCCTCAGATGTTTAGAAAGGTAAGAAGTGAAATTATCAGTGAGTCCTCATACGCTTCCTAAATCCAGGGGAGGACAACAGTACCTTATGTGCTTCTCTTCCAATTACTTCTTCGATTAAAGGCATGTTCCTGTTGTGGTTGTGCCTGGCGTGCTTAAAGAGACAACCATTGAGGGTGCACTTGAATTGTAGGCTGGAAGCACATGCAGCATGGGGATCTTAGGCCTCACCTGCACTTGTGGGCCTATGAGGATGATGGGAAATGTAGGCCAGGAGTACCAGAAGCATGGAGATAGTAGGCCTCAGTAGACTTTGTTAGGACAAGAGGAAGCTGTCATTTGTGACACCTTTAACCTCCTACAACTGTCACCCTGTTCCTGCATATGCAGACCCCAAGCTGGGAGCAGAGGAGGACAACCTGCATCTCCACCAGTGGGTGCCTGTGTGTGTTTATGAGGATGTGCCCTGGTTTAATAGCGCTCATCAGTGAGTATTCCTGACACAAATGTGGTTATCCATGGCATAACAGTAGTACAGCCTTGCCATATTGTGGACTTAATGTTGTGACCTATGCTGGGCATAATGGTGACTATTTCTGGCAAAATGGTGTTGCTGGGAAGACAATCATCGTTGACATTTTGTAGCTATCCATCAATCAATCAATCAGGCGTTTGTTAAGCGCGACTGCTCACCCGTATGGGTCCCATGGCAAAGTGGTGATCCTGGTTCAATGTTGTTGATACTTAACATATTGTGAAAATTCTTAACAACATTGTGCCTATCTCTGGAGTAATGGTGGCCCTTGACTAATTTTAATCATTCTTGACATATTGACGGAATTCCTGACTTATTTGTGGCTATTGTTGGCAACATAATAGCCCTAGCATCACGGTGCCTACCTGAGAAATACGGCAGGCATTCAAGACAAAATTGCTCTATTTTACTCTCTTGCTTCTCCCATTTCTAAGTCCTTTCTACACACTCATTACCCTGATTACTCCTAATTTTGTTGTTTCTACCTTTATTCCCCCACCCACCATGTCTTTGACGAATTCCCTCTTCCATGGCCAATTTTTCCACCTTTGGATCAGTTAATTTTTTTGTTTTCAATATTCCTTCCCCCTGTATATTTACTACATATGCTCACTGCTTTGACTATAATTTCATAACAACTGAATGGCATGCCATCTGCAGCGCTAAAGATTTTTTATCAAGTGGTTAAATGTATAAATGAAATGCAGTGAAATGTAAAAGTGAAGATGGTGTATATATTTGGAATCATGACAGGCCATGTGAAATTGCATGATCAAATTTTATGAACTACTAGTAATAGCTAAAGCTGGCAGCAAATCTCTAGGGAAATTGTGCCCCGCTTTCTATTTGTGTAGTGATCCATGAGGTCCATGGCCCCAAACTTTCACTTCCACCATTGACGGTTTGGATTAAGTAGTAGGTTTCAGAATTGCACAAGATGACGGGGTTTGTGTTAAGCATTTGTCTTCTGAGCACTTGGTCCTTATTGGTGATGGTTTAGTACATGGCACTCACACATATCCCTATAGAGCGTGACTATGAAGCAGGTGGTGTAGTGAAGACAGGGTTTTGCCTGCACACATTGCTATGTTAGCATAAGCTTTTTAGATGCTACACGCCATCTTGCCACTTTGCTGCTTTTGCACACAACACTACAGGTAGCTGTTATTATAAGTAAAACTGCTTGCTTGCTTTTTCTTCACATGAGAACGGTCTGTTTTTTACATCCCTAGACTTGCACCGCGACCTTAGTCTGAACACTGTGTGCAGAAACCGTCAAGGTCAAATAACAATGTATGCTGTTGAATTCAGGTTGATCGGCCCACGCTCTAGACACAACAAGCACACAGCTGCAAATATCTCACATTCGGGTGCCTTTAATATTGCATTGCATGCATGATGCTGGCACTCTTAGAGAAAACCTTTCCAGAAACAGAGAGCAATGCTGATCCTGTGATGTGATTCACCTAAGCTGATCTTGGAGGTATGGGGTTTCCCATTCAAACCTAGAGACCTTCTATTATTATTATAAAACTAGCTTATAGCCAGGGGAGGGTGGTACACAAGGTATTATAGGACCTGTTTCCACTATCATTATAATATGATTTCTCCCTTTGTGTTTTATGGAATTGTAACAATGCTAATGGTTTGATTTCTAATCATTTGTTTGCTTATGTAAACCAAAATACTGCATCTTAGAGCACGTAGTTAAAAATAAACATTTTAAACTTTTCCGTGTCTCTGATTACTCATGTTGTGGACTGATATGAGTATAACAACGAAAATGTGTTCTTGATTCCCACTATTCCTGAGAGTAACCTAAGCCGCTGTTCTAGGTTGTCTAATCATTGGTAGCTTCGCTGTAGTATGGAGAACGAATGAGACACTGATGCTAGTCGGATAGGGGTTCTGGGTACTGAGGTGAGTTTTTTGGTACACCACAATTCACTGAGATTCTGGTTTCCTGCGCATTGTTCTGTGCATGAGCAGAATCCCCGCAACAGTGGTGGACCCTTTTTTTTATGATCCAAAAGCATCTTGATAGATTATGCAATGTAGGGCTCAGGAGGGTTTTTGTTTATGTCTGCAGGTCACTTTATAAACATAGAGGTCTTGATGATGATGATGTGGCATTCCTGAAAAAGGCGTTTCATGCCGAAACGCGTGTTGTGAAGATATTAAATACAAGACACAGCACAATTGAAAAACAAAACAAACAGATTGGTTATTGTGTAGACTAAATTGAGTGAGTTAACATAAGCCACAGCTAGTGTGAAAAATGAAAAAGAATGACAAGCAGATGATGTTATAACTGTTTTTCAAATCGTGATTTAAACATTGATGATTGTGTCAACATGAAGAGAAATTATGAAAGATATTAAAGTATACAAGACAGAGTAAAAAACAAATGTGGATGTATAAAAATAGTTTTATGATTCAGATGTTAGTGTGAAAAAGTTATGAATGATGATATGCAAGTGAAGGTAAATGGCGTTTTTAGTGGATGTGTTTTTTTTTATTTTTGTGACCTGTAATAGTGATGTTCAGGATATTGCCTGTTCACTGTGTAGGAATGATATTATTTTTAATTTCTACTGATTGACAATAAAAAGACATGTGAATTATGGGTTACACTCTCTGGGCCATATATTTTTATGTATAGATACATGTATGTATGAGCTGAAATTGAAAGTTTGAGGTTGCCGAGAGATTTTAGTAGTCCCCTAGAGTAAGTCTGACTCTCGCAGTGGTTATTTACGCTGCACCACTTTCAAAGTTCACTAGCTGCCACTGCCTTTCTGGTAGGAAACACAGTCTCTGTTCCTTAACTCTTGTGAGAGTCACTAATTGTGGAGCTAACCACAACTTCCAAATTTCAATGGTTTTCCAGTATTAATTCATAGTAACAACTATGCTTTAACTGTGGCGTTTAACTGAACTTCAGAGGTATTTTAAACATACTTTTAGATATTACAACAATTTGTAACAATCACTTCACTTTAACTGTAGAGCTTTCATTGAATCTCTCTGTTTTTGATTATGTAGTTCTTCCAAATGTCAACCCGTGTGGACAGACAATATCAGCTGTACATGTCCACATGCAGCGTGGACTGGCTAGGCCCAGTGCCCATCCCCCCTTGAGATTGCCAACACATGCCGCCTTTGCCCATGCACCACAGGGGTTGGCCACAGGGCTTGTCCCAAGGCCAGGCCGAGTACATAAACCCCTAAGTGCAGCTGTAGTGTGCCAATTCATTTTTTTTTTTTAGTATTCACAAATCCTGTGCTGAATTCATGAACTTCCCGTTCTGATGTGGGTTTTTTTCGCCCCTCGCTGCGCATTCTTCCAGTCAGAAACTGCCAAGTTCAGGCGAAGAGGCGAACCGATTTTCAAGAAGAATAAGGTTATGAACCAGGGCTATTCAGTGACTCAGCTCTTCATCCCACGGTCTGTAGAAACAACACATTTTGTCAGGTTTTATATAGCGTTGGCTAGACCCAGGGGTATCGGAGCGCTATCGGAGCGCTTTACAGGAGTGTGAGGAGGTACGGTACTCAAAACATTTGGGGTGCCGCTCGTAGGCTCACCGTTGAACTTACCCGACCTGGGCTGCTGCTGACAATCTCCGTGGCCTCGTGGGCTCTGCCGAGGACGCTGCGCTGTGTGGAGGGCGCCATCACCTGGGACAACCATCGACCGGGACTGCGAGGACCAGGCTGCTTGGCGGCGCTCACAGCTGGTTCCTCTTCCCGGCTCCTCCCTTTCTGTCCCCCCGCCTTCATTGTGCAGCCCTGCCCCCGCGCGCAAGCGGGACGCGCGCGGGACGTAGCCCCGGGCGAAGACCGGGCAAAGAGCGGGCAAAGAGCGGGCAAAGAGCGGGCAAAGAGCGGGCCGTTTGAGGCCGCTCGAGACTGTACGAGCCTGGACTGGACATCCCCCTTGGCAAGTGTGTTCTGCGAAAGGCACTAAGCAATGGCTACCGGTCTGTTGAGGCTGGCTCCCAAGGGTGGGAGTCTCGTGGGGACCCTTGATAATTTTATAACACGGGCTAGCAATGTCCTTGCCTATGAGATCGCCGCCACAGAACGCAGACTATCCCTAGAACCATCGTTAGGGAAGCAATCATCCCTGGGTGCCATTACAACCATTCCCTCCCCTAATAACTTTGCACATCCCCTACTAGGTGGTTCTCCAGTTGAGACTCTGTTAGATGACCTCCCCCCCCTAATTGCTTCCACTCAATCTAACTCAGCTGCCCCTGGGCAAAATCAGGTTGACCACCCTCTCCCAGCCCCTATTTTCACATGTGCCACGACAAGATCGATGGCGGATAGGTCCGCCAGAGGCAAATGTTCCGAGGTGAATCTTCCAGCCACAAAAGGGAAAGAACGTGTTGGGGGTCCTGTGAGTTGTCCCACTAAAAATAAACAAAAAAAACTGCCCGCTCCTAATCAAGACAATATTACTCCCTTAGAAGTAAATGATCAAGTAAACTTCCCGACCCAACACTCAGCCGTTTCACCTATAACTATTGCTTCAAGTCTGGATGCTCAGGAGGGACTGAGCTCTAGTGCTTTTTGGAATAGAATGACTGCACTAATCGATGGGAGGCTGTCCCCCCTATTTGAATGCCTTGTTGCCTTGGAAGGGAAATTAGCATCACTATCCAACCTGACCCAGCCTAATACAGTGGCATCTGTGCTCCCAGCTCGGAATTTGCCACGTCAACAATCGACTACCTCACCTCTTATCTTGCCCATTGAACAGGCGACTGGCTACTCCCTCTCTCCTAATGTAGCCCAATCTGGTGGGGAACTAACCAATAATAAAGCTCCTAGGCAAGCTCGAGCTGCCACAATACGACAGGCTGACACACCGTGTGAACCAGGAAGCTTAGTGGGTCCCCCACCCCAATCTTCCCTCCCTTCCTCGACCAACATTGGAACTAACCCCCCCCCCTACTTCCAATTATCTCCCAAGACTAGACTTACCCCCAGAATGTAGCCCTTATGTTGTGGTCTTAACAGGTGTACCTGAATTACCACAAGGCAGAGTTGAACCTTATCAGTCGTTGAAGAACAAGACAGTTCATTGGTTGAATGCAAAAAGACCTCTGCCTCCAAATCTGAATGGGGAAATTCTGATGGTCCGAAGAGTATCTTGGGTAGGCCGGGTTGTGAAGAACATTAAGGGGGACTGCATAATTGTGAACTTTAGAGATCCTAGGGTGGTAAAGTATGTGGGCGAGGGTGGCTGGAATAATATGATTGATGGAATCCACTCCCCCCATCTCTCATATTTTTATCCGTTGGGAGCATTAAACCACAGGAGGGATATACCTAATGTACAACCGACTGCAGAGAGATTATGCATAGGCCATAGCGGAAACCAAGAGTTTGTTTACATCTTGCCTATCCTAACATTCCATGTCACAATAGGTTCAGTGCCTTGGATTGCGTCGACTGACTGAAGTTGGTTGTCAATTCCAGGACCGCAGCCCCAACCCAGACAGAGCCAATTGAGAGCCTGGCTGTACTCACACAGCCCCAGGCAACAACGGGTTCAGATACTTTGAGATACCTCGATGTTGCCTATGACCCTGGACCACGGGGAGAATCTTCAAATTGGCCTGTAGCGTCCCTCGAATGTTCAGAAAGCCTAGACGCCAGGAATTTTTTATCTTTAGGTACCGATCAGGGCATCCCACCCGTTCTGAGCTCGACTATGCTCTTAGGTGGCTGCCCCAACTCAGGGCTACTGCGTCAAATAGAATTGATGACATCACCCCCTGAGTCAACAGTTTCCTGTTCTGACACCATCTTTGATAACACCGTTTCTACTGATCCCTATACGGAGCTAGGCCCAACATCGATTACCGCAAATGGCAACCCTAGAACTCCCCCGCCTATAACACCTATATCACCTAGGTCCTACCTTGCCCATCCCCCTTCACACAAGGCTATGGGGCTGAAAATGTTGTCCTGGAATGTGGCAGGTCTGTCACGGCTGTTAGAACTCCCCGATTGGGGGGACTTCATTGACGGCCATGATATCTGCCTCTTTCAGGAGACAAGGGCATTGAAGCCCTACCACCGTGTGGGGTTTGCTACTTTCTGGGAATCTGCAGTAAGGCCAAATGGGGGAAGGCCCTCTGGAGGGCTGTCTATCTGGGTACGGACTCATTTGGAATGCGCATTTAAGAGAATTAATACCGACTCGCCGGACATTATGTGTGTAGGTATGTCCAAGAGGGGAAACCGGGTACTGTCCATCGTAAACATATACTCTCGCCCTGTGAGGTACGGCCAGGAGTCCCCCACTCTGAGTAGTTTGGATGCTCTTTTGAGCTCCATTATTAACACCGATACTCTGGTAATTGGTGGGGACTTTAATTGTCACTACGAACCCTTAAATGGGTTGGTCACCCCTGTATCCCAGGATGAGGATCAAGAGTGGGCTATACCACCCTCCAACTCTTATCCCACGAAGGCTTGGACGCCATTGATTCTCCAAGTCACCCAATTGACACTTACTTACTCTCTAAGGGCATGCAATGGTAGGTTCCCTGCAGATAACCCAGGCAATCCCACATTTGAAAGAAACGATCAAGCGTCCATCATTGATTATATTATGCTTAGCATGGGACTATGGCCAAGTATTCTGGACTTTCGAGTTCTTAAACGTAGTGAAAGTGACCATAAGCCCATTATTGTCACCTTAGAGGGTTTTATAACCAATCACTCTACATCTATAGTCCCACTTAGTGTTGTTCCCTTGATCACATCTGATGGCTCCCGAAGAGTCAGGTGGGAGAAGTTTGTTCTATCTGATAGAAATCTCGGCGTAATGTATTCTGAGATCTATCCTCTTTTGGAAAAATTAATGGGAGCCTCAATTTTACCAGAGGGCTACTTAGATTTTGAGCTGATAGGAGCAACACATATAGAACTATGTGCCAGCCTTGAGACCCACTTCAGTCGGGCAATTAAGAGAAATTTACCACCTACAAGGGAGATCCCTACTTGGTTCAACAAATCGTGTAGGGAAGCAAAGCTCTCGCTTCTGTCAACGCTAAAAAATGGAACCAAGCTAAATATAAAGGAATCCAGGGCCCACTTTAAGAAAATTATTCACGAAGCCAAAAAAGAGTGGGAAATTAGCAGATGGGAGGAAATTTCCCACGCACTAAAAAATAGGGACCAAAGATCATTCTGGAATTTAATTAAAACTGGAATGTCACGTCCAACACAGGCGCTTCAACCCAATCTTGGGCAAGAAATCTGGCGTACTTACTTCAAAGAATTATACGCAATTCAGCCCTCATCATTGTCCACCTCCCTCACCCACACTACCTTGCACCCTCCTCCAATTCAGGCTTTGACCCCGATGTGCACCCTTAGTGAGGTTAGAGTTGCTCTTACTAAAATCCAACCGAATAAAGCTCCAGGCTTAGATAGGATCCCAGGTGATCTTTTCAAAAGTGAGCCCGACATCTGGGTTCCTTATCTATTTGGTCTCTTTAACGCAATCCTAGCAGGAATGCCATTGCCATCCACCTGGGCCGGCGCCGAGATCATACCAATACATAAAAAGGGCTCGCCACTTGATCCGGCAAACTATAGGCCAATTAGCCTAATAGATGTCGCCCAGAAGATTTTTGCCCGCATTCTCTTAGGGAGACTACAAACCTGGATGGAGGAAACCAACATCTTGACCCCTCTCCAGGTGGGATTTAGAGCTAGGATGTCAACCGTGGACCAATTGTTTAGGCTGCAAATGATCCACTGGAAAAGCATAATCTTAGAAGGGGGCAGCCTTTACCTCACGTTCGTTGACTTGAAGTCTGCTTTCGACATGGTGGACCGTAGCCAACTCTGGGAGTTATTAAAGGGGATGAGCGTACCTCTTTACCTCTGTGATTTATTAGAACGCCTCCATAAGGACACTTTTGCCAGAGTCAGGTTTGGACTACATGGAGACCTTACAGACCCTTTTAGGGTCGAAAAGGGAGTCAGACAGGGCTGCGTTCTAGCTCCAACACTCTTTGCCCTCTTCCTGAACGGACTGGTTGAAGATATCTTGGCCTTGAGTGACATAGATTCCCCTAAGTTGGCAGGCAGGAAAATCCCCGTACTTATGTTCGCGGATGATACTCTGCTCCTGTCAAGATCACCTATGGGTATGGCTAGAGTTCTGGATGGCTTTGCCACCTTTTGCAGGAAAAGGAACTTAATAATCAACGTGAACAAGACTAAATACATGGTGTTTCACGCAGATACCATCAACCGTCCCATACCGAAATTGGATGGACTGCCCCTAGAACGGGTGAACACTTTTGATTATCTTGGCCTGACCCTCAATAATAAAATGACCTGGGCCGACCAGATCTCAAAAGTAAATCTAAAACTCGTCCAGATATCAGGGGGGATCCTAAAGATGCTTAAAAATAGCCCCCTAAAACTAACCAGCCCATTGGTAGAGATTTACAAAAGTCAGGCAAGGGGGATGGCAGCCTACGGCGCGGAACTATGGGGCCATAACCCATCCTTGATTTTAACTAAGTCAGAAAACAAATTTTTAAGACAGCTATTCGCACTCCCGGTGAGCACCCCTATACAGCCGCTCAGGATGGACCTGGGTATACAACCAATTGCGGACATGGTCGCCTCCAGACCAGTAATGTACTGGCGACGACTATGGAGCACTCCTGAACTTGCCATCTTTCAGGAAGAATTGAAATCCATCCTATTGCTACCAAGGGTAGGTGCTATCCCTTGGCTAGCTCATGTTAGGAAATCATTAAGAGATATAGGGAGAGAAGACCTCTGGCTTTCACCTGAGGACACTTGTCCCTCATTGCCAAAAAAAACATTGGCAAAAACACTGCAGGAATTTAAACTAACTCAGATCATTCGATCAGTCAATACTTTGAATCTGACCTCGGCTTTTCCCGAGGCCAAAATTAGTTATAGCTTTGAGTCTGCAATCGACTTGATCCAACCTGTATTGGCTAAAAAATTATACTTACAATTTAGGCATGGGTCTCTCCCCCTGTTTTCAAGAACAAATAAATGGGCTGGCTTACCAAGGCAATCCTGTCCTGGGTGTGGTGCTACTGATGAAACTGAGGTTCATGTTGTAATCTTCTGTTTGGCATATAAAATATCCCGTAGGAAATGGATAATTCAACTTGCTAAGAACATAGGGGTTACGAACCATAGAGATCTCTTCAGGCTGCTGAAATATGATCCTTCCCCCCTTTACGTTACTGTGATTGCTAAATTTCTCTTTTCTATGTGGCTAACCAGAAGACAACTACTACCCCACTAAATCAATCACATTGGCACCAATCCCTGTTATTAATCTGTTTTAATCTGTGAACTGTTCTATCGTATTGTTCTTATCAATCATGTTTTAAATTTGTAAATATTATATCATGATATTTTATCACTTTTATGGCTTGTAGCCGAAATAAAGTTTTTCTGACTGACTGACTGAATCCTGGGAGGATCAAAGGTGAGACCAGAATTTATGAAAACTGTGATAAAAATATTTTTAAATATTTTGTTTAATGCCTGAGAGATTGCTTTGAGTTCCACCACATGGGGCTTTGCTCACCCTGCTCCTATATACCCTATTTTGGTTTCATTATTCTCAACACAGCACATACTTTTCTTTGGCAATTGTGGCCCCTAGACACATTTTTCTGAATTGGCCAGCCAATCAGAATATGGTAAATTCACAAATCTGCCAGTGAATTCAAAATTTACAATGGATGACTGATGCAAAAGCTCACTCGTTCATTGGCATGCCTTTATTTTTTGAACTGGAAGATTATCACATCTGTGGAGGATCTGAAAATTAGCTGCCTATTTATCTCTAACTTTTTAACCTTTTGATGCTCAACTGAAATTTTTTTGTAAAGTTAATTTCTCAAGAACTACTAAATGGATTGACACCAATGTAAGCAAAGTCATTTTTTTATCAAAGTTTTACTTTAATGCCAAGTTTTGTGTAATTCCGTTCAGTAATTTTTTTCCTGTATAGGAAAGCAAATAATCCAATGGGGGTTAAAATGAGAAGCATCACTTTTTCGACCCAGGTTCAATAGCATGGGAAACAATATCCTTGATAAAAATATTCTGTCAAAAATATAGTTTACCACAATATTGTGTTCCTATATTTATAACAGAAATGGGGAAACTATTGAATAACAAATATTGTGGACAGTAATATTGTCCAAAAACATACAGTAATATCATTTTTCTAATGTATATATATAGTTTAAAGTAAAATGTTAAATATTATAAAATATATAATTAATATCATGTAAATAATGTCCACTAATTATTTGATACCATATATAAATATATTTTTAAACACATACACGTGTGTTTATATAAATATATTTATATGAGGGTGGTCCGAGACACGCTGTGGGAAAAACTAACAGCATGGCCCCTACTCCTTAAAGCAATAATATCTTTACACCAGGGGACCTGGTTGAAAACAGGCCCCTCCACAGTAATTGCCAAAGTTCCAAATAACAACGGCCTCAAAAAGGGCTGTGTGTTGGCCCCTCTTCTTTTCAACCTTTATACTGCCAACCTGGGCAAAGCATTAGGAAATGCCAACTTAGACACACCCAGGATAGGATTGACAAGACTCCCAATTCGGCAGTATGCAGACGACATAGTGATTATGGAATACACTAAATAAGGACTACAGACAGCCTGAGATGCACTCCATAGGTTCAACAGGACCAATACACTTCAGATGGACCAGGGCAAGACAAAAATCATAATTTTTGGAAAATATCCCCACTAGACACATGCACACTGTCGGCACGGAGTTATGAATAATTACAATTCCAAATTACAACTATCTAGGTGTCTGATGCACAGAAGGGGCCATGCCAACAACTCATTTAAAGCATCTCACAACAAAGGGTGCGGTAGTAGTCCATAGTCTAATACATCTTAACAGTCACCTGTCAAGTCCATCTGCCGGTCCCATGATGGAAATCTTGAAAGCAAAATTGATACCAGCACTAAATTACGGACACCTAGCCTTCGCTGGCGCACAAGTCCTACAACTAAACAACATCCAAATCTCATCTTATAAAAAAATCTTCCATGCACCCTAGCAGGCCCAAAGAGCGAGGCTGTGTTTAAATTCGACATGGGCGAATGGTCCTCAAATGCCAAGGGAATCTATTAAAATATTACATCAGGATTCTATGGGCCCCAGAGAACACACTTAAGGCACTACTTAAAGCAGTCTTCAAGGCAGTGAAAACTCCATGTCAATAGTATTTAGCCCAGACAACTAAGAGCTTAAAAATAGAAGTCGCCAACCTTCACCGTACGGACATACTGAAATAAACAGAGAATCTGCAGGTCAAGAAGATCTCCCTGGAACTGGACAAAGAAAGCCTCCACCGTCCTTTGATCACCAAAGCATTAGATGCTTCCTACATGACTGAGATAGCGCAGCCTTATTTTTAACAAGCTTTAGCAGCCTACACCTGCACGAATATCTTATATATGCTGCTCCTCGCCCTTCCAATCATAGACTTTAACCCCTCCTGGGCAAGGAAGGCAGGACATGGGAAGAACATGCAGGCTGTGCAATTACTGTAAGGAATTTTGACTTTATTTACTGTGCTGCTGCCCTAAACGTGCCTGCGACCGCCATCACTCGTTAGTTCCTTGATGTTTGGTTCACAGAACAAGTACTTGCAGAATGGCCTCAGATCTGTGCTTCTCCACCAACACCCAAAGGACTCTAACAAAGCTGGGGAAATTTACCGGCGTAATCCGCGCAGCACTTCAATTGTTGCAGGTGGGCACCTCTGGATCACACTTTACCTAAGCCACATACAGTCTCCATCGAAGTACCTATCCTTCCGAGTCAGAGACTATGACCATCTCCAGCCTGCCAGATGCCTGAACTAGCACTTTTCACTAGTGATCCAATTCCTACGTTCGCAAGAACTCACTTGGACTCTGCTTCCCACTAAGATGATCCAACAGCACTCTGGACTTGGTGATGATACTCTTTTCACTTTTTAAATATTTTTAACTTTGAGAGATTTTTTTTAACTTTATTTTTTATACTTCTACTCTGCATATTTAGTAATTACTATGAACGCTGCTTCATTTAATGAGCACAATGAGGCTAGACGAGGGGGGCCACTTGGCCCCTCCCCCTTAAAAAAACATAAGGCTCCGTGGGGGCTGTGCGTCAGGGGGGTGGCTTTACATATGATAATAATATATTGCTTTACATTTTTTATAAACTAGAAATTCACAGAAAAAACAAAGGTTAAATTAATGTTACAGTTAGTTTTATATGGCAGTGACAACATTAATGTTTCACCAGTTATAGTTAGCAGTGATAACTATAACTTGTGCTTTCACCATGCACTGCTTATGACCACAATATTACATCACTCATGGCAATTTCTATGACATTATTTATGACAACTGAAACAGCATCATTGATGATCTTTAATCTTTGTTTTTTTCAGTACATTTCTTCGTTTTTTTCAACGTAAAATAACATATTATTACAATTCCTAACTATAACATCACCTAACCTTTGTTTCTTTCAAGAATCTCTATTTTTTCAATGTAAAAGAAGATGTCCATCACCAGGTGTGGTGTGCGGTTGGGTGTTAGGCCTGCACCCAACTCCTTGCGAGAGCTCAACCTCCATCTGTGCACAGCCTTCAGTCATGCACACCGTGGGGTTGGGCACAGTGCCTGTGCCAAGCTCCCTGTGGGTGCGCAGCATGAGGTTGGGTGCAGGCCTGGCCTGCAGCCAGTTTATGTGTCTGAACCCCTGTGGCCAACACCCCGTGAGTGGCCAGCCAACGTCATGCATGGCCACTGCATGAGATTGGATGCAGGCCTGGCCAGGCCTTGCTTTCAAACCTCTGTGAGCAGCCAACCACACATGGCCTTTGGGACCCCAACACCTTGAAGACGCACACAGCTATATCATGTAACAATATACAATGTGTCATTTTAGGCAAGGCAGACCTACTGGCTTTGTCAAAGTGTTAAAACACCAAAATATAAAAAGCAGGGGGCCTTTTGGCTTTATCTAGGTCAGCACATCAACGTATATAAAGCGGTTGTCAAAAAGCCACAACTAACTGAAATCAAATTTGATTTGATAAATTCCCACATTGCAAGGTTTTATAGTAGTGATTCTCACAACATATTTTCAATAAAGCATTATTAGTAACATTTTCAAGGCCAAAAAGTACATCCATTGAACCAACCACAATGTGTCCCAGCACTCCAGCTGAAAAACATACAGCTGCAGCTTGGAGTGCTTTACAAAAATATGCTACGTTTTCCTGGGTTCATGAATTCAATTACCACAGTGATCCACTGTGTTGTTTTTAATGTTTCTGGGGGCTGCTGTGCTCCCAGCAGCCCTCCACAACATTAACAAAATCTTTGGTGATGCCCCTGCCCTGTCTAGGGGCACCTCCAGGATCAAAACAACATGAGTAAAAAGCCCTAGGGCAGTGAATAATAAATGAGCAGTTCTTGCTGCACATTTATTCTTTTTTTCCCCATTTAAAAAAAAATGATTTGGGTTCCCCAGTACCCACTCAGGGCACTCACAATATGTGTCAGTGTTGGAGGCCGTAGGGGAGCTGCAGGGCCCTCGCTGGCTCCCCAGGCATGACCGAGATGGGATCTGGCCATTTTCTTTCACTTTTTCAAGTGGGTGCCCCAGTGCCCACTTGTGGGTACCCACAATATGTGCCTCTGTTGGGGGTGGTGGGAAGAGCCTCAGGGTCTCCACAGCCCTTGCTCCTCCCTAGCCACCACTGCGGCAGGAGCTGGATATTTTTTTAATGGGTGCTGCGGGGGAGCTCTAATGCCCCTACGGGTTCCCCAGCCAGCATGCATTGCCCAGCTCTTTTTCTTTGCTCACGCCTGGGTGAAAACAACATTTTTCTGTGCTTCCGGCTTGGCAGGAGTAAAATTATGTTTCTTGGCTGGGAGAGTGCGAGTAGGAAATGCCCTTACTCTCCCAGGAAGGAAACAGCAATATACCGGGGGATCAGGTCACATGGGGCCCCTGGGATGGGATCCCTGGGATCGATGTTTGCTTGAGGAGCAGTGTCCAATCCCCCCCACCCAGGTTTAAGGATCAGCCCCGTGGTCTCTATAAGGCTTGGCTAGGGAGCTGTGCGCCCCTTCCCCTAATTATAATTATCAGCCTTGGGGGATAGGGTCCCTGGGGCCTCAATAAGGCTCAGGGAGGGGAGGCCACAAGCCTCCTCCTTTTTAATGAAATACAGCCCCACAGAATAGGGTCCCAGCAGGCCAGAAAAAGTTGGGGCCTCCCTCCCCATAACAAAATAAAACCACAAACCTCTCCTGGGCTCTATCCCGCACCGGGGAGAGCGGGCTTATTTTTAAATTCGGTGGGAGCCTATGTTTTTTTTTCCTTCGGATCCTCTGTGGATCTGTTCCGCTGATAAAATAAAAAACGTTTGCCCTGGAGAGTGGGACGCCACTACTAGGCCTGGGGGGGGAAGGCTATCCTTACCCCCATATGTATTTTTTCTTTTCTGTTCAGGACAGGGCACTGAATCCCCAAGTCTTAAAATGGCTGCCATCACTTCTTTGTTGATGTGGTGGCAGTCAATTAGATCATATATCATGATCTGTTGGCTGCCGATTCTCTGTGGCCTGAAATATACAAACCTTTTGAGCTTTAATTTGTCAAAACTACTGAATGGATTTACAACAATTCTCAAAAAACAAGCTTTCTAGACCAAGATATAGCTTTTATAAATTTTGTGTAATTCTGTTCAGCCGTTTTGGCTGTAGCTGTGTCTAATTTTATATATACATATTTTTTTTTTTCACTGAAAAAAACACAGGTTTCAGGGACATTATAGTTAGTTGGACATTTTACTTGTACAAAACCAGAGAAATTCGGCTGTTATAATTAGTTCAGTTAACTATAACTCGCGCCCCAGCAATGCACTGCTGCTGCTGACGATGTCACATATTACATCATTCATGACATGGTCAGTGACATCACTGATGAGATCACTGATGACATCTCAAATGACATCACTGATGACATATCCCTGCCCTCTTTTCTTGTTTTTTCACTGTTTTCTTGCGACTCGGTTACCGAGTCACAAGATGGCTGCCAACACTTCCTGGTTGGAGTGTTGGCAGCCAATCAGAAGTCAGCTTGTGCTCGGGAGGAGTCGCAACTCCTCCTCGGTGCTCAGATATCAAAACTTTTCTTTCTCTAATTTCTCAGGAACTACTGAACGGATTTACACCATTTTAAAAAAAGGGTGCTTTCTGAACCAAGGCCTACCTTTTGCCAAATTTGGTGTAATTCTGTTCAGCAGTTCAGGCTGTAGCTTTGTCTAAAGTTCCTCTGGAAATTAAAATAGGGAAAACACGTTTTGGGCCCCCCCTTTTTTCTCAGCCCCCGCTTGACGACTCACCCCGAATCTTTTAAGACAGGAGCTGACCAGGGTGCCCCATTGGTGTTGAAAATTTTGAGAAGATTCGTCAACCGGCGCCAGAGATATTGGCAAAAGGATAAGCGCTTTTTTAATACAAACGAGGTCCTAACTATAATTACCTACTGGCGACCGATGCCGGAAAGACAAAAACGGACCCAAACTTCTACGTGCAAAAGGTATTTATTTAATCCATTGAAGCACCACGCACCGCCATGACGCATTTCGGCCCCAGAAAGGCCTTGATCACATGACGCTGTCAGTGAAAGCCAATAAATTTAAAGTTCAAGTAATAACCATCACGTGGCCAATAGACATAGAAAAGATCTGACAATACATTGATGCATGAAATGCATGATGATCACTTGTTATTCTGATAGTAATTAATTAAATCAAACTTGACATGTCATTTAGTTTAGACGGATGTGCAAAAAATGCAATAGTGCAAATTTAGCGTGTGCAAAATAGGCAAATTGAGATTATCCCCTTAGTGAGGCTGACCGCACAAGTGGTATATAATACCTGGGTAAAGTCACAAAAGTGCATTATTGAAACCCCATACCCAACCGGTAAAACAAATATCAAGAGTGCTGTCTCTAAATAGCTGTGCAAATTATTGGCAATAGTGCGAAACAATTCAGCCCAATGCAATTTATCCGATTGTCATATTGCATAAAATGCAATGGAGAGTTCCAAAATAGACATGTCTATACCCTAGGTGACAGGATTAGTATCATGGGACACCAACTGCAGCCATATAGAAATCAATATGTTACTCTATAAAAAACTTTACAAACATTGAAATGTAATAATGCTACATCTAACCCTAGTGGGTCACAGAACTAATACATTCTCCTGTAGCTAGCATGTCCCTGATCCAAACTTTAACCCATAGGTGATACGCTTATGAAAAATAATTTATAATAAAACAATTTGATTAAAATATTCATTCAAATTTCATGTAACAACCAACAGTTAAAAAAGAACCTCTAAAAATACTAATAAATATTTATTACATCATAAATATCTAAAAATGACCCATGGACTATGTCCCATACATGAATACTAGAGGGAGTCAACTGTATTGTTTGATGATTTCAGAGACCAACTCAAAAAATGTCAATGTATAATAAATATGAGTAAAAAATAGTAATGATTCTGATACATCTGCATGGAGTCCTGTAAGCCTCGACATCTAATCTGTCCAGAATGGTCACGTTCTAATGATGTAAAATCAAAAAAGAGGAGTGAAGTGAAAACGGAAAGAAAAAACAACATAATAAAATACAACTAGTCAGATCATCTCCCGTATGATTAAAATTATTCAATATGAAGATCAGATACTGATCTAGAACCCAATGCTAACAGCTGTATAAAGACTGACACAGATCTGGGAGAATTTAAAGGCAGGTCTTCACACGAGTAAAGCCCATTCGGGGTCTTGATATCTAACTCGAGGATGTCCCTAGTCTCAAGCTTTCTTAATATGGCTTCACGGTCCCCTCCTCAACGAAGTTGTGGGACCGTGTCCACCACAAAGTAACTGAAGTAGTCTAGGCAACTACCATGGACCTCTTTAAAATGCCTAGCAACTGGATAAGCTGCATCATTATTGCTGATGGCCCTCATGTGCTGGAGTATACGTTTGTGGACCTGCAACTTGGTGCCGCCAACATATTGCAGGCCACACGTACACTCCAGCACATAAACGGCATAATCAGTCTTGCATGTCAATTTCTTAGAGATAACTACAGGGACATCATTAAACGTGATACTGTATGTTGTTTTGTTCCTACCTAATTTACAGGCTTTGAAAGATGCGCATTTTATGAAGCCCTTAGTGGTTTGTAACCAGGAACTGTTAGTGGTGATTTCTGGACTGCTCTTGACAAGCATGTCATTCATTGAGGGGGCTCTGCGAAAAGTTATCTCAGGAGCCTTGGGTAGAGTGTCACCAATTACTAAATCACTCTGAACAATCGACCAATTCTTATTAAAATTCATACGCAATTTATTGTGTTGTCGGCTGTACGTAGTGATTAATCTGGGTGGTTCCGAAGTGGCTCTGGGAATGTTGGGCAAAATAATCTGCTCAGTGCTTCAACCCAATGTTGTAGAGTGACAAATAGAGTTGGCTTTCTTAATCGCTGTGTCAAGCATGTTAGCAGTATAGCCTCTGGCTAAAAATCTTTGCTTGCTTTCATGTTGAGCCTTCGCACAGTCAGTATCCACACTACAGATACATCCGATACGTCTGATACGCTGCATCTCACTGTAGGGGATACTGCGTATCAGATGGTCAGGGTGGTGGCTGGTGGCGTGCAGAACCATGTTACCCGCTGTGGCTTTGCGATGTAACAGGGTCTCCAGATGGTTTTCTTTGATGTACACTTCTACATCCGGAAAATTTACGGATACCTTGCTGACATGAGCTGTAAATTCAAGGTTGAGGTTATTCACATTCATTTCCTCAATAAACAAATTAGCTGCTGTCTCGGACCCTCTCCAAATGAGAAACAGATCATCAATATAACGATGGCAGGCAACTATATGGTTACACAGGATGTGCCCAAATCTAGCCTTGAGGACCTGCTCCTCCCACAGTCCCATGTGTAAACATGCATAACTGGGGGAGAAGCAAGCCCCCATCGCCACGCCTCTCATATGCTGGAACACCTGAATTTGGAACAAAAAGTAATTGTTATTTAAACATGTCAGGATCATATCAGACAGCATTTTGTTGTGTTTTCAGCATGTAAAGTGATTTTGTCCGTAAAAAATGTTCAACTGCTCTGACACCATCCATATGGTGTATGCTGGTGAACAGAGCAGTGACGTCAAGAGTTATCAGCAGATAATCTTCATGCCAAGTTACAGTCTCAATCTTCCTCAAGAAATCCCCCGTGACCTGTAAATATGATGGTAAATTTTTGACATCTTTCTGGAGGAAGAAATCGATGTACCGTGAAGTGTTCTCCAATATACTATTCTTCGTGGAGATTATAGGTCTCCCAGGAGGTTTGTTAGGGTCTTTGTGTATCTTCGGAATCAAATAAAAGACTGGAATTACCGGATGGTTCAACTTGAGGAATTTAAATTTGTCACTGCTTAATAACCCATCACTCTTCCATGATGGTAATTTAGTGTTGAACTCATTCCAGGCCAGTTTTACTGTCTTCCAATCACCCCGTCTGTAACACTGATGATCATTCAGATGTTGGAGTGCCTCATCCATGTACATTGACCTCGACCAAAGGACAATGTTGGCCCCCTTGTCCGATTGACGTATCACCACATTGTTGTTGCTCTGAAGTTTTTTCATCAGGCTGCCATAACAGTTATTTTGATTACGACATTTTTGTTGAGCCTGCAGGATAGATGTATGTAACCTTTTGAGTTGGGTGGTCACTAACTCATTATAAATATTGATGTTATCATGCAACATAATTGGGTTGAATGTAGACTTTGGATTAAATATATATATATATATATATATATATATATATATACATACATATATATATATATATATATGTATATATATATATATATATATATATATATTTCCTTTTGCATTAAACACTATAAACTTTTGTCTTCCTGACATGTTGTGTTTAATTTTATCAGATGGTACACTGGTGCCAGGAAATCAAATCTGCAGACAGGAGAGAGCTGGACTGGAATCCATATGCCGACCCCAGGCACTAGAGGTAAGATTCTCAATCGGGCATGGGTGGAGCAAGGCCCAACACTGGAAGTGGAGAATCAGCTAAAAGCATGAACATGATTGAAACAAACTTATCTAAAGTCGAAATGCGTTTACCATATATTTGCTTGCTTGTCTTTGCATGGCCAGCACTACTTTATGGTTGCAAATGTGGTCTTAAAATGTGGTGCGCACAACTGTCATCTGGTTAGGAGACGATTGGGAAAACAAGTAGTATTGGGAAGTAAGACTGAGAGGAGCCCAGAGAATACAAACGCGTATGAGTGTGAATCCATAGTGTAGAGTGAGCCGGCCATAGAAATAGTGTGGGAGTAGGGAAGATAGACAGGAGCACCAGGAGCCGAAGCACAGACCCTCAAATGGTTAATTTGAACATGAAAGAGGCCCTCTGATCCAGCCACGCCGCCCCCCTCCAAGTGTTCACTAGTGGTTTATCAAAAGCAGGAGATCATGGGTAGAAGTGCACAATGTCTTCTATCCCACTTCTTGAGATCAGTTAAAACAAATATAATTGAGGAACCCTATCAAGTCTTACATCTCCTTCCCTACCACACTCCATGGGATGAGCTGCGGACACACTGCAGGCAGACCCATTCCTTGCTACCCAGGTGCAAGGGAGAAATAGGAAGCAGAGCTGGGTATAAAAATATCTAAATGTAGCAAGTTCCCAGTGAAAGGGACTCTTGCCTGTACTATATGCATACAATACGGTAAAGGCATGAGCGTGTTTTAGAAGGGTGGGTGGGACTTATAACGAGGATGGGATAAAGTCCCTTCAAGAGCACGATACCTTTAAATATCGAAGGATTAGTAACCTTACATAAGAAACTGAAGGATCCCAAAAAGGAAAGGGTGTAATGTGCAGGGGAGTGATATGATATGCATGCCAGACAGTAAAGCATCTGGTAGAGGGGTGTCAGCGAGTAGACAATAGGCTGATTCTTATACTGTTGATAAGTTTGGCCCCCATGTATATTGCGTCTCAAGGCACCGAGAACGAGGCCCCACTATGACCCTCCAATGTTTGAGGCAGACAAGAGAACAAATGTGTAGAAGGCGTTTCCCTTCTCCCTGCTCGAGTGGCACTTATTCCTCTTCCACCAATCTCTCCTTTAATGGAGAATCCCATGGCTAGGGATAGACTTATGGTCCATGTCCCTTGGACACCCTGGGATTTCAGGAGTATTAAGGATCAATTCTCTAATATTAGATAAAACCATACTGAGTTCCGAAAGGAACTGCAGGATGTGTTTGAAGTATACAGACTTAACTAGGCAGATGTGAATCATTAACTGCAATTTGTGGTGCCAAGCGAAGTGAGAGAATGATTAGTGGAAAAGTGGATGTGGCAATGCGTTGGCCTTAGCAGTGAAGGAGAGTTCAATGCAGCAATACATTTGCGGATGTGTGTCCAGTATAAAAGGATTGGATTAGTATTTTTAACTATAAACAAAATAAGGGTGAAAGACCAGGTGATCATTTGGACAGACCTAAGGATGTGCTTGAAAGATATTCAGACATAGCATGACCTACTGCAGAGATGATTCAGGAAGCTATAGGTGCTGCTTTTGTGCAGAGCGTTATTACTGAACGTTGGGAGTCCACTTATGACCATCTGCATTAGATTGCATACTAGGAGCTTTGTTTATTTGGTGACGGTTGCTCACCATTGTGTAGCTTCCCAAGAGAGGAAAAAAGATAATGTAGAATGTTAACAGATGTCACAGAAAATGCAGAATATGCAGAGAACAGTCAGCCTTTGATGGACATGGAGCCTCGCAAAAGGAAAAACAAAAGGGTATGGGAAGAGGAGGAGGGAGAGCTAGGAGAGGCAATGGAAGGGGCAGTGCCTATTGTTAGTAGATGTAATACCTCGATTCTTCCAATACTCAAGGCAGAGAAAACCAGCATATACAGATGTGTGCAGGGCCTTGAGGCTATTAACACTGTGGGAATTTCAAGCTTCCCTGTGGCCCTAACCCTGCCACCATCCTTTCTTGTATTCCCCAAAATACCCAATGGATTATTGTGGTTGATCTTTGTTCAACTTTCTCGTTCATTCCCATACACGAGGAGAGTCAATATCTCTTCTCATTTACATTCTTATAATTTCAACTTTTGTGTACTCATGTCCTAGGGAACAGGGGCCCCTACTCTAGATCATTGCAAGGAGGACTCTATCTCCTCACCAAAATGGTTATTGAACAGCATAAGGATTCAAAGGAGAAATTCAAGTTCTGCCTTCCCCAAATGCGATACCTTGGTCATGAAATCTCTGCTGGCAAGCAGTAGCTGCCCTTTGATTTGATTTGATTTGATTTACAGACTTATAGAGCGCACGTATGCCCAAGGGCGTCTTGGCGCTATAACCAACGGATATGTTGACTTTGCACATTAACTATGCTTCTGACCTTCATTTCTTAAATAACCATGTTTTCAGCAGCCCTCTGAATGACATTAGTGACTTGCTGTTTTTTAATCAACATAGAAAGGGAATACCCTTGAATAGGGTAAAGCCATTCGTATGTGGTTCAGATCTGTAACTACTTCCATGGCTGGGTATTGCAGGCAGTGGATCCTGCACTCCGCTGTATGGCGAATTGCGAAGCCTTTGCAAGACTATCTCAGAAAAGACACCCATTAACCCTTGCAGTCATCTATAGAAGCTGAAAATGCATTTGTAAACATTTAGGACTCCCTGATTATGCCAAACCCTTTACCTTGTATTGTCATGAACATAAAAGATTTGCACTCAGCGTGTTCATGCATGGCCATGGGGATCAGCAAAAGTCCACAGTTTATTATTCTTCAATCCTGAACCTTGTCACAGCTGGGCTCCCAACATGTTTAACGACTGGGATGGCTGCCGCAAACCTCTTTGAAGCATCTTAAATATTGTGCGGGGTTCTCTTTTAACTGTTTGTGTGCCTCATTCTATGGTAGCGCTACTACTCACTACAAAACCCCAGCACCTCTCCATAGCTCAATTGTCCTGGTATGAAATGATATTGTTGTCTGCTTCTCATAGCAACCTGGCCCAGTGTCTAGCTCTCAGCCCTGCTTCTTTAATGCTCGCCAGTGAGGAAGAGGAACCCGATGATTGCATTCTCGTCACTGTCTATGTAACCAAACTCTGTGTGGATTTACCTGATGTGCCTATTCTTAACTGTGACTTAACATATTTTCTAGAGGGAATGTGTCTCAGAAACAATGATGATGTAATGGTTGCTGGTTATGCCTTATGTATCAGATTGTGGAAAGTTACCACTTGCCAAATGTGAGATCTGCTCAGGTTCAGAGCTTATTCACCAGAGCTTGCATTTTATCCAAGGAAAATACTGAGACTGTGTACACAGACTTAAAATATGTGTTAGGATTAAAAGACAACTTTAGGCTCCTATGGATTTAAAGGGGCTTCTTAATCATCCAGACCCCCTTATTAAGAATGCAAATCATGTTCTAAAACTTTTGAATGCTTTACAGATGCCTACAAAGTTGTGCTGCCCAACAACATCCTCGCAATGGTGTGTCAAGGGGTAACAACCTAGCTAGTTTAGCCGCTATAGATGCTGCTTTGTCTAAAGTCGCTATATGTGCCAGAACTTATTTCCTGTACCGGTGCTAAAATACCTGTCTCAAATGCAGGAGCAAGCCTCCGAAAGTGAAAAACAGCCTTGAATCAAGCAGAAATGTAAATGAGACCCTGAGGTGGTGTGGAAAGATAGCAATGGGCATCTAAAACACATTTCTACTACCCAAACTCATCAGGCTGTTTCTTGGAGTAGCCCATGTCGGTATGGATGGAGTGACATCTGCTGCAGCAACCCAATGACATGCACCCTTTTCCATAGTTATTGCCAGTCCTGTGCCATCTGCTTGTCACACAATTGCAGAAAGGTATTAAGAGCACCCCTTGCTGCTCATCCTCCTACTTGACACCCCTTTGTGCACCTCCAGATGGATGCCAAGGTATGCTAATTACTCATATGTCATAGTTATTGTGTGTATATTAGCAGGATTGGTGGGCACATACTTGTGTGTCCATGCAGATGCCATTACAGTAACTAAGTGGGTACTCAGAGATTTTATCGCTCAGTTCAGGGTTCTGTACCGGATTACAAGGGACCATTGAACACACTTTGTGTCAGTAACAGTAAAGACAGTTTGTTGCGTTATGAATAGATCAGCAATTCCATTTTGTATATGACCCAGAATCAGCCGAGGCAGAGCGGATAAATGATGCCCTCAAGAATAAGATAGCTAAGATATGCTCAGAAACTCAATTAAAATGGCCCGATCCCCTGCCACTAGCACTATGATGTTTCAGAGCAATTCCTTCACAGAAAATACAATTCAGCCTGTATATGTAATAGTCATGGGCTGACCCATGATGTTGCCCTTCAATCCACTGGTCTCACCAGCTACGCTAGGTTTACAGTGGAATGATTATGCAGTTTGAAGCATGCAGAAAGCTTATACAATGTCTCTGCAGTTTCTGTTCTTAGGTTCATGCAACCTTACCTCATTGTCCAGCAGAAGTCTGCCATTTACTCCAGCCCAGTGATTGGGTGTACATATGTGTAACACCAGAGGAAGATTCCACTGCAGCCTCACTGGCACAGAACCCACCAGGTCCTGCTGATCACCAACACATCCGTTTAATGTTGTAGTCTAGTGATAGGGATCCACTCCTCTCACTGCAAATGAGCTGCTCCTCCTAGAGGCAATGTCCTTGCTTCTGGACCTGAGTGGACCCCCTGCTGGAACTCTTTATGCTGGTATCCTGCTGTCTGTCAGTAGGACAAGTCCTCCATATCCACTTTTGTACCTGCTCCCCGCCACCAAGTGATACTGCCCTGCAGCTTCTCAAAGTACCACCTCCTTCAGAGGTAAGCGGCCTCCTCTAGGACATTGGATTCCTCGCGGGTCTAGCCTGCTGTCTTTGCTGCTGCATTGAGATTGGTGGTGGAGTACATCCTCACTACAGAAGGTGCAATCATTCAAGATCTAATTGTACTGAACCTGTCCTTGCATGGAATTGCTGCTCCGTTTATTAGAACAATTCCTCCATGCTGTTGCTGGAGGAGTACAAATGATTCTTCTTGCTGAATTTGCATGCATTTGCCTGTGGATGTAGTTAATTGGTGTGCCTATCAGTTACAATGACACTTGCATTGACCTCTTCTACCTTGGACACCGATTGTGAGAGTGTGTCGGCTGATACCCCACCGCCTATCAGGTCCTTGAAATGTTTGAGACAACTTTCATCTAGAACATGCCAGGTGTGACTCAACTTGTACTGAGCCAGGACATATGTGTAAGCAACTTAAAGCACATATTTTCAGTGTATTTATTAGAAATACTAAATATGAACTCATTTTAGAGAGCAGTCCTGTCAAACTGTCCTCTTACAAATTCATTCTTCCTTATGGACTGTGGTTTCACAGGAGCCAACAGCAGGGAACGATGAATACTTTTTTGTGGATCTCAAGCCTGTCTATTCCTGTCCTTAGACTGGACTGGTGCTTGTTATCTAGGATATATTATTCCTGCCATGAGACTCTTTGGCGATAACCCTTTGCAGTGGAGGCGGGGTAGGCGGGTTGCCTCTAGTACTTATAGGTTATTTTCTACTTTAATTCCAACCTATGGAAAAACAGTTACTTTAGATAAGTAAAAAGAAAGGCAGATATTTCTAACTCCACTCTATTAGCTGTATGATTAGTGATAGATCAATTAGACGCCCATGCTAAGATGCTGGTTCAGAATTGAATGACTTTAGATTATATTTTAGCACCTGATTGGGGGGTAGAGGGGTTTATTTAAGGTTGTAAATGACACAGTCATCTTCCCAACACCTCACTCAGTATCCATTAGCAGACAGACCACATAAAGAATAGTGCTAAGAAATGTAATGAGATACAAAGCAGGCTAGATTTTAACTTAAGTGGCATTAGGACATTGTTAGGGAGTAAAATGGAGAATGAACATATTTGAAATAATCATTGCAATCATTTTAATTGTGGTTGTTCTACATGATTTATAACATTAATAATGTGCATAATTGTATGCACTTGTGCAAATAAAGGTACCACCAATACTTTTCCACTTGCTACCTTTGATGATGATGATGATGATAACAGTGATAATGAAAATATGAAAGCAGACGTCTTGAGACTATTTATGATTGAAGTATTACTAAGAAATGTTATCTCCAGGCAAAAGCAGTTTGAAAAAACATAACCTGTAACTTTAAAGTTCCCTTGCACTCATGTATCATAATTGTAATCACATTTATAATCAAATAGGGAGATCCTTTTCCTATTATCCTGAAGTGCACTTTAACCTCAATGTGCTTCCTAAGTCTACGTTTAATGACTCTAATAGGCCTGAAGCAACTTCATATGAGGGAGTACATTTACATATTTGCTGAATCTCGGAGTAAAGTGTAGCCTTGCCTTCTAAATTGGCATACCGAAGCATGATTTTAAGACTTTATTGAAGTCTGTGTTGAATTCATGTATTTTATCTTCGTTTCAAGGATGTCTCACATTTACTCCATGAGAAGATCCTGCCACATGTTCATTGGATAAGTTTCACTGAAAGTACCAAATTTCTGTGACATATTTATGTTCCATAGTATTGAAGCAAAATGTATAACAACATTCAAATTTGCATGCATTTTAGCATTACTTGCTCCAACTCACTGTTTTGGGTGAGAGCTTCGGGTGGATGAAATGACAATTGTTTCTTATTTGCTGTGGTCCTCGCTATTCGTGCATTAAATGAATGTTAGACTTTCGGCTTCTCAACGTGTTGTGTTTTATTTTTGATTTCAAACAGCAAGTTACTGATCTCACCTGGAATTAAGAGTGCCTTAGAAACACCATGGACCTGTCACATTTCCCTCAGAGGTTTCCAGAGGAAACAGTGGGAGGCAATGAGGAATTACCATGAGAATTGAAACTGGTCCTACTGATTCCCACAGTGATTTGTCATTTCTCCAGGCAGTCTCAAGCTTTAAAAAATGGCCCGTGTTTATTACGCACACCTGGAAAGACCGTCCCAGACATCGATATCACCAGGGGTCTGAAATTAACATTCCCCATATCCAGGAGCTGTGTGTAACTGTACATTTAGCAGATTTCAAAGTAAACTCCTCAGAGAAGTTGCTCCTTTGCCTTCAACTTTAGACAAACACCTACACCAGTAAACCCACTGCGCCCATCGTCCCCTGGTGATGGGCCATGTTGAGTGGGGCCATGGGTGCCAACTTTTATGGATCACCGGTGCCTGAGTCCCAGCAATATTCCAGCTGAGGGGCTTGAGAAGGTGCACCAAAGGCTGGACTCTGCATGTGAATAGATACTCCGGTATTGAGCCATTTGCGTCATCTTGTATATTCGATGCACTTAGGGCCGTATATACAAAAAAAATAAAAAGGGAATTGCAATTTTCTAATTGGGATCCTTAGTGAATCGCAATTAGGAAATTACGATTCCTATTGTACAAAAGAATGATTTCCTAAATAGCGATTTCCAATGAGTTCGCAAATATGAATGAGGTAGGTTGCAATACGCGACCAAATAGGAATCGCAGCGATCACAGGGATGGTGGCCTGCTGAGGACAGCAGACCACCATGTCTGTGATTGCTTTTTAAAAAAGCAATCTTTTTTTTAAATGTATCTCATTTTTGTTAAAGGAAAATGGGATGTGTTTGAAAAGAAAACAATGAAACATCGACGTTTCATTTGTTAAGGGTAGGCATTGGTCTCTGGGACCACTGTCTGCTCTTAAAAAAATAGTTCTTTTCATTCTCAAAGGGGAAGCGGCCCCCTTGGGACACCTTCCCATTTGTGAATGGCTTACCACCTCTTTCAAGGAGTCAGTAAAGTATTAATGTTTTGCGGACCAGAATTTGGTCACAAAACATTAATACTGAGACACGGTATTTGGGAGGGATGCCCTAAACACGCCCCAAATCGCAAACACAAATTGCTATTCGGTAAAGTGTTACAGAGTCGCCATTTCTGTTTTGTACATATGAAAAAGCATTTTTGCAGTTGGAAACGTCCCAATACTGCGAATTGAGTTGTTTCTAACTGCAAAAATGCTTTGTACATATTGCCCCAAGCAACTTCTACTGCTGCTGCTACAAAATGTGACTACAGGAAGGGATGGAGGTGGTGCTCTGACATATGGTCCACACAACAAGGGAACTCTAATTGTGTTTGGCAGTAAAGGTTTTAGCAAGTCCCATTGTTTTAGAGGAATGTGAATATTTTCCTACTAGCACTGGGATTTTAACATCTGTACATGAAATACCATCTCCGCCTGTTCAATACTTACTTCCAAGAATAAGGGCCAAAAATCACAAACTGAAAAATGTTGTTTTTAACTATTCACCTATTTGAGAAGGGGCCCCTGTTTTGGCCTACGCCTTTAGTCGGTCCTGCTTTCTCCGGCACCACAGTGCTGCATGCAAGTAGGGACTGAAAGCCTGAAACAGTTGTATGTGAATTTAAAATAATTTAGATGTTATGTGCAGTCTAGGGCACTTCAGGCACAGTTACTGCCTGAACACCAAGTAAGACCAGATATAAATCCTGTTCATTTATTTCCTGGAAGTGCACTATATCATGCGTAAAACCAAGCACTGCCACGTGTTGCATAGTGTGTAGAGAAGTGTTTTCTACTCTTCACTCACTGGAAAGATAGTCTTAGGAGGATCAACAGCAGTGTAAGATTTCTAACTCACGCGGATTGTAACAACAAGAGTGTGCGTGTCTGTACGTGTATGAGAATGTGGGAGTGTTTGAGTATGAGTGGATCTATGTGAAAGTGAGTGTCAGAGAGTCTGTGTCTGGGGCTTGTGTTTGCAAGGGTGCTGCTAGCCCTGAAATACTTGTAGTAACTCTTTGCTTCTGGGGCTCAAAACCATGGCACGTTGGGGGGTTACATATGGCAAAATGCAAAACCTGGCATTCCAGAGGCAATTGTTGACTTTTGGGGACACTGGAATACTGTATGGAATCCATGGCATAAGGGGAGCCCGCATGGCATATTGGCAGACTCCCATGAAAATAATGCTAACCATGGCATACTGGAACTCGTTTTTTACATTATGGCCCTGGTACACTGTAGGTAATCGCAACATATGAAGTGAGCCCATGGCATTGTTTACAAGAATTTGTATTAGTTTATGTAACAAATTAATCCACATCACCATTGGCACACATTCACCACTCTGGTGATGTGCACAGAGCTGAATCAACCAACCACGAAGCATATAACAAGTAAATTCACTCTGACCAGGGTCTATCTGGTTACAAGCGCCTATGGTCATCTCTCGCTGTGAACATGGAACCTTCCATGAGAAATCCAGTGCCTGGGGTAATGCTGTAAAGCCCAAGGTTCCTGTCTTACCAACAGCCACCCATGTGCCCTCTATAGAGCCCCTCCTGTGAATGTGTCTGCCATGGTCTTCAGATTTAACTATGTTTGTGGGGGACACTCCCTTGCTGGGTACATTTCCCTCTCCATGACTGTGCAGTGTCCATGCCTCTCTGCCAGGCTCCATGGTTGCCACTCCTGTGACAACCACCCCATGAGAGCCATCTGTGCGCTACGTCTGTCTTAGCAATGGTGCATCCCAACAGCATAATACTACACCTGAGTCCTCCATCTTCATCCAACATTTCAAACAGTGCTATTCTGGGGCGCGTTGTACTGGCATCCCTATTACCCCACCATGACCTCCTCCACTTGTTCCCAGAAATTCCTAATCCTTGGACAGTCCCAGACCATCTGCATAAAGGCTTCCCTCTCTTGTGAGCATCAGGTATAGTTTGGATTGGGCCTGCTGCCCATGCTCCACAGTCTTTCCAGTGTGTAGTAGGCTCTGTGGATGCGATGAAACTGGGTAAGGCGGGGACGCGCCAATATTATGAGAACCCAACAGCATCTCCCTCCATTTATCATCCTCTCCCTACATCCTCCTGCACCCTCCCCCGCAGGTTAGTCACTGAGTGAGGGGCATTCACCAACAAAGAGCGGTACAACCCAGAGATTCCATGAGTCCCCTGATTCCAATGTCAACCTGGCTTCGAATGGACTAAACTCAGGAACAGTCCCAGGAGATCTCCTCAGTGGCTCTAACATGATCTTTGACTGCAGAACTCTATAAAATTACAACTTATGTAGGTCAGTGTTTTCCAAACTGAGGGCTGCGACCCACTGGTGGGTCATGAGACGATTTTTGGTGGGTCATGAAAGTCCAAGCAATAAACAAAGATGGTTTTAAAGTCTGCATTTATCTTGGCACGTTTGCTGCCCTTAAAAGAAAAAGGTCAAATGTCAGGCTATGTCTTTTGACAAATTGCTGTTTTTTTCATATGGGAGATTGGTGTTTTAAAACTCATCTCATTCTTGCTGGGGCACAGAGTGTGAGAAAGTAAAGCTGTAGGATGTCATTATTTATAACACAGGACAAAAAATGAACTCTACGTATTCAACAGTTAGGAAAATAAAAATGAAGCACATCTTTTGGTAATCCAGAAGTGTGACTGAAACAAAGATTTTTATAGGATCAAAACAAATCAAGACACTTTACTTGGTGATGCACAAATGATAAATATTCACTGAATTCCGACGTTCCCACATTATCATCTGTGTGAAATATAGTTTTATCAGTAAAACTGTATGTCCGTGCACATTAATTGGCTATTTCAATAGAAAATGTGCTGTCTGATATGACAGTGCGCTGCCACAGGATGCTTTAGTTACATTAGCAAAAGCGTGCGACTCATTTCCATTAAAGCCAGGTGGGTGACAAAAGTTTGTTGCCTCTAAAAATTGGGTCCTGCACCTAAATGGTTTGGGAAGCACTGATTTTGGTCATACTCCCCTTTGAGTTATTCAAGTGACCTCCAACGTGTCCCCTAATTCTGAGGGCCCTATATTATCTCTCACTCTAAAATCAAATGCCCTGCCTGCATTGGCCAGCTAGTCACCCACCCAAAGTGGCACTTCCTGCAATGAGAGTTTTAAACCAATGTTTGTGCTGTAAGGCACTTTTCCAAGCCCTGAATGTAGTTTTGGGACCTCGTGCTGGACATCATAGGCTCCCAGGCGTGCGAGTAAGGAAGTGCTCCCCCGCCCAAACTCTTCTATTTCTAGGTCTAGGCTAGGTCTTGTCTTTCGCCAAATAGTCAGTTGTTGATGATTGGCATGTGTGCCGCCCAGTAATAGAGACCCATGGCAACCTATGATATAAATGGGGTCAGCCACTGTGAAAGGTCATGTTTTTTTAGTGCACCATGAAACTACTGGAATATTTCTTGAATGACTTTTAAAAGCCTATGACTTTTGGCAAATGTACGTGAGCACAGTGACTTAAATGCACCATTGAAGCCCTTTAAAAAAAAAAAAGTCTCATCGAAGTGGAGGAAAGCCCTGGTACCTTCCTAGAAGAAGCTTGGATGCCTTGCTCACAATTAAGGTTAAGTATTACCAGGGTACAAGTCCTAAAAAAAGAAGGGGTGTGACTAACCAAGTAGCAGTATGCAAGTGGCATCAAGACACGACATCGCATGTGGCATTACAGGAAGTGATATCACAACCTCACAAGAAGTGACATCAGATCTTAGGACCTCCCAAATATGTTTAGCAGGTCTAATATGAGTACATTTAAGAGCATTACAAGATTTAACAAATGAATAGTATTTAAGCCTGTGGCTGGAGTTCCCTGTCGGAAAAAATTAATAGCCCAAATGTGGATGACATTTGGTGTCTGACTACCTACAGTAGACAAGCCACTAAGTTCTACAAGGTAGGCATACAAAACTAGGTACCAAGAGCAAAGCAAATTTCATGCATTGCATGAAAAATGCTAGAATCTGCAATGGTGAATATCAGAACTGTAAAATGTATTGACCTACCAAATATACCACCATTATATACACTGACAATTTTAGCACTTTGACCATTAACAAACAAATGAAAGTTGCACACTGCATTTGGTATTCGGAGTACAGCAAATGATATTCCCTAAGAACGATACAGTTATCACTGGATATTCTGCACATATATTACTTCAGACATTGGAGACTGTGAGCAATGGAGTTGTTGGTTGAGAGGGGTGTGATCCCCTCCCAAGCAGCAGCCATTATCCTTGTCAGGGGGGACAGCAAAAGTCGCTAAATCAGCCTGTAGATAACCCTCTGGTAGCTTGGCACAAAACCAGTCAGGTTTAACTTGGAGGTAATGTGTAAAGTATTTATGCAGCACAAAAACAGTAATAAAGTAAAAACGCACAAAAGCAACATCTCACACCAATTGTTTTTTTTTTTGTTTGGGAGTTTTATATAGCGCGAACTAGACCCGAAGGTATCGGAGCGCTTTAAATGACCACCAGTTGCGTTACAGCTGGACACATTCATTTTTTTTTTGTTAGGCACAGGGAGATTAAGTGATTTGGCCAGAATGACTGGATGTTGAGCATCCCTGCTGAGACTCAAACCCGGTTGCCCAGCTGGGAGGTCAACAGCTCTAGCCGTTAGGCCCCATCCTCTCCACAGTTAGAAAAACAGAATAAACAGTAATAAATAAAATTACACCAAAACGACAAACATCCAATCAGTAGACCCAGGTCAGTACAGCGTCTAAAAGCACAAAGCGCCACTTGTGGTTATCTGGTCTTGCGAGAGCAGGTGAAAGTCACAATTTCAAGCAGACCACAAAGGAGTGCGTGGATACAGGGACCATATTCGTTCAGCTGAAAAAGTTAGTAATCTTTTAAAGTCCAGTGCAAAGAGTTCTGTTTGTGTTGGAGATCAAGAGGCGCAGGGAGAGCATCACGATGGTTGCGCTGCAGCGCGAAGAGCAGGCTGGGTTTTGCAAACTGTCACTGCTGTACCGTGAAGATGTGTTGGGGGTCGCGGACGGTTGTTGCTTGGCATTCACGTTGGCGGTCACCGCGTACTGTAGCACGAAGTGCAGATCTTGCGCTGCTGGTGGTCGCAGTAGCACGAAGAGCTGTATTCAATGGAGCTTTGTGTTGGCATCGGCTGCAAGATCTTGCTGCGAACAGGCCTGGTAAGAAGAGCCCAAAACTGTAGGAGTTCTCCTTTTTGAGTCAGTCGAGTGTACTCTGATTCCAGCCAAGTGCCCAGGACATGGAGAGGCATCTCTTAAGGATAAGGGACTCACTCTTGCAGAGGTCAGCAGAGCTCGATCGATTCCAGTTGCAGGTCCAGGCAACAGGGGCAACATTTTGTCCATAGATAAGACACCGTTTTTCTTTTGCAGTGGGATAGGATGAATTCTGGCTGGTGTACTTGTACTTACCAACAGCTGAAATGAAGGCCTGGATAGAACGGATTCCTCTCCACCTGCAATCTCGTCTAGCTTCTCTCCTCTTCTTTCTGTCCATATGCAGCGTGCGCTCCAGCTCTGATAGAAAGGCAAACGTCAGGGTGACTAAGGCAGGTGTAGGGGCATAGGAACAAAAATACCACATTCTGGCTTTTTAATTGGGGTACAACAAGAGGTGGGTGACCTACTGAAAGCTCAAGCCAGTCTTCAGCCAGGTGACTGGTTCTGGTTCACTTGAGGTCTTTTGGGGCCCTCAAGCCCAATATAAGCCAAGCTTTGATGTGGCTTCTGCCTGACAGCATGCTCTAACCTCGTACACCATGAATTGAAGACAAAGCAGTAACAACTAACACAAAAAGATACCCATCTAAGTGCTGAACTGTACAATGTTCAACAAGAAAAGCAATAATCTATCAAGGTTGCCATGCTCACCAATTATGTGATCCTAGGCAAGTATTTCATTTGACTGAGCCTTCTTTTTATTTATCACTACATATGAGAGCAGAATATGCGTTGTTCAA
Organism: Triturus cristatus; assembly: GCF_964204655.1. Classification (NCBI taxonomy): domain Eukaryota; kingdom Metazoa; phylum Chordata; class Amphibia; order Caudata; family Salamandridae; genus Triturus; species Triturus cristatus. The sequence goes on from NC_140586.1 coordinate 810,734,452, forward strand.
AAACTACTTGTATGTGATTTAATAGACTACAATGTTGCTCCATTTATAATAAGAATCTCGGTCCTTTTTAGGGTATGCCTGACAACTGACTTGCTTCCTTCATTACTAATGCCATTGTGGCCGGGGTGGGCAGGACTGTTTACAGATTCATGTTTAAAAAAACATAACTTTTGGGGGGCGTGTCCAAGATGGCAACCGCATAGGACGTCTATTGCGGTCCCTCCGGCATTGCCGCTCTAAAGCTTTGATATCGCACCTCATCCGCTGCTCCTAACAGGCAGGGATGAGAGGGTAACTCTGCTGCTGCCAGGGGGGCCATCTGGAGAGCGCCACAGTCCTTGACAGCGAGCAGAGACCGCATGGCTGTGGGGAGCCGCGACCTGCGGCACAGTGAGGCAGCAACGTGATCTCCCAGAGGGCCGTGCCACACACCCAGCAGTTTTACGGCGGTTGCTGCATTCTGCAGCGGACAAGGAGTGATACCCGAGCCCCCTGCTGAGATGTTAGACACTGTAGAGTCACGGCGAGGGCCGCTTCTTACCTCAGCGTTGATGAGCTCCCCTAGTGGTTACCCGGCCGGTGGCCGCAGGATAAACCCCGGCGTGGGAGCAGCCTTGTGTGCAGCCTGAAAGCGTGTGTTCAGAGGAGCGGAGGCAGGCTACGGGCCCAGAGGGCACACACGTGGGTGCGGCTTGGAGGTCCTGGAGCGCGTTGGTCTGCGTTGCCAGTCAGACCTCGGTATACCCAGCTCCACGAGAGATACGGCCTGGTGGGCCCACAGCAAGTACCGGTGAGTGTGCAGCGTGGGGTGGGAGCGATCGCACTGCCCCCCCCGGTACGCGCAGCCTCCTGGGGGCGGACTTGTGGAGCACCCCTGGGCTTGCCCGCTAGCTAGAAGCTGAGGGCAGTGCGACAGAGACCTCAAAGAGGAGTGGGGGCGTGTATTAAGGCCTGCGGGGACATCGTGCGGTGTCGCTACGGCGAGGGCCCACACTTGACCACGCCACACAAGAATCAGATGGCTGCGTGCTCTCCCTGCAGGGGGATCCTGCGGTCAAGGTACGCAACTGAGGTGGGTGGCCTGCACAGATTCCGGGCCCCTCTGCCAAGGGCACCACATCCATCGGCCCAGCTGACTGTGGGGTGTCTGGCCATGTGGTGAGGGGGTCGCCTGGAGATGCCCAGTGGCCGGAGGCAGACACCAAATAGGCCCGCATGGCGAGTGCACGACTCAAGAAGGAACGTTCCGTGAAGGACATGCTGCAGCCCAAGGCCGCACAGGGCCATGCTGGCCAAGCGTTGGAGGCATCTACGGGGCCGCAGGATGGAGCAGACACGCCAGCTATGAAGGCCTTTATGACGTCGCTCTTCTCGGCGCTCAGGGAGGACCTTCAAAAATGTAAGGATCAATTGGCGGCGGACCTCCGGGACGCGATGTCTCGGAGATTGGGGACCGGGTGGCAACGCTGGAGGAGCACGAAAATGGGCGTGATGAAGAAATGGAGATGATGCAACAAGAAATATTGCAACTCAAAGAACAAACACATTGAGCTCCAGGGACGGGCGGAGGACCTAGAGAACTGACCCGCCGAAATAATATACGCATCCGGGGAGCGAAACAGGGGGCCGAGGAAGGTGACATTGGGGAATTTGTCCAGGCCCTCTTCCGTCAAGTGTTGGGCCCGGAGAACGCGACCGAGGTGCAGATCAACAGGGTTCACCGAGTGGGTCCACCCCTGCCAGGGCCCCGCCACCGGATATCCTAGCATGTGTGCACAGCTTCCAAATGAAAGAACTCATCCTTCGTAAGGCCCGAGACACACATCCCCTGCAGTTCCGAGGGAATTCCCCACTGCTCTTTCAAGATTTATCCGCTGTCCCCCTGATCAAGCGGAGAGAATTTTGGCTGATCACTCAACACCTGAGGGAGAAGGGGATCCCCTGCGCTTGAGGGCACCCCTTTCGTATCATCTTTAAATATGAGGGCAGATTGTGTCAGCTACGATAGGTGCGGGAGGCCGCCGACCTCCTGGGCCTCCCTCCTACAGACTCGTCCTGCCAGCAAGCAGCGGCCACCACTAGTAGAACCAGATCCGGATGGTGGCAGGTAGTGGGCAAATCCTCCCCGTCTCACAGACCGGATTCGGCAGCGATGGCGAAAGAAAGAGAAGTCCTGGCCTCACTGACCGGCAGCCCTACCCATTCCTGTCCCGCCTGGTGCTGTTGTCTAGATCGTTTTGGGGATCCTTATCACGGCTGGGCTGGAGGGACGCTGCTCCTTGGCTCTCATTGACCTGTGTGGAAACACTGTCCCCGAACTGTGTCACTCCGACGAACTTTCGTCACTCCCACCCTGCTGCGGTAGTTCATCACTTAGTTTTCGTGCTGGCCTTCCTTGGGCTGGTCCTTATGTGCTTGAAATGATTAATGTTCTGTTGTTCTTTGGGTTGTTTTATTTTTGGGATAGGGAGTGTTCTCTTCCCAGAGAGCCTTTTCTCCTTTGCACTTACTCTTGTCCAGCGATGTCTGCCTCCCTCCTCCTCGGGACCCCTCTTCGTGTCCTGCCCCCACTGCGCCCCCGAGGTCCCATGGTAGCCCCAGTTGGTCCATCTTTTACAGATGGAAATCAAGGTAGTTAGCTTCAACGTCCGGGGTCTTAACAACCCCACTAAACGGAAGGCGGTCCTTTCCCTGCTCGAGCACTCTGGGGGTATTGTTTGTCTTCTTCAGGAAACCCACTTGCTCCATAGTGACACACACCGCATGTGCCATAGTCACTTTCTCTTACAGTTTTGGGCCTCTTGGAATAGTAAGCGGGGTGGGGTGGCTATCCAGCTCTCCAAACGCTTAAGGGGTTCAGCGGTAGGACCCGTCGCTGAGATCAAGGGACACCTACTAGCGCTGCGCTTCCGTATAGGGCCTTCTCCCTTCACTGTAGCATCTATTTACTCCCCAAATGACCGACCGGAGATGTTCCTACTGGATGCCTGTGCTGACGTGCTGCACATGCCCGATCTTATGGTGGTGGTGGGGTGTGACCTCAACTTAGGGATGGATGTCGGGCTGGACCGTTCAGGCTCACGGACCGGGGGCGCAGGAGCTCTATCGGTGGGTGGTGGTGACTGGCTGCGCGACGCAGGGATTAGAGACGCCTGGCGCTGCTTGCACCCTGATAAGCAGGACTTTTCATATTATTCAGTGGCCCATAAGACCTATGCCCGCCTTGATCACTTCCTTGTTACCCCAGCCGCTTGGGCTTGCGTCACAGACTCCACCATTGAGGCCCGCTCCCTGTCTGATCACGCACACATTACTTTGACCATGCGCTTTCCCTCTGTGCGGTCTTCCCCCATCTCACACTGGCGCTTGCGAGACTCACTGCTCCGGTCCCCGGCCTTGGTGAACGACATCAGGTGTTGCCTGATCGACTACTTAGCGACTAACGATGTGGGCTCTACGCCGCTATCCTCGGTGTGGGAAGCACTTAAAATGGTTGCGAGGGGGCCCCTCATTGCTAAAGCGGCCTACGAGAACAAGATCAGAAAGTCCAAGCGCGCGAAACTCGAAGTGACTGTTAGAGAATTGAAAGCTATTCACAAACGCACTGGTGCTCCCAGAATCTGGCAGCAGTTAGAAAAAGAGCGACTTCAGCTTCGACGCCTGGATCTCGATCGAGCTGAACATGCTGTGGTCCAACTGAAGCACAAATACTATGCGGGCTCTAATAAAGGGGGCCGTATGCTGAATCATTGCCTACGCAGTCATCGAGCGGCGCAGGCTATCAAAGCGATACGGGGCGAGGGTGGACTGTCGATTGCGGACGATGCTGGTAAACTGGTAGCTTTCCACTCTTTTTACCAAACTCTCTATACTGCGGACTCGTCCATGCTGTCCGATCCCAATGAGTATCATCAGGGTGCAGCGGTCACTCCTCTTCCAGACGTCGAGAGTGAGGCCCTGGAAGCCCCTATTCGTATTGAGGAGGTGATCTCTGCTATTGCCCGGTTGAAGGTCCTGAAGGCTCCAGGCCCTGATGGCTTTAGCGCTCTTTTTTATAAAACTTTTTGTGTCAAACTCGCCCCGCTACTCACTCGTTTGTTTAACTCCTTCGCCGATACGGGGTCCCTTACAGCCTCTATGTTACAGGCTTCTATTTCGGTCATCCCCAAACCGTGGAAAAACCCAGAGCTTTGTAGTTCCACAACTACTTTGTAGAACTACAAAGCTCCGGGTCCGATCTCCCTGCTGGACGTCGATGCGAAGTTGTTCTCTAGCATTCTGGCGCACAGGCTGAACTCTCGAATGCCAGGTTTGGTTGACCCAGACCAATCGGGCTTTATTCCATGGAGGCAATGTGGGGACAATACCAAACGTATCTGCCACTTAATTGATAAGGTGCAACGGTCCAAAGAAGAAGCCCTACTGCTAACGGTTGATGCCGAAAACTCTTTCGACCGTGTGCACTGGCCATACCTATTCGCTACTCTCGAGCGTTTTGGGTTGGGGCCCAGGTTTCGACAGTGGGTTGCAAGCATCTATAGTGCTTCAACAGCGCCTGTTAGGGTCAATGGCTTGCTCTTGGAGGGCTTTGCGGTGGGGAGGGGGACGAGGCAGGGTTGCTCCTTATCCCCTTTGCTTTTCACCCTTTATATGGAGCCCCTCGCCCAACAGCTTCGGGACAACCCCTTGGCGCAAGGTATCCCGTTCGGGTTAGATCACCATCTCATTAACCTCTACGTGGATTACGTCATTTTCTCGGTGGCTCATCCCTTGACCTCACTGCCAGCTATTGTGGATGACCTATGGACTTTCAGCCAGGTCTCTGGCTTTAAAATTAATATGCAGTAGTCTCAAGTACTTAACCTTACCGCAGCTCAACCAACAGTTGACGCTTTATGGGCCCACTTGCCTTTGACTGGGTGTCAGAGGGTATTACATATCTTGGGTTGGTCCTCCACAAAAGTCTCGCTAAAACAGCGGATGTGAACTACACAACCCTTTTATCTCGCATCCGTGCAGACTTGGCTCGCTGGCAGCGCCTGCCTTGGACATGGTTTGGGAGGTTGTCTGCTGTTAAAATGAATGTATTGCCGTGGGCCTTGTATCTTTTTCAAACACTCCCCTTGGAGCCCCCGCCACATTCGCTGCGCCATATTCAGACCGCGATCGAGCCCTTTGTGTGGGGTCCGATTTCGCCTTAGCTGCAAAATACTCCGCTACAATGCCCCAAGAATGAGGGCGGCCTCGCCTTCCCTAATATCACCCGCTACTTCCAGGCTTCTCTCTTATGATACCTCGTAGAATGGAATCGTCCTATGACAGAGAAATACTGGGTCGTCATGGACCAGACAGTGGCGGGCCACCACATCAGGTGTGACGCCTGGCTACCGAGATCTGCTCGCGCCTGGGGACTCTACTCTTCGCCAGTCACTCGCCCCACATTGCTTATCTGGTATAGGGTCTCTCTGCGGGCTAATTTGACTACATTTCCCTCGCCAATGACCCCGATTTTCTCACACCATGCCTTCCCTCCTGGGATGGACAATAAAATCGCTGCGCGCTGGTTGGAGGGTGGTTGCAAGGGCTTAGGGCATCTATTTGACATCCAGGGTCTCATCCCCTTTAAGGAGTTACAGGAGGACTTTGGTCTCCCCAGCGCTGATCTCTTCCTACATTCCCAAATGACGCACTGGATCTCTGGGGCCACAACGCGCCCCTTGGCACTTCGACCGATGAGGTCGTTCGAGAAATGGCTCATTGGTAAAAAGGATGATCAGAGACTCATTTCTGAAATATATTCATTTCTCACACTGGGCGTCCTGAAAGTCCGTACAGCAAGGTAGAAACGATGGGAGGCGGAACTGGGGCGCACACTGTCCGACAAGGAATGGGAAGATGTCTTTTAGAGGTCTCATCACACAGCACATTCCATGGGTCATGCCGAAACGGCTTTTAAAATTGCGTCCTACTGATACTATACCCCAGCCCGACTAGCTAAGTGGCACTCTCGTTACGATGGCCTTTGTTGGTGGGAAAGTGGTAGCCCTGGTACCCTCCTCCACCTGTTATGGCACTACCCAAAGCTCATGCATTATTGGGAGAGAATATTGGATGACATTGATAAGGCTTTCAACACCACCATTCCTAGGCTCCCGGCTTACACTCTCTTAGGTCTACCCAATGCGCTGACCTTCCCCCTGTGCTCTACTAGAGGGAGACAGATGGCGCTTGCGTGGAACGCTGCACACCGGGTGATACTGGCAGGGTGGAAATCAGACAGGATCCCGGAGCACACGCAATGGCTGCACCAACTCTGGTATCTTTTAGGTATGAAGAGACTTTCAATGGCTGCTTTGGGGGAACAGCGCAGACTATGCCAATATTTGGGCCCCCTTCATAGCCATCCTCTCCACTGAATTCCGGGAACTGACCGTCCCTAGTTATCTCCGAATCCTGAAATTGATTCCCGGGACACTGCTACTGCCCAGTAAGGTTGCTTCCCGCTGGACTTCCAAAACCCTATAGACTATTGGAGTCCCGCGACACACAGTACTTACAGGCTGGATTCACATCTTTTCATTGTTCCTGCTCATTGGGGAGGGAGGGAGGGGGTGGGACAAGGTATTGACTTCTTCCTTTTGTTGTTCTTTGCCCTTTGTTAAAAGCAGAACCACTAGTAAGTCACTATAGGTTACAGGCTGTTGGCTTACTACTGCTCACAAGCTTCATGGCACACTGGACTTTATGACTACCCATTCGTAGTGGGAGCGGTTAGCCGTCTCCCCTCTTTTTATACACACGGCCGTCCCTCTCTGGGTTGTAGGCGACATGCTGTGTTAATTATCAGCCGCTCTGTGCCTCTATTTCACTGTCTTGCTGTCATGATCGGACCAGATGTTAGCCGGCCCGCTAGGTTGTAGGCGACATTGTCCTGTTTTGCCCTGCCTTGTGTTCTGCCAATAAAATTGATTCAATACTAAAAACCATAAATTTCAATCAATGCAGTGATATATTCTGGATGTACTAAGGTGAAAAGCTTTTGTGTGCTAAATAAACTTCATTGAATGTTGAAGACACCATAACATACTCTAATATGCTGTTTGATGCATGATTTACTTGCCAAACCTTTTCAAGGGTTTGTCTCATGCACAGGTTCCTGCAGGCGAATATAGCACGTTACAACGCGCGCTTTTATTACGCAGTATGTAACAATGCAGTCGTTACAACGCAAGTCATTACATCGACTTGCAGGAGATGGCGCCGTAACATTAGGAATCTATAATTTACTATTCTAACTCCAGCCTACGCAACGGTAGGGAAGGTGTTGGAATAGTAAATTATACTATTCCTTATGTTAGAGCGCCATCTACTGCAAGTCGATGTAAGGGTTTTGAGTAGTAATGGCATCACCTTGTAACAACGCGGTCACTGTAGCGACCACGTTGTAAAGGCATCCCAGTCTAATGACCGCGATGTAAAGGTGTTCCCATGCAGGCAAGCAAACCTCATTGCTCGACTCTGGCTCAGGTCTCCCTGTTTATTTGTTGATTTACACTCATGTCTATGTGCAACAAATGTTGCTGGGGTCACGAGGGCCGAAGTCATGTAAAGCAGTCTAACAGTTAACTTTTATTTTTTTTAAAACAACTCTGCCACAAAGAAATTGGCAACAAGGAGAAACATGACAGCAAATCTGTTCTAGTTTAACTGGTTGCAAAGGCCACATTTTCGTGTATGTTGTGGAGTTAAGGCACCTGCTGCAGAGATTTTTATGCGCCGGGTAAATCTCAGGGAAAAATATTAATGGTAAAATAACTATGGTGATTAATGCACATGCTGGAGATATCTGTGTTTTGTCTGGGCACAGTTTTGGCTCAAAGTAGCATGGAGGGTTAAATGTCTCCTGCAAAGCACATCATGTAATACGCAGATTACATATTTTTATTTTATGTAGATGGGTAAGTGGGTTACTGATTTTAACACAGAGATTCTTTTGTTACTTGCAGTCCATAAATTGTAATCGGCGTGTGACTCCTATACATTGGAACCCTCCTTCAGGAAATATGTAATGTTACAGTTGGTGTATTTTCCTCATAATTATGGATGTGCCTCATAATCCATAGTTTGCTGCATAATCTGCAGATATCAACAACATTATTTATTTTGTGCTCAAACAGATTAAACGTTACTAAAAGCACAGTGACACATATAGCCATACAGTGGAAGGTCCTTTGCGAAGGTTGACTGGTTAGCTTTCTGTTGCTTATTTCTGTATTTCGGTGGCAAAGTGGTACTAATGAGATGAAACCTTTGCCCAGATTATGTCAACATGTGTATAAATTCCAAACTAATTAGGTAATACTAGCACTACATGTACTGCATTATGCTGCATAATTTACATTTTCTTGCCACTTAATTTGCCTTTTCTTGCCACATAATTTAGTCAACTCTGCTGCACAGTTTGGACTGTCTCTGCCACATAATTCCAGTTGCCCTGTCATCATTGTATTATGAAAAAACATCCTGTACATTGTTTTATACACTTGTATGATTGTTTTTGTCAATGTAAAATACGTGCATGTGATGTAAAGTTCTTTGACACCCTACATCAGGAATAACACTACAAAAGAATTAAATTTAAAATAATGTGGCATTAGAATTGTTATTCATGTAAATACTTGTACATACCAATACAGCTTACATTCCTGTGCATTCATAAATGTTTTATATATGATTGAACAAAGTCAACAGCTTGCTTCCTAATCCTAGTTTCTGTTAAATACTTAAGTGAACACCAGGAGATGATGGACGGGGCGCTGAAACATTTCAGACACTCACCCCCAGTCACAGATCTGGGTTGAATCCATCATCGTTCTTTAGCTCATTTCGCCACACCAGTTCAGACCCAGCCATATGCAAATCAGTCTTGACCCTGTGCCTCATGGGAACAGTCCAGCCTGAACTGCCAAGCCAGATCTTCCCTGGATCGGAAACAAGCATTTTGGGACCGGTTTCGGGGTAACATCCCTCATCAGCCAGGCTTGTACTTGTACATACCAATACATCTTACATTCCTGTGCATTCATATCTGTTTTATATATGATTGACCTAAATCAACAGCTTGCTTCCTAATCCTAGTTTCTGTTAAGTACTAAAGTGATGCATAATCTGTTAAATACTTAAGTGATGCATAAGATGCGGTGTGCCTTTGTTTCCCGTCCATAGCTCTGGCATCTAAGTGATAGGCTCGAGATAACTTCTGGTCAGGATCTTGCTCGAACAAAATGAGGGCTGATAGCCTTATAGGCCTTTGTCTGAGGCCCAGCTGGGGCTGTAAGTAAGCAAGCCCCTCCACCTGCACGTTGCTGTTCGGAAGGGAAAACAGACAAGGTGCAGGCCAGGCCTTGCTGAATTTGTCCCGGTGTCAGAAAATTACACTGGGGCATGTTCAGCATACCATATGGGTCCCAACTTCTTGAGAGGGGGACGGCGTCCATCCTATGAAAATAGTGGGTGGACGCCGTCCACCAACAATCGAGTACCCCCGACTTGTGCCTCAGTATTTACATTCAAAGTAGTTTTGTGAATTTGAGTTGGGTTAAGGCCTTGTCTGGTAGCCGCAGTGCAAGCACCGTGCGTGCTGCGCCTCACGATGGACACTTTAAATTCCGCTAAACTAGTAGTTTTCCTAAAAGCTCCCAGTTCAAAAAACACACGTACAGCCAGACAAACAGGCTTCTAACCCTGCGCTCTGACTAAAATACAGTCCTGCTAAACTGACGTGACAGCGCCGCGGGCAGTGCACGCCAATGGGCCGATCTGTTCACTTTACTTCTGTTTACGTAGGTTTTGGAGCGGTCGACGCGGTGGCGAGCGCTGTCCCTTCGGATGCTCCACCCAGGCCTCAAACTCCCGCCGGGAAGCCCCGTCGTACACTCTGGCGTCTGTCTGCAGCCTGAGTCACGGAGGATGTTACTGGCCCTCTCCTCTTCTCGTCTTTCGATGCTTTGTCCACCCAACAACTTGAAACAGCTGGAGGAGAGCGGCGGGCGCCGCGTGACAGGCTGAGGGTGGGCGTGGTGGGGACAGGCGAGTCATGGGATACCGTGGGAAGTCCCGGAGGGAGAGCTGCGTCTCGCGGTCCACACCAAAACCCTCCCAAAATATACCGCTTCATGTAGGTGCAGACACTCTGCGAACGCTGCAGCTTAGTTATTGGGTCTGGCCAATTTCGTTAAAGTCTTTCACCTCTGCCTCAAATAGGTAAAATTATAGCACATACTGTCTGTTCCAACTGAATAAGCGCATCTAACAACTAGCTAAATGTCAGGGAGGTGTCTTGCAGCCACTCTTGGTTCTTCTGTCAGGAGCACTTAGCATGCTGGGACTTGTAATTTTATGGAAAAGGTGCTAGTGGCGTATCAAGCAAGCAGGGTGCCTAATGCAGGGTCCTTTAACCTCAACTCAACCCGATGCCCATCCACTACTGAGCTCATTAGAGAATTCATTCTTCTTATGTCTTGGAGACAACTGAAAATAAACATTTAAAATGGCGTTCTGGGGCCACAACATCAACATGGTGAGACAACCAATCAGGTACTGGACACATCGGACTATGGGGCATATTAACAAGCCAGTCGATAAAATTATCGCCGCTTTAGCGGCAGAAAACTGCCGCTAAAACGGCGATAATGGGCTTGATAATATGCTGTATGGAATTCCAATTGAAGTCCATGTTAGATGTCCTTCACATCTAAAATGGGCTTCAATTGGAATTCCATAGAGCATATTATCAAGCCCATTATCGCCGTTTTAGCGGCAGTTTTCTGACGCTAAAGCGGCGATAATTTTATCGCCTGGCTTGTTAATATGCCCCCAAATTCATTACATTTTTGCACAACAGTGCGTGCGCAGCACAAATGTACATGATGGCCACTAAATAGGACAAATCCAGATTAACCAATAAGCTGTGTGGGCATTTTGTAGGTACCAGAAATGCCAAATGCAAGCTGCAGGACCAGGCCTTTCTACTTGTCTGGCCCTTGTAGACTGATGAACCAATGTCTGAATAACTAGCAGGCACAGAGGCTCACTGGGAATACCAGGACTTCGTCAGCCCAGCAGCCATGTTATCATGGAGATGTATTTTTATGCAAACCATACATTACTTTTTGTTCACAACAAGAGGGTACTTGCAAGAATAAGTAAATGTTAATCAATTTGTGCAAACAGGTGGAGAATTTTTAATTACGCACTGATGCAAATCAGGATGCGCACGCCATGCACCTGTGAACGCCCAACCTGTTTTCCGGCAGTTACTTAAATTAGGTCTCTGTGCAGCTCTGCAGCTCATTCCAGGAAAGGTATCACATTTGCTTTCCCAATCTGCAAACTCAAATTCTGCTGAATCCAATTTTCACGCTTCCGTCTATCACTCCATCAGGATCCCTCGGATCTAGCAGTTGCCCTGCTTGTCAAACTAGTAGTTCCCCAGCGCGGTTTATAGGTGGGGGAGCCACAGTATATCGGATCCTGGAGCCTGAGCTGACTCTGCCACTAGAAGCCTTAAAGCTGGTGGACCATCTGCCTGAGGGCAACAAGGTCTGGGTGAACATCACCGCACCCATGTAGAATGGGGCAACCATCACTGGACTTTCCTGTTGGTTACCTTGCAAAGTATGTGGGTTCTGCGTAGGGAAATCAAAAATAATGTAAACAAACTTCTGCTTTGGGAGTTTGTTTTAGAGAACCAAAGAAGAATGCCCAGAGGGTGAAATACACATGTACCTGCTCAGCATTTAACAGTATCCTCATTTCCAGCCACAGCACCCGCGGCTGCACGAAAGGCACAGAGCTCCTTGCCAGACAGACGGGTATTACTGTGACAGGTGGACTGATGTCCAAATGCCCCCCCCCTAAACTGTATACATGTTAAAAATGCTACTTCTGAAATTACCTATCTGAGTCTCTAAATTTACCATCTGTTGGGAGCAATCTTGGGTTGAATTGGATTTTAGGGAGTTTGGCCTCTCGGATTTCATGAGGATGCTTAAGGGCGCATTGTACCAATCTCTTTAGAGGCCGAACAATTTTAAATTAGATTATATATAATTACATATAAATAATTGTAAGATTATTTGAGTTTGAACCCTAACACTAGCATTCCAATAGCTGTAGAAAAAATGTTTTATGTTTATATGCAAAGTTGGGGAGTCATAAATATGGTTTGAGTCACTGAAAAGTCTGAGAGTACAGCAAACCCAGAATCACATCAAAATTCAAGTTTGTTTTGATTCCCGTTTTCCCAGCGTGAGAAAGTGGATTATTAACTGAAGTCGATGGCAGTCCTCTTCAATGATTGATGGCCCTACTCCTTACTAGGTCCAGATAGGTCTCAATAATTTAAATATGAGATCAACTCATGGTAGCTGGAGCATAGAGCATAGAGCATACAGTCTTAACGTAGGAGAAATGTGTAAATCATTTGTCAGTACCAAAACAGTTAAAAAGCAAAAAACAATGCACTATAAAATCTCACTACAAATTATACAAATTAAGTAAGTTTTAATGAGCAAGTTGACACAAAACAACAAAAATCGGATGTGGGGAACCGGAGAGATGATTTTTGGAAGGCTTATATAATTTTAGCTCCAAAAAGCACAAAGCGCCAACTTTGGATTTCTTGTCATGCTAAACCAGGTCGAAATCAAAAGCTAAGGCTAACCTTAATGGAGTGCGGGTCGGATACAGAAACCTGGTTCGTCCAAAGTTTAACTTTGGATTTGGTCTTTTTTTTTAGAAAGTCCTTGTTGACAGGATCGTTGGTGGGTCGGGCTGCAAGCTGGATCCGAAAAGGGGCCTGTCTACAGTGGCCAGCTAAAACATGGGTCCTCGTGGGAGCCTAGGCTCTAGAGGGAGAAGTTTGAAGCTCTTGACGTAGAAGGCGACAAAACTCAAAGCAGCCAAAGTCTGAAGTTTAGGCCCAGGGAGGGGTAAACAATAGTGAGGTGCTGCTCCATATTGGTTTCAGTGAAGTCCTCTACGTTTGGACTTATCAACTTTTCTGGAACTCAGGATTCTTTCAGAGGGGCAAACCAGCAAGTGTAGTCCGACGAGCAATTCGACGTCGGCAGCTATGGCTCAGGGGTGGTCCAGTGGCAACCTCTGGTTCTTTCAAATAAATGTTCAGAAAAAGTTTTTAAGTGTCCAGTCTTGCAATCTTGATAGGGAAAAGAGCACACTCTAACACCAACCAAGGGTCCAGGACCTTTTGGTCACCATTTGGAGGTTATGACTCAATCTCCCAGAAACCACCTAAAGTGTCTAGGGCAAATCCAGTTGGAACTGGTCAGCTGGACTCCAAATAGATTTGGGCTTCATGCAGCTTTTGTGTTCCTGGAGCTTAACTGGATGCTAGACAACTTGGAGTCCACTATTTTGTCCTTGGTACAAGTGGGAGCAGGTCAGCCCTTTGGGTCTCTTTTCACAAGTTCAACAGTAGATGCAGTCCTTCTTCTGTCTTCCACAGGTCCAGAAGTGTTCTGAAGAAATTACACAGGGGTGCCACATTTATGCCTGGCACCAGCTTGTGGGTAGGGAATACTGCCTGACAAATACAGAAACATTTCTCAGGGGGAATCCTGCCCACTTTTACATCACTTCCTGGGGTTTGGCCCTAAAGAATCCCACGGTGCACTGTCTGCCAACACTGCAGAACCTTTCTTCCCCTGGGCAGAGCTCTGTGTACACCCCTGATGTGCCTCTAGGTAAATGAGAAACTCCCCTGCAAACAGTTCTGAAACTCCACCCCCTCCACACTGGGATTGGTGCCACTCTGGGTACTTGGAAAATCCCACTGGAATTGTTGCCACACTGGCTACTTGGCCAATAGTAGGAGCAGGCCTATGTGTGAGTTACATATGCCTGTAACATGGGATGCTCCTTTGAAGCTTGGGCAGTTGGTGAGCACATCCCCCAAGCCATCCTGTCAGCAAGAGGACTGCCCTCCTCCTACCTAAGGCCTCCTTTGTTCCCTTTCGTCGGAGCCATTCACACCTACTTGCAGAGGGCCAGCAGGCTACCATGTGACAGTTGGGGGTTAACTCTGAAAATGCTACTAGAGGATTAAGGCAGGAAAATGCCAACTTTTTAAAAGTGACATTTTCAAAATAGTGGGTTCAAATCCAAAAACCATTTCATTGGATTTCAAATTACTAATAATTTGAATCCTTGGATCATTGTTCTAACTATTCCAAATTTGAAGTTATGCGTTATAAGGTGTTCTAATGTAACCCAGTGTTTTTCTATGGCAGGGTGTAAAAATCCACACCAACGTAAGATGTGAAGTTAAGTATCTTTATTAAGTAAGATACAATCACAGGTACCTCCAGCTCTTCCTTCCAGCTTCTTAGCCCCAACTACTCTTTTTCCTTCAAAGAGTAACATTCCACCCTAGCAACAATCTCTACATTCCACCCCATTAAGATAACTCCACACATCTCCCCCCTTATATACAGTGAACAAAATTCACCCTCTAAACAATGCATAGATGGGGACAACAAAAAAAGGGTGAAGGCCACAAAGACATTCATCAGAGAGAATTGGCTGAGGAGCATGACATTTACAAACATTTCCAGTACTCCAAGCAGAGCCATCAGTTAAAATGAGAAAATTCTTCTTCACAGTTTTCACTTGCATAGGTTTAGAAAATTTGCTCTCGCCTTTGGTGACTATTCCTCCTCTTTTTACCACAACCCAGTCTCTCTCCTTTATATCAGGAATCTTTACACCTTTTTCGGCATTGTAATACCTCGTCGCAGCCAGTTGCTGCCTGGCCACATCATTATCTACAGCAGCACGATCAACCCATACACAATCTTTGTTTTTTAGCCAGCCTGGGACTTCTTTCACACCAGACTCTCGCCCCTTGAGAGAGATGAATAGCAACACTCCAGTCACTGAGTGTGGTGTCACCCTATAAGACCACACTAATTTCTTGAGTTATTCAAATCATAACAGCCCAATCGAGAGTGAGAGTTGAAAGTTTTCCATTTTTAAATGATTAATTCTCTCAACTAATCCGTTTTCTTGGGGTCTGAACATGGCGACCATTTCATGTTTTATCCCCAATTTGCACAGAAATTCTTCCTTGATACCAATTGAACACCATTATCTAATACCAAGGTCTTAGGAATACCTTCGTTCATGAATACACTTTCCCTAAACCCAACCACCTTCTCAGTATCAATACAATCAGTAGTTTCAATGACAAACCACTTGCAGTGGTAATTCACCAAAACCATTAAAAACTTACTTTGTGACCCAAGTTTGGAAATTGAACCCAAGAAATCAATTGCCTACCTCTCCCATGGATGCTTGGGAAAACTCGCACATGCTAGAGGAGGTTGCCTTACCACTTTAGTTTTATCACTTTTAGCACACGCATGGCATCCCTTCACAACTTCCTCAATATCACCATGCATGCAGGGCCACCAAAATGACTGCAATACTCGTCTTTTAGTCATATTTATACCCAGGTGCCCCTCATGTGTGATGTTCACAATCCTTTCCCTAAGTCCTACTGGTGGCACCAACTGACTCCTTCTCAATAGTTCCCCTTCACACACACTCAACTCATCCTCCACATGACGATAACTTTTGAAGCGAACATCCTCAATGAGATCCTCCTTCCACCCTTCTGATACATATCTCATGACATGCTGTAAGACATCATCATTCAACATGGCATTCGTCCATTCCTCTTTATCGAGGGCCAATTCCTCACTTTCGCCCCTAATCACCTCAATTCCTTCACCCATGTCCACTTCAACCTCATCCACTGGCATTCTAGATAAATAGTCAGCCACTACAGTCTTTAAACCTCTCACATATTCCACTTCAAAATTATACTCAAAAACTGATAACATCCATCTGGAAATCCTGGGAGTCTCACTACCTTCCAAACCCCTACCTCCCTTAAATAAATGTCCCCTACCTCCCCAAACAAACTATCTGAAGAGCTTTATGCCCCAACAACATGCTAGGGCTTCTTTTTCAACCACAGAATATGATCCTTTTGCATCTTGAAGTCTCCTAGATGCAAACCCGATAATCTTCTCTTACCCATCACACACTTGGGTCAGGACAGCTCTAATCCCCACTGCACTGGCATCAGTAGTTATAAGAGTTTTAGCTTTGACATCGAAATGACCAAGAGTCGGGCGTAGTTACAGGTGACATCCCATTCTAACACAACACTTTTCTTCATTAGCAGCCTCAGTGGTTCTACTATTTCCGTGAACCCACTCACAAACTTGGAACAGTATTCTGCTAAACCAAGAAAAGATTTTAACTGTTCTTTGTTAAGGGGAGAAGGAGCATCCTTGACAGCAGAAACAATACTCTCCTTAGGTTTGATCCCCGCGTTAGATATTTCGTGTCCCAATTATGTGACACAACTCTTCCTCAATTGGCACTATTCCTTTCTTATGGTTAACCCATGACTCTCCATTCGCCTCAGAACTTCGCTCATCACCTCATCATGATGTACACTGTCCTTTCCTACAATAAACACATCGTCTTGAAAACAGAGGACATCTTTCATACCCACAAAGATTTGTTGCATGACTCTTTGAAACACCGCTGAGGCAGATGCTAAGCCAAATGACTTCCTTCAGGAATGAAATGCACCCAGCGGTGTAACAAATGAAGTGAGGTGTCTTGATTCCTCATTCAAATCATTCTGGTGATATGCTGCAGACATATCGATCACACTAAACATCACTCCGCCGCCCATGGCCATCAGCATTTCCGAGATGTTGGGTAGCGGCTGTCTATCTACCCAAATATTTTTGTTCAGGTCACGCAAATCAACACATAAGTAAATTCTGCCTCCATCCTTGGGTGCAACCACGATGGGTGCCAACAATTCCGAGGCCTCAATGGACTCTATAATTCCTTGCGCTCATAACTTCTTGAGTTCTTTTTGGAGAGGATCTCTCATTAAATGTGGTACATTTCTTACTTTTTGTGTGACAGACACTACATTTCTCTTTAAGATAATCCTATGAGAAGTTTTTAAGTTTACTTGTCAAAGAAAACCTCAGGATACTTCTCCATTATAGTTGTCTCATATGCATCAATGTCATGCACTATAGTAGACATGACTGGCTCAGTTGCGTTGGGATTGAGCATGATGCCAAGATCCTTTTGATGGCACCAACCTAGTAAATTCTAGCCCTGTCTTGTTAAGTATACCCGACCGTACACTTTTTTGCCATTAAAGCAGATCACCATCCACTTTGACCCCAACATTTTAATGGTTTTTCCACCGTATCCAACAGCTTTGATCTCAGACTTGTCCCAAGACCCATATCGGCCTTACCTCCCCACACTTTGGAATACATTTCTTTAGATAATAACGTATACAAACTTCCTGAATCAACTAACATCATGACTTCACATATATCCAAACTTATGATACAGTGAGGTTTTTCTAGTGACAATACCACAATCCAAGACAGTACAGTTTCAGTATGATTCGCCAGGAATACCAGAATCCTCTACACACAACATTAATTCATGGACACTCTCACACGTGTCGTCCACTTCTAATACTAGACAAAATTGAGTTTTGGTTCTGCAAACTTTGGCAAGATGTCCTCTCTTACCACATGCTCTACATATTACATTCCTGGCCATGCATTTGGTACTGGAAGCAATGTGACCAGGAGCACCACATCAATAACACTTAATTACCCTCGTATTGATCCCTGGAAAAGCAGTGGCAATTCGAGGAACATCATTATGTTTGTTAGGAGGCTTATTTTGCAATTTTGTAGTATGTTTCACCATTTTAGTCTCATCAACAAACACATGAACGTCATAACCTTTAGAAATTTGATCTTTTGACATTATGGAATTACTACATTTATCCATTTCCTTGATCCATAAGTCTGTGTGCTCTAACCCTTTAGCTATCAAACATGGGTTGTTCAAAGAAATGTCCATTCAGTTGAGTAATCGATATTTTGGATGAGAAAAAAAAACGTTGTGGTTTTACTTATTAACAAGGAGATCTTCCCAACCTCTTAAAATGGCCGCTGCTGTACATGGCTTGTGCCAAGTTTTTGCAGGAAATTCAGAGCAGATGAGTGCGAGGGCACGAAGACACAAAGAGCATACTTCAAGGGCAATCACTGGGACAGCGCGAGTCGAGAACTAAGTGCGTGGCAGAGCGAGCTCAGAGGTGAGCGTTTGACTGTCGTTTGTTTAATGTTGAAATGTAAACATTTTGCCCAATAAACATTTCGTCGGCAATAAAACTCCAGAAAAGTACAAATCCGTACCACGTACCAATTGAAATCCAAGCGTGGTTGCACAACAAAACATGGTGCAAACTTGCTCTGTAAAGTGTCAGTAAATCCACAAACACGGCTGTTCGTGGTCTCTAGTGAAATCTGAGTGTAGCTGCTAAACAAAACTTGCTGCAAACTGATGGCTCAGTAAAGTGCATACGTTCAGCTGTAGCTGTCGACAGCTCTATCGCAATGCTAATTTGGATTAAGTCACTGGCAACAGCACACATCAGGCAACTCTTGCAAGGGAGCACAAAGCAAGGCAGCCAAACTATGTCGATAAATAGACACACGTAGGCATAGATGCTTCTTCAATTAGTGGAGCGCAAGCAAGGCAGCTGAATTAAATATTCACAATGCTGCAACTGTATAGTTCCTTTGGTTCCTTTAGTAGTAGGTTCATCCAGGGGTGGAGGTACTGGTTGTCTGCCCCCCGCGCAGACCGGGTTCAACTTGTTGCCAATGTAAAGATCCACTCCAATGCAAGATGTGAAGTAAAGTATCTTTATTAAGTAAGATACAATCACAGGTACCTCCAGCTCTTCCTTCCAGCTTCACAGCCCCATCTACTCTTTTTCCCTTAAAGAATAACATTCCACCCTAGCAACAAGCTCTACATTCCATCCCCATAAGGATAACTCCGCACACAGCCAGCCTTGCCGCAGCAAAAAACGACATTGGAGATGTTTGACTGCCAGGACATGTAAAACTTAAATACGGAACCTAATTTTTAAATAACATGAGCTCTGCTCAATGGGAATTTAGGGTCTGCCTTGGGGTTGACTTATACATTTTAAACAGGAAGGTTTAGGCCTGGGAGAAGGTTTATTTTGCCAGGTTGAACTTGCAGTTTTAAAATTGCACACCCAAGCTGCAGGGGCAGACATGCTTTTTATTTTCACTTTAATTGTGGTTCAATAGATGCTGCAGTCCTCTAGTGACATTTAACTTACAGGCCCTGGCTGACTGGGGTACCATATACTAGGGATTTATAGGTAAATTAATTGTGCCAATTAGGAGTGCTGGCCAATTCAACAAGTTGTTAGTGGCCAGAGCACATGCACCGGGGCTTTGTTAGCATGGTCCCAGTGTACAGTCTAAAAACTAACAGCATCAGTCCAAAAACAAATGGGGGTGATTATGCAAAAAGCGGCATTTCCTTACACCCAGGTTTACAGTTGAAGTGTGATTCTTGGAGGTACATTTTAGACATCTGATTAAAATCATTCTGTTTACAGTACAGAGCAGTTTTGTTGTTCCTTGCTATCTCTCTCTAACTGATGTATATTGGGATTGATTAGCAATAGATTATCTGAGATCCAAAGCTATAGGTGCTGAGGCAATTAAATTTATCTGTATGCCATGATTCCTTCAGGCTTTTACTGTGCTAGAAACTATGAAGAATCTAAGTTGTACTGTTGTTGGACCTCTTATGATCTGCCAGAATTTGCCGTCAAGGCAACAGAGTCATTTGTTTACATAAATGAGATGGCAACTCTGGCTGCTGGCCATATAGAAAATCTGTTGTAAGCAAATGAATCTATTATGTTAATACAGTATTGTCCAGTTCTACCTACCTTCTCCTATAATTTTCTCAAGAAAATGTTAGCTTTTACTGTGTTGTCTTTGTATGGGTGTTATAGCAAATAAAGTATTCTTTCATCTCATATGGTGATACCAGAGCTTCTTAAGGACTTATGTAACTTACAATTTTGCGTTTCATTGTATTGTGGTAAAAAGAAAAGTGTGAAGTGCTTCAAAGTTTTCCTTTGGATCTTTCCTGTATGCATAATGTTGTTTTTGGTCCTATGATTAGATGTCTCTCCTCTTGTGTGGATATATGTAACATTTAGGACCAGGAATGGCTATCACAGTGTTTCCAGGGGACTCACTTCAGCTTACAGAAGATCTACTTAGTTGGGCATCTATTTTGAAACATTTGTCTAATTCCTTCGTTCTACAAGATACGTGTTTTTTCTAAGGTTTTCTGTCCAACACTTGTTGATTAAGTTGTTTGAGACTCTTGTTGTGACTTAGAAGGCATAGGTAATGGGAGTTGGCAAAAACTGTCTTCAGTTCAGGTGGAGGGAATATCACTGTTAGTGTTGCAAATTAGAGGCCCTGGTTCACTGAAGAATGGTTCTCTTCCAGATTTTTCATTTAATTTCCCAATTTGTTCTCTCATCATTGGTCTATTTCAAAGCTTTGCTGTATTGGGTACCTACCTTAGTGCTTGCTATTTCCCTATTCAGGTGGTTTGGGAAAGTCTTTATGGTCGTTTCAGCATTGTTTGCTAGATTTCTGCCAGATACTTGGTCCAGGTGACATGTTTATTATTTTCACATGAAGGTACAATGAGATGTCACACAGTTTCTTCTGCTTTAAAAGGAAAACATGCTCTATCACTAATGTCTTTTTCGAAACATGATGTCTGAACTTTTCTCAGGAGGCCCAGGGCAGACAGTGGTTACTGGTCTCACATTGTGACAATCAGAGCAGGTTACTACTGGTGTACAGGGGCTTAATGGTACTATTAAGTCTAAAACTGAGCCCCAACTGCACAGGACCTTCGGAATAATGAAGCACAGAAGTCCAAAACTTACTCACTGAGGTGATGTGGGTTTAGAGAATCAGAACTTAACAGACCATCTCAACAATCAATAAAGTCAATGTCCAGCCATTGCTTTTATTTATAAAAAGAATAAGTACCTTACTTTTTACACACAATGCTCCAAAGTCAGTGGACAGGATGCAGAAACAGAAAGACAAATGGGCTAATTCCAACCCCTTCTGTGGGTTTCCCAGGTGAATAAGAGATGCATGGAAAGAGCTTCCGTCATGCACTTTAGAGTCTGTTGAAGCATTCCACCCACCCACTGGTCTGAGGGTGGTATGCAGTAGAGTTGCTCTTGCTTGCTCCAAATGATCCTCATTTATGGGAAGATGAATTTTTTCCCCTGTTTGATACCACAGCCCATTGAAATCTGACCCTGGAGGATATCACAAAAAGGACCCTGTAATCTATCTTGGCTGTCATGCTACTTGGAGGGATCACCTCATGGTACCTGGTGGCTTGGTCCACAACAACTAAGATATACCTGTTGCCTTAAGTAGAGGGGGTCATATGCGAGAAGATGTGCCTAACGTCTAGAGCGGTTGACCTCGAAGCTGGGGAACAGGGTTCGGAGTCTCGGTAGGGCCGTTTAACATCCTGTGATTCTGGTCAAATCACTAAATCTCCCCGTGCGTAAAACAAATGAATGTGCACGTCTGTAACACAACTGGTGATCATGTAAAGCACTCTGATGTCTTTGGGTCGAGTTTGTGCTATATAAAACTCCCCCAAAAAATGTCTGTTCTGTGCCCACCCTCTCAAGCAGCACACTGACCATGGGTTGAGGCACTACCCTTGCCTTTGTTGAGCCTCCAGACTTGCCAATCACTTTGACAAGTTGGGCAGGTTCTGTTAAACCTCTCTACATATTGACCCATACCTGGCCAACAGAACAAAGGTTTTACCCTGTCCTTGATCTTCTTGATGCCCATATGTCCAGCTGGAGGAAACTCATGGGATAGCTCAACAGAACGTTTCTGACTGCTTGCAAAAAAACAGACAGTTTCTTGCTGGCACTGGGATCTGGATCAACAGGTTCGCTATACAGCCCATCCTCCCAGTTTCAAGTTGCCAGCCCCTTCTGGGGGCAACTTGAAACTAGGCCACATAGTGTAGACCCACCAGAGTAGGACACCCTGCCTGTGCCTGACGGAAATCTTTCTATGACTCATGTAGATATCGCTTTAGCCCAGACTCCAACACAGAACTTGCCTCTGGGGCCTCAGCCGGGTCTTTGTCTTGAGCATTTGCACCACACCTTCTAACGCCTGCTCTCTCTTGATCTCCCCACTCTGGGAGTGACTACAGTCTCCTCCAATGGGTGACATGCAATTGTGTTCTCATCAACACAGGTGACATTGTCCAGACCAAGTATGGCTCTAGCCCTGACACTAGCCTGGTGCAATATAGCTATAGCTATCAGACTTCCACCAACCTGCTTCTCTCCAACCCCTACATTGACCATGCCATATTGCCTTTGACTTCAAACTCACCTCTGGCAAACAGGCACTCTATGTTGTTCTCCGTGGCACCCAGGCCACTGGCAATGGAACCAGGGAGAATTTCCTCACGTTTGAGATACTTGCTCTCAAAACATAGTCCTGTAGGAGCTGGTATCCCTTACGGCAAGAACCATCCTCCCCTTGATATTCACCTTACTAACAATCCCCAAGGTATTTGGGTAAATATGGATAAGAGCATCTAATTCTCTCTGCCAGATGTCCATCATGACTTGGTTGAGTAACACTGGGCCCTCACTTATACCCATTCTCACCAACAGCATACTGCCTATAAGGGTGCTAAGTTGTTAACTGGGCAATAAGTCCTGAATGCCATTCCTGATGGTGTCCAAAGCATATAACAACCTTGGCCGGAGAAGTGTCCCCTATCCCACACTTCTCTTTGTGGTTTTGACTCATATCCATGTTCCCCTTCAACTTCTGTCCTAGTCAGGGCCAGCAGAACCTTTCTCTCCCTCTCCTTCTAACTTAGAAACATTCTGTTAGGAATCTCTTCTTCCCTTTAGGCTTTGAACTCTGCTGCTCATTACCTTTTTTGACCCAGTTAACTAAGCACTTATCAGCCAGCAGTAAACCATTCTCCTTATCCCTTTCAGTATGATCAGACAAGTACTTCCTAAAAGTGGTACAGGACATTTTCCTGAGTCACTCTGTTACTATCAGTTGATTAAGGAACTTGTACTCCTTTACTTTGTTTCTAATTCTTATACAAAACCCCACCTGTCAGCGTGTTCTCCTGGAATCTCTGCACATACTAGATTGGCTTCAGCTTGAACTCTATCATCAAAGATTCCTTCATATATTCATCTGTCAGATTGTCATTCTCCGACATCCTTATATTGAACTCAGTACCGTCTAAAGGGAGACGACAAAGTAGAATCACTGCCTTCAACTTTTCATTCAAACTTTGAGCCATGCATGTAATCCCAAAATTGTGTAACCACACTGTGTAATGAAAGTGCCACTCTTGTGGTTGGGCACCCTATGATGACCTTCGACCACCACCATTTTAACTGACTTTAGTGTGCTATTTTACCCTAGCCTTAATGTAGGACGGTCCTGCATATGTCTGCTTCCCTTCTTTCCTGTAATCTTGCTGTCTTTCAGTGGGAGCTGTCACGGAGTGGAACAGTCTTGCCAAGCGCAGAGAATAAGGTGGAATGTACCCTTTGGTCTGGAAATGCACTGTTGTGAGCGGTGGTGCACACATGTGCTCTGTGTTGTACATTGGTGAGAAGTATGAGTTCTTACTATTGCCTTTGACATGGCAAATCATGTCATCTTGCTTTCTGACTTTGCCTTGCTTCAGTTCTTCTGCGTGCACAGTGGTGCTTGCTAGTTGTTTGGGTTATGAGAATTATAGGTTCTTAGTATTGCCTTTGACATGGCCTCATTTCTTCTTATTTTCTGCCTTCAACTTGTTTCGGTGTGCACAGTGGTGCATGCAAGTTGTGTTAATGAGAATTATAGGTGCTTACTATTGGCTTTGACATGGCCTCATGTCTTCTTGTTCACTGACTTTGCCTTGCTTCTGCGTGCAAAGCAGTGCTTGCGATTCATATTCAATTCCTTTCTGCTCCTCACTTGTTTTTCGCTCCTCACTGACCAGAGTGAACTGGAACATGTTGTGAGAAGTGTCTGTGGAATGTACAACTCTGCCTCAGAGCCAAAATACGGAAGCTTGGCCAGCCTCCGTCTTGGCCTTGATGCAGACGGGTACCAGCCAGCTCGGTTTTTTCCAATGAGAAGGGGGTGAGGTTTTCTAGAAGCTTCGCTTCACGTTGAGTAATGGTATTAAAGCTGGGTGCTTTTGGGGGCCAGGTGGAAGTTCACCACAGAATAGACGTATTGCTGTGGATGTGACGGAACTTGGGTCCTGACTGAACTCCTTCCTGGGCTGTTGAAAGGACTTCCCCAGCTAGAATTGGCAATGATGTGGCAGAATCAGTCGGTGAGGTGTTCCTAACCATTTCTGTATATATTTTATACTCTTGCAATCTGTATATATGCTGCATTTTATTCTAATTGTTTATTATAGTTAATTGGCATTTTGGAATCCACAATTACTGATATATGTGGCCTGCCCTTTTAAACATTTATATTAATAAATTTGTGTGTGTTGTTTTAAATGCACTGGAATTTGTTTTCTTGCCTCGCCTTGGGGGTGCTGTGCAAACGTGTATGATTTAAAGGTGCAGTGATACATTTGCTTCTCGTTAGGGGAGTGCAGGGTTTGGGTGTGGCTTATTGGTGAGAAGTCACATTCATTACACGCTGAAATGTTAGTGATTTACATCTACATATGTATTATTTGGTGCCTAAGCGGTGGAATCCATGGACCTGGAGGTGGAAATCCCATACCCTTTCTGTGCTGTTAACCTTAACTTTTTTCTATAGCCACACCTTCTTCTGTAGGTCCCTAACTCTCTTTCTCTCTTTCTCCTGCCTCTCCTGTTCCCTTTCTTCCTGGGCTCACTTATCCTCTCTGTTTACTTCTCTTCCTGTTCCTAGATGGTGTACTCTTTCGCTCAAACTCCCTAGCATTTTCCTCCTGCTCCTCGTTAGATTTACTGAGCTCAAGTTCCAAGCTGTCAACAAAGTCTAACCTATCTTTAGGAGCCATCCCTGCGGCAAATTGGTGACCTAGAGATGGGTAGAGTATACAGTCTAAAGAAAATTCTTAAAACCAAATACCATGGTGGGAGAGTGGGGGTCTGTCTAGAAAAAGCATATACCAGGGACTCTGAGAGCCTGTATCTCCAGGATTCTCCTCTGGAGTGTCCTCTACTGAACCCTTCCATGAGAATATGGCAACCTGTTCTATTGCTATGAGGGTCTCTTTCTCCCATTTATTCATCTTGAAATCTGGAATGCTCTCCTGATCTTGAATCATGAACTCCTGTACCTCTTATTGCAATACATCTCGCTCTACTAATTTAGGGATGGGCTTTCAAGCTTACTTCATCCTATTTGGCTTCTGCCATTATTATGCGCAAGCTGCCTGTGAATAACCTGGATTTAGTAACTGTTATTAGCATCTATTGGAACTGGAATCTAGTGATCCGTCATTGTTTGCCACCAATTGCAGGAACTTCAGGAGTCCCAGGCTGACAATTACTGTACTCCGATTGTGACAGTCAGAGCAGGTTTCCACAGGTGATTAACTTTACTATTGGTCCCAAAAATGAGCATCAAATACACTCTTTTAGCAATACGTTGAGCAATCCAAGGCTTACACAGGGAGGTGGTGTGGGGTTTGATACTCAGAGCTCAAAAGACCAACTAACTACAATCAATAAATATATGCCCAGCAAGTGATTGTGCTTAAAAACTAAAATTCTACTTTTGTAATTTTACTTTTACACAGCAGAATACTGTACGTAAAATTCAGAGGGCACTTCACATGTTACTCTGTTATCCTATATATGGGACCACAGTGCACTTGGGAGAACAGTCTCTTATTTACCAGTAGGACAAAAGCAAATGAGATAAATGTTATGCCGTTGAGGGAAACCTAGGGGGAACCGTTTCTGTGGTACACTGTCCTGTATTTGACGCACCCCTTCATCCAAGAGTCAGGTGTGTTCAAGTTCAGTAGGATAATGCTTCCCCTTCCTTCCGGAATTGTAGTTGCAAAGTACCTTTTCATGTCCTTGAGGATGTTGGTGATCTGCAGGCAAGCCCTGAACTTGTTAGTTATTGGTGGGCAGTGCTGCTTATGGTGGTGTGCTCCTAACATGGCTCACCGAGTGGAATCGCCTGTTCTCTGCCTCAGCCCATCCAATGTAGCCCATGTTTTGCACTCCTCTGCACACCCAATCGGGTGAGTGCCATTACCGGTGGAGGATTAACTGTGTGCAAGTCACGCTGCTTCTATTGTCTCTGTCTTGCTTTGCTGGATCTTACTTGGGCCTAAACACAAGCCCTCCACCACCAAACGTAAGCTGGGAACTCACTCCAGGTTGTAAGAGTGATTTTCCAGCATAGACGTTTTCCACATTGGTACAGGTCAGTTAGATGGTGTGAGAAGTTGGCCTGGTATATAATGTTCACTAGTTAAAGTGACCACCTTGTACCATGCCAAGCAACCCTTATGGTGTGGTTGTAAGTCAACCTTTTCGGACTAGCTGCCCTAGTGGTAGCGTAGGCTAAGCAGTCTTTGAGGCTAAACTCGTTAAAGCGTGTTAAGCAGGCTGTTTCACCAAATGTAAACCCCCTTTATACCAATGAAAGGACACCACACAGATATATATTCAAAATATATATGTATTTATTTCTCAAAGTATCCCCTAGACTCTTTATGAGCACAGGAGCACAAATCGTTAAACAAGACAACGTTATAATATACAGAAGTTGCACTTTATATGGATGGGCGCTGGTGGCCACTCAAACCATATACTAAAATAGTGGTATAAGTACCACGAACAGGAAAGGGAAAAGGCCTAGGGCCTCTAGAATCGCTGGGCCTACAAGGAGCTAACTTCAGTTAGTGACCAGGAGGTCCACGGATCGCGTGTGCAGTGAGGAAAGTTACACGCGTGCTCCCATAGGTTTTCAATGGGTGCGTAAAAGTTAGAAAGTTACTGCAGAAAGGGTCTTCTGGGTGGACTACGATCTTAAGATTCAAAACACAGACACTAGAGATGTTTCTCTACACTTGGGCACCGGAGTGGCAGCTTTACCTCACCCACAAGAAGCGGGTGCATAGGTCTCGAAGTGCGTCGGGTTTCTTCTATCGATTCAATGGAGCCTGATGACAAAGATGCTGCAGGCGGTCGATCCAGAAGAGATGCGGTGGATCCAAGAGTGGATCGGAGTTGTAGAAGACCTGAAAGCAGAGGGGACAGTGTTCACAGTCACTAGCCAGTGACCGGCGTGGCACCAGGTAGGTACCAGGCGATGTCAGGTACAAACAGGTGGTTAGGTGTAGCTTGTCTCCGCAGCCACGTGGTCCCTGAAGGTCAACGATGTCCAGGAGTCGGTTCACGAGCTGTTCCACGCAGGCTCTCGCTGTCGGCGGTGTCGGCGGTGTCGGCGACTCGAAAGAAGCAAACAAGCCTTGGCAAAGGCAGGAGTCGTGGAAGTTCAAGAAAGCTGATTGTTCTGACCAGCAAGGTCAGAGGGGCTGCTCTTTTGGAGAGCAGCTAGGGCCAGTCTGTAGCAACCAGACCAGTGTCGTTGATTTCAAAATAGGTTGCCAAAATGGCCACTAGCCAACGGGCCAGGGACCGGGCAGGCGCGTCGAGATGCAAAGTGCAGAGGGGCCCCACGCAGATCATGGAGATGCTGGAGGGCTCACCTTTGGTGCAGATGCTGCTCGGTGGTTGGGCTTCTCAGGACCCAAAGCACAACTTGGAGGGAGCCTCTGTCGTTGCGCTTGCAGCTTGTCGTCGGTCTTCCAAGATGGCTGGCTCCACGTGTCTCGGTGCCTCCACGGGTTCCTTCTTTGCAGGGACTGTGGATCGGGCAGTGAGAGGTCTGGAGGTCCAGGTCTTGTCGGGCTCTGGGCTCGGGCTCTGGCAGGAGGCGGCGGCAAAGCAGACGTTGAATAGCTGGTTGGTGCTTGCGTTAGCAAGATGGTCACTCCCTGACCATAGGGGAGATTTTCCTTCAGTCCTCTGTGCAGCAGAGCGTCGAAGTTCCCGTCTTCTTCTTGTGGTTAAGTTGATTCCAGGATGTCTGAAGTCTTAGGACACAGCTCCTACCTTTAAGCGGATTCTAGGGTCCGGACTACCTGCTAGGTCCCTCCCTAAGGGTGGGACCAGGAAGGGGGGTGGTTACACCCCCAATCCTTTGTCCAGCTCGCCCCAGGTCCGGGGCTGGTGTGCCCCAGGACCGGTTTGAACTGGCATATGCACCGAGGCTCCTTGTGAGCCTCAGGCATGTCTGATTCCTTTCAAGCCCTACCTGACCAATACACAAAATCCTGTCTGGGGTGGTGCTCGCACCTCCCCTGGCAGGAAACCCTTTGTCCACGTCTCCCAAGCTGGAAGGACTCCCAGCAGCAGGAGGGCAGACTTGTGTCTGTGGTGGCAGCATCCATTTTGTGGAGCTGAGGCTATGTCTGATTTTACCCGGGTTTCAGGTACTGTACATGTCGTGTCCCTCTAGAAGGGTGGAATGCTAACCCCGTCGCCAGAATTGGCGAGGGGTTAGTATTCCAATTCGTATAACACCTTACTCTACATGTTTTGATAAAGCCAAACCAAAGGTAGCATTTAACCGCGAGGTTCATAATGCACTTAAGAGTATATGGTATGACGATATCTGGAAACGGTAGAAGGAAGTTGTTCCGACCACTGCAGACAGGCTCAGCTCATGCCAGAGCACCATCTCACATGGAACCAAGCACTCTGCCTTCAGGATTGTCAAGGCCTGCCATAGGAGTGACTTATAGGTTAACATGTGTCCCATTTAAGGTTAGGTATAGGTATACTACCCTAAGTAAGAGGTGGTTACACCAACTTACCCCAGCTGAGTGATCAGCCAGTTGTGTCAAATTTGTTAGGCCAGGCCTGGGGTGGCATAATACATGCTTCAGCCCCTGGTAGGCCTTAGATACACCAATGCCCTGGGTACCTAGTGTACACTGGTACAGGGGCTCACAGGGTGATCCAATTCCAATTGGTTATGCACCTAGGGTGCATAGTGTCAATTTAGTTAGAGAGAACAGCAGGCTGGGGGTCTGATTAGCAGGCCCACAGCCTCAATATGTCAAAAACCAGTGAAGCAAAAAGCAAAAATTTGGGGTGACCATAGGATAGCAGACCCTACTCTCCTACACAACCCCCCCCCAAACGCAGGGACATTAAACTAGCCTTGACCAGTCTCGTCTTCATGTCCTAAGTGGAAGTACCTGGAGAGACCATCTGCATTCCCATGGTCTGTACCTGGCCGGTGCTCCACTGTAAAGTCCATCCCCTGTAGGGAAATGGACCACCTTAGCAGTTTGGGGTTTTCACCCTTCATCTGATTTAGCCACAAGAGGGTCTTATGGTCGGTCCGAATCTTGAAGTGAGTGCCAAACAAGTATGGCCTCAGCTTCTTCAGGGCCCACACCACATCAAAGGCCTCCCTCTAAATAGCTTACCAATTCTTCTCTCTGGGGGTCAACCTTTTGCTAATAAAAGCAATGGGTTGGTCTTGACCATCTACATTAAGTTGTGACAGCACAGCTCCCACACCCAACTCAGAAGCATCTGTTTGGACAATAAACTCTTTGGAGTAGTCAGGACTTTTCAGGATAGGTGCAGAGCACATGGCCTTCTTCAGGTCATCAAATGCCTTTTGACAGCTTACTGTCCACTGAACCTTTTTGGGCATCTTCTTGGATGTCAGATCATTAAGAGGAGTCACGATGGACCCATAGTTCTTAACAAACTTCCTGTAATACCCAGTCAAGCCCAAGAAAGCTCGAACTTGAGTCTGGGTGGTTGGAGGGGACCAGTCCTTGATGGATTGTATCTTACTCTCCAGTGGTTGAACTTGGCCTCCACCTACAAGGTGGCCCAAATACACAACCTTACTCTGCCCTATCTGGCACTTAGTAGCCTTGATAGTGAGGCCTGCCTTTTGCAGAGCCTCAAGTACCTTCCTCAGGTGGATCAGGTGATCCTCCCAGGTGGAGCTAAAGACAGCAATGTCATCAAGATATGCTGCACAAAAGTCATCCAACCCAGTAAGGACTTGATTCACCAACCTTTGGAAGGTGGCAGGTGCATTCTACCAGGCAGCATCTTGTTGGTGTATAGGCACCTCCAATATCACTCTTGAGCAGTCAGACAGCTCCTGCTTTCATTGCGGACCTCAAGGCAGCTGTAGAAACCCTCAAACTACAGGTCCAGAACCTGACAACGGGGAGTTGATGCTGGATACCTGGAGCACATAAGAGTTTCTTGTTTGCCACTGGTGTGGGCCCAGGATTCCGAAAGAGAAAAATCGACACATTTGCTGGACATTTTGTATTGGCTCTTTATACTAAAGACAACATTTGGGTTCCCTAGCAGTCCACTGCGGGACCAGGTTTTGAGCAGTTCCTGCAGAGCTTTCTATGGTGAGCTTGAGGCAGGGATACATGTTTCCCAGAACTGTGCAGAGGATATTTTCGATCCCAACACAAGACTATTACTATCACTCTAGTGTTGTTTATAATTAGGCCATTTCGAAAGCAATAACTCTCATCCACCTTTAGTGGGGCTTTCAAGCATCTTGGCGTTCTGACCAGCAGCATTGTGTTGTCCACATAGATTAATAGATATGAGGATTTTCTTAGATCCACCTTGCAGGATGTCTTTTGATACATCTACCATGGCCTGATAGCAGTCTTTGATATAGAGGTTGTAAAGGCCAGGCCTGCAAAGAACCCTCTTTCATATCTTTATTAGAACTGAGAATACTTAAACTTTTGCTATTCATGCCAGTGGTAACTTGAGAGACAGAGTTGCTGCAGAGCCTCTTAAGACAGCGAACCCTGGCAGACCCGCCCTGCAACGAGAGGGACGAACATCCTATCACCATTTTATTGACCTACTACGAGATAACACTCCCATTTCACCACAGGAAACACATGAAACGGGTTGGGTCCTTCAACGACATATGCACAGGAACACTTTTTGTACATGGTCATTTATGCTTACCTCTGCACAATCATCTTGAACAAGTCCATGTTGTTCTGCACGAAACACAGGTTGGAAATTTAAAACTGAAAATGGGCTGCAGGGAAGCACTTTTTCACTGAGGGAAAGGAGTAAATACATCTTATAATTTGTATCATGCAAGCATTGGACTGCTTTTTGAAGTCTAATGAATGAAAAGAAGAATTGGTGCCTTTAGTGGGGGACACCCTAAGATTTTGACGACAGAGTCCTCAGGTTGATAGCACTGAAGCTCACCTGCAGTTTATGAAGGCCTAACATAATTACATTTCCACATGTGAGATGTATTTTTCCAATATGGCTTTCACCATGACCACTGCTGTAATTGGGAATTGGGAATTTTACACATGGACTGATCAAAGCTGTGACTAATAATAATTTCAGGATGTGGAGAAAACAGGGGATTGTCTGTAATAGCCTATGAACTCCTATGTACTGGGGAATAAGGGGCAGTAATAGATTACCATGTGCCTCTTAAAACTCATATGGGTGAAACCTGTTTTGGCGCAAATCATTATTAACAAGCCAGTTGTAATACAGGCCTAACAGGGGAAGTGAAATGGGTGTAATTGGTAGACCGTTGCTAAAGCCTCAATGAAGTGACGTCAGGATGTCCTCTTTGATCTAATCTTGCAAGTGAAGACGGACACCGACATTGTAAAGGTATATGTCTAATCAACACAAAGGTGCCGATTCCGATCCGTTAACAAAATTTACCATCCGACTCGTATCTTTATTTTCTTACGCACGAATCGTACAAGTCCCGTACAAACGGCGAAGCACGATTCGTAAGTGAAAAATACATACAAATGACCTCGGGAAAAGTCTAATGACGTCCCCGGACAGTTTTACGTATGAGTCGTAAAACTGAAGTCCGAGCGCACAAGTCCGATCCGCACCGGTGTCCCGAATACACACGCGTATGTAAAACGTCCCGTACGGAGC
This sequence comes from Triturus cristatus, assembly GCF_964204655.1. Classification (NCBI taxonomy): domain Eukaryota; kingdom Metazoa; phylum Chordata; class Amphibia; order Caudata; family Salamandridae; genus Triturus; species Triturus cristatus. The sequence continues at coordinate 810,766,541 of NC_140586.1, forward strand.
GAACTTTGCACGACCCCTACCCCGGGTACACTTTTGCCCAGGGTACGAGTCGTACGGCCCCCCCCAGCCTCCCACCCCTCCTGCGTACGTCCGCACCGTACCCCCCCTATTAAGTACGGTGCATACCCCCAGCCCCCCGTATGTACACGCTGTACCCCCAGCCCTGTATGTACGCACCGTACCCCCAGCCCCCGTATGTATGCGCCGTACCCCCCACCCCAGCACCCGCATATGTACGCGCCGTACCTCAGCACCCGCGTATGTACGCACCGTACCCCCCCCACCCCAGCACCCGCGCATGTACGTGCCGTACCCCAGCACACGCGTATGTAAGCGCCATACCCCCCACCCCAGCACCCTCGTATGTACGCCCCATTCCACCCACCCCAGCCCCGTACTTGGACGCACAGTACCCCAACACCGTACCCCAGCATCGCCTATGTACGAATCGTACAACACCATTGCATATGTGATGACTGTACAACAACATAGCTATGGACGTACCTTACATACGCGAAAACGACTCTTACTGAATCAGGGCACTGGAAAACAGCCCAAGGAGGGTCAATTTGACTCGCACAATACCACAAACACGTCTACAGGACAAAAAACATCTAAAAGACTGACCTGGCACATCCAAACAGGCAAACAGAGGCCCAAACTCACAACCACCTCTTATAACACACCCACCAAAAGTTCAAACCCAGCCACACCCACAAATGGACCAATAAAAAGGGCCCACAATCACAAACCATGAGCCTTTGCAACAGACCCACTGCTGACAGACATCACACACAAACAACTGCACCCATACACCTTAACTTACACACCTTCACACAACCTCTTTCACACAGCCCCCCTCTACACATACACACACACCTACACATTCACACCCACACACCCACAGCCGAGCAACACGCCAGTCAACAACAACACCAAGGACGGATGGAGGCAAGACTGGCTGAGCTCCTGGCGGTGCAAAGGGACATGAGCCATTCACTCCATCGGATCGCCGACAACATGGGCAACCCTCCCTGTGACACCAGGCGCAGACCAGCACCAGCCACAGGGAGGGAGGAGGAGGAGGAGGATTCGTCCGATGGAGCGTCCCAAACATCGTCAAGGCCTGCATCTGAGGGTCCCCGGAGGAAGGTGGGTCGTCCACGGAAAAGACCGTGAGAGGCAGCCGACCATCCACATCTCCCAGGTCACCTGGCCTGGCACCTGGCCTTCATGCGCAACAGCAGCACATCATTCACTGACATTTTCTGTCACATGGACTTGCTGGTCACAGTCTGACCAATGATGACCAACACTGTGGTCTGGACTCTGATGACTTCAAATGCCAAGGATCCCATCTCCCCCTGTGAACTTTGGATTCCATGCACACTGTATAGCACCTATTTGTCCACACTAAACTGGCCCCACACCGAGAATAAATCCTAATTTGTTCAATGAGATGTTGCATTCATTTAGCATGAGTACACAACCTACGTGTGTGGAAATGTCAAACTATGCCTGAGTGTTGAACTAACTCCAGCCATCCATACCCTGGAATCTGAGTCTGGTACAGGATACACATGGGTCACAATGTATCATACAATACAGACATGGAGCACAATACACACCCGTGATGGCCTCAAGCTGCTGAGGGGGGGCATGCTATACTGTGCGTACAGACCAATTGGGAAGAGTATCATGAAGGCGTAGAGGTCATGGCTCATGTGGATGTTGCCGAGGAGGGAGTAGCAGGTATGTCTTGCCAGGTGGGAGAACTATGTCCTGCAAGCTGGAGTACAGTGGATGTGAAGAATGGTGGCCAGGGCAATGTTGGATGCACGGAGTTGGCACAACAGGGTCTTGGATGACATATGTGCAAGGTTGGTTTGGGGTCTGGGGTTGTGGCCTGCCTCCTGAGTGTGGGTGAGGAGTCTGAAGGTCATCCTGCAGCAGACAGTGATCCATTGCAGCTATCTATGGTGGACGTCAATGTGGCTGGGGCGTGGGATGTTGAGGCTGAGATGTGCACATGCAGCCTGGATGTGGACAAGTTTCCCGGGAGTTTGGATGTACTTGCTCCGTAGAGGGCGGGGCAGTATTTGACACGGCTGGTGTCGTGGGCCTGGGGGATGGTCTGTCTTTCCTTGGAGTGGATATATCTGTGGATCATGTGCATCATGCAGAGGGTGTTGCACCCTGAGATACAGATGCTGGTGATTAGCATGGCAAATGTGAGTGATGAATCCATGATGCACACCATCTTGTGTGCGTGGGCACTGGGTGCATGTGCAGGGCTCTTGCGGGTGGGACACAAGCAGTTGTCCCAGCTGTAAGGGGACAATGCTCAGATGATTACCTCAGTCCTGTACAAGTCCAGCCTCAGGTGGCCGATGTTCAGCCATTCATCAATGGATCTCATGCCTTCTTGAATGTTGGAACTGGCAATGGCTGCGTCTTTGGTGAGGGTGAGGAGCACCTGGCTGTCAAGCTGATGATGAGGTGCTGTGCGCATGTGATGCCGGAGAGGGGGACCTGGACACATTGAAGATTGACACGCTGAGAGATGATTCCTGGGCCATGTGCCAGATGATGCCACTATACTACACGTTGAAGGCTTGAGTCCCACTCCCATGGCCTTGCTGGTGTACAGAGCCGGTGGGGAGTAGGAGGGACATGACCTGGTTGGTGTGACAGGGCCTGGAATGCGGGGCAGCGCTGTGTAGGCAGTTGGAGTTGCACAATCATCATGCAAAGGTGTCGTGTGTGTGCCTATGGTATGCCTGAGAGAAGGCCTGAGAGAAGGTGGTAGATTTTCGGATGGACAATGCTTGGAGGGTGGCTGCACCATCAGACTGTAGTGTGATGTGGGTCATGCAAGGATATGAGGGTCATGCAATGTGCACGTTGCATGCGCTGACGATCCAGCCTTTGGCACCACGGCGCCACAACAGTGGCACAGACAAGCTGATAACAGCCAAATGAATGGGTGGAGGGAGGAAGGGAGGAGCATCTTTGAGGTGTGTGTGTTGCCGAATCCGGAAACTTAGTTGGCCCTTGCTGCAGGGGCAGCAGCAGCAGGTGGCATGTCCTGGAAACTATGCCACAAGTTGCACACAAAGACAAGGATGTCAGAAAGGACAACTGCAACAGGCGTATGTAAAGGAAGGAGTGTCGGGTCCCCATGGCACACCCAGAGACAATGGATGCACAATCACCAAAGATGACTGACACAGGATCAGGAAACTGAAGGACGAGCTGCGCACAGGATACACACCCTCAGCAGGTGTTGACGGCCCGTTGTGGTGACCAACATGCCCAAATACATAAACAACCATGGACATCATGCACAATAGAGATCCTAATCCCTGAAGAACTGCATGCATGTTGCCAAACTACACTTAGACTCATATGCACAATCTTTGACAACTATGCCAGAGATGTCGCATGCAGAGTGGCAAGAGACCTGCATTGACATAGATGAGGCACCTTGGAGGTTGAGGAACACCTTTATTACTCAGGTTCACACCTAGAGAAATGCATCAATATGAACAGACTCACAGGTCATTAGGCTGAACATGTGGGACCTACACTGGACACCCCCTTCACAACACAGATGCTGTAAATCCATTGAACTGGCACACAAGTGAAGGGTGTGAGCCAAACACCCCCTGCTGCACACGGAGGGTCTGCAATTCCCCATTGATCCTCTCATGGGGATGTCCCACACTATGTCTACCCGTAGCATCCCGTATGTTTCAGAGGGAAGTTGTACACACATTGATGCCTTCATCAGTCCCATTACATATTACTGTTACGAAGGGTGACTATCAATTCATGGGAGTCATTCAACATGTCATGTGCCCCATGGTGAGTCGACATGTATGTATAGTAACACAACATGCACAGGAGCAGTGCCCACACATTCCAAACACCTACCAACACCAAAATGCCTTGCAGCAATCCTTAACCAAAAGACTTTTCACCATGTCCGTGCATGGGACGCTGATTCAGCACACGTTGCAATACTCATGAGGAATAGCGGGAGGCCAAGGATGACACGAGCAGACAGCATGCGCAACTACCTGGGGATGACATACACACAAGAAGTCAGGGAAAAGATTGTCATCCGCATGCATGGTCATTTACTGTACAGGAATAAGTGTGTCATCATGCTACTTTTAAATTGAGTGTCTAAGCTAATATGCGTGGAAGGACATCATCCCTTGAGTGACACATCTGAACACACCTCTAAGTCACTTAGCGTACAGTCAGCTGGACACACACATTGCAACACATGCCACACAAGGCTCCAAGCGTGCACACTCAGACCCATGGACTCACCATTATGAGAAGAAGTTGCGTATGAGCTGACTCCGGATGTCGTCGTCCTCCTCCTCCTCTTCCTCCTCACTTGCCTCGTGACCAAGCCCTTCATCCTCCACGGGTGGATGTTCCTGCTCATCCGGATCCAGGATGAGTGGCACAGCCTTCTCCACTGCCATGTTGTGCAGCATGCAGCACACGAGGAAGATTTTGCAGACCTTCACCGGTGCTGTCTTGTGAAGGCACCGGAATCGGCTCTTCAGGAGGCCAAACGTCCTCTCGATCACTCGCCTGGTCTGCACATGTGCGTTGTTGTAACGGTGATCTGCAGCTGTTCTGGGGTTGTGGAGAGGCGTCATCAGCCATGGCATGTTGGGATAGCCAGAGTCCCCTACATGGAAACATCATGTAAAGAAGTGGGTCAGGAGATGCCTTAAGATACAAAGATAGTGCTAAACAAAGGACAAACAGAGTATACCCACCAACAAGACATGCTCATTCGTTGTGCAGCCACAGCATCATTTCTGGCACCCTGCTACGCCTCATGATGTAGGCATCGTGTGCTGACCCTGGAAAACGTGCACAGACATGGGAAATCAGCATGTTGGCAAGACACACCACAAGGGCATTTATAGAGTGGTAATGTTTAAGGTTGCGATAGGCGACCTCCTGTACCTGTGGTGGTACAAAAGCCACATGTGTCCCATCAATGGACCCAATGACATGGGGCATCCCTCCCAGGGCATAGAAATCACCCTTGACACCTGTCAACTCCTCAGGAGTCGGAAAATGGAGGAATTCATTCAGGTGCTCCAACATGGCTTCTAAAACATCATGCAGGACACGGCTGAACATGGTCTGTGACATGCCACCCACATCAGCTATGGTGAATTGAAACGTACCAGTGGCAAAAAAATGTAGGGCTGCCATCACCTTCATCTTGGGCGTCAGCGCAGTAGGATACCTGTGTCGCGGTTGGAGGTGTGGTTCCAGCTCAATCAACTGTTGCGAGAAGCGGTAACGTCTTATGCAGTCACGTTCCCTCATGCCACCCAAGTCTGGCATTGGTCGGGGGAGAGGCGGTACCCTGCAGAAAATTGGAAGGAATAACGAAGAGTGAGTACATAACAACATCAATGTCAATGAACTGAGCACATGCTCAACTGCTACTACACATCTGCTAAATACAGAGTCTGGTCTGTGCAATACATCCAGGACATGTATGCCAGCCAGGTGATACTCCTACGAAAAGCCAGCTACACCCGTTGTTTGTCAAGTTCTACATGACATGCCCCAAAACTAGCTGTGGGCCAGTGTAAGTGAACAGCCAGAGACATCACAGGAGTGACATACATCCACATATCTGAATTTGAAGGATGTCATCTCATACAGAAAGCTGGCGGCAAGCTAGACACACAGGTCACATGTCATTGAAAATGAACAGATCACACACATTGCGATGAAGGGGTACAAGTGAAAAACGAAAACACAGACATGGATACGGCGCAGATATGTCCTCATGTCAAAAAACCATCTTCGAAGCATCCAGACACACGTAACGTGTGAATCCACATGTGGCATGGTGTGCGTTTATGTGTGCGATGCCCATCTACACACAGACACATGTTGGATGCAGCAACAGCAGATGCAGTTGACGGAACACCAACAGCAAGCTCATGGGAACACATGACACACACAGGACATAGTCACATCGGGGCACACTGGTACTTAGATGTCAGGTGTTAGTGTCCCTGTCCCTGGCATCAGGGGACAGTTGCGGGTGTTGGTGACTGTGCCATACCAGTGATGTAGTGCTTGACACATTTGTACTACATGCACACATGTGCAGAGTGGGAAGGGGAAGTGTGCCACATACTGCCCCATCACACATGACATGTGTACACAGGTCATCACACATCTATTGTGCTAAAACATGAGGAAACATGTGCAATATCACTGCCTGACACACCTAGGCCCTGCACATGAAGGACTGCAATGACAATGACTTGATGTACAGCCGTGCACGAGTCTGACATCTCCATTCCTTTCGTGTGCGCCTCCTATCACCAGTGTAAGCTGTGAAACGCCCCGTACACACTCTCTGAAGGCGTGTGAATGGTCGTATCATTATATTGGTCTTGCCACGGACTGTACACACGTACGTCTACTACCAGTGTGTACACGTACGTGTACTACGGTCGTACACGTACGTGTACGACCAGTGTGTACACGTACGTGTACACACTGGTAGTACACGTAGGTGTACACACTGGTCGTACACGTATGTGTACGACCAGTGTGTACACCTACGTGTACACACTGGTCGCACGTACGTGTACACACTGGTAGTACACGTAGGTGTACACACTGGTCGTACACGTACGTGTCAAACGCACTGTGCAACTGGTGCCGTAGGGGTACGTGTGAAACGCACCGTACCTGTGTGTGAATTGCTAAATTACACAGGGACACATGAGGGACAAGTATTAGGGCCTAAATGCATGCTGGTTGTCATGGATACCGAGTTTCCAGTTCAAATTTTCCATCAGGTGGCCTGTAAAAGTCAGTTGGCAACTAAATCCAATGTTGCAAAGTGGTTGTTGACTTCACATGATGCACAAATTTTGAACCATGCAAAGGCACTCACTGGTGAATGTTTAAAGGGATTGGAGGAAACGTAGGATGCAAATGAGTCTGACCAATCACTCTGTACTCCTGTAAAAGAAACAGCCCAGCAAGGCAGATATAAATCAGCGAGAACCCATGAGAGGGCACTTGCCTGCACAGCCTTTCAGTCGACACCACTGCTGCTGCTTGTGCTTCCTCTGGCACCATGCCAAGGTCTGTGGAGAGGGCCCAGCCTTTCACACAAGAGGAGAATGAGGCATTGCTAGATGTCATCCTCCCACAGTACCCCAGCCTGTATGGGAGACCAGGGGAGCAGGTGAGTGCTGACTCCACTAGCTTTGACTGTGCACCTTTTTTGTGACTGTCACTTCTGGCATTTTGTCCAGGTGTGACAGACATGCAATGTTGTTTAGAGTGGGTCCCAGGGGTGGGAATGGCTTATGTCTCTCATGCAGAGCATGATGTAGTTCATGTGTGCACTCCTCACTTGCATTGTGCTTACTGGGACATTCACTGCATAGTGCATGGCACATTCAGCCTGCCCAATCCTTTGGCCATTTTTGTTCTATAGTCCTGAGGTGATTCACTGCCCCCCCCCGGTGTGACAGGTGACTGTACCCACAGATGTGTGTGAGTTGAGTGGAGCTGTGGTGAGAGTGGTGAGAGTGTCCAAATGATGTGTACGCCCCCTGGACATTGATGTGTGTGAATGTTCCTTGTCATGTAGGTGAGTGTCTATGTGGAGTGTTGCACCACAGCTGCATGGAGGAGGCAACAGCTCCACCCATCTGATGTGAGATGTAAGCCGTGCGGAGTGTCTGACTTGCTGAGCTAGCCCCACACCTGTGACACCCCACAGGCAAGTGGCACATGTGCAGAGTGAGGTTTGTATCCGCTGTTGCCAATGGCAGGTGATTGATCTGTGCCTGTGTGTGTCTGTGTACTCTGCTGAGGTTGCGTCAGTGGCCTGGGGCATGTAACTGCTTGGAGGTGCTGTCCATCAGCCTGGTGTTGCATGTGATGCACAGTGTGTGCCATGATCAGGGAGTGTGTTGCACCCCTCATGCCATCTGTGTACTTTCAATGCCATGTAGTGCATTGGGGCTTCCACAGAGGCTAATGTCCCTATGAAAAAGGTGCTATTTGTTGCCAGCATACTATGCCCTGTTCAACATATCAAAGATGTTCAAATGTGTGTCTCTGTGACATGGAGCAGGTGTAGTGATGTTGTCTCACTTTGTCATCCTCACAGGTAACTGCCTACGAGAAGGGGGAGATCTGGAAGCGGGCCGTCAGGGCCGTGAGATCAGTGGAGGGTCGCAGTCGGCGCCTAGCCCAGGTGTGGAAACGCTGGCAGGACATCCGGTGCTGGACCCGGAGGATCGCCCGGTGGCAGCTGAAGAACTCACCTCCACGCAAGCTCGGCGGGCGCCGACGCCTGACCCACCAGATGAAGCGTGTCCTGACGGTGGTCTTCCCTGACATGGATAGGCGGTTACAGGAGTTGCAGCAGTAGGAAGGGGGTAGGTACATGTGTATTTGTTGTGTGTCACCAGCTTTTTGAAGTGCTCAGTCACCTGGATACACTGCGAGGGTTAATATGTGCAGTGCATATCCTGTTCCCCAAAGTCAACCAGTGCTGTTCTTCCTCCCTTCCCCTCTTTGACATGTGTTCCCTGGTCTGTGTGTAATCACTATTGCACATGGTCATCTAGGCTGCCAGTTAATCCAAGTGCACATTGCTTTCTGCATCATGTGGGGGGGGTCTGAGACATTTGTTGTTACCTTGCCTGTGCCCTGTCCTGTTCAGTCATTTGGGGGTCCATATTAGTTGGCACTGATGCAGAGTCTCAACATAGGAGTGTGAGTTTTCAAATGAACAGACTTGCAGCATGCATGACCGATGTTGTGGCCTCAGACATGATGTGCATGAGTGGGAGATATGCATAGTGCCGGGACGGTAGCTCATGTTACAGTCAGATCATTCCAGGACCGTGGAGCAGTGTGCCCACTACAGTCCCCTAAGACACCCTTGCCTCGGAATCATGTGTGTCATCCAACACTGTGCCCATTCTCTGTGTGTTCAGCATAGGTTGGCCTCTGTGGCATTGTTCCCTGGCCTCATTTGTATTTATCTAAAGTGTGCTACATGTGCCCATTGTACAGGCTGACCCCATTTGGCTTGTGCATCCTCACACTGGGCAGTGCCTGTGTGTCTATGTACAACTATCTGTTGATGGTTGTTTGTCACAAATATGTATTGGCAGCCTCACAAGGTGATGTGGAGTACATTTAGGAATTCTTGATGCACATTTTAGTAAACCCAGATTAAGAGGTGTAACTTCTTGATCTGTCTCAATCACATTGTGTCAGGTATGGTGGGTTTGTGCGGGCAAGGCCTACATGTCCAAACCTTATGTCTCCTTGCCAGGTCTGACCTGTGTGTGATAATTGTCTGGACAGACACTCAACATGCGTTGACCCAGTCATGTTGTGCAGGGTTTAATGTTTGTGCTTTGCAGCATGTGTCAAAAGTTAAAATACATGGTTCATGCTCATCCATGTTTGCCACCTGGGTGTGGTCGAGATGCTACGTAGTTTGGTCTGTGTGTGCTGACATCTGTGTGGGCATTCTTGGTTCCCATGAGGGTGTCTCCTCAGTGCAGGTGCTCCTTATCCCGACACAATTGCAGGCCCATTAGCTAATGCATTGTCCTGTGTTTGGACATGTGCGCCACTCCACATTACAGGCAGTGGGTCAGATGTGTTGCCAACTGTGTCATCATGGTACGGATGGCCATGTGACAGGTGGCATGATTCAAGCTGTTAGTCAAGAAGTATTGTACCTTGGCACTCACTACACTTGTCAACATGTCTCAAGTTTTGTTGTGAAGGACAATAATGTGCCTGCATGACAGATGTCTCCCAAGGAAGTACAAAATAAAGTACCTTCACACTTTCCCGGGACACGCTGGCACATTTTAAAGAAAGGCACAGTTCGATTACCACTTGTTTTCTGATTATACATATCCATGTTCCCACAGTGTTTTTACATTTGGGTAAGTCCTTGGTTGTTGCTGATACCAACTTACGAGTGTCAAGTCATCCAGACCACCGTGGTGCCATGTATATGTACTTACTGATACCCCATTTCTTCTTTACAGTGGCTTATTTGAATTCGGCTGCCAGCTCATACAATGAATGTGTAAATGTAGTTTAGTGTGCACCTCCTTGTGTGAATTCTGTTATACAGGCACATGTGTGTTCTGTTCACAAATTGGCACATTCACACATTCTAAACATGTACATTGTGTAAAGTGTTGTGAGTCCCAAGGGATCGCAATGTTTTTGGTTTGGATTTCAAAAGTACTCACAGGTCTCTGAGTGTGGGGACACCTTCAGCATTGAGGTCTGTTATTTGGCCTTGGGTGCACCAATACTGTTTCGTTCACAGTGAACAAGAGGTGGCATGCCTTCACAGTCTTGCTGTGCTCAACTGTTCCCAGACACTAGCTTCTCAGTATAATTTGATATCAAGTTATTTGCTGTTGTGTCATAATCTCCATTGTTTCCAAGTGGCATGGTGGGTCAACCAACTGGGGAGTGCAGGGTTACATATGTGCAGAGTATTCTAGATGTTACTCATGATGCATTTCCAGATATGCACTGTGACATTTTTTGTTTGGACTCATGTGTTAGATGTATAAGGGTGACTGATTATTTTCTGTATCTTCACCTTGCCCACAGCATCATCGGAGGACACCGAGGGAGACACCTGCACGGACCTGGAGGAGGGATCCAGCATCGCTGCCACCACTGCTGGCAAGTCTGCAGGAACAAGTGGCACGGAGGGCGAGGGGAGTCAGGCGGAGGACCTGTCTAGTGGCAACACTGACTACGATGCTGATGGGTCCGAGGCTGAACTCCTCGAGGGGGCAGAGGCTGCTACAACACCTGGCAGCAGCACTACATCTGTCATCGCCCTCTCCATTCCCATCACCGCCCTCCCAGTTGCTCCGGTCCCTTCTGTCCGTGCAAGGCAACACCGTGTCTCCTTCGTGCCAGGCACCGCACCCCCTGCCCCTGTCCCCCCTGCTGCCCTCGCTGCAGAGTCTGTGGACATTCAGCAGCAGTTGCAGGTTGGCCAGACATCGATGCTGAATGTCCTCCATGGCCACACCAGACTGCTGACACAGATGGTGTTGTACATGGAGGGCATGTCATCAGCGATGTCTGACCAACGGATGTTGCTGAGGTCCATGGACTCTTCACTGACAGCAGCAGTGAGTCTCCTGCAGCGCTTCGTCCCCCCTACCCCTGCACCATCCACACTTCCCACTGCCATGTCTGTCCAAAGCACACCCAGACATTCCCAAGCACACACCCCACCAGACACAGGCAGCACACCAACACGTAAGGGCAAGTGCACACCTCCTGGCACGCACACTCAGGGGGATGAAGGCACACCCACTGGGTCTGGGGCACACAGGCATACACACAGCCACAGTCCGAGTCCACATGCCGCACTACCCAGTCCCTCCAATGGCACTCCCCTCGGCTCCCCTACCACACAATCTGGCAAGGAGGCCTACTTGGCTGTGCTGGGCCCCAGCCCCTCTGGCTCACCAGCCCGCAAACGGGCACGGCACTCCACGGGTAGGGGAGTTGAGTACCCCCCCTGTCCACCCCCTCCCCCAGTAGCGTTGCACCCCATTCCTCCGACCCCCCCTCCTTTGAGCCTGTGTTTTCTTTGGGTGCAGGGGATACGCTGGACGACCTGGCAGCAGTGTGCAGCGCCGAGCTGACCTCCACCTTTGGCGCTGCCCCACCCCCTGCGGTGGAGGTGTCCGTCCCTGCACCCACCACACCTACCGTTACACCTCCTGTCCCTGCGGTGCCTGGTCCTTCCCTACATGATGCCCGCCCCCCCCAGTCGACGAACCTGAGGGTTCTAATGTGCAGGCAAGCTAGGGGAGACGCGTGGCCATGTGTCCCCCCCAAGGACTTCTGATCTAGACTGGCCATGTGCTTTTGTAAATAGTGTCCTTTTATGATTTTGCTTTTAATGCTGAATAAAGCATTTTCTTTTCACTTTGAACACTTGCATTTCAGGTATTGATGTGGGTGCTGATGCTCCAGGAGTTGGGGTTGTGGTAATGTGTTATGTTTCAGGGTAATGTTGTAGCCTGATGCTCATGGGGAGGACCATGGTATCTGCGTGCCATCACAAGGTCTCTGCGAAGAATCTTTGGTCGTGTGTGCTATTTGTGTTTGGAGACATTGTCCCAAGGAGTGTTCTTTCCTCTGTGACACCTGACATCTTCCCTGCAGGGAGTTGCACAATTGTTGTGCTGACCTGTGTCTACATTTCCTTTGTTGGTGACGGATCCCTTCAACTATGGGGATGCCTGCTCAGCAATGTCTCCGGCTGCATCGTCTGTGCCATCCTTGCTAGTCACTGTACTTGTGTATTGAGTATGTTGTAATGCCTTAATGGCTAAATTATCCATTTTCCGCACTATGCATGTGTGTTATCCCAGCCTAGCACACAATTGGTACTTGTTCTGCAGGGTATTTGGGCACCTGCCTGACAATTGTGGGCATTGTATCTGTGGGAACTCTACCCTATTCCTTCCATGAGAGGCAACATCTTTGTGACTGTCCCAGCACCTGTACATTCCTATCAGTCCTGGGATGTGCGTGACAGTGTGTGTTCCCTTTGGCTCTCTTAGTTTAGTAGGCATTGCCATGACTTTACAGTCTTGTGGCATGATCTCTGTGTGTGTATTGTGCTGCATCCGCCAGGGGTGGGTATGCATGTGTCATTTGTCCTCACACCCACATGTGGTGTGTCATGCAGTGGGGGAAAGACATCCATCCTCATGGGAGTGGGACACTGTTGTCAGTGATGTGTTGTTATGGCACTATCAACATAGTAGAACATTAGGGATGCGTACATACACCCATGGAGTTGTGGTCATCTGATCATGATGTACACACCCCCATGTCTCTGTCCGCTGCTGGGAGTGATAGGCACCCACCCCTCACATGTCTCTGTCCACTGCTGGTAGTGATAGGCACCCGCCCCTCACATGTCTCTGTCCACTGCTGGTATTCCTCTGCACCCACCACTCACATGTCTCTGTCCACTGCTGGTATTCCTCTGCACCCACCCCTCACATGTCTCTGTCCACTGCTGGTATTCCTCTGCAACCACCCCTCACATGTCTATGTCCACTGCTGGGAGTGATAGGCACCCACCCCGCACATGTGTATGTCCACTGCTGGGAGTGATAGGCACCCACCCCTCACATGTCTCTGTCCACTGCTGGGACTGATAGGCACCCACCCCTCACATGTCTATGTCCACTGCTGGGAGTGATAGGCACCCACCCCTCACATGTCTCTGTTCACTGCTGGGAGTGATAGGCACCCACCCCTCACATGTCTCTGTCCACTGCTGGGAGTGATAGGCACCCACCCCTCACATGTCTCTGTCCACTGCTGGTATTCCTCTGCAACCACCACTCACATGTCTATGTCCACTGCTGGGAGTGATAGGCACCCACCCCTCACATGTCTCTGTCCACTGCTGGGAGTGATAGGCACCCACCCCTCACATGTCTCTGTCCACTGCTGGTATTCCTCTGCACCCACCACTCACATGTCTCTGTCCACTGCTGGTATTCCTCTGCACCCACCCCTCACATGTCTCTGTCCACTGCTGGTATTGCTCTGCAACCACCCCTCACATGTCTATGTCCACTGCTGGGAGTGATAGGCAACCACCCCTCACATGTCTATGTCCACTGCTGGGAGTGATAGGCACCCACCCCTCACATGTCTCTGCCCACTGCTGGGAGTGATGTGCACCCACCCCTCACATGTCTATGTCCACTGCTGGGAGTGATAGGCACCCACCACTCACATGTCTCTGTCCACTGCTGGGAGTGATAGGCACCCACCCCTCACATGTCTCTGTCCACTGCTGGTATTCCTCTGCACCCACCCCTCACATGTCTATGTCCACTGCTGGGAGTGATAGGCACCCACCCCTCACATGTCTCTGTCCACTGCCGGGAGTGATGGGCACCCACCCCTCACATGTCTTTGTCCACTGCTGGGACTCCTAGGCAGACACCCACCCACCCGCACCCTTGGTGGTGTACACTGCTGTCCTGGCCATGTACACACCCCAATATACTGGTTATATGCTGCACCAGGCCCTAAGTCAACATTTGTGGCGTGTGTACGCCTTGTATCACAAATGTACTGGTGCCCTAGGTGTACGGGTGATGCGGTCCGGACCCCCGCATTCATAGGTTGGGTACGGCCCGTACCACGTGTACCCCTACATCACCACTACAATGGTGGTACGGGCCGTACCCACGCCCTCAGAGCGTGGGTACGGCCCGTACCACGCGTACCCCTACATCACCACTACAATGGTGGTACGGGCCGTACCCACGCTTTGAGGGCGTGGGTACGGCCCGTACCACCATTGTAGTGGTGATGTAGGTGTATGCGCCGTACCCATGCCCTCAGAGCGTGGGTATGGGCCATGCCACCATTGTAGTGGTGATGTAGGGGTACGCGTGGTACAGGCCATACCCACGCTTTGAGGGCATGGGTACGGCCCGTACCACCATTGTAGTGGTGATGTAGGGGTACGCGTGGTACGGGCCTTACACACGCTCTGAGGGTGTGGGTACGGCGCGTACACCTACATCACCACTACAATGGTGGTACGGGCCGTACCCATGCCCTCAAAGCGTGGGTACAGCCCGTATCACGCCTACCCCTACATCACCACTACAATGGTGGTACGGGCCGTACCCACGCCCTCAAAGCGTGGGTACGGCCCGTACCACGCGTACCCCTACATCACCACCACAATGGTGGTACGGGCCGTACCCACGCCCTCAGAGCGTGGGTACGGCCCGTACCACCATTGTAGTGGTGATGTAGGGGTACGCGTGGAACGGGCCGTACCCAAGCTCTGAGGGCGTGGGTACGGGCCGTACCACCATTGTAGTGGTGACGGGTACGCGTACGCGGGGATTGGTGGACACGCCCCCCGAAGTGACCAGACCCTGGAGGTAATGTATGGACAGTATATGGTATTTTAAAAATTAGGTAGAGGTTATGTTTCCTGCCCCTCGCCCCCCCTTTGCCCCTGGGTGTTATGCTGATCTTCTGCGGCGTGCGCGGCGGTTTCGGTGCACCAGGTCGTAGGCTAGGAGGGCCGGGATGACACGTAGGATGGGGTCCATGGCTGTCCGTCGCGTACCGCTGCTCCTTCTTCGCGTCGTCCTCAATTTCCCGGGAGTTTTTGGCTGCCGTAAAAAATTATCCGTGCGGAGTGACGTAGGCACGAATCGTACTTGCTGGTCCGTAGAACGCTGCCTGACTCCGTCTGGACGTCACGTACGCGATGTCCCGGATCGGAATTGTGGTTATTTTTTCGACGCACGTAGTTTTTTATGATTCGTCCGGAAATTGTATTTCTGTACGAATCGTACTTGCTGCTTTGTAAGGTGGATTTCCCGGGTACGAGTCGTATGGAGAATACGCTCCGTACGACCATTCGTACCCGGGTTTTACAGGATCGGAATCGGCACCAAAGAAGACTGATTTGTGTCGCATTTGTAGCTTTTCTTGGTGATTGGACTTATTACACGTATGTGTCACCAGTTCTTGTAATTGAGAATTTTAAAACCTTTTATACACAGTGCTTATAAATGGTGGACGTGGTATACATTGCTATGTATAAGGAGGTTATTGTTGTTATATTATCATAGCCTGTCCACTCAATATAGATTAGTGACACCTTTTGAATTCATAGTTTGCTATATAATGCCTTGAAAGGCACTATAATTGCAAGTATATGAATGAAATCCTTTTCCGTGAAAAAAACAATTCATTTTCTGTCACACTGCCCCCCTTCTTTTCAAAGTTTGGTTTATTGCAATATTTTTCAGAAACACCTGATGCCTTACCCTATCTTTATCCCCAATCCTTACCCTAACTTTTGAACCTATCTTAAATTAACCCTTACCTCAGCCAAACAGGAATGTAAACCCTCACCTTGACCACACCCCTGACCTAACGCTAACCATACTCAGAGCTTGTTAACAACCATTACCCAAGGCCTAACCATAACCTTGGCCCAAGCAAAGACACTTAAAAGATACTAACATTTATCAAGAGTTGCCCTGACCCTAACCTTTGACATGAGCCTCTTTGACTCTGTTATCTATCAATAGTCTACCCTAACAATGATCTTACCTGACTTTGCTGCTTACCGTTATCATAACACTATTCATGCAATCAATGTGGGGCAGATTTATGAGGGACTTGCGCCCCTTTTACGCCGCCGTTGCGTCACTTTTGTGACGCAGCGGCGGCGTAAACCCTGCGCCATGTTGCGTCCTATTTACATCGTGACGCATCTATGGAGATGCGTCACGGTGTAAAGCCCTGCGCCACATGAAACCTGCATCAGGTTTCATGTGGGCGTTTCAACTCGGGGGGGGGGCGTTCCGTCGCAGGAACGCCCCTGAAAAGTGACTCAGTGAAATCTATAAGATTTCACTGAGTCACTTCCCAACGCTGATGCGTCAAAACCCTGCGCCTGCTTGAAGCAGGCGTAAGGCTTGACGCACCATGTTAAGGAAAGGGTAGGTTGGAACAGTGCTGGAGTTGCGTCGCGCTTGCGACGCAACTTCAGCACTGCGCCAACCTTACACCGGCAGATGCGTCACGTATCTGCTTGTCCTTGCGCCACGATGCACCGCATTGTAAATGCGGCGCATCTGCGGTGGCGCAAGGGCAAACTTGCATGACGCATCTTCCCTGGCGCATCCATGCTGATTTGCAGGGATGGGCCAGGGAACATAAATATGCCCCTATATCTTTACCCTTACCATAATAGAATTACCCCAAGACTATCCTTGATGCTAGCTTTTTTACCACAGCTCCCATTCTAAACCTAACCCTGCTCCTACAAGAGCCAGGGCCTTTTATCTCCCATAAGGTTACTAATTTAAATCAAATATATTTCTCTAATTTTGATTTTAAATTGTTAGTGATGCAGACCTGGGTAAAGAAAACAGATTTTTTCTCTACACAGGATGGCCCATTTAGAGTGCAGGTGAAACTGGAGACCATTGAGGAGCCACACAAGACTGAAAAGCTTGCTCTGATAGGTATGACAAAGGCAAAAATTGCTGAAACGTGTTATTGCCAGTAAAGTGGGTGAAGAGCAAGCTGGACTGCTGGTGTTTTCTCTCCATTGTTGGGGTTTAATTTCTTGCTATGGTAAACGGGACTCCAGTCGTTACCAGCAGCAGCACCATAGGTAATGAGCAGTTGTGGTTGGAATTAGTTTGCTGGAATATTAAAAAGTGCCGTAAACAAATAGCAATTATTTTTCAGTATTTCTTAGTGTGTGTATATTTATTTTACATTTTGTACTTTTTTGCACAAGAAAATGCACTGTAACATTTTCCCATGTTTCATATTGATTTACACACATTAATAATAAGTGTATTTAATTGTTTCATTGTTTGTATAGGATGGGAGTTGTTTTTTTTAATAGTCATTTTCTAACATTTCTTACCATCTGCTTGATTTTGTAGACTGTCTTCATCATTTTGGGCTGCTTGTGGACTTTGAGGTTGCAGTTTCCCGTTCCTGCTGTCAAGGTTTAGGTAAGAGTAGTTTACAATTGCTTTGCAAGGATTTAGTGTTTGATGGGAAGTGTTTAAAGTTAGGTAGAGCAGCATTTGAAATGTAATGTCATTTTAGGGGCTTATTACGAGTCTGCCGGTCCACGAACCGCCAGACTTGCAGGGCCGTGGTGGTGGCAGTTTTCCGACTGCCCTATTATGACGAGGGCGGTCGGGCTGCCCTGGGACCACCGTAACCACCAGGGATCAGAGATCCCTTGCGTCTATGGCACAGCGGTCTTGAGGTTGGAATGTGCTTGGCAGGGCACCAAGCATATTATGAGTTTCCTCATCACCACACTTTTCATGGCGGTGCGACCACCATGAAAATTGGCGGTGAGGAAACAAAGGCCTCTGCACCATGGGGTGCATGTGCAGGGGGGCACATAGTGTGCCCCCCCTGTCTGCATGCACCCCCATGTTACTGTACAGAACGAAATGCACAACATTGTGCATTTCGGTCCATGCAGGAACATGCTTTGACGTTCCCATGGCGGTGCATATTTTAAAGGCAGCGCCATAGGAACACCAGAGAACTGCGTACCAGCAACTTAAAAAGTCGTAATCTGGAGGGCAGTCTGTTTTGGCTTTGGCAGTGTGGGAACAGTGCGGAAGCATGGCGCCTCGATCCCACACTGCCAAAGTCATTATGAGGCCCTATGTATGTAACATATTAGTGTAATTTGCATTACCTTTTTTATGTTAATGTGCTAAGTCTACATGTAATTAAGAATATTTTTATGTGTTTTGTGTTTTATATGGATGTATGTTTTTAAGAATTTCGATTGTGGTTCATATGTGGGTTTATAGTTGTGAATGTTGTTTGCTTAGGTTTATATGTTTTTACTTTACATGTTGTTATTTTAGATATTGGAGAACATTTTTATTCTGTGTGTGGTTTTTCTTTTCCTAGAAAAATATTTGGTTATGTTTTGACCCAAATACTTTTTTTCTTTTTCCCTCTTTTTTGATTTCCTGGAGTGTTTATTTATTTGTTAAGTAGTTATCAGATTTTCAATGTGTTTACTGGCTTAATGAAGTATTGGCTGTTTAATTTTTGTGTTGCATTTTTTGCGTGATCTTTTTCATGAATATATTTTTGGAATTTTTTTTGGGGGTAAGAGTTTCATTTCAAAAGACTTCAGAAACAAAATTGTAAGTGTAATTTTAATTTATATGATATATTATTCAGAGGGAACTGTTCATTTGTTAAAATTCTTTTTTTTGAAAATCTAATTTTTATTCATTTGGAGAAACCAGCAAGAGAGAACAATACCAGCATTATACACAGTTATCAGTGCAGAGCAAAAATGTAGCAATAGAGCACCAACATACATGAGTTGATAAGCAAGGTGAAAACATTGCAGCATCCACCCCGGTCCTTGGTTGTTCTGCGGGGGTATCAATCTTCTATCACCCCGACCCATTTACCCCACATTCTGCGAAACGTTTTCGGGCATCCCCTAGCCTCGTACAGGGGTCGTTCTTGTGCCGCGCACCAGTCTACCCCACTGCACCAGTGCACCATGGCGGGCGCAGCCGAGTTCAGCCAGTTGGCCGCAATGTCCCTTTTAGTCACCATCAATGCCGTGTTCAGAAAGAGTTTTTCAGGTTGGCGACCTCCCAGAGCCGAGTGCCCCTCCACAATGGGGTATATTGGGTCAGTTTACCCAACCAGTGGGTATGGCGCAGAGAAGCCCGCCAGGCCAAAAGCACCCCAAGTGTAACCTCAGGCATAGTTTGGGAAATGGTGTTCCCATACAGCATCCCCTGAATGTTGTGTAGGCCCAGGGTGTGCAGTTCCAGGTGGTTTGCCTGGTCGGACCATCCCCCATTAAACCAATCATGCAAAGTGAGGAGCCGTGTAGCTTGGTAGTAGAGGTATAGATTCGTCATCCCCAGACCTCCATCAAAGGGCAGAATCCGGCACTGGGCAAGGGCCAGCCAAGACCTTCGACCTCCCCATAAGAACTTGATAGCCAAGCTGTCCATCTCGCGGAACCATGCGCGGGTGAAGGAGAGGTCTGAATTCTGGAGCATGTAAAGGAATCTGGGCAGAACCATCATTTTGAACAGAGCTATTCTGCCCATGGGGTTCAATGGCAGAGTCTGCCACTTCAGGAGGTCAGCAAAAACCTTTTTCACCAGCGGGGTGACATTGAGTGACCAGGTGAGGTCGGGGTGGAGGGCAACCCAGATCCCCAGGTATTTAAAGGACTGACGCCGGAGAGGTATCGACGACTGACAGTCAAAGCTCTCCCTCGAGAGGTGAAGGGGGACCAGGACGGATTTAGTCGAATTCAAGCAAAGACCGAATGTTTGTTCAAAAAGGCTCAGGGCCCGGAGACACCGGGGTCCCGACTGGGCTGGATCTCCTAAAAATAGCAGAACATCGTCTGCGCAAAGGGCGATCTTGTCCTCCTCTAAGCCTGGCCACCGCCATCCCATGATGAGTTTGTCAGCTCTAACGAGGCTGGCAAAGGGTTCCTTCGCTAACGCGAAGAGGAGGGGCGAGAGGGGGCATCTTCTGATGGGAAAGGGGTGGGACAAGCTCCATTGACTAGTACCTGAGTTCGCGGCTTACAGTATAATGTCTTGACCAGGCTGCGGAAGGGCCGACCGAACCTCATTTCGGTCAACACCGCCTCTAGATATCGCCAGTCCACCAAATCAAATGCTTTCTCGAAATCCACGAGAAGAAGGAATAATTATGGGGTCAGCTGTTGCCGGTTTGCTAAAGCCAGGTGGAGGCATCTAAGGCAGTGTCTGGTTCCCCAGAGGGGCATGAATCTGCACTGGTCGGGGTGGACCAGCTTGGCCAGGTACGGTCTCACTCGATTAGCCAGGACAGAAGCAAATATTTTGAGCTCCAAATTTATAAGAGAGATGGGGCGGTAGTCAGGACAATGCTTCGACGGAGGTTGAGACTTGGAGGTCACCACAATGGTGGCCGTGTCCATCTCGGGGCAGAATGAGCCGCAATCAACAGGCCTCCTGATATACTTCTAGGAGGTGGGGAACCAGCGTGTCTCAGTAGGATGCGTAGAACTCCTGCGAGAGTCAATCTGGCCCTGGCGTCTTACCGGCAGCCATGCACGATATGGCATCGTTGATCTCCTTCGGACTGACCGGGCCGTCCAGCGCCTCCGCCTCTGATTTGCTGAGTCATGGATGAGGGAACCATTTGCGCCGAAGGAGCTCTGGGAGTGAGAGACTGGGAGGCTGTGCAGAGTAAAGATTGTCATAGTACGTGGCAAAACACTGGGCCACTGCCACTGGGGTTCGCTGGGTCACTCCGTTCGAATCAAGCACCTCAGGAATGATACGATTGGCCATAGGAAATGTGGCCAGACGGTGGAGGAGTTTCCCATTCTTAACTCCCCATCTGTACACTCGGACCACGGATGATCTCCACAACAACTTAGTGGCCTCCAGGGAGGCTTGCTTAATCTCGTGCCTTAGGAGCGATAGCCTCTTATCTGGGGCTGCAGTTCTCTCCTCCGGAGGGTGGGTCTCAAGTAGGACAGCTTAGGCCTCCAGGAGCGTGAGTCGAGAGTTCTGCTTCGCTCTCTGGAGTTTGAGCTGGCCTTTGGCGAAGCCCCGGATGGTGGCCTTACCAGCCTCCCATAGGGTGCCAGGAGAAGGAACCAAGCCCTGCTTGGTGATGAAGTACTGGTGAAGCTCGTCGCCCACTTGGTCTCTAAATGTCTTGTCCTGGAGAAACCAGGCGTTTAGCCACCAGATCGGGCGCGAAGATTCAGGGATCTTACCTAGCGGGATCGCCACTGGAGAGTGGTCCGATAAACCCCTGGGGAGGATGGCGATATCTTGAATTGCTCGGCAGTCCAGGGCTGGCATGAAAACTTAGTCTATACGGGCATGCGTGTGATGGGATGCCGATGTGTGGGTGTACAATTCAGGGTTCGGGTGCCAAAGTCTCCAAGCATCCTCGATGCCTTGAGCAGCGGCCCAGCTCGATAGGAGATTAGAGTGCATAATTCTAGAGGTTGAGGGGGCCTTAGCAGTGTCAAGGTCGGGGTCCATAACAGCATTGAAGTCACCCCCAATGATGGTCTTCCCTTGGGGCAAAGCAGCAACCAGGGTGGCTAGATGCTGAAGTGTGGAGGTCAGCAGGAAGGGGGGAGAGTATACAGTAAGCAGGTTCAGAGGTCGGTACCCAAGGCTCCCCTCCAAGAGGACGAAGCAGCCCTGAGGATCATGAGTCACCCCAGGCACCACGTATGGTAGGGCACGGTGCACCAGGAAGGCCACCCCTCTCGAGCACCGAGTAAAACCAGAGTGCCAGACTCCGCCATAGCATATGGCGCCAGAAAAGGACAGTGATTTCCTACCAGGTGGTTTTCTTGGTGCAGCAGAATGTCTACGGTGTGGCGCTGGTCATATCGAAGGACCGCTGTGCACTTGACCTTATCTAGTAAGCTATTAACATTCCATTCCAGGACATTATGTGGAGCAATGCCGCCCGGCATACTTGTCAGACATAGGGAGAGTCGACAGACAATCAGTCTTCTAGTGTGGTTGGTAGGTGTGGATGAAGTGGTGTATTTGTACGAGGTAGTGGGTGCAACTCTACAGTGCTGGATTTCAACGCGCTTGCTCTGCTGATGGAAAGGAATGTTAGTGCATTAAACAGAGAAAACAACCAAAGAACCGGGACAATGGTCCCTCCCCCCCAATCCCATTCCCTCCCTCTCCCTATACTTCAGGAACAGAAGCATCTGTCGCCCTAACTAGGAAACACAAGGAAGACCAAACTAAAACGCTTGGGAATGGAGAATTGTGGAGGACCTTCCTCAGAGCAGGATGTTCAACGGCAATGTCCATCGGGAAGTAGAGCGCTGTAAGTTGATGTGCAGCCTCAAGAGTGCAGGACTGGTCGCAGCAAGAAGGTCCTGGCAGGCTCAGGAAGGCCCCGTGGGGAGAACCGGGCTACAGGAGAGGTCTGTGTCCACCAGATCCAACAGCGATGGGCGGGGCGAGGCATTCCTGGGGTCCGAGCGGCCTGAAGAGCCAGTCCTCCGCCCAGCACGGGGATCTTCCGGGGGTGTTCTGGATACTGACGAGAGGGGTACAATGGTGAGTCTGAACGAGTCCGTCTTTGGTCCCATCTCCTGCGAGAGCGGTGATGCTGTGGTTGAGGGGCAGGAATGACGCGGCGGGAACCTCCAGCATCACCAGGGGATGATGGACTGCGAGTGTTGAGTCGTGTGGGGGCCGGTGGCATAACGAAACTTGAGGGGGCCCCCCTGCAAAGCACATGGAGGGGGCCTCCCTAGCGGCCCGGCCCACCACCTACAGTATATCATCTCGACATCTCAATCCAGCAATTCCTCAGTTTAAATTCACAAGTGGTAGAAGTACCGCGTTTATCACAGATAGGTATATATACACATTGCTCCTCGTAGAATGCTCTGAGGCATTTGACAAAGGCAGCTCCAAGATTTGGGGGGGGGCGAATGGCCAAACTGACAGAATGTCTTTCAGGAATAACTAATACATGACTGAGACATACTGAGAAATGAGAGCACAGCAAACATTATATCAGCCAAACTTAAAGTCACATTAAAGACTTTAGTATGTCACTGATGACGTAAAATAGGATTTAGTACGACAATGATCAACTAAAGTAGATAAACAAGTTAAAGCGGTAAGCGAATTAAGGAAGCCCCGATGTGAGATTAGACAACCACAAGTAGAAATACTAAAAGGTAGATATAGTTTGGAAAGGCTTTCATTTTGCTTGTAGATTGATCTATTGATTTATAGTATATGCGGGCAAATTTCCTTCAGGTGTATGACCGGCATGAGATGGAGAGTGGGTGAAGAATGTACCGCTCTACACTATGTTTTACTTTTAATGCCGGCCGGGCCCCAATCGCCCCACCATGATGACCTCCCTGATTCCAAATTATCCGATTACCACCCCGCCACCCACTGAAACTCCGATGTTCCTTAGGGGTGGGACAAGGTGGATGATCCCTCATGGTCAAGGGCCCATGCTGACCGAGAGCTTACCACAGCAAATCCAGGACTGGATTCAAATGCGAAACCCAGTGAGGAAACTTGTAGGACCGAGGTGACTGCACACATTTTTGATATAGCTCGCACATGCCATGGAAGATGCCGCAAGACACTTAATATCTGCACGCCCTTTGTGAGAATAGGGAAGCGTAATGCCGTAATGTAATGGGGGACATTTAAATCCCACCAACCCACATGCTACTCGAATAGAGAGGGCTGGCAATAGAAGCTAAATGGGGAACGACCTAATACTATTTCTTTGGCAATTCCAAAGAACTGGTGTAAAAACCACACACTTGCAGACAAAATTGCCCTGGCAACAATCATTAATGGATATGGATGAGCAACAGCCAGTGAGAGCAATATGGCCGCATTATAAGAATGCTCACAATTATGCAGGCGCGAGCGTCATTGCTGTGCCAATATCGGACACTTTTGTGTAACCATTTTCGAGTCAAATGCTACACATTTGTCTTTTGTATTTTTATTCACCCCTTAGCCATCCACAAGTCGTAACCCATCCAACTAAACCACCCAAATGACCCATCCACCCACCCACCCACTTATCCGACCCCATCTATTCATCCATCCGAACCCTTCATCCACCAA
The DNA here is from genome assembly GCF_964204655.1 of Triturus cristatus. Taxonomy (NCBI): domain Eukaryota; kingdom Metazoa; phylum Chordata; class Amphibia; order Caudata; family Salamandridae; genus Triturus; species Triturus cristatus. Next base: position 810,790,873 of record NC_140586.1, read on the forward strand.
ACTATCCATCAAACTAGCAAAACCCATCCATCTATTCACCCAACCAGCCATTCAGCCAACCTAAAACATCAACCCAACCGTTCATCCATCCCCACCCATCCATCCTCTTGCATCGAACCACATATCAAACCAAGACCTTCTGTCCATATTACCATCCATTTATTCACTCATCTACCCACCCATATCTCTGGATACAAGCTGTGAGCAAGGGATAAGCCTTTCGCAGGCACAATAGAAAACTGGGAGCCTAGTTTTTATTCCACCCCATGCCTGATTCTTCCACTACACACTCCCACCCTGCCTCTTAGCTCACAGCTGGGATTATTTTTATCACGATTCATGCTTTTATCACTGCTGCGGCCGTATCCTTCTCTTCCTGCTTCTTTCTCCATTGCCTGCCTTTCTCTCTATTGCACTAGGTCAATCTTTGGAAAGGAAAAATCATTCTGGATGCCAAAATATTGAATGCCCGAGTCTACAACATGCATCCACCAGCACAAATTAAGCATGTTTGCCTGAGAAACGACTGACTCTGTCCCGACCCTCACAAGCTTTCAGAGACACTAATCTTTTCAGAAAATGTCCCAGTTTTGAGACAGGCCAGCCCGCAGCTGATCTCTGCTTATTCTTAGGCCTTAGTATTACTTCCTTGATGTTTTTGTAACACAAATTTCACTTATCAATTGGGAAAATCTGACTATACCACCTGTGTAACTAGGTAAGTGTTTCTGCTTTCAAGGGGACAGGCAAAGGCTTGAGTAGTGTCCCACCGTCGACAATCGAAGTGATATTACGCTACCCATTAGCTGCTACATTGATGTAAAACCCCCCAAAATGAAAACTTAAAAAAATATATTTGATCTGTTAAATGAGCATCTGTCCTTTCATGTCTAGTGTTCTGCAGACCTTCAAGAAGGTGTGACACCATGAAGTCCTCTTGCTGACATGCCCCAGACTGGCCCAACATGTCTTTGTGCCCACGACTACAGCCGTAGGCCCCTGTGGAGTATGTAGGGATGACCCTCTCTTTCTATAGGTCACAAATGCCACAGGAATTGTCTATTAGCTGATGGATTTTATAGATCCCCAAAGAAAGAACCCCATTGCGGCCAACACTTGCCAAAACTGCTTTGGCCACCATACATCCTTCTTCATGGCCAAGGCTGTCACACTCATCCACAGCGCAACTGTTATGCGCTGTAGAAGTGGCACTGATAATCATCAAATGGGGTCTGGCAGCACACACTACCATGTCGAAGTCATATACACATCATACGGAGACCTGACAAACTGATCTACTGAAAAACTCTAAAAAATAAATAAAATCCTTCATTGTTGGATGTAGACACAAAGATTTGACCAATACATCAAAGTTACTCACACAACACTCTGCAAGAACACCACTGATGTTAAAGAAAAGGACATGAAGGCCAACATAAACAATAAATAAAAAACACAAGCCTTACACTACTGCCTAGGTGGGCATAAGGCACTTCTAATTTTTTCTAACTGTAGCGTCTTTAATGTACTTGTTTGCCGCACTTCACAACGAGGAACACGGCACTTTAGGTGGGGCGAACCCAGTACTTTCCAACATGACGGCATTCATTTAGTCGGTAGCGGCACTTTACAGATAGAGCTGGCACTTTCATGTAACTACATTGGCTCTTCCCTGCTAGTATGGCCTGCAAAATCCCCTCTGTCCTGAATGAGTTAACGGTGACGTGATAACAGCAGCTACAAACGCAGTAACTCACCCAAAACTACAAAGAATAAATCAGCCAAATTACCAGCAATTGACAACCAAAACCTGTAACCGCACCAATGGGACAGTGATAGCAGTTCGCATCCACAGCTACATCACATTTAAAGGGACACCGCCTGCTTCACCCCTTCAAGCACTTTCAATGGCATAGTAGCAGCACTTAGCATCTAGAACAGTGCATCACGTTTAAAGGGACAGTGCGCACTTGACGCTTAGCACACGTTTAACAGGTTACCCCGGGCACATCTCAACATACCTGCAATGCTTTCCACGGACCGGCAGAAGCACTTTTCTGAAGAATTTGATTACATTTAGTGGGGCAGAGGCAGAGCCAGCAGTCTCAGCAGGCATCCACCACTGCTGATGGGGCAGTACGAATGATGCCGATCTCTACGAGTCTGCTGCACGTGCAGTGGAATAGTGAAAACACAAACAGATCTAATAGCATCTTCTAGGACACGAAGCAGCACTTCTCAACGGAACTTTATGGGACTGTATCAATACATCCAACCCGACTCCACAGCATTTCGGGTGACAGCATAGAAAAATCCCATAGCATTTCATGGGACAGTACACAAACGTATCCCAGAACATTACATAGGCACTACAAAGAGAACCCGGAACATTCCATGGGGCAGTACAAACAGATCCCTGAGCATTCCATGGGACAGTAGCACCAACAGACCTAATAGCATTCCACGGGGCAGTACAAACAGATCCCTGAGCATTTCATAGGGCAGTAGCACCAACAGAACCAACACCATTCCATGGGGCAGTAAAAACAGATCCCTGAGCATTCCATGGGGCAGTAGCACCAACAGACCTAAGAGCATTCCACGGGGCAGTACAAACAGATCCCTGAGCATTCCACAGGGCAGTAGCACCAACAGAACTAACACCATTCTATGGGGCAGTAAAACCAGATCCCTGAGCATTCCACGGGACAGTAGCACCAACAGACCTAAGAGCATTCCACGGGGCAGTAAAAACAGATACCTGAGCATTCCACAGGGCAGTAGCACCAACAGAACTAACACCATTCTATGGGGCAGTAAAACCAGATCCCTGAGCATTCCACGGGGCAGTTACCACCAGACCTAAGAGCATTCCACTGAGCAGTAGCACTAACAGATCTAAAAGCATTCCATGGGGCAGTACAAACATATCCCTGAGCATTCCATGGGGCAGTACAAACATATCCCTGAGCATCCCATGGGGCAGTACAAACATATCCCTGAGCATTTTATGGGGCAGTACAAACAGTTCCCAGAACATTTCTTTGGACAGTACCGACAGATTCCCAAAAATTTCATGTGGCAGTACAAACAGATCCAAACAAATTAGAAAGTCCCAAACATTTCAAGGGATAATATAGGCACACCCAAACAGATCTCAGACAATTTCATAGGACAGAACCGCATTTCTAAAAAGACACACAGTATTTCAATGAGAAGTGCATACACAAATCGGACAGTACATACATAAATCCGTGCAGACCTCGTAACATTTCATAGGCAGTACATACAGGTCCTAAAGCATTTCATGGACAGTGGCGACACTTCTGAACAGTACCCCATAGCGCCTAAAAGGAGAGTGCAGCACTTCTCAAGGGACACCAGGGCGTTAAATGGACAGTACCAACACTTCTAGCCAGATCACCACAAGGGACAGTGCCAGCCACGAGCAAACCTTCCGCATAGTCAGTCCCCCTCTCCGCCCCATGCAGAAAGATCACTGGGTTAACACACCTACTTACAGAGATCCCTGTAAATGCACATCCCAGGCCTGTAACTCTGAGGGCCCCCATCCCCATCATTTTTCCGGACCCGGCTCTGACTGAAGAGAAACAATGTACGTTGTTACTTTGTTTCTCTTCAGTCCTGGGTCCTGCGAGGAGCTCAGAGCAGACTGCAGACTGCAGCTGCTTCAGAGCAAGAGACATACAGCTCTCTACCGATGAGCTGAGGGGGCCCCCTTCAGATACTGAAGACTGGGGGCCCCCCCACACCGCGGGGGCTGCGGGGGTCTTTGTTACGCCCCTGTGTGGGGCATTCCTCCATTACCCATGCCCAGGCCTCCTCAGGGGAATCAAAGAAGAGGGTCTTGTTCTGAAACACGACCCAGAGGCAGGCCAGGAAGAGGAGCCTATATTGGAGGTTGAGGGCACGCATGTTTTGCTTAACCTCACCAAACAAGCGACGTTGGCCCTGAACCTCTTGAGTTTAGTCTGGGAAAACCATGATCATTTGACCCTCATATTGGAGGCGCCACTGTTCGCTGGCTTCGGCCAGAATGGAGTCCCAGTCCCCGAAGTTTAGGATCCGCAGTATTATCATTCTATGGGGTGTGCCCGGTGGTGGCTTGGGTGCAAGAGAATGATGCACGCGCTCCACCGCGAGCCACTGGAAGAGGGAACCTTCAGGCATCCATGAGCGCAGCCAAGCTCAGCGAAGTCAGCTGCTCCTGCCCTGTTCCGAGCCTCCGAAAACCCTACCAGGCGGAGGTTGTTTCGCCGGGACCTGTTTTCGGCATTTTCGGCCCGTTGATGGAGCTCTTGGGTATGCGTCTGGAGGCGAGCAACTTGGTCCTTGAGTTGGTGACATCATCCTCTAGGGTGGATAAGCGGGATTCCGACTCCTTAATCCAGGAAGTAGCTATGCAGAGGTCTTGCCGGATAAGGGTCATATCGACCCGGACTTCTGCAATCTTGCCCTCCACCGAGGCATGCGAGGTGTGAATGGCTTGAAGGATAGTGGTCAAGTCTGTAGCGGAGGGGGTGTTTGTATCCGCGGTTCCTCTGGTCACCCCAGGGTCCGTAGTTGTGAATCTGTCCACTTTGGTCTGCGTGGCTGGGGTTTTGGGGCCCCAATCTCTACCCATGGTGTGTACTGAGCAGGGCGGGAGAGCCAAGCGGCCCTCAGGCAGTCAGGCGGGGGGAAGAGAGAATGAGAAAGGAAGGATGTGGAGAGAGGAGAGAGCACTACCTGCCCCCTCGCCGCCCAAGAATCCAAGTGGGGAGATCCCTGAATCAGGCCAGAGCAGGGTGAGGGGCAACGTTGGCAGCCAGAGGAGAGGCAGGGCCCGCACCCTTCGCCATCTGCCGCGAAGGCCGAATCCCTTCAGGAGGCGCCTTTCAGTCACAGACCACAATCACACACCCTCGGATCCACAGCAGCCGCAGGGGAGGGGGCGAATCACAAGCCCTCACCGCCGTCCAAGCTAGCAGTCCATAGGGTCGAGTCCTCAGACTCCACACCAGCAAGAGATGCAGCTACTCCCACTCCCTTCTCCGGCGGGGCCCCAGCAGCAGCACATGTGCCAGGTCTTTGAGGGTATCAGCAGGGTCCCTGGAATGAATGGCCAGTGATCCACCACCGGGGCCACAGGAGCCAGGCAGGGGGGTGTGTGTGGAGTGGGTTCTCCCCTGGACGCCGCTCCAATCACAGCTCGTGACCCGCTCCACTCCCTCTCCAGGCGGTCCTCACACCAGAGGTGGGTCCAAAGCCTTCAGGTCAGCAGCATGTACTCAATTATGGGGCCCAGCGGGGACCAAAGCAGTACCGCGGTTCAGGGCAGGTAAGTGGGAGTGGTGGAGGGGGTCCAGAACCCCGCGCTGCACGACCCAGTAGTCGATTCCACCCTCCCAGCAGGCAGGCAGGCTGCTCAGAGCACATGGGGGCCCCTCTCTGCGCAGTCGCAGCCCCCCCTATCGCCAGTGCACTCACTGGGTCTACAAGCCTGTGCACATCGGGTGTCGGACGGCCTCTCTTGGAAGATGGGGGAAACCACAGGTCGCCGGCTGCAGCCGGATCTTAGTTGGCAGCAGACGTCTTCCCTGCCGCCCGAAATGGCGGCTGCCACACGGAAGCCAACGGACCAGACTCAGTCGTCTCAGGCCGCCTCTGCTCACACACGGGCCACGCACCAGGCAGGCCGGGCCTCACGCCAGGGGCTAGGCAGGGAAGCGACGGCAACAGGCTGCCAAGGCAGGGTCAGGGCCAACCAGGACAGGGAGCCTCAGGCGGGCGTCAGGTGGTGGCCGGGTGCCAGCTCGATCAAAGGAGGCCCACAGTGCGCCTGAGGCTGGTGCCTCGCCTTAGCTCCACAGGCCACTACTGCAATCACGACCACGAGGATAGGGATCTGGGCAGCACGCTCTGGGGAGTGTGTGTGCCGCGATTCAGGGCACATAGACGGCCATCTTGTAGGTGAGAGCACCTTGTCGGCGCCTATCTCAGAATCGCAGGGCCACGGGACGTTCTCGAGCTGGAAATCGATGTTCGACGATGCGGTGATGAGATGGCACCGGGCTGCGAGGCTGGATGAGTGCAAGGACGGGCGTATGACGGAGGGGCCCAGGAGCACTCTTAAAGTGCGACCGCCATCTTGACGCGTCAAGCCACGCCCCCTGTTAATATTTTTATGATTATGTTATTTTGTATTCGTATGTTTCTTTATTATATTAAAATATTTGTGTATGTAATAGAGATTTGTTTTGTTTAAATCAATTAGGTTATTGTTGGTTTTTATAGTTATTCATGCAATTCTTACTTATCAGTCTAAAAAATAATGTATTGCACATTTATTTTAGTTTCCAGGTGGTTATTTAAGATTTGTTTTATTATTATTTATAAATACACATTCATAAAAATATGTGTTTTTGAGTATTTGGTATCACTTACATTGTGATGTTGTTCAGTGTGTTGGTTTTATAATTGGGTTCTTGCTATTGAATCTAGATATGATAGATGGCTGTTAGCAACATTATTATTTTGCTTGCTAAAATTTGATGTATTTCTTTAGTTTGTTTAGATACTTTTGATTTGATTAGGGTATGCATTGCTCCATTCTTAGTTCCTGGTAGCTTTGCTCTTTTTTGGAGTATTTCTAAAAATTGGTTTATAGTAGAGTGGCTTCTTCCAAGTGTTCCTTGAAGGGAACTGTGTCACCCTTCCACTGCATTATTTGTCTTTTCTTCTTGAGACATGGTGCTATCATAGACTTTCCACCATGGAATGTGATACTTAGGTTGGTGTGATGATTTTGTGAGAGTTTTAGTTGTTAATGTCTTGTTTTATTTGTGTTATGTTAGTACTTCACTGAAGTAGCATAAATTATAATTCTTCTTTCATTAGTATGGTTGTCATATAAGTAGGTGTCATTTTAATGTGTGGTTAGCAAATGTTGGGGCATGTCTAGTTCTTCATATCTTGTAGGTGCTACTGCTGTTTCCCTAGATGTTATATGTGTCCTGATACATTAATCTTTTTAGATTTGGTATCGCACGGAGTTGGCCTGTTTCGTGGTCATGACTGTTTTGAATAATATTTTCAGTATTATTCTGTTGGCTTGTGTACGCTTGCACTGGCTTCTTTCAGATCCTGTTTGGCATCCCTCACTTCTATTTTTGTAATCTTAGGGGGATGACTTTGTTCCCTAACATTTTCAACAATGTCATTTTAGTAGTATCCCTGCCATACCAAAGCACATCAGTAACACATGTTGCATTTTCAGTTTCTTCAGTGTTGGTGCTCTGCTTACTATAGATATATCCCCTATTCCAAAGTAAAAGCTTCCCTATTTGGGATATGATGTATGTTGCTATTCTAACATTTTATCTGTGAGTTTTGGGATCTAGGGACATATGTATGAATAAGCCCTTTTGCGATTTCTTAATAGCGATTTTTAGCAAATTTTTATTAAGGAATCGCAAAATGCTATGTATGTAGGAATCACAATAATAATTGTGATTCCTTAATATTCCTTAATTGCGAATCGCAAATCGCGATTCGCAATTAAGGAATACCTTCCCATTCATTCCTATGGGCGTAGAGGCCCGTAGGAATGAATGGGAAGACATTCTCAATTTGCGATTACCAATTAGAAAATCGCACATTAAGAATGCGATTTCAAGGTTGCAAGGGTGTCATAAGGACTAAGGGCATGTATGTGTGCCACGTGGCACTTTGAAAAAAGCAAAAAAGTGCTTTTTTCAAAGAATTTGCAAATTACCACCAACTGTCAGTTGGTGGTAACTTGCGATTTCTTATGCCAAATTCGCACAACTTAGGTGCTTTCTACATCTCATTTAAGGAATGGTAATTTGCGATTCCTTAAATGCAATCGCAAAATAGAGAATCGCAAATTTTGCGATTCTCTAATTTGCAATGCCCTTTTGGGATGATGCATCCCAAAAGGCCTTTTTCTGTTCGCTAATGGCCCGATTCTCAGAATCGGCCCGTTTGCGAACCGTAAAAGGGCTTGATACATATGCCCCCTAATGATTATATATTAACTATATTAATATGTATTATAGCCACACATTTGTACTTACATTTTGGATAACTTTGAGGAACTTTAGTCCCTCAAAATTTCTAAGTTGAATGGATGCTTGTTTTGGATTTGATGACAGTTGGCGTTTGGAGCAGTCTGAGACAAGGAGATATATTAGTTGTGTAGGGTTATCATGTAGTCATGTTTTTGTTTTGATTGTGTTAAGTTCTGATTTGTAAATAAATTGTTTTTTGTTATAATGTTAATTAGTGCTTTAAAAATAACACATTTCAGTTAGTCTTTCTTGGACTTTTCATTTTCAAATGTCTGTGGCTTTATTTTCTTTTTCCTTTTATCTTCTTGTAGTGGATATACCACTGGTTTGGGATATATGTATAGTACAGTTTTGGTATTTTTAGTTTACATATTTTATTATTTCTTTCAGTTAGTATAAGGTTGCATCTTTTTAAATGTAGCAATCTTCTCATGTGGAGGTATGAGCTCTCAGATTGACGCATACCTGCTGTGGTAGCTTTTTAGGATGCATTTTTTGGATGTTTTTGTGTTCTTAGTTTTTAAATTGGATAGCATTTATATTTCGTAACTGTTTTTAGATATAATTTCATGGATTGTTTGGTGAATAGTTTGATTTTTGTTTAAGATTTATGATTAACTCTAGTGTTTTTATTTTAAATCAAATATATATTTATTTTATTTATGCATATGTATATATATGTGTGTTTGGGTGTGTGTTTAATTTCAGATTGAATATATATATATAGATAATGTCATCTGAAACAACTTTATCAATTTGTTAGTAAATATTTTTGATTGATTGAAGTATATATAAATATATATACATTTATATATATCCATATGCAAACGCTCCCAAGAGTGAAGGCGCCGAACACGGCGTGTTATTTTCCATTCTTTATTGCAAGACTGCGGAGCAAACAGACATCACAGTTACAGCTTAGTGATGTGCCAATATTTCCAAACGCGTTTCGGGCGTTCCTCGCCCTTGGTCTCTGGATCGGCAATGAGGAGGTAAGTCAGGAATAGTTTGCTTCGTACTTGTGATGATCCTTATATGTGCCGCCCTCATGGGCGTATACATCAAGCGCATTGTGGTTTCTGAAGTTCATAAAATCAAGGTTGATTCCTTAGTGGATGCCGCAAAAGTCTCCATAATTCAAAGTAAATACCACAGTGGGTTCCTTAGTGGATGCCGCAAATGTCTCCATAATTCAAAATAAATACCACAGTGGGTGCTGTCAACTCACGAGCCTGATGCTCCGCTTAGTTTTAGTCACTGCAACAGGACACGCCGCTTCCTCTGCACCCTGATATTCAGAGTCCTGGACCCGAACAGTCAGCAGAGGGGCACCTTCGCGATCAGAGCAGGTTGCGACATATCCATATGCAAACGCTCCCAAGATTGAAGGCGCCACACACGGCGTGTTATTTTCCATACATTATTGCAAGACTGCGGAGCAAACAGACATCGCGGTTACAGCTTGGTGATGTGCCAATATTTCCAAACGTGTTTCGGGCGTTCCTCGCCGTTGGTCTCTGAATCGGCAATGAGGAAGTAAGTCAGCAATAGTTTGCATCGCACTCGCGATGATTCTTATATGTCCCGCCCTCATTGGCGTATACATCAAGTGCATTGTGGTTTATGAAGTTCATAAAATCAAGGTTGATTCCTTAGTGGATGCCGCAAAAGGCTTCATAATTCAAAATAAATACCACAGTGGGGCTGTCACCTCACGAGGCTGATGCTCCGCTTACTTTCAGTCACTGCAACAGGACACGCCGCTCCCTCTGCACCTCGATATTCAAGACGCTGGACCCGCACAGTATATAGATATATATATATATATAAACATTGCAATAAATTAAGTCACAATTAAATAGAAAAAAGCAGGGTTACTCTCAACGTCTGTTCCCTTCATGGGGGTCTGTTGTTGTGTGGGTCAGAGAGTCTGGTCAACATTCCTAACCAATTTGATAAATACTCTGTTAACTTATCTTCTCTTCTTGGCTTCTTCATATGTTGGTCATATGGTAAGGCCCACTGAACCCGGTCTTGTTTCCATTGAGCCATCCAAGGAGAGACTGGAAAAATCCAATGCATGGTTAGTCTCCTTTTCCCCCCACAAAGTCCCCAAAAGCTCAGATTTGCAGTTTCATTTTACATTGTTTCCACTTCAGCAGGGCTCCCTATAAATGTTTTAATTTTTCGCCACATTCATACCAGTTATATCATGGAGCACCGTCATCACCTCATACCAAAAATCTGTTATCTTTTGGCATTCCCACTTCATGTGTAGGAAATTGACCTCTCTCCAATCAAATGTAGCACATGCTGACAATCTGCCTTGCTGCACCCAGGCTAGCCTTTGAGGGGTGAGATACGTCTTATGAATATATTCAAAGTCTATCAATTTAAACCTGGCATTCACAGAAATTGTTTTAATTTGGTCACACTCTCTACCCCTATCCGTGTCTGACAAGCCATACTGGCAGTCCTCCGTTCTTTAGCTTTCCGTGTGTCACACCGCCGTCCTGTTCCACTGCAGCATGTAATAGGGTTATAAACATTCTGCTAAAGATTAGATCTAAGATCTTCTGAAGCACCATATGTTCCACAGGGCCTCTGGTAAGCCATTCCAGATGGTTCTTGCCACATGGGCTGTTCTGGCATATTGCAAAAATTGTCTGTTCCCACACCAAAGTGTTCTTGTGCCTGTTCAAATGTAATGAATAGATTATTCACATACAGATGCACTGCCACTCTCTTGCCAGTGGTGAAAGGACATATTCCTGGTAAACACCTGGAACGGTCTAGGGGACCAGATGGGAATTTCCACTGCGAACAGACCTCTTTTGAAATGTGTAACCACTACTATGTGCCAGTTTTGCACCAACTGACACACCAGGTATCTCATGTGTCTTAACCCATGAACCCAACTATAACTTCTTTTCTGGGCCTTTTTCAAAACAACGACCTGTATGAATAGCATAAACAAAAGTCTGATAAGCCCAGCTCACCTATTAACCACTGTAGTTTTAGCGTCTCTAACTTTACTTGGCTGTCCTTCCCTGTTCAGACCAGCTTACCTAATAATCTATTGAGGTAATGGGACATTTTTATTGGACTGGGACGCATTGTTTTTGCAGCACTTATAAACAATGGGAAAAAAACACCAGCTTCGTCACAGAAATACAACCCATTATGGAAAGCGACAATGTCATCCAGAACTCCACCAGTTCATCCTCTACTCTCCCCGCATTTAATGCATATTGTGCTTGCGAACATCTATAAATATACAAACTACAGGGTAAAAATACCATCTTTGCCACAGAAATGAGATCCATTATGGAAAGCTGCAATGTCCTCCAGAAGTTTAGTCCTTGCACTACTCTACCCGCATTTAATGTGCATTAAAAACCCAACTACTGGAATTTGTCCCTTTCTAATTCCAATCCCAAATCCCCAGGGAAGCTCCCCACTATACGTGGTCTCCTAAACATTTATATTTATGCTATATACATTTTTGGGTGTTTTGAAACTTTTGTTTTCATGGTTATTGTTATATTGCATTAGCTTTAATTTAGTTATTATATCTTTTTTCTTTGTTTTTGTCTTTGATAGTGTTGTATTTTAGGTATTGTTATCAATAATATTTTTGTTGTCTATATATATATTTTTTTGAGTTAGTATAGTATCAAGATATTTAGGTTCTCTATAATGTTTAGGCAATATTTTTGCATTTTGCATTTCAATATTGTTTTTCTTGATATAATATCATACAATCGGCTATGCAGGTGGTATTGAGAATTTTATTTAGATATTTGTGACATTTTTGGAAAGTTGGTTGATGGCTTTTTGGGCACATGCAGCTTAAAATATATTTGTTAGCAGCAAATAGGACTTTGGGAGTGCTGGATGGCTGTGATGTCTTCTTCGGTTTGGATTAGCATCAATGGGAATTCAGGCTCAGAGCAACATGGTTGTTTTTGTGTGCTTAGGTCTGTGAGATGCAATTTATATTCCCTTTTAGGACTGGGATATTGTTTTGGATTGTCAGAGGTGTCAACATCAAAAAGGCACTTGCCCTCATACTGTGACTCAGATTTGATAGATTGGATCGCCAAGCTATTATACTAATGTTACAGTGGTTTCTAGGGTGTGGCACAGACGGTGAAAAGAGATACATTTCAGTGTCCTTAAAAATGAGGTATCAATGGCAGGAGTTCTTTTTAAAATAGTCTGTTTATGTTTGTATGTCAATTTTCCACAAGCAAGTCTTCTTTGTAGTCCTCCTGTGGTGTGTGCGGTTGTAATATACCCGCGCTCCATACATGCCTTTTGCACGAGTCACAATGGACGCCCTTAGGTACCGTTTGGTAACAAAATAAAGGACATCAACATCACCGAGCTCAAATTATAAAAACAGAGTTACTCTACTTACACATAGGAAAGAAAAGAGGGTGGGGCAATTCGAATAATGAATAGAACAGCAAAAGAATAGGCAAGCAGAGCCAACCGCAAGGGTTTTTCCAGCCTTAAATGGATGTGCCATTGCTTAATAATAATTATGATAGCACCAACAACAAGAATAAGAATACAACTACTACCACTGCTTTTACTACTACTTCTACTATTACTATTACCAATAATAATGCAACTATTACTACTACCGATAATAATAATACAATTACTGCTAATACTACTACTACTAATAATAATAATAAAAGTAGAAGTACTACTAATATAATATTAATAGCACTACTACTGCTGGTAATAATAATAATTATAATAATACAACTACTACCACTGCTCCTACTACTACTACTACTACTACTACTAATGCTACATTACTACTACTAATAATAATAATACAACTACTACTAATAATAATAATAGTAGAACTGCTAATATAATAATAATAGAACTACTACTACTGCTAGTAATAATAATAATTATTATAATAATTAGTATAATGATAATACAACTCCTACCACTGCTCCTACTACTACTTATACTACTACATAATAATAATGCAACTATTAGTACTACTATTAATAATAATACAACTACTACAAATAATAATAGTAGAACTGCTAATATAATATTAATAGAACTACTACTGCTGGTAATATTAATAATTATAATAATACAACTACTGCCACTGCTCCTCCTCCTACTACTACTACTACTAATGCTACATTACTACTACTAATAATAATAATACAACTACTACTACTACTAATAATAGTAGAACTGCTAATATAATAATAATAGAACTACTACTACTGTTAGTAATAATAATAATTATAATAATAATTAGTATAATGATAATACAACTCCTACCACTGCTCCTACTACTACTTATACTACTACTACATAATAATGCAACTATTACTAGTAATAATAATACAACTACTACTAATAATAATATTAATAGTAGAAGTACTACTAATATAATATTACTAGAACTACTACGACTGCTGGTAATAATAATAATTATAATATTTATAATAATACAACTACTACCACTGCCCCTACTACTACTACTAATAATAATAATGCTACTACTACTACTAATAATAATAATGCTACTATTACTACTAATAATAATGATAATTCAACTACTACTACTAATAATAGTAGAACTGCTAATATAATAATAATAGAACTACTACTACTGCTAGTAATCCTAAACTGGAGCCAAACCTTACCTGTATCAAGGATATTCTTCCAATATGCTTTATGTATGGTAAATAGAATTTGGAGCTTGGTTTTCTCTTGCACTGGGAGCCAGTGGAGCAACATCAATGCTCCTTAAAGTGATCACCCTTCAGAAATATTCAATCAATTTCTGCCTCACAGATTCAGTAATCATTGAAGTCTAGTGTGTACCACATTTCAACCTATTTCATCTGTTTGTGTGACCTAGTCAAGCCACCCCTTTTATGTGACTCATTTTGTCTTCTATTCTAGTCCTTTGAGTCAGCAGTCAGGATGTCCCAGACATTACATTTCAGTAGAAGGCACAGCAGCGGGCTGAACCCACAACGACTCTGCGCACTGCTCAACCCGTCTGGGAACTCTTTTAAAGATGGCGATGCTCTTCCAGTCGGCAGGCTGAAGCTCCCCTCAAAGAATCTAATTTATCATGCCAAACCTTTTGGGGCAGTTCCCCTCTCAGTTGCAGCTCATACTGTTGAATATCCGGAGGCACTCATGTCACTGATGTTCCCCTTTTATTAACACTGTCAGTTCATGGTTGTCATCACCACAGTGCAACATCAGAGGATTTGAAGCCTCATCTTCATCAAAGCCTCTCCATATTACCATAAACACCTACAAGGAACTTCAGAATGAGCATTTTTACCCAGTTAAGACTGTAAGTTCTTTGGGCATTTGCTGTAGGACTCTTGCGTGTTTGGTGTGTGTAGCTCATCTGGTTTTCCTGCTGTGTTGTGGGAGCACAAACCTAGCCCAAAATGGCAGCCAGTGTTTATAATTTGGCTCTTTCTAGTACATTTGACATCAGTAAATAAGAGCAAGGCTCAATGTAAGCGACTTGTGCATCCTATGCTTGCCTAGAGATGTTTTTCTCTCTCTGTATCCATCTTCTCATATCTGCACTCTTTGATAAAGCCCCCCACTATCATCCTCTATGGGTTGTCACCTCTGTATGTTCTTCGGACCTCTCCTAGCTTGTCTCTGGCAATGCAAACTAAGCAAACAGGTTCACAGAAATTGACACACAGTGTTTCTGCTGCCATATTCTTCAGACAATAATTTAGATTGAGGGCATCCCTAAAGTCCCATTGTAGGAGGATTTGCAATACTGACTTGAAGGTTCCTATTGAAGAACATTTTTTAAGAGTTACTATGAGGGAGACATGGTTCAGTCATTGTCACGAGATACGTGTTTGTGAATTACTTACAAGTGAATGAAAAAGATTTTATGAGGTGCACACATGCTACTAGAAGTGTCCCGGCCCTAATGACTAACAGCAAGAGGACAGTTAAGCCAGTGCAAATAAACAGGCTTTAGGTTTTTTTCTGAAAATAGACTCAGGACTAAGAGTTCAAGCGGAAGTTGATTCCAGGCCCTCGTGGCTAGATAGGAGAATGAGTGCCCACCCCTCCTGACCTATCTGATCTAGGGACTACAGCCAAAAATAACTGAGAGGAGTGTAAACCCCTAGCTGAAGAGTAAAGACGTAGATTGTCAGATACTGAGGGCCCACCATAGACAAAGCACTATGAGCCATGACTAAAGATTTGTATAGAATTCTCTTCTTTATGGGTAGTCAAGTGTAAATAGCGCAAATGACGAGATATGGGTGTCTCACCTAAAAATTAGCCAGGCGGTACCATTCTGAACAATCTAAAGTCTAGCGATTAAATAGTCAGGGAGCCCCAAATATAAGAAATTAACATACACCTGGCGAGATGAAATAAGGGGATGGACCACCGTCGTCCTAGAAGACAGAGGAAAAAGAAAAAGGAATTTATTTAAGGCTTGTAGCAGTCCAAAGCAAGTGTCCACCAATGCGGACACCTGCGGTTGAAAGGAGAGGAGGTTATCAAACCTCACCCCTACTTTTTTGATAACAGTTGAGGGTGATGACGGATATGGGGGTCTATCAGACCAACAATTTAGCCACCAATCCTCATGAAAAGACCCAAAGAGAAGTCTTATCCACATTACACAATAAATGATTGGCATGAAACTATACAAACACCACACAGAGCAGGACTTGAGGACAGCAGTCAACCTCAGCTACCTTCTTGAAAGAGAGGAAACGCTGGGTGTCATCAGCATAACATACCACCCGACAGCCAAAAGATTCCACCAAAACCAATAACAGGTTTTGGACTAAGGGAAGAAGAGTTGGACTAAGGGACGAAGCCTTAACAAGTAATACATCTAGAGAGAAGGTATTTGTAGTTTCAAGCAGCCGCGGCCCTTGCAGGTAAGAGCGGTGGGGCCGGGAAGGGTGGATTTCGATGGACGATGACAAGGGAAAATCAATTATTTATTTAATTTTCCCTCATCATCATTCGTCAAAACCCCCCCTCTCTCCCCGGCCCCACCGCTCTTACCTGCACGGGCCGCAGCTGGTTTCAAGACACTTTCCTCAGGTTAGTCGAGTCCAAATCCATTCTGTATGTAAACATTCAAATTATACTGACATTGTTGGATAATCTTCTGAAGAGCATTTGAGTGTCAATTTGAGTGCCATCTTTTTCTTGTATTTGTTCTTGGTGGATCTTTTCTTGATATGTGTAGCTGTTTTTGTTTGGAGGATGTTCATCACAACTATGAGGTGGACCGTACGAGGTGGATGACCTTTCCATTCCTATATTGATTGATTTTACATGCTTAAATGGTTGCTTTATGCAGTGGGCGCTGATGACTTGTATCTCCAGACTCCTACTTGACTCTTAGATTTAGACACTTTAATTATGGCTGTATCTTGGATGGGTGATGAAGATGAAATAGGATTTATAGAGTTCATAATAATCACCCTATATGGTGTCCTGGCAACACACACAGAAGAAGTGGCCAGCCGATCTTGGACACAATATATCACCCCCAAGGCAATGGGTTAGTTGAATGATAGATTCATGCTAGTCTGAATGGAGTTTGAATGGTGAAAAGTCAACCTCAGGTACCACAGGGCTTGTGTCTTGCATCTGGATTGTTTATTGAATAGTTGCAGCCACCACATGAGATCCTGACAAGTCTAGGATGATGCATTCACTTATATGCAGAATAACAGACTTTTACAATGCCAATCGATTTGGCTTTTTGATAAGAAGAGTTTTTGCCACGGTTCGGTAACACCCATTTTCCTGGTACAGGAAGGATACAAGCAGTGCAGGCACACCGAAGCAGGTCAAACGCAGACAGCGGTCTGACAGGGACAGCATATGCATTACACCAGTAGTGTAAGCTTCCCTAATTCACACAGAACAGGTACAGCACAGGCAACTGCACTGCAGGTTCCCCCTGCATATGCTGAATAATTACAACACTGGCAGCAGTGCAAGTTCTCATGTTTGATGCCCTCAAAGAGGATACATTACATCTCAAGGCTGTCTGCAATGCTAAGGGGATGGTGGGGTGCAGAGGGAGAAATATTAAATGCAGTGAAAAGGGGTTTGTTCCGTGACTGGATTGTGTAAAGCTCAATGTTGAGCCCTCATCTGAAATATGGTCTCCAGTTCTGGAGTACTCAGATGGTGTAGCCTGACACCTCTCTACACCTTCCTTCATTCACAACAAGCTGATCCTCAGATTCTTTCCCTCCCCTTCTACCCTCCTCACTACAGACCAAATACAGAGACAGATGCAAGGACAGCATTGGTGGGGTCACCCTCATTCCTCAGACGGTGTCACTTCACGGAGGTCCCGGTTCAAAGCTGCTTTCAAATACATTTTGGTCAAAAGCACAACCAGCCTTATAAACTTTTTGTCCACCTGCCTCCAAAACATGTAACTGCAGGACTTCCTGATAAACTAAATGTCTTGGTGTGACAGCAGTTATCGACTTTTAGCCAAGTTGAATCATCAGTCTGTTTAAGGTTTCCCATTTGTGGGTAGGCAATCTTTCAAAGGCTTGGGGGGGCCATCCCCTTCAGTTCATTACACACACTATCTCCAGTCCTGAGCTTTTCACCTGCAAACTTTTATTTCGTGTAGGTTAGTCTAAGTAGTTCAATAGAAGCAAAACAAAACTACAACACCCAGAAGGCATCATGCTATTGCTATAGAAGTCCCGGGCTGTAAACTGTGCCTATAATGACCTGGAGGAAGTTGGTCACCTTTCACACGCTGCAGGCAGGCTTGGGGTCTAGAAATGGTCTTTCTTGCTTTCACACAACACACGGTGGAACCAACACTCACCAGTGGTCAGAGCATTGACATTTTCTCCATTATCACATAACCATTATAAATGATGCAACGCCCTGAGTGAGATTCATGCATCAAGATCTTACCCACTGACAGAACTGTGTTTTCTTTTAAGGATTTATTCTGAATAGTTGTCAAAATCCCATTTTACTTTTACAAATTATTATAATCTTTGTAATTGAATTATTTCAATTCTTCCAGTCCTATTCTGCATAAAGCCTTATTTCCTATAGTTTGTTTTTGCAGTATGCATGTTTTAGGTGACAGCAAAATGTGGTTTGGTTGCATTTGATGTCACACATTGAAAGGGTGCGTGCATCTAACTTTGGGGCATATTAGCAAGGGCTGGCGATATAATTATCGCCCCTTTAGCGTCCGTTTTTGGGCGAAAAGTGTGGATAATTATATCGCAATATCATCAAGGACACGCTAGCGCGTGTTTCCTTGATGTAGAGCCCGTTTTTTCACAGCCTCGCCTCGCATCGCTAATGAGATGCAAAAGAGGCGTGGCTGTGAAAACAACACATGTTAATATCGTGAAGGCAGCTTCGCGATATTAACAAGGAGGTGCAGCGATAAAAAAAATTGCGCTACCTCAGCCTTAACTCAGGAATTTAACACCTGTTAAATTCCTGACTAAGGCATACTTTTAATGGGATATGGATTATGCTGATAGGACCACAGGGTCCTATCAGCAATGTTATTGCTGTTTTCAATGGAACATCGCTGGAAAACCAGCGATGTTCCATTGAAAACACCGCTATCGCTGAAATATTATCGCCATGGCGCAATGCGTTGTAAATATAGCGTTATCATGGCGATAATATTCAGCGATAGCTGCCGATAATTTTTCTATCGCTATGAACGGCCAGCGATAATTATCGCTGTCCGTTGATAATATGCCCCTAAGTCATTATTTGATTGCAATAAATGTGAGATCGGAGGATCTTACGTTCATTCTTTGTAACTCTCTAAGGGGCATATCAGCAACACCCAGCGATAATTATCGCTCAGCGCTCTTAGCGTGAGGATAATTATCGCCGGGTAACGTGGATTTTTATCGCTGAGATAGCGTGCTATTAGCAACGCCTCTCTCCTCAGCGATAAAAATCCTCACGCTAACTGCCTAACGTGAGATTATCGCTGGAAACCCAGCGATAATCTCACGCAATGTGGCGTTAGTTTGCTGATAGGGACTAACAAACTTAGCCATGATATCCACCTTCCATAGGATATCATGGCTAAGTCAGTCCTGAAGCAGGCGTAAGGAAAATAGGGATAACAGGGGTTATCGCTACTTTTCCTGACGCTATGCTTCATAGCGTGGGGCTTGATGATAGGAGAAATGTCGCTTAGCGACGTTTCTCCTGTCATGTTAGGTCAGGAACCCCCACTTAACATCTCATTAGAGATGCAAAGCTGGGCGTAAAGAATCCCCACGCTGAAGCAAGGTTCCACGCGTTAGCGTGGCCTTGCTAATTAGGCGATAAAATTATCGCCGCTTTTCGGCCGAAAACGGCCGCAAAAGTGGCGATAATTTTGTATCACCTGCTTGTAAATATGCCCCTAACAGAGCTACAGGTCGTTATTTTATAGTGTTTGAGGTCTTTTACACAAAATGAAGATTTATTTTCTATTTCATTACCTTCCTAAGCAGGAGTCTCCCCAAAATTCAACGAGCCATCACTTGAAAGGAAATGTGAAAATAGTTAATCAGCTAAGTTTATATTAGTAAAGTTTCTATCTGTCTATGATTCATGCATGCGTTTGAGGGCTGCTGAAGTTTGGATCCGCATGAGTAACAACTTTGCAGATGAAATGTACACAACTGGAATAAATATCCTGTTAAACAGTGGATTCTTTGATGAATGAGGACGCAGGGAACTGAATGTCTTCTGAAGTAGATTTAATCTTCAACTTGCAGGAGAAAAACAGCTCAGCCTGTCAGCCACCCTTTGTATTCTAGAATACATACACGTCACCAAAGGATCTTGAAAGATACAAAATATATAAGTAACATTACAACAAATCCCTTTACACAGCGGTGAGTAATATATGAAATCACAAAAAAAGGAACAAGCATTTGCAATGCAATAGGTCTCGCATTTACGCGAGTTGGATCTATTGGCATTGTAAATGACAATGCGTTTTTTAAAAAAAAAACATAAATAAAAGGCATTGTCATTTACACTGTAAATAGCTAAAACTCGCGTAAATGCGAGACCTGTTGCATTGCAAATGCTTGTTGGATGATGCTGGGCAGCCAACTTTTCTAAAAGGCAAAGGCAACAGGAAGCAAGTCCTGTTGGCTTTGCCAATGCATTTTGTTATCTCGTCCCGCCATAGTGTTTTCTTTTTCACACTCCCTCGCGTTTTTTTCTTTACATTCTGCAGTTGTCTCATTTTGCTTCACAATAGGTATACATTTTATTTCCATGATTCTTGTATGCCATTTATTATGCAAGGACCTCAGGTTCGAGCAGAGCATTAACATCGCAATGTTTCTAGGCGCTTGAATAATAAATAATAGGTGGCATTTTTAGCCAACCTGGTGAGGCTCAATTAATCGATCTCAAAGCATGAAAGACTGAGTGAGTCCAACTAGTTGGAATTCATTTTGAGGATGACGTCTAGTGGTCTGCAGCAGGGGCATTGACCTCCGAGCTATGATGCTGCCTCAGTGTTCTGTCTTGTATCTGTACGGCAACACAGCAGTGTGAGAGGCGGGAAGGAGGCCGGATTGGTGTCACTGTTTAGAACTGCTGGGGTTTCAGTGAAATGTAAACTCACACCATGGTGAGCTTCATTCCACAGCATGTGCACGAGATGTTCTGCAGGGCGGAGGAAAAAAGGACATTAAAGTCAGCATGCGCCTGGAGGCGAGGCGCTAGACCCTAGTGGGCACTATATTTCTACAGAGTAGCCGATGGAATCAGATCGGATAAAATCCGAAGGCTTTTCGACACGCCTCTGAAAGACAGGTAAGGGAGGGCAGGTCCGGTGCACGGCAAAAGGCCAGAAGAGCAGAGGAGTCATTCACGTGTCCAGCTCTGAATGACGAGTATCTGTTGAATGTAAAGCTACTGAAGGGGCAGAATCATCTTTCTGTCGGGCTGAAGCTTCTGGGCAGATTTTGAGAATTTTCTAGTCCAGAAGGGCCGGCCAAACATCGTCGCCGGACAAGCTTTACAGGGCTGGACAGAGTCAGTCACAATCCGAACTCTGAAAGGCCAGTAGGGTTTGCAAGATTAAATTGAATGAAGGTTGGAGAGTCCAGAAGAGATGGGTAAAGTCAGGGATATATTATCAAGGCTAGACATTAAAACGTAAAAATACTGCCGACAGACTGGTTTCTCTCAAAGGCCTTTATAAGTAAACCGTGTCGGGTACATGTCAGGTAACTAACACTGTACCCGTTTTTTTTACAAGAGATGAGACCGTGGGCGTGGACTAATATCCTGGCCTCCCTGTCAGCCCCTTCTTCCATTTCTAAACACTTTAACAACAAGTGCGGAACCCAAAAGTAAAAAAAATAGTAAATAAAATGAGTTACTAGAGCCTCTTCCGCCAGAAAGCAGATCCATATCTGGGCCGGGGAGGAGACCTGGGAGGTGGAGGGCTGCCCGCGCATGCGCAGTAACTGAATCTTTTGCGTGTTCTGCGACTGCGGCTCGTGCACAGGGACGGCGGCGCGTGCGGACTTCAAAAGCCGCCGTACTTTAATGAGTGCTGCATCGTGCAGCCAAGGCAAAAAAAGTAAAGCAGAAATCCGGCGGGAGCCCACCCAGCCTTCGTGAATGCCGCATGGTTTCAGACGGGGCTCCTGTGAGCAAGACGGAGCCCCGCGTGGTGCTGCAGTGAGCCGCTGAAGACTCACGACCAGCCGGAGTCCCCACAAGAGCTGGTAAGTGGGGCATGCTGTACGTTTAAAGCGCGCCGCGCTTGGAGCGCACGTGTGCATTTAAAAAAAAACAAAATTGCATGTTGTACATTTAAAGCGCGACGTGCTTGGAGCGCATTTAAAAAAAAATTACATGAGGCTGGTGAGGACGAAAGTGAAACTGCTTGCTGGCTTGCGAGGGAAGGGGGACAGGAGATGTGCACGCCGCGTGGCTGTAAGCGCGTACACCAACTCAAATCCGCTGAGAGCCTGCGCGTGCCCATCTCCTGTCCCCCTTCCGAGGCAAGTCAGCAACAATAGATCTCGCTGGCGACAGAGCTTCGCGCTGCGTTCGCCAGGCGAGACCTAAAAAAGAATATATGTCCAATATCTCTGTCTTTCTCCTTATCCCTTTAAATAAAGCGGTTTGAAGTGCTGAGAGTCAAGCTGGCCGCTATACAAAAATATTTCAAAAGTGCACAGTACACAACTTTGCCTCTCGGAGAAATCCGCTTTATAGCCTGACTCTGGGTAACTTTCCAGTATTGGCACCTGCCAGAGAAAATGCTCCAACCCTCCCAAGTTTGTAAAAGGCCATCTTTGTACACCAAAAGTTCAGCCGGGAATTGAGAGTATTGGAAAGCTGTCATTCAAGCTTTAAGGTCAGCGTCAGTGGAGAGGAAAATGAGTGTCATGCTCTCACATTGCAGCTGTCATCTGTTCTAGCTGCTTCCTTCTCCTTGGCAGACAGATGAATCTGTAGCTGAGATACACTGCACAGCAAACAGTGCCAGCCAGTAGAGGCAAAACAAGGCCAGCATAGTGCCACCATCATTCACTGTTACTACAAAAAATGGTCCTCTTCTCTATACAGCATCTGCTTCTGGGCTGTAGCAAAGCCACCAAAGTGTAGCTACAGATTTGTGGTGAAGTCTGGCTGCTCGGGATTTGAGCATGAACATCCCCAGATATATGGCCCAGCCGCCCCCATCCTTCCCTTCCTGGGTCCTCAGAAATGTCTCTACATTTGTGTGATAAATTTGACTGGCTCCTATTCCCGAGGAACCCCTACACTGCAGGTATAATTATGCTGTGTCATGGTAAGAGCATTTTTGGAGCACATTCCTCCATTGCTGTGTCCTGAATATCTTTCGGCCTCTGGGTGCAGTTAATGATTCTTGTATTCTCATCCACCGGGCTCAAGGCTGTCTGTTGAAACTGATGTTTGCTCATTTTCCATCCTGTTTTAGATATATTGAGTGGTGGTCGGTAAGGTTGTGGTGGATTTGTGTATTGATTAGTGATGGATTCTATTGGAGGCTGCTAGCTAGACCTTCCCTTGAATCTTTGTGAGGCGTTGTGTCAATGGAGGCATGTTTCCATGGATAGTGTTGATTGTTTAGGTCTGTAAGGGTTGTACGGTTGTCCATTGCCTGAATTCAGATGTTTTTGTCCTGTCAAAACATCTCTGCTCATTATGTGGCTTTGATGCTCTTCTATGTGCACACGGCTGTGAAATGTTCAAGTTAAACTCTACAGGATGGTTAATATATGTGCCTTTGAGTTGGCACATGCGTTAACCATATAGCTAGGAGCCATGTTGTGTGTGTGAGGGTCAGACTCCATGTCTAGTGTGTACCATTGGTGACCATTAAGGTACAAGTGTAACTTGGTCTAGATGTGCCATGGGATGGCAAGTACTTGGTCATTGGTGCACATGATGGCACTTGGAAAGTGTGATGTCATTCAATGACTGAGAGTGGCTCAGGAGTGACTCTGGCTTCACCTGACTGTGCTGTTGAAGCTACAAATGTTCAGCAAACTGTAGGGCTTGAAGCTGCGCAGGGTGCATGATGATGCTGGGAGATGTGTGCATGTAACTCTTCATCTAGACGTGGAAATGAATAGTAGTGGGCGAAATGTTTGACTCTGTTCGGCGCTTAGACAAGGAGTGTGAGCCTGTGCATGTGCTGTGCAATACAGCCCGGTGGAGAACATGCTAAGGGCGCATGACGGTTTGGTCGGCCCAAGATGGCCGGCCAAACCGTCATGGGCACTCACGGTGTACCAACCTCTCCTCCTCCCTCATGTGACGTCACACAATCCAAGCTTCGCCCCACCCTACCCTCGCTGCAAGCTCCATAGTAAAAACAAAATGATGATAATGTTCAGTTATTATAATTTTATTTTACCTTTGCGCTGCTCGGAGAGCCTTTTGCCCTTTGGCCACCTCTGCAGAAGAGAGTAGTGGGGATAGAGTAGTTGGAAGTAAAGGAGAGGAACTATCCGTCCGAACCCATCTATAGGCAATGATGATGCCCAGTTAGTCCACCATGGACAAGAGAAGGGCCACCATTACATTCCGCAGTGCTAGTAATGGGAGTGTGACCTCGCTCCACATGCCATGGAGCTCATCGCAAGGGTCCCTTGCAGTCTGATTTGAATGATTCTTACAGTGTAAGCCTCCATCCCACATGCTAGGAGATGGCCATAGTCTGAAGTTAATGTACTTACAACAGTACCAATGCCTCCCCTATCAGAACCAGTACATTCCCCATCTGCCTGCAGCCAACAGTGAATCTTTCCTGACCCACTTATTCTTTCCTGATTCCTTCCCCGCATTGCACAGTGGTCGTGGTTGTTCAACACGCTTTTCTGCTATTTCTCCTCCCTCTTGCGCCCCTGCAGTAGGTTTTCCCACATTTGTACTCTCTCATCAAATCCTTTCTTAGACCTGTGTTTTTTTTTTTTTTGTTGCATATTTATATAGCGCGAACTCGACCCAAAGGTATTGGAGCGCTTTACATAGCACCGTATTTACATTACACATTCAGGCACGGGGAGATTAACTGATTTGTCCAGAATCACAGGATGTGGACGCGACCTCGAGGCTCGAACCCTGGTTTCCAAAGTCGGCAGTGTAGCCATCGGACCACATCCTCTCTCCAGGTCAGGATCAACAAGGCCAAAATCCTTTGTGACCCTCCACAACCTTTCTCTTGTGTGAGGTAAGCAGCCTCCTTTTACAGGTCTGTAATACTGGATGTATTCAAAGACAAGCATAACTCTATACTCTGGCACAAATATAGAAAATAAATGTGTTCATTTGTTGAGTGAAATCAATATACTATGGGGCAGATTTACAAGAAAGTGACGCATCTATAGAGATGAGTCACTTTCCTTGCGCCACCCTAAAAAATGCTTGCGCCAATATGGATGCGCTGTATTTACAATACGGCGCAAAGATTGACAGATGCGTCAGAAATTCTGACGCATCTGTTGGGGCAAAAGTCACGCATTGCTGGAGTCGTGTCGCAAGCACGACGCAACTCCAGCAATGCATTTTGTGGCCTATTCCCACTACACTGCGTCACTCCATACTCCTGCTTCAAGCAGGCGTAAGGTTTTGACGCAGTGGCGTCCTAAAAGTGACGCCGTGAAATCTTGTAGATTTCACTGCGTCACATTTTTACGAGGCTTTCCTGCGTAGGAACGCCCCCCTGCATACATTATACCAGACGCAGGTAAAATGTGACGCAGGGCTTTACAACGTGACGCATCTCCCTAGATGCGTCACTTTGTAAATAGGGAGCATTGTTTGCGCCACTGTTGAGTCAAAAAAAGTGACGCAATGGCGGTGCAAAGAGGCGCAAGGGGCTTGTAAATCTGCCCCTGTGTATTTTTTCTATATAATATTCTGCGTTATTTTTCTTTCAGGCAGTCGGAGAAAATAAACAATGTTGTTAAAGTGCTACACTGAGCGTTATCAGGGTGCTTCAGAGAGCTTTTTCCACCAAGATATGCCACGCAGAAGCAGACTGTATTACAGAACACCTCTCCTACATCCAACACAGCTCCTGAACCATGCTGGGGAGGGAGCCGGACGCCCACTAGGAAGGCCTGGACAGATATGAGGGACTGAACCTTCGCAGAAGAAATACGAATGAGGGCTATTAGAATCGATGAGACGGGGCAAAAGATTTATTGCAATGGGAAGAAACATTATCTAATATGAGTGATTTACCACAGCATACTCACACGATATGAGGGCCGGCACACTTCAGCAACATTTAACTGCATAGGAGCATAGACATGAGCAGTAATGTCCTACACGGAGACGGGTAAGGTCCAGGGAAGGCCAACCTGATTACAAATGAGGGGGAGGAGGCTGATATCAGATGGAAGACGGCCCGCTGGCAACAATACGATATGAGGAAATGGCGTACAGGACATCAGTGGCGGCTGGTGACATTTGAAAGTGGTAGGGCGCATTAGTTCAGGATGATTGCCTTATAGCGAGCGAGCCGGCCCGTCACCAGATATGCCACACACATACATTCACCCGAGCACATTAACCAGAACGTATCTACCACATATTGGAATAGCACAGTTCTTCCAATATATGGTTTGAGACAAGAATATCGTTGTCAGATTAACAAGTCGGGCAAATATCATGTCCCAAATATCGTGTACAAAACATAGGCCCCCTTGGTATTAACAATAGAAAATCTACACCAGAGGAACAATATTTTTCTGAACTATGTTTATGACATAATAGTTATGTTGCACAATATTTCTTTGTGCGATATTCTAAAATACAACCTCCAGGTATTCAATGCGTACACATTCAGCATATGACATTTGTCAGGACATCAATCACAGCACAGAAATGCAACACAGTTGAGTAAGTGTGAGTGAAATTTGCATCATTTATTTTTGCATAACTACTTGATATTTTGGGAAATGTATGCAAAATTATATGAAATGCAAATTTGCCATTTAGGGCCAGATGTACGACCTGCCAAATAGCGCCTCGCAAATTGCATCGCATTTGCGACTCACAATTTGCGAGGCACTAATTGGCATGTGCAACAGAGCATTTAGCACTGTTTGTGATTCCCAATGGGGTCGCAAATTGTGAGGCTTATGAATATTAATGAGCCTCTCACAATATGCGACCCCTTTGGGAATGGCTGGCCCTCCCATGTATGGTGGCCTGCTGGGCTCAGCAGACCTCCATGTCTAGGACTGCTTTTAAATAAAGCAGCTTTTTTTAATAAATGCAGCCCGTTTTCCTTAAAGGAAAACAAATACTGTTTGTACATGGGCCCATGCTTTTTAGCATGCGCAAACGGGTCTACGACCCGTTTGCGCATGCTAAAAGCATCGTACATCTCGCCCCTATTGCTGTATTTTAGTGCAAAATGCGTCCTCATGTCCATTTTAAAAGCTAAAAAAAACCACAACTGCAATCAATAACATCAAGCGCTTGCATTGTGTACCCCTGCTCCTTCAATAGGATTTTTACCTGAATGGGTTTGAAATTACACGACAGTGGCATGATGCTGTATTTTAGGAATGCCACGTGATACAAAATGCAAGAAATGATCAACATAATACAGACATAATGAAACTTTCACCCGGGCATACTTTTGAGTATCAACACCTAGATACTTTGCACATTAGAGTCCAATGGAACACACAGCGGCGGCCGGTACGATACAGTAGTGGGGCGAGGGGGGGAAGGAGGCAGATAGGGGTGGGGGGAGTTGTAAAAAGAAAAATTAAAATTCACTTACCTGATCTCGCCGCGTCTCTCCTCCGTCTCTCTCAAGTCGTGTCACTTTCCAGGGAGCACCCAAGCGCCCCACAGCCAATCACAACGCTGCATCCCGAGCTAATCACAACGGCTTTGTGAGTGGTCTGAACACCGTGATTCGGCGTTGAGACTGGGGCTAGGGGCCTGGGCATGTTCTCCACCCAAGCTGTAATGTGGCCTGGGTGGAGAGCATGCAAAGTGCGCATAATGCTTTGGCCAGCTGGTCAAAGCGTCATGCGCACTTTATAGTGCAGCAGCCGCTCCTCCTCCCCATGTCAAGGGGGCCAAGCCCCAACCCGCCCGTAATGATACTAAAAAGAAAATTATAATAACTTCAGTTATTATCATTTTCTTTTTTCTTTTACATTGCTCCGTGAGCAGTGGGACAATGCTCCCCTGCCTTAATGGAGGAGCCACCACTGGGAACACATTTGGCAGGACAAGTTGCATACCGCATCGAGATACATCATGTCAATGGTTTCACGTCCTTCTCACATTGGCCAACAAAATATGGCACAGGCGCAACATTTTATTCACTAATTCAGTGGTTCTGAACCTGTGATCTGAGGACCCCTGTTAGGCCTATTCTGAGGGTCCACTACTGCTCTACAAAATTAAATAAGATTAAAAAAACTAAGCAAATACAATAAATAAAGTGTATACAAATAAAGACACAACTTTGAAAATTTGAAAACTTTTTCTATATTTGATTGTGAAGTAAACACAATATTTCAATTCATTAACATTTGTTTTAGTGTATACTTGTTTTGTATTTTTGTGTATTGTTTTGAGGCTCAAATGATAGAAATTAATTATGCAGGGTATCCCGGCTTCCAATAATGACCCAGTGGGGGACCCCGGTTTCCAATAATGATTCAGTTGGGGTACACAGTAGTCAAAAGGTTAAGAACCACTGCTCTAAATGACTCAAAGCTGGAGAACACATTTTACAGCTTACACACATGCATTAAAAAAGTGCATATAAACATAAGCCATAAACCGGGCAATTAAGAAGCTACGAAATGCACTAGACACTAAGAGACAACACCCAGACACAAGAAAGCACATTAGGCACAACAAACTACACATATTCATTTAGTGTGCAGCTCAAATATTACAATACCACAAAACGCCTTGATGACTTCTAAATCACAAATACAAAGGACACATTAGGCAGACCACTACATATAAATAGTGCAAATCATAGAGGACATTCATCCAGCATCATTGCACTACAAAAAATATATAACTGCTGGGCAACATGCTTGCTACTCTCCTAGGAGATGAGCTACCAATACATACAGCCACACTTCCCCACTATTTAAATCACCACCAGCAAATTAAATAACACCAACCTGCTTAGCAGCATATTAGAGCACATTACTCAAAACAGACAATCCAAGGACGATTGCTGACATGCGATAGAATTCTTAGCATCACTCATAAGACACTAAACAAAATAGACCAACAAAGAAGGAAACAGCACATTATGTTTTTTCAGATACCCAACCCCTTCTGTGTAGTGTTTTAGGTGAATGTTCTTTGGCATATGTTTCCAGATTTAAGGGCTAAACCTAAAAATCTAGACTTTTCGAGGGTAAAACTCAAATGTTGGCTGAACTAACTGATGACAGGTCTCTTATTCTACAGGGAAAGTTGTGAGGAAGTAGATACTATACAACAGTCCCAGAAACAGTTGATCTCAGTCTAAATGTTCAATCAGTTAATTTCCAGGAACTTGGGGAACGCTTATGTTATTTTTTTAAGTTCATGATGAAAACAGCATCAAATATTGGGGAGAGGATGTGGCCTAACGGCTAGAGTGGTCGACCTTGAAGCTGGGGAACCGGGTTCGAGGCTCGGCAACGGCGCTCAACATCCTGGTATTCTGAGTGAATCACTTAACCACCCGATGCCTAACAAAAATGAATGTGTCCGTGTGTAACGAAACTGGTGCTGATGTAAAGCGCTCTGATACCTGATATCTTTGGGTCGAGTTTGCGCTATATAAAACTTCCCAAAAATTTAATAATAAAAATATGGTTAAGAATCGTTGGTTTTGCTTTCTGGCCAATTGTATTTTTTGCAAAGTGTCACAAGCCCTTTTAGAAGGCCGCTGGGGCAGGCAGGGGCTACTGGCCCCACCTATGGGGGTTGAGGCTTTTTATTCCTGGGGCCTGACTTATTATGGATTCTGAACAGCTAGACCAAGTCCTACCCCTTCAGTACTTGACTCTCAGTGGTAGCGTGGGTCGAACAGTCCAAGGCTTTACCGGAGAAGTACGTGCAAGGTAAGCAAAGGCGCAAGACTCAAAATACAAACAATGACCCCAATAATGTGAGTGTTCAGTTCAATATGAACTTTTTTAAAGAAAAGAAGTATTTATTACACACACAAAATATAGTATATCACACAAAATAATACACACCAAAGTCTCTCAGGGTGAGTGCTGTAGTAGTTTCCTAGGCCATGTCCCCCAGGAGCTCCCCCTCCCTTCTTCATGCTAATCAACATGTACCTGGCAATTTATTTGAGGGTACTCCACAGGTGCTACCCTCACCAGCAATGTATAAGAAGATTTTAGCCCTCAAAGTTCAGCTCGCTATGGCGCTAATACACAGGGTTCACACAAGTCTCAAAAAGCCTGCCAGCCCTGCTCCAGTCTAACACAGCAGTGGCCTGGAAAAGTGTTTATGAGCAAGAGCACCTCTTTACTGCACCTCGCCGACAACCGAGATGCACTGCATCGTCCAGTGGTCAACATGAGCGGAGTGCTGCGTTGATTTTAGTTTGTGACGGTTTC
Organism: Triturus cristatus; assembly: GCF_964204655.1. Lineage (NCBI taxonomy): Eukaryota > Metazoa > Chordata > Amphibia > Caudata > Salamandridae > Triturus > Triturus cristatus. Next base: position 810,821,138 of record NC_140586.1, read on the forward strand.
TGCGTGAAGCATGTGGCTTTCTCTTCATGCTTTCTGCAGGTAGGATTCCTCGGATATAGGCGACTGCCATAACAGACCTTGTGGCCCCCTTCTGGCAGACAGGCAGATCCCAATGATGTTGGTTGCACTGGGTGATGGCCCCAATGTTCCTATTGGTCCCTGCTTGGCAGAAAGAGGTCACGAGCAAGGGAACTGCTCCAACGGTTTCACTTCAACCAGTGATGACCCAAAACTTCACTGCAGCCCCAACAGGGGTCGCCAAGAGTGGATGTCTCTCTCTCTTTCAGCATTAGCAGTGGCAGGACAAGGCTCCTCACACTTCGCTCACCCAGATCCACTTACCAGGATCCCCGCTGGGCTTTGCTCCCTCAAGGCTCTCTCCACCTCCTCACAGGGCACACTAGTCAGGGCAGGCAGGCAGAAGGATGGTGCTCCTTGCACAGGGCAAGCATTCTTGGATTCCTGGGTGAAGGCCCCACACTCAGCTGGCAGCCCAACAGACCGTGGTCCTCAGTCCTGCTTCCAGCAGCTTGAAGTCATGGTGATCTTGTCTACGCTGATGTAGGTTTCTGGCTCACACTTTTTTTGTGTTCGCCCAGACACCAGATGTGATTTAGTGTTGGGGTTTTGAAATCTTATTGTGAGTGTGAAGTCCCTTTGAAGTGCCTGCTCCTCTCTCCTGATGTTGGCCAGAGGGCAGTCTGTTGCAGCAGAGGTGGCAGCAGAATTGATGGACCCATTACATTGGCCATAAAGGCAGCTTCAGGGTCACAGCTGAGTGTCAGCCTCACTGATGTATGCCTCACAAATGATGAAAGGCCTAAGCCGCCCCTTTCTTTAAAAATAATTCTGCATCCCAGTAATGTGTGCCTTATCAGACCAACCATCAGCTCTCAACACGGTGCCTAGGCCCCACTACCAGAACCCTTCCTGAATCATAAAAGCCTTTGATGTGCAAAGAGAATGCTTTGCTCCTCTCGCTTCAGAGTATTCCCTTCCCAGCCCCCAGGAACGTCAGCAATCCCAAAATGTAAACCATAGGCCCCCGTGTTATGTACCACACTCAGGCACGTGTGTGCAACACTTAATTCACATGCACTCACATGCTGTAAGGCACTAAATACTATTCCCATCTAAGCTAAGGTTAATTAAATGCACAGCAGTGGAACTTTACCCCTGTGGGTCTATAGGCACCACTCAGTGATTACTACAAAGCAAAAAAAGGGTACTCTGCCACAACTGTGCTCATGTCATGTATCCCCTTCAATGGCAGTAGCCTTTTACTACTATAAGGCTAGCACGTGGGGTGCCCCTTCCGGTCTATCCAGACTGCAGACCCATGAGACAGGCCTAGGCCATGGAGTACAGGCATAATCTGTGTTTGCTTATGACCAAAAATCAGTAGCAGGGTTCCGGATATCCATGCAGCTGGGGCACTCAAGGCAAGAGTGCATGTCCATCATGGGGCTGGGGACATTTCCATCCCACCACATAGCTAAGCATTACATAGGTGTGCAATTATGTGGACTCTTTATTACTAATCACTGTTGCAGTGAGGTGGGCCAGGGTAAGTGCAGCAAAGGCTTTGTTTTTCCAAAAGAAAGATGAAAGAGCTGTAAATAAAGCCTTTTTGTGCAAAAGGTTAGCTAACAGAATTTTACTTTCATTATCCTCAGATGTATTCAATGTTTAGTAACATTGTCTGAGCATGTCATACTATCTTTGGCTATGAGGAGATCCCACTGTTGAGTCCAAGGGATGAAAGGGTCATCACGGGTCATGGTTCATAATTACTTACAGCGATGTCTTGATGTATCTTAGAACATTTAAATGTTTGGAGCTCCACTGAACACAAAATACTGGCAGATGGCAATAATGGCTGGTAGAAGCCTCCTACTCCACCACGCCAATTTTTCTCCTTATTTAACTGAGAACATTCTACCTTCAGTGGGTGAAATGTTCTAATAGCATTAAAGCTCTTCTACCCTTAGACTATACTGGTCGGTAAATGCCCTCTGCCGCATTTATAGGCCCTGTGGCTTGCTCCTTTAGCTCAGGAAGAAGACCTTGAATTTGCAGTATAGCCTAAGGCAAGGCTAGCTACAATACTATATTCATACCCGAAGTTGACCATTGAGAGCAGGTCATGTAATCAGAATATGTATTTTGCATGCAGTAACTACCACTATAGGCCCGCTCTGGAAGCATTATGTGGCTGCTTGTTCTCTGCTCATCCAGGGTGCCATGTACTATTAGGTTTTTAGTTGCCTTTCCTTGTCCTCTAGAGAAGAAATGGCAGATCCTGACTAAAGTGGTAACAAAAAACTGCTTCTTTATTCTATTACACTGCAGCCTTCTCTTCCATGCCGCAGCCGTATGAAAAGCTCACTGTTCTGCTTCTACATGCCAGCTCCACCCCTTTCTTTGCTGATATGGATAAAAATGCCCAATAAAGCTCCAAATTTTAGAAAAATAAACAAACCTCTGTTTCCCTGGGAAGGTGTACTGTAGACCGCAATATCCTTGATGAAAAACCCAGACAAACCTCTACAATGGTCCTGTAAATGCGGCCTTTCTAACTGTAACCATGGCAGAGGAGACGCTGGTGACGCGGAGAAGTGCACGATGGATCGGTGTATTTGTGAGCGTTTCTGGAGGCTGAATATAATTAGACCACATTGGAGTGTGGACACTTGTTGCTGGCTGCGGTTGATATTGATCAGCTTGTTGAAAGCATCCTTGAGTACAGTGTCTCAGTGGAGATAAGAACCCTGTTCACTTCTCAGTAGGAACCCAAGTGTAAAGACCGTGATAGTCTTGTACTCCTAAATATCATGAGGGTGAATTTGCTCTTTGACTGAGTTGCCCTCTTCATGACATATAGAGTTCATAGGAACAGAATGATGGAGCTCAGATAAACAGCGGTTGGATATCTTCAGTAGTTGAGCTGCCTATGCCAACTGAGCAGCAAGAGACAGAAGAACATCGCAACATTGTTTTACAAGGAAAACAGGAAATGGAGCCATGGTTGAGGGACAAATGTTCCAGCATCGAAAGGTGCAGCTGAAGAGTCATGACGTTTAGCTCCGCAAGACGCTGAATCGGGAGGCACTAAACCCGAGAAGAACTGGAAGCATTATTTTGTATTCTCATGGACTCCCTGAGTTAGAAATAGACAACAGTCCTAAAAAGGAAGGCTACTGTGTTTCACTTATAGTGTGCCCTGCATATACAGACACAAGTCTAGATAAAGAGTAAAAACCCTGAACTGGATGAGATGGGTTTGGGAGCAGTCTGTCTGAGGCATATGGTCAAGGAACCCCACCAAGAGTGCATTTGGAGGATGCCCAAAGAAGTCACCATTTTTGGCGACAGGAAATCATCTCATTGTAAATGGTGTCATGAGTTAATTTAATCATTTTCACAGTAGGTTCAGAAATACCTATAGATAACAGCACTTTTGCTGACCTCAAGGGAAATTAATGTTTTCCATCAATGGCGGCATTTCAGAGGGTCACCCAAAGGCACATGCTTGCTAATCCCCTGAGTGGGAAAGTTAGTTCTGAAGATACCATCAAGTCAGTGCTGACTCTTAGCCTGAAAACTGAGATAGAGGTTTGGCGGGTGGCTGTGCCCTAAGAACACTTACCCCAAACACGTCTGTGAAGATAGCTAGTCAAAATTACTCATATACAGTGCAAACGTGGACATATACAGTTTGTGTTTCCAGCTCCTAGTGATTGTTGTCTGAAAAATTATATAATTCTACCATAGCATCTCTACGAAAAGTGTAAGCTTGAGTAACAAGGACACAGACCTTAAAGTACACCGCAGGCTTTTGGGTGGTGATCCTATTGTTCAGTGAAATTAAAAACAGGATATTTAGACCCAGTGCTGACAGTCTGTGCTTTTACTATGTTAATTTCTAGCACCTCAGTGTGGAGAGTAAGTCTTCTGGGCAACGGCTGTAAGACTTTCTTGGTTCAAGGAAATGGCGGTCCAACTCCAAGGCTCCAGGATTTCACAGAAAAAGCCTGAAAATGACCCTAGAATTAGATTCTAGATAGAAGGGAATAAAACTGGAATGCAGGCCTACTGATGAGAGAAGCAGCAGATATGTGAGGAAAAAGTGGGATCCCAATGAGTCCAAGAAACCAGGACCTAGGCAAACAAACAAAAAACAATTATTTCAGGATGTGACTTCCTAGTTAACAGGAGTTAGTTGTCCTCCATAACACCTCGGCAACAGACAAAAGTAATCTAAGAAGTGTTGGGAGCTATTCCAAAATAGAAAATCTAGAATGTACTACAACTGATATGCCAGGAAATTATAGAAAAAAATATGGGACCCTTAGTACCTGTGCCATTACAGAGACATACCATGCCCGGTATCTTATTCAAGGGTTTCCCATGCATGCGATGTTACAGAAATGGTGCATGCAGTAAAAAAACAAACTCGACGTATAATTCAGTATACGGTACTTAGTGGAATGCCTAGCTGCATATGCTGAACCAAGAAGAAGAGGCCACGAACACTGCGGTGTCAACCTGCTGCCAAATAGGATGACAACACCAAAGTTTTCCTTGAATCTGTGACTGGTAATTGCGGTCAGACAAGAGAACTGGTGAATAAAAAAACATGACACTGCCCTCTTCTAGGAGCTCTGTGTTTCTTGGGATACTTTGTGAAAAAACATTTCACTAAATGAGGAGCATGAACTACCTCTGTTGGTTCTCATGATCAGTCACAAAGAGGATAAACATCCCAATCAATGAGACAATAGAACCTCTTATCCAGGGTGATCATCAACAAAAACTGGCGGAGGCCTGCTCTTAAGAGAAGTGCTTGGCCAATTTACATCGCTCAGAGGCGACCCATGGAAAAAAAATATAAACCTTCTTTGAAGGGGGTACTTGTAACCTGACAGTTACTGTATTAATGGTTTTGGAAATCAGAAAAGGGACATTATATCTTGGACTAATCTTAGATCAATGGATTGAATGAGGAAGATTTTTTAGTTGAAGATGTTAGTTGTCTCTTTTGTTTGACCTGGTGATTTTATTTTAATTTCTAAGATTGTAAATTCAGTTCCCAAAATATTCTGATTGGATCATTATTTCTCAAAGATTATTGGACAGCAGGAACAGAGTCATCGCCTTCAATAATTTCGGAACTGTTTCAGAATGAAACGTGTATACAGCAAATCAAGTTGAAAATCCACTAGAGGGGAGGAGGAGCCTAGCGCGCATCCAAGATGGTCGCGTGAGCACAGGGCTCCCCGGACCCTCTCTGCTCCTCGGAATCTATCCTGAGAATATCCTGAAGTGGCTTATGGAATCTGGGAGATAAAGACCAGCTGAGCATATATCTCTTTTCAAAACTTAAATCGGACCTGGGAATCCTGAGTTGTCGTCGTCGGAACTTTTGGGACCCACCCGACGGAGGTGACCGGGGTGAAGTTGACCCGAGGGGCCGGGCTGCAATTGAACAACAGCGGCTTCAGCGCGGTGCCAGCTGCCGATCCCTCACTTTCGGTTTCGGTTTTGCACTTCAGGAGACCGGCAGGGGGGTGCGCTCGGAGTGGCGAGGTGCTTCCTGGGCCTTTGCATGAGGTTTCCTTTCAACTGCCACTAGCGTGCCTATCGCCTCGGACCCCCTATATTGACATTTTTTGGTCTTCTTGCTGGTGCCCTTACACCTCTTGGTTGGAGGTCCCCTTGAGTGACCGTGTTCACATGGGGGGTAAAGGGGGTCCCGAGGGCCGCAAGACCAAGGCTTCCCTCCGCGGGGGACCAGTCCAGAGCAATAACATGGACCGCTACACCCAGGGCAGGGGGCCCTCTGGCGCTGCTGGCCTCCCCTCGGATACCGCGGAGGGAGGCGCGACCGTCTCTACGGAACTATCCCTACAGGACATTATGGGCGCCATTGATGGCATTAGGGAAACCATCGCGACGCAATATGAGGCCCTGGCCCGTAAGATTGACACTGTCGCGATTGATGTCACCCTGATCCGGGCCGACCTCTCCAAAACTAACGAGAGGGTCCAGGCTCTCGACACGCGGACCTCCACCCTCGGTGCGGAGGTGTTGGATCTGCGGGCCGCGCTTGGAGACATCAGGGTGGTTAACGATCATATGGCCCGGCGGCTTGAGGACTTCGAGGGACGGGCCCGACGCAACAACATTCGCGTCATAGGTGTACCGGAGTCCTCCGACGGCCGCCCGGTTGACCTCGTGGTCGAGGAACATATCCTGAAACAGTTGTCCCCGGCTGGCCTAAGTAAGTTCTTTGCCGTGGAGCGGGCCCATCGAGTTCCGGGCGGTCGGCCACGGCCGGGGGCCCCCCCGAGGCCTATCGTGGCCAAACTGTTCTACTACAGGGACCGTGACGCTATTCTGCAGGCCTCACGGGCCCACGGCCCGGTTCGCTATGAGAACTCGACCATCAATTTTTATCCGGACTTCACGCAGCTGGTCCAGAAACAACGGATGGGATTCCAGGGGGTGAAGCGTCGTCTCCGCGAGCTGGGCCTAAAATATTCGATGCTCTACCCTGCAAAACTCCGAGTGGAACATGGGGATCGGACAGCCTTTTTTGACTCTCCTGTGGCTGCAAGTGACTGGCTGGACTCTCTGCCGGACGGAGGTGGCCGTCCCGGACCCTCCGCGGGCACCGTGGGTGACGGGTCCCCTTAAGAATGACTTTTGGTCCTTGATTTTGCCGTTTTGCACTGTACAGTTGGGTCTTATTTCATTTGCATATTGTGTTTTACCAGGACCAGTGAGGGGGGCGGGCGGGGACGGGTCCCTTACCTCCTCTGGGGTCTTTTCATAGAATGGGGTTAGAGGGGCGACAGGCACACTGCAAGTTGGGGGGGTTTTTTGGCCCGCAGGGGTGCAGGGTGGGGGAGTTTGTCCTGGGGTGGGGTTGGGGGGGAGGAGGGGTTGTTTTGTGGTGTGTTTTTTGTTTACAGGGCGAGGTACTGATTTTTGTCCACATTTGGGAACTGTGCTGCAGGCTGGGGGACCCTTGATCTATTGGGGGGGATGGGGGGGGACGGGTTGAGGCTTATGTCATGGAACGTCAATGGGTTGGGGGACCGTATCAAGCGGGGTGTAGTACTGCAATATTTGCGTCGTTTGACTCCCGATGTGGTGTTTCTCCAGGAGACGCATCTGGTTGGCAATGTTTGTCATGCAATGAATAGGGGGGGATACCGCCTCGTGGCCCATTCTGGTTTCACAACTGGTTCCAGGGGGGTGGGCATTCTCCTGCGAACCTCACTTCCGGTGGAGATCACTAAGATAGTCTCGGATGACAGAGGGCGCTATGTGTGCTTGATTGGGAGGTGGGAGGGTCAGCCCCTTGCCCTGGTTTCAGTTTACGTCCCCCCGGGCCTCCAGAACTCCACCTTCACTGACTTGGGTCGAATGCTGCTTGACCTTCCGGACAGCCTCCTGCTTATGGGCGGGGACTTTAATTCTGTGGTTTCGGGGGAACTGGATCGTCACCCACCGAGGACCCTCCCCGCTGCCCAGGCATGGCTGGGTGGGATGCTGGATACCTTCGGCCTGGTGGATAGTTGGAGATTAATGCATCCGACCCAATGTCAATTCACCTTTCACTCGGGGGCGCATGGGAGTCTCTCTAGGTTAGACTACTTCCTGATGCCCGCGGCGCAGACTGGTCGGATTCGAGAGGTCAGGCACCTGGCGCGGGGTATCTCCGACCATTCTCCGCTGTGGCTTCTTTTTGACACCGGGCCGCGGTCTGCAGGGCGGATCGCTCCCATTAACCCATGGTACCTGCGAGACCCTACGACTCGTGACAGCCTGGTTAAGGCTATGGACCAATACTTCCTGGATAACGAGGGGTCGGTGTCGTCTGCAATGTCCCTGTGGGAAGCCTTTAAAACCGTGATCCGCGGACACGCCCTTTCCCAGATAGTGGTGGCTAAGAGGGTCAAGAGTGAGGCAGTGGTGAGGCTGGAGACTGACATCTTGGGGCTGGAGTCGGCCTTGGAGGCGAATGTCACTCCGGACGGGCTCCATGCCCTCAGCCTGAAACAGTTTGAATATAGGTCCCTGGTCACCGACGCGGCCAAAACTATGTATAGGGAGCAGCAGGGTCGACTGTACGATGCCGGGGACAAGGCGGGAAAGTTGATCGCGTGGCTGGACAGGAAGGAGAGAGTGAATCGTGTGGTCCCGGAGTTGTGTGCTGCGGATGGTGTGTGTGTGACGGAGCCTGACGAGATTGTGGAATGTTTTGCCGACCACCTCCGGGCTGTGTACTCCCCAGTGACTGACAGGGATGAGGACGACTCTCGCCTTCTTCTGAGGGATATCGCCTTGCCCGGCTTGTCCGTCGAGGACCGTGAGCGGCTGGACGCCCCCTTGTCGGCGGACGAAATAGCGACCGCGATCCGCTCCCTTCGCTCGGGCAAGGCTATGGGTCCCAACGGTCTGCCTATTGAGCTATATAAATTGCGCCCTGACAAGCTTGCGCCCTTCCTCAGTCGCATGTTCCGTGAGTCTCTGGCGGCGGGTTCCCTCCCGGCCGACCAGCGTTTGGCCACGATAGTCGTTATCCCCAAGGAGGGCAAGCCGCGAGACCGCTGTACTTCTTACCGGCCTATTTCACTGCTAAATGCGGAGCCTAAGATCTTGGCGAAAGTCCTTGCCACTCGTCTGTTGAGCGTCGTGTGCGATCTTATTCATCCGGACCAATGCGGATTCATCCCGCATCGTAACACCGCTCTTAACTTGCGGCGTCTTCACGGCGCCCTTGCCAGGGCGGAGCTCCTCTCCGAACCGGCCGTGCTGGTTTCTCTTGACGCCACGATGGCTTTTGACACCATCGAGTGGCCATTCCTCTGGGCTGTCTTGGCTAAATTTGGCTTTGGGGAAGGATTTATTGGCTGGGTGAAGCTTCTTTACACGGGACCCATGGCCCAGGTGGTGGTGAATGGGCGGGTCTCTCGGCCCTTTGCCCTCGGCAGGGGCACGAGGCAGGGATGCCCGTTGTCCCCTTTGCTCTTTGCTCTCGCCCTGGAGCCACTCGCTGCTTGGCTCCGCTGGGAGCCCTCGCTTAGAGGGATCCGGTGGGCCCCGGGCTTTGAAGATCGGGTTTCGCTGTATGCGGACGATATTCTCCTGTATCTCACCTCACCGCGGCAGTCGCTCAACGTCCTCTTTGACGTTCTGACTTCCTTCGGGAATAATTCGGGTCTCACGATCAATTGGTCTAAATCCTGCGTCTATCCGATCTCCGGTGGTCCTCCTCTCCTGCCGCCTCGGCTTCCGATCCAAGTATCTCTGAGCGGCTTTAAGTACCTGGGGATATACGTTTCGCTGGACCCGGTGGCTCGCTATGAGCAGAATCTCCTGCGTCCGCTTCGGCGATTGCGAGAGGACACGGCCCGGTGGTGCAGGCTGCCCCTGTCCCCGCGGGGTCGGGCCGCGCTGTTCAAAATGATGTCCCTTCCCAGGTTCCTCTATGCACTCCAGAATTCCTTCGACGTCATCCCAGTGGCCTACTTTCGGGAGGTAGAGAGCCTGCAGAGGAGACTGGTGTGGGACGGGCGGGCGCGCATTGCTCTGGCTAAGCTTACTCTACCCTGGTACGACGGGGGCATCGCGCTTCCCGACATTCGCAGGTATTATTGGGCCGCGCAGCTTTCGGCCATCAACCATGCCACGTATGCGCCTGGCCTGAATCCGGCGTATGAGATGGACAAGTTCCTGCTTCCCGGCGGGGACTATAACAGGGCGCTTTACTCCCGCTCGGCTGGCCGGACCCTTACGGGTCCTACTAAGATTGCGGTGAGGACTTGGAGGGCTGCCACTGCGGCCACGGGCTGGAGTGAGCGACTGACATGTGCTACTCCTTTGTTTGCCTCCGATCGCCTTGGGAGCCTCTGGACTACGAAGGGGTTTGACCAGTGGGACACGATTGGTATCAGCAAAGTGGGAGACCTGTGGCATAAGGGCGCGGTTAAGACTTTCGCGGCTCTTCAGGCCGAATATGAGCTTACGGACAGGGAGTTCTTCCGCTATGCCCAGGTTCGACACGCCCTGCTCTCGGTCTTTGGAGAGGGGACCAAGATCCCGGTTTCCTCGCCCCTCGAGGACCGCATACTTGACGGACATGTCCCTGACAGTACTATTTCTTTAATTTATAAGAAACTGATTAATCATCGGGCTGACCTCTTGGTGCGCCTTCGGGAGGCTTGGACGGGGGATGGGGTGGAATTGGACGACGAGGACTGGCAGTCTGCACTGTCGTCCCCCAAGGAGGTCGCCATTCCAGCCCGTCTCCGGTTGGTACAGCTTAAGATTCTTCACCGGGTGTATGTGACGGGTCCTCGCTTGGTCTCGATGGGGTATTCCGACGATGGGCTCTGTAAGCGGGGTTGTGGGCTCAGCGCCACCTTTCTCCATATCCTGTGGGAGTGCCGCGAGGTGGCGGACTACTGGCGCCGGGTACATACGGTTATGGGACAGGTCACTGGGGTTGTGCTACTGCCGGAGGTGCGTCGCTGTGTCCTGAATGTGTGGGAGCCCAATGATTATAGCGCGGCTCAGACTCGGTGGGCGGCCCTGGGGAACATGATTGCCAAGAGAGATATAGCGCAGCTTTGGGGTGCCCAGCGGCCGCCCACCGTGTCAGTATGGAAGGAGAATATGGACTGGTGTATGTTCAGGGAGAAGACTGTGTATGTTGCCCGTGGTAAGCCGGGGGCATGGGGCAGAATCTGGGGGCAATGGAATGCATATCGCGGGGGTATCTGTACGCCCCCCCTGGTGGACACCGATATCGCCTTGTCCCCCTGACCCTTGACGGTTCCGGGCATCTTTTGGAATGACTACATATGGACGTTCATTTCCCTTGGCCCCCCCCCCCGTCCCCAGCCTCCCGGTACTCCTTCCTTTTGCGTGCTGCCTAATGGTCTGAACTGGAGTTCCCCGGAGGAAGCCTGACCTGCACTGTTTGTCTTTATGCCTCGCCTTTTGTTTTTCTTTTAGTTTTTTTGTGTTTGTTGGATTTAACTCTCCTGTTCCTTTAGAACTATCCGGAGTCACTACGGGGCCGAACCCCGGGAACCGACTGCAGCTTTGATAAATGTATATTTCATTCTGTCCTTAGCGGCCGGCCCTGGTGGTTGTAGGCCCGTGCTTGTAATCGAATTATTGCTCAATAAAAACCTTTTTAAAAAAAAAAAAAAAAAAAAAAAAAAAAAAAAAAAAGAAAATCCACTAGAGGTGTGAATTGCGTTCTTATTGGCATATTCTGTTGCTGGAAGCCGGGATTTCCAGTTATCTTGGGAAGCAGAGAAGCAACATCCTATCATTTCCACTAAGGTGCAATTTTACTTCTTCATCAAATTATTATCTTGAGGATGCAGAGCAGAATCGAAAGCAATCTTTTATGCCTTATTTGCTGCACAAATATTTCCACAGATATTTCCAGAACTGAGAGCACAGATACCACAGGCATTAACGTAACTTGAAACAGCTTGATAAATAGTTGGCCAAAAGAACTTCCTTCTCAGTAACTCTTCTGACACCGTTCTGCCTTTGTGTCCAGAAAATCAAAGAGTCATGACACAACTGAATTCACATTATTTGATGGTGTTTCGATGGCACAAACATTCTGTTTTGGTAGAAAATGAATCATTTAATGATCTTGAATCGTGATTGAAGCAAATTAACGATTAAAGCGGTAATGTTGAATTTCCTTAGTCTTTTGAAGGACTTGATGTAAAAGGGATAAGGTAAAAATGGCAATGCAAGTAACTAATAAATTGTACCATTGGACAAATAGCCCATCTATGTTCTCAGTGGCAAGCACTCTGCATGATGTAGCAGTTGCAAATGTCGATTATCAGTATGGCCAGTGACTTTACACTGAGCCCCAAGAAGAAAATATCTTCATTCAACAAAGGTTTCCTTGAGAGCTAGTAATGCTTTTTCGCATACTTGATTGCTGAATGCTGCTGGGGTGAATTTCTGAGAGACATAGACATCAGGATTCCATACTGGTCTTCTTGAACCAGGACAATGTTGAAGTTCAGTCAAATTGTTTTTTTTAATAACCAAACACAATGATGCCCCAGCTAGAGTCTTGGATGAAACAATCAGACCACTCTTAAGATTATTATTAAGATATTCCTTAAGAGCCAATTTTCAATCTGGGAATAGGGAAGTCATTCATCTAAATGGTAAATTGGAATCTGGTATTAAGTCAACCGAACAATCAATAGGTCAATGGGGTGGTAATTCCTTTTCTTTGAATTCAGAAAACACATCTTGAAATTAATGCTTATCTTTTGGAGTCAAGGTTATTTGAGCAATAGATCCAACAAGAAGTGAGACAACAGTTTCAGATCTTCGTTTGGCTGAAATGTTTGGATCACTTTGAGGCAGATTTTTTTCTATACTCTCAAGTTAAGGTGCAGTTAGCAAGTTGTAAGAGGACGTTAAACACTAAGAAACCTTTCAATTTTTTCTCTTACTTTTTATAGTAATTTGCTTTTTTTACCCACTCTGATTAAGGGATTTTCATGCAATCAAAGATATTTTTCTCCATTTTCTCTTAATGATATTTGCTCATTTTTGGGTGCTTTTTTTGTTATTAAATCTTTAAATTTTTAATAAATGGAGTAGGGCTGTATCTTCTTTGCTGAAATTTGTTTGACTTGTGGCATACCTGCAACTCCTAAAAAAACCTCCTAATATAAAACTTTCAAACTTGCTTCACGTAACAACATTTTCTTGGGGCCTGTACTCACATCTATGGCCACTCTCCACTTGCCAGGTGCATTTCTATGATAGGTCCCTGTACGTTTATGCTCCACCTCGATTCTTCAGTACTTTTCTCTTCCCTCAGGTCAGCATGGGATCCAGGTTTTACTTAAGGGGTGATTGGTCTATTTGCTGACAAGGGCATAAAGAATTCTGGCCGTCCTAGTCTTAATCTGCTCTGACCAGCTGCACCTGCAACTCCTGGCAGCTCTTTTTAACTCTTGGACAATCTGATACTTTCTGTTCTATTTTACAATGGGATGCATAATGGGGCACTTTGTCTGCTGCATCTGCTAATTTTCATTTATAAGTTGAGGCCTGCTCACTGTATGTCAGTTATATCTGATATTCTGCTACTTTGGTAGATCAATTATATTTGTGCTTAAAATGCTTGTGCAGCTGAACAAAGTTCAGTTATGGAGTGCAAGAGTGAAAGAACACTTTCCTATCTTATACTTGAAAATATAACATGTGCATTAGACAGTGCATGTTGAATGCAAGTAGGCTGCAAAGCCTGGTGTATACCAAATATTGATTAACAACATTTTTGCTATTAAAATCAAATTTGCAGAGTATTAAATCCATTATGAGATCAATTTAATATTCTGATTTTCACTACTATAATGTTTAATCTCTATGAATAAAAATTGGTCTTCCCAATTTCCAGCCTGACCTCTTGTTGTGCAACGTGATCCCTCTGAGACTGAAAGAGGCTGAAGCAAATTGACCTCACAGGAGACCCAGAAAGGGAGGGAAAGTGGCCCACACCACTTCCAGGTTACATCTCCCTGTGAGTAGATTATGTAGCTCAGTCTTTTTTTGGCTCTAGGAGCCAAACACTACTGGGGAGCTGAAGCAGATGGTTGCCTGGGATGGTGTTAGCCTTTGGTTGTTGGTGGGGTTTATTGAGCTTGCCCAGCATGCAATTTGGGATGGAAGATGATGACAGAAAAGTAAACACCCGGCTGTGGCACATTCAGGGAGAAAGAGACCGTGTGATAGTGTTTGTATGAAAATGCACATCTAGAACAGGATCTTGATACTATTAATTTTAAATGTAGAACAAAATTAAAATGATAAAGCACTATTAACTTACTTTTGAATTAAATCTTTAATTAGTTTAACCATATCACATTAAATAAAAAATAATTGTTTGATGTTTAAATTAAATAATAAATTCCCAAGTACAATAAAAAAATCTTTTGTTTAATAAGCATTAGCAATTATTAAAAATGATGTATAGAATTAATTGAAAGTCATTCAATATTATTATAATATAAATTAATGTTACATTAATTTATTCGTTTAAAAAGGTTGTAAAAATATTTTTTATATAGTCATATATACCGTTTATTTTTAGAGGTTCGTTTCAAATTAAATGAGTTTTTTTTTACAATTTTAAATAATTAATTTTATTTTAACATTGTTTCCTATGACTTTTTACTTTAAATCTCTATACCTATTATTTTCTGTTGGAGGGTGTTGCAGTACCAAGGGGTCACCATGTGTGGTCTCTTTTTCGTTGTTCTAACTTTGAAAGTGGAGTTTGTAAATAGCAAAGGGCTTACTCTTGTGTGGGTGGGTACACAACCCTCCCTAAACCACGTACTAACCCTTCCTAAATCCCTCTCATTTGATAGTAAGTATGGCCCTTTTATCAGCCAATCCCGCTCACATTTAAAACTCAGTAGTAAATTTACATGTGTGAGACTCTCTCCATAGAAAAGATAGGAGAGGTTGAGGTGGATAATTACACTTGTAGGCTTTTGAACAGCATTGTAGCACTTCTAAAGTATTACAAAATGCAATTTGTAAATGGGCACCATGAAGCTTTATGGTTATAGTTGCTTTTCCTCTGAGAAGCACACAGCAGCTTCTGTGATCTCCTTCATGCCGCATATGTTAGATTAAGGTATTTTCAGAGCTTTTGCTTTGAATCCTTAAAGCTAAACAACAGTCATCCCATATGGACACATTTCAATTCGGCAGCTTCTGGGACACCCTTGAATCTGGGGTGAATTTCCTTGCCAAATGGATACTAAACCCAAAATTAGTTTGTTATTGGCCCACTTCACATGTCACTTGTTTCTTAAATTTTTATCGGTCTCACGCTGGGAAGCCCCAAATAGGGCAAACAGTTGTGATTACTTAATACATTTCTGAGGTGACTGTCTGGGTTTTTCTTGCAGTACCCCCCCACTTTCTGCCTGGTTTTTGATATACCTTTGACTGAAGTGTACTGAGTCCCTGCTAACAAGGTTCCCCGTACCAGTGTTCTTTCCCTAAAAATTTACAATTGTTTATCCAATCGGCAAAACCTTTAGCATCCTCTGTAAGTCCCTATTAAATGGTACCCCTGGTACCTAGGGCCTGAGGTACTAAAGAAGAGCAGCAGCACAAATTGTGCCACCCTAGGGGACCCCTCACCCCATGCTAGGCTGCCATTGCAGGCTGCATGTTTTGCTGCAGGGAAAAGTAAAAACACAACATGTTACACATTCCTGTGTGCCATGTCCCTAAAACTGCATGTAATATTTGTAAGTCACCCGTACAGCATGCCTGGCAACCCAAAGGCTTCACTGAAAATAGGGATGTTTGGTATCAAACATCTCATATTGTTAAATCCACACTGATGCCAGTGTTGGATTTATCAATACATGCACCTAGTGGGTACCTTAGAGGTGACCCCTGATATCCTACCCGCCTCTTATGTGCTTGCTGACTGGTTTCTGCCATCCTGCCATCCGAGATGCTGTTCTGTCCTCCTAGGGTGAGAGTCTTTGCTCTTAGAAGGCCCAGAACAAAAGCCCGTCCGGGAAAAGGGTGTAAACCCCCTCCCACAGGATGACCTGCTTATTAGCCTCCTTGGTCTGGCGAGCTATAAAAATCTGCCCCCTTTGGATTGTGAATCTGGCTCCCCTCACAGGAGAGGGAGTCATTTCCCTAGTCCAGAGCCCCCTGGCACCTGGATAGGTGAGAAAATTAGCTAGTCAGGTAGGCATGCCACCTCCAGGCTAGTACCGTCGCTAAGGTGGGTTACTGTGAGGCAGACACGATTTTTCAAGAGAAGCCATCTTTGTGATAGCATATTTAGGAATTCTGATACAGGGTTATGCCCACTTCCCACAGGAAGGGGTCATATATGGAGCGTGGTGCCCCAAGTGTCAATAGCCCATTGTCTACTAACCTACACTACCCTGACCCCCCTACATTCAGTATTTAGGGGAGTCCCTGGCACCAGAGAAGCAGCCCCTGATGACCTATGAAGAGAGAGGACACCAAAGAGCCGCAAAAGCCGAGAAGAGAGAAGAAGCAGCTGACCTTGTACTAACCCTGCTGGCCTGTCTGCACCCCTCGTCAAAAAAGGGCACAAAAGTCGACTTGTCCTGCAGCTGTGACTCCAGAAATGTGTGAGGACTGCCCGACTTGGAAAAAGATAGGGACCTTCCGGGAACTACAGACCTGTGGCCTCTGGAACCGCCAAAACCCGACAACCGAAGCAACCACTGCACCGGTCGCCTCCGGCCTGAGTTCAAGTGGGCCACTGGTGCCAACAAGATTCCCCAGCCCTCCAGAGCTCAAGTCCATTGTGGTTTCACCCATCGCGGACTCCCCGACGTCGCCTGCAGCCTCTGCACGCAGGGCCCCACAACTGCTCCAGGTAAGGGAAACCAGACGCCTAAAGGCACCTCTGCATCTGTTGCCCCTGGGCCATGGAGAAGAGTACCCCAGGTGTCCCTACGTCCCTGGACATTGCAAGCCTTGAACCACGCCCCCCCCGTTGGTTAACCCCGACTAGCTTCCCACCAGAGCCTGCAGCCTCTTTTCACAGTGACCGATCCCCATTGAAATGCATTCGGTTCCAGATGCTGATTTGCACCTGGCTGCCCTCGTGCCGCTGGTGGTGTACTATTGGTGCTGTCTTGGGCCTTGCCCATCACTCACCTTAACCCCTGGAGATTGGACCTGTACGTTGATGTACTGTACCAGTTTACAGACCTTGTTCTTCCTCCCATAGGATAACATAGCAAAACTCAGAAATTGCACTGTATCCACTTTTTGAAGTGAAACAAATAAATATTTAAAAAAGTACTTACCTGAACGATTTTTCTCTGATGCCTAAACATATAAATATACTTGATATTTCTGTAAATTGGTGCGGATATCCTTCTTAAGTTGTGTTGTCATTTATTAATCGTTGTGAGTATTTGCAAATGTCTTGTACTCCTCAGTGTTTAAGCCAAAGGATGCTAGACCACACTACCCCCTGACAGAGCACTTTGGGATTGCATAGCAAATCCCTGCCCACTCATAAGGGAACCCCTAGGCTCTTTACACAGTATATCAACTTAATGATATATCACATAAAGAGCCAGCTTCCTACACTGACTTTGAGACATAAAATGACATTGACATTTAGACAAGGCAATTTTTCTGAGCTTTGTATCAGGTCTGCTAAAAGCATACTTTAATACTTCAAAATGTGTTTATACTCAGCTCCACTTATGCCTTGTTTCTAGACAAATGACAATAGAGCTCTCCATTGTATGTAGATTATCATGGTGAATGTTTCTTTCTCACTGCACTGTTGAATGTGGGAGTCAAACCATAGACAAACACTTAGAAAAATTCTTTGATGTTTCCTGGCGGACGCAGTAGTCAAACAAAGGATTTGAAGTGCCTTAATGCTGGCCATAGTGGAAATATTCCAAATGAGACTGGTCCTGGCCAAGAACTAATGCTCACATAAACTTTGAGATCAAAGGAAAGTTAAGCTATTGGACAGAAATTTTCTAGAACTGTAGGTTTAGAGCAAGAGCAGTAATTTTGCAGGTCTTACGAATGGACATTTTGACGTTGCGCTATGCCACGCAAACCTTACGCACATTACAACTGGATGGAAGAAAAATGCTCTGTGTTTCAATGGAGCATTTGATGGTTGCATTGTTGGAACAGACTATAAATCCATCCCCTTGGAATGGCTACAGAATCTTGGAAGGCCATCCCTGTGTTCATGAAGGCAAATAACATGGGAATTCTATTTGATCTTGACATGTCTTTTTCATCTCAAGTCAATGCTGTAGTTAAGGGTGCAGACTTGGCCCTCACTCTGCTGCACCCATTGAGAGGAAATTACAAGATTCTTAACTGGAGTACTGCAGTGGTTAATTTGTAAAAAGAAATAAGTGTTGGGGCTCTCATCAGGAGGCAGCTTGCACCAGCCCATTTCTCCTGTTAGTGCTGCCTAAAACAGAACCAACTACTAGCCATCAAAGTGGGGAGAGGATGTGGCATAATGGCCAGAGCTGCTGCCTTCAGAGCTGGGGAACCAGGTTTGAGTCTTGGCATCAGGCCAACATCCTGTGATGCTGGGCAAATCACGTAATCTCCCCATGCCTACCAATAATGAATGTGTCCTTAACTGGTCCTCAAAAGCGCTGGTGTTGATGATTAAGTGCCGGTGCTGAGTACCGGAAACCACTGGCTCAAATTAAGCACCGGAGTACTGCAATGCAGAATACATGTCACTTCCAGAACACCTTACTAAACAAATACAACAACTACAGAATTGTGCAGAAAGACTGTGCATACATCGCTTAAAGCATGCATAGGTTAAGCCAATGTTGAAGAAACTGACTATCCACTGGTGAACCAGGGAAGTAAGTTTACATTTCTCTTTATACTACATACTGGAAAAAGACCTGTGGTATATGCAGAATATTCCTCCAGCTGCATCTTGAGCAGAAATGTATGGTCAGCTATATCACACCAGATCACCTTACAATCATTCAAGAGGGAAACCACCAAGGTAAATCTCTGAGCCCAGCTTTGATGGCGGAAACCCCCCTGGGCAGTGTGCAGTGTATGTGAAAGGTAGGACATGTACTGAGGTGTGTACCATGTCCTGACAGTGAGATACTGCCAAATTCGTTTTTCACTGTTGTAAGGCCATCTTGCCCATAGGACAGAATGGGGAATGCTGTGTCACATGTCTCCAGCATATCTTCCCATAGACATAAGATGGAGAGATGGAGTTTAGCGTGCCTGAACTCAGAATTTAATAACACATCTTTTTGTGAAGATGGTTTTTAAATTGTGTGTTTAGAAACCACACTTTTAGAAGTGGCTGGTTTCTTGTCCTAACCATCCTGTGTGCCTCTGCCTGGTTGTGTATTGACTGTACGGGTTTGGATGTGACAGGATCTGGGGAGGTGTCCTGACACCAGGGAGGAGTAGGTGAGACAGCAACAGGCTGGCCTGCGTTTGGTGTGGTGGGAGGAGTAGCCCCTTTGATGAGAAGAGGGCTGTGCTGCTGCCACAAAAGAATGGCTCCACCTCCTGCGGAGTATCTGAGGCCCAGACCCTCACTATCAAAGGAAGAAGGTGTGCACTGGCAGGAAGACACCCAGAACTGGGTTGGACCGGCCTCAGAGCCCCCTGAACACAAAGACTTCAAAGGCATTTAGGGGTATAAATGTGAGAGCTGAAACCCCTGAACTCAAGACTGAACTCAAGACTGAAAAAGTATTGAAACTACTTTGTGATCAAGAGGAACCTCTGCCAAAGAAGAACAGCTGACGAGACTGAAGAGAAGGACTGCCCTTGCTGTGTGTTCTGGGGCTGGCCTGCAGTTTGCTGATTTGACTAAGGAGAGGACAAGGGACTTTGCTGTGTGCTGTGTCCCCCTGCTTGAAAGGACTTTGCTGTGTTCTGTGTCCTGAAGTAACTTGTCTCCAAGGGCCCGAGAGGAGCCGGCTCCCTGTTGTGGAAACTCAGGAACATCAAAGTTTCCAAGTGTGTCTTAGCGACGCTGTGTGCATGTACTTTTTGCAGCCTGAGACCTTCGTGAGAATTGCCCCGTGACTGTGTGCCCCGGAGCAGTCTTGTGTTCTGATTCAATCGACAGCTTGACCAGAAGTGCTGTGATCGTTATCGCCATCTGCCCGGACCGTTGTCCCCAGGGGGAGCCGTGAGAAATCACCACCGCCGGTCCGAGCCTGCCTTTGCCAAGGAGAGACCTGTGAACCTTCACCATAGTGGGTCCGAGGTCCTTGGCCCAAGATCAACGGAGTCATGCCGGGAGCCGATCAGCTGCGAGGCCGTCGCCTGGTAACCCGACTCTCACCGCGAGGAGCAGCCACCGCCAACCCGAAGCTGTACAGTGTGACGCCCAAGTCGCGAGGAGAGAGAGACTGCAACCAGGTAACGCTCAGCGAGCGTGCGTGTGTCGCCGCCTGGGGCGGAGTGCATGCTACGAGAGACCACTCTCGTCGTTTCCCATTTTTACAGTGTGAGCCTCTGCTCAAGTCAGTATCACAGCCCGTACTCGCCGAGGAGTGGCAGTACCGGGCTGGGATTGTAGAGCTGCACTTTGTTTCCTTCATAACAGTATTGGGGGCATATGTTGGCAGTCGCTGACAGGGAGTCAGCCAAGAGTGGCATAGAGACCTTCACTAGTACTGCGTTAGGTGCCGAATTGCTCTTACGATCCGCATTAGTACTTGCATTATGAACTGCATTATTACTTGCTTTACGAACCGCATTACTACTTGCATTAAGGACTGTCTTATTTCTACATTACGAACTACATAGCATTGCATTAGGACTGCATTAGATCATCGTGAACTGCTCATTAATACCGCAAGAACTTAGAAGTGATTGTTGGCCTAATAACCTCCCCAGTGAAATATTACGAATACGCATATGCTGGATATTTTTATCGTTTGGTCTCATCGTATTTCTTCTTGATAAAGATACCGCTATTTTTATAAATCAGTGTGGTGTCCATTTGTGGTGTTATCACTGTGTTACTGGGAGTGTGGTTGCAAATACTTTACACATTGCCTTGGAGATAAGCCTGGCTGCTCGTGCCAAGCTACCGGAGGGTGAGCAGGGGTTATCTAACAGTGTGTCCCTCCTTTCCCTGACTAGAAGCAAGGGTCCCTATTTGGACTAAGGTACCTAGCTCAGCCAACTAGAGACCACCAGTTCTAACAAAATATATTCCATAACTCATAAAAATAAAAAAATCTCTAACATTGGCAAACACTAGTAAACTATCTTCTCCTCCTGCCCACAAAGTAATTTATTAAACAAAGCACACACTATGCAATAAAATAACTACAAAAAACGTTAACAAACAACTAAAGCGTATATTTGTTATGTGGTAAATACTCTAAATTTATTTATCACTAAAATAGCTTTTTACTCTTTTTTATTAACACAATAAATCATGACAATGAGTTGCCAAACCATGTTCATGCACTCCCCAAGTGTTAAAGCATTATTCGCCTGGGGCCTATAATGAAATATGTTTTTAGTGTTCAAGACATAGTAAAAAGGCAACAACAACAACAAAATTCTTTTAGGACAATACAGTGATAAGACTTGTATGAAACTGGCATAACAGAGATTCCTTTTTTGACATAAGAAGAGAATTACATCTTTATTGACCATTCCCAAGACGCCAGAATAAAAGGCAGATTTCTAGCATTCTCGGCCTGTCTGCTGAGGATATAAAAATGCCTTACAAAATTACTTACTGGTACATTTTCATGGCCTGCAGAAAATAAAAAGGGGAAGTGTTATTACTCACTGGTCAGGTTATAACCAACTACGTGAAAACACAGTGTGTAAAAAAAATATTTCAGGGCTTAGTTGCTGGCCTCAGGACAGAAAGAAGGCATTAGTGTCCAGACATCAATTTCCAGACTTGGTGGCAGGACAGGTAGGGGCAATAATCATTATTTAAGGGGCAGAGCAGAGAGACCTGCTCTCAAGTGCTAAGTTTCTATGGGTTGGAAATATGTTCGGTGCACAGTGAAAAGGCAGACAGAAAGTTGTATTTATTTTTGTTCAGGGTAGAATCACAGAAGAAACATTAGCTTACAGCCAGTGCGGAGTACATGATATCAGGGCAGACACAACATAGTATTGATCAATGCATGGGGCTCAATGAAGGGATATGGTTCAGCCTTATTTTATATGTAAGCATTCATCATTGAAACCTATGAGGTTTTGTAACAAGAAGAGTGATTTAATGGATTTGCAGCCGAGATGTACTAGACCACTTGTCATTTGACATGTAATGTGGTTAGCGCACAGTTTGGACACAATACATTAAGGGGAGATTTACAAATATTTTGCGCTGGGTTAGCGTCACAAAAGTGATGCTAACCAGTGCAAATTGTATTTTTTGCTATTTACTTTCCAGCGCAAAACCTTTTTTGTGCTGGAAGGCACCCTCAAAGTAGGGCAAAGCACTGCTTTGCGTTACTTAACACCGAGCGGGCGTTACATGGGTGGAACATGGGCATTCCCATGCAACCACCCATGCCTTTTGTTGCAAAACCATATTTACAAAGATTTGTAGACATGGATTTGCGCCAAAAGTTAACGCCCCTTCAAACGAGGTGCTAACAGGAGAAATGCTTTAATTTCTCCGTTCCTTTTCCTACTTTGCATCTGTGCTGCACTGTGCAGCACGCATACAACGTGGGTAAAGCTTTCCATCTTGTCTAGGCATAGTAAATCTGTGCTAGACTCATGCACACACCCTAGCGCTATGGTGCTAAGGTGTGTGAATGGTGTGCGGCCGCTATATTTGAGAATTTGAGAATTTTATAGAGCGCGAACAAGATCCTTGCGGATATCAGAGCGCTTTACATTAATACAAATGTGACTTAGCAAACAGGATAAAAGCAGGTAGCAGTCAAATAAACAACATATCGTACAAACAGAAGCAGGATAGATACCGGGAAAGCATCCCCAATGCGAAGAGTCCAGGGCGAGGGGGGTGATTGGCACATTAAAATAGAAGGGCATAAACGTACAGGATCTGTATAAGTCGGTGCGTATAGGATTGTGTTCATGTGAATTTTGCCATGAGAATAGCTGTGACTTCCTTTTTGAAAGATGCGGTGGAGGCATTCAGTCTGGTTTCGGGGGGTAGAGTGTTCCAGATTCTGGGGGCCAGCCCCGAGAAGGATCGTTTGTATGTTTTCTTCTTGTTGAACCTTTGAGGTTTCAATAATAGGTTAACGACACTCCTTGAGGATCTTAGACCACCAAAGATCGTTAATTTCTGTGCGAGGTAACTGGGAGTATTATGATGTAAGGCATTATGCGTCATGCATGCTATTTTTAGGTGGATCCTGGCTTCAAGCGGGGGCCAATTCAAGGCTTTTAAGTCAGGGGAGATGTGGGAACTTCTTTTCGAGCCAGTGATGAGTCTTGCTGCAGCGTTTAGTGAGGCTCTTAGGGGCGCAGTTGTCGCTTTTGGGAGGCTACGAAGGGAGACACTACCGTAATACACACGAGGGATGACTAGCGCTTGTACTGCCAACTTGAAGTCATCGACTGGAAGGAAGGGTTTCAGCTTCCTCAAAGTATTTATCTGGAAGTTTGCTCCCTTTGTAGCGTTGCTAATGTGTTTTTGCATAGAGAGGTTGCTGTCAAGAATAATACCCAGAGATTTTGCAGAGTCCAAGATGGTTGGTTGCACGTTGAGTGCGGTAAGCTGTTTGATCAAGTCTTGCATTAAGGGGACTCTGGCAGGTGGGGCTATAAGGAGGAATTCTGTTTTTAGAGCGTTCAGTTTGAGATGGTTATCTGCAAGCCAGGATTGGGTATTCCTGAGAGTGGAGTTCAGCAAATTGATGTCTTCTAGGGTGTTGATCTTGAGGTAGAGTTGTGTATCGTCAGCATACATGTGAAAATGTACGTTAGAATCATGGAGCATTTTGGTGAGGGGTTCCATGAATAGGTTAAACAGTGTCGGAGAAAGTGAGGACCCTTGCGGCACTCCCAATGTTACTGGTGAGGAATTGGAGAGCGTGTTGTTGACCTTGAATTTTTGAGTACGGTTATGGAGGAAAGAGGTAAACCAGTTTAACACTGACCCTGATAAACCCATTCTGTGTTCCAGGAGATCTAATAGGTTCTCGTGTTTGACCGTATCAAAGGCTGATGATAGGTCTAGTAGGATGAGTAAACAAGATCCGTTCTTGTCAAGGATTTGTAGCGCATCATCAATAATGTGTATCATGGCAGATTCGGTGCTGTGGCCTGCTCTGAAACCTGATTGGTGTTTATCAAGGAGTTCAAAGTGATCAATGTGTTTAGTCAATTGGCGTTGTTCACATTTTTCATGAAGTTTAGCGAGGGTGGGAATATTGGAAATAGGACGATAGTTATTAAGGTCAGTAGGGTCGACTGTAGGTTTCTTTAGAATGGGTGAAACCTGTCCTATTTTGAGGGAGTCCGGTATGCAGCCTTGTTGAAGAGAACTGTTAATGATTTTGGTCCAGAGTGGAAGAAGCCATGGTGCGAGGTCTTTGACAGCATTCGCAGGGAGAGCATCGGTGAGGTGATTGGCCGGCTTCAAGGCGTTGAGAATCCTGCCTAAAGTTTCTTCAGAGTACGAGTCAAAGGAAGACCAAGTTGCATCGTTTTTTGGGCCAGACTTAGGGGGGAGCTGGCATGGCGGGGTAGGGAGGGTGGTGGTGATTTTCGTAAGAGGATCAGAGCGTGGTAATCAGTCATTTAGGAGATCCATCTTGATGTTGTCGATCTTCTAATTAAAGAAGGTAGAGAATTCTTCACAGTTGGGTTATGGGCGAGATAAGTTTTGTAGTCGTGGAGGTGCGTCCGTGGATTGTGTTTTGATTAACTCGAAAAGTTTTTGGGGACGGTTTTTAGCTAGGTCTAATTGGTGGCTGATGAAGTCTACTTTAGTGCGCTTGTTTTTTTTGTAGTAAGCATTTCTCTTTTTCCTTAGTACTTTGAGGTGATTAGCAGATGGAGCTG
This sequence comes from Triturus cristatus, assembly GCF_964204655.1. Lineage (NCBI taxonomy): Eukaryota > Metazoa > Chordata > Amphibia > Caudata > Salamandridae > Triturus > Triturus cristatus. The sequence goes on from NC_140586.1 coordinate 810,845,756, forward strand.
ATCTCCAATTGCGTTCCAGGGATCTGAGGGCCCGTCTATCCTCATTGAGAAGACCGTTGTATCAGGGCTTAGAAACTTTAATGGGAGCTCTCTTAAGTTGCAGGGGGGCTACCTCCTTGATTAACGTGGACATGGTGTTGAGGTAGTGGTTGGTGAGGTCCTGGACGTCGGAGGTACCTAGAGGGGGCTGAAGCAGGTTGTAGCTGGAGGAGGGTAATGAGTTAGGGTTGAGATTTTTCAGGTCTCTTTTCCAGATCTTTGGATTTGTAGAATGAGCCGAGTTGAGTTTTAAAGTTTCCTTGATGTTGAAGGTGATAATATGATGGTCCGACCAATCACAGGGTTGGATCGACTCTAGCTGAATGACGTCAGTTTTGGAGATTATAAGATCGAGGGTTGAGCCTTTGTTGTGTGTCGGGCTGTTGCAGGATTGGATGAGGGCTAGATCATCCAGGAAGTTTTTAAGGCTGTTAACCGCGGCATCATTGCTGTCATTCCAATGGAGATTGAAATCGCCAAGGAATATTTGGGTGTTTTGCCGCCCATTGTTGGTAGAGATCATGTCCATGAAGTGTTCAGTGAAGAGGAGGTTGTCTCCTGGGGGATGATAGATGATGTGGAGTAAGCATACTAGTTTGACATTGCAGCTAATGTCCAGGCATAAGTATTCACACGAGGGGAAAATAGGCGAAATGGCTCTATTTACAGTGAGGTTGCTACGATGAATACAAGCTATACCTCCCCCTATCTTGTCCGATCTGTCCAATCTAATGATGTTGTAGTCTGGTGGGACTAGGATGTCGATGAGTGGGGTGGAGGATTCTGTTAGCCAGGTTTCAGTTAACACTATCATGTCCAGCTCCTGTGGCATGATGAGGTCAGCTATATCGGTTGCGTGTCTAGAGGCCGATCTTCAGTTTAGCAAAATATATTTAAGACGGGGTGAGATGAGGGAGGGGGAGGAGTCCTGAGTGAGAGGGATTCTTCTAAGGTTGTTATCGTTGACTCCTCTATTGTTGTAGGTAGCAGGTCTGAAGGGGTTGAGGGGGATAGTCGGGATGGTCAACTAAGAGGACATACAGGGGTTGGGGAGAGCAGGATCGTAAGAGTGTAGAAGAGAGAGAAGGTTGCTCTCTGAGAGCTGATTGATGCTACGCATAGGGCGTGTACGTGTGTTGTGGGACGGGACTGTTTTCCAACTGGATGGAGGAGTTTTAGAGATGAAAGAAGTGTGGTGTGTGCGCTCGATTGAGTTATAGGTTTTAGAGGAAATAGAGCGCGATGATTGTCTCGACAGCACCTCTTTAAAAGAGTGGAGCTCCGTTTTAATTTGGTGCAGCGCCATCATAATTTCATCTAGTCTAGGGTCTGGAGCAGATATAGGTGAGGTAGGTGGCTGTGTAATGCATGTGGATGGCTGCGCTGAGGAAAGGATGGGTGTGTGAGCAGTAGCCGGTATGAAAGGAAGTGGAGGCATTGCCGTGCCTGAGTGTGGGTGGGTTGTGGGTGTGGGTGGGTGGATAGTGGGAGTGGTAGGCTGATGTGTGGGTGTGGGAAAATAAGGGACGGGAGAAGGGATGGTGGCTTGCACTGCCGGAAACAAGGTTTCTGAAAGATGGTGGGGTGTCAAGTTATGTGCCAACAATCTACGTCGAGGGGGGTGGGTGTGCTGTGGGGAAGATGTGTAGGGAGAGGCAATATGGGGCGTAGATGAGGTAATGGTAGAGAATGTATCTATGGGAGATAAGATGTTACAGGGGAGGGGACAATGGGCTTAAGCAGAGGGGGTTCCAAATCTAAGGGGGGGCGCATGCTATCTCAGTCATGAAGGGCTGAAGAGTGATAGGGTTGGGTGCAGTGATGTGTGGTGTGTTGATGGGATTGATGGTGTTCAGGGGGGGATGCCAAAAGAAACCGGTGCTTGTGGTGTCAGGGCCTGACTAAGGGTGAGGGTGTCAGCCCTGCAGGTTGGGGAGGAGGAGGTGACGTGCAGTGTGTGGAAGGGAAGAGTAAGTTGAGTGGGGGACAGAGGAGGAAAAGGAAGAGGAGGGGTGGTGTTGTTTGCCAGTGTGGACGGTGTTATCAGTTTTGTGCTGGCGCGGGGTGTGGGTTGAGTAGCCAAGTGGGGCTTAGACACCATGTTATTAATGATGGGGAAGATGTTGTCAAAAAAGTTTAAGTTATGGTCTGTGGCTTGGATGAGGATAGTACCATTATTGTATATGGTGATAGTAGCTGTCGCAGGAAAGAGCTGGGAGGGGGAAATGCCGAAAGCTGTACCGTGAGAGGTTTTCCTCGTGGAGGAGATCGAGAGCGAAGCTAGGAAAGCTTTTCTTAATTGGGCTCTTTGTTTCGTGTGGAAAATAAAATCCGTGGTAGTAATCCCACTGTGAGGTGAGAAATAAGGATCAGCCAAGAGTTTCGGGGTGAAGTTTTAAAAAGTTGTGCTTAAATCGTTTGGCAGATTCTTTGGTGAGATTAGGGGGATAAATGATGCTATAGGAGGGCAAAACTGCGTGCTCCATGATGATGCGGATAGCACAGTAAGAGGCAAAACATGCTAGGGGTAGGTTGATGTCAGCCACGGGTGCCGAGTGAAGGTTAGGCTGAGAGGTACACAAGGGGAGGAAAAGGGAAAACAAAAAAAAAGGGACATCACGAGGGCTTAGAGGTGGAGAGGCTGGAGGAGTGCAGTGTGAGGGATTTACAGTAAATTCGCTTTGCGCTGAGGGGAAGGGGAGGTCAGGCTAATGAGAGGTGGAGGGTGGGGGGAAACTAGGAAGGTCACATCAAAGAGAACGAACTAATAAAACCGTTATGTGGTCCATTGACGCAGTTTCTATACCCTATGGGAGCAACCGTGTGGTCCTATTTCCATGTCCATTAGGGAAGTGGGGGCTCTGGGGGACCAACAATAGAGTCTAGTTTTGCTGGCATTGGAGCTGAAAGATGGAAAGAAAGTCCTATTTCAGTTTTGACTGATTTACGTCAGTAGCTGTGGCCGGTGCTTGGAGTGGACAGGAGAAGGAGATATTTATTGTCTCGGCCATGTTAGGGGAGAATAAACTATGGTTGCTGCCATCTTAAGTATATCAGAGGACATACATGTGCAAACAAATGGTAATGTGGCAATGTCCCTGATGAATACTTGAATAAAAAATAAAAAAAAGAATTTGCACCAAAGATCAACAGCTGGCTTTTTGGTGATTAACAATGCTATATTGTCCTTGCTGGATACATGATTGAGCGGTTTGCGGCACCACGGTCATCCATCGCTCCTGTGGGAGGCCTGCGACGGGAGAGGCCAGGTCGCAGGATCCGGCAGCACCGCGGGCCAGACGAGCAGCGGTATGCAATTAGAGTCCCGACGTTCCAATCAGCTGCACGCCGAGGGCCAGACGAGCGGCGGATCGTGATCAGGCCTCGATGCTCCTATGAGCTACACACCGAGGGCCTACAGCTGGCATCTGTAGCAGCTCCCGCTAGACTTATTTGCGGTGAGATAGGTCACCGGTCACATATGCTCCCGCACTGAACCAGCCATCGAGAGCGCCTGGAGGCGGAAGGCAGCGCCCAGCTCCGCTTTCTCCGGCGAGGTGAATCACCGACCAGCCGCCCGGGGAGCACGGTCTTCGGCGTCGGGACCTGCGGGGGAGAAGCGAGGTGCAGCAGCACTCACCCCTAGGCCTTGCAGCAATGTGTCCCTCGCAGCTGACACCCAGGCACACCAGGGGTCCCGGAGACCGTCTCTGTGCTGTCCTCAGCGTCGCTGTCCTCAGCGTCGGGAGGTGCAAGGGAGCAGCGGGTGCAGCAGCACTCAACCCTAGGTTCGTCCAGTGATGTCTCCCTCGCAGCCGCCACCCAGGCTCGCCAGGAGTCCCGGAGACCATCTCTGCATGCGCATCACAACACCACAGCAAACGGAGGCAGAGAAGCTGCAGAATGTCGCGACGAGGTAAGTTGGGTAAGTCCGGGCGATCCAGTGCTACAGGGCACACGATGCAGTAGAGAGAGAAGGGCAGCTGGCGGGGTTAACCAGGGATAAACACCGATGCGGTAATCCCCAACCCGGAGCTCTTGCAGGGAGCTCCTACTCAGTGGACATTTTGGACATTCAGCGCCGGCGCAAGGAAAGGGGAGGAGAGAGCCATATCTCTGAAGGTATGGCGCTCTCCTGCTACCTCCCTGTTGTGCAAAGCAGCACAGCCTTATGGAGGGCTGTGCTGCGTTGCGTGACTTTATTGTAAATCTCCCTCTAAATCTTGTTTTTCAAGAACTCCATTGGCAGCTAAAGTTTTGGAATAGGAGTGCACTATTATTTTAGATAACATAATTTCCGGATTTTACTCGGCACCAACATGTTGACTTGTGATCACTTCTTTATTCCATGTTTCATGTCAAAGTGCACATTTACACTGGGTTTCTGAGTTCATATCAGTTAGGTAGGTTTTGCCCTGACTTTGATGTGACTGAGAGGATAGAGGGAGCCACCCCTTGAGTTTGTGGTGAAAATGGAATGTTGTTGGTGGTGTTAGTTAGCAAGGTGTGATGATACAAGTGACAAAAGTCAATCAAACTTCGGGGTAGATTTTCTAACATTTTGTGCTGGGTTCACGCCACAAAAGTGATGCTAATCAGCACTAGATGCTTTTTTACCAAATTCCACTGCAATTGTTTTGCGGTGGAAAGTACCCTACAAGTAACGCAAAGCAGCACGAAGCATTGCTTTGCATTACTTAGTGCAAAGGGGGCGTTACATTAGTGGCACATGGGCATTCCCATGCAATCACCCATGCCTTTTGACGCAAACCCTATCAAAAAACAATTGTAGATAGGGTTTAGCACCAAAAGTTAATGCCGTCTGAAAAGAGTCATTAAGAGGAGTAATGTCTTAATTTCTCCTTTTTTTCCTACTTTGCATGTGTGCTGCACTGTGCAGCATGCATATAAGGTAAGAAAAGTGTTTAAAGTTGTCTAGGCATAGTATTTTGTACATAAAGGGTATCCTTCCTATACAAAACCTATGCTAGACTCAGTCACGCATCCTAGTGCTATGGCGCTAAGGTGTGTGCGTCACGCAAAACAGCTAAACACAGTGTTGGCGCGAGGTAGAGGGGAGGAGAGAGTCATATCTCTGTAGATAGGGCGCTCTCCTGCTCCTTCTCTCTCACGCAACGCAGCACAGCATCTTTGGATGCATGGCTGTACTGCGTGACATTTTTTAGAATCTGCTTCTTCGGGTCTAGTCAGTGTTCCAAGCATTAGTTACAAATTTAAGTTACTGTGGCTTAGCTCTGAAGGGTGGATTAGACCATTTCAGTGTTAAGGCCCCTCCTCTCCAAGGTTCCTTTCAGGGCCGGACTGGGAACCACAACCGGCCCTGGCAACGTGCTCGGACGCTCCCCCCCCCCCAAGGGCTGGGTGGGGGGTGCCGCCGAGCTCTTTGCCAGGACCGGTTTTCGGCCGATTTTGTTACAGGGCCGATTTTACAGGCCCTGTAACAAAAAACGGCCCCCAGGGGCCCGAAACCGGCCCCCACCCGTGCGGCGCACCGGAGGATTGCCTGGTGCCCGCTATGGCCAGTCCGGCCCTGGTTCCTTTCCACACATTTATACCCCCTGATATCAGGTAGTGGGCAATTTGTGTCTTGGTCAACCAGGATTTACTTTGCCAATTTCTTCACTTCTAGGCTCATCTTCCAGAAATAGTTGTACATGGCGAGCACAAACCTTAAATTTTGTCCTGTACCCTTCCGGGAGGCCGCAGACAGTTTTTAAGGTAGTTTTCATGTGTCTGTGACACTTCCTTTTTAGGGCAGCCTGGCCATATGAGGGCTCTTCATTTGCTGTTTGCTGTCATTAACTTTTTGGAGGATCAATGTAGATTACTTTGCAGTTTGATGGATGTACCAAGAACAGGACACGTGTCAGTTCCTCTCAGCGGTGGAATGGAGGGATCTTTCTAAAGACTTATCTCTAAAAGTTAATTTTCTTTGCATATCATTTATGTGGCGTGTGAATGTAAAGTGTGAGTCAATGATTACATCAAGATTATCTTCTGCCAGTACCAGTGCAGAGTTGTATGCTACACCAAAGGTATCAATGTATTTATAAATCACTATGCGATTAGTCAATGACAGGAGAATTGAAATATTTTTTGATCCAGAGAATTGCTGTCACCAGTCACATAAATGTTGTGCTTGGGAAGCTTGTTCTGCTGCATGCTTTATCTGTACTCTATGTTAACCAATCTTGCTGAACACCTTTTAACTCTTAAAAATCCACACTGATTGGAATTAAATGGGTGGGGTTGCAGCTTGCAAGGGGGCCACAGAAGGATGAAGGGGACACAGCATGAAGCCATGAGATATGGAAGAGTGCCAACAGGGCGAAAGCGGACGTGAGCGCAGGATGGAAGTGGGAGCTCAATGTGAAAGGAGTAGTGCAGGGTACGAGGGGAGCACAACGTGCACGAGGGGGAGTGCAGGGGGAAGAGAACACAGGATGCAATCTGGAGTGCAGGGCGGAAAAGATACTTGAGAATTTAAAGGGGCTAGAGGGTACAAAGAAATGAAAAATGTAACGGGGGTCACATGGTGCAAGAGGAGCTCAGGGTGAAAAGGAGAAATGTTGCAAGGGGGAGTAGAGGCTGCAAAGCTGGCATGCAGGGTGCAGTGGGGGCACTCAGATCAAGCAGAAGCGTGAAGGTGGTGCTTTCTTGGTGCAAGGAAGATAGCAAGGTGCAAGTGGACATAAACCTTTTGCATATACTTCTTTGGGCTAAAAATGTAGGGGCAGATTTACAAGCCCCTTGCTCCTCTTTTACGCCGCCGTTGCGTCACTTTTGATGCTGCGGGGTATTTACAACGTGACGCATCTGGGAGATGTGTCATGTTGTAAAGCCCAGCGCCAGAAGTAGGCGTTTCTGCGCAGGGGGGGGGGGGCGTTCCATCGCAGGAACGCCTCTTAAAAGTGGCTGAGTGAAATCTACAAGATTGAAGCAGGCGTAAGGATTGATGCAGCATTGTGAAGATAGGGCACCCCAGAGCCTTGCTGGAGCTGCGTCGCGCTTGCGATGCATCTCCAGCAATGCACTGCCTTTATGGCACAGATGTTTTTTGCTACATGGTGCGCTGCATTGTAAATGCGGCGCATCCATGATGGCGGAGCCGTGACTCACAATAACTGGCGCATCCCTGATGATATGCAGGGATGCATCAGTTATTGTAAATCTGCCCCGTGGTGTAGAATTCAAGGGTGCAAGGAGTGAAGGGTGCAAGAGGAGAGCACATGCTGCAGAGGGAAGTGTAAAGTACAAGGAAGAATGCAAGCTGAAAGGGAGAGCACGGAGCACAGAGAGGGAGAGGTTCATGCTCACGGAGTAATGAAGAATGAAGGGGCGGTAGATCATGGGCAACTGCCCGACTCTTAGGCATGTCTGTGGAAATGTTTCCACCTACCTGATAGGTTGTGAGCATAGAGGTACCACAAGCTCTTTCTCTGTTGGCAGTAATTTTGGGACAAAGGACGTTTTAAAAACCTCTGTGTACATCATACCATACAACTCAACACCCTTCAACAATTTTACAAGCCCACATTTTTCAGTAATTTCTCAAAGAAGAACATTTTCTTGGCATTCTGAGTCAGGGCCTTTTTTAGCAGTTGGTGGATGTCTGACATCTGCCAAAAAGTAGCACATGCCCTGTCCACTCTCTTTAGAGTGCTTAGCGGACCAATATACCCCTGACCTATGAAAGATGGGTCAGTGCCCTGCTTTCTGGATGATGACCCCATCCACCAAACTCTAAGGAAAGCCTCTAATCTCTTACCCTTAAATGCAAGTTTTATGAATGTGAAACTTTGCAGCTGTTCTTACTCGACTACAAAGCGCCCAAATACTTTCACTGGTGCACAATTGTTCAACAAATAAATGACCAAACTATAACACTAGGGGGTATATTCACAAGAATGAGTGAAAACTGCGGCAAGAGTAGCGTAACGTAAATTTCAATATCGCAGCCCATCGCGGGCAAATAACCCTGTGATAACGTGGGATTCACAACAAGGCGGTAGCATGCGATAGTCTGCCAAAACCGCAGAAAATGTCTGCGGTAAAACCACCTCGATGGAGATAAAAACACAAACAAGTGACAGTGATTTCCCTTGCGTCAATGATGGTCATCTTGTGGGATGCCAGTCAGAGGGTGCTACATTGCATTTTGTGTACCGGTCCCGTGGACACTACAACTGAGACACACGCATCACTCACTTCCTTGTCTGGACATGGACTGAACCACGCCCAGAGCCAATGTGTCATTGTGGCAAGCCCTGTGCTGGTCTGGCGTACGGCAGGCCAGACCACTCCGCTTACGCTCCGAGGGGGGTCCCCCTCACAGGCGACCTCGCTTGTGGTGTGCAGGTCACTGGTCTAGTTGTCAGCATGTCACAGCCACTCCCTGAGGGCAGGTTTGCACACACACCACACCCATCTGACACAGGCGTCACAGGTCATGTGACTCCGCCAACATAAGGGGCCGACGACGTCACATTCTCCTCTACCAGTGGTGAGTGGATGACGGACGCCACGGTTCCCAATAATGAAGGGCACATGAGTTTTGTTGCACACGGGGTTAGTGGCAACCCAGGCCTGTGTACGGCACGGGCCGACCACCACGTGGTGCTGTCTGGGGTTGCACAGGGTTTTTTTTTTTTTTTTTTTGTTTTTTATTAGCATTTGACAAAATACAAAAACTATTACAACATAACAGGCCAGTTCGTTATTTCATCAAAATGGATTATAGCTCAATGTCAGTTTATACATTGAAATGCAAAGCTATACGTGGTCTCGTCAAGCACCAGTCTTAAATACATAACAGTACTAATCCCATACATGAAGGTTCTCCTCGATGGTAGTTTGCGAAACCAAAAATGCAGTCCGCACAGCATAAAATACAGCAGAGCAAATATCTCTTGGGGCAGTTGAACCCTATAGAGTTCACAGCTCATGCCACAGGGTGCGATGGTCTAGGGGTCGCACCCAACATTGCGTTGCCTGCAGGTTAGACCCTAACTAAGGTTCATCACACGCATTCTCACCTAGAGCTTCTCCAGCCAATTCGCTCTGTCCCCTTAACCACGTCAGAAAAGGGTCCCAGATATCCCGAGGTCGTGAGGTAAGGGGCACCAATTCCCAGAATGTACTCAGCTGCTCATTACCATAGGTGACATCTGCAAGCCACCTCTTAAACACTGGCACCCTCCTTCTCCCCCAATGTACCGCCACTTGCCGTTTCGCGTAGAGTAAAAGCAGGGCATGTAATTTGCGCAGTTTGGGCGGGGTGTCTTTAACATAGCCCAGTAAGCCTAAAAGAGGCAATGGAACATCCGGTACCCCAATAATTTGACTAATCGAGGTGAAACTTTTTGACCAATACTCAACAAGCACTGGGCAGTCCCAAGCCATATGCAAAAATGTAGCGGGGAATATCTGCAGCGCCAACAACTATCGTCTTCTTTTAACCCCATGCGATGCAGGCTGATGGGTGTTCTATAAAATCTATTTAAATATTTAAAATGGATCAGGCGGAGTCTATAGTTGGGTGATAGCTCAGTCAGTTGTCCACAACAAAAATCCCACTGTGCCTTGGTTAATGGGGTGGGAAGATCTACATTCCAATATTGAAAGGATTTGGACTCCACCACCGGAGCTGTGTTTTGCATGTGTGTATATAAACGTGTAATCAGTTTGCTCGGGGAGGGGAATTTCAATAGATTTTCCAGTGCTTGAAGTTGTGGAGGGGCCACTGGGAAATCCCTAGACAGCGCACGACATGTAGCACACAACTTATGATATAGGAATAGCTCAGAATAGAGTACTGTCTGGCCTTCCTCTGCCAACAGGGGCAGTCTGAATTCATTGTCGGGGAATATATCGTCAAATGTGCGCAGTTGTAATTTCTGCGTTAGGCGCTTACCAACCCCGTCTTCAAGACAGGGCAACATAGGATTCTGTGCTAATGGGATGGAGGGGGCATACAGCAACGGGATCTTCGCCCGTTTTCGCAACTCCTCCCAGGCCCACCGCAGCGTGCCAGCAGTATCAACGTCTCCATGTGGGCGCCGCGACGACTTGTAGATTGCAACTCGTAGTGGGATAGGTGCAACCGTGTCAATCTCCACTGCAACATGGGGCTGGAATGGCCTGGGGTGTACCCAAAAGTGTAAAAACTGGGCCTGGGCACACAATGCATAAAGATGCATGTCCGGAGCGCCCAATCCGCCCTGTCACAGCGGAAGTGTGAGCATGTCCCAAGAGACACGCGCCTGCCCACCCGCCCAAGTCAACGATATTAAGTGCGATTTAAGAGTGTTAAAGAAATGTGTTGTGAGTGGGATCTGGATATTTACAAAGAGATATAAGAATTTGGGTAGGATGACCATTTTGGCCAATGCTATCCGCCCAGCTAAGGAGAGTGGTAGTTTAGACCAGATCCTGACCTTCTCCTCCAACCATTCAGTCGCACGTCCATAATTTAGATTTCATATTGCCTGTGTGTCCCGACTGATCCATATGCCTAAGTATTTGACCTCTTCAGCCTCCCATTTCATGGGGTATTCAGAGTGCAACTGCGACGTGCCATCAGTTAGTGGGAATATCACTGGTTTTGCCCAGTTTATAGTGATCCCAGAGATTCCTCCAAACCGGATGAATTCCCTCAAAACTGGGTCGAGGTTTACCTCTGGGTTGAGCAAATATAGAGTCACGTCATCGGCATATAGAGATATTAGTAGACTCCTAGAGCTAAGCCCTATGCCCCTCGCAGTATGGTGTTGCCGGATGCGAGCAGCCAGTGGCTCCATCGCGATGGCGAACAGGAGTGGGGAGAGAGGGCATCCCTGCCTTGTGCCGCGCGATATGGGGAAGGGATCAGATAACATTCCATTTACCCTGATTTGGGCCCTGGGTGAGGTATACAACAACTGTATTCAATTAAGTAGAAGGGGGCTAAAGCCCATGCGGCCTAGTATAGCAAACAGATATGGCCACTCGAGTGTATCGAAGGCCTTAGTTGCGTCCAGAAAGACCACTGCCGCGCGTACATCATGGTGCAAATAGTGCAGGATTGAGAATATAGTGGGCAGGTTATGAGATGTGGATCTCCCAGGGATGAACCCTGATTGATCCGGAAGTGCAACCATACGGATCAATGGTTGTATTCGATTGGCAAGCAACTTAGCTAATATTTTGGCATCATCATTGATCAGCGATAGAGGCCGATATGAATGCACTTCCGTGTCTGGCTTCCCCGGCTTTAATAGAGTGATTATTATGGCTTCCCTCATGGACGCAGGCAGTACCCCCACCTCCAATGCTTCCTCATATACCGCCAGTAACCTAGGTTCTAGCTCGTCAACGTATGCCTTATAAAAGGAGGTAGTTAGGCCGTCAGGGCCAGGGGCTTTATCAGGTGGCATGCTTTTTATTACCTGGGCAACATCCTCTATGGTGAACGGGAGGTCCATATATTGCCTGTGGCGGTTATGAAACCAGACTAGGGCAATCGAGTCCATAAATGATTGCACCCCCTCCGGGCACGTGTCTTGGGTAGCAGTATATAACCCCGAATTGAACTCGAAGAACACATTTAAAATGATCCCCTGACCCCTGATTACTGTGTCCGGTGCAGTGTGTATTTCATGAATAAAAGTAGTGGACCTGGGCGGCCTAATCATACCCGCTAGTGTGCGCCCCGGCCTATCTCCCTCTCCATAGCGCCTCGCCTCCACGTATTTTCCAAGGAAGATAACCTCCCGCTGTGCTTCTTCAGAGAATTCAATTAGCTTGGCCTTCAGGAGGCCAGCCGTACCCTGGTCCGCATTGGAATAGAATTCCTCCTCAAGTTCTCTAATTTGGGCCTCTAGGGAGGCCAGCGTTCCCCTAAGAGCTTTCAACACCCCTGCTTGTCTTGCAATACATTTACCTCTGATCACGACTTTGAATGCCTACCAGAGGGAGGCCACAGTGTCCACAGATCCAGTGTTTAAGTCAAAATATTTGTGTATGTCAGACCTGATCTCCTCTCTAAACGCTCCGTCGAGCAGAGCATGCGGGGGGAGACGCTAGGTGAAGGCACGCGGGAGTGAGCCAGGTACTAGTAATTTCAACAAACAAGGGGCATGATCTGATAAGGTGCGCGGCATGTGCAATACATCTAATGACCAAGAGGCAACATCACGGGACACCAGCCAAAAGTCCAAGTGGGACCATGCACTATGATGATCAGATGTGCAGGTGCCCTCCCTAAGCAATGGTTTCCTTTCACGCCAGATATCTACCAAGTCACCATCATAGATTATAGCCTTTAGGGCGGCGCCAGCTGCAGTGTGTAAAGATCGAGAAGTTCCCTGCCTATCCAATTCGTCATTCAGCACAGCATTAAAATCTCCACCCCACAGTATCGTACTGCAACCTGTAGCTCTCACTCTCATCCAGACATCAGTAAAAACTTCGGGAGAGTCCACATTAGGGCCATAGACAGCCACAATGGCCATAGAGACCCCACACAACAAGCCAAGCAAAATGGTAAAACGCCCCTCTGGGTCAATTCGCACCAATCTCTCCTTCCAATCCAGTCCCCGTTTAATAAGCACAGCCACACCACGTGCATAATTGGAGTAGACAAACAAATAGACACTTCCCCAATGCTTATGGCGTATTCTAGTGGAATGTGTGTCATTCAAGTGAGTCTCCTGCAACAAACAAATATCTATATTATGTCTAGAAAGGTAAGCATGTACTAATCTTGATTTCCTACCATCGTTGAGGCCACAAATGTTCCAAGTAATGCAATTTAGTACATTAGTGAGGTTGCAAGTGCCAAACAACCACTAGCCTAAAATGAATAGTGCTGACGAGCGCAGATCCAGCAATGAAGTCCACAAGACATCCAAGGAGCGAGATACAGACTGGCAAAAACCCCCAAAACATCCCCCACCCTCCACCCCCCACCCACTCCAACCCCCCAATCAGGTTGCAGAATACCCACCCTAGAAAAACAAAACCACAACATGAGCTTTTCAAAACAGGGAAGTCTCCCATGGGGGCGCAGTAGCACCGGCAAACTACCTCGTTAACACAAGGTGGCCAGGAATACTGCGGGGGGAGCTGCATGCCCTGGCGCAAGACGACACACTACATGTAATAACATATTTGAGAGCGACAGATCGTGCAGCAGCCACCCGAACATCATATTTCAGTGTCTATATTATCGTCTTCTAAGGTAAGAACTCAGCCAAGCATACGGTACCCATATCAGTCATTGTCACTGAGGCGGTCTCCTGCAGCCTGAGCGTCCCCCCGAGTTCCTTTATTCTTCTTACTCCCTACGTGCTTGGCAAATTTTAAAGCCGATTTCGAGTCAGTAAAAACAGTGGGCAGCTCCATCAAAGGACACTTTCAATTTGGCCGGATATAGTAGGGAGTATGGAATCTGTGCCTGCAACAAGATACGTTTGGCCGGGAGGAATTCCCGTTGGGCCGCCTGCACTGCTGGGGTGAAGTCCGGATAGAACGAGATGTTGTTGCCTTTGTGCTGTATCTTCCCCTTCTCTCTAGCCAATCTGAGGATGAGATCCCTGTCTTGATAGTTGAGAAGTTTTGCTATGATGGGTCTCGGTGGAGCGCCAATCGGGGGCCTCTGTCCCAGCGATCGATTAGCCCGTTCCACAACAAAAACAGAGGATAAGTTCGGGTCAAACAGCTCATGGAGTAGGTCAGTAATATAGGTTTCCATCCTGGAAATGGCGGTCGTCTCGAGAATTCCAGTAATGCGGAGGTTGTTGCGTCGTGACCTCGCCTCTAAATCATCATTCTTGGCCCTGATGACCCCTAGTAGCTTGTCCATATGAAGCAGCTGTTCTTTTGTCTCCACTTGGAATTCATGGAAATCAGTTTGACGATTTTCCAGTACATCAAGGCGAGACTCGTGTGTCGATACCTGGGATTTGACGGAGTCCAGCTGCGACGTCAACGTGTCTAGTTTCGTATCTATGTTATGGAGACTGGACCTCATCTCAAGCATGAGGGACTGCAGATCCTCTCCCTGATCCTCAGTCTGCGCGCCCTGCTGGCCATCTCCATGCACCTCTCGGTCCGGCTCCGTGGTCCGCGTGAAGCGCTTGCCATCAAAGGTTAGCCTTGGCTGCCTTGCGTCTGGCTTACCCATGATGAGGGGTGTGCGGAGTTCGTAGCAGAGGATCCCCAAACAGCGTCTCAGCAGTCGAAGAGCCCAAGCGACAGAAGCCCCCTGTCTTCGTGCCCCCAGGGGAAAATAGCACCACAGCGACCCGCTACACAGCCCGTGCAAAGCTCAATCAGGCACGGCCAGAGTCGCGATGCCAATGCACGCAACTCCGCTTCAGGCACCACTCAGAACCAGGGGGACGGCAGCAGAGCGCAGCACACGCTACGAATATGTGATAGAGAGAGTAGGCATCGACAGAAAGCAGACTGGCCCAGCAGTGGTCACAGGACAGGCTTCAGCTTCCAACCTGGGTCCTAGGTGCGCCGTGGGGCGCGCCGTCTCAGCAACTACCACAGAGCAAAACAACACTTGTACCGCAACCACTGGCAGTTGAAGGCCAACTTGGGCGTTCCACGCCAGACGATGAGCGCAGGACTCCCATCTGCTCCCCAAGGGCAGCGTCTCCAGGCCCCCAGGTAATGCCAGCTCAACAGTAGGCCTCTATCTTCCTTCAGGGCAGGCAGGACCTCGTGTAGCTACTCCCACATCAACAGCTCCAGAGCGACCAGGTGCAGGGCTGGGGTTCCGCACAGGCTTCGACCAGCACTCAGCGAGGGTCCAAGGCGTCCGTCCGGTGCAGTCGCTGCCTCAATAAGAACCACAGACCTAAAGTATTGGAGGTAGCTTTCAAGCGCCGCCGGCGGGCGCCACAAAATGGCGGGTCTCAATCAATCCCCGTCTTCCCCGTCCGTCCAACCACAGCAGCGCAGCGCCGGAGGTCACCAGCAGGCATCCGCAGTTCGCCTGCACCTCAGTTCATAATATATCCGGCTCCGCCGGGAGAGGATAGCCCGCAGTTCCCCCCAATTGATGTCGCGGCATGGCCCACGTCTAGGCCGGAGCCGTGGGCTAAATTTCTGCGAGGCCCGCAGGTCCGGCGATCGCCTCCACAGAGGGCCCCAGACGCCTCACCTCCGCAAAGGGACAGCCGCTCAGAGATATACTCCGAGCATCGGAGCACTTCCGAAGGATCAGCGGGTGTTCCGCGCTGCGTCGCAAGCACCAGGGCCGCCAAGCATTCCTCCGGTGTGCAGGATTTGACAAAGGATCTTTTCCCGGCCAGCGGGGCGCGCTCAGTAGGTGGCCATTCCGCAGCGCGGCAGACCATGCCCCCGGGGTTGCACAGGGTTAATCGCACCTGGCGCATTGCCTGCAAGCACCGGCACCCTGCCATGGGACGGTGACTTTGGGTGCACTGAGTCAGTCGCACCTTAAGCTGCTGGGCAAGTGGGCACCCTGTGATGATGTCCCGTCCCGACGGTCCGCGCAACTCAGGTTTCGTGTGCCCTGCTGGACCGCAGTGTAGGCCAGAGCCATCAGGCAGCGCGGGCCTACCGCCACATGGCCTCGCTTCCGGGTCACAGACTTAGTGGCACCCATTGGGCTGATAGGGTATATAAAAGACACACAATTGATGTACGTACTGCTGAGCAAATCAAAACTGAGCGGGTGTGCAGCCTGTGATGTTGCCAGGTGCACTGGTATGTCCTCAGCCATGGAGTATTCCAGGCCCAGCAACACAAGTGAGACCTGGTGGCCTGCGGAGCATGGCTGCATGGTGCGGAGGGTGCCATGTCCGCAGGCCCTGGGCTTGTGGCTTGCAGCGGCACGTGGTGGGACATGCAGTCTCTCACGCCGGTGGCTGAAGGTGAGCAGTGAGGCCTGGGTGTGCATGGGCGGGCATGCTCCATGGGCGGCGGGTGCCTTTGTGATGCCTCTGCCTCTGCCTGGGTGTGCATGGGCAGGCAGGCGCTGTTGTCTTGTGTGAGTGTGTGTACTGTGCCAGTCATGTATCTGGACTCTGTTTCAGATGACGGCTCTGACTCAGATGTGTGACCTAATGGACTGCACTACATGCCGGCAAGTGGTTGGAAACACACCGGTGGCACCAGGTGAGCAGTGTGGCCTGGGTGCGCAGGGGCTGCTCCCTCTCTTCTTCTCTCCCTCTCTCTCCCCCTCTCTTCTTTTCTCTCTCTCTCTCGCCCTCTCTTCTTCTCTCTTTCTCTCCCTCTTCTTCTCTCTCTCTCTTTCTCCTTCGCTCTCTCTCTGTCCTTTGATGTGCGCAGGACACACCTTCTCATCATGTTTTTTGTCTTGCAGGCCGCCATGTGTCTTCATTTAATTTTGGTGTTCATTTTAATAAAGTTTTATTTGTTGCTTTGAACGTGAATGTGTGATGCTCATTTCTGTGACGACACATGCATTTCAACTGTTGTGATTGTGCGACATCATGCAGAATATTTTGTACATGTTTTTGTGTAGCTGATGTGGCATGTCTTTGTGGGGGGGTGCCAGGGAGGGGTGGTCCGGGGGGTGGTGTCGGTGGGCCCTCTTGTGTGTCCGGGACGCATGATGTGTGGCTCCATGGCATCTGTTGTCCTTCCGATGTGGCCCTGGGGTGGTCTCCCTTTTGTGGTGCTGGCTGCCGTCCGACTTACCACCAGGTCAGAGCAGGTGTAGATTTCCTGCTGCTAACACGCCTTATTGCCAGTTTTGTGTTCTTATTGCCGATCTGTCTGGTCGTTGAGAATGTTGAGGAGTGGTGTGGTCGCGGCTTTTGGCACGGGAACGCCCACTCTGCATCTCAATAGCGATAGTTACGGGGATCCTCTGTGGCGATGCTTCTTGCGGCTGCTATCGGGGGTAAACTGGTGCTGGGGGCTGTTAACACCAGCTTGTGAATGGGGAGGTAAATTTATCAGGACTTTGGCTGCGATAAAGTGCCATTAATTCGGCGATAGCTCCTTGTGAATATGGCCCTAGGTCTTCCATCCATCGAATAATATTTTTGTAATGCTGATGAACCCTCTATTCAAAATTGCTCCGAAGAGGTTGTAAGGTGGTATGTTAGTGTTCACTAAATAAATATAAATTCAAAGGGTATTTATTGTCAATTGTTGCGATAGTTGTTGTCCTTGGTAAATGTGTCTGCAGGTATACAGACAGGCCTGTGGGACAGGAGGATCTGGATGGTGTTAATATTTGTAAGAAGGGGGGTAAAAAGGGATGTCTAACTTGCCAGCAGGCACTTTAAGTTACACTTAGAAGCTGATAGAAGGCTGTGGTTTGAGTTGAAGGTCAGTGGTGTGTCCCCTCTTACTGAGGGCAGTTCTCAATCAGCACTTTCCTCTTTCTTTAGCTACGCCTGATCCGCTCGGTTTTACGAGAGTCACATCTGTGGCTTCAGCCCAAGGACGTGTTTAAGTTTCTGTGCCAGCGCCAGAGGGGGTTAGAGGGTTTCATGCTGCCCCGGGAGCCAGCGCGGCTCTACTGTTTCATGGGCCAATAAAGCACTCTATTCTCATGTAGGAGCCAATGAAATTACACAACAATAAATCTGTTTATAATAGGTTCGTAGCCAGCGCAAGAATAGCATTTCCCAGGGCAATCGCCCACTTTTCACTCCTCTGCCTCACGTTGCTTAGCGACTAACTCAGCCTCTGCTGTGCTGCAGAACTTCATCAGAGCACCGGGCATCCTTCGCAGGCTCTGATTTTGGGGAACCAGGCCTCGTCATCATAGATTTCACCTTTCCAAGAGAAAAATGAAATTTTTAAAAATTGTATGTGCTTTAATGAGTTTCTCTGCTTACAGATACGTCATTTGAGAGCCGCAACTGGTCCATTCACCTAGGCTGGAAGAAAGAAGGACAAGTGGCTGTCAGAGGAAATGCATTTTTATAGTGTGAACAATTACACTGTGACGTTCCACCTTCAGAGGTGCTACGTCATGCAGCTCCCAATCCTACGTTTGAGGAAGGCCATTCCTTAATGGAAAGGATATTAGAGGCTGATTATTAACGCCCCTTTGACTTCAGATGCTGAAACCATCCAATGAACTGCCATTGCTCTGTGCCAGTAACATAAGATATCAGGATAATGAGACATTGTTGGACAAGGAGGCAGTATCTATGAGGCCTGCACAAATAACATGACTACATTTGTCCTTCACTGGGAACCAAACACCAAATTGTCGCGCCTGACTCTCAGAGGGTAGAGTTGCAGAGCAGTCTGAGGCTTACTCAAGGGAGGTGGTGAGGGCTAGTAATCGCCATTACAGGTGCACAGTAATAACACTCAATAATTGATTGTCCAGTCTGTACTTTGCTTTATAAAAGTAAGATTACATTTATTAAACACACACACTACTCAATACTATGCACCAATTTACAAATATACATAAGCTGTTGGAATTACTTTGTGACATTGCATAACATCTCCACCCCTCCCGCAGGGGGGTGGGGTCTAGTACCACCACTCCCATGTATGCACATCATCTTGTCCCCTAATGCAGTTAGTTGAACATAACCTGGAGCGAGGGCCCTGCGCACTGGCACCATCCCAGTGGCGACCTACCCCATTACCTCAACAAGCATTTAAACTAGGCACACCTGCCCTGGTGACACATAATCCTGACTGAGCATCTCCCACTGACCATACAGGATGCACCTCTACATCTTAGGGGCTAACAGTCTGGATTGTTCTTCACCTAAGCGCAACAGCAAGAATACATGTTTAAGCATCACTTTAGAATGACAGTACTCATCACATTGGTTGATCATTATAATGCATTGCAATTATAGCCCCTAAAGGCATCACAGATGAAATCACAGGATTAAGCATATACAGCCAGACACCCTAGCAGGAATGTCATACAACATAACCCCATTTGTCTTATGACATCACCTTACACAGATACTTCACATTACACCTGTGACGTTCAGTCCCTCTAAAAGAAATAAAGTTAGTAAATGCAGTTCTGGTGCACCTCTTCACCTCCAGGAGATGCCCTTCTCCAGACATCCCCAACTCAGCCCTTCACTACTTGAGGCAGTCCCTAAGGCACCCCTAGTTGTAAAACAAAAGTTCCAGCCATGGGGGGGATGCAGATGATTCCTGGCTGAGCCCTTGAGGGGTTATTCTTTTTTGTCCCCATGAGACTTAGGGAATGACTTCTTTGCGTTGTGCTGGGGGAGACTGCGTTGCTTCTGCAGCTCCCTCTGCACCCTGTCACACATGTGGTGGTGACCCCGTCCTCGTGGGGCCACCACAAGTAGAGAAAAGCTGACTTTTCCTTGCAGGCCGGTCCAGGGCGCTAATGAATATTAGAGAAGCGGCACCCCTGCTGCTCTGTGGAGAGCCGCGCTGCCCTTCTTCCTGGCGTTTCACGACATCGTTGGGGGTCCGGTCCCACCCGGACCCCATGCTTCTGGTGAGTTGTTCTCGCAGCTCGGGGAGCCCACCCCCGGCCACTCCACGACATCGTTGGAGGTTCGGTCCCACCCGGACCCCGTGCTGCCGGTGAGTTGTTCTGACAGCCCAGGGAGCCCACCCCCAGCCGCTCCTCTCCTCATTGCTGGGGCCCGGTCTCACCCGGGCACCCCGTGCTGGCAGAATGATGGAGGGCAGCCCGGGGAGCCCACCCCCGACCGCCCCTGCCGGCTCCCTCCCGGCCCACACCCTTGTGTGCGGCCGCAGGAGCCGACATGTGCATTCTGGTCTGCCCGCTCCGCCGGGCAGACACGGAGGCTGCTTCCTCGCTAGCAGGTCTTCGGGGGAGTGTGCAACGGCACTTCCCCCGCCTTCCATTCAGGGCCCGGAGATGGGGTCCCGGGCCCCCTTGCACATATTTACGGGGAGCGCGATGGCGCTCCCCGGCTTTACTTCCGGGGGACGGGGCCCAGAGTAGGGATCCTGGGCCCCCATGACTTCCTTGCGGTGGGCACGATGGCGTTCCCTGCACTTCATTGTCGCAGGGGGCAAGGGTGGGATCCTGGCACCCGGGTTGGGCCCCTCCACGGGGAGCACAACGGCGCTCCCCAACTTTTGTCTTTACAGAGGGCGCGACAGTGCTCCCCTGCCTCCAGGTTCGGCGGGGGCTCCTGGCACCCCGTGGGGGCTTTTTTCACGGGGAGCCAGACGGCGCTCCCTGACTTTTCTTCTTGTGGGGGCAGCCCCCAGGACCTGACCCAGCCCACCCAATTCTGCATAAGTGCTGCCACACCATTCACTTTGTAGCTGCTCCTGGCCTGCGCACGCCAAGAATCTCCCCTGCGCAGCCCGTACACATGTGTACACGCATGTACACATGTGTCTGTATGTAACCAGCCCGGTGCCCCTTACTCCAGCTGCTGCGCAGTGGCCTAGTCAAGCTAGGGGGACACCAGTAAAATCCACATGCAGTCTCTTTCATCATGAGTTCACTGTGTGTGAGTCCCAACTTATGAGGCTCTCCCACAGTAAAAGCTCAACAAATAGGTGCTCAAAAAGTGAAAAATCTGGCCGGCTCAGAGTGTCAGAACCACCTTCTAATATACATCCAGCTAAAGTACCTGAGATAAAAGCGAAGATCTGGCTCTGTCACAAAATACTACTGCAGCATTTATTGCTACCTATCCATTCCAATGGAGACCAGCTCAGATACTTGGGGGTGTACCTCAATAGGGGCCTGGAAATGATGGCGCCCGACAATATCGATTGCCTCATTGCCAGGGAAGACTATACAAAATGGGCACCCTTACACCTATCCTTATGGGGTAGGATACAAGTAGTGAAGATGGTAGCGGTACCTTGATTCACGTATGTTCTGGGCATGCTACCATTGTCGGATGCCCTATCCAAACTGCAAGCGATTGATAAGACATCAAGACCTTTGTTTGGGAGCCATGAAGCCCAGAATCCGAATGTCCAAATTGTTGATAAACAGAAGACAAGGTGGTCTCAGCCTTCCATCAGTCGAACATTATTACATGGCCCTACAACTCACTCAACTAGCTATGCTGGGCTCAACTGCTAAGGGCACCCCATTGTGGGGTGCCATTGAGCAACATCTTATGGCCAGTGGGCAGGTTTCCAGATTCTTTATGTTTACAACCATCCGTCTTCACTATCACTGAACCCAGTGGTGTGCTCCACAGTGCGCTTCGGCTTCTGTGGCTAAAAAATGTTAAGGGGGATACATACCCCTCTGGCGCAATTCCACCATTTGTGTGGGTGGATGTCCCATATTCTGCAAAGGGTGGTGGACGTCATGTATCCGTACACTGGATCAGATACTATTATGTGGCGATCTTAAAACCTTTGTAGTGCTGCATGAGGCATTTCAACTACCTGCTACACAAAAGTCACTATAGAATTGCCCATGGAGTAAACTTGGAAAACCACCTTGGAACATCTGAGATTCCCCTATGGCACAGTACCTATACTATTATGGCCTCTTCAGACTGCTTCTACATTCTCTTGACGTCCCACTTGCATGCTCTACCCCTCATGTCACAGTTTTGTGTCAAATGACAGGATACTCTTTATGTTGCTTACACTGATTGTGACTGGAAAGAGTTGCTAGCGGACTTGGAAAAAGGGGTTAGAAATTCTGTGTATTCAAGACTGTTTTGGACTGGTACTGGACTCCGCACAAATTGCACACAGCAGACTTGCTCCCTCACTTGATCTGCTGGGACTGTGGCCAGACAGGATGTGGCATCTTACATGTCCTCCATGACTGCCCACTCTTACTTGAAGTATGGCAATGGATAGGGAGCACCCTTACTGAGACTCTACACAACGCAACTACCATTACATCGCAAGTTTTTGCAACGCATACCATTACAACGCAAATGTAGTATAATAAATTGAATGATCCATTACAACGCATACTACAACAACACACACATTTACAACGCTATATATATATATTTTTTGTATAATAAACCCATGGAGCGGGATGCAGGGAAAACAGGGGTTTTGGGTGGGGAAGTGTATTAAAACGTAAATAATGAAAATTAATACACAAGCATTAAAATTAATACTCGAGTATTAAAATTAATACACAGGGCTAATATTAAAAATAGGGATAGTACAATTTATATAAATTTATTAAAATAATTGCTACAACACATACTATTTTATAACACAATATTTAATTAAATTACCCAATATTACAAAAAAAACTCGCCCAACAAAATTAATACTCAAGTACTTTTTTCAGGATTATTTTTTTTTACTTTATAATTTTAATAAACATTTCCAAAATGCATAATAAACATATAAATTAAACATAAAACTTAAATTAATATAAACTAATTTATTTACGACATTTTAACATAACATAAATTTAACCAACATTTTCAAAATGTTATTATGTAAACACAAAAAAATACACAAACATAAAAACACTACATAATAACACAAATTAAACTACTATTAATAAATCATAGATTTTTACATAACAAAAATAGTATAATACACAACTAATACCAACAACAAAAAGAAAAGTTCCGTTTTACAAATACGAAACAAAAAGTCCAACAATTCTTTCAATTAAATTACTTTGACCCGGAAATAGCCAAAACAGATGTTAAAACCTACTAAAATAAAAAGATACGAAAAGTAACATAAGAAAATAATTATTTATATTCTCACACACCATTAAAAACACAAAGAAAAATTAAACGCAAAACACATTTTTCAAATAACGTTCAAGACAACAAAACGTATAAAAGGAGCCATCCACCATTTTTAAAATTGTAGTTACCTGATTACCAGAGACTGCACGCAGGATTACACTTTGCAAATTCTACTCGGCGAAGAAAGCCAGCTAAAGCTCAAAGTAAGTACAAACTATAGAAATGTATAGCTACTTAACAAGTTTTTAGAGACGCAAATGAACCAAATTAGAACATATTATTTTAGTTTTTCAGTTTGTTACAAAACTTTACAACCTCCAACCAACTTTACTGAATACTCTATTTGGGACAATATATATATCAAAAGCAAGTCAAAACATATTTTTTTTTCTCATTTAAAACAAAATGTAAAATAGTTGTTTTATAGTAAATAATGCTAAAACGAATGAGACTTCACCCAAAAAAATAATTAGTATTCACTTTACAAAATATATTCAAAGTTAAAATAATGTTTCTGTTTAAACTTTTTTTTACACTTGATTCTAAAAATGTGCAGGATAATAATGTATTAAAATTACTATTCTTTCTGCAAAGGGTGCTTTCCTGTGAGAAAATACTGGATAGTGTTTAAGTTAAAATAAGTATTCCAACTCCAAAAGGTGTTTGATTCAGAAAATGTGCAAAAAAGGGTGCTTGCCTGTGAGAAAACACTGGATAATGTTTACGTTAAAATAACTATTCCAACTCCAAAAGTTGTTTGATTCTGAAAATGTGCATGATTAAAATTACTATTCTTACTCCAAAGAGTTCTTGCCTGTGAGAAAATGCTGGATAGTGTTTAGGTTAAAATAACTATTCCTACTCCAAACTATGCTTCCCTCTGAGAAAATGCTGGATAGTGTTTAAGTTCAAATTACTTTTCCAACTCCAAAAAGTGTTTGACTCAGAAAATATGCACGACAATAATATATTAAAATTACTATTTCTACTCCAAAGAATGGTTGCCTCAACGAAAATGCTGGATAGTGTTTAGATTAAAATTACTATTCCGACCCCAAAAGATGCTTGCCTAAGAGAAAATGCTGGATAGTGTTTAGGTTAAAATAACTATTCCAACTCCAAAAGTTCCTTACCTGAGAGAAAATCCTGGGTAGTTTTTAGGTTAAAATATCTATTCCAACTCCAAAAGGTGCTTGAGTCAGAAAATGTGCAGGATAGTAGTATGTTAAAATTACTATTCCTACTCCAAAGGGTGCTTGCGTCACAGAAAATGCTGGATGGTGTTTATGTTAAAATTACTATTCCAACTCCAAAAGATGCTTGCCTAAGAGAAAATGCTGTATAGTGTTTAGACTAAAATAACGATTCCAACTCCAAAAGGTGCTTGATTCGGAAAATGTGCAGGATAGTAGTATGGTAAAATTACTATTCCTACTCCAAAGGGTGCTTGCCTCACAAAAATTGCTGGATAGTGTTTAGGTTAAAATTTCTATTCCAACTCCAAACAATGCTTGCGTAAGAGAAAATGCTGGATAGTGTTTAGGTTAAAATACCTATTCCAACTCCAAAAGGTGCTTGATTCAGAAAATGTGCTGGATAGTAGTAAGTTAAAATTACTATTCCTACTCCAAAGGGTGCTTGCCTCACATAAGAGAAAGTGCCGGCTAGTGTTTAGGTTAAAATAACTATTCCAACACCAAAAGGTGCTTGCCTGAGAGAAAATGCTGGATAGTGTTTAGGTTAAAATAACTATTCCAACTCCAAAAGGTGCTTGATTCAGAAATGTGCAGGATAGTACTAAGTTAAAATTACTATTCCTACTCCAAAGGGTGTTTTCCTCACAAAAAATGCTGGATAGCGTTTAGGTTAAAATTACTATTCCTACTCCAAAAGATGCTTGCCTAAGAGAAAATGCTGGATAGTGTTTAGGTTAAAATAACTATTCCAACTCCAAAAGGTGCTTGATTCAGAAAATGTGCAGGATAGTAGTATGTTGAAATTACTATTCCTACTCTAAAGGGTGCTTGCCTCACAGAAAATGCTGGATTGTGTTTAGGTTAATATAACTATTCCAACTCCAAAAGGTGCTTGATTCAGAAAATGTGCATGATAGTAGTATGTTAAAATTACTATTCCTACTATTCCTAAGGGTGCTTGCCTCACAGAAAATGCTGGATAGTGTTTAGGTTGAAATAACTATTCCAACTCCAAAAGGTGCTTGATTCAGACTATGTGCATGATACTAGTATATTTATATTACTATACCTACTCTAAAATATGCTTGACTCAAAGAAAATGCTGGATAGTGATGAGGTTAAAAGAAATATTCTTACTCCAAAAGCTGCTTCTTTCAATAAACATGCATAATATTAAAACGTTCAAATTACTATTCCTACGGTAATTTTTTTGTTATATCAACAGATTACTGCAATACAACATCTTAACAAACAAATCGCAAAATCCACTGGACAGCAGCAAACTCATATACCAAGGTAATTCTCTCAAATATAACCATCTAAGAAGAAGCAAATAAATGAGAAAACATACAAACACAAAATTAACCCTGGGCGTAGTTTGCGTAGTAGCACTACACGTAGCTACGCGGAGTACACTTTGATGTACGCTCAGCTACTCCTCAAACTGCGTAATGCGTAGCTGATAGCACTGTGTGCTTCTCAGCTCTGAGCAATAATTGCAAACAGCATATTGCACAGTGCAAGTTATGATAAAATAAGTATTTCTGTCTTTATATGCTAAAATGCATATAGTTATTTCACAAAAGTGAAAATGATAAATTAGCAAGCAGTGAGAGAGGTGATGATTTTGGGATCCTACCTAACCTAGGGAGAGAACCAAGCAGATGCCTTGAAAACAAAAAGCACATCTTCTTGAACGATTCGGCGGTGGTCCCATCCTCTGAGGACCAACCCAAGCACAGTTATTGGCAAAAATACATTCCCAACCAAAGGCCCTGCAAACCATTATAGGACAAGATTAGCAGTGGGCAGTAAATATTATAGTATCCAATATCCAAATAATTCTACAAAGAGCTGCAGTTCAACTAGTCGTTACTAGATGTCCCTCACGAGACAAATGCAAAAGCATTGAAATTATTGTTACATCAAGCTGCAGCTCCACTCATCGTTAACCCTGGGAGTAGTTTGCATAGTAATACTACACATAGCTACATGGAGTACACTTTGATCTATGTTCAGCTACTCCTCAAACTGCATAGTGCGTAGCTGATAGCACTGTGTGCTTTACTGCTCTGAGCAATAATTGCAAACAGCATCTTGCACAGTGTAAGTTATGAAAAATAAGTATTTCTGTCTTTATATGCTAAGATGCATATAGTCATTTCACAAAAGTGAAAATGATAAATTAGCAAGCAGTGAGAGAGGTGATGATTTTGGAATCCTCCATAACCTAGGGAGAGAACCAAGAAGATGCATTGAAAACAAAAAGCACATCTTCTTGAACGATTCAGCGGTGGTCCCATTCTCAGAGGACCACCCCAAGCACAGTTATTGGCAAAAATATAAATCCAACCAAAGGCCCTGCAAAGCATTATGGGACAAGATTAGCAGTGGGCAGTGAATATTATAGTATCCAATATAAAAATAATTCTATAAAGAGCTGCAGTTCAACTAGTCGTTACTAGATATCCCTCACGAGTCAAATGCAAAAGCATTGATATTATTGTTACATCAAGCTGCAGTTCCACTAGTCATTACTAGATGTCTCTCACGAGTCAAATGCAAAAGCTTCATGAAAGGGTTTCAATGCTTTTGCATTTGACTTGTGAGGGACATCTAGTAACGACTAGTGGAACTGCAGCTTGATGTAATAATAATTTCAATTCTTTTGCATTTGACTCGTGAGGGACATCTAATATTATGGGATGAGATTAGCAGTGGGCAGTGAATATTATAGTATCCAATATCAAAATAATTCTACAAAGAGCTGCAGTTCAACTAGTCGTTATTAGGTGTCCCTCGCGAGTCAAATGCAAAAGCATTGAAATTATTACATCACGCTACAGTTCCACTAGTCGTTACTAGGAATCCGTCAAGAGTCAAAGGCAAAAACATTGAAACCCTTTCATGAAGCTGCAGTTCCACTAGTCGTTACTAGGTGTCCCTCATGAGTCAAATGCAAAAGCATTTGACTTGAGGGACACCTAGCAACGACTAGTTGAACTGCAGCTTGATGTAATAATTTCAATGCTTTTGCATTTTTTCTCGTGAGGGACACCTAGTAACGACTAGTTGAACTGTAGCTCTTTGTAGAATTATTTTGATATTGGACACTATAATATTCACTGCCCAGTGCTAATCTCGTCCCTGCCCACTGCTAATATCATCCCATAATGCTTTGCAGGGCCTTTGGTTGGGATTGTATTTTTGCCCATAACGATGCTTGGGGTGGTCCAGGAGGGAGGGACCACCACTGAATCGTTCACCAGCATGATCTGCTCTTTGTGTTCAAGGCATCTGCTTGGTCCTCCCCCTAGGTTAGGGGGGACCCCAAAATTATCACCTCTCTCATTGCCTAATATCTTCATTCACAGTTCTCTTTTGTTAATTGGTTATATGCTTTTTAGCATGTAAAATTGCTTTATCAAAGTATTTGTTGGTATTGTTGATATTGCTGCTATGCTACATGTTGTAGCATAGTTTTTGCACTGTGCTACGTGCATTTTGCATAGTGCGTAGTAGCACAAACTATGCATGCTCTGTGAGTGAATCGTAGTATTATGCCCAGAGTTATTTGTCGTTACTCGATATTCCTCATGAGTCAAATGCAACAGCTTCATGAAAGGCTTTCAATGCATTTGCATTTGACTCGTGAGGGACATCTAGTAATGACTAGTGGAACCGCAGTTTTATATAATTAATAATAATATAATAAAATCTAAATCATCTAACAAAAGCCCTAGAAAAGTAATAATTGACTTTGAAATATCTATGATTAATACAATTACAAAAACGTATCCAGAAACCCAAATTCAAGATGTTTCTTTGACTTTTCTCAGGCATATTGGTGCAAACTTCAAAAAACATCCTTAATTGAGGATTATATATCAGACAGTAACCTACAGTTTGAACTAAAAAAACTAACTGCACTTTGCTTTGTTCCTCCTGACAGTGTAGATAAATACTACACTTCAATGACTGAATCTGAATATTTTACAGCAAATTATGATAAATTGGCACCTATACTAAATTATTTTGAAGACACACGGATTGGCCATCTAAGCAGGTCGGGTCACAGAAGGAGACCACGTTTCCATTTGGACTGGTGGAACTGTTACTCGACCTGCTTAGAAGGAGGAGCAAAAACAAACAATGCCATAGAGGGATGGCACAACTCCTTCAAAAAAGCAATTGGCAAACCTCACCTTAATTTCTATCATCTTTTGGAAATTTTGAAGAAGGAGCAAAGTTTCCAAGAAATGAGAATGGCACAATCATTAACAGGTAGTCTGAACCCACGTATTTCTACCAGAACTAAGGATTTTTTTTTTTTTATATGAACTTTATTCGGATAAAAACAACATATCCATAAAAGTACAGTTAAAAAGATATTGTACAAGGAAAAAGGTACAAATATTTCACAAATATCAGATGATAAAAATTAATCTGGATACATGGTATTGCGGATACGTATCGCCATTTTTAAAAAGGATCCAACTCGAAAACATAATTCATCATTGTTAATAGCTAGCACGATCCCATAAGCTATCTTGTAGTCAGTAGCACATCGTAATTTAAAGTACGAGATCAGAAATGTTTTAGTAAGTGGTAGATAATAAGAACATAAAAATAACAAATGTAACATTGATTGTTTTAAGGTGTTACTACATGGACAGAGGGAAAGATCGAGGTTTGCAGAATAACCAATAGGGAATGACAACAGATATTTCATTGTGTCTGTCCTTAGCCTGAAAAATAGGCCCCTTTCCCAGCAGCCAACAGGTTTTAAAAGATATTTGGGCATAACTGGGGTTGCATGCTCAATTTGCATATATCTAGCAACTGAAGTTTTATTACATTCAGTTGCTAATCTTATTTCTTTATAAGAAGCATAGAGTAGTTTTTCCAGAATTTTAATGCTGGTAGGGCTATGGTCTAAAGGATTTGAGAAAAGATGTTCCAAATTCAAGCTATTTAAACTTTTGAGGACTCCGGCCAACCATGGTATATCCATTCCTCTGTCACATTTTAAACAATCCAAGATTATCTCCCTAGTCAGTTGTGCGGCCGAATTCTTCCAGATTGTTAGCCAAAACAATGTCGGGCGAGCCTTAATAAAATCTTCTACATAAGGTAGATGAAGCTCGCTGTGGCAAGCATATGTGGAGGAAAAAAAAATGGGGCTCCCAGAATTTTACGACAGAACCTGTTCTCTTCACACTGAATAGTACTAGTGATGTTCCCCAATACCTCTGCACCATATGTGACGGTTGGTATGCATTGTAGTCTGTAAATTTTAATGATAGAAGGGACTACCTCTATGTTTTTAGGCTTAGGTAGCCTAAGGATTGTATTGATAGAATTAGTAAATTTCCTTTTACAGTGAACAATGTGGTCATTCCATAAACCATTAGATGCAAATACCAACCCAAGATACGGGAAAGTGCAAGTGCTTAACAATTGAGTAGAATTTAAAACAATTGAAAGGTTAGAATACTTCTTGGACCCACACGACATTAAAAACGATTTCTTAAAATTAGTACATAAGTCCAAAGTTGCCATAAATTCCACAAAGCCGTGAACCAGGGCGCGTAAAGCTTTGGGGGTGCGCCCCATTAACACAGCGTCATCAGCATAAAGCAACGCAGGGATCTTATTTCCACTAATGTTTGGGACATCTTCGGTTGAAAACAGTAGAGATTTAGTTAAGTCGTTGATGTATAATATAAATAAGAGGGGGGCCAAGACACAACCCTGTCTGACCCCCCTTCCAATTTCAATGGCCTTAGAAATCTCACCATTCCTACCTATACGCACCCTGCCTCTTAGGTCTCTGTGCAGATGTGCCAAGAAGGAAACTAATGAGTTGTCTAGGCCAAGATTTAAAAGAGTTTGCCACAGCCGTGATCTATTTACAAAATCAAAGGCTGACGTGAGGTCCATGAATGCCAGGTACATTGGTGTTTTCTTAGCTATAGTGTATTTTCTAACAATCAAGTGAAGGTTTAGGCACTGTTCCACTGTGCCAACCTTGCTCCTAAAACCCAGCTGAGATGGATGCAAGACCTTATTATCCTCGGCCCATAGGTTGATCCTATTAAATATCACCCTGCCCAAAATTTTTAAGGTGTTATCGATCAATGAAATTGGCCTATAGCAACTCGGGTTTGATCGATCCCCCTTCTTAAAAATTGGGACTATAGTACTAAATGACCAAGAATCAGGAATAGATGAGTTAGTAAGATTATTAAAAACATTGGTAATAAGTGGTGCCCAAAATTCGGGTTAACTTTTGATGAGGTCGATCAGGAGATCATCTGGTCCGGGGGCTTTACCCCCCAGACTTTGAATTATAGCTTCTTCAACCTCAGATAGTTCAATCTGTATCCCGATAGTGTATATATATTCTTTTTCAGGTTCGTTAGAAATCGGGGTGGCATAAATCTTACTAAAATGAGCCTCCCAAGATTCACTCGAGATATTGCAGCCAATTGGTGAGGAAGTATTGCCCACAGATTTCATATCTTTGACAGCCCTCCAGAAGTTCTTACCGTTTTTTAATACATTTGCCTGCATAAGATTTGCTCAATAATCATTAATAAGCTCTTCCTTCCTACGTATAATAGCTTTTTTGTAACTTCCCCTGAGTGATGATACAAGAGAGGTTACTCTGGGTTTGCTTGCAAGAGCCTTTATTAGCGCTCTATTAGCCGCAGAGCAATCCGTGTTAAACCAACCAGGATCGGGATTTAACACCCTAATCGGTTTAGACAGTATTTTTTTAATGCCGGAGCATAACCCTGAGAATGCGTCAACTACCTTTGTGTTACATAGGCCAAACGTCTAACAGGTGTTAATCAGGTTTGAATGAGATTTTATCATATTTTCAAATAGGGCATTATTATCAATGTTACGCCAAACAATTCTAAGTTTATCGTTGGATACCACCAAGTCACGTGCACCAGGCGTACAGTCGTACACTTGGCGGCATGAAAAACTTAGAGTGGTACTGATAGGGTTATGATCACCTTGTATTGTTGGGATTACCTCAGCCCTTAATACATGACTTTCTAGGGAAGCGGTTACAAAAATATAATCAATGGTGGAGGTAGAGCCTCGGCTTCTATAAATTGGAACTATACAACCGTCAGGAACAGGAGCAGCTGCAATCTGCATAACATTCAAAAAGTTATGCGAACTTAAAAGATTCACTAATTGTTCCCCTCTTTTGCTCAGTAATACTTGGGTGACGAGCCGAACGGCAGAATAAATATCCCTTGGGATTTTGACATTAAAGTCACCACCTAAACATATACCCTTAATTTGGGCACCACAGTTAACTAATTGTAATTTTAAGATAAAATTAAACAACAAAGAAAAGTTCATATTGGGCACAGTTTTAAAATCATCATTATAAAAATTGATCAGGTAAATTGAATCCCCCGAGTATAAAGGATTACTTGGAATTTATCACTGTTTGTAGGCAAAATTCTAGAACGGCCACCTGCCTTAATATTTATCCAAATTGAGAGACCGCCAGCAGGTCTACCTGATATAGGAATGGGGGACAAAATATTGAAACATTCAAAGCCCTCCATATACAACTCCTGAGTTGCCCAAGTCTCTTGGAACATGATTAATTAATTCTTTCCAATCCGGTAAATTTAGCTTAGATGCCAAACCGGCTACATTCCAGATCAATATTTTAAGTGTCTGATCGGCTTTCCTTATGGTTGGTGTGTCCGGTTTAAAGGCCTGAGGGCTTCTTTGGATTGGTGCTAAAATTAATGCGTCAGTTCTTACTTCATTCGTTACCTGGGTAGGCAGTCAATCTTGACAATCCAAACCAGACAGCGATGTGAATCTATTGAATGTTGGGATATGATTGTACATGTTACAGGACGGTGTCTCAAATGTGGGTTTATAAAAATAGCCTAAGAGTAGGGTCCATATACTGGTATTATGGCCATTCTGTTCCATCTGTGGTATTAAAATAGTTTTTGCCACCGATTGCCTCCGAAAATTAATAATTATACAATCCCCCTTGATGACTTTGGGGGATGTACCCAGCCAACCCACTCGTCGTACCATAATGATGTTCTCAATCAGTGAAGGTCTAAATCTCCTATATTTGGTGAGCCAATCAACGCACTTACAGCGTAGTTGCTCCCAAGACTCTCTCTGATCTTTTCTTAAAGGAGGAACACCTGCTAAAATTACAACGTATGGACACGCCTCAGGGGGCAAATTTAACACCACAAAGTGGTTTGTGGACCTTGAATTGATAGCAGCTTCTTGTTGGGTCTTAGCCAAGCTATCATTATTGGATATGTTCGTGGGTACATTGGTGGCGGATGTCGTGTTATTTATCAAATTACCGTCATAAATTTCGGTAATGTGGTCCAGAGGCCTATTTGCGTCCCTAGTACCCCTCGTATCGAACCATGTGCGAATCTCGTTACAAGTCACACAATCACTAATTCCCTGAGTTGAATTATGTGGCGCATTAATGTTTTGATAAGAGGTGGGTATACTATTAATAGGGATATTTATAATTTGCCTACTAGCAATGATAGAATCGGGTGTCTTAGCAACAACTTGGGGAACAACATTCACGGGCTGCAATACAGAGTGTGTTTGTTGGACAGTCAGAGAATTAAGAATACTATCTTGCAATGAGGAGAGAAAATTATCAAGAACAGGCTTAATATGATTGGTGATAACAGTAATTAGATAGCTAGTGTCAATTACTCTACTTTGATTGTCGTTATCAATAAAGGGGAATAAAAAGTCGTTATCAGTTTGAGTTCCAATCGTGTGAGAGAGCAATTCAACCGGTGGGGCTTCAACAGATGATTGATTTGTTGTTGGGTGAATCCACGAGTTTAAGGTCGAGCGTGTGGAACATGGGCGAGTGAGTTGTTTTCTCTTCGCACTCGCTGGCTTTCCTACTTTCCTTGTGCGTTTTGCCCCTAAGGTGAGAGTGTTGCTTATTTCAGAATTTGATACAGGTGTATCAAGTGTAAAAACATCATGAACCTCTTCACGGGCCAAAACGGGGACATCGGGATTGCTTACAGTCAAATCAGTTGTTTCGGCAATAAGTCCAGAGAGTGGTGCAGATTGCCCTAAGCCAAGAGACAAACGCCTCTCAGGGAGCTCAATTTCATTGCTCACAATACTAACAGCCCTCTCCAACATATTTTCAATACATGTAGTGGTCGATTTCATTACCGGTGCATTAGTGCGCCTCCTCATGGTTTCAAAAACAGCATACAACAATGGTGCTAGGGGGAATGGCGCAATTAATAATGTTAGTATATGGGAATGGGCTGTGCTCACCTACGAGATAGCCTCAGCCTGTTTTCAAATGTAAGAGATGTGGCCCAGTCCAGTCTCCTCCGGGCTCTGACGTGGAAGGACGGGCCCGCGCGCTGCTGTGTTCTCCTGCGCTTTTTAAGCGCGTAGGCGATGTTCTCTCCTCCCTCCTGGGAGTGCGGGATTGTGGGCAATGGAGTCCCCTCGAGCAGCAACCAGACCTTCTCAAGCTTTGCCAAGCGCGTCAGGAAATGTCAGAAAGACTATTGGGTGTAATTCAACAATTTTCGTTGACAGTGGCTTCAGACTACGCTGATAATCTTGCACACATGCTACACTTTTAAAACACATTTATTTTACTTGTCTGTTTTACCCTTAAACAACTCCTACTAATTCAATTGGTCTTATTAAAAAAAATTAAAATTAAAAATAAAAGCCGGGTCTTCTTACCTTCAGACGATTTCTATGTTCAACTCTCGGACTTACATTCCATCCATTACTTCACCAAGAGTCCTTTTTTTCTTTAATCCATAGTAAATAACAGCAAATCCATTAAAAAAATCCATCACCGGATGAAAAATATATTAATATGCACACTAAAATTAGTGCATATGTGAAAATACGCACCCAATAGAAAAATCACGAAAAATATATTTGTTTTCTGAAAAAACTCAACAAATTCCAACATTGCAATCCACTTCTAATTGAAATCCAATAACATTTCGATATCGCTAGATAGCCAACATAAGGAAACCCAAGAAAAAAATCCAGAAAATGTTTTTTATTTACATAGAAAAAATGCAACAAATTCCAAAAATTAAATCCATCTAGAGCCAAAATCCTGTAGAAAATTTGTTATGAACACATCCAAAGTGTATCCCAATATTCTTTTTACAGCAAACTCTAGTTTTAGCAACGTAGAGTTCTTGGATATTATGATCAAAGCAAATAGCCAAAAATTGGAAGTTGATCTCTTTACAAAACATACGACCCGCAATACGCTGCTGCACTTCAATAGCTATCACCCGAAAACACAAACAAGCAATCGCAATGCAATAGGTCTCGCATTTACGCGAGTTTGAGCTATTGACATTGGAAATAACAATGCCTTTTATTTTTGTTTTTGTTTTGAAAACATACATAAAAGGCATTGTCATTTACAATACCAATAGCTTAAACTCGTGTAACTGCGAGACCTATTGCATTGCAAATGCTTGTTATAATCTGCAGTAATTTTAAACATATGTATTCTTAGATGCCAATCCTCCCGGCTTGGGCGGGAGAGTACCGATTTCAAGGTTAGTCTCCCGCCTCCCAATTCCTGCAGAAACCCGATTCGAATGGCCAATCAGGATCTGCTGGAAACAAGGCAGAAGTGACATGTTGATGCCTGTGACGTCTCCTCCAACAATGACCTCTGAATCCTTAATTCTTGGAGGGGAGATTAGAAGGGTTGAGAGCATCCACATTTTATTTTTGGAAAATGTACAAAGTGTATAAAAAACAGAGTTTTGAACTCTGCTTTTGTTAGCACTGTGCTGTTCAACTGTCAACAATGAAATGCGGATTTTCTGCCACAAAATAAGCCAATGAACCCAAATCAGACAGATTGCCTCTGGATCAATATAAAATCAAGAGGGAAAATACATTCTCCCGACTATTTTCATTTTAAAAACTGGCCTGCTCTAAAATGTATTTTTGAGAACAGGGGTCCCTAGACAATTTAGGATTATATGAAGAATAAATATAGTCTAAATAGAAGCTATATTCTCTGTCCAGCCGGACAAGGTTTTAATCTCAAGATAAATAGATGAAAAAGGTATATACAAAAAAATACATGTGGGACATATCCAACGTCCTACTGACACAAGGAAACAAAGAAACAAAAACAAATGAAGAAAGGTTCAGGCAAAACAGAACGTGTCTGCGTAGTATAAATTATAGCAGACTCATGTAACGTGAAAACACCATTGCACATTAAGCTTTACAATATATTAATTTCATATGATGTAAAGACTGTCGACGGCGTTTCGATCCCTCCCAAAAATTAATGGAACCATCTTCAGGACATTATAATTATACATGCCTGCTTACAATTGGCGTAAAATTAGATAATATCGCCAGTATATATACAGTGAAAAATTGCTAAAATGCGTAAACCATGGAGATAAGGGTTTAGAAGGAGAAAAAATGAGAGAAAGGGAGTAAAAACATACGTTTATAATGGGCATTGGGTAAACCACAAACATTACATTATTGGTTGTGTATTTGAACATTATTAAGCCAAACTTTGCAAAGAAATGAGTGAGGAAGAACGAGTTAAAAAACCGGGTCGTGTTAGAATTTGAAAAGAAAGACACCAGGGATAGTGTTGCGAGTAGTATTTGAAAGAGAAGAACCGGAAATAAGGAGGGCCGCGTCGCAGGAAACGGCAAGAATAGATGAGGTAGCGACTGTGCTCACGGGGTAGTTCCTGCGTATAAGGAGAAACTGCTACCGAAAGGAAGATTACTTGGTCCCATTAATTTTTGCGAGGGATCGAAACGCCGTCCACAGTCTTTACATCATATGCAATAAATATATTGTAAAGCTTAATGTGCAATGGTGTTTTCAAAGTACATGAGTCTGCTATAATTTATACTACGCAGACACGTTCTGTTTTGCCTGAACCTTTCTTCATTTGTTTTTGTTTCTTTGTTTCCTTGTGTCAGTACGACGTTGGATATGTCCCACTTGGATTTTTTTGTTAATACCTTTTTCATGTATTTATCTTGAGATAATTGAAACCACATGGCAACGGTGAGGGTAACCGACACCAATAGGCCATGGGCGGAGCAATGCGCCCGCCTTTGGCCAATTGCGTGCTGTCTTTGTTAAAAAGACGCATGCAAAGGCCAATAGCGTGTCCCAAAAGGAAAAGCACACGCACAAGCATGTGCGATTTCTAGGTCAGTTTTGAAACCCCCTACAAGAGGTCTCTCGCTGCACGAGCAATGCTGCACACTGCAACGCTAGGCGCAAGACCTAAAAACCAGCATTCCGTTTGGACAGTTCCTGCGATTGCGCAGGAATTGCACTAATTTAACTTATTTTGACACAAGAGCAGTTGAGATGAAATCTAAGTTTATTGCCAGAGGTTATCCTCTTCGCTTAGTACATGACTCTTACAAAAGAGCACGGTACTATGACAGGCAACACTTGCTGACTCCAAAAGATCCTAAAGAGAATAATAGACTAGTATTTGTTACACGCCATTCTACACTAAATGATAACATTCGTCGCATTGTGAATTCTAATTGGCACATTTTAAATGCCACAAGCGATAGAGCCACTCTGATCCCAAAACCTCTTTTTGCCCATCGAAAGAATAAAAATCTAAAGGACATGATAGTGCGTTCTCACCTAACAAATACCTTGAATGAATCCATACAAACGACACTTTGTGGTAAGACACCACCAATAGGAAACTACAAATGTCTATTCTGTGTCGCATGCCAATTTGTCATAGAAACAAAAACTTATACAGTCAATGGAACAAGTTTCTCACTTAAATCTCTAACAAACTGAAGACTACAAACATTGTTTATCTAATCTTATGTCCCTGTGATCAGGGATACGTGGGGGAAACGTCGCGCACAATGACTACACATCTTACTTAGCATAGGTCGGCCATCAGAACCAAAAAACTAAATGCCTCACTAGTAAAACATCAATTAGAAGCTAATCCTTCTACCGAGGACATTAGATGGCTTATCCTTGAGAAAATCCATACTAAAGGCATTTCGAGCACAGAAATACGAAAGCGCAGGGAAGTCTTTTGGATTTTTACTCTAGATACTTATCTAAAAGAAATGAATACTGAAATACCTTGGGACCAGGCAATCAGATTTAACAATGTCTGACATTACAATATGGTCATTGAAAAGATATCCTCTAAAATCAGGGTGGGGATCTCTGGATGTCACACATATATCTCTTCAATGACAGTTATTAACAACTACCTTGATTTATCACCCTGATTCTCTTAATAAGGTGGCCATTTCAATTTCACAGATTTTTAGAACTATTTCAGTTTGTTATGCAAATTCATAAGAATTCCACTTAAATATTCCGAATAGGCTCAAAATCCTTCTGCACTATAAATTGATTTTTAAAAAGGGTTTCACTAAATATACACATGCCATCAAAACAATGAGGAATGCCTCATCTCATTTGTTTGTAAGTTACTACCTCGGTTTAATTTGAGTATGGTGGCTCATCCTCTTTCGGTATATATTTTTTTATCAACTGATATAAATAATCTACAATTAATATAGCCGTAAAAACGACTACACCTAACATTCAGGCATTTTGATATGTTCTGTATGTAGGATAAAGATCGCCGCCACCTTTACCTTTAGAAGGAAGAGACCTGTATAGCCTTTCATATTAACCAATCAGGAGCCGCCTGTGCCAACCAATCAGGAGTCACCTGTGCCATCCTTGGTGATTTATGCGGCACTTTGAATATATAAAACCTCCCACAGTACGTACACATCCTTCCATCCACTAATGTCTACGTAAGGAACTCTATGCCAAGAGGAGCTCGGACGAGCCCCCGGACACATCATCCTGGATGCCTGTTACTCGAACGTTTGCCTTTAGAAGCGCGGAAGCAATTGCCCGCATTCCAGAAGAGGCGAGCAAATTAGGATTCTTCGAAAGACACGGGTAAGAGCATTCCACATTAATTTTCAAAATACGTAGGAACTTCATAGCTCATAAGGCTCCCTCTACAACGTGTGGGTTTCTCTTTCCTTTTAACCCTGTTTATGCAGAGAACTAATATAGATGCCGAGGGCATCTCGGACAAGCCCTCGGATACACGGCCCCGAACGCTCGATATACAAGCGTCTACTGTTTTGGATCACGGACACAAGAGTGTGCATTCAAATACAAAGTGCCAGTAATCCTGGGTGCGTTAATCAACTCTAAAACCAGGGGTAAGAATCACCTCGCTACAGTTAATTTCAGTTACTAATTAGGATCATTAATTTTATTTAGTTAGAACATGATTATTTGCACTGCCATTATGAATAAATGACAAAATACACTTCTGTAGAGAACCGATATTTGCCCACTATCAAGACAAAAATTTTGGAATGCTTTACTCCTTTAGAGCACGCAAGTTCAATCGTAGTCCTTGCTGTATACTAGTTTCAATGCGAATATCAAGGACCCCCTGTAATTCTTCTAGAGCTCCTAGGACAGGGTAATAATACAATAGAAAGCAAAATTCCTAGGCAGTCAAATGGTTAAACTACTCTAACAACTCATCGTCACGAACAACATAATAAGGAGAACTCAGTGTGAATACAATTAAGCTACGTTAAAACATATTGGAATTTTATTCAATTCATTTTTTAACAAGACTTTAGTTCAGATAATATTGTGAACAATACATCATTCTGATACAATATAGTTTCAGTGAAATACAAAATCACACAAATATCACAAAACTAAAGGTAGTCTAAAATAGACAAAACATTAATACATATACATAGACATGATGAAAAACAACACAACAGAGAAATAGGGGCAAGTAATGTGAGGCGGCTAAAAGATGGATCTTCTCGGATTGTTTTTTCAGATTTTTTCTTCTAGTACTAATAATTCGTTTTTTAGAGAAGCAAGCAGTTCTTTAGCTGTTTCTAATATCAGTATCATTAAATCTTGTGAGCATATGTTGGCTATCATGCTCCACTTCTCAAGAAATTTCCTGAATTCCACAAATAGACCGGGAATGTTCCATACTCTTAACCCTTGCGGAATTACCCCTGCTTTAAGATATTGCAACTTGAAATCCCCATGGGCTTCTATTCTTTTTATTTTCTTCTTTAGGTTTAATAGTTGGATCGAATCATCACTGTTTTGAGCAGAGGCATTAGAAATGTTACTGGAAGAATTACTTGTGCCTACTAAAAGCGCAAACTCTTCATCAGAAAAACCGAATGTTTTAAGTTGTTCCATATTGAAGTAAGATTGTATATGAATAAAGGAAAATACAGCACTGAAAAGATGACAGGTTTATAGAAGGTAAAGCTTGAGACCTGTTCAAAGAAGATAACAGTGATTAAGAATAGTTACAGTGTGTAGAATAGAGCACTTAAAAGAAAAAGTGAAAGTCAAATGGCAACTTACTGAATAAAACAATCAGACAAACAAGATTTGAACAGATATGACAGTAACGAACAGTCCCACACAGACAAGCTGTGGGTAGGCAATGTGAATATCAAGGACAAGATATGAATGCCCTTACTCATCGCATATATTCTTAGATGCTAACAAGCGTGGCAATGTGTTGAATTTATTATACTGTCTGTACATATATATGTATAAAAAAAATCAAATATAGTTAGATCAAACTTCTTGATTAAAATTGTTCTGAGGAAATCATTGTTATTAGACAGATAAGTATGAATGTACAAGTATGCCTGGCACACATGTATTTAGCATCAGGGTAGAAAACTATGTGATGGGTATACATGTGAAAGTATAAATTGGAATGTTGCATATACTGCTTTTCTAAAAACTTTTTATATATATTTAAAGAAAATAATATTAACAAATAACAAAAGAATGAAAGATAAATAATACAAATTGATTTTTGATACAGAATAAACTTTTTTTTGGGGTGTTTGCATATTCTTATATTTGTGAGTCCACTTTTCTATGATATTTCCTAAATGTTTTTCACATGTACACATCCAAAGTGTATTACAGTTTAACCAAAGTTTAAATACATCTAACCGTAAAACTGATAAAAATGTGTTATTTATTAAACAACGTACCGATAAACCAAAAAGGTACACATTTCAAAACACTTTTGTTTCATTAAGGGGCCGATTCCGACCTCGCTGGGCAAAGGCTCCGTCTGACTCGGATCCGGAAGGTTTTCCAACCGACTCGAGCTCGGGGGCTCCGAGTGCCCGAGTAGGATGCGAACAAGCGCTGACCGACATGAGTCACTCGGAGCCCCATTGAAGTCAACGGGAGCCTTTTGTACGACGCGTACATAGGCTCCTATTGATGAAGAAGGTACATTGTGCACAAGTGCGCCTCCTGCAGTGGGCATGTGTCTGTGCCACCCGCACTGTATATGCACGTGTTGGTGGGACCCTTGGGTCCCCACCTGTGTCCGACTCATAAGGCTACGGGTGAAGGGGGGTCCGGCGCGGACCCCCGAATACCGCTTCCTGGAGCGTTTACGTGTCAGAGGCTCCGACTCGATCCGGCTGTCTGAATCGTGCATCGTACAGGCTCGGTCGTAAATTGCCTCTATTGCACGGCACTGCTTGCTTACAGATGAGACGTACGGAGCGGTTCAGACCTGGAAACGATTCGGTTGGCGAATTTCGCATTGCTCGCATCGTACTTGCTCGCTCGTACAGCTGTATGAGTTGGACGGAAAACACGCGTACGGCTCATATTTTTTCCGTCCGGATCGTGTTCGGAGCCCTTCTGTGCGAGATCGGAATCGGCCCCTATGTGTTTAATATATACCAGTAACCACTTAACAAAACAAATGTAGTTTTAGAAATA
Organism: Triturus cristatus; assembly: GCF_964204655.1. Taxonomy (NCBI): domain Eukaryota; kingdom Metazoa; phylum Chordata; class Amphibia; order Caudata; family Salamandridae; genus Triturus; species Triturus cristatus. The sequence continues at coordinate 810,886,557 of NC_140586.1, forward strand.
AAAGACCCGACGTGGAACTACTACTGCAACATGTATTGGCTGAAATTAGTTTCTGAAAACACATGAAACCTATGTAAAACACATTTACTAAATAGATATACCTCCCTCATCTCTCCTTACAATAAACATTACCACTACACTATGGGGCATATTCACAAGGACTTATCTCTGAATTATCTCCACCTTAACGCTTTAAAAGTGGAGATAGATCAAACACCCCATTCACAAGCTGGTTCAAACTGCAGATATCGCCAGTATTCCCACGATAACTGCCCCAAAATCTATCTCCACTGTGGACACCACCAACTAACCATAATGAGATGCAGAGTAGGCGTTCCCGTGCAAAAACACACAAAAAAAACCACAACACCACTTTCACAACGAAATGCCAGATCCGCAATGCGAGTCAAAAACACACGATAAGCTGCGTTACCCGCAGGTATTTAACACCTGCCTCAAGTAGGGGTAAAGATGGACGACTACCTGCAGTAGGCAACGGAGCCCCGCACACAGCCACACCCGAAAAACAAACAACGCCATGGAGCTACTTATCATGCAGTTCGGAGCCCCAACAGGGCCACAACACTCACCGCCACCACCTCCAGGACTGCCACCACCCCCAGGTCCCGGACCCGCCCCCGTACCACCACAGAGACAGCGCAAAGTAAGACAGCGGACCTACCGCAATCGCACCACTCTCCCAAACCTAACGCCCGAGGAAGTCATTGCCCACTACAGGCTCAAAAGGACAACCATCCTCCTCATCATGACCCACATCGCCACAGGCTGATGGTCCCAACATCTCTCCGCAGACAAAGCTGCTGGCTGTGCTGCATCTGTTTGCCTCTGGTACCTTCCAACCAACAACTGCCAGAGTCAGAGGGGTCTCACAGCCAGCCCTATCAAAGTTTATCACACCTGTCCTGGATGCCATCCTCAGCTTCATACCCCAGTACCTTCATCCTGGGCTACCCCTGCATGCAATAAAGACATATCATGGCACCACAGTCACACAACAGCTGAATGTGTGGAGATGCGGAATGCAGCCATGTGCGGAAGATGCAAGTGACCCGTGCATGGGAATGTACACAATGACAAGTGAGGTGTGGATGTGCAGGACAGACATGGGTATGCAAACCACAGACATGTCCATGCAGACCACAACTGCTGGTGACTGGTAAGTAGTGAGCAGTGGACGCAACCATGTCACCCCAGGCCGTGGGTCAGATAGCGGAAGTGTCGCACACTGCTCCCCCCCTGTGTGCATGAGCATAGTAAGTTGGCCCTGTGTACGCCAGGGCTGCACAGGGGTGTGGTCTAAAACCCCATTGCACAGAGCGTGGTTCACTCCCTGGAAGGCCAACATCGCTGACAGTGCGGCGCCTCGTGGCCTGCCACGAGGCCGATACCGTGAGCAGCGGGGCCCGCGACCCTGTGCGCCTGCTGCACCCCAGGACACTGATGCACAGACTAGGCCTGCCCACCTCAGCACACCTGCCAACACCGTCGCGTGTCAAAGAGGGCCCACCACGTGCCGATGCAAGCTCCAAGCCCCAGTTCCGCGACCTCTGCAGTCTCCACAAACCATCGCTGGCCCCCCTGACGCTGGCCCACATCACTCTTTTCTTATTAACATACTCCGCTGGCGTCCTCTTCGGCCCAGTAGGTTCCACATGTGGAACTGTGTCCTGTGTCCTGAATGGCAGTGACCCCAAGTCTGTGGCAGCGACCACAGCACCAGACTCCCTTCGATCAGTGAGGCATAATTCCATATCGCAGGCCTGCGACACGTGGTGCAACTAACCCTGTTCAACGCAAGCCGGCAACTCGTGGTGCCACTAGCCCTGTTCAACGCAAGCCGGCAACACGTGGTGCCACTAACCCTGTGCTCCATTGGTGACCGTCATCCTCTGACGGGACATCGTTGGTGTCTGAGCCTGTGGCTTGGGGGTTGTGATCAGCAACGGGCAGGTACGGACTTGGTGTCTGGCATGGGTCTGTGGCATTCGTATCTGCCATGCGGCTGGGCACAGCTGGCATGTGTCCTCTGCATCATGACCTCCCATTCTGCCCCGTGACACTCCACGGAAGGCACCTATGACACGTGCAAGGCCCTGCTCTGCCCTCATGACCCTACCCCAGTCTCCAGCAGGTCAGCGTCCCATGGCGGTGGGCCGCTGTGCATCGGGGGCCACTAGCCCTGTGCGACTCGAGTCTTTCCCCTTTGTGGTTCTGACATTGCATTTCTGATGACTGTTGGAATTGTTGCCAGCACCAGCTACTCTCTGAGGGCTGGCTTACACTCACCACACACACAGCCAGCACAGGCGTCACTGGATTAGTGGGCCTGCCATCACATCCTGTCGAACCAAGTATTGACTCTTTTCTCCGTGCACTGTCACAGGTGATCAAGGATAGGCACTCTGCCCTTGGATGATGACACCCCTCCGAGACCCAAACACACCCGCCCAGAGACAGTACAATGCGGCCCACATATGCACCATGGGCATCGTTGAACTCACATTTGGCGTGCTGAAGACACATTTCAGGTGCCTGGACAGCACAGGTGGAAAGCTCCTGTACAGCCCGGACATCGTGTGCAAGATGATCGTTGCATGTTGTGTGTTGCACAACATCTGTGTTCGCACCAATACCCCATGGATCCCAGTTCCAGAGGTACTGGACGGTGATGGTGACAATGGGGCAGGTGGCCCGCATCCCCCTGCAGCTGCGACAGGTTTGACCCGCAGGAACACCATCATTGACACTTACTTATCATGAGCACGTCACATCGTGGCCATCCATGGCAATCATGGGACAATACAAGATGTCCAATTGCACAGCATGTGCGATTAAAACATATTTGCAGGTTACAGGTTGTACTTGTACATTGTCATGTTACATTTTCCTGCGATTACAGATGTGATTTGCCATGTTGTGCACATTTGCGCAACCAGTTGTGATTTGTCTACCACTGGTCTCTTTCATGCGGTGTGCCTGTCGGTTGTGTTCTTCCACGGTGCTTGGATGTTGTGGGGTACATGTTGTCCTCTGCAGTCGGTCAGGGTGCATCCGTGGTACTCCACAGTTGATGTCTTATTTTTCTGTGGAATTTTCCGTAGGCTGTTTGTGTGCTTTTTCCCACATTACGCATTACTATTGCTGCCCTTGCGCTGATTGTCACTGTTTTCTTATCGCGCTTTGGCCTACCGCAGGTTTTTTTGTGTTGTGGTTTGTGTTTTTAATTCCATCGAGGTGGTTGTATCGCGGACATTGACCGCGGTGTCGGCAGACTATCGCATGGTACCGCCTTGTTGTGAATTTCACGTTGACACCGGGTTATCTTCCCGTGATAGGCTGCGATGTGTGAAGTTGCGTTTTTTGGTGTTGTTTATCACACGTTCTTGTGAATATACCCCTTTGTATTTTAAGAATGTAAATGTATCTTTCCTTAACACAGCTCTCCCTTGCTCCTGTTCTCTCCAGCGACGATCTACGTAATGATGAAACCAGCAACGGGTGTTGTGCTTGTTTCATGTTTTGATTAAATCGCACGCTTTATGGAATTGGGCTCGAGTTGATTATTTGTGGAGAGGTAATAATCGTTCTGAATATTGTGAGGGTCGCGACTTCACTCGAAGCCCGCCACCGCAAAGCGGCAGAGAGACCTGCGACTTTTGTGGATAATATATATATATATGTATTATTTTTTTACATCAATTAATAATTAATTCCATATACTTTACATTAAGATATATATATAATTAATCACAATTTACTATTAACAGTAATAGTATTTAAACCTAACATTAACTTTATTTTTCTCTATGTAATTTTTTATTTAAAATATTCATTAATATTTAATTCGTTTTTAGAAATACTTTCTTTAAGTTTTTACATAACAAATAAATACTTATAAACATTTTTTATACCTGAGTATTAATTTACTGAGAATTTTAACCTAAACCTTAAAATGAATTAACTAATTATAATCATCAAATTAAATATTTACCAACAAAATTAATACCTGAGTATTTTAATCTTATATTTAAAACGACATTTTTGGTAAATGTTTCCATAATAATTATAACAGTAGCATTAATATTAATACCTGAGTATTAATCTACTCATAACTTATAACTATTCCATAAATTATATATTATTATTAACAAACGTATTAACTCTTAAATAACAATATAAATATATAAAAACGAATTAACTATAAATAAATTATTAAATTTTATAAATAAATATTACTTAAATAAATTAACATGCATTATCTAAATATTTAACAAACACTTACCATACAATACTTACCAATGCATTGTAAAAGCATGCGTTGGACCTATATATGCGTAGTAATGACATGCGTTGTAAAATCATGCGATGTAAGTGTACCTGCGTTGTAATAGTTGCGTTGTAAAGGAATTGTGTTGTAATGCCTGCGTTGTAAACTATGTTTCCCCTCCCCTTCATGAGGTAACTGATTATGTTACACAACACAGCTGATTTCCCTACTCTGACGATCGAGAAACACCTTCCCTTTACAGCTGTGAACACATCCAGGATCTCCGAAATTGGAGATCCCCCTCACTTACCCTCCCACAATGAATGACTTAATAAAATAAACAAAGCCGCCTCCTATGAGAGACACATATACACGGTACAGGACAAGCTTGACCTTTTCCTGCAAATCTGGCCGTCCTTTTTGGCTAGAACTGGCTGGGAGGCCTCCTAGGCTGCTAGGCAGCCATCCAGGTTTTCTTTCCTTTGGCTCAGTGTTTTACATCCCCCTTTTTTGTTCCCATTTCTCTCTCCTGCGCCTCCATCCCTCCCAATGGACCCCATAGATTCCAACCTCTACCTTCAGTCTTCTTCCTCCACCACCATCCTCGCCTGTTCCTCCATGTATGTACCTAGAGAGTACAAAGTACATTATGTTCCACTGGTAATCTTGCTCAATCTCAATCTTCCATACCCTTCAGCGGGCTACCCTTTATTTTAAGGAGTCACCATGTAGGGTATTTAACTGAGTGGCCATGGCCAGAAGATACTCTTTTTCAGCACACTTTTAATTAATGAAATACCAGAGTAATTCAGCAGCATGAAACCACAAATCATTGGTGTGCAACTATCTTGGACCCTGTAGGTGGATGTACAACATAGCCTGGAGAATGTGGTTGGCAGGGGGCTATTGATAATTATAGATGAGGTCCACGTTACTAACCTCAGCAACACAAGTTTAGTACCCTTTAAATGTAAATATTAATTTATGAGTCTGAGGTTTTCTCTAACAATGAAAACAAATATTTTCATCAGATTCCGTATTTAATCACATTAACCCCATCCTACAAGATTTTCTTTGGAACCCCATAAAACCAGAATCAAATTTAATTTGACCTATATATGTTACAAAGCTACCCACAATTCCCTCTCCATCTACTGAGCTGACAAACTGAAAGTCTCTGAGGACTCCAAGAATCTACCAGAAAAATCTGCCTCCATTAACTTGAATCTGAACTTCACCATTTGGTCACTCAAACACAATTTCAGCTTTGTGCACAAGAACAGCCTAGTTTAGTGGACTAATGTGTCCACTGTAGAGAGCCTGTGTTCAACCACATGGTCATAGGTTAAAATCCTGGCGGGTTCACCCAG